>NC_091844.1:0-2400000 GCF_037783145.1 Equus przewalskii | reverse complement strand
CTAGAGATTTCGTCTTAGATAAGACTGAGACATGCTGTTTTTGGACTGCAATCTCCTCTTCTTATACAGAGGCCCCACTGAGGTGCTGGTAAGTTTATGGGGGGAGGCTACGCATTCTATAGATCTATGGTTTGGTCTCAGTCTCTTAGTGAGCTTGTTCCCCTGGACTGTGACCTTCACAAGTGTTTCTCAGTACTCCCACCCCTACCTTAGGTGAGGCAGAAAGGCTGGGGGTGACTGATCTTGGGTATTTCCCTACTTCAGTGTCAGCTAGGCTCTGGTAAAGCCCATGGAGGTTATGTTCTGGAAAAATGGTTTCCCATGAAGGCAGACTTTCTTTTAAGGAGATTAGAATGTGCGGGGTTTATTTTTAAAAGGTTACTTTTTCCTCCAGTTGTCAGAAGCACAAGGGGATTTTTCTCTTGTCTTCACACCGACAGTTTGGTGGGTATTTCTCACCCCTATGCCAAAGGCTAGAGTGGGATAGAGTTGGATATTTCCTTTCCTCCAGTTTGATTAGGCTCTAGTAAAATGACAGTCACTTAGGCTTTGGTGAACTAGTTTCTTTTAAGGTCAGGCTTTGTTAGGGAGAACAGAATGCTTTTGGCATATTTCCCCCATTTCTTGCCTGAAGCACAAGGGGATTTTTCTCCAATCCTCATTGAGATCCTAGTAAGGATCTTGGAGATATAACTCACAGAAGTATGATGGTTCTCCATAAGAGCAGGCCCTCTGTATCTTTTAACTCTCAAGCTTGTCCACATTGAGCCTACAGTAATTCATCAATAACAGTTTAGTTTTTCATACCCTGATACTGGCTCCACAGTGGGCTTCTGCCTTGGTAAACTAAGATTCTCTATAATGACCTGCCTCTCCTATTCTGGGGCAATCTGCCTTGTGTCCTTGGTCCTGTGATGGAGCTAAGAAAAGTCGTTGATTTTCAATTCAGCTTTTTTCTTGCTGTGAGGGTGGAAATAATGACTTCCAAGCTCCTTATATGTCATACTCAAAATGAATGATTTATTTCTCACTTTCTATTTTAACTGCATGTTGTTTGTATAGTAACAAAAAAATAAATATTAGAAAAGGGTGGTTAGAAATATATCATTGCTTTCTCAGTTTCTCAGTTCAATCAGATTGCTAATTCGCCAATATTAACAAAGCTGAGAGGTTTACATCAGGTAAAAATATATATCACTGATTTTTCAAGGTTAAAAATCTCCATTGACCTCTGTGAAGATTTTTATGCCATTAATCACTGAAAAAAAGTACTCATATATAACTTGGGTACTTATTTAACTGGCCAATGCCTATTTATGAGTTTTTTAAAAAATATATATTCATGTTTCAAATCATTCCTCTCTTTTTGTTGTGGATCCCCGGGCCTCTAGTGTCCACTGATGCAGAGTTTTTACCATGGACTTAATGCTTTCTGGCAAGGCGATATTATCTCACTGATCCATGACTAAGGCTGGACAAATGCAAATTGAAACTACACTGGCTTTTTATTTCCCTAAAAATATAAACTTACTCTCCAATTTATTGGATACTATCACTCAGGGTTCTTTTTTCAATTATTTTTTTTTATTGAGTTCACAATAGTTTACATCAATACAAGATTTCAATTGTACATTATTTATTGACTGTCACCACATAAGTGCTCCCTTTCACACCCTGTGCCTAGCTGCCACCTCCCTTCCCTTGGTAAACACTGAACTGTTTTCTTTGTCCATGTACTTGTTTATATTCCAAATATGAGTGAAATCATCTGGTGTTTGTCTTTCTCAGACTGGCTTGTTTCACTTAGCATGATTCCCTCTAGGCCCTTCCATGTTATTGCAAATGGGATGAATTTGCCTTTTTTTCTGGCTGAGTAGTGTTCCATTGTATATATACACCACATCTTCTTTATCCATTCATCAGTCGATGGGCACTTGGGTTGCTTCTATGTCTTGGCTATTGTGAATAGTGCTGCAGTGAACATAGGGGTGCATATGTTACTTTGGATTGTTTATTTCAAGTTCTTTGGGTAGATACCCAGTAGTGGGATAGCTGGGTCATATGGTAGTTCTATTTTTAATTTTTTGAGGAATCTCCATACTGTTTTCCATAGTGGCTACACCAGTTTGCATTCCCACCAGAAGTGTATGAGGGTTCCCTTCTCTCCACACCCTCTCCAACATTTGTTATTTTTACTTTTAGTGAATATAGCCATTTTAACAAGTGTAAAGTGGTATCTTAATGTAGTTTTGATTTGCATTTCCCTGATGATTAGTGATGCTGAACATCTTTTCATGTGTTTATTGGCCATCTGTATATCTTCTTTGGAAAAATGTCTGTTCATCTTCTCTGCCCATTTTTTGATCAGGTTGTTTGTTTTTTTCTAGTTCCATTTTGTGAATTCCTTATATATTATGGAGATTAACCCCTTGTTGGAAATCTGATTTGCAAATATTTTCTCCCAATTAGTGGGTTGTCTCTTGGTTTTGCTTCTAGTTTCTTTTGTGTTGCAGAAGCTCTTTAGTCTGATGAATTCCCACTTGTTTATTTTTTATTTGTTTCCCTTGTCTGGGAGGACACGGTATTTGAAAATATCCTTTTGGTTCAATATCAAAGAGTGTACTACCAATATTGTCTTCCAGGAGTTTTATAGTTTCTGGATGTATCTTCAAGTCTTTGATCCATTTTGAGTTTATTTTTGTGTATGGCATGAGATAGTGGTCTACCTTCATTCTTTTGCATGTGGCTGTCCAGTTTTCACAACATCATTTATTGAAGAGACTATCTTTTCTCCATTGTATGTTCTTGGCACCTTTGTCAAAGATTAGCTGTCCATAGATCTGTGGTTTTATTTCTGGGTTTTCAGTTCTGTTCCATAGATCTGTGTACCTGTTTTTGTACCAGTACCATGCCACTTTGGTCACCATGGCTTTGTAGTACATTTTGAAGTCACGGATTGTGATATATCCAGCTTTGTTCTTTTTTCTCAGGATTGCCTTAGCAATTTGGGGTCTTTGATTGCCCCATATGAATTTTAGTATTCTTTGCTCTATTTGCATGTAGAATGCCATTGGGATTCTGATAGGGATTGCATTGAATATGTATCTGCTTTGGGTAGTATGGACATTATAACTGTGTTTATTCTTCCAACCGATGAGCAAGGAATCTCTTTCCATCTCTTTATCTCATTATCAATTTCTCTCATTAGTGTCTTATAGTTTTGATTGTATAAGTTCTTCACGCCCTTGGTTAAATTTATTCCTAGGTACTTTATTCATTTAGTTGTGATTGCAAATGGAATTGTAATTTTGAGTTCTCTTCCTGTAAGTTCATTATTGGAGTATTGAAAGGCCTGATAGGGGTTCCTTTGTAGATTATTTTCTTCTGCCTTGCTTCCCTGAGTATTCTGTCTTTGTCATTCATTTTTGCCAGTTTTACTACTATATGTCTTGCAGTAGGTCTTTTTTTAATTTATTTTTTATTGAGTTAATGATAGGTTACAATCTTGAGAAATTTCAGTTGTACATTAATGATTGTCAGTCATGTTGTAGGTGCACCACTTCACCCTTTGTGCCCACCCCCCACCCCACCTTTCCCCTGGTATCCACTAAACTGTTCTTAGTCCATAATTTTAAATTCCTCATATGAGTGAAGTCATACAGATTATCCTTCTCTCGCTGGCTTATTTCACTTAACAAAATTCCCTCAAGGTCCATCCATGTTATTGCAAATGGAATGATTTTGTTCTGTTTTACAGCTGAGTAGTATTCCATTGTATATATGTACCACATCTTCTTTATCCATTCGTCTGTTGCTGGGCACTTAGGTTGCTTCCATGTCTTGGCTATTGTAAATAATGCTGCAATGAACATTGGGGTGCATAGGACTTTTGGGATTGCAGACTTCAAGCTCTTTGGATAAATACCCAGTAGTGGGATGGCTGGATCGCATGGTAGTTCTATTTTTAATTTTCTGAGGAATCTCCATACTGTTTTCCATAGTGGCTGCACCAGTTTGCATTCTCACCAGCAGTGTATGAGGGTTCCTTTTTCTCCACAACCTCTCCAACATTTGTTGCTATTAGTTTTAGATATTTTTGTCATTCTAACAGGTGTAAGGTGATATCTTAGTGTAGTTTTGATTTGCATTTCCCTGATGATCAGTGATGATGAGCATCTTTTCATGTGCCTGTTGGTCATCAGTATATCTTCTTTGGAGAAATGTCTGTTCATGTCTCCAGCCCATTTTTTGATTGGTTTGTTTGATGTTTTGTTGTTGAGTTGCGAGAGTTCTTTATATATTATGGATATTAAGCCTTTGTCAGATATATGACTTGCAAATATTTTTTCCCAGTTAGTGGGTTGTTTTTTTGTTTCAATCCTGTTTTCATTTGCCTTGGAGAAGCTCTTTAGTCTGATGAAGTCCCATTTGTTTATTCTTTCTATTGTTTCCCTTCTCTGAGAAGGCATGGTGTCTGAAAAGATCCTTTTAATACTGATGTCAAAGAGTGTACTGCCTTTGCAGTAGGTCTTTTTAATTTGAAATTGCTTATTTGGGATTTTTCTTGTTTGTTAAGATTTGCTTGTATTGCATTGAATTTTTCTCTTAATATGGCTTTTGCTGCATCCCATGTGAGCTGGTATGGTATGTTATCCTTTTCATTTGTCTCCATATATTCTTTTATTTCTCCTTTAATTTCTTCAATGATCCATTGCTTGTTCAACAGCATATTGTTTCGTCTCCACATCTTTGTCTCTTTCTCAGCTGTTTCCTTGTAATTAATTTCTAGCTTTATAGCATTATGATCGGAAAAGATGCTTGTCATTATTTCAATTTTTTAAAACTTATAGAAGCTGGCCTTATTTCCCAACACGTGGTCTATTTGAAAATATTCCGTGCACACTTGAGAAGAATGTGCATTCTGCTGTTTTTGGATGGAGTGTTCTATATATGTCTATTAAGTCCAACTGGTTTAGCTTTTCATTTAATTCCACTGTTTCCTTGTTGATTTTCCATCTGGATGATCTATCCATTGATGTGACTGGGGTGCTGAGGTCCCCTAATATCATTGTGTTAGTTTTAATATCTTCTTTTAGGTTTGTTAATTGTTGCTTTATGAACTTTGGTTCTCTTATGTTGGGTGCATAGATATTTATAAGTGTTATTTCTTCTCAATGGAGTGTCCCTTTCATCGTTATATACTGTCCCTCTTTGTCCTTCTTTACCTGCCTTATCTTGAAGTCTACTTTGTCTGATATAAGTATTGTGACATCTCCTTTCTTTTGTTTGCTATTAGCTTGGAGTATTCTCTTCCATCCCTTCACTCTGAGCCTGTGTTTGTCATTGGAGCTGAGGTATGTTTCCTGGAGGCAGCAAATTGTTGGGTCTTGTTCTTTCATCCATGAGGCCACTCTGTGTTTTTATTGGGGAATTCAATCCATTTACATTTAGGGTGATTATTGATGTATGAGCACTTTATACTGTCATTATATCACTCATTTTCCAGTTGTCCTGCATTTCCTTTGTTTCTTGTCCTCTGTGTTTTGGTCTACCCATTGAATTATGCATTTTTTTATGATATGTTTCTTTGTTTTTTGCTTATTTACTTTTTGTCTCTGTTCTGCTTTTTAGTTTAGTAGCTACCCTGAAGTTTGTATTCAGAATCTCGTGTGTAAGATAGTCCATTTTCTGGTGGCCTCTTATTTCCTTAGTCTAAACTGATTCAGTCCCTTTCCTCCTCCCCTCCTAAGTTGTTTTTCTCATATGTCATTCCAACTTGTGTTGTGAGTTTGTGGTTAAAACTAACAATATTGTCTTTGTTTTTGGTGTTTTCTTTCCTTTTAGCCTAATGCTATAGCTGAATATTAGCTATCCTATTCTGATTCTGTCTAACTATTTATCTCCTTACTCTGTTTTGTGACACCTTTCTCCCTTTTTTAATTTTTTCAGGTATGAAGGCCTTCTTGAGGAATTCTTATGGGGGGGGTGTCTTGTGGTTACGAACTCTCTTAGCTTTTGTTTGGGAAACATTTAACTTCTCCCTCATATCTTAGGGATATTTTTACTGGGTAGATCATTCTTAGCTGAAGATTATTGTCTTTTAAAGTTTTGAATATGTCATTCCATTCTCACCTAGCTTGTAACATTTCTGCAGAGAAATTTACTGAAAGCCTGATAGGAGTTCCTTTGTAGATTATTTTCTTCTGCCTTGCTGCCCTGAGTATTCTGTCTTTGTCATACATTTTTGCCAGTTTTACTACTATATGTCTTGCAGTAGGTCTTTTTACATTGACAACTCTAGGAGATCTGGAAGTTTCTTCCACACAGATTTCCCTCTCTTTCCCTAGATTTTGGAAGTTCTCTGTTATTTCTTTGAACATGCTTTCTGCTCCATTCTCCTTCTCTTCACCTTCTTGAATACCTATAATTCTTATGTTGCATTTCCTCATTGAGTTGAATATTTCTCAGAGAATTTCTTCACTTTTGTTGAGTCTTAGTTCTCTCTCCTCCTCTGTCTGGATCATTTCAACATGTCTATCTTTGATTATGTTATTTTGCTCACCTATGATGTCCACTCGAGCCTTCAGGGAATCTGTATTTTATTTTGTCTCTTCCATTGTGTCTTTCATCTCTAATATTTCTGATTGATTATTCTTTATAGTTTCAATCTCTTTTGTGAAGTAGCTCCTGAACTCGTTGAATTGTTTCTCTACATACTCTTTTACCTCTTTGAGTTTTTTGATGATAGCTATTTTGAATTCATTGTTATTTAGCTTACATATTTCTGTGTCCTCAGGACTGAGTTCTGGGTGCTTGTCGTTTTCTCTCTGGTCTGGAGATTTGATATAGTGTTTGATATTGGAAGGTTGGCTCTTTCTCATTCTGATATTGTTCGGTGGCAGTTACAGCCTATCGCCACTGGGTGGGGGTGGAGTGCCATGTATTCTGAGCCCTCCACCTTCAGTCAAGATGGGATGTTGTGACTTGGGGGAGGGGCACTTTCTCTGGCGTGCTTCAGGGTTTCTCAATCAGCTTTCACTATCTGGTCCCCTGAAGTCTTGGCTTGACATGGTCACCCCTGATGGAAGCTTTCTGCTGGTTAGAGGCCTTCCCCTAGTCTGTAAGGGCCCTAGGGAGTCCTGGGTGATCCTGCAACCCTTCCCCCACTCCTTCCCTCATGCATCCTCCTGGGGCAGCAACCACAGTCTTTAGGGGAGGGAGTGATTCTCTCTTACCCAGGGGGGCTTCAGCCTCTCTGCCCTCCAATGTGTGGCTGCGTATCTCTCTGAGGTTTCTGTGTTCTTAGGATATCTTCTGTTGGAGTATGGTTGCCCCTTTTTGTTGTATGCTGGATGGAAGAAAGTCCCAGGCAACTTCACTCCACCATGATGCTCACGTCACCTCAGGATTTTCTATTTTTTAAGCAACCTAACTGTTTCTCAAGATTCTCTTTTCTAGTGAGTATCTATATTGGGTACTTCAATTCTCAAAGTGTGCTAAGATACATTTTTCTAGGTTAAACATCACTTCATTTCTCCTGGAAATATATATAATCTCACCAAACTCCACTTTGCCACTGAGTTCTCAAATAAGAAGGCAAATGCTTCCCAGTTGTCTTATCTAAAAATTAATTATTAAAACTTCTTATTCCTCTCTAAGTGTGGTTATAGGGTAGAGTTAAAGCCACCTTGCTGTACTGTAATCATAGACTTTGTGCCACTCAAACATACAAAATGTATTTTTGTTATTATTAAAAATACACATTAGTTAGTAAGAAGAAAGTCTTTTCTTAAATCATAGAAACATGCTGATAGTCTTTCCTCATTTGGAGCTCTGTGTTTTCCATATCGACAATAGCTAATATGTAATGGATCAGAGATGAGAATAAGACAGCTATGTGATACTAACTACATCAGTCAAAATGATACAGCCTCTGTTGGAAAAATATTTACTACAAAGCCTTTGCCAAAAGACTACTCCTCTTGGTGCTACCATTTGTGGCTTTCCAATAGAGAACATAGGCCTTTAGATTCAGAGAAGGGGCACATTTATGCAGCCTTTGGGTTCATTAATTTATGCATTCAATCATTCCTTCACTCTACTGAATCCATGCTATGTCTCAGATTGTTTTATTTGCTGGGGATGCAGTGATGGATAGCAGTCACTTTGTTTTGCTGAGGATCAACTGAGAGACTCTGGAGGACACAAACAAGTGAATATTTAGAAAAATTATTAGTGCTATCATGGAGGTAATCACAAGGAGCTATGGGAGGATGCAATGGAAGAACCTGACTTTGACATTAGTGAAGGGAAAAAATAGTCTTCACATGATATAGGATCTCAATGTTGCATCTGGAAGACTGATGAGATAATATCCAGATGAGCAAGAGGATTATATTTCAAGAAAAGGGAAAAGCATGGAAAAAGGCTGGAAGATTACAAATAATTCAGGATGGCTTGAGTATGATTGGGGGATATAGTGAAGAGTGTGTTTAAGATGAAAGATATTTGAACATGCTTATATATGTATGTGGGAAGTAGCAAAGGGCAAGGGACAGCAAACATGGAAGAACCAATAGAATGGATAAAGGAGGCATATATATTTAACATAGGCTTAAGCTAAGACAGTGAACAGATGTACAAAGATTCTGTCAGCTTCCACTAAGAAACATTTTGCTGGGTTTTCAACTAGTAATGAAAGCAATGGTCTTCAGTTAAATGAAATTAGTAGAAAAGTAAAATTTTACCAGGTACAGCATTAAACATCAGCAAAGTAATGGATCATACAATGCATCTGTGGTAAACCCAATGGATAGTTTAGTGCTTTTGACCATAAATGCCTTGAATTCTAGCATCAAAGAAATCAGGCAGTAGATATTACACATGGTTGATGAGTGGCAAGGAATAAACAGTAGGAAAGTGTGTAGAAGAGTTAGGAGAATTAACAGTGTATACTAGAATGGAATTGAGAGGGGAAAATTAAAACACAATTTACAGAGTAAGAAAACGAAAGATGAAGTCAGAGAAGGGATTGTGGAAATTTAAGAATTTAAATATGGAGTAGTTTCTAAAGATTCAAAAGGTGATAAAATTTAAGATGATTTCCCAAAGGAGTTTCCTTCAAATTACTGAAGAGGTGACTCATTGTCAGAGAAAATGTGATATTTTTAAGATACTAAAAAAAAAAAGAGACTAACAAAGCCTTCATATTTTATTCTTGAAATTCTTATTTCTGGTTTTCCAATTAAAATAGTTCATCTTCATATTATCTTCCTTTCACAAATGCTGGCTCCTGAATCTTCAAAAAGCAAATCAAAACAAAACAAAACAAAACAAAACTACAATATGCCTGTTCTGTCTCATTTCAGTGCAAGGTTCTCCCCCCATGGACTACAAGAATCTTGAGAAAGTGAGCAATGTCTCCTTGACCTTGTATCCTAGTACATGGCAGCTACTTGGTAAATATTTGTTGAACTGAATTACATGCTATATCCCAATGCTCTTTATATTTGTAGGCTTTCATTTGTTTACCTAAAACGTTAATAATAATACCTAAAATATATTGATCATTTATATGCCAGACAATGTCCATTCAGTCTATCACTTAATGCAGTAATCCTATAAGTCACACATTATTTCCAATTTTACTGCTGAAGAAAACAAGTATTTTTATATAATATTCATAGTACTGAATTACTTGCATATCATCACCGTGATTCTTACTGTAGAGCCACTTATGTGTATTCACTGCTCATGGTATATCATCTGAGCTATACCACTCATCATCAGTAACCAAGGCTCACAAAAAGACAATGATTATTTCCTGGGGTAGGAAGGGTGAGATGTACCCTCAAGGAAATATATAAACATTTCAGTAAAAGGGATGTGTAATTCAGTAAATGCCATTCAAATAGCTTTGGAACCTCTTAAACAGGGGGATAAATAGTTGCCCACCTCCTCCCTGAGAGTCAATATCAATGCTTAGACTCATATCACTAATGATCTAAAGATGAAGGGTAGAGAAAACCTAGCTCATTATGTGAATTTCAAGAGTAACTTTGCTGATTGGTGCTGGTAGAACAAAAGCCTTGGATATGTAACTGGAAAATGTGTCAATCTCTCTTCCTATTTCCTGAGTTGGGGGAAATTAGAAAATGGCCCTGATAAGCAAATGTTTGGTGGATTTTCTTCCTGAAGAAGGAGGTGGGTGGGCTTAGGTAAGGGGCTGGGACCACAGTTTAAAAGGTAGACACACGTTGCATGAAGAATTCATAACTTGTCACTTTCCATCTTTAAGGGCAGAATAAGTAGGGTGAGATTGAGAAAGTCATACTCTCAACCTAAAAGTCACTTGGCCATCATCCATAACAACAACAACAAATTACAAAATATTCCTGGTATAATGCTCCTTCCTTTTCTCTGAAAACTTTCCAATACAGTTCTAAAATTACATTGACTGTAAGTAAAGAATCACTGAAGAAAACAGAAAATCAATTCGAGAAAATAATTCCAGATTTCTTAGTCAAGTAGAGTCAAGGTACCTTATGGAACACGAAGTTCATCTCTTCTTCCCCTGAAGCACTAACAAGTAATGATAAAGGAAATAGACATATAACAAAGGAGGAAGGGTCATCAGGAGATAAGACATGTTAAAAAAAAAAAAACTCTAGAAGATGGACAACTAATAGAGAAGTGATAGAGAAGCCATCTGGAGAAGTTGACAGCCTCGTGAAAGTATCATCAGGAAAACTGCAATAGCATGACTTGATCTTCTCTGCAGAGCCTTAGAGATGCTATGAACTTCAAAATGCCAAAGATACTGGGTGTTGTGAAATGTTTGTCTGAAACAAGAGTGAAGGATGAATATCTACATAAAGAAAATCTATCCCTCCACCACTTTCACTTCCTCTCATTCAAGGAAGCTGAACGCTTGCCCCCACCCAAAAAGTAGGAGAGGTGTTTTCAAAAGATTTTAAGTGGTTCTCCAAAAAAAGACCTCCTGGCTCACTTTCCCTGGAGTAAAACTTCCCCCATGTGCTGTGCTCATGTACACATAGCTCCAATATTGCTTTATATTGCTCCACTTAAAAAAATATCCTTTCATTTTAGAATATAAGTTCTACTTTAGAAAAGATGTTGCAAAATTAGCCTAGAGAAATCCCTTATACACACATCTAGTTTCCCCTGTTGTTAAAGTCTTAGATTAGTATGGTACCTTTATGACAATGAATGAACTGATGCCAACACGTTCTCATTAACTAAATCCAATACTTTATTCATATTCCTTTGTTTTTACTTAAAGTCCTCTTTCTGTTCCAAGAGCTTATCTGAGGTATCACATTACATTTAGTCATTATGTCTCCTTAGGCTCCTCTTGCCTGTGACAGTTTCTCAGCTTTTCCTTGTTTTTGATGGCCTTGATAGTCTCCAACACTAGTTATTTCTGTCTGGTAAGGTATTTTGTAGAATGCTGGTCCACTGGGATTTGTCAGATGTTATTTTTATGATTTGACTGGGGCTATGGTGTTTTGGGGGGAAGACCTCAGAAACCAAGTGACATTCTTGTTACATCATATCAAGAATACATGCTATCAACATGACTCATCACTGATGATGTTAACCTTGATCACCTCATTGAGGTAATGCCATTCAAATCTTACCAGCACAAAGTTATTCTTTTTCCCTCTTTCTATACTGTCCACTTTGGAATAAGTCACTGTGCACAGCCCACAGTTAAGTGTGGAAAGTTGTGGTCCAGTTCCTTAGGGGCAGAACATGTGAATAAATTACTTCAAATTGTTCTACATGAGGGATTTGTCTCTTTCCTCATTTATTTAATTATTTATTCAATCATTTATTTTACATCAGTATAGACTCATGGGTATTTACTTTATACATTAGGTTATAATCTAATACTGAGTTACTTATTTTGTTGTTCAAAATGTTCCAGTCTTGACCATTGGGAGTTCTTTCAGTTGGTTTCTATATCCCTTTGACAAACACCTGTTGTTGTGATTGTTTTTTGAGTCATTTCTTACTTTCTGGCACTAAAATATGCTTATCTTATATATTCCCTGCACCAGCCCTGGATAGGCTATTTCTCCAAGGAGCCCTGGTTCCTTTTGAGGGAGAAAGTATCAGAAACCAAGATTTTGGCATTGGGGTGATAGTACTCTATTTAACATTTAAATAGAAATCAAGGCTCACCAGATGTTTAAGTAAATCTTGAAATGTGAAAGAGAAAAAGAAAAATAAACACCCAGAAAAATTTATTCCTGAGAAAATAATGCTAATCCAGGGAATAGGCAAACAAACCAAGAAAAAATGCAGCACTCAGTGATGAAACATTGCATCCAAAATACAAGAACAGCATGCTATGTGAGAAATCAGTTATTTCCATATGAAAGAGCTCGTGGGAAACAAAATTGATGATTGCAATTGAAAGGTAATTTTAAAAAATCAGTAGAGGCCTTGAAAAATAAAGTCAAATCTCAGAGAAAATAATTCCAAAAGCCCTAAGAATGTAGTATATATAAGGAAAGCTAAGACTCCACCGAGAGTCCAACCAAGAGCTTTAGAATGAGACAATAATGAGACAAAAATTCCAAACAGTGAGGAAGAAGCAACACGAGAGAACTTCTCAGAGCTGAAATTATGTATTTCTGGATGGAAAAGCTCCAATGATTGAAAAGACTCACGTGTAGATGTATCATTGTGAAATTTTGGAACACCAAGCATAAATGGAATGTATGAAAAGTCTCAGAGGGGTCTTTAATAAGGAAAAATAACATTAGAAATCTCAGTCTCAACACTGGACATTAGAAAAAAGAACAGAACATTTTTAAGGCTCTAAGTGTAAATGCTTTTTTATTTTGGAATTCTGTACCCCAGGAAACCCTCAATTAATTATTAATTAAAGTTAGAATAAAAACATTTCAGACATATGGGGATGTGGAGAGTGCATATTCTGTCAGTCTTCTTAGGAGGTTACTGGATGCTGTGGTTCCAACAATGAAGGAGCACGCCATACAAGAGAAGGACCTTTCCTCCTGGCTGGGAATGAGGGAAGAGGTTCTGGACTGATGACTGTGCTTCTCTGGAATAAAATCAACACCGAGCCAAAGTAGCAGCTCTGCAGTACGCCTAAGAGAGCAATGGGCCCAGGATAATGCAAGGGGACAAGTGGCTCTAGGGGAGTGATATTCAGGAGAAATGTGACTTAAAAAATTTTGTACTATTCTTGAGAATTGAAACAACTCAAACAGGCTCTAAGACCAGGCAAGGCAAAGCAGTTAACTAGGTGAGGTGTTGGGTGTGTTAACTAACCTTATTGTAGTAATCACTTCACAATATGTATGTGTATGAAATCATCACATTGTATACCTTAAACTTACACAATGTTATATGTCAAATGTACCTTAATAAAGCCGAAAAGAAAGGAAGGCAGTTAAAAGTGTCAGGACATAACAAAAAGCTGTAACACAAAGCAAAACAAAAATTGTGAGTTAATGTTCTCATAGAATATCACTTGACATTGCTTCAAATAATATCTATATAGTCAAAATGATGTAAGTACTTTCTTTAAAAATGATTATTTAATCAGTGATATTGACATAACTATATGGCGAGGCAGGATGAGAGGAAGCGCCAGGCTCTATGTGGCTGAATCTTGATTTCTCAGAGCAGGAAGTCAATATATGAAGACTAAAACTGATGAATCAATTAATGGAATAATCTAAATAGTAAAAGTGGCAATCTCTGAGAGAAAGGTTACAGTAGGGGTAAAAAAGAGATAGCTGTTTTTTATTATAAACTCCACTTTTTAAAACTTTTTCAATGGTATATGTGTTATTTGTTCACAAAATTGAAATGTATCACAATTCAGTATATAGTACAAACTTAGGCAACTAGTTGAATGTTTTATGGTAGAAGAAACCAATTTTCCAGTTCTTTACTTCTCCACTGAGACAGAGAGAGAGCATTTTTGAATTGTGAATCATTAGCATATAGATGGAACTGAAGCCCTGAGGTTGTTGAGCTTCTCCAGAGTGTGGAAGAAGAAAGAAAGCAAGCTTGAGAAGCAGCCCAGATATACCCAAGACAAAGGTGTCATAAAGGTGAAGGGAAGAAAATTTAGGGGTTTATTAGTAATCATAACGTAGCTAACATTTTTGATCTCTTTGTGTGTTTCAAGAAAAATTCTCAGGGGCCCAGTGGCACAGCAGTTAAGTGCGCATGTTCCGCTTCAGCGGCCCGGGGTTCGACGGTTCAGATCCCGGGTGTGGACATGGCACCGCTTGGCAAGCCATGCTGTGGTAGGCGTCCCACATATAAAAAAAGTAGAGGAAGATTGGCATGGATGTTAGCTCAGGGCTAATCTTCTTCCAAGAAAAAAAAGAAAGAAAAATTCTCTTGTATATGTATTAACTCATTTTGTACTTTGAATGTGGAAAATAGAGAGTTTATAAATTACATAAATTACTCAAGTTCACACAGTTTTTAAGTGCAAGACCTGGGATGTAAACCAGGGGGTATCTCTCCAGAGCTCATGTTTTTAGCAACTAGCTTACCCTGTCATATCGAATACTGCTGAGGACTCCGGTAAGGTGGGAACGAAGAGTTCCCTTGGTTTTAGTGTCCATTGCAGTAACTGCTTTCCTTGAAGAAGCATAGTTCCCCTGAGCAAGGCCCAGGGCAGGGAATCAATTCAACAAACACTAATCAAACATCAAAAATGTTGATCTCTCTGTCTTGGGGAACATGAGGAAGTGTACAGAACTGGAATACATGGCTTCTACATTCAAGGAGCTGATACTTGAGCTGAACTCCCCATTCATGACAGCTAAGCTCTGGAGAAACTATTACAGTTGACACATTTTTCCTCCTTCCCCATAAATTTCATAACAGGCTAGGATGTTTATTTTTGCCCTCACAACACTATCTTTTCCAACTAAGAAATAGGTGCTTTTTTTAGGCTCTATGTGCATAAGGAAAGCTTGATTATGCTAATCAACATTACTGAGTTTCTTGATTAATCAACTGCCCTCATTTCAAATCTAGGGATGCTACAGACAACTAACTTAGGTTAATTTGGCGTGTTTTTGCCATGTGTGTTTTGCACATGTGTGTGCACACACAACGTAGGAAAACAGGAGCTCTCCAGTTAGGACAGGGCAGAAATTCAAATAAACTTCTGCCACTTTAAAATGACTTTCCCCATATTCATAAAAGACACTTTTTGTTCCTGGCTGTTCTTGCTGTGTTTTCCTGAGATTCTTTCACTTTTCCTGTTCCTTTGTTTTTATTTCTCTCACATCCTTTCTTCTCTGGTTGTTCTTTCAGGAAACCCTGAAGTGCACAAAAGGCTTAAGTCACCTCAAGCAAAAAAGTCAGGAGTTTACTTGCTGCAGAACACGTAGAAGGCTGACGCAGAGGCAGACACCTTCACAGAGCGTTTCTGTTCTATTCTAGCCTTGGAGCAAATTCATCTTGCTTGCTCTTTTTATTTTATGCGCATTGATTCTAAGACTGCTGTTGTATAGATATCCGCTGCATCTCCTCATAGAACAAAGTGAGGGAGTATAAATGTGCAATTATGCTAGTTGAGCCACACAGCATGATGGATTCAGTGAACAAAACATTCTTCATCGGGGGTCTGGGCTTTCACCAGAGAGAGTGCCCTAATTTTCCATCTTCTGAGTGCATCAGCAGACCATAGCGGTGTGTGGGGGTTGTGGAAGGTGGAATCCAGCTGAGCTGAATAGAAGCAGAGCCAGTTCAAAGCACCTCTCAGTAAGAAACAGGAAATGCAGTATTGACTATGGTAAAGATGGAAGCAATGAAAAGCAAATACAGCATTGGTGAAAATAGCACACAGTTACCCTCCACACCAGTACTTAATCCATTACAAAATCACTTCTTTCCCTTTTTCTGATTCAACATTCCTTTCAAAAGCCTCCTCTGCCTCTGGTCAGTGAAAGCAGCTGTGATTATCTAAGTGGCAGCTCACAAAGCCTCACGTGGAAAACAAGATGGTTCTCTGGTGGCGGCCCTGGGAAGCTTGGGACTCATCCATTAGGGTCACGAGGACACTCAGATGCCTCTTGAGACTCAGTTCCTCCTACTGTCATATTTACTGTTCATGTGAAGGGTTTACTCTCATTTAAATGAACTGTAAACTGAGAGGTTTCAATAAAGATAGCACCTACGTCAAGTGGGATTGAGAGCATAAATTTCTGCAAATATCCCTCATTAATTAAATAGCCTGGAGCCACCCCTGTGGTAACAAAGCCGTTGAGTCTAATGAATTATCACAATGGTAAAAATTGGTTATGTGGTCTTAACTTTACACCCTAGAAACATTCTCAGTGAAGTTCTCTTACTGAGGAATTATCCTAAGCATATCTAAGGATATTTTCTCAATCTCATATGTATAAATTAGCTCCAAATTTCAGGTTAAATAGACTTTTCCTTGATATGGCACAATAGACAAGTTTTGGTGACATATACTTTGCAATTTCCAAAGCAGATATCTTACTCCATGTGAAATATTGGCTGTAGGGTTTCTGTATTTGTTTTAAATAGCGATTGCTGCTTTTCATTACATCATAACACTTTAATTCAAGACCTGGAATTGCTGACTCTTTGCTTCAAAAGCAGCAGTGGCTCTTGCAGCTCCTTGTGCAGAGGCCAGAGGGTGAGGGGGCCAAGAGCTGCCCAGCTGCCGTTGGTGTGTGTGCTATCCAGGCCCCTTCCTGCCACTTCACCCCTGTCCTTCTCTGCTGCCTGGGTCTGACTCTGTTGTAACTGTTTTTCACCTTGGTCTTATATTCTTCTATTGTTCTTGGTTTTTCCATCAGATGGGACTTTCCTGAGAATTTTCCTGCCTAATTTTATTCTATAGCACCAGCATGTGGACAGTACCTGTCACACAATAAGCACTTAATAATCACTTGTTACACAAATGCTTAATAAAAATCAGGTCTAAATTTACAGAACCACTAAACCAGCTGTGAAAAATCTTACTCTAGTCCATATCTGACTAATGAGGAAATGTAGTGACTTGCCTTATAAATACCTCTCTGGAGTAGTAGACCCAGGACCAAGAGCTCAGATCACCTGTAACTCAGCTGCTTCCTCGAGGTCTCTCTCTCACACCCCTGGGGCTGCCTCTCACACCTAACTTCACATTTCCTTTCGAGTCAGTGTGTGTCGCGCTGGGATGTAGTGTGAGGTGGATCAAGCATTGGCATACCTGTTCAGAAAGATGGGCTGGTAGTAATTGCTTGAACTGCCAGGGATCCTAAAACTGTGCCAGGGTTCGGAAAGAGAGAATCCCAGTGCTAGGTGGTGCTGATCACTGTGTGAGCGTGCGAGCATGTTGGTGGTTGTGGAGGAGGTAGTTGAGGTTCAAGTGCCACACATGAAATTTAAATAAGTTCCAAGCTTGCTGAGAATCTGCTTTGTGCAAGCAATGATAGCAGACACTCGGCGTAGGGGTGGCACTGAAAAACAAAGGAGGAGCTTACCTAGGGTCAAATACTAACCAAACTGGGAAGCTATAGGGACTTCATGAAAAGGCCATTGGACTCTGAAAAGAGAGGTGACATCCAAAGATCTGGGTTTGAAGTAAGAAAATGCCATCTAGCAGCTGGGCAACACTGAACATGTCAGTTAACCTCTGTGAGTATCCTTATCTGCAAAAGATATTAAGGAGAATGCTTTCAACAGTCAATAATAGAACATCAGACTAACGATAGTTTAAATCACACCCTATTGTCTCAATTAACCAGAAGTGAGGAAGCAGGTAATTCTAGAGTTGGTGAACACAGCAGGGCACTCTCACCTGTCAGCTCTGCCAACTTCAGGGAGTTAGATGTGTCCCCACAGTAGTCACAGATGGCTGCACCAGCTCCAAAAATCTGACCCTTACACAGCAATACCCAAAGCAAAACAGGTGGAAGAGATGGTCAGCATCTCTTTGTTAGTTTTGCATTATCAGGAGGGAAAATATTTCCTCAAAGTATCCTCTATGTATCGTTGGCTGGAAGTGGGTTCCATCGCCCGATATCCTTAGATCTATCCATGGTAAAGGGGAAGGGGTCCAATCTGACTGACTCTGATGGGCAGGATTCATTCTCTGGGGCCCAGGCCACCACTGTCACACACCTGACTGAAATCTGGGCTCTGACAGTAAGCAGAGAGGAACGATTTAGTGCTTGTTAGAAACCAAGTGCCTACTAAAGAAACCTAACCCACAAATCTTTCATCAGGCTTGACGTAATGGGAATGAAAGGGCACTTCATAAACTATAAATCACTGTACAGAATAAAGTTTTTATTTCTGTCATAAGTATTTTTGCTAACAGGAAGTGTTCTTACTTGGGGCATTTTGCCTCATTTCTTCACTGTGAGAAACTCAATAACAATGAATTATCCAGGAAAGGGAAAAATATCAACTTTCCCCCAATTTTCTGAATTTAAGTGAACATAACTGGTAGCTATTAAAATTAAGGAATCTATGTACTTTCTCCAAAGAAATGAATGTTTATGTTAGTTAGAATTCAAGGGGGTGATTGAGGTGAGGCCTGCGGACCAGTGAGGCAGAGCCCACAACATGGACAGACACCATCTGGGGTGGCTGCCTCACTCCCCACAAATTTCTCTTCACTGGAAACAGCCCAAGATACACGTGTCTACATCTTGCGGCCCTACCCCACTGGTCAGAATGGACTGGTCCAGAGGAGGGCACTGGACTGAAGCTGACTCAATCATTTTCTCTATGCATTTGAAATTTGGAATGCAGAGACATAGACCTGGGAGTTGCTGGGGCAGAATACCCTGAAGGCAGGGTTCTAGGGGGAAGGCCATGTCCTCCAGCTCCTCAAGTCCTTAGCACTGCAGTGGGCCTCCAGATCCCATGGGATGCTCTAGCACCTTGCCTAGGAGGATAGTGACTTTGAAGGAAGCAAGATGTTCCCCCCTCCTTTTTCTCCTTGATCTTCTCTCATCCCTGACCACTGACCCACTGACCCACTACTACTGACATTTAGTCAGCTGGTTTCTTCTGACCCTCTGAGTTTCAAAATTTTAGGTTCTGAGGAGGGAGGAGAAATTTTTCCTCTTCTAATAGATTATTCTTATCACTGTGTAAACATAATCTTATATGTGCCAACTTAAAAAAATCCCATCCTTCACCCATACCACCCTCTAGATACTGCCCCATTTCCTTGCTCCTCTTCACAGTAAAACCCTCAAGAGAATGTCTCTACCTGCTGCTTTACTTCGTCTTCTCCTCCCATTCGATCATGAACCCATTCCAATCAGGCTCTTGCTCTTTCACTACATCTAAGGTGGGCTTGTCAAGGTTATAAGTGACCACAACTTTGCTAAACCTAATGCCAGTCTACATATCTCTCTAGAAGGACCAGGCAGTAGCATATTGCACTTGAAAGAATATCTTCATTGGGTTCCAGAACACCATTCATAATGTTCTCTTCTTACTTCATTGCCCCGTTCTTTTTTGTCTCATTTCCTATTCCTGCTACCTTTTCCTACCTCCCACTTTGGAGTGGCTCATGGCTAGCCCAGGGGCCTATTCTCTATCCACACCCATTCCCCAGGTGGTCTCATCCAGTCACTTCCAGTTCCTTGGCATTCAACACCAGGTCTATAATAATGCCTCCCAAATGCTCACACATGCAGTTGCTGATTCTACATTTCCCAGTGAACATCTAACTAGTGTCTCAGATCTAACATGTCCTCTGGCAAACTCTTGATAACTCTCCCACAAAGTCACTCTTCTGATAATCTCCCTTATCTTCATAAATGGCACATTGACTCTACCAGCTGTTCACGTCAATCCTGATACATTTATTTCTTTCGTGTCCATATTCAGTCCATCTAAAGCCAAATCATATTGGCTTTACTTTGATGAATATCCACAATCTGACAATTTCTCATCGCCTCCACTACTGTCACCTGACTCCAGGTCATTGACGTCTTTTTACATGAATTATTGAAATAGATTTTTCACTAATCACTTTGTTTCTACCTAAGGCCTCTTACAACCATAAGCTACAAAACATTCTTCGAAATTTGTCAGATTACGTTATTCCTCTACTCAAAACCCCAAAATTTCTTCCCATTTTACTCAGAGTAAAAGACAAAATCCTTACAATGACCTGCAAGACACTATTTGATCTGGCTCCCTCCTCTACTTCTCTGTCCTCATCTAGTGCCATTTCCCTCATTTATTCTGTTCAGCTATGCTGGCATCCTTGCTTTTACTCAAGTATACCAAGTATTCTCCTGCCTCAGAGACTTTACATTGTTTTTTCTTCTGCCTGGAATATTCTGCGCCACATATTTACTAATCTATCCCATCACTTTCTTCTGCTTTCACTCAAATATCCACTATCATGCAGGCCTTACCTTTTACCCTTTGAACATCTCACACTCCAGGCTGGCAGGGAAGTGTGTGGGGCCCTGGATAACTATTCTTGGTAAGGTCTCTGTCCACATAAACAATTTGACTCACCCAAAATTGGCGTGTTGGCATAATTTTAACAGCTGAATCCTATGCAATCCCATGAAAGAAACACTGCCCTGACCAGTGGCAATAATCTGTTTACAAGACCACCCACCTAGAACTAGAACCTGACTATGACCTGTGATGACCCCATAGGTGTAAATCCAAGCCTCCTCAGTGCATTTGGACCAATCCATACAAGAGATAGACAAAGAGTGTCCCAAGGGGAGATGTACACAAGGTCTCTTTTCAGATTTGAAACACCCTAACTAGATGAAACTTCCAGCCCCAGCTTGTTCCAGACACCACAGGGGACTTAAAGAATTTTAAGGAAGGTGCTCTGAAATACAGGGTTCCCTAAGATCCCCAGTCCAAGTCAGGTACTCTACTTGTCCAGTTCTAAAAGTGGTTCCCCTTTCTATCTCTCTCCCTCTCTCTCACACACACAGCATACACTCAATATCCCAAGGACTTCCTATCAACTCCTAAAACAGTATACACTTAGCTATTTGCTTTGTATCTAACTATATCATAATATTTTTGGACAGGAGTCTCCTTAGTTTTACTCACTACAGTAATCCTAATACATAACAGTGCCTGACATGTAGTAAGTGTTCAATAAATTTTTGTTAAATGTATAAATTAATGACTGAACACTATCTCCAAAAGATGTCTCTGTACAGATAGATGTTCTCAATATGGAAAAGGATTTTACTGAATTTGTCTTGCTTTCATTGTTTATAAACACCACCATACCTTAGATCACTTAGAAATGATCCCTTTTGAGTTTAAAGTTTACACTTGACATTAGAGTTGTTTCATATTTTGAGATCTGAGAGAAGTGGCTTTGAGCTCTAAGCAGAATTTATTGTTGCAGTGACCAGGAAATATGATTACTGGTACAGAAAGAGGTAGAGAATAATGGAGTAAAATGGGAACACGTTTCAGAAATCAGCTATCTATTTGATTTGGATGTCTGGAAATGAGACTTTCAGAAAGGACGCTGGTCACTGAATGGAACAAGGACACGTTTAGCATACTGAATTGAGTTTTGGAAACTAGCAACAAAAAGGCAACATTTTCTTGGGTAGATTGTTTTTGTTGATCTCCTGTGGTCTGATATTTTGTTCACCTTTCTATTTAAAAGGTAGGTTACTGCACAATGTATGAGGATTTTCTACTTCTCAAGGTACTTAGTCTCTTTCCCCAATAGATACTTTTGTCTTTTGACCATATTAGCTTCATAGGTGGTTGATCTGCTACCTTTACTGTATATTGGCCTTTACCAGTGACTTTATTGCCTACTTTTTTTTGTAATTTTCTTATTGTGATTTGTAGTCTTCTCTTTCTCACTTAAACAAATCCCTTTAGCATTTCTTGTAGAACTGGTTTCTTGGTGATAAACTCCTTTAATTTTTGCTTGTCTGAGAAAGTCTTTATCTCTCCTTCCATTCTGAATGATAATCCTGTCAGTAGAGTATTCTTGGCTGTAGGCCTTTTCCTTTCAGCACTTTAAATATATTGTGCCACTCTCTTCTATCCTGTAGGGCTTTGGCTGAGAAGTCATCTGGTAGCCTTATGGGCTTTCCTTTATATGTCACTTGTTGCCTTTCTCTTTCCACTTTTAGGATTCTATCTTTCTCTTTAATTTTGTGTATTTTAATTATAATGTGTCTTGGTGTGGGCCTCTTTTGGTTTACCTTGTTTGGTGCTCTCTGTGCTTCCTGTACTTGGATGTGTGTTTCCTTCCTTAGGCAAGGAAAGTTTTCAGCTATTATTTCTTCAAATAGATCCTCTGCCCCTTTGTCTCTCTCTTCTCCTTCTGGCACACCTATAATACAAGTATTAGTGTCCTTGATATTATCCCAGAGTTCCTTTAGACTGTTCTCATTCTTTTTAATTCATTTTCTTTTATCTGTTCAGCTTGGGTGATTTCCTCTAGTCTTTCATATGGCTCACTGATTTGTTCTTCTGCTTATTGAGTCTCTTTAGTGAATTTTTCTTTTCCAGTGTTGTATTCTTCATTTCTGATTGGTTCTTTTATATTTTCCAATTCTTTGTTGATGTTCTCACTGTTTTCATCCAGTCTTCTCCCAAGGTCAGTAACATCCTTATGAGTTTTTGTTTGAACTCTTTGTCAGGTAGATTGCTTATTTCTGTTTCATTTAGTTCTTTTTCTGGGTTTTTGTCCTATGTCCTTATTTTGAGCATATTCCTTTGCTTTCTCATTTCATATCTTCCTCTGTCCTTATATCAATGTGTTAGGTGAGTTAGTTATGCCTCCTGATCTTGGAGAATTGACCTTATGTAAGAGATACCTAATGAGGCCCAGCAGTGTGATTGCCTTTCATCACAAGTCCATATGATCCAGGTGTGACCCCTGTGTGGGCTACATGTGTCGTGCTGCAGCAGGGTTGCTCCAATCAGGTTTGGTGAACACCAGCACCATTGGCTGCAAGGTTTAACAGCACACTCCTGTTGCAGTTTTTCTGTTACTTGAGTAGGCCCCCAGTGTGGCTGGTTGCTGGGCTCAGGGGCCTACAATTGTTGTAGGCCTCTGGCCTGCAATGCTGTTGTCAGCTCTCTCAGGATTGCAGCTGAGTGGGGCTGGCCCCAGGCATGGGAGCACACAAATGTTTAAGGCTTTGTAAAGTGGAACTGATTCCTTATGAGGCTGTTTAAGAAACACAAGTCTGCTGCAACTCACAAGTCCCACCTCCCACAGGCTTACACACACCATCAACACAATTCTGGCCTGTGCACATATCCCGACCCCCTGGAGTGTGCCCACTTGTCCCATGACAGAGGCCTCTACACTCTCCACCCGTGCTCCCCCCACTCCACCTGTTCCTCATACACACTATGCCCAACAGAGGCAGACACACTTGCTTGCCTACAGAGGATCAAGGCATCCAGTCTATGTAGGCTGACAAGTAGCCCAGTGGCTTGCTGTTGAGTGGGGCCACTCCCTAGGGTGGGCTGCCTGCCCTGGCTGAGCTGGATTAAATCAGTGCTCTAATGGGTGTGACACACCCCTAGGCTAACAGATCATGGAAGAACTCCAATAGTGTCTGCCAGTGTCTGTGTCAGCATGCCTGTACTAGGTCACAATAATGGCTGCTGCCAACGTCTCAGTCCCTGGAGAGGTCTCACCTCTCACCTAGATGTACCCAGAACCCATCAGGTGAATTTCTTATCACCAAAGGACTGTGCACCTTTATTTCTGGTGATTTTCACTTGCTTTCTGAGACGGGTGAATTTGTTCATGGTCCCTTTAAGAGCTGAGTTTTTCCCTTATGTCCATTGGCTTACCTAGAGTTATTCCTTGTTGCAGTTAATAGCCAGGGAAGGCAGATATTGTGACAACTGTCTCAGTGGTGCTGAGTCTGAAGGATGCTAATAGTGGTAATGTGCCCCACTCAGGTCCCCCACTCCTCAAGGGAGGGCTGCATACCTTAGGATTGCTCCTGGCCAGCCATGGAGCACCATTGCCCACACAGGTGGCTTTTTTCTCTTGAGAAGGAATTTCTGCCTCTTCCCCCTCAGTCAGGACTGTCCTTTGTTGTGGGGGTTCTTTTATCCAGTTTTCAGTTCTCTCTTAGGGGCAATTTTTCCAAAAATAGTTGTGACCTGTTTGTGTTCATAGGAGGAGGTGAGTTCAGAGTCTGCCTATGCCACCATCCTGATAAGATCCTTGCACCCTTCATTTTTCCTTACTTTCTTCCATCATTGCTCTAATTTAAAACAAGCTAAAGTAGAAAGAAAGATAGGAAATTTGTAAATATATGAATGTCAAAATTGTGATGATACTCTTTTTCTCCTAACTCTAGGAAATATCATTAAACTTTGAGACATACTAGCCATTTACCAGAACAGTATTTTCAAAGCATGTTCCATAATAAAATAACTCTTCAGGACATTAATAGGTGTTAAATAAAGACAAGATCAAGTATTAATAGGGGTTACAAAAAGAGAGGGTCAGATAAGTGGAAGACACTGGGATTAAGCATATTTCTTTAGCATAGGATTTATAGAATTTTAGATAAGCTCAGGAGCAGGGTGAGTCTCCAAGACAGGCCTCTAGTTTGAAGCATTGCTCAAGCCTACTTGACCACTGTGCACACTTGATTTCTAAGAGCATCTTGCAGTTACTTTAACACTCTTTAGTCAGTGCTGTTGCACAGAAGAGTAACTCAGACACATTCTTCCTCAATTAGCATAGCATCTAATTTAATTGCAACCTAGACACTTCTGTCTTATTTGTCTAAATTAGTATTAAAGACTCTTTTAGTTAGTAAACTTGTATTTTTAAACAGATAAGGAAACAAAGACAAGGAGCAGAAATGGTTTGGAATGTGATTTTTTTTTTATTTAAAATTACTTCCCTTTGCAAGTTTCAGAATCTCAAAGGAAGAGGTCAGTTGATGTTAAAGCCCAATTTCATGATCCATTTTTTTTATACTCACATTTACAGAATTGAGGTGACTCCAGAAAACACTAACTCAGCATCCTATGTACTGAGGTAAAAAGGAGGTAAAACCAGAATGACAAAGATAACACAATGGCAGAGAAGTGAACTGGAAAGAACTTTTACTCCCTCCACCAAGATATGACAGGGGTTGCTCACTGCCTTGTAATAACCCTGTAATTGCCTTAACAATACATAATGATGTTGAGAATCTTGCTGGAAGCAACAATTCAAACTTCAAAGTAAGAAAAAAGAAACAACTAGAGTTAAGGAGACTGATATATGGAAAACATTTGTCTTCACGCTCAGCTCAAAATACGTGGATGGGCATATGAAAAAAGCAATCTATAGATCTATCTAAATCATGAAAGCCTTCATTTGTTAGATTTTATTTTTATCACATCTACAAGTGCATGCTGGTTAAATAGCCTCTAGGCCTATGTTAATATAAGATTAAAAGCATAAGTTATTTTAATAATCTTACCCAAGTGAGATAGGTGACAAATCTATTACTCTGGGAAAAAAGTCAAGTCTGAAAATAAACATGATGATCCAAAACACAACTAAGAAGAAAACATTGAAAAGCTTCTAATAATTCATGAGCTTGAATGGATGAAAGAATTAATGAAATTGTTTGTATTAAAACTCCTAACCTAAGACTATTTTGTCTTATTTTTCATGATGTGGACTCACTGGAATGTGGCAAAAAAGGGATATGAATTTCTTCTTTTTTGTTAGATTAATTAATAATAACCAAGATCTAGTTAGCTTCAAAAAAGGCTCCACGAAAAAACCATTAGAACTAGTAAATAAATTCAGTAAAGTCGCAAGATACAAAATCAATATACAAAAATCAATTGAGTTTCTATACACTAAAAATGAACTACCAGAAAGTGAAATTAAGGAAACAATTCTATTTCTAATCTCATCAAAATGAATAAAATACCTAGGAATAAATTTAACCAAGGAAGTGAAAGACTACACTGAAAACTATAAAACACTGATGAAAGAAATTGAAGAAGACTTAAATAAATGGAGAGATTTTCCATGCTCATGGACTGAAAGAAATATTGTTAAAATGTTCATACTACCCCAAACAATCCACAAATTTAATGCAATCCCTATCAAAATTCCCATGAGACTTTTCACAGAAATATGAAAAACAATCTTAAAATTTGTATGGAACCACAAACGACCCTGAATAGCTAAAGCTGTCTTGAGAAAGAAGAACAAAGCTGGAGGCATCACGTTTCTTTATGCCAACCTATATTACAAAGCTACAGTAATCAAAACAGTATGTTATTGGCATAAAAAACAGACACATTAAACAATGAACAGAATAGAGAGCCCAGAAATACATTCATGTGTATATTGTCAATTAATTTATGATAAAAGAGCTAAGCCTATACCGTGAAGAAAGGATAGTGTCTTCAATAAATCGTGTTGGGAAAACTGGACGCTCACACGACAAAGAATAAAAGTGGACCACTATCTTACATCTCACACAAAAATTAACTCAAAATGGATTAAAAACTTGGACATAAAACCTAAAGCCATAAAACTCCTAGAAAAAAAACATAAGTAGTCAGCTCTTTGAGATAAGTCTTGACAATTACTTTTTGATTTGGCACCAAAAGCAAAAGCCACAAAAATAAAAATAAACAAGTAAGACTACATCAAAATAAAAAGCTTCCGAATATCAAAAGAAACCATCAACAAAATGAAAAAGCAACCAACAGAATGGGAGAAAATTTTTCAAATGATACATCTGATTAAATGTTAATATCCAAAATATATAAGAATTCATACAACTCAATGGCAAAAAAACCCAAAAAACAAAAATGGGCAAAGGATCTGATTAGACATTTTTCCAAAGAAGACCTACAAATGCCCAAAAGGTACATGAAAAGGTACTCGATGTGACTAATCACCAGGGAATGCAAATCAAAATGACAGTGAGATATCATCTCACACTTGTTAGAAAGGCCATTATCAAAAAGACAAGAAATAACAAGTGTTGGCGAAGCTGTGGAGAAAAAGGATCTCTTATGCACTATTGTTAGGAATGTAAATTGGTGCAGCCACTATGGAAAACAATAAGGAGCTTCCTCAAAAAAATTAAAAGTAGAACTACCCTATGATCCAGCAATTCCATTTCTGGGTATATATCCAAGGGAAATGAAAATAGCATATTGAAGAGATAGCTACACCCCCTTGTTCATTGCTACATTATTTACCATAGCTGAAATATGGAAACAACCTGTCCGTCAATCGATGAATGGATAAAGAAGATGTGGTGTATATATACAAGAACATACTATTCAGTCATGAGAAAGCAGGCAATCCTGCCATTTGTGACAACATGGATCAACCTTGAGGGAATTATGCTAAGTATAAAACTCAGACAGAGAAAGAAAAATACTGCATGATATTGCTTACATGCAAAATCTAAAAAAAAAGTCAAACATACAAACAGAGACCAGAAAAGTGGTTACCAGGGGTTGTGGTATGGGGGAAATAGGAAGAGGTTGGTAAAGGGTGCAAACTTTCAGCTATAAGATGAATAAGTTTTGAAGATCAATTGTAAAACATGGTGACGTAGTTGATAATACTGTATTATATATAATGATTGAAATTTGCTGAGAGCAGAACTTAAACCTTCTCACCAAAAGAGAAAAAAAAAAAAGAAACAGTTGGGGGAGGGTAATGTTTTCATCTGCATAACATTCCTTTAAGTACTCTATTACTCTGGATATCCCAGTTAATAATTGTTATTTTTAGAAGTTGATAGATTCCACTGCAATAGTTCTTTAGCATGTTTTAATAAATTGAAGTTATGCTGATTCACTTTTCTACCTTAGGAGATTCTAAACAGTATTTGTGTAACAGGTCAAATTTTCCCAATGCCCACAAAATAATAATATTTTTACCTTAGAAGCACAGGAACAAAGGTTTAGAACATGAGCATTCTTAGATATAATCACATTCACACATTTTACCATTGAGGAAAATGAGATCCAGGTACGTCCAGACTGTTGGAACTTAATTTGAGCATACCTCCAAAAGGTGATTCATCCTCTCATCTGTTTTACCATGACTGCTGCCACAGCTGGATCCTCTATTCTTGGAACCAGCCCATTCCAATCTGCACTTCTACTTGGGCTTCAGAAAAAAAGAGCTTCAATAATGTCATGTCTCTTGTTCAATAAGCTTTGATGAAACCATTCTTCTTGGGTTATCTGTTGGACTGCTGGGTTAAGTCATCAATGGTTTTCTTTTGCTGGTCTTATTTAGGATGTATTAAACACTGGAATTTCTTATTTCTTGAGTCCCAATGCTTGGTTTTATAGTATGATGTGATAATGTGCAGTAACTGAGACACGTGAATACTCTCACACACACATACACCCCCCACACACTCACATATATGCATACAACCCAGTCACACACATACATATATCGCACAACATACCATACACACACTCATGCACGTCACCACACCACAAATACATATGTACACAACAAACATATATGACGCCCTCGAAAACACATGTATACCATATGCTACATATACATATATGCACATCACCTCACATATGCACATACACACTGTACACACTACATATCACACACACAAACACACATAGTCTACATGCTTCTCATCTACAATGATAGGCCCTGAACATAGTCATTTGTCTCTCCTCAAGCAGGTTCTGCTTGATGCCACTTTTGATTATATTTATTCTGATGTCTATCCTTCTGTTCTGCACATTTGTCAGCATACTCCAATATCTGATTTTGGAGAATCCCAGGGTATGAGCTGTAACTGAGTCCCATAATTAAGAACCCAGACCCTTGATATCCAACTGAGCTTGTGCTTTTAGCCAGGACTACCTCTCATCATCTGTCCTCATAAGAGACCTTTGGCCTTGCTTGGGTTTCAATCCATCTCTAGCCCACTCCACCCACTCAGTCAAGCTATGAATACTCAACCTTGATGCAATGAAAAAGTCTGAAATACTTAAATTCCAATCTCCTCTGCTTGAAGTTGGTTACGTCTTTCTCGCAAATTCTGTTAAATTTAATCACCCACAAAGATACAGATAATTAACAAATATTACCACTCTTTAAAGGAACTCTAAAAGAAATTATTTTGTAGGCCAAAATATATTTTTTCTATTTGAATAAAATTTAAATAACAGAGGTTTTATGTGTTGTGTCTTCTTTAAGAACCATGTTCCCATAATTCAAGAGATTTTTGAGATGGAAGCATATGCTAGACAGTGAAATGCCAGAATTAATATTGATAAGCATAGAAATCAATGCACAGAAGTGTATCTAAGACTCATATGTCCTTATGTCTTCAACTACTGTAAAGAAGCATTACACAATGGGAAAATAATTCAAGAAAGCACTGGATATATGGAAGTGTCATCCTATGACAATAAGTTAATAGACAACCAGACAGGTGGTATTTGCTAGCTGTGACAAAGCAGTGTAATGCATTGTGAGTTTTGAAATGTGTTGTTTTTTTTTTTAAGCTTTACCAGACAAATTTTTCCTGGAAGGGAGAGTTGAGGATAGGATATCCCTCAAAATCAGAGGAAAGATGAGCATAAAGGCAGCATCTCACAAGGAAACTCGTCAAGTTTAACACATTATTCACTAGAAAGTTATGGAATCACAGAGTGAACAGATGTATAAATTCATAATACAAGATAATTCAGCTTCTTAAATGAAAGCAGGTTGAATATTTTTTTGGTTGTATTAAAAACTATGGTGCCAAAACACAAATCAAGAGAAGACTCTAAAATAACTTGACTTGGGATTCTTTTAGCTTTAATAGTACAATTTAAGCCAACATTTCTATGTCACAACCTGGAAAAGCCCAACCTTAAATGGTAATTCACCCAAGTCACCCATACAATTTAAGCCAACATTTCTATGTCACAACCTGGAAAAGCCCAACCTTAAATGGTAATTCACCCAAGTCACCGATTCAAGGCATATAAACTCAATCAAGGGGACACATTAAGGGAAAAGCGTATGCAGCAACATCCGCACACACTATGAATCCTATATCAGCTCACCCAACCTATACTGGATACACAGAACAGAGGGGGCACTCATTTACAATGCTTGCAACCAGGAGGCAGTGAGGTGCAGTAGAAAGAGTGTGAGCTAAGTAGAAAGAGAAACCTGTGTCCTTGGGCAAGTTACCTATACTCTCCAAGCCTCAATTTCCTCATTTGTGAATTAGGAAAATAAGACCTACTTTGCAAACTAAGACCTACTTTGAAGGTTTTAGTGCATTTAGAAGCACAGTGATTGACAAGTGGGCATTCAAAAACTGTTAGTTGTGTTTCCTGTCTTCTTGAAAACTTACTAGCAACAAAATACTCTGATGTCATTGAAAATTTCACACTGACTGGTGTCTTTAGATAACCTCTCTATAATTTACCAGAGGCTGTTGTTTGTTGGGGAGGAAAAACTTTTCCTCTACTCTTTTGGTTTGTTGTTCCAGGGAATGCAAATTAGACTAACAAAAGAGATTAACGGGAGAAAAGGCACATAATCATTATGAATATTTACATGCATGAAAGTTCACATAAAAGACGTGAAACTCAAAGAAGCAATTAAAATTGGGGACTTACATACTATTTTAACAAAGGAAAAGGAGTTTGGGCTTCAAGGGATGATAAATCATGGGAAGTTCCTAGTCAGGAACTATATGGGGGAACAAATGGAAGATAACATCAATTTAGTAAGGTCTGTTTATTCAGATTCATCTTAGTGTAGACACTGCATCTCTGATGATAAGAGTCATTCTTCTCTTCTTGGTACAGGGTGGGGAGCACCTTCATAAAGGGAAATTTAGGATCTGTGTTAGCCAGATAAAGGGAGAGCAGAGAACTCTTCCTGAATCTTTTGATTCTCAATTACCTTCTGCTCAAAACAATGCTTATGCTAAAGTGGCATATTTTGGTGTGGCATATTCTGATCCCCTCCATGTTCAACACTTAAATTATACACACAATGTACTCTAAATAATAGAGAACTACACAGAAATAACTTTGCTTGAAGTTGTATCCTAAGTGGTTTCTAGGAGGAATCTCTAAATTGTGTTCAAACACAATTCAAAGGAGGCTTTTAGAAGAGTCTTACAAGATCAATTGCTCAGAACTCTTGACCAACCTACTCAAGGTTAAGGGAATTTCCAGGTCAGCTTTTCTTAAAGCAAAACCCATGTGTGCTTCTCTGGGACCTTGCCATGTGTTTATTCGTTGTATTTGCCATTAAGATATTCTGGGGTGGTCTGGACCACATACACCTCCAAGTGGTAATGAATATTAATATCACTGTGGTAAGGAGTATACTCCTGTATATAAATATGGAAACTGCAACTCAGAAATTTTGAAATTTTTTGTTCACCTGGATCACAGAAAGGCTGTAGCCCACTAAGCAACATTAAGGAGGTTGAAACTTGCAAGAGCGGAGCTCCTCCTCAACAACAGCATCCCAGAACCATCTTGAAGTCAAAAAATCAATTGATGCTGATAGTATTTTCCTACTATCAAGTGGTTCTCTTCCTTCTGCTACTTCCATTTCATAAATGCAAGGTAATTAGATTTTCTAAACTATGACACTAAGAGAATACCTGTGGACTCTGGCATAAAGAACCTTCAAGAATTTGTCTGATTGTGATATATTTCCCCTTTAAGATTTCCCTGTTTTCCTATCATTTCCACTGTAGAATGCATAAGAAAACACATAGATTTATGAAGGAATTAATTCCTTATTTTAAAAATTGGATATTACCAGAAGCCAGGCAGACAAGGTAAGGTGTAAATTTAAAAGCTGATATACTCCCAAATATTTTGAGTAGACTCCAAACTGACATTATATATAATCAAAAGGTTACTATATCCCATAATTCTTGCTATTTTTGTTCCTGGCCTTTCCTGATTGAAGACCACTGACTGCAATGAATTATGCTGAACTACACAGTGGTTTTGTGACAATAATAAATGAGAACTCAAATGAGGCCACAAAGCATATATCCACTTGAGGCTTCAGGCTAGATTTCATGACTTTATTTTAGCAGCATGTATGCCTGGCTCATCTCTGCAGTCTCCAGATGCATTGGACAGATGTGATTGCATTGGACAGATGTTAGCTGGCTTGAGTGCTCCACAGCATCTCTACTTTTGCAGTCCTTCATCTTGTGCTGGTTGTCATTTTTTTCCCCAGAGCATCTCAAAAATTATAATTGCATTCATTATTGTTGGTAGCACAGGTGGCTTTTGAAAAGTTCTTATAGCTTTGTTTAGTTTCTTAATAAACAAAATCGATGGCACCATGCTTAAGACAAACTACTGTAATCAGTAATTAAACATTTGTCTCATATCCACAACCCTGTGAAATTGTTTGCTATTATTCCTACCTTGTGAAAAGGCAATAAGAGACCTTTCTCCCTGTCTAGAACTTCTTTGATTTGCAAAACACAATTATTGACTATAATCTGTAAAAGATGATTTGCTCTCTTCACTCTTCACACACTCATACAGCATCTTATCCTTTGTCAGATTCTGAAATGCAGAGTTAGTGTTGCCTGCAGGTCATTCCTGTCTTCTTGAAAATTTGTTTTCTTTAACTCAATGTTCCCACTGAGCAATGAATGACCTTAATCTCTGATGAAAAACAAGGCACAGCAGGTATCACTCATATTATTGAATATTTTTGAATATGTAATATAAAACAGTGTCTACTATACAAAGAAGAGACTGCCAGACAGAGAGAAAGCTTTAGGTAGCAAAGCTTCAGACATCTGATAGCAATTTTGTAATGTCTTTACATCTCCTTAAAATTTAGATCAAAATATATTTTTAAAAAAATTTATTTAGATTATTTATAGTCCATTATGGACTGAATCCTATCTTCTCAAAATTCATATGCCGAAGCCCTAACCTTTGGTGATCAGGCTCTTAAAGAACTAATTAAGGTTAAATGAGGTTATAAGTGTGGAGCTCTAATCCAATAATATTGATGTCCTTAAAAGAAGAGGGCACAGAGAAAAGGCCACGTGAGGACATAGCAAGAAGACAGCCATTGCAAGCCAAGGAGAGAGGACTCAGGAGAAACCAACCCTGCTATTACTTTGACCTTGGATTTCCAGACTCCAGAATTGTGAAAAAATAAATTTCTCACCCCTAGGCTGTGGTATTTTGTTATGGAAGCCCTAGAAAACTAATAAATAGTCCATGTAGGGATTTAATTGATTTTTTAATTGATAAGTTTGGTTTAAAAAAAAAAACCTCTAACTTACAATGAAATAAAAAAACAACATAATCTTTAGTCTGTAAAGTATTTTCTGTTCATAATGATTAATAATAATTCCAGACTAGTAATAACACCATGATGAGAAAATAGGCATTCATGTTCATTTATTACATTTCTGTTATTACTAACAAGCTTAAAATATAAAATTTGTACTTAACTCTCATTTACCTGTGGGCCAACAGACGATGGCAATAGTAAGTGTACACAAGGGTATAGTTCTCTCTCATAATATCATCCTGTTCCCAACTGCTATCTCTGGATGGCTTTTAATGCAGCTGATAATGCTCTATACAGCTTTGAGATTAAGCTAAATAAGCTATAAATAAACTAAGAAACATGGGTTAATAATAGCCATCCTTTGATAGCAGTACCTGATAAATGTGGAAAGAAATAAATCCCACCAAAGAGATAAGCATATATTCACAGAAAGCAGATGCCAAAAATCAGTACACAGATGGTCAAGAGAGACCCTGACTTATACTGTAGTTCCATCAAAATGTAAATATTATACTGAATAGACTTTCAGTTTATCCGCTTATTTCCCTTAGGTTTGCAAACAGAGAAATAAAATGTCTAGTAGCCTCGTGGTTGGGTTCTAAGCAAAAGAGCAAAAGACAAAGCTATGAGTTATCACAAGGACAGAGCTCAGGTTAGAGACTCCCACTTACATCTGAGACCTGGGAAAGACAATTTGTTCTGTCAGGAAACTGGGAAAAAATAGTCTACTCAGAGAATGACGTTGTAAGAAGATATTCCTTTCCTGATCTCAGCTAGATAGAGAAGAGGAAAAGAAGGAGAGAAAAATGCCTTCTCAACAATTCCTGACCAGAAGCTCAGCCTCATATGGATATAAGGCTGGAATAAAAACTGCCTATGTGGCTCTAAATAACTCTAGCCAAAAATTTAAGTTGAATAAATTTTAGGTTTTCAGCATCTCTAGGTGGCTATGTAGCTTACAGAAGTGAACCATTTCTGATAGGAGACTCCCTTAACCCGGGCCCAAAATAATTTCCATGAATGATACATATAAGAAAATTAGCTTATGGGAAAAATGACAAAATGATTGAGGAAACAGACATAATGAGCAAAGGCTGTGAAAATAACTCACCACAGAATTGGAATAAAAATTTTTCAGATGTTAGAATTAACAGATAACGAATATAAATATTTTATATGTTTAACCATATTTGTCAAAATAAAATCTGGCAAAAGTATCACAGGACATGGTCAGGAAGGTGTGAGGAAGAGTCAACCAGGTCTTCTAGAAATAAAAATTTGAATAAGTAAGGTTAAAAACACAATGGAAAAAATCACAACAGACTGCAAATGGAAGAAAATTAGTGAGCTGTAATGTGTATCTGAAAGAATATTGCATAATGCAATACCAAGAGACTAATAATGGACATATGGAAATATGAGCAAGAAGCAGACATAGGAGCTGGACGGAAGGACCTAAGGTATCTCTAATATGACTGCCTAAGGTGAAGAGGGAGACAATAGAGCAAAATGAATAGTGGGTGAGACTTTTGCACAACTGATGAGAAACTCCGGTTCTCAGGTTTGGAAAGGCCAGACAAAAGCCCCATATCCAGACTCATCAAACAAAAAGGCCAGTATGGTGCCTGACTTCTCAAAGCAACACCCAATACCAGGTGTCAGTGAGATGACATGAAGTACTGAGAAAAGTTAACTGTTAACCTCGAACTGCATATAGAGAAAAATGATCATTCATGAATTAATGTGAATACAAAACAAATACAAATTAACAAAACACTCAGGGATTTAATTATAAAAGACATTCATTAAAGAAACTTCTGAAGGATATACTTCAGGAAAAATAAAAATCATACTAGATGAAAGGTCTGAGACACAGGTAGGAATAAAGAAAAAAGAAATGTCAAACTGTTAAACATGTAGGTGAATCTGATATATCCAGAATAAAAAACAGTAACTGTTTTCAAAGAATGCAGATAAAAACAAAGCTGAAATAAAATACTGGATCTTAATAGTATACACTTTGGGCAGAGAGTGGGAGTTAATGATCCTAAGATCCATGTATTTTTCAGTAGGGCAGAGACACTGTTAAAATTATTAAAATTTATAAAGTTACTCCCAAAAGAATAGAAACAGGGAATACAACTTCCAAATTAACAAAGAGAAAAGAAATGTGAATAAAATGAAGCAATCCTAAAAGCATGCCAGAGATGAGAAATCATAGGGATGATATAAAAAGAAGGAAAAAGCAAACCCATAAAATATTGTGACAGAAATTTGATCCATATATCTTGGAAATCAAATTAAATTTTCTTTGGGGGTCGGTTTGGTGGCACAGCAGTTAAGTTCACCCACTCTGCTTCAGCGGTCTGGGGTTCGTGGGTTCGGATCCCAGGCACAGCCCTGTGTACCGCTTGTCAAGCCACACTGTGGCAGACTTCCCGCTTATAAAGTAGAGGAAGATGGGCATGGATGTTAGCTCAGGGCCAATCTCCCCCAACAAAAAGAGGAGGATTGGCAGTGGATGTTAGCTCAGGGCTAATCTTCCTCAAAAAAAAAATTCTTTGAAAAAAATGCTTGCTTTATAATATGAAGATGGTCAGATGTAAATTTAAAAACTCCAGCATAATAAAAATATGGAAATAGTCAAATTAATCAAAAGGAAAATAGTATGTCTATATTAATATCAGATAAAATAAACTTTGAGAAAAATTTAAGAAGATTTGGACTACTCCACTAACAACCTTTATTTAGTATCTGGTGGAAATACAAAAAGTTCTACATCGGTAATGGGAAAATTTATAGCAATTTCAATTTAAAAATGGAATATTTATGACTATTGATTAAACCACAACATGGAGCAAGTCTAAACACATTTTAAAGTTTCATCATTATGTAGTGAATGATTTCTAACTAAAATGAAAATAAATTAAGACACCATCACAAAATAATTAAAACTATACTAAAAAACAAATCATGGATAAGAAATGAAGGCATTATGGCAAATATAATATATCCAGAAATTCATATCAAAATTGCAATACTCAGGCATAAACAGAACAAATAAAACATAAATAAAAAGCAAATTGAAAAACTCTCCTGAATGTAACAAATTAGATATGAACAAATGGAAAGACCTTCTAGGTTCTTAGATTAGAAAAGTCAGTATCAAAGAGTTGTCACTTCTCTGTAAGTTTGATTATAAATTTAACTCAGTCCTCTCAAATAGCATCTTCTTTTTCTGGTGCTGAAATTTGATTACAAACTTCATCTGGATTATGGATGAATTCCTCTAGGATCCAAGAGTGGGGAAAACTTGCTAAACCATGACTCATGCAGACACAGAGAAGAAAGATTGTTAAACTTAGTTACATAAAAATAATTTTTAAAATAAAGCCTTATTTTGTGTCGGATATCCTATTTGATACTTCAAAATCATTTTTTCTTTTAATTCTTACCAAAACTATACCAGATAAGTTTAAATATTATCCACATTTTACAGATGAGGAAGCTGAGTCAACAAGAGGTTGCGTAATTAGCCGAAGGTTCCTTTCTAATAAATGGATAATAGTTCGTTCAAGCCTAGTATACTTTTTATTCCAGAATCCGTGCACCTAACCAGTATGCTTGTATGATTTTACCAATAGTGTAATAAATGGGCCCAACCGTGTAAGGAAGGGGACTGGAGAATTTCACTACTCCAGAGGCAAAATTGCCTTAGAGCCCTCATGAAATATAGCAGAGTAAAAGCATTGCTCCCCTGCACTATGTATTAAAATAAGCAGAAAAAAGTTGTTCAATGTTTAAAATGCTACAAAAGTCAAAGCATACAGATGACTCGACCAAATACTATTTTTATTATTAAATACACTTTATCATATATTATATAATTCATAATATATTATTTAATTATAACATTAAATCATATTAAACATTAATTTACTCAATATATTTTTCCTTCTTAGAGTAATTTCTATGTAGCAACAGTCCTCCACTTACCATGGTTAGACTCACAGTTTTTTGACTTTATAATGGTTCAAAAGCAATATGCATTCAGTAGAAAACATACTTCCAAATTGGAATTTTGATCTCTTCCTGGGCTGGCAATATGCAGTACAATACTCTGGTGATGGTAGGCAGGGACAGCCAGCCACAGCTCCCAGTCAGCCATGCGATCATGAGGATAAATAACCTATATACTTACAACCAACCTGTATCCGTACAACCATGTTGGTTTTCACCTTCTTTACACTGCTCAAAAAATTTCATGAGATATTCAAAACTTTATTAAAAAATAGGCTTTGTGTTGGATAATTTTGCCCAACTGTAGGCTGAGGTAAGTGTTCTGAGCACATTTATGGTAGGCTAGGCCAAGCTATGATGTTCAGTCAGTTAGGTGTATTAAATGCATTTTCAGCTTAGGATGGATTTATTGGGACTGTAATCCCATCGTAATTTGAGGAAGGTCTATATAGACACAATATGAAGCAATGATCAAAAGTGATGTGTGGAAGGGCGAGCATTTCCTGAGAGCAGGGGAATGGTGAGAATACTGGTCCTCTGTACCCCAGTAAACTTTTGGCTTTCTCTCACTTAATTGAAGGGTTAGGTGTCTCTCTCCCTTACCTGAGGCTGTCGCCCCTGAGTTTTGAAAAATTTATTTGCATTCCAGCTGCTTTACTCAGAAGCAACTGTCAGTCTTTTTTTTTTCAATTATTTTTTTGAGGTCTTAATAGTTTATAACATTGTGAAATTTCAGGTGTACATTATTATTTATCAGTGTCTGTATAGTCTGTATCATGCATACCACCAATGGTCTAATTTTTATCCGTCATCATATATATGTGCAACTCTACCCCTTATGCCCACTCCCCAACACATTTCCCCTCTGGTAACCACTAATCTGTTCTCTGTCCATGTGTTAGTTTATCTTCCAAATATGAGTCAGATCATGCTGTGTTTCTCTTTCTTTGTCTGGGTTCTTTTGCTTAACACAGTACACTCAAGGTCTATCTATGTTGTTGCAAGTGGGACTATTTTGTATTTTTTTATGGCTGAGTAATATTCCATTGTATGTATTACCACCTCTTTTTTATCCAATCATCAGTTGATGGGCACCTCGGTTGCTTCCATGTCTTGGCTATTGTGAATAATGCTTCAATGAACATAGGAGTGCATAAGTCTCTTTGAGTTGTTGATTTCAAGTTCTTTGGATAAATACTCAACAGTGGAACAGCTGGATAATATCGTATTTCTATTTTGAATTTTTTGAGAAATCTCCATACTGTTTTCCACAGTGGCTGCTCCTGTTTGCACTCCCACTAACGGTATATGAGGGTTCCCTTTTCTCCACATCCTCTCCAACATTTGTTAATTTTTGTCTTGGTAATTATAGCCGTTGTGATAGGTGTAAGGTAATGCCTCATTCTAGTTTTGATTTGCATTTCCCTAATACATAGTGATGTTGAACATCTTTTCATGAGTCTGTTGGCCATCTGTATATCTTCTTTGGAAAAATGTCTGTTCATATTCTCTGCCCATATTCTCATCAGATTTTTTTTGTTGTTGAGTTGTATGACTCCTTTATATATTTTGGAAATTAACCGCTAGTCAGATATATAATTTGCAAATATTTTATCCCAGTTAGTGGGTTATCTTTTCATGGTGTTGATTATTTCCTTTGCCTTGCAGAAGCTTTTTAGTCTCATATAGTCCCATTTGTTTATTTTTTCTTCTATTTCCCTTGCTTGAGTAGACACGGTATTTGAAAAGACACTGCTAAAACCAATGTCAAAGAGTGTACTGCCTACATTTTCTTCTAGTTTTGTGATTTCAGGTCTTACCTTCAAGTCTTTGATCCATTTTGACTTAAGTTTTGTTTATGGCAAAAGATAATGGTCTACTTTCATTCTTTTACATGTGGCTGTCCAGTTTTCCCAACACAATTTATTGAAGAGAATTCACTTTCTCCATTCTATGTTCTTGGTTCCTTTGTCAAAGATTAGCTGTCCATAGATATGTAGTTTTATTTCTCAGCTTTCAATTCACTTCCATTAATGTGTGTTTGTTTTTGTGCCAGTACCATGCTGTGTTGATTACCACAGCTTTGCAGTATATTTTGAAGTCAGGGATTGTGATGCCTCCAGCTTGTTCTTTTTTCTCAGGATTGCTTTGACTTTTTGCAGTCTTTTGTTCTTCCATATAAATTTTAGGATTCTTTGTTCTATTTCTGTGAAGAATGTCATTGGGATTTTGATTTGGATTGCATTGAGTCTGCAGATTTCTTTAGGTAATATGGACATTTTAACTGTTTATTCTTCCAATCCATGAGCATGGAATCACTTTCCATTTCTTTATGCCAACTTTGATTTCTTTCAATAATGTCATAGTTTTCATTGTACAGGTCTTTCACCTCCTTGATTAAATTTATTTCTAGATATTTTATTCCTTTGTTGCAATCGTAAATGGGATTGTATTCTTGAATTCTCTTTCTGCTAGTTTGTTATTAGTGTATAGAAATGCTACTGATTTTTGAAAGTTGATTTTGCACCCTGCAACATTGCTGTAGTTGTTGATTACTTTTAATAGTTTTCCGGTGGACTCTTTAGGGTTTTCTATATACAGAATCATGTTGTCCGCAAACAAGAGTTTCACTTCTTCCTTTCCAATTTGGATACCTTTTATTTCTTTCTTTCTTGCCTAATTGCTCTAGCCAAAATCTCCACTATATGTTGAATTAGAGTGGCAAGAGCAGGCACCCTTATCTTGTTCCTGTTCTCAGAGGGATGGCTTTCAATTTTTCACTAAGTATGATGTTGGCTGTGGGTTTGTCATATATGGCATTTATTATATTGAGGTACTATCGTTCTATACCCGTTTTATTGAGAATTTTTTTATCATAAATTGTTGTTGGATCTTGTCAAATGCTTTCTCTGTGTCTATTGAGACGATCATGTGATTTTTATTCCTCATTTTCTTAATGTGGTATAGCACATTATTTGATTTGCAGATGTTGAACCATCCCTGCATCACTGGAATAAATCCCACTTGATCATGGTGTATGATCTTTTGAATGTATTGCTATATTCAGTTTGCCAACATTTTGTTGAGGATTTTTGCATCTATGTTTATCAGTGATATTGGCCTGTAATTTTCCTTCTATGTGTTGTCCTTGTCTGAATTTGGCATCAGGGTGATGTTGTCCTCATAGAATGAGTTAGGAATCATTCTCTCTTCCTCAATTTTGTGGAATAGTTTGAGAAGGATACATATTAAATCTTCTTTGAATGTTTGGTAGAATTCTCCAAAGAAGCCATTTGGTCATGGACTTTGTTTTTTGGGAGATTTTGGATTACTGTCTCAATCTTACTTGTGATTGGGCTTGTGATTTGGATTCTCTATTTCTTAATGATTCAATTTGGGGAGGTTGTATAAGTCTAAGAATTTATCCACTTCTTTTAGGTTATCCAATTTGTTGGCATATAGTTTTTCACAGTATTCTTTCATAATCATTTGTATTCCTGTGGTATATGTTGTAATTTCTCCTCTTTCATTTCTAATTTTATTTATTTGAAGCTTCTCTCTTTTTTTCTTAGTGAGTCTGGCTAAAGGTTTCTCAATTTTGTTTATCTTCTCAAAGAACCAGCTCTTAGTTTCATTGATCCTCTCTACTGTGTTTTGGTATCTGTTTCACTTATTTCTGCTCCAATTTTTATTATTTCACTCCTTCTGCTGACTTTGGGCTTTGTTTGTTCTTCTTTTTCTAGTTCTGTTAGGTGTAGTTTACTTATTTGAGATTTTTCTTGTTTGTTGAGGTTGGCCTGTATTGCTATGAACTTCCCTTTTAGAACCAGTTTTGCTGCATCCTGTAAGAGTTGATATGCTGTATTTTTATTTTCATTTGTTTCCAGGCATTTTTATCCTCTGATCTCTTAATTGATCCAATGGTTGTTCAGTAGCATGTTGTTTAGTCTCTACATATTTGTGACTTTCCAAGCTTTTTTCTTGTACTTGATTTCTAGTTTCATAGCATTATGGTTGGAAAGGATGCTTCATATGATTTCAGATTTCTTAAATTTATTGGGGCTTGCCTTGTTTCCCACTATATGGTCTATCTTTGATAATGATCCGTGTGTACTTGAGAAGAATGTGTATTCTATTGTTTTGGAATGGAATGTTCTATATATATCTACTAAGTCCATCTGGCCTAGATTTTCATTTAAGTCCACTACTTCTTTGTTGATTTTCTGTCTTGATCTATCCAATGATGTAAATGGGGCATTGAGGTTCCCTACTATTATTGTGTTGCTGTTAATTTCTCCCTTTAGGTCTGTTAATAGTTGCTTTATATACTTTGGTGTTCCTGTGTTAGGTGCATTTATATTCATAAGTGTTATGTCCTCTTCGTGGAGTGTCACTTTTATCATTATAAACTGCCCCTCTTTGTCTCTAATTGCCTTTTATATTGAAGTCTACTTTTCTGATATAAGTATGGCAACATCTGCTTTCTTTTGTTTGTCATTTGTTTGGAGTATCATCTTCCATTCCTTCACTCTGAATCTGTGTTTGTCTTTAGAGCTGAGATATGTTTCCTGGCGGCAGCATATTGTTGGGTCTTGTTTTTCAATCCATCCAGCCACTCTGTGTCTTTTGATTGGAGAATACAATCTATTTACATTTAGAGTGATTATTGACATATGAGAGCTTAATATTGCTATTTTTTCTCTTGTGTTCCAGTTGTTCTATATTTCCCTCGTTTCTCTTCCTTGTATTTCTGACTGCCATTTCAGTTTGGTGGTTTTCTGTGGTGGTTTTCTCTTTATTTGTGATTTGTAGCTCTGCTCTTTTTGTTTGGTGGTTACAATGAGGTTTGTATACAAGATCCTGTTGATAAGATAATCCATTTCCTGATAGCCTCTTATCTCCATTAGTTTAAACAGATTCTATCCCTTTTCTCTTCCCCTTAAGTTATTGTTTCCACAAATTATTCTGTATTGAGTTGTGAGTTTGTGACTAAATTGAAGTGTTAATAGTGATTTTTGATGCTTTCCTTCCCTTTATCTTTTATTTTATATTAAAATGTTTGCTAACATGCTCTGATAAAGAGCTGAAATTTTCTGATTTTGTCTATGTGTCTTCTTGCTCAAGGCTTTTTAAACCTTTACCTTTTTGTTTCAAGTATGAGAGAATCCTTGATTATTTCTTGTAAGGAAGTTCTAGTGGTGATGATCTCCCTCCGCTTTTGTTTATCTGGGAAAGCTTTTATTTCTCCATTGTATCTCAAGGATAGTTTTCCTGGATAGAGTATTCTTGGTTGAAAGATTTTGTCTTTCATTATTTTGAATACATAATTCTATTCTTTCCTAGCCTGTAAATTTTCTGCTGAGAAATGCACTGATAGCCTGATAGGAGTTCCTTTGTAGGTTATTTTATTCTGCCTTGCTGACCTTAATACTTTTGCTTTGTCATTGAGTTATGCCATTTTTACTATTACATGCCTTAGAGAGGCTCTTTTTGCATTGATGTAATTAGGAGTTCTATTGACTTCACATACTTGTAAGTTTAGTTCTTTCCCCTGATTTGAGAAGTTTTCAGCTATTATTTCTTTCTAGAACTCTCTGCTCCTTTCTCCCTCTGGAATACCTATAATCCTTATGTTGCTTTTCCTAATTGATTCAGATGTTTCTCAAAGAATTACATCATTTTTTCAGTCTTATTTCTCCCTCCTCCACCTGAATCATGTCCATATTTCTGTCTTCCAAATCACTAATTCTATCCTCTATAATGTCAGCTGTATTTTTAAAAAGTTCTAGATAGGTTTTTATCTCATTCCTTGTGTTCTTCATCTCCAGAATTTCTGTTTGTTTTTTTAGTGTTTCAATATCTTTGGTGAAGTATTCTTTCTGCTCATTAATCTTACTCCTGACTTCATTGAACTGCCTTTCTGAGTTTTCTTGTAACTCATTGAGTTTCTTTATGACAACTATTTTGAATTCTCTCATTTATGTTGTAACCTTCTGTGACTTCAGGATTGGTTTCTGGAGAGTTGTCAGTTTTCTTCTGCTCTGAACTGTTACTGCAGTTTTTCATGGTGTTTGATGAGCTGATCTTTTGCCCGTGCATTTATGGTAGTATCAGATTGCAGATTCCACCTGTCACCTCTTGGCAGGGCAAGATCTGTGTTTTCTGAACCTGCTACATCTGCTGGAAGTTCTTTTGATAGGTCTAGTTTGTGTTTGCCTGCTGGCCACAGCCAGTGGGTGGGTCATACATGCACACACACACACACACACACACACACACACACAGGCGCTCTGGTGTGGGACTTCTGCCTTGGCCAGGGGCCGACAAAGCTGGGTCAGTAGGCAGGAGGGGAGGGGCATTTTTTTCATGTGTGTGGGCCCACTCTGCACTCACAGGCAGTTTTTCTGGGCTGCTGTGTTTTGTGGGGTGCCCACATGGTAGTGGAGCCATTCCACTTGGTGTGGAGTGCTCCTATGGAGGGGGCTGCTGCAGCACTGTGGGAACTCCCACAGGCTTGGCTCCTATTTTGAAAGTGAAAGTATTCACATACAGGCCTGCCTGCCCCTGTGCCTCCTCTTACAGTGATTCACTTACTGCTGTGTGAGGACCCACAATATAAATTGCTGCCACCAGGGAGGGGGAAGGATCAAGTCACATCCTTCCACTGCTTCCCAGGGATCAAGTACCCCAACCTTCAGATGTATGGCTTTGTGGATCTCTCACATATCCTATTGTGCTTTGTAGGGAATCCTCTGTTTGTCAGTGAATGTGCTTTTGGTTGTAACTTAGTGGGGAGAGAATAAGGGAACTAGTCACTCCAGTGTGATGCTGAATTCACTCAACTGTTAGTCTTTTGTAAAATAATGCAATTCAACATAGTCATCTTTGCTTAATTTATGCATGTATATAATATTTATGAAACTTAAAAAGCATGAATATAACTTTTCTTATCATTCAGGAGAAGGCATTTTCAGAGGGGTTACCTTTTATAATTTTGAAACTAATTCCCTAAATTTCAGAGATAGAGTGAGAACTTAACACTCCAAGGTGAAAGAAACATGGCTTTTAATTTTTTAAAAATAAATCTGCTTAGCAATTATCATTCCTATCAACTATGTTTGTAACACTTTTATTATAAAAAAATAAAAAGAAAATACTGCTATGAAGTTCAGTACCAAAATGAAAAAAATATTTTGGAAACCATAATATCAAACACAGGTAATGAAAACAAATTCTCACATTCCTTATTGTCAAAGGGGAAAAATCACACCAACCTTTCACAATATTCGTAACCTTAATATAAGAAGCAATCCACACTCCAGAATAAAACTGTTGTAAATACTTATTCATAGCAGGACAAATGTGAAATTTTAGACAGTACAAATTTCTAACTATGAAGGAATGATTAAGTATGGCAGATACACCTGTTAGACTATTATAAAATCTTTAAAATTAAGGACTCAAAGATATGGAAACTCTATAAAATGCATATACTACACTATTGAGGAACAAAAACACATTATAGAATTATCAATTAAAGCATTGTTAAATATATTGCAAAGTAAATTAAAATAATATGATAATGGTGGCCGGCCTGGTGGTGCAGTGGTTAAGTTCACATGTTCTGCTTCTCAGCGGCCCAGGGTTCACCGGTTCAGATCCCAGGCGTGGACATGGCACTGCTTGGCACACCATGCTGTGGTAGGCATCCCACATATAAAGTAGAGGAAGATGGGCATGGATGTTAGCTCAGGGCCAGTCTTCCTCAGCAAAAAAGAGGATGACTGGCAGTAGTTAGCTCAGGGCTAATCTTCCTCAAATAATAATAACAATAATAATAATAATAATAATATGTTAATGAAACAAAGTGAGGTTGATAACCAAAAATCAAAATATGGTTCAATGTTAACAATTCTTCAATTAGACTTATAATACGCAAGGGTAACTGGACAAAGATGAGAAAATATATGCATAGAAAGCATGAATTCATTAATATAGATTACAAAAGGCATTGGACAAAATACATAATGTGTTCCTGACTAAAATTAATACATAGGTAGGTTACAGTATGTATTAAGCATATTTTTTTTATTCTGTTGCTTTGAAATTTTTTATTTCTGTTGCTTGCTGACACAGGAGGGACTACCCCTCCCAGGGCCAGCCAATCCCTAAAGATAGGAAAGGACTCACCTGCAAGCATGACCTTCATGAGGCAAACCAATGAACCCAGAGACCTTACCTCAGCCACCTCCTTTCTTGAGCTCTCACACTGTAGGCCACTATTCATCTACCCTAATCACCCCAGGCAAGGTATCAAACAACTAAGGACAGCCCCTGTGCTCCAGGGCACATTGAAATTATTCAAAGAAGCCAATCCTTGGCAAACCACAATAGAAGCTCTTGCCCTCATTTTACTGCTACTCTCTCTGCCTCCTGACCGATCTCCATGCTTCCCCATGTACCCCCTGCCATGTAGCTTGTCTTGCCTCCTGTTTTTAGGGATCTGTGAGTATAAACGTCTTCCTCATGACAGTCCTTTCCATGTCTGCATGTCTTACCATATCTAATTAAAACAAATCCCCACTATTTATTACAACACACTATCTGTAGAGAGGAATAAGTTCATAATGGACATTTCCTGCAGATAGCACTGTAAATTCTGGGAAAGCAAATAGACAAGAAATCAAAGAAGTATGAATTCTACTTTAGGATTTTTGCTTAAACAAATGTAGGAAGATGCTTTTTAAGACTGTTGTTTTAAGGGAGTTTTAAGTTCAAAGCAAAATTGATAGGAAGGTACAGAGATTTCCCATGTATCCCCTGCCCCCATACTCTCCATTATCAACATCCCCCACCAGGGTGGTACATTTGCTACAATGGTGAACCTATATTGACACATTATATTCACAGAAAGTCATAGTTTGCATTAGGTTTTACTCTTCATGTTGTTCATTCTGTGAGTTTGGGCAAATGTATAATGATATAAATCCATCATTACAGTATTATACAGAATATTTTTACCGTCCTAAAAATCCTCTGTGCCCCATGTATTCATCTCATCCCCTACCCACTCCCTAGGAACCACCAGTCCTTTTACCATCTTCATAGTTTTACCTGTTCCAGAATATCATATAGTTCAAGTCATACACTATGCAGCGTTTTCAGATTGACTTCTTTCACTTAATCATATGCACTTAAGCTTCCTCATGGCTTGATAACTCATTTGTTTTTAGTACTGAATAATATTCCATTGTCTGGATATACCACAGTTTATTCATTTACCTACTAAAGGGCATCTTTGTTACTTCCAAGTTATGGAAATTATGAATAAAGCTGCTATAAACATCTGCACATGAGTTTTGTGTGAATATGAGTTAGGTAAATATCAGGAGATGTGATTGCTGGATTGTATGATAAAAGTATGTTTAGTTTTGTAAGAAACCACCAAACTGTCTTCCAAAGTGGCTGTCCCATTTTGCATTCCCACCAGCAACGAATGAGAGTTCCTTTTGCTCCACATGCTCTCTTGCATTTGCTGTTCTCGCTGTTCCAGACTTTGGCCATTCTAATAGATAGGTGATGATTTTTATTGTTGTTTTAAAATGCAGTTGCCTGATGAGATATGATGTGGAATGTTTTTTCATGTGCTCATTTGCCATCTGTATATCTGTATATCTTCTTTGATGAGATTTCTGTTCAGGTCTTTGGCTCACTTTTTATTTGGGTTGTTTGTTTCCTTATTGTTGAATTTTAAGAATTCTTTGAATATTTTTTATAACATTCCTTTAACAAAGTGTCTTTTGCAAATATTTTCTTCCAGTCTGTGGCTTATCTTCTCACTCTCTTTACATTGTCTTTCACAGAGCAGAAGTTTTTAATTATAATGAAGTCCAGCATATCAATTATTTCTTTCATGAATTCTACCTTTGGTGTTGTATCCAATTTTTATAGTTTTGTATTTTATATTCAGGTATGTTACAGTTTTGCATTTTGCTTTTAGGTCTGTGATCTATGTTGAGTAAATTTTTGTGAAGGCATAATTTCTGTCTCTAGATTAATTGTTTTCTCATGTGAATGTCCAGTTGTTCCAGCACCATTTGTTGAAAAGATTATCTTTTCTCTATTGTATTTCTTTTGTTCCTTTGTTAAAGATCAGTTGACTATATTTGTGTGGGTCTATTTCTGAGCTCTCTATTCTGCTCCTTTGATCTATCTGTCTATTCTTGTCTATTCTCAGTATCACACTGTCTTGATTATGGTAGCTTTATGGTAAGACTTGAAATTGGTTAGTGTCAGTCCTCCAATTTTGTTCTTCTTTTTCAATATGTATTATTTATTCTGTGTTTTTTGCCTCTCCTTATAAACTTTAGAATCAGTTTGTTGGTATCCATAAACTAATTTGCTGGGATTTTGATTGATATTTAATTAAATACATACATAAGTTGGAAAGAATATTTTGACAACATTGAGTCTTCTTGTCCATAAACATTGAATATCTCTCCTTTTATTTAGTTCTTCTTTGATTTTCTTCATCAGAGTTTTGTAGTTTTCCTCATACAGATCTTACACATATTTTGTTATACATCTAACTAAGGATTTCATTTTTGGGGTGCTAATGTAAATGGCATTGTGTGGTGTTTTTTGTTTTTGTGTTTTTGTGTGTCTGAGGAATATTTGCCCTTAGCTAACATCTGTGCCAATCTTCCTCTATTTTGTATGTGGGACACCAATACAACACGGCTTGATGAACGATGTGTAGGTCCACCCCCAGGATCGGAATCTGTGAACCCCAGGCCACCAAAGTGGAGCAAGTGAACTTAACCACTATGCCACCAGGCTGTCCTCAATGGTATTCTGTTTTTAATTTTAAATTCTATTTTTCTTAATGCTGGTATATAGGAAACCAATGGACTTTTGTATATTAACCTGTTATCCTGCAGCCTTGTTATAATCAATTATTAGGTCCAGGAGTTTTACTGTCAATTTTTTTTTTTAATTTTCCACGTATATAATCATGTCATCTGTGAACAAAGACAGTTTTATTTCTTTCTTACCAATCTATATTCTTTGTATTTCTTTTTCTTCTCTTATTGCATTAGCTATAACTTCTGATATAATTTGGAAAATAGCATTGAGAGAATTATCCTTGCCTTTTCAGGAAGATTTTTGAAGGGTATAAAAATTCGGAGCAAGCTAGGAATAAAAATGGATTTAATTTCCTGTGTCTGTGGCTTTGATCTGAGGACAGTCACAATCACAACACAGTAGATTGTTAAAACAAATCTGTTTTACCAATGCATACTGTTAAAAAGTGTACAAAGCCATAATCTTTCTAGTCAGAGGTTCCAGAAGGATTCTGAAGCATCAGAGTCACTGGAGAGTAAAAAGATAAATCTAAAAGAGAGAAAAATCAGAAAGTAAAATTTTAAATCTTATATTTATATACATAGTGTGTGTGCATGTGTGTGTGTGTGTGTGTGTTTGCATGCATTTTACCGAAGTATATGGCTGGCACCACACATGCATGTAGCAGACTGCAAGAAGTCTGAACTGATATCCCCACTGCTGTTCACCACAGGCGAGATGGTTTTCAGTTTGAGTCTAACCAAGTTAATTGGCTTCTAACATAAAAACAACACTATTTGGAGGAATGTAACAAAATTCAGAACTTCCTGAACAAAATATTCTTAATGTCTAGAATATTATCTAAATTACTCACAATGTGAACAATCAAGAAAATACGGTCCTTTAACAAAGGAAAAGAAAATTGACAGAGGCAAACCCCAAAACAAATCAGAAGTTGGAATTATTAATCACAGACTTTAAAGGCACTTCTAAAACTAAACTCAGGAAGGCAAGTAATAATAGTAGTTAGAATAATTTTAATCATCATAATAACAGTATACAAGTCCCTAATTTTTAAAAAGTAGAGAAAATATCAGTAGACAATTAAAATGTATATGAAAGAAGAGAATAAACTATTTTATAAAGTCAAAACAATTTTTGATATAAAAAATTTCACCAGATGGATTTTGTAGCTGAAAGATGACATTAGAGGAAACAATTAATGAACTTTAAAAATAGATTGATAGGAATAAACAAAGAATAAATAGTATAAATGATAATAATGAAGAAATAAAAAATAGAAAACATGAGTAAACCCTAAGGACTCTATAGGATAATATCAGAAAGACTAACAAATAGATAAGCTTGGCAAGCCCCAAGCAGAATAAACATGAGGAAAACCACATCAGTCAGACAGATGAAAACGAAAGGTAAAGAAGTAATTTTGACAGGACCCAGAGATGGAAAAAGACATAAACGAGTAAGAAAAATTGGATCACTGTGGACTTTACTTCAGAAACAATGGGGCCAGTGTCATTGAAATCCATCTTTCAAGTACTAAGAAAAATTGCCAAACCTGAATTGTACACCCACCAAAAGTATTCTTCAAAAATGAAGGCAAAGATATCATCTAGGGTGATGCCAGCCTAAGCGGCAGAGTAAGGACCTCTGAAAATTTACCTCTCCATAAAAGCAGTGAAAAAAAAACAGGAAAAATGTTGGAATAAACTTTGTCAGAACTCTGGAAGATAACGAAAGGCTTGCAGCAACCCATGAAGCATTTAGTTTAAAAGTAAGGAAATAAAAACGGTAGCAAGCCTTGGTAGGCAAGATTCATGATGTGTTAACTTAATCTAGTTCCCTTACCACTTTCCAATTCACTGGTACCCTTAAAAACTGAAGCCTACATTTATGGTTCCAGAGAGAGTAGAACAGAGTTTGAGCTCTTGAAAAGCATTGTTACAAGAGTCATTATTTGACCTGTCTGATAGTTCTCTGAAAAACCCCACTAAAAACACTTGTCTTTATTTTACCTCACTCAAACTCACCTAGTGTTAAAAGCCTCTCCTTGGGGACGGTTTGTTGACATCAAGGATGCCTGAGATGATGGATAACAATTGTAGGAAACAAAAGATTATCAAAGAGAGATTTTTAAAAAGGAGAGGAAAAATGTCTGTAGGGGTTTTGAAATGCTCCACCATATTCATGGGAATCTAGAAGGCCACACACATGCATAGGACTCTGCATCAGCTCAGGAAAGCCCTGAGAAAGCCCTACTCTCACCTCTGGCTGACCTTGCGGCTCTGTGCAAGCAGGAAGTGAAGGCTAAGGCAGAATTCTAAGCTGCCTGGCTGAGTGTTGAAGCATGCCCCAACACACAGACCCAGCACCTCTGTAGACTGGGAGATTTGTGGATGTAGATATTTAAGAAAATCACTGTTCAATCATTAGCTGACCTCTCACTAACCAAATAGAGACATCAGTGGCCACACTTGGCAAAGATATAGACTTTACAGAATTAGCTCAAAGTCACTAAACAAGCAAATAATAGATAAAACGTGTAAGAACAGTGAGAAATCCTATAGAAGACAAGAGAATCAGTTTCCCAGAGTTGCCATATTATGTTATTTAAAATTTTCAGTTTTCAACAACAGCAAGAAAATGAGACATACAAAGAAATAAGAAAGTATGACCTACACAGGAGAAAAAATAATAATAAACTGGCCCTGAGAAAGCCCCTACTTTGGGCATGCTAGACAAAGACATTACGTCAGCTGTTTTTAACATGTTCAGAGAGCTAAAGAAAAGCATCTCTAAAGAGCTAAAGGAAAGTATGAAAAGATGTCTTACCAAATATAGAATACAAATAAGACTTAGAAATTCTAAAAAGAAATCAAATAAATTCTGGAGTAGTAAAATAACTGAAATGAAAAATTATTCATAAGAGTGATTAAACAGCAGACATGAGTGTGCATAAGAAAAAAAATCAATGAACTTGAATATTAGGTCAATTGATATTGTCCAGTGTGAGGAACAGAACATAGAATGAAGAAAAATGAAAAGGGCCTTACAGACTGAAGGACATCATCAAACCCACTAATACTTGGATAATGTGAATCCAAGACAGAGAAGAAAGGGAAATGGGCAAAGAATGTTTGAAAAAATAATGATAAAAAAACTTCCCAAATTTGATGAGAATTGTTAATCTATCTATCCAAGAAGCTCAACAAACTCAAAGTAAATACATTCAAAGTTATCCACACCCAGACACATCATATCCAACTTTCAAAAGACAAAGATAAAGAAATTATTTTGAAAACAGTAAAAGAAATGTGAGTCATCACATACTAAGGGTCCTCAATGAAAATCAACAGCTGATATCTTACCACAAGCCATGGAGGCTAGAAGACAGTGGAATGACATATTTGAAATGCTGGAAGAAAAAACTCTTGATCAAGAACTCAATATCTGGCAAAGCTATCCTATAAAAATGAAGGAGAAATCAAGACTTTCCCAGATGAACAGAAAATTAAAGAGTTTTTCCCTAGGAAACCTACCCTACAAGAAAGTCTTTCAGGCTGAAATGAAATAACACTAAATAGAAATTTAAATCTATATGAAGAAATAAAGAAGCCTGGTAAAAGTAACCACATAGGTAAAGATGAGAGACAGCATAAATGTATTTTCTGGTTGTAACTACCTTTTTTTCTTTTATTTGCTTTAAAGGACAACTCCACAATGTAATAAATAGAATTCCATGTTCATAAGCAACACATTATATAAGAATGTAATTTGTTAAAGTGCAACATAAAAAGGGGAGTAGAAAATGATATATTAATAGAAAAATAGATCAACAATTTGGGAAATTCACAAATACGTGAAAATTAAATAACACATTCCTAAATAAACAAATCTCAAACATAATTACCAAGAGCATTGGTGCTACAAGGGCTGCTAATTGGCCATGCAGAGGAAGAGATACAGAGAAGAAGGGAAACTAAGATACAAAGAACAGAGAGCTCTCTTACCACATGGAGGAAGTGTGAACTGTATGGTGTCCAAATGAAGTTTGCATTTACTTACTTATGAATCAAAGAAATTAGAATAAATGGCTCAACATATAAAAACAAAGAAACAAATAACACTTCTATTCTCTATTTCTGTATTTGTTTGGTTTTGAGTGAGTAAAGACAGTCTGTGTTTATGTGCTAAGTTAAACACAAAAAAATTTATTTTATTTCTCCAGTTTACACAGATTTCAGGCAAGATTTGAAATTTTAGTGATGTGAGTATGATGTGAGGCATAACTTTTAGCTGACCTGACTATAACATTGTAAGTTTTATTTTCCATTTAGAGAGAACATGTTGCGTAACGGAACTGGCACTGTGCTAACAGTACAGCCTTCTGGACACACCCTGCTGTCATTCTTCTCGAAAAGGAATGTAAAATAAGAAGCTGATTTCTTCTCTAGAAAAGTGAGGATCATAGGGATTTTTTTTTTTTTCTAAAGATTGGCACCTGGGCTAACAACTGTTGGCAATCTTTTTTTTTTTTCCTGCTTTTTATCTCCCCAAATCCCCCCTGTACAGTTGTATGTCTTAGTTGCACGTCACTCCAGTTGTGGGATGTGGGACGCTGCCTCAACGTGGCCTGACGAGCGGTGCCATGTCCGCGCCCAGGATCCAAACCCTGGGCTGCTACAGCAGAGCAGGCGAACCTAACCACTCGGCCACGGAGCCGGCCCCCATAGGGATATTTTTTTATTATTAAGATTATGATAGATTACAACCTTGTGAGATTTCAGTTGTACATTATTGTTAGTAATGTTGTAGGTACACCACTTCACGCTTTGTGCCCTCTCCCCACCCCACCTTTTCCCTGGTAACCACCGATCGGTTCTCCATGTCTATATGTTAACTTCCATCTATAAGTGGGGTCATATAGCGTTCATCTTTCTCTGTCTGGCTTATTTCGCTTAACATAATACCCCCAAGGTCCATCCATGTTGATGCGAATGGAACAATTTGGTCCTTTTTTATGGCTGAGTAGTATTCCATTGTGTATATATACCATATCTTCTTTATCCAATCATCAGTTTCTGGGTATATGGGTTGGTTCCACGTCTTGGCTATTGTAAATAATGCTGCGGTGAACATAGGGGTGGCAAGGGACTCTTGGGATTTCTGATTTCAGGTTCTTAGGATGGATACCCAGTAGTGGGATAGCTGGGTCATAGGGTATTTCTATTTTTAACTTTTTGAGAAATCTCCATACTGTTTTCCATAGTGGCTGCACTACTTTGCATTCCCACCTACAGTGTATGAGGGTTCATTTTCTCCACAACCTCTCCAACATTTGTCACTTTTGGTTTTGGATATTTTTGCCAATCTAACGGGTGTAAGGTGATATCTTAGTGTAGTTTTGATTTGCATTTCCCTGAGGATTAGCGATGATGAACATCTTTTCATGTGTCTCTTGGCCATACTTATATCTTTGGAGAAATGTCTGTTCATGTCCTCTGCCCATTTTTTGATCGGGTTGTTTGTTTTTTTCTTGTTAAGCTGTGTGAGTTCTTTGTATTTTATGGATATTAATTCTTTGTTGGATAAGTAGCTTGTAAATATTTTTTCCCAATTAGTGGGTTGTTTTTTTGTTTCAATCCTATTTTACCTTGCTTTAAAGAAACTCTTTAGTCTAATGAAGTCCATTTGTTTATTCTTTCTATTGTTTCCCTCATCTGAGGAGTTATAATGTCCGAAAAGATTCTTTTGAAACTGATGTCAAAGAGTGTACTGCCTATATTCTCTTCTAGAAGACTTATTGTTTCAGGCCTAATCTTTAAGTCTTTTTGATCCATTTTGAGTTTATTTTTGTGAATGGTGAAAAAGAATGGTCGATTTAGATTCTTTTCCATGTGGCTGTCCAGTTTTCCCTGCACCATTTGTTGAAGAGACTTTCTTTTCTCCATTGTAGGCCTCAGCTCCTTTGTTGAAGATTAGCTGTCCATAGATGTGTGGTTTTATCTCTGGGCTTTCAATTCTGTTCCATTGATCAGTGGACCTGTTTTTGTACCAGTACCATGCTGTTTTGATCACTGTAGCTTTGTAGCATGTTTTGATATTGGGGATTGTGATGCCTCCGGCTTTGTTTTTCTTACTCAGGATTGCTTTAGCAATTTGCAGTCTTTTGCTGCCCCATATGAATTTTAGGATTCTTTGTTCAATTTCTGTAAAGAATGTCCTTGGGATTCTGATTGGGATAGCGTTGAATCTGTAGATTGCTTTAGGTATTATGGACATTTTAACTATGTTTATTCTTCCAATCCATGTGCATGGAATGTCTTTCCATCTCTTTATGTCATCGTCAATTTCTCTGAAGAAAGTCTTGTAGTTTTCATTGTATAAATCTTTCACTTCCTTGGTTAAATTTATCCCAAGGTATTTTATTCTTTTCCTTGCGATTGTGAATGGGATTGAGTTCTTGAGTTCTTTTTCTGTTGGTTCATTGTGTATAGAAATGCTACTGATTTACATATGTTGATTTTATACCCAGCAACTTTGCTGTAGCTGTTGATTGTTTCTCATAGTTTTCCTATGGATTCTTTGGGGTTTTCTATATATAAGATCATGTCATCTGCAAACAGCGAGAGTTTTACTTCTTCATTGCCTATTTGGATTCCTTTTATTTCTTTTTCCTGCCTAATTGCTCTGGCTAACACCTCCAGTACTATTTTGAATAGGATTGGTGAAAGTGGGCACCCTTGTCTTGTTCCTGTCCTCAGAGGGATGGTTTTCAGTTTTTTCCATTGAGTATGATGTTGGCTGTGGGTTTGTCATATATGGCCTTTATTGTGTTGAGGTACTTTCCTTCTATAAGTATTTTATTGAGGGTTTTTATCATAAATCGGTGTTGGATCTTGTTGAATGCTTTCTCTGCATCTATTGAGATGATCATGTGGTTTTTGTTTCTCATTTTGTTAATGTAGTGTATCACGTTGATTGACTTGCGGATGTTGAACCATCCCTATGTCCCTGGTATAAATCCCACTTGATCATGGTGTATAATCTTTTTGATGTATTGCTCTATTCAGTTTGCCAGAATTTTGCTGAGGATTTTTGCATCTATGTTCATGAGTGATATCGGCCTGTAGTTCTTCTTTGTGTTGTCCTTGTCAGATTTGGGGATCAGAGTGATGTTGGCTTCATAGAATGTGTTGGGGAGTACTCCATCTTCCTCAATTTTCTGGAATAGTTTGAGGAGGATAGGTATTAAATCTTCTTTGAATGTTTGGTAGAATTCTCCAGAGAAGCCGTCTGGTCCTGGACTCTTGTTTTGGGGGAGGTTTTTGATTACTGTTTCTATTTCTTTACTTATGTTTGGCCTATTCAGGTTCTCCATTTCTTCCTGGTTCAGTTTGGGGAGGTTGTAACAGTCCAGGAATTTGTCCATTTCTTCTAAGTTGTTCAATTTGTTGGCATACAGTTTTTCATAGTATTCTCTTATGATCCCTTGTATTTCTTCAGTATCTGTTGTGATTTCTCCTCTCTTATTCCTAATTTTATTTATTTGAGATTTCTCTCTTCTTTTCTTGGTGAGTCTGGCCAAGGGTTTGTCGATTTTGTTAATTTTTTAGAAGAACTAACTCTTTGTTTCATTGATCCTTTCTACTGTCTTTTTAGTTTCAATATCATTTATTTCTGCTCTTATTTTTATTATTTCCCTCCATCTACTGACTCTGGGCTTTGTTTGTTCTTCTTTTTCTAATTCTTTTAGGTGTTGTTTGAGGTTGCTTATGTGAGCTTTTTCTTGTTTTCTGGGGTGAGCCTGTATTGCGATGAATTTCCCTCTTAGGACTGCTTTTGCTGCATCCCAAATGATTTGGGATGACGTGTTCTCATTTTCATTTGTCTCCAGATAATATTTGATTTCTTCTTTAATTTAATCAATAATCCATTGTTTGTTCAGTAGCATGTTGTTTAGTCTCCACATTTTTGCACCTTTCTCTGCTTTACTCTTGTAGTTGATTTCTAGTTTCATGGCATTGTGATCAGAAAAGATGCTTGATATTATTTCAACTCTCTTGTATTTATTGATGCTTGCTTTGTTTCCCAAAATATGGTCTATTCTTGAGAATGTTCCATGCGCACTTGAGAAGAATGTGTAGCATGCTGTTTTTGGATGGAGTGTTCTATATATATCTATTAAGTCCATGTGGTCTAATTTTTCATTTAATTCTATAATTTCCTTGTTGATTTTCTGTCTGGGTGTTCTATCCATTGGTGTTAATAGTGTGTTGAGGTCCCCTACTATCATAGTATTGTTGTTGATATCTTCTTTTAGTTCTGTTAAGAGTGGCTTTACAAATTTTGGTGCTCCTGTGTTAGGTGCTTATGTATTTACAAGTGTTATGTCTTCTTGGTGGAGAGTCCCTTTTATCATTATATACTGTCCCTCTTTGTCTTTCTTTGCCTGTTGTGCTTTGAAGTCTACTTTGTCTGATATTAGTATATCGACATCTGCTTTCTTTTGTTCATTATTAGCTTGGAGTATTGTCTTCCATCCCTTCACTCTGAGTCTGTGTTTGTCTTTGGAGCTGAGGTGTGTTTCCTGGAGGCAGCATATTGTTGGGTCTTGTTCTTTAATCCATCCTGCCACTCTGTGTCTTTTGATTGCAGAGTTCAATCCATTTACATTTAGAGTGATTATTAAAATGTGGGGTCTTACCGCTGCCATTTTATGTCTTGCTTCTCTTCAATTTCCTTTGTTTCACGTCCCATGGTTTAGTCTGTTCTGATGGAGAGCTGCTACTCTCTATTGTTGTCCTTCTACTTATCTCCTTTGCTCTTGGTTTTGTAGTCCCTTTCTTTTTTTTATTTTTCAGGAATGAGGGTTTTCCTGACCATTTCTTGAAGAGGAGGTTTGGGGGCAATGAACTCCCTTAATTTTTGTTTATCTGGGAAAGTTTTTATTTCTCCATCATATTTGAAGGATATTTTCACTGGGTAGAGAATTCTCAGCTGCAGGTTTTTGTCCTTCAGATTTTTGAATATATCATTCCACTCTCTTCTAGCCTGTAAAGTTTCTGCTGAGAAATCTGCTGAAAGCCTGATGGGGGTTCCTTTGTAGGTTAATTTCTTCTGCCTGGCTGCCCTTAGTATTCTCTCCTTTTCGTTGACATTTGCTAGCTTCACTACTATATGTCTTGGGGTTTGTCTACTTGCATTGATAAAGTTTGGAGAACTATTGGCTTCTGTCACATGAAGTTCCATCTCTCTCCCCAGGTTTGGGAAGTTCTCAGCCATTATTTCTTTGAATAGGCTTTCTACCCCCTTCTCCCTCTATACTCCCTCTGGTATACCTATAATCTTTAGGTTGCATCTCCTAATTGCGTCAGATAATTCTCAGAGAGTTTCTTCATTTCTTTTTAGTCTTAGCCCTCTCTCCTCCTCTGCCTGCAGCATTTCTATATTCCTGTCTTCCAAATTGCTAATTCTTTCCTCCAAATTATCGGCCCTACTGTTCAGTGCATCTAGATTTTTCTTAATCTCCTCTATTGTGTTCTTCATTTCCAGTATTTTTGTTTGGTTCTTCTTTATAGTATCGAACTCTTTTGTGACATAGCTCCTGAACTCGTTGAGTTGTCTATCTGAATTCTTTTTAACTCATTGAGTTTTTTAATGATGGCTGTTTTGAGGTCTTCATCATTTAGGTTGTATATTTCATTGTCTTTGGGATTGTTTTCTGTGTGTTTGTCATTTTCCTTCTGTTCTGGAGATTTAATATATTTTTTCATATTGCTTGATGGTGTAGATTTGTGCCTCCGCATAGAGATAGAGTTTAGTTACTGCTTCCACTTGTTTCTACTGGTGTTGTGGGGGGACAGCTGTTTATACTGCTCCAACCAGGAACCCTATCAGCTGTTGCTAACTGGGCCAGGGCCCCTCCTTGCAGTCACAGTGACCTTGTGGGTTCCCTCTTCAGCTGTGGAGGCCGTCACAGGGGGGGTTCAGGCTGCTGGTGCCTACTGTTGCAGACCACCTAGTCGTGCTCCCTCCTTAGGTTCTGAAGCAGTTTTATGGGCTTTCCCAGTGGCCAGGGGTAGGATCACTTATATTTGCAGCTCTGTCACTGTCTGTGCCCACAAAATCTCTCTTGTCCACTATGGGTCACAGCAGAGCTATGGGCATTTTCTACAGTCTGTGTTTAGCTCACCTAGCTATGCTACTTTTGTCCCAGGGTCTTCCAGCCTTGTGGTTGCCAGAGGGGTGCTCTCTACTAGTGCTGTGCAGAGGCTATCGCTGAGCTTCTGTGAGACTGTAGAGTTTCCCCCTGGGCCACAGAGCCAGGTCGCTGGAACTCCACCCAGCCCCAGTCCTCTCCCCTAGGATCTTGGGGAGCCCATTGCCCTGTCAGGGGGATAGCCAGATACCTTGAGTTCAGTGGCAGCTGGTCAGCTGCTGCCCTGCCTGGGATTCTCCTCTTTGGGACCCTCCCAGCCTTGTGGATGCTGGGCAGGGCCTCTCCACTAATGGCAGGCAAAAACCCTGCCTGCTGCCCAGACAGGACTTCAGAGTTTCTCCCTCAGGCCGCGTAGCTGGCCACTGGAGCTCCACCCATCCCTGGTCCTCTCCCAGGAGGTCTCTGGTAGTCCCGAGCCCCTCTCAGGTGAAAGCCCAGTTAGTGGAGCCGGCAGCAGGAGCTGGCGGGCTGGCGCACCATTTGGGATTCTCTCCAGGAGCCCCCAGGTGTTGTGGGTGCTGGGAAGGGCCTTTCCGATAATGGCAGGGAAAGACTCTGCCTGTGGCTGGGACTGAACTCTAGAGTTTCTCCCCCGGGCCGCGTAGCCAGCTGCTGGAGCTCCACCCAGCCCCGGACCTCTCCCAGGAGATGTCCGGTAGTCCTGAGCCTCTCCCGGGCAACAGCCCGGTCAGTGGAGCCTGCTGCAGCAGGTGGCGGGCCGGCGCACCATTTGGGAGAGCCCCCAGGAGTTTTGGAGGCTGGGCGGGGCCTCTCCGATAATGGCAGGCAAAGACCCTGCCTGCTGCCGGGATGGGACTTCAGAGTTTCTCCCCCAGGCTGTGTTGCCAACCACTGGAGCTCCACCCAGCCCTGGACCTCTCCCAGGAGATCTTCAGTAGTCCCGATCCCCTCCGGGCAAAAGCCTGGTCAGAGGATCCAGTGGCGGCAGCTGGCGGGCCGGCGCACTGCTTGGGATTCTCTCCGGGGGCCCCCAGGCGTTGTGGATACTGGGAAGGACCTCTCCGCTAATGGTGGGTAGGGGTTTTCCCCACCGCCTCCAATGTGTAACTCTGGAGCTTCCCTCTGGGCTCAGGTGTAATTGCTGGGGGCTTAGGTAGGGCTCTGTTCAGCTTGTTCCACTGTCACTCCTCTGGTGTGCGCTCCCTCCTGCCCTTGACATGTGGCAATGTTCTGGGGGTGTCCCTTGAAAGAAAGCCGCCCACAGGCTCTAGGCCGTTTGGGGGTCAGGGTCGGAGAGTTTTCACCTATCTCCACCTCCTCCCGGAGGGAAGCCCGTCTGCCTTCCCATGTATAGCAGTGTGGATCTCTCCAACGTCCTGAGATGCTATATAGATATCCTTTGTCAAGCGATGAATGTCCAATTAGTTGTAGATTCGAAGGGGGAGAGACAAAGATGTCTGCTCACAGCACCATCTTGGATGTTCTCCTCCATAGGGATATTTTTAAAGTGTTATATTTATAAACATAATGTCTCAAGTAAAATATGTGACTCATGTTTAAAATATTGTGATAGATGTGTTTTTCTAAGTATTGAAATTATAGCATGGAATTTTTACAACCAATTGGGAAATCTTTTCATTGCATTTCTGCGATGTGAAAAAAACAAGTGTTTTCATGGGCCAGAAGCTGTGTGTGTGCATGTATGCTTGTGTGTTTACGTGTGTGTGTATCAATGTGCATGTGCATGCCCATGCATGCTTGATACTATATTTTTATTCACTTCAGAGTAAAATCTAGATGTAGCTTGTGTTGGGTGTAAGGTACACTGCAGCCACAGGAAGAGGCTAAGGGATATTTTATAGGCTTCTTTCTCCTGGTCTTCATCCTCCTTTTAAGTCTAGTGTCTTAACACTGGCCAGTGTTGACCTTAATGAGAATAGATTACTTTGCTTCAATGGAAGGTGTGCTTCCTATAGATCCTGGCTGAGCAGGTGCTTTTCTCCCTCCTAAATAGTGAGCTTTACTGAATATAATAACAATAACTCAGAGCAAAGAATCCGTTAGTACCAGGGTGACTAACTTAATAACAAATGATGCCGTTACAAATACCATGCAGCTCTACCATTTGCAGTAGCAGAAAAGATTGGGCTTTTCCCAGGGTGCTACGATGAATGACCAAAAACCTTTTTTTTAACATTCAAAGAAGAGACCAACAGTGGGAAACAAGAGGAAATGTGAATTGAAGGAGAAAATAAAAGTCTTCAATGGGGCCAGGCCCGTGGCTGAGTGGTTAAGTTTGTGTGCTCCGCTTGGGCGGCCCAGGGTTTCGCTGGTTGGGATCCTCATCAGGCCATGCTGAGCAGTGTCCCACACAGCACAACCAGAAGGACCAACAACTAGGATATAGAACTGTACTGAGGGTCTTTGGGGAGAAGAAGAGAAAAAATAAAAGATAGGCAACAGATGTTAGCACAGGTGCCAATCTTTAAAAAAAAAAGTCTTCAAGTAAGAAAATGGCCAAATGTAAGTATTTCTGAGCTAAGCAATAAAGGTCTAGTAATGTGCATTGATAAAATTACAATGGGATTCCATAACTTTTTACAACATACATAAAAAAAAAGAGGAGCAGAGAGGAGAGGAGAAGCATATTCAAACACTGAGAACAGAGGGCCGACATACCCAGCCATTCTTAGTTAAAGTGCCAATGTCAAAGCCAGTTATAAAAGAATAATAATACCTACATGTTGTATGCACGACTTCCTATGCTTTAAATAAATACACAAAGGAAAAGTGCCTATTTATTTTTTTTAACAAAAGGATCAATCCTAGATAGAGATGAATTATGTCCGCTTTTCAAAACAAAGTGAGGTGATCCTATTAGTAACCCCCCAAAGTGGCAAGTTTAACAGCACTTTCAAATCACCAAATTAATTAAAATCTGTATAGTTCATATGTTTTCCCTCAGATATTCATATTAGCTGATCTGAGTTTGGTTAATTGTTGACAAAGTCATCATTATAATTGAATATAATGAATAAAATAAAAACTTTCTTTCTAAGCAACTAAAAAGTATTCTGCATTTAAATTTCCTGTACATCCTACATGTGGGAAATTTACTCAAATTTTAAAGCCACTCTAAATTCTGAAAAAGTACTCACTTTCTGCGTTTCATTTTTTCTAGCTAGAATATTTGATTTCTCTAAATAGTTGTTCTATTAATATTTTCATTAATACAATAAGAGGAACAACTTACCTCTGGTATTTATTTTTAAAGAGGAAATTTATCAAAATACAAATTAATTAAGCAAATATCTTAGTGTTCTTAAATATTGAAAAAAATGTTTAAAAAATCCCTGCAAAGACATAGGTTACAAAAAAATCTGCCAGTTTATTTTTCTAAAATGAACACTGTAGTATACATGGCCAAAATTTGAGAGAATCATTTACTGTTAAATATTACTCAGATGCCCCAGGAAAATTAATATTCTGGATCTAACTAAAAAATGCAATATGGTGTACTATAGGATGCCTCTTAACAGAATTGACTTAATGTGCAGGTGAGAATTGCAATTATTTATTTTCTCTCCCTGCCTTTTACAACTCTCCCCTTCAAAGAAGACAGACCCACTTAGAATTTTAACTCCATCGGGTCTTGATGAATAAAAGCCAGACCCTGTGGCATTTGGAAGGTCTTCTGTCCCTAGAGAAGTGGGATAGGTTGGAGAAAACCCAGGATGCCTGGGGTGCATGGAGCTACAGTGCACCTTGCTGGTCCCAGACCCTGAACTCCCCTCACGTGACTGGGCACCTGATTCCTGGCTTTTGTCTCAGGGCCTGACCTCTGGCTGCAATTCTACCTTAAATAGAAATCTATGTGACTGAATCCCAGAATTCCTTGCCTAGTTCTTGCCAGTATCTTCATCCTGAAGGCTGGTCCTTGCTTCTGGAATTCCTTAATTTAATTTATATGGACCTCCTATCAGTGACCCCAGAGCTCATCTGATTCCCCCACCCATGGCTGCCTAGAAACTTGAGCTACCACACTCTTCCCAGCTCTCTTAGATGTCGATACTTACCCCATCCGGTTAAGGGTGGAGTTAGTTCTAGCCTTTGAATAGTGAAACATCTTGTTTTGGTACAGCTTTCTCACTCCTGTGCTGTGTTGGACTGACTTCTCCATATCTCCCATAAGGAACCACCCAACTTGCTGCATATCTGGATTCGTGTGAGTTAGCACACCTAAATGACACAATGTGAGATTTTTTCAACTGTGATATTTGTCAAAGATTGACCCCACTTTTATCCATATCCCAATAGACTACCTACATTGTCTGACATTCTGGTCATTAGAATTGTTCCTTAGACTAATGCAATATCGTTGATATATTCTGAAAGTATTAATTGAGAAATAAAATATGTATTGCATTTATTATCACATTCAGGGGAGCCCCAAAGAAATAAGACACAAGGCAGGAACAATTTTATTTATTCATTCCAAAAATATATCTCAAACATCTGCTGTATGCAAGTATATGCAAGTGTCTGGGCCAGACACAGTAAAGAGAAGATTGATTAGTAGCGAGCACAGAAAAAGTTGAAGTTTGCTATAACATACATCCGGGAAAATGTACTAATATTAAAGATACAGCAAGATGAATTTTTACATTTATACCTGTGTAACTATCACCAAAATCAAGATACAGCACACCTGAAAGTTTCCTTATGACCCCTCCCAATCGGTATCTGCCTCCTCCTCCAGAACTAAGCTTTACTTTATTTCTATCATCATAGATATATTTTGCCTGTTCTTGAGCTAAATGGAAGTATTCAATAGATGCTGTCTTGTGACTAGTTTCTTCTACTCAATATTACACATGCATGAAATTCATCCATGCTGATGTGCCTAATAGTGGTTTTCTTTCTTTTGCGTTGCTGTGCAGTGTTCTATTATGTGAACAGGCCACAATTGATCCATTTTAATACTGAAGGACATTTGAGTTGTTTGCAGTTTGGGCCTATTATGAATAAAACCACTATGTACATTATAAATGTCATTCATATACATACTTCTGTTTCACTTTCTCAAGAGTGATAAGAAAATTATGTAGGTCTACTTTTAAAATATCTATTCATTTATCTATTTCATTTTCTTTGGGAGAGTAGGCATCAGTTATTGCAAGGCAATGTGTTATGAATTAAGATTGATGTTTAATCTCAGTAATCACAAAGAGCTCAATCTTATAGCTAAAAGAGCTACCCAAAACACTAATTGTTACCTTCCTCCCTCCCTCTCTTCATTCCTTCTTTCTTTCTCCTTAACCATTTAAGAGTAACTTGCAGAGATTCTGACATTTCATCTCAACAACCTTAGCTTGTATCTCTTGAAAACAAGACTGCTGGAATTTGGGGTTTGTCTGATTTTTGTCCTCATGATTCAATTTAAGTTATGTATTTTAGGAGGGAATACTTCAAAATTAATCTGGTGTCTTTCTCAATGCATCACACCAGGAGGCATCTGACATCAGTTTTTACCACTATTGACAATGTTAATTTTGATCACTTGGTTAAAGGAGTGTCTAGTAGATAATAGTGTGTATATTCTTATACATATATTGCTCTAAAATGAAGGAATATGTTTAAAGGTATAATAGAATAAAAATTCTGTGCTGGAAAAAATATTTCAGCTGATACAGTCTTTTCATTAGAAAATTTGAAAAGGAAGATAAATAAATTTTTAAAAATCATCCATCGTCATTCTTCTCAAAATAGATAACTATTCTTAGTATTTTGATGTACAGGTATATCCTTCAGGATTTTTTTTCTTACAATAGTACAGATGTACCTGTAGACATTTAGTCTTTACAAAATAAGATCATATTTTATGAAATTAGTTTTCTTAATCTGTATGGTGAACCTATTTCCAAGGTAATCATCAGCTTTTATGATATCACCCTGATACTTCATGATATTTCATGTGTTTTACTTTTACCTTCAGAAGATAGGATAAAACATGTAAAAAGAAAGAAATCTGATACATAATTTATAAGGCACAGAGGCATAAATTTATGTGCTTTTTTGTTGGTTGTTTGTACTCACTCTTCCTCACATCTTTTTGGTCTTTCATTTGGGATTTAATTGGATCTGCACCAAATCTTTCTCTCTCCTTTGATGACTCAGTTATTCTGGAGATGCCAATTAGTCAGTGAAAAGAATAAGAAAGATGACAGTGAAAGAGAGAGGGGAAACATAATACTGGCCGAATAGCATTAAAATGCATTTCAATGGAAAAAAAAAATCTGTATTTTTCTTTTCTTAGTATTAAACAGCTGGTCATGCTTGATGTTGTTGGGAGGACATGGTGGGGGTGAGATAATGAGTCTCCTTCCTTCCTGTGTGGTAATATCTATAGAATACCATGAGCTCAGTGTTGTGTTGGGAAGCCAGAGCTGGTGCACTGAATTAAGGATATGCGGATTATGACCTGCTGAATGAGGAGGTGAAAGCCACCCATGGGGGGGTGGGTGGGTATCCCCTCAGTGTCTGAGCTCCCACTTTGGGGAAGTGAAAACCTGGGGTTTCTATGGATCTAAGGCACAGTTTCAGTACACCCACACAAAGGAAGTAAAGTCAGACTTATTACAGATCACAGAAACCAGAGTTGTGGTGGGCACAATGAGCTGAGGGAAGGGCAGTCCTCTGTCCCAGGTCACAAGACAGCAGGAGATAGAGAGCAGTGTAGCAAACACCTGTTATTTATAAGGTGGGTGGGGCGGAGGTACTTTTTGCAAGCTTAACTCTAAATGATTATTTTAAAAGGTGTCCAAGGAAAAGCAGTGGGAACTTATGGTGGGAATCCTAAAATCAGGTCCTCATCTAACTGTCCAGACTGAGTATGAGCAGGGCTGTTATACTGTAAAATGCCTAGGCAGCTACTCAGAAAAACAAAAGTTGTTTTTCTCATCACCAGTGTCCATCTTGTAACTTATTCAAAACAGTAGAAAAAATGTTAGTTTTTGAGAGATCACACTATCAATAGACTGTACAGTTTGTGGAAAACAATAGCAAATCTCGCCAGCTGCTAGAATGCCCTGTTAAACTACTTGGTACTCTGACACGTGAAAGCCGACTAACAGGAAATAAGGACAAAAGTGGAGTAAAACTACTCCAAATCAGAAAATACCTAGGCTTTGAGGGTGGGTATAATCACAGAAGAGAGGAGAAGGAGAGTGCACCAACATGTTAGGAATATTGCTCCAGAAATAACCGCAATTTTATGAGAAAATTGATTTAGAAGAAGAACATCATAGCACAAAGGAAATCCATAAGCCATCACTCACCTGAAAATCCCCAGAGAGACTGGGAATGACTCTAGCCTCCTACTACATGTAGAATGGGGATTGAACCAATTTCACTGAATCTAAAAGTGCGGACTATCTTAGTTGATGTTAAGTTGATGCCTGCGTTTTAAGAGAAAACAATGAGCAGAAGTCTGAGTAAAGGAGAAATGGGTTATTTATATTGCCAATTCTTTCACCAATTAGCTATGTGTTCATGGGAGACAATAATACCTTTGTTCCTCAATCTCTTCATCTACAAAACAGACATAATACCACCTGACTCTGATCCTACAGCATCATGAAAGATCAAATGAGTACACTTAGAAAAGTGCAAAATCTCTTTACAATGAGAGACACTGAAGGTTGACAGACTCAGGAACCAGTGGCTATATGTCAATGTTTCTTACCCTGGATCATAAATTGCACATTTTTATAGCCAACTGTATTTTGTTTTCATTCATATGGAGACAAGTCAAAATCAGCATACAGGAAAAGAATTCATCTTTCTACTCTTCAGTCTGCGTGATGATGACAAAATGTTTCATCTAATTGAAACATGCAGAAACCCAGGAATCCAACTACATTCACCTCCTTATCTGCACAGCTACCCAGTTACCACATACTATTCCTTGCACCTGTCCAATCAGGGTACTTCCCTCCATTTTCATTACCACAAACTTTATCAACTGCTGTGACACCTTCCCCTTGAATAATACTGCTGATCACAACTGTTATGATGTTTATAAGCAATTTCTATGTAGCACTTATGTGCCAAGCACTGTCCCACCTACTTTCCACATATTAACTCATTCAGTCCTTAGAATAATCTGCTAGGTAGCTGTAAAATTTCCTCCATTTTCCAGTTGAGGAAGTTGAAGCACAGAGAGGCTAAATCCTTTTCCCCATTTAAGCACTTAGTAAGTGGTGAAACCAGGACTTAAGCCTAGGCAACGTGGCAGTAGACTTTGTGAACCTAAACACCACAGTATGACTGGAATGGTTTCCTTTGCCATTACTATCCCATCCAACTATTTGCACACTAAGGCTAGAATATTATAACCATTTTCTCTTGCCCTCAGTGTAAAAATTCACATTCTTTAGTATCACAAGAGATATGGCTCTAATTCTATCCTCTAGCCTAATCCTTTCACTATCTTGCATCTTACCCTCCTTGTAATAGACTGCTTTCATTTCTCTGAACACCTATGTGTTATCTTGCCTCAAATAGGCCATTGCACATTCTTTTCAGTAGATGCTGAGGGCACATCTTTTATCAGTTTTGCTTGGCTAATTTCTACTCATTCTTTAAGTAGCTCTTAGTAGGGCATTCTTCCTCTGGGAAGGCTGTCTCAGCCCTCTCCCAGGATAATTATGAGTATTCTTCCAAAAACGAATTCTTATTGCATCTTTTATTTTCTCTCAGCTCCTGCTGTATTAAAATTGTTTTCTTACTTACGGTCTCTTCCAGTTGACTGTAAGCTCCTTGAAAACAAAAACCATGTGCTATTTAATTTTGTACCCCTATCAATTCTGGCATGTAGTTGCACTCAATTAGGAGTTCTCAACATGAGGTCATTGTATGAACTTCAGGAGTTCAACCATTTCCTTTGAAATTTTATGCCAAATGTTATAAGCATATGGATATGTACTTTTTTAGGAGTATGGGAAATAATTGCATTCTATGACTTGGCACTGGGCTAAGGTGTGTCTATAGGTGAAATAAACTGGAGGTCCTCTGCTAGCAGCTCTGCGGTTGCTGCCTCCTGGAAGAAGCCCATAACTTCCCCACATTTTCCAGGGTCTGCTCTTCCCATAACATTGACAAGATGATGGCTTTCTACCCATTGTGTGGCAAGCTGGACATACTTCTGATTCCATGGTTCCATTCACACTAAGGAATTGAGGGCTGCAATCAGGAAACCCAAATCATAATATTTCCTATATAAATTAAATGTTTTCATTGAGCCTGGCCAGGAAGTAGAATTATTTTGGTCAAACAAGTATTCAAGTAATTCAAGTACTAATTAATGGGGAGCAATAACAGCTGAGTTATGACCTTACAGTGGTGAGACGGATTTTTGTAAATGGTTGGTGGAATTTGTCTTTTCACTTTATAATTGTAATTACATGCAGATTTTCAGATTTTAAAGAAGCAGAACTGGATAAAAGACATGCTTCTCAGTGAAATTTACTCTTTGATGATTCAGCAAAATCTCACAGAGCTTTTAGGGTCAGTGCTGGAAGCACTCATCATTATTGCTATGGCTGTGCAAGTAATAGAGATTTCCAGTTGAAGGGCCAAGTTTTACTCCTCTAATTCAGGCCTCGTATATAGTTGTCAGGAAAGGAAAAGAAAGGTGTTAAAAAAATTTAGTGGATGACTTCAAGGAGAATAAAGGAAATCTGTATTCATTGGCTGTGTTGGCTGAATTGTTTTCTGTGCTCTAACGTGTATTAACCTTCCACGCTCTTTCTGTGGCCTCATAACGATTTCATTATTACTTTTTTAATGATAAAAGTGTTTGAACCAAGTGTTTCATTAAAAAGACAAGCCTGAGCGGGTCCTGAGCACAAAACCCTCAGCTCCATGAAGTAGAAAGTTAATGTTCACAGGAATTCTCATGTCCTTTGTATCCAACAGAAGGACAATTACACATTAGTCGTTTTTCAACTTCATTGGCGTTGGGGGCGTGTAGGAAATAGAAGGAAAATAAGAAAAGTGAGTGCTGCCCTTTCAAGGCAAGCTGTGGGGATCTTGGAGCAAGCATTTTCTTCAGTTTGGCATTAATAAGTCTTCTCAAACACCTGTGATTAATTCTGCATAATAAGAGAAGTGTCAAAGAAATTCAAGACTGGAAACACATTTGAATAAGAAACCTGAAGCTCACAAAGAAATCAAGCTGTCTTTAATAATGAGAGACCTACCTTTCTAAGTGCCCGATGGTCATCTCCAAAAGGTTATTAAACTTGTCATGACGACTAAGCAAATATATCATCTTCTTCCCAAATGTGATCCTCTTTGTTTCTACCCCATTTTGCCCCAAGAGAAAAAATTAATCAACCCACCCTCTGAACCACTTCTATTCATTGTTTACTGCACTGATGCCTTGATTATTACCTTTTACATATAAATAATGTATAGCACAGATTACATATTATTCTCTCCCAAGACAGTGAGTAGACTGAAGCCTCTGAGAGCAGGGACTATCATTCATTTTTGCATCCACAGTATTTTGCATACTACTGTCATGCACTGCATAAAGATATTTTGATCAACAATGGACTGCATATGCAACGGTGGTCCTATAAGATGAGTACCATGTAGCCTAGGTGTGTAGTAAGCTATACCATCTAGGTTTGTGTAGGTACACTCTTTGACATTTTCACAATTACAAAATCATCTAACGAGGCATTTCTCAGAACATATCCCCATTGTTAAGTGACACAGGACTGTACTGAACCTCAGATAATAGTTAAAAAGAAGAATAACTAAGATATACTGAAAATTACGTGCCAGACACCATTCTAAGCAAGTTACATGTACTAGCTCACCTATTCTGTATAGCAGCCCTATGAAACAGGCACACTTATAGCCTCAATTTTGGAGGTATAGAAACAGAAACTCAGAAAGTTTAAGTTTTCCTGGGATGACATACCTAGAAATGGAAGGAGCCATGATTCAAATGTAGGCTGTCTGCCTCCAGTCTGCCTGAACTCTTCATAACATTTCATTGTGTGTCTTCTACTGTTTTCCCTATTATTAAACACTTTTGTTCTCTCTCTATATATATCTTTCTGTCATAGGAGAATCCTGTATTCAATACCTCAAGGAATTATCACTGATTGAGTTTCTACCAGTTGGTCCTGTTAACTAAGAGTCTCAGTTCTCTTCCAGTTTTAGTGTTGGGCCCATCAATGGGGTGAGCTTTGTTTGCCTAAATTCTGACAGGTTGTCCTGTGTAACAATACTTTATTTCACTTCCAATACTGGAGCCTGTCCCTGTACCCTGTCTCACTATAGACACCACAATATGGCCCTCTATATCATAAATGTTGAATAAACATATCAAATTAGATTTTATTTCTGGCAACATAGAAAACGTGATATCTTGAAAAATTATCTGTTTTTAGAAACATAGAAAACATTGGAAAATGTAAAAACAAACACAAAGCAAAAGCAAAATCTTTAACTTTGTGCTGAATCAAAACAAATTAAGGTAAATCTCCAGGAGCTCAAAACAAGGAAAGTACAGGAAACCAGAATTTTTAAGAGTGCACTAAAGCCACATGTGCCCTCAAAGCTATTTGCCAATTTTAGTAAATTCAAGTATTGGATTCTACCAATCACCAGAGGGATGAGAGACATGGGCTTGGGCCCAAGAAAGTGGAGGATTAAGAAATGAAATACGTGTGAATAATTGGGACACTCACAGAGCTAAAGTCTCAATGATAAGATAGTATGAAAGAAAAGTTCATCCAACTGTATGAAAAAGAGTCTTTTCTATCTTGGTCTGAGATCCATGATCACAGGGCTGCGTTTATGAAGGTTTGAGGTTTGAACTTATGCTTTCTATACAGTCCAGGAAACACAAAGTTACAAAATTACAATGAGAGGGCCAAAGGAGATATGGTAACTGACAGATACAAAAGCAAATTGTCTGTAGAGTTCAGACCAGCATAAGTTCCAAATCTGAAATCATGAAACACATGAACAATAGATGATCAAAAAAATAAGGAGAAAAGAGAGACATCCCCAAAGACATCATATATTAGGATTCTTGCATACAGAATGAAAAAAATGAATATGCCTTTTAAATGACTAAATCAGAGAACTGTAAATATGATAAAAAAATAAGATATTACCCAAAAAGAGCAGACAGGTTTAAAAAATATCCACATATAACTTCTAGAGATGAAAAACATTTAATAAATAAAATGTAAAACTCTTTGGATAGATTAAAAGGCAGACTAGACACTGCTGAAATGAGAAATAGCAACTGTCTTGAAAAGGATAAAGAATGCCTTTGAGAGTGACAGAAATAAAAAATATAAGGAGTGGCTGAGAGACATTTTGAATAGAATGAGAAGAAAATATAAGTTTCAGAAGAAGAGAAGAAATTAAATGTAGAAGAGAAAATACCCAGAGAGGTATTGGCGAGACATTTCCATATTTGGAGCAAGTCATCTAATCTGCGATTTAATAAGAACAATAGTCTTAGAAAAATAAATTAAAGGTAAAATATTAGAAATATGACAACAAAACTTCAGAACAACAAAGAAATAGAAAAGAGTTAAAGCTTCCTATGAGTTAAGACTTACTAACTACAAAAAATAAACAATGAGACTGAGAACTGACTTCTTCATAGATTAATGGGAGCCAGAAGATGGTAGAATATATATTCAATATGTGGAAAGAAAACAATTATCAGCCCAAGGAATATAAACAGTAAAATAGTCATTCAAGAATCACAGTGGGAGTGAGGTCAGTATCACGGCAGAGTGGAGTCTCTCAGAAGTCTTTCCCTTCCAATATACAATGAAAAAACATCCATACTCCAACAGAGGACATCCAAATACAACACAAAAACGTTGGAGATTCATGCAGCCATATGATGGAGGGTGGAGAGGCTGGAGCCCCCCTCAGAGGAGGTGGAATGGGGTAAGAGAAATCTTCACTCCCTCCCCTAAAGACTGTGATCTGGGACCACGGGAGGCCTCCTAGAGTGAAGGAGCAGAGGAGGGGATGTTTGCAGGAACAGCAAGGACTCCCAAGGGATCTTGCAGCCTAGAGGGAAGCTCTCTACTGGGGAAAAAGCTTTCACAAGGGGTGACCTTATCAAGCCACTCTCCAGGAAAGCAGATAGCAAGAACAGAGGGAGAAAACTCCGAGAGCACAGAGAAGAAAGCATCCTTTCCCCCACCCTCTCAGTGCTGCTCCAGCCCCTGGGATCTCAGCAGAAAGCAGAAGGCTCAGAATATGTGGCTCTTGACCCCCACCCAGTGGCGATAGGTGGTAACTGCGACCAAACAACGCCAGGATGTGAAAGAACAGAGCCACTCCCTCTAGTAATATCAAACATTAGATTAGATCTCCAGGCCAGAGAGAAAATGACAAGTACCCAGAAATCACTCCTGAGGACACAGAAATGTGTAATCTAGATGACAAAGAATTCAAAACAGCTATCATCAAAAAACTCAATGAGGTAAAAGAGAATGTAGAGAAACAATTCAATGAGTTCAGGAACTACTTCACAAAAGAGATTGAAACTATAAAAAAGAATCAATCAGAAATATTAGAGATGAAATACACAATGGAAGAAATAAAACAAAAATAAAACAAAATATAGATTCACTGAATGCTTAAGTGGACACCATAGAGGAATGAATCAGCATAATCGAAGATAGCCATATTGAAATGCTCCAGTTAGCAGAGAAGAGAAAATTAAGACTAAATTCAAATGAATCTCTAAAGAAGAACCAATCAGAAATATTGGAGATGGAAAACACAATGGATGAGATAAAACAGAACATAGATTCCCTTAATGATAGAGCTGATAACATTGAGGAACAAATCAGCATCATTGAGGATAGAAACATAGAAATGCTTCAGAAGGAGGAGGGGAGAGAACTAAGACTAAAAAGAAATGAAGAAAGTCTCCAAGAAATATCTGACTCAATTAGGAAATGCAACATAAGAATTATAGGTATTCAAGAAGGAGAGGAGAAGTAGAATGGAGTAGGAAGCTTCTTCAAATAAACAATAGCAGAGGACTTCCCAAACCTAGGGAAGGAAATCATGTGGAAGAGGCTGCCAAATCTGCTAAATATGTCAATGTGAAAAGACCTACTGCAAGGCATACAGTTGTGAAACTGGCAAAACTGAATAACAAAGAAAGAATACCAAGGGCAACAAAGCAGATGAAAATAACCTACAAAGGAACCCCCATCAGGCTTTCAGCAGATTTCTCTGCTGAAACCTTACAGGCTAGGAGAGACTGGAATGACAAATTCAAATGATTGAAGGACAAAAAATTTCAGCCAAGAATACTCTATCCAGCGAAAATATCCTCCAGATATGATGGAGAAATAGAAACTTTCCCCCACAAACATGAGCTAAGGGAGTTTGTAGCCATGAGACCCTCCTACAAGAAATTTTTGAGAAGGTCCTCAAACCTGAAAAGAAAAGCAAGAAAAGGGTTACAAAGTGTGGAGTAAGGAGTTAAATAGGTAGACAGAATCAGAGGAGGATAGCAAACTCTCAAGCATAACATTCAAAACAAAGGGAAGGAAAACACCAAAAAAAAGATAATCTTGTCATTTTAACCACAAACTCACAAGACAAGATGCAATAAGATGTAAGAAAAACAACTTAGGAGGGGAAGAAGAAAGGGACAAAATCGGTGTAGTCTAAGGAAATTAGAAGCCATGAGAAAAGGGACTATCTTATCCACAAGATCTTGAATACAAACCTCAGGGTAACCGCTAAACAAAAAAGCAGAACAGAGACATAAATAATAAATAAGGAGAAAATAAAGAAACACAACATAAACAACTTCCTAACTGTATTGGTAGACCAAAACACACAGGACAAGAAACAAAGGAAATGCAGGAGAACTAGAAAACAAGTGATAAAATGGCAGCATTAAGCCCTCATACATCGATAATCACCATAAACAAATGGATTGAATTCTCCAACCAAAAGACACAGAGTGGAGAGAGGGATTAAAGAACAAGACTCAACAATATGCTGCCTCCAGGAAACACATCTCAGCTCCAATAACAAACACAGGCTCAGAGTGAAGGGATGGAAGATGATACTCAAAGCTAATGGCAAACAAAAGAAAGCAGATGTTGCAATACTTATATCAGACAAAATAGACTTCAAGATAAGACAGGTAAAGAGAGACAGAGGGTTTATAATGATCAAAGGGACACTCCATCAAGAAGAAATAACACATAAATATCTATACACACAACAAAGGAGCACCAAAGTACATAAAGCCACTATTAAGAAACCTAAAAGAAGACATTAATAATAACACAATAATAGTAGGGGACCTCAACATGCCACTCACATCAATGGAGAGATCATCCAGACAGAAAATCAACAAGGAAACAGTGGAATTAAGTGAAAAGCTAGGCAAAATGGACTTAATAGACATATATAGAACACTCCATCCAAAAACAGTAGAATAAACATTCTTCTCAAGTGTGCATGTAATGTTCCCAAGAATAGACCATATGTTGGGAAACAAGGCAAGCCTCAATAAATTTAAGAATATTGAAATAATATGACACATCTTTTCTGATCACAATGCTATAAAGCTAGAAATTAATTACAAGAAAAAAGCTGAGAAAAGGACAAAGATGTAGAGAATAAACAACATGCTATTGACCTAGCAATGGGTCATTGAAGAAATTAAAGGAGAAATAAAAAAATCTAGAGACTAATGAAAATGAAAACATACCACCAACTGATATGGGATGCAGCAAAAATCATATTAGGAGGGAAATTCATCACAATACAGGCTCACCTTAACAAACAAGAAAAATCCTAAATAAGCAATCTCAAACTACACCTAATTGAATTAGAAAAAGAATAAAAAACAAAGCCCAAAGTCAGCAGAAGGAGGGAAATACTAAAAATTAGAGCAGAAATAAATGCTATTGAAATAAAAAAGACAGAGAAAGAAAGAAAGAGAGAAAGGTCATATACATAAAATTAGAAGTCAAAGTGGAGAAATAAAAGATACCACAGAAATACAATGGATTATAAGAGAATACTACAAAAAACTATATGCCAACAAATCAACAATGTAGAGGAAACAGATAAATTCTTAGACTCTTACAACCCCCCCAAACCTCAGTCAAGAAGAAATAGAGAATTTGAATAGACCAATCACAAGCAAAGAGATTGAAACAGTAACTAAAAGCATCCCAAAGAATAAAACCCCAGGACCAGACAGCTTTCCTAGGGAATTCTACCAAACTTTCAGAGAAGATTTAATACCTATCCTTCTTAAGCTATTCCAAAAAATTAGAGAAGATTGAACACTTCCTAACACATTCTATGAGACCAACATCACTCTGATACCAAAGCCTGACAAAGACAACACAAAAAAGGAAAACTACAGGTCAATATGACTGGTGAACATAAAACTGCTGAAAGATAATATTGGTAGTTTTTGGCATTGAACTTAAAAGGGTCTTTTCGAATACCATGTCTTCTCAGACAAGGGAAACAAAAGAAAAACTAAACAAGTGGGAGTTCATCAGACTAAAGAGCTTCTGCAAGGCAAAAGAATCTAGGATCAAAACCAAAAGACAACTCACTAACTGGGAGAAAATTTTTGCAGCTCATATATCAGATAAGGGGTTAATCTCCATAATATATAAGGAACTCACAGAACTGAACAAGAAAAATCAAACAGCCACATCAAAAAATGAGCAGAGGAGATGAGCAGACATTTTTCCAAAGAAGATATACACATGGCCAATAAACACACGAAAAGATGTTCAACATCACTAATAATCAGGGAAATGCAAATTGAAACTACACTAGGATACCACCTTGCACCTGTTAAAATGGCTATAATCACTAAAGTAACAAATGTTGGAGAGGGTGTTGAGAGAAGGGAACCTTCATATGCTGCTGGTGGGAATGCAAACTGGTGCAGCCACTATGGAAAACAGTATGGAGATTCCTCAAAAAACTAAAAATAGAAACACCATATGATCCAGCTATCCCACTACTGGGTACCTACCCAAAGAACTTGAAATCAGCAATCCAAAGTAACATATGCACCCCTATGCTCATTGCAGCACTATTCACAATAGCTAAGAGATGGAAACTGTCCAAATGCCTATCAACCGATGATTGGATAAAGATGTGGTACATATATATACAATGGAATACTACTCAGCAAGAAAAAAAAGACAAATTCATCCCATTTGCAACAACATGGAAAGAACTAGAGGGAATTATGCTAAGTGAAATAAACCAGACTGAGAATGACAAACCCCAGATGATTTCACTCATATTTGGATTATAAACAAGCACATGGACAAAGAAAACAGTTCAGTGGTTACCAGGGGCCAGCCGGTGAAGGGGAGCACCTATGCGATGACAGCCGAGAAATAATGGTCAACTGAAATTTCACAATGATGTAAACTATTATGAACTCAAATTTGAAAAAAAAGAATCACAGTGTATTTTATTTTCAAGCAAAAATTGAAGTTTACTAATAACTCTTCCTTATAAAAGAAAGTTAAAAGGAAGGGTAGCAGAAGGAAATAAATCCATAAGAAAGACCTGAAATGCACAAAGGAAGAGTGAGCAAGAAGTTATTCAGCACGTGGACAGATTTTAATGAACAATGATTACACAAGGAATAGTGTTAGGAAATTTCAGTATAAACAAAACAAGATACTGATTAATAATAATGTGCAAGTTAAAAGGCAGTGACTATTTAAAGAAACAGAAAGTACTCATGGGTCAGGATGATGGCAGAATAGTTAGTTATCTTTATACTCCACTGGTTATGCAAGTTAAAATTAAAAGTGTGACAATTAAAATAATAGAAATAGTTTGCATAAATTCCAAACCAGGAATGGAAAATATAGCACAAGAATAAAACCTTAATCAAGCACTCCCCCAAGAAAAATAAAGAAAAAGAATAGAGTGTAATAATCAAGTGGAAAGCAAAAAGAAAAAGATTAATTCCAAATATATGAGTAATTGTAGTAAATGTAAATGGATAAACTCTCATTGAGTTACCATATATTTTTTAAAATCTCTAGCTGTATACTATCTTATCATACTGTACTATTACCAAGAGATAAATTCTCATCATAAGGACCTTCAAAGAGTACAGATATTTTGGCATGAAAAGGCATTATTAGGGTGAGAGAAGACAATTATAGGTAAGAGGTTGGAATAGACTGAATTTTGTCCCCAAATTCGTATATGAAGCCGTAACCCCCAAGGGGATGGAGCTAGCAGGTGGAGCCTCTGGGAGGCGATTAGCCTTAGATGAGGTCAAGAGAGTGGGACCTTTATGATGGAATTAGTGCCTCCATAAAAAGAGACATGAGAGAGCTCACTCACTCTCTCTCTGCCATGTGAGACACAGGGAGAAGGTGGTCATCTACAAGGCATAAAGAGGACTGTCACCAGAACCCTACCATGCTGGCATCCTGTTCTCAGACTTCCAACCACCAGAAATGTAAGGAATAAGTTTCTGCTGTTTAAGCCCCCAGTCTATAGTATTTTGTTAAGGCAGCCCAAGTTGACTATACAGAGGTTCAATATCTCAAAAAGATATAAAGATTTCTTACAATATAGTTTCAGATAGATAAAATATATACAATAAAAATTTACAGAAATTCAGCAGAAAATTGATAAATTCACCACCTTAATGGAAGATCTCTCTCAAGTAGGCAAAAAAGTGAGGATTTGGAAGATCTGCAAGGAGCAATTAACAATGTTGTTCTAATAAACACAATTAGTGAGTGAGGACACACTTTAATCAAGCACACAAGGAACATTATGCAAGACGACCACACACTAGCAATATCACAAGTCCCACACATATCAAAAAATCACAGCTCATCTTCTCACTCAGATGCACTGTTCTGTAGGTATTACCACCACAGAAAGTGTTTTTAAATAGGTGACAAAATCCACAATGTATAAAGGTTGGAAGAAAAAAAATGAAATTATCACTATTCACCCATCCTGTTTTCTCATATAATAGCTAAGAGAATTAATAGGGGAAAATTAGAACTAATAAAGAAATTTAGCAAGTTTGCTAGATATATGATCATATATAAAAATCAATGGCATTTCTATATGCCAACAACAAAATGAAATGTAATTTTTTAAGAAGATACTATTTAAAATAAATATCTATAGATATATAGACATTTATAAAATAAGGGATAAATTATCAAAAGAAGTGTATAACTTAGATCTTGGATGAATACAATTTTAGGGCTTTATTGAAATAGTAAAGTAGGGCTAAATAAATGGAACAAAATGCCACATCTAGAAAATGAAAGATATCCTCAAGTTGCCAGTTCTCCTCAAATGAATGTAGAAATTTCAATGTAAATCCAACTAAAATTCCAACAGAGTTTTTCTTGAACTTCCTGAAACTTGACATACTAATTCTAAAAGTTGTGTGGAAGAGTATGCTAATAAAAATAGCTAAGGCAATTTGGAGGTGAAGCAATACAGCCAGGGGACTGCCTCACACACAGAGACTTTTAAAGTAAAGCAACAGTAAGTAAGGCAGGAAGTATTCCAGCAGAAATGGATGGATAGAACACAGGGACTGAAGGTAAACACTAGAAACATACCAAGACTTTTTGTTGTTGTTGAGGAAGATTAGCCCTGAGCTAACATCTGCGGCCAATCCTCCTCTTTTTGCTGAGGAAGACTGGTCCTGAGCTAACATCCGTGCCCATCATCCTTTACTTTATATGTGGGACACCTGCCATAACATGGCTTGACAAGCGGTGCGTATGTTCACACCCAGAATCCTAACCGGCAAACCCCAGGCCACCCAAGTGGAACATGCAAACTTAACTGCTGCACAACCAGGCTGGCCCCAACATACCCAGACTTTTATAACTCTTGTCATACGGTAGAGCTTGCCTAACTCTCACGGAGAGAAGATGGAACATTCAATAAAATGAGCTGGGGCAATTGCTTACACATAGGGCCAAACAAGGGAATGGATCTCTCATTTACAAAATAAACTAAGATGAATATCATGTGATGAGTCAAACCTGCAAATTTGGAAGGAAAATAAAAGATTAACACTGTTGTAATCTCGATGGATTTTTTAAACAAGATTAAAAAATCATAAAAAAATTGATAGATTTGATCACACAAAAATAAACCTGCTTGTCAAAACTCAGCATAAATTGTATATGTTTGTGTGTGTGAGAGAGAGACAGAGAATACAAGAAGAGAGGAGATATAAACTGCAATACTTATGTATCACATATAATAGGCAAAGAATCAGTGTGCATTTTAAAGATCTACAAAACAATAAGAGAAATACAAATAACCCAACAAGAAACTGGGCAAAATTAACAGAAAAGGAAACCTGAAAGATTAGTTTAAAAAAATTAAAAATTCTCTCAAGTAATCAGGGAAAAGACATTAAAACCGAAGGAGATATAATTTCATACTCATCAGATAGCTAAAAATTAAATTAAGTTGTCTGATAATAACATGACTTAGTAAGGTTGTGAAGCAATGGGAGCTCTTACACACAGTGTAATATAAACCAGACAAATATTTTGCACGGGAATTTTGTCTAAGAATGTTAACATCAACAGTGAACATAGGCTTGCTTTAGCAATTCCGACTCTTGGACCATGCCAAAAATAAACTCACAAGTGTGCAGAGGATGTAGAAGAATTATAAATGGAGCCTTACATGTATTTTCAAAACAATGGAAACATACTAAATATCAACTAAGAAGTGAATACATAAGCAAATTGTGACAATTTTGTAGAGTGAAATGTCATACAGCAGTGAAACAGAAGGCATAGATATGCACCTACCAAAATGGGTGAATCTCACCAATAAAATACTAAGGGAATGAAGCAAATTTAAGCATAGAAAGTTTTAAACAAACAAAATTTAAAGGGTATCTATGAAAACCTGCCACTAACATTATTCTTAAAGGCTAAATATTGAACTTTTCTCTTTAAGGTTGGGGACAGGGCAAGAATGTCTACTCTTACCATTTCTATTCAAAATGTGTCACAGGTCCTATTCAGCACAACTGAGAGAGAGGGGTGGGGGGAAGGGAGAGAAAATGGGAGGGAAAGAAAGAGAAAGATAAAGAGAGAAAAAGGGTAGAAAAGAAAGACAGAGAAAGAGAGGTAGGTAAGGGTAAAGATTGGAAAGTAAAAAGTTAAGCTTACTTTACATGCAGGTCACTTGATTTTGTATATAGAAAATCTGAGGGAATATTCAAACACCAGCACTAACAGGTGAATTTAGCAAGGTCACAGGTTAAAAGAGCAACATACAAAATATTAATTATATTTCTACTAGCAATAAGTAATTGGAAAATGAGGTTTAAAACATCATAATTGTTAGTAGCATTAGAAAGAACCCCTAGGAACACATTTAAAAAAAGATATGAAAAACTTCTAGAAAACATAGCTGAGAGAAATTTTAAAAATGGAGATATAAACCATGATTGTGCATTGAAAAACTCTATATTGTTAAAATGTCAGTTATCTTACAATTGATCTATAGATTCAATGCAACACTGACCAAAATTGCACCAGTCTTTTCTAAAAACAGAAATTAGCAAGCTAATTTCTAAATTTATATGGAAATGCAAATAAACTCAAATAGCAAGAGGACTTAGACTCCTTGATGTCAGGACTTCCTCTAAAGCAACCATAATAAAGATCATGTGCTATTTGCAAAAGTATATACAAATAGATTTGCAGAAATGAGAAGAGTCTAGAAATAGATCCACACATATGTTGTAAGTTATTCTAAGAAAAAACCAAAAGGATATCAAAGCAATCCAATGAGAAAAGGAAAATCTTCTCAACAAAGGTTGCTGGAAAAATAGGCTATCTATTAGCACTACTTAAAACCTTTTATATTTATTAACTCATTTGAATTATCATGCAATCATGTGAGGAAAATATTACTACTATTTCCATCTTTACAGAGATAGATCTGAGGCACAGAGGAGTTAAATAACTTGCCTAAAGTCACACAGCTCACAAATAGCAGAGACAGAATTAGAACTGAGGCAACATGGAACACCAAAGTAAGGTTGGATGATAGGGGACAGATTACAGAGGAGGCTGCATTTGACCTGGGAAAGATGAAAAGTGTTTGCCCGGGGGAAAATTTTCCTTCATGATTTTCTCTGGTTCCTTTTCCTGCTTTATATTTTTCTTGCTCAAGGGGGTCCTTACTCCATTACCTCCTTTGCAAGAGGTCATGCCTTAGCCATGCTTTACTGCCTCTTGAAGGTGAAGTTACTGGACCCCTTGGAGCCAGGAAAATATAAACCACAATTCACCCAATGAAACAGATAATTTGAATAGCCCTATATATATTAAGGAAACTGAAGGTATAATTTAAACACTCTCCAAAAAAGAAATTTTCAGGCCCAAATGGTTTCACTGGAAGTCTACCTAATGTATCAAGATTTAACATGAAATTTGCATAATCTTTCCCAGAAAATAGACCACTCTGATTTAGCATAGTGCTGAAAGTTGTAGCCAGTGCAATAAGGCAAGATGAGGAAATAAAAGGCATACAGATGAGAAGAGAAGAAATAAAACTGTCCATATTTAGAGATGACATTATTGTCCATAGAAAACCCTGCAGAATTTACAAAAAAAACCCTCTCAGAACTCATAAGTGAGGTCAGCAAGCTTACAGGGTATAAGACAAAAATTAAAAAATCAACTGTATTTTTATATATATATATATAAACGTTATTTATATATGTAATACATTTATTTGTATATATATCCAACAAACATAAACATGTCGGTGCTAAAGTTTAAAAAATACCATTTGTAACCATTCAAAATAAATGAAATGTTTATCTGTAAAGCTAACACACATGTACAGAATTTATATGCTGAAAACTGCAAACACTCATACAAGGAATCTAAGAAGAACTAAATAAATAAGTTGAGGGACATACCAAGTTCAAAATTTGGAAGATTCTACATAGTAACAAAGCCAGTTCTCCCCAAATTTATATACAAGTTTATCACAATTCCTGTCAAAATCCCAGAAAACGTTTTGTACATATAGACAAGATTATTCTAAAATTTATATAGAAAACAAAGGAACTAGAACAGCTAACATAATTTTTAAAAAGAAGAATAAAATGGAGGTATTCACTTTTCCTGATTTTAAGACTTATTATATAGCTATAGTAATCATAACTGTGGGATTGGCAGAGGTATAGACACATAGACTAATGGAATAGAACAGAGAACCCAGACATAGATCCACACAAGTATGTCAAAAATATTTTCAAAAAAGGTGCAAAAGCCATTTGATGGAGACATATAGACTGTTCAACACATGGTTCTGGAGCAACTGGACATCTATAGGCAAAGAAATAAAAAATAAAAACTTGACCTACACTTTATCCAGAAATTAACCTAAAGTGGATAAATGAATCATGGACTTAATGTAAAACATAAAGCTTTTAGAGAGCAACATAGAAGAAAACCTTTGGAATTTAGGGGTAGATGAAGAATTCTTACTTAACACCAAAACCATCATTAGTCAAAAGACAATTTGATAAAAAAAGATCTCATCAAAATTCAAAATTTTTCTTTGTGAAAGATACTATGAAGAGAATGAAGAAAAGACACGCTGTAGAGTAGGAGAAACTATTTGCAAGCTACATATCAAAGGACTAGCTAGCATCTAGAATATGTATATCTATAGATATAGACAGATATAGACACAGATATCTCAAAACAGAACCGTCAACAAACAAACAATTCCCTTAGAACATGGACAATAGCCATGAAGAGACATTTCACTGAAGAGGATATACAGATGGCAGATAAGCACATTAGATATTTAACTTCACTAGCCATCAGATAAATGCAATGAAGTATCATTACACAGTTACCAGAATAGCTAAAATAAAAACTAGAACATCAAATGCTGGTGAAAACGTGGAGATAGTGGATCACTCAAACTTTGTTGTTGGGAATATAAAATGGTAGAATCACTCTGGAAAACAATTTGGCAGTATCTTCAGAAACTAAACATGCAACTACCATATGACCTGGGATCTCACCCCTGGGCAATTATCCCAGGTCAGAGGAGACAAGTGCACACAAAAACCTGTACAATAATATTCACAGAAGCTCTCGTCGTAATAGCCAAAATTGGAAAGACCTCTGCTATTCTTCAAGGAGTGAATGACTAAACTACTGATGGCTAAATACATTTACCATAGAATGTTATTCAACAATCAAAAGAAATGAACAATTGATACACGCAAGAACCTGAATTAATCCCTGGAGCATTACTCTAAAAGGAAAAGCCAACCCCAAAATGTTGCAGACTATATGATTCCATTTATATAACATTCTTGAAATGGAAAAATGATAGGAATGGAGAACAGAATAGTGATTACTTAGGTACGAAGGAAGGAGCGGGGAAAGGAGAAAAGTGGGTGTGGCTATAAAAGCACAAGAAGGATCCTTGTGGTGATGGAGATGTTCTTTATCTTGGCTATATCAATGTCGATATCCTGTTTGTGGTATTGTACTATAGTTTTGAAGAATGTTATCATTGGGGGAAACTGTGTAAAGGGTACCCAAGATCTCTCTCTGTCTTATAGCTGTCTGTGAATCTACAGTTATCTCAAAATAGAAATTTAATTTGAAAAACTAAAGTGCTCAGTAATCTCTTTTCCTCCAGACCAAAGCTCCTTGAAGGACTATGTCTTCCTTTATATTATCACACCAGCAGAGTGCTGGGAATGGTAGCTAAGTAACAAATAAATCCATAAGTTGTACTATAATTATTTTGTTTGCTTAAAAAAATTGAGGAAAAAAAATTAGGGATAAAGTAACAAAATCGTGACAGAAAAACGTGGGGAAAAACATGAACAGACGATTCATACACACACACACATACATACACACACACAGAGATATAAAGATGGCTCTTAGAATTGAAAAGTATTCAGAGTTACTCACAGTTAGAAAACTTTAAAATAAAACAGTACAGACACATTTAAATGATGATTGGAGAAAATGAAAAAGTATGGCAATATATCTGCTGGTGTGGCTGTGAAGAATTAACCTTCTGTACATTGCTGGTAGAAATGTGAACAAGTACAACCATTGGGGAGAAAATTTGGTAATCCATAGCAAAACTATAAATACACTTACATTTTGATTCAACTTCTAGGAATCTACACTGAAGCTGCACCTCCAACAATGTGAAAATGCACATACACAAAGTTATTCGCTGTGGCAGTGTTTCATTGCAAAATATTTGAGACAGACTAAATGTCTACACATAGAAGAATGGTTAAATAAACTATGACACATCCACAAAATTGAGTACTATGCAACTGTAGAAAAGTAGAAGACGTTTATGTATTAATAGTAATTTCTTTGATATAGTGTTAAATGAAAAAAGAAAAGTCCAAAGAGTATCTGTATTTGATGTAAGAAAGAAAGGGATATATAAAAATTTACATTTGTCTCCTCAATTGTGTAAAATAATTACAGGAAAGTTAAATCAGAAATTAAGGAGATTGGTTACCTGTTGAGGGAGAGAAAGGGAATAGGATGATAGGAATGATGAGGTAGCGATGTTTCTCTCAATATATCCTTTTGTAATAGCTCTGACTTTTAGAACAACAGAATATCTCACATACACTAAAGTAGTAAATTAAAGTAGTAAATTTACTACTTTAACCAGGATGTGGCTGGAACCAAATTGAATACCAGCTGTCACAAATAAATCTATTTTACAAATAAATTACATGATTAGATAATCACAATGAAGAGGGTGGGAAAGACAAGAACTAGCCTAAAAAACCATGGAAAACGGTAGTTTGATTCTTTACTCTAAGGCTCATGACAAAAAAACTATATACAAACTACATGCAAATATTTTATCCTAGTTAGTAAATACGTTTCTCAAAGGGTTGGTTTTACATGTGTACTAGCATTGAACAAATATGCAAATATATTGCTGATAATGGAAACCAGCTATCTCACTGTTGGAGAAAGAATTCACAATACTGAAATATTGAATTGTAAAGAACTTACAAATACTGAAAGAGGAAAAGCATTTGCGAAATCTTAGTGTTGGATTAGAATCAGAGTTAATATGAATTTATAACTTTAATATATATGCAGATATAGCAAAACAAAAAGACATAGAGATGTGTGTATATGTGTGTTACAACACCCACATACCTTTCCTTGTTCTGGTACTAGGAAGGCCTAGAAGCAATGATACTCCAACAGTGATGAAGACATGTATCTTTCAGACTTGGTTTCTAAATATGGTTCTCTGATGAAAGAAACCAGGGCTCCTTGTAGAAATGACTGGATCTGGAGTCGGGACGAGGAAAATACAAATGAGCCCAAATATTCCGTGGTACCTGAAGGTAACAAAATGCTCAACAAACGACAAGGGCATTATGGAACGGACACGGAAACAACTGAGAGGAGCTCTCAGGGGCCAAAGCTGGAACAATTTGAGCAAAAATATAAATAGGGAGACTACTGGATTATAACCCAAAGATAGAATAGACATCCTTGACTTTACACTGATATAAATAAATATTTGAATAAATACTTGAGAAAGAAAGGATAGCTCTTCCTCAAAGTAGAATTCCAGTTAATCAATGTGGAAGGAATGGAGAAAATGAAAAATCCCCATTAGGCTAATACCACAGTCATAATTACTGCAGACAAAAGTCGTTAGTGGATGCTAACATTAGTGGGTGAAAGTATGATGAGAAACAGTATTTGCTTAGCCCCAAAGTATCTTCTCCAAAATGTTGATTCATTACAAATGGAAAGATGGTAACTATAGCTGAATAACCCTGAAGGCATTACCTTAACTAAGTGATGGAGATTAACATCATCAACAATAAGACACATCTACATCATGTAGCCCTTGATATGATGCACTGAGAAGAGAACATTTCTGAAGTATCCATGCCAAAAATGTATAACTTGAGTCTAATCATGAGAAAACATCAGACATATCCAAATTGAGTGACATTCTACAAAACAGCTGACCAGTACTCTTCAAAAGTGGAATGTCATTAAAGACAGAACCTGAGGAACTGACACAGATTGGTAGAGACTAAGGAGACATGACAACTGCATGCAATGTGGAATCCTGGACTGGATCCTAGCCCCAAGAAGGAATACTACTGGAAGAACTAACGAACTTCATATAAGGTTCCGTAGACTAGTCAATAGCATCCATGTTAATTCCTAGTTTCCATACTTATGCTATGGTTACATAAGATGCTAACATTGGAGAAAACTAGGTGCAGGTTATATGGAAACTCTCCACTATTTTTCCAACAGTTTTGTAAGGATAAAATTATTATTTCAAAGGAGTTAATTAAAAACAAATAATTTGAGTGAAAATGGCCCATCAAACTATCTCAGCTAGATAAAGCAACCCAAGGCAAATATCAAATTATACGTGTAGCCTTTCCATTCACAGTCTTAAGGAGACTTCACAAGGAATTTAGAGTAAGGTATGGGAAACAGAAAAACAAGTAAATAATTAAATAATTCATATATTCTTGTGTATATATATATATATATATTCAGATGTGGCTGCTGCCATATAGAACTGACTGGAAGCAAATATACTGGGTATCTTCTAAGTTTTTCAGAGAATGCATTGCCAGGGAAAATATGAGCCTGTACTAATAAAGTCTATGATTATTTGAAACTCTACTCCCAATTTTTCACCAGGAGGAGGGTCAATAATGCTATTCAGGGCCCAAGGAACCCATGCACCTACTTCAAATGCAGTCAAGGGGATGATGAAAACAAAAGCAAGGACAGAGCCAGAAGCTATGTGGAATGTGGCACAACATTCTTCCCAGAAAGAAGAATCGGGGCTTATCCAGATTGTCCTCATTTATTCCTGCTCTTCCTTTCCACGTTGTTCACTGATGCCCCCAACATCTTAGTATCTTCCTGAGAAGTGACTTAGTTATTATACACTGAGCATGTCGGGAGAAGCTACAATCATAAAGTATTAGTGGCTTAACACAATAAAGATCTGCTGCCTGTTCATATAATGGAACAGTGTGTATTAATGGGGGAGGCTCGAGGCTCCCCACATTCATTGGCTCCACCATCCCCTAAGGCTGCAGTCCACTGGGTCTTCTGCATCTGTCCAGGAGTGGGAAAGAGAGCATGTGTGGAGCATCCTGGAAGAGGTTTGAATGGGCCAGGCCTGAAAATGGTGAACGAGATCTCTCCAATATGCCACTAACCAGAACTCAGTCACAGGGGCACACCTAACTGCAAGAAGAACTAGGAAGCGCCTTCCGAGGGCCCTGTTTAGTGAGCTTCTACCTGTCTCCCACACACACAGACCAGAGGGGTTTTCCCACCTGCTCTTCTCATCCTGATGTTATTCATTTAAAAACTAAAATGTAACTTTTTCATTCAAAATTATATTTTCAAAATATATTTATATTAATGTGCATAGATCTGGTTCATTCATTAAAACTGCTATAAAATATTTTATGGTATGAAAAACTACAGTTTAATTAACCAATCTCTTATAAGTGAGAATATTGGTATTCTCAATTTTTAGCTGTTGTAAGTAAGGCTACAATGAGCATCCTTTATATGTCTCTGTGTGCCCATAGAGGAGAACCTCCTTTATATAAGTGAATTTACACACAAGAAAACACTACGTATTGTGTATGATTGGATGCATATGTACTTAAAACATTGTACAACCCATGGTAATTTCATAGACTGATTTCTTAATAATACTTTGAGTAGAAAGGGAGGGATTAAGGAAGGAGGTAAAGTAGAAGCTCAAGGCAAAAATTTTAAATAGTTTTCCTTTTAAAAAACTAAACAAAATATGCCAATGTGTTAGCATATGTTCAATTTGACTGGTGGATAACTGAATATTATTTCCAGCATGTTTAAAACATTTACTAATTAGGAAACTATACTACTGTCTGAATTTTAACCATTTTAACCATTGCTGACCTCCTGTAGTCTCATCACATGAGTTCCTTTCACCTCAGCCACCATCTCTGTCTTCACCAAACTTCAAGGTCTGTATTTCAGATTTCATTTGCAGATTCACATTGCAACCTCTTTCTTGACCTTCAAAGCCAGCAAGCTAGGCCTAGAAGGAGTTCAGAGAGCTATTAACCAGCCAGATCTTTAAATCCTGTGCCAGGAAACAAGCTCATAGGAGACATTTTCTACCTCCTAATGTTCGATTTTTGATGCACACAGCTGGAACACACAAATTGAAATGTGCCAGGATTTCGTTAATTGGGGGCACAACAGGTATAATTTAATTGTGTGCTCAATTTTATAGCCTCTATTTTTGGAAGTCAAAAAATAACTAGATAAATATGAGCATAGATGCAGCGTAAACATCCTATGATAATTTTATCCCATCATTTAATTATGAGCCTTTCAGCACAGCATCCTCTTTGTCAGCCCTGAAACCCTGAATTTCATTTTGGCAGCAACTAGAGTTTTCTTTTCTTTTTAATTAAGTTTACTTTTCCATGTAGAACTGATCACACTGACAGATGCTTTAATTCACTTGGAGGTCCACACTTCACTTTGCATTTATCTCTTTCTTGCTCCTGGGAACTTACACATAAGAAAATTGTTCAGGGATGGATGGGCCACACAAAAATACTTAGGGGAATAGCAATGAATTAGACTTGATTGAGAAATATTTCCCTGCAGACACCAGTTTCCCTTCCCATAGGACACAGTAGATTATTTTCAGGGGCTAACTCATCACTGTCACTTGTTTTCTTCTAGTGCCATATAGTATATTAGAGTCTCTATGTACCTTACCAGAAATCCTTCTAACAACCCTTCCTCGCAGATATTAGTATTCTAATTTTACAGATGAGGACACAGAGGCTAACGAAGTTCAAGCTCCTTTACCTAGTACATAGCAGACACAGAATGGAAACACAGGTCTATCTGACTCCAGAGCTGCCCTGCCTACTCCACACGTCATCTGCGTCAACTAGTCTGTTTTAGGAGAAGCAGAAATAAATTCATTGTGCAACTAAGACAAGACCACCGATGAATACATTATTAAATCTGTTTTAACCTACGTTGAACTTCCCCTAAATTAACATGAAATCACCTTCACACTAGGTGACTACAGCGTACTAGCTTAACCAGTGACTTTTTATATGTCCTGTGGCAGGATAGAGGGCATTTACCAGTTCAACCACCTTGCACAGTGCCCGTGCCCTGCATATCAAAATTGGTTGCTTTCAACATAGTAGAATTTCAGGGGTGCAAACCAATTTCTCCTCATCTTTCCATATCCGATTAATTATACTAAGGAACAAAACCTTTCATTCTACAATTACAGACAAATTTAAGGGTGAACACTTTGGGGAGATGCAATGCAAATTGTCTAATAGCTGATCTCTTAGCCAAGCTTTAATGCAGGTGTTGGGAGAGCAAAATAGTGCCCTTTCTTTTGGGGAAGAAGAAAGGAAATGTAGTGTCCTGATGGTTTCATCTTCCAACTGCGTAAGAAGACTATCAGATTCTTTTATATTAAGAAAAACATCTCTGAGATCAGCACAAATTTATCTTTTAATATCTCCACATTCTTCAGCAAAAGTCCATACAAAGAGTGAAAAGAACTTTTGTATCTGACAGATGGACAAGGAGTGTGTGTATGAGTGAGTGCATGTGATTGTGTCCGTGTGTGTGTCTCTTTGTGTGCAGAATCTTTATCGGACCTTTGAAATCAGGAGACATCAACAGCCTCTCCTTCTGCCAGTGAGTGGAGAGAAGGCTGGAGACACCAGGTGTCTCTTCATCAGTGGATGAAGCCATCTGAGGCAATGCTGGCATCTAGTTCAACATCTGGTTCCATCCGTGTGCACAGAGGCTAGATGACAGCTGTCACTGTAATGCTGCATAGGTCACCAAAGGAAGGCAACCTGGATCCCCCACATCTTCATTGCTGAAAGAATATAAGAACATATAGGGGCAGAGAGGGGCTTCCACCTTACAGGAAATACATGAAAAGAAACAGATAATGAAATACTTATATCTTGTCCAGTCCATAGTAGATAGAATGGGAACCATCTTCCTCTCTATCCTACTACTAAGATGTCTTTTAAAAATAAAATATGGGAGGTTCTCGTCAAGATGGCACTGTGAGCAGACGTTGAACTCGCCTCCTCCCACGAACACAACCAGGTTACAACAATTTTGGGAAGAATCACCCTGGATTGAAAACTGAAAACTGGATACAAAGAACCCCCACGACAAGGGACAGTCCTGACGAAAGCAGAAGAGGCAGTAACTCCGGCCGGAGAGGAAAAAAGCCACCTTTGGGAGCAGCGGAGCTTCTCAGCTGGCCAGGCGGGAGCCACCCTAAGGTACGCAGCCCTCCCTGGAGGAGTGAGGTCTGGAGCGGGGGCAGTACTGCTATAACCATCCTTCAGACTCAGCCCAACTGAGATGGGGGTCTTACTATCTGGCTTTGCTGGCTATTAACTGCAGCAAGGACACCCTAGAAAAGCTATCTGCCGAAAGCCGAAAAGGATCCTGGTCTTAAAGGGCCCACGCACAAACTCACTCATTGCAGCAACCTAAAATCACCAGAGAGAAGGCTGACTGTCCTTTGGTGGAACAAGACTTACCTGGTGGGCTCTGGGGGCATCTTGGTGAGAGGAGGATCCTCTCCCGAGACTGAGACATTGGCGGGAGCCATTGTTCTGAGCTGGTCTAGACGTGCTGGTCCAGATACCGGTGGGGGCCATTGAGGTGCGTCCCTTGGGCTGTTAGCCCAGGGGTCTGCCACACCCACTAGAGCACAGATTTAATCCAGTTCAGCCAGGGCAGGCAACCCACCCTAGGGACTGGCCCCACCTAACAGCAAGCCCTCAGGCTACTTTTCAGCCTACATTGACTGAGTGCCTTGATCCTCTACAGGCAGGCAAGTGTGTCTGCCTCTGTGGGGCAGGGCTTGTGTGAGGACCAGGTGAACTGAGGGCGGTAGTGGGCAGAGGTAGGGGCCTCTGCAGTGTGGTGGTGGGGTATACTCCAGGGGGTTGAGAAGTGTGCATGAACCAGGACTGTGTTGACACTGTATGTGGTCCAGAGCAGGGTGAGGCTTATCAGCAGCAGAAGACTTGTGCTTCACAAATAGCCATAAAAAGGATCAGCTCCACCTTCCAAAGCCTGAAACAACGGAGTGCCTCCATGCCAAGGGCTAGTCCCACTCAGCTGCAATCCTAAAAGAACTGACATCAGCCTTGTTGGCCTCAGGCCTATCACAACTGTACACCCCTGAGCCTAGCAACCAGGTGAACTGGGTACCAACCCAATTAAGAGGACACTTGCAATAAGAGTGTGCTAATAGACTCTGTAGCCAACAGTGCTGAGGCCCCTCCAAACCTGATTTACAAACAGCGGGCCAGGGAAGGAAAGATCAGACTCCCTGGGTACCTGCAGTGGGAGCAACCCTGCCACAGCAGAAGAACACAAGTAGCCCACAAAGGGGTCACTCCTGGTTCTTATGGTCTGGTGACGAGAGGGAAGCACACTGCTGGGCCTCATAAGGCATCTCATACATAAGGCCACTTCTCCAAGATCAGGAGACATAGCCGACTCACCTAGTACAAAGAAAATAGCACAGAGAAAGAGGCATAATGAGGAGGCAAAGGAATGCTTTCCAAGCAAGGGAACACTACAAACACCAGAAAAAGAACTAAGTGAAACAGAAACTAGTGACCTCCTTGACAAGGAATTCAAAGAAAGAATAATGAGGATGCTCACAGATATGCAGAGAAGAATGGATGAACACAGCGAGCACATCAGCAAAGAATTGGAAGATATAAAGAAGAACCAATCAGAAATGAAGACTACAATACTTGAAATGAGAAATTCACTAGAGGGACTCAATACCAGAGTAGAGGAAGCAGAAGAACGGATCAGCGAGCTAGACGAAAGATTAGAGAAATCACCCAAGCCGAACAGAAAAGAGAAAAAAGAATTAGAAAGAATGAGAACAGTGTAAGGGAACTCTGGGACAACATCAAGCGTGCTAACATTCGGATTATAGGGGTCCCAGAAGGAGAAGAGAGAGACAAAGGGGCAGAAAATTTATTTGTCAAAATAATAGAGGAAAATTTTCCTCACCTGAGGAAGGAAACAGACGCCCAAGTTCAGGAAGCACAGAGAGCTCCAAACAAGAGAAGCCCAAAGAGGCCCATACCAAGACATTATAATCAAAATGTCTAAAATTAAAGACAAAGAGAGAATCCTAAAAGCAGCAAGAGAAAGGCCACAAGTGACATATAAAGGGAAGCCCATCAGGCTGTCAGCAGACTTCTCAGCCGAGACCCTGCAGGCGAGAAGAGAATGGTACGACATATTTGAAGTACTAAAAGGAGAAAAACCTACAACCAAGAATACTCTATCCATCAAGGCTGTCATTCAGAATGGAAGGAGAGATAAAGAGCTTCCCAGACAAGCAAAAATTAAAGAAGTTTATCACTAAGAAACCAGTTCTACAAGAAATGCTGAAGGGACTTATTTAAGTGGGAAAGTAATGACCACAAATAGAGATAAAAGAAAAAAAATTATCATAAAAACCCAAAACAACAACAAGAAAGAACAGGCAATAAAATCACTTGTAAGGTAAAAGTATAGTAAAGGCAGCAGATCAACTACCTGTGAAGGTAATATGAAGGTTAAAAGACAAATGTACTAAAAGCACCTATTTCAATGATAAGAGGGTAATGGATATACACACACTAAACAAAAGACTATATATGATGTGAAAAACATACAATGTGGGAGGAGGGGAGTGAAAAAGTAGAGCTTTTAGAAAGAGGTCAAGCTAAAGAATCTATTTACTCAATATAGACTGTTATATACTATGCATGAACACAGTGAGCATAGACTGTTATATGCATAGTATATTAAATAGGATCCTCATGGTAACCACAAACCAGAAACCTATAACAAGCAGGAAAGAAAGGAAGACAAAAGAAATCAAACATATTACTAAGGATAGCCATCAAACCACAAGGGAAGAGAGCAAGAGAAAAAGAAAGAAACAGAGAAGAACTGCTAAAACACCCAGAAAAAAAGAGTGACAAAATGGCAATAAATACATATTTATCAATAGCTACTTTAAATGTCAGTGGATTAAATGCTCCAATCAAATGCCATAGGGTGGCCAACTGGATAAAAAAACAAGACCCATGTATATGCTGCATACAAGAGACACACTTCAGACCTAAAGACACTCAAAAACTGAAAGTGAAAGGATGGAAAAAGATATTCCATGCAAATGGCAAAGAAAAGAAAGTGGGGGTTGCAATACTTATATCAGATAAAATAAACTTTAAATCAAAAACTGTAATAAGAGACAAAGACAGGCACTACATAGTGGTAAAGGGAGCAATCCAACAAGAAAATATAACACTTGTAAATATCTACACACCCAACATAGGATCACCTAAATATATAAAGCAATTATTAACAGACATAAGAGGAGAAATAGACAGTAACACAATAATAGTAGGGGAATTTAACACTCCACCTACACCAATGGATAGATCATCCAAACAGAAGATCAACAAGGAAACACTCGCCTTAAAGGACACATTAGACCAGATGGACTTAGTAGATATATACAGAACATTCCATCCAAAAACCACAGAATACACATTCTTTTCAAATGCCCATGGAACATTCTCCAGGATTGATCACATATTAGGCCACAAAACAAGTCTCAATAAATTTAAGAAGATTGAAATAATACCATGCATCTTTTCTGACCACAAAGGTGTGAAACTAGAAATCAACTACAGAAAGAAAACCAGAAAAGCCACAAAAATGTGGAAATTGAACAAAACGCTACTGAACAATGATTGGGTCAATGAAGAAATCAAAGAAGAAATAAAAAATTCCTGGAGACAAATGAAAATGAAAACACGTCATGCCAAAATCTGTGGGATACAGCAAAAGCGGTTCTATGAGGGAAGTTTATAGCAATTCAGGCCTACCTCAACAAAGAAGAAAAATCCCAAATAGACAAACTAAAAGTGCACCTAAAGGAACTGGAAAAAGAAGAACAAACAAAGCCCCAAATCAGCAGAAGGAAGGAAATAATAAAAATCAGAGCAGAAATAAACGAAATAGAGACTAAAAAAAAATAGAAAAAATTAATGAAACCAAGAACTGGTTCTTCGAAAAGATAAACAAAATTAACAAACCCTTAGTTAGACTCTCCAAGAAAAAAAGAGAGAAGGCTCAAATAAATAAAATCAGACATGAAAGAGGAGAGATTACAACGGACACCTCAGAAATACAAAAGATAATAAGAGAATACTATGAAAACCTATACGCCAACAAATTGGATAATCTAGAAGAAATGGATAAATTCTTAGAAACATACAACCTTCCAAAACTGGACCAAGAAGATGTAGAAAATTTTAATAGACTGATCACCAGTAAGGAGATCGAAACAGCAATTAAAAACCTCCCAAAAAATAAAAGTCCAGGACCAGATGGCTTCCCTGGTGAATTCTACCAAACATTCAAAGAAGAATTAATAGCTACTCTTGTCAAACTCTTCCAAAAAATTGAAGAGGAGGGGAGGCTTCCTTCTACGAAGCCAACATTATCCTGATACCAAAACCAGACAAGGACAACACAAAAAGAGAAAATTACAGGCCAATATCACTGATGAACATCGATGCAAAAATCCTCAACAAAATACTAGCAAATCGAATACAACAATACATTAAAAAGATCATACATCATGATCAAGTGGGTTTCATTCCGGGGATGCAGGGATGGTTCAACATCCGCAAATCTATCAACGTGATACACCACATTAACAAAATGAGGAATAAAAATCACATGATCATCTCAATAGATGCAGAGAAAGCATTTGAAAAGATACAGCATCCATTTATGATAAAAACTCTAAATAAATTGGGTATCGAAGGAAAATACCTCAACATAATAAAGGCCGTATATGACAAACCCACAGCAAATATCATTCTCAATGGAGAAAAACTGAAAGCTATCCCTCTAAGAACAGGAACCAGACAAGGATGCCCACTGTCACCACTCTTATTTAACATAGTATTGGAAGTCCCAACCAGAGCAATCAGGCAAGAAAAAGAAATAAAAGGGATCCACATTGGAAAACAAGAAGTGAAACTGTCACTCTTTGCAGATGACATGATTTTATATCTAGAAAACCCTAAATATTCCACTAAAAAACTTTTAGAAATAATAAAGGAATACAGTCAAGTTGTGCGATACAAAATCAATGTACAAAAATCCGTTGCATTTCTATACACTAACAACGAAGTAGCAGAAAGAGAAATTAAGAATATAATCCCATTTACAATTGCAACAAAACGAATAAAATACCTAGGAATAAACTTAACCAAAGAGGTGAAAGATCTGTACACTGAAAACTATAAAACATTGTTGAAAGAAATCGAAGAAGACACAAAGAAATGGAAAGATATTCCGTGCTCTTGGATTGGAAGAATTAACATTTTTTAAATGTCCATAGTTCCTAAAGCAATCTATAGCTTCAACGCAATCCCTATCAAAGTTCCAACAACATTTTTTTACAGAAATAGAACAAAGAATCCTAAAATTTATATGGAACAACAAAAGACCCTGAACAGCCTAAAGATTCCTGAGAAAAAAGAACAAAGCTGGAGGTATCACACTCCCCAATTTCAAATTATACTACAAAGCCATAGTAACCAAAACAGCATGGTACTGGCACAAAAACAGACACACAGATCAATGGAACAAAATTGAGAGCCCAGAAGTAAACCCACACGTTTATGGACAGCTAATATGCGACAAGGGAGCCAAGAGCATACAATGGAGAAAGGAGAGTCTCTTCAATAAATGGTGTTGGGAAAACTGGACAGCCACATGCAAAAGAATGAAGGTAGACCATTCCCTTACACCATGCACAAAAATCAACTCAAAATGGATTAAAGACTTGAATGTAAGACCCAAAACCATGAGATTTCTAGAAGAAAACAGAGGCAGTACACTCTAGGACATTGGTCTGAGCAGCATTTTTTCAAGTCCTATGTCTGACCTGGCAAGGGAAACAAAAGAAAAAATGAACAAATGGGACTACATCAAACTAAAAAGTTTCTGCACAGCAAAGGAAAACATCAACAAAACAAAAAGACAACCTAAAAATTGGGAGAAGATATTTGCAAACAATATATCAGATAAGGGGTTAATATCCAAAATATACAAAGAACTCATACAGCTCAACAACAAAAAAACCAACAATCCAATTAGAAAATGGGCAAAAGATCTGAACAGAGATTTCTCCAAAGAAGAAATACAGATGGCCAACAGGCATATGAAAAGATGCTCAACATCATTAGCTATCAGGGAAATGCAAATCAAAACTACAATGAGGTATCACCTCACTCTGGTCAGAATGGCTATAGTTAACAAGACAGGAAACAACAAATGTTGGAGACGGTGTGGAGAGGAGGGAACTCTTGTTCACTGCTGGTGGCAGTGCAAACTGGTGCAGCCAGTATGGAAAGCAGTTTGGAGTATCCTCTGAAAATTAATCTACCATATGATCCAGCTATCCCACTGCTGGGTATTTATCCAAAGAACTTGAAAACACAAAGGCATAAAGATACTTGCACCCCTATGTTCATTGTGGCATTATATACAATAGCCAAGACTTGGAAGCAACCTAGGTGCCCATCAAGGGACGAACGGATAAAGAAGATGTGGTATTTATACACGATGGACTACTACTCAGCCATAAGAAATGATGAAATCCAGCCATTTGTGACAACATGGATGGACCTGAGGGTACTATGCTGAGTGAAATAAGTGAGAGGGAGAAAGTTAAATACCAAATGATCTCACTCATAAGTAGAAGATAAAAATGACAAAAAATAAATACACATAGCATTGGAGATTGGACTGGTGGTTACCATTGGGGAGGGGGGGAGGAAGGAGGGCAAAAGGGGTGATTAGGGTCACATGTGAGGGGATGCATTATAATTAGTGTTTGGGTGGTGAACATGATGTAATGTGTCCAGAATTTGAAATATGATGTACATCTGAAAAAAATAAAAATTAAAAATAAAATTAAAATAAAGAATAAAAAAATAAAAAATAAAAAATAAAATAAAATAAAATATGGGGTGGCTGGCCCCATGGTCGAGTGGTTAAGTTTGCATGTTCCACTTTGGCGGCCCTTGGTTTCACTGGTTCAGATCCTGCGCATGGACACAGCACTGCTCTTCAGGCCATGTTGAGGTGGCATCCCACATGCCACAACTAGAAGGACACACAACTAAAAAATATACAACTATGTACTGGGGAGATTTGGGGAGAAAAAGCAGAAAAGAAAAAGATTGGCAACAGTTGTTAGCTCAGATGCCAATCTTTAAAAAATAAAAAAGGAAATAACAAAATATGTAAAAAGCCAAGTCCCAAGGCTCTTCTCATAATGCATTTCAGATACCCCTTCTGCCCTATCAGACAGTACCTTGACCTGCCTTTTATCCCAATCATTGTTCTGTCACTGAGTTGCACAGGTGGAACCTTATAGAATCTCCCCCTGGAGGTACAGCATCTCGCCTACTTTTTCCCCAGAGATTCTTCTGCCTCTAGCGCATTTCTTTCAAGCACCCACTCCACCACTATGATAAAGCTTAAAGTGGAATGATGAGGGCACTAGCAGTCCACGGGCTTACCTTTCACCAAAAGCAAATGGAAACTAGTACACTGGGACTCCCCACTTGTACCTTTTGTTGTCCAATAACAGATGCATTGTTCAGAGCTCTCCAAAGAGACCCTGGAGGAATCCATTCCCAATTGTTGACTGACAGTGATCAGCTCCACAATGTGCCCTTGCATTGACTTCCCTCTTCTTCTATTTCACTCATCCCAGTCTCCCAACCCTGTGCTTTGGGATCAATTCCCAAAATAAACCACAAGCATGGAACCCTTTGTGTCAGGCTCTGCTTTTTTGAGGAAACTAAACTAAGACGCATGTGCTATCAGACACATCATGAATTCTCATCACTCATGAGTTTTAGTTTAATTTTGTTTAGTTTTTAAAGCTGAAGTTTCTTCTACAGTGAGAACCAGTGTTCATAACTTGTCAATTCCACTCAACTGAAAAGTTGGTAGTTGTAATTATTCGAAACTTCCTGCCTCCCATCCTGAAGGTAAAGGTAAACATTTAACAGTTCCCAGTCAAGCTTTGCTATATGTCTAATGCCTTTGAGCTGATGCCAGAAGAAAGCTTTCCAAGATGAATTTCCTCCTGTATGTGTGCCTAAATTTTCAACTCTAATATTGTGTTGCCAGAGTTTTCTTTCTATTATAAGTTTTAAAATGATGTGACTATAAGCCCACCTAGGCTTTTGAATGCACAGCTTCACAATGGAAACTTAGATCTTTGGACTGCATTTCTAGTTTCTTTCACTTGTCCCAGGCCATAGAATGCCCATCAGCAAACTCATCCTCTGATGGCACCAGAGATGTAATTAATGTGTATTATTTCTACAATTAGGACTTAATGTTCCCTTAAGTGACTTACTCTGTTAGTTCTGGATGAGGTACTTTTGTTTCCATATTTTCTCATTACTGATTTGTATTTTTGCCAGTCTTCTTTAAAAGAGTGTAAAACAGAGCTGCCAAAAAGCAAATTATTGGTAGATATTATTCAAATTGTATCCTGGTGTGTATATTTTAATCTACAAAGGGGAGGACAAAGATTCATGAGGCAGTTTTCATTGCATGGCCAAAAGATCTCTGAATATTTGCAAAGGCAAATTCCTTTACCTGGCTAGAGAGCTCTCTAAAGGAAGGAGCTCTGTCACCACTCCTGTGCATTCCCTCTGAGTTTTCTTGGACACTTCTGGTCTTTTTAAATGGCTCATTATACTGTACCCATAGGATGCATTAGTCCTGAGAATGAAAAGGACACATTATCACCCGGCTCTCTAATGCCTCACCACAGACTGAAAAACTTGACTGAGAAACTCAACATGTCTTCTTTGTTCTTGGGACCAAAATTTCTAGTGTAAAAGTTTGTGTGATTGTACTTCATATAAATGAAACAAGTGGATTTTAATATAACTACCCTCCATAACTGGTGGGTAGAGAGTTTTTGCGAGCATGGAAATCTGTATCCTCTCTGTATTTACAGATTGATTTAAACAAGTCAACTCCTACTCTGCTTTGGAGGGTTACACCAGTTCTGTGCTCTTCAGATTCCATAAGATGAAGAATACCTTGAAAAAAAGTGTCAATCTCAAATTCATCATAATACAACTCAGAAATGTCAACGCTTTTCTTATCATCTGGCATTAAGTATTCCTGATTATACATGGAAGGAAAACACAAGAGTTGTTATGATATTCAGAAGTCCCAGGATAAGAAATGTCAAAATACTGCAATATTTATATAGAAGTTCACTGTTGGTCATAGTGTGCAGATGGATCTGCTGGCCATTAATCTATGGGCTTTATCTCGAGGCATGCATAACCATAGTGGGCTAGTAGAGAAGGCTAAGAAGTATGAAATAGGTAGAGTTCTACCTAGGGATACAATTTCAACAATAGTACTTGACTTCAAGCCTAAAGCCCATCGCACACTGTGCAAAAAAGGCAAGACAAAGTACGACTCTTACTCTGAGCCAGTATCTATATCCAGAGGGTTAAGATCTGATGTATAACAAGAGATTATGGTAATAACTTCTACAAGGTGGTCATGTTCAATGTCAATATCATGGTCCAGGCTAGTGTTTCCCATATAAAGTGAGAGGAGAAAAGTCCAGCTCATAAAAGATTTGGAGATGCAAAAGCCAAGTACAATGTCTAGATCCCAGCCAAGTAAATTGAGTCAAGATAGAGCCCCAAACCCAGAGTTAGATAAGAGATCAGAGAAGAAGCCAAGTAATAAAGACTAAATGAGGCCATGGGAAGGCTGAAGCTTGTTCTGCACAGACACTACAGAATTGGAGTGCAGGGCAATCCAATTAATTTCAGAGCCCTCACATGACTGGTACAAGTCTGCTCAAACAGTGTCACCCTTTGCAAGTGATGTCTGGAGACGTGCTTGGGCCTGAGTCTGCTTGGGAGAATGTTTTCATGAGATTCCAGGCAAATTTATGAAGAAGTTAATGAAGTTTAAGTTTCAAGGTTGCTCAGTTACAGGGGCTACTTCCAATGCCTTGTACCTATTTTTAAATATATACTGTAATATTATTTTTCATAAAAAAGGCCCTGAATGTAACAAGGTTGAGGCCTCACATAACATTGATCCATCTCTGCTGAGACACTATCAAAGTTCTTGAGTCTATAGCCTTCAGGATTATTAGACCAACATGACCCATCCTGGAATTGATTTTGCATACGGATCCTTGATAGAAAAGGCTTAATATTTTACAACATGGAGGAATCACAAAGCCTCATGAAGTACGAGCTATTTCATCGCACTTGTAATCACAGTTCTAGATGTTTATATCAGTTGATCAATCCAACAGAAAGAAGTTGTATAGAGATTTACAAGGTATTTGTCAAATAAGAGACAATTTTAAACAAGGAGCCAGTGCAATTCTATTTGTACACAGGTATTGAAACAGGTCGCTCTAAACCTAGAAAGTAACCAACTGCTGTACTTGAAAATGGCTAAAAATTCCTGGGCATCTCATGCAGGAAACTGTCCTGGAACCAGCTGCATATACCTAGAGAGCTGAACCAAGTGAGGCAGCCCTACGGAAGACTAATAGGCAAATATCATGATGGAGTAAACCTGGACTTCCAAATTATTTCTCTTTAATGTTTAATGTGGTGAACAATAGCAAAAGGGAAGAAAGTAAAACAGTAAAGGTATCAATAAAAAACAAAAATTCATTAGCGGCAACAAGCAAAGAAATTAGACATAACCTCATACTCTCAGTTTTAACAGTTTCAACCAAAAAAAGGCACAAAAGATCTCAGCATGATCTGGATAGCTTAGAATGTCCCCACCCCCTCCCACCCTCCTCCCAGAAGCAGGACGAGGAAAAAAACTGACACGAGAAAAATTCTGAGAAACTGAACGAATATCCCTCAAACCAGAGAGAGCTGGAGTAAAGCAGTGAGTGGGATTACAGGTAAATATCAGGCAAAATCTTTGAAAATAGAGGTTTCTCTAATCGCATCAGTGTATCAGCAAAGATATAGGAATTAAAACCCAGCAAGGCTAGTCATTTTCAGTGCCTCATACTGAACATGAGAATCATTTGAAGGCCAGAATTATTCCCTCATGGGAATAGAATCACCTCTCACTAGTGGAATTAACCCTGTCAGAGAGAAATTACCAAATTCAGGAGTAGAAGGGCCCAGGACCAAGAACAAAGGTGCATGCAGCCCAGTTGAGCTCTCCTGGACTCCGCCCTACCTGGCTACAGAGGAGCGGAGAGAGCCCAAGTACACAATCTTCAAGTCATCGTGCAGAAAGCAGGAAAAACGAGCCTTAGACAGGGTCTGAAGAGAAGTCACCACCCCTGTACATATCAAAGTGAATATAATATCTGAAAAGACATTAATAATGAGCTAGAAGATAAAAAGAACCAATAGCAACTAGGCAAAAGCACTACAGTTACGAAAGAAGGAAGGAAGGAAAGGGGAGGGAGGGGGAGAGAAAAGGAAAGAACAGAACTTAGGACACAAAAGACAGATAAAGAAACCTCTCTAGAGAAAGTGTAATCAAAGAATACACATCAAATTTACCACCAGTAATTTACCACAGAAGAGATTAATTTCGAATATAATTTAAAAAAGTGTAATCTCAAAGACAGATGTGATAAAACCCACAATCACACAAAAGGGAAGATTTCAAAACTAACAGTTCAAATTGAGGATGCAAATGACATAAATATAGAACTAATAAATAAATTAGAAGAGCAAGGAACACAATAGCCATGGCTGAAGAATTACATTTCTGATATAGAGAAAGTCTTCAGATAGTCATGGTAGATGGAGTGGAAAAAAGACCGTTATTATTGCAATTAGAGAAAAAATAATAGAAATGGACAGCAAAGGTGGCCAAACTTGTACATGGTAATTTCCCTGAAGAGAAGCCAACACTCAGAACATAAAAATATTTAAATACATAATAGCTAAAATTTCTCAGTCACTTAAATATCCTGTCTAAGTGACTGAATGTCAAGAACAATGAAATAAGTTTTTATGTAGATTAATGCAAAAATAAATCAATAAGGAGGCAACCGGAAGTCTGAGGTGTAGAAAAAATGAATACAAGAGGTGTAGAAAAAGATGAATACAGGCAAAATTTGTCTGCAAAGAAACAGTGCCAGAAAACATTGGAGAACTGTCTATAAAGTTCTAAAGAAAAAAGAATGCTATGAAGAAGGCAGAAATCATGGCCCTAGGCCAGGGGTTCTCAAAGTGTGGTCCATAGTCTTCTTGAAGGATCCCCAAGTCCATTTCAGTGGGTCCTCAAGGCCCAAACTCTTGTCATAACAGTACTGAGACAGTACTTATATCCCCCTCCTCTAAAATGCAAAATATGATATTAACCTCCAGGCAAAAAAAAAGGAGGATTGCTTTGTAAAAGAAGGAGGAAGAGGAGCAGGAGGGAGAGGAGGAGAATCATTAGTCTATATAGTGCTTCTAGACAGAATGTCACAATCAAAACAGAAATTTGGGGGCAGGGAGGGGTTGCCATGGTTTCCATAGAAGACATAAAATCTCCCTGTCTCCAAGTGAACATTCTAAATAAAAGAAGGAGGAGAGGGGGACAAAGAGCAGAGATAGGAGGAGAAGAAGGGAAAGAAAAAGAAGGTGATCTTTCCTCCATCTTAGCTATTTAAATCCAGCGGTAACTGTCTGAGGGGTCTCCTTCTATCACATTGACATGAGTTCTTAGCACAGTGTATCTTTCTAACCATCAGCACTAAAGTATCTAAATTTTACTAAGTATCTTTATGTTCAGACGAGTCTCACATAACCAGCATCCATAGATTAAACATATCAACTAGGCAAGGAAGGAAATGGCGCCGGTTGTCAGGAAGTGATTCCAATAATGAATAAAGAACTGCAGGCTAGAAACATCCCTTTACCTACAGCTGATTTGGTTTCTGATCCAGTGCTTAAGTGGGGAATCCATGGTATTTCCTTTGTTCTGAATGAAGTTCACTGACGTTCTCTCATTTAACACTGAATCTGTAATTATCTCTTTTGATATATGAGATGCAGAAAAGTTATGGGTGCAAAGCAAATCATCCAAGTCACATAGCTGGTATCTAATGGAAAACGTTTGAACAGTTATGTGTGGCTCCAAAGCCTTGCACATTCGGATATACTACTGCAATGTTCACATGCACACACCCCACAAATGACCTCTTTCTTTAATAAGAGAGCTGAAGGTTTCCACAATCACATTTACAATCTTGATGTAATCATACGTAGTGGTTGTGTGTATTTGGGAGATCTCCTTTCTTTGAATTAGCCAATAACTTTAACTCTATCACTCCATGGGAAAAGCTGGATTCTTATGTTTGGTGGCAAAATCAAAATTTCCCTTTGAGTCAAGACGAACAATATGAAAGACTGATGCATGGTGCTGTTTGCCTCTGCAAATCCCACACCAGAAATTTTGATTTAGAAGAACTCCTTGATCTGCTTCTTCAGATAATCAAATTAAATTGTTTGGATTTTCATATATATATATATATAGTATGAATTTTCACACTTACGTATCTTATATTGTTTGTGAAAAAAGTACCTCATGTTCAAGCCATTCAAAAGTCAACCACAAACCATGTTATATTTTATTTTTAAAGTGCTATTATTTCAGAAAGTAGTTATCATACAATCATGCTGATACTGATCCTTCACAAAATTCTTTCCATGAATTATCTGGATAATAACAATTTTAGGTGGACTAAAATTAATTCCAGAATTAAAAAGCATATCAGAAATTGTGCTATCTACCCAGGTAACTGGCATAATCTATCATCATTTCTTTCAACAAATAATCAGGAAAATTTACTCAATACTCCATATTGATTTTTTTCAGAATTCTTTCAGGGGATAAACATCTCCAACTTTGATAGACTCCTCTTCAAGAATCACCAAGTCCATCTTAAAATTCATTGGCAACAATCATGGTTTTGTACCAGTTAATTGAAATAAACAAGTCATCAACCTTCATTATTTCAAACAATGGACCTTTATCTACCGTATCTTATTTTAAGGAATCTGTGGCTAAGTCCCTTCACCATCCTGCCCCATCTCCTCCAAGCAAATAGCCAAAATGAAAGGATCATGCAGACTTCTGAGAACACCCTTGAGCACATTGGCAAAAGAGATGGACCAGTCAGCTTTTATAAGTTTCTCATTATTCAAGATGTCACTCCACATTTGTCAAGCAGATAGTCCTATTGACTTATTAATGGAGTGAATTCTAAAGACTTGCCTTTAAACTTTTGAACCAGCTAAAGACCTGAAGAAAATTGAAACATATCCTTAATGTTTGTTTACCTGTATCTACTCACTTCACCTTTTTTGCACAAGATTTAGTACTTTCTAAATTTGGATCCCCACTTTTCTGCCCTCACATGTTTAGAGTGACAGTGGACAATAGTGATGTCTCCATAGTGGTCATCTACAGAGTTATTTCTCCACCAGCAGAACGTAACAACAGAAAAAGCATTCACAACTTCTTATCTAAAACCATCCAGCATAAACAGTTCCTCCAAACTTCCTGAGGATTTGTCAAAACTACAAAATAAGGGAAACGATGACTTTTTGTCTGAGGGCTACAATCATTAAAGAGAGATGTATTAGTCAGGACCATAGCAGGACAATTCAAGTTTTATAAGGCACTATTTACAATGGTGTGAGCAGGATGTAGGTCTAGCTTAAGAAGCTGTACAGCAGCTTGAAACAGGTAACCATGGAAATTTAACCACCCCTAGTCTTAAAGGGCTCAGAGGAGGGAGCAGTTACTGGAAAGCATGTGAACATATGGAGAGAATTTGTAGAGAGGGCCATCTTGAGAGGGGCAGTGACCTTCATTGAAGGACTCATCAGCCGAAGGCAACCCTGCGCGAATGGACCTAATGTCTCCCAGGCTCGCTCTCCTTTCCCTCTGATCTTCTGCTGACTCGAAAATGGTTGAATCAACTAAAAACTGGTTGACAAGGGAGCCCAGTGATGTCATCCACCCAGTGAGCTTTCCAGAGTAAAATGGAGGGCTAGGAGGATGGAGGGTGGATCTGGAGAGGGTAAAAGAAGTGATTGCACAAGTACAACATAGAGGCAGCCTTGCAAATGGACAGTTTTTAAGGATTGAGCAGGATGTGACAAAAATGTGTGGAATTAATACCAGGGCTTGGTCCTTTGGAGTTCCTGCCATTGCCTGCATTTTGAATAGAATTACTCTCAGATAATGGTGTACTAGTGAATAGTTGTACTGGCAGAAACCTATCCAATATTTCTATTATTTATTAAGACCTTATGAAAAAAATCCAGGTAGGTACTTGGATGTTAGCTTGGTGCCATCTCCAGATAAGAGCAAAACATAGGGATTTGAACCTGACTCCTGATGCTCTGATCAGGAAGGATGAATTGCAGAATGATTAGTGTTCGGGTCTAGGTCAAAACAAGGTCAAAAAGAAGATGCCAATGATTATGGGTCTATATTTATATCTCTATGTACATACGCATGATATATCTACAGGTATATTAAATATAGATATATTAACTACAGATACATTAAATATTTCATCTTTGTCTTTAATCTCTCTTTATGATGTCATTTAAATAGAACAGCTTACTTTCTTTAAGAAATAAATTATCATCCCTCATGTATATTTATTCACATTTATTACATGTTTTAGGCCATGTGTGTGTGTGTTCTTTTTTGCCCTTTTGCATACCAAATTGATATAATAAGCATTTGGGGGATTTTTTTTATACTCTAAGTTTCTAGAAGATAGAACCATAGCAAACCTCTCCTATTTACATCACCAATAACAGAAGTCTTCTGCACTTATTGAGCTGAGCTACCCCTCTCATAGCTGCACAATATATTTCTAAAGACTGACTTGTTTACCAAAACTCTCTGTACATATTTAAGATATCCTGTCAGTTCTGCTTTCCAAAACCATCACTTACTTGATCTCTGACTTCTACTCGAGATGAGTGAGACAAAGTGTAGCAACCTGTTTATTTTTACTCTAAATACAGTTCATAGGAAATAAAGAGATCAAAGTATATGTTCTGAGTACAAAACAAACTCCCAGAAATTTAATACCCAGATTTTGTCTTGTTGTTATTTCTATTGTTAAAGGAATAAATGCAGGCACAATAAATCAAACACTGAAAGAAATGAAAAAATATCTTAGCTCAGTAAAGTGTTTTTGTCTTGGCCTGAGACATAGGAAGACTAGATTCTAGCATTGGATTTTTCAATAATTAGCTGTCTTACCTAGGGGAAAATCATTTAAATAATCTGAGACTCATTCTTTTCTGAGGATAACTGAGAGGGATAGATGAATATGTTAGTAGATGGTATTTTCAGCTCTGAAGTTGTGCTTGTAACACAAATTGAACAGCAGTAAGAGAAATGCATGCATGCAAAAAAAAAAAAACTCAAAAAGGACAAAAAAAGCACCAAGGAGTAGCAAAAAATGCTTAGTCATCAGATGTCGATATTTGTAGGATGCCATTCAGAGTCCTAGAAGAATGAGTCCATAATGGTGAAAGCTTAGGGAATAACTGTCTAAGAGGGTGAATGAATAAGATCCTTCCTGATGGATGTCAAAAATCGAGCAATGAAAAAGCATCGAATGACGGATGAGCCTGAAATCAAACCCAAGGTGATTCTGGAAGAGATGCCTAATAATGTGAATTCCCTCAGTTTTTGTCAGCTGCCTGTCATGGTATCCTTGCTAAATAGGTAGTGTAAGCTTGGTATCTAAAGTCCATGAACTGCACTGGAAAACAGATCTGCTTACCACCACCCAATGCCTTCAGAAACAGCTGTGATAAGGAAGCATAAGTTGCTATAGCTGCAAAGTAGAATCGTTTCTTCAGGGGGAGTTGAATGAGGAGAGGGGCCTTTGAGAAATCTAATTTTGTTCAGAAAAAGCCTCACTTCTATAAGGAGAAAGATGTCACTATCCAAAAAATGAAACCCTTCGACATCCAGAACCTTTATGATTTAATCGAGAAAATATTTTAGACAAAGAAAGAGATCCTACAATATTTGTCTTTCTCTGTCTGACTTATTTCACTTAATATAATACCCTCAAGGTCCATCCATGTTGTAGCAAGTGACAAGATTTCTTTCTTGTTTATGGCTGAAAAATATTCTGTTGTATTTATATATAGATTTTTTCTTTATCCATTCATCTATCAATGGACATTTAAGTCGCTTCTGTTTCTTGGCTTTTGTAAATAGTGCTGAAATGAACATGGGGGCGCAAATATATTTTTGAGTTAGTGTTTTTATTTCCTTCAGATAAATACCCAGAAAAGGAATTGCTGGATCATATGGTAGTCCCATTTTTAATTTTTTGAGGAACTTCCATACTGGGGAAATGGGTGAAGGTGGTCAAAAGATACAAAATTCCAGTCATAAGATAAATGTCACAGCAATGTAATGTACCGCATGGTGACTGTAGTTAATAGTACTGTATTGTGTTTTTGAAAGTTTGCAAAAGAATAGATCTTAAAAGTTCTCATCAGAAGAAAAATATTTGTAACTATGTATGGTGACAGATGTTAACTAGACTTACTGTGGTGAGCATTGTACAATGCATGTAAATATACAATCATCATGGTGTACACCTGAAACTAATACAATGTTATATGTCAATTACATCTCAATTAAATAAAAAGAAAGAAACAGATCAACAATCAAAATAAGTGAAGACCCACATATAATTTTCAAAAAATCCATGAAGAGTATCTAGCTTCAGAGTTTACAGCAATCCTAAAAAACTTTCTTTTCCCACCAACCTCTAGCACACTGACACTATTTTGCTTTATAAATAATGTAACTCCAAGCCAGCACTTCTCTTCTCTACCTTTCCAGCTTATTCCCTTTCTCTCTATTCCTTAACTACCTGGCTCAGAGTAACATTTCTTAGGCATAAAGCAATTTCTTCCATTTAGGAGTTGGGGGTGAAGGAAAGGTGTGGCACTTCCAGGCCTCTCTTTGATGAGCTGGAGGAGGACTGAAGATGGTCAATACCATCCTTGAACCATTAGATTATGAGTGCCCCAACAGGAAACATATTCCACCCGAATGGTTCAAACGAAGAGATGCTAATGAAACTACTAGATACTAGATATGGAAGTGTGAGCATATTCAAGGAAGAAACAAGGATGTTGGGGTGCCCAGAGACCAGCAGTTACCATCCCTTGAGCTGTAGCCACAGTGGGAGGAAATGGCATTACTATATCACAGTGGGAGCTGGAGCATGGAGTCAGGGCTGCTCAGCAAAAGTTGTAATCAAGGAAAGATGTAGCTGCCGGCAGACACTTAGTCCACGCAGAGAGCGATGAGGAGGAAGGAGCCTCCTCCTCTCTTGCCCTCTCTTCTCCTGCCTATGCTTCCCAGTCACCAACTGGGAAGAAAGCCTGGATGGGTGTGGGGCAGGGCCCAGCCTCCCCAGTCAGACAGCAGGGAGAGCAGAGTGAAAAAAGGATGCAGTTGGAGACGGAGGAGAACAACTGGCACCAACATTTCCCTTCTCACGTTAACATCACCACCTGGCCTGAAACACTGGCTACTTCGATAAAGACCAATGTTATTCTGTCTGGTAGAATCCCTTGTTCTTTTCCTTTGTTTCCCTTCTTAGACTATATCTGAGCCCAAATCTCAGTCGGAGCTTGAAGACAAGCACCATAAGACTTTCTCTGAAGAAAAATACAGAAGGCACTTCATATGCACCCTGGACTGTGAACACCATATCCAATGGTCACTACCTCCTTGCCCCCATCCTCTGTCGAGTTGTCCTGCAGCCTGCCCCTGGTTAGTGATAAAATTACTGTAGCCAGAGCTGCAGTGAGTCCCCAAGTATTTGGTACATATGCTTTTGCCTTTTTAATAAGATTCCATCTTTCAGCACTCTACTTTGTTGCAATGCGAGTTTTGCATGGCCCTGAGTCAGCCCCTTTGTCCTCAAGGGTTTAGGAGGGACAAAGCTTAGTGCTCAGACAGTGTGAGATTTTCATCAAGGATCGAGCGAGATTTAGGCTTGGGGCTCAGGTGAGCTCAAGGCTCACAGGGGCCCCAACTTTGGGACAAATGTCAACTATTTGTCTTATTATATGTATACTGAGATATGAGGGTGCTAGCCTGGGTGCCCCACCCATCATTTATGGTAATATTTCTGTGCAAAAAAATAAATTCCTAGTTCAAAACAAGTGATGTTTTGGAATCACCGCCAGGTAGATGTAAAGTTGTCTATTACATGTTCTGAAATAAAAAGAAAAATTAAAAATTAAAAAAAATGTTTCACAAAATTTAATCTGGAAGAATCAGGAAAGAAATGAGAAAAAATATTTAAGCTTACTGAAGGTTTTACTTGCCAAATCCAACTTTAAAAACCCTAAAATTGGGCTCAAATTCACTAGAATTTGATTCCTGAAAAGCATGAATTTTACTTAAAAGTTCACTTTGAATTTTAAAAATTTGTGTTTTTAGTGTGTTTGTATCAGATGTCTTGATATTTTATAGCTAAAAAGAACAAGTTTGTGGGCTGGCCAGGTGGCCTAGCGGTTGCGTTCACGCGTTATACTTTGGCGGCCTGGGGTTCACCGGTTCAGATCCTAGGTGTGGACCTACACATCACTTGTCACGCCATGCTGTGGTAGGTGTCCCACATATAAAGTAGAGGAAGATGGGCACAGATGTTAGCTCAGGACTAATCTTCCTCAGCAAAAAGAGGATTGGTGGTGGATGTTAGCTCAGGGCTAATCTTCCAAAAAAAAAGAACAAGTTGCACTGTAGCCCTTTGAGGCTCTTTCTGAAACACGGGCAGTACTGGTAATACTTCAGTTCTCATTCTCCAACAACAGGGATGCTCTCATTAGCCTTTGCTATTTCGAGGGGGTATCTTGTTAATTCTCTCTAGGAGTGTCCATGAGCATTTCCACTCTGCTACAATCTCCACCTCTGAAATTCTTTAAAGGTGTTTTGTTGTTGTTGTTCTGCTTTCTCGTTTTTAAACCTTGATAATCTCCTTTATGAAAATCTCACCTACCTACCTGGGTCTTCACCAGCTGCTTCTGGTGTTGTTTGCTAGGCCCCTCTTCCTCCTGCTGACCCCTGATGTGAACAACTCTTAAAGCTCGCCCCCTCCTCTGCTCCTCCTCTCTTTCATCTCTGCACTGTCCCCTCCCACATTCTGGGAATGTCTTCTTTATTAGTTTCCTGTGGCTGCTGTAACAAATTACCACAAGACTGGTGGCTCAAAACCCACAAGTTTGTTCGCTTATGGTTCCGGAGGCCAGAAGTCTGAAATCAGTTCATTTGGCCAAAACTCCCTCCAGAGACGCTATGGGAGGATCCATCTCCTTGCCTTTCCCATCATCTGGAGCTGCATTCCTTGTGTGGCCACCTGCAGCTGAGCTCACGGTCCTTCCTCCAACTTTGGCCCACAGCTTAGGATGCTTAATCTCTCTCTCTGCTGAGATAGTCTCACCGCCTTCTCTCTTCTGTGTATGTCCCATCTCCCTCTGCCTCTCTCATACAAGGACACATAAGGGCCCACCCTGACCATCCAGGATAAGCTCCCTATCTCGAGATCTCAAGATTTTAACTTAGTAATTTCTGCAAATCTTTTTTTTTTTTTTAAAGTTTGGTACCTGAGCTGACAACTGTTGCCATCTTTTTTTTTCCTGATTTTTCTCCCCAAATCCCTCCTGTACATAGTTGTATGTTTTAGTTGTGGGTGCTTCTAGTTGTGGCATGTGGGACACCACCTCAGCATGGCCTGACGAGCGGTGCCATGTCCACGCCCAGGATCCGAAGCAGCGAAACCCTAGACGGCCAAAGTGGGGCATGTGAACTTAACCATGCCGCCATGGGGCTGGCCCCTAAGGTCACATTTACAGGAATATTGTATAACTTTCTAGGGATTAGCATGTGGACATCTGTGGGGAGGACCATTTTTAAGCCCAGCAGCCTTCACTCAGGGTAGTTTTGAACATCCCAAGCTCAACATATAGGACTGATTTCACTAAAATTTAATTCTTTTGAAGACTTTAATATTTCTACTAATAGCATTCCCGTCTCCTGGCTTAAAACCTCATTCACTTTTGTTGCCCCCTCTTCTTTGATGCTGTCATCTAGAAACACATTCACATCTTCCTTCACAAGCCTCTTCATCTCACAACTACTAACTTAGTTCAGGTCCCTAATTCTTCATTCTTGGCCCATTTGGTAAACTCTTACTAATTTTGCTGCCAATAGTCTTCTTCACTATGGAAGCCATTACTAGATACAATGTTTCCAAATCACCATTTCCATCACAGCACAAAACAAGCCTTCCAAATCAACCCAACTTCTCTGAGCCTTAGGTTCCCTAAATCTGCCATTTCATTTGGGATCAAATCTGCTAGTCTAGTATTCAACCATCCTATGCTGTCATTTTAATCTTTTATAAACCTACTCCTCCTGTTAAACCCTGTAGTCAAACCAAAGTGGAATTTCCATTTTCCAATTTTTGCCCATTTTAAGTCACCCATTTCTCATGCCGCCTCCTCCTCCTTAAGGCCTCTCCTGATTGCTTTAGCAAGCAGTGTTTTCTCTTTCCTCTGAATGGCTTCATCCTTGTTGGCACATTTCTCATATTGCTTTGCACTATAATTATTTGTGCCAATTTCTTCTCTCTTATGTGACTTCAAGTTCCAAAGGCAGTATTACATTAAATTCTTTTAACTTCTACTGTCTCTTTGTAGAATTCTGGCTTACGCATAGTAAATATTTATGAAAACATGTGTTAAATGAACTCATGAATTAGAAAATGATTGGTTCCCCCTTTGGCTCTTTCTAGCTAATTCCTAGCACTGTGTTTACCACACTGGCATCCTGGTCCCAGATAACTTGTATCCATAAGGCTAAGAAATGTTGTGCTTAAAATTTCTTTGAATGTGGACTTGAGTTCCTTAAGAAAGCTCAAAAACAGACTGAGGACACTTACAGCTACCCAGCTTCAGTTATCAAGGCCTGTGGGGAAGGTCTTTTAATTAATTGATATCCCTACATTGTTCTAATATTGCATCACTCTTCAGAAATAGTTCTTTGCTAAAACAGGACATTCAAAAATTACTTTTCCATATGATGAACTTTAACATGCCCATCAACAGTGATTACAGTCACTTATGTGTGAAGGCACAGATATTGCATAGCTGTTCTTTGTAAATGAAAGCATCTGACCAGAAATGGGGCCATTACACAAGAATTATACTCTAGGCTACTTGTTAAATCCAAAATCAAATTACAGTTTAATTGACTATTTCATACTAATTGCAGCATTTTTGAAAAGGAGTGACACAATTATTTAGGCAAAGTGATATAGAAGATTGATAAGTCAGTATGTAATTTAGGGGAAGGAAGAAAGAGAGAAAAATGTGGCTCTCTTTCCTACTAACTCAGAAGTGACAAAAGCAGCAGTAATATTTGAGTACAAGTCCCCCCATCCCCTTGTTGTCACTCATGAAGGGACAAACAATTAGTAATTTTACATGGAAATTTGAAGCAAGTTTGTGCTTTATTTTACCTAAATACAGATGGTGTAGTGTTTGATGCAAAGTAAGGGACAATGGAATTTGCCTCGTAATAGCCCAGACCTATGGTCCAACAATACAGTAGCCTTGAGCACTTGGAAGGTGGTTAGTCCGAATTGAGATCTGCTATAAAATGCACCCTGGGTTTGAAGACATTGTACGAAAAAAAGAGAATGTAAAATATCTCATTAATTCTTTTTTTATATTATTGCCTTTGAAATGATCATATTTTGGATATATTTGGTTAAATAAAATGTTATTAAAATTAATTTCACCTGCTTCTTTGTACTTTCTTAACATGACTCCCATTATATTTCCGTTGGGCAGTGCTGGCCTGGACCATGATTCTCTTCATTTCTGTGGGGAGAGATGTATTTCAAGGAATTTGATCGTGATTGTGGGAGCTGGCAAGTCTGAAATCTGTAGGGCAAGTCAGTAGGCTGGAAATTCAGGGAAGAGTTGAAGTTGTAGTTGTAAGTCTTAAATGCATAGGGCTAGCCAAGCCAACCGGAAATTCTGGCAGGGTTGCAGTCTTGAGATAGAATTGCTTCAACAGATTGGACAAGGCCCACCTACATTATGGAGAATAATTCATTTTACTCAAAGTCTACTGACTTAAACGTTAATCACATCTGAAAAATACCTTCACAGAACATCTAGATTGATATTCGACCAAACAAGTAGGCACCATAGCCTAGCCAAGTTGATGCATAAAATCGACCGTCACACATGCCTTTAATGATACAGGTTAAAAATCTGCTAACTGAACACTTGGGTATTGACTTGTGTCACTGAAAACGGAGACTAAAATAAGTAGCAGGCAGGATGGGTTGTGGTATCCTATTGTCACTGAATAACTCACTTCCTTAAATTATGGTAGAGAACTTAGAAGCCTAATGATAGGAATAACAAAACTAACATTAATTGAGAATTTACTAGGTGCCAGGGTCTATATTAAGTATTATGGACTCATTAACTCATTTTAATCTCCACAAAACCCCTATAATAGTTGTCTCTATTTTATAGAAAACAAACACACAACATAGCTAAAGAAATGTCCAAAGTCCCAAAAGTAGTAAGTGGTAGAGTCAGGAATCAAACTCAGACAGTGGGATTCCTGAGCTGATCATCTTAGGGCATGAGCGGAAGCAATATCAGCACCCAAACCAAACCACTTGTGAGTCTAGTAGAAAGAACATTATCAGTGTTCTCAGGTTAACCTTGTTGGAAGTTAGGATAACTAATACTCAAGTACTCTTAATTATAAAGCCAAATAAGAATCTTACCTTTGATAACACTTAAAGAGAAATGATCATACTATTTATTAGCCAAAAGCTGAAGTACAGGCATATCTTATTAAAAAATTATAGACGTAGTAATTATAGGCTATATATACAGTGTGTGTGTTTGTCTGTGTCTAATTGTCATTGTTAAAATAATAGTTAAAATAATAGGTATTAAATCTCCAAGGTGGGAAAACATAAAAGGTAAAAACAGAAATAAAACAAAAGCCCAAATTCAACAAAAGCTAGGGGGTATGATTTTTCCTTTGCCAAGAAGAGATGCTTTTGAAAATAAAGGTTATTAATACCCATCCTTGGATTTTTTGAAACTCTAGTTTCGAATAAAATCAATTTATGTAAGTTTTATTAAGTCATTTTCTGTACTACTCCCCAACCAAGCTGTTACTCCAATGTGCTTCTAGAAACTATCACTCAATTGTATTGTTATTTGGCTCATGGAAAATAAGTTAAAGAATCTAAGACAGAGTCTTTAATGTCATTATATTTGATTCTAGAATTCTTCCTCACCATTTGTTATTCTTTGTTATCAGTCTAGAAGTGCAAACTAGGTGTCTTCTGCTCTATGTGACAGAGAATCTGTTCAGCTGAGAGGTGACATTCTTTTAGCATCCAAACTAAGGCAGACATATTTGGAAACTGCTGAGAGGGGATATTCAGAAGTGCCAAAATAGAGCTTTGCTAGTGCCACAGAGGTTTTTTCTGGGAGTTTGATTAGGGATCATGTGTTTTAGCAGCCTAGTTGTTAAATAGCTTGTTATATGTGAGATTTTTCAATCCTTCTACTAATCATCAGAAGACAATTTTAAGCACTTACTATAAGCAGAGCAAGTCACCCTGCTGAGAGCTACAGGAACTCAAAGGTCTTTCCCATTTCTCTGCCTGGCAAAAGTATTCATCAATGTGAATCCTACTCAAATATCACTTACTTTGTAAAGTTAAGCAACCTGGAAAAACAATGCTTTTTTCCCCATACCTATCCTCTCACAGTCCTTTGCACAAACCTTAAACATAGCACTACCATTCTGTAGCATGACTATCAGACAATATCAATCGCCCCATTTAGGACCATGTATCACTTAAAACAAAAGTCATGTCTTAGTTATGTAGGTATTCCCAGAACCCAGAAGTTTTTGGTTTTGTCTTCTCAGTATTGATATAGATTAGAATTCTGTGAGGTTTTTTTAATTAATTGAAGAATAAATAAAATAAGAGGTAGGGAGGTCAGAGTATGTGAAGGAAATTTTCAAATAGCATAGCATCTAGAAAATAAGCTGTTTCTTTTCTTTAGGTATATTAATCTCTAACAGAGAAATAGGAAAGCAAGCTGTCCTCAAGAAATTACAATTAGTAACAATAACAATGGTAAATTAATAGTTAAAACTCATGGAGTACTTGCTAGAAGTTCACTATGTGGCTTGTGGTAGTGCAATTCCTTATAACCACCCGATGAGGTAGGTGTCATTATCCCAATTTAACAGAAAAACAAAGGTTTAGAGAGGGGAACATTTGTCCAAACTCTCAAAGCTGCTTGAACGCTGCTGTGCTTTGAACGTAAGGCATCAAAAGCCTTAAGCACTACATAATACATGGCACATGGAAAGGGCTCCATCCACGTTTTGAATGAATTGCAGAATGACAGCATGTGAAACTTTTTAGGTGCATAAGGAAAATAAATGTCTGATTCATTCTTTCCTTTTGGGGGTGGGGGCAGCACCACTGGGAAGGAAAGAAGATGACTTATGCAAATCTCCTGGAACAAAACTAATGACAGATCTCCTAACAAATAAATTAACAGTGTTTGTTAGTAGGAGAGTCCTTATCCATGGGATGTTTTCATCAGCATGTACCTGGTTGTGTAGAACTGCTTATGGTAAGGAACTCAGAATTTATGAAACACAGCTCCCTGGAAAATGTAACTCTTTGAATATATCTGAATATAATTTTAGCTATGCAGCTATCTGAAGGTACTTCATAACTTAAAATGTCTTATGTGTAAGTGATGTGAATGCACATATCCCTTAGAGGCCTCATATGTCAATCTGAACCAGAGCAGGATATAGTTCTGAAAAAAAAATTTAAGAAAAGAGCAGTAGTAGGAGAGGCTCTGGAATCCCAGACTCTCCTTACTACGTCTGTGCTCTCTATTTGCTTGAATTATTAACATTATTAGTGCATTTGATTTGACAACATGAGCTGTGTGTTATCTAACAGGTGTGACATTTACAAAGTGCTCACTTGATATGTGACCTTGAGTTTGATACTTAATCTCTCCATATAGATGTGTCTAACAGAGCGTGTTGTGCTAAATAAGAGGTACCTTTAGATACTCTTATGTAGACCATTGGTTGCCAACCATAACTGAACATTAGAATCACCTTGGAAGCTTTTAAAAACATATATGTCATCATTGAGCCCTATACCAGACCAACTGTGACAAAGCCTACTAGTTGCATACCAAGCTCTGTCCTGCTCTTCATCCATGTTGCTATAGTTGGGATGTGACTGAACAACCAGGGAATGTACTTCCCAGACTCCTTTGCTACTAGGTGAGCCCAACACAGTTAGTGGAACATGAACGGAGTGATACCTGTCACTTCAGTTCATTCACGCACCATGCCTCCTCTAAGCAAGCTGTCTCTTTGACTGACTAAAGCCTGAACGTAGTAATCTAGCCTTGACCATGCAGACGGTTAAGGAGTCTAAGTCCATGCATCTGAAATAGTAACTTCTGGTCACTTGTGGCTACCTAAATTTACTTAGCTATATGAATTAAATTTAAATAGTATTAAAAATTTGGTTCCTCAGTCACAGTAGTCATATTTCAAGCACAAAAGTGCCACATTTGGTGAGTGGCTATCATATGGGAGAGCATAAATATAGACTTTTTCCCTCATTGTGGAGAGCTCTCTTGGACAGCACCATTCTAGGAGGTAGCATAGCCCCAGGATAGAAGGAACCTGGATCCGAGAATCTCCACGTGGGGAGACCCAACTGCTGGTCCAGAACTTTGGACTGTTATATGAATGAGAAATACATTACAGCACTTTTGCCCACCTTAACTTTCAACCCATCATAATCTAATTTTCTATGGATAGGATCTGTATTTCAGTATTTTGAAAAATATAACCCAGATGAATCTAACGTGCAATCAGGATTCAGCACTACTGATGTATTATTTTCCAAGAAAGACTAAAATGACTCAAGAGCAAGAGTTTGTCTTGTTCAGCTCTGTATTACTAGACCTAACATAGGGCCCTACAAGAAAGGAGAAGCATATTTTAAGGATGTGATAATGAAGATAGTTATAATAAGTAATACAGGACTTTGTTTTTGTCATATGGCCACCTGCATCCCTTCATGAGACATTGCAGTACCAGGAGTCATTGCAGTTTCTGTGGTTGTTTTCTTTGTGCACAGAACACACAGGGCCCTTCTCTTGGGCTTGACTTCTCCTTGTGTATAAAAACTACTTTGAAGCTTTCCTAATGACAAAATACATTTTTAATAAATCTTTTTTTCATGGCAAACTTTCCCTGCAAGCATCAATGGCTTTTTTAGATGGAGAAATTGCATGTAATCCAAAATATATGTGAAAGGCACAATGTCAGAAGATTGGCAAGCAGCCAGCTCCCAGCTCCTGTCCCCCACAAAACGTCCACAGACAAAGAGAAATTGTCAGAACCAACTTTTCAGAACTTTGGAAAACAGTCAACAGTTTGCTGCAACCAAGAAAAAGACAATTTAAAAACAGAGAGAAATTTTACTGACATTTATACTTGCCCTCACCCCACTCTCTCCCTCAGCTTGGTGGCAGACACAAAGATGGCAGCCCACATTCCCTGTGTGGGACTTTGGTCTTTGGTTCTGGAGGGAGCAGAGTAGATCTTATTAGCAAACTATTGTGTATGTGTCTGTTCTAACCTGCTTAGGGGCCCCCTGAAGGATGGACACAAGGTGCTCATTTCTGTGTCCCCAAACCTAGAGTTCACTCAGTCCAGAAAAGCTATGGTCATTGCACAAAAACACTATAAGGCAGACTAACCATCCACAGATGCATGGGGCAAACAATTCTGTATGAGACGTCTATTAGCCACTTAAAGCCCTGGAGGAACAGCTGTGGGGAGTTTCTTTCGTAAATTGGGGCACTCAAAACCACACCTGGGGGCTAGCCCAGTGCTGTAGTAGTTAGGTTTGTGCTGTCCACTTTGATGGCCCAGGGTTCACAGGTTTGGATCCTAGGCATGGACCTAGGACTGCTCATCAAGCCATGCTGTGGGGGCATCCCACAAGCAAAATAGAGGAAGATTGGCACAGATGTTAGCTCAGGGCCAATCTTCCTCACACACACACACAAAAAAACCACACACACACAGACCTATGCACAAGAGAATTTAAAATGCCATGCACATACTCAGACAAGCCCTGAGAAGACCCTAAGCTTTCAAATTGGGCTGACCCCACACTTGTTGCAAAATGCCTAAGTGTTGAAGGAATAACCCCACATCGAGACTCTCTGAAAAGATTGTGTGATGTGATTTTTATTTTCTCATGTATGTGCTTTTTTGGTTTGGTTGATTTTTGTTTCTCTCACTTGCTTGCTCTCTTACTTTCTCTCTCTCTTAACCTCCTGGTGTTTTTGGAAATCTCTGTCAAAACACTTGCTGAACACAAGCTAAGAAACACATGCTTCAGACACCACACATGATAAGGAACACAGTCTTTGAAAAAAACAGTTTGAAAATAATCACTAAACAAATGGATTACTACAGTCATCAATGATCAAAATACAGCAAAACCAAAGGAAGGGAGAAAACCTAATTAACAGAGTTACTACATTGTAATATTTAAAAGTCCAGTTTTTTGTTTTTGTCATTTTGTGAGGAAGATTGTCGCTGAGCTAATATCTGTTACCAATCTTCCTCTGTTTTATGTGGGATGCCACCACAGTGTGGCTTGAAGAGCAGTGCTAAGTATGCACATGAGATCCAAAACTGTGAACCCCAGGCCGCCAAAGTGGAGCACACAAACTTAACCACTACACCACCAGGCCAGCCCCTGAAAGTCCAGTTTTTAACAGAAAAATCACAAGGAATACAAAGAAACAGGAAAGTGCAATTAATTCAAAGTTACGAAACAAATTGTTCCTACTTAACCCAATAAATTGACAGAAACTGTCCCTGAGGTAGACCAGATATCAGACTTACTAGTATAAGTTTTTAGAACAATTGCCTTAAATATACTCAAAGAGCTAACAGGAAACATGGACAAGAAACTAAGAGAAATCAAGCTAATGATGTACAAAAAATTAGATTATTACTAAAACAAGTGGAAATTATTGTTTAATGTGTACAGAGTTTCTGTTTGGGAAGGTAAAAATTTTGGAAATATATAATATATATATAAATAAAATATATATAAATATATATAAATATAAATATATAAATATATAATAAATATATATAAGTAAAATATATAAATATATATATAATGGTGATGGATGCATAATATTGTGAATGTAATTAGTGCCCCTGTGTTTTATACTTAAGATAGTTAAAATGGTAAATTTTACATTATTTGTATGTATCTATATATATATCACAATTATATATATATTTCCATCAAATATATGTGGAGGCTTAAAATGATTCCTTTGGAAACTTTTTTCATTTTTTTTTAGAGAAGTTTCAGGTTCACAGCAAAATGGAAGGGAGTGTACAGAGATTTCCCAATACCTCCTGCCTCCATACATATATAGCCTCTCCATTATCAACATCCTCCACCAGAGTGGTACATTTGTTACAAATGATGAACCTATGTTGACATGTCATAACCACTTAAAGTCCAAAGTTTACATTACTGTTCACTCTTGGTGTTGTATATTCTGCAAGTTTGGACAAACGTACAATGACGTTTACAATCATTTAGTATCATATGGAGTATTCTCACTGCCCTAAAGATCCCCTGTGATCCATCTATTCATTTCTTTCCCCATCCCCCAACTCCTGGCAAGCACTGATCTTTTTACTGTCTCCTGGTTTTGCCTTTTCCAGAACATCATATGGTTGGAATCATACAGTATGTAGGCTTTTCAGATTGGCTTCTTCAACTTAGCAATATGTATTTAAGTTTCCTCCATGTCTTTTCATGGCTCGATAGCACATTAGAAACTTCTTTTTCACATGAATGAAGTTGATCCCTACTACTACACAGTGTTAGAATTTATATCTTCATCCTAGAGAGTGACAAATACAATTTCTAACATATAAGATATACTCAATAAGTAATTATTGAATTATATAATGCATAAATGCAAAAATATTGACTAAACTACAGATACGCACATCTTGAGGCTCTGCTGAACAGTTCATACTGGCCAATCAGCTTATGCTATCACTCAGTTTGTCTCTCTCTCCTTCCCTCTCCCTCCTTCCTCCCTCCTCTCTCTGTCTGTCTCTCTCCCTCTCTCTCATACATGCACATACACACATGCATTTATACTTTGCCTAATTTTTTCAATTCTGTTCCAAGTATCATAGCAGTAGGATCATAGGAAAAATGAGAAGAGTATAATTGGACATGGAATAAAATTCTAAAACAACATTGTCAGAAAAGAAGTGTTTTAGAGGATCTGGCCCCATGGCTGAGTGATTAAGTTCGCATGCTCTGCTTCGGTGGCCTGGGGTTTCACCAGTTGGGATCCTGGGCATGGACCTAGCACTGCTCATCAAGCTATGCTGTGGCAGCATCCCACATAGAAGAACTAGAATGACCTACAGCTAGATTATACAACTATGTGCTGCAGCTTTAGGGAGGAAAAAAAAAGAGGAAGATTGACAACAGGTGTTAGCTCAGGGCCAATATTCCTCATACACACACACACACACACACACATACACACACACAGAAGTGTTTTAGAAGTTCAAGACAGAAGATGATAAATGCCCAAAGACTAAAGTTTACGTGAAGGTAGAAGTGAGAGAGCATAATATCTTGAGTATGGCCAGAAAACAAAAGAGACCAGATGTAATAGCAATGACTGCCACATAGAAAGAAAAACTAAGAAGATTTAGAAGACTATAATGCTTAGAGTTGACAGTAAGTCTATTCCACAGCATTTTCATACTCAACCTGTGAAATGTAGGCACTTATAGTATCATACAAAAATAACTAATGGCACCCAGAGATATAAACGTGAGCAGAAGGTGTAAGATGAAATATTATGTACTTGCAAAATTCTAGCAAAGTGCTGACCTCATAATAAAATGTAGTAGATATTTGATGATTGATTGATATGTTATTCCTTGAATCCTTAAAAAGTGATAAAGCCATTTATTCAGGGCCAGAGCAGAGGAAAAGAAAAAGATCTTGGAGAGAAACCATGATTTATGCTGTCACTGGGTTCAACAATACACTAATTGAGCATGGAAACTGAGAAAGGAGAAATGCATAAGACCAGGGAAGAGAAGAACTGAAAATCACCACCAAATTCCTGGGAAACCTAAAGGTGGGATGAGACAGAGCAGCAACAGCATCCTGAGGAATGAGGATAGAACTTGGTAAGAAAATATATTGAATAGTTAAGACTGGGGTTGTTAAAACAATGAAACATAGTTAAAACTATAAGTCATATAATTTCCAGTAAACTACATTTTAGGAATCTCAGGAATAAGACTGATATATACTAGCAAATTATATTATCATATATTTTACTTTTATTCTGAAGACTTTGAAACACGAGTTAATATTCCAAAAAGTGAAGAATATGCAGATTGAGAGTAAAATGGGCATTATTTTTAGCTGTTTTGTTAAATAATTAATTCATAATAATTTCTTTCTGTCCAGAGATTCAGAAACAGTGCTGATATAGATTACAATGAATTGGGGAAAAAACACAAATGTATCAGCATAATCAACAGCAGTAACAAAAAGCACTGATTTAGAGCCTTTTCAAAGAATACAGAAAACAGATTAATGCTGGAATTGCAAAGATTTGTATTTTTTTGCAGAGTTTGGGATTCTTTTAGGAAATATTATAGCTTATGACAAAAAGACTGGTATAAAATTGAAAGAATGTTAAACACTTGGAAATAACAATATGCTTCAGTATCATGATGCAGGGCAGAATTAGGATGTCTTGAAGTTGTATCCAGAAAATGATCTTTCTTGTAAAAATATATTTTATATGCCTTGTAGGGAAAAGCTATAAATACAAAATTGTCCCAGTTATTAATGTTATCAGTACTACAGTTTTGCTTTTCTTCCTGTTCCTTGAGAAACTCTGTTGTCAAAGTCAGTTGAAGAGTCTTGTGCTTACATTTCATTTGGAAGAGCAAATACAGAAAACCCAAGCTAATCTGAAGTTTGGATTTAATAGTAAGACTAATTTACTAACACCTGAACCATGCAGACAGTTTTATTATGAGCAAATTCTGCAAGAGTGTCAGCTTAGGAAGCCAGACAAAAATGCTGGGTCTTCTGAATGTGCATGCTTGAATAATTTAGGCAACAAATAGGAAAATCACAAACTAGAGCAAAATCCAAGAAATCTAAAACCCATCTCTGTGGCTAGTGGACGGTTGTTCATGAATACTGACACCACTTCGGAAATGTTAAGTAAATATTATTTTCGGGGAGGTGCAGTGACTTAATATCATCAAGCTGCCTGCTAGTAAAACTGAGGGTAATGTGGAGCATTATTACAGATAATTTGTTCAACAGTGTTCTACATTTGCACACTCAACTCTTTCTTAACCAAGGGTGTCAAAAAGGCTGTAAGGCACCCAGTGGAATGGAAACAATTTCACTGAACCCAGACTGTTATTTTATGAAATCTTTTTTATCTTGTTATGTGATTTATCTTCTTTATAGGAACTAGTAAAATTCACATCATGTCTCAAGGTCTCCCTTGAATCTCTGTATATAGCTTCTTGTCTTAAAACCACTTGAAATTACATCTGTAGTTTGTCAAAAGGCAAAATCAGGTGCTGGTGAGGTTTTAATACTGTATTTTCTGGAGAGATAAGATAGTGACATTTCAAGGTTAGGCTTTGAAATTCCTGCTACTCCCACCACAGACCTAGGGGACATCTCTCCTGAAGGTTGTTTGACATGCTATCTGAGTTCACTTAGAAAAGGTTTCCGTTTTCTAACTTATGATAAAGGAGCTAGAATTGCCTCTTTTCTAATAAATCTCGAGTAAATTTTCATTTTTCGTGCTATAGCTGTTGAATTTACTCATAAAATAGCGGGATATGTTAAAGAACTGACTCTGCATATCTTCTAGCATAATGAAATGAACCTTTTCATTATTATAGGCCATTTTTATGAATCTAGAATGTAGCCAAAAGAAGCAAAAAGTGCAAGAAAGAAAAAAAGGTCACTGGAGGTTAAATGACACAGACAGGAAAAGGAAACAATCTTGCCCACAATCTTTGTAAAAAGATATGTGTTGATCACAGAGCAGGGACACATTACTAGAAAGAGTCTAAAAAATTATCAAAGAATCATTTAAAAATGTTTTGAAAAATATTTTATTTGAAAAATCCTTTGCTACATGAGTTGAAATCCATTTTTCCATAGTGGTTAGACTTTCAGGTTCTTAGACCAACTGAAGTACCCAGGATGTGGCCTTCTTATTTTAACTAACCCTTGGACTTCCAAGATTATGATTGGCCACTTTTGGCAGCTGTCTATTCTCAGGGATACAGGACAGGAACTCCAGGTCACTGGCAAGGGCATCTGTCTCTAGGCTCCCTCCTCAGTGGGGCAATCCTCACAACAATTCACTTAACCGTCTGAGATCTGCATTGTCAGCTCTCCAGGTAACGACTCATGTGTCAGGAAACAAGGTTCACCTTGACTGAGTACAGGGAATTCCCCAGTAGAAGGCTCATACCCCATAGGAGCCAATATATGTGGCTCCTGTTGTAATAACTCTATAGGCATAACTTCCCAGGTCTCTGCAAGAGATATACCCAGTTACAAGAGTCCCCATATCTAGGGAAACCCAATGCTATGATTTCCTACAAGGTGTTCATAGTTGAAGCACAATTTGCCAATTGGTGTCTTCTTTACCATAGGAAATGTTCCTTGTAGCATAGTGCATAATCCAACTTTCATCACGTTGCTCAGAGAACAGAGAGAGTTAAAGAATGATAAATTTCTCATACAGCAAGGGCCAGCCCTGTGGCTGAGTGGTTAAGTTCACGCCCTCTGCTTCAGTGGCAGGGTTTCTCTGGTTCAGATCCTGGGAGTGGACATGGCATGGCTGATCAGACCCGCTTGGGGTGGTGTCCCACATGACACAACCAGAGGTGCTCACAACTAGAATATACAACTCGGTACCAGGGCAATTTGGGGAGAAGGAAAAAAAAAAGATTGAAACAAAATTCTCATACAGGAGGGGGAAAACTTTTCTTAACCTTTTACTCAAGTTGGCATTTCCCAAAGTGAGCTTCGTGGAGCAATTGTTTCCCTCGTGATATGATATATGCAAGTATTGGAAGGAAGGGAGGAGAAAGAGAGAGAGAGAAGGACAAAGATTTGTTGTCAAACATCTGCTAAGCTTCATATATTAACATGAATTTTGAAACTCCTAGAGGACAGCATAGCATGTGTAATTTCCCCTACCTATACGGCACATTGTATGCCACTGTTCTCCAGGACGCCTGCCATTCCTTAATTATCAAAAAGTAGAAGAGTCTTCCACTGCCCAGTTCCGTTTTACTAAAACTAGTGCATGATGCTATTACAAAGGAAACATGTAGAACTATACAGGATTTTTAAATAAGAAAGACTTTCTTGATTCTTCAATGTTAACACAGTTCATATCACCCATCCTTACAAACTTTTAGAATTTTCTTAGATTCAAGGCTCTATCCTGATTTGAGTTCTGCATAGAAAAATTGGAAATCCAAACGAGTCAATCAGGAGGGCAATAGAACTGAAATAAATCATTCGGTTTGCATTTTGGTTTTACCACACAGGATCACACTGAAAGAGAACTTAATACACTTTAAATTAGAGTGACTGGTGGGACCCAGGGAAATTTAAAACTCTATAAGATAGAAAATGTAAATTGGAGAAAATGAACAATTCTGCATATCTCAAGATAGTGACAATAAATGCAACCCCCTTAGGCACAAGTTCCAGAACCAATATCTTACTGTCTTCTACAAAATTACATTTAGTATTTTCTCAGTAATTTTGTGCATACTGCTCTCAATATAGATTTTTAAATTTTGGTTGTTTGCTTTTTAAACGAGATAAACCCATAAGGATGTTTGCATGAGGACATGGATTTGTGAAGAAAATGAACATCCATGCATAAATGATGCTATGGAGTTAAAGACGTCTTCAGCTTCTTCACAAATGCCCCTTTTATTTTGTAAATAGGAATTCAATTGACAAATACACTAAACGGAGAAGACTTCTTGTAGCATATTAAAATGAATGACTGATTCTAGGGAGGTTAGTGTTGATACTGCTTTTAGGCATGATCACCAATAGCCAACTATGAATAAGAACTCCATAAAGAGCAGTACTGGGGAAACAGGATACGTTCCTTCTCATTTGATGGACCAATACAAAGTAGAGTTTATTGCTGCATATTTCAAACCTTGATCAGTGGGAAATCTTGAGTTTTGGCACAAATATAAACATGGGCCATAAATTAGCCATGAAAAGGGCACTACACCATTCAGGATCTGCAGTCCTGTCTAAATTTACGAGCTGTTTGCAGAACCTCTAAGACTAATGGATGAATAAAATATTCCAGTAAAGTAAGTATTATGCATGATTGAAAAGTACTGTAGCTGACTGCTCTGATTAATGAAGGGTAAATTACTGTCAATGCTTGTAATAAATGTCACGGGCTATATTTCACTGAGTAGAAGCCAGAGCACTACACGGGCTCCACTGGTTTAAGAGCTGTGGATGAAACAATGACTAATTAATTGTTGGGAAGTTTTAGAATTCTTCAACACTTTCTAGCTAAAAGCAGAACAGGCTTTTATGTGCTGCCTAGGGAGGGAGCCATTCCTCCTCACCCTGAGCCCCACACAACTTCTCAGCTCTGAATTTGTTCTGAGGTCACTTATAATATGATCATGATTAAGAAAACCGAAGTCTCTTTGAGAAAAGGATGAAACTGAGTAATAAGTTGCCCTCATTCATTACAAGTTCAGAAGTCATCCTTGAGAGCCACTGCCTGGAATGGGAGAATAAATCTGCCTTGGTGAAGCCTGAGTCATTGTACCAGATATAGCTGGGACCTCTGAGCAAGTGGACTCAGCATAAGTGAAGGAGGAAATGTGCATAATGCCAAGTAATCAGGTTCTGGGAACCAGAATGAACCTTGGTCAGGTAAAGGGTGATGAGAGCTTAGTTGCTAATTCTTCCCCAGGAGAGCCAGGCTGTTTTACGAGAGGTCAGCAATGGGCGGGGTCAATTCAGATGGATGGATAGAAAGAGATATGTTCTATAAGCCAAAATCAGGACCAGGGTCAGGATCAGGATTGCAGAGGTCAAAGGACTCATACAATCCAGACAGAGATGCATTTTCTATATGGAATCTTTTAATACTTATGGAGAATCCTAACAGCCCTAAACTTGGGTCTAGCCATAGTCAAGCCTGTCCTCATAAGTCTGGTAGAAAGAGACTCGGGCTACACTCACTGGGTTGCCAAGGAGAGTCCCTCTGATGAAGTGCCCCATGAGCTGAGACCTGAATGATGAGACTGACCCATGGGAGAACGGAAACAGTGAGGGTGGGTTGGAGTTCCAAGCTGAAGGAAGGGCAACTGCAAAAGTGTCTACAGAGCAAGAAGATTAGAGAGTTCAAGGTGAGTTGGACAAATGGGAATTGGAGGGAAAGTAGATTTAAGAGAAGAGCAATAAGGATCAGTAAGACTACAAAATGGGAAAAGAGAGCAGGAGGAAATTTATTTCTTTCCTTCTCATTCTTCCCAAGACCCCAAATGGGAGCCATGATGGATGGGGAAAGAGAAGCGAGGACAAAAGGGAGAGACATTCAGCACCTTTTGATTCCAGTCACAAATTCCGTGGCAAATTCAGAAATACCCTGCTAGTTTTTATATCATTTCTCCTATAAATAATTAACAGTAGTTTGGTATAATTTGAAATCATATCATGCCACTGAGCTAAACAGCACAACCCACCAGAGAGAGAATATAATGACATTGGATTCTGGAACATTGCTCACTTCCTCCTTCCCTCCCTCCTGTCTCTGTAGAGGAACATGATGTGCATAGTTTTCACCCACCTGCATTGGCATCTTCTGCCAAATATTCCAAACAGTGTTTTTCCATAGTCCCTAGAAAAATATTCTTGTTACTGATTAGGTGAATTCCTTATTCCTTCAAACTTGTCTTGGAAAATTTTCAAGTTGACTATCTAAAATTACATAATATGCCAAGGTGAAAACAAAAATGAAACTAGTGTTGCTAGAAAATGTGCACTCAGGTTGCCTTAGAGAGAGGATATTATTTCTTATAGTTATGTTATTTGTTTCCATTCTGTTTGTAAGTTTAATAAAAATCCACTCATTCAGTTATCTGTCTTTATTCTTATGAAGTCCAGTTTTCCCCTTTATCATTCCTGAGAGCCTTAGCTGTTCACTCTTGTTAGTAGAAGTTTCTAAAGCTAAAGTCAGTAGCCAGAGAGAGGAAATCATATAAAGTTATATACGGAAGAGATCCTGGATATTAGTCTCAAACCATCCTCTACTTTTACAAAAGAGAAAAGTAGAGTTCAAGGAACCAAACGGTTCACTCTATGCTTTACTGTAAGGTGGTGGCAGAGCAAGGACTAAGCCATCACAAGCTCCAAATCCAACCATCTCTCCTCTTCAGCCAGAATGAACGACAGGTGGTTATCCAATGGACAGTCTGCCAGGCTGGAGCAGAGTGAGACACCGAGGGAAGACATGATGAGGTAGGAGTCTGTGCACACTCTGAAAACAGGGGATTCACTGTGTCTGATGGCCTCAGACACAGGGGAGGTCAGGAGGCAGGCTTTGTAGAAATGAACAGCAATTTTTTGCACTTTACAAGACATACTGGTCCATATATTAGTCTGCTATTCACATTCTTTTCTGCTTTTTATTCAGGAGTATGTATACTGCTGACTGCTCAGCCATGCGTGGGTGTCAAAGGAGGTGCAGAACACGAAACTACAGGAGAAATCTGACTATTTTTAAAGTCCCTATTTTATTTAATGACAAGTAATTTAAAACAGTATTACCAAAACAAACATAGAGTATATTAAGAAAAAGAATATTATATTCAACTGAATTTTTAAGATAAAAAGTGAGATTCCAAAATGACTTCTGACTTGAAGACAATCTCTTTGAGCTACTTCTCTGATACCCCCAGAGGATATTAAGACAGAGGAGCATTCAGAAGTAGAATTTTAAATAAAAAAATAATAAGTTAAAAACAAACAGATAGCATCGGGTATGAAATATGCTAACCAAACAAATAATATTCTAAAACACATTGCATATTGAACTATTTTGGATCTCAAAATTATAAAACTGTATAAATTCAAAAACATTTGCATTTTAAACCTTATAACTGAAAAATCGCTTTTTCATTTGCTTCAAAATTTCCTCTGGAGATGTGTCAATTCTGACATTTTATAACAGCCTAGAGGGAGATCTTCAAACCTTGAGTCCGACAGCAGATCTGTCAGCTCACCATCAACCTTTTGACCACAGAAATGTCACACATGTGAAGAAGGAAGTCCTTGAGGAGTAAAATGAGAAACACGACTACTCTCAGTTATGGTCTTCTTTTTTTCAGTTTTCTAAGATATATTTACTTCTGCAGAGAATAAATAGCTAAATTTTGAGAGAAGTTTTTTGATTCACGTGATTGTGTCTTCAATCCACCCATATGATTCTAATATAATGCTGAGTAATGTCAACCTAAAAATAAAACAGCCAATTTATTTCACCAGCAAAATGGATTTATTCAGGAATAGCAAAGGAATTGCAATTCAGAACAAGCGAACTATAGAAAAAGCCAGAGGCAAGTCCAGCAAGCAAAGAGAGGAACACTATTTTATAGAGAAAAAGGAGTAAGTTGGGAGGGATTATTTTGAACAAAAGTCCATTGGTGGATAGTTCACGGTGGTGATGATTTCTCACTGGCTGAGTTGCGAGGATAGTTGATTTCTTGTTGCAGATGCAATGTACATCTCTTCCTGTTAGGGTCTGCTGTAATGGAGGATTCTCCCTATTGATGACTTCTTTCTGTTGAGTTCTGTAAGTGACATCAAGAGGCCACGTATGAGGGCTCCCCCTTCTGACCTCCCAACTACATTTTAAATGAGGTTTCCCTTTACTAATTTTCACAATACCTACTATGCACCAGGCAGTGTACTAGAAAGTTGTATTACTACCTTCTTTTCCTGAGGTTTCGAATCTTTTATCTACACAGAATTTTTCTTAGGAAAGGCTTTGTACCTATGTAGCAATTCAATTTATTAAAATGTACCCTATTATAAATAGCTTATTCTCTCCTGAGGAGGCAAAAATAATTTGACCATGAAATAGAAGAGAAGAATGAGAAAGTACCTCCTTTCAAGATAATTGTCATTAAGAAAATATGACACGAGTCAGCCCAGTGGCACAGCAGTTAAGTTGGCATGTTTCACTTCAGTGACTTGAGGTTCGCTGGTTTGGATCCCGGGTGTGGACACTTTGGCAAGTGTGATCAGAAAATAACAAATTAAAAAGCTATAAATTTAAAAAAAGCTATAAATAAAGAAAAAAATAAGGGAATGGTATAACAGCTACAGAGATTTAAGAATTAATAAGTGTATGTTCAGCTTCATACCAATAAATTTAAAATGTTAAATTAAATTGAAAAACTTTAAGTAATGCGGACCTAAAACGACCAACAACTATAGGGAAAATTAAAATACTATTCAAAGATCTACCATTACCATCCAAAAGGCACTGTTTCAGAAAATTCTATGGGATGTTTCTACCAAATTCTCAAGGAATTCATTGTTCTCCCCATAAACAAACTGTTTCAGAAGATGATAAGGCAAAAAACTCATTTTACAAAGTATGTATGAATAGGCACAGCCTGATAAACTAATGGGCCACAAGAAAAGGCAGGAAAAAAAGCTATTGTCTAGTAGCTCATGAACATAGAAAAGAAAGAAATGGAGAGAGAAAGAAAAGAAAGAAAGAAAGAAAGAAAAATAGCAAAAACAAATCAATCTATTTAAATGATAGTAATCATAACTGATTTAGTCAGGGTTTTTATTGCAAGTAACAGACTTACCCCAATCGCTTAAGGCAGAAATGGGATTTATTAAAGGATGTTCAGTAATTCTCAGAGTCAAACGTGGGTTCTACACCATCAGGAACAATTCCCAAGTTATAACTCAGGATTACTCCCGCCGGAAAACATATTTTGCCATCCTGGACATGCATACTGCAGCCCACACCAACTACCCTGGGAGTGCGCTCCACACCAGGCCCTCCACTCCTGCTTTCCCTGAAGGCTGGATTTCCCCTCTCTGCCACGATTCCCAAAGTGAACCATCTCTACCCTCTTCTTCTCATCCCTCTCCTGTGACTCTGTCTCTCTTGAGGCTTTGGATTGGTTGAGCGCAGGTCACATGTGGCCTAGCTGTGAGGAGGCGATGAGGCTGACTTCCTGCATTCCATCTAGAGTAGGCAGGAGTCACTGGGTGAAAAATTCCCCAAACATAGGAATAGTGGTGGAAAGATTTTAGAAAGACAGAAAAAGCTCATCATCGAAATGGGAGGATGTTTTAACTTAGAAAATCTATTAACATGATTCACTCTACTATGAGATTAAAGAAGATAAATCACATGTTTAAACAGATGAAAAATTAAAAGATTATATAGTCTGATAGAATACATTTGTATAAATTTAACAAATGAGTAGAATTGACAATATAAACAACTCTTACAAATTGACAAAAAGACAAAAATACCAATAGAGAAATGAACAGAACAGGAATATGAAAGTCACAAACAAGAAGATTAAAATGGCTTTTTTTATAAACCTATGAAAGATATTAAACCTCATTAACAATCCAGAAAACAAATATTACAAAAATAGTATAGTATTTGGCACAAATCAGCTTGGCAAACTTTAAAACTTCTGAGAATATCAGTAGTAGTGAGGATATGCACCACTAGGTTCTCTCCTAAATTGCTATGAGTGTAAATTTGGAGCAGCCATAGTAGGTGGGTAATTCAGCCTCAAAATTTATTAAAGTGGACACACTATGACTCGGGAGTTTCTCTTCTTAGTATCATCCTAGAAAAGCATTTGCATATGTGCATAATGAGGTATGTACAAGGCTGATCACTGTAGAACTGCCAAGAAAATTAATGCCTTAATATCTAGCACTGGGGAAACAGTTAAATAAATAATGATCTATCCAATGGAATACTAGGATATGGCTAAAATAAAAGAGACAGACCTATATGTGCTAAAATGTTTTAAAATGCAGTATGATTCAATCAAGTCTATCGGCACCATTTTTCTGACAGCATTTGTTCACTTCATGTCTCTGCATTACATTTTGGCAATTCTCACAATATTTCAAACGTTTTCTTTATGGTGATCTGTGATCAGTGGTCTTCGATGTTACTATTATAGTTGTTTTGGGGCACACAAACCATGCCCATATAAGACAGCAAACTTAATCAATAAATGTTTTGTGTGTTCTGACTGCTCCACCAAACAGCTGATCCTCTGTCTCTCTCCTTTTCCCCAAGCCTCCCTATTTCCTGAGATGCAACAGTATTGAAATCAAGCCAATTAATAAACCTACAATGGCCTCTAAGTGTTCAAGTGACAGGAAGAGTTGCATGTCTTTCACTTTAAATCAAAAGCTAGAAATGATTAAGCTGAGTGAGGAAGGCATGCTGAAAGCTAGGATAGGCTGAAAGCTAGACCTCTTGCACCAAACAGCCAGCCAGGTTGGGAATGCAAAGGAAAAGTTCTTGAAGAAAACTAAAAGTGCTACTCCAGTGAACACACGAATGGTAAGAAAGTGAAACGGCCTTATTGGTGAGAAATGTTTAGTGTTTTGGATAGAAGGTCAAACCACCACAACCTTCCCTTAAGCCAAAGCCTAATCCAGAGGGAGGCCCTAACTCTTCAATTCTTTGAAGGCTGAGAGAGGTGAGGAAGCTGCAGAAGGAAAGTCTGAAGCTAGCAGAGGTTGGTTCATGAGGTGTAAGGAAAGAAGCCACCTCCATAACAAACGTGCAAGGCGAAGCAGCAAGCGCTGATGGAGAAGCTGCAGCAGGTTATCCAGAAGATCTGGCTGAGAGACTCAATGAAGGTGGCTCCGCTAAACAGCAGATTTTCAATGCAGATGGAACAGTCTTTATTGGAGGAAGATGCCAGCTAGGACTTTCATAGGTAGAGAGGAGAAGTCAATGCCTGGCTTCAAAGCTTCAGAGGACACGCTGACTCTGTTATTAGGAGTAATGCAGCTGGTGAGTTTAATTTGAAGCCAATGCCCATTTGCCATTCTGAAAATCTTATCGCCTTTCAGAGTTGTGCTAAATATACTCTGCCTGTGCTCTATAAATGGAACAACAAAGCCTGGAGGACAGCACATCTTCTCACAACATGGTTAACTGAATATTTTAAGCCCACTGTTGAGATCTACTGCTCATAAAAAAAGGTTCCTTTCAAAGTATTACTGCTCATTGACAAAGCACTTGGTCACTCAAGAGCTCTGATGGAGATATACAATGAGATTAAAGTTCTTTTCATGTCTGCTAACACAACATTCATTCAGCAGCCCAGGGATCAAGGAGTCATTTTGACTTTAAAGTCTTTCTATTTGAGAAATACATTTTGTAAGGCTACAGCTACTATAGATAGTAATTCCTCTGATGGATCTGGGCAAAGTAAATTGGAAGACTTCTGGAAAGGATTCATCATTCTAGATGCTGTTATGAACATTTGTGATTCACTAGAAGAGGTCAAAATATCAACACTAATAGGAGTTTGGAAGAAGTTGATTCCAGCCCTCATGGATGACTTTGAGGATTCAAGACTTCAGCGGAGGAAGTAACTGCAGATGTGGTGGAAACAAGAAGAGAACTAGAACTAGAAGCGGAGCCTGAAGATGTGACTGGATTGCTGCCATCTCATGAGAAAACCTTAACAGAAGAGGAGTTACTTCTTAAGGGTGAGCAAAGAAAGTGGGTTCCTGAGATGGAATTGACTCCTGGTGAAGATTGTTGAAATAACTACAAAGGATTTAGAATTTACATGAACTCAGTTGATAAAGCAGCAGCAGGGTTTGAGAGGATTGACTCCAATTTTGAAAGAAATTCTACCGTGGGTAAAATGCTGTCAAACAGCATCGCATGCTACAGAGAAATTTTTTGTGAAAGGAAGAGTCAGTCAATGCAGCATACTTCATTGTTGTCTTACTTTAAGCAATTTCACAGTCATCCCAACCTTTAGCAACTGCCACCCTGACTGGTTAGCAGCCATCAGTATTGGGGCAAGACCCTCCTCCAGCAAAAAGATTACAATTCACTGAAATTTCAGATGATGGTTACCGTTTTTCAGCAATAAAGTAAATACATTGGTTTTTTAGAAATGATGCTATTGCACATTTAATAGCCTGAGGTGTAGTATTAACATAACTGTTATATGTGCTGGGAAGCCAAAAGATTCATGTGACTTGCTTTATTGCAGTATGTGTGCCCCTTCACAGATGCTACATCATCAGAACTAACATTATGTCTGTAATTCATAAATTATCACCTTCCAAAATTTCCTAGAATGCATTATTGTTTACTTATTTGACCCTTTAGGCAAAATCACTAATAATCTTCCTTATAAAAAGAAGATAACCCAATTTGTTTGTGACTAACTGATATCTGCACCATGGCCATCCAGGAATAAGTTTGGCCAGTGTTGATCTCTGATTTCCAGTTATTATTATTGCTAAAGTTACCTATAGTAACTATCCACAATTCATTAGAATTGACTCTGATTGTAAGATTGTTTTAAATTCAGGGTTTAACTCATAATTTTTAACACAGAATCAGTTTTCAACATTTTATGATGTGTTTTACATTAGTCACTTAAGAGATCCTGCTTCTCTCTCCTAAAATTGGACATATTATTAATAAACCTATTCAGAATTGTCCTGATTACAATGATAACCTCTTTTCTGGGAATGCCTTACATTCCCAGATGAGGATCTATACTAATATAACTTTTCATACATAGAGAATGACATAAAAAAGTGTTGCGAAAAATGTATTAGTGGTATTGATGAGGTTTGTCCTTCATCAAAGAATAAAGAATTAATTGTCCTCCAAAAAATTAAGAAACAAGGGCATATAGAAATGCTTGTGGAGTAAATCTTCTATCACTCCCAGACCCCTCATAAGAACTTCATCTGAACTCTAGCACAAAGTAGAAGATAAGGTGAGAAGACGTCAGAAAGGGCTCTGCTACTGACTAGATGCACAGCTTTGACCAAGGCTCCATTCACTTCTTTGGAACTCAGTCCCCTAAATAGAAAAGAAAGTGCCATCAAAATGAATCCATAAGGTTCCTTCAGCCCTAATATGATGCTAACTTCAGAATGGTTCCATTTCAGATGGCATTATTTTAATTTTGTAAAAATTGTAAAGAGTTTGCACTATTTGGAAGTGGGGGAATGATTTGGTTCCTTAAAATCAATATTACTAGCATTGCTATGAGGGTTAAATTTAAAAAGATAATATGTGGGAAGATATCTTCAAAACTGGAAAGCTTATATAATTATCAGGAATATTTTTTGCCTAAATTAACCTTTTTAAAATTAAATCCATTTCTTAAAGGACTATAAAGTAGAAAACAGTCTCAGAAGTCCTCATTCTGGAATATTTTTTTCATCCAATTAATAAATATTTTATATTATAGATCTGACTGTAAACTTTCCTGAAATATAAGGAAGGTGTTATAAGATTTCCAGTTGGAAGAAATTAGACGCATACACACATGCACATTTCTTATAATATAACAATTAAGTAAACATACCAACTACTCATTAAATTGACTTAAAATAATAGATGAAATATATATTAAATTCCAAAACTATAGAATGCTATTATTTGTCAAGTTCTATGTTTTCTGTTTGTTATTGCCTTACTACAGATGAAGCCAAGGGAAGTTGAAAAAACGACAAGGAACATCACAAGCACTGTGCACTTGGAATCTAGAAATATAAAGTGCTGATGGCAATATAGTTTGGACAGGAAAGACAATGACATTTATTAATTTAGGTTTTTGGAGCTTGATTTTATACACTGCATGAGAGAATTTTCCACCCTATCCTCCCTTCCCAGGTAGTCCTGCCTACTCCCCTTCTCTTGCCCTGCTTTGAAATGAAACAACATGGAGTCACCATTACTTGCTATTTATGTGCCACGGTACAGACCCTAGTATCTTACATATGTGAGAGTTCCCTTGAGAAATGAACCAACAGAAGAAGTTGGCGTTTGGATAATTTCCAGAATATCTTGAATTTCTCACCACAGGGTCAGGAAATCACAGTGTTAAAGTCAAACACAAGACTATTAGAGGCAACACTATAGCTGGCTGTAAGAAAGTGATTCTCATCTTTAAAGAAAATAATACCCTCATTATTGATTTACTTGTGCAATGCACAACTGAACGTCTAAATCACTTATTAGAACTCATTTTGTTTTGAGACTCCTATAATCAGTAGCTGGGGGCATCTCTAGCAGTACCACAGAAAAAAATCTGGAAGTTAAAAATCTCGGAAGATAAACACAAAATCTCAAATGTTTATGGAACAGAGTGAGAAGGAAACTTTGAGCATTACTATATCCCAGATCTTTCAACCTGTGTGTGTGCCTTTGCTAAACTAAATTAGAAGTATCTTTGTTGCAGAGGAGTCTTCCCTCATTTACTTTATTCTCAAGCCACTTTTGCTGATTCATAGTGAGAAAGCCTCCAAAGTATACTCTTAAATATTGTATGCAAGGAGACATTGAAGAATTACTGTCACATGTCAATGGAGTTTCTACTGTATAAATGTATAAAATCCCTTGAAACAATAACACACTAGATTCTTCTCAACAACACAGTTATTGCGCAAGAAATTATGTCATTTTAACCTGCAAAGAATTTATGATGTAGTTTAAATAATAAGATATTTTTCCCCAAAGTCATGCAAGCGTTTCCTTGTCTTTTTCGAGAAGATAATCTGAAAGAGAATATTAATGGTGCAAATATAATATGATCGAAGACATATTTCCTGCATATTGGATCTTCTACCCAATATGGGACCTGTGGACACGAGCCTCATTCAAATTCCTTGGTAAAACTAGGAGCTGAAGCCAAATGGTTAGATTCATGCTTTGGGGAATAATCTCTAGCTGCTTTGTGGAGAATCAATTTGGAGTTGGGCATAGTTTGGAGGTAAAATAAAACCTAGGGCCAGCCCTGGTGGCCTAGGGGTTAAATTTGGTGCACTCCACTTTGGCAGCCCAGGTTCAGTTCCCAGGCACAGACCTATACCACTCGTCTGTCCGTGGCCATGCTATTGCAGCAGCTCACATACAAAAAGAGGAAGATTGGCAACAGATGTTAGCTCAGGGTGAATCTTCCTCAGCAAATAAATAAATTAAATAAATAAAACCTAGTAGAACCCAATTGTGCCTGACTGGTAAATGTAAACGATGGCTTGAATTAGGGTGATGGTAGTGAAGATGAGGAAAATTGTTAGAATTAAGAAACGTTTTAGAGGTAGAATTAGTAGAATTTATGTATTAAATAGGCCTGGGAAATGAGAGAAAAGGAAGAGTACCAGGTTTGGAGTTTCAAAATGTGGGAAGATGGTGGTGCATTTTATTGTTGGGGGGACTGACAATGAAGACAAGAAGATTTTTGGAGAGAAGTCATGAACTTGAGAGGCCTTCATGAAGCCCACAAGTAATGATCTCAATTAAAGGGCTTGCTACTCCATCTAGATATCAGAGGAGAGGTCTGAGATGGCATGCATTAGGAATTAGCCAGCACACATGGATGGACTTTTGAACCCAGGAATAGGTTAGTTCAAGGCTCTTTTCATACATATAGAGACGAGAAAGAGCCCAGGAATGAGCCATGGGAACTCAAGCATGTAGATTCTGGGTAGAGGAAGAAGAACCAGTAAAGGAGACTGTGAAGGAGCTGCCTGTGAGTTAGAAGGAAACCAGGAATGTAGTGAATGGAGGAATGAGTGGTCAATCATGTCGAAGGCATTACTCAGTGGGGAAATTCTGGGTGGCAGATTACCTGTAACTGATGTAGCTTGCAGGTAAAGTTTGCATCACATACTTCCATGGACAAAAAGGAATGAATAGAAGCAAAATTACACCAGTCCTACCCACCACCAACAATGGCGCTAAGGTTCATTTCTGTAGGGAGATCTTGGACATGGGAACAAATGAAATGAGCTTACTAACAGCTTTAATGAACTTGACTTGTTTTGAAATGTGCAAGTGCTTCTAAAGTATGTAGTACCTTATTGTACTGTATTACAGTATGTAGCACTTTATTGGCCTTTTCTGTCTTTTTTAAATTGAGGTATAATTGGCATAAAAAATTATATTATTTTCAGATACACAACATAATTATTCCATATTTGTATATATTATGAAATGACCATCACAATAAGTCTAGTTAGCATCTGCCACCATACATAGTTACAGAATTTTTTTCTTGTTTTGAGAACTTTTAAGATTTACTTTCTTAGCAAGTTTCAGATATGCAATACAGTATTATTAACTATAGTCTCCATGCTATATATATATAACTATATATCTATGTCATATATATATAACATATAACTATATATCCCCATGATATTTATTTTATAACTGAAAGTTTGTACCTTTTGACCACCTTCACCCATATCTGATTTATTGCACTTAGCACACTGCCTTCAAGCTCCATCCATACTGCTGCAAATGGCAAGCTTTCATTCTTTTTTCTGGTTGAATAGTATTTCATTGTATTGATATATAAATACCAAATTTTCTTTATCCATTCATCTATTGATGGACTCTTAGGTTTTTACAAATCTTGGTTGTTGTAAATAATGCTGCAATGAACATGAGGGAGCGTGTATAGTATCGAGTTGGTGTTTTCATTTTCTTTGGACAAATACACAGAAGTGGAATTGCTGGATCACATGATAGTTCTATTTTTAAATTTTTGAGGAACCTCCATACTGCTTCCCATAGTGGCTGCACCAATTTACCTTCCCATGAACAGTGAACAAGGGTTCCCTTCGCTCCATATCCTCGCTAGCATTTATGTCTTGTCTTTTTAAAATAGCCATTTTAACAGGTGCAAGGTGATATCTCATTGTGGTTTTGATTTACATTTCCCTGGTGATTAGTGGTGTGAGCATGTTTTCATGTACCTGTTGCCTATCTGTATGTCTTCTTTGGAAAGATGCCTATTCAGCGCCTCTGTCCATTTTCTAAATCAAATTGATTGTTTTTGTGCCATTGATTTATATGAGTTATTTATATATTTTAGATATTAACCCCTTATCAGATTTACAATTGCAAGTACTTTCTCCTATTCAGTAGGCTGCCTTTTCATTTCGTGTTTCTTTTGCTGTGCAGAAGCTTTGTAGTTTTATATAGCCCCATTTGCCTATTTTTCCTTTTATTGCTTTTGCTTTTGGTGTCAAATCCAAAAAGTTATTGCCAAAATCAATGTCGAAGAGCGTACCCCCTACATTTTCCTAGAGGAGTTCTAAGTTTCAAGTCTTTAATCCATCTTAAGTTAATTTTTGTGTGCAGTGTAAGACAGTGGTCTAGTTTCATTCTGTTACATGTGGCTGTCCAGTTTTCCCAACACCATTTATTGAAGAAACTATCATTTTCTCCATTGTATAGTCTTGGCTCCTTTTTCTATACTGGTTGACTATATATGCATGGTTTAATTTCGGGGCACTCTATTCTGTTTCTTTGTGTCTGTTTTTATGCCAATACCATCCTGTTTTGATGACTACAGCTTTGCAGTAAAGTTTGAAATCAGGGAACATGATGTCTCTGGCTTTGTGCTACTTTCTCAAGATGGCTTTGACTACTCAGGGTCTTTTGTGGTTTCACATGAATTTGAGTTGGTTGTTCTATTTCTGTGAAAAATACCCTTGGAATTTTGATAGAGATTGCATTTAATCTGTAGGTTGCTTTAATCAGTATGGAGAATTTTTTTTTCATTTATTTGTTCATTTTCGGATGTACATCATAATATATTTCGAATTCTGTGTAGATTACATCATGTTCACCATCCGAAAACTAATTATAGTCCATCCCCTCACATGTGAGCCCAATCACACCTTTTGACCTCCCTCCTCCCCCCTTCCCCTATGGTAAACACCAACCCAATCTCCAATGCTATGAGTTTGTTTGTCGTTGTTTTTATCTTCTACTTATGTGTGAGATCATATGGTATTTGACTTTCTCCCTCTGACTTATTTCACTCAGCATAATACCCTCAAGGTCCATCCATGTTGTCACAAATGGCCGGATTTCATCATTTCTTATGGCTGAGTAATAGTCCAATGTGTATAAATACCATATCTTCTTTATCCATTCATCCCTCGATGGGCACCTAGGTTGCTTCCAAGTCTTGGCTATTGTGGGTAATGCTGCAATGAACATAGGGGTGCAAGTATCTTTATGCCTTTGTGTTTTCAAGTTCTTTGGATAAATACCCAGCAGTGGGATAGCTGGATCATATGGTAGATCTATCCTTAATTTTCTGAGGATACTCCATACTGCTTTCCATAGTGGTTGCACCACTTTGCACTCCCACCAGCAGTGAACAAGGGTTCCCTTCTCTCCACATCCTCCAGCATTTCTTGTTTCCTGTCTTGTTAATTATAGCCAGTCTGACCAGAGTGAGATGATACCTCATTGTAGTGTTGATTTGCATTTCCCTGATAGCTAATGATGTTGAGCATCTTTTCATATGCCATTTGGCCATCCGTATATCTTCTTTGGAGAAATCTCTGTTTAGATCTTTTGCCGATTTTCTAATGGATTGTTGTTTTTGTTGTTGTTGTTGAGCTGTGTTAGTTCTTTGTATATTTTGGATATTAACCCCTTATCTGATATATTGTTTGCAAATATCTTCTCCCAATTTTTGGGTTGTCTTTTTGTTTTGTTGATGGTTTCCTTTGCTGTGCAGAAGCTTTTTAGTTAGATGTAGTCCCATTTGTTCATTTTTTTCTTTTCTTTCCCTTGCCCAGTCAGACATAGGACTTGAAAAAATGCTGCTCAGACTGATGTCAACGACCGTACTGCCTATGTTTTCTTCTAGAAGTTTCATGGTTTCGAGTCTTACATTCAAGTCTTTAATCCATTTTGAGTTGATTTTTGTGCATGGTGTAAGGGAATGGTCTACTTTCATTCTTTGGCATGTGGCTGTCCAGTTTTCCCAACACCGTTTATTGAGGACACTCTCCTTTCTCCATCATATGCTCTTGATTCCTTTGTCGAATATTAGCTGTCCATAAACGTGTGGGTTTACTTCTGCGCTCTCAATTCTGTTCCATTGATCTGTGTGTCTGTTTTTGTGCCAGTACCATGCTGTTTTGGTTACTACGGCTTTGTAGTATATTTTGAAATCAGGGAATGTGGTACCTCCTGCTTTGTTCTTTTTTCTCAGGAATCCTTTGGCTATTCATGGTCTTTTGTTGTTCCATGTAAATTTTAGGATTCTTTGTTCTATTTCTGTGAAAAATGTTGTTGGAACTTTGATAGAGATTGCATTGAATCCATAGATTGCTTTAGGAACTATGGACATTTTAATGATGTTAATTCTTCCAATCCAAGAGCACGGAATATCTTCCCATTTCTTTGTGTCTTCTTCAATTTCTTTCAACAATGTTTTATAGTTTTCAGTGTACAGATCTTTCACCTCTTTGGTTAAGTTTATTCCTAGGTATTTTATTCACTTTGTTGCAATTGTAAATGGGATTGTATTAATAATTTCTCTTTCTGCTACTTCGTTGTTAGTGTATAGAAATGCAACTGATTTTTGTACGTTGATTTTGTATCCTGCGACTTGACTGTATTCCTTTATTATTTCTAAAAGTTTTTTAGTGGAATATTTAGAGTTTTCTAGATATAAAATCATGTCATTTGCAAAGAGTGAAAGTCTCACTTCTTGTTTTCCAATGTGGATCCCTTTTATTTCTTTTTCTTGCCTGATTGCTCTGGTTGGGACTTCCAATACTATGTTAAATAAGAGTGGTGACAGTGGGCATCCTTGTCTGGTTCCTGTTCTTAGAGGGATAGCTTTCAGTTTTTCTCCATTGAGAATGATATTTGCTGTGGGTTTGTCAATATGGCCTTTATTTTGTTGAGGTATTTTCCTTCTATACCCATTTTATTTAGTGTTTTTATCATAAATGGATGCTGTATCTTGTCAAATGCTTTCCCTGCATCTATTGAGATGATCATGTGATTTTTATTCTTCATTTTGTTAATGTGGTGTATCACGTTGATAGATTTGCGGATGTTGAACCATCCCTGCATCCCAGGAATGAAACCCACTTGATCATGATGTATGATCTTTTTAATGTATTGTTGTATTCGATTTGCTAGTATTTTGTTGAGGACTGCAGCATCAATGTTCATCAGTGATATTGGCCTGTAATTTTCTCTTTTTGTGTTGTCCTTGTCTGCTTTTGCTATCAGGATAATGTTGGCTTTGTAGAATAAGTTAGGAAGCCTCCCCTCCTCTTCAATTTTTTGGAAGAGTTTGAGAAGGAGAGGTATTAAGTCTTCTTTGAATGTTTGGTAGAATTCACCAGGGAAGCCATCTGGTCCTGGACTTTTATTTTTTCGGAGGTTTTTTATTGCTTTTTCAATCTCCTTACTGGTGATCAGTCTATTCAAATTTTCTACTTCTTGGTCAAGATTTGGAAGGTGGTGTGTTTCTAAGAATTTATCCATTTCTGCTAGATTATCCTATTTGTTGATGTATAGCTTTTCATAGTATTCTCTTACTATCTTTTGTATTTCTGAGGTGATCTCCTGTTTCATTTCTGATTTTATTTATTTGAGGCCTCTCTCTTTTTTGCTTGGTGAGTCTAGCTAAGAGTTTCTCTATTTTGTTTATCTTTTCAAAGAACCAGCTCTTGGTTTCATTAATTTTTTCCATTGTTTTGTTATTCTCTATTTCATTTATTTCTGCTCTGATTTTTACTATTTCCTTCCTTCTGCTGATTTGGGGCTTTGTTTGTTCTTTTTCCAGTACCTTTAGATGTACTTTTAGTTTGTCTATTTGGGATTTTTCTTCTTTGTTGAGGTAGGCCTGAATAGCTATAAACTTCCCTCTTAGAACCGCTTTTGCTGTATCCCACAGATTTTGGCATGTCGTGTTTTCATTTTCATTTGTCTCCAGGAATTTTTTTTATTTCTTCTTTGATTTCTTCATTGACCCAATCATTGTTCAGTAGCATTTTGTTTAATCTCCACATTTTTGTGGCGTTTCCAGTTTTCTTCCTGTAGTTGATTTCTAGTTTCATACCTTTTTGGTCAGAACAGATGCATGGTGTTATTTCGATCTTCTTAAATTTGTTGAGACTTGTTTTGTGGCCTAATATGTGATCAATCCTGGAGAATGTTCAATGGGCATTTGAAAAGAATGTGTAGTCTGTGGTTTGTGGATGGAATGTTCTATGTATATCTACTAAGTCCATCTGGGCTAATGTGTCCTTTAAGGCGAGTGTTTCCTTATTGATCTTCTGTTTGGATGATCTATCCATTGGCGTAAGTGGAGTGTTAAAGACCCCTACTATTATTGTGTTACTGTCTATTTCTCCTTTTATGTCTGTTAATAATTGCTTTATATATTTAGGTGCTCCTATGTTGGGTGCATAGATATTTACAAGTGTTATATTTTCTTGTTGGATTGTTCCCTTTATCATTATGTAGTGCCCATCTTTATCTCTTGTTACAGTTTTTGTTTTAAAGTCTATTTTGTCTGATATAAGTATTGCTACTCCTGCTTTCTTTTCTTTGCCATTTGCATGGAATATCTTTTTCCATCCTTTCACTTTCAGTTTTTGAGTGTCTTTAGGTCTGAAGTGTGTCTCTTGTATGCAGCATATACATGGGTCTTGTTTTTTTATCCAGTTGGCCACCCTATGGCATTTGATTGGAGCATTTAATCCACTGACATTTAAAGTAGCTATTGATAAATATGTATTTATTGCCATTTTGTCACTCTTTTTTTCTGGGTGTTTTAGCAGTTCTTCTCTGTTTCTTTCTTTTTCTCTTGCTCTCTTCCCTTGTGGTTTGATGGCTATCCTTAGTAATATGTTTGATTTCTTTTGTCTTACTTTTTTTCTTGCTTGTTATAGGTTTCTGGTTTGTGGTTACCATGAGGATCCTATTTAATCTACTATGCATATAACAGTCTATATTGAGTAGATAGGCTCTTTAGCTTGACGTCTTTCTAAAAGCTCTACTTTTTCACTCCCCTCCTCCCACATTGTATGTTTTTCAAATCGTATATAGTCTCTTGTTTAGTGTGTGTCTATCCATTACCCTCTTATCATTGAAATAGGTGCTTTTAGTACATTTGTCTTTTAACCTTCATATTATCTTCACAGGTAGTTGATCTGCTGCCTTTACTTTATTTTTACTTTACAAGTGATTTTATTGCCTGATTTTTTGTTGTTGTTGTTGTTTTGTTTTGTTGACAATTTTTTTATCTCTATTTGTGGTCATTGTTTTCCCACTTAAATAAGTCCCTTCAGCATTTCTTGCACAACTGGTTTCTTGGTGATAAACTCCTTTAATTTTTGCTTGTCTGGGAAGTACTTTATCTCTCCTTCTATTCTGAATGACAACCTTGATGGATAGGGTATTCTTAGCTGAAGGTTTTTTCCTTTTAGCACTTTAAATATGTTGTGCCATTCTTTTCTCTCCTGTAGGGTCTCGACTGAGAAGTCTGCTGATAGACTCATGGGCTTCCCTTTATATGTCACTTGTGGCCTTTCTCTTGTTGCTTTTAGGATTCTCTCTTTGTCTTTAATTTTGGACATTTTAATTATAATATGTCTTGGTGTGGGCCTTTTTGGGCTTATCTTGTTTGGAGCTCTCTGTGCTTCCTGAACTTGGATGTCTGTTTCCTTCCTCAGGTGAGGAAAATCTTCCTCTATTATTTCTACAAATAAATTTTCTGCCTCTTTGCCTCTCTCTTCTCCTTCTGGGATACCTATAATCTGAATGTTAGTGTGCTTGATATTGTCCCAGAGCTCCCATAGACTGTTCTCATTATGTCTAATTATTTTTTCTCTTTTTTTTCTGCTTGGGTGATTTCCTCTAGTCTTTCCTCTAGCTCACTGATCCATTATTCTGCCTCCTCTACTGTGCAATTGAGTCCCTCTAGTGAATTTCTCATTTCAAGTATTGTATTCTTCATTTCTGATTTTTTTTATATCTTCCAGTTCTTTGCTGATGTGTTCACTGTGTTCATCCATTCTTCTCCCCATGTCTGTGAGCATCCTCATGATATGTTGTTTGAACCATTTGTCGAGTAGGTCACTTGTTTCTGTTTCATTTAGTCCTTTTTCTGGGGTTTTGTACTGGTCCCCTGCTTGGAAAGTATTCATTTGCATCCTCATTATGCCTCTTTCTCTGTGCTTATTTCTATGTATTAGGTGAGTCGGCTATGTCTCCTGATCTTGGAGAAGTGGCCTTGTGTATGAGATGCCTTATGAGGCCCAGCAGTGTGTTTCCCTCTCATCACAAGACCATAAAAACCAGGTGTGACCCCTTTGTGAGCTACTTGTGTCCTTCTGCTATGGCAGGGTTGCTCCCACTGCAGGTACCCAGGGAGTCTAATCTTTTCTTCTCGGTCAGCTCTTTGTAAATCCGGTTTGGGGAGCCCCAGCACCATTGGCTACAAAGTCTATCAGCACACTCCTATTGCAGTTTTCCTCTTAATTGGGTTGGTACCCAGTGTATCTGGTTGCTAGGTTCAGGGGCTTACAGTTTGCAATAGGCCTCTGGCCTACAAGGCTGTTGCCAGTTCTCTTAGGAGTGCAGCTGAGTGGGACTAACCCTTGGCATAGGGGCACTCAATTATTTCAGGCTTTGGAAGGTGGGGCTGATCCTTTTTATGGCTGTTTGTGAAGCACAGGTCTTCTGCCACTGATAAACCTCACCCTCCACAGGACCACATACACTGTCAACACAGTCCTAATCTGTGCACACTCCTAACCCCCTGGAGAGTACCCTGATGCTGCACTGCAGGGGCCCCCACTTCTCCACCAATGCTCCCCACAGTTCACCTGTTCCTCACACAGGCCCTGCCCCACAGAGGCAGACAGCCTTGCCTGCCTGTAGAGGATCAAGGCACCCAGTCAATGCTGAAAAGTAACCTGAGGGCTTGCTGTTAGGTGGGGTTGGTTCCTAGGGCAGGTTGCCTGCCCTGGCTGAACTGGATTAAATCTGTGCTCTAGTAGGCGTGGCAGACCCCTGGGCTAACAGGCCAAAGGATGAACCTCAGTGGTGCCCACTGGGGTCTGTGTCAGCACGCCTAGACCAGCGCAGAACAATGGCCCCCACCAAAGTCTCAATCTCCAGAGAGCTCCCTCCTCTCACCAAGATGCCCCCAGAGCCCACCAGGTGAGTCTCGTTTCACCAAAGAACTGTCAGCCTTCTCTCTGGTGATTTTAGGTTGCTGCAATGTGTGAGTTTGGGTGTGCGCCCTTCAAGACCCGGGTCTTTTCAGCTTTCCTTTTCTGGGGGTATCCTCGCTGCAGTTAATAGCTAGCAAAGCCAGACAGTAAGATCCCCGTCTCAGTTGGGCTGAGTCTGAAGGATGCTTATAGCAGTATTGCCCCCTGCTCTGGACCTCACTCCTCCAGGGAGGGCTGTGGACCTTAGGGTTGCTCCCGCCTGGCCAGCTGAGAAGGTCTGCTGCTCCCAGAGGTGGCTTTTTCCCTCTCCAGCAGGAATTTATGCCTCTTCTGCCTTAGTCAGGACTGTCCCTTGTTGTGGGGGTTCTTTTTATCCAGTTTTCAGTTTTCAATCTGGGGTAATTTTTCCAAAAATTGTTGTAACTTGGTTGTGTTCGTGGGAGGAGGTGAGTTCAACGTCTGCTCATGCCGCCATCTTGACAAAGTATGGACATTTTAACAATATTAATTCTTCTAATCCAAGAGCATGGAATATCTTTCCACTTATTTGTGTTTTCAATTCCTTTCATCAATGTCTTATAACTTTCAGTATACAGATCTTTCACCTTCTTGGTTAAATTATTCTAGGTATAGGTAATTTCTTCTTTTTGATACAATTATAAATGGGATTGTTTTCTTAATGTTTCTTTCTGATAGTTTGCTATTAGTGTATAGAAATGCAACAGATTTATATATATTGATTTGTATCCTACAACTTACTGAATTCATTTAGTAATTCTAACAGTTTTCTGGTGGAGTCTTTAGGGTTTTCTATATATAATATCATGTCGTCTACAAATAATGATAGTTTTAACTCTTTCTTTCCAATCTGAATAATTTTTATTTCTTTTTTTGCCTAGTTGCTCTGGGTAGGACCTCCAATACTATGTTGAATAAAAGTGGTGAGAGTGGGCATCCTTGTCTTGTTTCTGACCTTAGAGGAAAAGCTTTGAGCTTTCACTGCTAAGTATCATGTTAGCTGTGGGCTTGTCATATATGGTATTTATTACGTCAAGGTATGTTTTCTCTATACCCACTTTGTTGAGATTTTTTTAATAATAAATGAATGTTTAATTTTGTCAAATGATTTTTCTGCATCTATTGAGATGATCATATGATATTTATCTTTCATTTTGTTAATTTGATGTATCACATTGATTGATTTGCAGATGTTAAACCAACCTTGCATCCCTAAGACAAATACTTCTTGATTACGGTGTATGATCCTTTTAATGTATTGTTGAACTTTGTTAATATTTTGTTGAAGATTTTTGCATCTATGTTCATCAGGGATATTGGCCTATAATTTTATTTTCTTGTGATATCCTTTTCTGGTTTTGGTATCTGGGTAATGCTGACCTTGTAAAATGAGTTTGGAAGTGTTTCTTCTTCTTCTGTTTTTTGGAAGAGTTTGAGAAGGATTGGTATTAATTCTTTTTTTAATATTTGGTAGAATTCGCTAGTGAAATTGTCTGGTCTTGGACTTCTGTTTGTTGGGAGGTTTTTGACGACTAATTCGATCTTCTTACTTGTAATTAGTCATTCAGATTTTCTATTTCTTCATGATTTAGTCTCGGAAAGTTGCATTTTTCCAGGAAATTATCCATTACTTCTAGGTTATCCAATTAGATGACCTATAGGTGTTAGTAGTAGTTTTATGATTCTTTGTATTTCTGTAGTGTCAGTGGAATGTCTCCACTTTCACTTCTGATTTTATTATTTGAGTCCTCTCTTTCTTTTTCTCGGTGAGTCTAGTTAAAGGTCTGTCAATTCTGTTTATTTTTTCAGAGAACACACTCTTGGTTTCATTGATCTTTTCTATCTTCATTTTAGTATCTATTTCATTTATTTCCACTTTGATCTTTGTTTTCCCTTCCTTCTACTAACTTTGGGCTTTATTTATTTTTATTTTCTAGTTCCTTGAGGTGTAAAACTAAGTTGTTTGAGATTTTTCTTATTTCTTGAGGTAGACATTTATCACTGTAAACTTCCATCTTAGAATCGCTTTTGGTGCATTCTGAAAGTTTTAATATGTTGTATTTCCATTTTCATTTGTCTCAGATTTTTTTTGATTTGTCTTTAGATTTCTTCATTGACCCACTAGTTGTTCAGTAGAAAGTTGTTTAATCTCCACCTATTTTTGAATTTTCCAGTTTTCTTCTTGCATACCATACCATAGTAGTTGGAAAATATGATTGATATGATTTAAATCTTCTTAAATTTGTTAAGACTTGTTTTGTGGACTAACATATGATCTATCTCGGAGAATGTTCCATGTTCACATGAGAAGAATGAGTATTTTGTTACTTTTGGATAGAATGTTCTATATGTATCTGTGAAGTCATTTGGTCTAACATGCCATTTAAGGCTGATGTTTCTTTATTGATTTTCTATCAATGACATACCCATTAATGTGAATGGGTTATTAAAATCTTCTACTATTATTGCATTGCAGTGTATTACTCCCTCTAGATCTGTTAATATTTGCTTTACATATTTAGGTGCTCATATTGGTAGTTTTTAAGAACAAAATTTTCTAATCTCTTGGGCACTCTTGCAGTGTTTCTTTTGTTAAAACAAACAAACCTATCTTAGTCTTCTAGTCCCACTGAAATAGAATAGCCCCATTCCTTCCAGTTTCTCTCTTATGACTAAAAATGTTAGACAAAACACAACAAGCAAGCAGAGAAAGAGGTTAAATGGTGAAGAAAAGAGAGACTTTGGAACTTGAGGAACAACATGAATGTGAATCCCTAGGTTTCCATATCACATCCATATATCCTGGACAGGAAACTGGAACCTTCAACCTAAACTGCCAATAGGCACAGAAAAATGGGCTCCAAGAAAAGCCTGCTCCCCCATCTGAAGGACTTGGAAAGGGTGGCTTGATAACAGAAAACCTTTTTGGCAATGTCCACTGTACTTCAGCCAAAAACCAACAGAAAAATCCCAACCTCCCCCATGGTTTTAGCTGTGCTGAGTAGAAAATTGAACTTCCCCACTCCCCTGACAAAGCAGGGCCCTGGATTCCACCATCAGTGTGTCACTGGGGCTGAACAAGGAGCTGATCTTTCCACCCTGGTCTGGCTGAAACAGGCAGTGCTCTGATTCCCCAGCCAGGGCAGTATCGTCAATAGTGTGATAGCCAGCTGAGTGTCTACACTCACTCAGAAGCGAAAATACTTAATGAGGCTGTATGAGGCACTAGGCTTCACCCACTTCCCATGTTAGCAAACCTGGTGGGGAGCTGAGCTTTTGCCCCAATCCTGCAACAACAAAGTGATGTGTGTTGTACTAGCCACCACCTTCCTAGTGGCAGCAGGACTCAGAGAGAAGTTGTTCTTATAATTCATTTAGAGCCAATGAGGTGCTAGGTGGTGCTCTGTATTCATCAGTAAGTTGTCCACAGGGTGAAGGAGGGAGCTGAACTTCCACACAGCCACCTGCAACAAGACAGTGGGTGTCAGTTCTCCATTCTGCTGGAGGGATATTGGCAAGAACCAGCGGGAAGCTGAACATACATGCCCACTGAATTTCAGACTGCACGTCAATAAGGTATTGCCTGCTAAAACAAGAATATTAAATAGAATAAGGATTCTCTTAACATAACATCCAATATGTCCAAATCACTTATCTAACAAGGACTAGTATCTAGAATATATAAAGAACTCTCAGAACCCAACCAATCAAAAATCACCAATACATTGAAAATTCACTCATCTTACCAAGAACCAGAAAAGTTACAACACAAGTGAGAGAAGATAATCAACTGATACCAGCACAGAGATGAATCAGATGATGAACTATGACAAGGATTTTAAAGCAGGCATAACAAAAAAGCTTCAACAAGAAGCAAAGTTTTGTATGCTTCCAAACCTAAGTTGCTATTAATTCAAATTGCATTATTAGGAATTTAGGATGTTAATTATGATCTCCAGGACAGCCACTAAGGAAATAAATAAAAAGTATACAGAAAAGGAAATGTGAAAGGAATTTAAATGGTAAACTAGAAAAAAATCAAATAAACAAAAAGAAGGGCAGTAATGGAGGAAAAAAAAAGGTATACGACAAATAGGAAACAAATATCAAATGACAGAAGTAGGTCCTACATTAAGGTTCTCCAGAGAAACAGAACCAGCAGGAGCTATATATATATATATTTAAAGAAATTTATTATAAGGAATTGTCTCATACAATTATGGAGGCTGAGAAATCCTAAGGTCTGCAGTTCGCAAGCTGGAGACCAAAGAGAGATAGTGATGTAAGTTCCAGTCTGAAAGAAAGCAGGCTTGAGACTCAAGGAGAGTCAGTGTTTCAGTTGGAGTCTAAAGGCAGGAAAAGACTGATGTCTTCTTTTCAAGGATTTTTTTTTTTTTTTTTTTAGCAAAACTTACTATCTTGTCTGAGTAATGGTAAGTCTTGCTGAAGGCTACGTAAAATTCAAAGTTGAGGCACCTCTAACTGGGATTTTTTTTAAAAAGTCACGCAACGTCTTAAGAATATAGCAACATTTCCCCAAACACCTTCCACTGACATCTATACAGAGGAAGAATACGAAAATTCTTTTTCCCCAGCTTATCTTCTATGTTCTCCAAAATATACTTTTATTTTGAGCTTAGCTAATGCAAATCAGCAATTCACTGATGAAAAACCCACAAAAAATACACTCATAAAATACCGCATTGACTTAGTTTGAATTGTTTCGACTCCATCATCTCCCATCGTGATTGAGTCTATTAAAAGTTGTCCCAGCCTGACCTCTTACAAAGACAGCAATTAGTATGGAAGCAACTCCCTGTGACAATTCATGTCTTTACACATTTCTGAGAAGTGTCATTTTCTCAGGCAAGAAAAAGGTATCCTGTCATCTAACATGAACTTCCTATCTGAAATGTGATTTCACAGCCTTTCTTTTCAAATCTGCTAATAGTAGCCGATCCCCATGCACATTACTGAATGCTTTAATTACAGATGGATGGTGAAAGGACATGATTTTCTTGTTTCCTTTTCCCAGAACGATTGATACAGTAAAACGTCCTGAAATAAGTATGTGTCTGCAGGGTTACTGCAGGTTAATTTTTATCGATACGAAAGTTACTTGGATTTGCTTTGATTTCCAATAACTTCGTTTAGGTAAATACCTGGAGGTAAGCACTGGCAGACACAGGCATAGTCTATATGGCAGTTAGTGCAGTGAGCAAAGTTGTCTGCCAGTGAACTCTAACAGCCACCACTACCTGCCCCAACTCTGGCTCTAATCTGTACTGAAATCATGCTTTATAGTAAACAGAGTTCAATCCTATAATTGTGAGGTTTTTTTTTTTTTTTTTTTTTTGCTGAGGAAGATTTGGCCTGAGCTAACATCCACTGCCAATCTTCCTCTTTTTACATTTGAGCTGTGGCCACAGCATGTCCACTGGAAGACGAGTGGTGTAGATCCGCATCAGGGAACTGAACCAGGGCCACTGAAGCAGAGCACACTGAACTTAACCACTAGGCCACTGGGGCTGATACTGTGCTAATTTTTAATCTTATATTTAACATAGAACTCTAATCTGTACAAATGAAATACACAGACTGAACATGGGAATATCTGTACAAGAGAGAGCAATAAACTAGCTAGAAAAGCGTGAGTTTTGCTGCTATGGGTCCTTTTGTCATTATGATACCAACTAGAATGCCCAGAAGCCCCTTAGTTTGCAAGCTGGTGTTGATCAAAGGAGTGAATATAGCCGGTTGCCTCCATATTCCATCCAGCTGCCTTCCTTGTCAATTCTCTCTATGAGAGGTGGGTACCAAGTGTGGTAGCATCTTTGGTCTTTCGAACTAATTAGAAAGCGATCTAATCTGACTTGAGATGGAAAAATCAAGAGGATATGTTAAAGAATGGTCAGTTTAGGCAGAAATAGTTTAAATGAATAAGTCAAAGACACAAAGCTAGTAGTATATGTGGAAAAATTTCAAAAACCAATTTGCTTGCCTCTTAACATTGTTTTCTTCTCAATTATGCCTGATCTTGGTTGATAATATCTTGTTAATTTCTCATGTTGTTATTTATTTTTAATTTTTATTTTTTTATTGAGTTCATAATAGTTTACAACATTGTTAACTATTAATTGTTAGATTTCAATTGTACATTATTACTTGTCTGTCACCATATATGTGCTCCCCTTCACCCACTGTGCCTACCCCCCAGCCCCCTTCCCCCAGTAACTACTGAACTATTCTCTTTGCCCATGTATATGTTTATCTTCCATGTATTAGTGAAATCATCTGGTGTTTGTCTTTCTCTGTCTGGCTTATTCTGCTTAACATAATACCCACCAGGTCCATCCATGTTGTTGCGGATGGGACAATTTTGTATTTTTATGGCTAAGTAGTATTCCATTGTGTATATATACCACACTTTCTTTATCCAATCATCATTCAATGGGCACTTGAGTTGCTTCCACACCTTAGCTGTTGTGAATAATGCTGCAATGAACATAGGCATGCATAAGTCGCTTTGAATTATTTATTTGAAGTTTTTTTGATAGAGACCCAGTAGTGAGACAGCTGAGTTGAAAGGTATTTCTATTTTCAGTTTTTTGAGAACTCTCCATACTGTTTTCCATAATGGGTGGCACTTGTTTGCATTCCTACCAGCAGTGTATTAGGGTTCCCTTTTCTCCACAATTTCTCTAACACTTGTTATTTTTTGTCTTTGTGATTATAGCCATTTAAACGGGAATAAGGTGATATCGTAGTATAGTTTTGACTTGCGTTTCCTTGATGATTAGTGATGTTGCACATCTTTTCATATGCCTATGGCCCATCTCTATATCTTCTTTGGAGAAAGGTCTGTTCACATCCTCGGCTTATTTTTTGATCAGTTTGTTTTGTTGTTGTTCATTTGTGTGAGTTCTTTATATATTGGGGAGATTAACCACTTGTGAGATATATGATTTGCAAACATTCTCTCCTGGTTGGTGGGTTGTAGTTTTGTTTTGATCCTGGTTTCCTTTGACTTGCAGAAGCTCATTAGTCTGACAAAGTCCCACTTTATTTTTTATTTTATTTCCCTTATCCAAGAAGGCGTGGTGTTCAAGAAGATCATTTTTTAAGACCAATGTCAAGGAGTATACTACCTACATTTTCTTCCGGAAGTTTTATGGTTTCAGGTCTTACCTTAAAGTCTTTGATCCATTTTGAGTCTATTTTTGTATATGGTGTAAGATAGTGGTCTACTTTCATTGTTTTACATGTGGCTGCCCAGTCTTGCCAACACCATTCAGTGAAGAGATTATATTTTCTCCATTGTAAGATCTTAGCACTTTTGTAGAAGATTACCTGTCCACAGACGTGTGGTTTTATTTTGGGGTTTTTGATTCTATTCCATTGATCTGTGTACCTGTTTTTATACCAGTACCATGCTGTTTTGATTACTATAGCTTTGTAGCACATTTTGAAGTCAAGGATTGTAATGCCTCTAGCTTTGTTCTTTTTTCTCAGGATTGCTTTAGCTATTCAGGGTCTTTTGTTGCCTCATCTGAATTTTAGGATTCTTTGTTCTGTTTCTGTGAAGAATGTCATTGGGATTCTGATTGGGATTGCATTGAATCTGTAGGTTGCCTTGGGTAGTATGGACATTTTAACTATGTTTATTCTTCCAATCCATGCTCATGGAAGGTCTTTCCATTTCTTTATGTCATCATTGATTTTTTTTAATAATGTCTTATAGTTTTCATTGTATAGGACTTTCTCTTCCTTGGTTAAATTTATTCCTAGATATTTTAATTCTTTTTGCTGCTATTGTAAATGGGATTGTATTCTGGAGTTCTCTTTCTGTTAGTTCATTTTTACTGTATAGAAATGCAACTGAATTTTGTAAGTTGATTTTGTACCCTACAAATTTACTGTAGTTATTGATTAATTCTAATAGTTTTCTGATGGATTCTTTAGGGTTTTCTATATATAAGATTATGTCGTCTGCAAACTCAGAGTTTCCCTTCTTCATTTCCTATTTGGATTCCTTCTATTCCTTTTTCTTGCCTAATTGCACTAGCCAAAACCCCCAGTACAATATTGAATTAGAGTGGTGAGAGTGAGCACCCTTGTCTTGTTCCTGTTCTCAGAGCGACAGCTTTCAGTTTTTCACCATTGAGTATGATGTTGGCAGTGGGTTTGTCATATATGGCCTTTATTATGTTGAGGTAGTTTCCTTCTATCCCCATTTTGTTAAGAGCTTTTATCATGAATGGTTGTTGGTTCTTGTCAAATACTTTCTTTACATCTGTTGAGATTATCGTGTGGTTTTTATTCCTCATTTTGTTAATGTGGGGTATTACATTGATTGATTTGTGGATGTTGAACCATCCCTGTGTCCCTCGTATAAATTCCTTGATCATGGTGTATGTTCTTTTCAATGTATTGCTGTATTCAGGTTGCCAATATTTTGTTGAGGATTTTGCTTCTATGTTCATCAGTAATATTGGCCTGTAGTTTTCCTTTTTTTTATTGTCTTTGTAAGGCTTTGGTATCAGAGTGATGTTAGGAAGCATTTCATCTTCCCTAGATTTTTGGAATAGTTCAAGAAGGATAGGTATTAAAACTTCTTTGAACGTTTGGCAGAATTCACCAGGGAAGCTGTATGGTCCTGGACTTTTATTTTTCGGGATAGTTTTTCATTATTGTTTTAATCTCTTTACTTGTGATTGGTCTATTCAGATTCTCTATTTCTTCTCGATTCAGCTTTAGGAAGTTGTAAGAGCCTAAGAATTTATCCATTTCCTCCAGATTGTCCAATTTGTTGGCATACAGCTTTTCATAATATTCTCTTATAATCATTTGTATTTCTGTGGTATCCATTGTAATTTCTCCTCTTTCATTTCTAATTTTATTTATCTGGCTTTCTTTTTTCTTTGTAAGTCTTGCTAGAGGTTTATCAATTTTGTTTATCTTCTCAAAGAACCAGCTTTTTGTTTCATTGATCCCTTCTACTGTCTTTTTTGTTTCAGTTGCATTTATTTCTGCTCTGATTTTTATTATTACCCTCCTTCTGCTGACTTTGGGCTTTTTTTACTCTTCTTTTTCTAATTCAGTTAGGTGTAGTTTAAGATTGCTTATTTGAGATTTTTCTTGTTTGTTAATGTGAGCCTGTATTGCAATGAATTTCCCATTTAGTACCACTTTTGCTGCATCCCATATGCATTGGCATGGTATGTTTTCATTCTTGTTTGTCTCCAGACATTTTTTGCTTTCTCCTTTGATTTCTCCATTGATCCATTGGTTGTTCAGTAGCATATTGTTTAGTCTCCACATCTTTGTCTCTTTCTCATCTTTTTTCTCATAGTTGATTTCTAGTTTAATAGCATTGTGGTCAGAAAAAAGGCTTATTATTTCAATCTTCTTAAATTTATTGAGGCTTGTCTTATTTCCCAGCATATAGTCTATCCATGAGACCATTTCATGCACACTTGAGAAGAATGTGTATTCTGCTGTTTTTGAATGAAGTGTTCTATATATATCTATGCAGTCCATCTGGTCTAGCTTTTCATTTAATTCCATTGTTTTCCTGTTGACTATCTGTCTGGATGATTTATCCATTGATGTGAGTGGAGTGTTGAAGTCCCCCACTATTATTGTATTGTTGTTAATAACTCCTTTTAGGTTTATTAATAGTTGCATTATGTACTTGGTGCTCCTGTGTTGGGTGCATAGACATTTATAAGTGTTATGTCTTCTTGATGGAGTGCCCTTTTGATCATTATATACTGCCTCTCTTTGTCTCTCTTTGTCTCTCTTTACCTGTCTTATCTTGAGTTCTACCTTATCTGATCTAAGTATTGCAACACCTACTGTCCTTTGTTTGCCATTAATTTGGAGTGTCATCTTCCATCTATTCACTCTGAACCTGTGTTTGTCATTGGAGCTGAGACGTGTTTCCTGGAGGCAGCATATTGTTGAGTCTTGTTCTTTAATTCATGTTGCCACTCTGTGAGAATTCAATCCATTTACATTTAGAGTTATTGTTGATATATAAGGGGTTAATGTTGCCATTTTACCACTCATTTTCCAATTCTCTTCATTTCCTTTGTTTCTTGTCCTGTGTATTTCAGGCTACCAATTCGGTTAGGTAGTTTTTTATGCTGGGTTTCTCAGTTTTCTCCTTATTTATTATTTGTGATTATGATCTACTAGTTTGTTTAATCGTTAACCTGAGGTTTATATGCAAAATTTTGGAGATGAGATAGTCCATATTCTGATGGCCTCTTATTTCCTTAGATGAAGCCAATTCAGTCCCTTTCCTCCTCCCCTCCTAGGTTGTTTTTGTCACATCTTATTTCATCTTGTGTTGTGAGTTTGCGGTTAAAATCACAAGATTATCTTTGGTTTTGGTGTTTTCCTTCCTTTTATCTTTAATGTTTACCCTCAGTATTTGCTAACCTGTTCTGCTGGATAGTTCTAATTTTCTCATCTTGTCTACCTATTTATCTCCATACTCAGGGCTTTGTAACCCTTTTTTTCTATTTTTTTTTCAGGTATGAAGATCTCCTTGAGAATTTCTTGTGGGGGTGGTCTTGTGGCAATGAACTCCCTTAGCTTTTGTTTATCTGGGAAAGTTTTTATTTGTCCTTTGTATGTAAAGGATATTTTCTCTGGTAGAGTATTCTTGGCTGAAAGTTTTTATCCTTCAAAGAGTTGAATATATCACTCCAGTGTCTCCTAGCCTGTAAAATTTCTGCTGAGAAATTGGTTGAAAGCCTAATAGAGGTTCCTTTGTAAGCTACTTTCTTTTGCCTTGCTGCCCTTAATGTTTTTCCTGTCATTGACTTTTGCCAGCTTCACTACTATATCTCTTGCAGTAGATCTTATTACATTGACATGGTTAGGAGATATGATGGCCTCTTTCATGTGGATTTCCAACTCCTTCCCAAGGTTTGCAATATTCTCCACAATTTTTTTTTAACATACTTTCTGCTCCATTCTTCTTCTCTTCTATCACTGTAATATGCATAATTCTTATGTTGCATTTCCTTAATGAGTCAGATATTTCTTGGAGACTTTCTCCATTTCTTTTTAGTCTTAGTTCTCTCCCCTCCTCCTTCTTAAGCATTTCTATGTTTCTATCCTCAATGATGCTGATTTGTTCCTTGATGTTATCAGTTCTACCATTCAGGGAATCTATATTCTGCTTTATCTCGTCCATTGTGTTTTTCATCTCCAATATTTCTGATTAGTTCTTCTTTACAGTTTCAATCTCTTTTGTGAAGTAGCTCCTGAACACATTGTATTGTCTATCTGCATTCTCACTTAACTCATTTAATTTTTTAATGATACCTATTTTGAATTTTCTGTCATTTATGTTATAGATTTCTGTGTCTTCAGGATTTATTTCTGGGTACTTGTCACTTTCCTTCTGGACTGGAGGTTTAGTACATTTTTTTTTTCATGCTTCCAGACAGTGTGGATTTGTACTATTGCATTGTGGTAGTATATGATCACTGCTTCCACCTGTCACCACTGGGTGGGGGTCAAGAGCTGCATATTCTGAGCCCACTGTGATCTGCAGGGACAGCTCCCAGGTGCTGGACTGTGTGGCTCCAGGTGCAGGGCTGTGGCTCCAGGTGCAGGGGAGAGGTGCTTTCTTCGTCTGCACAGTCTCAGGGGCTCCTTGCTCTTCCCTCACTATCTGCTCCCTTTGGGTGTTGGCTTGTTGCAGACACCCCCATGATAGTTAGTCCCTTCTTTGGGGGACTTTCCTCTGGCCTGTGAGGGTCCTCAGAGATCTGTGGAGCTACTGTGGAGGGCCATTGCTTCCTTCCCTGACTCCCCTTTCCTTTCAGAGGCCACCTGCACTCCCAGGGCCACTTTCCTTTGGTGTGGAAGGGAAGAATTCCCTTACCTCATTCCACTTCTTTGAGAGGGGCTCCAGCACCTCCACCTTCTGATGTATGGCTGCATGGATCTCTCATATATCTTTTGTTGTGTGTGGATGTCTTCTGTGTCTTTGAGAGGAGAGTTTATAGGAGAGTTCATTATGCCATGATACTGATCTCACCTCTAATTTTTGTTATTTTTAAACATACTTATTTTATAGTTTCTGTCTATATTACTTTTATTTTATTTACTTATTTATTTTTAGTATATAGCTTACTCTTTTTTTTTCTGCTGGGAAAGAGTTTCCCTGGGCTGACATCTATTGTGAATAATCTTTTTCTCTTTTTCCCATTCCCAAAGGCCCAGTACCAAGTGTAGATTCTAGTTGTAAGTCCTTCTGGTTCTTCTATGTGAGCCACCACCACAGCATGGTTACTGGCAGATGAGTGATGTGGTTCTACACCTGGGACAAAACCCAGGCTTCTAAAGCAGAGTGTGCCAATCTTTTAACCACTAGGCCATCGGGGCTGGCTCTATTTTTATTATTTTAAACTCTTAGGCTACTTATTTCTGTTATTTCTTGTTTGTGTTTATTCTTGCTCTTTGTAGCTTGTGTCTTCATATGTTTTGTAATTTTAGGTTGAGAATACATTTCAGTAGGGAAGTGTATATGAGGATAGTATGTCCACTGGATTAAGAAGGTATGACACCAAATGGATTGTGTATTTGCCTTTGTAGGCACTTCAGTGGTGTTTCTAGTCTTTTATGTTATTTTTTTCATTTGGAAGAGTTGGAATTATAAGATAATGTAAATTCAAACTTTAATCTCATCTCTGGAGGAGACTTGTGATTACAAAATCTCAGGCAGATGGATTCTTTTTTGACACCAAACCCGAATCACGATAAACAAGCTTCCACACTTTCTCCCTTATCAATGAGCAATTTCTTTTTATTTAAACCTTCCATTGAGGGTTATCTCTTTCAACGCCTGGACCTAAAGCAGGGATCTCAGTTTCAGTCCCCATCTTGATTGAGCACATGATTTCCCTTTTTATAACCATAAAATGCATGCTTTCTGGTTATTGAGGTTGGCAAAATTCCCAGGGAAGCTGTGGTCTGATACCCTCTGACCACTGTTGTTTGTAGTTTTCTCCTTGCTTTCAACCTTTGGGAATTTCTCTTACTTTCTTACAAGTTCATCTCTGCATTTAAAAATATATTTGCTACATTTTATCCAATATTTCCAGGCATCTTGGTATCAGGAATGTTTCAGATTATCTAATTGGCCAACTTGCTGTTTACTATCATTCCACCATTCTCCCACCCCTGCCCCATATTGTTGCACTCTTACTCTATGTTTTCAGATGGTAAGGTATCCCAGAAGTTATTTCTATTTTCAACAACCAATCATCCATCTTATGTATTGTTTAGACAGTTCTTTGTTACACAATCCCCTTCTATAGCTCACTTGTACCCCCTTAGAGGAATGGCAGGGGAGGAAATGAGATAAGCATTGACAGGTCCCATTTAACAATACTAATAAAAAAATTTCATGGAAGCAGAACTCCAAGAGTTTTATGAACTATCAGAGGATCAAGTCATCTTGTTTACCTGTTTTAGCTATAAATTATTTAGAAATCACTAAGTCACTTTAGCATAGATAAGTCTCTCATTGTGTGTGTGTCTCTCTCTAAGTGTATTTTGTTAATTATACCTGTCCAAGAAAAAAAAAACAGTCTTATCATTGGACCCATGAGAATAGCAAGCAGATTATCTTTTCTTTTTGTACATTGAAGGGAGGGAGAGCAACTGTTATCCCTGTATTGCAAAGACATGCCCGACCTTTAAGAGATTTGTAGAAACAAGGAAATTCTTTTGTACTCTATTTCTAAAGTGATTGAAGGGAAAAAATGGCAGGCAGGGCACATGGAATGTCATCACACTGAGATATGTCATTAAAAGATTAATATTCTCATCAGGAATGGTGAGCTCTGACCCTGATTGGTCATGTTCTGCACAGATATAATCAGAGTCTTACTGAGGTGTGTGCTGTGGAAGAACAGACAAAACTCAACATGTCTCAACCATAAAGAGATAAGACTGCTGTGTGTCTGTCATTCAGTTAACAAAAGGCAGCCTGTGTCAGCTCCATAATGACTGGCCCAGGCTTCTGAGTCTCTTTGATGTCTTTCCATCCACCTCTCCCTCATTCTCTTGTACTATCATGTCTCTCTCCTGAATTTATGTCTCCTGCAACATTACCCCTCTAGTTATTTAAATACTTCTTGGAGTTTTAGGATTTTTTATTTTGTTTTGTTTTCTAATATTATGTTATTTTTGAAAACAGTAGTTCTCAAACTTTAGCATCCATACCTGAAGTTTTCATTCAGTTTTTGTTTTGCCTTATTTTTATTTTTATTTATTTATTTTGTGAGGAAGATGATCCTAAGCTAACTTCTGTGCCAATCCTTCTCCATTTTGTATGTGGGATGCCACCACAGCATTGCTTGATGAGCAGTGTGTAAGTCCCTGCTGGGATCTGAACCCATGAACCCCAGGCCACCAATACAGAGTGTGTGAACTCTACCACCAAGCCATTGGGCCAGCCCCTTGTTTTGTTTTATTTTTAACCATAAGCAGCACACCAGGTGATTTTGATGCAGATAAATCTCTATAATAGTCTTTAAGAAACATTGCATTTCTACATGCAGAAAATAAAATAGCAATATCTTTTTTTCATAAAAGAATTAATAGATTAACCAACATGCTTCTTGCATTAAAATAATCATGAAATGTCACGAAGAGTATCATAAGTGGTGATTAAAGTAGAAACTGTTGAATTTATCCATGTTGAGAAACCAGTTGAGTTTTGATGAGGAGCAAATTGCAGTTTTCTCCTCAGTATTAGCTTGAAGTCAGTGCCCAAGAGAGCATTTTTAATATGATCACTGATTTCAATATAATATATTACTAAGTGAGTAACACATTGTAGACGCCCCCTTGGCTTGGCAAAGAGTCACTGGTGGGGCAGTTTGTTCTTCTGAAGGAAATTCCAAGCAGCTTAATTATAACTCCCATTAGCTCTTCAGTAAAATAATTATGACATTTATTACAGGCCTGAAATGAGTTGAAGTTGTAGATAATAAAAACAATGATCATTAGTTGATCCTGTAATATGTACTAGGAAGTGTATTATATACGTTATCTCATTTCATCTTCACCACAGGAAAAGTAGCAATATTCTCATTTTACAGATATTGACAGCAAACATTTGTAAATCCCTCAATGTTCCACATCCTACCCTAAGTGCTTTACATATACTAACTCATGTAGATCTCACAACAACCCTGTGAGGGTATTCAATACAATCTCCATTTTACAGATGAGAAATCAAGACTCTGAAGGTAGGCAACTTGCCCGAGATTATAGAACTAATACATGGTGGGATGGGAACTCAAACCGAGGCTGTCTAGCTCTAGATTCTATCTTTAACTGCTGGAGAGTTGTTCTCAAACCTAAAAATGTATCAGAACCACCTCGAGGGGTTATTAAAGCAGAGTGTTGGGTCCGTTGTGGAGTTTCTGATACAATACATCTGACTGGTGACCAAGAATCTGCATTTCCAACAAGTTCTCACATAATCTTGATGCTGCTTCTCCAGCGATCACACTTTGAGAACCACTGCACTAAACTATGTTGCTTATCAGATTTTTCTGATGTTTTTTGAATTCTAGAGTAAAGAGGTAAGTAGCTGAAATGATTTCTGACACTAACTACTTCACAGGTTAGGGTCATCATCTCCCACAAGACTCCCTTCACTTCAGACACCAGTCACAGGCTTGGAGTTCTCAGGATCAATCTCACTTCTGACCAAGTAAATACAAATTTAGGGGTTCCCATTACCCCTTTATGTTCAGTAACACACTAGAATGACTCGTGGAACTCAGGAAAGTGCTATACTTATGCTTATAATTTTATTATAGGGAAAAAGATACAAATCAGGACCATCCAAAAGATGAAATGCTTAGAGTGAGGTCTGGAGAGTCCTGATACAAACCTTCTGGTGTCCTCTTCCTGTGAAATCAGGACACATCATCTTCCAGCACATTGATGTGTAACAATACGTACAGAGTATTGTTAACAGGAAACTCATGAGAGCTATGTTGTCCAGAGTCTGTATTGGGGTTTCATTATGTAAGCATGATTAATTGAACCACTGAGAATGATTAAACTCAATCTCTAGCCCCCCTCATTTCCCCAGAGGCTGGGCTGTTATCACGTGGCTCAAAACCTCAAACCTCTAATCCTGCATGCCCAGACCCATCCCGAGTCATCTCCCCATTTTCTTTGCATAAACTATCAGGGCCCACCATAAATAACGAAGACGCTCCTGTTACTCAGGAAATTCCAAGGATTTAGAGGTCACCATCCAAGAACAGAGGACAAAGGTCAACCAAAATCTGTATTATACAAGACAAGTCAAAGTCAAACCTTTGGCAATAAACTACTAAGTGTTAGATTAAGTTCCCAAAGTTAAAACATGGTAAGTGGCATGGTCATGGCTTGAACCCACATCTTTCAGATGTAAAGGCATGGGTTCATAATTGTTATATCTTCTAATTCCTATCATCTTTTTATTATAGTGAAAATTCATCGTAAGTTATTAGCAAAATAGGTGATGTTGCAGGTCTGAGTAGGGAGAGAAAAGTGAAAATCTTGGGATTTGTAAATTGCTACTGCCAAGACTTAGTGAGGTTTCTTTTTAAGTATTTCTTTCCTATTTACAGCAAAGGATAAATCTTTCTCACTGCCTTTTATTTCTGTCTGGGCACCTCTAACAACACCGCAACTGGTTAGCACATTATCTGCAATTTTAATTGTCATCATTATCACCAGCAAATATCCTTCCTGTCCTATTTCACAGCACTGCTATATATAAGTCAAGTGAAGCTCATCTGTGATCTGTGCTGAGTGGGGCCTCCAAATGTTGGTGCAATAGATTCAAGAGCTAATTATGAGTGGCTTATATCTCAAAGTGGCAGCACACTTTCTCCAGCACAATTATTTTCCCACTAGGCACCATGACAAAATATAGATAAAATATAAGTAGGTAATAAAGGCTAGCATTTATTGAGTGCTTACTGTGTTCCAGGGACTGTACTTCATATAGCTTACCTCATCCAACAATCAAAACCATCATAGGTGGGAAGCACTATTATTATCCCCGTTTTCCAAACAAGGAAACAAAAGCACAGAGAGGTAAGGAGACTGTGCAAGTCACACATCTCATAAACAGCAAAACCAGGACTTGAACCCATGTGACATGGCTCTGGAACCCACAACTTTATGTGTGTGGGTTCCACACACACACATAATGGAACCACACCATTGTGTCTACTCTCTCAACTGATATCAATACCCTCATGCTCCTATTGTCACCTGTAAACTAATTCTCTTCACATTTCTGTTGCTTTATTTCACTAATTATATTCTCTGTCATGGGGAGGAGTCCATAATGGACAAAACTGTGGAAGGTGAATGCAAAAAAGGGATTTGTCCATTGATATTTCTAACAGCTAACTGGGTGCAGTGTGTCTGTTGCTACACAAGTGGGGATTCAAGATGAGTTTACTCTAGTCAGCCTTAGACAGTAAGGTCCATGAGGAAAACAGATGAACTATGTCCATCTTGTCTACTGCTGTTTCCAAAGAGCCAATTACAGTGCCTATGAAGATAGACTTCATTTTAATTACAAACAAGATTATAAGCTATGATATTCTGCATGGAACGTGGCTGTCTTAGTCTGCTCAGGCTGCCATAAGAAAATACGACAGGCTGGTTAGCTCAAACAACAGTCACTTATTTTCTCACAGTTCTGGAGACTGAAAATCCAAGGTCAAGGCGCTGGCTGTTTTGGTTCCTGGTATGACCATCTTCATGGCTTGTGGATGACCACCTTCTCATCGTGTCCTCACGTGATGGAAAGAGAGAGAGAGAGAAAACAAGCTATCTGGTATCTCTTCTTATAAGAACACTAATTCCATCATGAGAACCTTACCCTCAAGACCTCATCTAACCCTAATTACCTCCCAAAGGCCCCATTTACAAACACCATCTCATTGAGGGTTAGGATTTCAACTTAAGAACTTGAGGAGGGGGACACAAGCATTCATTTCATAAGAATGATCATATTATGTAACCCTGGCCCAGTAATTTCATATTCCCTATGAGATATGTATGCCAAGCAGGCAATATGGCTGTCACTTAAGATATTAAATTTGGGGCATTCACACCAGCTGCACTGACAGACTGTGCAACTGAAAACTGCAGACACCATCTCTGCCAGGGGCCAGATGTCTGCATATTCCCTCTGTGACCTAAGGATGGTCAGATGGTCATTAAAATGTTCAGAGCCTCTTAATTGGGGAAGCTTTGGTTTTTGGTTTACTCTGGGAAGTTATTGGAACATATTAGTTTGTTGTAGTGAATATTCTGAAAACTGTCAATCAATTCCACTCTTGTGAAGCTTGATAAGGAAACTGAATATAAAATGTAACTCCTTGCAACTCTTTGGAGAAAACACTAATGTGTTTACGTCTCGTGAAGAAGCTGCACACAGCCACAGAGGAGTTTTATTAGCAGCCGTGCCTGCCAGGTAAATTTTGTTTTAAACAAGCCTTCTGAATCTGTATTTATATAATCAAGTCATGACTCCTCTTGAATTCACTTCTGACCTGTCAGCCCACACCAACCCTGAGTTTGTCTTATCAAAATGGAAGGATGTCGGAAAATGAAATGCTCGTACTATGATGATTAATATAAAGCTCACATGGAAACATTTGCCATTGTAGAAATTCAGTAAATACAGCATATGTTTTCTTTAAATAGAGCAATCTGACAGTTGAGTGCTCTATTCACCTGGTATTAACAGTCTCCAAGCATTTAAGATAACGTAGAGGATTCCACTACACAGCAACTTGGCAATAAAATGGAATCACATCCATTCACGCTTGCTACCTCTCAGCAGAAAATCTTCAGAGGCTTCACAACTTGGACCCAGTATCAATTGCATGGTCAATGTGCCTGGCAGCTGAGCCATGCCCTCGCATGCCCCTTGGCATTGCTTAATGCAGTCACACCCCATTAGACTAGCTGCTTGCTGGGTAACAGACCAGTGCTTACAACTCAAATCAGAAGCAATATTCAAATATAGCTGTGTGCTGACTGGTGAATATTCACTTTCTAGTTTGTTAATTATAGGTCACTTGTTTTAGCTAGTGTCACTTACAGTATGTCATTCATTTTAGTCAAAACAGTAAGCTGATTTACATTCTGATACATAGTTCCTTGTTTAGTAGTTAGATGGGTCCTTATGAAGAAAATAGGTCATAAGTTGGCTGTTAGTCCTGAGGAAGAATTTCTCCTCTTAATGTTAAGTAAATTGTATCATTTTCCAGATACAGAAGACCCAGTATCCTCACTGATGTAAACGATAAAAGTCAGGCCAGGGGCTGTCCCGGGGTGCAGCAGTTAAGTTTGCACGTTCTGCTTCTTGGGGGCCCCAGGTTCACCTGTTCAGATCCGGGGTACAGACATGGCACCACTTGGCAAAAGCCATGCTGTGGTAGGCGTCCTATGTATAAAGTGGAGGAAGATGGACATGGATGTTAGCTCAGGGCCAGTCTTCCTCAGCAAAAAGAGGAGGATTGCCAGTAGTTAGCTCAGGGCTAATCTTCCTGGGAAAAAAAAACAGGTCAGGCCAGCTCCGGGAGGAGTATAATCCATCCTGATGGCTGTTAACCTTCTCAAAGAGGCACATACAATGACACAGCTTCTTACTATGTATTACTTAAGATACATTTTCAAGCTTGGATCTTCCTGAAATAATCGACCTTTGGTTTACACATAATACATACACAATTATATGTTCACAAGAATTCCTGACATCTAGACTTCAGTATGAAATGTCAATATTTGACACAGAGATGTGGAGAGCAAGAGGGGCATTTTGCTGGCTCCCAAGAGAACACACCAAAGCTTTAGCCCAGGGATAGAGTTCTGTGGACTCACAGCTGCCCTTGATTGCAAAGCACCTGACAAAGAGACAGTTGTCCTACAGAAAGTCCGTTTGATGGTTTTAGCATGGCTGAGAGCAGGGGCAGGCAGGAGGTCTGTCTCGAGGTCCATTGCTGTAAGTGGCAGTTTGGGGGCAGTTCTCAGTGGCGGTTTTCTGCACTCTCGGATAAGGGCTGAACCTGGTCCCAGATGGAACAACATGCTTTGTGTGACTTACCTGGGCCATGGCAATAGTGTCCTCAAGCTGCTCATGCAAAATGGAATGCAAAGTAGAGCAGCTGACCCTCTTGATCTCAATCATATCTCCTACCCCCTAGAAATGCTGCCTTCACATGCAGCCTCTAGACTGTAGGTACTGATTTCTTGCTCTGTGTAGTTCAAACCAAAAAGGAGGAGCCTCAAAGCGGTAAGTAACTCACACACAGTCATGACTCCTGGTTTTCTGTGCCACAAGTAGAACACTAGAAAACCATGATTCTTTGTCTGTAAGGATGCCAAGCTGCTTCCATCTCAAGGCAGAATATGAGCATGCGAGGAAGAGAGAAGGAAGGCTCAGCAGTCAGACACTGTTTCTGAGAAGGAAATAATGGAAAGGAAGTGAGAAAATTTACTCCTGGAAGCTTTACCTTCTTCAGAGGAGCCTGCTCGTTGCCAAGCCTTGTTGGGGGAAGATTTTAAAGATAAACTGTTTAAAGGAGCTACAGATAAAACCATATCTGGAGTAGTCCTTATTTATCTAGCTTTAGCTATAGATCCCAGAGGAAAGCAAACAACAAAGAATGTTCCCTGCTAGAAATTAATTACAAGAAAAAAGCTGAGAAAGGCACAAAGATGTGGAGACTAAACAACACACTACTGAACAAGCAATGGATCATTGAAGAAATTAAAGAAGAAATAAAAAAAATACCTGGAAACAAATGAAAATGATAGCATGCCATACCAACTCATATGGGATACAGCAAAAGCTGTATTAAGAGGAAAATTCATCGCAATACAGGCACATCTTAACAAACAAGAAAAATCCCAAATAAGCAACCTTAAAGCACACCTAACTGAACTAGAGAAAAAAGAACAAATGAAGCCCAAAGTCAGCAGAAGGAGAGAAATAATAAAAATAAGAGCAGAAATAAATACTATTGAAACGAAAAAGGCAGTAGAAAGGATCAATGAGACAAAGAACTGGTTTTTTGAGAAGATAAACAAAATTGACAAACCACTAGCCAGACTAACAAAGAAAAAAAGGGAGAAAGCTCAAATAAACAAAATCAGAAATGAGCGAGGAGAAATAACAACAGACTCTGCAGAAATACAACAGATTATAAGAGAATACTACAAAAAACTATATGCCAACAGAATGGATAACCGAGAGGAAATGGATAAATTCTTGGACTCCTACAATCTCCCAAAGCTCACTCAAGAAGAGGCAGACAATTTGAACAGACCAATCACAAGGAAAGAGATTGAAACAGCAATCAAAAACATCCGAAAGAATAAAACCCCAGGACCAGATGGCTTTCCTGGGGAATTCTACCAAACATTCAGAGAGGATTTAATACCCATCCTTTTCAAGCTATTCCAAAAAATTAGGGAAGATGGAACACTTCCTAACACATTCTATGAGGCCAACATCACGCTGATACCAAAACCTGACAAGGACACCACGAAAAAAAGAGAACTACAGGCCAATATTGCTGATGAACATAGATGCAAAAATTCTAAACAAAATTTTGGCAACCAGAATTCAGCAATTCATCAAAAGAATCATACATCAGGATCAGGTGGGATTCATACCGGGGACACAGGGATGGTTCAACATCCGCAAATCAATCAACGTGATACACCACATCAACAAACTGAGGAATAAAAACCACATGATCATCTCAATAGATGCAGAGAAGGCATTTGACAAGATGCAACAGCCATTTATGATAAAAACTCTGAACAAAATGGGCATAGAAGGAAACTACCTCAACATAATAAAGGCCATATATGACAAACCCATAGCCAACATCATACTCAATGGGCAGAAACTGAACCCCATCCCCCTGAAAACAGGAACGAGACAAGGATGCCCTCTATCACCACTCTTATTTAACATAGTACTGGAGGTCCTGGCCAGAGCAATCAGGCAAGAAAAAGGAATAAAAGGAATCCAAATAGGGAGGGAAGAAGTGAAACTCTCACTGTTTGCAGACAACATGATCTTATATATAGAAAACCCCAAAGAATCCATTGGAAAACTCTTAGAAGTAATCAACAACTACAGCAAAGTTGCAGGGTATAAAATCAATTTGCATAAATCAGTAGCATTTCTATACTCCAGTAATGAACCAACAGAAAAAGAACTCAAGAATACAATACCATTCACAATCGCAACAAAAAGAATAAAATACCTGGGGGTAAATTTAACTAAGGAAGTGAAGGACCTATATAATGAAAATTACAAGGCCTTTCTGAGAGAATTGGATGACGACATAAGGAGATGGAAAGACATTCCATGTACATGGATTGGAAGAATAAACATAGTTAAAATGTCCGTTCTACCTAAAGCAATCTACAGATTCAACGCCATCCCAATCAGAATCCCAATGATATTCTTTACAGAATTAGAACAAAGAATCCTAAAATTCATATGGGGCAACAAAAGACCCCGAATTTCTAAAGCAATCCTGAGAAAAAAGAACAAAACGGGAGGCATCACAATCCCTGACTTCAAAACATACTACAAAGCTACAGTAATCAAAACAGCATGATACTGGTACAAAAACAGGTGCACAGATCAATGGAACAGAATTGAAAGCCCAGAAATAAAACCACACATCTATGGACAGCTTATCTTTGACAAAGGAGCTGAGGGCATACAATGGAGAAAAGAAAGTCTTTTCAACAAATGGTGCTGGGAAAACTGGAAAGCCACATGTGAAAGAATGAAAATTGACCATTCTTTTTCACCATTTACCAAAATAAACTCAAAATGGATTAAAGACCTAAAGGTGAGACCTGAAACCATAAGGCTTCTGGAAGAAAATGTAGGCAGTACACTCTTTGACATCAGTATTAAAAGGATCTTTTCAGACACCATGCCTTCTCAGAGAAGGGAAACAATAGAAAGAATAAACAAATGGGACTTCATCAGATTAAAGAGCTTCTTCAAGGCAAATGAAAACAAGATTGAAACAAAAAAACAACCCATTAACTGGGAAAAAAATATTTGCAAGTCATATATCTGACAAAGGCTTAATATCCATAATATATAAAGAACTCTCACAACTCAACAACAAAACATCAAACAACCCAATCAAAAAATGGGCTGGAGACATGAACAGACATTTCTCCAAAGAAGATATACTGATGGCCAATAGGCACATGAAAAGATGCTCATCATCACTGATCATCAGGGAAATGCAAATCAGAACTACACTAAGATATCACCTTACACCTGTTAGAATGACAAAAATATCTAAAACTAATAGCAACAAATGTTGGAGAGGTTGCGGAGAAAAAGGAACCCTCATACACTGCTGGTGAGAATGCAAACTGGTGCAGACACTATGGAAAACAGTATGGAGATTCCTCAAAAAATTAAAAATAGAACTACCATACAATCCAGCCATCCCACTACTGGGTATTTATCCAAAGAGCTTGAAGTCAGCAATCCCAAAAGTCCTATGCACCCCAATGTTTATTGCAGCACTGTTTACAATAGCCAAGACGTGGAAGCAACCTAAGTGCCCAGCAACAGACGAATGGATAAAGAAGATGTGGTACATATATACAATGGAATACTACTCAGCTGCAAAACAGAACAAAATCATTCCATTTGCAATAACATGGATGGACCTTGAGAGAATTATGTTAAGTGAAATAAGCCAGTGAGAGAAAGATAATCTGTATATGACTCCACTCATATGAGGAATTTAAAATTATGGACGAAGAACAGTTTAGTGGATATCAGGGGAAAGGTAGGGTGGGGGGTGGGCACAAAGGGTGAAGTGGTGCACCTACAACATGACTGACAAACATTAACGTACAATTGAAATTTCACAAGATTGTAACCTATCAATAACTCAATAAAAAAAAAAAAGAATGTTCCCTGGATGTCTGTTCTAACTATGGGAAATACGTTCTTCTATTTTGCTTATGGAAGTGGGATTAGAAGAATTGGATCCTATATGTTTATGTATAAAAAATTATAATTTCAAAACGTCCATTAATTTTTCATATTGTGACAAGTGGACAACTCTTTATTTAGCAGAGGACATATTTTTGGATATACAAAGTAAGCTCAGACTTTCTCCTGAGAGTGGAGAGAAGAGCATTTGCATAGGAAGTAGCAGGAACATGAATGTTACAAGACACTGTCTGACAGACAAGAGAAGGGAAGGACATGATTCAGTAAGATGGGGGAACCAGGCACAGAGGAGAAAAGAGAGCCAGGGAGAAACGCTGAGTGAGAATGAGTGAAGAACTTTCCAGAACAGTGGTGTCAGCTTTCCATTGTAAGTTCTTTCTCTGACCATCTCAGACTTCATTTTGCATTTTCCAAGCCTTTGGAAAGAATCCACTACCACAATAGCCTTGTGGTAGAAGTGCTGAGGAAGAGAGAAGAAAGGGGGTGAATGTGAGCCTCCAAGGGAGCAGTGTGGAGTCCGTGTACACTTCCCTGCGACCTCTCTGCCCCTCGCTCCTCACCAGGGGCTCCGGGTCCTGGCCTCCTCTCAGCTTCTCAAAATCAGGACACTTATCCCCGCTCAGGGCCTTTACTTCATCATTCAGGTTTTCTCTCCTATGTCACCTCTTCCCAACAGCTTCCCTGAGCCACTCTATTTCAGATCCCACCTCAACTTACTCCACCATGTCACCCTGTCTTATGTCATTTGCACAGTTTGTCATCACTTGAAATTTGTTCGTTTGTGTGTATGTTCACTTCTGTATCAACAGTGCCTAGTCTCATGCTCCACGAATGTCCACCAAATGAGTAAATTCAGAAATAAGCAGGACAGGACAGTGAAAATCCAAAATTCAAGAAAGAGCATAGTGAGGTTGCAGAGGCAGCAATAGCAAGCACTTCAGCATAACTTAACCTCCACGAATCTTCAGGTGTACCTGTGGGATGAAAATGCTGTGGAATCCTTTTGAATGTTAAAGGAAAGGCTGACCTCAGAGCACTTAGAGGGCTTGGGGGTCATATGGGATGCACGTCTCTTTTTTATCCTGAACCTAGAGCCTTTTTATCTATTCAAGTCTTATGCCTTTTCATCCAATTCTTAATAAGAATGGCTATTTGCTTTTATATTTTATATGTGTATGGTTTTCTGTATGTTATTAACTTTATTTAGTAACACTTACATGGCAGTTATTATATGCCAGCACTTAATAAATACTATTGGTTCCTTCTTTTTCATAACCCTATAAGTTAATTACTGTAATCATCAATGCTTTATAGATGAGAGCAGATAAAATAATATCTTGACCAAGAGCGCAGAGTTAGTAAGTGGCAGAACAGGGTCCACATCAGGAAATGTAGCTCCAGAGTACATGCTCATAAGCACTACATTAGGACGCCTCTCCCATTGAATCATCCAAACAGCATCCAATCTCAAAATGCACCCTGGCTTTAAAAATGCATTCCGGAAGACTTGCTTTTCCCAGCAAAATGCTGCATACGAACAATGCTCACACTCCTGAATGTTCCATCCTGAAAGGATTTCAGGATTTCAGCAAGTTGATGATCCTAATAGTAAATGGTGGATTGACTGTGGCCTTAGGTTTACATTTGTCACAGAGAAGTCATTCATTGCTTCTTGTTTTAATATGTGATGGAAATTGTTGCATAAGAGTGACATCAGTGAATCTGAGAAGTGACCCTCGGAGCTCTTACAACATGATGTCTGGACAGACTAACACAAGGAAACCACCAAGGACGTGCTTAAAGTTAGCGTCTTTGAAGTCGGTAAAGGGAACACATCCATTAAGCTAATGGCAGAGCTTAATTTAATGCTACCTAACTCTTCGAAAAGACTATCAAGTCTCTTAACAAACTGTGCTTTATCCTGCCGTTAAGTTGTTGTAATTACTCAGTATTTGACCAGATGGCAAATAATTTCTAAAGTCAGACCAGGTGTTCAAGAAGCAGAGCTAATCACAAAGCCGATGACTGTGGTAAAACTAATTTAAAATGCTGTAACAGTGGCACAGTGGTGTTTCCACAAAGACTGACTGAAAAATAAAAAGGAAAGAAAAGAAAACATTGATATTTCCTGAATATGAGGCTAAGTAAAGGCAGGTGTGAGAAAAGAGTGTTTAATTCCACTGTTCCTAATGCCTAGCTTTGTGTCAGTCAACAAATGCTTTCACAGGTGTAACGTATATTTGAGGCTTGAAAGGAGAACTGGCAATATACACTCAGAAGGGCTCAAAATTAGCACCAGTGGCAGACAGTGTCAACTCAAATAAATATCAGACTTGGACGCAACCTGACTTTTCTCACATTCCTGTTTCAGGCATATAAGCATGGATTTCATGGCCACAGCTGGAAATCACAGAGTTCTTAATTCATTTTCAAATGAAGAGTTGCCACTAGGCAACCTTCCCAGCTTCCTGTCCCCAGTCCCTGCAGGGGTGACCTAACCAATATTGGATTCCAGAAGAGGGCTGTTTTTTTGAAGACTTGTCTAGAGTGACAAGAGTCCCAGGAAATATCTCTTGAGGCTCTGTTAGGTGAAACTATTGGCAAACTGTGAAGCACTTCACCATTTTGGTAAAGGATCAGTTTAACAAGCAATAATTAGATTGGAGTCAGCCTTGGCTCCAATGCCTGCCTCTAACACTGACCCACATGACCGGTGCTGGGATGGCTTTGTGGATATGGGACCTGTTCCCAGGGGCCACCTTTAGAAAAGCTCCATGCTTGGGCTATTTCTCTCCTGTTACTGTGTTGAAATTATTAATAATTTTTGAACAAGGGGACCTACCTTTTCATTTTTCACTGAGCTTTGCAAACTTATGTAGTTGGTCCTGACTGAGTTACTTAATGTCTCTGAATTATAGTTTCATTATCTGTAAATTGCAAAATATTTATGGTACTCATCTCACAGAGATGATTTGAAGAAAAGATGGGGTAGTCAAGTTCCTAGCACACAGTGAACACTCAATAAAAGCCACTATTGTTGATGTTTTGTCATTGTTATTATTAGTATTGTGAGTTTTTAATATAGTTTACTTTCCTCTTGACAGCAATTGGCAGAGTTGACCACTGTCTCCTCCTTGAACACTTTGTCCACTTGTTTTTCAGGACGCCTCACCCTCCCGACTTTCCTCCTGCATCTCTGGCTTCTCCTTTTCAATCTCTTTTCTTGGTTCCCTCTCATTTCTCCAGCCTCTAAATATTGTAGGGCTTCAAAGCTTGTGCTTGCACCTCTGTTATTTTCTATCTAAATCCATCCTAGATGTCTTATCCAGTCTCACATTTTAAATACCACATATGACAATTTTACAGGCTGAATTGTGTTCAAAAGAATTCATATGTTGAAGCCCTAACTCCTAGTACCTCAAAATGTGAGCTTAGTTGGCTTTAGGGTCTTTAAAGAGGTAATTAAGTTAAAATGAGGTCATAAGGATACAGCACAGAGGAAAGACAACGTGAAGACACAGGGAGAAGAGAGACATCTGTAAGCCAAGAAAAGAGGCCTTAGAAGAAACCAACTCTGCTGGCACCTTGATCTTAGACTTCCAGCCTTTGAAATTGTGAAAAAATAAATTCCTGTCATTTAAGCCACCCAGTCTGTGGTACTTTAATATGGCAGCCCTAACAAACTAATACAGCCAAAAACTCTCAAATGTTTATTCCCCACTAAGACATCTCCCTCAAATTCCAGATGTGTTTCATTGACTACTTCACATCTACACTTGATGGCTATTAAGTACCTTGAACCTTACGTGAGTTCCTAAGATTTGCCACCCCAAAACTTCCTTCTCCCCCATCTCTGTTAATGACACTCACAGAGTTTCAGTTGATTAGACCAAAAATCTTGGAATCAACCTTGACTCTTCTCATCCTTTCAGTTCTGCATTGGATCAGTCAGCAAATCCCATAGGCTCTGACTTCATACTGGGTCCCAAACCTGACCTCTTGGTACCACTTTCTTCACTATCAACATGGTACCAACCTCAACCACCTCTCACATATCTTGTGCCATTTGACTCCAGTCTTTTCTCAACAGAGCAGACAGAGTTACCATGTGAAACGGTAAAATCCTGTCAAATCATGGAACACCTATTTTCAGAATTCTCCAATGCCTTCCTACCTCATTTAGAGCAAAAGCCAAAATCTTGACTATGGCCTTGATGTCCATCCCTCTCCTATCACCTTTCTGGTCTCAACAGCCACACCATCTTTGCTTAACCTGCCTTGGGCTGTTTACTCCAACACTCCACACAAGTTTACACTCAAGGCCTTCGCACATTGTTTTCCCTTTAATGTCTTCATGGCTCTCCATCACTTCCTTTAGGTACTTATGTAAAACTCAGCTTCTAAGTGAGACCTTCCTGATAGTGAGGACTAAGCTAAATTTTAACCACCGTCTCCCAAAGACTTCCTATCTGCCTTCTCTACTTTATATTTTCTCCTCAGTACTTACAACTTTTCAGCATACTCATTATTTAACTTATTGTTATTCATCATCTTTCTTCCCCACTGTAAGTCTCAGCTCCTTCAAGACAGGCATTTTTGTTTTGTTTACTGCCATATTTATAGTACTTAGTGCAGGATCTTTTATGTAGTAGGTTGTCAATAAATGCTTCTTGAAGTGAATGAAAAATGGAAGAGGTACTTCTTTTTTTTTTCCTATACACTTAAATCAAATTGGAAGTATAGTCAAATAAGGACATTGATACTGTGCTTACATGATACCATTGGTAACATACCATCTCTCTTCTGGGCAAGGTTATTTATTTTTGAGGTAATTCTGTTTGCTTTTAAAAGGTACACTCTGTTCTCCAGAGAAAGCTATGTATAATGGGAATTTTTCTGACCTTAGAATTTCTGTATCTTTTATTTATAATGCACATAGTCTTGGTATATCCCAATGTATATATAACTATGTACCAAACTATTCCAAAATTTAATTTCTATCATCCAAATCACAACAGGAGAAATTTTGTTCTGCAGCAGTATAACATGGGTCACATTTTTTTGTGAAGTCTTCAAAAGCAACTGAACTGTCTGGATTCTCCCCCTCTAGGCTCCTCTGTGACTAGCTCAAGCTTTCTCTAATAGCATCTATGTTCCAAAAAGGTAAATGAGGAGAACATGGCCTCTGGAGGCCTCAGCTTGGAAGGCTCACAACATCCCTTCTGCTGCATTCCATTGGTCCAAGCAAGTCACAAGCTCAGCTCACATCCAAGGAGATGGAGAAACAGACTTTACCTTGAATGGGTGGTGGTATATAAGGATTGGAGGAATTTTTTTGTCATATTTTGCAATCTACTACAATCTCCCATTTGTCCTAAATTATTCACGTTACTTCTTTCTGCAAAATGTTCACATCATCCCAGAGACCCCGTAAGTCCCATCCCAATTACAGTATTCAACTTAAGTTGAGGATCTCTGGCCCTGCATCAGTTTCAGAGGTGGATGAAGCTCCTCAGGGGCAGCTCCTTAGACACATCCAATCTCGGTCTAAAGGCCATGAACCCAAAAGACAGGTTATCAGCTCTCCACATGTACTCAATGGTGAGTTAGGGAGAGAGGAACTATAATAGACACTCCCAAACTGAGGAGGAATAGAAGCCCAAAGCTGTCACTAACCTATAGGAATTCTGAAACACAGCCCAGACAGGTGTCCAGGGCCCACTTCTCTGTGGCAGAGAATGTTCCTTGAATGTTCCCACTTCTGTTCCCTAGAAGTGGTTCCTTAATGCATTGTTCTCCTGTGTTCTTTGGCTTTACACTCTGAGAAGTCATTCTTCTTCAAAAAATAGTAATAGTCTATGTTTGCAGCTGCAAAGCTTTGTCAGTCACCTTCCTGCCCACGGAAAGCTGAGTGTCCAGGGACGTCTTTCCATTTTCAAGTGTCTCTGTCCTTTTAGTTCAAGCAATCAAAGCTATCACCAATACATCTTTATTGTTTTCTAAGTTTCTAAGAATCTTAATGGGGTTGACTGTATGCCCAAAAGTCACATCTATAACTCTTTTCAAGACAAATCTTTCTCTATTTTTGGCATGTCAGGTTTTTGAAGGACAGCATCTTTAAGATTCTTAGAAGTCGTTTTGTCTAGATTAGCAAGTCTAATTGTCACAGACTTAAATCTGTCTAGGTCAATGCTTTATAAATCGTGATCTCCAGACCAGCAGTATCACGTGAGAACTTGCTAAAAGTGCAATTTGTGGGCCCCACTCTAAAACAACTAAATTAGAATCTTTCAGGAAAGAGGAGGTACCTTGTGTATTAACAAGCCATCCAGGTAATTTTGATGAATGCTGACGTTTGTGAACCACTGTTGTACACAAGGGTTTTACAGCTACACCCTTGACTTGATTCTTATCCAGAGGCCATTTCTTGCAATGAGAATCATTTTCAGACTGAGGATGAAAAGCTTTAATTTTCAAATTCAGAAAGTCTTAGACACACGGTATTTGCTCTTAATTCTACTTTCGAACTGAAAATATCCTTCTGTAGTTTGGCTCTCCCATGCAGTTAACATATCACATGCAGCCAGAAGTACCTAACCAATCTTTTCAACATTCTGCCTAGAGATCGCCTTAGCCAGATCCACATGTTTTATTAGGAACCTTTTCTATTCTTCAAGTTATCTCAAGACACAATTCTTCTACAACTAAATGACACAGCTTGCCCCTTTTTAGCTTTCGATAATTTTCTTAAACTTTTTTACCCTCCACTAATGGTTTGCCATTTGTTTTTTCATATTCAGTTAACAATATCCTCTCTGCTTCTCCAGTCTTTGGCTACCATTTGTTTCTAAAGTAAAGACCATATGAATTTAGTTTTTGATATAGCAGCCTCCTACTTTTAACTGCTAAATTCTATATTCATTACTTCTTGCTGAGTACCAACCACTCCAAAATTTAATGTTTAAAACAACAATGATTTACTTCCTCCCAACCCTCAGGTTAGAAATTTGGGCACAGATGAACTAGAGTTGACAGGTCTCTCTCATGCACTTGGAGCCACTTGGAAATTCTGCTGGGGGCTGGCCCAGAAAAGACTCTCTCATTTGCTGGTTGTCTGGGGCTGTGTGCGAGGGGCCCATTTCCTCTTCCATAGCATCTCCAGCAGGCTAGACTGGGCTTTCTCACATGGCAGCTTGGTTTCAAGAAGGCAAAAATGGAAGCTTCATAGCATCTTACAGCTTCATAACATCACTTCTGTTTCATTATTTTGGTCAACACAAGTCACAAGGCCAATCTAGATTCAAGGGGATAGAAAAACAGACCAGCTTTTGCTGAGAGGAGCAGGAATATCACATTGCAATGGGGCCTACATGCAAAGACTAGAGAAATATTTGGTCTTTATGCTTGGGAAAATTATTTGCAATCTAAGCTTAAACCAGATTTGAGTTAATGGCCTCTCATATAACCAGGAACTTTCATTTAACTACTGCAGTGAGAGATTTTAATAAATCTTTAATAAGATTTTAATAAGTGAGAGGACCAAGAGACCTATGAATAGATTTATCAAAGGCATCACATCAATGAATAACTATAAACCAGTGAGTTACGGCACCAAACACAGCAAGCGTAACCTAGTGACAGTGAATTCTAAAATGTCAGATCCAAGATTATCAGTTGCTATACTGAGAAATATGATTAAATCAGAATAAGCACCTGAGACTAAAATTGTAAATATAACATGAAGACAAATACATGTATAAGGTCCCTGGAAATGATAAGATCCTAACATACTTTTCACCTAAAATTAGAGTGGGACTGACTGGGATTTGGTAGATGCCCACATATTGGATAAAATGAGGCACACACTAGGGACAACATAACATGAAACTGGCAAATGACACCAATGATAATAAAGTGTGAAGAAAAGGGGATACCAAAGAAGAACGAGAATGAGGAGGAGGAAGAGAAAGGGAGATGGGAAGATGAAAGAATCTTTAGTCTTCTAAATTCACAAAATATATTAATCTTAGGAATATTAATCTTTAGGAACTAGGAGTGAGATATCAAAATTATAGGAATGAGATACAAGAATTCCCTGGAATGTTGAGCAATTCCTAAAATCATATTATGCTGTATTTTCATAACACTTTATTTATAGCTTTTAAAATAATAATTGGTGACTATAATAATAAACAGTGAACAATTTTTCTTAAACTAAAATTTTTAGAGGTTTTCTATTAATAATATAATAAATAAATGATTTATTGTTATGAATCTATATATGGTGACAAGATTATATGTTTCAATAACATGTAAAAATAATCCCTATCTGATGTGGACATTTGATCATAGAAAACGTCAAAAGAAAAGAATATCAACACAAAATAAATGTTAATAAAAGGCATTTAAAATTGAAAGATAGAAATACTCAATATTTAAAAGTTGTTCTTAAAATGAAATTTTAAAATAGAAAACTAATTGTTCTCTCTGATCGTTTTGACTTGTTTCATGACAAATATTCCAGAAACAAAAAAAAATTTTTTCTTTTGTTTTACTCATTTCTTTTTTAAAGATGAAAATATTTTTGTCTACTTCGTCTGATTTTGGTTTGGAGTCAGAGTTGATGTTGCTCTGGCTGATTCTGATTTAGATCAGTTCCTGATTTTACTTTGCACCTTGCTCCTATCTTGTACTCTTTGCATTCTGTCTGTTAAAGAGCAAATGCCAATGCTGAATTTCTAAGACTGGAAAACACCAGCAAACTTGAGTTGCATTTGAAAAACCCAGTGTCTGGGTCTCCTAGCAGTTAGCAGCACCACACAGAATCAAGAGTCAAAATTGTCAACTTAAGGACTCATTTTGTATTCAATGTTATTTCTTGAAATATCACTCATAGTATAAAATATACTGTGCATATAGACTTATTAATACTTGTTTTATGTGTAAAAATAGCTCACCATCAGCTAGCTTTGAACGTGTCAACAATCACAAGCAGGACTAACAGATCAGAGTGTGGTTGCCTCTGTCACATTCCCGCAACGTGGACCTGAACTTTCAATGTGCCGTGCCGGCTTCTGATTTAGTGTCAGTGGATTCTTTAGATCAACTAATTAATCTCCCTATGTTGATTGTTAACCTCTAATTCTCACAGAAGAGTTAAACTACTTTTTCTTGCTTTCCAAATTTCTTAATCTTTTTTTGTTTGCAGAACTTAGGAATTCTGAAAAACATGAATTTCCCAAGAACTACTAGAGGGAAATTTCCACTTAGAAACACTACATTCACTTTACCATATGTTATTCTATAAAAATCTTGACTTTGAGCTTTGAAACAATCATCTGGATGGGAAGTTTTTCTCTCTGTAATGAATATTCATATGAGACTATTCTGGAATAAGATGAAGACCTATGTTCTTTTGGATGAGATTAAATATCTGTTTCCTATCTAGTATTTAATTTTCTTTCCAAGTTGCACATTGCTTTGTAGAGATGAAGTCAGTATTATGCCTCAATCTTAAATTATGCAGATATCTGCAAAGGTTCCGTCCAATATTTTATGTTCAAATTTTGTTAGCTCTTATGTTGTGAAAACAGGTTTTCCCCAGCTGGTAACCCTATCTTCATTGTCACAGATGGGGAAATGAAAGGGCTGAATGATAATAAATTTCCCTTATTAATACTTAAAAGAGTCTCAAGCATTCCACTTAATTACTGTATATATTGGAAGCAGGATTCTTATACCTGTCCAAAGAGAGAATCTCATATTGATTTTTGGTACTGGGTTTTTTTCTGGCTTAAAATAATCGTTTGTTACTTCTTCCGTTTCTTTCTTTATGTTTTTTCACTTCCTTTTGTTAGTGAATATCTTACCAAAATATCTTTAGGAATTCTTAGGGTTTGTGTCACAAAGAATTCTCCCAAATCTGATCAATGTGTTTTTTTTCAACTTTATACAACATGACACTTTTAGTTATGCAAATACCTACTTGCCCAGAAGCTTGTTCTGACAACCTTCCCATTTTCAGATCCTAAGAAATTTAGCTGCTTCTCTTGACTCTAGTTGCCAAGAACAGCCAAAGGCCAGCAGCAGTGTCTTCTTTATGACATGTTCTTGGAGGAAGCGCAAAGGAGAGACCCCTCTAGATAAAATGGGGGTCAAAGCTTAAAGTATTGTAAGGTCTCTGCTTGTTCGAAAAAGACCCTTTTGAATAGCTTGGTGCAAATGATTATTAAGTCTCTTTGTGGTGATTTTGGAAATGGTGGAGCGTGTGGGTGGAGAACTCTTACAGCTCTAGACTGGACACAAAGTAGTTCGTATGACCAAGAAGTACAAATTCTACAACATTTTAAGTCCCTCTGAATATCCCCACAACCCCAATTCACAAAGCTACTCCACCCCACTGACCACTGGTGTCTATACTTATTCTGCAGTTGTCTGTATAAGGAATCTGGGCCAGCCAGGCTACCTCTGCATATGGGGCTAAGGATGCAGAGTTTCCATTATACTGCCCGCACCAGGCTACAGATCCTCCACTTCAGGAAAAGCCAAACCCTGCCTCCACGCTCTACTCTACTCTGATATCCTAACACTCCATCCTGCTGTGCCTTACGTGGGGCAGCCTCTGAAGAGGTCATTGGGTTGCAGCATTAGTTTTACTATCTTCCTGATTATTGATTTCCATTTTGCTCTAGAGTGTTATCCTTTGGACCACTCTCAGCTTCAGACTCAGAAGTCCTGTCACTCCTCTTGGGCTCCAGTTACTATCTTGACTGGAAAAAGATTTCAAAGGCAGAAGCTACTCAGTGATGGTTCTACAGACCCCATAACTCCCTGAGGCCAACCTCTATGCTTCATCTCTAGCCCCAATTCAACACGTTTTCAATTCTCACTTCTTTTTTCATGTAAAACAAACACAGCAAATTCCAGTTAAAGATCCTAATATGGTCCGTGGGTAGAACATGCATGCTGTGAGCATAATGTGCATAACAAATGGAGATTAAGCAAAATATAACTCTGTATGATGCAATTAATCAATGATTCTATGATATTCCTATTAACAAACTTTTGAAAATACGATTAGGAGCAGAAGGCTCACTAAAATAATGACAAAATGTACTTTATGAAAATAATGCAGGACAATAAGTGCTTTTATATAGAAAGAAGATGTGTGATTTTTAAAGTTAAATCCTTAAATACATTTTCATTTTTCACTTTCTTCTCCAAACCATTCTCAAAGATTAAAAGTTCAAAGTCGGCGCTATCATTTTCTGGAAGTTAGGAAATAGCCACTCCTAATGCCAATCTGTATTCCTCTATAACTTTATTTAAATTTGGAATTAAGTCTGAATTACACTCTCCAAGTCCTCAGGTATCATTTCTGTTTCCAGGCCACCAGGAAGGCTCCACACCTGAAATCTGCAACGGTGCCATCTCACTCCTCACTTTTTGCCTAGAAAATGTGGGTTACCAAGAAGCCTATCTTTCCCCTGACTGTTGGGAAGGAAAGTAACAATATTTTTCATTGTATATGCTATTCATTTCCAGTATAACATCTGCTTCACTTTTGATGCTCAGCTTTAGTTAAGAGGACTTTAAAAATAATTGTGATAAAAGCCCTAACCTGTCCTAAGGGCTTATAACTGGAAGAGCATTTAGGACGAAGTAGCACAAGGCACAACTTGTAAACCAGCTTATTTTAATCCTTTCCTCCTGATGAAAAGAAATTAATCTCTTATTATGAAAGTAGTTTATTTCATCTTGTTTTGGTATTCTGTCTTTAAACAACCAGAATTCTATTTTTTCCCTTGCGAGGGGAATATAAAAACTAGAGTGATGTGTTTTAAATAAATGGAAGCTTGGGAATAATACATGGGCCCACATTTGAAAACATAAATTGTTTGCCTAAGTCAGTAAATGGGAAGAATATTTTTAAATGCGTCATTAAAAGCCAATATGTAAACAATCTCAGCAATTATAATGGCACGGCACCTGCACTTGGGCCAATGAAGAAAATAGACATTTTTCACTTTATTATGCATCAACATAATAAGCAATCTTCACTACCACCAAGACAACACACACACACACACACACAAATAGGAAGTCATCATGAGAAATTCATATCTCTTCCCTTCCCATTAGCAATTTCCTTCCTCTTTTTCTGACTTATTCACACTTGACTCAGAGTAGAAAGGGTCTGCACACAGCATGTGAGCCTCATTGTGCCGATGGACAACATTAAAGTACGGAGAGGTTACTTGTTGCAGAGCTGGGGCTAAAACTAGGTTACTTATTTATTTTGTGAGGAAAATTCACCCTGAGCTAATATCCATTGCCAATCTTCCTCTTTTTTCTTTTTTGCTTAAGGAAGAGTAGCCCTGAGCTAACATCTGTGCCAATCTTCCTCTATTTTGTATGCGGGATGCCTCCACCCCATGGCTGATGAGTGGAGTAGGTCTGCACCCAGGATCCAAACCCATAAACCCCGGCCACCAAAGCAGAGTACGTGGAACTTTAACCACTTGACCACGACCACGGGGCCAGCCTCTAGGTTATTATTCAAAAGCTAATCTAACTGTGCTTAAATCTGACCTTGCTTAAAATCCTTTAATGGTTTTAACATCTGATAAAATGCCAAATCCATGGCTCACCTCTCCAGCGTAATTTTGCTGAGCGCTTCTCTAATTCTCTACGTTCTAGCCATATGGAATCTTTATTTTCTATGCCTCGTATACGCTCTCTCCTTCTGAAAGGACTTTCACATGTTAGTTTCTTAGCCTAGGATACTCTTCTTATGTCTTTGATCACGTCATATCTACTCATCTTTGTAGGTCTCTGTTTAAATGTTATTTCCTCAATAGAGTCCTCCCTGAGCCCTTGGAATTGGTTACAGTCCCTTGATAGAAGCTCTTTTAGCCATGCTGACCTTCCACTCCTCTAAGACTCATTGTAACCGAAAGTTCGGTCTCTGAACCGGATGCCAATCCAAATAACAAGAAGAGAGTTTTGAGCGGAAGAGGAAAGGTTTTTACTATGCCAGGCACAGGGAGCAAAGCAAGGGCTCATGCCTCAAAAATTGCTAGCTCCCAGATGAGGAATGGGTATGGATTTTTATTTGGGGTTTTGGGTAGGGGAGGGGGAACATGTAGCTTTGCAGCTCGGTGCTTTTCCACCAGCCTGCATTTGGCCTTGAGAGGCTGCTTGCAGCCAGGTGGGGGGGGATGGTGAGATAGGAGGATGGCAGGTGGCCATTGTCTCTTGGCTCGTCTTCCTGTTTGAGGCGGGTTCGAGCGCCTGGAGTGAGGACTTGAGGTCTGGGAAGCCTCCGCTCCTTGATATTCTTGATACAGCGGCTTTCCTGGCAAACTCAAGAACACATGATTAGCTAAACTTTAGTGTGCCTCCAACTCCAGGCCACCTGGGCTTTTAACAACTTGTAACTCCCATTTAGTTGTAAAGCTCAAAGAGTCAAAGTTTAAAGAAATAAGTATTTACATATGAATGGAGCTAGAGAAGCAGGAAAGGGGGTGGTGGGTTTTAGTTTTAACCCCATATACGCTGGGTTCAATGTGGGGTACTGATATCAGGGCTGATGTTAAAAGCCTGTAACATCATCACATTTGTAATTATTTGTCCAACGTGTGTCTTTCCTGCTAAATCATAAATGATAGGAAGGCAGGAATGACTTTTGTCTTACTGTATTTATTGTATTTTCCATTTCGTGGGCAGTACCTAGTACTTACTACATATACAATTAAAATGGATAATTTATTAATAATTGATTGATCAAGATATCTTTCTTCCAATGATTATTTCTGAATTATATCATACTGCTTCTCCAATATAAAATACATTTTACAAATACATAACTCCATAAATGTTTACAGTTTGCTGCAACTAAAGATGATTTGAGATGGTTCTTTCAGTAATTACGGTTACTGTAATTTTCGAGTCGTGCATAGTGGAAGAAGCCAGGCATTTGAAAGGGAAACATTAATCCAGAGGCCCACTCTGTCAATTTAAGAGTTCTTCCTTTACATTCTTCCACTAGTGGTAGAAATTAAGACAAATTTTGATGATGTCTTATTGTATTATTTCTCATTTCCAAATCAAATCCTATGTATAGCTAAAATTTGCCTAGGAATATTTTTAAATCTCTGCTTAGAAAAACTTTTCTTGTCTCCTAAGCCCATTAGCTCTCGATTAAAGCAAATATCTATTTGTTTCTATTATTTTTATAGCATTTTTCTTTTCAAATTAGTAGTGTACAATAGGCTCAACAAGGAGTCTACCTGTCCTTTACTCTACTATTTGTGTAGCTAAGCTGAGAATAAGGCAAATTCTGACTTATTTTTCTTGTACCCTAGTTCCAACAACATTGACTATGACTGCTACATTATGAGCATTTCTGTATACCTAACTAAAATGTAAAAGATGCTCAGTGTCCAGAAAAAAATTAGATCATATCTACTTTGGTTTGCATTTCTCTGGTCTTTAAAATTTTAAGTATCCATGTTCAAATGATCTAATGCTCTGTTCAGTTTAAATTTTTTCTCTCTCACACCAACTGGAAAAAAAGTGCATTCTCAAGTACCTTATATTTACAAAAAATCTTAAAATGGTTGACATTTTCCTGAAAGTTTGGCTGATTCATTTAGGGTCACTACACATCTGAAGCAGTCTGACTGAAGCATGCAGGATGACTCACAATGAATAAAGTGATGGAGGGAGTGACTTGGATGTGATGAGTGACTTGAAAATTTATCATGAAACATCACCAGTACTGTCATCATCACCATCATTGCTATCATCATCAGGACGTCCAAGACTCAAAGCGATTGCTGCCAGCCTCATGCTAGGAAATGACCACATTTTTTAATTTTTAAAAAATTATAGAATATTCTACATATTGAGTTGTTTTATATTTTAATCATTTATATTGTTATAGTATAGATATATACATACATGTATATACATATATATATATATATACATGTATATACATATATATATATGTATATCTCCTCAGTTGTTTACAAGTGATTGTGCCTGATTTTTCTGGGCACTGAGCTCAGTTTGGCTTAATTTTTATTTGTTCATATGTATCATGTCCCAGATTGTTTTGAAACGGTGCTTGTTAATTAGCATTACCATATGTAGTATAGCTAAAATTGAAGAGAGAGAGAAAGAGGCGTATAGTTCCATCAGCAACAAGAATGATAGGCATGAGGTAAAAATCAAGTTGAATCACATTGGGAATTAGCTAAAAGCCTGCCCTTACTTTCCCATCACACCAGGGAGCCAACCTTCAAGCTATATTGTTCAGACATGAAAAGAAAGATCATAAGATTCTTAGGGGACTAACTTCTTTCAGAGTCTGGTTCAGCCCAATCAAGAAAAACCCAGTCGGCCTAATTCTTATGACATCTATTTACCACTGCTATGCGTGAAATCCTTGTTAATTTTAAAAGCTTGAGCTGCCCTGGGAGAGTGCACAGGGAGGATGGAAACTGGGTCATATGACCTTTTCTAAGAAAAAGGGAAAATTTCAGTGATGTTAAGAAAGCCAAGTTTCTGGGGGATCAATATCTCTTGGATTAAATGTGTAAAAAGTAAAACCCATAACAATGGACATCAGGACTTGCCCTCTGAGATTGTCAAAAACAGATAAATACCAGAGTTAACAGATCTGTAACATATTAAACTGCTTAACTCATATCTTCCTCTCACTAGTTAACCTCATGCAATTAAACCAGACAGACAGCTTCAGAATTCTTGCTAAGAAAGACAGATCATTTATCGGTACACAGTGTTATTGTTGACTCTTGCTTGACTAAGCTTAACCCAATTGTCAGACTTGCACAAACTCAACCAGGGGTTCTGTCCTCTATTCAAGTAAGTGTGGATAAAAGGAAGGACACTGTCCTATTTTGGAGTCTAAAGTGGAGGAAAGCTTTATTGTTTCCTAGAAAAAATTACTGGAAGTCAATTTTTCATGTTCTGGTTTATTTTGTCATTGAGGTAAGAGAAGAGAAGAAACTTTTCTTCAAAAGTGCCTTTACTCATTTTTCTGCCTGAATTGATTAAAAACTGCATCATTCTCTTACTGCTTTGAGAGTGAAGACTTGGAAGAAATGAGAGAGAAAATTTGTTTATATGGCATTTGTTTTCTCAATTAATATATATTTGAAGATATTACAGAGATATAATGAATAACCACAAATTTAAATATTTTCCTTAATGAGAATGAATGAGCATCTTGATTTCTCTACAAATGTAAGGAGAAAAATATCTCCATATATATAATAATGCATAATATATAATATAAATAATAATATAGTAAATCACTCTCCAAAATGAATTTTTATGACTCTTTTCAAAGATTTATGACCAAAGGACCACAACTTCCAGGATAAACTACCCATCAAAGAGAGGAAAAAAAATTTTTCTAACAAAAAATTTTATCAGGATCATTTTGATTGCAGATGACTGAAAACTATACCCCAACTGGCTCAGGCATAAAGGGAATGCATCAGCTCATGTGACCAAGTCCAGAGTCGCGCTGTCCTTGTCTTGGAGCAAGACCCAGTGCTCTGCTCTCCTCTGTGGGTTGGCTCCACAATCATAGAGTCTTTCTTCTTGTAGTTGCAGATTCTGAGACAGCAGCTCTTGATCTCGCATCCTCTAGACTTCATGTCCAATGGCAATGAAGAGCTCTTTTCAGAAATCTCTAATTTTTTGCTTATGTTGGGCTCACATGTCTCTCTCTGGATCAATCCCTGTAGCCAGGAAAATGCAATGCCCTGGGTCAGATGCTCCACCCTGATTCTTGGACATGGTCTGTGAATGGAGGCAGGTAGCTTTCCACGGTAAAATGAAGGAATGTTTACCAGAAAGTGAACCAATGCCTATTTGTGGGGGAAAAAAACCCAGATGCTTACACAAAGACTTTTTTTCCTTCTATGAAGGATTTGGAATACAAATCAAGAAGAAATCTAACAGTGCCCACTGCCCCAGTCCCTAGAATTATATTCTATCAAGATTTTGATGTATTTCTTCTACAGATACCTATATTTTTTTCCATAACCTAATCTGTTTTTTTTACAGTTATAATCAAAATCCACATGTCCTTGAATAATGTACTTTTTCCTTATTTACCATTATTCTGTGAAGGTTTTTAGAAGTATTGACGTAGTCCTCGTGTTAATTCCTCCTACAGAAAAATTTATATCAGAAAATCTGATAGTTAAGCTTATTCTTCTCTGAGGATAAAGTAGATGCATGAGAAAAGGACGCAGAAATGCCTCTGACAATCATATATATTTAACGTAATTGGGAGCATACTCTTAAAATAGCCTCCCCCTCATGTAGCATTATATTGTGATCGGTTTTTGTATGTGTCTCTGAATGATTTTTGATAGCATGATTTTTAATAGTACCTTCTATTCCTTTGTCTGGATGTTCAATAATTTATTTGGCTGATCTCTAATCTGGCACTTCAATTAATATGAATTTTAACTGTTGCATATAAAAATAACTTCAACGAATATTCTTGAATATAAATCTATCTTTACATGTCTAATTATTTCCTTAGGATAAATACTTCAAAGCAGAATTACAGGGTAGGAGGATCTAAGATGTTGTAAGCCTTTGATTCATATTGCCAAAATGCCCTCCAGAAAGATGATTCCATTTATTTTCACAGACCCAGTCTTGCTAAAACTTGGTATTAAAATTGTTTTATTTTAAATTTAGAAATACTGTATTCATATAGTCAAGAAATTCTAACAGTCCTATTATTTCAATAGTTCTGCTTTCAGTGCATCTACTGATTAACACTATAACTCTATGGAATTTGTTTCTGTTTCTGGATATATCAAATTTGAATTGCATCTATAAACTTCTGTGCTAAAAATAAGACAAGTAGTTTAACACACCTCTACTACCTCTCTCTCACACCTTCTCACAATTTTTTATATTATTATATTTAGATCTCAATATATATTTGATCTTCTTAAACTAAGAGTTTTTAGTTTTATCCTTTGGCATTTCATTAAATTTGAGCAGAATCCTTCATCTCTCCAGCAAGTAAGATAGAAAAATTGTTCACAATAACTTCTCCCACTCTCCCCCACCATCGCTCTCCTTTACCACCTGTGTCCATGTCCATCAACTGTGCCATTACTTCTCCACTAGAGAGAGGCCATACAGCATGAATGGAGTTCATCAGGTGGACGTGGGGAGACCACATTCTGGATATAGTGGAAAGCCACAAGAACAAGGCATGAAAAGCATAGTGTGATATTAATAAGATAGCATTTAAAGTATTTTATTTGTCAATAGCAGTGCTTCTCCACCTCAGCACGAATGACATTTTGGACCAGAATTTCTTTGTTGTAGGGCTGTTTGTCGCTATAGGATGTTTAGAGTTCCCTGGCCTCTTTCCACCAGAGGCCAGTACTAACTCTCTCAGTTGTGACAACCAAACGTGTCTGCAGACATGGCCCAATGCCCCCTGCAGGAGTAATATGGCCCCAGGTGGAGAACCTGGGGTCTATAGACATTCCCCGGCAGGCCTGTCCACACCGCTGCGTTGACTTCAGTGGGACTAAACAAGTGCTGGCAGATGCGGTGCAGGGCACGGACAGGTGACAGCAGGAGGTGCAGGGAGGCAGGGCAGGGAGCCCTCTGGCTTGCTGCTTTTCTTCCTTGGAACCTCTAACTTGGTTTTTCCCTCTCCAGGTCTACTGTAGACACTTAGGTTCTCCTTTTCTCTTAAGGGACACTCCTGCTCTAGAACCAGAAGTTTCTCAGATATTTAAGTTCTCTTTCTAATGTTTATTTTCTAATGTTTTATACTTCTCTTATGAATTCAATTCCCATTTCAGCATTTTGAATAATTTAAACACTTTTCTTTAGAATTGTTTTCAGATTGCTCTGATTGATAGTTCATCCGTTTTGAGTTCTCTCGGTGTTGTATTTTTGCTTTTGAATTTTTACTTTGAGCTTATCTTCAGTGTGAGTCTTGCCGGGTGTGGTGATGAAGATCTCACCGCGGGGAAGTTTTTGCCTCTCACTAGGCACTATGAGTTGCACCGGTTTCACTAATCAAGTATTTAAGGTTAATTTCTCAGCTCATGATTTCCTCATCATGTAAAAAACTTAAGACTGGATCTCATACTTATGCAGAGCACAAATCTGTATACCTGTTTTCTTTCTGCTCGCGTCTTTTTCCACATCCCTGGTCCAAGGCAGATGCCATGCCTCACGAGGCCTCTCTGGCCTAGAGAGCACAATTTTATTTTAGTTCCAATTCACATATAAAACATCTCATCTCACTCCCCCTCATTCAAGGATCTCAGTTCCATTTCACATGGAGCCCAGGGAATGCAGCCTTAAACAGCTGGATAGAGTGGGTGTGAAAACTCCACCTGAAGACATAGATCCAATTCCAATGTCTTTTAGGGCTAATGGACATTCCACTCTGGTTGTCAGGCACCTGGAGATTTCCCTTTCTTACCTTTAAGCTCAGCTATGAATTTTATTTTGTTTTATTTTTTGCTGTTATAAATTATTCAGTTTCTCCGTGTTTAGAATGGAGGTAGGAAGCAGGCCTCACACTCAGTCTAGTCCGCAACTTTGATGCAAGGCCTCCTGGCAGTGCTTCTGCGTGGGTAGTGGGAAAATCAGGTTCAATGTAGATAAAAACTAGGTGCAGAGGAACGGGGTGGGCAGGAGCTGAAGTGGTGAGGCGGATAACAAACAGATGTGAAGGTTGTCACATGGGACAAAAGAAATCCATGACTTTTTCCTTGTAAGACCAAAGGTCAATGGAAATTTTTAAGTATTAGCAATGCATAACCAGACTTTTTTGGGAAGAAAACTGACAGTAAGATAATTGATGACATGTAGCACAAATGTCTAATGAGGGAAGCCAATTAGGAGGTGGATGATAGGGTCAAGCTAAGATGATAGATAAGGAAAAGCATTAACACAGTGGTAGTCATGATGGATAGGAGATGAAATACAGGGAATCTTCCTGAGATGGCCTTTTAATATTTGGCAAGTAATAAAGGATGAGAGAAATGGACTTGGAAGGACACTGAGGTTGCTGCATAGGAGGCTCAAGGGACCAACAGGGGCGGATTTGGGTGAGGCTGAACCACACCCAGAAATCTGAGTCTAGTGTTCAAATGAAAATGGTGCTTAATAAAGAGAGTCAAAGCTGGAAACATAGATTTGGGAAACATGGACACACAGGAAGTAGTCGGGCAGGTGGACAACATCACTTGATTACAGGTAAAGCAGCAGGACAGAACCAAGATGGAACACGTGGGAAAACCAACAATTAAAAGACAGATGGAGAAGGAAGAATGAAAAACATGGATGAAAGTAGCAGATGTACTAGTAGGAAGAGAATATAGGAAACATGGCAGTGCTAAGGAGAAGCAGGATGTTAAAAAAAAGAATGAATCAACATTGTCAGCGCTACAGAAAAGTGGAAGAGAGAGGTTCTGAAAATAAGGAAAAAGGATGAAGTGAGGATTTAAATGTACTGAGCCATTGTCTTTCTTTTTTTTCAGTCCCTTTTGATTGTATACGTTCCAGATGTACAGCTTTATAATTTGGCATCTGTATACACCACAAAGAGATCATCACCGCAAGTCTAGATACCACCATTTTATTTCTTAAAAGGGGGAATATTGAAGAAAATATGGTAAGATATTAACATAAGATAAAATCTGGGTACTACATTCGTGGATGTGTTACATTATTCTGTATATTTCCTATACTTTATATGTGTATAGTAATATGTAATAGGACATTATTAAAATTTAACAGAAATTTAAAGTGAAAAATTAAACCCTGATTAGATTGAGCAATTAAAAGACATTAGCTACTTTATTAAAGCTCTTTCCACAATAGCAATAGGCATGCTAGATGTCATGTTAGATGAAGAGAGGCTGGCAGTGGAGCAAGAGAGAACCGGGAAGACTGATTATTCTTCCAGAAAGTTTAGAAGTGTAGAAATGTGGGAAATTAGAGTAGCTGCGTGATGTGACAATAGGATTGGGGAATGCTTTTAGAATGGGGCACTGGCTTGTGGACTCATCAAAAAAGAGAGAAATTTAAGATTTAGGAGACAGAAGGAAGAGTTGATGAAGAATCCTGGAGAAGATAGGCTTTCTTCAGGTTAATAACTAAAAGTCATATAAAAAATTTTAAATGCAGTATTCAAATCATCAACTACTGCCATGTAACAATCCAAACCTAAATAAGAGATTTTTTTGTAAGTAGAATATATTTCAAATTGAGATTTCCTCCCCAGAGTTTACAAGGGTAAGCTCCAGAGAGCTCGCTCTCAGAAAATGCTCGACATGTCCTGGAAGGGAGCTGGAGAGAGCACCTGACACTGCTGTTCCCCAAATCTCAAAGGACCAGGAGATAGTAGTCAGCCCTCTGACAGGATGTTTGTCAACAAGCACTCACTATTTAGCAGATCCTGAGGTAAATGCAGGCATCCAGAATTCTAATGATCCCAGGAATCAGATGAGCAAAATAGATCTTCAAAACTTCCTTCAACTGTAATTTCATCAACATGTAAAGTGGATATGAAATGTGAGATACAGTAAAAGGAATCTAGTTTTCATGATTTAATTTCATCAGTTTCAAAATTTGTGTATATTTGCCATAAAATGTTAAACTCATTCAAGTAGAAGGGAGTTTTATCTAGTTTAGTACCCAGGGAAGATGACAGCTTTTTAAGCATTATGAATGACAAACATTTTTTGAACTTCAGCTATATACAAAGCACCAAGCTAGCCATGGGCACAGTCCTGATAATAAAGGCTATGCCTTCCAGGAGTCTACACGTTAACAAAGCAGACCAGTGGGTGCAAAGCTAAGCTAATAAGCGGTGAAAGCAATCACAGCTGAGTCTGGGCTGAGAGTGGAACTGCCTTGTTAGTTTCAAAATCGAAAGATTGTAGCAATTTTATATTTCATCTCAATAGCAAAAAGCTAATTTTATCTAAAAGTAGAAGTAAGAATGTATGGATTCCCTGCAAATGTGTGGGTAGTCCTTTAATTGAAGGGAAAGATGCATATGGTTAACATGTGGTGCTCACCACAAGAAGGGTCTAAATGGCAATTGACATTTGGAGCGGCTGAAGCATGCCAAACTTGAAACCAAGGACTTGAATTTGTGATGTGCACGCCGCTTTGCCACTTACTATCTCATGTGAGTTTGGGGAAGAAATATAATCTCTCCAGTTACAGCTGCCTCATTTGCAAAGCGGGGCTAGTGAGACCTACCTCTGAAGTTAGTTTGAAGATCAAAAGAGAACATGTATTTTAAAGTGTCTTGAAATGCAAAGCTTTATGTAAATGTTAATTACACATAAACATTAAAGAAAGTTTAAAAGAGAAGAATGTTTTTAAATATGAATAAGCTAAATATATCTGTAGAGAATGTGTATCCTACATGAAAGTGCACCCTCTCTCTATGCTATTCAGGAATAAAAAATTCATTAGTTTAATAAAAGCAAGGAAAATTACGCCTTAGGATTCCACTCAGTCAGTTCCCCCAGAAATGATGCACGACGTTGGATTTGCTGTAATACCATATAGCAGACGGTGTATTTAATCTTCAGCTGCATTTTCAATTCTAGTTTATCCAGAGGAGGGGAGAGTGGGCTCTTTCCAATAGGTTTTACATTTTGATAAACCTCGACACAGCCAGGGAAACTAAGAACCTTCTAGCAAAGAAAACACATTTTCCTCTATGAGATCATAAAAATAAAATCTATTGTGTTGACTAATATTTTAAATGAACTCACAAGGCTAAAGTTAATCACATTCTATGATTATGTGAATTATCATTTATTGTCTCTTTGCATGCCATTTTCTTTCCTCACTGAAAGTCATACATTTTCAAGTTTCCTTGTATAATTTCTACACAGAACCAACAATTAGTTTACTTGTGTTTTAAACAAACCCCAGCTCGTTTGTATGAGAAAGATAACATATCAAGCCATCCAAATTTCAACAGGCCACAGTGTCAGCAACAGCAGAGGATTCAAACCAGAACTGCAAAACATACTTCGACAAATGGAGGGCAATTGTTGTGTGGATCAGGCCCCAGGTTTCCGTTTAATTAATGGCTAACTTCTTTCTGCAGTGTAATGGGCTTGTTTTTTTTCAAGGTTGAAACATAACGATTTGTTCCATAGTATAATGGAATAATTTAAAATATCCTAGAAAAAGTCTTTGGAATGCATACATTTGCTTTCCGGATCATAAAACCAACAGGAACAATTTAGGTCAGATTGGAAAGACCGATCACCAGCAGAGCCCACTGCTAATCCATATTTTATGGAATGTACATATTTAATGAAATAAGAAGAGTATTCCATTTTAGAATGAAATGACATGCTGGTTGTTCTGTAATTAAAGAGAAGTGAATGACACCCACCACTGCCCTTTGCTTTTCACAATTCAGCTTCCTGGGGGTACCCTCACCCCAGGAAAAGGCCTGCCATTGTCTTCTTCTGCCATAATTCTTTCCATCTCCCTTTAAAACTGCAGGGCAGGGGCAAAAACTGTGTTCACTTTTTAAAAAATTGTCCTTTAGACATACCTGTCAGCAAATATTTAAAGTTCATTCCAGATGTGTTTGCCTTACTACCCCAGGGATCTCATACAAGAGGCCCACACTACTTTTCTCTCCAAGGGCCAATTTTGTATTTTTTGGTGGAAAGTTTTGGCCCACATGTGAGACAGAACTGGTTAAGGGTTGCCAGTGCCTGGTGTGGGAAGAAAGAAGAGATCATTTCATCCAGAATGACTCATTCCTGTGACCTCGCAGAGTAAGACATGCTGAAACAATGGACCCAGCTGGAGTTTGGAGACAGAGAGAACAGACACACGGGAGGGCAGCCTCAGAAACTTAACTCAAAGAGCCTTGCTCAGTGGCTTGCTCCAGTGCCCAAAACATCATCCTTAAAGTTTTAACCCTCTGAGTAAAAATGTGTGTGTATCCAGAAAGATCCCACAAATGTACGAAACCTCTAAAACAATCATATGTCAGAGTATGTATATATATATGTCATATGTCAGAGATATATATATATCTGTATATATATAACGGTACCTTAGTATGTATTAATGATCAGGTTACTTAGTGGGTTCTGAGAGAAGGGAGTTACAGAACAAATGGGTTTTTAAGGGAAAACCTTGACAGATCCAGAGCAAGGAGTGCTACTCCAAGAGCAACAGTCATGGGCATAGTCTGTATAGAGGGTATCCTAGTAACTGTGGATCCGCATTGGGACACAGACCCTTGGAATGTGGGGCGGAAGGAGCCCTGATTGAAGGGAACAAAGAAGGAAATATCAAAATCAATTAAATGTACATTTATTTCATGTCTTACTGATGACCCTTCTTTTACTAACAATGCAGGAATCAAACAAATATGTCTAAATGACTCCAGAGCAATAGAGACTGAAATGCTTTCATTGGGGAGGGAAGATAGAGCTGTCAGAATCCAAGAGAGGGAGAGAGAGAGAGAAAGAGAGACTGCCCTGCCCTGTGGGTACCTAGGAGGGGAAAAGGAAGGGGTAATTCTGAAGAGAAATATTACCTCCTTCAAAATCTCGCCTACAATTAAAGATGTTACTACCTTTGGAGTAAATATAGTCATTGCTATTCATTAGTTTCACTTTATTAAGGAATGTAGTCACCCTACTGTTTTCAGTAGCACAGTCATCTTCAGAGAGAGAGATCTGTGGGGAAGGGATAGATTGACAGGCTTGGCAAAACAACATGAGATACTCAAATCCCAGAGGCCAAACTCTCATGGTCAGCTGACCTGAAATCTCTTCCTTTTCAAAATACAGTCAGTCATCCACTCCTTAAAAGGGCAAAGGGAAGCCATGTAACGGGTAGGTTGCCATATTATTTAATATGAGTGCCAGAAACTATACATATGTTTTGATTCTTAATGATGTTCATGGCTGAGTGCCAACTTCAAAACGTTTTAAATATTATTCTACATCTATAAGCAAGAAGAAATTTGGGGGGCTATTAAGGAAGTGATTTCATTAGGATATTTCCAGTGAAAATGAAAGGACGGAAGAGCAGGAAAAAATATATATATATTATTTGTGAATGCCTTCAATTGACATAGAAACAGAAGACATCAGATTCAATCAGTAATCAGCTCCCAGACAATGAATGCATTGGCTGAATTGTCCATAATAAGTTTATCCTCAAGATGAGGGCACAGAGAAACAAGCATCTTAATTTGCTTCACTATTAGATTTGACATTTGGACCCAAGTTGTTTTTAGAACACTAACCTAAACAAGTGGTGGGTTTTCTGTGTAGTTTCTGGCTTAGCTTCTTTGAAATCTATTCCTCTGCCTCCCTCTAGTGAGTCAAATGCAACAGAACAGATGAAACACAAGCAACTCGTTTTGTTAAAAGTTTAAAATCGGGGGGAAAAAACAGGGGACTCCCCAGGACCTTTACGCTAAAGGTCAAAGTAACTTGCTATTTAAGCCCATATTACTTTCAGTTTAGGCGTTAACTCTATTTCTGTGGAGATTGTTTCAGAATAGCAGTGATGAGAACCTTAAAAGTAAAGTGATTGAATAAGTTAGGACTGGAAAACCTCTACTGAGGCACAGCTGGCTTTGTCAGAACCAAGTGGTTTACACACAGGTAATGTGTTTCAAGTACCCAGGTAGATATGCAAGAATGGAAGACATGCTGTTGCCTACACCATCTAAATGACCAAGAAAACACAGTGAAGGGACAATGCAAAATCAGTTAGGTAATTATGGCCCCTCTTTTCTACTAATCTCAGAACCTAAGAGATTCTGTGAGAAGAAATCCACAGGAGGAGAGGAAGCTGAAATATATGCCAATTTAATTCAACAAGTTCTTAGTGTCTAATACTTCAAGTTGAAAGAAAGGAAAAATAGAACAGAAAAGCACTTGAATTATGGATTTGTATTGTATCTGTGGTTACTGAGATGTGTGCATTAGAGACGTGAGTGAAAACTTACCGAGTCTAAGAGGGCTTCACTAAATAATTTTTTTAATAAGCTCTCAATTGTGAGTACCTTAAAAGTGTAGGTTTCTAAGCATAGAAGCATAAGAGATCAAAGTGGCACCTTGGAGATAAAGTAGAAGTAGGCAGCAAAATGGGATGGAAAATCTTGCTCAGGATAGAGATAGTGAATGCTGTTTTGGCATTAATTACCAATTATCATATCAGATAACTTTACACATTAGCTTTATATGTGAATTTTGATGGCCCTTAAATTATTCAAGGGTAAATTCCCTGTTACATGTCATGCCATACTGTCATTGATAAAAGCTCTGATAGTGGTTAAGTTCAGCCTGCTGCACTTTGGCTGCCTGGGGTTCATGGGTTCAGATCCTGGGAGCAGACCTACACTATTTATCAAGCCATGCTGTGGTGGTGACCCATATATAAAATTAGAGGAAGATTGGCACAGATGTTAGCTCAGAGCCAATCTTCCTCACCAAGAAAAAAAAAAAAAGCTGTGATTATGATTTGTAGTACACTCTCTCTTTTATTTATGCACCATTTATCAATCATATATATTGTACTAGCCACTGCTCTAAGCATTCAAAAATCAGTAAGAAGTGGCCTTTACTATTAAGAAATTCACACTAGTGGGGAAGTCACAAATATAAGTTCACAGCAGCAATACTGTGTAATAAGATCAATGATAAAAGTAAACAGTGGTGATGAAAACACACAGAAAAGAAAATCCAGATTGGGAGGGGAACAGTGTGGAGAAACTCAGAGGGTTCCCCTGGAGGAGGCACACAGATGCTGACTATCCGCCACAACGTGCCCAGAAAAGACCCAAAGATGTAGGTTGGATTTTGTAGACTCTATTTTCGCATCAACCTCCAAAAATTGCAAAAATTAGAACTTAAATAATCCTGAATCTCACAGAATCATTTTTTCTTTCTGTTTTCATTTATTTGTTTATTTTCAGATGTACATCATAGTACATTTCGAATTCTGTGTAGATTACATCATGTCCACCACCTGAAAACTAATTATAGTCTATCCCCTCACATGTGAGCTTGATCACTCCTTTTGCCCTCCTCCCTCCCCCCTTCCCCTATGGTAACCACCAATCCAATCTCCATTGCTATGTGTTTCTTTGTCGTTGTTTTTGTCTTCTATTTATGAGTGAGATCATATGGTATTTGACTTTCTCCCTCTGAATTATTTCTCCAAAGAGGATATACGGATGACCAACAGGCATATGAAAAGATGCTCAACATCATTAGCTATGAGGGCAATGCAAATCAAAACTACAATGAGGTATCACCTCACTCTGGTCAGATTGGCTATAATTAACAAGACAGAAAACAACAAATGTTGAAGAGGATGCGGAGAGAAAGGAACACTTGTTCACTGCTGGTGGAAGTGCAAACTGGTGCAGCCACTATGGAAAACAGTATGGAGACTCCTCAGAAAATTAAGGATAGATCTACCATATGCTCCAGCTTTCCCACTGCAGGGTATTTATCCAAAGAACTTGAAAACACAAAGGCATAAAGATACTTGCAGCCCTATGTTCATTGCAGCATTATCCACAATAGCCAAGACTTGGAAGCAAACTAGGTGCCCATCAAGGGATGAATGGATAAAGAAGATGTGGTATTTACACATGATGGACTACTACTCAGCCATAAGAAATGATGAAATCCGGCCATTTGTGACAACATGGATGGACCTTGAGGGTATTATCACAGAATCTTAAAATCAGTATCTTCCTTTATATCTACATTTTTCCAATAAGCCAAATCCCATTTGTGCTAACTCTTTCAGTTCTTTGGAATACAGCAGTGAAATCAGGTAGACAAGGCTATCACCCTCTGGGTGCTGTCAACTGGGGTAACAGGGAACAAATAAGTGAAAAAAATAAATTAACAAGGTAATTTGGGCTTGCCGTAGGCCCTATGAATGGAATAAATAAGGGGATGTCTTAAAGGGTAAAGGGGAACAGGTGGGAGCATGCAGAGTCTGGTCAAAGACTGCTTCTCTGAAGCACTGATATGTGAGATCAGACCAGAGCATGAAGAAGGCACAGCCAAGTGAAGAGTTGGGGTGGGATGGGAGCATCCCAGCAGAAGGAGCTATGAGGACAAGAGCCGAGCAGCTAGCCCTTCCTGGGGAGAGGAGGAAGGTCAAGGTAACTGAAGCACATAGAGTAAGGTGAGGTGGACTGTGGTCCACCTGGAAAAGTGGAAAACTTGGAAGGTAAGTAGGGGCTAAATGGGGGTAAGGAGGTTAGGTTTTATTTTTAGTGCCCTGGAAGGGATGGAAGGTAATTAAGCACGTGAGGCACAAAATCTGATCTGCTTTTGAAGACAACCACTCTGGCTGCTGCTCAGCAGAGAATGGATTGTGGAGAGAGGGGACAAAAGTGAAAGCCAAGACCAGGTAAGAGGCATCTTCAGTACCTCAAGTGAAAGATGATGGTGACTTAGACGAGAGAGGTGGTGTGGAGATGGAGATGAGTGAGTGAAGGTGAGATGCATTACGGTCACAGAAGCAACAAGGTTTTCTGACAGATTGGATGTGGATATGAGGAAGAAAATAAGTCTAGGTTGATTCCTAAGTATTTGGGGGACCCTTTGGATGGATGATGGTGCCATTTACTGATGTGGGGGATTCTTTGGAAAAGGGATTCAAAAGGGATGAGTGGAGACTCAAATATGAACAGGAAGGAGATATACAGCTTCTTAATACACCAGTTTGCTAATGGTAAGGAATATCTCTGTCTAGGATGGGGGAGTGGAGCAACAAATCTGTGATATCAGCCCTCTGAGGGTGGTGTTTGTTCTTAGAATGCAGAGAGTGGAGTTACAAGAAGGGTGGGATGGACTTCTTCCTACTCTCTCTAGGTCTGAGTTTGGGGTCTTCTTGGTGGCTTATCAAGGGAACAGGTAGTTCTAGCTGCTAACTTTGGGTGCTGACAGGGCTCAGCATACACAGGTCCCCTGGGACCACACAAAACAAAGAGGCAGTTCCATCTGGGAGCACAGGAACTCCCAGTGACTATTCTCTCTGGCTCAGCACAGAGTGAGGAGCAAAAACATCCAGCTTTCTGTTTCGCCCTGATATGTATTAGACTGCATACCTAGCACCCTGACTTTCCCATTTGCTGCCTAAGAGTGGGGTTTCAACAGCTGACCAGATCAAGCAGAAGAAAGGATCAGTGAATACAAATGGAACAGTAGAATTCATCCAACCAGAGGCACAAAAGAAAAAAGAATGAAGGGCCATATAGGATGCCATCAAGCACACCAATATTCACATTATAGGGATCCAGAAGGACAAGAGAGAGAGAAAAGAACAGAAAGCTTACTCAAAGAAATAATGACTAAAAAGTTTAACGTGTGGAAAAAAACAGACATCCAGATCAAGGAAGCCCAAAACTTACCAAAAAAGATGAATCTAAAAAGACTTACTCTGAGACACATTATCACTAAATTATGAAAAGCGAAAGACAAAGAGAGAATCTTAAAAGCAACAAGAAAAATGCACCCAGCAACATACAAGGAAATCCCCATAAGACTATGAGAAGACACTTCAGCATAAACCTTACAACCAGAAGGGAGTGGAATGATAGATTCAAAGTGCTGAAAGAAAAACCTACCAACCAAGAATACTCTATCTAGCAAAGCTGTCAGTCAGAATTAAAGGAGAGAGAAAAAGTTTCCCAGACAAAGAAAAACTGAAAGAGTGCATCACCACTAGACAAGCCGTAAAAGAAATGTTAAAGGGAGTTAGTTCTTCAAGCTGAAGCAAAAGAATGCTAATTAGTAAAAGGAAAACATATAAAGTATAAAACTCACTAATAAAGGTAAAAAATAGTTAAATTCAGAATATTTTAATATTGTGATGGTGGGCAAATCACTTATAACTCTCTTATAAAGGCTAAAAGACTAAAGTATTAAAAATAATTATAACAAGTAATTTGTTAATGAAAACACAATATAAAAAGATGTAAACTGTAATATCAAAAACTTGAAATGAGGGAGTGTAAAAACGTAGACCCTTTGTATGTGTTCAAAGTTAAGTTATCATCTTAAAATAGACTGTTATAACTATAAGATATTTTGTATAAACCTCATGGTAACTACAAAGCAAAAACTTATACTAGATACACAAAAAATAAAAAGAAAGGAATCAAATCATGCCACCACAGAAAATCATCAAATCACAAAGGAAATGAGCAAGAAAAAAGAATAAAAGAAATACAAAAAGCCAGACAACAAGTAGCAAAATGGTAATAATAAGCCCATATCTATCAATAATTACTTTAAATATAAATGGACTTAATTTCTCAATCAAAAGACACAGAGTGGCTAAATGGATTAAAAAAACAGAACTCAACTATATGCTGCCCACAAGAGGCTCACTTAAGCTTTAAGGACACAAATAGATAGAAAGGATGGAAAAAGATATTCCACACAAACAAAACACAAAAGAAAGTAGTGGTAACTATACTTACATCAGACAAAATATAAATTTAAGCCAAAGCCTGTAACAAGAGACAAAAAAGGTCATTATATAATGATAAAGGCTCAATTCATCAAGAGAATATAACAATTATAAATATTGCTACAACCAACATAGGAACACCTAAATACATAAAGCAGAAATAAACAGAACTGAAGAGAGAAATAGACAAAAATATAATGATACTAGGGGACTTCAATACCTACTTTCAACAATGGATAGATCATCCAGACAGAGAATCAATAAGGACACACGGGACTTAACTACATGTTAGACCAGATGGACCTGACAAACAAATATAGAATGTTCCATCCAACAGCAGCAGGATACACATTCTTCTCAAGCGCACATGGAACATTTTTCAGAACAGATTATATGTTAGGCCACAAAACAAGTCTTAATAAATTTAAGAAGATTGAAGACATATAAACCACCTTTTCTGACCACAGTGGTACAAAACTAGAAATCAATTACAGAAAGAAAACTGGAAAATTTGCAAATACATGGAGATGAAACAACATACTCATGAAGAACTAAAGCGTAAAAGAAGAAATCAAAAAGGAAATCAAAGAGTATCTTGAGACAAATTGAACATGGAAACACAACATACCAAACTTATGGGATGCCCCAAAAGCAATTCTTAGAGGGAAATTTATGGTAATAAATGCCTACTTAAGAAAAAAGAAAGATCTCAAATAAACAACCTATCTCTACACCTCAAAGGACAAGAAAAATATGAACAAACTATGCCCAAATTTTGTAGAAAACAGGAAATAACAAAGATTAGAGCAAATTAATGAAATAGAGACCAGAAAGGCTACAGAAAAGATCAATGAAACTAAGAGCTGTTTTTTTAAAAAGATAAACAAAATTGATAAACCTTTAGCTAGACTTAACTAAGAAAAAAAGAGAAAGGACTCAAATACAGCCATGTGCCACATAATGACATTTGAGTCTATGACAGAAAACATATATGATGTTGGTCCCATAAGATTAGTACCATACAGCCTAGGTGTGTAGTAGACTATACCACCTAGGTTTGTGTAAACATACTCTATGATGTTTTCACAATGACAAAATCACCTAACAATGCATTTCTTGGAACGTGTCCCTGTCATTAAGTGAGGAATGGCTGCAAATAAAATCAGAAATGAAAGAGGAGACATTATAATTGATACCACAGAAATATACAGGATTATAAGAGACAATTGTGAACAATTATATGTCAACAAATTAGATAACCTAGAAAAAATGAACAAATTCCTAGAAATGTACAACCTATCAAGACAATCGTGACAAAGTAGAAAATCTGCACAGAGGAATTACTAGTAAGGAGATTGAATTGGTAATCAAAAACCTCCCAACAAACAAAAGTCCAAGACTAGATAGTTTCACTGGTGAAATCTACCAAACATTTAAGGAAGAATTAATGCCAATTCTTCTCAAACTCTTTGAAAAATAGAGAGAACACTTCCCAATTAATTTTATAAGCCCAGCATTACACTGAGGCCAAGGTGAGAAAAGGACAATATAAGAGAAGAAAATTACAGGCCAATATCCCAGATAAACATAGAAGAAATAAATAGCAACCAACAAATAGCAAACCTCAACAAATAGCAAACCAAATTCAACAGCACATTAAAAGGATCATACACCATGATCAAGTGGGATTTATCCCTGGGAAGAAAGGGTGGTTCAACATATACAAATTGATAAATGTGATAGACCACATTAACAAAACTAAGGATAAAAATATATGGTCATCTTGGGGCCAGCCCAGTTGCGTAATGGTCAAGTTCTCATGCTCTGCTTTGGCAGCCCAGGGTTCACAGGTTTGGAGCCTGGGCACAGACCCACACACTGCTCATTAAGCCATGCTGTGGCAGTATCCCACATAGAAAATGGAGAAGGATTGGCACAGATGTTAGCTCAGGGACAATCTTCCTTACAAAAAAAAAAAAAATACATATATATGTATGTATATACACATATATACATACATATATACACATATATATACATATATATATTCATCTTACTAGATGCAGAAAATGCATTTGACAAAATTCAACATTTTTCATGAAAAAAACTCTCAATAAATTAGGTGTAAATAGTAAATATAATGGACTTCAACATAATAAAGGCCATATATGACAAGCCCACAGCTAAAACTGTACTCAATAGTGAAAAGCTGAAAATTTTTCCTTTAATGTCAGGAGAAAGATAAGAATGACCACTCTCACCACTTTCATTCAACATAATACTAGAAGTTCAACCCAGAGCAACTAGGCAAGAATCAGAAATAAAAGGCATCCAAATCAGAAAGGCAAAAGTAAAATTGTATCTGCTTGCAGATACCATGATCTTTTATAAATAGGAAACCTTAAAGATGCCACCAAAAAACTGTTAGAACTAATAAACCAATTCAGTAAAGTTGCAAGATACAAAATCAATATGCAAAAATCAGTTGCATGTCTATATACTAACAGTGAACTATCAGGAAAAGAAATTAAGAAAACAATCTCATTTACAACGGCATCTAGAATAATAAAATGCCTAGGAATAAATTTAACCAAGAAAATGAAAGACCTGTGCACTGAAAACTACAAGACACTGAAGAAAGAAATCAAAGAAGACACAAATAAATGGAAAGATAATCAATGTTCATGGATTGGAAGAATTAATATTGTTAAAATGTCCACACTACCCAAAGTGAACAGATTCAATGCAATCTCTACCAAAATTCCAATGGCATTTTTCACAGAGATAGAAATAATAACTCTAAAATTCATGTGGAACCACAAAAGACCCCAAAGCAATCTTGAGAAAGAACAAAGCTGGAGGCATCACATTTCATGATTCCAAACATTATTACAAAGCTATAGTAATCATAGCTGTATGGTACTGGCATAAAGACAGATGCAATGATGAACGGAACAGAATAGAGAGCCAAGAAATAAATCCACCTATATATATGGTCAATTAATTTTTGACAAAAAAGCCAAGAATATACAATGTGGAAAGGATGATCTCTTCAATAAATGGGGTTTGGAAAACTTGACAACCACATGGAGAAGAGCAAAAGTGAACCACTATCTTGCACCATGCACAAAAATGTAAGACTTGAATGTAAGACCTGAAACCATAAAATCCTAGAAGAAAACATAGTGGGTAAGATCCTTGACATTGGTCTTGGCAATGTGTTTTTGATTTTATAACAAAAGCAAAGACAAAAATAAACAAATGAAACTGTATCAAACTAAAGTTTCTGCACAGCAAAAGAAACAATCAACAAAATGAAAAGGTAATCTATGGAATGGGAGAAAATATTAGCAAACCACCTATCTGATAAGGGGTTAATATCCCAAATGTATAAGAAACTCATACGTCCCAATAGCAAACAATCAAACATTCCAATTAAAAATGGGAAAAGAACCTGAATAGACATTCCTCCAAAGAAGATGTGCAAGTGTCCAACAGGCACATGAAAACATGCTCAATGTCACTCATCATCGGGGAAACGCAAATCAAAACCATGATAAGATATCATCTCACACCTGTTAGGATGTCTTTTATCAAAAATACAAGAGATAACTAATGCCGGAGAGGATGTGGAGAAAACAGAACCCTTGTCCACTGTTGGTGGGAATGTAAACTGTGAAGTCTCTATGGAAAACAGTACGGAGGCTCCTCAAGAAAGTAAAAACAGAACTACCATGCAATCCAGCAATTCCACCTCTGCGTTTATATGCAAAGGAAATGAAATTATTATTTCAAAGAGGTATCTGTATTACTGTGTCCACTGCAGTGTTATTCACAAAAGCCAACGTATATAAATAACCTAAGTGTCCATTGACAAGATAAAGAAAATGTGGTATACGTACACAATGGAATATTAATCAACCTTACGAAAGAAGAAAGTCCTACCATTTGTGACAGTTTGGAGGAACCCAGAGAGCATTACGCTAAGTGAGATAAGCCCAAGACAGAAAGATAAATACTACATGATATCACTTACATGTGGAATCTTAAAAAAAAGTTGGACTCATAAAAACAGAGTAGAACAGAAGTTGCCAGAGGCTTTCAGGGAGGGAAATAGGGAGAGGCTGCTGAAAGGGCACAAATTCTCATTAGAAGATTAATAAGGTCTGAAGCTTATTAGGTATAACATGGTGACTACAGTTGATAATACTGTATTGTATATCAGAAATTTGCTAAGAGGGTAGAACTTAAATGTTCTCACTAAAAGCAAAGGTGTATGAAGTGATGAATGTGTTAACTAACTCGAAGATGGGAATCCTTTCAACACGTACACGTATAATAACTAATCAGGTTGTACACTTTAAATACATTACAATCTTATTTGTTGATTATATCTTAATAAAGGTGAAAAAAGAAAAAAACAGCCATCAGCCTCATTGCATTTAATAGCTGTACTCTCCCACCCAGTCCTCAGTTTTCTATCCTACAGGCCTGAAGTGTAGGCCCTTACGTTTCCAAGTCCCGATCCTTTAAAAGGACTTGGTGTGGGGGAGGTGGAGAGTGGAAGACCCCAAAATAATCTCCTTTTATCCTTCCAAAATCTGTTTTCATTTCTTATGTGTGCTGTCCAGCAGAGGGCCCCCTGGTACCTTTGTTCTCAACCAGTCAACAAAATAATTTAAATAAGTGGCCAGAAAGTTCAGAATCCACTTGATTATATCATATTGATCATTTATCATCCTTACAAGCAGTTAGAGATGATCTTAATGTCACAGAACATATGTGTATATCCTGCCAGACAAGGAGACAAGGCCGTGTGTTGTGGAGGATATGCTGAGAGCTGGTAGGTAGCCTGTAGCTGTGTCTGCGAATGCTGAGTGTGAATTAACAGACTTGAACTAGCGGGGTAAAGTCACGTTATTTGATATGAAAATTCTTGCAAATGATGTTTCAGAATTAACATTAAAATGCTTGTTTTTAAAAAAGATCTGATTTCTTCGCAGGCTAAGTTAACAGGGAATTTAGTCTTCAATCAAGTTGGAGAACCCAAGACTATCATCTTGTTTGATTTTTAGTCAAAGTTAATCAGTTAAATAAACATTATTTGCTTCCAGTCTACCTTTAATTAGTAAATTTGAACATCACATGCAGTATGTTTTTGTGTTCTCTCTTCTGGAAGTAAGCTATTCTAAATCTGTAAACTATCTTATTTCCTGAACTACATTTTCTTTCTCAAAGCATTTAATAGTAATTAAGAACTTCGTTTGTCTAATTCATTTTCCCTGGGAAAACCTTGTGGTCTCTACATTTTAATTTATTTAAAATTAAGTTTGGCTTTCTGCATGATACTGTGTTAGGGGACACATGACATTACCCATTTGCCAAAACCCATAGAACTACAACAGAAAGAGTGAGCCCTAAAATGCATTAGGGACTTCAGTTAGTAATAATGTGTCAATATCAATTTATCAATTCTAACAAATAAACCATACTAGGCAAGATAATAACAGGGGAAATTGAGTGATGGAAAGAGGGGATATATGGCAACTCTTTGTACTATCTGTTCAATTTTTCTATAAACTTATATCTGCTCTAAAAATAAAGTCATTAATTTCTTTTAGAGAAAGGGAGAGAAGAGGAAAGAGTAAGATTCTAACACCCCTCGCACCTCAGGGGAGGAGAAACCAATAAGGTCTGCCTACTCCCTCCGGGCAGAGCCTCCGAGAGCAAGCCTTGGAGAGCTTGCAGTCTGCTGACTGTCTGAGAGTTTCTGACTTAGGAAGTTATTTCAGGGGAGAGGATACACTTAGCATTTGCATTTCTAACAAGTTGTGAGGTGATGCTTCAGCTATTTCTAGGCAGAAGGGCAGCCTCACAGAGATTTCTGCCACATCACAGGGCAAGGAAGCCACAGACATCTGGACCCACAAGCCAGGCAGTCACCATGATTGGAGGGGCCAGGCTTGTCAGCACTGAAACCAAAAGATTGAAAACCAAACCTCAGGATGGGCAAAGAACATCTCAGAATCCCTGTGGGGACCAGTGATGCGAGGACTTGATGTCTCCAGCTTCTCCTCATCTTGGCACTTCAGAAATTCCCTAACACAGACATAGCCCGTAAATTTGAGGAAGGCGGAGGGCCTCTGCTGATAAGATGATTGTCACTGCAGCTGAATGGGGCCTTAAACTAGAAATAAAAGAAATAAATTCTAGTTAAAAAAAAGATTCTATTTGTTACACATACACACAAAAATAGTGAACTTTGGTAAATTCTTTGTTTACCAGTGTCATAAGATTCACAATATAAACCAAAAGGCCGTGGAAAATTTTTGATGGTCTCACTGTTTATAGGTTGCTCTGATACACAGGGTAGTCATTGATTACATCCTGACAAATTACAGGCATACCTCATTTTATTGTTTTTCACAGATTCTGCGTTTTTTATAAAATCCTCTACCAGCAAAAAGATTGCAAATTGCTGAAGGCTCAGATGCTGGTTAACATTTTTAAATTAACGTATGTACATTGTTTTTTTAGACATAATGGTATTGCATACTTAAGAGACTACAGTATAGTATAAACATAACTTTTATATGCACTGCAAAACCAAAATTTAGTATAACTCCCTTTATTGCAATATTCACTTTGTTGCAGTGGTCTCAAATCAAACTCGCGATATCTCCCAGGCATTCATGTAATTGTCCGTTATTCCTAAGGAAAGAATTACACTCTCTTCCATTCTCATAATACTGGCTAACGTAATTCATTAACCAGAACTGTTCAATTTTATCACTCTATCAAAGGAAAAAAATACCTGCAATCTTAAGCCAGTACTAATAGGGCAGTTTCACTCAAAACTTGCTGAGTATGTTTCTGGCACACATTCCACCTGCCAAACCCATAGTCCTGGCAAAACTGTAAGGTGGGATATAGGAAAGAACTAAAGCTTTAGGGTCTATTTGAACACTTGCAGATGGATTTTATACAGTTGCTCCATTCAGATGGATGTGAATATGTTCTTACTATTGTCTGTCTATTTTCTGGATGGCTAGATGCTGTTCTCTGTTGAAAGTCAACTGTCTTCTCTAGACTTTGTATTTCTTTCTCTTTTTCTTTCTCTTTCTTTCTTTCTGTCTCTCTGTCTCTGTCTCTCTCTTTCCTTCTTTCTTTCTTGCTTGCTTTCTTGCTTTCTTTCTTTCACTGAGGAAGATTCACCCTGAGCTAACATCTGTTGCCAATCTTCCTCTATTTTGTATGTGGGCTGACACCAGAGCATGGCCACTGACAGTGGTGTAGGTCCACGCCCAGGAATCAAACCTGGGCCACCAAAGCATCAAACTTAACCACTAGGTCACTGGGGCCGGCCCCTAGACTTTGTATTTCTCACAGGGGAATTATTCTCCTATTTGTGTAGTAATAAATTTTACAGAGAAAGTAATGAAAATCTTTCCCATCATCCAGGAACTCCATTGCCCTTATCATCCTCCATAATCAGAGAACATTGAATGAACAAATGACACTGTCAAAAAAGCTTACAAAGTTCCATGAAGACTTCCCGTGAAGTTTTATGCAGGCCACTCAAGTTTATAACTAACAGGTACAGGCAGTTTTTCCCATGAATAAACTACAGCGTCCCTTGTATGAACTTCAGCCCAGAGACCTGGAAACCACACCAGGGTGTGACTGCTCTTGAACCTCATGGAAAGAGTTCTTATCAGGAACCATTAAGGGAGTGGGAGTGGGCAACTGCAGTAAAGCTGCAAAGAATCAACGTTTGAGTTCACATTTTTCAGTTATAAAGATGTGACTCAGCCATTTCCTGGGCTCCATGCCTGTGTGACATGTAAACGAAGAATCTCTTGGGATTCTCGAGACGAAGATGACAGCATGAAGGAGAAAGTTTTCCGAAGACTTTTCCAGATTGCTAGATTTGAATGGCTTCTTCGAAAACAGATCAACACCTGTGAGTAGCAGGATCTTGTAAGTGCACATTCTTGCTTTGCCTCATTTTTCCCTTTCTTTTCCTAGCCATCTTTCCCCTCTGTTAGTTTAATATTCTAGGTTGTTAATTATCAAGGATGGAAATTTTAATATATCTTCCTTTAATTCTAATGCTTTTATTTCCGAGAGTAATCTCTGGAATTTGACAAGACCTGACTAATAGGCACTAAAGGTGAGTAAGCTTAAAGACCTGGAGATTGTGCCACTTTCCAGGTGGATCCAGGAACTCAGTTGTATGACAGGATTTGCTTCCCTGGTTAGGACAATAACAAATGGGTGAGTGGCTAAGGGGAATACTTCATGACGCCTTGATTCTATTATTTTTTGTCTTTCTCTGCATCACAATCGTCGCATAGACTCCCATTCTTCATCACTTTTATTGAGCCTGGACAACTGAAAGCAAAAACAATATGTCAGTTTCCTCTGATGATATTTCCAGACTTCACTGAAATCAGATCTCTTCTCAAAAAGATGATTTCTGCCTTGTGCCCAGGTTTATTTGGGGGAAAAAATCCAATAACTATTAGCTGTTTGCACTTTTATTGTGTTTTCAATCTTCAAGCTGTTCACTCAATTGAGTTTTTCAGAGGATGTGAAGTTTGTTGACTTCCAACTATAAGCTTTTCTTCAATAAAAAATATTGGGTTGCAAGAAAACAGGTTTAAAGAGACATGTAGAGAGGCCTCTAAAGCTTTGTGGTTTTTATAATAAACGTTATTTATTGAGCTGCCACTGTGTACCAAACTCTGTACTAAGAGCTATACATTTATTATCTCATTGAATCCTCAAAACATTATTTTTAAGTAAGACGAAGAAATTGGGGCTTAAAGAGTTTAAATAATTTACCTAGGTCAACAGATTAGTAAGGACCCACGAATGTGACCTTATGTATATAAGGACCTATGTATGAGGTGCTATGTATGAATAGGACATTTGTATGACATATTAAATGTCATTGATGCAGAAAAACATATTTGAGATTTGTCTTTTGGCTAAGAAAACACTTATCTACAGTCCAAGCATCATTTTATCTTTTGTAAAATTAGATTGAATCTAGAAAATGTTATGCTGAAGCTCAGAAGTCAACCAAAACCTCAGCTGTAGGTACAAACACATAGCTTTTGTGAAGTTTGCCACTTAATGTGGAACTGGGTAGACCATGAGATACTGCCATAGTCTGACAAGAACACTAGCAGTCCTCCCTGAGCAGTCTTAATGATGGGGCTTTGGGGTACAGTTATACTCACAAGCAATTATATATTATAAGTGAATCTCCTCCCTTAAGCTGACAACCTCTGTAATCTGGCCTTCTCTCTCTAGCCTTATGTCTCTTGTCTCTCCTCTCAAGCTACATTAGGGCTTGGCAAATTTTTTATGTAAAGGGCCAGATGGTAAATATCTTAGACTTTGTGGGTTATATGATCTCTATTGCAGTTTCTCACCCTTGTCATTGTAATGTGAAAGCAACCATAGATAATACATAAATAAATGAGCATGACTGTTTCCAATAAAACTATATTTTTAAAAACAAATGATGAGGTGGATTTGGCTTGCAGGCTGTTAATTTGCCAACCCCAATTCTAAACATACATTAAATTACCTTAAATTGATTAAAACTTATAAAATACTTATATCAGAGCCTGAAACACACTATGTTCCTTTGTTGCTGTTAGCACTGTGGAGTGGATTCTGACTCCTAGCAACCCTGTGTACAGCAAAGCAGAGCCCTGCTCGATCTTTTTGCACCATCTTCTTGCCTTCCAGTGCTATATCAGACAATTCTGTACTGCTATTCATAGGTTTTCATGGCCAAAATATTTTGGAAGTGAGTGGACAGGTCTTTCTTCCTAGTCTGTCTTAGTATGGAAGCTCAGCTGAAATTTGTCCACCTTGAGTGACCCTGCTGGTTCTTGAAATACCAGTGTCATAGCTTTCAGCAGCACAGCAACATGCAGCCACCACAGTATGACAACCAACAGACAGGTGGTGTGGTTCCCTGACTTGGAAATGAACCTGAGCACACCAGTGAGAATGCCATGTCTTAAGCACTAGACCACCAGGGCTGGCTACTAAGTTCTATATAAGCTAATAAAATAAACATGGAAGTATATGCAGTTCCCCACATATACCATGCCCTCTATGCTTCCAAGCTTTTGCCCATGCAACTCTTTCTTCCTGAAATTTTCTATCCCCTTCTGTACCTGGATAACTTTTGTGATCTTTAAGATTCGATTTGATGTCGACCTCCACCTCCAGGACACTTTTCTTTCTATACCTCCCCAGTCTGAGTTGTTATGCCTGCCCATTGCTGTCACAGTAACTTGTGCCTGTCCCAAACAAAGCCCTCACCACTTGACATTGAGCTCTCCAGAAGACCACAAGCTCATTGGTAATAGGGACTTTTTCCTTCCACTTGAATTCCTCAATTTCTAACAGGAGATGCTTATAAAAGTTTTTAAATCACTGAAGAATGAAAATCTTCGAATGGATAAACTAAAAGTTTTATTCATAGGGTCCCAGTGACTAAATTCATAATCTAAACACAAAGTTACAAATCTTTTCTCCCAATTTATTCTCATTCATCACAGGCATCAGGAGAAGCAGAGTGAAATACCTCCACAAGAGAAGAATTCTGCTCCCTTTTTAACGTCAAGTAAATTCTAAAAAAGGAAATGTTTTAAGAACAGAAAGTAAAGCACCCTAGAAACTAAGAAATATGAGTATAATAAAAGTAAATATTTAAAAAAATAAAGAAAATACCCTAAGAAATGAGTAATGTGAATGTACATGAAGGTGAAGACCTCATCTAACATTTACTACGTATATTGCTTAAAGGTTTGCTTAGGACATTTCATCTCTTAGTTTTTCCCTATCTTCTAATGAGAAGTCACATTTATGTATGTTTGCATTTGTTAAATAAATATAAGTGTGTGTTATGTGCTTGATGTGATAAGTATCCAAAAATTAATAAACACAGACATCAAAACTTACCAACATATCTAGAATAAGAAGTCAAAAGTAATTGAGTACAATAAGTGTAGTGACTGTCTTCTGCTTTCTAAAATTCAGCATTCTTTTCCCTTTCTTTTGTTAACTGAATACCCTACTTTCCACAGAAGAACTGCCTCATTCCCATTGCTTTGGTGGGACTCCCAGTCTTGGTGGGTCCACCCATCATGACACTCTGCCCTTTTCTACCCAAGGTGCTTTACTCCAGCAAGTTCAATCAGTCACCCTCTCCAGATGTTTTAAATTTTTAATGAACTGACACAAGGATGGAAATGATTGGCCTTGAATCTTCCCCATGAGCATCCTTCAGGTCTCCCTTTATTCTTATTACCTAGCTCTCCAGAACAGTCAGACTCTTCCCCTTTCTATTGATACTATGAGCTACCTTAAATCTTTTCTTTTTGGCCTAAGTTAGAAGATTTTGTTGCCCATAACCAAAACATATTAATTGACACAATAAAAGAATTCAGATAAAACAGTTTTAGAACTTAGAGAAGAATTACTTTGGTGAATAGGATTAAAAAGGAATCCATGGGTAAGTTGGCATTTTAGTTAATCTCTGAAAAAAATATAGAAATTGAATATGAAAAAAATAGAAGGAAAGAGGTATCTTAAGCAGGATAGTTGTATGAATAATGATGTGTAGGCAAGAAATTTGGGGAGACTACAAAGGACCTTTCAAATAGTTTATTTGACAGAAAGAGAAACTATGTAAAAGGAAGAAATAATTAATTAATAAGACAAAGACAGAGTACCACAATTGACTAAATGTCAACTTGTGGTACAAAATGGCCTCCATGCTACAATCAAGTAAGTGCTACAAATAGACAACTAGTTGATTGAGGATGTTGTGGGGGACTGGAATTGGCCACCCCAAGATATATCTCTTTGGCATGAGGGTTATTTGGGGCTGGTTACTTTTAATAAACTGCAGACAGGAAGGCAACTCTGAAAAGCAGAGTTTACTTACCCTTTGTTAAGAGACATTTACATTTTAAGGGAAATCTCCATCTGTAAAGGTGTCTCCCTCTCTGTACCAGGAAGAAGGGGGAATGACCTTATCTCTAGAAACTGTTAATCAATGCCTAAGGCAAGGACTTAAATCTGAATCTTTTTTACTGTACTTGTGTGATAACCTCCTGTAGCTGACTCCCCCTACTGCCAACATCCTCCTTTGTCTTTAGCTGAGGAGGATATTTAAGGTGGTGGCTTCAGCCATTTTGGTGAGTTGTTCAGCTTGCCTGAGCCTCTCCCATATATACATGTTATAAAGCTTTGTTTAATTTTCTCCTGTTATTCTGTCTCATGTGAATTTAATTTGTTTTCCAGCCAGAAGAACCCAGAGAGGGTAGGGGAAATGTCTTCCTCCCCTACAATGTCCTGTCCACTAGTTTCAACACTTGTTCTAGTCTTGTTATAATAGATACCTGGAAAGAGAATAGAGCTCTTTCTAGGAGCCATTATATTATTAAAAATATTGTTGTGCCCTTAAGACACCATTGAAACTGGAGAAGACTTTACAATCTGGTTAAAGCACAACTGGTTTAGATTTGGATGCTACTAGTAAAGAGAAAGCTTTTTATATGTCAATGATGCCATAAAACCAAATTAGGACATAAAATAAAATTCTATTCACAATGAGTAAAAATTAGAAAAACTAAGAATAACCCTGCAAGAACCTGCAAGAGCAAATAAGGAAAAAGATCATAAAAATTCAGTGGAAAATGAAAACAGTAGAAATTATAGATATTTCAATATTTCTCTAATTTGTTTATCAAAACCTTACTCAAATTTACAATTTTTGTCTTAAACTGAACCTTAATGATTCCAAAATTTATCTGGAAGAATAAATAAAATAGCCAAGAATTTTTAAGGAAAAAAAGCAAATTACAAAAAGATTTTAGCTGTGCTTGATAATAAATAAATGAAGAGACATTTAGTTGAATAAAACAGTACAAATGAGGCAGAAACAAACCCTAGGTATTAGGTTATAGGCTAATGTAGGGTATATGTTTATCATCAAAAATCCATGGGGAAAGGAGTTGGGGCCAGCCCAGTGGCATAGTAGTTAAGCTCTCACACTCTGCTTTGGTGGCCTAGAGTTCATGGATTTGGATCCTGGGTACAAACTTGTTCACCACTCATCAAGCCATGCTGTGGTGGCATCCCACACATGAAGTAGAGGAAAATTGGCACGGATGTTATCTCAAGGCCAATCTTCCTCACCAAAAAGAAAAAATCCATGGGGAAAGTAACAGATTACTCAAAAAATGTTGATACAAAAGCTGCCTGATATTTGGAAAATAAAATTATTTTCTAGTGTTTGTCTGAAATTACATCTTTGTACATTCTATTGTATTAAATAGTAAAAATAATAGCAAAAAAGAAATGAAACTAATCTAGACTAAAAATGAGTTGAATCTTTATTTAACCAGTTTCATGGGGAAAAACATTTTAATCATAAATACAATGGAAGAAATCCAAAGTAGAAATAATTATAATGCAGCAATATACTGGGAAAAGTATTCTGACATAAATATGATAGAAAAAATAACTAATATGTTTCATATACAAAGAGATATTAAAGATAAATCAAAAGAAAACAGTAAGGTGCCAATAAAAGATAAATAAACGTTGTGAAAAGACCAATCATAAAAGAGGAATTGAAAATTAACAATAAATTTACTTAAAAATCAACCATAATACTAATCAAAGAAGTGAAATAAAAACAGATATACTATTGTCCTATTAAATTAACATACACATCAAACTTGATAATGGTCAACATTGATAAATGTAGTAAAATGAGCACCCTTGTAGATTACTGCCGGAGCTTTAAATTAGTAAAAACTTTTCTGGAAGCAATTTGGCAATATGAATTAAAAGATTAAAAAATGTTTATATTCATTGGTTAACTCAAGGTATAAGAATCTATCCTCAGAGAATGGTGGTGGGGAGTGGGAGGGGGCAGAATGAGAGGGTGAGATCAGTGGATTGTGTGTTTGAGCATTGCTTTATTTTACCAGATGTTAAAGAAAGCCACGCACTTCATGTTGTGTCAGCTAAAGGGTTGTCATAGTGTTTAGAAGGAACAAATACAACTTATATGGCTGGCTTCATATCACTCATATACTTTCATAATAATCATAAAATGCTACTCTCCATGAAGTTTGAGTTTTGAGTGCATCACACAGATTCTCCAAGAGAATTACTTTGTTTTTTGAAGGAAAGTGGTAACAAAGCCTAGGTAACAGATTGTGTTCATATTGACGATCCATTTTTCACATTTCTCCCATCATTCACATGTTCACGTGAGATCTGAATGTCCTTCATTTGTTCACTTCCACTTTCCTTTATAGGATACCCTATTTCTGCCAGACTCTTCGAAGCCTAATTTGTTGACATGTTGTTTACACGTACTGCTTCCTACCTCTTTTGTTTAATTCTTGTCTGCTTTAGTTTTCTCTATTGCATTAAATCATCCTTTAAAAAACACCATTGAAATCTTTTTAGCCAAATTTCAAGGTAGCTTTATTTTATTTTATAAGACTGAATGCATAACTTTTGAAGTAAATATCAATAAAAGATGTTTCTATTAGATTAGACAAATTCATAATAAACATTATAATTTAAATATATATTTCTTGAGTTTTCCATAATGATACTAGCTCAACACAAGGTTGACATAAGGAAAGCCATATTGTAGAAAAGAAACCACATTGTAACTTTGAATGACTTCTGATTAACAACCCTGACTCACCAGCCCCTTTGAATCTTTGCTTTAATTTGCCTAGGTAAGAGTTTGTCTGTGAGGGATTTGAAGATTTTATGGCCCCTCCCAGTTGTAATAAGTTGATAACTTTGTTCTTTTGAGTTGTTTAGGAATGTTATGACCCCAGGCAGAGAGCCTATGCTGATAGCCATCATCAATGACAACTGAAAGACCAGGATATAGGGTGTTGCTCTGGTCTCTGATGCACATCCAGTAAAACAAAAGACTATCAGGAACTCAAACCAGATGTCTGCCTCCACCAGAGATCAGCCACATCTCCCATCTGGAGACCAGCCCCATATGTGACTGGCCTGCAGTCTTTGTTCTGGGAGATGGCTCTTTCTGACGTTAGTTGGCCATCTTCCCCCTTGCTAGCAAGCTGTAATAAAAAATCCTTTCTCTCCTACCACCTTGTCTCTTGAGTATCGGTATGTCTGGCAGCAGGCAGATGACCTCCCTTGGACAGTAACAATAATAATATTATTTCAGACAAGGTGTCTGAGGCTCATAAGATCCTATCAGGATGATAGTAATTCTTCCAGTTTCAGCATGGCAGAATATCACAGATCTCAGGAATTTAAATCATCAAAGCTCTGTTTGAATGAATAAATGAAAAGAGATCAGTGTCCTATGAAAATAAATGAGGATAAGCAATGGTCAATCACCCCCAGAAATAGGCATATGTACTAAGTGTTTGAGAGTCAGTAAAACATTCTCAGCACTGAATGATTCAGAAGAAGCTTAACTTACGCCAATAGTGGAATACCTTTAGGGAAAATCTGTGTTATTCTTTGCAGGTTACCAACTCATGTGAGGGAAGAGAGCAGACAAGTAAGAATGTCTGAGGAAATTTTGAGGGGTAATGAAATTGTTGGATTATAAAGTTACTAAAGAAGTTAGGAATTACACAATAATACCTTTCTTGTTGAGCACAATTTAAAAGTAAATCCCACTGCTCTTCCCAAGCACACAAAAAGAAATTAACTTAAAATTCAACAGGAAATCTATAATAGCCGACTTTGGTTCATAAGAATTTACATAGTAACTAAGCAATTTGAATCAACAAAACTTGGCAGTGAACAAACATAAAGTTAATATTGCTTTATGTGAGGAGATGTTAAATTGGAGGTATTGAATGTGGCAATGACCTTTAACGAATTTACAGCATAAAACATTATAACCTGAATGTATAATTCCCACTGACCTTAAGAACTGAGTCTAGAGGGTGCAGATTTGGAACGGAGGAAGATTTTATGAAGAGTATTTTTGAAAGAGCTGTTTAAGTATTTTGAACCACAATGCCCTCCAAAATGAGAAGGAATGGTTACCACATGTTCCCTTTACCTCAAGTTTTGAAAGGAGATGTATTAGCAAGAACTTTTAATGGAACAAAAGTTTGTATACTCAAATAGGAAAACTGAGGCAAGTTTAATGAGAGAGTATGTATAAATTTATGATAAGGCATAAGGGAAACCAACAAAACTTGGTAAAACTCCCCAGAACTAGCAAGAAAAGGGGGCAGTTATCATCCCCAAAACTGAAGCGATGAGATGAGTTTGTGTTACTGGAAACCAGTGAGACCAATAGCTGAGAGGGAGGGAGGATCAACAGGATCTGTGATACAGGACTATGGTAATCTCAGATCCAAATACTTACACACGAATGTTCATAGCAGCACTATTCTTAACAGACAAAAAGTGGAAATAACCCAAATGTCCATCAACTGAGGAATGGATAAACAAAATGCAATAGGGTGTTATTTAGTCATAAAAAGGAATGAAGTACTGATACATGCTACAACATAAACGAACCTTGAAAGCATTGTGCTAAGTGAAAGGTGAGTCACGAAAGATCACGTGCTGTGTGATTCCATTCATATTAAAATCCAGAATAGGGAAATCTGTAGAGACAGAAAGTAGACTAGTGGTTGCTTAGGGCTGACAGAGGGGAGGAGAGAGCAGTAGGGGAATAGGAGGATAGTAACTAAAATTGACTGTGGTGATGGTTACATAACTCTGTGAATATACTAAAATCCATTGAATTGTAAACTTTATTTTTTTTATTTTTTTTCCTTGTTTTGGCCTTTCTTTTTTTTTATTATTATTTTTTATTGAGTTATTGATAGGTTACAATCTTGTGAAATTTCAATTGTACATTAATGCTTGTCAGTCATGTTGTAGGTGCACCACTTCACCCTTTGTGCCCACCCCCCACCCCACCTTTCCCCTGGTATCCACTAAACTGCTCTTGGTCCATAGTTTTAAATTCCTCATATGAGTGGAGTCATACACAGATTATCTTTCTCTCACTGGCTTATTTCACTTAACCTAATTCTCTCAAGGTCCATCCATGTTATTGCAAATGGAATGATTTTGTTCTGTTTTGCAGCTGAGTAGTATTCCATTGTATATATGTACATCTTCTTTATCCATTCGTCTGTTGATGGGCACTTAGGTTGCCTCCACGTCTTGGCTATTGTAAACAGTGCTGCAATAAACATTGGGGTGCACAGGACTTTTGGGATTGCTGACTTCAGGCTCTTTGGATAAATACCCAGTAGCGGGATGGCTGGATCGTATGGTAGTTCTATTATTAGTTTTTTGAGGAATCTCCATACTGTTTTCCATAGTGGCTGCACCAGTTTGCATTCCCACCAGCAGTGTATGAGGGTTCCTTTTTCTCCGCAACATCTCCAACATTTGTTGCTATTAGTTTTAGATCTTTTTGTCATTCTAACGGATGTAAGGTGATATCTTAGTGTAGTTTTGATTTGCATTTCCCTGATGATCAGTGATGATGAGCATCTTTTCATGTGCCTATTGGCCATCAGTATATCTTCTTTGGAGAAATGTCTGTTCATGACTCCAGCCCATTTTTTGATTGGGTTGTTTGATGTTTTGTGGTTGAGTTGCAAGAGTTCTTTATATATTAAGGATATTAAGCCTTTGTCAGATATATGACTTGCAAATATTTTTTCCCAGTTAGTGGGTTGTTTTTTTGTTTCAATCCTGTTTTCATTTGCCTTGAAGAAGCTCTTTAATCTGATGAAGTCCCATTTGTTTATTCTTTCTATTGTTTCCCTTCTCTGAGAAGGCATGGTGTCCGAAAAGATCCTTTTAATACTGATGTCAAAGAGTGTACTGCCTACGTTTTCTTCCAGAAGCCATATGGTTTCAGGCCTCACCTTTAGGTCTTTAATCCATTTTGAGTTTATTTTGGTGAATGGTGAAAAAGAATGGTCAATTTTCATTCTTTTACATGTGGCTTTCCAGTTTTCCCAGCACCATTTGTTGAAAAGACATTCTTTTCTCCATTGTATGCCCTCAGCTCCTTTGTCAAAGATAAGCTGTCCATAGATGTGTGGTTTTATTTCTGGGCTTTTAATTCTGTTCCATTGATCCGTGCACCTGTTTTTGTACCAGTACCATGCTGTTTTGATTACTGTAGCTTTGTAGTATGTTTTGAAGTCAGGGATTGTGATGCCTCCCGTTTTGTTCTTTTTTCTCACGATTGCTTTAGAAATTCGGGGTCTTTTGTTGCCCCATATGAATTTTAGGATTCTTTGTTCTAATTCTGTAAAGAATGTCATTGGGATTCTGATTGGGATGGCGTTGAATCTGTAGATTGCTTTAGGTAGAACGGACATTTTAACTATGTTTATTCTTCCAATCCATGTACATGGAATGTCTTTCCATCTCATTATGTTGTCATCCAATTCTCTCAGAAAGGCCTTGTAACTTTCATTATATAGGTCCTTCACTTCCTTAGTTAAATTTACCCCCAGGTATTTTATTCTTTTTGTTGCGATTGTGAATGGCATTGTATTCTTGAGTTCTTTTTCTGTTGGTTCATTACTGGAGTATAGAAATGCTATTGATTTATGCAAATTGATTTTATACCCTGCAACTTTGCTGTAGTTGTTGATTACTTCTAAGAGTTTTCCAATGGATTCTTTGGGGTTTTCTATATATAAGATCATGTTGTCTGCAAACAGCGAGAGTTTCACTTCTTCCCTCCCTATTTGGATTCCTTTTATTCCTTTTTCTTGCCTGATTGCTCTGGCCAGGACCTCCAGTACTATGTTAAATAAGAGTGGTGATAGAGGGCATCCTCGTCTCATTCCTGTTTTCAGGGGGATGTGGTTCAGTTTCTGCTCATTGAGTATGATGTTGGCTATGGGTTTGTCATATATGGCCTTTATTATGTTGAGGTAGTTTCCTTCTATGCCCATTTTGTTCAGAGTTTTTATCATAAATGGCTGTTGCATCTTGTCAAATGCCTTCTCTGCATCTATTGAGATGATCATGTGGTTTTTATTCCTCAGTTTGTTGATGTGGTGTATCACGTTGATTGATTTGCGGATGTTGAACCATCCCTGTGTCCCTGGTATGAATCTCACCTGATCCTGATGTATGATTGTTTTGATGAATTGCTGAATTCTGGTTGCCAAAATTTTGTTTAGAATTTTTGCATCTATGTTCATCAGCGATATTGGCCTGTAGTTCTCTTTTTTCGTGGTGTCCTTGTCAGGTTTTGGTATCAGAGTGATGTTGGCCTCATAGAATGTGTTAGGAAGTGTTCCATCTTCCCTAATTTTTTGGAATAGCTTGAAAAGGATGGGAATTAAATCCTCTCTGAAAGTTTGGTAGAATTCCCCAGGAAAGCCATCTGGTCCTGGGGTTTTATTCTTTCGGATGTTTTTGATTGCTGTTTCAATCTCTTTCCTTGTGATTGGTCTGTTCAAATTGTCTGCCTCTTCTTGAGTGAGCTTTGGGAGATTGTAGGAATCCAAGAATTTATCCATTTCCTCTCGGTTATCCATTCTGTTGGCATATAGTTTTTTGTAGTGTTCTCTTATAATCTGTTGTATTTCTGCAGAGTCTGTTGTTATTTCTCCTCGCTCATTTCTGATTTTGTTTATTTGAGCTTTCTCCCTTTTTTTCTTTGTAAGTCTGGCTAGCGGTTTGTCAATTTTATTTATCTTCTCAAAAAACCAGCTCTTTGTCTCATTGATCCTTTCTACTGTCTTTTTCGTTTCAATAGTATTTATTTCTGCTCTGATTTTTATTATTTCTCTCCTGCTGCTGACTTTGGGCTTCATTTGTTCTTTTTTCTCTAGTTCAGTTAGGTGTGCTTTAAGGTTGCTTATTTGGGATTTTTCTTGTTTGTTAAGGTGTGCCTGTATTGTTATGAATTTTCCTCTTAATACAGCTTTTGCTGTATCCCATATGAGTTGGTATGGCATGTTATCATTTTCATTTGTTTCCAGGTATTTTTTTATTTCTTCTTTAATTTCTTCAATGATCCATTGCTTGTTCAGTAGTGTGTTGCTTAGTCTCCACATCTTTCTGCCTTTCTCAGCTTTTTTCTTGTAATTAATTTCTAGCCTTATAGCACTATGATCTGAGAAGATGCTTGTTATTATTTCAAATTTTTTAACTTTGTAGAGGCTTGCCTTGTTTCCCAACATATGGTCTATCCTAGAGAATGTTCCATGTGCACTTGAGAAGAATGTGTATTCAGCTCCTTCAGGGTGGAGTGATCTATATATGTCTATTAAGTCCAATTGTTTTAGTTTTTCATTCAGCTCCACTATTTCCTTGTTGATTTTCTGTCTGGATGATCTGTCCATTGATGTGAGTGGGGTATTGAGGTCCCCTACTATTATTGTGTTGTTTTTAACATCTTCCTTTAGGTCTGTTAATAGTTGCTTTATGAATCTTGGTGCTCCTGTGTGGGGTGCATAGATATTTATAAGTGTTACTTCTTGATGAAGTGTCCCTTTGATCATTATATATTGTCCCTCTGTGTCTCACTTTACCTGTCTTATTTTGAAATCCACTTGGTCTGATATGAGAATTGCAACACCTACCTTTTTTTCCTTGCTATTTGCTTGAAGTATTGTCCTCCACCCCTTCACCCTGAGTCTGTGTTTGTCCTTGGGGCTGAGGTGTGTTTCCTGGAGGCAACAAATTGTTGGATCTTGTTCTTTAATCCATTTTGCCACTTTGTGTCTTTTTATTGGAGAGTTCAATCCGTTCACATTGAGAGTGATTGTTGATGCATGTGGACTTAATGCTGTCAATCTGTCACTCATTATCTTGTTTTCCTGTGTTTCTTTTCCTGTGTGCTTTAGACTACCCATTTAATACTGCAATTTCTTATGCTGGGTTTCTTAGATTTTTCCTTATCTATGATTTGTGACTCTGTTCTGTACTTTATTTTAGTGTCTACCTTGAAGTTTGTATTTAGAATCTAGTGTACAATATAGTCTATTCTCTGGTGGTCTCTTACTTACTCGACCAATACTGATTTAGATCTTTTGCTCTTCCCCTCCTAAATAATTATTTTCATTTTTTATTCCAACTCGTCTTATTAATTGGTAGTTAGAGTGCAAAGATCGTCCTTGTTTTGGTAGTTTCCTTATTTTTACCCTAATGCTATAGTTGAATATTTGCTATCCTGTTCTGGTTCTATCCATCGGTCTCCCTAGTCTGTGGATTATGTCCCCTTTCTCCCTTTTTTCTTTTTTCAAGTATAAGAGCCTTCTTGAGGATTTCTTGTAATGGAGGGCTTTTAGTTACAAATTCCCTTAACTTTTGTTTGTCTGGGAAAGATTTAATTTCTCCCTCATATCTGAAGGAAATTCTTGCTGGATAGAGTATTCTTGGCTGAAGGCTTTTATCCTTTAAAGCTTTGAATATGCCACTCCATTCTCTCCTAGCTTGTAGGGTTTCTGTAGAGAAATCCGCTGACAGTCTGATAGGGGCTCCTTTATAGGTTATTCTCTTTTTTTCCTTACTTCCCTGAGTATTCTCTCCTTATCATTCCTATTTGCCAACTTTACTATTATGTGCCGTGCGGTGGGTCTTTTTACATTGACAAATCTAGGAGATCTAAAACCCTCCTCTACACACATTTCTCCGTTGATCCCTAGATTTGGGAAGTTCTCTTCAATAATTTCGTTAAGCACACTTTCTGCTCCATTTTCCTTTTCCATATTCTCGGGAATTCCTATGATCCTTATGTTCTTACTCCTCATTGAATCCATTATCTCTCGGAGATTTTCCTCATTTTCTTTAATTCTTAGTTCTCTTTCTTCCTCTGTCTGGTGCCATTCAGCCTGTCTGTCCTCGATTATGCTGATTTGCTCCTCTAGGTTGTCTACACGGGCATTCAGGGAATCCGTATTCTGTTTTATCTGGTCCATTGTGTTTTTCATCTCAAGTAATTCTGTTTGATTCTTCTTTATGATTTCAATCTCTTTTGTGAAGTAACTCCAGAACTCGGCTTGTTTCTCTATCTTTCTCTCTACCTCATTGAGTTTTTTTATTACAGCTGCTCTGAATTCATTATCACTTAGTTTACCTAATTCCAAGTCCTCAGGACTTAATTCTGTGTTTTTATTGTTTTCCTTCTGGTCTGGGGCTTTTATAAATTGCTGGATGGTAGAGGAGCGGTTTTTTCTCATGGTGGTAGAATTCAGTTGCAGTTACAGCCTGTTGCCACTAGATGGGGGTCGAGAGCGGCATGTTAGCTCTCCGCCTTCGGGGCAAGATGGCGGCGCCCACTGGCTTTGCTGGGGGGGAGGGGCTGTTACTCACACGCGCCAGTCTGGGTTCAGATCAGTTCTGTTCTCTGGTCTCCCAAGGCCCTTGATTTATAGGGTCCCCATGGATGGAAGCTTTCCCCCCGTCAGCGGGTCTCCACTGAATCAGCGGCAGGAGTCCTGGATGATCCCCCGGTCGCACAGCCCCTCCCCCGCTCCTTCCTGACCCGTGCTGCAGCGATCGCAGACTCTAGGGGAGGGAGCGATGTTCTCTCCTACCGTTCCAGCGCCTCCGAGGGTGTAAGCAAGGTTTATGATCTCCGCCTTCTTGGTATTGTAGGTCTCTAATGAGCTGGCATTATGTTTATTCTCTGAAATTCAGTTCTTCCAATCTTTTGTTGTATTTTGGAGGGGAGAGAATCCCGGGTCAGCTCACCCTGCCATTTTGCTCCCATTGAATTGTAAACTTTAAATGGGTGAGTTGTATGGTATGCGAATTATACCTCAATAAAGCAGTTTTTAAAAAAAAGTACAGAAGCAAGACTACTAGTAAAGCAGAGAGAGTGAGAACTCTCTCCAAAAGCTCTCCCTACAAAAACAACCATCACAGTGCTCTGGAAATCAGCAAAAATCATACAATAAAGTGAGAAGTCTTTAATCATGAAAAGTTATAGAATCTTTGGTAAGAATAGAGGGATTCTTTGATGTTCTTGCCTAGCGCCTCCCTTATTCACTATTATCCCTCTGATAATAGTCTATATTTTAATTCTGTTGGTGGGTCTAATAATCTATGTAATGCATACATAAATATTCTAACGTTTTTTGCATGTATATATGATTTACGATAAATGCATTTTTAAAAATTTGTGGCCTAAGCAATCCTTAGAAAAAGGAACAAAGCTGGAGGTATCACACTCCCTGATTTCAGAATATACTACAAAGCTATAGTAATCAAAACAGCATGGTACTGGCACAAAAACAGACACAGAGATCCATGGAACAGAATCAAGAGCCCAGAAATGAACCCACACATACATCCACATACAGCTAATTTTCGACAAGGACGCCCAGAACATACCGTGGAGAAAGGAAAGTCTCTTCAATAAATGGTTTTGGGAAAACTGGACAGCCATGTGCAAAAGAATGAAAGTAGACCATTATCTTACACCATACACAAAAAATAACTCAAAATGGATTAAAGACTTGATTGTAAGACCTAAAACCATAAAACTTCTAGAAGAAAACCAAGGCAGTACACTCTTGGACATGGGTCTTAGCAGTATCGTTTTGTCTCCTCAGGCAAGGGAAACAAAAGAAAAAATAAGCAAATGAGACTACATCAAACTGAAAACTTCTGCACAGCAAAGGAAACCATCAACAAAACAAAAATACAAGCTAACATTTGGGAGAAGATATTTGTAAATCATATATCTGATAAGGGGTTAATATCCAAAATATGTGAAGAACTCATACAACTCAAAAGCAAATGACTCAATTAAAAAATAGAATCTGAATACACATTTTTCCAAAGAAGATATACAGATGGCCAACAGGCACAAGAAAAGATGCTCAACGTCACTAATCATTACGGAAATGCAAATCAAAACTACAATGAGATATCACTGCATGCCCATCAGAGCAGCTATTATTAAAGACAAGAAATAGCACATGTTGGAGAGGATGTCAAGAAAAGGGATCCCTCATACACTGCCAGTGGGAATGCAAACTGGTACAGCCACTATGGAAAACAATATAGAGATTCCTCAAAAAATTAAGAATAGAACTACCATATAATCCAGCTATTCAACTTCTAGGTGTTTATCTAAAGAACACAAAAACACTAAATCAAAAAGATGTATGCATCCCTACATTCATTGCAACATTATTAATAATAGCCAAGACTTGGAAACAACCTAAGTGCCCAACAACAGATGAATGGATAACAATGATATGGTATATATATACAATGGAATACTACTCAGCCACTGAAAAGATGAAATCTTGCCATTTGCGACAACATGGATGAACCTGGAGGGCTTTATGCTAAGTGAAATAAGACAGACAGAGAGTGTCAAATACTGTATGATTTCACTGATTTGTGGAAGATGGGAAAACAATAACAACAGACGAACATATAGACACAGAGATTAGATTGCTGGTTATCAGAGGGGAAGAGGAGGGGAGAGCATGAAAGGGATAAAAGGGCACATGTGTATGGTGACGCATGGCAACTAGACTTTTGGTGGTGAACACACAGGCTACACAGAAATCAAAATATAATGATATACACCCAAAATTTATATAATGTTATAAACCAATGTAACCTCAATAAAAAATTAAAACTTAAAAAAAATCTGGAACCTATCCAAGTTTTCACTGAGGGCCAGGGAGAAAAGAAGTTTCCTCTATGACTCAACTCCCACTCCAAGCAGGTTTAAAGAATAGAGGAAAATAAAAATAAAGTTACTTTTATGTAATTTTCTTGATTAACACACTCAGGTACTTTATTCACTGTGCCTCATATTTAAAACTTTCAAGATTAAATCTACAACCAAAGAAAATAGGTTCTATTGGTTTCAAGATTGTAAACAAGGCTCTAAAGATATTTTCCATGTTCCTTCAATGCCATTGAATGAGGAGAGTCTTCAACACATCTGAGCATGACCCCAGAAAACTACCAACCATATATTTAAAGAGAAGACTTACTGCAAGCTTTTCAAATTGTCTTTTTTCTGCCCTTGGGACCGTGTGGGGAGGATGCGTGAAGGAGGGGCGCCGAGGCAGGGAACCAGCTAGTGGGACTCATGGATGCCCTCCCTCCCCCACACCATGCTCCTTCAGTCTAACCAGAACAACATTATTATAGTCACTTCCCTTTGATCATGTATGTGCCAGATTACATTTGAGTGCATTGAAATTAAAAATGATCAAGGGAGCAGCACATAGAGAGGCCAGCCAGAAGTGAAAGCCCACTTGGCACATGGCCGTAGCCAAGGAGCCTGAGACCATGACCTCACTTGGAGGTTCTGACCCCACTGAGCTTGGCTGTCCTCCTCTGTCTATGATGCAAAATTTGATGCTGTGATAGGATATTTAGAAGATATCATCATGGACGACGAGTTCCAGTTATTACAGAGAAATTTCATGGACAAGTACTACCAGGGGTTTGAAGACATGGAAGAGAATAAACTAACACGCTTATTTTTAACAAATACATTTCTTTGGTAGAAAATTACATTGAAGAACAGCTGCTGGAGGGGATTCCTGGATTTAACATGGCGGCTTTCACAACAGCAGTACGGCACCATCAAGATGAAGTGGCTGGTGACATACTCAACGTGCAGCTCACGTTTATGGATTTTCTGGCTTTTAAAGAAATGTTTCTGGAATACAGAGCAGAAAAAAGAAGGCCAGGGACTGGACCTAAGCAGTGGTTTAGTGGCGACTTCATTGTGTAAATCTTCTTCTATGCCAGCTTATAGTAGTTCAATTCCCAATATATAACTTTGATTTTTTTTAGGTAAAAATCAGACTCTGTGCTGACTTTTCACTGGGTTGTTCTGGTTTCAAAGATTATTTGTTTCTCTGTACTGATGTTCTGCTTATTAAACACTTTTGTACCATGAAAAAAAAATTAATCAAGAGAAGCACAGCGCCCTCCTGGTATCTGAGCTGGGCAATTCCTTTGAGAGAGAGTTGGGTTGTGAGGATCCCTTCTCAGTGTTTGTACCCTTCACCCTAGGAATCTGAGAATTAATTGTGTTCTTAAAGTACAGGATAATTTGTGCTACTTTTCAGTGGTCTTTTAGATATTTTGAGTGTTTAAGTATGGACCTGGCAGTAAGAACAAAGAGGAACACATAATCTCCACTGGTAGATGAGCCTGGGGCTAGTTCCGAAATGTCCTTCCAGTCGCTGGATGCTTTGCATGTATCTTCACTATTTGTGGTCAACCAGTGCTGAGACTAACACTGTATTACATTCCTACCACTCCTAAGACAGGAATGCAGGGGAAAATAGTCTCTGCTTTCTAATTCCCAGTGGATATTTCACAAATTTAGTGTACACCCATTAAAATATTCTTCTCCTGCATTTCTGATATAAAACTTCCTTTAGATAATAATGTGAGTAAATTATTAAGATAACCATTTCCAAGATACCTATGTGGAGACTGATGATTGGAGGTGATCTTTATTGGGGAAATATATATGACTAAAATCTTCCAGAGAAAAAGTGGCTTTATGACTCTAACTCAATTATAGCCTCATCACATTTCTAAAATACTCCAATACATAAATTAAGATAGCATGGTAGTGATACAATTATTGCCACAACATTTTTTAATTTGCAGAAACAAAGAAAATTTCTTTTCTAAACAATATCCAGTATGTCAAAACAAGATAAATCTTGCAATCTAGTGAATGTAGCTTTTTGGTAAAAGGTACAGATTAAGAGTTTGTACTGGAGTCTATTACTGATAGGCTCTAACATTGAGCAAGTTTTTTCCTACAGACTCCACTCTTAGTAGAAAAATGTTTCCATCCATTGTCACAGAGGTCTTTTGGGAGGATAGTGAGATGATGCTGAGAAGGCTTCATGGCTTCCTCAGCTGCAAAGTTTCAATGCCATCATGCCGCTTACAATTCTTACTCAACCAGCAAAAATATTTTATCACCAGTCACGGAAGCCTGGATCATAGTTAATCCATATAAGACCACAGCAGTCATTAGACGGAAGATGTCAATGCTCAGATCTATGAAGGGGAGAAGATTCATTGCCTCCATTTGGTGAGTTTCCAATAAAATGAAGACTTCTGCAAGTAGTAAAAAGGCAATTCGTTGAGTAAGATTCCAGTTGATGCCCACCAGGTTCTTCTTCTGAAAAATGATGAGCAAGAACAAAGTCATAAATTGTATAGGAATGAAATGGGAGATAGTAGGGAAAGGTTGTAATTTTCAGTAACTCATTATGGTGTATCAAAGGAAAACATGGACAGAAACTTAATGGTTTCCCTTTTTGTTGGCATAAACTAGTGTTTCCCAAAAAGCGATTGGGGAGCACTAGTTTCTTAAAATGGTCTCAAAAAAACATGTAACATTCATAGTCAAATATGTTTAGGAAATGCCTTCTTGCAATCACGTTAGCATATCAAGGGCTCTCAGATATCCTCTGTAAAGAAACCTATTCAGATCTCTTTGGACCACTATTTCCCAAACTTAAATGGCCATAAGACTGATTTTTCTCATAATACATATCAAATTGAGGAAATCTGACATAAGCCTCACTTTTCTTCTCATTCTCAAGCTTCAACAAATGGGCATCTATTGAACTCTTACTATTTTTTTTTTACTGTACTTATATTTATTACTCATTAAAGATTGGTCTAAGAGTCCTCAATATAATTGCATTCTACATGATGTGCTTATCCTAGGTGAGCTCACATGTGGCACTCCCCTGTGAGGCTATCTAGGAGGTTCTATGCAAGTGATGTGAGTAAAGGCATAAATATGATGTCCACTGAGTGGTCAGATAGCTAGAGTGGTAGCTGCTCAGGTGGGCTGTATCTTAGAACTTGTTACAGAGAGTGAGAAAGAATACAAGGAAGAAAGAGGAAAGAATCTATCCTGTGTATTCAAAGACACTACAAGGACAGAGAAAGCACGTGGACTTTGGATTCATGGAGAATTGCTTCTGAATCCTGATTACACTACTCAAGTACTAGCTGCATGATTTCAGGCAAATTGTTTACTCTAAAGAGGGCCCTGGTTGCCTCATCTGCAGAATGAGAATAATGATTCTGTCTCATATTGCCTTGGGAAGGTTAAAAGAATTAATGAATGTTAAGCAACTGATACATGGTAGATCCTTTTCTTCCCATTCCTTCTCTTCTTCTGTCCTAGGCACATAGAACATGGAACAATAGTCAGCGAGTTCAATATGTGTGCTAGCTCATATAACTTGGGCAATTAGGCCATCATCCAATCCAGTAGAAATGATACAAAATGATGTACATGAATATTCAAGAAGGCGTTGAGCCTTAAATGGGTTTTGTAATATTACTTAGGGATGAAAGAATAAATTTAATATGGAGTATTGTCTTTGAGTAGTGGTTAATCACTCATCCTTTAATATAACATTTTATTCAGGTGACACTCTTAGCTCATTACTTAGAAATCTAATAATAAATTAATGTTACTATGAAATAACAATAATTTATAGATGAAACTGAGAATAAAGTAAAATTACTTACAAAGATCATTTGCTTGAAGAGAGGTACAAAGAAACCATTTCCACTTGGTTAGAGGCAGTTTGAGAAAAAGATTTTACACAATAAATTAGGAAATCTTTACAAGATTTTTAATATTTGCCAACTTCAGATGGTGAGAAATGATATTTCAGTCATCTTATTTTAAAAATTAACACAATCTGCATTCTAAAGAGAAAAAGGCTATCAGCAGTAAAAAGTAATCAAATCACAGTACTCATTTCCTTTCAGAGACAGGAAGGCTCTTCAGATTAAACGTTTGCTTTAATCACATGACCCTAAATTATTACAACTGTTTTGCATTAGTCATTTTTGAACAGGAATAGTTTTAAGAGAAAAAGGGAAACAAGAATACAGCTGTGTTGTAGAGAAAGCACATTTCTGATGGTTTTCCTTAGAATTTCTTTATCGATCTTCCACCACCTCTACCTAACAGCTAATCTCCAAATCAAGCCATAGAATTTTTCTTTAGCCCCATTGTTTCTTCTTAATGGAGAGTCTCTAGTCTTATCTTTAATAGTCCATCAACCAATCTCTAGCCACCCTGAGGATTACCAAGCTCTCAACATAGCAATCACTTATGGCTTTAAATTGTAAGAGAGTCAGCTAAAGCTACTGCCATTGTGACTTAAGAATTGACTTCTCTCCTGGGGGCTCTTTCAGGCAGTTGGATCAAGAAATAGAAATCTGTGATATTGTGACTCCCCAGTGTGTATAATGAAACTGTTGGAAGTTAGTGATGGTAAAGCCTGCCTGAAGTTACAGGTGTTTACAATTTTATAACTTTCTCTCCCAAACAGTATTATAAATCCATTCATGGATTTGACTGATGTTCAAGATATGACAGATGAATTGATCTATTTTTCCCCGATGGAATTTTTCCTTTTCTCTAGGCATTACTCTGTAATTGTTGCCAGTGATTACTTTTTCCTCAATAGAAATAATCTTACCCTTCTCAACAAATCAGTTATCAAGTATTGTTTTTCACTCTGTACTACCAATGAGATTTGGAAAGTTTGTTTGCAGACTTAAAGGGAGAGTATCTTTGAATATGTGAGTTTTTATTTTGACCACCATCTAAATATTAGTGTATATTTTTACTAACTATTGATGACACTGGGAATTCAACTCTAGCTTAGGGGATTATGATGCAACACACAATAAAAGGAAGCACAATTTAAAGAATGTAAAATGAATTAGGAAACAACTATTAAGGACTTCCACTATAGTTGCCTATACCATGCACTCCTATTTTATAACAATATCATGTTTTATTAATTTCTGTATCTTAAGTTCCTAACAGAGTGCATGATGTCTCATTAATTCAGTGGCCACTGCACTGACTTTAATGAGACCTCCAACACGCATACATTCACAAGTGCCTATTTATTTCAAAATAATGTCCCTATATTATTTGGTTACAAACTTAAATATGTGTGAACTTCAGGCAAATACTATAACTGAGATTGGAATAGTGAAAAAAATTGACCTCTGTCTTTTATTTTCCCACTTTTGATAGAGATATTAATTCAAAAAATATTTTATTGGGAGTGATGTCAGCATCATGGCAGAGTGAACTTGCCCAAGACTTTCTCCCCTCCAACACACAACAAAAAGGAGCAACCATATTCCAACAGAAAATATCCTAATAGTACAGGAATCCTTGGAGAGTCACAGCAGCCAAATGATGGAGGGCAGAGAGGCTGGATTCCCCCCTCGGAAGAGCTGAAATGTGGTAAGAGAGAACTTCACTCCCCCCCCCCGCCCCCAAAGACTGATATTACTGCTGAGGGAGGCTGGGTGAGGGAAGGAGAAGGGGAGGGGTCACACATCTGTGGGATCACCCTGACTCCCTAGCGCCCTTGCAGCCTATAGGGAAGCCCTCTAATGGGGTGAAAGCTTTCACATGGGGTGACCTCATCAAGCCAAGACCACAGGAGACCAGATAGGGAGAGCTGATAGGGAAATAAATGTCTGTGCCCAAAAGAAAATGCCCCCCTCACCACCACCTGCACTGTGCCATGCCATCTTGGCTGAAGGCCGAGGACTCAGAATACGCAGCTCTAGACCCCCACCTAGTGATTATAGGCTATAACTTCAACTGAATAATATCACTATGAGCAAAATCCGTACTTCCAGAATCAAGCAGTTCATCCAAGCTCCAAACAAAAGGGAAAACAATAAGTGCCCAGGATTATGCCCTGAGGACTCAGAAATAAGTAAACTAAATGACAGTGAGTTCAGAATAGCTATCATCAAAAAACTCAGTGAGGTAAAAGAGAATATCGAGAAACAATTCAATGAGTTCAGGAGCTACTTCACAAAAGAGATTGAAGCTATAAAGAAGAATCATTCAGAAATACTAGAGATGAAAGACACCATGGAAGAGAGAAAGCAAAATACAGATTCCCTGAATGCTCGTGTGGACACCATAGAGGAGCGAATCAGCATAATCAAAGATAGACATGTTGAAATGCTCCAGACATGCTCCAAGAAATATCTGACTCAATGAGGAAATGCAACATGAGAATTATAGGTATCCCAGTAGGTGAAGAGAAGGAGAATGGAGCAGAAAATGTGCTCAAAGGAATAATAGCAGAGAACTTTCTAAATCTAGGGAATGAGAGAGAAATGTGTGTGGAGGAATATTTCAGATCTCCTAGATTTGTCAATGTAAAAAGACCTACTGAAAGGCATATAGTAGTAAAACTGGTAAAAACGAATGAAAAAGAAAGAATACTCAGGGCAGCAAGGCAGAAGAAAATAACCTACCAAGGAACCCCTATCAGACTTTCAGCAGATTTCTCTGCAGAAACCTTACAAGCTAGGAGACAGTGGAATGACATATTCAAAACTTTAAAAGATAAAAATCTTCAGCCAAGAATACTCTATCCAGGAAAAATATCCTTCAGATAGGAAAGAGAAATTAAAACTTTTCCAGACAAACAAAAGCTAAGGGACTTCATAGCCACGAGATTCCCCCCTAACAGAAAAGCTCAAGGGGTCCAAAACAGAGTAAGTAGACAGATAGAATCAGAATAGGATAGCAAATATTCAACGATAGCATTAGGATAAAGGGAAAGAAAACACCAAAAACAAAGACAATCTTATCACTTTAACCACAAACTCACAACACAAGTTGGAATAAGATGTGAAAATAATAACTTAGGAGAGGAGGAGGAAAGGGACTGACTCAGTTTAGACTAAGGAAATAAGAGGCCATCAGAAAATGGACTGTTATACACAAGATTCTGAATACAAATTTCAGGGTAGCCACTAAACTAAAAAGCAGACCAGAGACCCAAAAAATAAATATGGAAAAAATTAATAAATGCAGCATAATAAACTGCAGAAATCAATGGGTAGACCAAAACACACAGGATGAGAAACAAAGGAATTGCATGAAAACCAGAAAGCCAGTGACAAAATGACAGCATTAAGCCCTCATACATCAATAATCACCCTCAATGTAAACAGATTGAACTCTCTAATAAAAAGACAGAGCGTGATGAGGTGGATTAAAAAACAAGATCCAACAATTTGTTGCCTCCATGAAACACATCTCAGCTCCAATAACAAACACAGGCTCAGAGTGAAGGAGTGGAAGATGATACTCTGAGCTAATGGCAAACAAAAGAAAGCAGGTGTCGCAATGCTTATATCAGACAAAGTAGATTTCAAGATAAGGCAGCTAAAGAGAGACAAAGAGGGCCAACATATAATGATGAAAGGGACACTCCATCAAGAAGAAATAGCACTTATAAATATCTATGCACCCAACACAGGAGAACCGAAGTTCATAAAGCAACTATTAACAAACCTAAAAGAAGATATCAAAAATGACACAATAATAGTAGAGGATCTCAACACCCCACTCACATCATTGGACAGATCATCCAGACAGAAAATCAACAAGGAAACAGTGGAATTAAATGAAAAGCTAAAACATTTGGACTTAATAGACATATATAGAACACTCCATCCAAAAACAGCAGAATACACTTTCTTCTCAAGTGCCATGGAACATTCTCAAGGATAGACCATATGCTGGGAAACAAGGCAAGCCTCTATAAATTAAAAAAAATTGAAATAGTAACAAGCATCTTCTCTGATCATAGTGCTATAAAATTAGAAATTAATTACAAGAAAAAAACTGAGAAAGGGACAAAGATGTGGAGACTAAACAACATACTATTGAACAAGCAATGGATCATTGAAGAAATTAAAGGAGAAATGATAAAATATCTGGAGACAAATGAAAATGATAACATTCCATACCAACTTATATGGGATGCAGCAAAAGCCATATTAAGAGGGAAATTCATTACAATACAGGCACACCTTAACAAACAAGAAACATCCCAAATAAGTAATCTCAAATTATACCTAACTGAATTAGAAAAAGAACAAACAAAGCCCAAAGTCAACAGAAGGAGAGAAATAATAAAAATCAGAGCAGAAATAAATGCTATTGAAACAAAAAATGCAGTAGAAAGGATCAATGAAACAAAGAGCTGGTTCTTTGAGAAGACAAATATAATTGACAAACACCCAGCCAGACTTACAAAGAAAGAAAGAGAGAAAGCTCAAACAAACAAAATAAAAAACAAAAGAGGAGAAATAACAAAAGACTCCACAGAAATACAATGGATTATAAGAGAATACTATGAAAAACTATATGCCAACAAAATGTATAACCTAGAGGAAATGGATAAATTCTTAGACTACTACAACTTCCCAAAGCTAAGTCAAGAAGAAGCAGACAATCTGAACAGACAGCTCACAAAGAAAGAGATTGAAACAGCAATCAAAAGCATCTCAAAGAATTAAACCTCAGGACCAGTTGGCTTTCCTGGGCAATTCTACCAAACTTTCAGAGAAAATTTAAGACCTAGACTTTTCAAGCTATTCCAAAAACTTAGGGAGGATGGAACACTTCCTAACACATTCTACAAGGCCAACATCACTCTGATACCAAAGCCTGACAAGGACAGCATGAAAAAGAAGAACTACAGACCAATATCGCTGATGAACATAGATGCAAAAATCTCAACAAAATTTTGGCAACCCGAATTCAGCAATTCATCAAAAGGATCATACATCACGATCAAGTGGGATTCATACCAGGGACACAGGGATGGTTCAACATCCGCAAATCAATCAACGTGATACACCACATCAACAAATTGAAGAATAAAAACCACATGATCATCTCAATAGATGCAAAGAAAGCATTTGACAAGATTCAACAGCCATTTATGACAAAAACTCTGAACAAAATGTGGATAGAAGGAAATTAACTAACTCTTCATGATAAAGTCCATATATGACAAATCCACAGCCAAAATCATGCTCAATGGGCAAAAACTGAGCACCATCCCCCTGAGAACAGGAACAAGATGAGGATGCCCTCTATCACCACTGTTATTCAACATAGTACTGGAGGTTTTGGCCAGAGCAATTAGGCAAGAGAAAGGAATCAAGGGAATCCAAATAGGGAGTGAAGAAGTTAAACTCTTGCTGTTTGCAGATGACATGATCTTATATATAGAAAACCACAAAGAATCCATGGGAAAACTATGAGAAATACTCAACAACTACAACAAAGTTGTAGGGTATAAAATCAACTTACATAAATCAATAGCATATCTATACTGTAATAATGAACTAACAGAAAAAGAACTCAAGACACAATACCATTCACAATCACAACAAAAAGAGTAAAGTACCTTGTATTGAATTTAACTAAGGAAGTGAAAGACCTATACAATGAAAACTACAAGACTTCCCTGAAATAAATTGATGATGAAATAAAGAGATGGGAAAGACATTCCATGCACATGGATTTGAAGAATAAACATAGTTAAAATGTCCATACTACCTAAAGCAATCTACAGATTCAATGCAATCCCAACCAGAATCCCAATGACATTCTTTACAGAAATAGAACAAAGAATCCTGAAATTCATATGGGGCAACTAAAGACCCCGAATTGCTAAAGCAATTCTGAGAAAAAAGAACAAAGCTGGAGGCATCACAATCCCTGACTTCAAAACACACTACAAAGCTACAGTAATCAAAATGCATGGTACTGGTACAAAAACAGGTGCACGGATCAATGGAACAGAATTGAAAGCCCAGAAATAAAATGGCACATCTGGAGGGCATACAATGGAGAAAAGAAAGTCTCTTCAACAAATGGTGCTGGGAAAACCGGAAAGCCATATGTAAAAGAATGAAAATTTACTATTCTTTTTCACCATTCATAAAAATAAACTCAAAATGGATCAAAGACCCAAAGGTAAGACCTGAAGTCATAAGACTTCTAGAAGAAAATATAGGCTCTTTGACATCAGTATTAAAAGGATCTTTTTGGACACCATGTATTCTCAGACAAGGGAAACAATAGAAAGAATAAACAAATGGGACTTCATCAGACTAAAGAGCTTCTTCAAGGCAAGGGAAAACAGGATTGAAACAAAAAAACAACCCACTAATTGGGAAAAAATATTGGCAAGTCATATATCCGACAATGGGTTAATCTTCATAATATATAAAGAACTCACACAACTCAACAAGAAAAAATCAAATAACCCAACCAAAAAATGGGCAGGAGACATGAACAGATATTTCTCCAAAGAAGATATACAGATAGCCAATAGCCACATGAAAAGATCCTCATCATCACTGATCATCAGGGAAATGCAAATCAAAACTACACTAAAATATCACCTTACACCCATTAGAATGGCAAAAATAACCAAAACAAAAAGTAACAAATGTTGGAAATGTTGTGGAGAAAAAGAAACCCTGATGCACTGTTGCTGGGAATGCAAACTGGTGCAGCCACTATGGAAAACAGTATGGAGGTTTCTCAAAAAATGAAAAATGGAAATACCATATGACCCAGCCATCCCACTACTGGGTATCTACCCAAAGAAACTGAAATCAGCAATTCCAAAAGCCCCATGCACCCCTATGTTCATTGCAGCATTATGTGCAATAGCCAAGATGTGGAAGCAACACAAGTGCCCATCAACTGATGATTGGATAATGAAGATATGGTATATATATACAATGGAATACTGCTCAACCATAAAAAAGGATAAAATCGCCCCATTCACAACAACATGGATGGACCTTGAGGGTATTATGTTAAGGGAAATAAGCCAGATAGAGAAAGACAATCCATGTATGACTCCACTCATATGTGGAAGTTAAACATGTAGACAAAGAGAACAGATTAGTGGTTACCAGAGGAAAGGTGGGGTGGGGGGTGGGCACCAAGGGTGAAGGGGTGCACCTACAACACGACTGACAAACAATAATGTACAACTGAAATTTCACAAGGTTGTAAACTATCATAATCTCAACAAAAATTAAAAGAAAAGATTTTATTTTTCTCCTAATTCTTACTCTGAAAAAGGCAAAGTAAAAATGCAGAAGCAAACGCAAAGTGACTCTTGCCCTCAGTCTCGGGAAAGCAAAAGCAGTCAGTGAGGCCTATGGCTCTACATTCAAAGAGAGTAGCGATTACTCCACCCAGCCCATAATTCTCCTGTGGAAACCAACAACCAGCTAGACCAGATTTACAACTTTCACAAGAAATATGGATTTTTATGTGAATTCTGATTTTAAGATGTTCAGATATGCCAAAACTCTATGACTCAAACAAAACAGATCTATGGATTGAATCCAGCCCATGGAACACCACTCTGCTGCCAGGAGAGCCATATCAAAATTGGGTAAAGCCAGAGAACTGAGTAAGTAGGAGTAAAGGCTCAGTTAAAATACAGCACCAATCCCCCAAATAATAATAACAATAAATCATAGTATATTTCTATTTGTAAGAGAGGTTTAGATTCACATAACTAGTTTAAATTATTGAGACAGAAAAAGAAAGAAATCCATCCTCCCAGGATTTTGTTCCCCAGCTATAACACCCGACCTTGGAGAGGTGGAGAAAAGAGAACAAATAAGCAATGAGCAAAACCGAGGCTCTCACTGCCTTAGACACAGCCCAACAACATATAATAAGTCAAAAATTCAAGGTACTGAATTAATTATTTTTGAAATAAAAGACTGTTTTTTCTATAATAATGGTGCATTTACTTTTATTTGAAATACTTTTTCAAATAGAAAAACTTTTAAAAGAGTGCAGTTACAAGTATTAGGCCAAGAATTAGGAATGCACAGCTAATGTGACATTATATAGTCTGTATGCTCAGCATGTAAAAGTATAAGAAGTTCTCGTTCAGCAAGGAAAAAAAAAGACAAACAATAATGCACAGGTTGTTATATTTACTCACAATACTAGCGCAGTGTGAAAAAGTGCTTATTCTCAGAGGATCACAATTGTGTCCTTACATGTATCTTTGAATAAAGTTTTACTTTTATTATTCAACTTTTATGGCAAATGCAAAAAAAATGAAAAAGGTATTATGCACATACACCTGGCACATAGTAGGTGATCAATATATATTTGTTGAAAGAATAAATGGATTATCTTACCATATTCAGCAAGACAGTATCCATATGTCTAAGATATCTATATCTACAATTAACAGAAACATACAATTGGATATGCTTATAGAACCACCTAAAAGCCATTAATTATAGGCTTATGACAGCTAATAAGATTCAATCTGAACAGAAACATAAAGACATTGCAAACAAAGAAATACATAGAAATTAAAGATCAAATTGCTTTACTGTTATTTGAACCAAAGTTGAACTCTTTGCATATGGAATAAATTTCCTTTTAATAACCGAGGATGTCTCTAAAACTATTTTGCAATAGAAGTATAGGTAGAATGTTTATCCCTAATAAAATCTGAAAATATTGTGTTTAATTGACTTATTTTAAGGAGTTAATAAGCAATATAAGTGATTTCAGTTTTAATTTCTGTTATTTTTTGCATCAAATATCTTCTTAACATCCACACCTATTAAGTTTTTGAATCATTGATTGGATAGTGGTAAAGATAGTGTTCATTTTCATTTTCTTCCTTACTGATCAGCACAAATGTCAGAAACATTTACCAACAGAATGTATTTATATTCAACATGAACAGAATAAACAGCTCACAATCATCAGTTACAGTATGCAGAACCTGATGCCTAATCCAGATGATTCTTAATGTGACTATGCAATGATTAACGTCTCTTACTGTTATGAATTAGAGAAGACTTACCAAATGGCCCATTAGATTCACATTCACAGACTTTTTGTAAAGTTGAATTAAACATAGTGTTAAAGCTTGTAGAGTTATTAATCTTTAAAATACCAAGATAATTGTTAGAAAAAAATAAGCAAAGAGACCTGACGTATACCTTTAGTTTCCAGTTTTTATGATATTTATGCTCTAAAAATCTAGGATTCTGTAATTTTAAACATAATAGTCACCAAAAGATGACATCAAGACTGCTTGATGATGCTGGGAATAAGGGAAACCATCTTCATGTTTAAGGAGTAGGTCTTCATATATCTGGTAGATTAAAGCTGGGCCTCTTCATTGCAATATTTACTTTCTCCTAATTATAAACTGGGTGCATTCATTCTTTCTGACCACAACAGTGAAGCCAAGGAATTGGCTTATCTATTTTCCTCTAGTTACCTCTTCACTTTTAAGTAGCAATACTAATAATAACTCATATGAATAGGAGGTAAAAAACTAAGGTTTACTCTCAATTGTTCATCTTAATGGGATTTTAATTTCCTTAAATGCATAAAATATTTCTTATGAGTACTTAGTACAGAGCCTTTTATCTTACTAGAGAAAAATATCCAGAGTTCAAGAATGACCTTGCCTAACATAATTTTATTTTGTCGTTAAGATATGATGTTGAAATTCTGAAACCACTATCCGAGTATATGTAATGAAACAGTGAAGCAAATAGATGGAGACGGTGGGAACAGATTTCTCACTACTGGAGTGCGAAGTTACAGAAAAGCAAGTGGACAAGGTTAGAATGATCATGTGGGACTGAATTATAGTTGGAGACAACAGTATGAACTCATGTTTTAATATAGATACAGATGCAAAATAGATAGATACGGGTAGATATACAGACAGATGAAAATATATATAAAATATTTATAGAAATGTGTTTAAAAAGTGGCTAATATTCACACATATTTTCAAACTCTTTTATCTGAGTGAAACTAGAAGCAATAGTAATCCAGAAACAATGAGCACACCCAGAGATCATATCTTGCTTTCCAATACTGTTCTCCATAAGAGGAGCTAGGGTTCCTTGGCAAATGGCTTATTCCACAACTGGGGCAGGGAATATACAAAATGAGTTTGGGACATCTTGTCAGTGGTAGAAATGCTAGGTAACGAAATACCAAAACATACACACACAACAATGGTAGTATGTCAAAAGGGCACGGTAGACAACTGTCAAAGCTCCTAATTCTTGCAATAATTTAAGCAACAGAATAAATAATTTATGGGGCTGGCCCCGTGGCCAAGTGGCTAAGTTTGCGTGCTCCGCTTCTGCGGCCCAGGGTTTCGCTGGTTGAGATCCTGGACGCGGACATGGCACTGCTCATCGGGCCATGCTGAGGTGGCGTCCCACATGCCACAACTAGAAGGACCCACAACTAGAATATACAACTATGCCCTGGGGGCGATTTGGGGAGAAAAAGCAGGAAAAAAAAAAAAAAGATTGGCAACAGTTAGCTCAGGTGCCAATATTTTTTAAAAAATAATTAATTAATTAATTTAGTATTGGGTTATAACCCAAAGCATAAAATAAATATCCATGAGACTATACCAATATAAATAAATGGTTAAATAAATGAATAAATTGGGGACAACAGACAAATCTTCCATGCAGAAGAATTCCAAGCAACTTATGTAGATATCTTCCTCTCGGAGAGGCTGAGTATAACTCTCCACACCTTAAATGTGAGCTACACATAGTAACTTCCTTCTAAAGAGTATGGTCTGGAAAGAGGGAAGGGAGAGGAACTTTTCAGTGGAGAAACGTGACAAACACTACCTCAGCCGAGCAATCAGGGTCAACATCAACTGTGAAAAATCGTGGTGATAACATATACCTTTGATATGAGGCAATGAGAATGGCATTTCACCTCTTTGGCCTTTCTCCCCAAAACCCATAATCACAGTCTAATCATGAGAAAAACATCAAACAAACACAAATTGAGGTACATTCTATAAAATACATGATCAATACTCCTTAAAACTGTTGAGGTCATCAAATACAAAGAGAGTCTGAGACACTGTCACAATCTAGAGAAATCTAAGGAGATATGATGACTCAATGTAATACGGTATTCTGCGACAGAAAGGAACATTAGGTAGAAACCAAGGAAATCTGAATAAAGTTTGGGTTTTAGTTAATAATAATGTATCGATATTAGTTCACTGTGACAAATATACCATACTAATGTAAATATTAGCAACAGCTGAAACTGACTGTGGGGAACTCTATTATCTATTCACAATTTTTTTGTAGTTTGAAAGTATTCTAAAATAAAAACTCATTGAAAAAAACATGACGTTGGTTTTTCTCCCATTGGAATAATGGCAACTCTAGGGTTTTGTTTTGTTTTACATTAGACTTTGCTCACTCTCCGTGTTCTTGGCGTTCAGAATCCCTTGCTGACTTCAGTGCTTTGAACTGGCTTGTACTGCCAGCCGTTTCCCAAAGCCTTACTGATGATACCTGAAATATAGCAAGTGAACCTCTATTACCTTTTAAATGATATTTGAAACAAGAAATGTATTGCTTATCAGTGTCAAAATCCTATGACTACACATAGGACCGTCACAAAACATCAGTGCCAAATGTGCTGAGGCAGCTCACTGACTCATTCTGAAGTTTCTTTAGCAACAGCTTATTTAATTCATTTGACAGCCCATTTATTGTATGCCATGTTCCTATGTTCTCCGTAAACAGAAGCTTTTGCAATCAACAAAAAGGCACATGTAAGACTCTTCTCTCAAAAGACCATAATTTAAATTTAATGGAGAAAGTTCCCAAAAAGATGTAAGAAAAATGTTACTCTAGTTATTAAAAATAAAGACCTTCTACCTTTAAAGTAACATATAGTACAATAAAAAATAAATACATATAGTTTCACATATTACACAGAGAGAAAGAAATTGATATTACTATTAAGTATAACAGAAGTCTTTATTTTTTTTGTTTAATGGTTTAACTAGAAAAGGAAAATAGCACACTTTTATATCAAAGAATGAAGCAAATATAAAGAGGTAGAATGAAATGTAATTATAACTTGCTAACAGTAAGTAGCATTGAAACTTATTAAAATTACATTTTTTATGAGAAGACTAGAAATGGTTTATAAAATAGAAAGTATCAGGTATTTAGCCTAAATGTTTTGAAATACAAGCATGCAATTTGGGCTATTTCACCTATTTTTCTTTACATTACAGCCAATTGCCTTGACAGATGTTTTTGTACTGAGCTATGACTTTTAAAGGAAAAATAAAGCATTAAATAATTGTCCCAAAAATGTTTATTCCAGATATCACATTTGCCTTCAATTCACTTCTGTAAACCAGGGGCCCACAAACAGGAAACTAGGATCAACTAGGAGATTCTGATGTTTTATCCTGTAAACCTCTAAGCCATTTGCCGCTCCACAGTCATCTCTCTTTCTATAGTTTACTCAGAATCCTAGTTGGAAACAAAGACATGTGGTAGCAATACTGACTCTTCTTTTGAAGGATTGAAATAATAGCACTGCACAAACCTCTGAGTGATATCAAGGATTTTGTAGAAATGAAAAGTGCTTCTTTCTCAATGAAAACAGTAAGATCCCTACACTGACCAAATATATTAAGGGATAAGATGGTCTTAAATGTGAGTGGCTTACAAACTTTACCAAACAGTTTTAGTTGGAGTAATACCTGTTGGTTTCCTTTTCTCCAATATTTCATTATAAGAATGTTCAAATAAATAAATTGAAAGAACTATATGGAGAACACGCATGGTCTCACCATCCAGATTCTATAATTAACATCTTGTGATACTTGCAAATTCACACATCTGTTCATATTTCTACCCATTAATCAGCCCACCTTATTTTTTCTGGATTTCAAAGCAAGTTGTAAACATCACATTTCGCTCATAAACATTTCATTATGCGTATCAATATTTGTTTATAGTTTTGGAGGTAGAACTTACAAAGTGAAATATATAAATCTCAAGTGTATATTTGCAAAATTTTTCCAAATCTATATACACCCACTACCAGCAAACTACTGTCAAGATATCAAATATCATATCAGACATTTCCTTTATGTTCCTTTCCAGGCAATACCCACTCCACTCCAGCAGACGGAACTACTGTTCTGATATTTTTCACTATAAGTCAGTTCAGCCAGTCTTAGAACTTCATATGATTGTACTCATACAGTCTGCACTTCTTTGTGAAGGGCATATTACACTCAACAAACTGATTTTGAGATTCATCCATGTTGTTTTATAAGAGCTTTATTGAGATATAATGTACACATCACAAAATATATCTACTTTTTTGTTTAAGAGCAGGAAGTTGAATGAAGCAGAACTATCAGAAGAACCATTCGTTGAACATGCTATATGCTAGGCACAGTTAGAAAAATTACCAACATCTTATTTCTCAAGACTCCCACAAACACCCCAAGAGGAAAGTACTATTTTCAACTCCATTATATTGAACAGGAAACTGAGGCAGGAGATAAACAGACTTGTCCAAGTTACACAACTAGTAGACAGTAGAGTTGCTTCTCGCTCTAAACCTATATTCTTTTTTGTCACTTTTATGACTGCTGAAAAAAGTGAATATCAACTTGCGATGTATTAACAGAAACATGGCAGTCAGAAGCAGGAAGGGGATAGAGCACTGTGCAATGTCAAGGACAGTCTGCAGGTGGTACAGCATGTCCAGTCTGGTCCCCAGAGTGTCAGAGGGATAAGCAAAAGGATATGTCAGAGGACAAGGCCTGGAAACCAAGTCAATCAGGAAAAGAGTTGACAGTCTTAGGGATGTGCTTGCCAGGCTTGAAGTGCTAAGATTCCAAATGCTATACTGTGTAGTACAATCTGTGTGGTTGGATTTCAAAGAAGTGGCCACATAGGTCAGGTAAGGCTTTTTGGAAGAAGTGAGACTGATGAAAGATCATGGAGGCTGAGTGGGATTTGGACAGGCAAAGGCATGAGAGCGGTGGAGAGACAGGAGTGAACGTGAGGAGTGGTAAGTGGGATCTGATTATGAAGATCTCAAACATTTGTTTTAGGAGTTTGGGTCCACACTGTGGTCTTTCTCACCTCAATCTCTAATGTTTCTACCTACACTACTTTTCTCTAGTTCTAGCTTCAGCAGAAACAGATGGAAACTGTGCAGCCTCCTGGAGATCAGTCTAGTCACTCTGCCTGCCCAGAGTTGCTCCCTGAGAATCCTGAAAGGAGCCTGAGAAAGCACTCATCCAACCTCTCCCCTGGGCTAGGTCCCAGACCTTCTCTAAACCAGCTGGCTCAGTCCTCCGGAAGGCCTGGCTCTAGGGGCACCCACAGGCATCACAGGGTCCTGAAAACTTGGGATGAAGAGGGAGAAGTCCATGCCTGGCTGAGAGGAAGTTCCCAGTGTCCTGACAGAAACAAGAACCTGGAGGCGGCGCTACTTGGGGAGGTGAAGTTATAAAAGGGCAAAGGCTAGACTTTTCTGAACACCACGTGTAGGTGCGTGATGGGGCAGGGGTGAGAGAGGGGTCATTGGAGAGGAGTCACATTCCTCTGAAGGTTGGCTGAATTGGGAGTCTAGCTTGGAAACAAGCTGATCATGGACTGGCTTCCAGCTTCATGAGGTATTTGGGGAGGCAGAAGTGCCCAGGCATCACTCAGACAGGTGGCCTGGCAGAAATGGAGTTCCCCAAGTGTCGTGGACCTGAGGTTCTGATCTTGACTTCTCTTTCAGGGAAGCTTCCCAGACCACCAGAGCTGCACACGGCTTGGCTATGCAGTTCAAAAACACCATGGAGCAAGGGGAATTGGACTATGCCTGGCCCTCTCCCTCCTGCCCCACTGCCCTCTTTTCCATTCTTTTAAAAAGAATTTTTATTTAATTTATTTAATCTAAAAAAAACATGTTCCCTCATTTCTCCCACTCCCCACTCCCTGCCTCTTGCAACCACCCATCTGTTCTCTGCATCCATGAGATTTTTTTTTTTTTTTTGGATTCCACTTATAAGAGAGATCATGCAGTATTTGTCTTTCTCTGTCTGACTTACTTTATTTAGCATAATGCCCTTGAGATCCATTCATGTTGTCACAAACGGCAAGACTCCATTTTTTTAATGGTTGAATAATATTCCATTGTATATATGTATATCACAATTTCTTCATCCATTCATCCATTGATGGACACTTAGGTTGTTTCCATATGTTGGCTATTGTAAATAATGCTGCAATGAATGTGGGATGCGTATATCTTTCTGAATTAGTGTTTTCATTTTCTTTGGGAAAATACCTAGAAGTAGAATTGCTATATCATATAGTAATTCTATTTTTAATTTTTTGAGAAACCTCCATACAGTTTTCCATTGTGTTTGCACCAATTTACATTCACCAACATTCCACAAGAGTCCCCTTTTCTCCACATCCTTGCCAACACTTGTTATTGCTTGCCTTTTTGATAACAGCCATTCTAATAGGTGTGAGGAAATATTTCATTGTGGTTTTGATTTGCCTTTCCCCGAGGATGAATGATGTTGAGCCTCTTTTCATGTACCTGTTGGCCATCTGTATGTCTTCTTTGAAAAGTGTCTATTCAGGTCTTTTGCCCAGTTTTTAACTGAATTTTTTGTTTTCTTGCTATTGAGTTGCATGCGTTCTTTGTATATTGTATATCTTATCAGATATATGGTTTGTAATTATTTTCTCCCATTCAGTAGGTTGCCTTTTCATTTTGATGATGATTTCCTTTGATGTGTAGAAGTTTTTGAAGTTTAATGTAGTCCCACTCATTTATTTTTGCTTTTGTTGCTTTTGCTTTTGGTGTTAGATTAAAAATTCATCCACAAGACCTAAGTCAAAGAATTTAGCACCTATGATTTCTTCTAGGAGTTTTATGGTTTCAAGTCATATGTTCAAGGCTTCAATCAATTTTGAGTTAATTTCTGTGTATGGTGTAAGATTCTTCTGCATGTGGCTGTCAAGTTTTTCTCAATCTCATTTTTTGAAGAGATTGTCCTTTCCCCACTATATATTCTTAGCTCCTTTGTCATAAATTAGTTGACCATATATACTTGGGTATATTTCTGGGTTCTCTATTCTGTTTTATTGATCTGTGTGTCTGTTTTTATGCTGATACCACAATATCATAATTACTATAGCTTTGTAATATAGTTTGAAATCAAGGAGCATGATGCCTCCACATTTGTTCTTTGTCAAGACTGCTTTGGCTATTTGGGGTCTTTTGTCATTCGCACAAATTTTAGAATTGTTTGCTCCATTTCTGTGAAAAATTCCATTAGAATTTTAATAGGGTTTGCATTGAATCTGTATATTTTTTGGATGCTGTGGACATTTTTATTTTTATTTATTTGTTTATTTTTGGTGAGGAAGACTGGCCCTGAGCTAACACCTGTTGCCAATCTTTCTCCTTTTGCTTGAGGAAGAGTTGCCTTGAGCTAACATCTGTGGCACTCTTCATCTATTTTGTATGTGAGACTCTTCCATAGCATGGCTCAATGAGCAGTGCATAGGTCTGCACTTGAGATGCGAACCAGCGAACCCCAGGCTGCTGAAGTAGAGCATGTGAACTTAACCACTATGCCACTGGGCTGACCCCAATATGGACATTTTAACAATATTAATTCTTTTGATCTATTTATTTGTGCCTTCTTCAATTTCTTTCATTAATGTCTTATAGTTTTTGATATTCGTGTCTTTCACCCCCTTCTTTAAATTTATTTCTAGTTATTTTATTATTTTTGATACAATTGTAAATGGGATTGTTTTCTTAATTCCTCTGTCTGATAGTTCATTATTAAGCTAAAGAAATGCCACAAATTTTGCATGTTGATTTTGTAGCCTGCAATTTTGCTGAATTTGTTTATTAGTTTCAACAGCTTTTTGATGGAATCTTTAGGATATATGATATCATGTCATCTGCAAATAGTGACAGTTTTTCCTTTCCAATTTGGGTGACTTTTATTTTTTTTTCTTGCCTAATTGCTCTGCTAGGGCTTGCAATACTATGTTGAATAAAAGTGGCGAGAGTGAACCTCCTTGTCTTGTTTCTGGTCTTTGAGGAAAAACTGTCTGCTTTTCACCATTGAGTATGATGTGAGCTCTGGCTTGTCATATATGGCCTTTGTTATGTTGAGTTATGTTCCCTCTCTACCTGCTTTGTTGAGAGTTTTTATCATAAACGGATGTTGAATTTTGTCAAATGCTTTTTGTGCATCTATTGAGATGATCATATGATTTTTATCTTTTACTTTGTTAATGTGGTATATCACATTGATTGATTGATTTGGAGATGTTGACCCATCCTTGCATCCAACGAATAAATCCCACTTGATTGTGGTGTATGATTCTTTTAATGTATTGTTGAATTTGGTCTGCTAATATTTTGTTGAAGAAATAATCTATTTGAAGTGTAAAAATAAATGAATTTTTAGTAAATATAGAATTATGCAACAATATTGCAATCCAGTTTTAGAATGTCTTCTTTAGCCCAAAAATTTGCCTCATAGTAGTATGCAATTAATTCCCACTTCCAATCTCCAGCCACAGGCAAAAAATAATCTCCTTTCTGTTACTATAGATTTACTACCTTATGGAAGCATACAATATGTAGTCTTTTGAGTCTGTCTTTCATTCACTTAATATAACGTTTTTGAGGTTCATCTATGTTGTAAGATTTGTCAGTAGTTCATTTCTTTTATTGAATGATATTCCATTGTATGGCTGTACCACGTAATGTTTATCTGTTCACAAATTTATACACATTTTGAGTATCTACCATTAGAGTATTTAGAGTAATATTACTATTTATATTATATATAAATCTTTGTGTCGACACCTATTTTCAGTCTTCTTGGGATTGCTGGGTTGTATGTTATGATTATGTTTAAAGTTTTAAGAAACTGCCAAACTATTTTCCAAAGTGGCTATATCATTTTATGTTCCAGCCAGTATTGTATGTAATACCAGTTTCTGCACATCCTTCCCAGCACTGGTTATTGCTTATCTTTAATCTGTTCTCCATTTCTAAAATTTCGTCATTACAAAATGTTATAAAAATTGAATTTTACCATATATAACCTTCAGGGATTGGCTTTTTTCACTCCACACAATTCCCTGGGGATTCATCCAACTAGTTGCATTATTAATAGTTTGTTCTTTTTATTGTTGAATACTATTTTATGGTGTTGATGTACCACAGTTTGTTTATGCATTTGTCTGTTGAAAGAAATCTGGGCTATTTCCAGTTTTTGGCTATTACAAATAAAGTGACTATGAAAATTCTCATATAGATTTTTGTGTGAACTTAAGTTTTCATTTCTCTGTGATAAATGCCCAAGAGTGCAAATGTTGAGATGTATAGTAATTACATGTTAGTTTTATAAGAAAGTAACAAACTTTTCCCAAAGTGCTTCTAACATCTTACAACCAATGTGTGAATTTTATATTTTACTATTTTGTCATTTTATAGTAAATATCTGGAAAATCCAGTTTCTCCACAATCTTGTAGCATTTGGTGTTGGCATGATGTTTTTTATCCATTTTATTGCATGTGTGATGATATTGTGGTTCCAATTTGTATTTTGTGGTTTTAATTTATATTTTCCTAAAGGCAAATTATGCTGAGCATCTTTTCCTATTATTTGCCATCTATATATCCTCTTCAAGGAAATGTCTTTTCATGTGTTTTTCCCACTTTCTAATTGGATCTTTACATTTTTTTAAATCTTAGAAGTATTTAATAATGATATATCAACATTTCAAACATATTTACATATTTATGTAGTATTTATCAATTTTTTAATTTAGGTGGTAATAGTTTATAACATTGTGAAATTTCAGTTGTACATTATTTATCAGTCACCAGATGTTTGTGCCTGTTTATCCCTTATGCCCACTCCCTGACCCCATTCCCTCTGGTAAGTACTAATCTGTTCTAATGTCCATGTGTTTATCTTCCACACATGAGTGAACTCATACAGTTTTCATCTTTCTCTGTCTGGCTTATCTTGCTTAACATAATAGTTAAGCATTCATGTTGTTGTAAATGGGACGATTTTGGCTTTTTTATGTCTGAATGATATTCCATTGTGTATATATACCACCTTTTCTTTATCCATTCATCAGTCAGTGGGCACTTGGGTTGCTATCACATCTTGGCTATTGTGAATAATGCTGCAATGAACAAAGGGGTGCATAAGTCTCTTTGAATTGTTGATTTCAAGTTCCTTGGATAAATACTCAGTAGTAGGATAGCTGGGTCATATGATATTTCAATTTTTAATTATTTTAGAAATCTCCACAGTGGGTGCACCTGTTTGCATTCCCACTAGCAGTGTATGAGAGTTCCCTTTTCTCCATATCTTCTCTAACGTTTGTAATTTTTTGTTTTGGTTATGATAGCCATTTTAACTGGTGTAAGGTGATTTCTCAATGTAGTTTTGATTTGCATTTCCCTATTCCCTAACGATTAGTGATGTTGAACATATTTTCATGTGCCTGTTGTCCATCTGTGTATCTTCTTTGGAAAAATGTCTGTTCACATCCTCCACCCATTTTTTTTTTCAGATTGTTTGTTTGTTTGCTGTTGAGTTGTGTGAGTTCTTTATATATTTTGGAGATTAACCCCTTGTCAGATATAAAATTTGCAAATATTTTCTTCCAGTTGGTGGGTTGTCTTTTTGTTTTGCTCCTGGTTTCCTTTGCCTTACAGAAGCTCTTTAGTTCATGATGTTTATTTTTTTTCATTGTTTCCCTTGCCCAAGTATACACGGTATTTGAAAAGATCCTAACACGGATGTCAAAGAATGTACTGTTTATATTTTCTTCTAGGAGTTTCATGGTTGCACGTCTTACCTTCAAGCCTGTAATCCATTTTGAATGAATTTTTGTGTATGGTGAAAGATAATGGTCTAATGTCATTCTTTTGCATGTGGCTGTCTAGTTTTCCTAACACCATTTATTGAAGAGATTTTCTTTTCTCCATTGTATGTTCTTGGCTCTTTTGTCAAAGATTAGGTTGTCCATAGATGTGTGGTTTTACTTCTGGGTTTTCAATTCTGTTCCATTGGTATGTGCTTCTATTTTTGTAGTATTTGTACTGTTTTTATTACTATAGCTTTGTAGTATATTTTGAAGTCAAGGATCATGATGCCTCTAGTTCTCTTCTTTTTTCTCAGGATTGCTGTACCTCATCAGGGTGTTTTGTTGCCCCAGAGGAATTTCAAGATCCTTTGTTCTATTTCCATGAAGAATGTCATTGGGATTCTGATTGAATCTGTAGATTGCTTTAGGTAATTTGGACATTTTAACTATGTTTATGCTTCAAATCCATGGCATGAAATATCTGTCCATTTTTTTACATCATCATTGATTTCTTTCAATAATGTCTTATAGTTTTCATTGTATAAGTCTTTTACCTCCTTGGTTAAATTTATTCCTAGATATTTTATTCTTTTTTTGAAGCTTTAAATAGGATTGTATTCCTGAGTTCTCTTTCTGTTAGTTCAATAGAGTATAGAAATGCAACTGATTTTTGTAAGTTGATTTTGTACCTTGCAACTTTGCTATAGTTGTTGATTATTTCTAATAGTCTTCTTATGGATTCTTCAGGGTTTTCTATATATAAAATCATTTCATCTGCAAACAGTGAGAGTTTCAGTTCTTCCTTGCCAATATGGATACCTTTCATATCTTTTTCTTGCCTAATTGCTCTAGTCAAAACCTCCAGTACTATGTTGAATTAGAGTGGCAAGAGTGGGGACTCTCGTCTTGTTCCTGTTCTCAGAGGGATGTCTTTCAGTTTTTCCCCAGTGAGTACGATGTTTACTGTGGGTTTGTCATATATAGCCTTTATTATGTTGAGGTAATTTCCTTCTATACTGATTTTATTGCAAGTTTTCATCATAAATGGATGTTAGATCTTTTCAACTGCTTTCTCAGTGTCTATTGAGATGATCACGTGGTTTTTACTCTTCATTTTGTTAATGTAGTGTGTCACATTGATTGATTTGTGGATGTTGAACCATCTCTGTGTCCCTGGTATAAATTCCACTTGATCATGGTGTTATAAATCCTGCTTGATCATGGTGTATGATCTTTTCGATGTATTGTTGCATTGAGTTTGCCACTATTTTGTCGAGGATTTTTGCACCTATGTTCATCAGCAATATTGGCCTGTAGTTTTCCTACTTTGTGTTGTCCTTGTCTGACTTTGAGATCAGGATGATGTTGGGCTCATAAAGTATGTTATGAAGGGTTCCATCTTTTTCAATTTTTTAGAAAACTTTGAGAAGGATAGATACTAAATCTTTGAATGTTTGGTAGAATTCTTCAGAGAGGCCATCAGGTCCTGGACTTTTATTTTGGGGGAGTTTTTTGATTATTGCTTCAATGTATTTACCATGATTTGTCTATTCAGATTCTCTATTTCTTCTTGATTCAGTTTTGGGAGGTTGCATGAGTCTAAGAATTTATCCATTGCTTCTAGATTGTCTAATTTGTTGGTATACAGTTTTTCATAGTGTTTTCTTATTTCTGTGGTATCTGTTGTAATTTCTCTTCTTTCATTTCTAATTTTATTTATTTAATCATTCTCTCTTTTTTAAGTGAGTCTCGTTAAAGAGTTGTCAATTTTGTTTATTGTCTCAAAGAAGCAGCTCTTAGTTTCTTTGAGCATTTCCACTGTTTTTTTTGTTTGTTTGTTTCAATTTCATTTATTTCTGGTCTAATTCTTACTATATCTTTCCTTATGTTGATTTTAGGCTTTGCTTGCTCCTTTTTTAAGTGTGTTAGGTGTGGTTTAAGATTGCTTATTTGAGATGTTTCTTGTTTGTTAATGTGTGCCTGTATTGCTCTGAATTCCCCTCTTAGGACTGCTTTTACTGCATTGGTATGAGCGTATTTTCTGATTTGGTATGGTATATTTTCATTTTCATTTGTCTCCAGATATTTGATTTCTCCTTTAACTTTTCAATGGTCCATTGGTTGTTCAGCAGCAGGTTGTTTAGTCTCCATTTTCTCACTTTCCCAGCTTTTTTCTTGTAGTTGATTTCTAGTTTTATAGCATTGTGATCAGAAAAGATGATTGATATAATTTCAATCTTCTTAAATTTATTGGGGCTTGCCCTGTTTCCCAATATATGGTCTATCTTTGAGAATGTTCCATGTGCACTGGAGACAATGCATATTCTGCTGATTTTGGATGCAGTGTTCGATGTATATCTATTAAGTCCACCTGGTCTAGTTTTTCATTTGGTTTCATTTGTTTCCTGCTGGCTTTCTGTCTGATTGGTCTATCCATTGATGAAAGTGGGGTTTAAGGTCCCCTATTATTATTGTGTTGCTGTTAATGTCTCCTTTTAGGTCAATTAATAGTTGCTTTATGTACTCTGGTGTTCCTGTTAGATGCATATATACTTATAAGTGTTATAAGTCCTCTTGGTGGAGTGTCCCTTTTATCATTATACACTGTCCCTCTTTGTCTCTCATTGTCTTTCTTATCTTGAAGTCTAGTTTGTCTGATATAAGTATGACAAAAATCTACTTCCTTTTGTGTGTCATTAGCTTGGAGTATTGTTTTCCACCTCTTTACTCTAAGCTTGTGTTTGTCTTTATAGCTGAGATGTGTCTCCTGGAAGCAGCATATTGTTGGGTATTTTCTTTAATCCATACAGCCACTCTGTCTCTTTTGATTGGTGGATTCAATCCATTTACATGTAGAGTGATTATTGATATATGAGGGCTTAATGCTGCATTTTATTGCTAGTTTTATAGTTCTGTGTTTCCCTTATTTCTCACCCTGTGTATTCCAGACTACCAATTGAGCTGGGTGGCTCTCTATGATGGTTTTCCCAGTTTTCTCTTTATTTATTATTTGTGTCTCTCTTCTGATTTTTTGTTTAGTCATTACCATTGAGGTCTGTGTAAAAGATCTCATAGATGAGATAGTCCATTTTCTGAAAGCCTCTTATTCTCTTAGTCTAAGCAGGTTTCATCCCTTACCTCTTCCCCTTCTAAGTTGTTGTTGTCACAACTTATTCCATTTTGTGTTGTGAGTTTATATTTAAAATGAAACGATTATGTTTATTTTTGGTGTTTTCCTTCCCTTTATCTTTAGAGTTATAATTAAATGTTTGCTAATGTGTTCTGATAGAATTGCAATTTTATGATTTTGTCTGCCTATTCATATCCTTGCTCAAGGCTTTGTAACCCCTTTATTCTTTTTTAAAATTTATTTATGTGGGTCTTCTTGATCATATCTTGGGTGGGGGTGAGTCTTGTGGCTATGAACTCTCTCAGCTTTCGTTTATCTTGGAAAGTCTTTATTTCTCCATCATATCTGAAGGATATTTTTTCTGGATAGAGTATTCTTGGCTGAAAGGTTTTGTCTTTCAGAATATTGAATATATCATTCCACTCTCTCCTAGCCTGAAGATTTCTGCTGAGAAATCTGCTGAAAGCCTGACAGCGATTCCTTTGTAAATTATTTTCTTCTGCCTTGCTCCCCTTAATATTTTCCTTTGTCATTGACTTTTGCCAGTTTTACTAATATATGCCTTGGAGAAGGTCTTCTTACAATGATATAATTAGGAATTCTGTTGACTTCATTTTCATGTAATTCTAGGTCCTTCTCCATGTTTAGAAAGTTCTCAGCTATTATTTATTTGACAAAGCTCTCTGTCCCTTTCTCCCTTTCTTCTCCCTCTGGAATACCTATAATCCCTATGTCACATTTTCTAATTGAGTCAGATATTTCTTGGAGAATTTCTTCATTTTTCTTTAGTCTTAGTTCTCTCTCCTCCTTCACTTGAAGCATTTCTATATTTCTATCCTCTAGAGTGCTAATTCTATCCTCCATAATATCAGCTCTGTTAATTAAGGATTACAGATTTTTCTTTATCTCATCTATTGTGTCTTTCATCTCTAGGATTTCTGATTGGTTTTTCTTTATATTTTCAATCTCTTCTGTGAAGAACTCCTTCTGTTCATTAATTTTGTTCCTGATTTCATTTAACTGTCTTTCTGAGTTCTCTTGTAACTCACTGGGTTTTTTTTTTATGATAGCTATTTTGAATTCTCTGTCATTTAGATTGTATATTTCCATGCCTTCAGGATTCATTTCTGAGTGTTTGTTTTTATCCTTCTGTCTAGAGTATTAATATATTTCTTCATACTACTTGATAGAGTGGATTTGTGCCATCGTATAGTGATTACATCTGGTTGCAGGTTCCACCTGCCACAGGGGGCAGGGGACAGAAGCTGTGTATTCTGAGCTTGTCATGATCCCTGTCAGCTGTGCCTCACCAAGGCTTGGCCACTCTTTGGCACTGCAGTGGCCCTATGGTCTCTCCCACCAAATGGGGAAGCAATCACATTGGCGCTCAGGTTTGCCACCACCTGCTCCTACAATCCTGCCAAGACACTCTCCTCCCTTCAGGGTCTCAGCAGTACCATGGGTGTTCATAGTACCTGGAAGTTCATTCACATGGGCATGCAGATCTGCCACCATCTGCTCCTAGGTTGCACCAGCTGTTGTGCTTCATGGTCAGGGCCTCCCCACTGGGTCTGGGCCATAGCCAAACTGGGACTGCAGTGGGATGGTGGGCTCTCCCATCAGACAAGAGAGCGATCACACAGGGGCTCAGGACTGCTGTCACCTGCTCCCACACTTCGGAGTTGCACTCTCCTCTTTGGGACCTCTGAGGTACTCTGGGCATTCATGGCAGCCTGTAGCTCATTCACCTTGGCTTGCAGTTCTGCCACTGTCTGCTGCCAGGTCACACAAGCACAGCTTGGGAGGTGGGGCATCTCCACTGAGTCTGAGCCAGAGCTGCTCAATGTGGACCATGCAGCACTCTGGGCTCTCCCACCAGATGGGGAAGCAATCATGTGGGGCCTTATGGCTGCTGTCACTGGTTCCCGTAGTCACACCAAGTCATGCTCTCACCCTCTGGGCCATAATAGTGCTATGAGTGCTCCAGCCAGGAAAGCATTTGTACACATGTACTGGGCTGCCTGGGGGCTGGAGAGTGTTCATTTATCTCCACCACCACTCTGTCAGTAGTCCATCCACCATCAGATGTATAGCTGCATGTGTCTCTCAGGCATCCTGATGTGCTGTGTGGGTATCCTCTACTCATAAATTAAGGTCATTTTAGTTGTTGTTTAAAGTGGGAGAAGTGATCTTCTTTGAATTTCTTCATGAGTTTTGGTAAGTTTCAGCATGTGAATTTTATACTTCTTTAGAGGTATACTTAAGTATTTCATTTGTTTGGGATGATGGTAAATGATATTTTTTTTTAAATTGTGGTTTTTCCCGTGTTCATTGTGCATATTTAGAAATGTAAGTGATTTTTTGAGTGCTGATCTTGTAGCTTGTGAACATGCTGAACTGACTTACTAGTTCTTGGAGTTCTTTTGTAGGATCTTTGGAATTTTACACTTAGCAAATTATGTCATCTGCAAATTTAATTCTTTCCACAATGTATGCCTTTATTTCTTTTTCTTGCTTTATTGCAGTGGCTGGAATTTCTAATAGTATGCTGAAAAATAAATGGTGAATCAGACATCTTTTGTCTTGTTCTTTATCTTAACAGAAAAGGGATATATTTCTCACTATTGTATGTCAGCTTTAGGGGTTGTTTTGCTGATGTTCTTCAACAAGTTGGTCTTCTTTTTCTAGGCTTTTGAAGGTAGCAGGTTAGAGGATTGATCTGAGATATTTTTTCTCTTTGATATAGGAATTTGCCACTAAAAATGTCTCTCTAAGTCACTATATTTGTTATGTCTTATAAGTTTTGATATGCCGTGTTTTGTTTTAATTTTGTCAAAGTATTTTCTAATCTATCTTTGTTTCTTTGACCAATTGTGTTTAATTTCCACATATTTGTAATTTCCAAATTTCCTTTTGTTACTGATTTCTAATTTAATCTGTTGTGTTCACAGGACATACTTTATATGATTTCAACTTTTTAAAAAATCATTGAGACATTAATGTCTAGCATGTTATGTATTCTGAAAATTGTTCTTTTGTACTAGAAAAGAATTTATATTCTTCTGCTATTGGGAGGAGTGTTCTATAGATGCCTATTAGGTTTAGTTCATTTATAGTGTTTTTCAAGATTTTACTTCCTTGCCACTCTTCCGTCTAGTTGTTGTTCTACCCATTATTGAATGTCAAGTATTGAAGTCTGCAATTATTATATTTGAATGGTCTGTGTTAATTTTTCCTTCATGTATTTTGGGGCTCTGTTATTAGGTGCATATATGTTTATACTTGGTATATATTCTTGACAGATTGACACTTTTATCATTACAAAATGTCTATGTTGTATCTAGTAAAAATTTGGGCTTTAATATATGTTTTGTCTGATATTGCTTTATCCATGCAAGCTCTCTTTTGGTTACTATTTGCTTGACATATCATTTTCCATACTTCTACTTTGAACATATTTGGGCCTTTGAATCTATTTGGGCCTTTGAATTTAATGAACATTTCTTGTAAATCCAACATATAGCTGGATCATGGGGTTTTTTTAATCCATTCTGTCAATCTTTGCATTGGTTTGGAGTGATGACTCTTACAGTCAAAGTCATTATTGATAATGTAGAATTTACACCCACCATTTTGCTATTTGTTTGCTCTATGTCTTTTACCATTTTTGTTCAATTATTACATCATAACTTTCTTCTTTTGTGCTAAAAAGATATTTTCCAGTGTACCATTTTAATTGTGTTGTCATTTATTTTACTATTTTCTAGTTATTTTCTTAGTAGTTGCCCAAGGGTCACACTTAACATGTTAATTTACAAACATATAATTTAAATTAATACTAACAATTTTTTAACTTTTTATTGAGAGTGTGATAGTTTACAACCTTGTGAAATTTCAGTTGTACGTTATTGTTTGTCAATTGTGTTGTAGGTGCACCACTTCACCCTTTGTGCCCACCACCACCCCCCATTTCCCCTGGTAACCACTAATCTGTTCTCTTTGTCTACATGCTTAACTTCCACATATGAGTGGAGTCATAGAGAGATTGTCTTTCTCTATCTGGCTTATTTCACTTAACATAATACCCTCAAGGTCCATCCATGTTGTTGTGAATGGGAGGATTTTATCGTTTTTTATGGCTGAGTAGTATTCTATTATGTATATACCATATCTTCTTTATCTAGTCATCAGTTGATGGGCGCTTAGGTTGCTTCTATGTTCTGGCTATTGTAAATAATGCTGCAATGAACATAGGGGTGCATGGAGCTTTTGGAATTGCTGATTTCAAGTTCTTTAGGTAGATACCCAGTAGTGGGATGGCTGGATCATATGGTATTTCTATTTTTCATTTTTTGAGAAATATCCATACTGTTTTCCATAGTGGCTGCAACAGTTTGCATTTCCACCAGCAGTATATGAGGGTTCCTTTTTCTCCACAACCTCTCCAACATTTGTTACTTTTTGTTTTGGTTATTTTTGCCATTCTAACAGGTGTAATGTGCTATCCTAGCATAATTTTGACTTGAATTTCCCTCATGATCAGTGATGATGAGCACCTTTTCATGTGTCTATTGGTCATCCATATATCCTCTTTGGAGAAATGTCTGTTCATGTCGCCTGCCCATTTTTTTATCAGGTTGTTTAATTTTTTGTTGTTGAGTTGTGTGTGTTCTTTATATATTATGGAAATTAACCCTTTATCAGATAGATGATTTGGAAATATTTTTCCCAATTGGAGGGTTCTTTCTTTGTTTCAATCCTGTTTTCCCTTGCCTTGAAGAGCTCTTTAGTCTGATGAAGTCCCATTTGTTTATTCTTTCTATTGTTTCTCTTGTCTGAGAAGATATGGTGTCCTAAAAGATCCTTTTACGACTGATGTCAAAGAATGTACTGCCTATATTTTCTTCTAGAAGTCTTACGGTTTCAGGTCTTACCTTTAGGTGTTTGATCCATTTTGAGTTTATTTTAGTAAATGGTGAAAAAGAATGGTATATTTTCATTCTTTTACATGTGGCTGTCTAGTTTTCCCAGCACCATTTGTTGAAGAGACTTTCTTTTCCCCATTGTATGCCCTCAGCTCTTTTCTCAAAGATTAGCTGTCCATAGATGTGTGGTTTTATTTCTGCGCTTTTAATTCTGTTGCATTGATCTGTGTGCGTGTTTTTGTACCAGTACCATGCTGTTTTGATTACTGTAGCTTTGTAGTATGTTTTGAAGTCAGGGATTGTGATGCCTCCAACTTTTTTTTTTCCTCAGGATTTCTTTAGCAATTTGGGGTCTTTCGTTGCCCCATATGAATTTTAGGATTCTTTGTTCTATTTCTATAAAGAAAGTCACAGGGATTCTGGTTTGGATTGTGTTAAATCTGTAGATTGCTTTAGGTAGTATGGACATTTTAACTATGTTTATTCTTTAAATCCATGTGCACAGAATGTCTTTCCATCTTTTTATGTCGTCATCAATTTCTTTCAGGAAAGTCTTGTAGTTTTCATTGTATTGGTCTTTCACTTCCTTGGTTAAATTTACCCCAAGGTATTTTATTCTTTTAATTGTGATTCTGAATGGGATTGTGTCCTTGGGTTCTTTTTCTGTTAGTTTGTTATTAGAGTATAGAAATGCTACTGATTTTTGTAAGTTGATTGTATACCCTGCAACTTTGCTGTAGTTTTTTATTATTTCTAGTAGTTTTCCCATGGGTTCTTTGTGGTTTTTCTATATATAAGATCATGTCGTCTGCAAACAGCAAGAGTTTCACATCTTCCTTGTCTATTTGGATTCCTTTGATTCCTTTCTCTTGGCTAATTTCTCTGGCCAAAGCCTCCAGTACTATGTTGAATAAGAGTGGTGAGAGTGGAGTCCCTTGTCTTTTTCCTGTTCTCAGAGGGATGGCTTTCAGTTTTTGCCCAGGGAGTATGATGTTGGCTGTGGGTTTGTCATATATGACCTTTATTATGTTGAGCTACTTTCCTTCTATACTCACTTTATTGAGAATTTTTATCATAAATGGATGTCAGATCTCATTGAATGCTTTCTCTGTGTTTATTGAGATGATCATGTGGTTTTTGTTTTTCATTTTGTTAATGTGGTGTATCATGTTGATTGACTTGTGGATGTTGAACCATCCCTGTGTCCCTGGAATAAATCCCTCTTGATCATTGCATATGATCTCTTTAATGTATTGCTGTATTCTGTTTCCCAGAATTCTGTTGAGAATTTTTGCATCTATGTTCATCAGTGATATTAGCTTGTAGTTTTCCTTCTTTGTGTTGTCCTTGTCTAGTTTTGGGGTTGGGTGATGTTGGCTTCGTAGAATGTGTTAATACTAACTTAATTTTAATAATTTACAATAACGTTGATCCTATATAGCTTCATTTCATTCCTTTTCTCTTGTACTCCTATTGTGATAGAAAGTACACTTTATTTATTGTGTGCCTATTAACACAGCTTCATAATTGTTGCTTTATATACTTGTCTTTTACACAGATAGGAGAAAAGAGTTACAAACGAGGTACATTTATTCTCTCTTTTATATTTATGTAGTTGTCAATACCAGTTATTTTTATTTATTTATGTAAATTCAGCTTAATGTCTTGTGTCTTTTTATTTACTATCTATTTTAGAGCAGGTCAAATAGTGACAAAGAACTGAGTTTTGGAGGAACTCCACAATGTTCTGCCTATTCAGAGGCTACTAGGCTGTTCATTTTCACCATAATCATAAAACTATTATATGAAAGGCTACCATCAAGTAGGCAAGAGACATTTGGACTAGAGAAAGTTGAAAAGCAAGAAAGCTTGCTATTCCTACTGAGATTTAGCCAATTTTCTTGGAAAGATACTCCCCAGATTGTTGGTCAATTTTCAGAGTTCTGAAATAGTTTACTTGGAGAATTTTTCCCAATGTTTTTACTGATTTTATGGAGCAAAAGAATTTTGGAAGTCCTTGTTCCACCATTTCCTCTGAAGTCAGACCTTTGTTGTTTTTTGACTATATTTTTATTTATTTTCTTAATTGTTGTTTAGGAATTGCAATAAATATATTAATTTTTCACTATTTACTTCAGATTATTACTAACTTCAGTCCAGTAAAATACAGAAACATTGCTCTAATATAGTGCTGTTTCCTCCCTCCTTTGTGCTATTAAAGTCATAAATGTCTTTCTATATATTATAAACCCAACAATACAGTTTTATAATTGTTGTTTATGAAATCTAATATATTTCAAACAAGAGAAGCAAGGAGGAAAATATCTTCAGAGTATCTTTTATAATAATGTACATATTTACCATTTTTGGTATTCATTTTTCCCTTGCATTCAAGTTTACCATCTGATATCATTTCCTTGTTTCAATATAGCCCCATTCCCTCCAGCCAGCTTTATCAGATTATAATCACATATATTACTTCTTTATATGTTGAAAGTCCCAACAACACAGTTTTATAATTATTGCTTTATACAATTGTCATTCTTAATAATTACCTATGTAATTACTTTTACTAGTGCTATTTGCTTGTTCACATGGATTTGAATTAAAGCTTTCCATCATTTACTTTCAGTTTTATGAACTTCTTTTAGTACTTTTTAAGGCAAGTTGACAAGCAACAAATTTTCTTAGTGCTTATTTATCTGGGAATGCCTTTATTTTTGAAGGATAGTTTTGCTGGATATAAAATTCTTGGTTGAAAGTATTTTTGTCAACCTGCACTTTGAATATGTCAAACTATTGTCTTCTGGAATAATTTGTTTCTTACAAGATAGAGTCAGCTATTAATCTTATTGTGGATCAATTGTACACAACAATTCGTTTTTCTTTTGTTACTCTCAATATATTTTCTTTGTGATTGCTTTCATCACTCTGATCAAGACGTTTTTTAAGGTTCAATTCTTTGTATTTATCCTATTTGGACTTTGTGGGGCTTCATGACATGCAGATTAATGTTTTAAGTCAAATTTGGAAAAGTTTTGGACATTATATTAAAGTACGTTTTCTGCTTTCTCCCTCTACTCTCCTTCTAGGAGTCTCATTACGGGTATATTGAGGTCCCTGGGGCTCTGTTCATTTTTCTTCACTCTTTCTTTCTGTTCTTCAGTGTCAGTGTCATCTTGTATTCATTTCACTATTTAAACAAGATTTTTCATAGTTCTTGGAATGTATTTACAATATATGCTTCAAATTCTTTGTCTACTAAGTCTAACACCTGGCTCTCCTCAGAGACAGAATATATTGATTCCCATGTGATTTCTTGTGTATAGGAAACACTTTTCTGTCTTTGCATGTTTCACAATTTCTTTGCTGATAACCGGACATTTGGGATAACATTATTGTAGTGGGTCGAACAATGACAAAGAAATGGACCTCAGAGGAACTCTACATGTTCTGCCTGTTCAGAGACAGGTATCTGGATGCTGATGCCCCTAGAGATGGCTATTATTGCTGGTTTTATTTGTTTGTTTAATGACTTGTTCAAATTAAGCCTGTGGAGTCTGTTTCTCCACAAGGTGTGACCTATCATGCCTCTACTTTAAGCTTTAAAAATCATTCTTATTTTTATTCTTAAGATAGCTTTCTAAATGTCACTTTTCAGAAAGGCCTCTAATCTTAAGTCAAATCATAATAACAAATAATGCTCTGTGTAAAGGGCAAATTTCTCTGCCTTCACAGGTAATTTTGTAATTGGGATAGCAGCTAAGAGTAAAAGAAAAAGTCATTTGATTTCTCTATCCCAAACTGTTTTTATTTTCTTTCTTTTCTTTAAATAAACAGTCTTGAACTTAGTTCTAAATCAGCATTGTAGCGTCTGTCTTGACTTACGAATATGATGAATATATAACAAACAGCAGAGCCACAGATCCCCAAAACATATACAGCAAACACTGACAGAATTGAAGGGAGAAATAAACAGTTTTATGACAATAGTTGGAGACTTCAATAACCCACTTTCAATAGTGGCTAAAACAACCAGATTAATAAAGAATAGAGAACTTGAAGAACCATATGTGAGTCAGGCCTAACAGACATAGTCAGAACTTCCATATACACTCTTCTCAACTGCACATGGAGCGTTATCCAGGATAGGACAAATGTTAGGCCACAAAAAATGTCTTAATAAGGTTAGAAAGATGAAAATCATTTAAAGTGTCTTTTCTAATCATAATGGAATGAAAGTAGAAATCAATAAGAGAAGGAAACTAGAAAACTCACAAATATGTGGAAATTAACATAATCTTAAACAACTATGAGTTAAAGAAGAAATCAAAAGAGAAATTAGAAGGGGCCAGCCAGGTTGCATAGTGGTTAAGTTCGTGTGCTTCACGTTTGGGTTCTGGGGTTAGCAAGTTTGGATCCTGGGCACAGACCTGTGCACTGCTTATCAAGCCACGCTGCAGCAGGCATCCCACATATAAAATAGAGGAAGATAGCCACAGATGTTTCTCAGGGACAATCTTCCTCAGCAAAAAGAGGAGGATTGGCAGTGGATATTAGCTCAGGGTTTATTTTCCTCAAAAAAACAGAAAGGGAAATTAGAAAATAATTGGAGACTAATAAAAGTGAAAACACAATATCACAAAACTTATGGGATGCTGAGGAACAACATCAGCAAAATGGTGGACTAGGAAGCACCAAGCTTATGTTCCCCCAGAGAAACATAAAAAAAAAACCCAGAAACTCTCTGAGCCAGTTTTTCTGAGCTCTGGAAAACAGTCAAACATTTAGAGCAACCAAGTAAACACCGAATCAAGAAAAAGCCATTTGCAGAATGGTAGGAAAGTTTTATGGTGTTTTTATTCTCCATTCCTTCACACACACACACATCCTCATGCAGTGGGAGTCATGGTCTTAAACAGGCAGCAGCCCAGTTTCCAAGTGCCTTCGAACCAGAGGGAGAAGAGTACATTTATTTGAAAATTATTGTCTACATCTTTTCTAAGCCATCCATAGGATACCTGAATTGTTGATGCAAGGTGCTTGTCTTTACTTGTTGTAACTCAGAATGCAAAAGAGAAAAGGGGCAGTCACTAATTGTAAAAACTACAAGATAATTACAAACCCACTGATGCCTGGGGCAAGAGGCTATCAGTGGAGACATACAACAGACCATCTGAGATTGGAGGAGAAGCAAGGATGAGATGCTTTAAAATTGGGACATTCAAGGGCAGCCATGTATACGAAAGAATTGACAAAGCTAAGCACATGCATAGACAAAAGACAAGAGGCATTCCCAGAAAAGCCCTGAGAAGATCTTAAGCTTTCATCTCAGGCTGATCACTAGGCTCAGAGCAAGTCAAGCTAAGTGGCGAAGGAGTATACCAGCACAGAGAAAATCTACAGGTAGCCATTCTCTCTCGCCTTTCTGTCTCTATCTGTCTCATTCTCTCTCTCTCTTTCTCTCTGTCTCTCTGTTTTTCTCCTTGATATCTCTTGTTTGTTTGTTTCTTTGTTTCTGTTCCTGGCATTTAAGGAAATCTCTGTCAAAACATTAGCTAAAAATGAGCTAAAGGAACAGAGTCTTCAGTTATCACACACAACAAGGAATAAGACTGTACAAATAGTTTGGAAAACTCTCCAAAAAATTGACCACTATAAACTTGAACAATCAAAATAAACAGTAAACCTTGGGGAAGGGGGAGAATCTAATTTCCAGTTTCCACATTCCAACTGTCAACAAAAAGTCACAACACATATAAAGAAATAGTAAAATGTGGGCAATTCAAAAGAACAAAATAAGTTGACAGAAACTATCCCCAAAGAATCCAAGACATCAGACTTGTCAGACAAAACCTGTAAAACAACTGTCTTACATAGGCTCAAGAAGTTAAGGAGAAAGATGTGCAAAGAACTAAAGGAAACCAGGAAAATTATATATGACCAAGATGAAAATATCAACAAAGAGAGGCTGGCCCCATGGCTGAGTGGTTAAGTTCGTGTGCTCCACTCCGGTGACCCAGGGTTTCACTGGTTCGGATCCTGGGCACAGACATGGCACCACTCATCAGGCCATACTGAGGTGGTATCCTACATGCCACAACTAGAATGACCCACAACTAAAATCTGCAACTATGTACTGGGGGGATTTGGGGAGAAAAAGAAGAGAGAAAAAGAAGATTGGCAACAGTTGTTAGCTCAGTTGCCAATCTTTAAAAAAAAAAAATCAATAAAGAGACAGAAATTCTCAAAAGCAGCTAAACAGAAACTTGGAGCTGAAAAATATAATAAGAGAACTGAAAATTCACTAGAGGAGTTCGATAGCAGATTTTAGCAGGTGGAAGAAATAATCAGTAAATTTGAAGACAAGATGTTTGAAATTATCAAGTCTGAAGAGAAACAAAAAGAATGAAGAAAAAACATCATCATCAAGTGGACCAACAGAAGCACTGTGGAAATCTAGAAGAGAAAAAGAGAGACAAAGGGGCGCAAAAATTATTTCAATAAATAATGACCAGCAACTTCACAAATTTGACATTTATTTCTCACAGTTCTAGGGGCAAGAAGTAAAATCAAGGTGCCAGCAGGATTGGTTTCTGGGGAAACCACACATCTTTTTTCTGTGCCCTCGCATGACCTTTCTCTGTGCATATGCAGAGAGAGGGCCCTACTGTCTCTTCCTCTTCTGGTAAGGACACTAGTCCTATCAGATTAGGGTTCCATCCTATGATCTCATTTAATGTTAATTCCCTCCTTAAAGACTTTATCTCCAAATATAGTCACCTTGGGGATTAGGACTTCACATATGAATTTTGGAGGAACACAATTCAGTCCATAATATTCCACCCTCTGGCCCTGCAAAGTTCATGTCTTTCTCACGTGCAAGATATATTTATCCCATCCCCCTGCCTCAAAAGTCTTAATCCATTTTATCATCAACTCCAGTTCCAAAGTCTCATATAAATATTGTCTAAATCATGTCTGAGTGAGACTCAAGGTATGATTTATCCGGAGGCAAAATTCCTCTCCAGATTTGAATCTGTGAAACCAGACAAGTTATACAATGTTATGCAAGTTATTCAAAATACACTGGTGAGACAGGCAGAGGATAGATATTCACATTCCTAAAGAGAGCAGTTGGAAAGAAGAAAGGGGTGATGAGTTCCAAGCAAATCCAAAACCTACCAAGGCAAATTCCGTTAGATCTTAAGGCTCAAGAATAAATCTCTTTGGCTCAACGCTCTGCCCTTCAGGCCCACTGATGCATTGCCTCTATGGCCTTAGATGGTGGGTCCTTCCTCTCAGCTCTGCAGGTTGACCTTACCCCTGATACACTGAGTAGTGACATTCTGGCCCACTGAAATGGAGGAGTTGGCCCCACCCTCTGAAACCAGATAGGAAACAGGCTTGCCACTTATTCCTGTGGTCAAAGTGCAGATTTGATGATCTGTGAATCACCTTCAAAATCATTCTTCTCTTTTCTTGAAGGATAACCCTTGTCCAAAGCCTCATAGTTCTATTGTCCATCCTGCAGCATCCCAAGAGTCCAACAGGCTTTCTTCATTCTGTTTCATTGTCTCTACCCTCTTTAATCCCAGCTAATAGTGTTTGTACTGAAATAATCCGATCCCTATTCTTGGCTTCAACTGAGACGGCAGATTAAATCCATGGGTAATATCTTTACAAACTGACTGTGCAGCCATACTCTTGGTGTTGGTTCCACAACATGTGTTCTCATTTTTGCAATATAAATAAACTGAGAATTTTTCAAATCTTCAAGTTCTAGTTCCTTTTTGTCTAATAATTCCTTCAATTTATCTCTTTCCTCTTGCATTTTACGATAAGCAGTAAGGAGAAACTATGCTGTGCATTCAACACTTTGCTGAGAAATCTCCTCGGCAAAATATTCAATTTCATTGTTCACAAGTTCTACCTTCAATAAAATACTAGAACACAATTCAGCTGTGTTCTTTGCCACTTTACAACGAGAGTCACCTTCCCTCCAGTTTCCAATAGCACGTTCCTCATTTATTTGAGATCCCACTAGAAGCACTTTCAGTGTTCATATTTCTACCAACATTCTGTTCATGATGATATATGTATTCTCTAAGATGATAGAAGTTTCTCTATAGTCCTCCTTTTCTCTTTCTGAGTCTTCACCAGAATCACTTTTTACCATTCATGTTTCTACCAACGATCTCTTCAAGGCAATCTAGGCTATTTCTAGCATGCATCTCAAAACTCTTCTAGCCGCTACCGTTACCCAGTTCCAAAGCCATTTCCATATTTTTAAGTATTTGTTAGAGCAGCACCCTACTTCACAGTACCAAAATCTGCATTAGTCAGCAGAGTTTCAATAAAAGAACCACAGACTGGGCAGCTTAAACAACACATATTTATTTTATCACAGTTCTGGGCGATGGAAGTCCAAGATCAAGATGCCAACAGGATTGGTTTCTGGTGAGGGATTTCTTTTCTTGGCTTGCAGAAGAACATCTTTTCACTGTGTTCTCACCTCATGTTTTATCTGTGCACTTGCAGAGAGAGAGCTCTAGTATCTGTTCCTTTTCTTATAAGGACATCAGTTCTATCAGTTTAGGGCCCCACTCTTATAACCTCATTTAACCTTAATCATCTCCTAAAGGCTCCATCTGCAAATAGTCACTGGGGATTAAATCTTCAACATATGAATTTTGGAGAGACACAATTCAGTCCATAACAGAAGGGAATCAAACATGTCACTACAAAAACTCCACTAAACAAAAAGTGGGCAATAATGGAGGAAATGAGGAACAAAAAAGCTGTAAGACATATACAAAAGAAATAGCAAAATAAATCATTCTCAAAGAATAGTTGGAGACTTTAATATCCCATTTTCAACAACTGTTAGAATAACCAGACAGAAGATCAGTAAGGAAATGAACACTTGAACAACACTGTAAACCAATTGGACCTAACACACATATACAAAACATTCCACTCAACAACAGCAGAATATACATTTTTCTCAAGTTTATATGAAATGTTCTCCAGGATAGGACATATGTTGGGCTACAACACAAATCTTAATAAGGTTAAAAAGATTTAAATCATATAAAGTATTTTTTATAATCACAAAGGAATGAAATGAGAAATTGATATAAGAAAAAAAATTGGAAAATTCAGAAATATGTAGAAATTAATCAACACTCAAATAAAAATACAATACGTCCCAGAATAAAAAACAAAAAAGATTAGAAATAATTTGAGATGAGTAGAAACCAAAAGATAACATACCAAGATTTTGGGTGTACAATGAAAGCAGTGCTCAGAGGGAAATTTATAGCTATAAATGCCTACACTAAAAAGTAAGAAATAATTCACATCAATAATCTAACTTTAAATTCAAAGTAATTAGAAAAATAACAGCAAACTAAACCAAAAGATAGCAGAAAGAAGGAAATAATTAAGGTTAGAGGGGATATACGTAATACAGAATGTAGAAAAGAATAGAGAAAATCAATGAAACCTAGGTTGATTATTTAAAAACATCAACAATGTGACAAGTTATAGCTATATTTGCTCTTAAAAAGAAAAAAGACTCAAATTACTATAATCAGAAATAAAAGTGGAGACATTACCACTGATTATACAGAAATTAAATTGATTATCAGAAGACTATGAACAATTGTATGCCAGCAACTTGGATAACCTACATAAAATGGACACATTTCTAAAAATACATAATTTACAAAAACTGAATCATGAATAAATAGAAAATCTGATTATGCTATAACTAGTAAGCACACTGAATCAGTAAGCAAAAAATTTCCCAATAAGAAAGGCCCTGGGTAGATGATTCCAGTGGTGAAATATACCAAACATTTAAAGACCTAAACAATCCTTCCCACACTTCACCAAATAATTAAAAGATTCCTAACTCATTCTATGAGGACAGTATTATCCTCCTACTAAACTCCAACGAAGATGCTATAAGAAAAGAAAACTATCAACCGAAATCCCTTATGAATATGATGCAAAAATATCAAACCAAATAATAGCAAATGGAACTCAGAAACATATTAAAAGGGCTATACATCATGACCAAGTGGAATTTATTTCCACAATGCAAGGAAGGTTAATTGTAAGAAAATCAGTTCTTTTAATACGCCACATTAATAGAATGAAAGAAAGAAAACCTACATGATTATCTCAATTTAACATAAAAAGCATTTGACAAAAGTCAATATCCTGGGATGATAAAAATGCTCAAAAACTAGGAATATAAAAATTCCTCAACACAGTAGAAGACAAATTAAAAAACCCTTCATTAATATTATATTTCCTAGTAAAGACTTAAAGCTTTCCCCCTAAATCAGGAACATGACAAGGATGCCAACATTAACCATCACTATTCAGCATAGAGTTGGAAGTTATAGTCAGAGTAGTTAGGCAAGGAAAAGAAATAAAAGAAACCCTGAGCCAACCCTGATAGTGGTTAAAGTTCAGCATGCTCTACTTCAATGGCCCTGGTTCAGTTCCTGGCCATGGAACCACACAGCTCATCTGTCACTAGCCATTCTGTGGCAGCCACTCACATAGAAGAACTAGGAGGACTTACAACTGGAATATACAACTATGTACTGGAGCTTTAGGGAGAGAAACAAAAAAAGACAGAGGAAGATTGGCAACACATGTTAGTTCAGGGCAAATCTTTCCTAGACAAAAAAAAAAAAAAAATATGAATGGAGGATTGGTGACCTCTCTCCTCATAGATCTTCAGGAAAAACCGTTAGATTAAAAAAAACAAAAAGACAAGAAATAAAAGAAATCCAAATGAATATGAAAAAATAAAAGGATTTTTATTCTCCTGTGACCCTATCCTATATTAGAAAATCCCAAAGAACTCACACACACACTCACTTAAAGATAAACAAATTCAGTGAAGTGGCAGGGTAGTATAGCAACACACAAAAATCAGCTGTGTTTCTACACACCAGCAGTAATCAATCAGAATATGAAATTTATAATACCATGTAAAAGAATAAAATACTTAAAAATAAATTTAACCAAGGAGCCAAAAGATTTATACAATGAAAACTACAAAATATTGCTGAAAGAAATGAAAAAAATCTAAATAAATGGAAAGATAACCTATGTTCATAGGTTGGAAGACTAAACATTGCTAACATGTCAATATTACCCAAAGTGATCTACAGATACAATGCAATCCCTATAAAAATTCCAATGGCCTTTTTTTTTGCAGAAATGGAAAAGCCAATTCCCAAATTCTTATGAAATTACAAGGGACCCTGAATAGTCAAAACAATCTTAAAAAAGAACAAAGTTGGAGGACTGATACCTGTCAATTTCAAAACTTACTACAAAGCTACAGTTATCCACACACTGTGGTACTAGCATAAGGATAGACATATAAGATGAATGGGATAGATTTGAGGGCCCAGAAATAAACTCACATATGTATGGTCAACTGATTTTCAAAAAGATTTCTAAGACAACTCGGCGGGGGAAGAGTAATCTCTTCAACAAATGGGTCTGAGACAACTGGATAACCACATGCAAAAGAACACAGGAGGATCCCTACCTCACACTATGTACAAAATTAACTCAAAACAGGTAAAACCATAAGTCTTTTAGAATAAACATATGGGTAAATCATCATGACCTTGGGTTTGGCAACGGATTTTTAGATATGACAGCAAAAGCATAAGCAACAAAAGAAAAGATAGATAAACTTCATCAAAATTTAAAACTTAGTGCATCAAAGGACATTATCAAGAAAACAGCCTATAGATGGAGGAAATTATTTGCAAATTGTATATCTGATTAGAATCTAGTATCCATGATACATAAATACAAAAAATACATAATACATAAAAAACTCTTACAAGTCAAAAACAAAAAGACAAACCACCCAATTAAAAAATAGACTAGGAACTTGAAAAGACATAGCCCCGAGAAGATTTACAAATGGCTAAAAAAGCAAACATGTAAAGATGATCAACATCATTACTCATTAGGGAAACACAAACAAAACTACATGGAGGTACCATGTCACACGCCCACTACTATGTCATAACTGAAAAAAAAAATGTGGAGAAATTGGAACCCTCATCCACTGCTGATGGGAATTTAAAATGGTTCAGCTACTGTGGAAAACAGTTTGTGGTTCCTGGCAAAGTTAAACACAGAACTATCATATGACCAGGCCATTCTAATTCTAGGTATATAAGAAAAGAATTGGAAACAGAGACTCAAACATGTACGTGTACATGAATGTTCATAGCAGGACTATGCACAATAGCTAAACAGTGGAAACAACCCAAATGTCCAACAACAGATGAGTGGAGAATCAAATCATGGTGTATACATCTAACTACAATAGAATATTATGCACCCATAAAAATCAATGAACTACTGATGCACGCTACAGTGTGGATGAACCTCCAAAACATTATGCTACAATGAAAGAAGCCAGACACTAGGTCATATTTTGTATGATACCATTTATGTGAAATTTCCAGAATAGATAAATCCATAGAGAAAGATTCCAGATTTGCAGTTGCCAGGGGCTAGGAGAAGCGAGAGAGTGGGGAGAAACTGACTGCTGGGTAAGGCTCTAGAGTGATGGAAATGTTTCGGAACAAGATAGAGGTGGGAGTTGCGCAACATTGTGAATGTACTAATTAACCACTTTAAAGTGGTTAATTACATGTTGTGTGAGTTTTACCTCAATAAATTACTTTTGAAAAGAGAGACAAAGCCAGTAGTGGGATATGAAAAAATTATATAAATAAAGCAAAAGTCTAGATGATCCATATGGTCCAGGATACAAACTAAATTACTCAAAGTGTGAAGCAATGAAGAATGTGACCAATCCCCAATAGAACAGATAATAACAGGACAGAAACCCTGGGTGACCCAGATGTTGCCATTAGCAGACAATGATGCTAAAGCATCTATTAATGCTTGACTACATAAAGAAAGTCTGTCATACTGATGGAAAAGATAGGAAACTCAGCAGAGATAACCATTTAAAAGGAACACATAGAAGTTCCAGAACTACAATATGTGAAATTTAAAAAGCACTGAATAGGGAAATAGAAGAATAGAAATGGCAGTGACTGTAAAGATGTATCAGTAAAAGTTAGCGAATCTGAAAAACATAAGGAAAAAAGACTGAAAAAATAAATAGAACCTTAAGAATCTGTGAGACGAATTCTAAAGGTCTTGTACACATATACTTGAAGACACAGAGGAGGAGGGAAAAGAGGATGGGGCAGACAAATGTTTTTAAAAACAACAATATAAAATTTTCATATTCGTACACAAAAAATTAATTTGAGATAGATCATAGAACTAAATGTAAAAACTAAAATTATAAAGCTTTTCAAAGAAAACAGAAAATTTTGACTTAGGATGAGCAAAGGTCTTAAGAGAAGGCATTGAAACTAAAGAAAATAATTAAATTAGATTTGATCAAAATTGAAACTTTCTGATCCTCATTAAGAAAGTAGACAGACAAGCCACAGACAGGAAAAAAGTATTCACAGAACATGTGTGTGATAATGACTGGTATCCAGGAGATATAAAGAATGCATAAAACTCAGTAGTAATAAAAACAAGTAACCCATCACAAATTCGAAAAAAAAATCAAATACACACTTCACAAAAGAAGACATACTATTATAATTAAGCACATGAAAAAGTGCCCAGCATTATTCACTGTAAGGAAAATGCAAATTAAGCCCGCAATGACATACCTATATAACAACCAAAATGGCTTAAAATTAAAATGAAAAATATATTAAAATTATTTTCTAACAAGATTGATAACACCAAATGCTGGCAAGGAAAATCTTATGCATTGTTGATGAGAGGGTAAAATGGCACCACCACTTTGCAAAAGATCTGACATTTTTTAAAGTAATTTATTATTTATTTATTTGCTGGGGAAGACTTGCCCTGAGTTAACATCTTTTTCTGTGACCCAGAAATATCACTTTTAGGTATTTAACCAAGAGAAATAAAAACCTGTATCCCCAAAAACCTTGTTCATACTAGCTTTATATGTAATAGTCAAGAATTGGACACACTCCTGGTGCCTATCAATAGGAGCATAGATAACCAACTGCGGTATATTCACGCAATGGAAAATGACATCCAAAAGAGGAACGAATTATTTATCTACTCAGAAACATAGATGAATCTCAAAAACAATATGCTGAGGGCAAGTATATACTGTATGATTCCATTTATATGAGGTTCTAGAATAGGCAAAATATAAGAAAAATTAGAACATTGCTTGCCTCTTAGGGACAATGGCAGAGATTGACTCAGAAGGAGTATAACGGACTTTCTGGGGACAAAAGTAATGTTTTATATATTGATCAGGGCTTGAGTTACACTGTTATTTGCGTTTATCAAAATAGCTAATATACTCTTAAGATTCATACATTTCGTTACATGTAAATTTTACTTCAATAGAAAAAAAATCCTGTAAAAAATTCTCAAACTCTAGTTAATGACATACTTGCTCAAGGAGGAACTGTACTTATACCATTTACTTTGAATGCATCAAGTAAGTGAGGTTAATTGATGAACAGATAGAGAGATGTACAGACTGATATAAGACAAAGAAACGTTAATGATAGAATCTAGGGGGTGGTTACACAGGTGTTAACTTTGATATGTATTTCAACTGTGATATTCATTTAAATAGTTTCATAATAAAATATTAGAAAAATAACCAACAGGAGAACTGCCACTACCAAGAGCTATAGCAGTGGCTGCACAGAATGACTTTGACACCACAACAGAGGGAAATCATTGACCCTAAAGTACATTATTCATCACTGTTAAAATTTTTTTAACTATGATGAATTTATACAATTGGATAATTCCTATCTTACTTCTTGTTTTAAAAGTATGAACATTTAGTGATCGTACACCATTTATCACAAGGAGAAAAGAAAAAACTTGGCATTTGTTGGACAATTGCTTTTGATTCTAATTTATTTGTATCCAAGTGATTAATTCTAGTCATTGTTATTGTCAGCACACGGAGGTCTATTCTAATGTGCTCAGGTCTTTATTCATTTTGTGTCTCAATTTTTCCTTCTGTAAAATGATAAGGCTTTTCAGTTCAACTAAATTTTTGCTAGTAGATTCCAGGTATAGTGCTAAGTGCTGAGTATATAAAGATGAATGGAATATGATCTTCTCCTAAGAAGAGTTCATGGGCTAGTGGAGAAATAGATGTATGCTATGCAAACAATTGCCATGTAGAACTAAGTGCCGTGGGAGAGCAGCCTGGAAGCGGGACACATTATCCAGTCTGGGCATAAACAGGGAATCACAGAGGTTCTTTTGGATCCATGTCTGAGCTGAATCTAAAAGAATGAAAAGGAATTAGCCTCATACAAGGTGGCCAACGTGAAGAGGGTGTTGCTGAAAAGTTGCTGGGAACTGTTGGTGAGAACAGAGTGTCAGGCAGAGGAAGAAGAAGCTGGATGTCTCTTCCACATGTGTCTCTATGAAAGTGGATTGTTGCCACTCCCCCCAGCCCCACCTACAAAGGCACAAATTGAGTTAGTAAAAAATTGGTCAAGAAGTGGAATTTAGACCTTAGTCTATGATGTGGTTCACAGAATTTATGAACTCCTGAAGTACCCCTGAGCTCATTAAGAAAACATTTCTCTACCATTAAGTAAGGAAATAGGCAGAGACATTTATTTACCACAGTAGTTATATAATTAACTGCCACCAGAGGCTGGGACATCAACAGGTTTCAATAATGAATCAAAGCAACAATAACAGAAGCTGATGCAGTAGCAAATGCTTACCAACACATACTGAGCGCCAATGGGAAAGTATGTGTTGCACTTGGTGTTTTAAAATATGCCATCTCAAGTAATCCTCGCACCCCTATGAGATCAACAGTAACTTTGCATATTTTTTATTTCCACTTTAAAGAAAATTAAAATTCAAAGCAGAAAACAATTTTCTGAAGATCCTATAACTAGCAAATATGAGCTAAAGTTGTCTGTTTTGACTTCAAAGCTCTCTCCACTCAGAAATGCAGCAGGATCCCCCAAACTTGGCTGACCATCAGAATCATCAGGGAAAGTCTAGGGAAAAAAAAGGGAAGATTCCTCTTTCCTATATACCTGCAATGAATAAGTGGAAACAAATTAAAAACATAATATCCTTTACATTAGCACAAAAAATGAAATGTGTATAAATCTAACAAAATATACGCAAGACTTATATGAGGAAAACTACATAACCCTGACAAAAAAATCGAAGAACTAAATAAGTGGATATTTCACGTCATGAATAGGATAGGAAGACCCAATATCGTCAAGATGTCAGTTTTTCCCAATTTGATATATAGATTCAGCAAAATTCCAATTAAAATCCCAGAAAGTTATGTTGTAGATATTGACAAACTGATTCTAAAGTTTATATGGAGAGGCAAAAGACCCAGAATAGCCAACACAATATTGAAAGAGAGGAGTAAAGTTGGAGGACTGACCCTACTCGACTCCAAGACTTACTGTAAAGCTACAGCAATGAAGACAGTGTAGGACTGGTGAAAGAACAAATAGCTCAAAGCAAAGGATAGAGAGCCCAGAAATAGGCACACATAAAGCCAACTGACCTTTGACAGCACAGTAAGGGCAATATAACTGAGCAAAGATAGTTTTTTCAACAAATGGTGCTGGAACAACTGGACATCTACATGCAAAAAAAAAAAAAATGAATCTAGACACAGACCTTACACCTTTCACAAAAATTAACTCAAAATTGATCACAGACCTAAATGTGAAACACAAAACTGCAAAACTCCTAGATGATAACATAGAGGAATACATAGGTAATCTTGGGAAAGGAGATGACTTTTTAGATACAATACTAAAGGCACAATCCATGAAAGAAATAATGATCAGCTGGACTTCATTAATTAAAATTTTCTAATCTACAAAAAATATTGTCAAGAGAATGAAAAGACAAGCCATGAACTGGAGGAAAATATTTGCACAGTACACATCTAATGAAGGAGTTTTACCCAAACGATACAAAGAACTATTACAACTCAACAATAAGAAAACAAAAGACCTGATTAAAAACTGGACCAAAGACATTAAAAGACATCTCACCAAAAAAGATATGCAGATAGCAAATAAGCATATGAAAAGATACCCCACATCATATGCCATCAGGGAGATGCAAATTAAAATAAGAACTCAATTCCATTACACATCTATTAGAAGGGCCAAACTTCAGGACACTGACAACACCAAATGCTGGTGAGGATGTGGAGCTGGTAGGAATGCAAAATGGTTCAGCCACTTTGGAAGATAGTTTGACAGTTTCTTACAAAACTAAGCATACCTATACCATGCAATCCATCAACCACACTCCTTGGTAGTTCCCCGAAGGAGTTGAAAGCTTATGTCCACACACAAGCCTGCACACAGATGTTTACAGCAACTTTATTCATAATTGCCTAAACTTGGAAGCAACCAAGATGTTTTTTAGTAGGTGAGAGGATAAATAAATTGGTACAACCAAACAAGGGAACATTATTCAGCACTTAAATGAAATGAGCTACCAAGCCATGAAAAGACATGGAGGTAACTTAAATGCATATTACTAACTGAAATCTGAAAAGGTTACTGTACAATTCCAACAATATGACATTCTGGAAAAGGCAAAGTTATGGAGACAGTAAAAAGATCAATGGTTGCCATGGGTTAATGGGGAAGAAGAGATGAGTCGGTGGAGCATAGACAATTTTTAGGACAGCGAAAATGCTCTGTGTGATATTATAATGGTGGATACACGTCGTTATACACTTGTCTAAACCCATAGAAAGCATACCAGGAGTGAACCCTAATGTCAGCTATGAACTCCGGGTGATGGTGTGATCATTGTAACAAAGGTACCCTCTGCTGGGGGATGTTGATAATAGTGAAGTCTACACATGTGTGGAGGCAGGGAGTACATACGAACTACGTTTGCTCAATTTTGCTGTGAATCTAAAACTTCTTTTAAAAACAATAATTCTATTAAAAAAAAAACTTCTGAACTCTTGCCCAAGATTTACTGAGTGAGAATTCTTGCTGTGGGGCTCAAGGAACTTCCATTTTGAAGCAATCTATGATTCTGAGATCACTCTGGTTTAGAAATGACAGACCACAACTGCAATTGAAGCTGAATGTAATCAATAAGACACTATGAAAAGTTCAAGTAAAAATTGCATGAGGAAACTGGGGCATTATGAAAGAAAATGACTTAAGGAAAAGGAATCCCAAAAAATCTCATTATGCATTTTCATTCTTATCTGAGTCATGTTCAATATATGTATGCCAAGTGATGTCCTTCTCAAATTACCAACGTTGTTAAAAAAAAAAGATGATGCTGACACTATTGTTCCATGCATTATACTTCGAATAACAAGACTGTAGACTGTAAGCTTATTAAAGATGGGGCTCTTTTTGCTCAGTCACAATTCCCGGCCCATAGTGGGTGCTCACCATGTGTTTGTTGAATGAATAATTCTCCCTGTCCTCAAAGAATATCCTAGTCTGATTAGGACCTTCTGTCTGTGTTTTCCCTTTAATCTGTGTGTGTAGATATGATGCATCTTTCCCAGCGTTTACAACAATACACTGAAGCAGAGCTTTCGCCAGTTTGTTCCTTCCTTCCTTTCACTAATGATGGATTGCTTAAGGGCAGGGGCTCTATAATTTTCTCCATGTTTCTCAGTACTTAGGACAGTGCTTGGAACATAAAAGGAACTTAGGAAATGTCTATTAAATAAATAAATGATTTGAAAAGGCAAAACCTGCTTTTTATCCCCGAAAGCTGCAATTGATTTCCCACTGAGATGTATTTCTCCAGCTCCAAGCATGATCATATATTCTCGGGAGAGTGGAGGAAGGCGCATGCTGAAGACAAAAGATGAATGGTTGTCTGGGAGGGTACCCGAAGGAGCAGAAATTCACAAGCAGCGTCATCCTTAGATCAGACCCAGGAGCTCAAAGGACTCAGAAAATGAGGAAATGTCTCCAGAAAAGTAGACTCAATACATCAACAATTGTTATTTTCAACCGGTGCTTTTCGTCATGAAGGACAGCTGCTCCGCCAGATCAGAATATTTTTGGCCACCTCCAAGGTCATTGTACCTTCCCCGATCTGGCACTGAATGTAGAGTCTGGCAAGTCTGGCTTCTTAAAGTGGATTAGGCAGGCCCCACAGAGAGCCTCGTGTCCTGGCTACATTCCTGATTCTTAGACCTAAAAGCCCTGGTGATATGTTTCTGAGGACAGTCACCTATTTCGTCCTTCTTTGGATATAAATCCAGATTCCTGACCTTAGCCCTGTGCACTGTTTCATACACTGTCATTGCCCTTTCCTGCCCTCCTACAACCGTAAGCTTTTTGTCATCATCACCTTAAACATATTCTGGCAGGAAAGACATAAATTAACCTGTGCCCAAAGCATAGAATCAGAAACTGAGTTATAAACTGTCCAAAACAAAATGAATGAATGAATGAATGAATCTCTGTTTAAAAACACTTGAATTATATGAAATTTTATTTCTGTTTTCCCTAAGTTCCCTAAAATTGCTTAAATTCATAACCTTTCCATGTAAAATGGAGCTATATTCAAAGGCTATCTAAGCCTTTTCCAGAAAAGCAATGAGCTAATCATATAAACCAGATGAGGGAACTGCCCCATGCCGGCCCTTCTCCCCATCCTAAAGTCTGTTTGAACTCCATGGGCTTTCTTATCTCAAATAAAGTAGTTGGATACCATGATTGTTCACACAGAGAATAAAGAAAGGGAGTAGTGACAGAAATTTGAAAGTTCATTTCCAAATCCAGTGTGAGAAAATGGGGGATGTTCTGAGATTTTGCCTAGAGAGAGGTGGACAGTAAAGAAATACTCTTACTTATTTTATCAGTTATTAAATTTTCATATTTCACTGTTTAATACACTGGCATGGTGGAATAGGGAAAGAAGTGAGAAAGTGGCCAGAGGGCTTGTGGCTTTGTGTTTGTTACTCTTCTATACTTTCTCTGTCCATCTTTTTCCATAAATGCACATGAACTCAGACATATGTATGTAAATACACACAGATATCTATATCTACCTAAGATGTACATATATTAATATAGCTCTGTGGAAACATAGCTATAGATATATATAACTATATCCATGGATATATAAATAATGTAGATATTAAATACAGGTATCTAGGTGAAGATAGATATTTCAAACTTATATAGCAATTTTTTGTAAGGGTGGAATAGGATATTTTGGTGGGCAAGCAACCTAGTAGGCTCTACAAGGAAAGCTATCTCGTCTGCTAATGTGATAACTTCATTGTTATTTTCAACAACTCCTAAAGTCTTTCATTTTGATCTTATTTTTAAGTGGAAGGGGTATGAATTTAAAAATGACTTTCGAAAGCTTCCTGAAACGTCTCCTTCAGAGACCCCACCCAGGGAAGCCGACCCTGCCTCCAGCCCAGGCCTGCGGGAGGCATTGGGAGAGGGTCCCTCTGCTCTCAGTGAGAGAAACCTCGAGAAACATTCCAGGCAAAGTCTAGGAAGACAAGAACCCTGGATTCCTCCTCTCATTGGACTTCCAGCTGCTCCATTTGAAAACATAATTCTCTGAGACCCTCCCAGTCTCCCCATTCTCTGCTTCCAACCAGAGTCGTGGGAAGTCAGAATTGGAAATGACCCTAGGGAGTATCGCCGTCTTTCCTGGAGGAGGGAAGCGGGAGTGGCAGAGACTTGCCCCGCATCCGTCAGGGACGGAGATGTCACCGTGGCGCTGGCCCAGAGCGCAGGCTCAGCCCCAGTTCCTCAGGCCCGCGGTCCCTTCGCACCCCCACACCTCCCTGCTCGAGAGGGCACTGTCTCCAGCACCCGCCCCAGCACCACTTTCCTCTGACGTCCGTCTCCCGAGCTCTGACGATCGCCCCCACCGGCCGTCCTTATAAAGAGGACTTTTGCCAATACTGGGATCGATCACCGCCTCGTCCCGCGCCCCGCGCCCTCCGCCGGCGCCCACACCTGTCAACTCTGCGCGCGCCCAGGTTCTTGAAGACACTGGGCGAGGAGCAGTCCAGAAACCGACCCCGGTCCCCTGGCCCTGCCCCTGCCCCGTCCCACCTCACCCTTGCGCGCGCACACACACACACACACACACACAAGCACACACACAAACACACACACACACTCTCTCTCGACGCTGCACCCTTGCAGCCCCCCCATCACCGCAGTTCCCAGGGACGGCGGTCCCTGGAGGAGCCCGACCCGGCGGAGCGCTTCGCTGCGCGGCCACCTCTCCAGGTAGGAGCAGAGCGGGCATCCCCGGCGCGTCGGGGCCCGCTCCCTCGGGGACGCGGCGGGCGCCGAGCTGGGCGTTTGTAGAGCCGAGGGACACGGCTCTTTTCCCTCTCCGTGGGGATGCGCGGGCGAGGGCACTGTCAGGCACTCATGGCTCTTGGGATGCTAGGGGCTGGAAAGTCTGGGCTCAAGAGGGACCAAGTCCTGGCGCAGGAAATGGGTAGTGGGGACCGGGAGGGACAGCGCGGGGCCGGGGAGCACTTGGCTGTGGCCAGAGAAAGAACTTTCCGGCTCAGTTGCTCACAAAGGCAGAAGCCTTCCAGCCTGCCTGCGCTTCTTTTGCTTCCCCCTGAATCCAAGGGAGGCTGGTTCTTTTGCCCAAGGTCTCATTACCCACCTGCGTGAACAAATATCTGAGTTTCCCCCAGAAACTTGTGTCAACTGAGGTGCATGAAATAGCCGTGGTCACAAAGGGAAAAAATAACAGAGAACAAGAATTCCAAAAAGTGAAGGCATGAGAATTTGACATGTCACCTAAGTGTCTTGTTTTTAATCCCTTTGACTCTCTGTCATGTTTTTAGGCAATTCTGTATTTTTAAACCGTTTTCTTGTATATACCATTGGCGGCAGGGAATAAAAGGAACAAAGGACAGCAGATGGGGAACAAGAGTTGATCGAGAGGGTGGACCCTTTACACAGCATAACATCTTTATTTGCTGCAGTAACTTGAGCTACTGGCACTTGTTGAAAATTGGAATTGATGTGGTTTTGAAATAGATTTTCCTGAAGCTTTTTTCTCCCCGATATTTGCATGTCACGTTACTGTTGGAACTGCTCCCTGAAATTGTTTGAAAGGAGGGATAGAAGAATGAGTGAATGAATATGTTAGAATTCGCAGAGTGGCCTTTTATGATACACTTACATTACTGAATAATTCTAGATCAAATAGTAAGTCAGTTCCAAAAGCAAGCAGACATCCTCTTTGTAGGTGATTCCTTGGCCAACTTACTGAGTTAAGATACAAGATTAAATTTAAATTGAAAGAATTTATTAAATACAAAATGATCATGATTACATTTGTTAAACAGAATTTCTGATTTTTTTCTGTTTCAACTCAAAAGAATGTTAAATTGTGAAGTAGAAATATAATGATACGATGGGCACTTGTTGGCAACTACTACTTTAATATACAATTACAATGTCCTTTTTCTTTAAGTGGCACAGGATCTCTCAGGAGCCAGCAGGTTTGTTTGCGGCTGCCTGTGCATGCTTGGCTGCTTTATAATGCATCACTGTATTTTCTTCAGAAGTCTTAATGAAGTAGCCAGCTGTGAAAGAATCCAGACCCCCCAGATAAAGATGACATTCCATGTGGAAGGACTGATAGCTATCATCGTGTTCTACCTTCTGATATTGCTGGTTGGAATATGGGCTGCCTGGAGAACCAAAAACAGCAGCCGGGCGGAGGAGCACAGCGAGGCCATAATAGTTGGCGGCCGGGACATTGGCCTGCTAGTGGGCGGATTCACCATGACAGGTAGGTTCCGACGCTGCCTGGTCCTCCTTGGCTTCTCAGAGTAACAAAGCAAGTGTTGCTTTTTGTCCTTTGGGGATTCTGTGTGTTCACTACTTACATATTTTTTAAATAATTTTACACCTATTTAAAACAAAAATAAAATGATTTCAACTCAGTGGTACTTGAACAAAATGATTTTATAATAAATCACTGGACAGAATATCAATGAGACAAATCTGAGCTCTCTAGGCTGTTTAGTGGGTGTAAACAGAATTCAAACAAAGAGGTGGCGGAAAGTACAAAAATCTCTTGTTCTTACAAGTTATGTCTCTGTTAATTAATGTGATAAAGTCAGTGTCTCATCGTGTTCATTAATACGGGCATGACGTTGCAACTTAAAGTTGTCTTAAACGATGAATGCCAAGGAACACTGGCTAGTGATGGCTTTAAACCTGAATAAATCAATTTGGAGGCAACACAATTCCAGATTGATTGATACCCTGTTCTGAAACCTAATTCTACCAGGTAATAAACTGATTTTCTCACAAGAAGACAATCACTTGTTAGAAATCCACAGCACTGAAAAAAGAGATTTCCAGGAAGCTTGATATAAAAGGAAAAAATCTAAAGTGTGTCCTAACAGAACAGAGTGTGGGCTGACCCCTGGGCCACCATCTGCAGCTCTCTCTCATTCACACCTTCTCTCTGCTGGGAGGGCCATACTCTTTCCTCATTTGCCCAGATGTGGTTCTGTTTAAGTGGTGACTTGTTTCTCCTTTATATTCTTCTTGGTTGTTGAAAATATTTCTGAAAAACAAGAATTTAAAATTATATGTTTAGTATTATTTGATACATATTCAGTAAAAACACACATTTTGTTTTAGCGTTTTCTTAGGTTTTCAAGCATTAGCAACATAACCAATTAACAGGAGCCCTGAGTGCCCATTTGAAAATGTCCTGTTGGAAATCATATCCAAATGATGCCCAACTTCAGTCCTGAAGTGTTGTTTAAAAAGGGTTCTCTCTGGATATGAAATAGCTTACAAACCAGTCTGGAAGGACTGCATCCCTGTTTGGGCATCTGAAACCCACAATACTGTGGAACAATTTATGGACTATAGATTTTATTTTTCAGATATGTATGTTTTATGTTTGTTTAACTCTTCATGAACTGTACAGATTTCATTTGATCTTTGTGAAGATCTTCCGTTTGAATTTGAGCTCCATGAAAGGGCTCTGGGCTTAAGTGAAGACTAAGAGTTACATGGTTAACAAGGAGCAGAGCCAAGGCCTAACCAGTGGTCTCCTGGCAGCCACGCCCAGGTCCTCCACAGTGTGCACATGCGGCCCTCCGCTGGTTTCACTTTATTTCTGTATAAAAGTACACAGTTTGTAAAGAGGTCTCTTTTTTACCATCTCTCATTTTTTCTACATACATACATATACAGAACAAATTGTATTTTGCAAAATATTTTCTGTGATGCCTAATATACAAAATTACATAAATAAAAAGCATATAAAGAACAAGAGTCATCCATAAAGCTACCACCTGCAGATAAGTTTACTGAAATGTTGGTGTAGATTTTCCAATGTATTTTCTTCTTACCCACCTATTGATGAATAGTATGCACAACTTCATATCTTCATTTTCATTATAGCACAGACATTTCTTCCTTCCCCTAAAGATCCTGATGTGATACTGGGATCTGAAGTGGTTTAAAATATCGTAACTATATTTCCCTCAGAGAGATATAGAGAAAAAAATGAGAAGAAAAGCAAAATAAAACAACAAAAGTTGCTGATGTCACTCAAAAAGCTGTTGAAAAAATAAATACACTGTTGTACATCAGCATATTTTGTTCATGTAAATTATTATAGTTATTACTATAATTTAATATTATATTTATTATGCCCATAAAGGTAATATTTCAGAATTTGTTCTTTCATCATTTAGAGAGATTTTTCCAATCTAATAGGCTGTTAAAGTATTTAGAAAAAAGTTGAATTATAATATTTCCTATAAAGTGACATGATCTAGCTCAGTTTTTAAAGATTTTTTTTAATCTCTTAGAACTGAAAAGAACCTTGGTCAATATCATAATTTATTTAAAATCTGAACAATATTATCTAAACCTTGTCAGATTCATTGATTGTATATATTTAATAAAGAATAAAGACTGAAAATAAAAATGCATATGGGTTAAAAGAGTTCTTGTTCTCATTCATGAATCTGACATGACATATACAAACATGCAGAGCAAATTCTGGTATAGAAGGAACTAGATTGATAAAAATAGAGGAATTTTAATCATAACAAGTAACCAAGTCTTCACCTTTATATTATAATATTTGCAATCATTCAGGCACCATGTTCAGTTTGGATGAGGAAGAGGAGACCTACACAATGAAAACTGATCCCTCGTAAGCTGTGTGCTTGTAAGACTGTCAGATCATTTATTCAATGAAATGTTGTGGTGTGTTGTTAGCAGTTCCGGTTGCCCAGCAGGAAGACAAAGTCTCAGATCCTGAACCTGTGAGAATTCGTCCTAGTTACACACTCAGTGGGGGGAAAAAAACCCTTTTTAAAATTTCAGCGGGGCTTAGAATGAGAAAAACAAATAATAGCATTTGTTACTTATTAATACCCATGTGAAAGCTACTATGAAGATGAGATTGACTGATAAATACATATTTATCCACTTTAGGATTTTGTATATAAACTTCCCAGTTGAATATACTTAAAATTTCTGTGCAGGAAAGTCTTTTCACATGTTAACCTTTTAAAAATAGTATTAACCCCAAAACATTCTCTATTCTTTGCTTTGTTTTTCAATTGAAAGCCAGATAAATTCTGGCACGAACACAACAGAAAAGCTTGTCTTTGATAATTTCATGTACATATTATTGGTTTTACTTACGTTCTAAGGGTAAGATTTTAGAGAATTTTTCAGTCACATTTTATTCCCAATGTGATGATACAGCCCAGAATTCAGTCTCACATCTGATAAGCTTCTTGCCAGCCTGTATCCCTCATAATTCTATTATACAGTTCTAAGTACACAAACTGTACTTAGGGATTATTTTAAATATTTTTATTGTACTCTTAAAATGATATAAACTGTGAAGATTTAAGTGTCCCAGTAATCCTAGTTTTTCAGCAAGAACCAAATATTATATTGTCTTCTTGGAGAAAATGGTAGATTTTATAGATCATTCTTGGCTCAAACTTGTTTAACAAAATGTGTTTTCTTTGGTCCCTTGACCTCCCTCGTTTAGCTATTATGCTACAGAAATTTTATTAAATAAATCTGGAGAAGACATATTTCTTATTATTCTCTGTGATATATCAAATATCTTACTAAAAGACCCAGATTAGAGCAAAGAATTGCAAGTGGGTATGCAGTGAACATTTTAAATTCTTCTGATCGCTAGTCTAGGCCCTACCTGGATGTTGAGGATTTAGGAAGACAGATGGAAAAGATAATTTAAACTCACTGTAGGACACCTTGGAGTAAAAATGTCATCTCTCTCTTCCCTTCACTCTCCTGGCAATTTAAAGTAGTAGTATCACTTAATTATGATGCTCCACAGATTTGCCAAGGTCCTATGTACCCAGAGTGTTTAAGACATGACTCTACTAAGGAAAAGCACACTCACGGACACACACACACACGCACCCACATACGTTACTCCCTGAGGAGAATAGTCACGATCACTGTGTAAAGATCAATACAATTAAAACAGAAGGCCTTGAAATAAAGACACTTGACCCCATGTTATGAAGGCTAGGGAAAAAGTTGTAGTATTATTGAGAATAGAAATAGTCATATATTATATTGTATATGGTTTCATTTATTTAAATAATATCATTTAAAATTGTTGATGACTAAATGGATTTAGAAAACATCTGGGGCCTCACTGTCCAATAAAAACATAATGTGAGCCACAAATGTAATGTTATATTTTTTACAAACTACTTTAAAAGACATGAAAAGAAATAGATGAATTAATGTAAATAATAGAATGTATTTAATTCAATACATTGAAAATTTTTTCATTTCACCGTGTAATCAACACAAAAAAATTATTGAGATATCTTACATTTATTTTCCATACTAAGTCTTTGAAATCCAGTGTGTATTTCACACTCATAGAACATCTCAATCGAGACTAGCCAAGTTTTGGGTGCTCAATAGACATGTGAGGCTAATGGCCACTGTGTTAGACCAAGCAGGTCTAGGGTATGACGGGTATGGCAGTGTCTTTCCCTCGCTTTTCATTTTATTTCAGCCACCTGGGTTGGAGGAGGATACATCAACGGGACAGCTGAAGCAGTGTACGTACCAGATTACGGTCTAGCGTGGGCTCAGGCACCAATTGGATATTCTCTTAGTCTGGTTTTAGGTAAGTGAAAGTTTAAACCTCAATGACCCACTCAGTGAACATTTAGAAAAGGAGTATAACAAGTGAAGTAACAAGTCAACCAATGTGAATGACTACTTTGTAAAAGCGTTACCATAAATCTCTAAGTAGCTGTTACAAGAAATTGGTAAATAGTGGAACAATAATGCGTAGATTATTTGATCTCTTGACTATGGAATATGTAAAGAAAGTCCCTTGATCTTATGACTTAATAGAACAGTGAATTTCTTAACAGAATATTTTTTCTTTCAAAAATAGTGTGAATATATCATTAAGAATGAATTCACTTAAATTGTATCAGAATTTCTTTTTGTAAGTCAAACTAATAAAAGGTCAAGAATATTATATCATAGAGTTCCTTTTTTTTTGCACTTAAAATACTTTTGTTGGATCTTGCCTTTATTCAAAATGTCTAAGTGCTATGCTGGATGTTACAAATAAATACGTCAAGGCATTTTAGTGAGTGCTGTGCTGGTCCATGTTTTTAATCTGCATGCCTCAGATATACCAATTCAATTGTCCTTTGGATGCATACAGTGATAAATGTCTTAAGAAATTTTTATTTGGCTGCTAGATATTTCTTGGTTCTGTACTCATAGGGTATTTCAGGTTGGTTCCTCAACATATACAAGTGTTCTAAAAAATCTGTTTCCCTTCAAAAATTATAGCATAGCGAAAGGTTGGCAAACACTCTTATATTATGCATTTTTTATTTTCTCATAAACACTTGTTTGATTTCTTTTAGGTGGGCTGTTTTTTGCAAAGCCTATGCGTTCCAAGGGATATGTGACTATGTTAGACCCATTTCAGCAGATCTACGGAAAACGCATGGGTGGGCTCTTATTTATTCCTGCACTAATGGGAGAAATGTTCTGGGCTGCAGCCATTTTCTCTGCCTTAGGTAAGGACCGATGAAATATTGTTCTAGCTTCATCTCTCTCGTTGACTGAACAGATACACAACTTTACAGGCCACCCCCAGCCTCCCTCACCTGGATTAATGCAACCATCTCCTTGCCCACTGCTCTGCCCTCTCCCTGTATTCTCTACATGGTAGCCAGACTCTTCCTTCTAAAATGCACATCTGATCATATCTCGTTCCTGCTTAAAACCTAACTTTTTAACTGGGCTCACAAGGTCTTTTATGACTTGGGCTATGGTTCTCTCCTCTCATCATTCCCCATGCCTCCTTCCTTCTTCCAGAACTGTAGTCCTCCTCTCTCACCTCTGACGCTTAGCAAGCCCAGGTGCCCTCTGCTTTGACTCATCTCCCCTCTTTCCTCTCCCACATCTGCCTAGATAACCAGGAGTATCCTTCAGATCTTCTAATAGATGTCACTTCCTTAGAGCAGTCATCCTGAACCTCCTGGGTGCCTTTCCTATGGGCTTCATTAGGCACCTGGAATTTTGTTCTCATTGGACTTCACTTTGTATGATTAAGTGTCTGTTTATCTATTTCATGCTCAACCTCAACCTTTCTAACCTCAAGAAAAGAATTATAAATTTCTAGAAAGCAGGACTTGTGTCTTGTTAACAGGCGTAATCCTATCACAAGTGAATGAATGATCTACAGCTACAAAGAAAACAAATGTTGCTTCTTTTTTCCTCAATGTAGTCCCATTATATTGTGAAGTATTGGGTTGTGGACATCTTTAGGGATCTAGAAAATGAACTTAGACTCTTTAGAGTCTGACTTACTAGCAAGATCAATTAATGCTAAGGACAATCTGTCCTTGGCCCTTGGCTTTTCCGCCCATTTATAAGTTTTAGAAAAAAGAGATTTCAGTGGGATGGTGGGAGATCTTTAGGCTCATTACTCTACTTTTTGGTCAAGGAGAAATCTAAACCATCCCACTGAGTGCTGAGTTCCTTCTTGAAAATCAACAGAGCTGGAGGTTTGGCAACCTTCCTCAGTGAGCTATATCAATGTTTTGCATCCAGGCACTCACACATGTTACTCTCCATCTCTTCTTACAAATGGAAATGAAGAGCTTAAGTGTACAGCCAGACTTTGGGCTGAACAAAAGTAAGATGAGATGAATTTCTTCTATGTTGTATGTTCCAGAACAAACTTATCGTCTGGTTTAAGTATTATCAGACCTGGCCTCTGTAATATCAGATAATTTATATATACTACATTTTACTCCTTTTTCTCTCAAAATCCTATATAATCTTATATTATTTTCTTGGTCTCCAACTGTAAAACAAGGGAGTGACTTGTTGGAGAAAAGAAGAGAATTTCATAGTTATAAAATACTCTAATAACTCAGTGAAAAATGTTGCACTTTCCTGGTGCTAGATGGCAATACTCCACAATACTCCACTGCATTTATATCTTAATGAAATTATTTGTAAAAGTACACCTACCTTTCCACCTTGCTCTCATTAGCTAAGAAGCAATGGTGGCTTATATTGCTTTCAACACCAGAAAATTTTTGTTTTGAGAACAAACTGCCTGCTGAGATATCAAAAAAGGAGTAGGCTGAATATCTAATAGAATACAAAATGTTCACTCTCACTGAATAAAGATCAATTTATGTAACAGAGCCCTGAAGGGAGAATAGAATTAATAAGCTAATATTTCTAAAGTATTTTGGAAATATAAAACATAATAGCTAAACTCTGAACTTTGTTGCAATAGTTATTTTTGTATATAATTCATGTGTGTCTATGCCTGTGTATGTCAATATATATGTAAAATATATTAATGCCTCTCTCTTTCTCTCTCCACATGCGCGTGTGCGCGCGCACACACACACACACAAATATGAGACAATATATATGAAGACATTACTGATATTGCTTGATATCCATGCTCTGGTAAAGAGAATGTGCGTATATTTTTAAATTAACACCTCCATTTTCTTCAGAAATAATAGTTGGACATAATTCAAAGTTAGTGTTTATTAGAAATAATTTGGGATACTTCAGAATAGACAAATATAAGCTCTATTACCACCCTACTGTGAATGTGTGTGGTTCACCACTGAAACACAGAAGAATTTTAAACTATCTTCTCTGTATAAATGGATAGCATCCTTACAACTTTTTAGAGAAATGTGTATTTACACTTCTAACAGCTCAAATTCAGTGAATTTTTTGTAACTTTATTTACAGTATATTTATGTTAATGACTACATCAGTACACTAATATTTCACAGCAGATCTGGAAGTAGAACTTTGATTTTACTTACTACAAATGATTTAATTATTTAGAAAATATTTTAGAGAAAAAATTTATCTCATATTAATAGTGACAGAAAAGTGGGTAACTTTTCTAAAACCACTGAGTTACAACCAAATGGCAGCATCTACTAGGACCCCCTACCTTTAGGATCCTAGTCCAGTGATCTTTCTTCTATAATATACAACCTCCCTACCTTTTGCAGGTGTAGGATTAATAGAAATTTCACTAATGTGTGGAAAATTAAGCAGGACTCAAAAGAGATAGTTGGACTTTGATAATTCATGGAATATACTTAGAAATGTTGTTATTAAAGGAGAGAAACTAGACTAAAAGAAGAATGGCAAAGAGTTGCAACTAAAGTTTCAAGATGAAGTAAATAATTTCTGGAAAAAAATAACTTGTCAAATATCTGTACAACAGATATTTGTACTACAATAACTCAGTCAGTTACCCAAAGTCATTTATAAATAATTGACCTCTTTCCTCTGTCTTCATCCTCTAACTCCTTACCATGTTTTTTCCTTTATTAATTGAAAGTAATTTAACTGTTACCAAAGCCAAAGCATTAAGAAAAAATTTCTTGATAAGTATTTTGTTGTGTTATCTTAGATCAAAATATCATTTACTGCTCTTTGTGATAAATTTTCATCACTGGTGGGTCGCATACACTACTAGTAGCATGCAACTGAGGAGTTGTAGTAATATGTAAGATTGCAACTGATAACACAAAAGCACAGATTTATTGCATGTGTGTTAGCATTCCTAGCATTGCCGTGTTTAAAAATATGAAATATGAATTATATAGCTCTCAAAAGCACTGGGAAGAGGCTTTGTAAAGCAAGAAGCAAATTCTGAACTGCCAGTCCAGGAACAACAGGGGTCCAATTGTCCAAACCATAATATTCTCACTGGAAATTTAGACACCAACAAGCACAGTGAACAAAGTCATAAAGTAAGAAAATATAAATTTGATTTCTAAGGCAGATTTAAAAATTTGTTGATGAAAATTCCTTAAAACTATAATGCTTAAATCTAGGGCTCTTCCATACGTTCGTGTCCTAGGAGTGAGCCTGGAATGCTCCACCACTTAAACAAAATAAAAGTGATCTTTTACAAAATAAGAGGAAAAGTTGCTAGATACAATTTACCAATTTTGTTATTTTCTCCTATAAATTTGTCTCAAACATTGGTACTTTATACCATCTGTCATACACAAAAGCTAGCATGGGTCAGAATTAATGCAAAATAGTAAGTGAATATTAATTGTAAAATGTAGAAATGGATGAATATGCTTATCAAAAAGGCTTGTATTTCTCATGGATGTGCATAAATATATTGCATATATTTAATTAAAGTTTCAGATAGTTGGTGGAATTATTATAAATTCTCACAGTCATTAAATTTATCATATTTCATGAAATTCTGTAATCATATCATGGATTTCAGGTGTCCCCATGTAAATAGGTTGGCAAAGCACTAATTTCAAAAAGAAAGAATATTTTTAAATATACATTTATATACACATAAATACACATATGTAAGTGCATATTCAATTTACTGAGATATAAAAATTTCAATATGAAAATTTGCTTTAGCTTTATCATCCAATACGATTCATGTGACATAGGAAAATATCTGCTGTCACTGAAAAAATATATTTTTCCACAGGAAGTGGAATCCAGTTGAGTACGTTGACCACAGCGTTCTCTTGTTTTTGCTTTCTTCCAGGAGCCACTATCAGTGTGATCATTAATGTCAATGTACACGCTTCTGTCATTGTCTCTGCACTCATCGCCACTCTGTACACCCTGGTAGGAGGTCTCTACTCTGTGGCCTACACGGATGTTGTTCAGCTCTTTTGCATTTTCGTAGGACTGGTAAGTGGGGCCATTCACAGATGTTCTTCTTCCTTCCTGTCTGAGCCAACTTACCGCTCTTCCTGGCTCTTCCCTTCAGCTAAACTCTCTATTCACATAGGATGTTAAAATTCAGAAGAAATTCTACTAAAATATTTTTTTAAATTCAGAAGAAATTCCTCTAGCTTCTGTTTGCCTAAAAAAGAAAATACAGATCTCTTAGTTCACAATACAAGGTTTTCTATCTTTATCTCTCCCACTTCTCTAATCCACCCTCAAGCCAGCAAACCCTGTCACTCAGCAGATGTGTGCGCACACATGTCCGTATGCCATATATTCTTTTGCTCTCTGTCTTGATCCACCTAGACCATCTCTCCCTGCAATTCCTTCTTCTTCCACCTATTGGAAGGCTCACCCTTGAATGCTTATTTCACTACCAATTTCTCAATCAAATCGCTCCTTATTTTGGGGAATGGATATTTTTTCCTAATTCAAAGAAAAAGTAAAAAGTTTATAAATAAATATATACAATGTTCTCAAATTTAATGTTTTCTTCCCAGAGCATTGTGGTGATTGCTCCTATAGTTGGTATAATACAGTGCAATTAAGCACAGAAGTATATAATATGTTACTTTAACTTTTCTAAATCAGTACTGCATGGTGTCCTACAGAGAACGTGATTCCGGGTTCTTCTGTCTGAACAAGAGGAACTACTGAGCTATGACGTCTATGAAAAAACATAGGTGGCTAAACCTTACATACATTAGTTAAAAATAATAGCCTAACATTCTAATGTCACTCTTTGGTTACAGTGGATCAGTGTCCCTTTCGCACTGTCACATCCTGCAGTTACTGACATTGGGTTCACTGCAGTCCATGCCAAATACCAGGAGCCTTGGCTTGGAACCATTGAATCATTTGAAGTCTACACTTGGCTTGATAGTTTTCTGTTGTTGGTGAGTGATGCTTTTACCTGAGGAATGCAATCTAATTGTTCCTGAAATCAAATGCAATTTCAATAATTTAAAGTTTATATGTAAAATTCACCTACTGTCCATTTCCGAGTTGAATACCTTCTATTGAAAGGATGGAGGCACTTACTGACTGTGGTAGCTGACTAGTGAAATAAGGAATAATGTTCATGGGGTTATGTGTGGTGTTTTCTCATTTGTGTTGTACTGTAAGTTAAGGAGCACCATGCCCTACCCCGAGATACCTACCCTCATCTGAGAGTCAAGCCATCTAAAAATTTTAATTTGTATTTTGGACCAATTTCTTCTGAAATAAGTAACTCATTTAGTCTCTAATTACAAAGTAAGTAAATTAGGGGATGTCATAAGGCCTTATGTGCATGAGATAAGTTGGGAAAGGAGGTATCACTCAGGAAAGATGCCAGGAAAGAAACCCTGGGAAGTCAGAGGCAGCCTGAGACCATGAAGAACCTTGGGGGAAAGGGCACAGGCCGTAGATTGAGGGAAGGAAAAAACCCAAAAGAACCTACCAGATTCTATGATTTTGCTAATTAGAAGGGTTATACATACAAATAAAACACTGTATTTGATTTCAAAGGAAGAAATAGATTACTTTTTTTTAATTAAAATTAGGTGAAATTGTTTATTTTTGTTTCCTCTTTAGAGGGTTCGCAATATTGTGTGATTTAACTTTGTGTTTGTGCCACTTTGCTAAATTTTAGCACTAAAAGTAGAAGTATCTCTCCCAGGAAAGAAAACATAAAAACAAATATTTCCAGTGGCGAGTAGGAGAGCTTCTTCCCCAAGGATTGTTAAGAAATGCATTGGCTGAAATTTTTCTGGAATAATTTACTATTATGAATTGAATAGAGAAAGAGATTAAATATTGGATGTGTATATAATTATACCTGCATGGCAGGTATTTTTATGGTTATATGGAGTAGATGATGAGACTCAGACAAGTTAGGCAATTTGTTAATGATCACACCATTGTCTAAGCTAGAGATCGAAACAGAGAATCAAGACTCCAAAGTCCTTTCCTCTATACTCCACTTTAGTTCTCAGATTTACTGGCCTTCAAGATAAGGCATTGTACCCCATAATTGCTAAAGTTTCTTCCATCTTAAAAAATTGTATGACCAAGTCATGTTCATTATTCAAATCATAAAGTAAGTTGAAATGAAATAGTAGATGTTTAATGAATGAATGAGTAAACTGTAAAAATAAACCCTGAAATGTTTCGCCATTGGTGTCTCATCTTTCAGTTGTTTCTCAAGCATATCCTCCATGTAAAAAACCCACCAAGTCTTGCTAATGATAACATCAAAGTATCTCCCTGTCTCGCTCTGTACCAGCCCACTGTCCCTATATTGTCATTATATTTAAGCTGACAGCATTCCTCACCTGGCCTATTGTGCTAGCCCCTCACTGGTCTCCCCACCGGCAGCCCCCCATAACTCTCTGTTCCAAACCTATTTTCTACCTTGCCGTGGAAGCTTCTGTTTGTCAATGGAGGTCAGATTTTACCTTACTCAGAAACCTCTGATAATGTGATGATCTAAATGTCTAAGGGGATTGATATGTAAATTATGATATATCACTTCATATAGTCATTGATATTATTGATAAATATTCATTGGCATGGAAGATGTTAGTAATATATTGATTTACAGGCTGCAAAATAAAGGAAAAATTTTGGAAGAATATAGACTTGAGTCGTGGAATTAGGAATTTTAGAATTCCTTCTTTTAACTTTGTTTTTGTTCAACTTACTTAAACTAAAAGTATAGACAACAGTTCAACCATTTCTCCCACCACTCACCTCTGGCAACCACCAATCTGTTCCCTGTACCTGTACCTCATTTATTTTTAATTTTTAAATTTTTGTTTTTAGATTCCACATATAGGAGAGATCATATGGTATTTGTCTTTCTCTGTCTGACCTATTTCACCTAACAAGTGTGAGGTGGTATATCCTCAGGGAGATTTTGATTTGCATCTCCCTGATGATTTGTTATGTTGAGCATCTTTGCATGTACCTGCTGGCCATCTGGATGCCTTCCTTGGAAAAACGTCTATTCAGATTCTCTGCCCATTTTTCAATTGAGTTGTTTGTTTTTGTGCTATTGAGTTATATGAGTTCTTTATATATTTTGGATATTAACCCCTTATCAGATATATGATTTGCAATTATTTTCTCCCATTCAGTAGGTTGCCTTTTCATTCTTCTATGCTTTACTTTGCTGCGCAGAAGCTTTTTTGTTTGATGTAGTCCCACTTGTTTATTTTTGTTTTGGTTGCCTTTGCTTTTGGTATCAAATCCAAAAAATCATCCCCTGTGTTTTCTTCTAGGAGTTTTATGGTTTCAGGTCTTATATTCAAGTCTTTAATCCACTTTGAGTTAAGTTTTGTGTGTGGTGTAAGATGACAGTCCAGTCTCATTCTTTGTGTGTGGCTGTCCAGTTTTCCCAGTACCATTTATTGAAGAGATTGTCTTTTCCCCCTTGTGTATTCTTGGCTCCTTTGTCATAGATTAATTGACTATATACGCATGGGTTTATTTCTGGCCCCTCTATTCTGTTCCACTGATGTATGTGCCTATTTTTTATTCCATACCACATTGTTTTAAGTCCTATAGCTCTGTAATATAATTTGAAATCAGGGAGCATGATTCCTTCAGCTTTGTTCTTATTTCTCAAGATAGCTTTGCCTATTTGGGATCTGTTATGGCTCCATAGGTATTATAGGACTGTTTGTTCTATTTCTGTGAAAAATTCCTTCAGAATTTTGATAGGGATTACGTTGAATATGTAGATTGCTTTGGGTGGTATGGACATTTTAACAATATTAATTCTTACAATCCATAAGCACAGAATATTTTTCCATTTATTTGTTTCTTCTTCAGTTTTTTTCATGAATGTCTTACAGTTTTCAGCACGAAGGTCTTTCACTTCCTTGGTATTTCTGGGTATTTTATTCTTTTGTTGCAATTGTAAAGGGGATTTTTGTCTTCTTTTCTCTTTCTGATAGTTCATTATTAATATATAGAAATGCAACAGATTTCTGCATATTGATTTTGCATCCTCCAACTTTACTGAATTTCTGTTTCAGAAAGTCGGTTTATTAGAATAATAAACAAAAAATCTGTTTATTAGTTCTAACAGATTTCTAACGAAGTCTTTAGGGTTTTCTATATATCATATCATGTCATTTTCAAATAGTGACAGTTTTAGTTCTTCCTTTCCAATTTGGTTGCCTTTTATTTATTTTTCTTGCCTAATTGCTCTTGCTGAGACTTCCAATACTATGTTGAATAAAAGTGGCAAGAGTGGGCATCCTTGTCTTGTTTCTGATCTCAAATGAAAAGCTTTCAGCTTTTCACATTGAGTATGATGTTAACAATAAGTTTATCATATATGGCCTTTATTATGTTGAGTTACATTCCCTCTCTACTCACTTTGTTGAGGGTTTTTATCATAAATGGATGTTAAATTTTGTCAGATGCTTTTTCTGCATCTGTTTAGATGATCATATGACTTTTAGTATTCATTTCGTTAATGTGGTGTATCATGTTGACTGATTTGTGGATGTTAAACCATCCTTGAATCTCTGGAATAAATCCCACTTGATTACAGTATATGATCCTTTTAATGTATTATTAAATCTGCTTTGCTAATGCTTTGTTGAGGATATTCTTTTAACTTTTTTTTTTTTTTTTTTACTTTTGAACGTGTGTGTTTTATATAAAAAGGAAATTATTCTAGAATCAGTATGTGACAAGCACTCTGCTTGGCAGAATTTAGAGCCCAGTTATAGAGAGAGGCAATTAAAGAAACAACTTAAATATATTGTGATATGGGAAGCTCATTCATCAGTTCACTTATTCACATGATATGCATGTATCGAACACTGACTCTATGCCAGTCAGAAGACTGTGGCAGTAATCCACAGGAAAGTGTTTTCTCAGCCTCCTCTCTCGTCACTCCCACACATCCTGACCTCTAATTATACCAAATATGGTGGGCTCATAGCTGCCTCATTGTTTTTTTCTTTCTTTTTCCTATTAGATTCTCTCCCTGCTACTCTCCTCTCTCTCCATCTCTAGCTGGTGACACCCTCTCAATGCCTGAGGACTGACTCAAATATCATTTCTGTAGATTTTCCTCATCACCATGCGGTTGTCCCTTCCTCTCAGCTTTTAACCTCCCTCCATCATCCCCAGATAATTGTTTCTCATTTTTGATCCCATGCATATAGCATGCAACAAATTATATTATAGTTCAATGTCTCCAAACTTTTTTGATTTATATCATCAGTAAGAATTTTAAGCATACCTCCAATGTAGATGTAGTTTTCAATTGCTTATATGTACTGTACTAACATGGTATGTAAATTATTTAAGAAAAACAACTATATAACATTTAGGTATGAGGTAAAAATGAGCATAAATAGAAATTCTAATGTTTTCTTTGATGCCCCAGTATAATGTCTTGAGTATTCCACAAACAAAATGCATTGATTCTCCCAGTGGACAGTTAGCTCCAGAGCAAGAACCATGCCTTATTCATCTTTGTGCTCTGACAACCATTGCATTGCCTGGCACATGACCAAAGTCCAGAAATATTCATTGAATTGTATTGATTCAGATTAAACTTCATACTTTCAGAATCTTAATTTTTTGTGACTATTTTATGATGGTTAGAACCCGCACATGGGAACAAATCAAAGGCTTCTGGTAGTTGTAATGCACTTAAAGTATGTAAATTAAGGAAAAGAAAAGATTGTCCTATGTAGCTATGTAAGAAAATAACTTGAGGAAATTCTGCACAATTAAAAGGGTGACAATAATATAGTGATAGCAGTTGAGATGAGTGGCATGTAAGACCATTTTTGTACTTTAGAGCTGTACTTATGACTATTCTGAATATTATTGTAATAAATTTCATTTTAAAAATACCTAATAGATGCTATTTGCCTCCAACTCATTCTGAGTCCCTATGATTCCCATGCAGATATTGGGTGGAATCCCATGGCAAGCCTATTTCCAGAGGGTTCTCTCTTCATCTTCAGCCACCTATGCTCAAGTGCTGTCCTTTCTGGCAGCTTTTGGGTGCCTGGTGATGGCTCTGCCAGCCATACTCATTGGGGCCATTGGTGCATCAACAGGTAAATATCTTACAGCTTCACTAATTGACCCACTTAAGCTTCATCGAAGTTACGAATTACCACCCAGCTGCCCTTCCACCCCTGCTTTTCCTCTTATCCCCACATAGTTCATTGTTTCTCATCGTGCTCACATATACACCTTTGTTATAGCATTCAACAAATAGTGTTATAGCTCAGTAGTCTCCAAACTTTTTTTGGTTGCTCACTCTTCCAATAAAATACCTGTGAGCACACACAGCCCCTCCAATGTTGGTATATTTATCAATCATGTATATGTAATCCTATCAGGAGTGGTTCTCAGCCAAGGTGCACGTTGACATCACCTGGAGAGGGAGAGGGACTCTTTAAAAAATATCTATTTCTGGCCTACACCACAGGGATTTTATTTTAATAATCTAAGATAGAACCAGAGACCAGTGCTTTCTCAAGTCCTCTTGCTGAGTCAAAGTGCAGCAGAGTTGAGAGCCGTCGGCTTAGAAGTTTACCTGCCATCATCATGACCACCTCAGGAGCACTTTGAACTTGAGATTTCTGCTTTACATTTTTGATAGTTTGTTAATTAAGAGTTTCTTTCTTGGAGAAATCAATCTATAAGTGTGTAGTTAAAGATAAACTAAGATACTAAGTCACTTAGGGAATAACTTACTCAAAATTGGTAAAAACAGCATTATGAAATGCGTATTTCCAAGTTAGGCTCTATGAAGAACATTTTTTAAATCGCACCCTTATTGTGATTGAACTTATTAATTGTTCCTGACCCTGTGTTCCCATGCTATACAGCTTTTAAGAGCATTTCATGAAAATACACCACATTAACCCAAATTCAAGGAGGCTAGGTAGAGATGATTACAACAGATTAGAGAAGTTCACCTCTCACTCCGTTGTATTTTGTAAAGATATTCCAGGATGATGCTCACCTGGCTAATTTGACTTTCAATTAGTAGAGCTATTCATTGGGTTACTTAATTTTTAAAAGAGTAGTCATGGTTCATAGCATACATTCTCTATTCCAATTGTTCATCCGTGACATAAGCACTTAAAAAGGTGGCTGACAAAGGTGATTGTGTGCCTTTAAATAAAAGATAGAATTTATGTCACAGTCAAAAAACAGATCTGGTTTCAGTAATGTTTCTGTGTGTGTGTGTGTTGTAGGACAAGAGACTTAAAAAACAATTTTTTTTAGATCAGGTACACATTCTTGGTCAATATTTCTGCTAACACAACATCTCAGTTACTGCTGTAAAATTGGCTACATCAAAGCGTGGCTTTGAACAATTGTAACGGAAAATGAGGGAAGAAAAAAATGGTAGGATCTGAGGAAAACCACTCTTATTTGGTCTTGTAATCATGGCATTAAACAAGAAACTACAGTAATGTACATTTAAAGGTTCCATTGTCTTCTTTAGCACGTGTTCGCATAACTAAAAGGTGAAGAAGCTATGCATTCAAAGATAAGCTTATGTTTCACATCTTTTTACCACAGAGTCCAAAAATGTCCTCAAACTTTCAGCCCCATACCTGCACTTTTTATTCAATTCAAAGGGACTATCCTTTATGTATCATGCTTCCCATTTCCAGTAAGTGGAATTTGATGCAAGAAGGAATTTAGTTGGGAGAAAAACAATGATGAGACAGCTACAAAACCAAGTTTATGTACAGGAAGAGGTTGGGTAAGATTAGCCCCACTACTGTCTTTATCCATTTATACATGTACAATTGAGGACTAAGGAATGAAAGAGTAAGTGTCCTCTCACATCTCCAAATGGTTGGAGAAATACTCTGTGCTTCAGTTTAAGAACGTTTCTTTTCTATAATTCTTCACCACTTTCTATGTAATGCCACCATTCCAGAAGAGAAATATATGTGTGTATATCTCACCAGCACATTCTGTGCAGGTCCTGTAAATAAGACTAAATGCAACCAAAAACCATTAGAACTCAGAACATATAAGACAATTTCACTTGACCACTACATGGACTTCCCATCTAATTGGACTAATTCGTACATTCTGAATTCATTTTAAAAACTACCTAATAGGATGATCCCCAGAAAGATGAAGAACGTATGTCTCCTTGGTTGTTGTTTTGTTGTTTCTATTCAACAGACTGGAACCAGACTGCATATGGGATTCCAGATCCAAAGAGTAATGAGGAAGCAGACATGATTTTACCACTTGTTCTGCAGTATCTCTGCCCTGTATACATCTCTTACTTTGGGCTTGGGGCAGTTTCTGCTGCTGTTATGTCATCAGCAGATTCTTCTATCTTGTCAGCAAGTTCAATGTTTGCTCGGAACATCTACCAGCTTTCATTCAGACAAAACGTAAGAACACATTTTTTAAAAATGTATCATTATTGTTATCGTTGTTGCCATCATTATATTTATTGTGTATGTAATATTATTTACTGATTAATATTCTATATTAAAATCTGACCCTACTTTGATTAAGCACACAAGGTTAAATAATGATGAATTTTATTTATGCTATAAATAAATGTTTTTAATGCATGTTATTGTTCATGCCAATACTGAAGGGAAAAAAATCAATATAACTATTTCCCAAGAGGTACAGTCATATTGCTATAATTTAAGCCTCTTGTCTTTCTAATGAAAGAGTAATGAAACTCACAATATCTTAGAAAAACTTTGAGTTTAATTAAATACGATAAGAAACTTGAGAACTCTAGTGTAAGCAGAACATGGTGAGTAAGTTGTTTCGTGGGTATTTGTGTAACATCTATGCCTCTGCTTGCTTGAACTCCCAAGTCCAGTTTTGTCAGAAAATAGGCTCTCAATTTGATTTTCCTTATTGAATCAAGTGGGTGCAGAGCAGCATGCTGCTGTGGTCGCTGAGGAGCCAATAGCCTTGACTAAAGCTTTGCCTTACTCTAGGTTTTCCAGGTCATAGGTAACAAAATGGTTCAACTTTTGTTTTAAGGTGTTTGGCCCTAAAGATGGGAGGGCTCCTATGAAGAGAGGCAGCAAGGAGGAGCTATGGCTCCTTACTGCCACATAACAACTATTCCTTAAAATGTAAAGTGAGCAAAATTCAGCCTTGCATTATTACTCCTCTATGACAAGACGTCAGCTCATCTCACCACTCCTCCTGCACATTCAGGGGAAGGCACAGGTGGTCTGTTCTTCCTGCACATGGTTCAGAGAATCCTCTCCCAAAGGCCTCCCCGGGAAGCCACCTAAATTGCTTGCTTCTGATGCTGTGGTTTAGGTCAGCTTTTCCCATAGGTTGAGCCATTTGAACTAGGGAAATTCTCTAGAACAGCTTTGAAGCACCAAAATGCATCTCATTCTTCACCTAAATGAGCCAACACATTGTGTAAGAAGCTGACACTGTGGCAATTTCTTGCAGGCATCAGACAAGGAAATCGTTTGGGTGATGCGAATCACAGTATTTGTGTTTGGAGCTTCTGCAACTGCCATGGCCTTGCTAACAAAGACTGTGTATGGGCTCTGGTACCTAAGTTCAGACCTTGTTTACATCATCATCTTCCCACAGCTGCTCTGTGTGCTCTTCATCAAGGGAACCAACACATATGGGGCCGTGGCAGGCTATATTTCTGGCCTTTTTCTGAGAATAACTGGTGGGGAGCCATACCTGTACCTGCAGCCCTTGATCTTTTACCCTGGTTATTACTCTGATAAGAATGGTATCTATAATCAGAGATTCCCGTTTAAGACCCTTGCCATGGTTACTGCATTCTTAACCAACATTTGCATCTCGTATCTAGCCAAATACCTATTTGAAAGTGGAACCTTGCCACCAAAATTAGATGTATTTGATGCTGTTGTTGCAAGGCACAGTGAAGAAAACATGGATAAGACGATTCTGGTCAAAAATGAAAATATTAAACTAGATGAACTTGCACCTGTGAAGCCTCGACAGAGCATAACTCTCAGTTCGACTTTCACCAATAAAGAGGCCTTCCTTGACATTGATTCCAGTCCAGAAGGGTCTGGGACGGAAGATAATTTATAATGACCCCATCTAAATAAAATACTGCTCTCTCAAACAGCACGATAGCAGGCTAGTCCTGGAAGGATGGTTTGCAGCATATAAAACATGTTTAAAAAACCAAAAATGTTCAGGAGGACAAAAATGCCTATAAAAGTGCAACTGCACAAATACAAGCCAAGCTAAAGGAGGCACCTGTGAAAGCAACAGTTCTCTTCCTCATTGGTGTTTCTCATCCTCATTTGATTTTAACTCTAGATAGTTTTAACTATTCCAAAATGAATAAAGCCCCACTCAAAGAACAGCGGGCCAAGCAGAGCGTTTATCTTTATTGTGAAAGAAGGAAGTAGATGTGAAAGAGCTAAGGAGATTGGATAGTCTTGACCAGATCTTGTTTGCTAGTGCACTGGTGAATCCAATTTAATTCTCACACTGAGGCTGTGAGAATAACTCACCGTCACACCAAGGAATGGTGCAATGAATTAACCAGCTGATTTTCTTCTTTCATGTTCTTAATTAAAACATTTGCTGAACATGCAATTTGTTTTCTTTTAGTAGTGGCATGTATTATCCTGAGCACAGGCAAAGCTAACACACAAAATATTGTATAGTGGCATTTTTTATGTCCAGGTGATAGGGAAATAGAATCCATCTTTGCAGAGGAGCCCTGGGCTCCGTTGAGTGTGTCTACAACTACCAGATGCATTGAGAAGAGTACCTGGAGCATGGACAGCGTGATTATTAGACAACTTTAAAGCAATAACTCAAGAAGCCCATTAAGCAGAAAGTTACAGGAAGAATGGTAGATTTTTATCCTCATCTAAAATGTATAAAGTCTTGCTTCATGCTAAAAGAAGTAATGTCTTGGCTTACTCTCTAAATTATTATTGCAAGTGAAAATGAGCCATGTTTAGGGTGAGGTAGCTACCCAGCACCAATTAAGATTAATGAGAGACAAGCCACGCCTCCCCATGGTAGTAAAACCAGGAAAACAAAACCCACTTAATTTTGGATATTCATTAGTGAGGATGATTTAGTGTCAAGCAAGATATTCTGTGACGCTTTTTCACATAAGCCGAACTTAGGCACTGGACAAATCATTACAAAAAGTATGTAGTGAAATTTAACATGCAGGAGAAATCAGAAAGAAAAAATAAGTCCTAAAAGGAAGAAGCCATTGATTTTTACTTTTGATGTCTACATAACTTTCATGAGGTTGACCATTAAACATTATTTTGCTTCTTTTCTGGAGTTAAAATATATGTGTGTGTGTGTGTATATATATATACACACATGTAACGGTTTGTATTCATTCATGAATTATAAATGCTTTTCCACCAGTCACTTTATAGATATACCTGGAGCTGTGTCTACAAAAGCAGACAGAACTGATAAGCTGAAAAAGTATCGGAGCTTTTGATCCAATAAAAAAAAGCAGCCTGAATTATTCAAACTAAGTCACTTTTTTCCAAAAATATTTCTTTTTTGTGATTCATACACAAAGTGAAGTTAACTCAGTGTTTGACATTAAGTATAAAAGTGTTTGGTAAGCTAGAATTCCTTTTCTTAAAAGTTGTAATTGTCTAAAAGCATCAAATAATACACCGTTTTTGTTATTAAACATGAATTAAAGTAACAGGGTAATTTTTAAAATATGAAATTAAATAATTTTACATATTGTAGTGTCCCTTATTTTTAATGCTTTATCAAAACTTGATGGTGAATATGACATTGCATTCAGAATCTTTAAGGAACATCATCTATGTCCAAATGAGAAGAGAACTCTTTGTACTCATCTATTTGCTCAGAATCTTTTCTATGCCAGTACCCTATGGAGTACTTGGAAGGAGCACATTTTGGGAACTAGTAAGTGTGAGAATCTCAAGATTCTTGGAAACGGATTGAGAGAAGAACCAGGGGCAGGAAACACAAGAAGAAAAACTACAGAGATGGAAATATTTGACACGTAAAAGTAATTACTTGATGGGAGTCTACAGTTCCTGGCAAACACGATTCTTCAGCTGTGCCATGCTGTCCAGCACACTGTCTGAATGATTATTTTTACCCACTCCATCACTGTAAGTTTTTGTTTCAATCTATTTAGGCACGTGCTTCCATAGAAATACATCAGCCGTAATTCAATAGAGTACAACAGGGAAGTCTAATCTTCTTACAGACATTATATTTTACAATTTTGTTGTGCAACAATTGTCCAAACAGATCATATTTAAATCCAGTGAAAAAGAATAAATACTGGTAGTGAAAATTTCTTCCATCCCATTCATTTTATAATAATAGAAAGATAAAGGGGAAAAAATTTTAGTCTCCAAAATGTTAAAAACTAGATAAATTAAATAAGCTAACAAATAATGTTCTATTTTTATTTATCTCATTATTTCCTACCTACTCTTAAATATATAAAAAACTAGTTCAGTATAAAATCCACTAATAAATGTGCTAAATATTAGCAAGTTTTTTTTAAAGGTTGAAAATAGTTGAAAATAAGAAGGAATGAAAAAACAATCACAGGGTCTTTATTTAGGCACATTCACACACAAATTGCCCCCCAATTTCCAAGGAAGGAATGAAGTGGTGAAATGTAGGGGACGATGCTTTGTGCTCGTCCCTTCTCTGTTTTGATGTCAGAGGTGATGCAGACAGCTTTGTATTCTTCCGGCTTTGCTCAGCAAACCTAATTCCAAAAGCCCATTCTCAATGGACAGAAAACGACAGAAACGTTTTAGATACTGGCTATATTAACCTTTGGAGGCAATACCTGTGGATAAAGCATTAGAATAAAACATTTCATTTTCATACTTTTACAATAATTGTAACATGTTTGTCAGATAATGTTAGTATATTCACACGTACTTTTTCAAAACATCAAGCTTGGAGGTGGACTGTCAGTAACGAGCACTCACTGTCAAAGTCCAGCTTTGCTGCTACACTTACAAGTGATGAATTTTGTGTGAATATCAGATGAATGTAAGCCTGAAACAAGCGAATCTAGTGCAATGGCTATTAGCTTTTTTATTTGGAAATAATGAATTAGCATTGTATTTTAAACATAATCATGACTTTTTCTTTTTTAGCCTTCAAGAAAATTACTCTGGAATAGTGTATAATTAATTGTAAGTTTGCTACTCAACAGACAGATACATATAATGGTTCTAAACATATATTTTTGTCTGTCAAAATATTATATAAATTATGATCAAAATAAGTAGATTTGCAACTATACATGTAAATGTTATAAATGTAATGGTATTGTATTAAATTGTGCTGGTACAATTCAGGATATCATTGTCTGGGTTTGGCTTTTGGGGGCCCTCTCTTAAAGCAAATATAAATGGTGCTTCAAGACAGGCATTCAATGGAATTGAAATAAACCATCTCAATTCCATTGAACATATGCAAATGTCAAATGGAAATGTTTCACCTCGCATAAATCTTGGGGCAACATATTGTATCATATCTTTAAAAAGATGTAAATTATTTTCCCTGGAAAAGAAGTTCTACCACTGCACACAGGCCTTTCTTTGAATCAAAGAAATAAATAGACATCATGTATATTCCATTGATATCAAGAAGATCTGCATCTTAAAAACCATATAGCTGTCTGATAATTCTTGATTTAGGATATACAACCAATCACTAAGTGAGAAACTTGTTCTTATTGTGCTCTAAGTATAGGCTTCATATCTCTGACCTAACTCTTTCAAGGTGTCTTTAAAAGTGTAATTATATAGACTCTCAGAAGAACTTTGGCCTTTTACACCTTAATGATAAGCCTTTGGATGTGTATATGAAGTAGGGGTCTCGAATGAGCTTAATAATGAATGAAGCAAAGAATAAGTATTATGGCAAGAAATATCACAGTACTTTGCCATTACGGACACGCTTTTAAAGAGCATGTATTTTTGCATTATCACAAATTTACAGTATGGAAGAAATTATTAGGAGCTAGAAAACAGAATGTATAGAATATGATGTTGCAAACTGTGTATGTTTTCTTCATTTTTAACCATTGTGTTTAGAGATTTTAATTTGATCATTAGCATTCTTCTAAGACAGATATTCTGAGAGACATCCAGGGAACTAAAGGATGATGATAAATGATGGTTTTTTAAAAAAGTTTTTATATGAACACCTAAAGAAGAGCTCCAAAATAGTAAAAGCAGCCATCTCATGTTATTTAAATTCTCTAAAATCGAAGAGTTTGTGATAATTTTGTTATGATTTTTAGATGGAAAACTACGGTTACCTGTTTAAAAGAAGCACTGCATTATGTTTTTGAAGCCAAAATGCTGTGTTGATTTATTAATTTTTGAATTAGAATCAGTTAAAACCATAAACCAGATGGGACTAAAGGCTTATCGATAGAGTTAGAGTAGTGGGTATTAATGGAAGGAATATTTGAAAACAGTCCCTTTGTAGTGCTACACAATGCAGCTGACATGAGCCACAACACACGAATGGCAGGAATCGGACTCGCTGGCTTCTGGCCTGAGAATGGATGTAGCTGGGAGAATTGTTGGAACTCCCTGGGTTTCTGCTTTATCTACGTAAGGCTTCTGAGTTAGATCATCTTTAAGGTCTCTTATATCTCTAAGTTTTTATTACATCCTTACTTGGAAACCTATTTAGGGAATTGTAGCATAATTTGGCAGACAACAGGTAAGAGTGTGAATGTGGAGTAAGACACATATGCCTTCATATAGCAGCTCTGCCTCAGATTGAGGGTCTCAACAGTCATATGATCTTAGCCAAGTTTCCCAAGTGAGGATTGTATTTGCCTGTTTTTGGGCTTAAATTATATGATACATAAAAGGCTACATGATAGAACACACTTAAAAAAGTGTGAAGATCTAGAAATAGAAATAGAGCTCTCCAACTGGAAAAATCGTGACAAGACATATCGAACTATTTGGGAACTCATTTTGACTTTGAATCTTGTCATATTCAGCCAGTTTTAAGCATGGATCCTAAATTAAGGATGAAGAAAGAAGAGCCATGTTTTAAAGTACGTTGAGCTATAGGTCATATTTGCATTAGTTGAGTTTTCAAAAACCTAATTTAACAGAATTTTAGTGCTTCTCTGCATGTATCTAAGTTGTGGTCCATGTATGAACCTGGGCTTAAGTACAAGTGCCTGAGTCTGTGGGAAAGTTTACCTCATTATTCATATTGGAATTTTCAGGCAGTGCCATCTTCCAAGAGTAGCTGGTGCTGTGAGGAAAGAATAGAAAGTCTACGGGGTCGGTTTGTAGGTTTGGGAAAGCTGGTGAAAATTTTCCTTGCTTGCTTTGTGCATTTCTGATATTCCATTAAAAGACATCACATGATTCAAACAATTCTTTAAAAGGTAACAAAGATGATGGGAGATTGAAAACGCAAATTTTGTCATTTGAAAACCAATCAAAGCTGGACTTCAAAGCCCATAAATGTGTATGTTGGGGTGGGAGTGAGAAACAAAGTGCTGATGGATACCAATAGAAATTAACATGAAATTTCAAAACATCAAAGTCAAGAAAGTATTGCAAACCATATTACTCTATATAGGTTAAAATGTTCCAGACTTGGATGGCCATGGGCATAAAATATAAGCTATGACTTAAGTGCAGGGAGCAATCTGGGTCGAACCCACGCAGAGCAATCTCAGTCCCAACCACTTTTATTTGGTTCACAGAGCTTGAATAGACTCAATGGATGCCGCATGATCTATTTTCTGTTAATCAACAGTAAGTCAAAATTTAGCCTTCAGAAAAAGCTAACCTACATAGGCTTCCATTTTGTAACAACTTCCTTTTCATTTCTTTTTAGTTTTTATAGTAAAATTTTTACTAAATAAAACTACACCTAGTAATATTTCCCACATTTCATTTTTCAGAGAGAATCATAAAGCTCCAGAAAACCAGTTTATACTAGAGCTTTTAAGACATAATATAAAATGTAAACATCTGGCTATGGCCTCATACATATTTGATTCAGTCTTCTATTCTTTCTACATCTATTATCTACAAAGCAATTCTAAGATCACTGTTATTTAGAAAGACAGCTTAAAAAACTTTAAAATTAATTTTGGTTCACTCTACCTTCTAATTTAAGAAAATACTTGAGACTTTTAACAATGAAGTCTGAAGCAAAAGCAAGTTTTCAACATTCGTGTCGATGACCCCTTAGGGATTCTACTTTCTTACCTTCACCATCTCTGAACCAAGGAGTTAGGAGAAGTTACCTTCATTCCTGGTTTTGCTCCTGTTTGATCTTGGATAAGCTAATCAACCTTTCTTAGTCCCAAGTCATATTCTGTAAATGATGATCTTCAAGGCATCTCTCTGGCTTGGAATTTACCAATGACATGAGTCTACATCTCCCCTCCATATCAGTCCGGACATACTTCATTGCTCATTCTGGAACTATTCAAATTATTGAGTTTCTAAAGATCTCAAGTTTAACAATTGCAATTGTTGTGAACTGAAGCATTACGGGAGTGGTAAGAGAAAATTGCGGGGATGGTTCCGTTCTGTATCTTGATTTTGGCGGTGGTTACACAAATCCACACATCTGATACAACTGTGTAGAACAATGGGGAAACAAAACCTTCCTGGCTATCTCAGTGTTCCTCTGTGAGCCCAAGATTTCTGAAATTCTAAATACCATGAGAGTTAGCTCTGTAGCCATTTTTCTAGTTAATTGATCTGATCCAAAAGTGGAATAAAACTTCTGTTAAACCAAATGACTATAGCCTAGAGTGGGGCTCGAGACTACACCTGAGGGTGTTAGGAAGACTGGAGTGTTTTTTTCACTATGTATTTACATTGCAGAAGAATGAAACCCAGAAGTTGGAGAAGTCTCTAGGTCCTAACAGCCAAAACACATGGGACCATCTGAGTTTTGAAGAGATTTTACTTAAATACCAACAAGATTGGAATTAGGACCCATTCCCATTATCCTTCCCAGGAGACTCAAGAAGTAAGGGGGACAGTGGCCTCCTTTACCTCCATAAGCAAAGAAAAATCATTTTTCTTCATCTCTCATCTATGGAGTACCAGCCCTGACAGTCTAGTGTTTAAGATTTGGCACTCTCACTGCCATAGCCCAGGTTAATTTCCAGTCAGGGAACCACACCACCAGCCTGTAGGTTGTGATAGGGTGGCAGCTGTGTGTTGCTGTCATGCTGAAAGCTGGGCTACCAGTATTTCAAATACCGACAGGGTCACCTAGGGTGAACAAGTTTCAGAGGAGCTTCCAGACTAAGACAGACTAGGAAGAAGGACCTGGTCATTCACTTTCAAAAAAAGTTGGCCATGAAAACCCTAGGAATATCAGTGAGGCATTGTCTGATATAGTGCCAGAAGGTGAAGGGATGGTGCAAAAGACCAGGCAGGGTTCTGCTCTGCTGTCCACAGTTTTGCTAGGAGTTGATATTGACTTGACAACACTAACAAAAACATCTCTGGGGTGTCCGATGCCCACAAACACCATGTGCCATCAACCATCCCCATACCTGTCTGTGAGTCAAGTCCCCTTAATGACCACCTAATCTTGTTGCTTATTGCAACAATTGTGTCTTCTGCTTTCTGATAGTTGAGCCCCTCCACTTGGACTCTATTGTTTCAGGGTACTATCTTTTATTATCCTAACCGCTGTCAGTGAGCCCCTACTACCAGCCTCCTTGGCCTACAAAGGAAAGCACCACTGAATTTCCAGCACTATTTAGTATATCCACTCCAGTAAGCCCACTTTCAAGAATGTTTTAATCCCTTCCTCCATTGTCTAACATGGCAATTCTGGTATTTCAACTCCATTGAGCTAGGCCAAAACTTTGTTATGTTTCTAGGAGTCATCCTACTGGTGAGTTCATACCACCTCCAGGATCTTTTGCCAGGGTATAAAATCCTATATCTCAGATGAGTGCTCCCATCAGAAAGCTTTTGCTCTGGAAGAGGCACTAATGACCAAGTATACAAGATACCAGCCAGCTCTTGTCATCAGCCTCTCAAGTGCTGACATGGTGAGCACATGAATGAAGTGACCATGGTGGCAGAGATAGAAGCTATAGATGGGACTGTGAACACAAGCTGCTTCTTACCAAAGCTGATCTAGATACTACTAGTCCAAGTGTCTAGTCTGCCAGAAACAGAGAGCAACATTGAGTTCTGATACAGCATCATTCCTTGAGCAAACTAACAGGCCATGTGGTGGCAAGTTGATTCAGTTGGGCTTCTTTCACTCTGGCAGAGCAAGCAATTAGTTGTAGTAAGAATAGCCTATTTATATATTCTGAGTAAGTGTTGGCTTTCTCGGCAGTACCACTATCTAAGGGTTTATAGTGTTGCTTCGCCTACACTGGAACCCCAATAACCTTACACTAAACCAAGGGACTTTCTTTACAGCAAGGGAGGTGTGGGAGTTGGCTCATGACCATGGGATTCTTTGGTCATATTCTATAACATCTGACCCAGAAGCTGCCTGCCTGTCAGAGAGTGGAACTAGCCTGCATAAGGTACAGCTGAAGTACTGCTTCAGAGGAAACACTTTATGGTAATAGAGTGCCATCCCATGGGATGCAGCATATACCTTGAATCAAAGACCTTTATATGATATTGTGTCCAGTATGGAAAATAAATGAGTCTGGGAACCAGGGGTGGGGAAGCAGGACTGCTTCTACCAACCATTACTCCTATTGACCTAATGGGGAATTTGTGCTGCCCATCCCTACAGCTCAGAGCTCTGCATAGTTGTAAATCCTGATTCCCAAAGGGGAAACACTTCTGCCAATGGAAACAGCAAGATTCCCATTGAATTAAAACCACAGCTGTCACCTGGGCACTTTGAGCTCCTTTTATCAAGGCACTATCAAGCATGAAGAGAAATCACCATCGTAATGGAGATATTGATCCTAATCATCAGAAAGAACTAGATCTGCTGTTACCCAATGAGAGCAGGGAGGAATACATTTGACATTCCAGTGATTACTTTGGTGCCTTTTGGCACTCCCTTGCTTACTTGTAGAATAAATGGACAAGTGCAGCAAATTGGCCTGAAAAGGGGCATGGTGGCCCACCCCTATACCCCTCAGGGATAAGGTTTGCATAAATCGCCAAGTTTGCCACCAAAACCAGCAGACTTACCAGCTGAGAGTGAAGGGAATTTAGAATGGCTATCAGAGAAGAGACAAGCAGACAAGAAGCATTACTTGTGGCCCTGATAACAGGCACAGTGGTGGAGGCTGCAGTTTATACCATTTGCTTTCCTCTTCCAAGTTTCTCCCAGGAAAAAGAGACCCACTGGAATCCTGAAAGAGTCACTTAAAACTTCTGTATCCCTAAGTAATGCTTGCCTACTCACTTCTTCCAAGTGGTCGTTCAGTCCATATTGGAGCATTCCAGTGAAGGATACTCACCAACTCTTGAGTTGACCTACCCAAATATTAGAAAGTTCCCACTATTTAACACATATTCATTTTATTGACCAAAATCTACATTTCTCTTAAGCTTGAAACAAAACTTTATCTATATAACAAAGTATGAGACTAACCTTCTTTCCCCACAATCTTTATTGAAAAAAGTAACAGAAGAGTCGCATCCCTTGCCACTCAAACAGCTACAGATGATGTTGTATGGGTAGTAACAAATAATCTGATTAACATAGTGAATTCCAGTCGTCTTTTGTTCTCATTTTTAAAAAAATGTAGCTAAGGTAGTAGAGGAGAGCTATCTAATAAAATGGCAATTCAGAATGAGAAGTCTTTGTCAAACTGTATTTAGGTTGAGTATTCCAATTACTGAATAATATTCCATTCAGAGGAAGTACAAATTCAAAATCTAATATACTTTAAAAATAATATAATTTTCCATCTTGAAGAGGTGACAAAGGGAAGATTCCACCTCTCCACATACAGTCAAATTTACCCACATAAATCCTCAAAACCCAACAGTGCCTGGTCCTGCCCTATCTCCTTTCTTTGTCTTTCTCCCCCAAAATTTCTGGCCAGTATCTCTCTGTGATTCTCTCTTGCCTTCTTTCCTCATCTATAGAGGGATTCAGCCATTTCTGTCTTAAGTCCTGTATCTTCACTCTGTACCTGGATCAGCAGAACAAAGGTGGCAAACCTACAAAAGCTGTCTTTAGAGCAAGTGAAAGGGAAAAGCTATACACACCTTCTGTTTTTATAAAAGTATATTTTCCTGGTATTGGAGCATATCAATTCTGTTAATATTAAAATAGTACAACTTTCTCATGGTTTCTAAAACCATATTTAGATATGTTTACAAAATTTAGAGCCAAAATAAACTAAAACATGAAGAATGCTTTTAATTTTACAGGCTAAAGGCATTGCTTATCAAAGACTGCTGTCATCATGGTCAAAGGATCCATATTCTGTGTATTAATCTCTTCCTTTTCACTGAAAGAACAGCCTCCATGAGTGCATGAACTCATCCATCATTTATGTGGAAGTGACTTAGCTTGCCTGGCCTCTTGCCTAAAGAAAAAGGTTGTTAGTTTTAGATACATCTTACAAAGGACTTCAAATAATTCAGAGGAAGTGTCCTAATTTATTATCCTTATAAATATGTCAAAAAATGAATTGAATAGAGACGTGGAAGTAAAGTACAGGATTCCCTTTGTCCTTTGTAGTTCCCTTGCTGGGGATGTTTAAGCTAATTAAGGATACAGAAGAAACAAAACTATACACATCTTCCGTTCTGATTCTTAATTATAGGAGCACTATGTGGGACCTCCCCAGCTAGAAAGAGTTCTCTTTAACAGGGAAGAAAGAGCAGGGTGAGTGACCAGCTTCCCCAGCATTTGAGGCGCCATTTGAAGGACTCACTTAGAATTCACCCCACCACAGGACTGGTAAAGCCAAGACAAATAGAGATAGCTAGGAACAAGGAAGAAAAGCAAGGGCTACTGGTATCAGCCATCCTGCAAGATTGACTGAGGTTCCCAGGAACCTGCTCTGCAGAGGACACCTGCTGCTTTCACCTTTGAAGAAATCCATGGCTAGCATAGTAGCCATGGACCTCCTGCAGATTTCACCTGGCTTTCTTCCCACAGGTATTTGCAATCACAGAAGCCAGCTGCCTGAATCCCTCCTTGCTCCCTTACACTTCCACCACACTGGAGCCCAAAACCACATCAGCAGCCAGCCCGGGCCTCTGCAGCTGTGTGAGTACAAGACACCAGCCTAGACTCCTGAAGCTGACCCCTACCTTCATGAACATGCTTAGGGCTAGCCCCTCCAGCAGTGTACTTGGACACCACCAACCTAACTTCCACCACCAGCCTCTACTGCCATGTGTGTGCCCATGGCAAGTTCCTATGGACACAGAAGTGCATCCCAAAAACTAAGGCCCCTGCAGATGCTTGTGGGCCCATATCTAGCCCTAGCTCCAGTCACTGGCCTACACCACTGGGTTAATTTGCAGCAAGCCCCTCCAGCTATGCACCTTCACACCCACAGCCCAACTCCCCACACTGTTCTCCATTGCCATGTGTGGACCCATGGAGAGACTGAAGCCAGAGGAGTGCATGCAGACAGGTCCCAGTGCATCCGAAGTTGGCCTAGGCCCTTGCTGATGGCCATGGCCTTCTCTACTAAATGTGTGTTTGCAACAAGCCTCTGCTACTACACAAGTACCTGCAGCTGGCCCCCTCAGCCAAGTATGTACACATTACCAGCTCCAGCCACCAACACTTCCTGCCATGGTTCCTAGCCACTGGACTGGAGAGGCCACTGAAGATCCCAATACACCTTGCAGCCACTTCAGACTCTCATAGTGGACCCCAGAAGCCTGAGCTAATGAGAAATAACACCATACCATGAGACATGGAGCCATCACATGGCCCTGCACTTGGGTCCCTGGACCACTAGACCCAGCATCATAGCACACTCCAGCATGCTCCCACCCACAGATGAAGGTCTTTCTTTATGAAAGTCAGTCCATAAAGTCTAGAAGAGATGACTCCTTCTTCAACTGTGAAGAAATCTACACAAGGTTGTCAGGATCATGAAGAATCGGGAAAACATGACACTGCCAAGGGAACACAGCAAACTTGTAGTAACCGACTCCAAAGAAATGAAGACACATGAGTTTCCCAACATAGAATTCAAAATAATTCTTCTGAAGATGCTCAGAGAGCTACAAGGGGACACACATAAACAATTTAACAAAATCACAGAAACAATACAAGAACAAAATGAGAAGTTCAACAAACAAATGGAAAATATAAAAAACACCCAAACAGAATTTTGCACCTGAAGAATACGACTGAACTGAAGAATGCAATACAGAGCTTCAGGAGCCAACTGGATCAAGCAGAAGAAAGAATCAGTGAGCTCAAAGGTAGGTCATTCTGAGTTATCCAGTCAAAGGAGCAAACAATAAAAAAAGAATGAAAAGGGATGAAGAAAGCCTACGAGATTTATAGGAAGAGAAACAATAAAAAGAAATAATCTTCATATCATTGGAGTCCCAAAAGAAAAAGACAGGGAAAAAGGGACAGAAAGCTTACTTAAAGAAATAATGGCTGAGAAGTTCCCAAACCTGGAAAGAGATTTGGACCTCCAAGTTTATTAAGCTAGTAGGTCACCCTATAATTTCAATCCAAAATGATCTTTTCCAACATGCAGTATAATAAAACTGTCTAAAATCAAAGACAAAAGGAATTTTTAAACCAGAAAGAGAAAAAAAATTCTCTCATCCAAGGGGACTCCCATAAGGTTATAAGCAGATTTCTCAGCAGAAATCTTACAGGCAAGGAGAGAAGGGGATGATTTATACAATGTGCTGAAAGAATAAACTGCCAACCAAGAATACTTTATCCAGCAAAGTTTTAGTTAAGAAATGAAGGTAAGATAAAACTTTCCCTGACAAACAAAAGCTAAGGGAGTTCATAACCACTAGATCTGCCTTACAAGAAATGCTAGAAGAAGTTCTTCAAGCTGAAAGGGAAAGATACAGTTATTAACATGAAAATATACAGAACTCTGGTAAAGCTAAGCATACAGTCAGATTTAGAACACTTTAATACTGCAATATGGTGATGACAACTCTAATATAAAGACTAAAGGATGAAAGTATTAAAAATAGCCATGAAATAATGTTTTAAACAATATCCAATTTAAAATTATATGAATCGTGACATCAAAAACATAAAACGGGAGAGGGAGAGTAAAAGAGAAGAGTTTTTTTATGGGACCAAAGTTAAGTTGTTATCAGCTTAAAATAGACTGGTATATTAATAAGATGTGTCAAGGAAGCCTCAGGCTTACCACAAAACAAAAACCTGTAGGAAATATGTACAAGATAAAAAGAAGGTAATCAAAGTATATGACTAAAGAAAATCATCATTTCACAAGGGAAGACAGCAAAGGAGAAAGAAAGAAAGAAGGGAACTACAAAACAGCCAAAAGACAATTAACAAAATGGAAATAGTAACTCTTTACTTATCAATATTTACATCAACTGTAAATGGATTAATTCTCTAATCAGAAGGCATAAAGTGTCTAAATGGATAAAAAAAAACAAGCCCCAATTATATACTGCTGACAAGAGATCCACTTCAGCTCCAAGGAGACAGATAGGCTCGAAGAAAAGAGGTGGAAAAGATATTCTATGCAAATAGAAAACAAAAGAGAGGAGGAGTAGCTATACTTACATCAGACAAAATAGACTTTATATCAAAAACTGTAAGAAGAGACAAAGAAGATCATTATATAATGATAAAGGGCTCAATTCATTGAAGGAATATAACAGTTGTAAACATATATGCATCCAATATCAGGGCACCTAAATATATTAAGCAAATATCAACATATTTGAATAGAGTAATACACAAAAATACACTAATAGTAGAAGACTGCAATACCCCACTTTCAACAATGAATAGGGCAGAAAACCAAAAAGGAAACATTGGTCTTGACCTATAATTTACACCAAATGGACTTAATAGACACGTACAGAATATTCTACCCCAAAGCAACAGAATACACATTCTTCTCAAATGCACAGGGAACCTTCTCTAGTATAAATCATATGTTAGTTCACAAAACAAGTCTCAGCAAATTTTAAAAGATTGCAATCATACCAAGTATTTTTTTCCTACCACAATGTTATGAAACTAGAATTCAATAACAGGAGGAAAACTGGATAATTTACAAACATGTGAAATTAAACAACACACTCCTGAACAACCAATGGGTCAAAAATAAAATCAAAAGAGAAATCAAAACACATCTTGAAATAAATGAAAATGGAAATGCAACACACTTGTATTACTAAACTTATGGGATGCAGCAATGGTAGTGCTAAAAGAGAAATATAAACGCCTATATTAAGAAAAAATAAAGATTTCAAAGTAACCTGATTTTACAAATTAAGGAACTAGGAAAATAGAAACAAACTAAGCCCAGAGCTAGCAGAGGGAAGAAGATATCAAAGATTAGAGCAGAAATAAATGAAACAGAAACTAGCAAAACAAAAGAAAAGATCAACAAAACTAAGAGCTGTTTTTTTGAAAACGTAAACAAAATTGACAAATCTTTTGCCAAACTTAAGAAGAAAAAACAGAGAGGACTCAAATAAGCAAAACTATGAGTGAAAGAGGAGACATTACAACTGATTCCACAGAATTACAAAAGGTTCATGAGAGACTACTGTGAACAATTATACACCAAAAAATTGGATATCCTGGAAGAAATGATTAAATTCCTGGAAACATACAACCTACAAGGTCTGAATTAGGAAGAAATAGACAATTTGAACAGACCAATAACAAGTCAGGATATTGAATCAGTTATTAAAAACCACCCAACAAAGAAAAGTCCAGGACCAGATAGCTTCCTGGCTGAATTCTACCAACATTTAAAGAAGAATAATGCCAATTCTTCTCAATCTCATCCAAAAAATTGAAAAAGAAAGAACACACATAAACTGATTTTATGAGGCCAGCATTAGCATGAAACCAAAGACAGACACAGACACTAGAAGAAAGGAAAACTACAAGACAATATTCCTGATGAATATAGATAGAAAAATTCTCAACAAAATACTGGAAAATTGAACCCAACAGCATATTAAAAGGACTATACACACATTGATCAAGTGAGATTTATCCCTGGGATGCAAGTATGGCTCAGTATATGCAAATCAAAAAATGTGATACGTCAAATTACTAGAATGAAGGACAAAAGTCATATGATCATCTCAATAGCTGCAGAAAAAGCATTTGACAAAATTCAACATCTTTCATGGTGAAAATTCTCAACCAATTGGGTAGAGAAGGAACATAACTCAACATAAGGTCTATATATGAAAAATCTTCAGCTAACATCATACTCAATGTTTGAAAGCTTTCCATCTAAGATCAGGAAAAAGACAAGGGCCCTTACTCTCACCACTCTTATTCAACATTGTACTAGATGTTCTAGCCAGAGCAATTAGACAAGAAAAGAAATAAAAGGCATCCAAATTGGAAAGGAAGGCATCCATTTGCTGATGACGTGATTTTTTTTTTTTTGAGGAAGATTAGCTCTGAGCTAACATCTGCCACCGCTCTTCCACTTTTTGCTGAGGAAGATTATCCCTGAGCTAACATCTGTGTCCATCTTCCTCTACTTTATATGTGGGATGCCTGCCACAGCATGGCTTGATAAGCAGTGTTAGGTCTGCACCTGGGATCTGAACCAGCGAACTCCAGGTCTCAGAAATGGAGTGTGAAAACTTAACCACTATGCCACCGGGCTGGCCTCTCTGATTTTTTACATAGAAAATCCTAAGGACTCCATCAAAAAATTGTTAGAATTAACCGACAAATTCAGGAAAGTTGCAATACACAAAATCAACATACAAAAATTAGCGGCATTTTTATATGCTAATAATCAGATATCTGAAAAAGAAATAATGAAAACAATCCCATTTACATAAACATGAAAAACAATAAAATACTTAGGAATAAATTTAACCAAGGAAGTGAAAGATCTGGAAACTGAAAACTATAAAACATTGAAGAAAAAATTGAAGACACAAATTAATGGAAACATATCCTATGTTCGTGGATCAGAATTAATATTGTTAAAATTTCCATACTACCCAAACAGGTCTACAGATTCAATGCAATCCTAACAAAATTCCAATGGCATTTTTCACAGAAATAGATAAAAATCTTAGTGCTCTCAGGGGACAGAGGCTGGTAGACATCATCTTTGCACTCTCCTTCTGCCTCACTTCAGCTCATGGGTATCTCCCAGAAAGGAGATTGAACCCTCAGCTGGCACCCCCATTTGTGTAGCTGCCACTCAGGGAACACTTCAAGGCTGCCTGGGTCTGGTAGCCAGCAGGTCTTATGATCACGAGTCCCATAGGGTTATAACCAATGGAGAAAGAGTTCTTAACCAATTACTACCCCCAGGGCACAGTAAGAGGCACTGAGTAAGGTATCCAGTCTTTCTGTGAAAGAAACCTAATAGTTTATCATCATAGCTACAGCCTGAGAGGTAGGTTTCTAATTAAACACACATCTAAGGGCTGACGGTAATCCTCTCCAGAGACCTAAGAGGGCGGAGATATCTTTATGCTCTCCCTCTGCCAGGCTCCAGAGTCCTGGTACATCCCAGAGGGGAGCCCATACATATTTCTGGTGGCTTGGGTTTTACGTCTGGTGCCCCGGTTTTTGTGGCTGCTTCCCAGGAAATGCTCCTTGATTGCCTGGTTCTCGCGGCCAGTGGGGCTTGCTTTCCTGCGTCTCACAAGACTGTAACGATCAGAGAGACAGTTATTGTTGGCTACTACCCCCAGGGCAAAATGCAGACAGAAGTCTGAAATGCACCCTGTTTTGTGTTGGTCTCAGCCCATCAATAACCAATGTTGTGGCTGGACTGGCCCTTGTGGTTCTTATTATGATTGTAAGATGCCCTCAGCAATAACTATCAGAAAACATTGAAAGAGAAAATGTTTATTACTTATACATCCTGGAAATTACATGGCACACCTGGAGCCACACAGCAAGGTCGCTCATGTAGAGAGAGAGAGACAGAGAGTGTGGGCCTAGCATTCCATTTTATTGGGGTTGAGGTTTGAGTGCAGGGTTTCATGGGCTTACTCTTTATTGATAAATTTAAAACATCAGAACAGGAAATTAAAGCATAAGGAAAGAAAAAAACAAGTGATCCAAATGACCAGTTATTGAAATCAACCAATCTCTAAAAGCAAAGTAGCCTGGTGGGGAGGGGTGGCCTGGCTCTTTATCTAGTTGTGTGATTGGCAATGTGTTTCTTCAAGATAGCCATCTCTGAAGTGGATGCCTATTTGAAGTGGATGCCTCAACAATCAAAGCATAAGTCAGGCACTTGCATTACAAAAAAGAAAAAAACTGCGAGGGCTAATACTACACATCCTCAGCCTTTCTGTGAAAGAGGCCTATTGCTGGTCCTGGAGCTTCAGCATGCAGGGGAGGCTTCTGGATTGGGACACATCTGGGAGGCTTCCAAGATGGTCTCAGGGAATAGAGGCTGGTAGATGTCATCTCTTTTTATGCTTCCCTTCTCCCATGCTCCAGGTCACTGGTATCTCCTGTAAAAGAGATTATACCATCATCCGGTGCCCTGATTTTTGTGGCTGCTGCCCAGGGAACATCTCTAGATTGCCTGGCTCTGGTGGCCACCAGGACTTATGCTTGTGGTCCCACAGGACTGTATACATTTGCATACTTTAAAAGCTGCTGCCTGAGGGCCTAGCTTCCAATCAGCCTGAATCTAGGTGCTGACCAAAATCCTCCTCTTTGGGACACTGACATGTCTTGGCACACTTTCAACTGGAGGCCACTAAAAATAAAATAGACTGCTTAGACAATCACAAAGCTGTGAAAGACAACAGAGGGCTTGGGCAGAGTTGAATGAGAAGTTCATGTCTTACATGAGGCCACTGTTTCAAGACTGGGAGAAGTTTCTGTCTTATCTAATGCATAGAAACCAACACAGAAAGTCAAGCCAAAGGAAGAAACAAAGGAAAAGTTTCCAAATGAAAGAACAAGATAACACTTCAAGTCATTAATGAAAAGGAGATAAGTGATTTACCTGATAAAGAGTTCAAAATAACAGTCTTAAAGATGCTAACTAGTCTCAGGAGAAGAATGGATGATCAAAGCGAGAACTTCAACAAAAGATAGAAAATATAAAAAAGTATGAAACTGAAGAATAGAATAGAACTGAAGAATACAATAACTGAACTTAAAAATACACTAGAGGGATTCAAAGCAGACAAGATGATACAGAAGAAAAGATCAGTGAACTCAAAAACAGGGCAATGTAATTTACCCAATCAGAGTTACAAAAAGAAAAATGAATGAAAAAAAGTGAAGATAGCTTAAGGGACTTATAGGACAGCATCAAGTGGACTAACATTCATATTATAGGGCCTCCCAGAGGGAGAAAAGAGAGAGAAAGTGGCAGAAAACCATTTGAAGAAATAATGACTGAAAACTTCCCTGACCTGGAGAAGGAAACAAACATCCATGGAAGCCATGAAAGTTCCAAATAAGAGGAATCTGAAAGACTCATGCCAAGACACATTATAATTAAAATGTCAAAATTTAAGGATAAGGAGAGAATCTTAAAAGCAGCAAAAGAAAAATAACTTGTTATGTTCAAGGGAACCTCCATAAGACTATAGCATACTTCTCAATAGAAACTTTGCAGGCCAGGGAGTGGCATGATATATTCAAAGTGTTGAAAGAAAAAACTTCCAACTAAGAATATCTACCCAGAAAAGTTGTCATTCACAACTGAAGGAGAGATAAAGAGTTTTCCAGACAAGCAAAAGCTAATGGAGTTCATCGTCATTAAACAAACCTTACAAGAAATGTTAGAAGAATTTCTTTAATTTGAAGTGAAAAGGTAACAGGAAAGCATATGAAAGAATAAATCTCACTGGTAAAGGTAAATATATAGCAAAATTCAGAATAATCTAACAGAAAGGTGGTGGGTTAATCACTTATAAAACTAGTATGAAGGTTAAAAGATAAAAGTAATAGGGGCTGGCCCTGTGGCCGATGGTTAAGTTCACGCACTCTGCTGCAGGCGGCCCAGTGTTTTGTTGGTTCGTATCCTGGGCATGGACATGGCACTGCTCATCAAACCACGTTGAGGCAGCATCCCACATGCCACAACTAGAAGGACCCACAATGAAGAATATACAACTATATACTGGGGGTCTTTGGGGAGAAAAAGAAAAAAATAAAATCTTTAAAAAAAAGACAAAATTAATAGAAATAACTACAACTACAATAATTTGTTAGAGGATACACAAGATAAAAAGATGTAAACTGTGACAACAAAAACATAAAATGTGGGGGGAGAATAAAAATACAGAGCTTTAGAATGTATTCAAATTTAACTTGTTATCAGCTTAAAATAAACTGTTATAAATAGTCATTTTATGTAAGCTTCATGCTAACCACAAAGCAAAAACCTATAGAAGGTATACAAAAGATAGAGAGATAGTAATCTAAGCATACTACTACAGAAAATCATCAAATTAGAAAAGAAGAGAGCAAGAGAAAAAGAAAGAAACTGAGGAACTACAAAACAGCCAGAAAACAATCAACAAAATGGCAATAAATATATACTATCAATAATTATTTTAAATGTAAATTGATTCAATTCTCTAATCGAAAGACATAGAGTGGCTGAATGGATAAACAACAAGGCCGTCTATATGATGCCTGCAAGAGACTCATTTCAGATGTAAATACACACATATACTCTAAGTGAAGGGATGGAAAAAGATATTCCATGCAAACATAACCAAAAGAAAGCTAGAGTAGCTATACTTATATAAGACAAAATAGACGTTCAGACAAAGACTATAATAAGAGCCAAAGAAGGTCATTACATAATAATAAAAGGATTGATCCAACAAGAGGAAATAACATTTCTAAATATTTATACACCCAACATAGGAGCATCTAAATATACAAAGCAAATATTAAAATATATAAAGGGTGAAATAAACAGCAATACAATTATAGGACAGGACTTAATACCCAACTTTCACCTCTAGATAGATCTTTCAGGCAGAAAATCAGTAAGGAAACATTAACCTTAAATGACACATTAGACCAAAGGGACATAACAGATATATACAGAACATTCCATCCCAAAACAACAGAATATACATTATTCTCAATGGTACACGGAACATTGCCCACGATAGATCATAAGTTAGGCCACAAAACAAGTGATAATAAATTTAAGAAGATTGAAATCATATCAAGTATATTTTCTGACTTCAATGATATGAAACTGGGAATCACTTACAAGAAGAAAACTTGAAAATTCACAAATAAGTGAATTTAAACAATATTAAACAATAATTAATATTATTGAAATTGAAATTAAACAATATGCTACTGAACAACCAATGGGTTAACAAAGAAGTAAAAAGAGAAATCAAAAAATACCTTGAGACAAATGAAAATGGCATACAACATACCAAAACTTAATGGCAGAAAAAGCAATTCTAAGAGGGAAGTTCATAGCAATAAACGCCCACCTGAAGAAACAAGAAAATTCTCAAATAAAAACCCTAACTTTACGTTTCAAGGAAGTAGAAAAGAAGAACAAAAGAAGCCCAAAGCTAGTAGGAGGAAGAAAATAACAAAGATCAGAGTGGAACAAGTGAAACAATGACCAAAAGGGCAATAGAAAAGATCAATGAAACTAAGATCTTATATTTGGAAAAAATAAACAAAATTGACAAATCTTTAACCAGACTTGCTAAGAAGCAAAAGAGGACTCAAATAAAATCAGAAATGAAAGAGAAGACATTACAACTGGTACCACAGAAATACAAAAGATGATAAGAGATTACTATGAACAATTACTTGCCAACAAATTAGATAACCTAGAAGAAATGGATAAAATCCTAGAAACATACAACCTACCAATACTGAATCATGAAGAAATAGAAAATTTGAACAGACTGATTACTAGTAAGGAGATTGAATTGATAATCAAAAAACTCCCAAGAAACAAAAGTTCAGAACCAGACGGCTTCACTGGTGAATTCTATCAGACATTTAAAGGAGAACTAATACCAGTCTTTCTCAAACTATTCCAAAAAATAGAAGAGGAGAGAACACTTCCAAGATAATTTTACAGTCAGCATAACCCTGATAGCATAAGCAGCCAAGGAGCCACAAGAAAAGAAATTTATAGGCCAATATCTGTGGTGAACACAAAGCAAAAGTCCTTAGCAAAATATTAGCAAACTGAATTCAACAATACATTAAAAAGATCATATACCATTATCAAATGGGATTTATTCCAGAAATGCAGGGATGGTTCAACATCTGCAAATCAATCATGATGATACATATTAAAAAATGAAAGATAAAAATCATATGAATTATCTCAACTGATGCAGAAAAAGCATTTGACAAAATTCAACATCCTTTCATGATAAAAACTCTCAACAACATGGTTATAGAGGGACTGTAACTCAACATAATAAAAACCATATGTGACAAGCCCATATCTAACGTTATCCTGAACAGTAAAAAGTGGAAAGCTTTTCCTCTAAGATCAGGAACAAGATAAGGATGACCACTTTTATTCAACAGAGTATTTGAAGTCCCAGCCAGAGCAATTAGGCAAGAAAAACTAAATAAAAGACATTCAAATCAGAAAAGAAGAATTAAAACTGTCACTATTTGCAGAAGACTTGGTATTATATATACAAAACATTAAAGACTCCACCAAAACCTATTAGAACTAGTAAACAAATTCAGTAAAGTTGTAGGATACGAAATCAATCCATAAAAATCTGTTGCATTTCTATACTCTAATAATGAACTATCAGAAAGAGAAATTAAGAAAACAATCCCATTTACTACTGCATCAAAAAGAATAAAATACCCAGCAATAAATTTAACCAAGGAGGTGAAAGACCTGTACATTGAAAACTATGACATTAATGAAAGAAATTAAGGAAGACACAAAAAATGGAAAGATAACTTGTGAACATGGATTAGAAGAATTAATGTTATTAAAATACCCATACCACCCAAAGCAATCTAAAGATTCAAAGCGATCCCTGTGAAAATTCTAATGGCATTTTTTACATAAATAGAACCATCCTAAAATTTGTATAGAACCACAAAAGTCCCCAAATAGCCAAAGCAATCTTGAGAAAGAAGAACAAAGAGAGTGGCATCACACACCCTGATTTCAAACTATATTATAAAGTTATCATAATCAAAACAGTATGGTATTGGCATGGAAACTGATACATAGATCAATGGAACAGAATAGAGAGCCCAGAAATAAGCCAAAGTACATATGGTTAATTAATTTATGACAAAGAAGCCAAGAATATACAAGGGAAAAAGACAGTCTGTTCAATAAATGGTGTTGGGGAAACTGGACAGCTGCATGCAAAAGAATGAAACTGGACCACTCTTTTATATCCTATACAACAACTAACTCAAAATAGCTTAAAGACCTGAATGTAAGACCTGAAACCACAAAACTCCTAGAACAAAACAGCCGGTAAGCTCCTTGGCATCATCTTTAACAATGATTTTAGGATTTGACACCAAAATCAAAAGCAACAAAAGCGAAAATAAACAAGTGGGTCTGCATCACACTAAAAAGCTTTTGCACAGCAATGGAAATCATGAACAAAATGAAAAGGCAACCTACCAAATGGGAAAACATATTTGCAAATCATATATCTAAAAAGGGGCTAATATCCAAAATATATAAAGAATTCTACAATTAAACAGCAAAAAGTCAAACAATCTGATTTTAAAAATGGGAAGATGATCTGAATAGACATTTTTCCAAAGATGATATACAGAGGGCCAACAGTATACGATAAGGTGCTCAACATCACTAACCATCAGGGAAAAGCAAATCAAAATCACAATGAGATATCACCTCATATCTTTCAGAATGGCCATTATCAAAAAGACAAGGGGCCAGCCTGGTGGTGTAGTGGTTAGGTCTGCGTGCTCCACTTTAACAGCCCAGGGTTCATGGGTTCAAATCCCAGGTGTGGACCTAGCACCACTTATCAAGTCATGCTATGGTGGCATCCCACATAAAAAGAGGAAGATTGGCACAGATGTTAGTCCAGTGACAATCTTCCTCAAGCGATAATAAGAAGATTGGCAACAGACGTGAGCTCAGGGCCATTCTTCCTCACACACACACACAAAGACAAAAATAGCAAGTGTTGATAGGGATGTGGAGAAAAGGGAACCCTTGCACAATGTTAGCGGGAATGTAAATTGGTGCAGCCACTATGGAACATGGTATGGAGGTTCTCAAAAATTAAAAATAGAACTACCAAATGATCCAGCAATTCCACTTCTGGGTATTTATCAGAAGAAAATGAAAGCACTAACTCAAAAAGATATATGCACCCCTATATTCATTGCAGCATTATTTATAAATTCCAAGACACAAATGCAACCTAAGTATTCATCGAGGGATGAGTGGACAAAGAAATAGTGGGGTGTGTGTGTGTCTATATATATATATATATATATATATATATATATATGGATATTATTCAGCCATAGAAAAGAAGGAAATTTTGCCATCTGTGGAATGAATGGGCCTTGAGAGTATTATACTAAGTGAAATAAATCAGACAGAAAAAGACGAATAGAGTATGATCTCACTTATGTGGAATCTAACACACACACACAAACAATCCGAGCTTGTAGATACAGAGAAAAGATGGGTGGTTGTCAGAGTTGGGAGGTAGAAGTGAGCAAAATGGCTGAAGGTGGTCAAAAGCTACAAACTTCCAGTTATAAAACAAATCATTCATGAGGATGTAATGTACAGTATGGTGACTATAGTTAATAATATTGCATTGCATATTTGAAAGTTGCCAAGAGAATAGATCTTAAAAGTTTTCTTCATAAGAAAAAACTTTTGTAACTATGGTGACAGATGTTAACTAGACATTGTGGTGGAATATTTTGCAATACATACAAATATAGAATCATTATGCTGTACATCTGAAACTAATACTATATGTCAATTACATCTCCATTAAGAAAAAACAATCCTAAATTTTGTATGGAACCACAAAAGACCCAAATAGCAATCTCAAGAAAGAACAAGGCTGGAGACATTATGCTCCTTGATTTCAAACTACATTATGAAACTATAGTGATAAAATCAATATGATACTGGCATAAAAACAGACACACAGACAATGTAACAGAATGAAGAGCCCAGAAACTGACCCACAAATGTATGGCCAACTAATATTTGACAAAATCCCCAACAGTACTCAATGAAGAAAAGATAGTCTTTTCAACAAATTGTGTGGGGAAAACTGGATATTCACATGCAATAGAAGAAAACATAGGGGAAAAGCTTCTTGACATTTGTCTTGGCAATAATTTTTTTGGATATGACACCAAAAGCACAAGCAATAAAAGCAAAAATCAACAAGTCAGATAAATGAAACTAAAAAGCTTCTGCACAGCAAAAGAAATGATCAACAAAATAAAAAGGCAACCTTCAGAATGAGAGAAAATATTCGCAAACCTCATATCTGATAAGGGGTTAATATCCAAAATATGTAAGTAACTTTACAACTCAATAGCAAAATAAAAACAATCTAATTAAAAAATGGGCAGAGGAATTGAGTAGATAATCCTCCAAAGAAGACACAAAAATAGCCCACAAGTACATGAAAAGGCACTCAACATCACAATCACCAGGGAAATGCAAATCAAAACCACAGTGAGGGGGCTGGCCCCGTGGCCGAGTGGTTAAGTTCGCCCGCTCCGCTGAAGGCGGTCCAGTGTTTCGTCGGTTCGAATCCTGGGTGCGGACATGGCACTGCTCATCAAACCACGCTGACGCAGCGTCCCACATGCCACAACTAGAAGGACCCACAACGAAGTATATACAACTATGTACCGGGGGGCTTTGGGGAGAAAAAGGAAAAAAATAAAATCTTTAAAAAAAAAAAAACCACAGTGAGATATTACCTCACATCTGTCAGAATGGCTATTATCAAAAAGGCAAGAGATAGCCAAATGGCAAGGATGTGCAATAAAGGGAACTCTTGAACATTGTTGAAATGTAAGTTGGTGCAGCTACTATGGGAAAAAGTATGGAGGTTCCTCAAAAAGTTTAAAATGGAACTACCACGTAATTCCCACTTCTGGGTAAATATCCAAAGGAAATGAAATCACTGTTTCAAAGAGATATCTGTACTACCATGTTCATTGCAGCATTACTCACAATACCCAAGACATGGAAGCAACCCAAGTGTTCATTGATGGATGAATGAATAAAGAAAATGTGGTATAGGTATACAATGGAATGTTATTCAACCTTTAAAAAAGTAGGAAATCCTGCTGTTTGCAACAACATGGATGGAACTTGAGGATGTTATGCTAAGTGAAATCTAAGAAAGAGAAGAGAGAGTAGAATGGTGGTTGCCAGGGACTGAGAGGTGGGGTAAATGGGGACATGCTGGTCATGGGGTACAAACTTTCTGTTATAAGATGAATAAGTTCCAGGGGTCTAAGGTTCAGCATGGTAACTACAGTTAACAATACTGTATTGTATACTTGAAAGTTGCTATGAGTAGTTCATTAATGGTCTCACTATAACAACAAAAATAATAACAACAAAAAGGCAATTATGTTAGATGAAGGATGTGCTAACTAACCTTACTGTGGTAAACATTTCACAATATATAACTTTTCAAATCATCATATTCTACACCTTAAACTTACATAATGTTATTGTTGACTACATCTCAACAAAGTTGGGGAAAAAACACAAAAGTGTTTTAAAAATGTAAAAGAAAAGCACCCCCAAAAAATGACTATAATTTTTCATTTTCCTCACTACATTACCTCAGGAATTTTACATATCTTCAATTATGAATTTATAACAACTATGCTTCCTTCTATGTGATTTTTCACATGCATATACATATTTTCAATAAAAAATAGATTTATTTTTGCTTAAGCATCATTCATTCAGAAACAATGATAAGCATCATTTTATCGACAAATCAGCTTGCATCATTAAAAGAAAGAAAAGCTTCTTAATTGAGGAAAACTTTGGTTTTATTAAAATATTGTTTTAAAATACGGCTTTGAGGAATTTAGCTTATTTCCTTTAAATATTTTTATGATGCCTAGAAAGGTCTGATACTGTCCGGAAAATATTGTGAAAGGATATTCATTACAACAACTCTTACACTTCCCCAACTTATTACTAAATATGCAGATTATAAACACTTATTTTATGTATAACTTTAGTATCTAATAATATTGAGGAGATAAGAACTGGAAGGTTTAGGGGCCAGCCCCGTGACCTAGTGATTAAATTTGTGCTCCGCTTTGGCGGCCCAGAATTTCACTGGTTCGGATCCTGGGCGCAGACATGGCTCTGCTTGTCAGGCCATGCTGAGGTGGCGTCCCACATGCCACAACTAGAGGGACGCACAACTGAAAATGTACTAGTATGTACTTGGGGGATTTGGGGAGAAAAATCAGAAGGAAAAAAAAGAAGATTGGCAACAGTTGTTAGCTCAGGTGCCAATCTTTTAAAAAAAGAAAGAAAGAATTGGAAGGTTTAAAATATCCCTTCTTAAAAAATTTAGTTTTTTGATCTGCCACTTAGTCAAAGAACTTAAAGTTATTTGTTTTAATTATTTGTCTTGCTGTAGTAATCACAGTGATTTTAAACTTGTATAGATAATTTTAACAAATGTTTGGTCTGTCTGCTAACCGTTTTGAAACAAAGGTTTATTTTAGGACATACACATGAAATGTGGGATTTTACCATTTATCTTTGTATTGTGCAATGCCGGTTTTAAATGAGAACATAAGAGCATTTAGCTTGTATGTGGAATCAAGAAAATTACACAATTTACGTTTTGTAGCTTGTGGACGCACATATAACGTGTTCTTATCAGAGCAGTGGAAACCCTACACTAAAAAACCACAAGGCTTTTCTTTCATTTCTTGACGTTTGCAAATTCTTCCAAGTCTCTCTACTTTGTCTTACTGCTGAGGAAGGAAGGACTAAGAGGAAAGGAACTATAGGTTGTCTTATCTTTTCCATTCCTTCTTTGCCATCAATTTAGTCTAAGTGGTTGGCTAATACAGAGAAGTAACATGCAAAGAAAGGATATGACAGGTTCCCTCAGTCATTTGTATTTCTCAGAACAATGTTGCCTTTTTCCACATCTGAAGCAAGTTCTGGCTTGAATAGATATCATGACCTCTCGGGTCTGTCAGCTTCCCCACTTAGTCACAGAGGTAACATCCACCACTAAGTTACTTTCTGAAGTGTATTCGCCTTACGGTATGTTTCATATAAATGGAATCATACAATGTTTTATATTTTAAGATGAGTGATGGATTATTATTGCTCATTGTTGATATATATTATGTGTTTTATATATGAAATAGTTCATAGTAAATAAATGAATAAAATTTAAAAAGTTTTCTTATGAGTTGAAAGTTTTAATTTTTAATAGCATTTATTTATTTATTCACTTTACAATTTTGCTTCAATAATGCCTATTGGTGATGAGTGCACTGTATACAAAGCAACTCATAACTTCCTAGTTTTACTGTCTGTAAAATGGTATGCTGTGAAGATCAATTAAGACAGTACTAAAAGTATGTGCTTTGTAAACTATAAAAAATCATATATGACAAGGCTCTTTTATTGGTTCTCTATTTTTTTCTTCAAGAAAAATGATTTTCAAACGGTAAGGCTGTAATAATATGGTTAAGAGCAAATTGGAAACTAGGAACTGTGTATATGTATATATATATATAAAATTTTCCTGCCTTCTGTCTAGAATTCTTATTTCATAAAGGAATATACTGCTTACTAAAATCTGAAGGGTTTTATACTGTGAGTCTTACCTTGGCTGCACATTAAAATTTCCTAGGAATACTTTTAAAAACCCAGAGGCCCAGTCACCTCTGCAGACCACACTCAATCAGTCTCCTACCTGGGCGACTCATTAGTCGAAAATATTTTCATTAACATAGTCACTTACTTTTGTAAAACTTGTAGAATAAATTACAACTTACATATCAATAGGCTCATCTTATCTTCAAGGATTCCAAAAGACTCGTTTCTAAAGAGGAAGTTCTTTGGAGAAAAACAGTCATCGGTGAAGCACCTTTAGTCTAGATACATTTTCTTTACCTGAAGCAGAGTGAGTGACAGTGACTCTGGTTGAATCTTGAGTGAAAGTGCTTGTTCTTTGACTGTACAACAGTTTAAGCCCTAAGATTAAATATTTAAATAAATAAATGCATATAATATATAAATATAATAATTATAATTTTATATACAATTAAATTCAGTTAAAATTAAACATATATATATTTTAATGATTCAAAAAGGAAATCATTTTTGAGCCATCGACTATAAGCCTGTGCCCTCCCATTCCGCTGGGCTCCTGCTTCTAGCTCCCTTTCCCAACAGGAGTTTATGCAACTTCCCAAATGAGCCTATCAGGACTTAACCTCCACTTAATGCTAGAGAGGCCTGACGCTCGCATTTTGGTTGAAAAGAAAAAGAAAATTAAAGCTTGACTCTTTAGTTAAATCTTTAGAAAATACTATAGCTTCCTGCAGGCCAGCTGTTCAAATTTTAAAATCTGCTCTATTAAAATAGAACCCTGAAACAGATATCACTGCTTTGAGCTTACAAATGCCCTTAGTTCAAATGTTATTTCTTCCTAGAACATTTTTGTTTCATTTGTAGAGAGGATAAGATTGCGTGGCCAATAACCATTTGACAAATAGAAGTTGCGAACTTCTTTTTAATTCTACCAGCCAATTTGGTTGTGACTAATCTTAATCTTCAGTCTTCTCTTAACTTTCTATCATATTAAAATCTCATTCTTTTGTTAAAGATAACTTGCTATAAAAATTACACACAAAAGCCTTCACTACTATAATCTCAATCAGAAACCATACAAATATATAATTTATAACTATAAATTATGAATAGTTCAATATTTATGTATATGAACCTATTGTATTTCCTTATTTTCTTGGTAGTGCAAAAAGATAAAGCTATTGAGATATGCCTATAATCATTTGTAACGCTGTCATCTTATTGACAGTAAATCAAAATGTGGATCGTGACAATATATTTTCTTCCACAGTGATAATTTACTGAAAAATTGAAACATTAGTCTAAAGGAAGATAGCAGGAGTCTAGCTGCTTCTGAGGCCAATTTTGCCATTATGTTAATACTGGATGTATTTTTTGATACTTGATACATTTCAAAATATTTGAAGCAATATTTCTGCTGAAACTCTCATCTTATGGCTTTCTGAGGTTTTAATAACAATGTACCAACTGTAAGTCCTGGAAATCTACCACAGCATTAAGCAGCGACACTTTGAGGAGGCAGGGATAGTAACACCATGTTAAAATCCACAAAGAGCCCCAGACTCTAACTTGAGTTGGTGGAATTAATGTCTTCTACTTCTCAGTATTTACTAAACTGCATTTTTTCAATTTCTTGACTTTGATATTCTCTGCTCACCCTGAAGTTAGCCAGCCCAAGGAAGAAGGGCCTGTGTGAATTACACAGCGGACCAACAGCCTCCATTTCTAAGACTTCACTTATTGAAGGGCAGCTTCATCAATCAGACCTGGTGTGTAGGCTGAAATAAAGTACACAGCTGCACACAACCAGAGGCTTAGCTAAACAGGGACTGCTTGACTGTTACATACTGAGCACAGAACGGCAGAGACAGAAAACTGTCCCTTGGGGGACTTTGAAAGCGCAGATCCTTAATAAACTCATCACTTACAGAAGCTGAACACGTGCCTAGGGACAGACAAATAAATGGCAGAGCCGTCACATGAACCCATTTCTCTTCCTGCGTAACTTCCCAGGACTGAAGCCAAAATCTCTCTGGGAGTGCTGCCCATGAGGAGGTGGGCAGCAGAGCAGGACAGAGGGAAATGAAGGCTGCATTAGCCCAGAGCAACATCTTATGTTAAAGGAGCCTGGAATAGAGAATGCAGATTGCTCAGGGAAGAAGACAGCCTTCCTTATTGCCATACGTTTTGAACTCAGCTCTTTCAGGGCAGAGAAAAGAATGAGTCTCTTCATAATGTGTGTTCTTCTGGAGGGCTTTTTTTTAATAGAGCAGTCTACACACACGCTCCAGAGGAAATCCCTTCATAGGCACGAATACCTATCCTATGGAAACATGCTTTACGTGGCTTTCAAAATCTGCAGGTGCAGAGCGTCACCTTTCAGCATGTGTTAATTACCTTTGATGTTTACTTATCCCAAATGAAACAGAAAGAATGAGAGGAAACTTATTTGGTTTTGTGGTTATTGTTGTCTTTGTCTCCTACACTAGAGAGTATTAAACTAGTATATAAAATAGGAAGTAAAATTATAAAACATAAATGTTGGCAGTGGGCCTTAAGGAAGGAGTTCTCTAGGCTCTGCAACATGGGGGGTGTGGGTTAATAGGGAGTTTCCAATCTAGAAAAGCAAAAAGAATGTAGGGTCTTTAAAGGAGAAGCAGGGATAAAAAGTTATGTAGAGGAAGCATTTTCTGAAGATATAAAGGATTCAACTGATTACAATAGAAAGTAAAATGACTTTAAAAAGCATAGAAGTAATTAAAGAAGGATGTTGGTGGAGGAAGTACAAAACCCCAGGGGAATGAGACTTCAGGTATCAGAAGCCTAAGGAGATGAAGGGTCATCACTGATGGAGTTCCAAGCGGCGTGTATCTGTGAGGCTTCATTTCAGTGCTCCTGGAAGAAAGGGATGGGAAATATTCTGTTTGTGAGAAGAGCAAGGCCCCCAACTCTTCCCGGGAAGGTCAAAAAGAAGGTGTGTGCTCACTGGAGCTTCAGATTCATTTCAACAGAAAGTTCATCTGGTGACAAAGTCTGCCACTCTGGGAATCTGAGCTGTCACCCACACAACTGTGCACATAACAGCCCAGGATGGCCGGGGCAAAAGTGGATCTGGATCTTACCATAAAAGCACATGAAAATGGGTTCATATTTTTGTAAAATTAATTCATTTCTCATCATTAGAGTCTAAACTTCTAATTGTCAATGAAAAATACGCATTATAACTCCTATTTTCTTAGCAAAAGTTTGGCAAATTCTCTAAAGAAAGCCAATTGGCTTCCATGAGGAAACAACTTGCTTGTTGTGTATGTCCAATCCTGCCTGTATAACCGCTATAGCTTTGGTGTTGTGCTATGATATGACACGGTTATTTTGTGGTATACAATGGAATTGCATCATAACATCACAGCAGAGGTCACCCACATGGAGAAACAGCCCAGGATAAAAAGCGAGAATTGAGGAGAAAGCCCAAGGGGGAGGGAGAGATTGATCTACATATCTGGGAGGGAACCTTTGGAAGATAAGTGTTCAAGAGGTGAGGCAGGCCAGGAATAGGAACCTCAGCAGAAAGACCCCCCTCTCTCTCTCTCTCTCTTTTTTTTTTTTTTTTTGGTGAGGAAGATTGGCCCTGAGTTAACATCTGTTGCCAATTTCCCTGTTTTTGCTTGAGGAAGATTGTCACTGAGCCAAAATCTGTGCCAGTCTTCCTCTATTTTATGCTGCCACAGTGTGGTTTGATGAGCGGTGCTAGGTCCACGCCCAGGATCTGAACCTGTGAACCTGGGGCCACTGTAGCGGAGCACACAAACTTTACTTTGCCAATGGGCTGGCCCCAAGACCTCTCTCTTTTTCGTGATAACTCACTCCAAATAGTGGGAATTATGAGTTCCAGAGAGAAAATTATACTGCTAACAGATTTTTATTTCCTGATTTTTCCCTTATTCTTTTGGTAAAGTTTGCGTAGGTTATACTGTCTGCTGAGGGGAATCAGGGAAGTTTTTACTCACTCTTGGCTCAGGTGTTGAAGGTACAAGCAATATCTCTACTTTACTCCTGCCAGGGGCCAAAGTGATGGTGGAGGTGAGCTCAGGAGCAAGAAATGTCGGGGGCAGAGTTGTACGTATCATTCATCTCCTTGCCAGTGGTAGAGTCTCCTTCCACTGGTAAGCTTGGAGGATTGGGTTTTATTTTATGAATCAAGATAATAATCCATTGACCATAATAGCCAATAGTAGCTAGTATGTATCCCTTGTAAAAAATAACAAAATCAACAATAATAAAAATAACAACCAGTGTTTATTAAACAGTCGTTCTATACCAGACCCTGTGCTACACCTTTCGCATGGTTTTAGCATATTAAATACTCCCTTATCATCCCTGTTATGGATGAGAACCTGAAGGTCAGAGAGATTAAAGAAATGTCCCAAGACCACACAGCTAGGAGGTGAGGGAACCAAAACTCAGCCTCAGGAGTAGTCACTGAATGCACGCACAACAACGTTTGCTGTAAAGATGGATGGTGGGTGTCAGTTCACACAGTTCTTGTCAGATTCCAAACCCATGACCCTACCAGCCCCATGAACTGTTATGGAGGAGGCATCCCTACTTATTCCGCTGACCCCGGGAGACTCCCCAGTTACCACTGAAGGATCGTGCCCTGTCCCACTTGCCTTGGGTCTATCCTGGTACTCGAATAAGTTCCTTTGGATGTCATACTCGACATTTAACAGCTACTGTGCAGAGCTGCCTTTGGCCACGTCTCAGACTTCTGGTCTCTTTTTCTCCTTGGCGCACAGACCAGGACTGCCTCTGACTACTCCCACCCATGGCTCTGACTCTGAGGTTATCAACAGCCAGGTTGCTGAGTTCCTAGGCGCATTGCTTAGAGTTCTCTCATAATTTTAGGTGCCCACTCATCTCCGCACAGACAGACACACACTACCTACAGAAATTCCTGTGTAAGTCTAAGCCTCACTACCGTGATAAATTCCAGTGTAGCTGAAATCTATCTCAACTAGTACACAGGAAATCAATAAAAATACAGTTTCTCTCCCTTACTCTCTGTTACCCCTTGGTAGCTTGAACTGGAACCCTAGGAGTAAATGCAGCAGGTTACAGTTGATTTTCACCTTCCACCTAGAGTTACTAAGCAGCAGCTGCTGGTGCAGATGCAAAGCCTATCCTCACGATTCTGAAGGTGACATGTGTCATTCATTTAGTGTACCTCAAGGTTGACCAGAAGGTTCTTGCAGGACCGAAGTTACATGTTTTCTATGGGGGAAACAGCAGGATTAAAATTAAATGCCTCCAGAGTCTTTACCCGTGGAATCCAGAAGCATAGGAGGGGGAGAGACCCCTTAGCGAGACCTTGAGAGCAACTTCCCTGTCCCAGGTACAACACACTGCAAAGTCTGAGGGTAGATGCCCCACAACAATGTGGTAAGCAGGAAGGAGTTGCTGCTCTGAGCCTCGCTTGAGGCAGGCCCTGGCCGGTGTGGGCCTGTACTCTGAAGTTAGCTGTGAGCAGCTAGAATTAAAGGACTTTTTAAAGACAGATTCATAGACAGGTGAGGGCACTCAGGGTGTGAGATGGCTGAGATCCAGTTAGGTTCCCTATACAGAAGAGCTCAAGTCTGCTTTTGTCCAAGACAGAAAGAAAGAGCTCACTTTGGGTTACTGCCCAGAACCAGAGAAAAGACCAAAGTAGACTCACCTGCATAAGAAAATTCTATTAATGCCCTTCATGGCTGTAGTATCTAAGGGAAAAAGGAACTGATTTTCAACTGATCTCTTACAGCAACAATAACAAGACATTACAGCTCTCGTGCTCTCATTGGCTTTTCAGGAATAAGCCTATCTCCCTGGGCAGTGTTTCTGAGTACCGGAGGGGCCCAACACCTGAGCTGGAGATGAGATTAGGACAGGATATGTGGGAACAGGGCACAACTTTAGCTTGAGGACCACAGTGGGAGAAGCTAGGTCATGGTGAGCAATCACAAGCCCCTATTGGGGTAGGTACTAGAGAAGAAGCTCTTTAAGGGAGATGAAACATGGCACTCTGAGGATAAATAAGTCGGAAGACATTGCATGATCATCTAGCAGACTCCGTTTTTCAAAGTGTGGCCCTTGGACCTGCAGCAACCATAAAATCTGGGAACTTGTTAGAAATGGGGAGTGTCAGGCCCCATCCTGACCTAACGCAATGCAGTGTGCATTTTACGCAGATCCCCAGGTGATCCTTATGTGCCATAAAAGCCTGCACAGCACCACTCTAGTCTAGTTGTTCTCAAACTTGAGTGAACATTAGAATCACGAGAGGAGCTTTAAAAAATCTAGATCTTGTACCTCATCCCTAGAGACTCTGATTAATTGGTCTAGGACACTGAGTGAGCCCTGGGATTTTTCAAAGCTCCCCAGTTGATTCTAATGTGCAGCCCGTATTGAGAGCCATGCTCTGGACAGATGGTCCCCTCTATAAGGAAAGTCCCCGAGAAAGGGCAGACCTTTGGGGTTGAGGTAATATTTGCAGAATCAAATAAACAGGCAGGCGGGGGACGAGAATCACAGATCCTAGAAGGAAATGTTGGGGTCCCAGGCACAGAACAGAAGCTCAGAGACATATAGCAGGCTCAGGTAGTGGGAGGATGGTCAAGATTGTCACGTAGTACATAAAAATATATGTTAAGTGGAGGGGCAGTCAAAGAACAAGGCAGAACCTTAGTAACTAGGATGGTGGCATGATTCAGAGAAAAATTACAGTCAGTTTGATATAACTCAGGCTTTGAAAACACGAATTTGTTCCAATGTGATTGATATGTTAGGGAGTTGAGCATAATGCAAATTTAATTTTTACTTATACACGATTTTGTCCACTAGAAACGCTAGTTGAACTCAACATGAGCTACCCGAAGCTGAAGAGAGCCACATCAGAACACACACAACACACACATGCAAACACCTCAGATGCCCACCAGCTACCTCAGTTCACCACATGTCCACGCTATGTTAATTTTCCATCTAATTTTTAATCACTCTCTTTCCACCCCTTAACTCCACCACAACAATTCACAAGCTACACACTTCAGGCACCCACATCCAGCATGGTCCAGGGCTTTTTTAAAGTACAGTCCATATTTATTGTGGTATTTATGTATTTCTTCACCAGTGAACATGTACAAAATGGTGCTACCATTTTTATTAGATTCCTACATTTTTATGTGTCACAGACAACGGTTTTGAGTGTTGTGTCCCTAATCCCATTGTCCCTATAAGCCCTATGGTATTTGTTGTGCAATTTTGCATAGCACATGACCTTTTTTTGAAGTATGTATCCAAGTTTCATTACAGCAGAACTGACTATAAAATTAAGCAGATTTGATGTAGACCCATTTAACTTCTAAATCAAAGCTCTGTAAATTCCTATTATGGACACAATTAAATAAGACCTGTGAATCGCACCACTCAGCTCTGGAGAGAGAAAAGAGAAAGTAATGTGGGAAAAGTTGTCAGGAAGCTCTTTAAAATGCCCAGTGGAAGGAATGGCACAATACGGGTGCAGAGAGAACAGGGTGCCAGCTGATCAGACAATGAGGAGGGGCCTGTTTGATGACCTCACATGCTCACAGAGGTGAGAAGGTACCAGAAATCCAAAGAAGTGGAGTGCAGCTAAGGTCAATGAGAAGATGAAGACTTTGGCCTACCTTTTCCAAGCTCTGCCCTCTCTGTGCCTCCTTGTTGAAGGCTCCCAGAGGACAAGCATATCCCTGTCTCTGCTTCATGCTTGAATCTGTTAAAATCTCATTTTCACCCCACCATGCCATGCAATGCCTCTCAGTAAGGTCACCCACAACCTCCTTTCAACCCAATCCAATCATACTTTTCAGTCTTTGCGGCCTTTGGCCTTTTTAAGGGATTTTATTTGGTGCCCCCCCACACCCCAATTATCTCAGATCCCTCTTCCTTTGCACTGCATGACATCGCCATTTTCTGGTTCTCTTCCTAGTTTTGTGTCCATCCTGTATTCTATGCTGTGGGGCCGCCTTTGCTAGAGTCCCTTCCTCTCACAACCTCTTAAACACAGGATTCTGTCATTGGCCTTTTTTCTTGTAAATATCTTCACTAGATCATTCCATCCACCTTTTTGTTTTTAACAACCACATATACTCCAGTATTCTTCAAATCCTTATTTTTAACCCAAATTTCTCATTGTAGTTCCATTTCCACTGAAAACCTCCACAGACTTCTCAAGTCCTTCTTGTTCAAAGCAGAACTCACTGTGCTACTTCTCCTACTCAACCATACTCTTCTTCCTGGATATTCTTTCCTAATTTGCAGCACCAACATCCACTCAAGCACTCAATTCAGAGCCTTGGGGTCATCATCTCACACATGCAGTCTCGAAGCCCTTCCAGTGTTTCTACGCTCAGCTCCTCATCTGTCCTTGCTTCTCCATTCCCCTTAATTCCTTAATTCCTCTTCTAATCATTGCACGCCTGGGTCATTTTCTCTAGTCTCACCTTTCTCAGATCTATACAGTACTATACTTACCAGAGATAGCTTTCAAAAATTCAGATCTAATTATGTCACTCATCCGATCAAACTGTCTAAAAGCTCCAAACTTTGAGAATAAACACCCGAATCCTTTACATATTCCAGAAGTCAAACCATTTTATGCCCCCAGACAATATCCATCCTCATCACTTCCTTCCTCAAACTTCACCAAGCAGAAATCCTAAAGGGTTGGTGGTTCACATAACACAGCCTGCTATTCTGTGCCTCTGGGTCTTTCACATACTCTGGCCTTTTCCAGGACTCTCTTGTCCTTTTTTTCTCTTTGCCAGCAAACTTATTCATACTTCAAACTTTGCTAAAACATTACCTGAATATCCCAGATATAATTAAGCTCTCATTTATAAGTATAATTTATTTTTTAGTGTAATTTTATTTGCGTGTGAATCACACTTTACTTGTTTACCTGTCTATATCCCACACTGGTCTGTATGTTTTTCATGAACAAAGTCAATACTAGTTAAACTTACAGAAAAATCACATGCTAAGTTACTCAAAATTGTGGATAATGTCTAGGACTGATAAGTTTTTTTCTGCTGATTAATTAAAATAATTGTCTTTATAATTTTTATTTCTCTCTGCTCAGAAAACTATTTTTAGGGGAATTTTAAACCATTGCAATAAGTACCTTCATTACTATACATAGCCCTCATGGAATTTTCATTGTTTTCTCTTTTCCAAGATACTGGGGTATTTATTTTAAGAATAATATCCAGTCCTCATCCTATAATGTCTTCAATTTTCACAGGACCTTCCCCATAAGCTTTCGTGCCAGCTGCAGGTAGCTGATCTCTGGATTCCCAGTAACTGCTCAAAATCATGGGGATAGAGAAAAGTAGTATTTTATAATTATTCTCTTCAAATAAATGATAGGAACGCTAAATATCTCTCCAGAAGAAATCGTGTCATAAACGTGAAAAGTCTGCAAACACTCCATGACACTTAGCCCAGGCGCAGGCACAGAGACAGTGCTTCATTCTGCTGGAGCCCCAGAAACCTAGTCCTCTGAAATATAAGAAGACACACTCTACAAAAAAATTATAGCACATTAATATATGCCTATAAAAGTGTTTACAGATAGAGGGGCCGGCTCCATGGCCGAGTGGTTGAGTTCACGCGCTCTGCTGCAGTGGCCCAGGGTTCGGATCCTAGTCGTGGACATGGCACCGCTCGTCAGGCCATGTTGAGGCGGCATCCCACATCCCACAGCTGGAAGGACCTGCAACTAAGATATACAACTATGTACTGGGGTGGGGGGTGGGGGGTGGGAAATAAAGCAGAAAAAAAAAAAGTGTTTACAGACAGAGCTTGCAGAGTTTACAAGACAGAGTTCATAGGCAGAGCTATTTGTCAGGGATTGGAGTAACGTGAGCTGCCGAATACTAATTGCATAACTACCATGTGCAAAACAGAATGTTAGATTTTCAAGATTATAAAGCTGAATTAGATTCTATGGGCATACTCAGAGAATATAAATTGCTACTTCAAGGAAACAAAACTAAACCATTTGAGTAGTTTCTGGATCTACTTAAGATACCCTCTCTGTGTAACTGGCAGTGGGTAAAGAAAGTATTTAAGGACTCTGAAAAAGTATGACATTATGTGGATTGGGGAGGGAAATAAAAACTCAAAAGAAAGAACAACATAGCATTGGTTTTGTTTCTTCCTCCCATATCTGTAGGCTTAGCCTCAAGTTAGCCTGAACCCCAGAACAACACAGAAGGTGTCACCAAGAGAAGCTCTATCTCTAATCAGAAGACTTGAAGGGGTTGTCCCAGAGGAATGGAAAGAATGGTAGCAATTCTCTGATTTTTATTTTCTCTCCTGATCTTCCCCTGGAGGCAAGCTCAGTCCCAAAGCTGTGCCCCCACATGGAGGTGATGGCATTAGCATCCACGCTTCACACTTCACTCCAAAGGCAGAGCCAGTAACAAGAGTTAAGTGACAATGCAAGGAGGTTGAAACTCTCATTTTGTGGCCAGAGGACCAGGATGAGCAGCCTCAGAGAGCTGGAGAGTGTCACAGCGATGGCAGAGAAAAGGGAGCTCAAGAAAGCAACTCTATGAAGTTGTGTTTGAAGCCTTGGGTTCATCTACAAAGTGTGCATGTGTAAAACTGATCAGAAGAAAAATACCAAAGGCTTTGAGAATGGAACTGTGGTGTAGTTCATCACCAAGGCCCCAACTGGCTCGTGGGGAGCATAAACACAGGGCAAATGCAAACAGCACTGCAAAGGCTTTGAAAACCAAACTGATGGTGGAATAGGGCAGAGCTTGAGAATATCAGTCAGAAATTGAGTTTTGCAACTAAACAAACTAAACTAAAACAAAACAAAGCCAAAAAATCAACATTTTTTCACAGGATTTGGATAGGACCAAACCTGGAGCTCTGCCTTTATTAAAGTCCAAGTGTGGGGTGACTAGGGTTTCACAGTTCACTTTTTATTGGCTAATTTAAAGCATAATAGTGGGAATTATGGCATGGGAAGGGAGAAGTGGCGGTCACTCAGATGGTCAGTTTTCTAGGTTACACAGGGCTTTCTGAAAGAAGGAACTGCCTGGGTAGGGGTGGCCTAATTCCTTGTCTGGTTGTTTTGCTAGTAGTTGTATCATACAGCTGGAAATAGGTTTATTCAAGATGAATGTCTTTTGAAATGATGTCTCAGCAAACAAAAGCTTAACATCAGGCACTTATATTACACAGTTCTTTTCTTTCAGTGCACTAAAATTTTTGTTTCACTGTTTTTTGACCTCAATGATTTCTTGTGAGAAATCTATGTTCATTCGTTTCATTTTCTCCTATATGTAATGTGTCACTTTTATCTGGCTGCTTTCAAGGTTTTTATTCATCTTTGCTTTTTCAGTAGTTTTACTATGACGTTTGGGGGTATGGATATTTTAGGTTTATTCTGTTGGGGATTTACCAAGCTTATTGATTCTGTAAATTTACGTCTTTTGCCAAATTTAGAAAATTTTCAAATATTATTTTTTATGCACCAATCTCATTCTCTTCTCTAACTGGTATTCCAACAACATGAGTGTTAGAACTTTTGATAATATTCCATAGGCTTGTTCGTGTTTTTCAGTCTTTTTCCTCTCTATTGTTCAAGTTGGATAATCTCTATGGATCTTTCTTCAAATTTGCTGACTCCTCTATTATCTCCATTCTTATATGAAATTCATCCAGTGAAATTTTATTTCAGATATTACATTTTCATTTCTAAAATGTCCACTTATTTTCTATGGCTTCTGTTTTTTGGCTGAGTATTTCTATTTTTCCATTCATTTCAAGAATGTTCACCCTTACTTCACGGAGTGTGGCTCTAAAAGATGCTTTAAATTTTTGTCTGATAGTTCTGAAGTCTGTGTCAATTTAAGAGTTGCCTTTGTTGATTGTATTTCCCTTTGATACTTGATGAGATTTTTCTGGTTATTTCTGTCAAGTAATTTTGTATTCTGAGTGTTTGAAGTTATTGTATGAGATTCTGTGTCAGTCCATGCTCTCTGTGTCTCTACCCATGACCTTGTTGTATGGCCCATGGGTAGGCTGCATACCCACAGGATCTGTGAGTAATAAATCTTGTTCTTCAAAGTTCCCTGGTGTTTTTTTCTGAATAATATCCTGCATTCATAACAAGAATAACAAAAGCTGGCCCAGCCACAACACTGTCCCTGATAAGAAATGTCTGTGGGGCTTGTTTTGAGTAATATGGGCCCAGGCAAGTGCCTCAGGCATTCCTAGCAAATAGTATCACTATCAATAGGCTGGGGCAGATACAAAAAACTTTCAACTGAGAATTCTATATCCTCTGAAAATATCCTTCAAGAATTTATGCAAAATAATGATATTCTCAATGAAACAAAATTAAGAGAAATTGTCATCAGTCACATGTGCTGAAAGAAGTGGTAAAAGAAACTCTTTAGACAAAAAGGAAATGATGTCAGAGGAACCTAATACTTTAGGAATAAAGGAAGAACAAAAGAAAAGGAAAATATCTGGTAAACAAAATAAAGGAGGTGATTTTTCTCCTAAGTTCTGTAAAATATGCATGAAAATTGAAAGCCAAAATTATACCCAAGTCTAATAGGATTTCCAATGTGTGTGGATACAATATATGTAGAAATTATAACCTAAAGGAGGAGGATAAATCATAACCTAAAGGAGGAGGATAAAGGGACTCATATGGTTGCAAGCTTCCTACATTTCACTTGAAGCAGTAAATATTAATGCTAAGTAGATTATGAAAATTAAGTTGCATATTGTAATCTCTAAGTCAGCCACTTAAAATATTGTGCAAAAGAATACAAATAGACAATAGATAAATTCAAATTGAATACTAAATAATAGTCAAATAATATAAAACAATAATGAAAATAGTAGAAAATATACATGAAAGAGAAAATAGAGGAAAGACAAACAAAATGATCAAACAAAATAAATAATAAAGTTGTAGAACTAAATCTAACCAAGCTAATAATTACACTAAATGTAAATAGTCTAAACACATCAATCAGATAGAATTTAAACAAACAGAAAAATACCCAACTATATACTGGAAACCCTATCAGAAACCCAGTTTAAATATCATGATACAGATATGTTGAAAATAAAAGAACAAAAAAAATACGAGAACACTAATTTAAAAAAAAAAAAACTAGAATGGCAATATCAAGACCCAAAACAGCAGACTTCAGAACTGAAAAATTTGCTAGAGAAAGCAAAAGTCAATGGCAAAGAAAAAATATTAAGGGCAGAAAGACAGAAGAAAATAACCTACAAAGGAACCCCTATCAGACTTTCAGCAGATTTCTCAGCAGAGAGAAATCTTTATAGGCTAGGAGAGAATGCAATGATATATTCAAAATACCAAAAGACGAAACTTTCAGCCAAGAATACTTTATCCAGTGAAATCCTTCAGATACAATGGAGAAATAAACACTTTCTCAGATAAAAAAAAGTTGAAGGAGCTGATCGCCACTAGAACAAACCTTACAAAAAATGATGAAGGGAGCCCTCCTACCTGAAGCAAAAAAGCAAAGGCTTACAAAGCTTTGAGCAAGTAGATAAGAGGACAGACAAAATCAGAAAATTGCAATTCTCTATCAGAATAGGTTAGGAAACAATTATAACATAAAAGATTAAGGGAAGTAAGCATCAAAAATAGCTATAAACAATTCCATTTAGTCACAAATTCACAACACAAAAAAGAATACTTTGTGACAACAATAACTCAAAAGGGGAAAAGGAAAGGGATGGAACCTACTTAGGCTAATGGAGATAAGTGCCTATCAGAAAATAGACTATCTCATCTATGAGACCTTTCATATAAACCTCATGGTAACCACTCAACCAAAAAATCATAGCAGAGTCACAAATCATAAATAAAGAGAAAAATGAGAAAACCACCAAACTGAAATGGAAGTCAGAATTACAAGAGAAAAGAAAATATGGAAATATAGAACAATTGGAAAATAAGAGACAAAATGGCAGTATTAAGCCCTCATATATCAATACTCACTCTAAATATAAATGGATTGAATTCTCTAATCAAAAGACAGAAAGTGGTTGGATGGATTGAAAAACAAGTCCCAACAATATGCTTCCTCCAGAAAATACATCTCAGCTCTAAAGACAAACACAGGCTCAGAGTAAAGAGATGAAAGATGATACTCCAAGCAAATGACAAGCAAAAGAAAGCAAATGTTGTCATACTTATATCAGACAAAGCAGACATCAAGATAAAAAAGATAATGAGAGACAAAAAGAGGCAGTATATAATGATAAAAGGGACATTCCACTAAGAGGACATACCACATGAATATACATGCACCTGATGTAGGAGCATCAAAGTACATAAAGCAACTATTAACAGATCGAAAGGGAGAAATTGATAGCAACAATATAATAGTGGGGGACCTCAACACCCGGCTTACATCAATGAATAGATCATCCAGACAGAATGTCAACAAGGAAATAGTGACCTTAAATGAAACACTAGACCAGAGGGACTTAATAGATATATATTGAATGTTCCACCCATAAATATCAGAATACACATGCCTCTCAAGTGCACATGGAATATTCTCAAAGATAGACCATATGTTGGGAAACAAGGTAAGCCTCAATAAATTTAAGAAGACTGAAATCATTTCAAGCATCTTTTCTGAGTGAAATACTGTGAGACTAGAAATCAACCATAAGGAAAAAGCTGGGAAAGTCACAAATATGTGGAGACTAAACAGCATGCTACCGAATAATCATTGGATCAATGAAGAAATCAAAAGAGAAATCAAAAAATACCTGGAGACAAATGAAAATGAAAACATAACAAACCAACTCTTATGGGATGTGGCAAAAGTGGTACTACTAGAGAAATTTATAGCCATACAAGCCTATTTCAAGAAAAATTAAAAATCTCAAATAAGTAACTTACATGACATCTAATAGACTAGAAAAATAAGAACAAAGCCCAAAGTCAGCAGAAGGAAGGAATAAATAAAAAACAGACCAGAAATAAATTAGAGACAAAAAAAAAAAAAGAAAAGATTAATGAAACTAAGAGGTGGTTCTTTTAGGAGATAAACAAAATTGACCAACCCTTAGCCAGACTCACTAAGAAAAAAGAGAGAAGGCTCAAATAAATAAAATTAAAACTGAGAGAGTTGAGATTACAACAGATACCACAGAAATACAAAGGATTTATAAGAGAATACTGTGAAAAACTATATGCCAACAAATTGGATAACCTGGCAGAAATGGATAAATTCTTAGAATCATATAATCTCTCAAAACTGAATCAAGAAGAAATAGAGAATCTGAATAGACCAATCACAAGTAAAGAGTTTGAAATAATAATTTAAAACCTCCCCCAAAACAAAAATCCAGGACCAGATGGCTTCTCCGGAGAATTATACCAAACATTCAAAGATTTAGTACCTATCCTTCTCAAACTGTCCTGAAAAACTGAATAAGATGGGACACTTCTTAACTCATTCTACAAAGCCAACATTTCCCTGATACCCAAACCAGACAAGGACAACACAAAAAAGAAAATTACAGACCAATATCACTGATGAACATAGATGCAAAAGTCCTCAACAAGGGGCTGGCCCCATGGCCAAGTGATTAAGTTCATGTGCTCCGCTACAGAGGCCCAGAATTTCACCAGTTTGGATCCTGGACAAGGACATGGGACCACTCATCAAGCCACACTGAGGCAGTGTTCCATATGGCACAACTAGAAGGACCCACAACTAAAAAATACACAACTATGTACCAGGGGGCTTTGGGGAGAAAAAGGAAAAATAAAATCTTTAAAAAAATCCTTAACAAAATATTAGCTAATTGAATTCAGCAGTACATTAAAAGGAACTTACACTATGATCACGTGGGATTTATTCCGGGGATGCAGGGATGGTTCAACATCTGCAAATCAATCAATGTGATACACCACATTAACGAAATGAGGAATAAAAACCACTTCTCAAAAATGAGAAATAAAAATCTTCTCAATAGATGCAGAGAAAGCATTTTACACTATCCAACATCCATTTATGATAAAAACTCTCAATAAGATGGGTGTAGAAGGAAAGTACCTCAGTATGATAAAGGCCATACATCACAAATCTACAACCAACATCATACTTAGGGAAAACTGAAAGCCATCTCTCTGAGAACAGGAACAAGAAAAGGGTGCCCACTCTCACCACTCTTACTCAACATACTACTGGAGGTTTTGGCCAGAGAAATTAGGCAAGAAAAAGAAATAAAAGATAACCAAATTGGAAAGGAAGAAGTGAAACTCTTACCATTTGTGGATGACATGATTCTATACATATATAAACCCTGAAGAATCCACCAGAAAGCAATTATAAATAATCAACAACTACAGCAAATTTGCAGGGTACACAATCAAAATCAGTTGCATTTCTACACACTAATAACAAACTAGCAGAAAAAGAAGTCAAGAATACAATCCCATTTACCATTGCAACAGAAAGAATAAAATATCTAGGAATAAATTTAACCAAAGAGGTGAAAGACCCATATGCTGAAAACTATCAGACATTATTGAAAGAAATCGAAGACATAAAGAAATGGAAAGATATTCCATGCTCATGGATTAGAAGAATAAACATAGTTAAAATATCCATATTGCCTAGCGCAATCTACAGATTCAATACAATCCCAATCAGAATCCCAATGACATTCTTCACAGAAATAGAACAAAGAATACTAAAATTTATATGGAACAGCAAAAGACCCCATATAGACAAAGCAATCCTGAGAAAAAAGAACAAAGCCAGGGGTATCACAATCCCCAATTTCAAAATATAGTGCAAAACTATAATAATCAAAACAGCATGGTTCTGGTAGAAAAATAGACACACCAATCAATGGAAAAGAATTGACAGCCCAGAAATAAAGCCACACATCTATGGACACCTAATCTTTGACAAAGGAGCAAAGAACATGCAATGTAGAAAGGAGAGTCTCTTCAATAAATAGTGTTGGGAAAACTGGACAGCCACATGCAAAAGAATGAAAGTAGACCATTATCTTACACAATACACAAAAATTAACTCAAAATGGATTAAAGACTTGAATGTAAGATCCAAAACCATAAAAGTTCTAGAAGAAAATATAGGTAGTACACTCTTGATGTCAGCCTTAGCACTATCTTTTCAAATAGCATGTCTACTCAGTTAAGGGAAATGAAAGAAAAAACAAACAAATGAGACTACATCAGCCTAAAAAGCTTCTGAAAGGAAAAGGAAACCAGGAACAAAAAGAAAAACTAACCCACCAACTGGGAGAGAATATTTGAAAATCATATATCTAACAAGGGATTAATTTCCAAAATATATAAAGAACCAATACAACTCAACAACAAATAAACAACCTGATTGAAAAATGGGCAGAAGATATGAATAGACATTTTTCCAAACAAGACATACAGATGGCCAACAGGTACATGAAAAGATATTCAACATCAATTATTATTAGAGAAATGCAAAACAAAACTGCTATGAGATATCACCCTACATTCATCAGAATGGCTATAATTAATAAGACAAAAAATAAATGTTTGAGAGGATATGGATAAAAGGAAACTCTCATACACTGCTGGTGGGAATGCAAACTGGTGCAGCCACTATGGAAAATAGTATGGAGATTTCTCAAAAAGTTAAAAATAGAAATGCCATATGATCCAGCTATCCCACTACTGGATATTTATCCAAAGAACTTGAAATCTACAGAGATTTATGCAACCCTATGTTCACTGCAGCATTATTTACAATAGCCAAAACATGGAAGCAACCCAAGTGCCCATCAACTGATGAATGTATAAAGAAGATGTGGTGTATATATATACACCATGTACATATATATCACACACACAATGGAATACTACTCATCCATAAAAAAGACAAAATCATCCCATTTGCAAAAATACAGAAGGACATTAAGGCTATTATGTTAAGTGAAATAAGCCAGAAAGAGAAAGACAAACACCATATGATTTCACTCACATATGGTAGATGAACAAATGGATAAGGAGAACAGATTTGTAGTTACCAAAGGGGAAGGGGTTAGGGCAGGAGGTGAAAGGGGTAAAAGGGTACGTAAGTATGACGATGGATAAAAATTAGACTACTGGATGTGAGACAGATGCAGTCCATATGGAAACTGATATATAGTAATGTATAACTGAAATTACACAATGTTATAAACCAATATGACCTCAATAAATAATTTTAAGAAAAGCAAAAAGTAAAAGAAAAGCATACTTAGTTATAAATAAAACAACATATGCAGAAGATATATATGCTGAGAACTATTAAATATTGATAAAAGAAATCGAAGAAGTCCTACATCATGGACAGACATGCTGTGTTTGTGGATTAGAAAAATTAATATGGATTATTTATCAGTTCTCCCCAAATTTATATATAAATTATGTCAATTGCAATCAAATTCCAAGCAGCATTTCTTGGATATAGATAAATTGATTCTAAAATGATATGGAAATCAAAGGAAATAGAACAGCCAAAGAAATTTATTTAAAGAAGAATAAAGTCAAAGGACTCACTTCATCAGATAGAAAGCTCCAGCAGTGAAGACAACTGTGGTATTAACAAAAATATAGACACATAATAAAGTCCAGAGGTAGATCCACAGTAACGTGATCAATTGTTTTGTGACAAATTTGAAAAGGTAATTCAAGGGAGAAAGGTAATATTTTCAACAAATGATGATAGAACAATGAGGGAAATGTTGACAACTAAGTAATATAAGGGAATTTGAAGAGATGATGAAAATTTTCCTCATCCTCATAGTGGTGGAAGTTACATCGTTCTATGTGCGTCTTAAAACTCATATAACCATACACCAAAAGGTGTACAGGTACAAAAAGCTACAAAAACTGTACATGAATTATATTGCATGTAATTAAAAAAACAATGAAAGAGTATTTTTGCCGTTGTCTATGAAACATTCATTGCATAATGGAAAGGATCCGAAAAAAAAAAAAAAGAAGACAATTCAATCCTACCTCTGCTTCTTCACGGTTGTGAATCTGGGCATTTTGGCAGTTCTACCCTCACTTTTTTTATTTAAAAAGTAGTAACATTAGTACCTTTCTCAAAATCTTAGTGCTAGTATTATATATGAAATAATGTGTACAAAATATTTTATACAGTAAAAAAGCATTATACAGGTGGCAGCCTGTGGCCTAGTGGTTAAGTTGGCATTCTCCAGTTTGGCGGCCCGGGTTCACAGGTCCAGATCCTGGACACAGACCTACACCACTCATCAGCCTTACTGTGGTAGTGACCCACATATAAAATAGGGGAAGACTGGCAGAGATGTTAGCTCACGGCTAATCTTCCTCAGCCAAAAAAAAAAGGCATTATACAAATACTGAACGTAACTACGGTAGAATATTTATCAGAGATTTTTTTGAAGAATATTTAATTGTTTCTTTAAGGAATATATTAATTAAAGTCCAGGCCAGAAAGATGCTGCATACTCATGCTGGGTAATTTTAGGACAGCATATGTAAATAAATATTTACAAAGATTTGGGAAGGGTGTAGGGAAACCACAAGGAAGAGCAACGTAGCCTGGGGATAAGCTAGCAACAACTGAGGGGGATGTTGCAAGGTAATGTCAATCCTGTCCTACTTACACTTGAAATGTAAAAGTCACTACTAGTAACAGGGAGACAGAAGGGGGAAAAAACACGAACTAATTAACAGGAAATATAGTTCTTAGAGCTCCAATTCTACAGCTGTTCACAAAGCCTGCATTGGTCATGATAGCTCCATACTCATCACATAAGCTTTGCTCTCCCTCTCTTTTTCTGGACTGTAGCTGTATGGGATGAACCAAACCTTTATTTCCTAAGAATCTGGATGCTTGTTCACCTGATTTTGTTTTTGCTGCAGTTGTTCACAGACCAGGACTTTTTGAAAAGAGAGTAACAAGAGACTCCCCAATAAATCTCTGGTCCAGGCATAGTCCTTATCTCTATCGTTTAGTAACAACTTGAATTTCCTTTGGTAATTGGGACCAATTCCCCTGGCCATCGCAGTGACACCTTTATTGGTTCAACAGCTTGAGGAAGCCAAAATGACCAGGAGACAGTCGCAGCTTCCAACCCAATGGAAGGACAATACTACTTCTGGATGGAAGCATTCTCTCCTTAGGTATTAGATCCTCTACCTACACAAGCCCAAGACTGTGGGGATGCAAACCAAAAGTTCTTCAAGTGGATTCATAGGTAGAACAGTGTGAGGGACCATTCCCACCTCCTCTCGCTGGTTCCCAGATCTGAGCATTTTGTTAATGATGGAAATAACACCATGTATTTTCCACTGGGATAAAGTGTATACCACACATATAAGACTGTAAACTCCTCTTGTAAGGTGTTACAGCTCGTGTAGTAACAGAACTTTTAGTAGGCCATGCAGTATTCTATCAGGCCGAATGCTCCTGAGGCATGGGCCTGATAGTCAGTAGGGCTTCTGTAACAAATACCGTAGACTCAGTGGATTAAACAACAGAAATTGACTTCTCCCTGATCTGGACTCAAGAAGTCCAAGATCAAGGTGCTGGCTAATTTTGTTCCTGGGGAAAGCCCTCTTCTCACTGTGTCCTCACACAGCAGAGACTAGAGAGACAAAAAACAAGCTCTCTCTGGTCTCTTATATAGCACTCATTCCATCATAAGGGCTCCACCTTCATGACCTAATTACTTCCCAAAGGCTCCATCTCCCAATATCATCACATTGGGGATTATAGTTTCAACATATTAATTTTGTGTGTTTGTGGTTTGGGGAGACACTGACGTTCAGATCATAGCACGAATTTTGCTAAGAACCAGTGAACCCAGTGGTTGTGAGCCCATTGTTACACTTCCTTTGCCATAAAATGCATCCCCTGGTCAGAGGCGATGTGGTATTGATACCAAACCTGAAGTGAGTTCGCTCACCCATTGCACAGCAAGCCAATCTCTGACACCGGGTGTGGTGGAAGAAAGTAGGAATTTTATTTTTGCAAAGCGCTGAGCAAGGAGAGAGGGCAGCTAATGCTGAAATCCCAAACTCCCCGAAAAGCTAAAAGGAAGGGTTTTTATTTGGGGTTTTAGATGTGGGGGGAGGAGCATATGGCCTTGCTGGTCGGAGTTTTCCCACCAACCTGTCTTTGGCCTTGAGACTACTTGCAGAGAGGAGGGAGCCCATGACCTTGCTGGTCCACAGCTTTCCCACCAGCCTGTATCTCTTTACCGGGAAGAGATAATCCAGCTGCTTGTCCTTGGCGGTGTCTTTCTTCATGGAGGATAGTGGATTCTGGAGCCAGGAAGCCAGGGAGTAAGCAGGAAATGAGTGTTTTGGTTTTAACCCCATATATGCTGGGTTTAATGTGGGGAAACTGATATCAGGGTCGATAACAGTATGTCAGTGAACAAGAACTCCTTTAAATTCAAGAACAGTGGTTTTAACAGAAGAGCTAGAGGTAGGGAAAGCAAATTCATGACTGAAATGTGTGTCCATCCACAAAGAGCAGTGGATTGGGGTCTAGTATGTCCAATAGCCACCATGTGGCTGGCTAGTTCCTCTGAAGAATGGTGTCGGAGGGGATTTCATTGTTATTTCAGCTGTTGGCATATTGGCCACTCCATCCTTCTCTTTCCCTCTAATCTCCTGCTGCTGCTCCCCATTGTCCAAACCCAACCAGAAATCAGACTGAAGACTTCCCGACGTCTTTATTTTCAAAGGAGGAGCTCCAAGTTCCATGGGGTCACTCCAGGTCCTTTTCTCTCTCCCTTTCACTCCCTCTTGGCAACAAATCATTACGACTTTCATAATATAATGGATAAGAATAAATGATTACTTTTGTTTTGTGACATTTAATTTTATTTTGCATTTAATTACTGAGATATCGTCTTTTGATGCTTATATACTTTACATGTATTTCTACCTGTCAAATCCATCCTGTCTGTCTCTGACAGTTACAATACATCAGAAGATTTGAAATTATCAGTCACCAACTCTATGAAGCTTTGCTATGACTGAAAACCTAAAACTCTTTAACGTTCAACATATAAACATCAGCCAGTAAATAAAATGTATTTTCTCATTACCTGTGCCTAGTTCTCCCAATTTATTATCAAGAATAAAACTGACATCCAAATGACAGGGAGCTAGAATTCTACTGGCATTCCATTAGAAGAGGCCTCTTGTTGGAAATCAGGCCTCAGGCACAATAATAAAACAGAGCTAAGTGTAGCAATGAATGAGAGAGCCGAGAATGTACCAGGCTATCATGAGGAAAAGGGCGACTGTTGCTCCTTGGTTATACTGAACTGTTTGATTTGTGTGGAAGCTATTCACATGACAGAAAACATTCATGATGCAGCAGCTTCTCTTTTGTTACTTCAACAGGAGAAAAGATAAAATTCAAATTAACAAATTAGATCATTACCTTCCTGATGGAGCTTCATCACTGAAGAAATGAATATCAAGCTTTTTAAGGATTTGTAAGAAATGCAAAAGAAAATCAACATCAATGTTTTGGATTATGATAAACCTGCAATTAACCTTTCAAGACATGGAGCAAACAGTTTGTGCTAAAGAAATGGGCTCCAGATAGAAAAGATATTTCTCAACCAGCAGGATATTTTCCATTAAATTAAAACATTCAAAATTTCTGCATGCATTAGCTTTACTAATTGAGACTAATCTAATGCTCTCAAAAGGCTTAAAAGCAAATATGGAGAAACACAGATATTTAAAGGATTTTACTGACTGATTAGCAATGTGTTTCTATAAACAGGTGGCACAGCAGTTGGCCCACCTGGCGGCATACTATTAGACCTTGATGAAAAATGTTAATTTTCATTTGCGTTAATGGCCTTTGACATCAGTGCTTCACACATTGCTGGCTGGCCTTCTCAGTGGGTATGGATGCCAGCCTCCCTCAGGATGTCTTACCATTTGCATTAAGTATTCATCACAGAGATAAATAGTCATGGCCTGGCAGAACACAAATTGTGGATTTGGAGAAATATCAGCAAGTCCCTGGGGTGGAGAGGACAGGAATGTGAGCTTTTGCTTTCACAAGATCCAATGGAGTCTCTGCAAGGCTGCTGGGTGATCATCATTTTCAGATGGCACAAGTGCAGACAAACCACATCTGTTAATATCAAGTTATAAAGCTTACCAGTTCTATCTACACAGGCATTCAGTATCTGCTCATTTATTTGACAAATATTCTCTCAGAGACAACACATATTAGGCAGGATCCAAGAAACTGCTCCTGCATAGCTTCTAATTCTAGTGGAAAGAATCAGATGATAAACAAATAACTCTATATAGGCATAAGCTCAGGGAGAAAACTCCTGTCGCTTCATGGGAAAAGGATCTCTTAAACAGGCTCATACTAACTGTGAAGCTGAGAGTTCCCCTGAATGCAGAGCTATGTGTGGGTGTTTATGGAAGTGGGGAGCAAAAGTTGGGGAATTCCAGAACAGATCTGAATGTAAAGGAAAGAAAAATAGAATAGGAAAAAGAAGAAAGAAAAATTAAAATTAAAAAAAGGAGAGGGGTTGGCCCCATGGCCAAGTGGTTAAGTTTGTGTGCTCTGCTTTGGCCCAGGGTTTCACAGGTTCAGATCCCGGGTGTGGACCTAGCACTGCTCAGCAAGTCATGCTGAGGTCGCATCCCACATAGCATAGCCAGAAGGACCTATGGCTAGAATATATAACTATGTACCGGGGGGCTTTGAGGAGAAGAAGAAGAAGAAAAAGAGAAGATTGGCAACAGATGTTAGCTCAGGTGCCAAACTTTAAAAAAGAAAAAAGAAGAAGAGCATGAAAATGAGGAGGAAAGAGAGAAAAATAAGCAAAAAGAAAGGAAAAGGGAAGCAATCCCCTGTAAAGGTAACAGGTTTTGATGCCTGCAAGCTTCTGAGGGAGCGCAGCAACAGATCTGCTTACATATGAGGGGCAGAGTGCTTCCCATTGGTTTCTTTTAGAATCTCTCCAGAGACAATGATCTTGAGCTATGTTATTTTACTGGGTCTAATACAAATGAATAAACTTACTTATACCTGTAATGGAAAGAGTCAAGTACAGGCGAATGAAAGCCATTTAGGCAAAAGCTAAATAAGTAAATTTGTCTTCAGAGGTCCCCGTCAGACATTAGGAGGAAGAGGTCATTCATTCAAAAAAGCAACACATATTCACTATGGGCCTCCCATATGTCAGGATCTGCTTCAGCTATTGGGATAGAACAGTTGAACAACATTGTCAAGGCCCCTGCCCCCAGGCAGCTTTGATCTTCTGTATTTGTCATCCTCCCTTACTTCTCAGTCTGAAACAGTCACAGGGAGGAGGAAAAGTGACTATAAGGGTCAGTTTTCAATCCCAGTGTGTGGGGGTTTAACCTTGAAAACATATAATTGGTGAGGCCTCTTCTACTTCTCTTTCTCCTTCTTATACTTTTTCTCCCACCAGGATGGATGGGGTGGCTGAAACACTTCCTTTGGGGTCATTCTAAGTCCTGGTGGGAAACAAGGTCTATGCTTCTATCTGCCCTTCTCATTTCTTTTTCTCTGATGCCAAGAAGTGCTGCAGACTATCCTGTCCTCCTCATCTACGTAAGTTTTACAGTTGAGGTGGTAATCGAGAGAGGTCTGCTTACAGCATTTTGATGAAGAGATCCAGAAATGCTTGAGTCCTACTTGATCTGACTCCTCCCTCCTTCCCCTGAGGTCTCTAAAAGCCATTATGCACCAAGGAAGACAAACATGGCAAAGAAACACTTATGTGCAGTTGTGATTTTGGCCCCCAAGTTAATTGTACAACTCCTATAATTTATAGAGGGACACAAGAATGGCTCCATTTTTCTAAGCTAAGGAGACTGAAGGACATAAACTAAACCCAATCATTTCCACATAGGTTGGTTGAAGCTTCAGAGGACTTCCTTCCCTTGAAGGTATCACACTACCCTCTTCCTTTCCCAAAGTCCTCGTTAGTTAATTTCCCTGAAAAGGAGTGGCAACACCAGCATCGTAAACATACTCAGATGCAGCCTGGGCAGGACTTAGCTATATTTGAACTGTCTCTGTCTACACCCTGCCCACTTCCGCCAGTATCCCTTCCAAGGCTTAGCTCTGATCTTCCTCCCAGACATTAATGTTGAAGTACTGATCACTGGATTCCCGTTATAGTCCCTGAGAGGTAGTTTTTGTTGCATGGCTCACATACAACCACTTGGATTCATGACATCACTTGGATATCATTTCTGTGATGCTGAAGTCTTGAGTCCATCCCTGTCTTGGTGTTTGGAGCCTAGTCCTTAAAAGGCTGCCTGGTGATAAGAACTTTTGATCTCCAAAGACAGAGTTCCCGTGTGATGACATGAAGCTCACAGGAGAAGTTCCACAACTCTTCAGTCCCTACTTCTGTGTTAACTGTTAGGGCTACTTTGGGGCTCCAGGGCCAACCATCGTCTTGAACGTGACTGTTTTAGCATTCATGACTGAATCTTTGCCTTCATCTCAGGCCACTATCCACTCCTGTCATGTTCTGCTGGGTGGTGTCATACCATAGACAAGTTTCTCCTTCTTCACTTCCATTCCATCTTGACAAAGAGCCTCACATCCAAATTTAGTGATATGACACTGAAAATCTACAACTTTCTTCCCTTTCGTGATACTCTCCTCATTTTCCAGGTTCCCTGTACCTTATGTCTTGCCAACTGCTTTCCTACTCAAGATGTTTCTTCGAGAAGAAAGGTTAGGAGACATGTTACTTCAAAATCGCATTAAGCCAATCTGTTTTCATTTTAAACTAGGATTCTCTATAGTGAAGGTCAAGCTTTCCATGTTATAGGAACCTAGATCATTGAGGATGGGGTGGGGAGATGTTTGAAAATATAAGGACCTCCATTTACCCCTTAACTCACCATCCAAAAAGACAGAACCAGACTTATAGTGACTATTCACTGAGATTCCTTTCCCCTGAAGATTCTCACTAGCTTTCTGTCTTCAACCTGCCTTCGCTATTGTGCCGAGTCAGCTAGATCCTCCTTGGAGCGTCCAGAGGCTCCCAGCCCTCCAGGCGGGTATGCAGATGCAGAGTGAGAAGCCAGGGCTATGCACATCATGGTTTTCAGTTCTACAGAGACTCAGGAGTCCTTTTCAATCTCAACATTTTTCACAGACCCACGCATGCTAGTAGCAGTGGTACTTTTATTATCTGTTGATTGAGAAAAAATGTAATGGTGAAAAATTATGAGATTTTTTCAATAATTCTTTCTAAAATGTGGAATTTATTTAGCATAATAATCCACACACATTCAGAAGTAGTTCTATATATGGGCAAGAAAAGTTGTGCGTTCAATGTACAGATCTTGCATGGCACACATTTGGGGTCTGGATGCCTGGCTCTAATGCCACAGCACTGAGGGTTTCTGCCCCAGAGGTCTCCACTTCACTGGGTCTATGTGATTAGACTGTGGGCTATTTTCCCATTGATAATAGGAGACTTCCTGGTGCATCCCAAGATGTTTGGAATCATGAAACAGCCTCAGTCCTCTTTTCCAGTTCACAAACAGGAAGTTTGGGGAATGGCGAGAGGCTCATGCCAGCCAGTTAAGCATTATTGTTCCTGATGAGAACAGTGGGGCCAGGGCTGAGGGTCGACTCCAGAGAAGAGGAGGAAAGCCATTTCTCCCCTCAGAGCAAAGCTGGATAACGGTGTGCTCTGTGTCTTGCACATGGGCAATTCTTAAACAGTTATTTGATCGAATTGCTAGAGAATAACTGATCCCTGTCCACAGGGAGAAAAGTAATTTGTCATCTTTCAGATAAACAGTGTTTTCTCTTCCTTTGATCATCCAAAAATGACTTGTTCTGTTAAGGGGGGATCAGCACTTTCTTCTCTCCATGATGAAGTGTAAAACTCCATTTGTAAAATAGAAACTATATTTTCACATTTCCCTTTTATCCTGAGAGGAATAAAGGATGTCCTGCTTAAAATCTTATCTATTCCTTTGGTGAGGCAGTTACTGGGGCTTCCTGGTTTTGGAGAAACTGTTGTACACATCAATTTAAACTCTCAGTAAGACTTCTGTGAGTCATCAGAATTATGACTTGTCAAAGACAAATCTTCTAAAGCAATATATTTTAAAGATAGGAAAAGCTTCCAAAGATTTATACATCCACTTCCAAGGAAGAGATACAAATTAAACCTTCAATTTCCTTTCTGAAGCTTGTGGATAAAATCCACTCGATGAGTAAGTTCTATGAATAAGACTTGCCCAGGGTCTAAATACACTGTTGTTTATAAATTTCATTTTCTTACCAAGGAAGAATTTTTTTCAAAGGGACAATGAGTCTAATTAATGACAGGAATGATCCTATCCCAAGTTCAAGTCATCATAGAGTTGAACAAGGTGCACCTCAATCGTCTCCTTACTTGAAAGAAACACATGCTTTCAATGTTGACTGAGCATCAACTGTGCATCAGGTTTTGTTAGCAAAGAAGATAAGAAAATGAATAGGACAAAAATCCTTGTAAGTTTGGGAGAAGCACAGCGTGCAAAGGAAGCACACAAGAGAGGTGACCAGTCCAATCTTGAGGAGCTCGAGTAAGGCTCCTCAGAGCAAGAGACATCTCAACTGAGACCTAAAGAAAGAACAGAAGTTATTGAGAAGTGATGCCAGTGCTCCTCAAAATAACGATGACCCACTGGTGCCAATTGCTGTCTGTTATCATGGCAAGATAAGTACAAAATTGAGAGTAAGCATTAAGAAATTTTTATAGCAATTTGCATTATCATGACATCCAAGCATGTGATCAGTAGGCTTACATTTTATGTCTTTTGTTTTGTTTGTTATTTTCTAATAATTCTTTATTTAATGCATTTTATGAAAAGTACCATTTCTGCAATGAATTGGAAATTTGGTCCTTCTCCACTATTGATGTGAGAAGCAGTGATATAATCAATGATGTGTGAAAGAGGGAGATTTGAGCAGAGGCTACAGGACAGCAGATTCTAAGGCTTGGCTCTGAGGCTAGAGAGAGAGGCACGTTCTGAGAACTAGTTTCTCCTGAAGCACCCACCGCCAAAAGTAGCATCCCTCCTTGTCCCTATAGCCGACAAGCAATCCTTTCTGTAATAATGATATTTTTTAACACTGTGCATGCTTTCTATGCATCTGGCACTCTGTTAAACACTTCTCTGTATTATCTATTCTTTACAACCATCTGATAAGTTGGATACTACTATTTTCCTTTTTTTGTAAATGAGAGAAATAAAGTTTATCAAGGTTAAGCAACTTGACTAGGGTCAGATCCATGACTCCAATGCAGAAACCTCTGCCTCTATTCATTTTTCTAGTCTAGACCAGAAGTGATTGTCTTCCAGCATCATAGAATCTCGACATTTAGAACATCACATTCTTTTCTAAGAATTTGCTGAAAATTTTCCAATTCTTCTCACTTCCATAGCTACCCCCAGAATTGTTCTCCCTCAAACAATTTTCCTGCCTCAACACTACTTCAAAAAGTAAAATATCTACCCCCCGCATCATTGTTTCCTTTCCTTGCACACAAACAAAGCTATCAACATGTTTACCCTTGAGATCTGTGGTGAAAGATTATCATGGCTTGTGCTATCAAAACACACGTCATTTTGATTTCTGACCCATTTCCCCCAAGAACACTTGCTAGTGTAATTCTCAATCACCAGATTTTTTAAAAATTTCCTGAAAATTTTTTTCCCTTTCTGCTCATTTCAAACTAAATCAAGGGTGATGATGACTGCAATAAACTCCACTATGCTGACTGGCGCTCCCTGAAGTGTGGCTTTCTCTGGCAGCGGTGTGCTGATATTCATCACACAGCTGGTTTCCTTTGTACTTTATCCCACCTCCCGTAATGGGGCTCCAGCTCCTATGGAGGATGCCAGCTGACAGAGCAAACAAACAGCCATACGCTCTGATTGCAAAACTTCCTAAAATGCAAATATCTCTTGCAAGTGCCAACACAGGAAGCTGTTTTGTTTTGTTTTGTTTTTTCAAATATATTCCAATCATCAGAGAAGCAAACTCCTCATGAGTTTGCCTGTGGTGATAAAAGGGTTTGAGTCTATTGCATGAGGGGACGACCATATGGACAGCTCCTCTGAAGGAGACAATGAACAGAGTTACACTTCGGATAATTTCAAAGAATGATCCAACAGGAAAAGGCATTAGGGGTTACCGAAGATAACTTGAGCTATTTTATAAATCTAATTTTAAAATAAACCTTCCTTTCTGCTCCCTTCTTAAACAGACTATGATATCAGCATATTCAGCCTGAGAGTCACAGTTTTATCCTCCATTCTTTATTCTCTGGATTAAATTGCTGGTATGAGGAGTGGGGTGCAAGAAGAAAACTTAGCATTGGGAGAAGGGGACATTTTGACCTACTGCTGAATCAGATGGGAGCCCCAAAGTCCATTTAATAGAGTGGTTTTCTTCCAATTCTTTTTCGACCTCTCCCTTGCTTTGTTTTACCCTTTAACACCATATATCACACTCACTGCTTTAGTGGGTTTACGGGATCTCTTTTCTGCTTTTGAATATCTCATTTCAAAGATATTTAAATCTAGGACTTTATTGCCTACATAACTGAAGTGAAAAGTTAACTAACTCAAATTAGCATTATTTTTCCTTATTTTCCAGATTTTTGCTTTAGTATTTTCTTTTTTCTTTGGCTTCAAAGATCTGGTATACATGGGTTGTTTGGTTGATTTATTTGGTAATTAGTTGATTAGAATAATTATCTTTCCATGTCTGAAATATGATAAAAATTGTTCATGTTAAAAGATGCCTTTTTAGGATCACTCATTGCAATTTCCTCATTTTAAGTTGGATATGGAACATTTAGACGACTGACAACGAACTTGACTTCAGCAGGAACCATATCTTCCCACTTTCTGGTTTTATCATTCACAGATTCAAATATGCTGTCTTCCTAAGTACTTCATTACTTCTTTAAAAACAAGAGTTAGTAATAGGATTGAGATGAATCAGTGAATTTGTGGAAAAAATGAAACATTTTCATAGCTATTTTGATTACTATTTTGTGATTTATGAAATTAATTATTATTATATCTTATATTTGTCTTTCTACTGTCTTGTAGTTTACAATGGCTATTTGTGTACAGTATTTCATTTATATTCAGAATAACCACATGAAAATGTTTTATAATCCACATATGTGTTCCAGTTAATTTTGTGCAAGACACAAACATTGAATTTTCACTTCATAAGGCAGATTCTGAGTACATGTGTTTTCCACGTGACCTGCATTCCACGGTGGTTTAAAGACGGAGTGGTTCTACCTCTGTCCTCTATCGCCTGTCACAGAGCATGTTTTGGGGGTAGGGTTGGTTTACCGGGGGCTCCAGTTGTGTCTCTGGTGATAAGGAACCAAGGATAGAGTGCCCTCATCCTTTGCCTCAAACCCATTTTTAAATTTCTAAAAAGTCTTTTCCTTGTGAAATTCTCACCAGCTTGTAGTGCCAAATAATACTATTCTCTCTGAAGAAGAAGTGTGGAAGGAATTGGATCTCAACCAGACACACATTAGAACCACCCGGACACGAGGCATTTTGTTAAAATGCCAATGCCCAGGCCCCACTCCAAGCCAAAAAAGTCAAAATTGCTGAGGGTGGAGACTGGCGCTGGTCATTATTTTAAAGCTCCCCAGGTGTTTCTAATGTGTAACGGGGTTTGAGAAACACTGTGCAGTGGAAAGCTCTCTGGCTTTGGATTCAAAGACACCTAGGTTTGAGGCCAGCCTGGTGGCACAGCGGTTAAGTTCACACGTTCCACTTTGGTTGTCCAAGGTTCACTAGTTCAGATCCTGTGTGAGGACCTATGTACTGCTTGTCAACCCATGCTGTAGCAGGCATCCCACATATAAAGTAGGGGAAGATGGCCACAGATGTTAGCTCAAGGCCAGTCTTCCTTAGCAAAAAGAGGAGGATTGGTGGCAGATGTTAGCTCAGGGCTAATCTTCCTTGTAAAAAAAAAGAAAAGAAGAACCTAGGTTTGAAATCTGTGCCTGCTACTTACCTATGCTATAATTTGGGGCAATTTATTAATTTCTCTGAATCTCAATTTTCTTATCCATATGGGTCTTATCACAAAGAGCTAATGAAAAGATTACATGAAATAACATATGCGAAGGAGCCCAGCACAAAACTGGGCAGATGATATTTTCAATAAACAGTAGATTTTCTCCTCTGTCCTCTGAGAATCACGATATTGCAAACATGATGCTTTACGTCACATAATCAAACATATACGTATCTGCTGTGTTTTCCAAATAACAAGCTATGGGATTGTATAGAAAAGAAGGTGGGCATCTTTTGCACATATTACGTTCATATGCGATAGGCTACTAGAAATCTCCCCCCAAACAAGCGATTTAGAGTATGATTTTTCCAATGGGCTACAGCTGATCTAGTGCTTAAGCACAAATATTTAAGGGCTTTTGAAGCTGCTTTTATCAATAGTGTATTTAAATTGAAGGCTAAGTTGCATTTTGGAGAAGTTCCAGAAATGTACAATAAGTCCTCACTCTTTGAAAATGTGTCACAAAACATGTAAGCCTTAGTAACCAGACTGAAGCTAAATGGAACTTCTAGGCAAAAGTCAAATTTTGAATTATACCCTGACTAATTATTAAAAAGCCCTCATGTCTAACTCAAGACACCACAAAATGTTTTGTTATCCACTATCTCATTTTTATTTTGTTATTTGATATTTATAACCTGTAGCATGAGGGCAAATTAAATGTCCCAGAAGAGAGAATAAACTCAGAAATTAGAAACACAGGGAAGCAATAAACTACACTTATTCTGACTCCATGATTTGGAAGTAGGTGATAATTGTATCCAGGAATGACGAGAGTCACTAAACAGATCAATAATGTAATTGAAATGAGTGAAAAATGTTTTACCTATTTAGTGGGACAAGATGATCTCAAGGCCATGGTAAGTACCTTGATGTGCTTCAACCCAGCTGATGTATTTCTTGGATTGATGTAGCATTGGTTATTGCATGTTGAATTGCATTCCTTAAAGTTTCTATTACTTGATCTTCACACTAACTCAGGTTGGCCCTTTGCCCTACCTAGTCCAAATGCACAATCTGTTGGTGCTGGTGATAATACAGATCACTCAGATAGTACTATAGACTGAATGTTTTTGCCCCCACAATCCGTATGCTGAAGCCATAGTTCCTAATGTGATGGTATTTGAATATGGGGTCTTTGAAAGGTAATTAGGCCATGATGGTAGAATCCTCATGATGGGATTAGTGCCTTTATAAGAAGAGACACCAGAGAGCTTGCTCACTCTCTCTCTGCCATGTGAGCACACAGTGAGATGGCGGCCTCCTACAAGCCAGGGAGAGAGGCCTCAGAATGGAGCCTGACTTGTCGCACTTTGATCTTGGACTTCCCAGGTTCCAGAACTGTGAGAAATGAATTTCTGTTGTCTATGTCCCCCAGGCTTTGGCATTTTGTTAGAGTAGCCAGAGCAGACTGATGTGGATGGGTAAGTACAGTCATGCCTCGCTTAACGATAGGGATATGTTGTGAGAAATGCATCGTTAGGCAATTTTGTTGTTGTGCAAACATCATAGAGCATACTTCCACAAACATAGGTGGCCTAACCTACTACACACCTAGGCTACATGGTATAGCCTGCTGCTTCTAGGCTACAAACCTGTGCAGCATATTCCTGTACTGAATACTGTAGGCAATTGTAACACAGTGGTAAGCATTTGTGCATCTAAACAAATCTAAACACAGAAAAATAGTAAAAATATGGTATAAAAGATAAAAAGTTGTACACTTGTATAGGGCACTTACCATGAATGGAGCCTGCAGGACTAAAAGTTGATCTGGGTGAGTCAGTAAGTGAGTGGTGAGTGAAGGTGAGGGCCTGTGACATATTGTATAGTACTGTAGACTTTACAAACACTGTACACTTAGGCCAGACTGAATTCATAAAAAAAAACTTTTCCTTCCTTCAGTAATAAATTAACCTTAGCTTAATATAATGTGTTTATTTATAAACTTTTTTTTAACTTTTTTACTGTTTGTAATAACACAGCTTAAAACACATCGTACAGCTATACAAAAATATTTTCTTTCTTTATATCCTTATTCTACAAGGTTTTTTATTTTTAAATTTTTAATTTTTCTTTACTTTATAAACTTTTTCTTAGAACCTAAGACACAAACACACACATTAGCCTCATCCTACACAGGGTCAGGGTTATCAAGGCACTGTCTTCTGCCTCCACATCTTGTCCCACTGGAAGGTCTTCAGGGGCAATGACACACATGGAGCCGTATGATACAATGTTGTAATGATGCCTTCTTCTGGAATACCTCCTGAAGGACCTGCCTGAGGCTCTTCTTGAGAATATCTTACTCTTTTTAGAAATACGTCCATGGTGGTTTGCTTTGTTTTCATCATAAATTTGCTTGTAAGTAGATAATGTTTCATGAGCATCCCTCTTTATTAATGAAAACCTTTTGGTGCTGAGGCCCATGTTTTCAAACTTTTTAAAGAGCTTGTTGAGGTCCACAAAAACTTCTGCTAAACCCTTCACTGTGAATTTTCTTGGAGTTTATCTTATTTTCCTCCATCTGCAGTTTTCTTTTCTCTTGCCTCTTCGTCAACTATGTGTTCCTGTTTTCAGTTCCAACAACTCCTCAGTTCCTCAGGAAGCACCCCTAGGAGCTCCTCTGTGTCATCCTCATCCACACTCAGGTTACAGTCTGTCATCTCAACCACAGCCTTGTTGATTTTTGCAATCCCATCCTCCTTGGCAAATCCTTTAAAGTCATGAAAAAATTTTCTTGAGCGTCTTCTTCCAGATGCCATTAATACACTCCTCAGTGACATCACCCCAGCCCAAGAAAGGTTCTTGATGCAGTTATAGATGTTGTTATCATTCCAGAATTGCATCAGTATCTCAGCTGGTTGCAATAATAACGTGGGCAAAGGTCTTCCTCAGGTAGTAGGCCTTAAAAGCTGCTATAAATCCTTGACCCATTGGTTGGATCAAAGAAGTGGTGTTTGGAGGTAGAAACAGTGCTTTGATATTGGAATGACTATCACCATAAAAGGAGTATATTCAAGAGCATTATCAAAAATGAGGAACATCTTGAAAGGTATATTATTCTCCTAACAGTACTTCTCTATTTTGCTGGCATAGCCATTCAAGAACGCATCTTGAAAGAGGAGCTGGGCCATCCATGACTTCTTATGGCCCTTATGGTACACTGGTAGTGTGTGCTGATTGATATGCTTGAAGATCCTGGGGTTCTTACTGTGCCAGATCACAAAGGGTTTCAATTTGTAGCCTGCAACATTGTCCCCAAACAAGACTGTTATCCTGTCCTTAAACGCCTTGAAATCTGGCATTGATTTGGCCTCCTTATGGATGAAAGTCCTTTTGGGCATTCATTTCTAGAATAAGAAGTTTTCATCCTTACTGAATATTTTCCCTGGGAAGTAATTTTCCTCTACAATCAGCTTATCTAGAGTTTCCAAAAGTTCTTCAGCTGCCTTCACATCAGCACTCACAGACTCACCACTCACTTCTACATTATGTAGTGAATAATGATTCCTGAATCATTTAAACCTCCCAGAGCTAGCAGTAAATTCAACATCATAGTTGGGTCCAATCTTTCTTTCAACATCACAAACTTTTTGTTTTGGCTGTGATCATCATTGTGCTGAAAGTGACATGCTTCTGTGTCTGGTCTTCAACCCAGATTCTTAGAAATTTCTCCATGTCTGATACAGGCCCTTCTTGAATTTTTGTTAATTTCATTGCCTTCAATGAAGCAGATCCTTTAACAGATTCCATCACTTTGTTCTTGTTCTTCAAGAGCATAGCTATGGTGGAATGGGACATGCCTGACTGGCGAGCAACAACCATCACCAATTTTCCACCTTCATAGCCCTTAATCAGTTTTAATTTTATTTCCAGGTCAATCACTTGATGTGGCCTCTTATTGGCAACATTAGCAGTGGATTTTGTATGCTTAGGGGCCATGACAAATGAAACAACATGAGGTTAAATCAAGCACAAGAGAAAATGATGCAATCAAAAGACAAGGTAAACATGAGATGTATGCTGCCACGGTAACATGCCATACTATTTTACATTAAACCTTAATTTTTTATAAGTAGAAAGAGTACGCTCTACTGTACTCTTTTGAAAGTAATAATGGCAAAAAGTATACTATAGTAAATACATAAACCAGTAACATAATCATTTATTATCATTGCCAAGTATTGCATACTGTACGTAATTGTATGTCCTATATTTTTACATGACTGGCAGTGTGATAGGTTTGTTTACACCAGCATCATCACAAACACATGAGTAACGCATTGTACTATGACATTACTATGGCTATGAAGTCACTAGGCAATAAGAATTTTCCATTATAATCTTATGGGACCACAGTCATTTATGCAGTCCATCGTTGACTGAAATGTCATTATGTGGTGCATGACTAGAGTGACACAGAGAGGTAAATAGTGCTACAGGGAGGCAAAGAGGCTAGAGGGAATCCAGGGGAGCTATTTGTAGTTAGTTTCCTCTACCCCAGCTGATGCTACTCAGTGGAATTAATAGAGATAATTACATCTGGTTGGATGCACTGCTGCCTGTCTTAAATTGCAAGCATAACTTTAATTAATATTGGTATATATTACTTGTGATTACCTCCATCTAGAAGAGATTGCCATAAATGCAGGTTAGTGAGGAGTGGGGAAGGCTTTTGCTAATAGCACTACACGTTTCATACCGAGTTAACAATTAATCATCCACGCTTATTGTTTATTAAAGGGCAAGCCATCTATTTCACAAGGGATGACAGTTACATACTTTAATAATAAAAATTTAGTAATAGAATACATAACTTCTTAAGAGAGGAAACCCACGAAGCTTCCATGTCAGATTGCCTGCCAACTTCAAGTTTCTATTATCTCATATGTTGAGCTTATCCCCTCAAGGAATGGTTCTCAAAGTGTGGTCCCTGACCAGCAGTATCGACATCACCTGGGAACTTATTAGATATGCCCTACCTCAGAAACTGATACAGAACTCTGGGGTAGGGCCAGAAATTTGAGTTTTAATCTCTCTCGGTAATTGTATGCACACCAAATGTGAGGACCACTGCCCTAAAGCAAGGTGATACTTGAAAATATGCGTTAACTGCATCAGACACTATAGAATGACCACAGGAGGTCATATGTATAGACACTATTAGTTATGGCATATATGGCATACTCCTCTCAATATTATCTGATGTCCCACTTGGAAAGAGATGGGCTGATTTAGTATTCATTCAAAAACCATTTTAAGCACCTGTTAATTACCATACATGAAAGAAACCCGGGCAATTCTGAAAAGTCCTTGCACTTGAGAAGATTACGTGAGAAGTCATTGTAAAGGATGAGCAAATATCACATCAGTCGCTACCAAAACCAGTCCAAATAAACGAACAATCTAGAACCAGCAAACAAAATATATCACTTTAGAAGAAACCTAAGTATTCACTTGGGGTAGTCACACATAGAGTTCAATGAGTTATGTGAGATATGAGGATTCACCTCCATCGTCTATTCATTTAGGCACGAGGAAGGCACACTTGGTAGTTGAGGAGCAGCCTCGTTTAGTAGTCAGTTTCTGTATCCAGGAGTAAAGCTACCTGGGTGTGCAGGTCAATTTCACCATAGGGTTGTCATGGACTGACCTGCAGGCCCAAGCCCACTTCAACTCTTGGCTGCACTTGACCATCATATGAAGTAGTATCATCAGGCTCAGCCTCAGCCGCAATGTCTTAGAGACTGGAAACACGCTTTGCTGTTCCGCCTGATGCTCTTGAACTATTTTCTGCTGTTAGGAAGCCCTAGTATCCCCACCTGCTGACCTGTTAGGGTCTGTCTCCACCTGCACTACCCCTCTCCCCATCACCACTACATCATTTGTGATCTAGACTAGCCCCGAGCCTGCATTGTACTTTATAGAATGCAGCTGTAGCCCAGTTGCTCTCCCTGAGGCCTGTCCTATTTGGACTTGTTTTGACCTCCTCCTCAGCCTGGCAATAAAGCTGGGATTTCAAACTGTCTTGTGCCCAAACCTATTTTTGTCCAAATACATCTCCCTCACAAGCCTTGCCTGGCCATCTGAGGTTTCCACATTACTAACTACTTCGTTTGGAGTTACTGAAACTCCCTGTTAACTTGAAAATGTTATCAAGGAATATAACCCATTAAGCCATTTTCAGGTACTAAAATGTTTTGTTTGGTTTCTTTTGTTTTGTTTTGTTTTGTTCAAACTAAACAGAGGTACCATTTTTTATTTGAAATACTATCCCCACCCATTTCTACCATTCCTGAATCAACAGACATTTCTTGAACAATTTAAAATTTGCTCCCAATAAAATAAAAAACAGCATTCTTAGAAATTCAATTTTTTTAAATGTTTCTCTTTTTTTGGTGGGGGAGGGGGTGAGGAAGATTGTCCCTGAACTAACATCTGCACCAATCTTTGTTTATTTTGTATGTGGGACACTGCCACAGCATGGCTTGATGAGTGGTGAGTAGGTCTGCAATGGGGATCTGAACCCACAAACCCCAGGCCACCGAAGGGGAGTGCATGAACTTAACCACAGGGCCAGCCCCAGAAATTCAATTTCTAAAACTTGTATTTCTCTCTCTAAAAATATAATTATTTAATTATACAAATTTTCCTCTCATCATTTATGCATATTACCCACTTTTTTCTGTATGCAACTTAGTTACCTCTCAGTCTCTATGAATTTACTTAGCAACTTCTCTGTCACTGTATGTAATTGTGTATGTGAAAAGCAGTCACTAAAATCTTAAGAAATTATTGGGTAACAGGCCAGGTGTTACTTAGAGAAAATGAAACTTTAGACAGTTTCTCTGGACACAGCTGATCAGCCTGGAAGCAGTCCCAGAACTAGAATTTGAAAAGTCAGGGTGGCATAAAGTCTAAAAGGGGGCTAGAGAGATCTTCAGATAGGAGGTCCCCCATGGCTACCAAGAGACCAAGAGTTACCAAGAGTTATAACTATTATTTTAAGAGCAATGTGGGAAAAAATACAGACCTCAGAGTCAGATAAACCTTGCAGTATGACCTTGAGCAGTTTAACTTTTCTAATGTTTTGTTTTCTTATCTGTAAAAGTGTATATCATAATATCTGCTTTGCAGGGTTTATGTCCAAATAAAAGAAAGGAAATGTTGAACTGTGTCTGGAACAACAAAGGAAAAAAACCTGCTTCTTTCAATCAATACCTCTGCTGCCTATCACTTTCCCATATTCTGCATCCTGTACCTGCAGGCCCCTAAGGCAGGTGATGAAACAGAGTAATTAGAAAATCAAGACAACAAGTAAGGGAAAGACAAAGAGCCTACCGCTGAGAATCTTGCACAAGCAAATCAGCATGGTGAAAATAACTCACAGGTCATTTTAAGAATCACAGAACCTCCCATTGAACAGACCCTAAGAGGTCATCTGGCACAAATTTAGAGACTGGTGAGATTTTCCTCCCTGTGATCTCTGTATCTGACTAGCAGTGTCAAAGAAGGGCCACACTGGGACTGTCAATGGCTTTCCTGCCAAAATAGATGCCTCAGCAGAGTTAACTTCAAAATAATGCAAGCAAAGAGGAAATGCACATTACAAGTGTCTGAGATGGATTTGATCTATGTACATAGTATCTCCCTCCGTTGCCTTAGTTTTATGACTTGGCAGTGGAAGTCGTTTTGACACAGGTCTTTAATAACATTGGTATTCATTCCGAGACTATTTGATACACCCAATTAATGTATTCTTCAGATGATCTGTCACCCTGTGAGGCTGCTAAATGAATCAAACTCATTAAGTACTCTTCTTTTATTAATAGCACAAGTCGCATTTCTGCAACGTGGAAAACCTATTAGTAGAGCTGGTTTCTGTCTCTCGTTGGAACACATCTTATAAATAAGTCAGCACAGAAAAGGATGTGAATCCAGATAACTGGAGCCTGTCACATACGCCTGGAACAAATGACTCCAAGCTTTGTCTGAGGGACGGCTGGTGAACTGCATCGGCTGGCTCCTGGCGAAATCGGTGTCAAAGGGGGAGTGCCTGTTGGGACAGAGCCTGCCCACAATTAAGTCAGCTGTATTAAATCACTTCTCAGTCTGTGAAACTATTATTTAAAGACCTCTTTCTAACAAAAGAAAGCAGAGAATCATAGATTATCAGATTATGAAGGACCCTGAAGATCTTCTAGCCCATGAGTTCTAAACTCTTACTGTGAATAAGAATCATCTGGAATCTTTTTAAAAATAGCAATGTCCATTAAATAAGTGCCAATAAATCTCAAAGGATTAAGATGGTACAGAGTCTGTTCTGTGACCACAACTGAATTAAATTAAAAAGAGATATCAGAAAAGTCCCAAATATTTAGAAATTAAGCAACAGATTTTTAAATAATTCATGAGTCAAAGTACAAATTATAGGTAAATTAGAAACTATTTTGAACTGAATAATAATGAAAACACAACATATTAACATTTGCGTGATACAGCAAATCAGTATTTAAATATAAATTTATGACTTTAAATGGACATAATAAAAAACAATTTAAAAATCACTAACCTGTGGTTCTACCTTAATAAATGGGAAAAGAAGATAAATTAAGTTCCAAACAAGCAAAAAACAATGAATACTAAAAATAAGTGGAAATAAATCAAATAGAATATGGGCAAACAATGGAGAAAATAAATTAAATCAAAAGTTGGTTGTTTTGGTTCTTCAAAAAGATCAATAAAGTTAATAAACCTCTAGAAAAATTTATCAAGAAAGAGAAAAAGACAAGCAAAGTATTACTATCAGAATAAAAAAGGAGACATCACAAAGATCCTATAGACATTAAATGGAGAATAAGGGAATATTATGAAAACTTTAAGCCAATAAATTTTAAATGATGAGGTGAGATTTATAAATTCCTTGAAAGGCACAATTAATCAAAATTGACAGAAAAAGAAATAGAAAACCTTAACAGCACTATCTGTTAAAGAAATCTAATGAGAAATTAATAACATTCCCATAAAGAAAACTCCAGATCAAGATGGTCTCACTGGTAGAGTTTATCAAATATTTAAGGGAAAAATACTACTAATCTTATACATACTCTTTAAGAACATAGAGGAGACGTATCGCTACACAATGCATTTTCTGAGACCACAACCTGATACCCAAACCAGACAAGGTCATTGTAAGAAGATAAAATCAGTAGCCCCCATAAACACAGACATAAAAATATTCAACAAAATATTGGAAAATCAAATCTATCAAAAAATAATCATGATGAAGTACCATGGCCAAGTTTACCATGTAAACAGAATAGAGAAGAAAAATCATATGATCTTCTCAAATCCCCTAGATACAGAAAAAACATTTGACAACATTCAATAACTTTTCACAATAAAAATTCTCAGCAAACTAGGAATAGGAGAAAGTTTCCTCAATTTGACTAAAGATATCTTTGAAAAAACTTACAACTAACATCATACTTAAGGGTGAAAATTAAATGTTTCCCCAATAAATTTGGAAATCCAAGTAGAATTTAATTAGACAAGTGGGAAATGTCTTCTCTCAGAAGTCTGAAGGACTATTTAACATCTCTCAGGCCCAAACAGAGTAAACAAGCCACCTGTAGGCAGAATGGTTAGTCAGAGCTTAGAGGCGGTGATACCCATTCAGATAGAGAGTTTCTAAAATAGAGCCATCAGCAACATATACTACGTATTTTCAGCACTCTTCATAAAAGGAAAACATCAAGCCGGGTAATCAAACTGCTCCCTATACCTCACATATGTTGGGAAAACTCAGAGTCCAGGGCAACAGTCCAGCTGGTGAGAGCCTGTGAAGGAACTGGCTGTGAGTCAAGGAGGAGAGGGTGATCTCAAGAAGAAAATTCCTTAATAAAACCAAAAATCAACCAGAAGTTAGTCCAAAGGGCTGGGTAAGTGGCACTAGGAGGGAATGCCAGGTTTGTAGATCTAGAGGGATAAGAACAGAGGATGAGGGCCGTCAGGGCAGCCCAGACCTGAGGGATGGGTACCATCCAGGAAACTTCCCTGAACAGGCAAATCAACAGGAGGCTTGTTTTCAATCCTAGGGAGACTGAGTCCAACTCTCAGCCTCTTCTCCACCTCTGACTACACTAAAACTGTTGAGAAGGGAATGTCCCAAGAGGTGGCTGTGTCGGGAGAGGGTCACTGTCTCTCCTTTGGTGTCTTCCTGCCCCTTGAGCCACAAAAGGTGGCGCGCACTTCAGAAAAGGCTGCCCAGTGGTCCCTGGGAGGCTATAGAAGCCTCAGAGTGTGGAAGGAGAATCTAAGGGTCACTGGGACCCCTCCTCTGGAGAGAATGCCAAGGGTAGGCAGTTGGAGGAAAGGAGAACCTTTGGATTTGTGCTGACTAGAATTTCCTATGGCATTTTAAGCCATCAAAATATGCTTTTCTGGAGCACCAGCTGAGGAAAAATTCAGCAAGTCTTTATCAGTCACATTTTAGGGTTTGCCCTAATCAGACCTACGATACAGCTTAACCTACGACTATTCTTATCCCATAACTTTGTAGAAAGACCCTCGACTCTCTGAGGCTCCTGATACCTGGAAACACCTGTAGACTTGCCGCAGATCCTCAGCCAAACTTTTAGACTTAAATCCCTATGTCTTAAATCCTTGTAGCCTTCAACAAGTTTTATAAAATAGTATTGAAAAGGAAGAATCCTTTTGGTCTAAGCAAGAATGCAGACACTCTGAAGCACCCCACATCCTCCTCCACCACCTCTGTAGGAAATTTGGTGCTTAGGACAGAGTGTGATATGGGTAGACTATTTGGGGTGGGAGTCGATGGGGTTGGCATGAGGGTAAGGAGGGCTTGAGATGCAGGTACTTCTATCTGCTGTCCTGATCCTTCACTGTGCATTAGGATGTCTAAACTCTCACCAGAAATTCTAACTCAGATGAAATGCAAGCAAAGGTGTGAAAGAGAGAAGAAGGGAAGGAAGAGGAATGATTCAAGAAACACAGACAAGTGAGATGGCCTGGGAAGCAGGAAAAGAGACTTTGCTTTTGATGTGTTTCCAAATTAAAATTACCAAGAAAGAAGCTATAATCAACCACAGCAGATACATTGCAAGATCAAAGGAGATTTAGAAACACATGTATGGAGGGAAGAAACGCTACGCAAGCTTGACGTGAATAGAAAGTTGGTGGGTTCGCACAGGAGATGAGGAGGGAAGGTCCCAAGAGGCTGGTGACTGCAAAGAGAGGTCTCAGCTTAATTACACCAACTGTACATACTTTGTGGTGACTACAACCCATGTTTACTTTCTATCTTAATATATTTTTGTGATACAGAAAAGTCTATCAAAAATCAGATTGAACCACAGCTTAGCAGTTCACAAATTTTCCACCAAATGTCACGTTCTTTTCATGGTTCTGTATTGTCTTCTCTGGCTCCTTTTTTAACCATAGGCCTGTGAGAAGTGCAAGGATTGTCCTGTTCCCCTCTCCCAATGCTAACATGGCAATGCCAATGACAATGTCTCCTCCTAGGAATCGGAAGGCGAGCACCTAGTCGTGATCAGTTCCTGAAAGGGTGGTTTCATGCTGACTCTGAGGATGGCTGACTGCAGAGGAAGAGGCCACAAAAGGCTCTTGCTGTTTTATTCCTTTTACACTCAGGGCTCTTGTAAATCTTTATCCTCTGGTCTTAACAATGTCAGAGACCCACCCTTACAGCCTCCTGGTGTTCCTCTTTCTCTATTTCTATGTCTAAATCTAAAGCTTCAGAAATAGCCACATCCTGTGCAGCTACCTATTGACATGAGGAAACATGACTAGGGCTGAACTGGAGCCAGAAGGACACATGAGTGTTTGCTGTGGGCCAGCTCTAATAGCACAGCTCTCACTCTCCAGAGCACCTTGCTAAAGGATTTAGAGGCCATTTTGAGCGTTGTGTTCTTTAGCAAGGGCCGCATAAGCCAAGGTTGGGAGATGGAGGGCGGTTAATTACCAATCCAGGACTAGCATAAGCCTAGGAAATGTTAGAAGCTACCTAATGAGATCTGTGAACCTGAAGTCTGTCAGAAACAGCAGAGGCAGTGTTCCAAAGACAGCATCTGCATTGGGTGGTCCCAGCGTCAATGAATACAGGCAGCCAGGCTGGGAGTGGGGCCAGTGGGGGCTGTAGATTCAACTGCTTCACACAGAAGCTGGCTCCAGATGCTACATCCCCCTGATTAAAATCCACAGTGGCCTCAGACGCAACCTATCATATCTGCTATACCAATTAAGTTGGCCTCAAAATTTAGAATATGTGATTATAATGGGGAAAAATAATTCCAGGGCTGCAATAAGTAGATTTTCCAGAAACTTGGCAAAGACTTTCCCTCTGCAGGGAGGTTGGCCTGAAACTGCACCATCTTAGTTCATAGGTGGGAAGGACTGTCTACGGCCCAATCAACATCTCCATATTTTAACAATCCTAAAAGAAATGAAGTTGTGTTTGCAGGACGGATCTGTTTTCCAACAGGATTCTCAGCATAAAATCTTTGGAAATTTTTTGATTCATTTGGCCTAATTTCTTGTGTGATCTAACATTTTCAAGGAAAATTGAACTGAGTAGTTTAGTTGGTTTATGAAAGCATAGGGATTATCAGAGCCCATTAAGTAGGTGAGATTATTATTTAAACAAATGAAGCTCTCGTTTATCTTGATTTCCCTGGGGCTTCCTAGGGAAGGCTGCCCGAAGCTTCATCAACATCCGTCTGTAGAAGGAGACTCCGGGATTTGTGGCTGCAGCTTTGGAGGTCAGGTGGGAGATCTCTTCCTGGCACTGGCTTAGGGATGGAAAAGCACCCTGCACCCTGGAGGTCTGAGTGTCCTCAGGACATCATGTGCATGATCTTTCTTCACAACATCTGCTTTGTGAATTTAGCAAGCAGATAACTTTGGGATTTGGCTGCATAATATCAATGGAAATTACTTGCGGTCTGTCATCATTCATTGGGCAGTTTGGTTCAGATTACAACTGATCTCAGAGTTTTAGTAAAATTCCACCTGTAATTATTCTATATTTAGACCTCCACAAAAAGATAATGTCTCCCTCAACCAGAGAAGCTCCCAGAAAGGAGACTAAAGCTATAGAACCACGTCTCAGAGTGCCCAACAGTCCCAGTGGGCCTGCTCCCAAAGTGTTTCCCTGGATGAGGAGCTTTCAGTGCTAAAATCTTTGGAGTCCTGAGGAATGAGTCCAAATGTAAATAATGAGATTGGCCTGGGGAGCAACCTACTCCACAGAGAAAAGTGGGAGCAATGCAGGGATGAGGTTGCTGTCTGCAGACCAGGAGACATGTGTCTGTATTTCTCCAGTCATCCATGACATCTGAGTAATCTTAACTACTGTGGATTTTAGCCCATCTTTTGTCAAATGTGGGGGTTAAATGGGCTAGAAGCCTCCCAAGCTTCCTCCAGCTGTAAAGCTGATGTCTGTCTATCATCAGCTGATAAACACCATCAGGGAAAGCAAAGGGAACGGACAGAAGCCAGAGGACAGGTCTCCAATCAGACCACGCCTATTCATTGCTGAAGAAGAGAAATTGGTGCTATGAGATAGATCCAGTATTGATTTTATTACTTAGAAATTTACACAATAATAACCAATGTTTTATAGCACATTGGCACATAAAGCATTTTCACTTGTATTCCCTTTTGTGATTCTCAAAACAAATATCCAACATACACGGAGCATATATTATTATCTCCACTTTACAAGTGAGCAAATGGAAACCCCAACATAACAAGAAACAAACAGGAGGCCAGTATGATCGAAAACTGTCAGGAGCACAGGTCTGGGTTCCAGTCCTGGCTTTACCACCTGCCAACTGTGTGATAATCCCTGAGAGTTCTCTCTTCTTTAGTTTTCTGGGCTGGAAAGTGGGAGCAGGTGAAATAGTTTCTACCTCATAAGGTTGTGTTGAAGATTGAATATGCACATAAAGCCTCAGAACAGTGCTTGCCACATTCAAGTTCTTAGCATTAAGCGTCCTATTATTATCTAGGAGGTGGGAGAAAATAGATTTGAAAACAAAAATGCATATTCGCTCAGAGATAACACATAGTCCTGACGTCTTTGTTTTCAGACCCTGTTCTGCCATTAACTAGCTGTATGATCCTGCTTCCTGTTTTGAATTAGCTTAAATGCCCATTTCAACAACACTATTTTTTTTGTTTTCAACAAAACTATTTTTTTGACTTGTCAATATTTTTTATTTCTAATGCAGAGACCACTTAAATACTTGCCTTGTTTTGCATTCGATTCACAAATGATTTACTGCCTAGTGGAGAGCTTGTCACACATCATGTGCCTAGTACATTCTTTGGATGAATGAATGGGAAGCATTGGCATTTTATTTTATTGAAATTGTCCAGCTAGAATTACTCATTTTTAATCAAAGATGAGATTATTGAAAATAATATATTTCAGAAGTAACTGCTAGGGGGTGGACTGATTTTTCTGAGATTTTATTCGTCATTTCCTTAGTGCACATCATGTTAAAAGGCAGGACTAGAATCTTTACCATGCCTCTGCCTGAGCCACCTTAGGTCAGGCCCCACAAATATTTCTTCACAGATTCCCACTCTAGACTACTGCCTCCCTTGTTCTTTTTCCTGTCCACTGATTGACTATTTGGGGAACAGATATTACAGTTTCACTGTACTGCATTTTTTCTTTTTGGTGATGTAAAGATAAATATATTCTTATCTTAAATAAGACTAAGTGTTCATAATACTTTGTAGAGACATCTCAGAGTATATAAAACAAAGAATTTAGCAGCACTGTAGGATTTTCAGCTACTTTGTAGGTTTACCAGATGCCTGATTAGATAGGCCAGTCTTAAGGGTCCTGCAACCTCAGAAAGTGTTAGTAGCAATAGTAACAGCTAATATTAAGACCATTCTATGTGGCCGTATTAAGAGTTTTAAATGCTACGGCATAGGTCCTGTTACTATTTACATTTTCATACAAAGAAATGGAATCCCAGAAAAGTTAAGTAACCTGTCAAAGGCCACACAATTATCAGCTTTCACACTCACAATGTCTGATTCTAGAATCTGTGCCTTTAGATATTGGGTTCTCCTGTCTCCTTTCAAAGACCCTCCTAGACTGGTACCCTCAGTGAACTGCAATGTTCATCAAGATCTCGTTAGCAAGTCTCCTGAGGACAGTCTGAAGATGGCCACATGATTAAAATACTGAGTAAAGCTAGCCCTCTGCCCAAGGTGCTAACTAGTAAGACTAGGAATTCTAGAAATTACTCCCATTGACAGAGGAAAAATAAAAAAATGTTTAAATAGCAAATTCACTAAGAATTATTTCATATGTTTACTGGAATAAAGCCAAAATTTTGATTAGTGGCATTTTATTTTTCTAACCTTTCACTCTCCCACTGGATACCAAGCCTTCCGAATAGAGGCACATTTCTTATTTCATTTTGTATCACCTATTTCCCCAAAGCACAAAGCAAACATTTGGCACATTCTCAAGTGTTTAGGAACAGATTATACATTTTTACTTTGTCTCCTTTAATTTCCTTTGCAGTCACATTAAGGGGAGCTAGTGTGCTCATAGGAAGTATCTGCAATAAATAAATGAATAAGTGATAAATGAATGAATGATCTCTCCAAAATCAGCTTTGAAACTCAGTTGCCATAAGCTTGTTGAACCAAATTGAAGTTTCTTTATTCAAATTCACACTCCAACCTACTCAAGTATGGGTAGGCATAAGAAAATCAACCATTTCTTAATCCATATAAAATAAATAGACACCCGGGGCAGTCTCTTCAGATCTCAGCTAGCAATGACTGCAGGGAAAACTGTGGCTTCCCTGGAAGATGCAAGAGAATTATAAGCCACGGTCAGGAGGGCAGCTGCCTGCACAGTTTTACATTTCTCCAGACAGTGGGCATTAGATATATTTATGGGCTTTCAGAGCAGAGTAGTCTGTAATGCAATTTTAGCTCATCTAATTGAGAAAGAAAAATGGGAAATGTTTACGAGACATGTCTGCTTAAGCCTTCCCTGGATCCATGGCATTTGTATCAATACAGGAAGTCATGGAGGTAAATTGAATTTACAGACTTGTGAAGAATAAATCAATTTCCCATGGAAAAACCCTAGTACCAGAGCTTATACATAAGTTTCCTCATTGGCTATTTTTATTTGTGCTTGCTTAGAGCGTTATACAAAAACAAGAACTGTGACAAGTCTAGGTGACTCATTTTTGGCAATGAAACTATTTGAGAGATTTTGCTCTAATAATGGAACTTTCCTATTTCCACATTTGCTTTGATTACACAGCCAGCTATGGAATTCCAATAACAGATAGTTTTTTCTCACTCTTAAGACATTAAAACAGAAGAGAATAAAGGAGAGCATTTTTATCATTTGTCTTTCTAACATAAATTCAAATTCCTTCTTATAATCTCCTCTTCAGATTAAAAGTCACGTTTGAAAATATTGAGAAAATGTGATGTTTTAGAGAGGCCCGTATGGATCCAAATGGTTAAAGTGAGCAATATTCATATCTTAAATAAATTAGACATCTTTCCATGTTGTACAAAGCAGGGTTGCAGCAGGAGACAGATGGTCCACTCGAATGGGCTAACTGAAGAAAAGTCAACAACAGGACTACTTACAAGTGTGGGCTACGTTAAGCCTAAGAAGAAGGGTGGTGAAACTTACCATAAGGGGTGAGGGAAAGGAGCCGTTATGGGAACAGGCTATTGCTATGCAGAATGGGGCTATGCAGAAGAATGTGGGCCGGGTTGGCCTGGTGGCACAGCAGTTACGTGTGCACCTTCTGCCTCAGCGGCACGGGGTTTCGCCGGTTGGGATCCCAGGTGCAGACATGGCACCACTTGGCAAGCCACACTGTGGCAGGCACCTCATGTATAAAGTAGAGGAAGATGGGCACGGATGTTAGCTCAGGGCCAGTCTTCTTCAGCAAAAAGAGAAGGAGTGGCAGCAGATGTTAGCTCAGGGCTAATCTTCTTCAAAAAAATAAAAGAATGTGGGCCATGGCCTGGCCAGAGTCAGGATGAGGGAGGTGGAGAGAAATGCCCTCTCCTTTCTGCCTGTCCACTCTGCAGTCTCCTGCTGGTGCCTCGCATTGTCTAAACACAATCAGAAGTTGACAAGTAAGAGGTAAATGTTAACTTGCCCAAGATTGATCCCCTGTAGGCTGATCTCCAAGAAAAAGAGCTGACCTCCCTCAAAGCTCCGTGGAAACTGAGTACAGCTCATTTCTTAAGGCCATGAATCCTGGACAATCTCAAAGCTTGGGCCCCCAAAGCTGGTGCTGCGCCCCCGCCCCTCCACTGCCAGATACCCAGCTGAAATGAAAAGGCTAAGATGAAAGTGTTTGCTACATTATGCTGCAATTGTGTAGCCCCTAACCAGCTGGAGAGATCTGTGCTTCCCTAATTGTGCAGCTTAAAAAGCTGCAGCCCAAGGCTTTCAGAACAGCATGCGATCCTGCTAGACCCCTATGTATTGCCCTGGAATGAATGGGAAATGAGGCACCCATACCAGTCCTGCTAATGCCATCCCCCTGAGTTTTTCCCAGTTAGTGCCTAATACATGTCCTGTCTGGTCCTTCCCTTTTGTTTGCACTGAGAAAGGAAGCCAGGCTGATGCAATCTGGAAAGCTAAGCTTCTAACGATCAAGACGGAAAAGGGTGCAGATTTGATCTGGAGGGGCAGGCTGTGCCAGACACTGTATTGGGCTTTGGGCTCACTCTCTCTAGCTCCATTTAAACTGTATAATCCTATGCTACCCCCATCTTACACATTAGACAAGTAAAGTTGTGTACCCAGGAAATGAGCGTGCTAAGACTTGGTGCTCCTTCCACTATGACCTGGCTTCCTCCAGGTTATCAGCAGTCGATGGTCACAGCCAAATAGTACCCAGCCCAGCTCAGTTTGCTCCACCTGTAACTGATTTCACTTTTGTGGCAGCACTGACCAGGCTGAGGGAGAAAGCGGTTTATGAATTGATTTCCATGCATCTCTGTCAAGGACTATGTGCTCTGTATTTTCCATTATCTTTATGTTTAGTGTCCAGCAAGATTTCAGGGAATTTTAGCCATGTGCTGCCTCTTCTGTTGAAAATAAGCCAGGAATATCAATAATAGCAATTACATTAATAGCAAACACGGCTACCATTTATAAATTTTCTGTATGTGCACATCATTTTTCACATTTCTCATTGAACTCTCTCAACAATCTTATTTGGCATTCTAAGCATGAAAAGACAAACATTTAGAGAACGTAAATAACTTGCCTCTATTCACACAGCTAGTAAGTGGCAGAGCTTGCTTCAAACCTACATTCAAACTCAAACTACGTTATGAAACTATACTCCATACACTAATTGTAGGTTTTAGAAATAGCACAGTGCATGAAGCCAAAAGATCTTGTTCTTATCCCTGGAGACAAGCAGGTGGATCCCTGGTGTCTGAGGCCATGAGGCAAAGGGAAAAAAGTATCAGAGGTCATAAGATGTTTAAGCTGAAGAAATCTTTATAGATATGAAGTTCAATTGCTTGTTTAGAAAATCAGTCTTAGTTTCCTGACATCATACTGGAGAACCTACTATCCTGACCCCTAAGCTCCTGAGCCAAGCTAGGACAGACATTTCAAGTCCCATAGACTAGAATAGCCAGGAGACACACTACACAGTGTCACTGGTGAGAATGCTGTCTGCAGAGACACTCTTTTCTTTGAGGAAAAAAAGGAAGTATGAACCAGTATAGACTATTTTTCTCAATTTCTGCCAATAACCAAAGAAATTTACCTGCTAATCTCCTGCCCAGTTAATACCAAGTAAGACCCTTACCACCTCCTGTTCGATTGGTGTCATGATGATAACGCAGAGAGATCCGTGTGTGCACGCAAGCCCTAAACCTTGGCATAGATACCTAATCTTTCTGTGTCCACATCATTTATAACATGGTGATTACAACACCATTTCTGTTTCACTTAGGATTATTGTGAAGATAGAATAAGGGAATCAACATAAACTCTAAAGCACACTGAATTGTAAGTCTCTGATCAAATAGTCCATATGTATTGTGGGCTTGCTCTGTTCCCAGCAGAAAATTAACTCAAACAACAGTAAGAATTGGAGCTGTTAAAGGCCCTTGACATCTTTGAAGAAAGAAAAGTGTTGCTCTATGAAAATGACGCATGCTATAAACTGTCTTCCCATGCTAAATGAATTTGATTTATTGCTCAGCTCCCAGCATGCTCTTATATGGCTGCCTCAGTATGGAAAGATTTCAGCAGAGCAGCTGTTAAAGGATCAGAGGTCTGTGATGAAAGACCACGTGGGATCAATATACTCCCTTACACTTTTAAAAGGATCTCAAGATATTTTGGATTTGACTTTAAAAGGATGAATTATGATCACATCTATGGATATCAACAATTACCTACAGGAATATCCAGGAATATGAGGACCATTGAAACATACTGCATTTTGTAACTATGAAACCCAATGAGCTTCAATACTGTACTAGTTCTCAAGAGTGAAATTGCCCACTTAACTCCACTGATTAAATCTTGCTGTTTATTTAAAGATGGGCATAAAAACCTTTGGGAAAGAAAGAAATGATTAAAAATCATTTTAATTTTCCAAGCCATTAACAGCAGAATGATGGACGCAACTATTTCCACTAAGTGTATTTTTGATCAACCCTTCATTTTAAATTCATTTAGCTTTAATTTTTACCATAAAAAGTGAACACTATTGATTGTCTTGCTTTTCCAGACTATAAATCCATATATGTGAGGGGAAATTCCTAAGTGAGTAGCGTTCAAGATTGTATCTCAATTAACTAGAAACTAGAGAAACTGTTCATTTTTTATTATCTGCAAATAACCAAGTACCCTTCAACAAGTCGCATTAACCCCTCTACTCCTGAGTTTTGTCATTTGAAGAGTGAAGGAGAGGGATTGGATGATTTCTAAGTTCCTTTCCACACTGACATTGTCAGGTTCTGGGATTCTTCCAAGGCTGCTCACTTTTAGTCAGTCACAGAAAGCAGCAAAGAGAACCACGGGAGCAAGAGCTGTGGTGCTGTGGATGTCAGTCAGCCATTTATGGTGTGTTTCCCATGCATGGGGTTTTCTTGGAAGATGCTGTGACCGAGTAGTGTTCTGTCCATATTCTTGCAGTTCTTTACATCTCCAGTGGCTCCTCTACTTTTCTGTGCCCCATTAGCTCAGCTGGGCCCTGAGAAGCTGCAGCCAATTCTCTCCAGCTGAGGCCTGTGAAGCATGACTGCAAATAGAGAGGATGACAGAGAGCCTGGATTCATCCCACAGAACCACTTCTCTGCATCTGCCCCATTTCACAGGGACACGCCAGCCAAGGTTCGGTTAAACAGCATGTGGTAAAGCATTTGGTGTTTATGAAAGGAAAAGCATTCTCAGCAGACACATTGCTACTGGGATCTTGTTGACCAAGACTCTAGCATAACTCCCTTGGATTATTTTCAATCCTGATGAAAATAATAACCCAAATTCTCTACCTATCTTTCCTTAACAATATTTGTCTTTTCTAATTATATAATTATTTCCTTAAGACTCTTTGTGGGCTTACATAGTATTAGTGGTAAAAGTTAGGTTCCCAAAAGGGAGTGATGTGGGAAGGAAATGAAATGAGACCTTCCAAGGGTGTGCTTGAGGAACAGGAGACTGACTTGTTGGCCCTTGTTGGGTTTTTGCTTTGTTGTGGGAGTTGTACAGATTGTGGGAAGGGACTGAATTGTCCTGGAACAAAAGGAACATTTTAGAGGCCACAGTGACGAGTGGGAGAGGTGAGGGAAATTTCTTCAAGAAAGGGACCCCTAACGGAGAAGAGTAGAGCCACCTCTTGGAATAATTCATTGAGTTCCTGCTATGTGGTTTGCAGTGTGACTCCTCTTCCATGGTATCTTTAGTAAAATCTTCATTTAATGATATGTGACGGAGTTGGATCTATTTTTCAGACTTCTTGAAATGCAGTCTTTATTCAAAATGCACAGGGGATAAAAATGGAGGTTGCCTAATGGCACCAACTCATATGAATACAGACATTTTCGTGCCATGGTTTACCCACGATGTACCCCTTGGGACGGAGAACTGTATCATCCTTTCAGTTTGATTCGTTGACAGATGATTTTAGTGCAAACAAAGGGAAGGGACCAAATATTCCAGGAACTTGAAACATGATTTGATTAAATTCATAAATTACAGAAAATAAGACCACCTGGATATTTTTCTGTGGAAATATTTTGACCATGGAAACGGACATCATAATCACAGCAGGATAAAAGGAGACATTAAAGTCATTTGTTCAACAATACTCACTGCACGCTTCCTCTGTCAGGCGCTGTGCTGAGCAGTGGAGAGCGCGTGTAGAATCACACGTGGTCCCTGCCCTCATGGAGTTTACCTCCCAGCAGGAAAGATAGACATTAAATAACACGATTGCTGTTTAGATAAATGATAAATGGAAATGCAAAATAGTAAGAAAGAATATCATAGGGAGACCTGCCTTGGTCTGGGGAATCAGGGAAATTTCTCTTAGTAAACCATATTTAGCTAAAATCTGATGATTTGGAAGAGGTAATCAATTTAAAGGAAAAGGAAGAGCAACAGGAAAAGCATATGTAAAGGCCCTGAGATAGAAAGCAGAATGACGTGTTTATAGGACAGAAAGAACACCATCGTGGATGGAAGTCAGACAATGGAGGAAAGAGGAGCAGGGCATTCAGGGAATTTAACCAATTTGTCCTAAAACTAGGGCAATCAACTTACCTAGTTTGCCTCAGATTTTCTCATTTTCAGCACTGAGAGCACTGCATCCCAGGAAACCCCTCTGCCCCAAGCAAACAGGGACAATTTTCCTAAGACTGTCCTGGTTTTAAAACTGAGAGGTCCATGTATTGGGAATCCCCGCAGTCTCAAGCACACTAGGACGGTTGGCCACCTCACCTCAGAGTAATGGAAAGTCATCCAAGGAAATGATATAAGACTTGTTTTACGCTGTTTTAAAAAATTGCTCAACTTCTTGTAGAGGAAAGGATTAAATAAGCTTAAGATTTGAGTCAAGGAGATGAGATAGGAGGCTAATGGAGTCATGGTGTAGACTTGGATGAAAATAAAGTGAAACTGACAGCAGTTGACAGGACGTGGAGCTTCTATAGTCTGTAGTTTGCCTAACTGGGTGGTAATGGGATCTTTCATGGAGACGTGAACCAAGCAGAGGAAGCAGGTTTGAGAGGTGGAAAATCAGGAGTTAGGTATGGACATGCGAGGTTGAGGGATCTGTGTGTCTTCCTAATAGCGGCATTTACTAAGTAGTTGGAGCTTCAGGAAATCTTCTAAGTAGTCTGAATCCAACAGGCAAAATCTAGAGAGGAGATTTTATCTGGGAATTATCAAATAGTGGTTAATTCCTTGGGAGTTACTGAGAAAAACTAAAGAGAACGTGGAGTGAGAAAGGGGTCTAATGACTGAGCCTGGAGTAACTCCGACATTTGAAAATTTGGTAAAGACAGATGATCCAAGAAAGAAGGCTGAGAATGAATTGCCAGAGAGGTAGGAGGAAAACAGGAAGACAAGTTGTCACGGACTCCAAGGAACAAATGGCTTTCAGGAAAGATAGATCAATAGGAAGTGTTGAGGGATCCTCAAAAACTACCGCTGAATTTTGCAAGATATAATTCATTGTTGAAGCTATTTTTACTTTCATAGATGAAATTATTAGTTATACATTCAAAAGTAAGTTAAAATGTCAATTCCTGGTACATATGAACAATTTGGACCCTCAAAATGGCAGGTTGCATCTATAAAGGGACAAAAATACATACACTCATTTCAGTAAACCCAATACAGAATTCATGGAATTCTTTGAAAGTTTAATCTGTACGGTACCAAACTGCTTGTTCCCTGGAATTGTTAGTGAGGAATCTGGGCATGTTGGCACTGCATGAATCAGATCTTGGTGGGAGGTAACCCCCAAAGGTGAGGAAATATGGTTTCTACTCAAACATATTTTGATTGTGCAAAGCATATTAACTGCTAACACAGCAAAGAATACAGGGATTTTTTTTTCACAAAAATACAGAAAATGCTTCATCTTAAAATACATACTAGGGGTTGGCAAACTGTTTCAATAAAGGGCTGAAGTAAATATTTTAGGCTTTGAAAGCCAAAAGGCAAATCAAGGATGTATGTGGGGATTACCATGTAACAAGAGAGAAAATAAATTTCCACATATATACATATAATAAATATTATTGAGAAGTTTTTGTAAAATAGGTCTACTAATGAAAAGAATGACTTTTAGTGGGAAAGGAGAGATAATTTAATTTAATTGGAGAGTTAATTTAATTGGAGTTCAAAGTTATTGTTCTCTATTATCATGTCGATTGCAAATATATTACTGTAAAATTTATTCTTAGTTTATGGGTCATACAAAAACAGGCATCAGGCTAAATTTGGGTCATGAACCATATTTGCCAACCTCTGTGTTACACACACACACACAAATATGTATAAATTTTGTATAAATTCTTCGCTGAGATAACTGAACAGTTTTTATCTAAGACCTCAGAATCTCCACCAAAATGAAGATTTTTTTGAATGACTGAATTCACTGAAAAGGGATTCCAATGCCCCATAATAGGTAAAATACAGCTGAGATAATTTCAGAAAATTACAATTTATTATGGGGAAAATTATTTGGGAAAATAATACAGAATATTTTAATTCGATCTATTTTATTTTAAAAGACTATCACTTTATATATATATATACACACACATCCATATAATACATAGCTTGTCTTCCATTTTCAAAATTTATATAATTTAACAGCATTTGTATCATTCTTTTATTTTTTAATCTTGTAATTACAATATTTTATACTTTCACTTACAAACGTCTAAGAGAAAATAACAAAATAGAAATATTTACCAATTCTGGTTTTAGTATGAATAGCATTTAGCCTTTTTTTTTTCCATATTGAAATACATTTGCTTCTTACTTTAGAGACATTAAAAAGGAAGGCATAGAGGGGCCAGCTTGGTGGCGCAATGGTTAAGTGTGCACGTTCTGCTTCGGCAGCCCGGGGTTCAGATCCCGAGTGTGGACATGGCACCGCTTGGCACCCATGCTGTGGTAGGTGTCCCACATATAAAGTAGAGGGAGATGTTAGGTCAGGGACAGTCTTCCTCAGCAAAAAGAGGAGGATTGGCAGCAGTTAGCTCAGGGCTAATCTTCCTCAAAAAAAAAGAAGGCATAGAAAGACCTCAGAAAGAACAAATTTCAATCTTCGTTTTAAGTTTGTGACTAAGACAATGACCATCACTTAATTATGTTAAATAAATGATGGAAAACCAGGCAAGGGATTTGAATGGAAGGTATTTTTATCCATTCAAGATAATAAAAGAAATAAATTTAACTACTAAATTATCAAGAACATTAATATGGGAATAAAGATGATACAAAAGAACTGAAGGGGGAAAGAGGGTTCTTTTCTGCAATATGAAAATATTGTTTCTGGAAATCTTCCCAGGTCTTCCAGTCATCAGTTACATTATTCGCCCCAGTGAAGAAAATTGTAAAAGAAGATGTGGGTTAACTCTCTCTAAGCCCTGTCCAAACCTTGTCTCCGCTACTCATGTACTGTTTTTATTTCCTACTTTTAGGAGAGTCTCTTTAACCCTTTCATCCACTTCCATACCTCACTAAGGCCTTTTCAATCAACAGTTGGTCAGTCTCCCCTCCTCCCTACCCTGCAGGACCACCATGAAATGCCATTGTCTCAGTTGAATATGGGTTTTGTTTGTGTTTTGTCATTATCAGAGCCAAAGTAAAGCCAAAATTTTAGATGGACAGCTGGAATACTTCAGTAAATATGCCTGAGTCACTGACATGTTTTAGATTTTTCTAACATTGAGATTTGTCTTACCTCTCGTTTCAAAAGCATCTCCTAAGAGGAAGGCTTCTGTAGATGTAGATTATTTGGGTGTGTGATTCGCAGGGAGCAGATATAAGGAACAGAGGATTGAAAGATCAGAAGGAGTTAGGTAATACAAGGATGAATAATGAAGTTGGCTTGTGCTATGTGTTACTCTATCTTGAAGGACTGTATGAAATATGCCTCCGTTTGCCTTCCCTGGGTAAGAAAGGGGAAACATTGTCCATTGGGGCCAACCCCTATTAGTCAGTGTCTCAGTGGTGATCTCATAGTCACACATGCATGAAAGCCTAAGGGCACCCATGGCCACAGTGTCAGAGAAGCTCCAGAGCAAGGAAGCAACAGGCTTGAAGTTGCATCGTAGCTGTTCGAAGCTGGGAAGCCTGCGCAGGCTCCAGAGTTTAATTGTAGTTTTCCTCACAGGATAGGACAAACCTGAGGTCTCTCCAAATGCGCTTTCTGAGCTTAGGTACAAATAGATTCCTGAGACATGGTCACATATACTGGAATGTGCCCTGAGGCTTCCCTTTCATTGAACAATTTCTCATATCAGGTTGGAGAATTGCCTGAAGTACCAAAAGTTGTAAGAGTTTTAAAGTTTGCAAAATACCCCCTTCACTTTCCCTCCTTCCAAAGTTTTTTTTGAGGGAGAAAAAAACTACGTTTTTTATCTCTAGCTGATGTTAGGAAAAAAGTCTAAACACTGTCTGGATATGAATATAATTGGAAATTTATTCCATCACTTTTAAGGTGTTAAATCCAACTTATCAGTAAACAGACTAAAACTTTCCTAACAAACCAGGTATCCCATAGTCACTTAATGAGACTGTTGTCAAATAGAGTGGAGTTTTAATGATTAATTTACAGGTCAAGCTAGATCAATGTCTTGCTCTGCAAATGAAGAAAGTAAGGATCAAAGAGATGAAGTAACTTGTCAAAAGTCGGCCAAAAAAGATTCAAGCTCAGGTCTTCAGACTTCTTGTCTAATATTTTCTCTATATCATTCCAGTAGAATTATTTTGTCTTGCTGATGTTTCATTTCATGTAGCAGTACTGTCTATTTCCACATGAAGTGCTGCCCCCATTTTTTCTCCGTAGGACAGCCTTACAGTTTCAGGCTCATTTAGTTCATAGCGTTCAGGCAACAAGACACATCTTCCCCCAGATGGAATCTTCACGATGGGTCATGGGGTCTAGGCTACCCCAAGATGCACTTCCTCTACTTTCCACAAAATACTTCTGGGTCCTAAACCCTTGAACCCTTACGATGAAGGGGTGTAGAGTAGGGGCCCATTGCATGTGGACATGAAGGTTCTGAGGTCTTCATGGTGAACGCAACACCTCTAGAGCTCCCCTGGGCCTGAATAGAAGAGTAGGAATGTAAATGTGTCAGCCTCAAGTGTAGAGACCCCCACCTTAGACCAGCAGGGTCAGGACTGCTCTACGAGTAGGTGAAAAATCACCTACCAGTATGACTGGAGAAGCCTTGAACTCCTGCTCACAAGTATCTTCCTTAGTGACCTTTGCTGCCAGAAGTCTCCACATTTAATATCTCTGCTTAAAGTCCCCTTAAAACGACACTTGCACTTAACTGAGTTAACATTACACATTGTCAAATACAAGTTAGAGTTCCTCATTGCTGGGTCTAGGAAGGATAACTCAACTAACAAATAGCTGATCGTTGACTATCACACTGCAGGGACTTGGGTACTAACGTCTCAGAACCAGCAATGTACTAGTGAGACCACAGAACCGGGAGCTCGGGATCCTGGGTTACAGTCCTCAGCACGAGGGCTTCTTCTTCACCCATTTGTTTCTTTTTCTAAAGTATTAATTTCTGTGTGGAGTCCTCATCTTGGCACTCTTTTTGCCTCTTTTTCCCTTAAATCCTAGAACATATTTATAATAACTGTGTGAAAGCCCTTATCTTATCAGTCCAAAATCTGTTGATGTAGTCATTTTTTATGGCTCTCTGAAAATTGTAGATACCATATTGCAAAGAGTTTGATTTATATTAACTTCCTTAGAAGAATATTGAGCTTTGTTTTATTCATTTACTTGTGGACTCAGACTGCAACCATTCCCTGAGTCTGCAGCCTGCTGGCCTCCACGGCAGACATTGGGCTCACACCTCCACAATCACGTGGGCCAATTTCTTAAGCCTGTCTCATTTGCTAACCAATAAGCTTCACCCTATGAATGCTTATTTTTAGCTTTGTTAGGTAGATCAAAGCATCCCTTACTCTAGGGGGTGCTGTGCTCTGGCCTTGTGGGGTCTGGATCGGATGCCTGTCGTATTCATATGTCTTGTCAGATCTCCAGTGTCTCCCAGGACTGCGTGAGCCCTCCAGCTCCTGGGAGCTATTCTTTGCCAGCCCTCCGGGAGTCTCATCCTATGTATGAGGAACTTGGTATTTGGCCAAAGACTCAAGGGAACTGCTATTCAGGACTCCTCTGTACACCTTCTTCTTTTATACCCTGTTCTTCATATTTCAGTTGCCTCAGTGGCCCTGAACTTTATTCTGTATTTTCTCCACCCAGCATCACCGTGGACTCTGACCTTAATTTCCCTATGGCAAGGCTTGGAAAGTATCCCCAGCAAGAAAGCCAGGGGACATGTGAAGCTTATGTCTTTCTTATTTCTTTCTTTCTGAAGTTCCTTTCTTACAAGGACCACAGCCTTATTCTCTCTTTTGTCTAATGCCTAAATACACTTGTTTTATAGCTGTTTGTAGTAGGAAGATAAGTCTGATACCCATTACTGCATCATAGCTCAAATGAGAAGCACCGGCATTGTTTTTAACATAATGAAAATAAGCTTCTTATAAGTAAGCACTGAATTAATTGGGAGATACTATGGTAGCAACATGTTGTAATTGAATAAGGCCTCTTATGGGTTTTAGAAGTTTGAGATTAACCTCCCAGCTCCATGACTTCAATTAGTCACTTAATCAGTCTAAGCCTCAACTTTCTCCTTTGCAAATTAAAGAGAGAGAATTAGGTTATCTGTAAAGTGCTTCCTAGTTCTAATATCTTTTTATTCTGGGGCACTAAGATAAAATTCATGGATTTTTCAGTTTCAAAGTAGTCCAAAAAAGCATCGCCTTCATATTAGCTCTGATAATAGTTCCTAAATGCTTTGATAGGAGAAGTAAGATGAGAAGAGAAAAACTGAGTGCTTAATGTACTATCAAGTGGTCTTTTAAATGCAGTGTCTAATGCTTAAAACATAATAGGCATTTAAATTTCCCATAAAGAATAAACGTAGCATATCAAATAACTCAGCGAATAATACCATCAAAAAGTCATTCCTCCCCAGTGGAGCAGATTGTGTTTTACATTAATTCTAAGAATGAGTTGAATAATAGCTGCCGATTTTCTCGTCTAGACTTCCTCCTTTATTGTAGACAGTTCTGGTTTAGTGACCAGATTTAAACGAAATGGGAGTAGTTGGTGTAATTTGAGGATTGAAGCATCACAACCGTAACCTTTACTTACTCATTTACTCCACAAATATCTACTGAGAACTTAATATGTGCCAAGTGCTGTACTAGCTTCTGGAGACAAAATAACGAGCAAGATAAACTTGGTTCCTGCTGTCACAGAGTTTAGAGTCTAGTGGAGGTGACTAGATATTGATAAAACAATGATAGAAATAAATGTCAAGTTGCAATTGTGAAATGCTCTATCCACGAGAAGAATGTGGTTCTATAACAGGCTATAATGTGGATTTTAGCTAAGAGGAAAAAAGCTACACACCAGGAAGAAGGAGCAGCCTGTAAAAAGGCTTATGGTGAGAATAAATTGGGCAAATTTAAGGCTCTGAAAGAAAGTAGTATGGCACAACAATGGGATAAGGGGAGCTAGGTACAAAGTAAGGCTAGAGGAATAGTTAGGGGCCAAGTTATTTGGCTTCTGTAGCTCTTGTAGCTCATGTTAAGATGTTTTGTCTTTTTCCAAAAATAATGGGACATACGAAATGTTCTCCAGGTTAGACCATATGTTAGGTCACAAAACAAGACTTGGAAAATACAAAAAGATTTAAATCATCTGAAGTATCTTCTCCAGCCGAAAGTGAATGAAAATAGAAATCAGTAACAGAAGGAAAACTGGAAAATTTACAAATACATGGAAATTTAACAACACTCTGTTAAACAACCAATGAGTCAAAGAAGAAATCACAAAAAGAAATTAGAAAATACTCTCAGATGAATGTAAGTGAACACACAACATAAAAAATCTTATAGGAGACAACAAAAGCAGAGCTCATAGGGAAGTTACAGCTGTAAGCACCTACATTAAAAAATAAGAATGGGGGCCAGCCCAGTGGCACAGTGGTTAAGTTTGCACATTCTGCTCCAGTGGCCCAGGGTTCACTGGTTCAGATCCCGTGTGCAGACCTACACATTGCTTGTTAAGCCATGATGCGGTAGGTGTCCCACATATAAAGGAGAGGCAGATGGGCATGGATGTTAGCTCAGGGCCAGTCTTCCTCAGCAAAAAGAGAAGGATTAGCAGCAGATGTTATCTCAGGGCTAATCCTCCTCCTCAAACAAACAAGGATGGTCTCAAATTGATGACCTACTTTTAAAACTTAAGGAGCTAGAAAAAGAACAAACTAAAACCAAAGAGAGCAAAAAGAAGGAAATAATAAAAATTAGATCAGAGATACATGAAATAGAGAATAGAAAAAAATAGAGAAAAACAAAAGTTGTTTTTTAAAAGATCAATTAAATTGACAAACCTTTAGCTTTACTATTCATGCTGAGCACAATGTCGTCTTATAGAAACTGACGGTAATGTACACCTGAAATTATACCATGTTAAAACCATTATGACTGCAATAAAATAATTGAACAAAAGAGAAATTTCAGGAACTCAAAAAACTGAAGAAAAAACAGACAATCTGAATAGACTTATAACCAGGATTGAATCAGTAATCAAAAACCTCCCAACAAAGAGAAGTTCAAGAATAAATGTCTTCCCTGATGAATTCTGCCAATCATTTAATGAAGAATTAATACCAGTTCTTTTCAAACTCTTCCAAAAATTAGTGGAAGAGAGAACCCTTCCTAAGTCATTCTTTGAAGACAGCAATATCCAAATACCTAAGTCAGACAAAAATATCACAAGAAAACTACATACTAATACATACCAATATTGCTTATGAATATAGATATAAAAATCCACAATAAAATACTAGCAAAGCAAATCCAGCAGTATGTTAAAAGCATTAACACCACGACTATCTTAGTCAGCTTGAGCCGGTATAACAAAATACCATAAAGGTTGAGGTTGGAAGTCTGAGATCAGGATGCCGTCAGGTTCAGGTTTTTGGTGAAAGTCTGCTCCTTGATTTGCAGATAGCTATCTTTTGTTGTATCCACACATAGTGGAGAGAAGAAAAAGAGAGAAAGCAAGCTTTCTGATGTCCTTTTCTAAGGGCAATAACCCCATTCATGAGGGTTCCACCCTCGTGACCTAACTCCCAAAGGCCCCATCTCCAAATACCAACATATTGGGATTAGGGTTTTAACAGGTGAATTTAGGGGGCTGGGGGCACACAAACATTCAGTTCACCACATTGACCAAGTATGAGTTATCCCATGAGTGCTAGGGTGGTTCACCACATGAAAATCAATCAACATACCACATTAATAGAATTAAGAGGAAAAAGGTAGAATCATCTCAATTGAAACAGAAAAAGAACTTGGCAAAATCCTGCAATCTTTTATGATAAATACACATAACAAACTAGGAATAGAAGAGAACTTCCGCAACCTGGTAAAGGACATTTATGAAAAATCCACAACCAACTTCATATTCAATGTTGGAAACCTGAAAAATTTCCCCCTAAGATCAGGTACAAGACAAGATTGCTTTTGCCAGAAAACAAAACAAACAAAAAGGCATCCAAATTAAAAAGGAAAAAGTAGAAATATCCCTATTTACAGATGTCTTCTGCTTATATCTAGAAAATCCTTTAATCCATAAAGAAACTATTAGAGCTAATAAGTAAATTAAGCAAATTTACAGCACACAAGATCTACATGCAAAATCAGTTGTATTTCTGTACACTAGCAATGAACAATTGGAAAAAGGAATTAAGAAAACACTTGCATTTACAATAACATCCAAAAGAATAAAATATCTAGGAATAAATTTAACCAAGGAAGTGAACAACTTGTCCACTGAAAATTACAAAGCCAGGCTGAAATAAATTAAAGAAGATCAAAATAATGTAAAGGCATCTGGTGTCTATGTTTTGGAAGACTTAATATTGTTAAGATTACAATTCCACCCTAAGAAATCTACAGATTCAATCAAAATTCCATTTTTTTTTTTTTTTTTGCAGAAAGAAAAAGCTAATCCTCAAATTCCTATGGGATTGCAAAGGGCCCCAAAGAGCCAAAATACTTTTGGAAAAGAAGAACCAAGATGGCGGATTCGCACTTCCTGCTTTAAAAACTTACCACAAAGTAACAATGATCAAACAGTGTGCTACTGGCATAAAGCTAGTCATATAGACCATTGGAATAAAACTGAGAGTCCAGAAATAAACCCAAAACCCAGCGATAACCAAATGACTTAGACAAGGTTGCTAAAATCATTCAATGAATAAAGAATAATCTCTTCAATAAATTGTGCTGGGACAACTGATTATCCACATGCAAAAGAATGAATTTATATCCTACCTCTCACTATATATAAAAATTAACTAAAAATGGATCAATGACCCAAATGCAAGAGCTAAAACTATTTAACTCTTAGAAGAAAACGTAACAGTGAATCTAGATTGGCATGGATTCTTCATATGATGCCAAAAATCAAAGGCAACAATAGAAAAAATAGATAGATTTGACTGCATCAAAATTTAAAACTTTTGTGAATCAAAGAACATGAAGTGAAAGACACCCTACAGAATGGGAGAGAATATTTGCAATTTGCATATTTGATAAGGGCCTAATATGCAGAATATAGAAAGAACTCTTAGAATTCAACTGCAAAATACAAACAACCCTATTAGAAAATAGGCAAAGTACTGGAACAGACGTTTCTCTAAGGAAGATATATAAATGGCTACTAAGCACTTGCAAAGATGCTCAACATCATTAATCATTAGGAAAATAAAAATAAAAACCACAGTGAGATACACTTTGCACCACTAGGATGGCTATAATTTACAAAGGTGTTGGGGGGATAACCCAAGGCTATGGAGAAATTGTAACCCTTGTACATTGCTGGTATGAATGTAAAATGTTACAGCCACTGTGCAAAACAGCTTGGTGGCCCCTCAAAAACGTAAACACAGAATTGCCATATGATCCAGCAGTTCCACTCAACAGGTGAATGGATAAGCAAAATGTGGTTTATACATACAATGAAATACTATTCATCCATAAAAATTAACCAAGTACTGATATATGCTACAATATGAATGAGCCTGAGAAACATTATGCTAAGTGAAAAAAGTCAGACACGAAAGGTCACCTATCATATGATTCCATTTATGTGAAATATCTAGAACAGGTAAATCCACAGAGACAGAAAGCAAACTGGTAGTTTCCAAGGACTGGGGATCAGGGAATAGGGGAATCAACTCCTTAATGCATTTGGAGCTTTCTTTTGCGATGATGAAAACGTTTCAGAACTTGATGTAAGTGATGGTTGCATAACGTTGTCAATGTGATAAATGCCAATGAATTGTACACTTTAAAATGGTTAATTTTATTTTATATCAATTGCATCTCCATAAAAAGTTTACATGAATACAATTATAAGAAACTCAAAACAAGAGTAAATTTCATGAAAAAAATTGCACACACATTATTGAGGAAAAATTACACCCAGAATTAACATAAATCAAACTCAATCTTTTTGATAGTCTTCAATTTTACAACAGACTTTTCACTCTTCAGTTGCAAGTTATTTTTCTAGTTTTATCAATATCCTAATCCTACCTTCCATAAAACACGCAAAGTTACGTGCACATTACCAACAATTCCTCAACACCATGTTCATTCATCACTTTGTACATTTACATACGCGACTCAAAGTGTTGTTTAAAGTGACAAAAATACAGATGACTCTATGATCTGACAGCATGAGGTACTAACCATCAAACATTGTTATATTAATCGTATAAGTATTGACACAGAAAATGTTCGTAATGAATTTCTAAGTTTAAAAAAGTAGGTTGACTTTCCCAAGGAGTATGTTAACTATTATCTAATTTGGAAATATGAGCATATGTTAGTGTAAACATAAAAAAACTAAAAATATATACACTACAGTTTTAGCAATGGCCATTTTTGTAATAGAATTTTCATTTTTTTCTTCATAATTTCATATATTTTTAATAATTTGTGTTAATTTTATAATCTGAAAACACTAACTTCATTTTATTTTTTTTAAATGGAAATACATTGAAAGATTATTTTAAGCTTAAAAGTGAGGTGATAAGATTTTCATATTGAAAAATTTACTCTCACAGATGTGTATATAGAGCGTAGACACATGTACACAAGTTAAAAGATTTCAAGAGCAGTCCAGGCTGATGATTGCGCAGACTAGGTGTGTAGTGTTGGTGACAATGAGGAGAAAAATTCAAGAAACTGTGGAAAAGTTTGACAGTAATTGGTACTATGTAGTTACCCTCTGCTCTCAAAATACTACACATTTGGGATAAGATAGACACTTTTTATTTTGACATGCAAATATGGAAAATTGCCACTAATGGGCAGCATTTTAAATCACAATGTCATAAATCTATCAGCCAGGTATTCTCTGAGCAGTGAGCATGCCCTAGGACTCAGCGGGGAATAGGGACACCTAAAATATAAGTGGAAAGAGGCTGGTCCATGGAAAAACAAATTGAACCCACTTGGCAGCAAATTATAACCTTCCACAGGATAATTCATTATTCTCAAATATTTAACTTTCCATTTCATCTTTTTTTACTCTAGAAAATGTGTTGAATGTGAATTATCTGATATAAGTTCACAGTGCATTGACTTCTGCATTTCAGGAGAGAAAGCTGGAACTTCATTTCCCAGAATTCCTTGGCCTTCAGAATTAGTCAGTAAAAGGTACATATACAATATTTGGAAAGCAGAAGCGAAGGAGAAGCCTTTACTCTCCAAAGGGAACACATCACAAATCATTGATAGTAGCTTCCCTTGGCTTCCAAAGCTTCTCTTAAGAATCCCTCACCTTGGTGCTTCAGAAGCTGGGATGATGGTCTGTGTTTTTCCCATGACTCTCTTTTTTAAAAAGACATTTCCTCCCCCAGCCATTTTAATGGTTGTATAAACCTCTAATTCTCTCTGCTAACCACTGAGTAAACGGGATCTCACCATTCATTTCCTAGTTGAAATTATAATTACCTGTAAGTGTTTTCTTTTTCTTGTTTAAAAGTCTTTTTAAGTATTTAAAAAATCAAATCCCTGTAATTACAGTCATGTATCACCTAACAATGGGGGATACATTCTGAGAAAGGAGTCATTAGGTGATTTCATCATTGTGCGAACATCATAGAGTGCACTGGCACAAACCTAGATGGTATAGCCTACTATACACTTAGGCTGTGCAATACTAATCTTATGGAACCACCATCGTATATGCAGTCCTTTGTTGACCAAAATGTCATTATGCGGCACGTGACTATATTTTCCAGTTTCACAGCAATCCTAAAATGTCAGAATGTTATTCATGAATAAAATATATACATTAAACCCAAATAACATGCTACGATATTACCAAGAGTTGCCAAGAAAATTATTTTAATAATGTGATGAACTAAGTTGAATAGAACAGTAATAACTAGTCATAAAGTAGTTTGTTAATTTATGTGGCAAAATCTACTAAATACCTACTATCCAACTATGTGCAGGGCTATGTGTTGGATAATGATTTGATCAATTGATTAAGAAATGGTTCTTGCTCCCAAAGAATTCATAATCTGGGGAGGATACTGAAGGAATGTATCATTAACTATACCCCAATTTAATAATAACAACAACAACTAGCACATACCAAATACATATTATGGGTCAAGAGTTAGGATAAGCAATCCAAATACATTATCTCATTTAAGCCTCACAACTACTCTATAGCATAGGCAGCATCATTATCTCCATTTCACAGATGAGGAAGCAAAGATTTACAAAGGTTTTGTAACTGGTTCGATAGTGAACAGTTAGTAAGTGATAACACAGAGATGCAAATCCAAGCGTACCTCCAGGACACATGTGCCACACTGTTATGCCAATAGAATGAAAAGCTCCCAAAGGAAACACAGAGGGAGGGCAATTCATTCCTTTTGGGGGAAATTAAGGAATGCCACACAGAGAAAGTGACTTTTGGTTCCAGACTTTAAATTTTCCTCATGCTTAAGAATGTGTAGGAATTCAAGACAGAGAGAGAGGCATATAGAAATAAAAATAAATGATATGTAGTCATGTATGACCAGAAAACAGAAAGTAGAATGAAAGATGAGCCTTCAAAGCAGGTAGAAGTACTTCCTGAATTTAAACTAAGGTCCTTAAACGTCAAAGAGCCAAGAATAACATGACTTCTATCTAGCCAGAATCTCGTTAATTTTTAATAAAGAAAAGCAATTTTTATGTGTACATAAAGTTACAAACTGGCCACAGGGAGATATATCAGCAGATAGTTTGTATTATTCAGTTAAATATCACTGGGAATTTAAAGATTTGAATTTACTGTCACATAAATACGCGTTTATCAGCCGTGTTGGATGTGGTTGACCAACAATCATTTTGAGTTTAATAACTTGCTAAAGAAACAGGATAAATATGCCTTGTGATTTGAAGGTCACCACAAAATCCTGTGTGCCAAAACATCTTTATATAGCCCATCACTGCAAAAGAAATTCTCATATTCAGAGTCACTCTTTGAGTTTAAGACAAACTTCTCTTAAATGAAATGTCAGGCACAGAAAGACAAATACAGTATGATCTGACTTATATGTGGAAACTTAAAAAAAAAAAAGCCAATTTCATAGAAACAAAGAGTAGGATGGTGATTGCCAGGAACACGAAAGTGAGGGAAATGGGGAGAAGTTGGTCACAGAGTACAAACTTCCAGTTATAAGATGAATAAATTCTGGAATATAATGTACAGCATGGCAACTATAGTTAACGACACTGTATTATATACTCGAAAGTTCCTAGGAGAGTAGATCTTAAGTGTTCCCCTCACCAGAAAGAAAATTGTAGTTATGTGAGGTGATGGATGTGTTAATTAACCTTATCATGGTAATCATTTTGCAATACATACATGTATTAAATTATCACATGGTACACCTTAAACTTACACAATGTTATATGTCAATTATATCTCAATAAAGCTGAAACAAAATAAAAATAAGTCAAACTTCTTAATAAAAGCACAACTAATGGCAGAAATAATGCAACCATATCTACTACCAGCATAAATTCTTATTTAGTTTCATGATTGACCTTAAAATTTAATATAAATTGATGATACTCTATAATATAGTCATAAATATACAATAAATCTATAAAATATATGTCATTTAAAAAATTATTCATTGCAAAGTAATCTTAACATTTCATGAAGATGAATATATTTATCCTGTGAATTCAGATAGCTTATATTAAATGGCCATACTCCAGTTTGAGAAGTACTGGCTTAAGATGCTCTTTAAATACTGTTTTTAGAGTCATAACTTTGTCCTCTGTTAGATTAACTGGGTATTAGCTTGGAAATTAGAAAACAGGACCAGGAAGGAGCAGGATACAGAGGCTGTAACTGTCAATAAGACTGGAATAATTAGGCAATAAGTAAGGTCCTAATGACAAGGCATTGTCAGGAAAGACAGACTGTGCAAAGAACGGTTTGGAGAAATTTGTGGGAGAAGAGTGAGAAGAGGCAGGAAAGGAGAAAAAAATGAGGTTACAATTTAATATTAATATTGATTGTAGTATGGAGCCCACAGGCTATAGACGCTAAGGAAGACAACAATAGTTTCAATAAATAGTATTAAGATTAATGTAAACATTAGAACAAAAATACAAACTTTCTCAAATAGTGAAAAAAAATTAATAATTAGTTGCAATCCATAGACCTTATTTAGATCTTGATTAAGACGAACTTTAAATATTTATGAGACATTCAGGGGACTCTGAACACCAAGTAATGGATATTTGACAGTAATAAGGAATTATTGTTTCTTTTTTGTGGTGTGGTAATAATATTGTAGCTAGTTTTTTAAAAGAGTTCTTTAAAGAAACATACTGAAATTTTTATGAATAAAAAGATGTGATGTCTTGAGTTTGCTCAACATAAGCTGGTGTGAGCAGGGAAGGAAATGGGGTTATAAATTAAAGACTGGTCATGAATAATAATTGTTGATGTTGGGAGATGCATATATGGGGTCCATCACAGTATTCTCTCTACTTTTCTATATGTTTGATGTTTTCCATTAAAATTGTAAAAGAAATAGACAAGCGTTGAGTGGCAAGAGTGGCGTTCAGAAGCTAGAGGAAAGAATGCTTAAGGGAAGATCTGAATGGGGACATTTAGAGAGGCCTAATGGCAGTGTCAAAGAGGGAAACTGGGAGGGGTAATATGTCAAAGGAGGAGCGTTAAGTTTATTAAGCAATCTACGATACTCGTGCTTCCCCAATTTCACCTACAAAATCTTCAAACTCTTTGATTAAATTCCATATGCCTCATTAATATTTTGGACTGAGTGCATCCTTTCTAGAAAATACAAATAATTGTGAATCCCTGCAGCAAGGTGGTCAGCAGGCAGCAATGGGAAGAGAGAATGGAGGCTCCAGGCAAGGGCAAAACACAACGACACAGAGGACAGTAGAAGCTGCTGCTGAGAAGAGACTGAGAAAGAGCAATCTGAGTATCGTTAGAAACCAACCCTATGGAAGAGTGTGTGCCTGTCTCACTGATCCTTCCACAAATAACAGCTTAACTCTAAACAAAATACAGAAAAGCAACTCTTTCAGGAATCTGGACTCTGGCTTTTAGAAAACACAGACTTTATAGCTTTGATTTGCATTTCCCTAATCATTAGTGATGTTGGACATTTTTTCTGCACCTGTTGTCCATCTGTATATCTTCTTTGGGAAAACGTTCGTATTCTCTGCCCAGTTTTTGATCGGGTTGTTTATTTTCTTGTTGTTGAGTTGTATAAGTTCTTTATATATTTTGGAAATTAACCTATTGTTGGATATATGATTTGCAAATATTTTCTCCCAATTGGTGGGCTATCTTTTCATTATATTCATAGTTTCCTTTGCCATGCAGATATCACCTCAGATCCATCAGAATGGCTATAATTAACAGGACAAAAAATAACAAATGTTGGAGAGGATGTAGAGAAAAGGGAACCCTCATACACTACTGGTGACAATACAAACTGGTGCAGCCACTATGGAAAACAGTATGGAGATTTCTCAAAAAATTAAAAATAGAAATACCATATAAACCAGCTATTTCACTTCTGTGTATTTATCCAAAGAATATGAAATTACTAATTCAAAAAGATATATGCATCCCTATGTTAATCAAAGCATTATTCACAATAGCAAAGACTTGGAAGCAACCCAAGTGTCCATCAATGGATGAATGGATAAAGAAGATGTGGTATATATATACAACAGAATACTACTGACTCATAAAAAAGACAAAATTATGCCATTTGTGACCACATGGATGGATCTTGACAGTACTATGCTAAGGGAAATAAGTCAGACAGAGAAAGATAAATACCTCATGATTTCACTCATATGTAGGAGATAAACAAGCAAACACATAGATAAGGAGAAAAGATTCATGGTTACTAGAGGGGAAGGGAGTGGGAGAGGGCAAAAGAGGTAAAGGGGTACATACATATGGTGACAGATAAAAACTAGACTATTGAGGGGCAGCACAATGCAGTCTATACAGAAGCTAAAATATAATAATGTACACTGGAAATTTGCACAATGTTATAAAACAATAAGGTCTCAATAAAATAATTTTAAAAAGACAGATTTGGAGGGAAGTCTAAATTTGGAGCAAGCAATTGTCACAGCACAGCTTTGCCCTTTGGGCAGACACAGTCACCATGGTGGCAGCATAATGTCATCTAAAGTTTCAATGCAAAACCCACTGTCTTTATGGCTGAAGGAGCCAGGGCAAGGAATTAGGGCAGCCTAATCCACCAGAGAGTTATGTGGCAGCGTCAGAACAGAGAGATCTGGAGGAAAAATAAATCCCAAATATGTTTTAAACTCAGCCCAAATCTCCCAGATTCCTAAACTATGCATGGGTAGGGAAAACTGAAAGTGATTTGCAGCTAAGGCATGAAGACCTGAACTGAGAACTGAGCTGTAGCCCACCACAGTTGTGAAAGGGTGCAGTCTGAATCTAAGTTAACTCTCTTCTAAAACAAGATGTCAGTATTCTTCAGAGCAATGAGAAAATCCAGAATTTCCACAACATAACATTTACAACATCAAGAATGCAATCTGGAACTACTTCATAATACAAGTATAATTTTATAATGGAAAATTATAAAACTATTTTAGAAGAAAAGCCAATTAATTAATATACTAAATCAATCGAATGTTGTAATTATCAGACAAAGACTTTAAAGAAGCTATTAAAACTATGCTCAAAAAGGTAAAAACGACATATACATACATACACTCACGTGTGTGTATATAGCACATACATATTTTGTATAGGACGTATATATTGTATGACATGTATTGTATGAGTATATAGCTAGGCATATTTTTAACATTTTATATATATTGAATAAAAAGATAAAAAGTCTCAGTAGGGAAAAAAAGAAAATTTTTAAAAGAGCCAAAGAGAGTTTTAGAACATGAGATTACAATAGCTGAAAAAAGTTCACTGAATGTGTTTAACAGAAGAATAGAGATAGAGGGAAAAAAAGATCAACAAAAAGTATCCAGTCTAAATAAGGGATATGGAAAAAATGATTTTAAAAGAACCCATAGCCCCAGGTACCTTAGGAAAAAAACAAATAAATAAAAATAAGGTCTAAAATCAAGTAAAAAGAGAATCATACAAGAGAGAAAATTGACAAAGCCAAAATTTGATTCTTTGAAAAGATGGACAAAATTTACAACACCTAGGTAGAGTCATGAAGAAAATAAGACAGAGAGAAAACACAAATTGCCAATATTAGAAACAAAAGAAAAGTGATCACTACAGCTCCTGGAGACATTAAAAGAATAGGAATAAATTATAAACAATTTAATGCAAACAAATTCTAGAATTTAAATTAAATGGACAAAACTAGAGACCAATACCCCTCATAAATGTATCATAAAAATTCTCAACAAGATATTATCAAAATAAATCCAGGAATACATAAAAAGGATGAAATATATAAAGCCGGGTTTATAAGTGCAATGCAAGATTTTTTGAGTATTGATTGTTAATCAACAAATTCAGCACGTTAACGGGAATAAAGGAGAAAAATATGATAATTGCATACATACAGAGAAAATGTTGACTAAATTCAATCAGCCATTCAAATGTAAACTTGAATTTCCCCCCCTCAGGAAACTAGGACTAGAATACAACTTACTCAAATTGCTAAACAGCAACTACAAAAAAACACCTTTAGTCCCATCATATGTAATGTTGAAATATTGAACGTTTGCTCCCTATGATTGGAAACAGGTTAGGAATGACCACCATTTCCACTTAAATATTTAACATTGTACCAAACTCCAAGGCAGTACAATAAGACCAAAAAAAGATTATGAAGATTCAGATATAAGACATAAGGCTGTATCCATTTGTAAATAACATGTTTGTTTACACAGTAAATCTTCAGAAATCAACAAAACACCTAAAGAAACTAACAGTAAATTTAGCAGGATACAGAACCTGAGGTTAGCAAATAGAAACTAGAGTATGTTACATTAGCAGCAAACAATAAAAAAATGAAATTTGAAAATTCCATTTTAACAGTATCTAGAAAAATACCTAATGAAAGACTTAAAAACCTTTACTCTGAAACCTACAGAACATTGCTGAGAGTTCCATTTAGTTAGTTCAATCGAATTTGCCACACTTGTCAGACTTATAAATATCTGTGCCTGATAATTTAACGTGTCTAATTCGATGCTACTTATCAAATAACTTTCGTAGTCTCTTGGTACACAGCTCTCAATCTGAGAGAAGGCAAATGAAGTATTTTCTGTATTTTATGTATTTTCCCTACCATTTTGCTCCACTGTTACTTATAACAGCTTTCTAGAATAAAGTCATTCAAATTTAGAGAAAGAAATATAGTAAACAATGTTCCAGGAGTATTGAGAGAGCCGTGAGTTTAGTTGCAGCCATTTTGTGTAGTTAGAAGACACCAAAAATGGTATTCAAAGTTTCCATTACTCATTTTGAAGAAATAATGAAAGAGGGTTGTTCTAATCTAGTGCTTTGGAAAGATTCGAGTCAGAAGCATGAAAGAAAAGGGATGTGCTTCAGTATGAAAACGTAAAGGTGCAGAGAATCAGATTCTCAAACAGTAACTCTCACGTAGCCTGGGAGAAGCGAGACTCAGAGGGTGAACAAAGCTTCCACGGCACAGTAGCTTTCCAAAAACCAGACAACTATAGGCACTCATTACTGTCAGAGCTGAGAATACTTCCAGTCAAGTAGAGATCTTCCTGGATGAGACATGGTAGCAATGGGTGCTGTCAAGGTGTCCAGAGACAAATCACAGGGCATGGGAGCACAGGGCAGCACTGGCACAGGGTTAAAGAATGATCAAATGGGTTGTTCTGATCATAAAGTCAAGCAAAATCATAGATGTATATAATTTTGACAAATGTTTCTTGCCCATACACTATTTTCTTGAACACCCTCTACATTTAGCACATCAGACTGGATGCTGGAAAGAATGCAAGTAAAATTTAGACAAAACTACCTTCAAGTGACTGATGATTTATTACAGTTAAATGATTTTCTACAAAGATGCCAAGGAAATTCAATGTGGAAAGTTTTTTCAGCAAATTTTAGTGGTGAGCTACTCGATATCTTTTGGGGGTAAAAAAGAACACTAACCCTTAACTCATAGTAAACACAAAAATTAACTCAACATGGATCATAGGACTAAATGAAAAGTGTATAAAATATTTAAAAAATAGATTCATACAAGAATAACTATAAATCAAGCCATAAAGGAAAAACTTCACAAAATAATATAAATAATTTAAAGGAGAGTTAAATTACTTATGAGATGAAAAGAAACTTTTTATAAATTAAAAGAAACTTATAAGACTTTGTGAAAGAGAAATCTCTTGGGTTACTCTTATGTTGGTGTTTCCAGTGGCAGCAGTGTTATAGTTTATCTTTGTAAACCATGGACTGGTAGTAGAGAGTATCTGGGTTGATCAACTAAATACTAGAATGAGAGAGAGGTGGGAGATCCCGCCCAGCTGCAGGATATCCAGGTAGTAGAAGTACAGTGTCCCTCCGTGGGGAACCCACTGATCTTCACAACAATTTCTAAGTGAGCACTTGACATTCAGTAGGAGGATAGAAGACAATGGTCAGGTATTTGGGCAGGGAACTGCACACCTAGTCAGGTGGAAGAATAATACCGTCTGGAAAATACACGCATAGGTGTCAGAGGCTTGAGACTACAATCCAGAGAAGGGAGGAAAATTAGCAGCAGTAACACGAGGCATCAGAGCCTTCACTACATGGCTCTTCAGAGAAGGTGTTATGAACTTAATGCCTGTATCTCCCCAAAATTCATATGTTGAAATCTAGTCATCATCCAGTGTGATGGTATTTGGAGGCGGAGCCTTTGGGAGGTAGTTAAGTCATGGGAGTGGAGCCCTCATGAATGGAATCAGTGCCCTTATAAGAAGAGGCTAGCTCACTCTCTTTCTTCCATGTGAGGATAAAACAAGTCAGCAGTCTGTGACCCACAAGAGAGTTCTCACCAGAACCCTACCATGCTGGCATCCTGATCTCTGGCTGCCAGCCTCCAGAACTGTGAGAAATTAAATTTCTGTTGTTTAGAAGCTGCTCAGTCTGTGGTACTTTGCTGTAGCAGCCCGAACTGTCTAAGACAGAAGGACTGCAGTCTTAGAGAAGGCTGGAGTGCTCATCAGGGCAACTAGTCCAGGGCTGAAGAAAGATAGGAATCCAGTACTATGGCCTGAGATGAAGCGTGGTGAGGTAGGAGAGCATGGAGCCTGGAGTGAAGGCAAGTGAACTTGACAACACAGAAACTCAGAGACTAAGGTAGCATTCAGCAATTGCGACTGGACCATCACCAGTTTCTATTAATATGTATAGCCCTCAATCAGTATAGAGAGCATTGGTTATACGAATCAAAATCTGGGACACGCAGCGGCAAATGGTGATTGTCTCAAGTTGGGTTCCCTTACAAATCTGCCTTGAGACAAAGATATGAGTGCAAGTCATTTTTTGAAAGATGATCCCAGAAAGCACTACTAGGACAATGTGAAAGGAAACAAGGAAAAACATACAGGAATCATTACTGAGCAGGTTACCACTATCAGCATCTGGAGAAAGTCCCATGGAAAATCTCTGAGATATAGTGTAGAATATGCCAAGAGATGGCCTTCTCAAAAGGAGAGAAACCCAGGGCAAGTACACACCTACTGCTTTTTGTCACTGTTTGAAGGATGTGCCTGGAACTATTAATTCCCTATAATTCTGGCGTGCGTTGTATATAAGTCAAATATGTTCCCTTCACTGAAGAATTTTTCAGTCAGGAGATTTTATGTGCTTACAGGAAGAAACCCTCAATGAGAATGGAATGTTGAAGGGATACAGGCGGGACAGCACAAGTATGCACTGCAGTGCGCCTCCTGCACTGCTCAGATCCTCTCAGATCCCATGTTAAGGTCATTTCATCCTTTCTCTGATTTTTCAATATAGTGGGCAGTTACAGTCTCTGATAACAAAAAAGTTTTGCATGATCTACAACAAAAGGGTTATTCTCATGAGTTCCAGTCCCTGCTCATAGAATTGATCCTCAGACGGACGATAATTTTTCTTTTTTTTTTTTTAAAGATGGGCACCTGGGCTAACAACTGTTGCCAATCTTTTTTTTTTTCCTGCTTTATCTCCCCAACCCCACCCCCCCCCCCGCCCCCCGCCGCTGTGCATAGTTGTATATCTTAGTTGCAGGTCCTTCTAGTTGTGGGATGAGGGACACCGCCTCAACGTGGCCTGACGAGTGGTGCCATGTCCGCGCCCAGGATCCGAACCCTGGGCCACTGCAGCAGAACGCGCGAACTTAACCACTCGGCCACGGAGCCGGCCCCCCAATCTTTTTCTTTTCTTTTTTTTTTGTTGTTTTTTTCAGACGATAATTTATATTCATTATTTCTCTCTTTTACCATCCATCTTACCATATCCTTGTCAGGCTGTGATTGGAGCAATTGCCCGTTATGATTTTTACTTGGAATGGAAGCACCAAGAAGCACCCCACTGAATCACCTATATTCCTCCATATTCCTGCCCACCGACATAAAGTAGCAGCAAGCTAATCTGATAAAGATTATAAAGGCCCATTACCCCTGCCAGGATAACTTCTTTCACTGCCTGCTGGTCTACTAGTGTAAGAAGCCTGGGCATAGCTTTCGGTTCAGTGGAATCCTTACTATATTCCCCGTTAGAAGCATCCCACTCATATCTGAAACAAGGGTCTCTAATACCACATAGATTAAAGTAACAGGAACATAGGCAATTTTGAGTGACGGTAAAGAGGACCACTCCGAAACAGTTACTCCGAAACTGTATGGTGGACACAATACTGTATGAGGTTTATTGGTTCAAAGTACAGACTATGTCTAAAGAACAGAAGCCTAATTAACGCAGTATCATCTCTAAAGTGACACTTTTGCTGTACCTTAAGGAGGCAATTCCAATGCCAGCAGCTGCTGGGTCATGCAGCAAATGCAACAAGCAACAGATCCTGTAATCATGCATCCATGGTTCTGTGGGATCTCATGTTGATAAATCAGAAACTCTACAAACCCTCAAATAGTGTAAGCTGAGGCATTGTGGGGAGGGAGGCAAACCCAGACCTAGCACATAGATCAATCCCAGTATGGACAAATAACTACTTTCTCTAAAATGGAAATCAACTTGCCAGCAAGTAGCTAGTTGATCTCCTTGAAGGATATAAGGGATGGTACCATATTGAGCCCTCAGTTTTGTTGTCTGCTGCTAACAGTTCACAAATTCAATGGTAGCAATAGCTAGACCAACGTGGGGAAGGAGAAGTCCATGCTGCCATCACCTCTGCCTCTATGGCAGAACTGCATGCATAGCTCCATTAGGCAAGTGGGGAGATGTCCAATTACAGAGGCCAGTGTTCATCCTTTGGACAAGTCATCCACCTACTTGGTTGTTTAGTACTTCATCTGAGGTGGATGCTGTCTACCAGGCATTGACATGAGGCACAAATATTTGCACACTTTGTGCCCACTCCCATAGACTCATTCATATGCCTCTGCCCTACATTTCCTTATCTCCACCCTTCCAATATTGTTCCTTCCAGTCCCCTGACCAACAAGTCAAGTCATCAGCCACACTCAGGAGTCTTTGTAGATCCTTAGCTCAGGCCATATCTCTCTCCAAATCAAGTTTATGACCAAGTTTATTGCTCCAAGTTCTGCCCATTGGGAAGATGTTCCCTAGCCAGGGTCTCTCAGAGCTACTCTAGTAGGGATGTAATGTGGCAGCAATCCATTTTCTATCCACATCAATATATCAAACTGATTTATTCATTAACTAAACATGAAATTTTTAATCTTCTGTCAGCTGGTTGTAGACGATCTTCCATGGGACCACAGGTGTGACCCGAGGAAGAAGTGTCAGTGAAATAGAAGCTTTGATATGGAGATGTGAGCTCCTGTTGCATGATCTGTTTGTGAAACTTATTTGTGCCCTATGGACCTGCTTCGACATGATCCATAATATACCATTTCCAATATATGGTGGATTGCTGCTGTGCTCACCCAACTTTATCACCTGGTGAACAGCAGCACCCCATTCATGATGGACAGTTCCAGTGACCTAGTCACTTTATGTCCAGGGTCAGGTTCTTAGTCTCTGCTAAGGTCTAGTCGCATACCAGGGACTACTTTTCATACAGTTAGTTCTGAGAGAATATGAGCAGGGGACTGGAAGAGTCAACTAAAATGATGTTGTCAAGAATTATGTCAGAGAGAGAATCCACAGCCACACTGTGTACATTAAAGACTTAAACGTCCATCCTTTCAGCTTCCTTATGGCGACCTTCCTTCAGAGTTCTCATCTCCACATTGCCTGGGAGCACAAGCAGCCTCAAATGTGTAGTCACTTCCCCAAGCACTAATAGAAAATAAGCTAAAACCCCACAGTCAAGAAATCAGAAAAATAGTGAGTAAAAGAGCCATTGTTAGTCACCAAGCTTACCATTTTTTTGTGCATTTTACTGAATTGAAACGGTAATTAAAGTTGTCCAGATGCTGTCGTTTCAGGGGAGCACTAAAGTAGAAAACACAAAATTGCTTTAATTGCCTTGAGGTGATTAAATTTGGAAGTAATGGGCTCTTCATCAATCTAGACTCCTTTTTTTAGAAGAGAAAACACTAACCAGCTTGCATTTCAAGAATATCGATCTGTATGAGCTGTGTGTGTATTTTTAAATAACTCTAGGCACATTATAAATCTAATCTACTTTCAGATTCTTAGTAAATTGCCTCAAGCTTTCCTATTCATCCCACAATGACACATCTACTTCCCTAGTTCTGCCTCACTAGCTTAGAGACTTCTCACCTGGGTGCACACACAATGGCTAAACTATAATGATAAACTCTTTGAGGTAGAAATTCTTATGGTGTCTCTAATGTAAAAATAGACTAGACTGATGGGGTCAGTGTTAAACTAACTGCCTCTAATGAGTTGAAGATTCCCATCTGTGCTATATCCTAACGTGGAGGAAGCCAAGAAGAACAGAAACAATAAGATGTGATGACCTCTTCATCAACATTAGAGTAACAATAGGATAAACAGAGCTTGGCTAGAGGGAAGCCCCTAAGGCATTGATGTTTAGCCTAATAACTGAAGACAAACAAAATTAAAGTGTTAATTCAAAATAGGGTGACAAATTTAGCTGTAAGAAATGCACTGCTTTGAATCTGTAAATATTAACCAAACAAACTCTACCTCCTCAAAAAAAAGTATAGATCAGTTGGCAAGTTAATGTTTTCTTGGAAAAAAAGACACACCATGTATTCTTCCCAGCGTACGTGGCACAAGTTTTCGGTGATCCATCACTGTTCTCTGAATGCTGGTAGACTTGGCTTCTAATTCTGCAGTTTGCTAATGTGGTGTAATGCAAAGCTAAGATGGATCCAAGAAAAATTGGACTTAGATCAAAAGTGCAATAGAAAGTAAACGATCATAATGAAATGTTTATGCTTTCAGGTAAATTATATTTTTTATATATATATTTATAAAAATATATATATATTTATAAAATCTATACTGGAACAATATTCACACACCTGTGGAAGGTTTCAGGCAAAAAATGTTGTTGCACTTACCACTGACTTTAATATTTTGAGGCAAAAACTTCACTTTGCTGGCTAATAGTCAGGTTTTATTTATTCCATTCCAATTTACAGAACTGAAAGAATGATTCTCAGAGCTAGAAGGAAATGGCATCCTTGAATTTTCTGCATTTTCTCCTTTTGAAGTCCAACTGGACTAGCCTATCTTCACTCTCCTGTCTCATCTAATGGAATATTCCAGTGGACATTAACGCCTGCTGCAAACTGATTAGGTTCTCCAAAGTGGAGCGCCCTGGACAATAGTTAATTCAAAGGAAATGTCCACTGTCAGGGCAGAAACCAAAGGTTCCTCTGTGGATCTGCCTCCAGACCAGTCAGCTTCAATAGCAATTGTTCTTAGGATGAAATAAATGCACAGACCAGTAGGAGAGAAGAGAAGAATAACAATTGGATAAGAATTTCATACTCGTCGGAAGCATCATGCTTGCAGAGAAGGACAAACTTTTCAGCACCCTCTGAGATTAATGATATTTACATTCAATATTAAGATTCATGATCAAAAGATTTTTCTATTCATCACAATTAAACAGTACAAAAGTGGGGCCCACCCCGTGGCATAGCCATTAAGCTTGCACGCTCCCCTTTGGCAGCCCGGGAGTCCTGGGCACAGACCTAAGCACCACTAGTCAAGCCATGCTGTGGCAGGCGTCCCACACATAAAGTGGAGGAAGATGGGCACAGATGTTAGTTCAGGCCCAATCTTCCTCAGCTAAAAGAAGAGGATTGGTGGTGGATTTTAGCTCAGGGTTAATCTTCCTCAAAAAAACACACATATGTATACAACAGTGAACTTTTATAATTGAACTACAGCATATTAATGTTTATTTTAATAAGCAGGAAATAACAAGCTAGTAAAATATTTTTGAAGTGTCTGTTTTCCAATTGCAGGACAAAGATTGCACTTTTTCCTTGAGAATGCAATCATCAAATAGCTTTTTCACATCCCTGCTTGATAAATGGAAATATTTCCTTCAACTCAAGGTCACAGCAAGACAAACAAACCTGTGAAAGGCAGTGAAGATAAAATTCGCCCAGTGTTACAATAAATTGTTTATAGTTTTCCGGTTTAGCTCAATCAAGTAAAGCATCAGAGAAAAAGAACAGTGAATACCAGTAAACAGAGAGGGCAAAAGACTGAACTCAATGTCAGTCAAATGTCCTAGCCTTGTAAATATTTACTGTGCTGTCCCCAAGTAGAAGGTTTTTAAAAAGTAAGTGTACTTTTTTGATGTGTTTGGCAAACACCTTCTTGAAGGAATAAATCTCATTACCTGAGACTAAAGATATAATGACAGTCATTTTAAAGGAAAGAATTCCACAACAGTGCTAGTCTGGCCTTTCTTCCTTCACCTCCATTGTAACATTTAACATGTTGAAGAGAAATATTTATCAAATAAATACTGCCGTTCTTCTTACATACTTCATCTGCCTTTCAGAGAACAGAATGTATGGTTTTCAGGTGTTCACATACAAAGAGACTTTTGAAATATTTTAAGGCATTAAGTAGAAATCTGTCATAAACTGTAGGAAGAAATATAGAGCGGTTTTAAAAGAAAAAACGCTTGAGTACTTAGAGTAAGCCACATCTGCATCTGAAACATTGACTCTCGCAAGGTCACAATCGAGGGCTCTCATCTGAAGTCTTGACTTGGGAAGGATTTGTTTCCAAGCTCGTGCAGTTGTTGGCAGAATTCAATTTTCCAAGAGCTGTTAGACTCAGGGCCTCCATTTCTAGCTGACTTTTGACCAGAGATCACTTCATTTCCTTGACACTTGGCCTTCTCCAACATGGCAGCTTGTTTCATCAAAGCATGCAAGCCAAGAAGGCAAGAGAGATTTGATTAGCAAAACAGAAGTCACAATAGTAAGTAACTTATCCACAGAAGTGACATCCCATGACCTTTGCCACATTGTGTTGGTCAGAAGCAAGTTCATGGGTTTCACCCAAACTTAAGGGATAGGATTACACAAAGGTATAAATGCCAGTTGGTGGGAATCATTGGGAGCCATCTTAGAGTTTCCTTGCCACAAATGGTTCCCTCCCTTGTGAGATTACTGTGAATGTTAAGTCATACATCTCATAGTAAACCCTTGGTAAATATTAGTTCCTGCCCGTTGTCAGGATACCTTCTTTTCCTTAATTGTCATTGTCCTCAATTACTTTTGTTGGGGCTCTGCACCTACATTGGCCCAACCATATGAGTTTCCATGAATTATGCTTCAGAGATTGTTCCAGTCAATTTCGGAGATTCTTTTCCTAGAGATAACATTTGCCCTGATGCTTTCCTAGTGAACTAACTGGAAAGAAAGATTTTCAATGGAATGGAGAAGAGACAGTGGACAGATCATGAACAGGAAAGAAAAAACAGAGAACTTATAGTATTTGGGGGGACAGTAGTCATGCACTAGAGGAGAATATTCCTGGAAGGTAGAGGTTATAAGCAAGGCAGAATTAAAAAAAAAAAAAAGCCAAGAATAAACTTGAGAACCATATCTGGATTTATATATAAATCCACCACTTAATAACTGTATTCTTGGGCAAATTGTTATTTAACTTGTCTGAACCTCAATTTTCTCATCTGTAAAATAGATATAATAGAACTTCCCTAATTTACAGGTGTGATGTGGAGCTTGGATGAGATAATCTTTGTGAAGGACTTCAATAGTGCTTGGAACATGGAAAATATTCAGTAAATTTTGTTATCATCATCATCACCGTTGTTATTAGTATAAAAACGCACATTGAGATTAGATTACAGGGAATGCTGTACCAAGGAGAAATTCTTATTCTGAAGATAATATGAAGCCACTGTAGGTTTTCCTAGGTGCCCATTGTCAGTGTGTCTCTGCAATCACTCTCTAAAAGGAGGGCAACAATATTTTATTTTATTGTTTATTTATTTATTTGGTGAGGGAGATTGACCCTGAGCTAACATTTGTTACCAATCTTCCTCTTTTTGCTTGAGGAAGATTGTTACTGAGCCAACATCTATGCCAGTCTTCCTCTATTTTTTGTATGTGGAATGCCATCACAGCATGGCTTGACGAACTGCGTATAGGTTTGCACCTGGGATCTGAATCCCCAAACCCCAGGCTGCCAAAACAGAGCATGCAAACTTAACCAGTATACCACTGGGCTGGCTCCAATATTTTAAAATATAAATGGAAAAAGTTGATTTAAAGAAGAACCATTTTTGTTAAAAGGCAGAGACTGAGGTGGCAGTGGGGAGAACCAGTTATCATATTAGAGTTAGTAAATAGTTGCCCACTGGCATGATTTGTCTATTCTTTTTTCCTTGCTTGTACATCTTTGCAGAAACTGTAGAATGACCTGAAAAATGCCATGTAGTAGAACAAGTGGTCAATTCAGTCATGCAGAAGAACAAATGAGGAAACAGAGTCAAACTGACTTCATTTAATCTGAGTCTAAAAAGAACTTTTCGACAAAAACAAAACAAAACACTGTGCTCAGGTGTCCCAGGTTTGCTAATGGCAGTACAGTTGGGGATAATGGAAACCAGAGGAAAGTAACAACACTGAGCCATTTGTCTTGGACAGCTGCTGTAGAAAATAACTATCACCCAAGTAAATAGGAATGTTTAGAGGTTGGTCACGTTCTCTCTAGTGCTTTGTCACTGTGTTTCTCTTAATATCTTGTAACATTTGCCAGAAAATATTAAGAAAACAATTTATCTACACATACATAGAAATGAAGGGTAATTCTATCTCTTTTAGCTTTAAATCCACATGGTCTATGCCAGTAAGAGACCACAAAGGCTGCCTTTCCTCTACTATGTGGGAGAATAGAGCTGAGAAACACTTATAGGTGTGAGGCACCTCTTGAGAAGTAACTTCAGAGTACTTAGACTCAATAAAATCTTTGAAGAGATCTTGAGGTAAGATTTTATCATTTGCCTGAAATTCCTTTGCAAAATCACCAACAAAAGGAAAGCCAGGGGCTGGCTCCCGAGGCTGAGCAGTTAAATTTGCGTGCTCCCCTTCAGCAGCCCAGGGTTTCGCTGGTTCGGATCCTGGGCACGGGCATGGCACCGCTCAGTCAGGCCACACTGAAGCAGCATCCCACATGCCACAACTACAAGGACCCACAACTAAAATATACAACTATGTACTGGGGGGATTTGAGGAGAAAAAGCAGAAAAAAAAAGGTTGGCAACAGATGTTAGCTCAGGTGCCAATCTTTAAAATAAAAGGAAAGCCAGGTTTACTTAAACACACCTAGAGGTAAGAAATTCATTTGCTTCCTAGACATTCAATTCTATTTTCAGGCATTAAGCTGGTAAACAGGACTGTCTGGTACTGAGCTGAAATTGGCCCACCTACAACTTCCACCTCACAGTTCCTAGTTATGTAAATCAGAATCAAACAGATTCTGTGTCATTTTTTTTGTCATGGTGCAGCTTCTGTGTTCATTTTTCACTGACATCTTTTCTAGCATATCATCTATATTTCCTTTAACTATTCCTTACATATCATGCTTGAGAGACCACTTACCTCTGTGAACAAGAAAGAAAGTAGAAAACCTACCCTTATCTGGCAATTAGGAGCTAGGCTGTAGTCTTCCATAATGAGCATAAATAATCCCAACAATAAACAGACAAGGCCACTCTGTGATTGTGATGGAACAAGACAAAACAAGACCACTCTGCAGTCATGTCTGAACACGAAACCAAAACAAGGATGCTATGGTACCACAAAGTAACCAAACGCTCTTCTTCCCCTCCTAACATGAGTGACTATTGCTTCTTTATCGGTGACAACTCTAACCTCACTTAATTCATCCAGGATGATAAATAAAAATTAAGATACCCCAGTCTTTATAACAACATTATCCATATAGCCAAAAGGTAGAAACAACTTAAGTATCTATTAAAGGACAATGGATAAACAAAGTGTCGTTTATCCATACAATGAAATAGTATTCAGTTGTAAAAAGAAATGAAGTACTGGTACATACTACAACATGGATGAATCTTGAAAAAATTATTCTAAGTGAAAGAAACCAAGCACAAAAGACCACATATTATATGATTCCATTCAAAGGAAAGTAGAGAGTCAGGAGATCTACAGATCAGAAAGTAGATTCGTGATTGCTTAGGTCCTGTGGGGAGATTGGGGTATAGGGGAGATAACAACAGGTACAGGGTTTCTTTAGGGGTCATGGAAAATGTTCTAAAATGATTGTGGTGGTGGATGCACACGACTGTTGTGGAAGTAAAGCAAGGCCAATTAAATGAAAACAAATAAGGGCTACTTGTTCAGAGCTTGATACAGCAAAGAAGTCGGCCACCATCACCTGTGTTTGGCAGAGACTCAAAAGTAGTCGGAGTGGGAAGGCTTTGTTATGGAAAATAAGGAAGGCTGCAGGCGTGCCCTGATTGGAGGCTGTTGGCATGGGGAAGCTGTAGGTGGGCTAATTGGAAGCAAGGAATGCTATGTAATTGGTTAGGGGTGCATTTATGGCTTTATCTGGTTGATCATAAGTTGGAAGCAAGGATAAAAATTAGGAAATCTGTCAGTTATTAATCAACTGCTGGCCATTTGCCGCTGGTTTCTATAGGTGTTATTATTTAGCCTTCTGTACTGTTTGCTACAGATAGTGGCCTGATTTCCTACAAGTCTGACAGAGAGAATAGGCTGGCTTCCTGGGTTGGTTGCTGAAGATTGTGGGTCAGAGTTCTATTTTTATATATGGTCTGACCATAGCCCATTTGTTTATTCAATCTCTCACTGTGAATTTACTAAAATCCTTTAATTGTATACTTCCCATGGGTGGATTGTATGTTACGTGACTTATATCTCAATAAAACTCTTCTTAAAAATTCAAGGGGAGAAGAAAAGATACCCTGATTATCCAATTGCATCTGCTTCCTGCAGCATCCAATCTGGAATAAACCCTCATTTCTTTAAGCGTCCCCTGAATCACCCAGCACAAGCACAAGCCTTGTAACATATCCGTTCTTCATTCCTCTTGCGGAGATGCCCATGCTTCTGGTGCTATCTTGCTGTAGCAAGTTAATAAATTGAACTTTTCACTACGTGTGTATTCCTGGTAGTCTTTGGGCATTGGGCTTTATCCCTACTTCAGTTTCTTTGCTCTAACAATCTCAAGTCTATCCACACCCTTCCTGCATCACTGAGTAATCCTTATGTTTGGTCAGATCAGCACAGAAACAAGCAATATTCTCATCTTGCCTGTTCTTGTCACTGAGTTTCCATTATTAAAGTGTAGTCTGATTATTTTCTGACTCAAAAAAATGCAGAAGCATTTATCTTCATGCATAACAAGCGTTTCAAGGCAGGGAAAGGCAGATTATTGTTCCCCTTTAATCAGACCCTTCTTTGAGGAGTTATTATAAGAAAAATAAGTATAAATATACATATGTGTTTCTAACATACATATACACACATATATACATACTTATATACACACGTGTGTGGAGGGGGTGTGTAACTATACTTCAAAATTGGCTATGAGCCCATATTAACTCCCTTGAAACAAGCATTCATATGGAAATGGTCAAACATAAGGAGATTGAGAATCAATACTGAATAATTTAAGTCAGCTGTTAACTTTATTACCTTAGCATTAGTACATTCATTTCCATTATTGATCTAGCCTACATAATTAGAGTGGGCAAAGCTTCTTGTATTGGCAGGAAGTCAACGGGAAAGGGAGAGAGGCAGAGAAAGGAAGATATTCTTTATATCAACCTGGCCCTTTCAGACTTTGAACTGGAGAATTTCATTTCTTGGAACCATCAAGAGCTCCACCAGTTTTTCATACTATCAGCAGTCTTTCCACCAAGAGAGTAACCCTTTGCTACTGTGCTTACTATATTTAGAGTGTTCATAAGTATGATATTATGGTGTCCAGGCTCTAGATGCTGATACCAATTAAATAAAGGGCATCTTATAGGAAAGCAGAAGGTAAGACACTGAAAGTATGAAATCTGCTCACGTTCCACCTAAAGTTTTGAGTGGCCTAGATTCCCCTGTTCCCTGCTCAGCCCCAGAACAAGCTACATTCACAGGGGAGCTTCCACAGCAGCACACCACCCACACTTCCTCAAGACCAGACCCATTTCAGGCCCCGGACTTCAGCAGAGCTGATAAGCCAAAATTGCAGCTGAGTTCTGGAAGTAGGAAAGAGACAACAGAACACAAGAGCCTGCATACACACACACACACACACACACACACACACACACATTGACAATGACATCTGGTAAATCCTCAGACAGGACAGATCATTGTGTTGAATACTTTAATCTTAGGGGAAGAGAAATTCAAAATCAAGCCAAGAGTTCCATGTCTTATATGCAGAAGAAAGCACATAACAAATCAATCCTCCCACAAATAACAGCTATAGACTCTGGGCAGAATATAAAACACAACTACCTGAAAGCTCTGGAGATTGAACAAAAGCAGACAAATTATGGAAGGGAGTCAAAACTTGGACCGAGGTACCAGCATGGGGATTATCTGGACAGCAACTACTGTTGTGGCAGGATTGATGCAGAGCAGCTCAAACCCTGATAGAAAGTCCACCATTTTCCAGACCAGAAGGAGCAGGACAAAGGCCAAAACAACCAGGTCCACTGGAGACTGAAAGGAAAATCTCAAAATAGAGACAACCAGTGAACCCCTTCTGGGGTTCCCTAATTCTGTGTATAAGCTCAGACTAAGCCTCTGGCTAACCCTTGAGCCACAGATGTGTGTGATAAACTGAAAGCAGTTTGCAGTTAAGGCTTAAAGAACTGGTCTAAGCTCTAAACTTCCCACCTCCTTCCAGTTCCTGTAGACGTTACAACTTCAGTATGAGTCTAACCAAGTTAATTGGTGGAAGATTATAATAGAACCCAGAATTATATGACATGACATTCACATGGTTTCGATCCAAAATTACTTGTATATGATGATTCAAAAATGTGTGATTCATTCCAAAGGAAAAGACAATCAAAATAAGCAGCTCTGAGATGACTCTGATACTGGAATTACCAGACAAGAAATTATGGCAGGTTCTATAACTAATCAAATGAGGTAAGAAAAAATGTGCTCTTAATAAATGAAAAGAATAGAAATTTTCAACAGAGGATTATAAAATATAAAAAGAATCAAATGGAAATTTAAAAATTAAAATCACAATATCTGGTATTTCTCAAAACTTTCTTCATAACAAAATGGTTATGACTGAAAAGACAGTCAGTGAGGTAGAAAAAAGATAAATAGAAATCATTCATTCTTAAGAGGAGAGAGAGAAAAAATATTTTTAAATTACCAAAACCTCAAAGATTAGTGGGACAAGTTTTAAAAGCCCAATGAAGATTCAGTCGGAGTCCCATAAAACAGGAGAAATAATGAGACAGAAAATAAAAAGAGGTAGTAAGAAACAACAGTCAAAACTTTCTAAATTTTGTGATCAACATAAATTTGCCAATTTTTAAGAATCTTGACCAAACACAATAGGATAAATTTGAAGTAAACCATGCCTAGGGACATCATAATCAGCTGCTAACAAAAACAAAATAAAGGGAAAAGATTTTAAGCAAAGAAAATTACAAACAGGGAAACAAAGATTCAAAAATCCAGTCATTGCTCACCTGAAACTATGGAGGTCAAAGCACAAAGAAATAATATATTTAAAGTTCTAAAAAAAAGAAAAACCAATCATGAAATTTATAAGCAGCAAAAATATTCTTCAAGAATGAAGGTAAATGGTACTTCTGGAATAATGGAGCAGAGACATCCAAATATCTGCTCCTCCATAATAACAATGAAAACTCGGGAAAAATTATTACAATCTACTTTTTCGTAACTCTATAAATTAGCCAAATACTTGCAATGATCTGAGGAGTGTTTGTTCAAGAAAATTGTCCGAATCTGAATGACAGCAGTGAGGTTTGAGGCATTTTAACTTGCCCTATTCTTATCATCCTCTCTCCAACTCCACAGTAGCCTTGAAAACCAACAGCCTTGCATCTACAAGAACTTGGAACTCCTAGGAAAATCAGTAGCTTAGCAAGGATTGGAGGGGGCGTAAGAAGTTTGAAACTCCCCAGAAAGCCTCACCCCAGAGAATTCTCACCATTTGAACATTCTGAAATCTCCATGAAAAGCTTCATTCTCAGAGCCTGTCTTTATTTTACCTGAATTAGATCTCATTAAGGGTGATGAACTCCATTTCCAGGGCATCCGTCAAAAACGACCAGCAGAAGTTATTTAGCACTGCAGCTACCCAAGGGAGCAATACCAATTGAGACTAACAAGAGACTGACAAAAATTAAGAAAAGTAAAAACTGAGGAATGAAATGCACACAGGGAACTTCAAAAAGCTCTGATATGTTTCTTGGAATCTAGAAGGCCATATGCATGTGCAGAGCTGTCTACATGCCCAAGAAATACCTGAGAAGGCCCAAATCTCTCACTTCCAGCAAATCTTAAGGCTCTGCACAAATAGGAAGTGAAGGCTAAGGCAGAGTTGTAAGCCGCCTGGTTGGGGCATTGAAAGAAAGCCCATGACAAACACACAGAGTCCCTAGACAAAGGAAGACCTGTTGGTTCACAGCATTTAAGGAAATCTCCATCTAACAATTAGCTGACCACTAAGCTAAATGAGCAGAAAATTCAGTGGCTGAAAACATTAAAAAACACAGATGTTGAAAATTAGTCAAGGAAAGTCGCTAAACAAACAGCAACAACAACAAAAATGAGACCAAACAGCTACAACAAAAGCCCTGAAGGAAGTGGAAGGATCTCCCCCAGAGTTGTCACTTTACATTGTTTAAAATGTCCAGTTTCAACAACAGCAAAAAAAATATGAGACATGCAAAGAAAAAGGAAGCATGACCCACACACAGGAGAAAAAAAGAAGAAGAAAACTACCCTAGTGGAAGCGCAGACAGTGGCCTTACTAGGAAAAGATTTTAAATCAACCGTTACAAATATAATCAAAGAATTAAGAAAATGATGTCTAAAGAAGTTTTTAAAAGCAAGAGAATTATGTCTCATGAATTACAAAACTATCAAGAGATAGAAATTGTTTTTTCAATAGAAATTCTGAACCTGAAAAGTACAATTACTGAAATGAAAAATACACAAATGTGACTAAACAGTAGATTTGGAGAGGCAGAAGAAAGAATCAGATAACTTTAAACAGACGAGTTGAGATTATCCAATATGGACAACAGAAAGAAACAAGTATGAAGAAAAATGAACAGAGCTTCAGAGAAATGTGGAACATCTTCAAATGTACTAGCAGATCATAATAGGAATCCCAGAAAGAGAGGAGAAAGAGAATAAGAAAGAAAGAATATTTGAAGAAATAATGGCTCAAAACTTCCCAAAATTGATTAAAAACACTAATCTACACACAAAGAATTTCAAAAACTCCAAGTAGGATAACCTCAAAGAGGTCCTCACCTAGACACATTATAGTAAGACTATGGAAAGCCAAAAACAAAGAGAGAATCTTGAAAGCAGCAAGAGAAAAGCAACTCATCACAGGAAAAAAAAATCCTTAATAAGATTAATAGCTGACTTCTCATCAGAAGCCATGGGGCCCAGAAGGCAGTGGGAAGACATATTGACAGCAATGAAAGGAAAAATGCTATCAACCAATTCTATATCCAGGAAAATCATCACTCAAAAATAAAAGAGAAATTAAGACATATCTAGATAAATAAAATAAAAATTGAGAAAATTTATTACTGGCATACCTGCCCTACAAAAAATAATAGAGTCCTTCAGGCTAAAAGCACTTCATTTCCAGGTACCAAAATATGTATTATTCTGGTTCTGCTGCAACAAATTGCTGCATAAGTTGTGGCCTGAAACTACACAAATTTATTATCTCATGGTTTAGAAGGCTTAGAAGTCTGAAATCAGTTTCACTGGGCTAACGTCAAGGTGTCAGCAGGGCTGGCTCCATCTGGAGCTTCTGAGGGGATAATTTCTTGCCTTTTTGAGCTTCCAGAGGCCACCTGCATTCCTTGTCTTGTGGCCTGTCCTCCATCTTCAAAGTGTGTCGCTCCAATCTCTTTCCATCATCATGTTGTCTTCACCTCTAATCTGACTCCTTCCGTATCCATCTTACAAGGTCCATTGTGATCACATAGGACCCACATAGATAATCCAAAGTAATCTCAAGGTCCTTAATTTAATCACATCTTCAAAGTCCCTTTTTCCCTCTAAGGTAATATTCAAAGGGTATGGAGATTAGGACCTGGACATATTTAACGGCCGTGATTCAGCCTCCCAAACAATATATCACAATTTGGGGGATGCAGCTGAGGCAGTACTTAGGGAGAACTTTGTAGCTTTAAATACTTATGTTAGAAAAGAAGAAACATCCAAGAATAATTATCTAAAAATCCACTTTAAGACATTATAAAAAGAGGAGCAAAGTAAATCCAAAATAATAGAGGAAAGGAGATAATGGAGATGTGAACAGAAATTGATGAAATTGGAAATAGGCATTTGAGAGAACAAAAATTACAATGCAAGAGCTGGTTAGTTGAAAACATCAACAAAATTGATAAACTTCTAGCTAGACTTATCAAGACAGAAAAAAACAGACAGAGATAACATACAAATTACTACTATCAGGAATGGAACATGACTTACAGCTATAGGTAAGGATAGTAAGAAAACATTATCAACAAATTTATGCTAATAAATTTGAAAATCTACATGAAATAGGTGAAAGTGCAAACTACCAAAACATAACCAAAGACAAATAAAATAGCTTTATATCTATTAAAGAAATTTTTCACAATTAAAAGCCTGCCTGGGGGCCGAGTGGTTGAGTTCGTGCACTCCACTTCGGTGGACCAGGGTTTCGCCAGTTTGGATCCTGGGCACAGACATGGCACCACTCATCAGGTATCCCACATAGCAGAACTAGAAGGACCTACAATTAAAATATACAGCTATGTACTGGGGGGCTTTGGCGAGAAGAAGAAAAAGAAGATTGGCAACAGATGTTAGCTCAGGTGCCAATCTTAAAAACAAAAAGCCTTCCTGTAAGAAAACTGCAGGCTCAGATGGCTTCACTAATGAATTCTACCAAAACTTTAAGTAACAATGCCAATTCTACCAAAAATCTTTCAGAAAATAGAAAATAATAGAATTCTTCCCAACTGGTTTTATGAGGCCAACTTTTACCTTAACACTATCACCCAAAAATATTACAAGAAAACTGTAAATCAATATCCCTAAACGTTACAGATGCAAAATTTCTAAACCAAATATATTTGGCTAGATATTTTTTGTACAATGTTTCGTAGCATGCCTCGTCTCTACCCACTGCATGCGAGTAGCACCCTTCTCAGTTGTGAAAACCGGAAAACAAGACAATGCCAAGTGTCCCCAAGGGGGCACAATCAGCCCCATTATTAACCACTGCAATAATGCAAGAGAATAAAATGCATTACAATCTGAAGTTAAGAAGTAAAACTCTCTCCATTTGCAGATAGCATGTTTATTTACTTTTAAAATCCTCAGGAATATATGCAAAAATTACTAGTGAATTTAGCAAGGTCACTGGAAACAAAGTGAATATAGAAAATTCTATTTCATTTTTATATATTAGAAGTAAACAATGAGACATTTAAATTAGAATATTGATTAACTTATAGTAGTGGCAAAAAAAATAAAATACTTGAGAATAAATTTTTAAAAATATATGGGATCTCCTACATGGAGAACTACAGAACATTGCTAAGAGATATTAAAGATCTAAGTAAGTGGAGTGATAGACCACATTCATTGATTGCAATGGAGCAAGCCAGTCATCCGTGCAACGTGGTCAAGTTGTGTTCATATAAGAATTAAACCTACCTGAAGTTTTATTGTGTGGTTTGATGATAAAATGCAGGTAAAGTGCTTAGCATAGTATCTGGTACACTGTAGGCACACAGTAGGCATGCAACAAATCTTTCTATTATTGTCATTTATTTATAGCTTTCTTTGTTGTTTTTTTTTAATCTATTTGTTTCTTCCAGTATTAACTTTTTTTGTAATCAAACTGATAGAAATTTCTACATCACTGGATTAGTTGAAGCTCTTCTTGAGCCTGAACAGATAGGTTCTTCTCACCTTTTTATGCACCAGCTTGGAACAAAGAACTCTAGAGCTAGCCATGTAAAGCAGGCTGCTTAATTGCCATGACTAAGTAAATGGGTTGTTCTGACTTTCTTTATAGGCAGAAATGAATATCACAATAAAAATCAACTGTCAACCTCTTTGCCACATTTCTTGCCTACTATCACCATCTGAGAAAAACAAAATGAACTCAAAATGTGGCTCTCATAATCCAGAAGTATCATAAAGGCTTAAGAAACCAAAAATGTTAAAACCTAAAAAATTTTAGGTTGTATAATAGTGCAACCTAAAAATATTATTATGTACGCAAATAAATTTAGGCAAGGAACAAAATGTACCTAAACAAAATATCCACAAATATGAATTGATAACCCAGGAATCTTCCTTTATATACAGCTTTCTCTAAAGAGAGACCCAGGTTAGACAATACATTTTCCCCACCTCTCGACAGAGCATACACTTTGTGGAGTCTGGGCTTACAATAACTAATTTCACTTCCTAAGGATTTTTTATGTGTGCTGCTGAGATAATGTTATAAACCAAGGTTTAATATAGAAAAGTAAAGGGAAATTATAGTTTTAGTGAAATAAGTTATAACCTGGAGGATGATGAAGAATTCAGTCTTGTTCAGCCTTCTTTGGGACCCTCTTTTGACCTTGCTCAAGGAAACCAAAAGAACAAGCTGTGATGGCTAATTTCTTTTGGAACTACGGAATGGAGTCATTATGCAATTATAAATCAAGGGAAGAGTCTTTTCCAGTAATGAGATTAGTAATTCCAGGGTCGGAGGCAGAGTGCTGAGAAGAGAATCTGATGACGTAAGCTCGTGACCTTCATGGCCTAATCACGTCTGCTACTAAAGTAGCTCAAATCGTATCATTTTTATTACAGTAGCAGCCAACCAGCTGGGTCAAAACGGGGGGAAAAACAAACCCAGGACAATCACACTCAGTCACAAAGTACCTTATTTGTTTTCATAAGCAATTGAGTAACAACATCTCTGGTGAGCTGCTAATGAAATCCTCTTCTCTTAACATCTAATCAAAATTCACAGCCAGAAGCAACATGGAATGAGTATCCCAGCTAAAACGTTAATTATTCTGGTGATAAAACTGTCTCAACAGTGAGCTTCAACCAGACACATTCTTTGTGACCAGAAATGCCAAAAGCATCACGTTCACTCTTTGATGTCTGAACATTTCAAATAGGTAGAAGGGAGGGCAAATAAGCTATCCATTCCCCAGCAGGTCCTAGTGGACAGCCTGAGAATCAGGAGAAAACATGCGAATTTTTAGCTCTCGTCCTTGAGAATCTGAGAAAAAAATGACAGTTTCTAAAAGTAATGAGCATAGGAACTATGCCAAATTAAAGAGATTGATTGTTTCAACCCCATTTAATTCACAATAAGAAGCCTGTAGTTCTGCTGCTACAGAATGTATCTGACAGAATATCAGTATTTGTTAAAATTAAAACAACCTTGAACCTACTCATCCACTGCAATGTTTTCTCTAAACGTAGAAGTGCCATTGGCAAGGCCATGAACATAAAGTACCACAGGCACCACCATCATCAAAAAGAAAACAGTTCTATACACTTAGTACTTGCAGAGCTCTGGGCATGGTGATCTGGAGAGAAATCCAATACAATTTAACAACCATATGGCCTATTTTCAGCTTGTTTTCTTATGGCAAATATGCATGACCTTCAACTGTCATTCTGTGAGCAACCATATGGTAGAATTTAAGGCTAATAAGTAATAGTAACCGCTCAAAGGCTAGGTTGGAAAAGTTCAGTTTAATATTAATGACAATAACCATTAGTAACAACAACTAGTGAGCATTTACTGTGTGCCAGATACTTTAGTAAACACTTTGCATGGATTGTGTCATTTAATCCTCATATTGACTCTGTGACAAAGACATATCATTGTGCTTATTTTATAGATGAAGAAACTTGATGCTTAAAGAAAATTGTAACTTACCCTAGGTCACACAATTGGTAACTTGAGGAGTAGGGTTAACCCATAGCCATACAAGTTCAGACCATTTCACCTCAACCACCCTGGCAAAGAAACAGCAGCACAACCGAGTCTAACAGGCATTGAGCATAAATGCACAGGCATTCTTGCAAGTGCTTTAAATCGCTTAATTCTCACAACCCTATGAAATATTATTGTTATTACTATTATTTCCATTTTACTGAGCAGAAGACACAAAGAAGCTGTTAGGTGACCAGATCACATAGCTATCTAGTGGTTGTACTGGAGGTATTGGAATCTAAAAACTGCATGGGCTCTGGAGTTCACACTCTTGATTTCTCAGTGCACTACTCCCAAGACCATTATTCCTTACCTCCTCTTGACACTTCCCTTGGCTTTCTAGGCAATTGGAGAATGGTAACTACCTTTTACTGTGGTATGAATTGCATACTAGTCTACAACTGGATTTTATGGAAAAGAAAATGGAAATCAGAAAATAAAGACCTTGATTCTGATTTAGGTAAAACTAATTATAATTAGTTTATGTGAGCTTAAAACAGGCTTTTAATATATCATGGGCTTGATCTCCTTAATTATAAAATGCAGGTATACTAGGTACTTACAAGGCCCTTATATCAGTAAAACTTCTATCAATCTTTGCCATCATTCTAAGTGTACGAGTGTATGAGCACACAAACTTTACAGATCTTCTATTGTTTTGTCTAAAGCCAAGGCATGATTTTCCAATTTCCTTCTTGAGCTCTCTTTACCTATTTTTGGAAACTAAACTCATGGTGTGTTTCTGAATAGATAGAGCTTTAATTCCTCCAAGGAAAGTCCTAGTAGAAAACGCAAATCCCCTTTCCTGGGAATTTGTTCTAACACCTTTGTGATAAAAAAGAAGTCAACAAACCAATCCCTTCACAAATCTTGGAGGAAACCATTAGCGTTCATTAATCACAGGAAAACAGACTCCGATGTGAATGTTCAAAGACAGCTGAGGCTGTGAAGTGCTGCTTCTCTTGCATGCCCCCACTGAATAGAAATCTCTAAGTTTTCTTCTTCTAAAGCCCAATTCTCACCAGGAGGCTCAGGAGACATTCCCCAAGAATGGGTACAAAAAGCAAGACATAATTACCATGTTTTGGGGGCTTAGGCAAAAAAGCGAATCTCAGAAAAGAAAGAATGGGAATGCGTTAGAGACAATGAGGTTATAAAAGGTGTGCTTCCCACTGAGGAGGAAAGCTGCTATGGAGAAGAGCTGCCTCCAAGAGGGAGTGAAAGACACTAAGTAAAGTGTCATCATTTTTTAATGAAGAGGGATACAAAATCGTCAATCGTGACTAATTCTTCAAAAAGCCTGTTTCTATCCTAAAATCATTCCTGGAATGAAATAAATGTTTGCGTTTTCAGAAGCAGTTGAAGAAAATAACCAAAATACATAAAAACAGGATTGATTAAGTGTGCCATGATATGTACAATGGAATGTTGCATAGTAATTAAAAATAATATCCTGGAAACATTTGCTGAATGGAAAGGTGCAAATTATGCATTTTGGAGGTAAAAAGTATGTTCCAAAACAATATCCAGTTATGGTGCAATTTTAAAATGTGTTTGTGCAATTCTCTGTGTATAGACAATGTGATAGCTGATTACTTCTGAATAGTAAAGCATTTTATTAGTTTGTATGTTTTTTTTATTTTTTCATAATGAATATGTATTAATTCTACAATGTAAGCAAATATACTTTTAAAGTATCCTAAGGAGACAGACCCTCTGTGCAATGAACAAAACACAATACGTCTTGAATGGCGACGTTGCTTAGACTGAGATTTATTGGTGTGTATTAGACCTTCCCAGAGGAAGCTGTTCTGAGTTCTAAACCATTACGGTGAGGCTGTCAATAAATAACCCTGGCTTGGTAGGCTTAATAAGATCCACCTGTGGACATCCACCCACTAGCTGAGAGGGACCAGGTGTTCATTTAAGCAGAGTCTTACACTGACTATAGCTGACCCTGCATTAGCACTGTAGCAGCTTTGAGAGTAAAGAACTGGTAGGTCATAGGCTGTTCAAAATGGCAACAGTAAAATAACAACTTGACCCACCCACGAAATTTAACCCTGTCACTGGCAAGATCAGATTTACAGCTGGGGCCAAGGAGTCTGTTATTTCTCTCCTTGATTCACTTTTTAAAAGGAGAAAGCACATTAAACAGATCAAGATGGGTAACTGGGAAAATACATCCATTAAATACCTCATTCTGTTGGTGGCAGAAGTAGCAGAAACCAGGAAAGTAAAACAAGTAAAGGTAGAAGCCACCAAACTAAAATATGTCCTAAAGCAGCTTTGAATCCCTTAGAATAAGATCCCAAGAGAAAAAAGCATTGCCCTGAAAAACTCTTCCCGTTTATCTTTCCAAAAACTTATTTTTCCAAATGACTTCCTATTTTCTAAATAAAAATAGAGTAAATAAGATTCACTTATTACTAATGCTATACCTGCATTCAAGCGAGGCATAGTGTACAATAATGGTCAAGTTGGCTGCAATGCGCCATAGCAGAGGTGCATTAACAGTAGTCTAAATAGATGGTAACCCCCGGAACAGGGCCACACAGCAGGACTGAGTAACATCCTGCATTCATACACATTACAAAGCGATTTCCTCCTGTGGGCATATCTCATTTGATCTTTAAAACTACTCAACGAAGTACACAGAGCAGGTATGATTGCTGTTATTCCCATTTTTCAGATAGGGGTACTAAGGCTAATCAATTATGCACAACCAGAAACATCGAATATTTGAAAATGAGATTTCTGACCCCAAAATAACAATGTCAGACTAACTCAAAAACACAGAAATAACAGTTTAGTAATTCATTGCTCTATTTCCCACTCTACAGGATGAAAGTTTCTTAAGATTTTTTAAAAATTAAGTTCTAGAATATGTCTTCTTTTCCCAATTATCCATCTCTTTCCTTTATTTTTTTAAACTAAGGTGAAATTCACATGACAAACAAAGTATACATTTTAAAATGAACAATTCAGCGGCATTTAGTATATTTACAATGTGGTGATACCACCACCTCTAGTTCTAAAATATTTTCATCACCCCAAAATAAAACCGCATACCCATTAAGCCATTACCCCCCCTTCCTCCCTTTCTCTAGCCCCTGGCAACCACCAATCTGTGTTCTCTATGGATTTGCTTGCTTTGGATATTTCGCATGGAAGTATACAATATGTGACCTCTTGTGTCTGGCTTCTTTCAAATGGCGTGTTTTCCAAGTTCACTGCCTTGTAGTGTGTATCAGTACTACATTCCTTTGTATGGTTGAATAATATTCAATGATAGATGTATACCACAACTTTTTTAATCCATACACTGGTTCATTTGAGTTCTTTTCACCTTTTGGCTACTGTGAATAGTACTGCTATGAATATTCATGTGCAAGTATTTGTTTAAGTACATATTTTCAATTCTTTTGGCTATCTTTATAGGAGTGGAGAGATCTACATAGATTTTCTATTTCTTTTTGAGTCAGTGTCAATAGTTTGTCTCTTTCTAGAAATGTGTTGATTTCATCTAAGTTATCTAACAATTGGCATGCGTTGTTCATAATATTCCCTTATAATCCTTTTACTTTCTGTGAGGTCATTTGTAAGATCTCCTCTTTAATTCCTGATTTAGTAATTTGAGCTCAAGCTCTCTCTGTCAATCACGCTAAAGATTTGCCCATTTGGTTGATCTCTTCAAAGAAGCAACTTTTGTTTGCATTGATTTTTTCCTATTGTTTTCCTAGCCTCTGTTTTATTAATCTTTATTATTTCCTTCCTTCCGTTTGCTTTAGGTTTAGTTTGCTCTTCTTTTTTCCATGTCTTAAAGTGGAAGGTCATGTTATTTAACTAATATCTTTCTTTTTTTAACTAGGTATTTATAGCTGAAAATTTTTCTAAGCACTGCTTCTAGTAAGTTTGAGAATATTGGGTCCTCATTTTCTTTCATCTCAAGGTATTTTCTAATTTCCTTTATGATTTCTTTGGCCCATTGGTTATTTAGGAATAAGTTATTAATCTCCACATTTTTGTGAATTTCCTACATTTCCTTCTATTATTGATTTCTAATTTCATTCCACTGTAATTTGAAACAATACTTGTTATGACTTTTTTTGGGGAGGGGGATGAGGAAGATTGGCCCTGAGCTAACATTCATGCACATCTTCCTGTATTTTTGTGTATGGGATGCTGCCACAGCATGGGTTGATGAGCAGTGTGTAAGTCCACGCCAGGGATCCATACCTCAAACCCTGGGCCACCGAAGCAGAGCACACAGACTTAACCACTATGCCACTGGGCCGGCCCCATTAAACTTGGTATTATTTTAATCCATGCAAACATGTTCAGGTTTGTTTTGTGGCAAAGCATCTCGTCTATTCTCGAGAATATTCCATTTTCGCTTGAAAACAATGTGTATTCTGTTGTTGGTGGTGTAGTGTTCTACAGACATCTATTTATGGTGTTATTCAAGTCTCTAGTTCCTTGTTGATCTTCTGTCTATTTGCTCTATTTTTTAAAGAAATTAGAGTTTTGAAGTGTCCATCTGTTGTTCTAGAATTGTCTAGTCCACCCTCCATTCTGTCAGTTTTTACTTCATGTGTTTGGGGGCTCTATTTTTAGGTACACATGTGTTTATAATTATTATATCTTTTTTTTAGATTGGCCTTTTTATCATTATAAAATGTCGCTATATACCTCAGTAACATATTTTGTTTAAAAGTCCATTTTGTCTGATAGTAATATAGCCACTCAAGCTTTTTTATGGTTACTGATTACACAATATACCTTTTTCCATCTTTTTACTTGCAACCTATGTATATCTTTGTATCTTTAGTGTTCTTATTGCAGAAAGGATATAGTCGGGTCTTGTAATTTTTTATTCTGCCAGTCTCTGCCTTTTGATTGGATTGTTGATTACATTCACATTTAATATTCTTATTGGTTAGTTAGATTTAGTCTGCCATTTTACATTTTGTTCTCTATGTGCCTTCTGTCTTTTTTGTTCCTCTATTTCTCCTTTAGTCTTTCTTTTGCATTAGTTGAATATTTTCTGTTGTAACATTTTAATTCCGTTAATGTTTTTTCACTATATTTTCTGAGTTCTTTTCTTAGTGTTTGCTCTGGGGCTTACAATATACATCTTATCAGAATCAACGTCAAATTGATACTAATTTAATTTCAGTAATATCTAGAAATGTTACTACTATATAGCTCTATTCCTTCTTTCCCCTTTTAGTGGCGTTATTGTTATTGATGTTACACCTACTTATTTACAACCCCAGCAAGACATTGTTATAATTATTACTTTATATAATTTCATGTCTACTAAAGTAACTGAGAGATGAAAGGAGAGAGAGTATACAAAGTGTATAAGTATACAAACTCTGTCAAGAATATGCTGCATTGCCCTTCTTATTCATCACTTCTGGTTCTCCTCATTTGTTCCTGCAGATTTGAGGTACCATGTGGTTTCAATTCTTACTCTATTATAGCTTTGCTCCTACTCACCTCCGTTGTACTGTTATTAGCAAATATATAGCATTTTTCTATGTTATAACCCAACAATACAATTATATACATATTGTTTTATATAATTACTTTTTAAATAAGTTAAGAGGACAAAAGAGAAAAACTATGCATTTCTACTATCATTTATAATTATATGATTGTCTTAATGGAACTCTTTGTTTTTCATGTGAATTTGAATTACTGTGTGTAGTCACTTGCTTTCAGCCAGAAAAAAAACTCCCTTTAGTATTTCTTACAAAGGAGGTCTATTAAGAACAAATTCTCTCCGTTTTTTTAATTTTGGGATGTCTTTTCTCCATTTTTGAAAGATTATTTTGCTGGATATAAAATGTTGTTGACAATTTTTTTCTTTCAGCACATTGAGTATGTCACCCCACTGCCTCTGGCCTCTGTTGTTTCTGCTGAGCAGTCAGCTGTTAATCTTTTTGGGGTTCCCTTGTAAGTGAGGAGTCATTTATCTCTTGCCATATTTAACATTTTTCTCCTTTGTCTTCTGCTTTTGGCATTTTTGCTATAATGTGTCTGTGTGTAGATTGCTTTCTGTTTATCCTAATTGTAGCTTGTTGAGCCTCTTGATATGTATATTAACATTTTTCATCAAATTTGGGAAGCTTTCAGCCATTATTTCTTTAAATATCTTCTGCTGCTTTTTTTCCCTCTCCCCCTGGTACTCACACTGTGCATATATTGGTGTGTTTAATGGTGTGCCACATTTCTCACTTTCTTCATTCTTTTTCTCTGTTTTTCACATTACATATTTTCTATCAATTTATCTTCAGATTTACTAATTCTTTCATCTGCCAGTTCAAAGCTATTGTTGAGACCCTCTGGTAAAATTTTTATTGCAATTACTTTACTTTTCAAGTCCAGAGTTTCCATTTGGTTCTTTTTTTAATTATTTCTTTCCCTTTATTAAGATTCACTGTTTGGTGAGACCTGTCATCATACTTTCTTTTACTTCTTTAAGCATGGTTTCATTTAGTTCTTTGAACATATTTATAATAGCTGCTTTCATGTCTTTCCTTTTAGATTTGACATTTGAGCTTTCTGATAGGCAGTTTCTTGATTTTCTTTCTGTGTATAAACATACTTTCCTGTTTCTTTGAAAGCTTCATTTTTTTTTTAATCTGGACATTTTGGTTAATATATTGTAGCAACTCTAGATACTGATCCTCCCCATCAAGGGCTTGTTACTTGGTTTTTTTTACCATTTGCTTATTTATTTGTTTCATGACTGGCTGAACTATTTTAGTAGTCTATTTCTCCCAAAGTATAAAGCCTCTGATATCACTTCTCAGAGGGCTCACCTTGGGCATATGATGTCAACCTGTGCTGACAGAGATGTTATGAGGCTCTCTTTGACTGTCTTTTTCCATAATCACAGCCAATATTAGCCTCCACTAACTTCCAGATGATTGCTCTATTGTTTTCAATAATACTCCAGGCCAGTCTGATCCAATTAAATACAGGTGCCTTTGAGGTCAGTCTTTGAGGTTTGCTCTGACCCCAGAAGAGCTCTTCCCAGCTGTCTTTTTCCCAGTTCTGTCTGGTAAAGCAGCTGGCCTACAAGTTGGCTTTTGCTATCAAGAGGCTTCCAGCCTCCTTTTAATTGCCTACCACCCACATCCCCATTGTTTTTGAGAGTGCCCTTAAGCTTGAACTTCTTTACACTCTTTTAAATAAAGTCAGTTTCTTTGGAGAGAGCTTTAGAACTCTCTGTTTTTATGTCCTACCTCTTCTCCTGGCTAAAATTTGAGCCACAGCTCTGGAGCTAGAGGTGGATACAGTGGCCTGCTTCTCTTGGAGTGTCACCCTGCTTTAAGAGTAGGGCACTGGGTGAGAGCAGTAGCCTCAGGTTTTCCCAGCTTACTTTCCCTACAAGTAAACTAGGTCAAGGGTATCAGAGTCCCAGTGTTGCTGGTGTGCCACACCTGAGGTCCTGAGGTAGAGTCTCTGTTCTATTAGCAGAGGCTGGGTGGAGAATGGGTGCCCTGACCGCTCAGAAGGACTTGCCCAGAATTTGGGCTCTACAACAAAAAGCTGAAGGGGTGAGAAATTCTGATAGCCTGCCCCTCATAGGGAGACAGCATAGCCCTCAACTGAGAGTGGTGGAGAGAGAGATCATTGTGTTCTTGGCTGCAAACACCTGGAGTGGAATTTCCATCATTTTGAGCTGTGAGAAAGGAAGGAGGAAGTGAGTCATGATTCAAATTCCACCATTTCTCATTGTTTTTACCAAGTTTTAATAGAAAACAAAAGTTTCTTCACTTGCTATGTGTTCTTAAGACAATTTCCTGAATTTAAATGATGTTTCTTAGTATAATTTTAATCAGTTATGTTTATTTCACTGGGGAACAGGACCATGGAGCTCTTTATACTGCTAATGTTGAAATGGATCTCCACTCTTTGATATTTTAATAATAGAGATAAACCTGATTCCTAAGTGGGCCCAGAAGAGAAAAAAAAACCATAAAAAGTCTAGAACGAGTAAGAACCTTAAAAGTCAGCAAATATGGTACATCAACCCCCTTACTTAGCATTTTACAGATTTTTTTAATTGGAGATTTCAAACAATAAGGAGCATCCTGGTCATACAACTATCTAATGTCAGATAGAGGGGTCAAGCAGAGGTCATATATAGGGAAATTTGCAGCTTCCACCTTAGAAAAATGTTAAATTTGTCATGAAATAAATTTATTTCTTGTCTCCATAAACTGTTTATGTGACTTTCTAGTCTCAGCTTCCCGAAGAGGTTCCTGGCTAGCCTCTCTTTGGTCCCCCAGTGTTCTTCCACTTGTTATTAGCTCAATGTGTGAGGCATAACTGAAATAAAATTGCTTCACATTTCATAAGAAAATGCGTAAGAGTACTTTAGAGCTGTGCTTTTTATCAGTACTCATACTAACCATACATATAATTTGCATATGCATTTTAAATACAGCATGTTTTATGCGTAGGCAGGTATAGATATGTAAAAACAATGGGGTGGTTTTCTTCTTTTTTTTCACTTATTATGGGTCTGAAAAGATAATGCACTGGAGTCCATAGATAAGCCAGGTGGTCCATGACTTCCCTGATATCATATGCAACATTCTGTGTGTTTGTACACGTGTTCATCTTTCCAAGGAGAGAGTTCATTGCTTCTATAACTTAGAGAGTTCCATGATTTATTCAACAGTCAGTCCCTCCTCTGTGCCATGCTAGATGCTGGATGTGATTGTGTCAACAAACTATTTTTGTATAAAATAAAAAGTCCCCAAACCTATTGCCTTAAAACAGTAAGAATTTATTTTTGCTCATGAGTCTGTGGGTCAGCTGGGCAGTACTGATTCGTGCCAGGCTTCATTGATCACAGAAGGGCTTCCTCTTACATTTGTGGACAGCTGGTGGGTTGTCTGGGAACTGGAAGGTCTAGAACAGCCTTACGCACATTTCTGACAGCTCCCTCCTCAGACCAATTGTGGTAACTGAGCCGTACGTCCTTCATCATCCAGCAGGCTAGCTCGGGCTTACTGATATGGCAGTAGCAAGGTGTCGAGAGAGTAAAAACATTCAAAGTCCGTTGAAGTGTAGGCTTAGAACTGGCACATCACATTCTGACACAGCCTCATTGCCAATGTAAGTCACAAATCCAGCCCAGATTCAAGGAGTAGGGAAACACATTCCACCTCTTGATGAAAGAATAATCAAAATCACACTGCAAAAGTTATGATACAAGAAGAAGTATACAGTTAGGGGATTTCATGCAATCTTCTCCATGCCTGTCATCCACAGCCTTGCTATGGCCTTATGACGGGCAATTGTACTTCCCCATTCCTTGACGTTATATTCGGACACGTAACTTGATTTTGCTAAGGAATATGGGTGGAAGGCAAGGTTTGCCAGTTCTGAACGTAGGCCTAAAGAAGCCTGTGTGTTCTGCTTGCCCTCTTGTACCTTATGTTATTTTTATGTAGCCATAAAAATAATAAATAAAAAAAAATCAAGTCCCAGAAGGAGGAGAGAGAAATGTGGAACAAGATCTGGACATGTAGAATTGCATTGTAAAGAAGACCATCCCAAACACCGCAGCCTGAAAAAGAGACACTCTAGCTGATCCACAGATCTATGAGATTAAATGGCTATGACTTAAGCCATTGAGTTTGGGGATGATTTGTTACACAGTGTTATTGGCAATATTGGTAATAGTCAAATGATCTTCCAAGGATATTGAAGTGCAAAAGACAGACAAGGTCTCTTCCCTCAGAGAGCTTACTATCCAATGGGGAGAGACACACAATAATCAAACAAAATTGTATCAAATACAGTCAGTGCTAGGAATAAAATAAAATTAATAAGAGGTAAGTGGCTTCTTTTCTTAAGGTGACTAAGGACTATCGAGACAAACTACTGTTTCCATTTTTATTTACTTTTTTTTTACTTATTTTTAAAGATTGGCACCTGAGCTATCAACTGTTGCCAATCTTTTTCTTTACTTTTTTTTCTTCTTCTCCCCAAAGCCCCCCAGTACATAGTTGTACATTCTAGTTGTGAGTACCTCTAGTTGTGCTGTGTGGGACACCACCTCAACATGGCCTGATGAGCAGTGCCATTTCCACGTCCAGGATCCGAACCGGCGAAACTCTGGGCTACCAAAGCGGAGAGTACAAACTTATCCACTGGGCCACAGAGCCGGCCCCTGTTTGCATTTTTAAATACATGTGTTTAGCATCAACGTAGCCTCAGTCAAGGAAGCCTGTGCTCCAGAAACCAGTTGTAACTTTACTACATGATTTTTAAGATGCCCTAATTCCTAAACTTCAACTATGGCTCTGACAATTCTCAATAGAGGAGTCTAATATATGTGCATGCATAAAGTGATCTGCTTATGGCAGGAATCCAATAAATAAAGTTGATATTATTCTAAAGTAGTATAGTAGATTATAAGTAAATATAACTGCTAATTTTACTTTTTTTAATGAGTGAGACAGAAATTATATATGCTCAGTGTTTCTGTCTCTGATGTGCAAATTAAATTTTATGCACCACCATGCCATGTTCAAACACAACATTAGGTTTTACCAGAAATGAGTAATCACTGCTTCTTGGCTAGATGTACAATTCCCAAATAAAGGGAAGACATCTGAGAGCAATGTTATCTTGGTTTCCAATAATAAACATCAAAGAAAAGAATAAAACTTTTCACTTAGAGTAATTTTGTTTTATCCCTTTACATATGAGAGATTGCACATACTTCAGTTTAACTTGCTTCAATCCAATAAGTACTTATTGAATGCTAAATGGGAAGAGTAGGAGGCAGTGGAGGTGGAAGACAGTCAAAAAGGGAATAGTCAATGCCCATACCAAAAAGTGAAATACAAGACGTCTAAGTCATCATTTTTATACCTTCACTTTCCCTCAGTTTATCCCATGACAAGCTCTAGTCACTATAAATTTCTATTTATACCGTTTTGACTCAATTTTCTTGATATTATTAATATATTAAATACTTTAATATATATAAGCGAATGTACTAATTTTCCCACACAACTTTTCCTGACTAACTATACCCCCAAAAAACCATTTCTTTACTTTGAATTCAATTTGTGCACCATTTTCAATCCATTCTCTTTCTCAGATTTGTCTCTGTGGTGCTTCAGGATGGGTCTCCGGTTAGTTTCTGTCTGTTTATTCTAGGAAGTTCTTATATCCCAAGAAAAGACAGAAAACCTTCTCTCTCCCTCTGCTGAAAGTGCCTAGATCTGTGCTGGAAACAAGCCAGCACTTTAGAATGCATGCTGAAATGAATAGGATGTGGGAGAGACTGGACATAACACAAACTGAGTAAACATACTGCTTGACCACACTGTTATTCTAAATAGAGTGTGGCTGGGTCAACATGCGTGGGTAGGTACAACCAAAGACCTAGTCATTACACTCCCTGCCCTCTGCCTAGAAGGGGCAGACACATTTGGTCCAGCATATGCTTCTATTCTTCAGACCCTGAACTACTTCATTAAAACATTCCCATGAAAACAATTTCTGATTTCATCATTTTCTTCAGTTTCTTTGCCTTCAGAGACCAACAGATTCTAGCAGAAGTGATGATATGTTAAAAATTAACTAATTGCTGAGTAAACATTTGTAAAATTATTTTATTTGGAAACAAATCTCTGTTAACACCAACTAGACTTCCTGCTTCCTATTTAAAAATCTTCTGGATTAAGGACATCTGCTGAAAAATAAATTCATAACTCCTTAAGACATCATCTACTGCAACTGCTATTTCATGATGATCTTGGAGTCGCAATCTTTCCTTGGGTATGATCCTATAGCCATTGCACATTCTGAAGCCCTGCTGACAATTATTTTCACAGATTAAAAAGCAGTAACTAGACCCTTCAAATGATTCAGAAAAGCATCTGTTACTAGTAACTGAGGCAGCCACCCATTAGTCACAGAGCCCAGGGGCAACAGGTGGGCAATCTAATTTTGTTATTCTCTACCAGGTTGAAAATCATATTTTCCTTGAAATAGTTTTGAGGTTTGGACTGTTACAATGATTCCCAAAAGGAGAATATGCCCCTACTAGACCTGAGCTAAGCTCATGCCTACAGCTATGTTATACTTTTCTGATAACATGGTCCCATGGAGTACACATCAATGGAGTTGGCTTCTGCACTTATCTGACTGTGATGCAGGGTAGAGTCCACAATGTCATGTGCTGAATTAAAAATACACGTGATTCTGAAGAAAATCCTAACCACTAAAGGGAAAAGAGGAGATAACATTGAAAACTTAAAATCATACTCATGTTGAGAGGCCTGAATAGTGGTGGAGAAGGGGGTAGGGGTTGGAAGGCGAGGGAGGAAAAGGAAAAGAAAGAAGAGGAGAGAGAGAAAGGCATTTTTGACGTTGATCTGTTGCAGAAATGTGAGCTACCTAGGAATGTCATTGCTCCCATCATAAAACCCCAAATGTTCTTCAAGGATTCTGCAAAGAAATTCACAGCTCTCGATCACATACTGGTTGTTTCTCAGGATGGCAAGGACTCCTCTCCTTGGCCTACTGGACCTCTTGGGGACTTTCCCTACTCAAACAGAAATAAATGCCTACAGGAAGACAAACTTACACATTCTACCTCATTTCCTTTTACACAGTCAATGCTACCAATCATTCTTGTTCCAAATAAGAAATCAGGAAGGTGACCCCCACAGCCGTCCTAAATAATTCCTGGATGAAAATTGAGTGCCTGCTGATTTCGGGCCAGGAATTAATTTTATTATTTATCCCAGCTTCAGTGTTTGCTCCTACTGCTCCATGGTGTTGCTTTAAAGGGAAAGGAGGTGAAGGAAGGGACGTGAGAGAAGACAATATATCTATGCAGAACTGTTTTCAGCACCACGGACAGTTTTGTGCTGGGAACCGTAATTCAATGCCTGCGCGAAAGATATTTACAAAAACTGTTACCTACAAATTCCCTTAAAAGCCTTCTTAAAAATAATTTAACCCTTACTATATTCAGAGATCCTCATAATGGTCATATTCTGAAGCAACACATCAGTAGTGTGAGAAAATTGAGTACCTATTTAAGAAGGTACTTGTTTAGTCTATGCTTTTTTGGGTGCAATATTATTTCTTTTCAATTTTTTAACTATCTGTGACGTCATTAGTCATATAACTTACTTTATATAAATAAATGTGTACATATATTTCATATACATACGCTCAATTTTTGTAATTGCTAGAACTCTGGGAACTTTGCATGCTCTGGCTCACTGATTCTCAATCTTAGCTTCACATTAACTGCTTAAAAATAAAGATTATAGAGTAGCATCCTTAATCAACTTGGGTGAGAACCTTGAGATTGACTTCTGGGGCCAAGCAGGTTTTATAAGTACCACAGGAGCATCTGAAAATCACCACTCTACCCAGTTATTTGTTAATAACCTCTAGTTTATTTTAATTCCAAACATGGCTATTGGTCACTTATTGCTATCTCTTAAGGTAAAAGAAAATGGATATCAAACAAAGAACAATGGACCAGAGAAAAGAAGGCTTGAGTTTTAGTCTTGGAACTAGTGCTAAATAGCAATGTGGCCTTGACAAGTCACTTAATTCTTTGGGCTTCAGTCTCTTGAAATAGGGTGTTTTAGATTAAGTTCCTAAGTTCCCTTCCAGCTGAAAATTGGTGTTTGTGTGTGTATGTCTATTTTATAGTACCCAGATAAATCATCTAAAAATTAATAGCACTCACGGTTTTAAACGACTCTGTCATCAACCGGAGTTCAGCAGCATTTCAGTGTCTTGTAGCTAGTTTAATGCTCCAATTTTAATGTGAATTATTGCCATGAAAATTTTCAATCCAGATAGTTTTACTTCCTATAATGAAAACCTAGTCCCAGTTAATAGTTTCTATAAACAGAAAGGGATGAAGGAAATCTACCTAAGGATTAAACCTGCAAAAAATAAATCAGGGCTGGCCCGGTGGCGAAGTGGTTAAGTGCGAATGTTCCACTTTGGTGGCCCGGGGTTCACCAATTCAGATCCCTGGTGCAGACATGACACCAAGTGACAAGCCATGCTGTGGCAGGCGTCCCACGTATAAAGTAGAGGAAGATGGGCATGGGTGTTAGCTCAGAGCCAGTCTTCCTCAGAAAAACGAGGAGGATTGGCAGATGTTAGCTCAGGGTTAATCTTCCTTGAAAAAAAAGAAAAAAAATCAGACAGATCAGATATGATTAGAGATAGAACTCACCAAAACAAAATATCAATCACATTTTCCATAATTATTCATCTTACAATCTTAATGCTGAATTAGTTGTTTTATTTATCTTCTGACATCATGACCCTCCTCCCTTTCACCTCCTCCAAAAATTTCTCTGTGTGTTTCAGTCAGGTCTTAGAGACTATCGCCCAAAAGCCAACGGAAAAGAGTTCATTTTAACTCTGTTCTCGTTTTCTCAAAAAATATTAAATGTAGCAACAGGTAAGACATTTGAGGATAGATATTATGGCCCCTCTTCCTTATGAATACCTAGTGCATAGGTTTGCTATGCCATACGTCACTTTTTAACACAAGCTCTTTCTGTGGCTTCTACATGCAGGTGACAAAGTGCTTCCCAATGGGAAACACAGGAAGTCAAAGCTGACTCTATGAAATCTAGGGGAGGAGTCTGCATGGGGTGAATGGATGGGGAATTTGCACATAGTAGGTTCTCAATAAATAGCTGTGGAATTACAAAATCCTACTCAAATTGAAAACATAATTTGATATGCAAAGATATCAGTTTACTAGTTCTAATAAGAATCTTGATGAACAGTGAAAGTCACTATTAATGTTGGTTGAGAAATATGGAGTATCATCACCCATTCCTAATGAAATATGGAGGTTTGATTCATTTTGTTCATTTCCATCCCTATTTGAGTGTTTTACAAATTTGCCCTCCTATTCTACCGAAGCTAATCATGAGCCATCCTGCTGTCACATTATGTTTCTTCAATTTGATTATAGTTAGAAAGGGGCAATATGACCCAAAACAACAAAATACAGCACCATATTGGAAACATTTTAAGTATTAAAGCAATACCTTACATCTACACCAACTTTCCATTCGGAAAGGCTATCACTCTAATGGGCTAACTTTTATAAGCCTTTAAAACACTATCTTGACACTTGTTAAGACTTTATTTTCAATGTTACTAAAATCATCATGAAATTGTTTTTTATGTAGATGAATAGACTAAGTCCCAACATTAAGAACACAAGAGTAAAACAACAGCCTATCTATTCAAAGACTTCTAATTTTATATTATCTTTGCTCTTCACCTTCAGTCTTATTTTGCTTAGTCATATTTCTTCATTAGCTTGTTTTTCCATAAGTTTCCAAATTAAATGCAATTACTTAAAAGGAATCAATAACACAGCTAAGACAGTTCAGACCACCACGGTTGGTTCCTAAAATAATTCTCAATCTTTTTACCAGAACAATGTTAGTCAAGTTTGAAGAATATTTTAAGAGGCCCTAAATCAGATTAAGTGCTGACTTTCAGGTCTTCATATCTCGGAATGCTGCCAGATAGCAATCTCTGCGATTGAGTCATTTTGCATTAGGAGAGCTTATTCTGATGATGCCCAAATGACTCATGGCTTCTAATCCTCTTAAAAAGAGCCATGAGACCTGCAATGTTAATTACATTATGGGGCATAGTGGAAGAGTATTTAATGGAAATGGATCCAAATTATGCATCTGAGGCTCCCGTCTGCAGAGTCATTTTGGAGTGTAGGTTTGTCCTCACAGGGAAGACATCTTGGTCTCATGGCACTGGAGTTGTTAGGTTTTTACTTTGCAAATATATCTTTAACAAATGAAATACTAGCTGACATGACCACGTAATTAGAACATATGTAATCTGGCCTCATCGGGCCAGGCTGTGGTAGAAAACAATTGTGTTGGGCTTAAATGGAATACCGGGTACAGATTTCATTCTGAATGAAGCATGTTATAAGAAACGGTCATTTCCCCTGAGCATGAATGATAAATCTGGTGGACAGCCTGCTCCAGCCAATGTTTGTTTGATGGAAGGAGATTTTGTTATGCCTTAACCAAATAGACACTACCCACATTAATCAAGGACTGTTTGGTGTCTGTGTTCTTAGAAGCGTGAAACAAAGGAATTCTGTTTAGTGAACTTTGTCTGGAAATGCTGAGTTTTATCCACAAGAAAATCTCTTTCACTTCTCATTTTATGCATCTACTTTGGTGGGACATGCATCTTTGCTGAAATAAAAGAATCAGATTATCTCAATCCAAGACCTATATTCTTATTTGCTGTGTAGGTTGCATAGATATAGGGCTTTATTCTTCATTTACCCAAGGCATGCTTTGAAAGGGTTTTGGCTTTTTCCAAGCTAGAATTTATTCAGTTTAATCCTGTTAAATAATGAGGACAACTGCTATTGGCCACTCTGAGTTCTAGGAGCATCTTAGAGAGAGGAGATAATATGCATCAGTGCCAGCTATTTAATCTGCAGCCTTATAAATCAAAAAGGCTACCTTTCCTAGGTACAAATCTGTAAAACCAGAGCCCAGATGCTGGAGTCTGTTGAGCTCATACCCACAAGGAAATGGCCCCACCACCTCAGACCTTCTGAGTAACAGTAAAGAAAGGGAGGGGACTATAAAAGATGGTTTTCCTGAGGCAGGGAGACCAACTGCCATGGGATAGAAAAGATCAGCCTCTGAGACAGGTAGAGAAAGGAGAAAAGCAGGAAGGAGAATTAGTGGTGGAATGGAAACAATGGTAGAGGAAAAAAACAGTGCCTGGGAATTGTAAGGCTTTTCTTAAGGCTATTCTGTCACAGATTCTCCTAGTCCTTGGGAAAATCACAGTAATTTTATTTCATTTTGTCTAAAATATACAAATAGTTATAAAATATTCAATAATAGCGTTAAACCAAAAGTAGTCCTTAACTGTCCTTCCTCAAATTCCAGGCACCTCCCCAGGAGTCACTGCTGTAATCAGGTTAGCACCTTCCCGAGCCTCCGCAGCTGCTTGCTGGGAGTTGGAGGGTGGGTGCTGAAACCCAGCTTGTGCCCACACTCCAAGATGTGTGCCCTGGTGCGAGACTGCCACTGTCCAGAAGAAGTTTCCCCTTTTCCAATTCATCAAAGACCAGCAGTGGTTCCGTACTCTTCCAGGATCTCTGCTGTGCGTTTATATACATAAATTTAGAGATATCATTTAGTTTTGGGTTTTTTTATTACACATGTTGTTTTGTAATTTACCTTTTTAACTCAAAAATATATCTTAGAAGTTTTTCCAATTCAATAAATCATAGGTTTACCTCATCCTTTTTACCTGCATTTTTTGTATAGACCCATAACTGAGACCCCAAAAACTCAATTTAGGCTGTTTCCCACCTTTTGCCACTACAGCTGGTATGGTAGACATCCTTCTCCGTGAAACTCTTTCCACGAGATGTTTTGGAGAAATGGGTAACTCAAGTAGTTTTGTTCTGCAGAACATCTCACAGACAATGATGGGGGTCATTGGAAGCCTTGTAAAAGACAGGGCTTCTGTTCTGTCCAGGCAAGAGAGGGCCCTACCCCAGGCCCCACATTTTAGAGGCCCTCCTACAGCACAAAAACCAATAAAAATAAGGGATTTAAAGAGCCCCTGGGCATGTTGGTCACTTGGGATTCAGTGCTCTGTGCTAGCATCATTATTTATAATCCTAACAATCCACTCAAGTGACTAACACTGGTCAGGCCCCAAAGAAACACTGCTCCACATTGCATGCCCTGTGTTTTGAAACGGCTACTGCGCCTCCATGCTGAGTAGGTTTGTCGATGTGCCACTGCCACCATCAGACAAACACCCTTCCACAGTGCAAGAATGGTTTGAACAGGGAAAACAAGAAAAAAGAAGATTTTAACTCGCTGAATCTTTCTTCTGACAGCATGAAGTCAGAGGGTCTTCAGTACAACCATCTCCCAAGAGCACTGAGTACCCCTTGTCTTGCTTCTCTTCGTGTTCCCAGAAATATCCACAAATTACTATGGTATTCACAATAGTTACATGTGGCAGCTTAGGAGCAATTTACAATATTAAACAAATAATGTAACTCTAAAAATTATATTACAAATACATGTATATATGTAGTTTTGACATATGATGCAAAGAATAATACTGATTCTTTTTCCTTTTATTGAGATATAATTATAATCGACATATAACATTTTATTAGTTTTAGGTGTACAGCGTAATGATTATATATGTGTGTGTGTGTGTGTGCATATATGTATGTTAAGAAATAATCACCAAAATAAGTTTAGTTGACATTCATAACCACACATAGTTACAAATTTTTTCTTGTGATGAGAACTTTTAAGGTCTACTCTTAACTTTCAAATATACAATATTAATGTATTATATTAATGTATGTATGTATAATTAATGTATGTATAATATTCATGTAATATAATGTATATAATGTCACCATGTTGTACATTACATCCCATGACTTATTTATCTTATAACTGGAAGTTTGTACCTTTTAACCACCTTCACCCATTTTGCTCACCCTCCAACCCCCATCTCCGGTAACCACCAATCTGTTCTCTGTATCTGTGCGTTTGGCTTTGTTTTTTCTTGGTTTTTTTTGAGAGTCCACATATAAGTGAGATCGTACAGTATTTGGGTCTCTCTGTCTGACTTATTTTACTTGGCATAATGCCCTCAAGGTCCATCCATGTTGTTGCAAATGGCAGGATTTCCTTCTTCTTTATGATTGAATAATATTCCTACATATATATATATATATATATATATATATATATATATATATATACACACACGTGAGTGTGTGTGTGTGTGTATTTTCTTTATCCATCAATGGACACTTAGGTTGTTTCCATGTCTTGGCTGTTGTGAATAATGCTGCAGTGAACCTGGGGCTGCAAATGTCTTATAACCAATTCTTTGTATTGGCAACTATATGGACATCAAACACTAAACTGTGGTTAGTTTACTTTTACGAACGTACATAGTCCTTAAAAACTCTTATCAACTAATAATATTTAAATAAAAATTTCAAAAAATTATGTATAAGCTTTCTAAAACAATTTTTATTTTAAATTTTGGTAGATATTAATTTTAACTTATATATTACCGTTCAAATTTAATAACTGCCTTAATACTTAAAAATATACACTTTTGGAAGCATTTATAAAAGTTCTAATTTTAACATTTCCTTTATCACATTTTTGAAACTTCCAAAAAGTTTCAGATACTTCACAATAAAAACATGCACATGTATATACAACATAGTCAAAACTAAAGTCATTAGAAACTATATAATGTGTTTGCCGAAAATATGCTCTGTGAAAAAATATTATAATATAAAAATTGCTAGAAGGGCTCAAAGAAAAGAAGAATTTGAGAAGTTCAACAACTTTTTTTTTTCTTTTAAAGATTGGCACCTGTGCTAACATCTGTAACCAATCTTCTTTCTTTTTTTTTTTTCTTCTCCCCAAACCCCCAGTACATCGTTGTATATTACAGTTGGGAGTGCCTTCGGTTGTGTATGTGGGACACTGCTTCAGTGTGGCCTGATGAGCGGTGCCATGTCCGCGCCCAGGATCCAAACAAGTGAAACCCTGGGCCGCTGAAGCAGAGCGAGCGAACTTAACCACTTGGCCACAGGACTGGCCCCAAGAAGTTCAACAACTTTTAATTTTATTTCTGTGCTTCCTGTTAGCCTGAGGCCCACATGGAAGCAAGAAGTTTTGCATTTCTCTTTAACGAAAAGTGAGAAACATACAAATTTCTCAAGAAAAGCAAAATTCTAAAAGAAGTTTCTCATGTGGAAGTCCATAGCAACATTATTATAGCGAATGCAATAATGAATGTTTGACTTTTATTTTTGGTGTAGTTACCAAAGAGTTGAAATAAATTAGAAGTTCATGAAAATGATTCTGTTACCCAGCAAGGGACCTTCTGGTGATCCAATGTAAAACAGATCCAATTTCTTTTTGGAGAAAGTCAAGAGTTTGCCACCACCCAAAAATTTGAGGGTGGTTTTCTAAATCTCTGATGAATAGGCCAGGTTATAATTATGTAACTATTGCTTCCTACTGTTCTTGACTGTCACATGTAGATAAGGAACTAGAAATTGCTAGATGTACAGGTCTTCAATACACATCTGCAGAGCTGAATAAGATCAGTTCCTCCACGACTTAAATGGGTGGCAGCTGTGACTGAATGCTCTTTAGTATATGCTGGAGGAAGCCATGGGGGTCTCCTTGTTGGAAAGCTCTTTATCCCAACATGGAATTCCGGCAAGTTAGTGTCCTACCAATTTTTGCAGCATTGCTTTCCTTCTTTAATTTCCCCAAAGCTCTTCATCTGGGTCTTGGAGCAGAACACTTCTGTGATAAATTGACCTGACTTAAGCCAATGTAAGGGCTAAGTTAAATTAAAAGAGCATTTGGTTGCCAGCAAATCCATTTAGAGATTTAAAAATATTTACCTCTTGCTAAATATGGCAAGCTCTGCATGTTTAGTCAGAATAATAAAGTTGTCTCCAAGAGTTGTAAAGAGGGCCAACTGCAGTAGTTTCCATAGTATGAAATGTAACTTAACATCATTGTGAAAGGAAAAGACTGCAAGGCATTTCCAGTCCATCCTCTGCCCCCTCCAAAAAAAAAAAATTATTTTCCAGACTTTGACTCATCACACAGGTCCCAGGTTAATTCTTACATACACTTTCTGACAATGTACACCGTCTTCTCTCAGCAGGGCCTAGCTATCCTGCACACTTTGGAAATTTTGATTGAAGTGTAGCCATTTTATACATCTCATTTTTCATGGATGATAAATATGAGAATTCATTTTGGGATCAAAATAGAACATTTCAATGCTAGACTCGACATTATCATTGTCTGTAACTGTCAAAACAAAACCTGATAGGATGACAGATCGTCTTGTTAAAACAGCTTCGCTTCAGCAGTTTGGAACTTACAGGCAATTTAGTCACGCTGGCCGCAAGTCCCATCTAGTACCAGGGCATCATTTGAAACAATACATATGCATGAAATACAGTTTTCATTTATGAAATAAAGTCCATGAGCTCATTAACCATGAACAGGTATTGGGTCTCGCATAAGTAAGATCCCTTCTAATATTAAATTTTTAGAGATATAGGATTGTTATGGGGCAAAACTCTTTATTCCATGATTTAAGGATTTTGTATGGGATATATTTTATCATTGGAAATAAATAAAGTATAATCAGCACTTTATTATTTCATTATTGCAAATTTTCAGTTACCTTAAAAACTTTTTAACTCAAACTTTTCATCTTATTTACAGCTCTCACAATGAAATATTTACCTGATTTTATTCACAGTAACACATATGCATGGGTCACCTTCTCCTTTCACATGCAATGAGACAAGTATCATGAGAGCACCCTTTCAAGGCAGCGACTCCCCATAATTTAACAGCAGTGTGAGTTGGTATTTGTATTTCCACTGAGCAGATCTATAAGAATGTTCATTCATTCATCCCACACTTACTGCACATGAATTTTCTTATAGGGACTGTGGACAAAGTTCTGTTAGACTGACCAGGGCAATACTATGCATTAGGTAACACTTGGTTTCAGGATCCCTCAGCCCTCTTTGTTCTATCCCTCTACCTTCAGAAGTACTCCTTTTCCCAGGACCCAGGCTTCTTCCACTATTCCAAGTGGGAAAGGAAAGCATTAATGATGATTAGGAAACTGTATGATTTAAAGTTTTGAATCTCTTCTCATAATACTTCTATTTTTTAAGAAAGAACTATAGGAGAGGACTCTAAGGGAATAAAAACTTTGATGGTGAAATTTCTGGCCATGAACTATTTCACTATGAACTAAAAATGTTCTGTGACTTTCCTGATGATTCTCAAATCATCATGCAAAGATCATTTGTCTGTTGTTCTCGTAAGATGGTCAATTTTGTTAAGTTAATAAAGTATCACAAACAATTCCACCATTTACATATGATGCTGTTTAAAAAGACTCAACAATACGTCATTCTCCATTCTCTAATACATTACTCTCCAATTGGGCTTGGACCAATTGAGGGATGTACGTGAATGTTAGATGGAGACAGGAAAAACAGTAGTTTTACTATTTATCAAACCTGGAATAAAAAATTTGGCTTGAATGTGCAGACACAATGGGCTGAATGAAATGTATGGCCCCAAACATTTGATTCTAAGGGGTTCTAGAAAGTCATAAAAATTGGTGAAACATCAGCTTTAATTTTTTTTTAAATTATACCTCAAAATTAATAGATTATATAAGGGATGGGTCACTAACTTCGAACAAGTGAGCTGGAAACATGCACAACAGTAATCTGGGTGTCAGGAAATCTCTACGTTGAAGAAAAACAGCACCAAAGATGCAAGCCAATAGTCATGCTCTGTCTTATTTTTCTGCTTTGTCCAAAAGTCATAGTGCTATGGGCAATAGAAACAGCTTAGATTCTGGGATCACAAAGACCTGGAATCAAAGCCTGATTTTACCCTGGTTTTCCCATATATAAAATTAAGAAGTTAAGACTTACCTTCACTGGGCTGTTTGGGGTTTACAGGAGTTGATATGAGTCTAACTCGTCTAACACTGAAAATGTTCCTTCCCCTTCTCTCTTCCTTCCACCACGGGCCCACTCCCCCTCCCCAGAGCAAACCACAGAATTCGGATTGTGGAGCCCCCTGCTGAACCCCTCTGCAGAACTTCCAGGAATTTTAGCTCCAGTTTGAGGAAATGAAATTTAAATTTGGGAAAATGGAAATAACACCATTTAGCAGATACTGTTTTAATATACATTATATACTATAAATTATCTCATTTCATCCTAATAGTAACCCTATTAAGTATATGCTCTAACGACACCTAGATGAGGAAACTAGGCATGGAGACCTGACCCAAATCACAGAGAAGAAAGGTCTAGAACTAAGGGTGAGGAGTGCTCATCCGCTGTGAGTGGGAGAACATTAAAGCTTTTGTTAAAACAAAAAGGTCAACATTTAGTGCATTACACATTGATAACAGTTGAGTTCACTAATTTTAAAAAACCGTCTTACCAAAGTATCTACACTTCTTTAACTCTTACACCATTATTTTTCAATCAAATCACATAGAAGATAATATCCATTATTTTCACAAAAAGGCAACATGTTGATTTTTAGTAATGCCCAATTGACTAGATATCTGCTGTTTTCATGTTTTATTCTCAGTTGTTCTCCAGCACCCAGCAGAGTATCAAGGCTGGCCTGACAATGACAGGAGCTGGACCAAGGATTTGTTCTGATGGATTAAGATGGACCATTCCTGACCAAGTCAGAAGATACCTTTAACCTAATGCATAAACAAAACTTAAGCCTGCAGGAGAAGGCTCAAGCCCTAGGGAGAGCGTTGCATGTGTTCACCAAATCGGGAGGAACCAGAGGTGGGGTCAGAGCAAGAGGCCCTGGAAGCAAGGTGAAGATGAGAAAGGTGGGGAAGTGAGGGCAGGAGGGAGGGAAGGTGCTGGGGAGTGTCCTTGAACCATCTGGTCTTAGAGATTCAAATGTATTAGCGAGATATTTCCTGGTACAATAATGAGACATTTTGACTTAAAGGGTCGGGGAAGGGTGAAATTATCTATGCTTGGAGCTGTTCTCTCCATCTGACGTGCAGACTCTAACAGGGAGCTAGCACCCAACTGGTGGAAGCTCTTCTTTTTCCATGCTTCAAACCCAGTGGTAAAAAGATCAGGCTCTGTATATCTAATCTTCCAAACTCAAACCTATGAAGTAGCTGTAAGTGTCACTGCCTCCAACTCCTTCAAGGTTTATTTTCTCACGTTCTATTTCCCCATGCCTCAGAGAAAGAACACCATTAAAGAAGCTAATTCATATATTATGTTTTTGCATATAACTATAATTTTATATAATGTCCCAAGGTCCTAACACTCCCTTTTCTCTTCTTGCCTGGTGGGTCACAGAAGCCAATGACTCAAATAATAAACAGGAAGAGACACACTAGAAGCTGGAAGCAAAGGTCTCTGTGAATCAGAGATGACTCACTGCCTTCATCAATGATGTCATTTCCAAGGATAGCTTGGCTTTTGTTGTAGACTGAATTGTATCCCCAAAAATGCACATGTTTAAGCCCTAACCCCAAATATGACTGTTATTTGGAGGTAGAATCTTTAGGAGTTAATTAAGGTTAAATGAAGTCATAAGGGTGAAGATCTAATCCAATAGGACTGCGGTCTTAGAAGAAGAGAGAGACAGACGTCTCTCTCTTTCTGACATGTGAGGACACAGCAAGAAGGTAGCTTCTACAAGCCAGGAAGAGGGCCCTCACCACAAACCAAACCCTGTGGGAACCTTGATCTTAGACTCTCTAGCCTCCAGAAGAATGAGAAAATAAACTTCTGTTGTTTAAGCCACTCAGTCTATGGTATTTTGTCATGACAGCCCAAGCAGACTAAGACAGCTTTCATCAAGGATTTTGTCAGTAAGAAAGACAAGAGTCTATTATGAGACTTAAGCAGCCCTGGAGCAACCTGGAATGTTTTAGAAAGTGTCCCAATCTGACAGAAAATTTTAGCTGTCATTTATTGAGTGATTAAAGCCAGGGACTGTGCTGTACACCCACACTCACACATGCATGCTTGCACACATGAGAGCACACACATGCACATAATGCACACACACTCACGTTAAATCCTCAGTGTAATTCTATCAGATTGATATCATTTCCCCTATTCTAATGATTCATGAAATTGAGTCTCAGAAATGTTGAGCAATTTGCCAAAATGTACACACCTAATGGATCTAAGATCTAAAGCCAGATCTCCAAAGTCTATCCTTTCAACCATTATCTTCTACTGAATCTCGGCAAAAGGTCTATCTTTGGGATTATGTCAGAATCTCTTTTGTGCTGCATGCCTTCAGACTAATCAGAACTACCTTGACCAAGATCCCTGTCCATCCCAGATATGTCCATTTCAGTCACATGTTGGGCACTAGGAGGAGGTAAGCTCCTCAAATCAGGTTATGTAGGAAGCTTCAAACCCAACCTATATATATTCTCAGTCTTTTCCATATTTACCTACAACAAACTCTTCTGAATGTTCTGCAGGGAAACCTACAGGGACTCAGCATGGAAGTATTTAAGTCTAATATGTTACATCTGAAAGGAATCATCAAAACATACTTTTATGGCTTTTTCCTTTTTTTCTTTTTCAGCCTCTGTCATCAGTCACCAGTAGACCGTCATACTAGCCATAGAGTGAACACATCACAATCACAGTTGCCATTTCCACAGCCTGAAAGAAATGCCTCCAAAGCACAATATCCAGTGGACAGCTAAATGAAATTCAACACGGCTTAGTGTTGCAGGAGCCATTTCCTTGCAGGCTCTGAGCAAAGCAAGCTGTTTTTTCTGGCACCATCTATTTTCTCCTGAAGCAAGATCGTAGGGCTGGAAACATAAAGTAATCTAGTTAATGCAAAATATTTCCTCCACCCCTAACTGAGCCTACTCTGAATGTGTGCCAAAATAGCTATTAGCAGTGATTAGAAGTGTGAGACAACCAAGATGAGATTCTCTCAGGAACAAAGAGAGAAGTACCTTTCCACCCTGGGCTCATCAATGCTAATAAAAGATCAGCAAAGAGCCCAGTCAGCTGTGGACTAAAGAACCAGGAGAGAGACAGCTCAAGAACCTTTCTTCTGATTAATTCATCAGCGGCATGTGGTATGGAAAAGTCAAGCAGAGTATTTTTTTTCATGATGATCTTTTGATGAGGAGTCAGAAACAAAACAAAGCAAAATTCTAACTCCATCTCTTGTAAGTAGACTTCATCTCATTCTAAATCAAAGCCAGTTCAAGCTATTGTTACTTGCATTGACTGCTCCTACATTCATCCAATTGTGCATAGCAACCTACACTTAGAGCTATAGAACTTAAGCTAGAATTGTTCCAAAATGGTGCTAAATGGTGCTTCCTAGGAGCATCCTGAATCCTCCACAGTCATAGGATTATAACTAGAAGACAAGGCAAGGTGCATCTTGTATTTCCACCTTATTTTGTTTGGGAAATGGCAACTTCCAAATTAAAGTCTGGGCTAGTATTCCTGGGACGACAATCTAATTCTGGGAAGATGGTGAATGTCAGGCCTGGACTGATCTGTCTTTTCACAGTAATACTTGGAAATGGAGTTAAGAACAGTAGGGAATGTTATGTTGTTTTGTTTGCTTGAACATTTTTTCCTGTGGGTCAGCACCTGAACTTGGGGAGGCAGGTGAACCTCGGGCCTGTGTTGTAGAATAATATAAAAATGGGGGGGGGTACTTAGCCACAACTTCTCTGTCAAGGCAGCACACACACTTTGGCTATTATCTACAGCAGATGCATCTGCCCTACATGGGTTAGGCACTAAAGATCTAGGGTACTTGGTAGTACTGTGCTGCCCAATGAGATTGGGATGCCATACGGACTGTGTTTCCTGTTGTATGTTTCCATAAGGCTAAGTATGTGCCATATTAGATTGCATCTCAGTGAGTTTGATTGCCAGTTGATTTTGGACACTTACTCACTGCAATGTTATTGACCAGCTTCCCTTCAAATATGGCAACCTCTGAGGGATCTAATTGAGCCACATTAATTTCAATTTTTCGTTTAAGAGTTGACCTAGAAATCTCAGATAAACTTGATGTTCCCACTAACTTTGAGCTAGCCTTATTTTTCTAGGAATCAAAGTCAGCCAAAGGGAGGGGGAGTCAAAAAGGATTAGAATTTTGCAAATTTGGTCAGATTTTCAGTCAAATGTTGAGAATTAAATGATGACACAGAGAAGACCCACACAAGACCCATTTTTTATTAATAGCAAGTTATAAACCTATCATCTTAAACATTTTTACCTTGTCATTATACACAGTAATCCTGGGACTTATCAGATAGTTATCTCTGAAATCAAGACTAGCATAACCGATGTTCACAGAAAGTTACGTACACCCCTGGTGTAAACGGAGTGGTCTCAAGCTTAGAATAGCTAGTGGCTTCTCTGAAGCGAGAGCCAAGGTTGTACAGCAAAGATAATACATGTATTATCTGACATCCCCACATCAAATTCTCATACAATGGGCTTCATGAAAGTGGATAGAAAACCATATTAAGCCCTCACAATAAGGCTAAGTGCATCAGTAAGTGTTTGGTCAGGAAAATGGAAACCAATCTGAGTGTTTTAGCTTCTTGCAGTATCAAAGAAGGTGATTCACAGGAACTTATTTGGAAGTCACTGCAAACATCACATCCCCATCTGCCTATGGCTCTATCAGCTGCTGCCACAGGAGAGTAATGTCTTCCCTTTCTTTTCCTCCCTTCAAACATCATTCAGATGACTCTTTTTGGTGAAATGTAAACCAGAAATGTCAAAGGAATATGGAAATATAGTTTTTGGGTTTCTAGCCATTAAGATACAAGTTAGAGTTTAGAAGATTTGAGATGCTAAGTATCAATGGACAACATTTGGCATACTCAGAAAGAAAAGCAAACCACCTCAGAACAAGCAAGAAGGGGGTCATGAAGTATTCACCTATACTATGTCTTTGAAAAGTACAGGTCTAGAGAGCAATGCCAATTATAATATGAGCAAGATGACAATAAACAGTGTGGCAACTAGTAAAAAAAAAATGAAAGAGAAATAATGGAGGAAGGAAGGAAAGAAGGAATAAAGGAAAAAAGATAACAAATAAAAGTGAGTCACTAAAAAAGAAGAACTCATTCTGGAAGAAGACACTACCCCAGGGAGGAAATAAAACCTACAGATGCTTTAAGCTACAGAAGAACTTACGAATGGAAACTCAATAAAACTTGAAGAATTCCAAATCCAGATGGCAAAACAAAAGAATAAGATAAGAAGAAAAATCTTAAAGTGAAGAAAGCAAGTTGAAAACTACAAGACCATTAGAGAATTAATTATTGTATAAGAAAAAGCAAGGCTATAAATAGACTTGCTAAGAAACAAATTATTAGAATTCAGCAGAGGCCTAAGATAATAACAGCAAAGGTAGAGGAAATATTTAAAGAAATTAGATAAAAGATGATAGATACATGAGGAATTTCAGGTCTGGAGAAAAATGGCAAAAACTAGATTTTTAATCTCCCTCTCCTTATTTCTCCCAAAAAACATGACAATCAACAAGGAGGACAAATTCAGCATTTCTAAGAAACTGAGAAAATGCAACCTTCAAATTACTTGTTACTAGACAGAAAAAGAAAAAAAGAAAAGGAAACCCAGAGCTCTTGCCACAGCAATCCCCTCGGTGTGAAGCTTGGACAAGGGAAGGCTTAAAAGACTCCTTGCAGAAAAGCAGACGACCACCTTCAGAAAGAAAAATTGCATGAATAAATGCCCAATAAGGAACCCAGACCAGGACTTCATAGTTTATAGCCTTAAGTAGGGGAAGGGAACCAGAAGGGGCAGCTTAGAGAAATGATTGCTTGTAAGAAAAATTAGATATACACAGAGGTGATACACCTTTGAGATGACTCAGTGAAGAAAAGGAGGAAATGAGACAGAAAAATTAAGAATTTTTCAGAAACAAAAGACATGTCAACCCTGCCTTACCCACCACCAATACTACTATCCATAAAATAAACGGCACAGAAGGGGCACAAACTAGGAATCCTGTTCATGAAATGAGTAGGAATAAAGAACAACAGATCACCCTCATATAAAATGACTGCAACATGAGGGAAAATAAATAAATAAATACATAAATAAAAAACCTTCCTGCCTTGAAAAGATCTGACCAAAAAACTAAACATGAAATTGAAGAAACTGTAGTACAAGACTTCAGACTATATTACAAATCCTCAATCAAGAATCTGGGGATATGGCAAAATGCCTTGCATCAGAAATAAAAAAGCCAGAAAAGAAATGCATAGAAAAGCAGGAAGAGATGAAATGAGAGCTGATTGGATTCAGGAAAGAAATAAAAGATAAAACAAAATCTTATAAAGTTAAGATTAAATTACAAGGTATCCAATGGAGAATAAATTCAAATAAAAAGTTAATAAAAGGAATTAAGAAAATAAAAAAAATCAAGAGAAGAAATATGAGATAAAGAAGGGAATAAAAGTGTCAGAAAGAAAGTAAATAGAAATGGAAGACAGACAAGTGAGGTTAAACCTATATACAATAGGTGTTCTGGGGAGGAAAGTCAAAACAATTGAACAGATCTAATATTTGAAACTAGAAATTCAAGAAAAATCTCCCAGAAATAAAATAAATGCCCCAACACATTCTAGTAAAGCTAGTAAACTTTAAAGATAAAGAAAAAAATCATTTGTGTCTCCAGGGAAAAAGAAAAAAGGAAAGAAAGAAAAAGAGAGGAAGGAAGGAAAGAAGGAAGGAAGAATTTACAAAAGTAGAGGAAGCAGACTGAGATTTCTCAAAATAAAATACAAAGAAAGGCAGGAGGGGAGTATAAGTTTCAAGAAACTTAAGGAGAGAGGATCAAAGATATTTATCCAGCCAAAACTCCCTAAAAGTAGTAAGGCCATAGAAAAACAGTATTTTATATGCCATAATTCAGGGAATACATGAATACTTCCAGAGGAATCTTCCAGAGGAATCTTCCAGAGGATGGCTTTCATCCAGCCGAAGGATCACTCCAAAACTTTGCAAAAGGACTTGGAGTAAAAGTTTCATATTTTTAATTGAAGAGCTTAGAACAATAAAAGGACAGGGTCATGAATTAAAGTATAATATGTCAACATATTCTGGCAAAGTAGAAAGTGCAACTAAAAACAAGACAGGACAGAAGAGGAAAGGGAGAAAGAAGGATAAGATCATTGACTATTGTCAATGGGAGTGAAAGGGTACCATTTAAGGCTGACAGATGGTGAGAAGTTAAAAAAAAAAAGAAAGAGGACTTAAAGGCACTATGAAAAGTATTAATCCAAAGGTAACCACTAAAATAAACATTTACCTTCTTAAATCCCAAAGAAAAATTTTAAAAAACAAGATGACCACACCAAATAAAGAAATAGGCACAGGAAATATAGCATATATGCAAATTAGTTTCTGCATAAAATAAGAGGCAGAATTGAGACCATACATAATAGTTATATCAATAAATGTAAATAGGATCAAAGAAAATGCCTATGAAAAGAAAAAGATTTTCAAATTGGCCCATAAAACAAAATACAACTCTCTACTATATACAAGACACGCTTAAAATGCAGTGATGATTGGGCCAGCTCCGTAGCTGAGTGGTTAAGTTCACACGCTCCGCTGCAGTGGCCCAGGGTTCAGATGCTGGGCGCAGACATGGCACCGCTTGTCAGGCCACGTTGAGGTGGCGTCCCACATGCCACAACCGGAAGGACCTGCAACTAAGATATACAACTATGTACAGGGGGGGTTTGAGGAGATAAAGCAGAAAAAATAAATAAAATGCAGTGATGCACTAAAGCTAAAAATAAAGAGACGGATAAATATGTGCTAGGCAAACAGAAGCAATAAGAAACTAGAGGTTGCAATCCTGATACCAGACATGGTAGACTTCAAGGCATAGAACATTAAATGAGACAAAGAACGATACTTTTTAATATTAAAAGACACATTCCACATAAAGATCTGATAGTTTGAATAACTATGCATTGAACAACCCAGCAACTACAGATATAAAACAAAAACTATAGGCAATGTAAAGAGAAATAGAAATACAGTAGTAATAGATTTTAACATATCACTCTCAATATGAGACAAAGCAAATAGACAAAAATAATAAAAGATTTAAACAATATAATCAATAAGATTGATCTTTTGGAAATATACCAAACACTATACACTGATAATAAAGTATATTATTTCTTTTCAAATGCATGGGACATTCATAAAAACTTGGAAATATACCAGGGTATTAGTAGAAACTTTTAGGAAATGCTTCCTAGCTATGATTAAAATTCCAGGCTCAATAAAAGAAAGTATTGAAAAATTTTACTACCTAAAAGTGAAAAAAAATGCATAGTAAAGTACATCATAATCAAATTCAAAAGACATGATGATCTGAGGGAAAATATTAATAATATATATTGCAGATAATAAACTAAAGTCTTTAACTTACAAAGTTTTCAAAATTAAGGGAAAAATATTTCTGTTCCCAAGCAAGATGGAGTAACAGGGGATGAATTTACATTCTCCTGAAACAACTTTTAAAAAGCAGAAAAAATCTCTTGAAAACATGCTTATCAAGCAACAAAAGGCAATGGTTCTTGATATTTGAGAAACAAATGAGATAAGGCATGTCATCATTCCATCTCACAGTCTTGAGTGGGCTTCCTGGACACGGCACAAGGAGGAAAAACCCTGGTGAACTCCCATATTTGAACAGACAGGTTTAAGAATCAGGGGGACCAAGTCATTGACAGTTTGTAAGGCAGAGTATTGGGACAAGAGAGCTGCACCAAGAAAGAATTCTGGATATCCGCAAAAGTTCCCCCTCAAGCATTCAGCAGTATTGATCAACACATGAATGTGAGGAAACTATCCACAGCCAGGAAGAGAATTACATAAAAAGGCTAGAGAGAGCAGTACCTCACACTCACAGAGAGCCAAAAATAGTGCCTATTCCCACCAGCCAGACTAGATAATCTCATAATTTACAGGGCTTTGAGTAAAGTACTCAGGAAGATCTTGCTTCAGTAATGGGGAATAATAAGCTTTGCTCCAGACTTGTGTAACAAATCATATCAGCAAGAACAAAAAAAATCAAACTGTTTCTAAGTTAATTGTACCACCATATCATGAAAGATTTTTAAAAACCTTAATATTTATTGAAAAACATATCCATCACCCAACCAGGTAAGGAGTATAATGTTTGATTTCCAATTAAAGATGAGCAAGCATACATAAATCAGGCGAAGATGACCCATAATGGGGCAATAATCAATAAATTGAAATCAAACCAGAACTGTTACATGATATTAAAGCAGCCAGTAATTGTATTCCATATGTCCAAAATGTTAAGGACAGACATGGAAGATAGCAAAAAGACCCAAATAAAACTTCCAGAGATGAAAACTACAATTTCTAAGGTGAAAAATACACTGGATGGAATTAATGGCCCATTAGATATTGTTGGGGGGTGGATATTGTGGGGGCCTGGAATTGGCCACCCCAAGATATGTCTCTTTGGCATGATGATTATTTGGGGCTGATTGCTTTTAATTAACTGGGACAGGGAAGGAGGCTCTGAGGGGTGGAACTTGCTTGCCCTTTGTTAGGAGACATTTACATTGTAAAGGACATCTCCATCTGTAAAGATATCTCCCTCTCTACCAGGAAGAAGCGGGGATGAGCTTATCTCTAGAAACTCTTAATCAATGCCAAAGGCAAGGACTTAAATCTGCATAATAATCTTATTCCCGTCTCTGGTAACCTCCTGTAACTGACTCCCCCTACCCCCAACATCCTCCTTTGTCCTCACCTGAATATGATATTTAAGGTGGGGGCTTCAGCCATTTTGGCGAGTTGCTAAGCTTGCCTGAGCCTCTCCCATGTATACATGTTATAAAGCTTTGTTTAATTTTCTCCTGCTATTCTGTCTCATGTGAATTTAATTCATTCTCCGGCCAGACAAACCCAGAGAGGGTAGAGGAAATGTCTTCCTCCCCTACAATATCAATGATGTTGAAAGTCTAGCATTAGAAACTACCTAAAATGAAACTCAGAGAAAAAGGAATAAAAAAACATTAAAAGTGCTTAAAAGGCTTAATGTGTGGTTAATTGGAGACACCAAAGTGGAGAAGCGGGACAGAAAAAATATTTGAAGAAAGTGGCCAAAATCTATCCAAACTTTATGAAAACTATAAACCCACAGATCCAAAGATTTAAATGAACCCCAAGAACAAGAAAACCAAAGCCCAACATAATCAAATTACACAAAACAAAACAAAACAAAAGTGATAAAGAGAAAATCTTAAAAGCAGCCAAATTAAACAGGCATGTTACACACAGAGATTAAAATAAGAATGATATCTGATTACCCATCAAAAAAAATATGCAAGTGAGAAGACATTGGAGCAACATCTTTAAAGTACGGAGAGAAAAGAAAACACACATCAACCTAGAATTCTACATTTGACAAAAATATCTCCTCATTATTTCTCACTAATGAGGCAAGATCTTCCTGAGTATTCTATCCAAATATCTCCTAAAAACAAACTTGAAATAAAGTCATCTTTAGATGTTCAAAAGCTGAAGGAACCCGGAACCAGTAGACCTGCTTTATACTAAAGAAAGTCCTGCTGGCAAAGGGAAAACGACAGTATGGGGAAATCTGTGCCTTCAAAGGCAAGAGCATTGGAAATCGTAACCACAAGAGTAAATGTATTAGAGTTATTTAAATCTCTATAGAAGATAATTGACTAAATAAAAACAATAACAATATATTGTGGCATTTATGCCATATAAAAGTAATATGCACGACAATGATAGCTTAAGGGCTGGGAGGGGAGAAATGGAAGTATACAATTGTAAGATACTATTCACAAAGTGGTATAATATCACTTAAAGGTAGACTATGGTAAGTTAGAAATATGTACAGAAAACTCTAAATTGACAATTAAAATAACAAAACAAAGAATGATAACTAATGAGCTGACAAAGGAGATGAAGTAGAATCATTTAAAAATATTTGATTTAGGCACAAGAAGACATAAAAAGAAGAAAAGAGTAGTAAAGAACAAATGAGACGATATAAAATAAATAGGAAGACTTAAACCTAACCACATCAATAATAACATTGAACATAAATGCTTTAAACACCCCAATTAAAAGACAGAGATTGTCAGATGACATAAAAAGCAACACATGCAAATGCTGCCTACAAGAAATCCACTTTAAACATAAAAACACAAATAGGTTAACAGTAAAAGGATGCAAAGATATGTCATGCTAACACTAGTCAAAAGAAAGCGGGAGTGGCAAAGTTAATATCAGATGAAGTAGACAAGAAAACAAAGGAAGGATGAACACTCTCACTACTTCTTAACATCGTATTAGTAGTTCTAGGAAGGGCAATAAGACAAGAAAAATAACAAAAGTGATTTTAGATCTTTAAATGTAGATTGAAAGAAAGAACTGAAATTTTCTCTATTCATGGATGACTTAACCAACTATGTGGAAAATCCAGTAGAAACTGCAAATATTCCACTAGAACTATTAAGTGATTTTAATCAAGACACAGGATATAAGTTTAATAAGCAGAAAATGATTATATTTCTATATGTTAGCAACAAACAATCAGAAAGTGAAATTAAAAGCAATACCACTTTCAAAAGCATCAGAAAACATGAAATATTTAGGGATAGATCTAACAAAAGACGTGCAAGACTTGTGCACTGAAAACTACGAAAGAATGATATAAGAAATTTAAGAAAATTTAAGTGCACGGGTCAGAAAACTCAATTATGAGAAGATGTTCAAATCAAATTATAAATTAAATTGCCCCCAAATTTCCAGCAACAATTTTTGATAAATTGACAGATTCTAAAATTCATATATAAATATAAAGGACCTCAAATAATCAAAACAATGCTGAAAAAAGCAAACAAAGTTGGAAGACTACCACTATCAGGATTTCAGGAGTTATTACAAATCTACAGTAATCAAGATGGTAAGGCATTAATTATTTAAATTTATCAATAGAACAAAATGTTATCAATAAAAATTATGATAAATTTATCAATAGAACAAAATACTGTCTAGAAATAGACCCACACATATATGGACAACTCATTTTTGACAAACGTGAGAAAGCAATTCAGTAGAGAAAAGAGAGTCTTTTCAACAAATTTTGCAGGAAAAATCAGTATTCAAAAAGGAAAAGAAAATGAACTTTAACCCACACCTCACATCTTATTTAAAAACTTAACACAAAATGGATCATGGGCCTAAATGTGAAACCTAAACCACAGCACTTCTAGAACAAAACATAAGAGAATATTTTTTTAATCTTTGGTTAGGCAAAGATTCCTTAGATATGACACCAAAAACACAGTCCATAAAGAGAAAAATTTGACAGAGTGAACTTCATCCAAATTAAAATTGCCTTTTAAACACACCATTTTGATAATGGAAGAGAAGCTACACACTAGGAGAAAATATTTGCAGATCATATATCACACAAGGGACTTGCACCCAGAATATATAAAGAATGCTCAAAACTCATTAATAAGAAAAAAACTCAATTTTTTTAAACAAGCAAAAGATCTCAAAAGAAATTTCATTAAAGAAGAGACATCAGTGGCATGTAGGCACATGAAAACATGCTCAATATTATTAGTCATTAGAGAAGTGAGAATTAAAACCACAATGAGATACTATAACTTTCCTATTAGAATGGCTAAAATTTAAGTGACTGAACACATCAAGTATCATCAAGGCTGTAGAAGAGCTGAAATACTCATACGTTTCTCATGGGAATGTAAAATGTTACAACCACCTTGAAAAACAGTTTGACCATTTCTTAAAAAGTTAAATAGACATCTATTATAGGATCCAGTCATTCCACCCCAAGGAATTTACCCAAGAGAAAAAGGAATATATGTCCATATAGAAAGTTTGACACAAAATTGTTTTCTGGTTTCACAGATCCATAGGTGGAGAGGAATTTGACCCTAGGATGGATTATACCCATAGCCTCACTTTACCTAATGTAGATAATTTAGATGATGAAATTGGCAACATTTGAGCTGGTGAAACTTAAAATGAGATTTCTATTTGTTGCTATAATGGGCTGAGACTTTGGGAGACCTTGAAATGAGGTATTTTGCATATGAAACAAATGTAAATCTTTGGGAGTCAGCAGACTATGGTGGGCAAAATGATAGCACCTCAAAGACAGCCACCTCCAAACTTCCAGAAACTGTGAATATGTTACTTTGCATGGCAAAAGGGACCTTGCTGATGTGATTAAGAACTTCAAGATGGAGAAGTTTTCCTGGATTATCTAGGTGGGCCCAATGTAATCACAAGGTTCTTTATAATGGAAAGAGGGATTCAGGAAAGACAAAGTAAAAGAAGGAAGAGAAGTAAAGATCAGAATTGTACAGGACCATGAGCCAAAGTCTGTAAAGAATGTACCAGAAGCTGTAAAAAGAATGGACTAGACAGAGCCTTTAGAAAGAATGTAGCCCTGCCAACATATATTAGACTTCTGAACTCCAGAACTCTAAAAGAATAAATTTGGGTTGTTTTAAGCCACTAAGTGTATGGTCATTTGTTACAGCAGCAATAGGAAACTAATACAGATTTAAATATACATCAGTAAGTCTTCAACCAGAGAAACAAAACCCCTAGGAGACATATAAAGAGATTTATTGCAAGAAGTTGGCTTACACAATTAGGGAGATTGACTAGGTATGCCCAAATATTCATAGGACAGATCATCAAGAAGGGTAGGCTAGAAGTCTTGGGCATAAACTGAAGCTGCTCTCCACAGGAAGAATTTCTTCTCCTTCAGGGAAGCCAAAGCTCTGCTTTTAAGTCCTTTTAACTAATTAAATTAAACCTACCCAGATTATCTGGGATAATCTCCCTTACTTATAGAAATTAATCACATCTACAAAACACCTTCAGAGTAACACCTAGATTAGTGTTTGATTGGATAACTGAAGACCATACCCTAGTCAAATTGATGTATAACACTGACCATCACACCAATGAATCAAAATTAATATCAATTGATAATGAACATATAGATATAGTGTGATTCCAGATGTTAAACTCTCAGAAGGACACAACAAACTATAGAGTATTCATAACAAAACTGTAAAACCTGTATCTAATCCCAAGGAAACATCAGACAAACCCAAAGTGAGAACAGTACTATAAAAAGAAAAAAAAAAGAAAGGGTGGTTTTGGATTCTTCAGAAATCTCAATGTTTTAAAAGGAAAAGAAAGGTTATAGAAATTTTCCAAATTAGAGAAGGCCAAAGAGAAGTAACTAGATGCAATACCCAATTCCAGACTGAAACCTGTACTGCAAGGGAAGAAAATGCTATAATTAACGTGACTGGAAAAATTGACAAAATTGGAGTGTAAGAGGTAGGTTAGATAAAAGAAATCAATGTAAAATTTACTGATGTTGATAATTGTATTGTTTTTAAATAAGACAATATCCTTTTCTTAGGAAGTACTACCTGAAGTATTTAAGACAAAAAAGACAAAATAGACTTTAAGCTAAAAATGGTCACAAGAGAAAAAGAGGTCACTACGCAATAATAAGTAATCAATTAATCAAGAAGATAGAATAATTGTAAATATTTATGCATCCAACACTGGAACACCTAAATATATAAAGGAAATACTAACAGAACTAAAAGTAGAAATAAACGGCAATACAATAATAGTTGGGAACTTTAATACTTCATTCTCAAAAATGGATAGACCATCCAGACAGAGAATCAATAAGGAAACAGTGGATTTGGACAATACTATATACCAAAGGGACCTAACCGACATATACAAAATACTATATCCAACAGCAGCAGAATACACATTCTCCCCAAATGCACACAGATTATTTGCTCAGATAGATCATATGGTAGACCACAAAACCAGTCTCGAGAAATTCAAGGTAGAAATTATATCAAGCACATTTTCTGACCACATTGGTCTGAAACTAGAAATTAATAATAGGAGGAAAGCTGGAAAATTTACCAAGACAAGGGAATTAACACACTCCTGAACTACCAATGGATCAAAAAGGAAATATAAAAATACTCTGAAACAAATGAAAACTGGAATACATCATACCAAAACTTATAAGATGCAGCAAAAGCAGTACTTAGAGGAAAATTTATATCTGTAAACGCATACATCAAGAAAAAAGAAAGATCTCAAAAAAATAACCTAGCTTTGCACTTCAAGGAACTAGAAAAAGAAGAACAAATTAAGCCAAAAATTAGCAGAAGGAAGGATAAAATAAAGAGTAAAATACATAAAATAGAGACTAGGAAAACAATAGAAAAGATTAACAAAAGTAAGCGTTGGTTCTTTAAAAAGATAAACAAAATTGACAACCCTTTAGATAGACTAACTAAGAACAAAGAGAGAGGACACAAATAAATAAAATTATAAATGAAAGAGGAGACATTACAACTGATACCACAGAAATACAAAAGATCGTAAAAGATTAATATGCAAAATTATATTCATATTGGATAGTCTATAAAAAATAAACTCCTAGAAAGATACAACCTACCAAGATTGAATCATGAAGAAATAGAAAATATGAACAGACCAGTAATGATTAAGGAGATTAAATCAGTATCAAAAACCTCCCAAAAAAGAAAAGCCAAGAATTAGATGGTTTCACTGGCAAAGTCTACTATTTATGTGTTCTAAGCATGTAAAGAAGAATGAAAGTCAATCCTTCTCAAACACTTCCAGAAAACTGAAGAAAAGGAAACCCTCCTAAACTCATTTCACAAAGCCATCATTATTCTGATAAAATAAGGACACTATGAGAAAAAAAACTACAAGCCAATATCCCTGATGGATATAAGTGCAAATATTCTCAACAAAATATTAATAAACTAAATTCAACAGCACTTTAAAAGATCATACACTAGGATCAAGTGGAATTCATCCCTGGGATTCAAGGATGGTTCAACATATGCAAATCAATAAATGCAACAAATCACATTAACAGAAAGAAAGATAACAATCATATGATAATACCAATAGATGCAGAAAAAGCATTTGACGAAATTCAACATCTTTTCATACAACTCTCAACAAATTGGGTATGGAAGGAACATATCTCAACATAATAAAGGCCATTAATGACAAGCCCACAGCTAACATCAGACTCCGTGGTGAAAAGTTAAAAGCTTTCTCTATAAGATCAGGAACATAACAGGGTGCCCACTTTCACCACTCCTATTCAACATAGTGCTGAAAGCCTTAGCCAAAGCAATAAGGTGAGAAAAAATAGTAAAAAGCATGCAAATCACAAAGGAAGAAGTAAAATAGTCTCTGTTAGCAGATAACACGATCTTATACAAAGAACACCCTAAAGACTCCATTTAAAAAAAAACCGTTAGGGGGCCAGCCCAGTGGCGTAGTGGTTAAGTTCATGCACACTGCTTTGGTGGCCTCGCGTTCACGGGTTTGGATCACAGCACAGACCTGCACATGGCTCATCAGGCCATGCTGTGGTGGCGTCCCACATGCAAAGTGGAGGAAGATTGGTACAGATGTTAGCTCAGGGACAATCTTCCTCAGGAAAAAGTAGCAAGATTGGCAACAGATGTTGGGTCAGGGCCAATCTTCCTCACACTTCTCCCCCCAAAATTGTTACAATTAATCAACAAATCCAGTAAAGTTACAGGATACAAAATCAAAATACAAAAGTCAGTTGCATTTCTATATACCAACAATGAAATATCTGAAAAATAATAAAGATAACAATCCCATTTACAATAATATCAAAAAGAATAAAATACTTAGGATTAAATTAACTAAGGAAGTAAAAGATCTCTACAGTGAAAATTAGAAGACTGATGAAAACATTGAAGAACATACAAATAAATGGAAAAATATCCCATGTTCACGGATCAGAAGATTTAATATTGTTAGAATATACACACTTCAAAAAGCCATCTTAGATTCAGTGCAATCCCTAACAAAATCCCAATGGCATTTTACATGGAAATAGAACATACAATCCTAAAATTTGTAAAAAACCACAAAGACCCCAAATAGTCAAAGCAATCTTGAGAAAGAAGAATAAAGCTAGAGGCATTACATTTCCTGATTTCAAACTATATTATAAAACAGTATGGCACTAGCATAAAAACAGACACATAGACCAATGGATCAGAATCGAGACAATAAATAAACCCACACTTATATGATAACTAATATTTGACAAAAGACCCAAGAATACTCAACAGGGAAAGGATAGCTCTTTTGATAAATGGTGTTGGGGAAATGGATATTCACATGCAAAAGAATGAAACTGGATCCCTATTTTACATCACTCATAAAAATTAACTAAAAATAGTTTAAAAATTTAAATGTAAGACCTGAAACTATAAAACTCCAAGAAGAAAACATAGGGAATAAGTTCCTTGACACTGATCTTGGCGATGAGTTTTGAGATATAATATATAAAGCATAAGCAACAAAAGCAATAATCAACAAATGGGACTACATCTAACTACAAAGCTCCTGCCTAACAAAAGAAAGAATCAATAAAACGGAAAGTGAACCTATAGAATGGGAGAAAACTTTGAAAACTATATATCTGATAAGTGGTTAATATTCAACACATACAAGGAACTCCTACAACTCAATAGCAAAAAAAACAAATAATCCAATTAGAAAATGAGCCAAAGACCTCAATAGACATTTTTCCCAAGAAAATATACAAATGGCCAATGGATACATGAAAAGGTGCTCAACATCACTAATCGTCAGGGAAATGTACATCGAAACCACAATGAGGTATTACCTCATACCCATTAGAATGGCCATTCTCAAAAAGACAAGAGATATCAAGTGCCAGTGAGGATTCTGTGAAACGGGAAACTTTGTACACTGTTGGCAGATATGAAAATTGCTAAAGCCACTATGGCAAACAGTATGGAAGTTCCTCAAGAAATTAAAAATAGAACTACCATATAATCTAGCAATTCCACTTTATATCCAAAGACAATGAAAACACTCTCTCAAAAAGATATCTGCACCCCCATGTTCACTGCACCATAGTTCACAATATCCTAGTCATGGAAACAACCAAAGTGTCGACAAATGAATAGATAATCAATATATGGCGTATATATACAATGGAATATTATTTAGCCAAAAAAAGAAGGAAATTCTGCAATTTTCAACACAGTGGATGAAACTTGAGGGCATTATGCTAAGTTAAAGAAGTCAGACAGAAAAAGACTTTAGTCATTTGAATAGGGAACAGATTTAACAGGAGCATCTCAAATACATCTTCCACTTCTAACATCTCAAGGCACAATTCTTGTAAGACTAACAGGACTTTAAAATGCAGAAGCGTAAAGCTAATGGTGGAGCTCCTAGGGCCAAATAAAGTCTGAGTCTGCATCATTCTAGAGAGGAAGGAAGAGCTAGAAATTGAGGTGGAGAAGGGTCGAGGAGGACCTAGGACACAAAGTGGCATAACCACTTCAGACGAAAGAGGCGTGTGAGACAGGAGGAAGCAAAAGACAGAGAGAAAGCAGGCAATGAGAGGCAGACTTCCTTCAAGTTTCAGAAAATTCAGGAAGCACAAATAAAAGTTCACAGTTTATAAGTAAAGGAGATATAAAAAGTGTAAGAGATTGGCTATGTAGTGAAAGGCCCTGAGACTCAGCCTGGAGGAAATATTTGTAGTGCAAAGGTGGATCTAGTGTGACATGTTACCAATGTAATTCAAGTCATGGCATGTAGGTTTAAGTGTCTTTAACTTGCTTATGCACTAGACAAACGATATAATATATTCTGAGCACACCCAGTCCGTGCTCGGCGTTGTACAATGGTCCAGGAACAGGATGGTAAATAGAGGCACATGTGCTTACCCTGATGATGCTCCCTAATGATGTCTCCTCACTTCTGTAAAGACTTCGACAAAATGTTTATGATTTCTCAACACAGGGAGCCTTTACTGGCTGAAATCTATGCAAACACGTGTATATTATTGCCAACTAATAGGAACAATGAATAAAAAGGCATTTCCTTCCCTGCTTTGAGCCTTGTACTTGGTGATAATTTAGCAGGCAGAAAGGTGAAAATGATTTTTGCAGTGCACTCAGTTCTAACCAGGCTGAACTCGTTCATGAGTATGCCCAGCAGGCTCTCCCACAGAAAACAAGCTGCTCTAACTCTCTAAGCTTAGCTTTCTGGTGTTAGAACATTCCAGTGGCAGAACTGCACTTACAATACAATCACAGACACTCGTGATTTTTAGAAGTACATAGCAGCCACTTGAGTAAATGTTAAAGAGAAAAAAGGAATTAGTGGTGGCTCCTTGGCATCTATAAATTTAACACAGAAAATTTTAATAATTTAAGCTCGGCTCTTGCAGCATTGTCAGACTGAGGTTGAGTAGAAACTTTAATTCCCTTTCAAAGTAAAAGAAAAATATCTTTCCCGTGGCCTACTGAAGTGAAAAAAAATACTCCCAATTCCTCATATCATTACCCATCATCCACTCTAGCTGTTGGAAAAGACACAAATGTTCAATTATTTCTGTCAGCCATACCCACCTCTTGAGATGATCATGCACATAATTCTCTTAAACAAATTTCTTTTAGATTACAGAGGGCATATATCTTGGCCCCGTTACAACTGAGGTGGAAGTCTCCCAAGCAGCCTTCTTGCTAATCCCTTTGGCCATCTTTATCATAATAAATGCACTAAACTAAATAAGTAAAAACAACCTCTCTGCATCTCTACCTTAACATATGTGCGTGCTGGGTGACCATATTGATATATGGTCATGTGCTTACACATCAGACAAACAGTGTGGCTATATCTTTCCATAACAAACATCCAGGAATGCAGAGAGAATTTCATTTCAATCAATGTTGCCTTGAAAATCTCCAAAGATCGATAACATGTAACTTTGGACACTAAATTATTAATGGTTGTCATGGGCTAAAATAAAGCATGAAATCAGGATGAAAGCCCACAGTGAAGTTGAGTTTACAGGAAGTATTACAAAATTAAGAAAAAAGAAATGTAGCATCAATAATTAAACAGCCTGGTAAATTAAATGTGCAACCCACACCACAAGAAAAATCATACTCAGTTTCTGGCTTTTAGAGTTTTAGGAAAAAGGTTTTTTTTTATTGGAAAGGGCAGCAGAGATATGTGTCTGTTAATCTTTTTCCCTCTGCTCTGGAATTAAAGAGAACAAGGGAGAAGCAGTGAATTCAAGAGACACCAAGAAGTTCAGGACACAAGTTTTATTAAAAGTCACATAAAAAGATAAAAATGTACAGAAAAGTCTGACTTTATACGCCAAATAGAAATAGTCATTTGATTACAAATAATACAATTATTTTTAGATCTTTAAAGAAAAATGAGCTCTGAAAGAAATACGTAAGAAGTGGTCAGCAAGGACCTTAAGTGTAAACATTAAATACAAATACTAAAATTTTTTTTAATTCCTTCCTAGGCATCCAAGGTCACTAAATACTTGTGCTCTTCTCCCTACTCTGGCTATACTGTGGGCTGGGACCTGACATTGCACGGTGCCTAGGTCAGAAGCCAGACAACTTTGCTGTTCTGCTAAATGTGCTACATTCCTCCTGAACGCTTCACCATAGTTCTCCCAGCACTTGACAGTCACTTTATGCTTCCTTCTGTGGGCAGGGCCATGGATAGCAAGTGGGTTAGGGCCTCACTGAAAACAGTTTTTTCCATCCTTCAGTCAGTGCAGGCTGTGTAAATATCTATACACCAGTTTCATATCAGTACATAGCATAACTAGGCTCTGGACCTCTTCTGAGCTGACAGGCCCAGTAATATTCACTGCCTTCTCTCAGCTCTGTCCATGCTACATGCACCCCTAGAATTAGGAATTCTGCTTCAGACTCTTCTTACTTTGTATTTGCCTCAGACATGTCCTATGTCATGTCCAAGACTCTCAACTCATTAAGGGCAGACTTATATCAGAGCCATTGGGATTATATTCTCATTAAAATAAATGCTAAATGAATAACTATATCCCTGTCAGCAGCCTTAGATCTATATCTGGAATATTTAGCTGTCACTTGAGGGACCAAGATAAGACACGTGATTGGCATCTGCTTACCCTCTCCAGACTTTAGTTTCCTCATCTGTAACATGAGGGAGGTTGATTTAGACACTTTGATGAACCAAGAATTGTTCATCTCTTGCCACTCTGTACACTACCCTCAGCCCTACACACCAGAAAACCTCATCTACTTGTACTTCTCCAACCACATGACATTCTCTTATGCCTCTGAGCAAACCATATGCTGCTCCCTTGCCTGACGCATCCTCATCCCACTGAAGATGCTGTCTTCCAATTCTAGTCCTACTCATCCTTTTATGACTCAGCTCAGACACCAAATCCTTCAAGAAACTTCACCCACTTCCTCTCCTCCACCACAAGCATCACCAATTTGCATCTGGGCTCCTGTTCTTAACTCTCATAACACCCTGAGCATGTCTTTTTTAAATTACATTATTGGGGTCATATTGGCTTACAACATTGTATAAATTTAAGGTGTACATCACTACATTTCAGTTTCTGTATAGACTGCATCATGTTCACCACCAAGAGTCTAGGTTTTATGTGTCACCATACATATGTACCCCTTTACCCTTTTTGCCCATGCCTAACCCCTTCTTCTCTGATAACCACTAATCTGATCTCCTTATCTAGCTTGTTTGTTTATCTTTCACATATGAGTGAAATCATATGGTATTTGTCTTTCTTTGTCTGACTTATTTAGCTCAGCATAATACCCTCAAGGTCCATGCATGGTGTCATAAATGGCACAATTTTGTCTTTTTATGGCTGAGTAGTATTCCATTGTGTATATATACCACATCTTCTTTATCCATTCATCCATTGATGGGCACTTGGGTTTCTTCCACATCTTGGCTATTGTGAATAATGCTTTGATGAACATAGCTGTGCATATATCTTTTTTAATTACTGATTTCATGTTCTTTGGATAAATACCCAGTAGTAGAATAGCTGGATCATATGGTATTTCTATTTTTAATTTTTGGGGAAATCTCTATACTGTTTTCCATAGTGGCTGCACCAGTTTGCATTCCCACCAGCAGTGTAAGAGGGATCCCTTTTCTTCACATCCTCTCCAACACTTGTTATTTCTTGTCTTGTTAATTATAGCCATTCTGACGGATGTGAGGTGATACCTCAATGTAGTTTTGATTTGCATTTCCCTAATAATTGGTGATGTTGAATATCTTTCCATGTGCCTATTGGCCTTCTGTATATTTTCTCTGGAATAATGTCTGTTCATATCTTCTGCCTATTTTTTGATTGGGTTGTTCATTTTTTTGTTGTTGAGTTGTATGAGTTCTGTATATATTTTGGAAATTAACCCCTTGTCAGATATGTAATTTGCAAATATTTTCTCTCACTTTGTGGGTTGTCTTTTCATTTTGTTGATAGTTTCCTTTGCCTTGTAGAAGCTTTTTAGTCTGATGTAGTCCCATTTGTTTATTTTTTCTTTTGTTTCCTTGCCTGAGTAGACGTGGTATTTGAAAAGATATTGCTAAGATTGATGTCAAAGAGTGTACTGACTATATTTTCTTCTAGGAGTTTTATGGTTTCAGGCCCTATATTCAAGTCTTTAATCCATTTTGAGTTAATTTTTGTGTATGGAGTAAGATAATGGTCTACTTTCATTCTTTTGCATGTGGCTGTCCAGTTTTCCCAATACTATTTATTGAAGAGACTTTCCTTTCTCCATTGTACGTTCTGGGCTCCTTTATTGAAGATTAGCTGTCCATAGATGTGTGGTTTTATATCTGGGCTTTCAGTTCTGTTCCACTGATCTGTGTCCCTGTTTTTGTGCCAGTACCATGCTGTTTTGATTACTATAGCTCTATAGTATATTTTGAAATAAGGGAGTGTTGATACCTCCAGCTTTGTTCTTTTTTCTCAGGATTGCTTTGGCTATTTGGGGTCTTTCGTTGTTCCACATAAATTTTAGGATTCTTTGTTCTATTTCTGTGAGAACATCATTGGAATTTTTATTGGGATTTCATTGACTCTGTAGATTGCTTTAGGTAATATGGACATTTTATCTATGTGTATTCTTTCAATCCATAAGCATGGAATCTTTCCATTTCTTTATGTCTTCTTCAATTTCTTTCAATAATGTCATTGTTTTCAGTGCGTAGGTCTTTCATAGCCTTGGTTAAATTTATTTCTAGATATTTTACCCTTTTTGTTGCAATTGCAAATAAGATTGTATTTTTTATTTCTCTTTCTGCTAGTTCATTGTTAGTGTATAGAAATGCAACTAATTTTCGTATGTTGATTTTGTACCTTGCAACTTCACTGTATTCATTGATTGTTTCTAATAGTGTTCTGGTGAATTCTTTAGGGTTTTCCATATATAGAATCATGTCATCTGCAAATAGTGACAGTTCTACTTCTTCCTTTCCTATTTGGATCCCTTTTATTTCTTTTTCTTGCCTAATTGCTCTTGCTAAAATTTTCAGTACTATGTTGAAAAAGAGTGGCAAGAATGGGCATCCTTATCCTGTTCCTGTTCTCAGAGGAATGGCTTTCAGTTTTTCACCACCAAGTAAGATATTGGCTGTAGGTTTGACCCTGAGCATGTTTTAATCATAACATGTATGCCATCCTGTGTAATTGTCTGCTTCCTTGTCCCCTCCCCCACTGGACTGTGATCTTCTGGGTAGCAACTGTATTCATTTGTGCACCCTCAGCACCTGGCAAATTTCTTGGAGGAAGTTAGGAACTCAGTAAATGTTAATATGATGAACTGAATGGAGAGCAATGGTTGAAAAAACGTACAAGTCACACTGTGTCTATTCAAACATTTTACCTAATGCTGGTCTTTTTAGAAATAGAAGGATAAATTTTATCTGTTAGAACAGTGACTGGTACATAGTAGAAATTCGATAGACGTTTGTTCAGCAGATGGCAGAGTACTTTCTAACAGGTATACCTAGATGCTGGCATGGCAGTCTTCTAGGGAGGAGGAAAAAGTGGTATTGTATATATATACTATATATTTATATATATAGCTTTTGCATGGACAAAGACTCTTCTTTGGCAAGGATCAAATTCAGTACTACCATTTACCCTAAACAAAGTGAGGAAACATCTGTTCAGGCCAATTATTCTGGAAAATCACCCCTCTTTCTGGAAGAAAAAGAGAAGGGGAAAAATCAGCCATTATTTGCACATTATTGAGGTATTGAAATATTGCTCATTTGAATGCAAAATATCTCATGAGTGATTTTTATATTTATCACATGTTGACATTTTGACATATATCGGTTAAATAAAATATTTTGTTAAAATTAATTTCACTTTTTATTTTACTTTTTTCAGTGTTGCTACTAGAAACTTTAAAAGTACATATGTGGTTTGCATTATATTTCTACATCTAAGACCTAGTAAACATTCTCTCACTGCTTTACTATTTCTATCTTTGGTAACAAAGCTTTGTAATTTATGACAACAAAATCCTCTTCATTCAAAGAAGCCTTATTCTATTCCACTTTTTCAAGCTAACTCAACCAAAATCTATTTATTCAAAACAGTGCCATCTACTGAGAGAAAATAATAATAGCTCTGGAAGTAATTTCTCTCCTGTTCATATTTACAATTAAACAAAAACGTAGTGAGCCCAGAGTAAGTTCATTGTAAGAACTGCTGCGTTTCAACTTCTGAGGCTCCATGTATGCAACTGGCTTCTTTTCCTCTCTCTTTATGTAGATAGGGAAAGCTCAGAAAGCACAGCCAGTCCACAACTCAGCCATCTCAGCAGGCTGAATGCCCTGCTGAGGGGAAGGGGGAAGATGGTGGTACCAGAGCATCTCCTGTAAGAGGCAGTTTATTACTGGAACATTTCCTGTCCTCACAGATCCTCCTTTGGGGCATTACAGTGCTCAGAGCCTGACTTTGTGCCTAAAGACATTTTAAATGCCTCTGAGCGAGGTCTCTGAATCAATTTTATTATTTTCTTTTTTTTTTTTTTTACAGGGAAAGATTCACCCTGGGCTAACATCTATTGCCAATCTTCCCCTTTTTTTTTCCTCCCCAAAGCCCCAGTACATAGTTGTATATGCTAGTGGTAAGCCACAGCATGGCAACTGACAGATGGGTGGTGTGGTTCCGTGACCGGGAAGTGAACCCAGGCCACTGAAGTGATGAGCACAAAACTTTAACCACTAGGCAATTAGGGCTGGCTCTGAATAGATTTTACTCTTGAACACATTTTAAACATACTCCACCTTAACCCTAAGGTAAGTCAGTCATGCTACAATCTCTTCTCTCAGATAGCTTGGAGGAAGCATCTAGGAAAACTCAATAATGAACTTATATGATCATGTGTCCCTTCTCTTATACCCTTTTACCCAGACAAAATGGGCAAATGTCATTTTTTCCTTCATACTCATTCAAGACAAGAGCTGTTGAAGATTCTTCTAATATTGCCTAACTTAAGGCCCAGCTGGGGACTCTTTCTGGCATTGATTTTAATGCTGATTCTCCAGGCCAATCTTCAGGTGCTCAAAGGTAATAGTTTTAAAAAGAACAACAAAATTAATAACTGAGCTGTTTCATTTCTCCCTACCAGTAGGCACAAGGGGACTGTTCTATGGCCTTTGAAAATCAATACTTTCAAAAATGATATTGACCCGCTAGTGAACAGCATTGCTGTTGAACTACTGAACAGCGTTGATAGGAGGAAACAGAATACTCTGAAAATTCAATTTACATACGTGTATTTCAGGTTTTAAAAAATGCACTTAATGTCAGAGTCTCCATTTTGCATCACAACCTGCTGCTTCTGGACTGGCCACCTCAGTATGAAAGACAGATTTACATTTTGAGAATCTCACCAACCCAAGACCAGATCCATGGGATGAGCACCAATTTGCGTTGATTGATGGCCTTTTGTCACTCTGCCTTATAGGCTGTGACCATTTCAAACTTCAAAATAGATGAAGTCAAACATAACAGGCCCTCCCGTTCAATGAAGCAGAGAGAGGCCTGGGAAGCCAACCATTCTGTCAGAAAAAGAAAATGTTCTGCCTAGACTAATCTGTCAGGTTTTCAAACCTTCTGACACATTGCATTCCTAGTGCATACAAAAGTGTCTGTGATGAATCCAGACAAAACAACCGATGACATTTCTTTTATATGTAAAAATACGATTTAAAAAAGTTAATAATCCATGTAATCCTTTTAACTCAGTAATTACACTTCAAAGTGTTTATTCTAAATACATAGAATTACATTATAAAATTAAAGGGCTTGTTACCGTGTTGTTTACAATTTTTAAAACTAGAGAATTGCTTAGTATAACTAATTAAAAAGATGAAATACCATGAAATCATTTTAAATCACATTTTAAATTACTTAAAATATATAGAGACAAAATATTACATAAAAAAGATTTGTAAATTGTTTGCTATCAATTTTATATCAAATATATGTATGAGTATAAATAAGATAGGTTTGATAGCACTATGGATATAGATAGAAATGTAGATATAGGTACATTGATAAGAAAACTAAACTTATACACACAAAAATGTTAACAGTAGACATCCCACAGTAGAAATATGGGTGATTTTTTAGTTCTCCTATATGTTTCTATATTTCTCCCCAAATTCCTAAAGTAACATGTAATGTTTATATAAGAAAAATATTCACAATGCAGTCTACATAAATTTCTATCTCAATCTACACCTTGGTTTATTGAGTGTCAGCATCTTCTACTAAGGTTTAAAAAATACTCACTGTATCTAAGCCCATCTCTTGTTATAACAGCACATTTTTCATGTCTGTGGTGGCGTAAGCTCCAAAGAGCCGTAGAATCAAGGTCTTGTATAGATGAGGTATTAGCAGCAGCCTACCTGGGGTTACAAGGCAGGTAAGGGAGGATGTCTGCAATGCTTTTAATAGCATCACTTAGAAGTTCCTTGGGCTGGTAGTGTTTATGAACATTACAGTACTCAAATAAATTCAAACTGTCAATTACCATTAACAAGCAAATCCCTCTTAATCACAATTTGATTAAGGATGAAAACTAGACACTTCCAGGAATATGATTTCCAGCAGGCATGGATTTAAAGAGGCAGAAAAGAAACAATTAAAGCATGGAGATGGAAATTTCCTTGATGCAGTTCTCTTTACCTCCGCGCCACCCCACCCCCTCATCTCAGTGTGCATGTCAGAAACAGAAATGGATGAAAATGCTTAGACTAATGTTTTCTCAATATATTTGGGGTCAAACTGGAAATTTTACAGCTGTGAATAACTTTTCCTACCTTCAATTATGGGCATGAAGCAATAAAAGTTTTCCTTGGTCAGACAGCACCTTTATAAGTCTTTGACAAATTCCAAAAAAAGTTTCATGTTCTGCTAATGAGAATTATAATTTATGAGCCTCTAAAACTTAAACTCAGGATGTTTTATATTGAATTTGGGTTTTTTTTAAATAAACTGTTAGCTATTCTCAATTTGCATACTATTTGCATGTTTCTAGAACATTCTCCAATCTTTTCTATCTTGCTCTGTGCCTGGGAGGCTAACCGACACAGAGGACATCAGTGGGGCTCCTTTGCTGGCTTGTTTCCAGTTGGTTTCACCCAGTGAATGACATCAACCAAAGGCCAAAAAACAGAGGAGAGAGAGATCGGGGTATTTATTCCCTGATCCTGTACTCTGGAAGTATCCAGACTCTTTCACAACTACAGCTGTCTCTAGATGGTCCTTCTTCCATGGCTTCAGCTATCACAATTCCACTTGTCTCTTTGCTCTAGGGTTGTTAATAGTTTTATTCTAGGGCTAATCTCTGGGTATCTAATCACTCCTCCAGGAAGTGGAAGGTCTTGATAATTTATATCAGTAGATATTGTATATAATTAAATACATATATATTTTTATATATTATTATACAAATATATATTATACTATATATTATTATATTACATTAATATCATATCTAAATTTCCTATAACACATATTCTTGTATAAATATAAAAATCATTATGAAATATATTCTAAAGGTATTAGATGAAAGAGTACACTATTTGGGATTTATTGTGTTAGCTCACAAAGTAGGGAGTGGTTCTAACTGGTTGATTAATTGAGCTGAGGTATGGGAACTTCACTGGCATATTGTAATTACAGGCAACTGGAATCTTAAATAGATGGAAATGTGGGAGTAGACCTCTCATGTGCAAGACTCATAGCTACATCTGAACCTTACTCCACGGCAAGGCAAAAAGAAACACATGGGTGAGGGGCCCCAAAATCCCTGAACCTCTCTGTATGGCTGCCCTATATAGCCTGCAGATGTTGATGCGAGACTCTGCCATTGACTTGGATGCTTTGATTTCAATGGGAATGATGATATCTCAGGGTAGCAGGGACCCAGTCATGAGGCTTAACTATCAGAGACAAAGCTGCCCCAATTAACATAATGCACCACAGAGATGCAGTAGCAATCAGAGTGTACTGACACTTGGAAATCCATGGCAGTTTGTTACTGGTTCCCTATTAATGAAATAGCTGGGTGACCTACTAGGATATTCCTTGATTAATATAATCCAGAAATCACTATGTCTGATGACCGAAAAAAAATACCAAGAAAGGTGCTGGTATGAATCCACACCTAGATTCTAGATACCTAAGCCAGTTCACACATCCTGAACCCCTTGAGTGAGAAGATAGTCAGGGAACCATTAGGGATGGACCTGAAAACATGGCCTCAAGCACATATTGTAAATATTGCCAATTCTTTCCCAGAAAAACCTGCAGCCCTTCAAAAGGGTGATTGTGTGAAGGAGAGATGCTCAGATCTTCAGGGGATTATTAGGTATTAGCTCCCAACTGACGCTAGTCCCAGGGGACACAAATGCCACTTGTACTTGAATGGTTAGAGTGGGGCTTATGGAAAAACACTTGACAAATAGAGTCTTGATCTAAATTTGTCTCACAATATGCCTGTGGGCTCACAGATCCACCCTGTGCTTATGTCCCTAGTTTCTGCATGTATAATTGGAACAAATAGACTTGGAACTGGCATAACTCCCACATTTATCCCCTCCCCTATGGAGCAAGGACTAGTATGGTCCTATGGCCAAGTGAAAGCCCCTGGAACCACCTGCTCCACCCCTGGGCAAAATGGTAAACCAAAAGTAACACTGCATTTCTGAGAAGAAAAGCAGAGTTTAGTATTACCTCAAAAGGCATTAAAGATGCAAGAATGGTGAAAACAAATTTTACTTCTAGATTGACTATGAGTTATAAATTTAGCCAAGCTATGATTACAAATGTAGTTTGTTTACTAAGGAAACCAAGAAAACCCCTGGCACCTGGTATGCAGATATTGACTTGGCATACACATTTTTGATCCCAATTACTCAGTACAATTAAAAGCAGTTTGCCTTCATCTACTAGAGACAGCAGTACATTCTTATTGGCTAACCAGAACCATTGGCTATGGTAACTCTCCTCCTCTGCCACTAGAGAGTTGACAGAGACTTTGGTCATCTGATCAAGCATGTTAATTAAATTATAGGCATAGCAACAGGAAATAAGAAGTAGCCTAGTTACCTTGGTGTAAGAATGAGAATGACAAAACCCATAAAAGTCAGCAGCATGACTCTGTAAACTTACTAGGGATGCAGTGGTCTTGGTAGTATAAGCTGTAACCTCTAAAGTGGAAAAGAGTTGCTACACTTAGCACTGACTATAAGAACATAAAATAAAATGAAACATGAATACAAAAGAGGTACAATACTTTATATATTTTTCAAATATATGTATGTATTTATTAATATAAATTATACAAGACGTGTATATATATATATATATATAAACTCTAAGGGAATAAAGAGATGACAGCTATTCCTAGAAGACAAAATAGCTGGTGCAACTATCCTGAGGCAGAGAACAGCTTGACTTGAGAAGGAATGGAGAGGAAGCCAGGGTGACCACAGAGTAGGGAGCAGGAAGGAAGTTTGGTATATAACGAGGTTGAAGGGGTGGGCAAGAGTCAGGTCACAGGACCTCACAGGTCAGAGTGAAGATTTGGTATTTAGTCCTAAGTACAACTGAAGTGTTTTAAGCCCGGGCAAGGGCAAAGAGGACTGATGTGATTTGATTTACGTTTGAGAACCATGAATCTGGCTACAATGTGAAGAATTAGGGAAACAGGATTGGGAAAATTAGAGGCATTAATCTGATGGAGGAAAGAAATAAATAGGAGAGTTGGGATATTGACTTATTTATTGACAGATTATATATGTGTATTGTTATCATTAGCCAAAGTCTCAAGATCCATTTGATTGGTTTCCAAGCAAACTGCCATAAATCACTATGTGCCAAAAGTAAATAGAATGACAGCTTGTGACAAACTTTCCAACATACAAGCTGCAAGGGAGAGTGCCAATATTAAAGGCTAATAATAGTTCTTTTTTGTGTTAAATAAAAATATATAGAAATAGATTCCAATATAATGTATCAACCCAGTGGACCCTCTTACATTCGTCTGAAATCTAAGAGCACGCTCCACTTTGGAGAAAACTGACTTAGACAGATGTTCAGTGGTAGGGAGTTAATGAAAGTTTGGAAAAATTGAACATAAGTGAGTTCCTTTTCCCAAGTTCCTGGGAAAATCCCAGGAGCCCTGGAGAAACTGAGTAATAAACTCCCTTCTCTGAGCAACCTAAACCTTCTCCAGATCCTCAGAGTTTAGGATATAAAAGAAAAAGCCCTGCTTTCCATCTCTGTCTCTTCCAGGTGGTAACACAAATCCATGCTAAACCAAACATGTGGTAAAATGCTCAGCTTACAATCCTGTGGGCATCAGAGCTGCACTTGAGGAGCAAAGGCAAACAATGTCACCTTCCCAGAGTTATCCAGCTAAGGGGACAGAATGGTGTATTAATAGCAGAGCTTGAGAATTTATAGAGTAAGCACTTTACATGACCAGTCTCTAATCGTCACTGCACCCCTGAAAGTTATGATCATCTAGCTTTCTGTAGATTAGGAAATGGAGGTTCAAAAGGTTGAAATGAATGGTCAAAGGTTATTACATCATTCATAAATACATATACATATTCATGAATGTCTACCAAATGATAATACTTACTCTTCTTATTTATTACTTAAAAAAAAGTAATATCAAAAATGTATCTGGTGGCAGCCAGCATAAATCCAAGCAGATATTGGTATGATGACCAGCCTGCCAGCACACAAATAAACAACAGGAATTCACATTGGAATTCAATCTTCTATTTCCTCTGGAGCACGATTCACACATTCTACAAAATAATTTTTTATGGAATCAGGAGATTTGCACTGTCTCTTAACAGAGTAGCCAGCCCTGGTGGTCTAGTGGTTAAGATTCAGTGCTCTCATAGCCATGGCCCGGGTTGTTTCCCAGTCAGGGAAACACACCACCCATCTGTCAGTTGTCATCTGCATGTTGCTATGATGCTGAAAACTATGCCACCAGTATTTCAAATATCAGCAAAGTCACCCATGGTGGACAGTTTTCAGCAGAGTTTCCAGAATAGACAGACTAAGAAGACACACCTGGCCACCCACTTCTGAAAAAATTGGCCATGAAAACATGTATAGCAGCAGAGCGTTATCTGACACAGCACTGGAAGGTGAGAGGATGGTGCAAAAAGGCATCCACTCTGCTGTACACAGGGTTTGCTAGGAGCTGGACTCGACAGCACTAACAACAACTCTTAGAGTCTGGGTATTCAGGTACACTCTCTTTTTCACTTGAAAAGGACAGAATATCAGAAACCTGTCTGATTCTTGGACAAATGTGAAAGCCGTCACACACTGGCACCAAGGTCAAAACACAAAAAGCACAAGATACCTGAAAATGTGTGTGAGGCACTGAGGAAGGCAGTGTAGGAAGTTCAAGTGGCACACAGACTAGTCTCACCACTTGTTGGCCCTGTGACCTTAGCAAGTTTCTTCCTTTCTCTGAGCCTCAGTATCCTCATCTGTATAGAGGGAATAGCAAGCCACATAATTTAACATTGATAGCAGGATTAAATGAAATGTAAAGGCAGCATCATATAAAGGTCAAGAGAGTGGCCTCTGGAAACAAACTACCTGGATTTCTATCCTGACTCTCTCTCTTACTAGCTGTATAATCCTGGGCAGATTACTTAACCTCTTGTTTAAATTCCTTCATCTGTAAAATGGGCAATGGTAGCATTTATCTTTAAAGTTCTGGTGAGGATTACATGAATTGGCACATGAAAACTCTTATTATAGTGCCTGGCACATTGCTAATGTTCAATAAATGCCAAGTGTGATAATACTGATGATGATGATGGTCACGAACAAGAGCAAAGGTAAGGACTATCAAGGTGCTCAGAACATACAAGAGGCTCCAGACATGTGTAATCCTTCCTACAATTCAATGATCCATACCCATAACCCCTGGTTAAGATTAAGACTCCAATTTAAACTAAAATGCCTGCCCGCAAACACAAAGTTTTAAAGACATTCATATAGAAACTACAACCCCTTAAGTTTAGTCAGAATCTAAGGCAATAATCTCACTCATTGACGTGTTTTCAGGGTTCATCAATACATTAAACTAGCTCATCTCAAACTTTTCCAAAAATTATGCAACTGTTTTGTTCTAAGATTGTTAGAAGCCCATTCAATGCTTTTATTATACGGTTCTGTCCTAAATAATCAAAATTCAGTAGCTAAAACTACACCAGTTACTTTTATAGTGTTTGATAATGAGTGAGAAAGATCTGTCCAGACAAATCCATGAAAAATCATTATTGGGGCTGGCCCTGTGGCCTAGTGGTTAAGTTCAGCACACTCCACTTCAACGGCCTGGGTTTGATTCCTGGGTGCAGACCTACACCACTTGTCGGGGGCCATGCTGTGGCAGCAAACCACATACAAAAGAGAGGAAGATTGGCAACAGATGTTAGCTCATGGGGAATCTTTCTCAGCAAGAAAAAAAATCATTATTATATTAAACTCACTGTTTTCATACACCACCCACAGACACTATGGGGAGAAAAAAATGACAGCTGTATGTAATGTGATTTAAGTATTCCATAGAGTGGTGATTTTGCCATGAAACAAAATTTCTTGGCACTTTCACATTAGTTTTTCATGTTGTCATATTTTCAGAGAAAAATAAAAAATTAGGCCAAACACTGTTTCTCTCTCTCTCACACACACACACATACATCCCTGCTGCCTTCTCTGGTGTATTTTGTGTTTACATGGTTGGAAGAGCTAATAGTCCATTACTGTATCCAACCAACAGTGCTGGAACTGAGAATGTCCTTGTATCTTTGTAATAAATCACAAGAGGAGAGCAGCTCTTTTAGTAATGGACCTAAAGATGATAAAATAAATATATATTTGTCCTCTGAGAAAAAAATTATATATATACATATATATGTCTGTCTCGATTAACGTCAAAAGATCCCTGTTTTACTCTTCTTTCTGTACATTTTTTTGTATTCATGTTTTTCTTACATCCCTGCCTTGCTTTGCAGAAATAGACATTATTAGGTTAGAAAATAACAAGCCAACATCCCGAAGAGCAGAGGTTCTCAAATTTGATCATGCGTCATTTGCAGGAGCACTTGGGAGGGAGTTTCTTTTAACACAGATTCCTGCACCTGACTCCAAAAGTTTCTAACTCCACAGGTCTAGAGTGAAACTGGAGCCTTTGCATTTCTAACCAGTTCACAAGTGATGCTGATGCTGCTAATCCAGGGGCTACAATTTGAGAACCAGCGATGTAAAAGAATAACCACCAAACTTACTCAGGGTTCCAGAACCAGGGTTCTGTTCTCAGCTCTGCTGTGTGACCTGAAGTGGGATATTTAATCTCTGGATCACAGTTTCTCAATGGTGAAATGAGCAGTTTGCACTAGATGAACATCAAGGTCTTTTCCAACACCAATGATTCATGAACGCTATGCTTTCTCGGCATCTTCTGCCCCTTACTGGGGTGCTGCTCCTCCATCACACTCAGGGACTTCTCTCTTTGACTCAGTATCCAGCAGTGGTTTGCAAAGTTTTTCAGAAGTAGCAAGGGCAATTAAATACATCTATTTCTATTTCATATTTCTAAAACGTAAGATGCTTTACAATCCTTTATCTCTTCCTCCCATGCTTAGCAGAAAGAGAGGATATATTGTTGGCTTTGGTTTCAAGAGGCCAGCTTTCATAGTGACTATAATAGCAGAAGAATTGACATAATAATAACAATAATTGCAATTAATATTTGTTTAACACTTACTATATGCCAGACACTATGATAAGGCCTTTACATACGTCATCATTTAATCCTCACAATAACCCCGTAAGTCAGTCATTATTGTCATGCTCATCATTTTAGGCAAGAGAAAGCATACCCAGAAAACACAGCCCACCCATAGTCCAGCATTGAACAAGTAGCGGAGATGGGATGCAAAATTAATTTTGTTTGATTCCAAATCTTGTGATGTTGATAGTGGTAATAGTTACCTTTAGAGGGCTCAAATTTAGAAGGCTCAGAATGATTTATCAGCTATCCTCCCATCCCCGAAGCCCCTTAACAGATGACCAACAGCATTCAAAATGCTAAGCCTCAGCCTCAAAAGCCTTCAACAACAGTAGCTCCAGAATTTCTACCCAGGAAAGGCCATTCTGTCTGAACAAGGAGGCTACGCAATTCTTTAAACTGCTTTTACTTGCCCTTTTTGTAGGATCGTACCTTCATTTGGGGTGACTTGAAATGAATTTCCATGGCAAATACAGTGTTTCTCTTGTTTTGTGTGGCATTCGTTATGTTTGGGAGACCAGGGAGACTACAGGGAAGTAAGGTTTCCCCATTCAGGTTATCCCCTGGACTACCATGGCATCTCCAATGCTTCACATTCTCAGCAGGCATTCCCCAATGCATTCCTCCCTTCCAGGGGCTGCACAAAGTTTTGTCAGAGAGTGGGTCACCTCCTGACCATCTCAAGGGGCTCACAGATATATAAGACTGACAGGCACTTGAAAAAATAGCAACACTGGACGCAAAATTAATGAGTAATTTTCCTTCCAAAAGAATCCCATGAAGTCTTCCTCATTTCAGTAAACTATAAATGTAAACATTTTGGCAATGTTTATAATATATTCTACTTACTTTGCATATATTAACTAATTAAATGATTGCAACCAGACTATAAGTAAGTAATACACTAATACCATTTTATAAATGAGGAAATTGAGGCATAGTGAAGTAACTTGCCAAGGGCTGCACAAAGTAAATAGCAGAACCAAGAAGCAACCCTAGGCAGCCTGGCTCATACCCATGATCCTAACACACATTACTGCCTTTCTGAATAGAAGGTCCATTCTAGATGATCAGGCTCAAATCCTTGACTCCTTTCTTGTTCTCCAACCTCAAAGCCCATCCTAGTTGGACCACATCTCACCTCTTCCATTGCACCACCCTAGTCCAAGCTGCCATCATGCCTTGTCTGGATTATCACAAGAACTTTATGACTGGTCACTCTGCTTTTGCCCTGGATCTTCTGCAGTTTCTTCTCAATGTGACAGAAGAGTGATCCACTCCTGAACTCAGAATCCTGCAGTGACTTGTAAGCTCAGAAAAATTGCCAATTCCTATAACAGCTTGTAATACCTGAGGGATCCGTTCCCAGACACACATTCCAACAGACACTCTACCCTACTTGATCCCCTGCCACTTTCTCCTTGCCCTCTCTGCTTCAGCCACAGGGGTGTCCTCGCTGTTCCCCAAACATGCAGAGAACCCTCCCCTCAGTGCCTTCATGTTGGTTGAGTCAAATGTATATCTACATGGGAAATAGTGAATTTGACCTCTACCTGCCCTAAGTACAAAGGCCTGAATTTTCAGACAGACTCACATAGGGTATGAGTCTTTCCCAACACTGAGCTTTACTTAGCATTATCAAAGGATAAAAGAAAGAAACAATGGCCACCAACACAGCTCATGATTTGAGAGGCCCAAAACTATCAGACTCAGTATCCTAAAGGTCACATTCTCTGTGCTGGGAGACATTTGGTTTTGGAGGAACAGAAGAGCACTCTCTGTGCAGCACAAACCACCTCAGGGAAGGTGCTCAGATTCAGGGTCTCCAGGTTCCTAAACTCATTGATTGCACATCCAGAGGGCCTTCATGACTATCCCTTTTTGTTCAGTACAGCTGCACCCCATAGTCATAAATTACAGGATTACCTATAGTAAACAATCTAATCAAATCAGGTATGTTCTGCTAAGCATTTTTAGATAAGAATTTATCATATAGCATCTCCCAACAGTCGGAGCTAGAAAATCCTACCAATGTGTTAACAGAGGTTTAGTTGAGGTGAAAAAAAAGCCTTAAGAGGAAAGAGAGAATGAGCTACAGACCGACTTCTAACTAATTCCTTCCCATGACTTCACACCATATACAGGAATCAGTTCCAGATGAATTGTAGATCTAAATGTAAAACATAAAACATAAAGCTTTTAGAACACCCAGGCAAAGATTTCTTACACAGGATAAAAAAAGCACTAATTATAAAGAAAAAATGGATCAATAGTTTGGATTAAAATTAATAACTTCCATTCATCTTAGAAGACACTATTAAGAGAATAAAAAGGCAAGCCATAGAGTAAGATATAATATGGGCAATGCACATCTCCAATAAAAGATGTCTTATCCAGAATATAAATGTGTTCAAAGAACTCCCATAACTCAATAGGAAAAGATAGAAACCTCAACAGAAATATAAGCCTAAAAAAGAAAAGAAAAGAAAAAGCTTGAACAGGCTCTTCTCCAAAGAAGATATCCAAATGGCCAATAAATATATGTAAAGGAAATCAACTTCATTAGTCTTCAGGGAAATGCAAGGTAAAACAACATGAAATAGCTTTACCACCCACCAGAACAGTCAAAATAAAAAGAGGAAATGTTCCAAGAGTTGGTGAGTGTATAGAGCAGCCAGAATGCCCAAGCATTGCTGGGAGGAGTGTACACCGACACAAGCACTATGGAAAATTGGCAAGATTTCCCAAAGTAAAAGAAACATCCACCTTACAGCTCAGCAAATCCCTATCTATGTATGTCCCTAACATAAATAAATACATGTGTGCACTAAAACATATGGACCAGAATGTTCATAAAGCACTGCCGCACTATTTGCAGCAGGCACTAACTGAAAACAACCCCAAAGCCCAACACATGGAATGAATCACTTTCACACATGATTCATACCATGGAATATCATATAGATATAAGAATGAACAAATTGTAGCTAAATACAGGATAGATGAACCCCCAAAATGTAAATTGAGTGAAAGAAGCCAAACATGAATCTCTTATCATCTATTTATCTATCTATTTCTAATTCAAAACCAAGAAAACTTATCTATGGTATAAGAACAGAATAGTGGTGACACTATGCCAGGGGAGCAACAGGGCAGGGAGGATGTGACTTGAAGGGGCAGAGGTGGGCTTCTGCAATGCTAGCAATATTCTATTTCTTGATCTGTATGTCAGTTACACAGAAGTGTTCACTTTGAATTCCATTGGGTTGTACACTCTTATGTTTATAAGTTGTAATTCTATGAAAAAAAAACTACTAAAGAATGCACTCACTTTTAATGCATTTAGGTGAGGCGTATACTCTCCAGATCATGATGATCCCCATGTTTATCTGTTGTCTTGCCCCGAATCTGCTGTACATTTAACTCCTGGCCCCTAAGGCTTTTAAAATTGAGTCCCTGGGTAAGTTAGCTAAAGTCTCATGGCCTTTTTTTCCCCACTCCCTCATCCTTCTGTTCTGATATGATTTCCACATCAGGTTGATTTCTTTAAAACAAGCAAACCAACCAAAAGTATTTTTCTCATCCCCAGGTGGACCAAGCTATGAAATGGGACATAGTCATCCTGATTGGGTGAAGCTTTGATTTAACGTTTGAAAAGTTATTCACTTAACTTCCATCATGTTATTCTTTTATCATACAATGCTAGAGAAAAGTGCTGAAAGTATAGTCTAGAGTTTTTCAAGTCACCAAGTAGTTCCTGAAATCCATATACACAGTCATGAAGACTTAATTTCAAACTGATGAGATAAGAATAGAAATAAATATCTCTCTGGTTGACTAAGCAAACACAGACATCTGAAATGCCAGAGCAATGTGGTCCCAGCTTGAGCATCCAGCTCCATATGAAAGTTCCAGACAGGACTCCAGGACTTGGCAACTTATACCAAATTCACACTCTGCAGAAAAGGGGCTAGACCTCTGCCTATAACAATGCACTGTGTCTCTTTGCCGGAACTCTAGTCCCACTCTCAACATTTCAGGGTATTGGGTGAGTACAAATGGAGGCTCCTATATCAAAATGTCTAAATATTTCAAAATTATACATCAAGCAGGCCTACCCATGTTTCTACACAGGTTCACATGCCCAGTTCCTGTGGATTATCTGTGCAACCTAGAGACAAAATGAGCTATACTCTCCTTCTGATGCCTGAGATCACAGTGACGGGATGGATCAGCTGGGGTAAGATGGACAAAAAGCCAGCCCAGGACCAGGACTCTCAGGTGGTGACTGGACCAGTGAACCTGTTGAATCTCCCCTGGGAACCAGGCCAATAGGTTTTCCTTCACCATGCCTCATTTTTCAGACAAGGGACTTCCAGGCAGTTTTAAGTATCTTCCAAAACCACACCATCTGAGCAGATGAGGGAGGGAACCCAGTTATCCAGGACTCAATTTGTCTGTATCCATTTAGTGGGATCTGGGACAGTCAAGTTTACACAAACCTAGAAACTCTTTCTTTGATTTCAGAGGAAAGAGGCTGTAGTTTTCTCCTCCCACTGGAGTCATTCATGTGCATCTAGTCCGCATTCTCAGTTTGAAGGGATAGTCTCAATCAGTTATCCCCTTTAGTAACCAAAAAGAGGGAAAAAGACCTAAGTATAAGCAGAAGTTATTGGAGGGCTCTCTGGTGGCTCACAGAACTGATGGGAGGAATAAAGAACCAGGCATAAAAAACAAGAAAAGTCATTTAATGAGGACCGTCACTGAAAACTTGGCTCTCCTTGCCACTCCAGTGGCAATACTACCCTGCTCCCCCTACCACCAAGAACCCCATTGCCGACAGCATAATTCAATCCCACTAATGTACTAAAGGAGAAAATTGTGATCATCCCCACAGCTGCCTAAAAATCATATGATAAAATTCACCAAAAAATTCATAGTTTAAAATTAAAAAAATTCTTAGGAATAGAAGGAAACTTGGTAACTTTATAGAGGATAACCAACAAAAATCAGTGGAAAGCAGCATTCTTAAATGGAAAATCTTGTATTTAAAAATAAGTCATCAAAAGCATCCCAAAAGAAAAATCCTGGCTTCACTGGTGAATTTTACAAAACATTAAAAGACTTAATACCAATTCTCCTCAAATTCTTTCAAAAAATAAAATAAAAGGGATCACTTCCAAACTCATATTACAAGTCCAGTCTTACCCTGATACCAGAGCCAGACAAGGACTCTACAAGAAAAGAAAACTATAGACTAAAATCCCTGAAGAACAAAGAGGTAAAAATTGTCAACAAAATATTAGCAAACCAAATACATACCTCAAAATAATAAAGGCCATGTACAACAAACCCACAGCTAACATTATAATCAATGGAGAAAAATGGAAAGTGTTTCCTCTAAGATCAGGAATGAGACAAGGAGGCCCACTCTCAGCACTTCAATTCAATGTTGTACTGGAAGTCCTAGCTAGAAGAATTAGGCAAGACAAAGAAATAAAAGGTATCCAAATCAGAAAGGAAGAAGTAAAATTTTTGCTATTTGCTGGTGATACGACCTTGTATATAGGAAATCTCAAAGAGTCAGTCAAAAACCTGTTGCTTTTAATCAATGATTTCAGTAAAATGACAGGATACAAAATCAACATACAGAAATCAATTGCTTTCCTTTTCACTAATGATAAATCATCTCAAAAAGAAATAAAGAAAACTATCATATTCACAATAGTATCAAAAACAATAAAACACAGGAATAAATTTAACCAAGGAAGTGAAAGATCTATACAATGAAAACTACAAGACTTTGCTGAAAGAAACAACAAATGGAAAGATATCTCATGCTCATGGACTGAAACAATTAATATTGTTAAAATGGCCATACTACCTAAAGTCATCTGCAGATTCAATGCAATCCCCACCAAAATACCAAAGGCATTCTCCATAGAAATAAGAAGAAATAATCCTAAAATCTGTGTGGAACTACAAAGACCCCAAATAGCCAAAGTAATCTCGAGACAACAGAATGAAGCCAGAGGAATCATACTTCCAGATTTCAAACTATGCTACAAAGCCATAGTAATAAAAATGGTATTCTACTGACACAAAAATAGACACATTGACCAATGGAACAGAATTAATCCAAGCATATACCATTAACTAATAGTCAACAAGGTAGCCAAGAATACCCAATGGGGAAAGGATAGTCTCTTCAACAAATGGTAATGGGAAAAGTAGAGAAACACATCCAGAACAATAAAATTGGACCCCCATCTCACACCACTCATAACGATTAACTCAAAATGGATCAAAGACTTAAACATTAGACCTGATATCATAAAACTTTTAGAAGAAAACATAGAGAAGAAGCTCATTGATATTGCTCTTGGCATTAATTTTTTGGACATGATGCCAAAAGCACAAACAGCAAAAGCATAAATCAACAAATGGGACTACATAAAACTCAAAAGATTCTGCACAATAAAATTAACAAATAAAAGAATGAAGACAACCTACAGAATAGGAGAAAAATCTTGCAAACAGTATATTGAATAAGAGATTAATATCAAAAATATATAAAGAACTCAGTCAACTTAATAACAAAAAAACAAAGAATCCAATTAAAAAATAGACAGAAAAACTAAACAGATATTTTTCCAAAGAGGACATCAAATTGCCAACAGACACATAAAAACATGCTCAATGGCATTAGTCATCAGGGAAATGCAAAAAGAAAACCACAATAAGATATCAACTCACACCTGTTAGAATGGCTATTATCAAGAAGACAAGAGACAACAGGCACTGGTGAGGATATGGTGAAAAGGGAACGCTTCTGCATTGTTGGTGGGAATGTAAATTGATCTAACTACTATGGAAAACAATATGGAGATTACGCAAAAATTAAAAATAGATCTACCATGCAATCCAGCAATTCCACTTCTGGATATATACCCAAAGGAAATAAAAACAGAATTTCAGAAAAATATATGCATTGCCATGTTTATCACAGCATTATTTGCAATAGCCAAGATATGGAGACAATACAAATGCCCATCAACAGATGAAAGGATTAAAAAGATGTGGTATATATACACAACAGAATAATATTCAGCCATAAGAAAGGAGGATATCCTCCCATTTGTGACAACATGGATGAACCTTGAGCACAGTATGCTAAGCAAGATAAGTCAGACGTAACAAGAGAAGTACTATGATATCACTCACATGTGGAATCTAAAAAAGTTAAACTTGCATAAAACAGAGAGTAAAATGATGGTTACCAGAGGATGAGGGGAATAAGAGTGATGATGCTTAAGGGTGCAAACTTGTTACAGATAGTAAATAAGCCACAGAGATCTAATGCACAGTATAATGAATACAAACAATAATATTGTACTATAATTAGCTAATGTGATAAATATTACTATTTTGGTAATTATATTACAATATATAAATGTAGCAAAGCAACATGCTGTACACCTTAAACTTATACAATGTTACATGTCAAATGTATCAATTTAGAAAAAGCAAATTCAACAGTACATTAAAAGGATCATAACCATGATCAAATGTGATTTATTCCAAGGATGCAAGAATGGTTCAATGTACACAAATCAATCAATACGACATACCACATTAAAAAATAAAGGATAAAAATTATATGATCATCTTCATAGATGCAGAAAAAGTATTTGGCAACATTTAACAAATAAAAGAATGAAGACAACCTACAGAATAGGAGAAAAATCTTGCAAATGATATATTGAATAAGAGATTAATATCAAAAATATATAAAGAACTCAGTCATGACAAAACCTGTCGATAAACTAGGCATAGAGGGAACACACCTCAACATAATAAAGGCTATAGATGACAAGCCCACAGTTAACATCGTACTCAGCTGTGAAAAGCTAAAAGCTTTTCCTCCAAAACAAGAAACAAGACAAGGATGCCCACTCTTGGCACTTTTATTCAACTTAGTACTAAAAGTCCCAGCCAGAGCAATTAGGCAATAAAAAAATAAATAAAAGGCATACAAATCAGAAAGAAAGAAGTAAAATTTTCTCTGTTGAAGATGACATAAACTTATATATATGAAAAGTCACCGCCCAAAATCTGTTAGAACTAATAAATGAATTCTGTAAAGTTTCAGGATACAAAATCAATATGCAAAAACCAGTTCTAAATAGTAACAATGAACTATCAGAAAGAGAAATTAAGAAAATTTTCCATTTACAGTAGCATCAAAAATAATAAAATACCGGGCTGGCGGGACCAAGATGGCAGAGTGAGAGGTCTTCTTTGTCTCTCCCCCGTCGAATCTACAACTAATTGGACATTCACCGATTAACAAAGGATATCCAGATAGCATCTCAAGACGTCTAAAAGTCTCGTGCTACTACACATCAGAACGTGGACAGACCTCCCCCCGCCCCGGGAGGAGGTGGAAATAGGTGAAAGCTCTCCGACCCCCGACCCCCGACCCCCGGACAGCCTAGTTCCTGCAGGAGGCTCTCTTCCAACGGACTCCACCATAGCATCGCCAGACACCAAGGACAGGAGTGTGCACTCACCAGCAGAGCAAGGGTGGAAACAGGTGACAACACCGCTACCCAAGCCCCCCATGATCACACCTAGGCCCAGGCGGAAATCCTCAGGGCCCCGCACCCACTGTCAGAGAAGGCTTCCACTCGCCATTAGCAGGGAGGCCCCGCCCAGAAACCAGAACAAAGAGAAGCTCCTGGCGGGCCCAGCATGGCACCAGACCACAAGCTGCCACTGAGCTCACGGTCTCTGGAACACGGCTCGGTACAGGGGGCACCCTGACTTCCCATAGAAGTGCTTGGGGACACGTTTGGATCTCCAGCGCCTGGCTCTGTGGTGCGGGGGAAGGCTTCAGGGTCCCACACCTCCCTGGCAGGGAAAGCCTCTGCTCACCATTAGCAGGGAGGCCACACCCAGAATCCAGAAAAAAAGGAGGCTCCCGGTGGGCAGATCCCCTGGGGTGGCTCCAGATTGCAAGCTGCCACTGGGCTCACGGTCCCTGGAGCAGAGCTCGGTGCAGGGGGTGCCCGGACTTCCTGTAGATGTGCTTGGGGACACGGTTGGGGCTCCAGCGCCTGGCTCTGTGGCATGGGGGAAGGATCCAGGGTCCTGCATCTCCCCAGCAGGGAAAGCCTCTGCTCACCATTAGCAGGGAGGCCCCACCCAGAAGCCAGAACAAAGAGAAGCTCCTGGCGGGCCTGGCACGGCACCAGACCACAAGCTGCCACTGAGCTCACGGTCTCCGGCGCACGGCTCAGTACAGGGGGCATCCTGACTTCCTGTAGACGTGCTTGGGGACACGTTTGGATCTCCAGCGCCTGGCTCTGTGGCGTGGGGGAAGGTTTCAGTGTCCCACACCTCCCTGGCAGGGAAAGCCTCTGCTCGCCATTAGCAGAGAGGCCACACCCAGAATCCAGGAAAAAGGAAAGCTCCCAGTGAGCGGATCCCCCAGGGCGGCTCCAGGCCGCAAGCTGCTGCTGAGCTCATGGTCTCCTGCACACGGGTCAGTACAGGGGGTGCCCAGACATCCCGTGGACACACCTGGGGACTGGGTGGAGCTCCAACACCTGGCTCTGTGGCCTGCGGGGTTGCTCCAGGGTCCCACACCCTCCCAACAGGGAGGGCCTCTGATCGTCATTGGCAGGGAGGCCCCACACAGCATTCAGAACACCAGGAAGCTCCCTAGAGCAGAATTCCCCACAAGGCAGCAGCTTACAAGCCACCACCAGACCTACGAACTCTGGCTGTGTCCCAGACGAGGCAAGGGGCTCCCAGAGATCCCATGAGAGTAAAGTGGGGCAGAGTAGAGCTCCAGTGACATGACTACGTAGCCCACAGGGGAACTCCAGGTTCTTACAGCAGCCTCAGTGAAAGCCTCTGCACAGCACTAGTGGAGAGGTCCCGACTGGCAATCACAAGGCAGGAAGGCCCTGGGGCAAAAGCAGCACAGCTAAGTGAGTTAATGACGGACTGCAGAAGATACCCATAGCTCTGCTGGGACTTATAGTGGACAAGTGTGATCTGGTGGGCTCTGTTAGTGACAAATTGGAAATTATAGGTGATCCTGCTCCTGGCTGATGGGAAAGCCCACAACACTGCTGCAGACCACAAGGAGGGAGCACGTCTAGGTGGGCTGCCGCAGTAGGCACCAGCAGCCTGATGCCCCTTTGCGATAGCCCCCACAACCTACAAGGGACCCCACAGGACCACTGTGACTACGAGGAGGGGTCCAGACCCAGTCAGTAACAGCTGACAGGGTTCCTGGTTGGGGCAGTCTAAACGGCTGCCCCCACACACACACCAGTCGCAACAAGTGGAAGCAGCGACTAAACTCTATCTCTATGCGGAGGCACAAACCCACACCATCAAGCAGTATGAAAAAATATATTAAATCTCCAGAACAGAAGGAAAATGATAAGCATCCAGAAAACAATCCCAAAGACAATGAAATCTACAACCTAAATGATGATGATTTCAAAACTGCCATTATGAAAACACTCAAGGACCTAAAAGAGAATTCAGATAGACAACTCAACAAGTTCAGGAGCTATGTCACAAAAGAGCTTGACACCATAAAGAAGAACCAATTAGAAATACTGGAGATGAAGAACACAATGGAGGAGATTAAGAAAAATCTGGACTCTCTGAACAGTAGGGTCGATAATATGGAGGACAGAATTAGCAATTTGGAGGATAGGAATGTAGAAATGCTGCAGGCAGAGGAGGAGAGAGAATTAAGACTAAAAAGAAATGAAGAAACTCTCCGAGAATTATACAACTCAATTAGGAGATGCAACATAAGGATTATAGGTATACCAGAGGGAGAAGAGAAGGAGAAGGGGGCAGAAGGCCTGTTGAAAGAAATAATAGCTGAGAACTTTCCAAACTTGGGAAGAGAGATGGAACTTCATGTCACAGAAGCCAATAGATCTCCAAGCTTTATTAATGCAAGGAGACCAACCCCAAGACATATAGTAGTGAAACTAGCAAAAGTCAAAGACAAAGAGAAAGTACTAAGGGCAGCCAGGCAGAAGAAAATAACTTACAAAGGAAACCCCATAAGGCTATCAGCAGATTTCTCAGGAGAGACCTTACAGGCTAGAAGAGATTGGAATGAAATATTCAAAACTCTGAAAGATAAAAACTTGCAGCCAAGAATACTCTACCCAGAAAAAATATCCTTCAAATACGATGGAGAAATAAAAACTTTCCCAGACAAACAAAAGTTAAGGGAGTTCATCATCACAAAACCTCCTCTACAAGAATTGCTCAGGAAGAAACTCATTCCTGAAAAATCAAAAAAAGGGAAGGGGTTACAAAATCCAGAAGAAAGGAGATAAGCAGAAGGAATAATACAAAGTAACAGCTCTCCATCAGGACAAAATGCAAAAGAACCAGAAAGCAGTGATAAAATTGCAACAGTAGGCCCCCACGTTTCAATAATCACACTAAACGTGAATGGATTGAACTCTCCAATCAAAAGGCACAGAGTGGCAGGATAGATCAAACAACAAGATCCAACAATATTCTGCCTCCAGGAGACACACCTCAGCCCCAAAGAAAAACACAGACTCAGAGTGAAGGGGTGGAAGACAATACTCCAAGCCAATAATGAACAAAAGAAAGCAAGTGTTGCCATACTTATATCAGACAAAGTAGACTTCAAAGCAAAACAGGTAACGAAAGACAAAGAGGGGCAGTATATAATGATAAAAGGGACGCTCCACCAAGATGACATAACAGTCATAAATATATACGCACCTAACACAGGAGCACCAAAATTCGTGAAGAAACTCTTAACAAAACTAAAAGGAGACATCAACAGAAATACAATAATAGTAGGGGACCTTAACACCCCATTAACACCAATGGAGAGATCATCCAGACAGAAAATCAACAAGGAAATTATAGAATTAAGTGAAAAATTAGATCACATGGACCTAATAGATATATATAGGACACTTCATCCAAAAACAGCAGGTTACACATTCTTCTCAAGCCCACATGGAACATTCTCAAGGATAGACCATATCTTGGGAAACAAAGCAAGCATCAATAAATTCAAGAGGGTTGAAATAATATCAAGCATCTTTTCTGATCACAATGCTATGAAACTAGAAATCAACTACAAGAATAAAGCTGGGAAAGGGCCAAAAATGTGGAGACTAAACAACATGCTACTGAACAAACAATGGATTATTGAAGAAATTAAAGAAGAAATCAAATATTTTCGGGAGAAAAATGAAAATGAAAACACACTGTACCAAATTATTTGGGATGCAGCAAAGGCAATCCTAAAAGGAAAATTCATTGCAATACAGGCTCACCTCAATAAGCAAGAAAAATCTTACATAAACAACCTCAAATGACACCTAACAGCATTAGAAAAGGAAGAACAAACAAAGCCCAAAGTCAGTAGAAGGAGGGAAATAATAAAAATTAGAGCAGAAATAAATGATATTGAAACAAAAAAGACAGTAGAAAGGATCAATGAAACAAAGAGTGGGTTCTTTGAAAAAATTAACAAAATCGACAAGCCCTTAGCCAGACTCACTAAAAAAAAAAGAGAGAAGTCTCAAATAAATAAAATTAGAAACGAGAGAGGAGAAATCACAACAGATACCGAAGAAATACAAAGGATCATAAGAGAATACTATGAAAAACTATATGCCAACAAATTGAACAACCTAGAAGAAATGGATAAATTCCTAGACTCATACAACCTACCCAAACTGAATCGGGAAGAAATAGAGAATCTGAATAGACCAATCACAAGTAAAGAAATAGAAATAGTAATCAAAAACCTCCCCAAAAATAAGAGTCCAGGACCAGACAGCTTCTCTGGAGAAGTCTACCAAACATTCAAAGAAGATTTAATACCTGTCCTTCTCAAACTGTTCCAGAAAATAGAGGAAGATGGAGCACTCCCTAATGCATTCTATGAAGCCAACATCACCCTGATCCCCAAACCTGACAAGGACAACACAAAGAAAGAATACTACAGGCCAATATCACTGATGAATATAGATGCAAAAATCCTCAACAAAATTTTGGCAAACTGAATGCAGCAATACATCAAAAAGATTATACACCATGATCAAGTGGGATTTATATCAGGGACACAGGGATGGTTCAACATCCGCAAGTCAATCAATGTGATTCACTACATTAACAATATGAGAAACAAAAACCACATGATCATCTCAATAGATGCAGAGAAAGCATTTGACAAGATCCAACATCCATTTATGATAAAAATCCTCAATAAAATAGGTATGGAAGGAAAGTACCTCGACATAATAAAGGCCATATATGACAAACCCAGAGCCAACATCATACTCAATGGACAAAAACTGAAACCCATCCCTCTCAGAACAGGAACAAGACAAGCGTGCCCACTTTCACCACTCCTATTCAACATAGTACTGGAGGTGTTGGCCAGAGCTATTCGGCAGGAAAAAGAAATAAAAGGAATCCAACTAGGCAACGAAGAAGTAAACCTCTCGCTGTTTGCAGACGACATGATCTTACATATAGAAAATCCCAAAGAATCCATACAAAATCTATTAGAAACAATCAACAACTACAGCAAAGCTGCAGGGTATAAAATCAACATACATAAATCAGTAGCATTTCTATATGCTAACAACGAACTAACAGAAAAAGATCTCAAGAACTCAATCCCATTCACGATTGCAACAAAAAGAATAAAATACCTTGGGATAAATTTAACTAAGGAAGTGAAAGATCTATACAACGAAAACTACAAGACCTTCTTGAAAGAAATCGACATCGACATAAAGAGATGGAAAGACATTCCATGCACATGGATTGGAAGAATAAACATAGTTAAAATGTCCATACTACCTAAAGCAACCTACAGATTCAACGCTATCCCAATCAGAATTCCAATGCCATTCTTTACAGAAATCGAACAAAGAATCCAAAAATTCATATGGGGCAACAAAAGACCCCGAATTGCTAAAGCAATCCTGAGAAAGAAGAACAAAGCTGGAGGCATCACAATCCCTGACTTCAAAACATACTACACACTACTGAACAAGCAATGGATCATTGAAGAAATTAAAGAAGAAATAAAAAAATACCTGGAAACAAATGAAAATGATAGCATGCCATACCAACTCATATGGGATACAGCAAAAGCTGTATTAAGAGGAAAATTCATCGCAATACAGGCACATCTTAACAAACAAGAAAAATCCCAAATAAGCAACCTTAAAGCACACCTAACTGAACTAGAGAAAAAAGAACAAATGAAGTCCAAAGTCAGCAGAAGGAGAGAAATAATAAAAATCAGAGCAGAAATAAATGCTATTGAAACGAAAAAGGCAGTAGAAAGGATCAATGAGACAAAGAGCTGGTTTTTTGAGAAGATAAATAAAATTGACAAACCACTAGCCAGACTTACAAAGAAAAAAAGGGAGAAAGCTCAAATAAACAAAATCAGAAATGAGCGAGGAGAAATAACAGCAGACTCTGCAGAAATACAACAGATTATAAGAGAATACTACAAAAAACTATATGCCAACAGAATGGATAACCTAGAGGAAATGGATAAATTCCTGGACTCCTACAATCTCCCAAAGCTCACTCAAGAAGAGGCAGACAATTTGAACAGACCAATCACAAGGAAAGAGATTGAAACAGCAATCAAAAACATCCCAAAGAACAAAACCCCAGGACCAGATGGCTTTCCTGGGGAATTCTACCAAACTTTAAGAGAGGATTTAATACCTATCCTTTTCAAGCTATTCCAAAAAATTAGGGAAGATGGAACACTTCCTAACACATTCTATGAGGCCAACATCACGCTGATACAAAAACCTGACAAGGACACCACAAAAAAAGAGAACTACAGGCCAATATCACTGATGAACATAGATGCAAAAATTCTAAACAAAATTTTGGCAACCAGAATTCAGCAATTCATCAAAAGAATCATACATCAGGATCAGGTGGGATTCATACCAGGGACACAGGGATGGTTCAACATCCGCAAATCAATCAACGTGATACACCACATCAACAAACTGAGGAATGAAAACCACATGATCATCTCAATAGATGCAGAGAAGGCATTTGACAAGATGCAACAGCCATTTATGATAAAAACTCTGAACAAAATGGGCATAGAAGGAAACTACCTGAACATAATAAAGGCCATATATGACAAACCCATAGCCAACATCATACTCAATGGGAAAAAACTGAACCCCATCCCCCTGAAAACAGGAATGAGACAAGGATGCCCTCTATCACCACTCTTATTTAACATAGTACTGGAGGTCCTGGCCAGAGCAATCAGGCAAGAAAAAGGAATAAAAGGAATCCAAATAGGGAGGGAAGAAGAGAAACTCTCGCTGTTTGCAGACGACATGATCTTATATATAGAAAACCCCAAAGAATCCATCAGAAAACTGTTAGAAATAATCAACAACTACAGCAAAGTTGCAGGGTATAAAATCAACTTGCATAAATCAGTAGCATTTCTATACTCCAGTAATGAACCAACAGAAAAAGAACTCAAGAATACAATACCATTCACAATCGCAACAAAAAGAATAAAATACCTTGGGGTAAATTTAACTAAGGAAGTGAAGGACCTATATGATGAAAATTACAAGGCCTTTCTGAGAGAATTGGATGACGACATAAGGAGATGGAAAGACATTCCATGTACGTGGATTGGAAGAATAAACATAGTTAAAATGTCCATTCTACCTAAAGCAATCTACAGATTCAACGCCATCCCAATCAGAATCCCAATGACATTCTTTACAGAATTAGAACAAAGAATCCTAAAATTCATATGGGGCAACAAAAGACCCCAAATTGCTAAAGCAATCCTGAGAAAAAAGAACAAAACGGGAGGCATCACAATCCCTGACTTCAAAACATACTACAAAGCTACAGTAATCAAAACAGCATGGTACTGGTACAAAAACAGGTGCACAGATCAATGGAACAGAATTGAAAGCCCAGAAATAAAACCACACATCTATGGACAGCTTATCTTTGACAAAGGAGCTGAGGGCATACAATGGAGAAAAGAAAGTCTTTTCAACAAATGGTGCTGGGAAAACTGGAAAGCCACATGTAAAAGAATGAAAATTGACCATTCTTTTTCACCATTCACCAAAATAAACTCAAAATGGATTAAAGACCTAAAGGTGAGACCTGAAACCATAAGGCTTCTGGAAGAAAACGTAGGCAGTACACTCTTTGACATCAGTAGTAAAAGGGTCTTTTCGGACACCATGCCTTCTCAGAGAAGGGAAACAATAGAAAGAATAAACAAATGGGACTTCATCAGATTAAAGAGCTTCTTCAAGGCAAATGAAAACAGGACTGAAACAAAAAAACAACCCACTAACTGGGAAAAAATATTTGCAAGTCATATATCTGACAAAGGCTTAATATCCATAATATATAAAGAACTCTCACAACTCAACAACAAAACATCAAACAACCCAATCAAAAAATGGGCTGGAGACATGAACAGACATTTCTCCAAAGAAGATATATTGATGGCCAATAGGCACATGAAAAGATGCTCATCATCGCTGATCATCAGGGAAATGCAAATCAAAACTACACTAAGATATCACCTTACACCCGTTAGAATGACAAAAATATCTAAAACTAATAGCAACAAATGTTGGAGAGGTTGCGGAGAAAAAGGAACCCTCATACACTGCTGGTGGGAATGCAAACTGGTGCAGCCACTATGGAAAACAGTATGGAGATTCCTCAAAAAACTAAAAATAGAACTACCATACGATCCAGCCATCCCGCTACTGGGTATTTATCCAAAGAGCCTGAAGTCAGCAATCCCAAAAGTCCTGTGCACCCCAATGTTTATTGCAGCACTGTTTACAATAGCCAAGACGTGGAAGCAACCTAAGTGCCCATCAACAGACCAATGGATGAAGAAAATGTGGTACATATATACAATGGAATACTATTCAGCTGCAAAACAGAACAAAATCATTCCATTTGCAATAACATGGATGGACCTTGAGAGAATTATGTTAAGTGAAATAAGCCAGCAAGAGAAAGATAATCTGTGTATGACTCCACTCATATGAGGAATTTAAAACTATGGACCAAGAACAGTTTAGTGGATACCAGGGGAAAGGTGGGGTGGGGGGTGGGCACAAAGGGTGAAGTGGTGCACCTACAACATGACTGACAAACATTAATGTACAATTGAAATTTCACAAGATTGTAACCTATCAATAACTCAATAAAAAAAATCAAAAAAAAAAACATACTACAAAGCCACAGTAATCAAAACAGCATGGTACTGGTACAAAAACAGATGCACAGATCAATGGAACAGAATTGAAAGCCCAGAAATAAAACCACACATCTATGGACAGCTAATCTTTGACAAAGGAGCTGAGGGCCTACAATGGAGGAAAGAAAGTTTCTTCAACAAATGGTGCTGGCAAAACTGGACAGCCACATGTAAAAGAATGAAAATCAACCATTCCTTTTCACCATTTACTAAAATAAACTCAAAATGGATCAAAACCAAGTCATGGAACCAACCTAAGTGCCCAGCAACTGATGATTGGATAAAGAAGATGTGGTATATATATATACAATGGAATACTACTCAGCCATAAAAAAGGACAAAGTTGTCCCATTCACAACAACATGGATAGACCTTGAGAGTATTATGTTGAGTGAAATAAGCCAGACAGAGAAAGACGAACTCAGTATGACTCCACTTATAGGTGGTAGTTAACGTATGGACAAAGAGAACTGATTGGTGGTTGTCAGGGGAAAGGGGGGTGGGGGGAGGTCACTAGGGGTGAAGTGGTGTACCTACAACTGTAATTTCACAAGGATGTTAACTTTTATAACCTTAATAAAAAATAAAAAATAAAAAAATAAAAAAATAATAAAATACCTAGGAATAAATTTAACCAAGGAGGTAAAAGATCTGTATATTGAAAACTGTAAGACATTGATGAAAGAAATTGAAGAATCCACAAATAAATGGAAGGATATTGCACGCTCATGGATTGGAAGAATTAATATTGTTAAATTATCCATATTACTCAAAGAAATCTACAGATTCGATATAATCGCTATTAAGATTTAAATGGAATTTTTCAGAGAAGCAGAACAAACAGTTCTCAAATTTGTATGGAACCACGAAAGACCCAAACAGCCAAAGCAATCTTGAGAAAGAATAACAAAGCTGGAGGAACCACACTTCCTGATTTCAAGCTATCTTAAAAAGCTATAGTAATCAAAACAGTGTGATATTTTCATAAAAATAGATCAATGAAACAGAATAGAGAGCCCAGAAATAAACCCACACTTATATGGTCAACAAATGTATTACAAGGACCTAAGAATATATAGTGTGGAAAGGATAGTCTCTTCAATAAATAATGTTGGGAAAACTGGACAGCCACATGCAAAAGAATGAAACTGGACTTCAATCCTACACCATACACGAAAATCAACTAATGGATTAAAGACTTGAAGATAAGAGCTGAATCTGAAAAACTTCTAGAAGAAAACGTAAAGAATAAGCTCCTTGACATTGATCTTGGCAATGGGTTTTTGGATTTGATGGCAACACAAAGGCAACAAAAGCAAAAATAAACAAGTAGGTCTACATCAAACTAAAAAGCAAAAAAAAAAAAAAAAAAGACAAGAAAGAGACTAGCCTTGAGTTAAACCTTAAAATTAGATCTATTTCAGTGTCTAAAAACACAGGGTTCTTCTCCATATATTTTTTCCTTCTGTCCATCAAATGAGCCCAATGTCTTTTCATCAAGGAAGTAAAGGCATTTTTAAGATAAGAATAAAAAACATTTAATTTTTGTGTGTCTCTGAAAATAAAACAATCAATACCAGCTTTTAATCCTTTGTGTAGCTATATTTTACTTTACTCTTTCTATAGTTTACCATTATATATATTACTTAATTTATTATAAAAAGCAATAATTTATCATAGTAAACTTATGAAAATAATAATTTGTTCTTTCTTAATCATTAAATTGCAGTAAAATGTCCCAATCTGAACATTTATTCAATAACTTATTGTTTTTCTCATATTTGTGAATATATTAGGTATATATTGGTATTTGGCCATTATATGGCAATTCTACATTTGATCAAAGAGGAAATCAAATCAGGAATTAGGAAGTATTTTGAAGTGAATCAAAATGAAAATATGAATTTTCAAAACTTAGAGAGAGATGCAGTTAAAGTTGTGCTCAGAAGAAAATTTATAGATTTAAATTTTTATATTAAAAAAGAAATGTTAAAAATTGAGTTTTTAATATCCATCTCAAGATATTAGGAAAAGAATAGCAAATAAGAACAAAGAAAGAAAGGGAAAGGAAATAATAAGATGAAAACAAATTAATGAACAGCAAAAAAATCAATAAAGCTAAAAATTGGTTCTTGGTATGGACAAATAACACTGATAGACTTCTACCAAGTTTCAACGAGAGAAAGAACACTTATTATCAATATCAGCAAGGGAAAAGAGAGCATCATTAGAGATCCTATGAGATAATAAAATAATATAATGACAAATTTTTTCCCCATAAATTTGAACATCTACTATAAATAGATAATTTTCTTTTAAAAATCAAATTTATCAAGGTTATAACAAGAAGAAATATAAAATCTAACCAGTCCTATATTTATTAAAGACATTGAAACTAGTTTTAAAACATCTTTTAACAAAGATATATCCTGAACCAGAAGGTTTCACTTGATAACTTTTTAAAACAATCAAAGAGGAAATAACACTAGTGTTTAATAAAATCATACAGAAAAGAAGATAGAGAGTTCACAACTTACTTTATGATGCCAATGTAAGTTTGATGTGAAAACTTGCCGAGGATATTATAAAAACTTAAAAATTTTAGGCCATCTCTCTCTAAATAATGCAAAAAATCTCTTTTTATGCTATTGAATAAAATCTAGCAATATGTAAAGATATCAAAAACAAACTAGTTTTATCTTACAACTGCAAGAATGGTTTAACATCCAAAAATTAATCAATGCTATCCATCATGGTAACAGAAAGGAAAAAATGGAAGAAAGAAATCATTATAGATGTAGAAAAAGCTTTTGATAAATTTCAATATTCACTCTTGATTTTTAAAAAGCCCTCTTATCAAGCTATGAATAGAAGAAAACTTTATTAAATTGGTGGACTCTGTTCTAAAAAAAATAAGGATGACCATCTTAACAATTTCTCTTCTACTTAAAAGTGGAGAATGAACAGTGAAATAAAGTGACAAAATAAAATAAAAGTTATAGTAACTAGAAAGGAAGAATAACTCTGTCCTAATTTTCATATACATTACACTATACATGTAGAAAACACAACGGAATTTACAATTATACTATTACAATTAACAAGCAACTTAGCAAGGGTTGTAATATAAGTCAACATGTAAAAGTAATTACATTTCTATATACCAAAAATAAACAAAAGGAATATTAATTTCGAAATTAAAGATATAACTATTAGCAATAAATCTAACAAAAGATGCCATGCAAGATCTCTATGCTATATTATCACAATATAGAAACCTAAATAAATAGGGACATATGATATAATAAAGTTTTAAATTCTTCCCAAGTTAGCCTAGAGATTCCACACGGTAAGTGTGGAATTCCAGTCAAAGTCCCAGAAAAGTTATGTGTGTATATCTGTATAATTTGACAATCTAATTCTAAAGTTTACATAAAAATGCAAAAAAACAAAAATAATCAAGGCAATTATAAAGAAGAGCAACACCAAGTAACTTATGCTAGCAAATATTAAGACACATTCTAGAGCTATAGTAATTAAGGTTGTGTGGTGTAGGTGGTAGGAGAAACAAATAAACAAAGAGAACAGGATAGAAAATTCATAAACAGACCCACATATCTGATCTATGATAAACTGTAGTGCCATAGAGAAAGAATGGTCTCGTCAAATAACAGTTCTGTGTCAACTGAATATCCATATGGAAAAAAATTGGCATTGACTCCTACTTTCCGATTGACTGAAAAATAAATTCCAAACAGACTGGAGACGTTAATGTAAATAGTAAAACAGTTAACTAGTAGAAGAACACTGGAGAACATCCTCATGAACTTGTAGTAAGTGAAGATTTCTCAAACAGGACAGAAGAGCTCTAATCACTAAGAAAAATATTGATAAATTGGTCTACAATTGATCTGTCTGTCAAAGACAAAATTAAAAGAATGAACTGTCAGGCCAGTGGTTTGGGAGAAGATATTTGCAATACTTACAATTGACTTACATCCATAATATGTAAATAATTTTTACAGAGTAACAAGAAAGAAACACAATAGAAAACTAAGTTTTTTCACAAAAGAAGATATCAAAATGGCCACTAAACACATGAAAACGTCCTCAACATCATTAATCTTCATGGAAATGAAAATTAGAACTACAATGTAGTACCATTACACATGCATCAGAATGACTAAAATGGAAAGAACAGTCTATCAAATGTAGAGCAACTGGAACTTTCGTACACTACTAGGGACTTATAAACTGTTATAACTATTTTAGGAAACGTTATGGCAATGTCTGCTAATGCTGCAGATATGCATTTCCTATGACCCAGCCATTCCAATCCTGGGATATACTCAGTAAAATTATCCACATATGTTCATCAAAAGACTTATACTAGAATTTTCATAAGCACTTTGTAATGCCAACAAAAAGAAAATGCTCAAATGCCCATTACTAGTTGAAGAAAAAACAAACTGTGGTTTATATACACGATGAAATTCTATTAAGCAATGAGAAAGATTAATACACAACTACATACAACAACTTGGATGAATCACAGAAACAAAATGGGAGTGAAAGAATCAAGACACAAAAGAGTACACAATGTACAACTCCATTTAAGTTTCAAAAATGACAACACTGGGAGCGACGTCACCAAGATGGTGACATAAGGCATTCCTGACTTTGTTCCCCCTCAAAAGAAGAACAACTAACAGCTATTCATGGACGAGATACGACTGAGAGAATCCTAGAACATAAGGGTGAGGCTGAAGCACCCCCGTGCACCACAGAGACCAAGACAGACTGAATCAGAAGGATAAGAGAAACAGTTAAATGCTGATCACATTACCCCTGGCACAGAACCATGTGAGAGGTCTCGTCTAAGCCTACAGTCACTCTAGTGGGAAAATAGAGCCCAGAATGGACATCCAGCTCCCCTAGCATTGGGGGTCAGTTTTTGGGACCCTCCACTCTGGTCTTGCCCCATGGGATTGCAGGAGAATCTTTGTGGCTTGACCACTGGGAATCTGATCATGACAAAGAGGTGGCGAGGGGTTTGCAACAACCAGCACTCAGATCTTGGCAGACCAAGTTCCAAACTGCAGTGCCCAAGTAGTAGTCCCAACCAGTAGCTTGGCTTACTTGCAGAACCAAGTTGATAGTGCAATCTGACCAGGGAACTCTGTAGGGGTGTAGGTCTGCCTGATTCAGGTCCTCAAACAAAGAGATTTACTGGTCCTGGAGACTGGTCTGCCCCCACTTAGGCAGGAGAGCTGAGTCATAACCCCACCCACTGCTGAGTGAATCACCCAGCCCCACCCAACCTAAAAGGCTGGTGAGAACACTTAGAAGGTGCATAGTTTAGCAACACCTGAGCAGAGAGTACTCAGGCAAAGATGATCACCCTCAAAGTAAGTGCCAGGCATGGAGGGTTCCCCAGCCCTGCCTAGGCAGAGCTAATTTATAGCCCCACCCATAGCTAAGTACAGCTCTGACCATAAGTCCTGGCCAGAAAACCTGGGTAGCTGCATAGCCCAAGAACACTTGAAGAGAAGGGAGAGTTGATAGTCCACAGAACAAAGACAGTGGCTCTGTTTGGCCAGGGATCTTGGGACACAGGTTGGCTTGAGTAAAGACCACGAACAAAGAGCCTTACTGAGCTTGGAGATGGTTATTCCATGGAACCCAGGCAGGGAAACTAATTGGTAGCCTCACACATTGCTGAATACAGCTATCAGTCCATCCAACCAGAGAACTTCACCAGAGCACACAGGAAGCTGAATAGCCCATCCAACAATACTACTTACAGTGGCACTTGAACAGAACTCATGAATCTCCCTATCTGCAAAGCAAAACCCATGGCCCCATCTGGCTGGGGAATTCAGCATACAGTCTTGCCTGATTCGAGTCCCCAAACAGTGGGCAATGCAGGACCTAGGATCCATTCTGCTGGCCTGCCAGAACAGACAGCTAATTCATACCCCATCTACTGCTGAATATAATACCCAGTCCTGACTGTCTAGAAAGCCTGACCAGAGAACCCAGGAAACTGTAGAACACATCCTATAGCCTCACTTAGGCAGGAAATCAAGCCAGCAGTCCTATCCAACTATTCTCAGCAAGTGGCACCTCTCCAGACCTCAGATCTCGGACAGTGGTCTCACCCAAAAATAGACTTTGATAACAAGTGCCACCCACACAAGTGCATTACCAGAAGGCACATTCAGAAACCCCAACTGAGTTGACTGGTGAAGAACTGTCTCTGCCCAAAAAAACCTGTAAAGTCTGGCAGAGGATATCACTTATTCACATAAGCAGACATCAATTTAAGCAATCAAGGAACATGAAAAATCTCATAAACATGACACCACCAAAGGAAAGAAAAGCTCTCCAATAACTGACCCTAATCAAATGGAAATTTATGAACTGTCAGACAAAGAATTCAGAATAATCTTCTTAAAGAAGTTTAGTGAACCACAAGAGCACACTGGCAGACAATTAAACATTCAGAAAACAATGCATGAACAAAACTAGGAGTTCACAAAGAAAGAGAAACCTTCAAAAAATTAGAAATACTAGAGCCGAAAAACACAATAACTGAACTGAATTCAAAAGAGAGCTTCAAAAACAGACTCAGCCATATAGAAGAAAGAATCAGTAACCTAGAAGACAAGGCATTTGAAATTATCCAGTCAGAGGAGAAAAAAAAAAGAATGAAAAAGAGTAAAGAAAGTCTATGGGACATATAGGACATAATCAAAAGAAAGAATATCTGCATTATGGGAATTCCAGAAGGGGAGGAGAAAGAATAAGGGACAGAAAATATATTTAAAGCAATATGGCTGAAAACTTACCAATCCTGGAGAGAGAAATATACCTCCAGATCCAGGAGGCCCAAAAGACCCCAAATAGGTTGAACCCAAATAGGGCTATAATGACACACAATGTAATTAAATTGTCAGAAGCCAAATTCAAAAGAATTTTTAAAGCAGAAAGAGAAAAGACAGAAATTACATACAAAAGAACTCCCATAAAACTATCAGCAGATTTTTCAACAGAAATGCTTCAAGCCAGAAGAGATGATATAGTCAAAATATTAAAAAGAAAAATAACTGGCAACCAAGAATTCTATGCCTAGCATACCTGTCCTTCAGACATGAAGGAGAAATAAAGACTTTCTCAAATAAATAAAAGCTGAGGGAGTTCATCACCGCTAGACCTGGTTACAAGAAATGCTAAAGGAAATTCCTTGAGTGGAAATAGAAGGACACTAATTGACATCATAAAAACATAAGAAGGTAGCATAAAAATCAATGGTAATGGTAAATATATGGTCAAAGTTAGATACTGTAATGTGGTAAAGGTAGTGTGTAATGTACTGACAACTCTACTTTAAAAGTTAAAAAACAAACATAGTAAGAATAATCATAAATGTGACCATCTGTTATTAATTACTCAATATTAACAGTATGTAAACTGTAACATCGGCAACCTAAAATGTGAGAAGGAGAAGTAAAAGTGTAAAGGTTAAAAATCCTACTAAAGTTAAGTCATTATCAGTTTAAAATTGTGTTATCACTTTAAGATATTTTCTGTAGGACTCATGGTAACCACAAGGGAAAACCTGTAGTAATAGCACAGAAGAACATAATAAGGAAGTCAAAGCATATTGATACCAAAAGACATCAAAACACAAAAAACAGAGAAGTATAAGAAACAAGGAACAATGGATCTACAAAACAGCCAGAAAATAACTAACAAAATGGCAATAGAAAGTTTTTACCTATGAATAATTACTTTAAATGCAAATAAAATAAATTTTCCAATCAAAAGACATAGAATGGCTGACTGGATTAAAAAACCAAGACCCAACAATATGCTGCCTACAAGAGATTCACTTTAGCCTTAAAAACACACAAAGACTGAAAGAGAAGAAGAGGAAGTGAAGTGAAAGGGAAGGGAATATATTTCAAGTAAATGATAATCAAAAACACAAAAGCAGGGGCCAGCCCAGTGGCACAGTGGTAAAGTTCACACATTCCGCTTTGGCAGCCCGGGGTTTGCCAGTTCAGATACCAGGTGCAGACATATGCACTGCTTGTCAAGCCATGCTGTGGCAGGTGTCCAACATATAAAACAGAGGAGGATGGGCACAAATGTTAGCTCAGGGCCAATCTTCCTCAGCAAAAAGAGGAAGATTGGCAGCAGATGTCAGCTCAGGGCTAATCTTCCTCGAAAAAGAAAAAAGCAAAGGTAGCTGTGCTTACATCAGACAAAATAGACTTTAAACTAAAAAAATTAAGTAGAGTCAAAGAAGGTCATTATATAATGATAAAGAGGTCAATACATCAAGAAGATGCAACAATTGTAAATATTTATGCACCCAACATCAGGACTCCTAAATATAAAAAGCAAAAACTAGCAGACCTAAAAGGAGAGATAAACAGCAATATGATAATAGTTGGGGACTTTAATACCCCACTCTCAATAATGGATAGATCATCTAGACAGAGATGGAGACAGTGGATTTGAACAACACTATAGACCAAATGGACCTAAAGACATATACAGAATATGCTATCTGACACAAGCAGAATACACATTCTTCTCAAGGACATATAGGGGATTTTCTAGGGTGGACCATATGTTAGACAACAAAATAATTGTTGGCAAATTCAAAAAGATTGAAGTCATACCAACTATCTTCTCTGCTCACAATGGTATGAAACTAGAAGTCAGTAACAGGAAAAAAACTGGAAGATAAACTAAAATACATGAAAGTTAAACACTGCTGCCCTGAACAATCAATGGCCCAAGAAGAAATTAAAGGAGAAATTTAAAAAGTATCTTGAGACAAATGAAAATGGAAACATAACACATCAAACTTACAGAATGCAGCAAAAGCAGTTCTAAAAGGGAAGTTCATAGCAATAGATGCCTACATTAAAAAACAAGAAAGACCTCAAATAAACAACATAACTCTACACCTTAAGGAACTATAAAAAGAAGAATCAATTGAGTCCAAAGTTAGCAGAAGGTAGAAAATAATAAAGGTTAGAGCAGAAATAAATGAAATACAGAACAAGAAAAAAATAGAAATGATTAACAAAATTGAGTTGTTTCTTTGAAAAGATAAAAAAAAATGGCAACCTTTGGTGATACTAACCAAAGAAAAAAGAAAGAGGAGCTAAAATACACAAAATTATAAATTATAAAAGGAACATTAAAGCTGATACCACACAAGTATAAGGATCCTAAGAAGCTACTGTGAACAACTATATGACAACAAACTGGACAACCTAGCAGAAATGGGAAAATTCCTAGAAACACACAACCTACAAAGACTGAATCAGGAAGAAGTAGAAAATCTGATCAGACCAATTGTTGGTAAGGAGATTGAATCAATAATCAAAAATCCCCAACAAAAAAAGCCCAGGTTCAGATGGCTTTACAGGTGAATTTTACCAAACATTTAAAGAAGAATTAATGCCAATCGTTCTCAAAGTTTTCCAAAAAATTGAAGAAGAAGGAACACTCCCAAACTCACTTTTGAGGCCAGGACTACCCTGATACCAAAGCCAAAAAGGGACCATACCAGAAAATAAAGCAGAGGCCAATACCCCTGATGAATAGAGATGTAAAATTTCTCAATAAAACACTAACAAACTGAATTCAGCAGCAAGTTAAAAATATTATTCACCATAATCAAGTGGGATTTATCCCTGAGATGCAAGGATGATTCAATTTATGCAAATCAATCAATGTGAAGCATCACATTAATAGAGCAAAAGGAAAAAATTATATTATCATCTTAATAGATGATAATATAGATTCAGAACAAGCATTTGACAAAATTCAACATCCACTCATGATTTAAAAAAAACTCAACAAATTTGTTATAGAAGGAAGGTAGCTCAACATAATAAAGACCATATATGACAAGCCCTTGGATAACATCATACTCAACATTGAAAGGTTGAAAATTTTTCCTCTAGTTCAATATAAGTTTGGAAGTTCCAGCCAGAGGAATCAATCAAGAAAAATAAATAAATAAAAAGCATCAGAATTGGGAAGGAAGAAGTAAAATTGTCTCTATTTGCAGATGACATGATTTCATATGTAGAAAATCCTAAATGCTCCACACAAAAAAAAACCCCGTTAGATCTAATTAATGATTTCAGTAAAGTTTCAGGATACAAAATTAACACAAAAATCAGTAGTGTTCCTATACACTAACAACGAATTATTTGATAAAAAAGGAAAAAGACAATAATCCCATTTGCAAGAGCATCAAAAACAATAAAATATTTATGAATAAATTTAACCAAGGAGGTGAAAGAATTCTCTACACTAAAAATTACAAGACACTGATGAACAAAATTGAAGATGACACAAATAAAAGGAAGCTAGCCTGCGTTCATGGATTAGAAGAATTAATATTGTCAAAAAGTTCATACTAACCAATGCCACCTATAGATTCAATGCAATCTCTATCAAGATTCCAACATCACTTTTTACAGAAGTGGAGAAAACAATCCCAAAATTTATATGGAACCACAAAAGATGTCTAATAGCCAAAGAAATCCTGAGAAAGAAAAACAAAGCAGGAGGCATCACACTTCCTCATTTCAAGCTATGTTATGAAGCTATAGCTATCAAAACAGTATGGTTCTGGCAGAAAAAACAGACACATAGACAATGGAACAGAATCAAGAGCCCAGAAATAACCCCACGCATATACAATCAACTAATTGATAAGAGAGTCAAGTATACTCAACGGAGAAAAGACAGTCTTTTCAACAAAGGTACTGGGAAAATTGGATCTTCACACATAAAAGAATAAAACTAGACCCCTACCTTACACCACTCACAAAAATTAACTCAGAATGGGTTGAAGACTTAAATATAAAACTGGAAACCACAAAGCTCCTGGAAGAGAGCTCCTTGACATGGGTCTTGTCAATGGTTTTTTGGAAATGACACCTAAAGTACAAGAAACAAAATCAAAAATAAACAAGTGGTGCTACATCAAACTAAAAAGCTTCTGTGAAGAAAAAGAAATGAAAAGACAACCTATGGAATGGAAAAAAAATTGCAACCATACATCTGATAAGGGTTAATATTCAAAATTTATAAAGAACTCATACAACTTAATGGCAAAAAACCCCAAATAATCCAATTTAAAAGTGGGCAAAGAACCTGAATAGATATTTTTCCGAAGAAAAATACAAATGGCCAACAGGTACATGAAAAGATAGTCATCATCACTAATCGCAAGGAAAATGCAAATCAAAATCATGATGAAATACTACCTCACGCCTGTTAGAATGGCTATCCATCAAAAAGACAAGCTATAACGAGTGTTGATGAGGATGTAGAGAAAAGGGAACCCTTGTGCAGTCTTAGTGGGATTGTAAACTGGTAAGCCACTATGGAAAACAGTATGGAGGTTCATGAAAAAATCAAAAATAAAACTACTGTATGATCCAGCAATTCTGCTTCTGGGAATACACGCAAAGGAAATGAAAACAGTGTGTCAGAGATATCTGCACCCCCGTGTTTATAGGAGCATGATTTACAATAGGCAAGACATGTAAACAAGCTAAGTGCCCATCTATGGATGAATGGATAAAGAAGGTGGCATATATAGTCAATGGAATATTATTCAGCCATAAAAAGGAGGAAATCTCACCACTTGAGTCTACATAGATGGACTTCGAGAGCATTATGCTAAGTGAAATAAGTCAGAAAGTGAAAGACAAATACTGTATGATCTCATATGTGGAATCTAAAAAAAACAAACACTCATAAGAAAAAAACAGATTTGTGGTTACCAGAGGTGGATAGTATGGGGAGCGGAAATTGGATGAAGATGGTCAAAAGGTACAAACTTCCTGTTGTAAGATTTAAGAAGTTTACTCGGGGTGTAATATACAACATGATGACTATAGCTGACACTGTTGTATGGTATATGTGAAAATTGCTAAGTGAGTAGATCCAAAGAGTTCTCATCAGAAGGAGAATAATATTTTTTCTTTTCTTTTTTTTTTTTTGTATCCATATGAGGTGATGCATATTAACTAAACTTATATTGATTTCATGATACATGTAAGTCAACTCGTCATGTTGGATACCTTAAACTTATACAGTGCTGTATGTTGATTATATCTCAGTAAAACTGGGGGAAAAGACAGCATTGATCTCCAGGGTTAGAAGTCACAGCAGTGGCTCTCCCTGATGGCAGGGGCAGAAGGCAGGAGTACAGGAAGGGGACATAGGGAGTCTTCCTGGGAGCTAGTCAGGTCCTTTCTCTTACTGAGAGCGATGATCACAATTGTGTGTTTACTTTGTGAAATTTAATCAAGTTGTACACTTATAATTAATATACTTTTCTATTTGTATACTATCCTTCAATAAAAATTCTTTTTAAAAGTTAGTAAAAAATGTGTAAAAAATTATTGAGGAAATATTTTTAAATGAATGACCCGTAAAAAGGCATCAAAAATTTACATTTTTCATTCTAGCAACAAAATAAATGGCAGATGTTAACTTGTTTATAAAAAGAATAGGTTCCACCATAACAAAAGAAGTGTTGACTTTGGAGTGAGACAGGAATGTGTTCGCACCCAATCTGATCCACAGGCTGGCTGACACTGAGCTGCAGTCTCTGAAACCAAATCCACATTCCTGGGGAAGGACTCTGATTGGCTCCATTTTTTAAGATTCCTTTGGCCAGGGAGCAAGATCACATTTTATATTCACTGCCGCTTCTAGAAACATGTGAGAAACAGGCGAGGCAATTCTCAGAAAGAAGCAGGGCGGGAGTGTGTGGCTGGATAGTCAGTTCATCTGGGTTACACTAATGTTAACTTGACTTGTTTATTTATTGACCTAAGTAATTATGTTAAGAATGTTCACCACATTTGAAACACAGTCCACTTTTCCCAGGTATATGGGAAAATTAGGGTATATTTTAAGTGTTCTAACACCAAAATCCAAGTAACCAGACTGATTCCAGTACAATGAAACTGGTTCCAGTACATTGAAGCTGAATCTTTTTTTTTCTTTCACTATCTCTCTTAGCCTGGGTTTCTCAAAAAACTGAGCCTAAGGTAGACAGCTTATGAACTATTATTTTATTGAACTACAAGCTCATGCAGCAGAGGTGAGGGGCAAATTCAATGAAGAGGGAAGGCAGGAAACCCAGGACAAGGACACATTACCCAACTTGCCCCCGCTAAATGTGACTGAGCATCTCTCCATATGCCTGCTGGCCATCTGTATTTCCTCTTTGGAGAAATCTCTGTTCAGATTTTGCTCATTTTCTAATTGGATTGTTGGTTTTTTTGTTGTTGAGCTGTATGAGTTCTTTGCGCAACATCATTTGCTATCAGGGCAATGCAAATCAAAACTACAATGAGGTATCACCTCACTCTGGTCAGAATGGCTATAATTAACAAGACAGGAAACAACAAATGCTGGAGAGGGTGTGGAGAGAAGGGAACCCTTGTTCACTGCTGGTGGCAGTGCAAACTGGTGCAGCCACTATGGAAAGCAGTTTGGAGTATCCTCAGAAAATTAAGGATAGATCTACCATATGATCCAGCTATTCCACTGCTGAGTATTTATCCCAAGAACTTGAAAACACAAAAGCATAAGGATACTTGCACCCCTATGTTGACTGAGGCATCTTACACAATAGCCAAGACTTGGAAGCAACCTAGGTGCCCATCAAGGGACGAATGGATAAAGAAGATGTGGCATTTATACGCGATGGACTACTATGCAGCCATAAGAAATGACGAAATCCAGCCATTTGTGACAACATGGATGGACCTTGAGGGTATTATGCTGAGTGAAATAAGTCAGAGAGAGAAAGTCAAATACCATATGATCTCACTCATAAGTAGAAGATAAAAAGGACAAAAAGAAATCACATAGCATTGGAGATTGGACTGGTGGTTACCATTGGGGGAGGGGGGAGGGCAAAAGGGGTGATTAGGGTCACATGTGAGGGGATGCACTATAATTAGTGTTTGGGTGGTGAACATGATGTAATGCATCCAGAATTTGAAATATGATGTACATCCGAAAAAAATAAAAATTAAAAAATAAATAAATAAATAAATAAAAATGTGACTGATTACTCAATCCGTGGAAACACAGCCCAAAAAGCCATAGAAACAGCATGCCAGGACTGTCCCTTAAAGGAGGCAAAGGAGAAATAATATATCCACAGGTTTCCCACTCCCACTGGCCAGAGGTGGACCTCTTGGAATATTAACTCCTCACATTTCTAGGCTGCACACAGCCGGGCACGGAAGGCAAGTCCTTGGGACAGGAGGCAGAGATGTGTAGTATGGGCAGGAGGGGAGGAACAATTAGGCAGCACCTACAGAAAGGCCAGCAGAACCAAGACAGAGCTAGAACCAGAGACTGGGAAGACCAAAAGGGTGTGAGCAGGGTAAGGGGAATCTGACACAATGCCATTAGCCTGGTTTAGGAAAACACACCATTGTTCCCACAACTATTGAAGGCAAACTCAAGGAAAAACTCAAGTTTAGAACTGGTGTTCCTTTGAGCATTCTTTGTCAGTGTTTCAAAAATTTACAAAAAAAAAAAAAACTGAAGTCTCCCTCTAGTGTTCAAACTGCGATTTTACAATTCTGTTAGATGCTAAATGGACAAGTAATTCAGATGGCAGAATATTGTTTAATTTTCTAGACAAAGAAATTTCAAGTTGTTACGTGGTAATTAATTGTTTAATGTGTGGCAGGGATCAGCAAATACTTCCTGGGAAGGGCAGGTGGTAAATAGTTTAGGTATTCAGAGAACATACAGTCTGTCACACATGTTTTGGTTTGTTTTTAGTTTTGCTTTGTTTCTTTTAAACAACTCTTTAAAAATATAAGAACCATTCTTAGTTTATTGATTATACAAAAACAGACCAGACTTGGTTCATAGTTTGCTGATCCCCCGAGGGATGCTATCTAATATTAAAAGATACATAATTATTCACTTTTATTTTCATATCTATTTATAATTAGTATTATTTAATTAATTTATTATATATATACATAAGCTGATATGTGTGCTTATAACATTGACACAGTTTGTCTTTAAAGGTGAATACTTACAATGCCAAGTGCTTCACGAATATTAGTATATATGTCTCTGCTTAGGTTAGCATTCTGAAAAAGAACCACGGCATTTTGGTAGGTTCCTAAAATTTAGAGCCTCTGTCTCAGTGAAGAAATTCTTAGCGCAGGATCCCTGAGAGAGGATGTTGTAGCTTGGTTTGTACCTTTGGACATAATGTTTCTACCGTTCTTTTTAAGACTTCTTGCCTGAGAGTCAGATAGCTCTGATTGTTCAAATTTCTGAATTAAATGCAGTTTGTTGAAATTTATCTGAAATTTGAATCTGCATGTGGTAATTCTGTTCTTTGAGAATACTCAAGCCTGTCCACCCAGCTTCCATATTACCATTCTTCAAATATTTGAAGATATTATGTTCCCCCACCAGACTTCCCTTCATCTGAGTTTTTTATTATTATTATTATTTGAGTTCATAATAGTTTACAATCATTTTGAGAGTTCAGTTGTTCACTGTTTCTTGTCTGTCACCACATAGGTGCTCCCCTTCACCCTCTATGTCCAGCCCCCTTCCCCCGGGAACCACTGAACTGTTTCCTTTGTCCATATTCCACACATGAGTGAAATCATCTGGTGTTTGTCTTTCTCTGCCTGGCTGATTTCGCTTAGCATAATTCCCTCCAGGTCCTTCCATGTTGTTGCAAATGGGATGATTTTGTCTTTTTATACAGCTGAGTAGTATTCCATTGTATATACATATACCACATCTTTATCCAATCAAAAGTCAATGGGCGCTTGGATTGTTTCCATGTCTTGGCTAGGGGTACATATTTTACTTTGGATTGTTGATTTCAAGTTGTTTGGGTAGATACCCAGAAGCGGGATGGCTGGGTCATATGGTTTTTCTATTTTTAACTTTTTGAGAAATCTCCATACTGTTTTCTATAGTGGCTGCAGCAGTTTGTGTTCCCACCAGCTGTGTATGAGGGTTCCCTTCTCCGCACACCCTCTCCAACGTTTATTTTTAGTCTTAGTGATTATAGCCATTTTAAGAGGCATAAGGTGGTATCTTAGTGTAGTTTTGATTTGCACTTCCCTGATGATTAGTGATGATGAGCATCTTTTCATGTGTTTATTGGCCATCTGTATATCTTCTTTGGGAAAATGTCTGTTCATCTCCTCTGCCCATTTTCTGATCAGGCTTTTTGTTTTTTTCTTGTTCAGTTGTGTGAGTTCCTTGTATATTATGGAGATTAACCGCTTGTCAGATACATGATTTGCAAAAATTTTCTCCCAGTTGGTGGGCTGTCTCTTTGTTTTGACCCTAGTTTCTTTTGCCTTGCAGAAGCTCTTTAGTCTGATGAATTCCCACTTGTTTATTTTTTCTTTTGTTTCCCTTGTCTGAGAAGAATTGGTATTTGATATGATGGTACCTATATTGTCTCCCAGGAGTTTTATGGTTTCAGGACTTATCTTTAAGTCTTTGATCCACTGTCAGTTTATTTCTGTGTATGGCATGAGATAATGGTCTACTTTCGTTCTTTTTCATGTGGCTGTCCAGTTTTCCCAACACCATTTATTGAAGAGATTGTCTTTTCTCCACTGTATGTTCTTGACAGCTTTGTCAAAGATTAGCTGTCCATGTTCATACGGTTTTATTTCTGGGCTTTCAGTTCTGTTCCATTGATCTGTGTGTTTGTTTTTGTACCAGTACCATGCTGTTTTGATCACTATGGCTTTGTAGTATGTTTTTGAAGTCAGAGATTGTGATGCCTCCTGCTTCGTTATTTTTTCTCAGTATTGCTTTAGCAATTTGGGGTCATTGGTTGCCACATATGAGTTTTAGGATTCTTTGCTCTATTTCCATGAAGAGCGTCACTGGAATTCTGATAGGGATTGCATTGAATCTGTAGATTGCTTTGGGTGGTATGGACATTTTAACTATGTTTATTCTTCCAACCTGTGTGCATGGGATCTCTTTCCATCTCTTTACGTCATTATCTATTTCTTTCAATAATGTTTTATAGCTTTCATTGTCTAAGTCCTTTGCCTCCTTAGGTAAATTTATTCCTAGGTACTGTATTCTTTGTTTTTTTTGCGATTGTCAATGGAATTGTATTCTTGAGTTCTCTTTCTGTAAATTCGTAATTAGAATACGGAAATGCAACTGATTTTTGTAAGTTGATTTTGTACCCTGCAACTTTACTGTAGCTGTTAAATATTTCTAATAATTTTCTGATGGATTCTTTAGGGTTTTCCATATATAAGATCATGTTGTCTGCAAACAGTGAGGGTTTCACTTCTTCACTCCCTATTTGGATTCCCTTTATTCCTTTCTCTTGCCTAATTGCTCTGGCCAAAACCTCCAGTACAATGTTGAATAAGAGTGGTGATAGTAGGCATCCTTGTCTTGTTCCTGTTCTCAGGGGGATGGCAATCAGCTTTTCCCCATTGAGAATGATATTTGCTGTGGGTTTGTCATATATGGCCTTTATTATGTTGAGGGAATTTCCTTCTATCCCCATTTCATTAAGAGGTTTTATTGAGGCTTGCCTTGTTTCCCAACATATGGTCTATCCTTTAGAATGTTCCATGAGCACTTGAGAAGAATTCTGCTGCTTTTGGATGAGTGTTCTGTATATATCTATTAAATCCAACTGGTCTAATTTTCATTTAATTCCACTGTTTCCTTGTTGACTTTCTATCTGGATGATCTATCCATTGATGTGAGTGGAGTGTTGAGGTCCCCTACTATTATTGTGTTATTATTAATGTCCTCTTTTAGGTTTGTTAATTGTTGCTTTATGTACTTTGGTGATCCTGTGTTGGGTGCATGGATAGTTATAAGTGATATTTCTTCTTGATAGAATGTCACTTCAATTATTATATACCATCTTTGTCTCCCTTTATCTGTCTTATTTTGAAGTCTACTTTGTCTGATATAAGTATGGCAACACCTGCTTTCTTTTGTTTCCCATTATCTTGGAGTATCATCTTCCATCCCTTCAGTCTGAGCCTGTGTTTGTCGTTGGAGCTGAGATGTGTTTCCTGGAGGCAGCATATTGTTGGGTCTTGTTCTTTAATCCACCTCACCACTCTGTGTCTTTTTATTGGATTCAATCCATTTACATTTGTGGTGATTATCAATAAAGGAGGGCTCAATGCTGCCATTTTATCACTCATTTTCCAGTTCTCCTGCATTTCCTTTGTCCCTCATCCTGTGTATTTTGGTCTACCAATCAAGTTGTGTAGTTTTTTATGTTGTGTTTCATTGTTTTCTCCTTATTTATTCTTTGTGTCTCTGTTCTGCTTTTTTGTTTAGTTGTTACCCTGAAGTTTGTATTCAAGATCTTGTGGATAAGATAGTCCCTTTTCTGACAGCCTCTAATTTCCTTAGACTAAACCAATTCAGTCGCTTTCCCCTTCCGCTCCTAAGTTGTTTTTCTCACATCTTATTCCACCTGGTGTTATGATTTTATGGTTAAAAAGACAAGGTTATCTTTGTTGGTGGTGTTTCCTCTCCTTTATCTTTAATGCTACACTTGAATATTTGCTATTCTGCTCTGATTCTGTCTATTTACCTCCTTACTCCATGCTTTGTAACCCCTTTCTCTCTCTCTTTTTTTTTTCAGGTTTGAAGGCCTTCTTGAGGATTTCTTAAGAGTAGGAGGGTCTCGTGGCTACGAACTCCCTTAGCTTATGTTTGTTTGGGAAAGTTTTTATTTGTCCATCATATCTGAAGGATATTTTCGCTGGATAGAGTATTCTTGGCTGAAAGCTTTGGTCCTTCAAAGATTTGAATATGTCATTCCAGTCTCTCCTAGCCTGTAAGGTTTATGCAGAGAAATCTGCTGAAAGCATGATGGGGGTTCCTTTGTAAGTTATTTTCTTCTGCATTGCTGCCCTTAGTATTCTTTCTTTATCATTCAGTTTTGCTAGTTTCACTGCTATATGCCTTGCAGTAGGTCTTTTTACATTGACATATTTAGGAAATCTGGCAGCATCTTCCCCATGGATTTCCTTCCCTAGGTTTGGGAAATTCTCTGCTACTATTTCATTGAACAAGCTTTATACTCCATTCTGCCTTCTCTTCCCCTTCTTGAATACCTCTAGTTCTTATGTTCCATTTCCTAATTGAGTTGGATATTTCTCAGAGACTTTCTTCATTTCTTTTTAGTCTTAGTTCTCTCTCCTCCTCTATCTGGAGCATTTCAACATGTCTATCTTTGATTATGCCGATACACTCTTCTATGGTGTCAGCTCAAGCATTCATGGAATCCATATTTTGTTTTATTTCTTCCATTGTGTCTTTCATCTCTAATATTTCTGATTGATTCCTCTTTATAATGTCAATGTCTTGTGTGAAGTAGCTCCTGAATTCGTTGAATTGTTTCCCTACATTCTCTTTTGCCCTGCTGAGTTTTTTGATGATAGCTGTTTTGAATTCTTTGTCATTTAGATTACATATTTCTGTGTCCTCAAGACTGATTTCTGGGTACTTGTCATTTTCTCTCTGGTCTGGAGATCTAATATAATGTTTGATATTGCTAGAGGGAGTGGCTCTGCTCTTTCACATCCTGGCATTATTTGGTCACAGTTACTGCCTATTGCCACTGGGTGGAGGTCAAGAGCCCTGTATTCTGAGCCCTCTGCCTTCAGCCAAAATCCCAGGGGCTGGAGCAGTGCTGAGCAGGTGAGGGGAGGGGCAGTGTCTCCTGCATGCTTTCAGGGTTTTCTCACTCTGTTCCCACTATCTTCTCTCCTGGGGTGTTGTCTTGATAAGGTCAGCCCTCCTGAAAGCTTTTGCCCCAGTAGAGAGCTTCCCTCTAGGTTGCAAGGGCCCTTGGGAGTCCTTGATGTTCCCAAGAATGAATGTCCCCTCCCCCATTCCTTCCTTTACAGAACTTCCAGTGGTCCCAGATTGCAGTCTTTAAGGGGAGGGAGTGAAGTTCTTGCTTATCCCGTTCCACCTCCTCTGAGGGTGGCTCTGGTCTCTCTGCCCTTCGTCGTATGGCTGCTTGAGTCTCTCTGACGTTTTCTGTGTTGTGTTTGGATGTCCTCTGTTAGATTATGGATTTTTTCGTTGTTGTATACTTCAAGGGAAAGATTTCTGAGAGACCTCACTCCACCATGATGCTGACATCACTCCCCCTTCATCTGAGATTTTGAGACACTGTAAGCAACGCAGTTGCAGGACCTCTTTGAATTTGCTGTTGTTTCAGGCTAGTGCCTGCTTTTACTAATTATTAGCCTTGTTGCTCTGGATAAGACACTTAAGCTCCCTGAACTAGAGAAAAGCAAAATGGTACAGTGGTTGAGCACAGCTACTGCAATCACAATATCTGGATTTAAATCTCAACTCCACCTGTCATTAGCTGCAAGTTGCTGAACACCACTGTACCTCTATTTCCTCACCTATAAAATATATTATGTGTGATAATAGCACCAATATCAAAGGCTTCTTGATAGCCTTATCGGAGATAATCCACATAAAATGTTTGTCCCATGACTGCTACAGAAAAAGTACTCTTAACAACTTGCTATTGTCATACATTTTTTCTTTTATTAATAATTATTTGTACACACAATTTTCAGTGGCTGATTAAGATTTCATTTTATCTTTACATTTTATCTTTTTACTATGATTCATTTCACAATTTCAAACAATCAGATAATTTTGCAATTTTACCATTTTAATTTAATAATGCAACAAATACTTTGTCTCTAAGTGAATTAAGATTTGTTTCCAGATGTATAACTAATGGTTCAATGAGCTTAAACTCATTAAGTCTCATATTGCTCCATTGTTTTTGCAAACATTATACCAATTTGCTCTTCCACCAGCAGCTTTTCAGTCGTGACCATCTAACTGCATCTTCATCAGTATTGAGTTACTATTTTTTTTTTCCTGCTGGGAAAGATTTGACTTGAGCTAACAATTGTGCCAATCTTCCTCTATTTTTTTAGTACATGGGCTGCCCAGCACAGCATGGCTGCTAACAGAGTGATGTAGGCCCACACCTGGGAACTGAACCCAGGCCATCAATGCAGAATGCAGCAAACTTAATGACTAGGCCCCCAGGGTTGGCCTGAGTTACTAAGTTTTTAAGTATTTGCTAACTTTTAGGAGTATCAGTCACTGTTTTTTGGTAGAAAATGACTCTCTTGTAACTGTTTAAGGTAAATAGAGGAAATTATTCAGGAATATGCACATGTATTAGAGCATTGAAAGTATTCCACACCCGAAACTAACATCATATTATATGTCAACTATATTTCAATAAAAAAAGAAAGTATTCCAGCTAACATAATATCTCTTTCACATCTTTAAATCAAGTGTTTCCTATCTTTATTTAACTATGTGGGCCCATTTGCCTTTAGCAATCCTTAATAATCTACTGAACTCACTTTGGGAAGTTCTATTCTAGGGCATTTGTTCTTTAGATTTTCTGAATTTCTACAGTTTCTCTCTTCTTTTGATTAAGTCAGAGTAAATGTTGAAAATATGGCTACAGGTTGTTTTGTGTATATTGATTAAGTTCTAAAATAATTCTGAAGTCATTTTACCCCTCCTCTCTCAAAAAAATTCGTGCAAATTAAACAATCATTAAAATACATATACAGTATTCAGTATTAAATATACACATAACAAATACTGTATAAGAATATTTAACTACATTAAGCACTGATTAAAACTCAGGCAAAATTAATTACCAAATATCATTATACATGGTATGTCCTAAAAAATGAATTAAAAGCAAACCATAGTTTAAATTTTTGGTTGATCCATAACACACACATTGAAAAGTGCAATATTCGACATCCTTAGTCACTATGGAAATGCAAATAAAAATCACGATTAAATACCACTCATACCCACTATGATGACTGTCATCAAAAAGATGGACAATAAGTGTTGGTGAGGATATGGAGGAATTGGAATACTCACAAATTTCTGGTAGGAATGTACAATGGTGCTGCCACTTTGGAAAACAATTGGCAGGTCCTCAAAATTTAAACATACAGTTTCCAATATGACCCAGAAATTCCACTTTTAGGTATATATCCAGGAGAATTGAAAACATATAGCCACACAAAAACTTAGACACAGCACTATTCATAATAATTAAAAAGTGGAAACAACCCAAATCAACTGATAAATGGATAAACAAAATCCATATCTATATGTATATCTGTGGTATATCTGTACAACACGATTTATTCAGCCATGAAAGGAAATGAAGTGCTGACACAGGCTACAACACAGTCGAACTTTGGCAGCATTATGATAAGTAAAAGAAGTCACACAAACAGCTGCATATTATATGACTCTATTTGTATGAAATCTTCAAAATAGGCAAATATATAGAGATAGAAAGTGGATTAATGGTTTCTGGGAAGGGGATAATGGGTTGTGACTGCTAATGGGTATGGGGTTTCTTTTTGAAATGATGAAATGTCTGAAATTAAACAACAGGAATGATTGTACCACTCTGTGAAAGTTTTTAAAAAACACTGAATTGTTCATTTTAGAATGGTGAATTGTATGGAATGTGAATTATTTTTCAATAAGCTGCTATTTAACAAAAAACAAGAAGAGTACACAAATCATAAATGTAAAACTCAATGAATTTTCAGTGAATACACCCATGCAACCAGCACCCAGATCAAGAAATAGAGTATTTCTACCATGCCAGAAGCAATGCTCCTGCCCCCTCCCAGTGAATACTTCCCCACTCTCGTGGAACCATAAAGTAGGTGTTTTTCTAAGTTGACCTTCATCTGTATAGAATTTGAAAGGATATACTCTTTTGTGTCTGGCTTCAATATAATATTGTTCGACATTATATATGTGAGACTCATCCATACTGTTGTATGGTGCATTCATTCTCATTGGTATATATTATTCCATTGGATAAATACACCAAACTTTATGCATTCTACTGTCAATGGATATTTAAGTTGTTTCCAGCTTTCGGCTGCTGCAAGTAGTACCACTATGATCATTCATATAGATATATGTGGCACTTTTAATGAATACATGTGTGCATTTCTGTTTGTTATATTCCTAGGAATGGGATTGTTAGAATCAGGATTGGGCAAGTGAATTCTGCCAGTTTTCTGATAAGGAGTATATGAAAATTTCAGTTGCTCCAAATCTTTGCAAATACTTTGTAATGTTTATCTTTTGAATTTTTGTAATGTCACTGGGTGTGTAAGAGTCCACATTGTGTATTAAATTTGTATTTTCTTGCTGAATTTTGAAGCAGAGAATCTTTTACTTGGCCATGTCCATTTCTGTGCAAATTTTACAATCAGCTCATCAATTGACACATCCCCACAGCCACACACTCCTACTGGAATTTTGATTAGGATTGCTCTGAATCTATAGATCAGTTTTGAGGAATTGACATCTTGTCCATATTTAGCCTTGTGATTTATGAAGATGGTATATCCTTCCATTTGTTTAGGCATCTTTAATATTCTCAATAATATCTTATAAAAATTAGTGCTAGTCTTCCACATCTTTTATTAGATCAATCCTAGGTATTTAATGCTGTAAGTAATAACATTCCTCTCTGAGGGAATATGTATCTGTCAGGATCCCAAACAGAATGAGAGTCACTCTCAAATCAGGTACATGGATTTGTTCACAAGACTATTTACAATGGTGTGGGTCAGTGTAGGGGAATCTCAACAGATAGTAGAGTAAGAGTTGTTACTGGTGCCAAAGAATCACATGAGACAGTGGTTCCAAGAACCCAAAGTCAGAGATTTTCCATAAGAAGGAGCAGAGATCTTCGGTAAGGGACACAAAAAGAGACTTCCCTTGTCCCAGACACATCACCAAATCACCTCTATCCACGTAGCCCTTCTGATGCACAATTTTTCCTGAATCTCTTCATTTTCTGGGATGTTAAGTTTTGGTATCAGACTGGTGTCTTCCTTCCTTGTTTTCAGCTCAGGATTTCTTCAAAACTTGCCCTTTGAACTCTGTTCTCACAATAGAAATACAAAAGAGTATCTCCTTTTCCTCCAGGTTTTCTTCTAATGTGAGACATTTCTATGCAGAAAGCTCATCACTGCCCTCTTCTGGCTGCCAGTGGCTAATTACCTGTGGTTGGTCTCATAGTGAGGCTGGTCAGAAACACAGCATGATGGCACACATACTCCCAAGTCCAGGCACTGGGTATGCACTATTACATTTAGTCCTCACAGCAACCGTGAGTTAGGGAGGAATATTCTCTTTTTACAGAAATTGAGCTTAATAGTTTCTTTTGTTGGCATGGATGCATAATTATAAGAAGCAGAGACAAATTTTGAAACCAATTAATCCTGACTCGGAATCGATTCTCTTAATCATACACTATTGCTTCAAAGAATTTACAAACTTTAGTTAAATAGTGCACTCCAGCTCTGGCCAACAGCAGAAATAAGAGAGATTGGGTCTAGGGGCTGGCCCCGTGGCCGAGTGGTTAAGTTCGCGCGCTCCGCTGCAGGCGGCCCAGTGTTTCGTTGGTTCGAATCCTGGGCGCGGACATGGCACTGCTCATCAGACCACGCTGAGGCAGCGTCCCACATGCCACAACTAGAAGAACCCACAACGAAGAATACACAACTATGTACCGGGGGGCTTTGGGGAGAAAAAGGAAAAAATAAAATCTTTAAAAAAAAAAAAAGAGAGATTGGGTCAAGACAGCAGCTTAAGGAATCTAATGTCAGTAGGTAAGGGTCAACATTACTTATCATGAATTTAATGGTTAATTCCCAAATTTCTCAAATTCAGCATCCTATTAAGTAAATGTAAATTAAAAACTAAATGCAGTTTCTCCATTTCCTGTCACTCATATCCTACACATAAAAACAAGCTAGACGGTTTCACCAACCACAGTCTGGAAGCATTCTAAAACTCCTTCCAGCTCTAGAGCACTGTGATCCCACATCTAGGTTTACAAACATTTTCTAATCTTGAAATTTCTAAAACAATTCATCTACTACCATCTTGTCCTTTTCTGCCATGGTCTTCTCATCAGTTTCCTGACTCCATTCTCATCCCCATCTGATTTCCTTTTCATACTAGAGCCAATGTGTTCTTTCTAAAGCAATACCTCACCAAACCACTCCCCTGTTTAAAACCCTTCCATCAGGAGAATAATTTAAGATTTTTGACAATAGATCCTGGCTGGGAACCAATCCATCAGACTCCTATACCACTCAGATGTCCATTCAAGAGTTGACTGACAACCTCCAGCCCTGGACCTTTGGATCCATCCATCTTAGTGTTCATGCAATGGTCATACTTCCCCAAGCTGACCCCAGCCAATGACTAGGCTGAGCAGGAGTACTAGGGCCAGGTCGTTTATGCCTCATGTGCAACTCCTGTGATGGGCACCTTTGCTCAGTGATCCTTCACTGGCCTGGCCAAGACTTTCTCAGAACGACACAGCAGTCTGAGACTCCTCCTGCCCCACCTTTCCTTCACTTCTCTCTCTCTCTTTTCACAAGTATTAAGCTCAAATCAGTCTGAGGGTCTTCCTGACAACTCCTGTTCTCTCTTCCTATTATTTTTCATAAGCATATCTCCCAATAAATCTCTTATACATCTTTTCATGTCTTTACATCTGCTTCTTGGAGAACCCAGCTGATGACTGACATACTAGAGCAGAGTTCTGGAGTTCCCTGGTGTGTCAGGCAATAATCCTTTAGTTGCTTTATCATGTGGTATCCCAGAATCCTTGGGGGAGGGGTGGGTATGCAAAAGCATTTGAGGGCTTGGACAGTGGATATTAGTGTCTTAGACACCAAAAGTACAGGCAACCAAAGAAAAGAATGTTTTAAATGTACGCCATCAAAATTAAAAACTTTTGTCTATCAAAGAACACAATCAAGACAGTGAAAAGACAACCCACAGAATGGGAGAAGATATCTGCAAGTGATATATCTGATAAGGGTTAACATACAAAGTATAGAAAGAGTACATACAACTCTATAACAACAAAAAACAAACAATTAAAAAATAGGCAATGGACTTGAATAGACATTTCTCCAAAGAAGATATACAAATGGCCAATAAGTATGTGAAAAGATGCTTGTCATTAGTCATTAGGGAAATGCAAATCAAAACCACAATGAGCTACCACTTCACGCCCATTAGGATGGCTATTGTAGTAAGAGTTGGAGAAGATTTGAAGAAACTGGAACCCTCATGCATTGCTAGTGGGACTGTAAAATGGTACAGCTGCTGTGGCAATCAGTTTGACAGTTCCTCAAAAAGTTAAACATAGAACTACCAGATGATCCAGCAATTCCACTCCTAGGTATCTACCCAAAAAAACTGAAAGCAGTGACTAAACCAGATGTTTGTACAACAATATTCATAGCAGAGTTACTCACAATAACCAAAGGGTGAAAAAAACCAAGTTTTTTCAGATGAATGGAAATGTGGTCTATACATACAATGGAATACTATTCAACCATAAAAAGAAATAAAATTCTGACACATGCTACAAGATGAATGAAACTAGAAAACATCAAGCTAAGTGAAATAAGGTATACACAACAAGACAAAGTGTATATGATTCCATTTATATGAGTTACCTAGAATCGTCAAATTCAGAGATAGAAGGTAGGATAGAGGTTACTAGGGAGAGTGGGGAATGGAGAGATGTTTTTTAATGAGAAAAGAGTTTCTCTTTGGGATGATGGAAGAGTTCTGGAAATGGATAGTCATAATGATTGCACAACATTGTGAATGTACTTAATGCCACTTAATTGTACACTTAAAAATAGTTAAAATACTAAATTTTATGTTACATATATTTTACCACATTTTTTTTAAATGTGTAATTTTTATGGTCATTATACTACTAACATAGAATACAAAAAAAATCACACACTTCCAGGAAAGTAGTATTTTTCTCTCCTAAATTTTCTGTTTGATTGTGCAAGACACTTTTGGGTCCATAGCAAAATATATGGAAATTGCATGTTTGTTGGAATATATGTAATGAAAATAATGGAAAGCAATTGAAATGCCATATTATTTAACTATATGTGTTCCTATTTTATTTATTTATTTATTTTTTGCTGAAGAAGATCTGTCCTGAGCTAACACCTGTGCAAATTTTCCTCTATTTTGCATGTGGGTCTCTGCCACAGCATGGCCGACTAGTGGCATAGGTCCATGTCCAGGATCCGAACCCAGGACGCCAAAGTGGAGGGCAGTGAACTTAACCACTACACCACAGGACAAGCCCCTATGTGTTCCCTTTGAAACTTGTTTCCTAGAGACTCCAATAATATTATAAAAACTACGTGAACCTATACAAATTGTTTCATGTTATGCCAGTTATCGATTGATTGCCTCTCAGCTCAAAATTTCACTCTTTGTGCCTGCTCTGTGACAGTGAACCCATCTTCTAAGTGTTTTTCCTTTGCCAGCTAGCATGACATTAATCACTGACAGTAGAGAGTGCTGGAGAGATGCTGCAGTAGGAAAACGTTTTACTTTCGGTTTGAGAGTGTTCACTTGCCAGGCTCCTGCAGTCCTTCTCCCCTGTGGGCAGCTCCTCCAGGTCCAGCTCCTGTAGCACGTGTGGTTTCCCCAGTGTCCAGCTCCTGTGGTGTGGACATCCAGTAGTGTCTCCATCATCTCCCTAAGATGGTGTTGCAGTGGAATGCCTCAGTGAGACAGATCCTTGTGAACAGATTTCTAGCACCCTAGGGTGTAGATTTCCTGCAAGATCCAGAGAGTGGTCCAGCCGATTCCCCTGGAAGTAGGTCCCACTGGGTCTGAGCCTTGCCAGCCCCTCCCCCAGGAGACCCTTGCAGTCAGGCAATCACTGCTCCACCATAACCACATGCATCCAAAAGGCCACGATCAAAAATGCGAATCTGTCAGAGGAAATGCAACAAGACTCAGTGGAGTGTGCTACTCAGGTGTTGGAGAAATATAACATAGAGAAGGATGTTGCAGCCCATATTAGGAAGGAGTTTGATAAGAAATACAGCCCCACTTCACATTACATTGCGGGGAGGAACTTCAGGAGTTTGGTGACACATGAAACGAAGCATTTCATCTACTTCTGCCTGGGCCAAGTGGCCATTCTTCTGTTCAAATCTGGTTAAAAGCGTGAGGACTGTGCCATACACCCAGAGATGCACTCAAAGACAAGGATGCAGCCCAAACTGAAATCTTCAGCCTTGCCTGAAGGAACACCTTGATCTTTCAAGTCTTTATTATTATTCTTTGTACAGGGTGTTCTCTGTACTAGTTTGTTGTGGGTATAAAATAATCAGCAAAACAGCTTACTTTGTATTTATTTTTTATTCTATACTTCTCTGCCCCATGTTTTTATTCCTCAAAATTTATTCCTTTCAAAAAACTTAATAAATCTGTTGGAGAAGTATGTGTTTAAAAATAAAAGAGAGAGAGAGAGAGTTTCAGAGAGTGGTCCAGCATGTTCTGCCAGATCTGAACCACAATAATTTCTGTTGTTCAATGAGCCACAGCCAAGCCCTCTCCTACAAGGTCTGGACCTCAGCCCCAGCGGCCAGCAGGGGAGAGGCTCTTTCTTGAGAGCTCTATCTCAGCCCTAGGGGTAATGCTGCTCCTTCTATCTGCTATTCCTGTATTCTTTAGAGTTTGTTTGGTGGTTGTTTTTTTTTTAATTCTCACTAGCCAATCCCTCATTACCCAAACTCCTGTATAGTTAGGAGCTGTGTATGTGAAACTTTCTCTGTTCAAATTACTGTGTGGTTTCTCTCTCCCAGCTGGACCCAGACTAACACACTTGTAAAAATCCTGTGTAAGTACTTCAAATATTCATATTTGTGATATTCTCTTTTACTTTTTGACACAGATTTGATCATGTTTTCTGACATTAACAATTGACTTGGAAATTTAAACTAATACAAGATATTTGCACATTCTCCAAGAACATTAGGATTTTGGAATTATGTTAAAAATTTGCAAGAAATTGTCCAATGCCTATTCACAGATAACTTTATAACTATCTAGTTCTCACCTATTTTGTTATCTCCAAATGTAAATATAGACTTCGTTACTTTTTCAATTGGCTCTCAGTATCTTTTATCTTTTTCTTCTTAAAAAGCAAGAGATTCCAGGTTGGCCTGGCAGTGTACTGGTTAAGTTTGCATGCGCCACTCTGCGGCCCGAGGTTTACAGGTTTGGGTTCCAGGTATGGACCTACACACTGCTCATCAAGCCATGCTGTGGTGGCATCCCAGATATAAAGTAGAGGAGGATTGGCACAGATGTTAGCTCAAGGATAATCTTCTTCAAGCAAAAAAAAGGAAGATTGGCAAGAAGATATTATCTCAGGGCCAATCTTCCTCACCAAAACAAAAAGGCAAAATATTAAATAAACATTACTTATAGGATTAAAATGCACCTTTAAAATCTGGGGAGGTGGAGTGGCAGGTGTGGAGAATACTAGAATAAAGACAGGGTGGAAAATTCTCATATGTTTGAAAAATGGAGGGTAGGATCATTAGAAGAATGTGACAAAAAAATAATAAATGACCCTATTAAAGGAAAAATCATAAACACAGGGGGAAAAAACACAATATTATAACCATTTGTCTCTTCTGCTCTCAATCTCTTCTTTCTCTGCCTCACTTTTTGGATGATCTCATGCTGTCTCATGAACTTAAATTCTTTCTACATGGTACTATCTATCTCCCAAATTTATATCTCCATCTCAGATCTGAACCCTAAATTCCTGAATTATCAATCTAACCACCCACTTCATATCTCTACTTCTATGTCTAATATATATTTTGAACTGAAAAAGTCAAAAACTGAGTTACTGATTTTACCCCCAACCTGATCCATCCACAGTCTTCTTCAGGTCAGTAAATGGCAACTCCATCCTTGGAGTTTCTCAGGCAAAACTGGTGAATTATCTTATTCCTCTCTCTTGTGCACCACATCCAATCCATAAGCAATCCATTTGGCTCTACCTTCAAAATATATCCAGAATATGACCACTACTAATGTTATATGATCATTAACATTACTGTTAACATCCTCATCTGAGCCACTGGCATCTCTTGCCTGGAATATTGCAATAGTATCCTAATTAATCTCTCTCCTTTCACCCTTGACCATTACCCCACAGTCATTCTCAACTCAGCCACAATATGGGTTTTAATTTTAAATGGATTGCATCAAAGAAGTTCACATCTCCTTGCTGATCAGAACTTTGCAACAGCTACCCACCTCATTCAGAACAAAAGCCAAACTGTATGATGGCCTCTGAGGTCCTACACCATCTCTCCCAGGTCCCTTTCTGACCATCTTCCTACCTCTCTGTCTACTTGCTCTGCTTCAGGTCATTAGCCTCCCACTATCCCCTGAATTCACCCAGCACGCTCCTAACTTAGGGGCTTGGGCCAAGATTGTTCCTCTGCCCAGCTTATCCTTCCCTCAGACAGCCAGATGACTCACTTTTCCTCTCATTCACATTTCTGCCAGGAGGTATCATTCCAGTCCAGTCTTCCCTGACCACTCTAGTTAAAATTCAATCCCTTTGTCACAAGAACTCCTGATTCTCCTTATTCTGCTCTGATTTTCCATCATATGTATCCCCTTCTAACACACTCTATAATTTACTCATTGTGATTATTTGCCTCTCCTGGAATGTAGGCTCCAGAAAGACCATTCTCACCCTCTGCCCAAGCCCAGCAATCACATGGCTGGGAGTGGAAATGATTAACAAAGGCTACATTCAAGTCCTCCCACATGTATCCAACAGACCAGACACCAGAATTCTACAGGCATGGTTTTCTCATAAGAGATGCCTAGGTTATGGCTGGCTCTAACATGGAAATGCCCCTCAGAAAGAGAGTTCCCTGGCACATAGGGCGTTGGGATCAAAAGTCTAGCTTCTCGCACCACAATCTGAATGTGTTGTTTCTGAGTGAGACTGTAAGGACAATCTGATCTTTGACGTGTTGGGCAGTAGGTACACAAATTTAACCTTAGCAGTCATACTTTGTGGCCTTTTTCAAACTGTGAATTAAAAAGTGTGACTATTAAGGATCTAGCCTGTATGCCCCAGAAAGTTTTTCATGGGTGACTGTGAGAACTATAAAATATTACCAGCACAAGACGCAACTGGAAATCATTTACAAATACACTTTTTTTTTTCCTTTGAGGAAGATTAGCCCTGAGCTAACTGCTGGCAATCCTCCTCTTTTTGCTGAGGAAGACTGGCCTTGAGCTAACATCATGCCATCTTCCTCTACTTTATATGTGGGATGCCCACCACAGCATGGCGTGCCAAGCAATGCCATGTCCACACCTAGGATCTGAACCAGCGAACCCCGGGCCGCCAAAGCGGAATGTGTGCACTTAACCACTGCCCCACAGGGCCGGCCCACAAACACACATTTTTAAAGGAGGTGAATTCACTGTAAGATCAATCTTGTACATCTATGGCTGAAAAAGTAGCTCACTGGCACAGATTTTTGTCATTTTTTTTTTAACCACTGATGATATTGAAGAACTTGGGAATGTACCTTGCCCATGGTAGATGCTCAAAAGATGTTTGTTGAATTAAATTGTAACTAGAGGGCTATCTATCATTTATTATATGATTCTTCAAAATGACATGAAGTTTCTACCCAGATCAGTTATTTTTTGAATTTTAGTATAATAGTTTATATTGTCAATACTGACAACAATAAAATAACAAAGAAACTATAGGGTGCCTATTAGTGAAAGAATCAATTGAATTCAATTCAATTATGTACCAGATGAGGAAGTGATGGGCTGAAAGTTCTTATGAATATTACGATTACATTCAATTACAGGACACTCACTCATAACTATATACCACACCACACACTCTATTGCAAATAACTCCAACATTTTTGCACTGATACAAGCCCACAAATATAACACACTAGCAGAGAATCATGGCCTTTGTCTCTGATTTATGGCAACCTAGAACAGACCTCATGCTCAGTGCCTTCTAACCACGAAACAGGCTCAGGCAAGAGATCTACCACACACAGAACTATTTATTCAGAGTTCACAGACTAAAAGTTGGACTTTGAATATGGCAGCTTATGGTACAATCTGAGACACTCTTAGCCAAGGCACACACTGAGAGATCTAATAAATTGGGCATTAAATAATTCCATTTTAAACCACTAACTTACATTTCCTAATGGCTGTAAACAGAAAACAAGCAACAAGTTGGATGAACTCTACACTCATGTCCACAGAAGACACATCTAAGTCTGTTGCGAGGAGGCAGGGATGGGGACCCAGAGCCACAGAGCTTCAGGTAAGCCTGGCAGGGTCTCCTGAAGCAGAGACCAGTGTCTGGGAACCACATTCAGACCCAGGGGGCTCACGTGGACATTCCTACTTGTTTCCACTCACCTCCTGCTGGAAGCATCTTTCAACAAACCAGACTCTGCCTCTGCTCCTAGCTTTCACCTGACTTAGAACTCAGCTTTGCATTTGGCTTTCTCAGGACTTGGCTCTCAGCTTTCTCTAACCAAATCTGACTGGGATCACTCCAGCAATCCCATCGGCTCCAGAATTCCCCAGGCAGGCTCTGCTCCTTTCTGCTTTTAGTACTTCAGCCTTGTCCCCTTCTCCCAAGGGTACGAGAAAAGTTAGGGAAGAGTAGATTTAAACATTTAGAATGTAAGACTTATACTCTGGTCATAAAAAGTCAGATTATTGTCAGTTTCTCAAGAATTCTTGAAGCTTGCATTAACCTCCTATTGCTGCCATAACAAACTGCCATAAATTTAATGGCTTAAAACAAGAAAAACTTATTACCTTGTAGTTCTGGAGGTTAGATATCCCAAGATAAAGATAAAGATAAATTGGCGGGGATGCGTTCCTTCTGGACGGTCTAGGGAAGATTCTGTTTCCTTGCCTTTCCCAGCTTCTACAGGGCGCCTACATTCCTTGGCTCACAGTCTCTTCCTCCATATTCAAAGTGGAGCATAGCATCTTCAAGTCTGTCTCTCTGACCTCTGCTTCCAGTGTCACATCTCCTTCCCTGGCCTCCTGTCTGTCTCTTTTCCTTATAAGAACGTTGGTGATTACATCAGGCTCACCCAGATAATCCAGAGAAACCTCCTCAACTGAAGATACTTAAGCTAATCACATCTGCAACATCCCCTTTGTCATGTAAAGTAGCACATTCACAGGTTATAGGGACTAGGATCTGACCATCTTTGGGGGCCATCATTCTGCCCACCGCAAGGCCTTTCTCCGTGAATGCTCATTATCCTTTAGATTTACAGAGGCTTGTCCTAGGGACAACTTGACCAAGCATGGGGTGTAGGGCTTCCCTGAAGGCAGATTAACACTCCATCCTCATTGAGACATTTATCTGACTGCCTGAAATGGACACGTGGACAAAGGAACATTTAAGGATGGTTATACTTCGTCACATCATTGTGCTCCAGTATCCAAGTGGTGGAAGTAGGAGAAGGGGTGGCCCTTCTGCTCTCAGAAAGACAACATGACATGGCTGTCTGGAGCTGAGACTGGGGGCGGGGCTGACCAGGGCACATGTCCCACCATGCCATTCACCAGTACTCTGGCCTTGAACCAGTCACATCATCTCTCTGAGTCACAGCTTCCTTATCTGAGATACAGGAGTAATGAGGGTAAGTCCTTTATATTGATATGTAACAAATAATTCAGATTGTGTACGTAAAATAAATCCTACATGAAATGCAACATTTCAATAACTGTTATCTATCATTGCAAATAATGACATTAAGGAGAAAAATTAGTTCAACTTTGATTTGAAGAAGTACCTTTTCTTAACTCATGAAGATGACCAGCTTGAATTCCTGAAGCCTGAGGTTCAGGGCAAGGCTGGAGAGCTTTGCAGCAGCAATGAAGGGCGGAAGAAAAGACACTGTGGGGAGAGGTCGCCAGACATGCCACAGGCAGAAGATGGAACTGGAAGGATAACAGTTCTCTTCAATGAAAGACTAGAACTGTTTATAAGGAAGGAATCGGAGTTGGAAAGATCCCTATGGAGCTCAGCAGAATGTACCTGAAAATACACTGAGACCAAGTGAAAGTGCTGCACACCTCCTGTATGGAATGAGCAAACAAACTGTGGTCTCTGCTTTAGATAAGCAGCCCAGTAGCCCAGCTCATGGAAGGTTACCAAGCACTGGCTTGGTCCCGGAGGACAAGAGGCAGGACACAGGATCCCCAAGGTCAGGGCAATCACAGTCATTGACCACACTTCTAGGGCTGGAGGAGTTCCAGGCAAGCTCCTGCTCTGATAGAATTGATGTCCTAACTAAGGTTTTCTTCCGGAAGCTCAGGCCTGTCCATTATGCCATGCAGCTCTCCAGACCTCTGAGCACCCAGGCTAGTTGCTGCAAGGCTGACTTTCTTGAAGGGGCAGAGAAGCCACAAGTAACATGGGGTGGGCATTTGCCACACACACAGGCCGGCTTTGAGGCTCTGCACCTGTCACCATCTCAGACACCTCTTAGGTGCCCTTCTGAAGCAGTAGAGTGGGCACTGCCTCATGAGCCAAAAGATGCCATCCCTACCCCAGCCATCCCAAGTTCCCTGTCCTGAAACTAAGTTTACTTATTCTAAAGAGGGATGACTTTTTAGTATCAATTGAAATCAAATAAAGCAGGTGCAAACACTTAGGTTGTTAAATACTATAAAGGTGAAAAATTATGTTTTACCATTAATATTTCTTCAGAAAAAGGAGATTCTGGTACATAATCTTGAATGTCCATTAAGGCTCATTGTGGATGAAAAGCAGTACAAATGATCAAAGAGATGCCACTGCAGAGTAACAAGCATGATTTATATTTACCTTCTGATATTTTGCTTACCAAATACTTTCATCTATGATTATCTCACTGAGTTCTTGCAAGAAGCCTGGGAGGTGCATGACACTGGCATGATTCTAATTTACTTAAGTAATCACTGACATGTTTTCTCCTCTACTTGACTTAGGAGCAGTCCTGGGTCCTCCAAACTGCCTTCTCCTCAAATGTCCTCATCTCCTGCCTTCACTGACCTCTTGCTTTCTTCTCTTAGCCTTCTGTCCTCCTCTTCTCAGCCCAGCCTTTCCCTCCTGGGGCTCCTTATTTGAGCCACAGTACATAGAAAACGAAGAACCCTGTTTGAGGGACTGTTTTCCCAAGTCCCAGTGTACCAGAAGATTCATAACTACTACCAATCTCTGAGGCAAAGGAAAGAAGTTATTTCATTGCATGCAATGGATGCCTTAGGGTATGGTACTCAAAGTGTAGTCCCCAGACCAGCAACACAGATGTCGCCTGGGAACTTGTTAAAAATGCAAATTCTCAGGCTCACCCAGACCCAGTGGGTCAAGAACTGTGGGAGTGGGACCCAGCAACTAGTCTTTTGACAGGGCTTTGAGGTCATTCAGATGCAGGCTGAGTTCAAAAAGCCATTACCTTAGGAAGCTCAGACCTAATTCTCACAGATCTCCAGTTTAAAAAGCCTGGCTGAGTTCTCATTCCTCTACCTGCTTCTCCCTAGCCCTTTTTCCAGCTCACTCTTCAAGTCCTGGGTGATCTCATCTAAGAAGAACCACTTAAATGCTCATGACTCCCCAAAGAACAAGGCTTCAGAGAGCACAAGTCTCCTACTGGAGATTTCTCCTTGCATCTTCCCCTAGAGGTCCCTCAAACCTAGTATGCCCCAAACTTTGAACTACTCCCACGCACCCACATGCTCCCTCATGGGCCTTCGATATGTGTAGGTGTTTGACCTCCTCCACCTATTGTAATAGGCAGCCCTGGTGGTCTCGTGGTTAAGATTCCGTGATCTCACCACCAGGCCCCAGATTCAGTTCCTGGTCAGGGAAGCAAACCACGGGTCTGTAGGTTGCCATACAGAGGTGGCTGCATGCTGCTGTGATGCTGAAAGCTCTGCCACCGGGATTTCAAATACCAGCAAGGGCACCCATGGTGGACGGGATTCAGCAGAGCTTCCAGACTAAGACAGACTAGGAAGAAGGACTTGTTCACCCACTTCTGAAAAGTTCCATAAAAAGTATATGAACAACTGCAGAGCACTGTCTGATGTAGCACAAGAAAAGACAGAAACAATCACGAAAATATTGCCATAGGTCATTTGTTGAGAAGCTAAACTTGGACAGTGTCAATGCAAAAAGTGAAAATGAACATAGCAGTTTAAAGGAAAATCGGGGATGTGGGAGAGGGATGTTTAGTCTCTCAGTGTCTCTCTCTGGCTCTGCGTGTGTGTACGTGTGTGTGTGCGTGTGTGTGTATGTGTGTCTATGTTTCCAACTCCCACTTTCTTATAGGGCATGAGAGGGGGGAAAAGGGGAGGGGAATATTTGAAAATACTTGTTGGCTGAAGAATAGAGGGCTTCTTCATATTTACCTGCAGTTGGACTCCTGAGCTTATAGAACACCTCAGTTGAAAGACGGATGCCCTATTTCGTATTCTAAATAAGGCGCTGGGTGTAGTGCCAGCTGTTCTTGAGATGGGCGCTTAGAAGTCTATTAGTGGGTGGGTGAGGGAGGGGCTTTCTGAAGACAAAAGAAGGGAGTGAAACAGGTGGTACAGAGGAAAGTAGTTATGTCCTCTGAAGTCTAAGGAAAGATATGGAGAACCAAGGCAAAATATACCCAACTCTTGAAAAAGTATTATTTGAGACTTTTAATTATAAATGGCAAAACTCAACTCAAAATAATTTAAGAAAAAAAAGTGGGAACATATTGGCTCAAAATACGGGGGAGCTGGTACAGCTGAGTTTAGAATAATCAGATTCAAGGACTTAAATGATTCAAACGATGTTCTTTGAAAACTTCCTCTGTTTCTCTCAGATCTACTTTCCTCTGGGTTACTTTCTTCTTCGGATTAGTTCTTCCCAAGTGATTTTTCTGCCCCAGCATACCAGCAACTATGATATAGCAAGATTCCAACACTCTGCCCCATGAATGCTGGAAAGCCACACAGAAAAATCCATTATGAAGGAAAGCAATCTGGTCTCTAATTGCTACATGGATAGTTCAGAAGGGGCACTAACCATTTCTTTACTTTTATCATCAATTCTTAAGAGTCTTCCTCAAAGAAGCAACTGCTCCCCAGCACTCAGTCATCCTTTTTCTCCCCAGCAACTTGCACTGGGTGTTTGGCCCCCTTTTGCTGCCACATTCTGTGGTCAAGGCCTGTCAGTCTGTGATTCCTGGCTCTCAGCTAGGAAGGCAACAGCAGATCATTACACTTTTTAGAGTGAGCATTTTAAAAGGGAACAATTATTGCCCTTGCTAATAATGATAAACATCTTAATGTCAGAATCTAGTTTCTTCTTCTTAAAAATATAAATGTTATTATAAAATCTTGCAAGCATATTGAAAAGTGTAGAAAAATATTCAAATTTTTATGTACCTACCATCCAGCAATGCAATGTTAACATTTTTCCATATTTGCATCAAATATTTCTTATTAAAAAAGAAATAAGACATATCAAACAAATTGAAAGCCTGGTTGTAACATCTCAGTCCAATTCTCCTTGTCCTTCCCCACAGGTAACCACAATGTTAAAACTGGTGTGTGTATGTACTGGCCAGATCTCTATAATGTTAGTACATATGAATATAAGAATAGAAATATATAACATTAAACTACTTTGTCAAGGAGTTTCTCTTCCAGCTTTGACATCCCTAGTAACCTTTGGTGAGGAAACGGATTCCAATTGGGGTGTTTCCTGTCCTTCTCAGAGCTTCTCAGGACAATTTTGGAGGAAAAAATAAACTTCTTAGATGAAAAATGAATTCTAGTTTGTCAAAAAAATTGAAGATACAAAATAAAAGCTTAAAGAGGAAAGTCTTTCCAGATGTGTGTTTGCAGAAGCCGTTTCTGGCCCCACCGCACCCCTGCACTGTAGTGACGCACGAGCAGACCTGGGACTGCAGTTGCCCAGGAATACAGATAGACCCACCCCCTACTAAGTGTTTTCCCGGCAGCACCCACTCTGACTTCCCATGATGCACAGAGTGTGATGCAGAAAAACAGTGTCACCACTGTGATCTATGTATGCAGAGGATGGAAACATGGATTTAAAAAACTGTCTCTTGGCTATTGATCAAGAAGGAAATGGAGGTGGGAACAGCAATGGACACTCCTGGGCCATAATGTAAAAAAAATCAGCTTCCCAGTTTTTATATTTTCTTTTAAATCAACATCTAAAAGAAACTATAACATTTAGAGGGAAATTGTTCTGGAAGTTAATAACACAAAGCAGACGGCATCCTTCTTCCTTAATTTAAATACAGATTATGGGAGGCATAACTGCTGAGTGTGATGTATTTCACCATCTATTACAAGGCATAGCTTTGGAATGCAGCCCGGAAACATGTCCTGCATCCAGAGGATGAGAGATCATTGTGGTATAAATCTCAATTCTCCATCCTAGGGATAACGTTCTATCCAGCTTATGTTTGTTCTGATAGCAATGAGGTCAGATGGCACGATGCTCTGTTTTCTAGAAATAACTTAGTACTACGTATTGCTGGTAACACAAAAGAATCAATAAAGAGGATATACCATTTATTGCATGTGATTTTACAGGTTTGTAAGCATTTGGCTGGGACCGGTGTCTTAAAGGCCATAGAATGAGAAGCCATTTGTATCATGCCCATTCTTCAAGCTATTGGACTAACAGTCTAAATTTAACATTTTTCTAATCTGAGCAAGTACAGCACATAATTATAGCTTGATTGCTTCATGTATTATTATTTGATTTCTAAGTGTTCCACATTATCACAGTTCTACAGCATAAAACTCCTGTGCACCTCACCATGTCTCCCAATCCTTAAGGGAAAAGTGCGAGGCAATGACACAAAATTTATCTATCCTTGGTATCTATATTTACTTCTGAGATGGTTACCTACACTGAATACTTTGATCAGAATTCCCAAAGCTTTTTTTTTTAAGAAAATAATTTTTTATTTCCCAGAAGCCTTGAGATGACTTGGTATAAAACAAAAAGGATAATTTACGTGAATGCTTATGTAAAAGTCTCTGAAAAGAAATCCTGGCTCTGAAATCCACTGGGGCATGAAGTAATTTGATATTGGGATTAGCATACTGAAAATAAAGTCTTTATGGGTAGAGGATGAAGGAGCACCGTTTTTATTTCAATGCTGTGAATTACAGACAAAATTTGGTGAGGCAAGATTAGCCTTGTACGAGCTGTTAGCCCAGGATCCCTTTCACACAAGCTCTTGAGAGACTTGGGCATTTCCTTTACAGTCCATAAATATAACCCCCTAGGATTAAGGCACTTGTTATTCTAACCCCTACAAAATCTCTTTTATTGTATTGTTTTCATTCAGGCTACCCCAGGCCTCCAGTATTTAATCTCTGTTCTTATTATCAAAGCCCTTACAACCAGTTGTGTGATAGTCACACCAAGAGGGAGGATGAGGGGCACAGAATGATTTATTTGAAGGTAGGATCTGTATTTCCCTACCACTAGATAATAGTCACTGAACAAATGTTTGCTACACTGTTTAATCAGTTAAATAACTACCAAATGTACATATGCAGGCACGCTTAACCCCACAACCGGAGTCATTGTCTTCCCACTGAAGTAAAGAGCCAATTCCAAATATGGACGGGACAGAGCTGTGTTTGCAGAATCTTCCATTTTTTTCTCTTAGATGATACCATTACAGCACCTCCAAAAGTGAAAGTAAGAATTCATCCTAGCAAGAAATATTTTTCTCTACACTACAGACATCAAAGAATGGGATGATATTTTAAAAGTGACATTTAGAGAACAAGAAAATATTCTTTGAAATTAAAGCTAGGAGAACATAAATTTGAAAATACAAAAGCTAGAAGAGAATAAATACTTTTTAAAAGAATGTGAATAAGTTGGAGAAACCTCCCAAAAGCAAATCAAGCAAGGCAAGTACATGGAAATTAGATAAGAAATGTTAAAAAAAAGTAGTATGATTAATTTATCGTGTTCAGTATTTCACTAAATAAAAACAATAATGGGGGGAACTATCAAAGAAAATATACAAGAAGACACTGAAAGATGTTATATTCCTGACTGACAAGCACAGAATTTCTGGCATATTAGAGCAAATAGTTAATTTCAGAACTCCAGAAATAAGGGATGATCCTTAAAATGTATAAAGTGTCAAAAAACTGAGTATCATAGGCCTTCTCAACAGTAATGCAGAAAACTGGAAGGCAAAAGGATGAAAATGACTTCTAACCTAGCATTTGAGAAGCTGAACTATCAATCATCTGTAAAGACAAACAAAGGAAAAAAGACAAAAGTTTGGAGAAATCCCAAGATGATATCTGTGCAGCAAACTCACAGAGCAACCGGTACAGGTAGAAACAGACAGATGAAGGATATCCTCAACTGAAAACGTGGGACTGAAAAAGCATGAAAGACGTTTGATCTTAGTAAGAGTTTTAGAGTTCTGGCACAGAGTTTGGTAATAAATTAGCGATAGGTCCTTAAAAAACTGAACATATGAAAAGAAAGTGAGGTAATCACTAACTCCAGAAAAAACAAAAGCCTTTTAAAAAAGAAGAAAAAAGTGATCATATTTCCTTTTGTGGTTCAGATTAGAAGAAGTTTTAAATAGTCATGATTTTTTTTAAATGTGATTGAATTATTTTGGTAGAATGTGGAAAGGAAAGTGTGTGCATATACAGGGAAGTTAATAGAAGTAACTTATCATTGTCCATGATAGGAAATCAAGAGATGGCATTTAAAATAGAAATATTATCTATTAAGTATGAAAAATATTATTCAAAAATATGGAGGTAGATAATAAAAGCAAAAATCTTTTCAATTGGAGATTCATATCACTTACCTACAGGGTTTTTTATTAATATACAGATGTTTATGACCTACTCCTAATTTACCAAATCTGTTTACTTAATAATGTTGGTATACTCGATATACTCTTGTCATATCCTAAAAATATGTTTGATATATTCATGGAATATTATATCTCAGGATTATTATGGATTTTTTCTCTAGAAGGATTATGTTCATCCATTTTCATAAATTAGATATAATATCCATTCTTGTTGGAAAGTACGATTAATCACTATTTTATAGATATTTTATCTAGAAAAAAATTTCATATTGATTTTATTTCTTCTTGAATGTCACAGAAACAACAAATTTCCTTGTCAGTTGCATTATTTTGTTATGAATTTTCATCAGATCTTTCACTTTTGAAAATTACTAGTAATGATCACAGCCATTTTAATCTTTCATCATCTACAGAAAGGTTTTTTGTTCGGGGGGATTTTTTTTTACTCTGATGCTTCCTTGAAAACACCTACAAATCAATTACAAACCAACATGCTTCATTTTCAACAAAAGAAGACTATCTCAGAGGCCCATACAAATGGACTGTTCCAGGTACTCTCAGGCACAGGCTTCTGATGATGTCGCCCAGATAAATTTGAGACCACAACAATGAATTTCCACAACCATTAGTCACGAAGCAGATGAATTCATGAGACTGCTTATCCAAGGTGAGTGGAATGAGAATTAATTACACAGGACTGAATAAACTGATGAAGGATGATTATGGGTTTTGTTTGAAATATTGTCGATGTTTTAATGTTTTATTTCCTGGATATAAGGAATCTTTTTCCCTTATCTCTTAAACTATCTATAATTCATAACAATTTAATAGACTATGCATTTGTTGACAAAGATAAAACACATCTTTTTCTCCCTGCCTGACCCCTCCAGAATTCAGAAAATGTTGAGTGTTTTTATTTTCATGGTAATATAGTTATTTGCATAGGTTCAATAAGAGTCTGTCCTCCTTGATAACAGGATATAATTAAAAGCAGTGGTTATGCAACCAAGGCCTTGCCTGGGATATCATATAACACTCATTTAATAAGATGTAGCCATACACTTTTAAGGAGCTAAGGTGGACTTCATGGTGCCAACGCCTACAAAACCTCTTGGGAAAACCAGTCTGGTACTTGGCTTACAGGTTTCTAGCTTTACAGGTAAAAAAGAAAGGTCACTTCCTAGCAGCCCTAGGAAACAGTATATTTTCGGTACCTCAAGAAAAGAAAAATTCATACAAATCTTTAGGATCTTGCAGGTGAAATCCAATGGCAAGTTCTTGGTTTGCTTTCCAAGAAGCTTTCAAAAGTCCAATCTGATATTTCTTATGGAAACTTACAGCAAAGCAAAGTTTTAAAGTCCTGTACAGCAAATTATCCTTATTCGTGTGTCTATATAATCAGCCCAAATCTAATGAAATCAGCCTTATTTTTTGATTTTTCTCAAGAATCTTCTTTCTTCAAGATTATCTTTGATCAGAAGAAGGGGTGGGGATAACTGTAAGGATGCATTTTGGTTTTCATTAGAAAACTCTAACACATCTATGTTAGTTTCCTAGGGTTGCTGTCAAAAAGTACCACGAACTTTGTGGCTTAAAACCCCAGAAATTTATTTTCTCAGTTCTCAAGGCTAGAAATCCAAAATCAAGGTGTCAACAGGGCCACGCTCCCTCTGAGACTCTTCTTGCTACTGGTGGTTGCCAGAAATCCTTGGCTTCCTTGGTTTATAGATGCATCCCTTCAATTTCTGATGGCCTTCTCCCTATGTGTGTATTTGTCCCCTATGTGTCCCTGTATGTATTTGCTTCCAAATTTTCCTCTTATAAGGACACTAGCCTTTGGATTATGGCCCACTCTAATCCTCCCAGACCTCTTATTAACTTGATTTCATCTGCAAAGACCCTGCTGTGGACTAAGCTGTGTTCCCACCAAGTTCATATGCTGAAGCCCTAGCCCCAGTGTAGCTGTATCTGGCATAAGAAAGTAGTTAAGGTTAAATGGGGGCATTAGGGTGGGGCTCTGACCTGATAGGATTAAAGTCCTTATAAGAGAGACACTGGAGAGCATGCACCAAGGAAAGCCCATGTGAGGACACAGCAAGAAGGCAGCCATCTGCAGGCCAAGAAGAGAGCTCTCAACAGAAACCAACCCTGCTAGATTTTGACCTTGAACTTTCCAGCCTCCAGATCTGTGAGAAATAAATTTCTGTTGTTTAAATCACCCAGCCTATGGTATTTTTTTTTTTTTTTGGCAGTCCAAACAGACTAATACAGAGCTTACTTCTAAATAAGGTAATATTCACAGGTACCAAGGGTTATGATTTGAACGTATCTTTTTGGGGCACACAATTCAACACATGACAGCATCCTTCTGGTTCTATTCATTGTCTTTTAGTTATTTTTCACCTCTTTGAAAATTGTCAGTAACTAATGAATACGTAAACTCTGTCTTGTCTGGTAGAGATATAATTGACTTCTTCTCCCACTCTGAAAAAAACTGTTTTATTGCCTACCTGTAAATTGGACTGGATCTTGTCACTTTGTATAAGTTGTCAACCCTTACCAAATTCTCAGATCTTCTAGTTTCCCACAATCCTCCAAACTAATGTTTCCAATTTTTATCTCTCCCTCCTGACTTGGTGTCACTAAGAACTGAAGCCTGACTGCCCAGGTCCCCATCAGGACTCTAGTTACCCTGAAGGTGTCCTTTCTCTCAGGGTCTGAAAAAGCCCTGAGAGGTGAAGCCCAACAACTTGATATAAACCTGGAAGGACACATCACCATGGCAGACCATGCACGAGCCAGATTCTTCCCTGTGTGAGCCACTGCCTGGGCTACTAAGACAGTCTGATAAAATATGTGCCCTACACAAAAAGTAACCAAGACTGTGGACAACATCACCAAGAGACATCTTAGTTTCAAGAAACTCAACAAACAGTGCTATGTAATCAAAAGATTTCCACCCACTGACTTAGAATCTCTGGATTGGATACCCTCAGGATTCAATTCCTGGCTCATTAATATGAACTTTCATATTAATATTTCTCTTTTTTCATTTTAGACAATGTTCTTTTAATATACCTGATCTATACGACCCTAAAACTACTGATCTTTGCCAGCACGCCCAACAGATGTTTCCTTTGGTCCTTTAGGAATAACGCAGAGAAAATCTGACTAAAGGACTACTTCACTCAGCCATCTCCTACTCCAGATTCCCTCTGTCCCTGAGCTATTCATGGACAGTCTCTCTGAGCCTGTGTTGAACAAGAAGAGGGATGGATGAGGCTGATCAAGCTTCACACTTGACTTCAGCTGGCTTGACTAGGACAGCTTGGCCCTCAACTTTATGTGAACTTCCCTCACTGTAATTTGTTGACTCTATATCAAGAAGCCGTTCAGGAAAAAGGGTCACCTTTTATGGCCAGAATAGTCGAAATCATATACATATGCAACTATTAAATGACCATCTTGATCTTCCCCTTGCCCCCAGGAGTTTTCACAAACATTTAGATTTTCAACTAGATCAACAGCTCAGCAACTCAAAATAAAAAAAATATTGTCTTGCTGTTGTGAGTAATGCTCCAATGAACACAGGGGTGCATATATCTTTTTGAGTTAGTGTTTTTGTGTTCTTTGGGTAAATACCAAGACTCAGAAGCAACCTAAGTGCCCATCAATGAATGAATGGATAAATAAGATGTGGTATGTATGTGTGTGTGTATATGTGTGTGTGTGTGTGTATAAATGGAATACTATTCAGCCATAAAAAAGACAAAAGCATATCATTTGCGACAACATGGATGGACCTTGAGGGTATTATGTTAAGCAAAATAAGTCAGACAGAGAAAGACAATTACTGTATGATTTCATTCATATACAAAAGATAAACGAACAAACACATAGATACACAGAACAGGTTGGAGGTTACCAGAGGGAAAAGGGGTGGGGAGAAGGCAAAAGGGGTAAAGGGACACATGTATGTGGTGACAGATGGCAACTAGACTTTTGGTTGAACACAGTGCAGTCTATACATGGGTTGAAATATAATGATGTACACCTGAAATTTATATAATGTTATAAACCAATGTGACCTCAACAAATAAATAAACGTAACACAAAACCTCCAAAAATAATAATAATCAGCACATATATTGTTTACTTTGTTCTGGGAGCTGCTACAAGTGCTTTACATAATCCTAAGAACCAACTTACCAAAAATTAGCTTAAACTTTAACAATAGCCAATACCAGAAGGGTTACTATTATTACTGTTATCATTTTACTTCCGAGGAGACTGAAGCATAGAAAGACTAAGAAACCTCCCCAAGGTCTTAGCTAATAAATGGCAAAATAGTCTGTGCACCCAGCCACACAGCCTCACAGATCATGCTCTGAGAGGCTATGTCCTACCACTTCTTAATTAGGAACTAAGTTTTAGAAAGAATTAAAGAAGCCAAGACTTTGTCCCAGAAGTATAACTACAAGAGTAGTTTGAGAATGATAGTGGTTCTCTGTCTGGATGATCTATTCATTGTTGAAAGGGAGTATCAAAGTACACAACTATTATCATTTTGTTGTTTATTTCTCCTTTTAGCTCTGTTTTCTTTTATATATTTGGGTGCTCTGATGTTGATGCACAAATATTTACAATTGTTCTATTTTCTTGATGGATTGACCCCTTTATCATTATATAATGACGTTCTTTATCTCTTTCTAACATTTTTAGTTTAAAATCTATATAAGTATAGTATATAAGTATACTGATATAAGTATGGCTGCCACTACTTTTTTTGGTTACCATTTGCTTGAAATATCTTTTTCCACCCCTCACTCTCAGTCTATGTACGTCTTTAAAGCTAAAGTGAGTCTCTTGTAGGCAAAATATTGTTGGATCTTGTTTTCTTATCTATTCAGCCATTCTATGTTTTTTGATGGGAGAATTGAATCCATTTATATTTAAAAAATTATTGATAGGCAAGGATTTACTATTGCTATTTTGTTGTTTTCTGGCTGTTGTGTAGATTCCTTGTTCCTTGTTTCTTACTCTACTGTCTTTTTTGTATTTTGATGCCTTTTGGTATTGGGATGTTTTGACTTCTCCTTCATGTTCTTTTGTTTAATTACTAAAAGTTTTTCCCTTGTGGTTACCATGAGGCTTACATAAAATATCTTAAAATTATAATACCCTATTTTAAACTGATAACAAGTTAACTTCAGTAGAATTCCTAAACTACACTTTTACTTCTCCTCCCCCTCTCATTTTAGGTTATTGACATTGCTGTTTACATATTTTTAATATTGCATAACTAATAGATTATTGTAGTTATAGTTATTTTTACTACATTTTTTTAACTTTTAAACTAGAGTTGTAAGTGAGTAATGCACCACCAATACCATGTTAGAGAATCTAACTTTGACTATATAACTGGTTACCAGTGAGTTTTATGCTACCTTCTAATTTTTTATGGTGTTAATTTGTATGTTTTTACTTCCACTCAAAAAATTCCCTTTAGCATTTCTTGCTAATGAACTCCTTAAGCTTTTATTTGTTCAGGGATGTCTTTATTTCTCCTTCATTTCTGAAGAAAACTTTGCCAGGTATAGAATTCTTGATTGACAGTTTTTTCTTTCAGTATTCGGAATATATCATCCCATTCTCTCCTGGCCTGAAACGTTTCTGTTGAGAAATGTGCTAATAGTCTTATGAGGATTCTGTCATATATAATTTCTCTCTTTGCTCTTGCTGCTTTCAAAATTCTTTTTTTTGTCTTTGGTTTTGAGAATTTAATTACGTGTGTCTCAGTGTATCCTTATTCAGGTTCAACCTATTTAGGGTCCTTCGGGCCTCAGGGATCTAGATGTCCATTTCTCTTAGCAGGTCTGGGAAGTTTTCAGCTATTATTGCTTTAAATTTACTTTCTGTCCCTTTCTTCTTCTCATCTCCTTCTGGAATTCCCATAGCGCGGATACTGTTCTTATTCATTGTGTCCTATAAGGCCCATAGACTTTCTTCACTCTTTTTAATTCTTTTTTCTTTTTGCTTCTCTAACTGGATAATTTCAAGTGTGACGATGTTCTAGGTCACTGATTCTTTTTTCTGCAAGGTCTTGTCTGTTTTTGAAGCTCTCTATTGAATTCTTCAGTTTAGCCATTATATTTTTTAGCTCCAGTATTTCTGTTTCTGTTTTTTTTTTTAATGGTTTCTATTTCTTTGTGAACTTCTCATTTTCTTTATGTGTTATTTTCCTAATTTTTAGTCACCTCTCTGTGTGTTCTTGTAGTTCACTAAACTTCTCTAAGAGGGCTATTCTGAATTCTTTGACTGTTTGTAGATTTCCATTTCTTTAGGGTCACTTATTAGAGCTTTATTAGTTTCCTTTGGTGGTGTCATATTTACCAGATTTTTCATGATCCTCAATTCCTTACATTGGGATCTGCACATCTGAATCAGCAGTCTCCTCTTCCAGACTTTACAGGTTCACTTTGGCAGAGATAGCTCTTCATGAGTCAGCCCAGTTTGGGTTTCTGGACTTGACTTCCATTAGGATCTTCGGGCATGTGGGGCTTGCTATCAGGGCCTATTTTGGGATGAGGGCACTGCCCAAGCTCTGGGGTCAGCGAGTTGTTGCCACTGACTGAGAACACTTTGATAGGACTACTGGCTTTATACACCAGCACCTGAGAAGGAAGAGATTCCCCTAAATGTTTTGTGTTTATTGGTTTTTTTTTTAAAGATTGGCACCTGGGCTAACAACTGTTGCCAATCTTTTTTTTTTTTTTCTGCTTTATCTCCCCAAACCCCCACTCCCCCTGTACATAGTTGTATATCCTAGTTGCAGGTCCTTCTAGTAGTGGGATGTGGGATGCCGCCTCAACGTGGCCTGACGAGCGGTACCATGTCCGTGCCCAGGATCTGAACCCTGGGCCGCTGCAGTGGAGCGCACAAACTTAACCACTCGGCCACGGATCCAGCCCCCCACCTAAATGTTTTAAGCTGAGCTAACTCAGAATTAGGGGCACAAGGACAGGTAGGGTGAGCAGCCAGTGCCACACCAGTAAAGGTAAAATGGAAGCAGGTAGATTGCTGGCCCTGGGTAAAACAATACCCCTTGAAGCCAGAAGCCATAAAGAGAAATCTTTCCTGTAATCAATAGGCTTTTAGAACAGGAATCAATCAGGCCATGGAGATTCCCATGGAACACTCCCATGGTACCCATTAAAAGCCTGTGAATAGGGGGATATAGATTTGTTCAAGACCTTAGTGCTGTCAATACTGTACAGTCCTGGGTTTATGTTAGTAAATATCTTCATCTTGTTTCTAGCACAGAGCTCCTAAAACTCTTGTAATTTCCCATATAAGAGCCATAGGAGCAACTTTTATAATAATAACTACTTTAGTCTTCCTTTTCTGAAATAACTCCAGAGCAGTAAAGTTGAAATGAGTGTCTTTTGTTATTCCTAACAAGCCCCTTTCAACCCAACCTGAATTATGTTAATAAGGTGACTTTTGGAAAGCCCCTAAGTGCGGGGCTGGTTGCCAGGGAAACCAATTGTGTGATTTGGGGGTTGGAGCTTTCAGCCCCATCACCCTCCCCATACCTCCAGGGTGGGGAGAAAGGCTGAAGATTGATTTCGATTGCCAATGGCCAATGATCTAATCAACTGTGCCTTTGTGGTGGGCTTTCCACTAAAACCCAAAGGGTTGGAGTTCAGAGAGCTTCCAGGTTGGTGAATACATGGAGATTCTGGCAGAGTGGCACTCCCAGAAAGGGTCTTGGAGCTCCACATCCCTTCCCCACATATTTATGCATCTCTTCCATCTGGCTGTTAAGTAAAATGATTTCCTGAGTTCTGTGAGCCTTTCTATCAAATTAATCAAACCCACAGAGGGGATTGTGGGAACCTCTGGCCTGTGTCCAGTTGGCCAGAAGTACAGGTGACAACTTGAACTTGCAATTGGCATCTAAAATAGGGGGCTAAAGGGTAATCCTGTGGGATTTGATTCTATCCCCAGGTAGACAGTGTCAAAATTAAGTTAAATACGTTAAACTTCTTAGCCAGTAAGGGATATAAGGTGTCTAAAGGGGAGGAAAAATGTCTAAAGAGACTGTAAAGTACTTGAGGCTCATCATTTTAAGGGGAAAACATTGCCTTCCCCCAGAGAAGAAAATGGTAATATGCCAACTTTCTCTACTGTAAACTTGTAGGCAGCAATGAGGATTCTTGGGGATGGCTAATTTTTGCCACATTTGGATCCCTAACTTTGGATTAGTTGCTAACCCTTTCTATGATAAACTACAAGGGACAGAAAAAGACCCCTTGGAATGGCATAAGCTGTGTGACCAAGCTTTCAATAAGCACCTGCAGTGGCCTGACCAGACCTGAGCAAAACATTTGATCTATATGTTCATGAAAGACAGGGAATAGCTATAGGAGTACTAACCCAAATGTTGGGATCCATAAAAAGAGTGTTAGCCCATTTCTCAAAGCAGCTAGACACCATGATGAAAGGATGGCCCCCATTCTTGAGAGCTGTAGCATCCACCTGCCTCTTCAAGAAAGCCAAAAATCTGACTATGGGCCAACCTATGATGGTGTGGATCCCACATCAAGTCATTAGCCTACTGGAGACCAAAGGACATCTCTGGCTCTCCCAGAATAGAATACTACAATATCAAGCTATACTGCTAGATTCCCCTCAGATTTTTTTAAAACCCTCTCATACCTTAAACCCATCTACCCTGCTCCCTGATTCCAGTGAGCCTATTACTCATTCTTTCACAGAAGTGCTTTATCAGGTTTACTCCAGTCACAGAGATCTCCAGAGTAAACCATCGCCTAATGCAGAGCAAGTGTGGTTTGGAGATGGGAGCAGCTTCATGAGTAATGGACAAAGAAAAGCAGGTTATGCAGTAGTGTCTCTGCATGTGGCCATAGAAGGCAAGGGGCTGACACCAGGCACCTCGGCCTGAAGAGCAAAAATAATTGCATTAACCAGAGCTTTGAAATTGGGAAAAGAAAAAATAATAACAATATACAGAGACTGTAAATATGCTTTCTCTGTAATTCATGCTCAGTGGAGCCATTTGGAAAGAAACAGAACTTCTTAACAGCAGTAGTAAAGAAATCAAACATGGGCCAGAAATCCTTAAACTGCTAGAAGTGGTACAGGGCTCCAAGGAAGTAGCTGTGGGCCATTGTAAAGACCCTCAAAGTTGGAAATCAGAGGCCATAAAAGGGAATAATGTGAAGATTCAGCTGCAAAAAGGGCTGCTATATCAGGAGAGCTTCTCCAATTACCATTAATTCCCACTCTACCCTTCTATGAATTTGCACCAGTGTAGTCTCCTGATGAAGTAAGGAAAACCACTACACAGGATTACCAGTGGTCCCCAATAGTCAAGAGCTGAATGATAAACTTCTGTCTTCCCTTGCCTATGGAGGTCAAACTCCACCCATATGAACTGGGAAATTAGATCTATCTTAAAACTTGGAAAAGTAGCTCATCCCAAGATCAGCGAAATCCTATTTGGATAGGGCCTCCCTTGGTGTTACCAACCACTCACTCTTCCTTAAAATTAGAAGGAGTCACCCCTTGGATCTACCATACAAGTATAAAAAAGGTGCCCACCCTTGAGAGATGGTCACAGACAATTGATGATGCCAAGTTTTCCTGCCATCCACTCTCTGATTTGAAACTCTTGTTTCAGTGACACTATACAGATAAGTAATGACTGGCTATCCAGCCCAGGCTCTGCCCTGGATCCTAACCAACCCCATAACATTTAGGCATGGTGCACTTACAAGGAGGCTGCACATTCTCAGGCAGCAAGACTAGGTCCATCAGAGAAGAATGGGCAGCCCAGTATCTAGACTATAGTAAAGAGCTGGTGGAATCAGAGGGGAGGGCAAGTATGCCCAAATCCTAAGTGTATACTAAATGCATTGAGGCTATAATATTACAGATGGTTTCTATGAACAACTAGGGGCTATACCTGTGGTGACCCAAAAATCTATCTGAGATTAGCTGGAAATTCTGTTCCTCTACTGGTCCCTGTGACAACACCCATGCTCAGCAGGAAGTGGTTACAGAAGATGGACATTCTACCTGTGCCCCTCAAGAATGAGGAGAAGGATAAAACTAGAGGAGGGATTTTGTCACTGCCTAATTGCCCCAAGGAACTCAAGGGTGGGCTTGGAAGCATTTAACTCTTTTTCCAAGTTGTTTTTTTCCCTTTTGTTACGTTAAGGAGATGCAATCATTAACCACCCTGAGCCAGACTAAGCCTCACCACAAGAGCTACGCCTGTGATCTTTGCCTTATTTTAATGCTAAGCTCTCTCCAGGAGGAGCTTAGGCCTCATAACCATAACCTGCAGTGTATGTGGAAACATGTGTTTCTAACTGAGCCTGTGCAAGCAAATACCCACCTCTCCCTTTTGAATATTCATTCTGCATCTGAAATAAAAAGTCCCTGCTTCCCTTTGTTCGGGGATGCCATGACTCTGGAAATGATTCTGCATGGTCTCCTATTTGTGGCAAAGATACGTTACTTTGTGAGACAGCTACTTCTGGTGGAGAGTCTGATTTAACTTGCCCAGGGAAGAACCCACTTTGGTTCAGTAACAATATGACTTTTAAAGCACTAAAGCTAAGGGACCCCAGAGCCGATGTCTTCACTGAGCTGAGGTATAACACATCTACTTACTCAGTCTCATTTCTCATGACATACACATGCCCAGGAATAATGATTGGGATCAATGGAAACTTCCCCAGGAAGTCACAAGGCTGTACTATGCTACAGGTGTGCACGCTTTGTTACCTGTCTGTGTTGTTTCTCAAAGCTAAGAAAACTTGGTGCTTGGAAAGTCTATTGTGTCCTGTGAGATTTTCAATCTGAGTCTGAGACCCTTTTTAGTTTTAAAGATAGAGTTGACAGAGTTTGATGATGGATTGGCTATAGGTTGTGAGCAAAAGAGAGGAGGTTGGAATGATTCCAAGGTTTTTGGCATGAGCAACTGGAAGTACAAAGTTGACATTGGGCAAGATGGGGAAAATTCAAAGGGAATGGGGAAAAAAATCATGGAAATTATGAGCTCAGATCCAGAAGTGTTAAACCTGAGACACCTACTACACATCCCAGTGGAGTTGCCCAGTAGGAGAATTGGATATATGAATCTGGATTTCAGAAAAGAGAAGATATTTAGTACTGAATACTTGGGCACTTAAATATTTAAAAGTCAGGAAGAAAAAATAAATCAGGGGGAAAAAAACAAGAAGGAATGGCTGAGGGGGTAGATGTAAAAGGAAGAGATAATGTTGCTCAAGAACTAAATATGAGGTTTCAACAAGGAGACTGAAATCATCTCTGTCAAATACTGCTGATACTTTGAGTAAGATAATCACCAAGAGTTGACCATTAGAAATTGTTAGATGAAGTCATACAAGGACAACACAAAGAAGGAAAATTACAGGCCAATCTTGCTGATGATCATAGACACAAAAATCCTCAACAAAGTATTGGCAAACAGAATATAGCAATACATTAAAAGGATCATAAACCATGATCAAGTGGGATTTATCCCAGGGATGCAGGGATGGTTCAACATCCACAAATCAATCAACATAATAACACCACATTAACAAAATGAAGAATAATAATCACATTATCATCTCAATAGATGCAGAGAAAGCATTTGACAAGATCCAACGTCCATTTATGATAAAACTTCTCAATAAAATGGGTATAGAAGGAAAGTCCCTCAATATAATAAAGGCCATATATGACAAAGCCACAGTAAACATCATACTGAATGGTGAAAAACTGAAAGCCATCCCTCTGGGAACAGGAACAAGACAAGGGTGCCCACTTTCATCACTCCTATTCAGCATCGTACTAGAGGTTTTGGCCAGAGCAATTAGGCAAGAAAAAGAAATAAAAGGAATCTAAATTGGAAAGGAAGAAGTGTAACTCTCTCTGTTTGCATGGATTCTATATATAGAAAACCTTAAAGAATCCATATGAAAACTATTAGAAATGATCAATGACTACAGCAAAGTTTCAGGGTACAAAATCAATTCACAAAAATCAGTTGAATCTCTAAACGCTAACAACAAACTAGCAGAAAGAGAAATTGAGAATACAATCCCATTAACAATCACAACAAAAAGAATAAAATATCTAGGAATAAACTTTATCAGAAAGGTGAAAGACCTTTACACTGTAAACTATAAGACGTTATTGAAAGAAATTGATAATGACATAAAGAAATGGAAAGATATACCATGCTCAAGGGTCGGAAGAATAAACATAGTTAAAATGCCCATACTACCTAAAGCAAGCTACAGACTCAATGAAATCCCAATCAGAATCCCAATGACATTCTTCATAGAAATAGAACAAAGAATCCTAAAATTTACATAGAACAACAAAAGACCCCAAATAGCCAAAGTAATCCCAAGAAAAAAAGAATAAAGCTGGAGGCATCACAATCCCTGACTTCAAAGCATAGTACAAAGCTATAGTAGTTAAGTCAGCATGATACTGGCACAAAAACAGACATACAGATCAATGGAAGAGAATTGAAAGCCCAAAAATAAAACAATGCATCTATGGACAGTTAATCTTTGACAAAGGAACCAAGAACATACAGTGGAGAAAGGAGAGTCTCTTCAATAAATGGTGTTGGGAAAACTGTACAGCCACATGCAAAAGAATGAAAGTAGACCATTATCTTACACAATACACAAAAATTAACTCAAAATACATTAAAGACTTGAATGTAAGACCTGAAGCCATAAAACTCCTAGAAGAAAATATAGGCAGTACATTATTTGACATTGGTCTTCACAGCATCTTCTCAAATACCATGTCTACTCAGGCAAGAGAAAAAAAAGAAAAAGTTAACAAATGGGACTACATCAGAGTGAAGATCTTCTACAAAGCAAAGGAAACCATGAATAAAATTAAAAGACAACCCACCAACTGGGAGAAAGTATTTGCAAATCATTTATCCAACAAGGAGTTGATCTCCGGAATATATAAAGAGCTCATACAACTCAACAACAAGAAAACCAAACCACCCGACGAAAAAACAGGCAAAGGATATGAAAAGACATTTTTCCAAAGAAGATATACAGATTGCCAATAGACACATAAAAAAAAATTCGACATCATTAATTATTAGAAAAATGCGAATCAAAACTACAATGTCATCTTATATGAGTCAGAATGGCTATAATTACCAAGATGAAAACCAACAAATGTTGGAGAGCATATGGAGAAAGGGAACTCTCATGCACTGATGGTAAGAATGCAAACTGGTGCAACCACTGTGGAAAACAGTATGGAGATTTCTCAAAAAATTAAAAGTAGAAATACAATACATTCCAGCTATCCCTCTACTGGGTATTTATCCAAAGAACTTGAAATCAACAATCCAAAGAGATTTATGCACCCATATGTTCACTGCAGCATTATTCACAATAGGCAACATGTGGAAGCAACCCAAGTGTCCTTCTACAGATGAACAGATAAAGATGTGGGGTGTATATATATATATATATATACAATGGAATACTACTCAGCCATTAAAAAAAGACAAAATCAGCCCATTTGCAACAACATGCGTGGACCTTGAGGGTATAATGTTAAGTGAAATAAGCCAGACTGAGAAAGATGAATCTGCATGATTTCATTCATATGTGGAAGACAACACATACATGGACAAAGAGAACAGATTATTTGTTACCAGAGAGGAAGGGGATTGAGGGGTGGGCGAAAGGGGTAAAGGAGCACATATGTACAGTGATGGGCAAAAATTAGACTACTGGTAGTGAGCACAATGAAGTCAATTCAGAAATTGATAAACAATAATGTCCACTTGAAATTACACATATTATAAACCATTATGATCTCAATAAAATTACTGGAAAAAAGATATATTTGTAAGTTTGTTGATTTATGGATATGTATTACTTTAACTATATAAAAGTTTTCTGTAAGTTTAGCATGTGGTGGAGAAACTCACTGTTGAACAACGAATGTATGAGGAATAAATTGATTCACTTAATGCAGAAACAAAAGAAAGAAATTCTTAGATGAAGTCAAAGACTAAATTTGAAGACAGTGGTGAGAATAGATAGAATGTCACAAAAATAGAATTATACTACAACTAAAAAATGTACTGTACATATGCATTATTAAACTCAAGTGAAACTGGAGGACTTGATGAACTTTTAAAGAAGATGTTCATCACGATGACCAGTAATTACTCTTAAGACACCTAGTAAAGTTAAGAAACAAGATTGTAATAAACATTTAAGCAGTTGGAGCCTGTTTCCTATTAATTACACATCCATTTTTGTAAGTTAAATTTTGTTGGTTAAGTTACTGATTTTACAGTATAAAAGGTATATAACACCTACTTTTTTACTTTTAACCAGAGTTCTTACAGTTCCTTAGTGTGGAGTCTATATTTAAATGAACCTGTCCTTTTGCCATGGAGCCACCACAACCAAGTTTGAATTGTGATTCGCTTCTTATTGTCTTATTGGATGGATTTAATCATCAAAGAGTTTTGTTTCGTTTATTTGTTTTATGTTTTCGTTTTTTAAGAAAGGCTAGAGGCTAAATGTTCTGAGTTCTTATGCTTAGTCATTCTATTCATTTCCTTTATATTTGAAGCGCAAGATGGCAACAAATAAAATTTTTCAGCTGCACTTTCTTCCTTTTAAAGTTTTGCAGACACTGCTCTACTGTTTTTGGCACTAGGTATTGCAATAAGAAAACCTAAGACCAGCCCAATATTTTCTTCTCCAGGAGATTTGTTTTTCCTGGCTGGATCTTAGTTCATTCTTTATTTTTGACATTTGGTATCTTTACCAAGATATCATTTGGTGGTATTCTATCATGCTCTGCTCTGATCCCTCTCTAGATAATGCTTCATCCAAACTGAACATGTTTATTTCTTGAGAGTGGCATATACTTCCACATTTCAGCCTGGAACCTACTTCCCTCTCATCCCATCTGATTAAAATAAATTCATCCTCCAGGTTTGAGTCCAAATATCACTTCCTTTACAGGCTCTTAACATCAGCCCTGATATCAGTTCCCCCACGTTGAACCCAGCATATATGGGGTTAAAACTAAAACCCACCACCCCCTTTCCTGCTTCTCTAGCTCCACTCATATGTAAATACCTGCTTCTTTAAACTTGGACTCCTTGAGCTTTACAACTAAATGGGAGCTACAAATTGTCAAAAGCCCAGGTGGCCTGGAGTTGGAAGCACACTAAAGTTCAGCTAATCATGTGTCCTTGAAGTTTGCCAGGAAAGCTGCTGTCTCAAGAATATCAAGGAGCTGAGGCGCTGGAAACCGCCTCACACAGGAAGACGAGACAACGGTGAAGGACGCCCACCTGCCATCCTCCTATCTCACCATACCCCGCCCCCCCCCCACCCCCCGCCTCGCTGCAAGCAGCCTCTCAAGGCCAAACACAGACTGGTGGGAAAATGCCAAACTGCACAAGCTACATGCGCCGCCTCCCCTCCCCTCTCCAAAACCCCAAATAAAAATCCCTACCCGTTCCTCATCGGGGAGCTAGCAATTTTTGAGGCATGAGCCCTTGCTTTGCTCCCTGTGCCTGGCAGAGTAAAAACCTTTCCTCTTCCACTCAAGACTCTGTTCTCGTTATTTGGATTGGCGTTGGGTTCAGGGACCGAACTTTCGGTTACACTTCCTCCAGCAAAACAACCCTGACCACACTCCTCCTTTTTTTGTGTCCCTGCTGTATGCTTTCCTGACACATGATGCTTCTATTTTCATGATGCTACTCTCACTTTATGCAATTTACGTATTCATTGCCTATCTTCACAACCAGACTACATATTCTGTGAAGGAAACGACCATGTGCATCTTGCCCATCCATACGTCCCCAGTGTCTTTATAGGCCTACTGTACATCCATGTTTACAAAAAGTAGGTACTTTAACATATTTGTTGAATGGAAGAGTAAACTGGCAAAACTGTTAAGCACATTTTGAGTCTGTAGTAATTACTAGAACCATTGCCTATTTTTCTATCTTGAAAAATGTCAATTGAAACTAACAATGTCCTTTATATCATTGAAAAAAATTAAAATTAGTCAGCTGGTATCATCAGTAAAGACTGAAGTTACTTCAAAATTGAACAGATTTATTGGGGCTAATTCATTTTCATTTTATGAGTAAAGGTAAATTAAAGGGTATCTGTTTCTTCTTTGGAAAATATACAAATGCTTTGAATGATAATATACCTTAGTTTATTTTTGGCTTCTTCACAAGTGTTTATACATTATTAGAACATATAAAATTTAAATTCCTTTACGTCACCCTAATCCCAAATTTATTTAGTATCAATATTAGTTAAATAGAGTTAAGTCTCGCATCTAATTATTTTCCAGTTTCTTTTTCAGTTATATTTTCGGTGACTGAAAATGTTCTTCTATAAAATTCCTCAAGAGCTTCTATTGACAAAAGGTGCTTAACACTTTTCAGCTAGTGACCTAATTACCTTTGAAATATTGTTTTATCCTTCACACATCACTGTCCATCTCATTGAGGCTCTAAACCCAACCTGCTTTCTCCTTTTACCTGAAGAAGGAAAACCCCATGATTACTGCACCTGTTAGGGAACTAGCCATGCCCCTACAGACCTACCCGACAGAGGCTCCTTGGGTTATCCGATTTAACTGTGCTTGTTGATGGTTCATTAAAAAAAAAAAAACACAAACTTAAACACCAAAAGTTGCTACACTGTCTATATGATCAGAAACTTCAATTAACCCTTGAAATTTGAGTTTCTCACAGAAATTAAATCAGTTCAGATGGCTAGCTTAATTGCCCTAGGCCAAACCTGCCAACTGACAAAAGCTAAAAGAGTGAATATTTATATTGACAGGACATATATGATTTGGGGCAAGTCCACATATTCAAAATGCTTTAGAAACAAAAAAGAATACTTGACTTCTACAGGCACCACTATGAAATGGACGGCAAATTAAAGAACCTCAATATGCTCAGCTACTACCCGAGATGATAGCCGTAATGCAGGGAAAGTTTAACAAAAAATGCCTCATAAGATTACCCATAAGAATAGAGACATATTGGCCTTGATATTAAAGAAATATAGGTGGATAATTTTAAGCATTTTGCCGAGGATGTTTCCAGAGCTTGTCCTGTCTGCCAATTAGATCATCTCAGCAGGACCATAAAGATGGGATGCAGACAGGAACCCAAATCTCCAGGCCTCTTTGAATACAAGTGGGCTACAAGCACAGTCGGTTCAGTGTCGTTTGATCTCAGGGTAGACTGAGGCTTTAACTTGCTGAAGGAGAGCTATGGCTGTAATAGTAGAAAAAAATTGACTTGATTTTGTATTCCCAACTAGAAGAGTCCCACCTGACTTGTCCAAGAACAGGGGCACACAATGTTTTCACAGTATCACTTTTAAAGAACTTTGTAAGGTTTTACCTTTTACTCAGAATCTCCACCGTCCTCATCATCCATGAAGTCCAGGAAAGATAAAGAAAACTAATGGCATTCTCGAAATATAATTATCAAAGGTCTTAAAAACCCTTGAACTTCCATGGCCCAAAGTTTTGCCAGCCTTGATTGTAATCACATTAGTCCTCAGGGGACCCACAAGTTATCTCCTTCTGAGTTAAGAACAGGTTGCCTCATCCTCAGAGATTCCTCTTAATCCTAAATTCTACAGTATTATAAACTTACATTACTATAAAATACCTATTTGTATATTTTACCAATTTTTCTTTAGTCTTCTTCCTTTCTTGTCTCTCTGGAGACACTCCCTTATCACTTTAGATAGTAATGCATGTCCTTTTTAGACACAGCAAATATGCTTTCCCATTCTGCTTCTGCTCTGTCACATCTCTCTGGAGTCTAGGGCTAATCAAGGATTTTAGTTATGCTGTAGTAAAATCCATCAAATGTTCGTGTTATACTTTGTGTTTAATAACTGATTAGGAAATTGTGAAGATAGTCTCTGGTATCTTATCCTGCTGGTTCTGTAAGTGACTCACATTTTAAACTTTAATAAATGTGGAGTTCATGTTTATGTATTCCATGAAGTATAATCCAACTTTATTTTTCTACATATGCTGAAGTGTTTGTCCCAACTTACTTACAAAATAATGCCTTCTTGCCTGTCATATTTGTAAAGTCAACACTCTTGTCTAGGTATTTTCATAACTACCTGGGTCTGCTTCGAGCTGCTATTTCATTCCATTGGTCTGTCTTTCTCAGCTCCAGGAGCTCACAATTTTTGTTATTATAACTTAAAAGCACTTCTTAATATCTGGCAAGAAGATTGATCTCTGATTTGCTTTTCTTTCCCAAATTGTTTTATCTGTTCACATTCCTTTATTGTTCTGTAGAAATTTTTTAAAAAGCTTGTCAAGTTTACCCCAAATCCTTTTGAAATTTTCATTGGGATTGCCTACAATCTGTGGATTAACTCAGGAAAATTTGGCAGTTTTATTCAGTACTATTTTTTAAATCCTTAAGTTTAATTTTTCTCTACAAATGTTTATGCAGTTTATGTAGATCATTTGGTTTTTATTATATTTTAAGCTTTATTATCCCTATGAATAACACTATTGATTGAGGTGCCAATCATCATGTATCAACAACTTTGTAGAAATAACTAATTACCAGGATTCTTTTAATTTATGAGTTAATTACTTTGTTTTCCCTGTAGATTTTCTCATCTTCTGAAAATAATAAGCATTGTCTCTGTCGTTCTAGTTTTTATGTGATTTTTTTCTTATCTAACTCATTGTCCAGGACATTGAGCACCATGCTGGTCAGCAGCAGTTATAGCAGGCATCCATGTCTTGTTGCAGATTTAACAGGAAATACAACTAGACTTTCTTCATTAAGTGGATAATTTCTGTAGATCTTCACAAGTAGTATATATCAAGTTAAGGAAATTTTCTTCTAAACTCAGTTTCTGAGAGGTTTTCATTGTTGTCGTTGTTACTATTGTTGCTTAATTTTAAAGAGGTGCTGAATTGTTTTGCCACCATAGAGTTATCTAGTTCATAATTGTGGTAAATTACTTTGATAGATTTTTCTGATGTTGAAACATTCTTAAATGAGTCATAAAATTCTAGTATGCTATTGGATTTGATCAACCAGTATCTTCTTTAGGATTTCCAGGTCTGTGTTCATAAGTAAAATTGTGCTAATTTAGGAAAAAAGTTTGCTAGACCCAGGACTGCTGGCATGAAAGTAAGGTGATACAAATATAAGTTTGAGGTAGTTAAATAAAACCCTATAGACTTAAATTTGAAATGGAAACATTAATATGAACTCATTAAGATTTTCTCCTCAAAAACTGTGTATTCTTAATTATAACCACTAAAAAAGCCTAAAAACAGATGAAAATTGTAGCAACGAGAATGCCTAGTATACATTTGAGGTTTTGTATTCCTTTGCCTACAAAAAGAAGTTAGGGCTCCTTGGAGATATGGCTCATTCCTAGTCTGGGATGAGAATTTTCCGAAACAAGCCTGGAACTTCTTGTCATAGCACACAGCAAGGAAGATGTCAACAACGACTCAGATCATGGAAACAGGACTGAGAAGCCAACTTGAAGAGGCTCCCACTGTAAAAAATGGGATAATTGGGCACAAATAAATACAACTGCAATTTATTGAAACACATTACATATATTTAAATTTATATGTTTTAAAAAGGATGGCGTGTATGGAAGTAAAAACTGACATTTTTTCCTGCTTCCAATACAACTAAGCATTGCACATACCACATTCAAGGAAAAAATAATTAACACCTTGAAATGAAACCAATAAGAGGTCATTGTACCTGATTCTGGCACCCAAGACAAATAAAATCTTGCATATTTCTTTGCACGTAATACAAGAGCAAAGATTGAGAATGAACCCAGGTGGCCATGATGACTCTAGAATTGTCCACTGCTTTTCAGTGTGCCAAAGCCAGATTTTCCCATTCTATGTTCTAAAGAATGCAAATTCTATGAAAATTCTATTTGTAAAAAATAAAAGATTTCCAGGATCGAGAAATGCCACAAACTAAAATCTTCTCTTAGGGACTCAAAATCTTCATTAATAAATTCAAGTCTCTGAGACATCCTGCAGTAGGAAACCTGCTTCACTCCATATATCCCAGTAATTCCCCAAATTTATCTCACCATGGGATCCATTTCTCTCAGAACATGGACTAGAAAATTACAGAAATACATTCCTGTGGATATTGCACCACATGTTTAATATTTCCTCTCACAAGAAAGGGGGAACTGATATTTATTCAACGTTTACTATACGAAAGACATTGTGCATTGTGAGTTCGTGTATTTTTGCATTTAATATGTCATCCTTACCCTAAATACTTCTGCTGCTATTTTTCATCTCAATACATAGGCTGTTTTTTAACAACTAATATAAGACTGATCCTGAAAGGATTCTTTTATCCTCTTCCAATTGGGATACAGGACTCAATGTGTACAGTAGGATTAAATGTCCCAGATACACCCCAACTTGATCTCAATTCTCCACATTCTGAAGACATTTATGGATATATGAGAGTTTTTCTCACTGTAAGTTTATGGCTGATATTTGGAAAATTATCCCATAAATGACCAAACGCTGTTTAAAAATATACTGTTCAAAAATAAGCCTATTTTTGAAGATTTTTCACTATAGAAATGACAAGAAAATTGACTTTATAAAGTCCCTCAAAACCATTGCTTTGATTTTTCTTCAATATAATAGCCTCATTTCTAATTATACAAAACAACATTTTGAAAATTATGAAGCAATGTATGACTGTTGTTTTCTCTACTGATCCAACAAATGATACGGTTGTTAGAACATGGACTAGGAAACAGACTGTTTGGGTGTAGATCTCAGCTTCAACAATTGCAGGTTGTTTTATATTATCACATCTATTAATCTATGAAAAACTTAGCTTCCTCATCTAAAAAACAGAAATAATATTACCTGTTTTATGTAGTTGCTGTGAGGATTAAATAAACAAAGTATATAAAGTTAGCACTTTGGGGGCCGGCCCCGTGCTTGAGTGGTTAAGTTCACGCGCTCCACTTCAACAGCCCAGGGTTTCACTGGTTCAGATCGTGGGTGCAGACATGGCACCACTTGTCTGGCCATGCTGAGGCCGTGTCCCACATGCCACAACTAGAAGGACCTACGACTAGAATATACAACTATGTACTGAGGTTATTTGGGGAGAAGAAGCAGAAAAAGGAAAAAAAAAGATTGGCAACAGTTGCTAGCTCAGGTGCCAATCTTTAAAGTTAGCACTTTGTGTTTGTTAGCCTTCATTAATTTTTTGACATTCTAATCCATAGCAGTAAGATGGAAACCCCAACTATGAGCCATAAAACATAGTATTTTATTTTAAATAGATAATAATATCAATATACATAATATCAAATATCAAAATATCAAAATAGGTAATAATATCAATCCCAGATTCCTTGTTCCAATGTAACAAATTGAAATGAATGCTCATAATCTGGGAAAGAAGTCAACACAATTTAATATTTTGGAAGTGGATGGAGTCTCTTTGCCAATATCATCAAAAGAAATGTGGCACAAAATCTATAATAATTTTGGGGGCTGGCCACATGGCTGAGTGGTTGAGTTTGCATGCTCCACTTCAGCGGCCCAGAGTTTCACCGGTTCAGATCCTAGGTGTGGACATGGCACCACTCCTCAGGCCACACTGAGGTGGTATCCCACATAGCACAACCAGAAGGACCTACAACTAGAATATACAACTATGTGCTTGGGGGCTTGGGGAGAAGAAGAAAAATTCTATAATTTTAAAACCAGACCTGATGATCTTATTCTGGGAATTTACCCAAAGTTAGGTAAGTGTATCAAAACATATAACAATGTTCCATATTTGGAACATTAAACTATTGGACATTTTGCATTGATCAATAAAGCATGATCAGCATTTTGAGTCAAAAAATTCTTTCTTATGCAGACCTGTCCTGAGTATTGCAGGTAACTTAGCACCTCTGGCCTCTAGGGTATCAATTTCCAATAGCATTCTCTCCTGATGACCAAAACATGTTCCTAAATGCCTTGAGAGTGGAGCAGATAATGCCCCATTTGAGAATCAATAACTTACACAAAAAGGTTCAATATAAACCTTCATCCCGGCCAGCCTTCTCTTTAAAATGTGCCATTGTCCAGGTATCTTTCTATCATCCCAGATATTCAAAAACTGATTGTCCAATACTTCAAAGTTCTTGAAGAAAGTCAACTAAAAACTTTCTGCTCTGTCCCTCTCATCTTGATTAAAAATGCTTTAAGCTTCTGTTGTTTGAAAATTCCTAGGTATATCCCAGTAGCAATAAGTACACCTAATGCCCAGAACTTGGTTTCTAAATACCGTTCCTCACCAAAAGAAACCAGGAGTATTTGGGGAATGGATGATCCCAGTCCTGAACAGGGAATACACAAAGCAAGTCTAGGATGTGTTGTTTGCTAGAAAGCAAACAAAAACTCAAAAACTAATGGAGGGGTATGTCAGGAGAACACAGGAACCAGCTTGAAAGGGCTCAAACCGAGCAAGTTTGGGACATTTTGAGCATCCAAAAGAACAAAGCCTCTAACTTACCAATAAAACAGTAAGTGAAAACCTCCTGGCCAGCCATGATAGAGGAACTAGATGGGACTTATACCCTAATCATAATCACCTAACAAACTGGACAAAATATATGAAATGACATAAACAAATAAAATATATGAGACACGAAACAATTGTCCCAGCTTTCAGTCTGAAGACATTTCCTGAGGAAGAACTCAAAGAAGCCATGGCAGATATAAGAGTCAAATATGAGAGTTCTGGGAGACTTAGATGACTGTAATTTGCAAGGCAGAGTACTAGAGAGGAAGAAACTACACAAAGAAATACTCCCAGACATCTGCATAGGGAAGCCCTTGAATCTATTGCTGAATAGTAAAGTGCACTTATATGGATCAAACTCCTGAGGTCAAGCAAGGAACTACTAAGAAATTGCTAGCCAAATAAGCCCTAGACACCACATAGGGCTGAGATTTTTGTGTTCCAGCCAGCCTACGGTAGGCAGAATTTTGGTCCCTGTACTCTTAAGTCCTCTGGTGTCACATCTGAAGTTATTCTACATTACATGCCCGAAGGGACTTTGCAGATGTAGTTAAGGTTACTAATCATCTGAACTTAAGCTGGGAGATTACTTTGAACTAGCCCAACAGAATCATAAGAGTCCTTAAAAGTAGAAGAGGAAAGCAGAGAGATGTAGCAGAGAAGAAAGTCAGAGAGATTCAAAAGCATAATAAAGATTCAATGCATTATTACTGGCTTGAAGATGAAGAGAGCCAAGCATCAGGAAATGGATAGCTCAGTCATACGACCACAAGAAACTGAACTCTGACAAAAACCTGAGCTTGGAAGAGGACCCAGAGCCCCAGATGAGAACAGCAGCCCTGGCTTGTACCTTGATTTTAGCCTAGTAAGACTCTACATATGGGATCCAACCACAATGCCACACTTCTGACCTACAGAAACTATGAGATAATAAACAGTTTTGTTTTAAGTCATTAAGTTTATAGTAATTTGTTATAGCAGCAATAGAAAATAACACAGCCAGAATAGAGAGTTCTCATGAACACTCTGGATATTCAGTAGAAACCCTAAAGGGTGATGCCTTAGTGATGGGGCCACATCACCTCGAGGGTAGAAGCTACTCTGGATGAAACACAACAAAGAAGAAGAATCCCTCAAAGAATCAAGCATATCTACAAGTACCTTAACTGCCTAGCAATGGACTGCCAACAATCCTTAAAGAAAGACAAAAAAACCTATCACACAAGAGCCTATGATTCACAATATCTCAAGAAATAGGAAAAAGTCACCCTTAAATCAAGAAAAAAGTCAGTAAATAGGATTAGACCCAGAAATTACAGAGATGGTGTTATTAGTAGACAAGGACTTTAAAACAGCTATTACATATTTTTTCAAATATTTAAAGGAAAAAGATGAACCTAGTGTGAATATAAATGAAAGATTAAAAAAAGAACCAAATGGAACTTCTAGAGTTAAAAAAAATACAACATCTAAAATGAAAATTAAACTGGATGGAATTAAGAGCAGATTAGACACTGTAGGAGAAATGATGATATAACAAACAAATATCAAAAGAAACGCTCTGAACTGAAGCAAAGAATGAAAAAAAATGGAAAGAGTTTCAGTGATCTGTGGGACAAAATTAAGCAGTCTAATTGGAGTCCCATAAAAGGGAAAGGAAGCAAAAAGTATTTAAAAAATAATAATGATCAAACTTTTACTGAATTTGATGAAAACTATCAACCTACTGATCCAAGAAGCTTAATGAACCCTTATCAGAAAATATACACACATACACAAAAACATCAAACCTCACTATAATCAAATTGCTAGCAACTAATGGGAAAATTTTACAAAATAGTCATAGAAAAGAAGACATACTGCATATGGGGAAACAAAGACCTCTCTTCTAAAACATTGCAAACAAGGAGACAATGAATGACATCTCTAAAGTGAAGGGGGAAAAAGACAAAACTGTCAATCTAGAATTCTATATATATAGCTAAATATTCTTTAAAAGTGGAGGTCAAATACAGACTTTTTTCAGACAAACAAAAACCGAGAGAATGTGTTGTCAGCAGAGCTGTACTTAAAGCAATGTTAAAAAATTTCTTTTGTCTGACAGAAAATCACAGTAATATTATAAACCAATGTTACTGCAATGAAAGAAAAGAAAAAAGAAAAGGAAACTTGGATCTGATACACAAACGAATAAATAATGTCAGAAATGATAAGAATGTGGGTAAATATAACAATTTTTCCCATTTTTAGACTTTTAAAGGATAAAAGTTTAAAAGATAATTTGCTATTTAAAAGAACATTAAGAACAATGTATTATAGAATTTAGAATATGTAGAAAAAAAATTTATGACCTAAGTAAAACTCAGAAGAGGAAGTAAAAATACAGTGTTGTAAAGTGTTACATAATACATGAAACAATGTAATATTTCAACATAGACTGTGATAAAGCAAAGGTGCATACTATAAGCCTTAGACTATCTGCTGGAAAAATAAAACAAAGAGGTATTATCAAAAAGCCAAATGAAATTCTAAAAACCAGCCAGTCCAAAAGAAGGCAAGAGGAGAATAACAAAGGAATAAAGATGGGATAATAGAAAAAAATGGCAAGATGGCAGAATTAGGGCCAATTATGCAACTAATTGTATCAAACATAAATTTTCTAAACATCCCAATTAAAATATACTTTAAATATAAATCCTTGATTAGCAGAAGATAACGGACAAATACATACCATGCAAATAATAATTATCAACAAGCTAGAATGACTATATAATATCAAAACAAGAATTATTAACAGAAGTTCTGGTTCAAGATGGCAATGTAGGAAGACCCTAAACTCACCTCCTCCCACAGACACACCAAATCTACAGCTACATATGGAACAATTTCTGAAAAAACCCTAAAAACTATCTGAGCAACTCCTACACATGGGGCAAATGAGAAAAACTTCACATCAGAGCAGGTAGGAGAGACTGAGACACAATCTCACCATAAACCCCACCCCTAGCACCATGGCCCTTGATTGGGAAGGAACTGAAAACCCAGAGCTTCTCCCTGAGGAGTGAAGGGTTTGAACCTCACATTGGGCACCTCAACTTTTAAGACCTGCGCTTGAGAGATGAGCCTCCAAAACATCTAGCTTTGAGAACCAATGGGGCTCATGTCCACAAGACCCACAAGGCTACAACAAACTGAGAAATGACTCCTACAGGGTTCACGTCCTTGGACACAGCCACCCCAGGGCCTAGTGCAGAAGCAGGTGACTGAGAAGCACTCAGACTCTAAATGAAAGAGGCTTATTTGCTTAACTTATAACATCGGCCTGAGTGGCAAGCCTTTAACTTATCACACATCTAGAGGCCTTCTGGGATACTCTCCTGGGATGGAGGCTGGAGGATGCCATCTTTGCAATCTCCCTCTGCCTCCCTCTAGCCAACAGGTGCAATCTTTGTGCTTTCATTCTGCCTTCCTCCAGAGGACCAGTATTTCCCAGAGGGGAGCTTTTATATGCATCCGGTGCCCAATTTTTGCCAATGCCACACAGAGGATGCCCCTTAATCACTTGGGTCTATTGGCCAGGGGCCTTGCATTTCTATGTCCCATAGGACTTTAAAAATTGGAGAGAAAGTTCTTGACTGGCTACCACTGCCAGGGCACTGCACAAACAGCAGACTGAAACACACCTACAGGCCTCTATGAAAGAGGCCTATTAGCTTGCTCTGGAGCTTTAGCTAGAGGAGCAGGTTTCAGATTTGGCACACATCTAAAGGCCTATGGAGGTGTTCTTGAGGAACTAGCCCAGGGGGCACCATTTTTTGCTCTCTCTCTCTGTCTCACTCCAGCTCACCAGAGTCTCCCACCAAGGAGCTTATACATTCATCTAGCACCCTGATTTTTGCAACTGACACCCAACAGATACCTCTAGAAAGCCTGGCTCTGGTGGCAAGTGGGGTTTATACTTGAGGTCCCACAGAACTGCATATATTCACATACTTTAAAAGCTTCTTCCTGAGGATCTGGGTTCCATTCAGCCTGAATTTAGATGCTAAATGAGATCCTTCCTTTTGAGATACTGACAAATCTTGGCACACCCTCAACTACTGGAAGCCATTAGAAATTAAATAGCCTTCTTAGAAAGTTACAAAGTTTAAGAGACAACAAAGACCCTGGATAGGGTTGAACAATAAAGTTTATCTCCTATACAAATCTACTCCTTCAAGACTGGAGAGGTGGCTGTTTTATCTAATGTGTAGAAACCAACACAAAGAGTCAAGGAAAATGAAGAAATAGAGGAATATGTTCCAAACAAAAGAACAAGATAAAAACCTCAGAAAAAATTCTCAATTAAATGGAGATAAGAGATTTACCTGATAAAAAGTTCAAAACAATGGTCATAAAGATGCTCCCTGAACTTGGGAGAAGAATGGATAAACACAGGGAGAACTTCAACAGAAAAATAGAAAATATAAGAAAGTACACAATAGAAGTCACAGACTGAATAATACTATAACTGAATTGAAAAATACACTAAAGGGGTCCAACAGCAGACTAGACAAAGCAGAAGTAGGATCAGTGAACTCGAAGACATGACAGTGGAATTCACCCAGTTAGAGCAACAAAAAGCAAAAGGAATGGGAAAAAGTGAAGATAGCTTAAAGGACTTATAGGGCAACATGAACCAGACCAACATTTGCATTGAAGGAGTCCCAGAAGGAGAAAAGAGAGAGAAAGGGGCAGAAAACTTATTTGAATAAATAGTGGTTGAAAACGTCCCTAACCTGGGAAAGAAACAGTCATCCAGATGTAGGAAGCTAAGAGAGTTCTAAATGAGAAGAACCCAAAGAGACCCACACAAATACACATTATAATTAAAATGTCAAATGTCAAAGGCAAGGAGAGAATCTTGAAATAAGCAAGAGAAAAACAATTTGTTATGTACAAAGGAACCCAAATAGGACTGTCAGCAGATTTTTCAAAAGAAATTTTGAAAGCCAGAAGGGCTTGGCATGATATATTCAAAGGGATGGGGAAAAAACCACTTCCAACCAAAATACTCTACCCAGCAAAGTTGTCATTCAGAATTAAAGATGAGAGAAAGAGTTTTCCAGACAAGCAAAACCTAAAGGAAATCATCACTACTAAACTAGCCTAACAATTAATGTTAAAGGAACTTCTTTAAGCAGAAAATAAAGGGAGTTTATTAGTAACAAGAAAACTTATGAAAGTATAAATCTCACTGGTAAAGGTAAATATTTAGCAAAGGTTGTGAATTAATCACTTATAAAGCTAGTATGGAGATTAAAAGACAAGAATAGAAAAAAATAACTGTAACTACAATAATTAGTTAAGGGATACACAAGATAAAAAGATGAAAAATATGACATCAAAAGCAGAAAACATAAGGGGCCTACCCTATGGCATAGTGGTTGGGTTTGGCACACTCTGCTTCAGTGGCCCAGGTTTGCGGGTTCAGATCCCTGGTGCAGACCTACACCAGTCATCAGCCACACTGTGGCAGTCACCCACATACAAAATAGAGGAAGATTGGCACAGATGTTAGCTCAGGGCCAACCTTCTTCAAGCAAAAAAAACGAGGAAGACTGGCAGTGAATGTTAGCTCAAGACAAATCTTCCTCAGCAAAAAACAAAAACAGAAAACATAGAGAGAAAGGGTAAAAATGTAGAACATTAGAATGTGTTCAAACTTAAGTTATGGACTTAAAATAGACTATTATAAGTTGTTATATGTAAGCCTCATGGTAACAACAAAGCAGAAACATTTAGTAGATACACAAAATATAAAGAGAAAGGAATCTAAGCATACCACTAAAAAAAATTCATCAAACCACATAGGAAGAGAGCAAGAGAAGAAAAAAGGGACAGAGGGAAACTATAAAACAGGCAGAAAACAATTAGCAAAATTATAAGTATATATTACCAATAATTATTTTAAATGTAAATAAATTAAATTCTTATATCGAAAGACAGAGTGGCTGAATGGATTTTCTTTTAAAAGACCCACCTCTGTGCTACCCACAAGAGACTCTTCGGATGTAAGGACACAAACAGACCAGAAGTGAAGGAGTAGTAAAAGATATTCTATGCAAATGGAAACCAAAAAAAGCTGAGGTAGCTATACTTATGCAAAACAAAATAGACTTTAAAACAAAGACTGCACTAAGAGACAAGGATTGGCATTACACTATACTAAAGAGGTCAAATCAACAAGAGGATATAACACTTGTAAATATTTATGCACTCAACATAGGAGTACCTAAATGTATAAAGCAAATATTGACAGACCTCAAGGGAGAAATAGACAGCAATACAATAATAGTAGGGGGCTTTAATACCCCATGGTCATAAATAGATAGATCATCCAAACAGAAAACCAATAAGGACACATCAACCTTAAATGACATGTTAGACCAGATGACTTAATAGATATATACAGAACATTCCAGCCAAATACAACAGGATACACGTACTTCTCAGGGACAAATGGAACATTCTTCAGGATAGATAATATGTTTGTGCACAAAATGAGTCTTAATAAATTTAAGAAGATTGAAACCATGTCAAGCATCTTTTCCTACCACAATGGTATGAAACTAGAAATTGATTGCAAGAAGAAACTGAAAATTTTACATACATGTAGAAATTAAACCACATGTTACTGGACAACCAATGGGTCAAAGAAGAAATTGACAGAGAAATCAAAAAATAACTTGAGGGGCTGGCACAGTGGTGCAGCGGTTAAGTTCACACATTCTGCTTTGATGGCCCAGGGTTTGCCGGTTTGGATCCCGGGTGCAGACATGGCACCACTTGACAAGCCATGCTGTGGTAGGCATCCCACATATAAAATACAGGAATATGGACACAGATGTTAGCTCAGGGCCAGTCTTCCTCAGCAAAAAGAGGAGGATTGGCAGCCATTAGCTCAGGGCTAATCTTCCTTAAAAAAAACTTGAGACAAATGAAAATGGAAAAAAAAAACCCAAAATTTATTGGATACAGCAAAAGCAGTTCTAAGAGGGAAGTTCATATCAAAATATGCCTACATCAAGAAATGAGAAAAATCTCCAGTAAACAACCTAGCATTACTCCTGAAGGACCTAGAAAATGAAGAACAAATGAAGCCCCAAATCAGAAGAAGGAAGGAAGTAACAAAGATCAGAGCAGAAATAAATGAAATAGAAACTATAAAGACAGTAGAAAAGATCGATGAAACTAAGAGCTATTTCTTTGAAAAGATAAACAAAAACGACAAATCTTTAGCTATACTCACAAGGGAAAAAACAGAGCGGCTTCAATTAAGTAAAATCAGAAATGAAACAGAAGATGTTCTAGCTGATACCACAGAAATACAAAGGATTATGAGAGAGTACTATGAACAAATATACGCCACCAAATTGGACAACATAGGAAAAATGAATTAATTCCTAGAAACATACAACCTACCAAGACTGAATCATGAAGAAATAGAAAATCTGAACAGATTAATTAATACTAAGGAAATTAAATCAATAATCAAAAAACTCCCAAAAAGTAAAAGTCCAGGACCAAATGACTTTACTGGTGAATTCTAACAAATTCTCAAAGAATACAAACCTTCTCAAACTCTTGCAAAAACTAAAAGAGGAAAAACGTTCAACTCATTTTTACTGAGCCAGCCTTTCCCTGATAACATAACCAAACAAAGATGCCGAAGGGAAAGAAAATCCAGGCCAATTTCCCTGATGAACATGGATTCATAACTCCTCAACAAAATATTAGCAAACTGACTTCAATAATATATTGAAAGGATTATACACCATGATCACACAGGATTTATTCCAGGGATGCAAGGATAGTTCAGCATCCACAAATCAATCAACATGATACATTACATTAACAAAGTGGAGGATAAAAAATCTTCTGAACAGATGCAGAAAATACATCTGACAAAATTTAATACCCATTTATGATAAAAATTCTCAACAAAGAAAATAGAGAGGAAATGTACCTAAACATAGTAAAGGCCATGTATGACAAGACCTCAGCTAACGTCATATGCAGTGGTGAAAAGCTGAAAGCTTTTCCTCTAAGACCAGAGACAAGACAAGGATGCCCACTCTCACCACTTTTATTCAACATAGTATTGGAAGTCCTAGCCAGAGCAATTAGTCAAGAAAAAGAAATAAAAGCTACCCAAATCAAAAATAAAGAAGTAAAACTGTCACTATGTCCAGATGACAAAATATTATATATAAAAAACCCTAAGTCTGCACCAAAAAAACTAACAAATTCATAAAGTTGCAGGAAGGCTGGCCCGGTGGCATAGTGGTTAAGTTCACACACTCTGCTTCAGTGGCCTGGGGTTTGTGGGTCTGGATCCTGGGCACAGACCTGCACATTGCTCATCAAGCCATGCTGTGGTAGCATCCCATATACAAAATAGAGGTAGACTGGCATAAATTTTAGTTCAGGGACAGTCTTCCTCACCAAAAAAGTAAGAAAAAACACTTGCAGGATACAAAATCAATATACAAAAATCTGTTGCATTTCTATACACTAATAATGAACTATCAGAAAGAGAAATTAAGAAAACAATTCCATTTACAATCACATCAAAAAGAATAAAATACCTGGGAAGAAATTTAACCAAGGAGGTAAAAGATCTGTACACTGAAAATCATGACATTGATGAAAAAAGTTGAAAAACATGCAAAAAAAGAGAAAAACATTCTGTGTTTACAGATTGGAAGAATTAATATTGTTAAAATGCCCATACTATCCAAAGCAATGTACAGATTCAATGCAATCCCTATCAAAATTCCAACAGCGTTTTTCACATAAATAGAACAAACAATCCTAAAATTTGTATGGAACTATGGAAGATCCCAAATAGCCAAAGCAATCTTGAGAAAGAATAACAAAGCTGGGGCATCATGCTCCCTGATTCAAAACTATAGTAATCAAAACAGTATGGTATTGGCATAAAAACAGATGGAATAGAAGAGATAGCTCAGAAATATACATATACATATATGGTCAATTGACTTATGACAAAGGAGCCAAGACGATGCAATGGGGAAAGGTTAGTTTCTTCAATAAATGATGTTGGAAAAACTGCACAGCCACATGAAAAGAAGGAAACTGGATCACTCTCTTATACAATATGCAAAAATTAACTCAAAATGGATTAAAGTCTTGAACATAAGACCTGAAACCATAAAATTCCTAAAACAAAACATAGACAGTAAGGTCCGGTGGCCTTGGCAATGATTTTTTGGATTTGAAATTAAAAGCAAAGATAACAAAAGCAAACATAAACAAGTGGGACTACATCAAACTGAAAAGCTTCTGCACAGAAAAGGAAACCAACAAATGAAAAGGCAACCTGCCAAAGGGAGAAAATATTTGCAAGTAATGTATCTTATAAGGGGTTAATATCCAAAATACATAAAAACTTGTACAACTCAGCAAAAGAAACTATCTGATTTTAAAAACTGGGCCAAGGACCTGAATAGACATTTTCCAAAGAAGACACAAATAGCCAACAGGCACATGAAAAGGTGCTCAACGTCACTAATCATCAGGGAAATGCAAATCAAAACCGTGACGAGATATCACCTCACACCTATTAGAATGACCACCTTCAAAAGACAAGAAATAATAAATGTTGGTCAGGATATGGAGAAAAGGGAACCCTTGTACAATTCATGGAAATGCAAACTGGTGCAACCACTATGAAAAATAATATGGAATTTCCTCAAAAAATTAAAAATAGAACTGCCACATTATCCAGCAGTTCCACTTCTGGGTATTTATCTGAAGAAACAAAAACACTAACTCAGAAAGATATATGCACCCCCATGTTCACCGTAGCATTATTTACAATAGCCAAGATATAGAAACAACATAAGTATCCATTGATGGATGAATGGATAAAGAAAATGTGGGGTGTGTGTGTGTGTGTGTGTGTGTGTGTGTGTATCTATAAAGGAATATTATTATATATTATATTAATATATTAATGTATATAATGGAATATTATTCCGTCATAAAAGAGAAGGAAATCCTCTGTCTGTGACAAGGATGGACCTCAAGTCATTATGCTAAATGAAATGAGTCATACAGAGAAAGACAGTTACTATAGGACCTCATTTATATGTGGAATCTAAAAAGACAACAACAATAACAAACCTAAGCTCAAAGACACCGAGAACAGATTGGTGGTTGTCAGAGGTGGGGAGCGGGAGGTGGATAAAATGGGTGAAGGGGATCAAAAGGAACAAATTTCCAGTTATTAACTGAGTGAGTCTTGGGGATGTAATGTACAGCATGGTGACTGTACTGAATAATACTGCATTGTATAGTTGAAAGTTGCTAAGAGAGTAAATTTTAAAAGTTCTCATCACAAGAAAAAGAAATTTTGTAACTATGTATGGTGAAGGATGTTAAGGAGACTTATTGTGCTGATCATTTTGCAATACATACAAATATCAAATCATTATATTGTACATCTGAAAATAATATAATGTTATATGTTAATTATACCTCAATTTAAAAGAAATTTAACAAAAATCATAAAAGATTCATATATAAAAACACTACTGAGAGAAATTTAAAATTTCTAAATAAAGAGTCACCATTACTATGGATCAAAAGACTCAATATTGTTAAAACACCAGTTCTTCCAAAATTGATATATGGATTTAATGCAATCTCAATCACCATCTAACAAAATGGTTCTACGATTTACTTGGTGCAAATGCCCTAGAACAGCCAAAATATTTTTGATAAAGAAGAACAAATTTGGAGGGATTACATTATCTGATGTCAAGACTTCCAGCTTCAGCAATCAAAACAATATGGTATTGGCATAGATGATTGACACTTACCTCATACCTCACACAAGAAAATCAAGATGAAGTGGATCAGATACCTAAACATAAAAATTGAAGCTATAGGGGCCAGCCTGGCGGCATCATGGTTGGGTTAGGGGGCTTTCCTTTGGAGGCCCAGCGTTCACAGGTTAGGATCCCAGGCATGAACCTACACACCTCTCATCAAGCCATGCTGTGGTGGTATCCCACATACAAAAAATAGAGGAAGATTGGCACAGATGTTCGCTCAGTAACAATCTTCCTCAAGCAAAAAATGGAAGACTGGCAACAGATGTTAGCTCAGTGTCAATCATCCTCACCAAAAAAAAGAAGAAGAAGAAGAAAAAAATTAAATCTATCAAACTTACAGAAGAATACATAGAAGAAAATCTTCAAACCTTAAGTTAAGCAACAATATCTTAGATAACGTGGAAACCACTAACCATAAAAGAAAACTGATAAACTGGACTTCATCAAAATTAGAACTTCTATTTTCTAAAAACTCCACTAAGAAAATAAAAAGTAAAAACGTGTGAAAAAAACTCACCAAAACAGCTCTACTAATGATCAATAAACATTGAAAAAGATATTCAACATAATTAATCATGACACAAATATAAATTAAAACTACAATGAAATACACACCCATTAGAATGGCTAAAAGAATGAAAATACTAAGTATTGGTAAAGCTGAATTCCACTCCTAGGGATTGACTCAAGAAAAATAAAAACCTATGTTCACCCTAATACATATACATAGATGTTTATAGAAGTGTTATTCAAAATACCCCAAAACTGGAAACAACCCAAGTGTCCATCAACATATAAATGAATAAATAAATTGCAGTATGTCTATAAAATTGAGTTCTCAACAATAAAAAGGAATAAACTACAGATACACACACCAATGTGGATGAATCCCAAAATCATTATGTTGCATGAAAGATGTCAGACACATAAGTACATGTTGTGTGATTCCATTTATATGAAATTCTGGAACGTGCAAAACTAGTTTATAGCAACAGTAAACAGATCAGTGGTTGTCTGGACCAGAATTGAGGATGGGAGATTACTGACTACAAATAGATGCAAGGTTCTAATCTTGACCGCAGTCTTGGTTACACAGGTGTACACCTTTGTCAAAATTCATCAAATTACACATTTAAAATGAGTTTGTTCTCTTGTATGTAATTTTCACCACAATCAAAAAACTTATGAGACTATAAGAAAAAGAAGGAAACAAACTTATTTACCACTATTGAAGATAGCACATATTTATCTCTTACTCTAAAAGAGTAATTAAAGAAAATAATTTAAAGGAATTATATTTCTTCCCCAGTTAATCGGGGAAAATTCTTTACATAAGATTTACCTAATATGTAGAGATAAAATGATGAGATTAGAAACTTAATAACTTGCAACCCACAATGACAATTAGTTCAGGCAGTGGGCATTATGCTAAGTGAAATAAGCAAGAGACAGAAAGACAAATACTGTATGGTATCACTTATATGTGGAAGCTTTAAAAAAGTTGTATTCATGAAAACAAACAGTAGAATGGTGGTTTCCAGGGTCTGGGAGATGAGAAAAATAGGGAGATGTTGGTCAAAGGGTACAATCTTTCAATTATAGGATGAATAAGTCCTGAGGATCTAATGTGATGCATGGTAACTATAGTTAATAACACTGTACAGGAGTCTCCTATTATCCATGGTTTTGCTTTCCACGGTTTCAATCACCCACAGTCAACCACAGTCTAGAAATATTAAATTGAAAATTACAGATATAAACAATTCATAAGTTTTAAATTGTGTGCCATTCTGAGTACTGTGATGAAAACTTGCACCATCCTACCCCATCCCACTTGGGACATCAATCGTCCCTTTGTCCAGCATATCCATGCCATATGCGCTATCTACCTGTTAGCCAGCCACATAGTAGATGTCTTTCAGTTATCAGATCAACTGTCACAATATCACAGGGCTTGTGTTCATGTAACCCTTATTTTACTTAATCATGGCCCCAAAGAGCAAGAGTAGGGATGCTGGAAATTCAGATATGCCAACAAGAAGCCACGAAGTGCTGCCTTTATGTGAAAAGATGAACGTTCTCAACCTAATGAAGAGAAAAAAATCATATGTGGAGGTGACTAAGATCTATGGTAAATTTTATTACAGTACATTGTCATAATTGTTCTATTTTATTATTAGTTATTGTTAGTCTCTTTCTGTTCCTAATTTAAAAATTAAACTTTATTATAGTAGGCATGTATAGGAAAAACATAGTACACATAGGGTTCGGTACTATCCACAGTTTCAGGCATCCACTGGGGGTCTTGGACCAACACATTCCCTGTGAATAAGGGGGTTCTACTGGATTATATACTTGAAATTTGCCAAAATAGAAGAACTTAAGCATTGTCGCCACAAAGAGAAGGTAATTATGTGAAGGGATAGACGTGTTAATTGGCTTGATTGTGGGAATCACTTAACAGTATATATGTATATCAAATCATCACATTGTAAACCTTAATAATACTACACTTTTATTTGTCAATTCTATCTTAATAAAGCTGGAAAAAATTTAAAAGACAAGAGGTAACAAATGTCAGCAAGGGTGTGGACAAGAGGGAACCCTTGTACACTATTGATGTATTTCAAAAAGAAAAGAAAAGAAAATTCGTTCAGGCAGTATCATCAATGAATCCTAAAAGAATTAGATAAAATTTGAGGGAACAGGATAGTCACATGGTGCCAAAGTGTCACCATACAGTTTAATTCCTAATAGCAAGTGGAAATATGTACCTTTGCAAGGGAGATATGGGAGTCACCTACTTAACCAAATGATCACAAGTGGCATGGCTCCCTGTGGGACAATCTGACACAGTGGACCTTTGGGCATGATGCAAATTGAAGTATAAAGCATTGCCTGAGAAATCTTCTTGCCAAAAATGCTTTACCCAAGCCTAATCAAGATGTTATTTCTAGTCTACAGACAATATAGGGAACAAAGGAACAAGTTAAACTTACTATGAGAAAAATACCAGAATGTGGGACATACTCAAGACAGCTGACTGATCTCTTCAAAAACCAGTCATGAAGAAAAAACATGAGAGGACAATTCTAGGCTGAGAGGGAAAAAAAGAACATCAAAACTAACACAATCCATGAACTCTAATTGGGGGGAGAAAAACTATAAATGATATTATTAGACAATTATAGAAAATTTAATATAGACTGAGTATTTTATGATTTAAAGAGTCATTATAAATTAGATGTGATAAGAAACATATAGAAAATGTAATAGGAGAATGTCATTTTGGGAGATGCCTCCTGGAGCATTTCGATATGAAGCGTCCTGATATCAGCAACTTATTTTCAAATGGTTCAGTCAAACATGATAGATAGATGGATAGCTGATAAATAGTTGATGATGATGATAGATAGATAGAAAGATAGATATATAGATAGATAGATAGATCTAGATAAGAGAAAGAGAAAGGCTAAAGCCAATAAAGCAAAATGTTTTTTAAAATTTGAATATTTGGAGTGCTCTTTATGTTATGTTTTCAAGTCTCTGTAAGTTTAAAATTTTTTGCAAAAAAAGGTGAAAACGTTTCTCCAAGTCCTCCCACATGAAATTTTGTGACCACCTCGTACCTAAGGAGAGGTATAACAGAATGGCTCCCTTTTGCCTCTACAACATTACTCTAATGTCTAATTATTCTCATATTGTCTTTCTTCAAAATATTTAAATACTTAGGATGAACACCCAGCTGACTAAAATTAAAGAACTGTTTCTAATATCTTCAAGTACAACGTGGATTCAAGAAATTCTAGACATGATTCAAAATGATGGTGATGAGGCAAAATGCAACCAAGCTGCCTCTACTGAAAGACACCCCTTCACTGAATTATTTCCCTATAACTAAGAACCTGGTGAGTATTATACAGCAATATTGAAAAGTCTCCCTGTGTTCAGATCTGTGGAAGAGTCAGACATTAATTTTAAGTTATTGTAAACGAATGGGAATGATTTCTTAAAAAAGAGAGGGAGAAGGAGGAAAAGGAGGAGGGGTGTATGTTATGGACATTAAGAGAATTCGTTGAGGGAGCTAATGAACTTTCCTGAAAGTCTGAGTCCAAAGAATAAGATGAAACAAAGAAAAGCTTGAAGAATAGGAAGGAAGGGATGCTTTATGCATCCTTCTGAATGTACAGCTATTGTCTCAATTGTCTCCTAGGGAAAAATATAAAATAAATCACTCTTTAGAATAAGACACAAATGTAAATTCAAGGATTTCCAAGAGTAACAAGAATAAATGAAGAATATGAATTGTTTTTCTAGATTTGGAGATAGCTCTTGATATGCCTTCACCACGAGTGTTAAAAACTCTCCCTCCTTCACGCCTAATGACACCATCTTGCTGGAAACAAAACTGTGAGGTAAAAAGAGCTGACTTTTCAAACTTCTCTTAACTTGGTGATATAAATTATGCAATTGAAGATACTTTCAAAAACCCATTGTGCTATTTTTCCTAGACAAAGTCCTTAAAAATTGAGAATTACATAAACTTGGAATCTGTAGACAGCTATTTTCTAATATTCTGTTTGATCCTATTTCATGATAATTCCTTGCCTGAATTCTCCAAAATAATCTGTATTGTTATAAATCAGAGTGGATGGGGAGCTAGAACAGAGGGAAACACTTTTTAAAGTAAAACTTTTGCCTTGCTCAGCCAAAATATTAGAGAATAGTCTCCTGGCCTCAGAAGCAAAAGTGTAGAATTTGCTTCTCTTCAAGGATTCCCTATGATGCCGGCCCTGATATCAGTTCCCCTACATTAAACCCAGCATATATGGGATTAAAACGAAAGCACTCTTTCCCTGCTCATTCCCTCGCTCCCTGGCTCCAGAATCCACTATCTGCCATGGAGACAGACATGGCCAAGGACAGCCACCTGGATTCCTTATCAGCTCCTCCTCCTTTCTGCAAACAGCATCCCAAGGCTGAATGCAGGCTGGTGGGAAAGCTCCAACCAGCAAGGCCACTAACTTCCCCCACTCTCTATAAGAAGCCACATTCTTCACAAACCTTTAACACCCCTGGCTTCCCATCTTTCTGGGAGACAAGAAGAAACAAGATGAATTTGAGGGCTTACTCTCATCTCCCAGCTGATATCACCTGAAATAAAAACGCTTTCATTGCCATAAGCCTGGCGTTACAGTTTTTATTTGGCCCCTCTTGTATGGTGTATAGGGAACCTATGTTTATAGGCGCTAACACCTATGTCCATAATATACCCAATTGGCCAAACTCAAAACCTGTCATCATTTTTATCTCCCTTGCCTCCACATTTGTTCTCTCACAAAGTCCACTTAATTCCTTCGTATCTTTCTAACCTATCCAATATACTAAAACACTGCCATCTGTACCCAAGAGGTCATTGTTCTTTTTTGCCTCCCAATTAGTCTGCCTGCCTCTTGTTTTGCCACCTCCAGCCTTTCTTCTTTGTAGTTGGTAATCCTTCTAAAACACAAATCTGACTAAGGCATTTCTCTACTTTAAATTTTCCACAGACGGATTGAAGATCAAGTCCAAATTCTTTATATCACTTTCAAGGCCTTTGGCAGCCTGGGCCCTGCTTCAGTGGCAGCCCAATCTCTTCAGACTCCTCCATTCTTGCTAAAAGCATCCTGAAAATCTTGTAAGTCCTTTAACACACAGTGTTTCCTCACACCCTTGACCTTTTCATGTGCTATTCATCTGACTCAAGCATCTCCTCCCATCTTTACTTGGCTAATTCCTACTTATCTTTAGATATTTGCATAGATAATACCTACTCTTGGGAGCTTCCCTTGACCACTCATGGCTGGATAAATTTCACCTATATATGTTGGCATAAGTGTGGGTGTGTTTGTCCCATCATTGTATTCATCACACTGCATTGTAATTTTCTCTTTTCTTGCCTCTCTTGTCTGTGAGTTCTTACCTCTTCTTGACTGTGAGTTCCTTGAAGGAAAGGACTGAGTCTGACACGTAGTAGCAGCTTACTTGTCTGCTGTGTATCTGTTGAATGAATGATCATAAATTCCCAATCAGCAGCTTGCCATGCCACTTTCCTTATTTTGCCTAGATTCCTGAGGCAAAGCCAAGAGCAACCCAAATATGAAAAATATTGTATATTAGCAAAACCATTCTAATCTTTGAGAAACACTGTCTTAGACATTCCTCTGTGAGAGTCTTGCTGATATGTACAGGCACTGTGCATGTAATGAAGCAGCTCTGGATTCAATGCCCAAATTTCTCTGTTCCGGCCCTGACCCCCTCATGTACTAACCATGTATTATTGGTAAAGTCACTCAGATTCTGTAAATCTTAGCTAATTCATCAATTAAAGAGGCAAATATCCCTTCTCTCCTTACCAGCTCTAACATCTATGGGAGTCAAATGAGATCGTATGCACAAAAAATGCTTTCTCCTTCACACCTCTTTCCCAGTTGTGAAGCTAGGAAAATTCCTTCTCCCCTGTCAAGATACACCTGAGACTTGCCATTTCATGGTTCCCTCCCTGAATGTCTAGGAATGCCCTGTCACTTTTTCCTCTTGTGAGTACTTGGTATATCATATTCCAGTCATTATTTACAGTACTGTCCTAACATTTTGTTCATCTTCCTACATAACATATGACTACTCTAAGGGTAGGGCACTCTCCTTGTCTCTGTATTCCCCATGTCCATCAGCAAAGCAGGGTCAAAGAATGGGCTCAGTTTATTTAATCAATATTTTTAAGTAGTAAGTCAATAAAATTATATATACCTATAAGAGGCAGTTATCATTGTTTTGGAACACTCTTCTACAGTATTATTTTTCTTTCTCTGGCTTCCTTCTCTCTCCTTGATTTCAGGTTATCTATCTGGCCAGAAGTGCCAAGGATTGCCTGGTGTGTTACTAACAACACCTTCACATGATGACCTCCTATTCCATGATCCTCAGAGCTTGGACGAATTTTGTGAGAAATTCATGTCTAGAAAAGGTGAGTGCAAACTGACTTTGGGGTACTCTACCCTTCAGGACATTCTAACCATGAGAAGGGCCTCTGGTATTCTGGCAGAGAATGGTACTGAATGCCATCCTGAGTGACCAGGTCCTGTCTTAGGGATCTGGAGACTGGGAAAGACAGGTAGAAGATTTTTTTTTCCAAAAGTGGATATAAATATAAATTGAGCACATATTAGGGTATAACTGTAGGGACAAAGGTAAAAGTATCCAAATCTTAACTTGGATTTCAAAAACTGACAATAAGGAACAATAAGGGAAAGAGGAGACATTTCATACAGAAAGACCTAGGGCAGCTGAAGGAATAGGATCACTTCATGCTAATTTTATCTTACTGTGTTATTGGGCTGCAGTGCCACTGTGTACAGCCATAAAAGTTGTGCACCGCATAATTGCAGAGGGTGCCGTTCCCATACACCATAATGTACAATCTTAGATGTCTTCTCTAGCAGGGCCTTCTAATTAGAATTAGTAGTTGTGGCCCCTCATCTTCAGTAATGAGGTCACATCTTAGTAGATCTTACTGAGATCACAGCTTAGGACACTACTGAACCCTTTAGGTTCACCTGTCAAAAAACCAACCAAGTAGAATTGACCGTATGTCAAACCAGACTGATAAGGATCTCAAAACCTTGACAAAAGAAGAGATCTCAAGAAAACAGTAATGTGTAGACAGAAGAAGAGACTAAAGTGTTATAGGGGCAATTTAGGATGTGAAGATTGTCTTGACCTCCTTTACATGGAGCTTTAATTTAGAAACAAGATTACGTCATTATATTTCATATTGGGGTGGGAAGAACTCAGACAAATGGATGAAAGTTACATCATGGCTGCTCCACATAATGAATGTTCCTCAAATAATTAGAGTTCCCATGAATGAAATGACTGCTTTGTGATGTCAAGTGGTCCCAGTCCTTGGGCAATCTGACTTTCCCTAAGCCAGCATCTACCAGTTTACTGAGCAAAGAGCTGCCTCCAAGCAGAAAGTAGGTCCTTAATAGCTCTTCCTGGTAAACAGAGAGGGCAAGGACAAAAATAAGATATTGCCAACAAGTCAGGATACCAATATTTCATAGTTCTTACTGACAACCCATTTATTTGGTCAAGTTTAGTTAAATTCCCAAATCAGGAAGCATTTTGCATTGCCCCCATGAATTCATTATAGCCAAGTCTGACCAGCATTCATATTCTCTTCAGAAAAGAAAAAGATCAAAATGAAATGAATTCCTCAACACAATTTGGATAAAACAGAAGTCTATGGAAAAACCAATCAAAAAGAATCCCCATCAAGTATGTCACTCAAGTGAATCAAGACAGAGGATTCTGTCAGAACAACTTCTTCAGAAACAAATGAGATAAAAGAGGAGAGACAGCTAATGATAAGAAAAATTACAAATCTAGATAAGACTCCAACTGAATGGATTTCCCAATATTTATGAGAGAATTTTTGAGAGTAGGCAAGGTAGGAGGAAGCATAGGAGAGAGAAGGATCCCAGGCTTCTCTTATGATTTTTCTCAAATCTCATGTTGTGATAGTTTTATGTGTCAGCTTGACTTGTCTGTCGTACCCAGTTATTCAATCAAACACCAATCTAGATATTTCTGTGAAGGTATTTTGCAGATCTAATTAACATCCTCATCAGGTGACTTTAAGAAGGTTACCCCTCAACAACATGGATGGGCCTCATCCAAACAACTGAAGGCCTAGGAGCGAAAACGGATTTCCCAGAAAAGAAGGAATTCTGCCTCAAGACTGTAACATCAAATCCTGCCTGAGTTTCCAGCCTGCCAGCCTGCACGACGAATTTGAAAATTTCCAGCCCCCACAATTGGGGAAACCAATTCTTTAAAACAGATCATTTGTATATAAAATCTCCCATTGGTTCTATTTCTTTGGAGAACTTTGACATATGTATCAGTCAGCATGATACATGTCAGGGTTCAAGTCAACTACAAACATACATCCCTGATCATCTTCATTCAGAAGAGAACATTTCACTCACTTGCCTACTTGCTCTGTGGACTTTTCACCTCTGAACAATATTTCTTACCATCCTTCAGACAAAACTTTATGTCCACTTTGCATCATGCTTGCAACAAAGCAAAGACTCAATAAATATTACTTTTATAATTACTTATATACCATTATATATACACTTTATGTAATATACTATATATATAAAATGCTAACATAGTTTTTACAACCATGCCCAGAACCAAAATCAGGAAGCTGCCATATGTGCCAATCTATCAGGGACACTGAAATATCACTGCCATGACCTGAAAATACAGTATTAGCTAACTAGGGTTTCCATTCATTTCCCTGTGAATGAATGAAAATTGATGAAATTGGTAAAAGAAAATCAATCCCTTGTTTCCCAAGTAGGCAAATCCCTTAAGTTCCCCTCAGTGGTACCTTTCTCTCTGCTGTTGTTGCATCTCTTTCTGATTATGCACTTGCAAAATGCATAGCACAGGTATGAGGGGAGCATAGCAGGAGGACCCAAGCTCTAAGACTGAGCTACCTGAGTCAGTCGTTGAATCTGGAACTAAACACTGTTTACCAGGAACACTTTATCATCCTACAAAAACAGAAACCAGTTTAAGGGACAAAGTGTTTATTTGGGATCTAAGAATTGCAATCTGGTGAACACAAATTCCAGGAGAAACCCAAATAGTGTCGCAATTACAGGGTGAAATAGGAGGGTTTTTATGGGAAAAGGAAAGTGGTAATTCCATGAAAAGAAGAGGAAGAGGGAAAAAAATCTTCTAGAGGTGTTAATAAACTAGGTTATCCTTTTCTTTTCAATTATTTTATTGAGATCCTAATGGTTTATAACATTGTGTAATTTCAGGTGTACATTATTATTTGTCAATTTAAGCTAGGTTATTCTTTAGCTATACATGGCTGCTTACCAACTGGATCTACAGAAAGAGAGCAGATAGTCATCTGTCTTTGTGGTCAGGATGCCTGCTTTCCTGTGAACTTTACAAACAGTTGTTTGGAAGACAATGTTAGTTTGGCCCAGCCCAAAGGTCTGGCCCAGCTCAAACAGTCCAAAGGTTCAAGGAGTAAGATGTGCATGCAGTTCCTCTGAAATGACTACTCTGGCTCTATTTCAAAATGGCTCCACTTATGCTGACTTTTCACAAGGTGAAATATTTTATTACTGAAATGATTTAAGGTGAGTCCCAAGAAATGGTCTACATGGGTAAAGTCACATACAGTAAATATATATATTATAAATCTCTGCTTTAAACTGTAAAGATTGATCTAACTTTTATTAGTAGAAAACTACCTCCCCTTCACTAAATAAGCTGAATAAAAGTTCAAGAAGCTTATTCCAAAGGAATGGTAAGTTGCCTCATTTCTTTGGGTCTGGCCCTGGTACTGAGAACTAACAGCGCTTCTCCCTCTTCTAGTGGCTCACGGCTCCTGGTGCGACCATGTGAAAGGGTCGTAGGTAGCACAGAGCAAGCACTGGGTCCTCTACCTCTTCTACAAAGATGCAGAAAAGGTAAGTACACTGAGTGTCGTTGGTCAGACTCAGCAAAGCCTCCTGACAATTATACTTTATGCAAAAATCTGTCTTTTAAATTGGCCAAGCTCTTCTTTTTCCCCTCCTCATAAAGCTGTTTTCCTCTATGGTCAGAATCCAAAACATGAGATCCACAAGCTTTTGTAGAATTCTTGGAGAAAACCTTGTCGGAGGACATTATAAATAAGATCATCCACCATACCTCATTTGATGTAATGAAAGAAAAGCCCATGCTCTCCCTTCCCACATATGTGACGACACTATCTCAAAATTCTTGAGGAAAGGTTGGGGACATTTCTTTTATTTAACTCGATTCTATAATATATTCTGCCCTATAAGCCAAAATAATTTTAAGCTTAATTTCCAGGAAAAAGTGATATATTTCAATTGTAGGGGAGGAACAACTATTCCTCTACCCTCTAGGTTCTTCTGGCTAGTCTAAGAATTAAGTTGTGGTGAGACAGAATGACAGGAGAAAACCGAGGAAAACTGAGTAACTCACTAAGATGGCTAAAGCCACCACCTTAAATACCATCTTCAGCTAAAGTCAAAGGAAGATGTGGAGGGTAGTGATTTGGGACTTTGAAGGAGAGGAAGGCAATTTACATGGAGATGGAAAAGCAAATATTTGGTAAACAAAGGTTTGTCATACTTTGCAAAAACAAAGGGACATGTGGAGAACTTTGATTTAATTGGCCCTTGCTAGGTTCCTCCCTGTCTACCTCACCTAGTTTTTATTATACTATAGTTATCTTATGGTATTGGCAGCTTCCTGGAAAAGGCCTTCTACCTTAAATTTTTTTAGGCAGTTAGGGGGAAGGTCAAAGTTTCTTTCTCAGTCTTTCTTCTTAAAAATAATCAAGCCAAAGAGAAACTTTTTGGAGTGGCAAATTCTGATCCTCCACAAAATCAAATTAAGAATTTCTACTCCTTTTCACCCTGCCCATTTGGCAAAAGCCTGGGCCAATGCTTCTCAAACTTGAGCATCCATCAGAGTTCCCTGGAGGACTTGTGAAAACACTGACTTCTGGGCCCACACCAGAGATTCTGACTCAGTAGGTATGAGGGGGGCCCAAGAATCTGCCTTTCTAACAGGATCACAAGTGACGTTGATGATCCTGGCCACTTTGAGAACTTCTGTCCTTCATGAATATAAAACCCCAGCTCAAGCATAATCTCTCCTCTAAAGTCTCTTGCATCCTCTGAACAGGTGTGGTCCATCACTGCTTTTGTTCAGAGCTCTAGTTTAGCACCTAGCACATAGCTCTGTAACTATTTATTTTCATGTCTGTCTCCACAGTGAGACAATGGATTGTCCAGAAGGGAGTGTTGTGTTCAGTTTTGTTCCACTAGTACTTAGCATATGCCTCATATATCATAGGAACTCAGTAAATGTCTGCTGAATGAGTGAGCAAATGAATGCATAAATGAATGAGTGAGACACTCTTTCTGTCCTCAAGAGATTAACAGTTTAGGGACCAGCCTTGTGGTCAAGTGGTTAAGTTCACACGCTCAGCTTCAGTGGCCCAGGGTTTTCTTGGTTTGGATCCTGGGCACAGACATGGCACCGCTCATCAAGCCATGTTGAGGTGGCATCCCACATAGCACAACCAGAGGCACTCACAACCAGAATATACAACTATGTACTGGGGTTTTGGAGAGAAGAAGAAGACGAAGAAAAGAAGATTGGGAACAGATGTTAGCTCAGGTGCCCATCTTAAAAAAAGAGAGAGATTAACAGTTTATAGGTAGAAATAAATAGTTTATTAACAGATTAATAGATTGAGAAACAGATGCATGAAGTTCAAGATAAGAGAGGGCCCATGCAAATAACAATGACCATTCTATAGATAAAAGAGATAAGATGAGATTTACTTGAGTCAAGCTGAGGACTAGCCCAGGAAGGCAGTCTCCACAAAGGAAGAAAGTGTTCCAGAGAAGCATGGTTTTCAGTACACTTTTATACTTTTTTAGAACAAAGAACATACATTAAACACACAAATGATACATATTCATCGAAGTTTCAAAGAGACTTAGTTACCGGTTAGTAGGTCAACGTGACCCTGATATTGGGGAAAGGAAACTTATCTTCAGGAGTACTGACACTGGCGTTGGAGGAAAGGAAGTATGCATTCTTATCTTCAAAGAGTGCATTCTTTTACTTTGAGGTGATATTTAATGCATCCATATCTTTAATGGTTAAAGCAGATGTACAATGTATGCTACAGGCCCTAAGTAAGGCTTCTTTAGTTCAGGCCGAATCAGGTTTAAACCAGAATATGTATCCCTTATAACTCAATATGTGAAAATTTCTTATCAAGGGTAAAGGGGAGACTATACTAGTGGGTCCCAAATACCAATCGACCTGACTAAATCAAAATCACCTTTGAAAACCCATAATCCCTGTTTAAGGATTCTAATTCACTGGTTGGGAGTTAGAATCAAGAATTCCATAGTTTTATCGAGCACTTTGAGTTAGTTGGCTTGCAAAGGGGTAAGAAACCACTAGAAATAAAGCACTAGGTGAATTTAGAGGACCAATTAGTTAATTCTTCCTTGGTTGGATTGCCAAGCTACAACAGTTTGCAGAAAATCATGGTTGTCTAAATGTTACCTGTGAGGAATTAACTGTATTAAATTTCGCCCAACAGCAAAAGTTTAAAAAGCAATGCCACCTTGTAAGACATTTCTTTGTCTCTGAGGGAGTAACCAATTGTGGACTTTGAGTTGGGTGGCATCAGAGTCAATAGTGGATAGGAAATAGAGCAAAATGGCCCAGGTAGGGCACCTCCATGGGACCTGCAGAATTTGAAGAAGGGAGCAAGGATGTGCCTTGTGCCATGTGGTGGGAAGCTCAGGCTGAGTGGGGCTGAGGGATTGTCTGTGAATTTCTTTGCTCTCCTTCAGGCATGCCTGGAGACTGGAAGAATCATTTGACCCTGGCCATGAATGAGAAATTTGCTGAGCATTATAAGAAGATGTCAGGGACCACGCTGACCTTCTGGAGAGAGATCTGAGAAGAAAGAAAATAGGAAACTATGCCAAATACACTGCCTTTTAATATATTGGGTGGGGAAGTATGGACCGAATGTAAAGCTTATTAGCATTCAGTCTCTGTCCACCAGGGGCTTAGCTAGTCTGCTACAATACTAAAACACAACTTAAAATATCAACAGACCTCCACTCGAGCCAATAAAATAAGAAGAGTAGAGATCAGTGGCTGAGCATCATGAGAATTTTTTAAAATATAGGTATTTTTTATTGTGCATAACAAAGTGAGAACAAACAATTGTATGATGCATTCACATGTGCAATCTAATGTAGACTTCACAATAAAATAAGAGATAGGTATTCTGAGTCCCAATGCACAGGTGTGGAGTTTTTAGCACTCCTGATGGTATTTATGTATAAATAATTAACTTGCAAGAGAGAAGAGCTAATAAGTAGGTTTCAGAATCATGATTTATCTAGACAGGAATATACGTAAATAAATTGCCTCTGAAATTAAAAAAATAAGTCAACAGGAAAGCAGAAAAATTTTTACTTTTCTAAAATTTGATTTTTTTTTAAGCAAAAGAGCTCAAATTAAAGAAACCATGCAGTGAAGAACTGTAAAATCTTTCCTTGATACAAATAACAATCGCTATTGGTTCTGATCTGGAAGCTGAGATCTGGGATAAAAGCACCCTGACTGTGCACTGCCATTTCTCTTAATACTTAGTCTATTTTGCATCACTCTCACAATAATTATATTTTCAGATTTATCATAAATTTAGTGTTTCAACTATGCTCCAATGAACAGCTGACTTTTTGTGTGACGAAGTAATATTGTGTTATTTGAGGAGATGCCACTAAGAGATTCTGTTGATACGCGGGCTGCCATCTGGGCAGAAGGCCTCAGAGAGATGACTGGCCCAATGGAGACAGGAGCTACACATGCCCCCTAAAGTGCCAGGAGAGCGTCAGAAGAAAGGAAGAATTTGAAGAGTTTTAAACTCAGAAGTAAAATTAGAGAAATCTAAAAAGACTTTTCAATTAGCATCTCAAAAGGTAATCAGGAGCAATATACAGAGATCCTAAGGTGCAGAACAAAGTAACCTCTGCATGGTCATGATTATTGTTCCCACCTGATTGCAGTGAAAAAGCAGTGCTGTGTTCCCCCACACTCCAGGCCAAAGGAACCTGGGGAGATATCATCCCATCCTCTAGCAAACTTTGATGACAACTTTAAATAAGAAAGAAAAGCAGGTAGTCCCTACAGACTGCTGTAAGGAAGAAGAGATGATGAAAGGTGGCCCTGGGTGAAGTTTCCCCATCAGCCATCACCATTCTGCCTCTATCCAGCCCTATAACCCAACCCCCTGAAATATGCCCCTCAGAGGGGAGATTGCCACTATTACTCCTTAAAGGTGCAGTAAAAATGAAAGAGACTCATTGGTCACCAGTGAATTGGCAATAGGCCTAAAGGCTGGTTCACAGGACCAGTGTGCTTTGAAATTTGAGAAGTGAGAAGACATAATGAACAAAGATCCCTGGGGACCCAGGCGGGGTCCACATCCAAAGCAGACCTCAGAAGAGAAGGATAGAGACCACATGAAAAGTGAACCCTATTTTCCTACTCAGAAATTATTCTCTGTTAATTGAAAAGCAATTGAATGGTGTAAATGAAGACATTTCCTGCCTCACCCTTTGGACTCCTTGCATATTCATGACCAACAACTACAAAGGTTGTTTTATATTGAAGAATGGATTATATCCACACACCCCTGCAGGCATTAAGGGCACAGTGCTGAGGTTCCTGTTGTATAATCAGGGCTGATGAATTTGGAGCAGGGCATATTGACAATATAGAGCTAAGAATTGGGAAAGAGTCGAGAACCCCTTGAGGAAAGTGCATAGAGAGTCAGGATAAAGTGGCCATGTATTTCCACATTGAAAGTTTGAGCTACTCTTGATCCCTCAGAGCCATGTCTTGGTTACTGGCTCATTGAGACCTGGCACAGCTGATACACAGATAGCGCCAGATCGCCTCCCATAGAGGTTTCCCCAGTGGACCCTCCCAGCAGGAGTGTCTCAGTACCAGGTTTCTCATGGCTTTCCCTGCGATAGGCATTATCATTGCTATCTAAGGTTTGCTGATCTGATAGCCAAAAGATTTTTCTCATTTTTCTTTCATGTGTTTGTTAGTGCCACTACATACAATTCATGCTTTAGTGTGTGTTTGTGTTTGTGTGTGTGTGAGAGAGATTTGCTTGTTCTTAGCTGTTGCTTCTACTCTTTTGAGGTGATCATCTTTTTTCTTACTGGTTTATAAAGTATGGATATGTTTATACATTATATATTTGTGTGTGAATATATATATTTAATTTGCCCCCCCCTTCGTTGTTTATGCTATATTTTATCAGGCAGATGATTTTCTCTTTTCTCAAGTTGGTAGGTTTTGCAATCAAATCTTACAATTATTTTCTTTTATGGATTTTGTTATTCATTTCAAGAGTAAGAAGGCATTCATCATTCTAGGGATGTTTGTGGTTTAAATCTTAAATCAACCTGTAATCATATATAGTATGACATACAGAGCTAACTCAATTTCTTTTCCAATTTTCCCAGCAACATTAATCAAATAACACATTATTTCCCATCAATTTGGGACTCTACCTTCATTATTCCCAAAGCTATGAATACGTATATTGTCTCCCACTCAGCTACTTATCTACGTCAGTGCCAACCTCAGATAGAGTAAGATCCCCACTTCCTTTATTTTCCTTTTTCAAGTTGATTTTTAAATAGTTTAAAAAATTATTCTTTCATATGAATTTTAGACTATTTCTCAAAATTAAAAAAGAAATCTCAACTTGATTGAAATTATATTACAGTTTATAGAATAATTTTTATGTTCTTGATTATTTACATTAAATCTTCACATCCAGAAACATAGAATATAATTTTACATATTTATCTTTTGTAAAATTTCCTTCCTCTAATAATTCTTTTCATATTCATTTAAACATATTTTTTGACTATTTTTCTTGCTGTCATGAAAGGGATCTTCTTTCCTTCTTTATATTTTCTTTTTTCTTTAGTGTTAGCATCAAAGGAAGTTATTGAATTATATGTGTATATTTTATATATGCATGTGTGCATATAACGACCACATTACCAACTTCCTTCATTACTTCTAACAGTTTTCAGTTAGTTTTCTCAGGTTTTATTTGTACATCAATATCTTCAATGGGCCTCCTCCAGAAGCCAACTCTGAGACAAGAATTTGAGTGTAAGTGGTTTACCCAGAGATGAGAAGACCCCCGGCAGAGAAGTGGGGAAGGAACAGGAGAATGAGAGGTAAACCAACCCCACAGACGGCAGCTGAATGAACACCACAAAGGGCTTCAGGGAAGTCACTCCTGCAGAGCACATGCCTTGGGACTTTCACATTGGAAGGTTAAAAGCTGCTGGAGTGAAGCTTTACTTCTGCCAGTCATTAATTGAGGGCTACCCCTAGGGAGTATAATTCTGGGGCACTTCCATCCTGCCACCAGTAGAGGCAAAGCAGCTTTCCAGAAAAAGCCCTCAGACACACAGATGCAGATGCTGGTGTCTGGAAGTTATCAGGAGAGCACTGAACAGTGGGCACTCGCCAGTGTCCACTACAGCCCCCTCTGCATCACTCACGTGCACTTGCACCCAGAGTTAAATTCACCTTGTCTCCTACTTCTTCAAGGTCAGTAGCAATTTCTAAAGCATAAAAAAAAAAAGAAAAATCTTACAAAGGAGAACAAGCTATAACTTTTGCTGCTGCAAATTGGCCTGAGGCCTTGATGTACGTTCATCATCTCTCTCCTCTATTTCTCCTTAGATCTCCCTTAACCTCGACTGGTATTTCTGCCGGTCTGGGTTATTTGCAGGAGGATAACACAGACTTTCATTCCTGAAGAGTCTGAGCTCCCTGGTTACCCCGCCTTTGTCCCACTGTGGTTTTTACAATTATCTATTTATGGTTAATTCTAGAAAGGGAGGCACCAAGAGGAGCCTCAGTGAATCTCCCAAGCTCCAGACATACTCCTCCCTGCCCCATTATGTGGCACCAACTCTGTCTCCTCATAGCAATCAGAGCCAATTATCCCTGGCAACATATGAACTTCTTTTTGGCTGCTATTCCACAGGCATGAAAAGGCAAAATTGACCAGGCAGTAAACATAATTTCAAATTTAGTTGAACAATTTCTGAGTCTCTTGTTAGAGGTATTCCTCCCCTGAGAACCAGGACCTCTGGTCCAGCAAAGCTTTAAGTAGGGGGAGGTGGGGTCACCAAGCAAAAATTCCTCAGATGTGTCACGGGGAGAAATGATGAGTTGGTCACACTTACTTCCTACTTCCCCTGGTCTCCTGTACTCTTCCTGACATAGACATAGCACCATATAATGGCCATTTGTTTAAAGAACACACTATATCTTGAAGTACAGCCCCTGAAACCTGTAGAGTGTCATCTCTAAGCTGGCATTTTAGGTAAAACTTCAAGAGTTCATTCTATGTTCCTTCAAGTCAGCCACTTCTGGGTCAAGTGTTATAGGATGTGACCAGTGGGTCTTATCATTTTGAGCACATTGTCCCACTTCCTTTGCTATAAAGTGGACCCTTGGGGCGAAGGTGATATTATGTTGGATCCCATGATGATAACTTGGTGGGACCTCAGATTGTGGAATTGGCCAAGGTACTGCAGACAGGAAAGGCAATTGCTGCCCTTTCCAAACGGACTAACAACATAATCAACCAGCTGTCATGTGTCTGGTTGGTTTCCTCAAGGGACGGTACCATAATCAAAGGGTCAGCATCATTCTTTGCTGCTGAAAGATCAGCTATTCAACAACTAGATCAGTCTTCCTGGTGGGGAGCCCATGTAAACACTATGATGGCTAAGGAGAGAATCTAGCTTTCCTCAAATGAAGAGTTGTTTCATCTACATGGTTGCTCAGTGCTTCCTTTTTGGCAGGCATTGGTGTGAGACACAAAGATCCACACACTTTATCCCCACTCCTATAGGTCCATCTACATTGCTCTCCTCCAGATCTCCATGTTGCCAATATATTAATCTTGTGATTTCCAGGACATTGGTCAATAATTAGCCCATTTTCTCCTGCCCAGAAGTCCATGAATATCCTCAATTTAGGCCATTTTTCACTCCATACAGAGATGATGACCAGATGTACTTCTCAAAGCTCTGCTCACTGAGAGGTCTTAATCTCGCCACTCTCTTCAGCACCACCCCAATAATATTGGAACAGTCTGTTATTGGATCTCACCAACATATAGAACACACAGGCTGTGAATCCATTCTTGGCACACATTTTTCCTTCTCTGTCAGCTGGTCATATGGAACTTCTCACAAGACTATAAGCGTGAGCTGAAAGAGAGATGTTGATACAATAGAGGAAAGTTGAGAAGCTATTCATGAAGTGGAGGCCTTCTAGATCTGCTCAAGTCTGACCCCAAATGTTCATTTCTAATATATGATGGATTGCTGCTTATGCAACTTTATCATTTGATGGGTCTGACAATACCCAGCTCATCATGAGCAGCTCTGCCTTCATAGTCACTTGATGTCTCACGGTCTGGTGCTTAATCTCTGCTACCACTGAGTACTATGCCAGGGGCTGGTTTTCAAGTGGTCAGCAGTTCTCTGTTACAAACAACATAGTCTTGCTCCAGCACCTTAGGAGTCCACACTGTGGATCTCTTAGTGGGACTTGCCAGAAGCTCCACACAGCATCTTTTTCTTCTACAGAAAGAAAGAACATCTTACTCTTCCTCTAAAACACTAATTCTTAACTGAGAGTGATTTTGCCACCCTCTGCCCCCTAGGAACATTTGATAATGTCTGGAAACATTTTTGATCATCGGTACTGAGGGGATACTGTTGGCATCCAGTGGGTAAAGGCCAAGGATGCCACTAACCCTCCTACAATGCATGGGACAGCCTCCCACCTCCAACAGCAACAAAAATACTCAGCTTAAAATGTCAATAGTGGTAATGTTGAGAAACACTGCTGTAGGACGTCATTTTGCACAAGCTATAAGGGGCCATCTCAGCAGCAGCACCAGCAGAATAAGATTGACTCCAGACCACCTGGCCAGGATGTTAAATTGTGAATCAGGGGAGAGAGTCCCCACAAATGAACCCTTTCCAGTTTATCCTGCCCACCCTGGCTCTAGTCACGCATACTTAATATCCACTCCCAAGTATCATCCATCATCACCTGGTCCTGCAACACTCCTGGTGAATAATCCCTTTCCCCGTGAAACAGGGATGTTACTTTCCCAATTGAGCCATAATAAGACTAGTTTTACAGGCCCAGAGGGTTTCAGGGAATATAGGGGCTCAAGTTTCTCAAGATGTCCCAGGTCTCAGAGTTCCAGCCCTTCCTACCCGAGCTCCAACTTGAACAAAGGAAATTTATCAAAGCTGCACATTCAGTCTCTTTTGCAGTTCTGCCACACTTACAGTTAAATCCTGGGTGTACTTTTCTTCACTGTTCTCTCCAGCAGAAGGAGATGGTAGTTTTTTTAAATGCTGCTAAGGAGGACTTCTAACTCCACGGTAGGCCCTGAATTGGTGGCTGGCAAACTTGAGCCTTTGTTCTAGTCCTTCAGCACATTGACGGCACTTAACAACAACCAACCAACCCCACATCCTCATAATTACCATTGATAATTATAGTTGATGATTGCATCTAAAAAGAAAAGCTACTAATATTTTGTATTTATCATATATGCAATCATTAACTACAAATGAATATGAAAAAATAGATTCCATTTACAATAGTAGCAAAAAAACAAAATAGTAATAAATATAACAAAAAGATAACATTAATGATCAATAAAGTGTCTCAAAAGAATATGATATGAAAACTGCTAAAACGTCATGCTCTTAAAAGGGAAAACAATATAAAAATGTTAATTTTCCAATAATTTATATAATAAGTTAATGTAAAGCCAATCCTTACAACTAAATTATATTAAAATTATACTAAATTATTTTATATTTTATATGGGAATCTAAATGATCATAATATGCAAGGAAAATTTTAAAAAGGAAACTGGGAAGGAGTCATTGTCTTTTCAGATACTAAAATAAACTATAAAGCCATACTAATTATGGTGTTAGCAAAGGAATAGGTAAATAGTGAAAATCTTCAGGATATTAAGAGTTTAATATATTTTAAAATTGGCACTAAATTTAATCATTGGAAAATGAATATTTAATAAATTGTGCAAGTTAACTGTACCATACAGCTGAAAGAAAATTAAATGGGAATGCTATCTCACACTATATACAAAAATAAATTGCAGTTGGATTAAAGACCAAACTGTGTAAAAATTAAACAATAGAAATAATAGTTAATAAGAAATTAGAACATTATATGTACAACCTAAGTTCTGGAAGAGTTTTTTTTAGCAAGAAAGAAAGCAAAAGTAATAAAGGAAAAGATAGACATATTTAAAAATATTTGCAAATTGCTGTTAGAATTTTTTTGGCAAAAACTAACATAAAAGTCAATAGACAAATGATATTCAGGGAACAATATTTACAAGTAGAAAAATTATCTATAATATACAAACAACTTTCATAACTGATAAGAAAAAAGAGAACATCCCACTAGAAAATGGGCAAAATTATGAATAGACAATTCACACACAAAAAAGAAAAGGTCAAACTGACAAAAATCTTATGAAAAGATTCTCAATCTCACCCTCACCAGTCAGGAAATGGCAAATTATGGTAACAATGAACAGTAATTTCTCACTCTTCAAAGTGGAAGTTTTAAAAATGGAAAGAAGGATAACATTGACTGTTGACTAGTGTTAGTGAGTAAGAGATCACCACCTGATGTGCATAAAGAGACAGTTACGGCATCAGCCTATGGGGAAAGAAAAATAGCTTGATTTGTGACATCAATCTGCAAGGAGACAGGAGGCATATGTTCTCAGATCTGTCTTCTCAATCCAGGGCTTGGGGCAAAATTTACGGGATGGAGGAGAGGAAAGCCTGAAGTGTGGAGATATGGTTGGAGGTAAGGAGAAGTGAGGTAATCGATGATCTGCACAAGCATAGACAAACTTCATGGCTCTTCACAGGACACATGTTCACAAAATGGTGGTGTTAGCATGATCTGAGGGTGGGTTTTTCAGCCCTTTGACATCAAAAAGGTCATTTCTCAGGCATTTGCACAGGCCCAGTTGAGGGGTTGGTGGTCTCAACTGGCCTGAACTGGACAAGGGGTCTCAGTTCCTGAAAAAGCACTCAATTACACTGTCGATAAGGTGGGGTCAGTTGAACTGGTCCTGGAGGGCCTGTGGTTACAAATCCCCCTTATTGTTGTTCATTCCTCAACCTTAAGGGAAACAGGGTGACAACCATTCTAGCTGCTTCCTGCTAATAAGGCACAAAGGTTGTTCCATCTCATTGAACCAGTTTCTTAGTAAGACAGTAACACAGGTGGTCCCCCAAAGTTAGGCCTATATTGTGTAAGCAAATAACCAGATATTTAATTAGCATTTCTAGAGAAACAAAAAGAAAAACAAGGCTAATGGTTGGACCAAATTGTAAACCAGTTTCTGAGTCCAAGGGGAAACTAGTCAAGGAGATTTATAGATGTCAGGGTTGAAGCATCTTTTGCAGTTTGAAATATCTCTCATAATGTCATCAGGTGTTCAGGTATGTTTCTGAATGGCTTACATAGCAACAGGCATGCACCTTTCTTAAGTTTGTATCAAGTTGTCCAGCTTCAGTTTGCAGGGCTTCAGGAAAAAGACTTGTTTCAGTACTCAATGATTCCAAATGAGAATGATGGGAAAAAACTGAAAACAATAGTTTGGAGATTGGTAGCCAGATATTTTAGGAGAAGAGATAATTTCAGGACCCAGTCCAGTTTACAAATAAAAAACAAAAACCTCAAAGACAATTAACAGAACCAGAAGCTAATATCCATGAATGTGTGCTATATTATTGAAACATATTTTTTCTCTCCAAATCACCCTCACTTTTACCAAAGATACCCAAATTAAGACTAATTGGTTTGCAAAACAAGTCTACTTTCAATAAACTTGACCCAAATATTTACATAAGTACAGCAAGAATAGCAATTGATCATATAGGCTCTTTTAAATCAGCTTTGCTGGAGCTTTTCACAAGGAATCTCAGATTGAACTTTAGAGGCCTCTCAAGGCCAGGAAACCCAAATCAAGAACTTGTCATCAGACTCCACCTGCAAATAGATTTCGGTGAATTCCTCTCTTCTTAAGGTTTCCCAAAATGTCCTGAGGTTCTTTGCACCTGCCAGGGAAGTGACCTTCTTTACTCACCTGGTAAAGTTGCTGGGAACCCTGTAAGCAAGGTGGCAGGCTAATATTTCCAAGCGGCTTCATTCCATTAAGTCAGTTTTTCTTCCTCAAAGCTTTATGGTCGTATCTGAGTCTGCCTGTTTCTCCAAAATATGAAATTCCAGTTAAAGCCTTGGTAATATAACCAGTGTTTCTAATTGTGTCTTGCTATAAGGCGATCAGATTCTTATTGAACTTATGCAAATAACTATATTGCCATGAAAAGAAGAATAATCATTAACCAAGAGTTTCCAAGTTCTGGAGGAATCTGGTAGGGAGAAAAAAAATAAATGTTTCAATTCTGCTTACAAGGGTATAATTTTACCAAATTGCTTTAAGTCATAGTTGGCTTAAGAGAAAAGAGAAAAAGGTTTCCAAAAATCTGGAGAAACAAAACATTAAAGTTCAGCAATATTTCAAACAAAAAGTTATTAGAAATTATAATCATCCTCATCAGTTCATTCAGTCCCATGTAATCAATTCCTAGTCTTGATCTTTTGTTAGCAGTCTTATGAGTCCATCAGTTTCCCCATTAGAGTTTTGTAATTTCTCACCCTGCTCAGACCTATAATCTGAAATTTCATCAGAAACCTGTATTCCTGAGCAAGAGTCAGAGGCCTTTCCATGAATCTCTCGGGAGATGAAACATATTTGTAAAAGCATCAGAATGAAACAATAACTGTGTGTGAATGATGAAAGACTTAAAAGTGGCAATTGACAAAGAAACTTGACTATTTCTGTGACACACAGCAATTTAAAATAACAAGAATTATGACTGATAACCAGGACAAATCAGAATTTTAGGAATGTTATATAATTTTTTAAACACTTATATTAATAATGCTTAATCATTTATTCAACAGTGATTCCCATATAATTTACTATATCAAATAAGCCTAATTAGTTTAATATCTCCTTTATAGAAAGAGAGAACAAATTCTTTGAAAAGTCCCAGGGCCCCATTGGAAATTCTCAAAGTTTGAATTTGGGGGAAGTTTGTCAAAAATATCAAAAGGTTTTAAAACACTTGGTCAGATAAGAAACAATGCTTAGTTGTCTGTTTAACCTAGGTGACAATAGCAGATGTTAAAGGTAAACAGAGAGAGTTAAACAAACAAAGCACTTAGTTTTCTTAATAGAAAGACCTCAGCTTTTTAGAACATAGGAAATTATTTTGACAAAATGTAGAATTTCTGTCTTTTAGATAGACTCACTCACAAATAAAGAAAAACCTTCTATAATCTCTTTATCATGAGCAGACTGAAAGTTTAAGAAAATTACCCTTTTAAGAGAGAGAAAACCAAATTCTAATTTTGTATCAGCTTACTTTTGATATTAAAACCCATTTACTTAATCAAATTCATTTTAATCTTAGCCAACTTGACCATGCACAAAATTCTTTCCTCAAGGTTCCTCTTCCATAATCCTTCTATAACTTTCGTTTTACATTCGGAATTTGTCCCATGCCTTCTTTCTTCCCTCCTAGTACTTTAGGACAAATTTATCTTTCTTAACAAAACAAACAAAAGTATTTCCATTCTCTATACCTTCTTTACTGAAAGCATACATTTTACTTTCCTTGAATAAAAGATGCTTTCCTTATTATTTTTAGTAGCTGTAATAACATACATTAATTTGAATTCTTAACACTTACAGACTTTAATTTTTAGTAAAAACTAGGTAAGTAATTATAAACTGTCTTTTACATTAGCCTTCTGTGGCTTGGCAAATTTACAAATACTTTTTATAATTTCTAGAAACATGCTACTTCATAGTATGATCTCTTAATAACATACAAGACTTGTTTACTAATAGGCCCAAACATCTTTTAGTTTCTCTGTAATAAGAAGCTAAGAGAAGATAAATCTGTGTTTAGTAATTATTGCCTAATTTTTTATCTTATGTGGAAATGGTCTAGATACTCAATAAATTTTATCATTTAACCTAGTTTAGCAAAACTCCAAGGTTTCAAGTTACCAAAGGCTTTTTTTTCTTTTTTTGCTGAGGACGATTTGCCCTGAGCTAACATCTATTGCCAATCCCCCTCTTTTTTGCTGAGGAAAATTCACCCTGAGCTAACATCTTGTTGCCAATCTTCCTCTATTTTGTATGTGAGTTGCTGCCACACTGTGGCCACCAAGTGGTATAGGTCCATGCTTGGGAGCCAAACCCATGCCACTGAAGTGGAGTGCACCAAACTTAACCACTAGACCACTGGGGCTAGGTCCTAAAAGGTTTTGAAGTTATTTTAAGTACATATATCATAACACATAATTATTGTCAAAAAGTTCACCCAACACTTTTTTCACATCTATTTAGTTTACTTGTTCGCAATAATTATTTAGACTGCCTATAACACTTCATGAGACATTAGACAAAATTAGCTATCATTTTAAGTTATTATCTTTGCTGACCAGTTTTGTGAGTGACATAACATGAGCTTATTTGACCAACAAATGTAGAAAAAAGGCTGCATGTCTGCATGATATCTAATGCTGATACCCTTGAGGACATGTCCATTTTAATCAAAGCAACAATCTTAAGTAAGCTTTCACTTACCAAAGATTGTTTTATATTACATTAACTTGAAAGACATGAGGGGTAGTTTCTATTACATTATATAAGTGCTCACTTTAAACAAATTGAATAAGGCTTTTTTAGAAATTATATATCCAGAGGTAAAAATATCACATTTATATTACATAGACACACATATACAGAGACTCCACAGCTATTGTTCTAAAATTACTGCCATGAGTCAGGTACAGCAATACAAGCCTCTCTAGTTATGAATCCAAATTTTGTTTTAAGTTTTTTTACTAAGATTTGTGGAGAAAACACTCAAGATGCTAGATTATGGTGAGGGTGCTCTTATGGTGATTTTTCTTTCCTTTTTCCTTTTTTTCTTTCTTCAGTCTTAGAAATTGTTGATGGGCTAGATAACAGTTCCCTTGAGAGGTTACAAGCTTTTTGAGATGAAAGAAATGGTGGAATCTAAACTGCCTCTATAGCTGCACTTCCAGTTTTCTAAGGATTTTTTTAAGGACGGTTGCTCAGAAATTGGGTTGTGGGGCTGGCCCGATTGCACAGTGGTTAAGTTCATGTGCTCCACTCTGGGGGCCTTGGGTTACCCGGTTTGGATTCCAGGCATGGACCTACACACTGCTTATCAAGCCACGCTGTGGTAGGCGTCCCACATGCAAAGTAGAGGAAGATGGTCACAGATGGTGGCTCAGGGCCAGTCTTCCTCAGAAAAGAGAGTAGGATTGACAGCAGATGTTAGCTCAGGGCTAATCTTCCTCAAAAGGAAAAGAAAAGAAATTGGGTTGTAACTTAAATGACATTATAGGTTGATCTACCTATCCAACTACATCATCCATAATTTGTTCCTTTCCCTCCAGGTGCTTAGTTTTATTTTAACATAGGGAAGAAGGCCTAAAAAAATTCCTATCAGGCTCTGAATATCAGCTTCCAATTTGACCAAATTTCTGATTGTAAGTTGCTAACTTCTTTCAAATATCTTCTCTGGTTTTAGTCACAATGAGTAGTAACTATACCTGGAAGTACTGAACAGCACTTTCCCAGAAAATCTCTCAGTCTCATTAACTCTGGGAATAGATTATGTGGGTGTCTGTGAAGCCATAAGCTAATATGCTTTTCTTTCAGGTTCCTTTTATAACTTATTTTTTCTTTTTTGCAACAAAACTTTCAATAATGTTACTTGGAAATTTTGGAGTCTTTACTTTTTTTTTGCAGGGAAAGATCCACCCTGAGCAAACTTCTATTGCCGGTCTCCCTCTGTTGTTGTTTTTTTTTTCCTCTCCAATGCCCCAGTGCATGGTTGTATATTCTAGTTGTAAATCTTCTAGTTCTTGTATGTGGGCCACTCCCACAGCATAGCAACTGACTGATGAGTGGTGTGTTTCCACAACCAGGAAGTGAACGCAGCCCACTGAAGCAGGGAAGGCAGAATTTTAACCATTAGGTCATGATGGCTGGCTCTGAAGTGTTTACTTTTAAGTACACTTTTAAATTATCTTATCTAATCAGAATCTTTCTTCTAATGGTTATGTAATTCCCCTGAAGCTGACATCAGTTTGGTAGGACCCTTAGCCACAAAATGAAGTGTAACCCACATTTCTGTCTGACCAACTCTGCCTGCAAAATGGGGCACAACGGCATTTTTGTCCACCCATATTTTGGGGACCTCCAACCTGATAATTGTTAAGCCAAGCCCTCGGGACACTAAACAAGCTTAGTAAGATTTTGCAGTTCTTTGTAAATATTTACACTTTCTGGAAACTTGAGGCTTTGAGCAATTGTGCTAGAAGGTGAAGCACTTGACTCTTTAAAGATTTCTTTGTTTCTTGCTTTGAAAGCTCAAAAGGAGCCCAAAGCGGCCACTGTAACTTTAAATTATCCCAGATTATCTTGCCAGCTGTTTACAGTTACTTCCATTTTAGGGGGCTCTTTCTAAGGTGGCTACAAGAAACAAGGTAATTTCTAAAGAAATTTTGTTACAGTCACTTAGACACTCAGACAAATAAATTTGGACAAACATTAACACACAACTCTACATATAACACAGACCAGCTAGCTCACCAGGAGCAGCTCAGAATCAGTGCCAGGAGTTTCTCAGAAGCAGGAGTAGCTTGGAACCAGTGCCAGGAGCCACTGGGGAAAAACTTCACACTGAGCCTTTTATCCTGCCTCTAATTACTGGGGATGGCTCAGGCCCAAGGCTCAGGACTTAGCCCACCAGGACTCCCCAGAATACAAACCAAATTTATATTTTCGGGGAATCAAACTACAGAGGCAAGGTAAAGAACAGTCACTTTCTTAAAGTTACTCATCCAGAGCCCAGTGATGTCTTGATCCAGAAGTCATTTCTTCTCCCAAAAGAAAAAGAAATGCCTTGGAGGATGAAGCACCCGAACAGGAAATGGGAGTCCAATCAGCTGAGCCTCTAGACAAAATTGTCTGGCGGCCACTTAGGGTCGATGAAAATACCTCACACCCTGCAGGGGTTGCAGAGCCTGAGGTGCACAGTCACAGAACCTTGTCCCTTCATGGTCACCAAAAATTGTTGCAGAGCAAGGGTTCACCACCTGATGTGCATAAAGAGACAATTATTTGCATAGGCCTTTGGGAAAAGAAAAATAGCTTTATTTGTGAGATTGATCTGCAAGGAGACAGGAGGCAAGTGTTCTCAGATCTGTCTCCTCAATCCAGGGCTTGGGGCAAAATTTATGGGACGAAGGACAGGGTGGTCTGAAGTGTGAAGATATGGTTGAGGTAAGGAGAAGTGAGGTAATTGATGATCTGTGCAAGCATAGACAAGCTTCATGGATCTTCGTAGGATGCATGTTCATAGAATGGTGGTGTTAGCATGATCTGAGGGTGGAGTTTTCAGCCCTTTGACATCAAAAAGGTCATTTCTCAGGCATTTGCACAGGCCCAGTTGATGGGTTGGTGGTCTCAACTGGCCTGAACTGGACAAGGGTTTTCAGCTCCTGAAAAACCACTCTCAATTACTCTAATGATAAGATGGGGTCGGATGAACTTGTCCTAGAGGGCCCACGGTTACACTAGGATGAAGGAAGGTAGACAGAAGTGTGTTGTCCTGTATATTTGGGAAGATCTAAATTTTTACAGACCTTTTGAAAAACAGATGGTATCTATTAAAAATAAAATATAAATACTCTGATCCTCCTACTGTTGGGAAGTTTCCCAGGAAAAATGCAGAATATATAGATACATATATAAGAATATGTGTTCCAATATGGTTTGTAGGATAGTGGCCATAATCTGTAAACAACATGAACACCTGTTTGAAAAAAAGTTTAATAAATTGTCAGATGTCCCTTTGGGTTTTTAATATTTTTCTTTCTTGCACACATGAGGTGTTCTGGATCTACAATAGATTTCCTATTAATTACCTTACTATGTATATATTAAATGTATCGCCCTCCCCCAATTCCCCACTCCCCCACTCTCACCCCCAGACCCTATCCATGGAGCGACATAATGAAAGCCAGATGGAGTATTTTCCACACAAGCATCTGGATGCTCTATAGGCCAGGGATGAGGAAGAGGAAGTTCCCTGCTTATCAAGGAGAAAGAGGCAGCTGTCTCCTTCTTCTCCTGAAAGGGTCTCCTCCTTCCTCCAACCCTTTGGTAAAGAAATAAAATCTCAGTAGGAGGCAGATGGCACCTAAGACCTAGAGATATCTCCAAGCCCTGGGGCTCATTCCTCCTTGAAATGCAAATTGCCAGGATGATAGTTGTTCCAGTCTCCTCTTACCCACTGGGGCTTACCCCAGGAGCCTAATCCAGGCCATAAACTTTTGGCCCTCAGGGGAAGAGATAAGGAGAAGTTTTACTATCCTTTTAAATCAGATCAATTAACTAGACAAATGGCTACAGATCTAATTCTCATTAAGGAGGCTAGGTCTTTTTATAGGGGAACTAGAAATCCAGGAAGTTTTATTTCCTCATGCATCCACATCATGGAATGTTATTCAGCCATTAAAAAGAATGAACTTGGGGCTGGCCAGGTAGTGCAGTGGTTAAGTTCACACATTCTGCTTCGGCAGCCTGGGGTTCACCAGTTCAGATCCCAGGTGTGGACCTATGCCCTGCTTCTCAAGCCACACTGTGGCGGGCATCCCACAAATAAAATAGAGGAAGATGGGCACGGATGTTAGCTTAGGGCCAGTCTTCCTCAACAAAAAGAGAAGGATTGGTGGCAGATGTTAGCCCAAGGCTAATCTTCTTCTTCTTCAAAAAAGAATGAGTTTGAGCTATTTATCAGCTGGGTTGGCAGGATTTACATGGGGATGAAATGCAGAGTAGTGCATAAAATGGGATCTCATTTTTAAGAAATAAACAATAAACATGTACATATACACATTATATAAAAGTGTTTAAGTGTGAAGAAGGATACACATTGGAGTTCTAGTTAATTAAAGAGGGGTGGAGTATATAATAGAGAGGAAGAAAGCAAACACACACAAAAAACTGCATTTTTAAAACAATGCCAATATAAAAACTCTCTCTATGATATAATACCATTTATATACAAACAATTATATATACATATGAAAACATCACTATGGATAGATACATTATATTTATAAGCATAGATATAGAATACTTATATTTGAGTGGATGTGGAGATGTATTAAAAAACGCTTTGTGTGGTGAGATTTCAAGTGATTACCATTTCTTCCTTATATCTTGATATACTCCTATTTTGAAACAACAAAAATTATTTACACACTCAGAAAAACAATCTTTTTTTTTCTCAAAAAAAGTTTCTTTCATTTGAATGCCTTGATCTTGTGCACAGACTCCGCACTTCACCACAGGGCCTACTACATCCGTCCCCCTCCTGAAATGACTTTTCCAGCCTATGCTTGAGGTATCTGAGTTTATTCCCTGCTGTATATCCTTATTTATTTTTATCTCTGTGATTCCCAAATTCAGAGAAAGATGTGATCAATTCTACCATGAGACAGAAGATTTGTTTAACTGTTAATTTTTCCCTTGTATAATTTAATGCAATGCTCTTCAGTATGTAAATACTCATGACTGATACATCTTCTTGTATTAAGTATCTCTAGACATTAAAAAATATTTAAATACTTTTTAAAACATACTGTGCTCGGGGCTGGCCCTGTGGCCGAGTGGTTAAGTTCGTGTGCTCCACTGCAGCAGCCCAGGGTTTCACTGATTCAAATCCTGGGCATGGACGTGGCACCGCTCGTCAGGCCATGCTGAGGCAGCATCCCACATGCCACAACTAGAAGGACCCATAATTAAAAATACACAACTCTGTACCAGGGGGCTTTGGGGGGGAAAAGGAAAAATAAAATCTTTAAAAAAAGTACTATGCTTTTTGATAGAAAGATTCAACACTGAAATCTGTCAGTCAATTCTCCTTAAACTAACCAAAAGTTTAATGCAGTTTTCACAGTTTCAAATATTATCATGATTTCTTTTTTGTGTTCCTTTTTCTTTGCTTTTTATTTTTAAGAATTTGACCAAAAAATTTTATAAACACATAAGAATAGCTTTGGAAATGCTGAAAAATAAGAGTGATGAGAAAGAACCGGGCCAGAAATAGAACACATTATGACAATTCATAAAATATAAGGCTTACAATTAAGAAGAAGTAGACTTTTGGAAAAAAATAGAGCGTTCCCAATTCATGTTGAAATTTAGATTATGATAGAGGTAACATTTCAAATCAGTGGGGAAAAGATATATTACATGGTAAATATATTCAAATCACCGGCTAACACTTAAACAAAATAAAGCTGAAGTCTTACTTCAGTCTTCCCATTAAAAGGAATTCCTAACGAATCAATGATTCAAAGGTAAAAGAAATAAAAGGATTGGAGAGTAATGTATTTATAATCTCAGAATAAAGAAGCCCTTGTAAAGCAGAACACAAAACCCAGAAACCATAAAGGAAAATACTGACAACTTTGAACACATAAATTTTACCTATTTTTCTTTCAGAAGAGAAATGCCACAAAGTTAAAAGACAAATGACAAACTAGGGAAACAAAACTGAAACATATGTGATAACAAATAGCTAACTTTGTTAACTACAAAGAGCTAACTTTATTAACCTCTGTAAAACAATAGGAAAAAAACAACTCAACAGGAAAATGGACAACATATATGAACAGGCAGATAAAAGAAAAGAGAAATGTGAAAGAAAGCCAGGAAATTTACCAAAGGATATTTGCTCTTAGACACAAATGACTTCTATTCAAAACAAGGTATGTTTCTCCTCACAGACTAAGTATCCCAAAAGTGGAGAACACCAGGTGCCAGGAGGCAGGTGAGGAAGCAGGCCTTTCACCCAGTCTTGGGAGTGAACTCCTTTTTGGAGGAAAATTTAGCTTTAAGTATCAAAATGTTAAACGTACATTCCCCTGGCCTGCAATTCACAGTGCAGATCTGGTCGTTAAATTTTTCAAACACATGTCCGAAAACTCCTTTACAGCTTAGAGGACTGCTCAAATAAGTTATGCTGCATCTAAGCATTGGATAAAGAGCAACCTTTCAAAAGAGAGGATGAGAAGGAACACCTGTAAGTCCTCAGATGGAAAGATCTATAGACTGTAGTAAATTTTTTTTAAAAAGCAACTTACAGAGCAGTTTGTTTAGGATGATCTCTTTTGGGTAAACAAAATAAAATAGAGAAATGATAGATGACAGATAGGTAAGTAGAGAGGCAGATAGATTGTAGACCTACAGACACATCTGCATGACTTTTTTAATAGCAAAAGGGGACTGTTGACAATTTTTTACCTTTGAAGAGAAGAGCTGAGAGTAGAAATGGAAAGGAGAAAGATGTTACTTTCTATCCTATATCCATTTGTTCTTTTAAATTTTTCCTTACTTTCAATTTTCAATTAAAGCTAACATGTTCATTAGACCATGGAACTGTGTCATCTTTTATTTCCTTTCTATGGGAATCCATCTCAGAAAAGTTGACTTTTCTCCCCTAAAAAGTTTTTTGTTTTGTTTTCAAATACAGAATTACCTTAAATTATAGTTCTGTGCCTTTCTGAGAGGTGAATTTCACCCAAATGCATTTTTGCTTGTCAGGTGGTAAGGAAGGAGGAAGTCAGCGGGTGGCCCCGACAAGGCTGCTCCCCACAGCCCATGTGCCCATACATCTGTTCACAGGCTCGCACATGTGCTCTGCTTCCTCGTGAGAAGGTAAACAATTCTTTAATCCTTTTGTGGCTGCACACGATTGAGCTTATTTCCACCAATGATGAAATCCTGTTAAGCCTCCCAGGTCACTGAGCAGCGAGTCTGGCTTTGCCCGAAAACACGCCTATTATGGAGAGAGGTAAATGATCTCTGCAGGTGTCCAAATGGTAAATCAATACACTCCAACAGGTGTATTCACTGAAAGGGGGCCAATGGGTAAGGCCGGTGGGATCTGTGACTGGTTCTTTCTCCATGCTTAACACGGTTCTGTGATAGTATTAGCCAGAGTACATGTTCCAACAACCGTTGCCGAAACTTGTCATCAAGAATGTGTCTATGAAGCGAATGTCTTTTTGGCATTACTCCAAGCCTGAATAAATTCCAGTGAGCAATTATTTGACTGCAGAAGAGTTTCTGAGCTGCTCTTGCTATTGGCATTCCTGTTCCCTACAAACCATTTTCCAACAGCACCAAGTATGCTCTGTGTCCAGCATAAATCAAAGCCCTGTTTAAGCAGGGGGTCTAAGCCCTCTTGATGTAGAATAAAACCCAAACTCACTTTCAGTCCCAAAGCCTGCTTGACCTGAGCCCCACCTACCTTGCTGGTCTTGCCCCTACCACTTGCCCCTGATCATCACACCCAAGCTTGGGCCTCCTATTGATTTCAGGAGTAGGTCAAGCTCTGGGACCTGTGGCCTCTTCTGCCTGGCATTCCTTTGCCAAGGCTCTTTGCCAGCCTGCTTCCTTGAGGTCTAAATTCCTCTACCTCAGAGAGCATTTCCATGACTCTCGGCTTCTTGGCCAACATCTCATTGCTTTCTATCACTAACTCTCCTTATTTTCTTCATAACATAGCACCTGCTACAATCTTATTATTTTATTATTATCTGTCTCCCTGCACCAGATGGTAAGCTTCCATCCCATAACACCAACACTTAAGCAGTGCCTAGCACGTGGAAGGTGCTCAGTAACTAATTGTTGGACAATGCATGGTTGTTTGCATGCATGGATGGATGCATAGACAAATAAGGACCGTCTATCTACCTAGAGAGTTCAGACCAAAAGACTCCATAGTTATCTAGTTTTGAACTATCTGAGACAGTGCCTAAGCTCTGTGTTTCCCTCCACAGTACCCACAAACCTGCTTACTATGTTCAGTTGTTGTGGTCCAGATGTGAACAGCAGTCCAGCCTTCTTTGGCCACTTCCCTGTTACGATTCTGCCATCCTTCCCATTGGCTAGGCCAGTTAGAAGCCCTATGGTATTTGTACGTGGGTAGCAGAAGCAATACAATTTTATTTGTGATTCACAATTAAACACACATCATTCAGATAACCGTGATTTAAGTTCTGGGTGTAGGTCTCGAGGTGGTGAGTATTAATAGTGTCACTCATCAAACACAGCATTTTAGAATTTAAAGTTTTACAGCTTAGAGTAAATATCTTCAGAAGACACTTGGTTTAGCATTTTTTTAAATGTAGTAATATGCATACATATATATATATAAAACTTGTAAGCTTTTAAGATGATCAGTTTAACACATAAAGTGTTAAAATATAGTTTTAGACACTTATAACTTTGCTAATTTCGTAATTTAGTCTAATTTCATAATCTGAAGTCGTAGCTTCAGAATATGGAGAATCCAACAGCTCTAATGACTCTGACTCGGTGTATTCAGAGCGAGCATCCTGGCATCAGAGTGCACGAGTCACCTCCACAGCTGAAGCCTCTCTTTCTGTTGTGGGAAGAGTAGTATCGTGACTAAGAGGCCGTGAACCTCAACCGACTCAGTTCAAATCCCCTAGCAACAGTGGGACTCTGGGGGGCTACTTAAGCTCTCTAGGACTTAGATTCCTTATCTGTAAAATGAGAAAGATGATAGGACCGGCAGGACTGTGGTAAGGATTTTAAAATTATACTAACACAAGTAAAGCACTTAGAAATTGGACCCAATATATGTTAGCCTTTAATAAGCGTCAGCTGTTTATTGTTTGGCTTAATTTATTTGGGGTGCCTCAGGTTCATTGCATGGTAATTGCCATAAACGGGCAAAAATTAACATGTAAGCCTCTCAAATATAACAAAAATCAGAAAAAATGCCACTTAAACTGCAAATAGGATAAAACATATGTAAAATCACATTAAGATAAAAGTAGCTATCACTTTATGAAATAAATAACAACAACCAGACTTGAGCAAATGTGCAGTATAGCCGTGCCAGGTCCACAAGGACATTGTATGATGGCAGAATTGTGTGACGCACCCAGGCAGTTCAACTAAAGCAAAACAAAATAAAAATGCTTAGTAATTATCAGTAAATGGAAATCCTAAACAAAAAAAGAATTCCACAGCATTTTTAACCTTTGGCTTTTATTTTTTCAGAATATCATGTATACTAAAAACCAGAGACAGCAAACAGGGTTTACCTTTAGCAACTCTTATCAATTGGAAATGACTCTCTGTGTGTTAAGGCAGATTCTGAGGACACATCTGGGTTCATTGGGAAGGAGTTCCCGGATGAATTATTGGCCTACCCTACAGGGACAGGAGGAAAAGTGATGCTGCACATGCCATTTAGTCACTATTCCTTGTAATTCCAAAATTGTTTCAAGGCACCAGGAAATAGGCAACCATAGGACAGAACAATTTGTAAACAAAGGCCTGCTCTGCTATAGATAGGTGGATAAAGACCAGGGCTTTCACTGGTTACTTCCTTCACCTCCCCCTTCCATTATTAAGCATTTAGGTGTAAGCTGATCCCTGACCTGCCTTAAGCAGGTCCTATATCAAGGGAATTAATTAGGATTAATGTAAGAACTGCTCTCACGTCTAGGGCTCCGGAACTCACGAAGTACCCTGGAGGAAGCCTCTAAACAGCACGGTCAAGCGTCAACTAACAGAAAGCAAAGAGCAAGGTCTTTAAAACCACTCGCCTGGAATCGCGTGAGTACTACCTGAAGGTCCTGATACGGTATCACCAGATTAGCCTTCTTCAAGGAGAACAGAAAGCAAGCTTGGGAAGAAGGGGAAAGAGTTGGTCACTTTCTCTATTTCATAAGGGAAAAACAATTTTTTCAAAGATATGAAGGAGAAAAAAAATACTTTTCTGCCCCTGGTCCCAAATTTTCCCAAAGCTTCTGTCCATTGGTCCTAGGGTGGCCTTACTGGATTAAAGTGTAACTCTTTGCTCAGATTTAACTTAATTCCCCCTGAGCAGCCTATTGCCGGGTCCTTCCCCTCCCTACAGATGGGAGACATGCAGACCCATCTCCCTGGAGTAAGGCTCCCCATCTAAGTGTGACTGTCAGACAACCAAGGCCATCCTAGAACAGGGCCCAGCCCAGCCAAAGACGGGTTCCCTGCTGCGAGTGTCACACTGAGCCAGATGTCCCTGCCTGTTCCCTGAAGTCATTTTGTAAAGAACTGAAGAGCAAACTGACGGCAGATTCAGGGGCCCAGGCAAGCAGCCTGCAGGTTCGAGGGGCCAGGGCTGGCCAAAGGCCTTCTTTGCCTTTCTTTTGGCTGCAGGAAGGATTCCCTCCTCCTAACTTATCATCCTCAGAAAGGGCTCAGGCTGGACAATTGCAGACACTTAGCTCTGATGTCTGGATTCACAGAGGTCTAGCAGAGTTCTTTATTGAGGGAGTGGAAGGGCAATGGGCAGGAGATAGGCCCCAGGCACCCCGGAGCCTCGGCCAGGTAGTGGTGACATTGAAAGGCCACAGGAGAGAAGGAGGTTGAGGTGGTGCAGGGCACTGCCTCTCGGAAGTCCCTAGATTTCTGATAAGTCAGGCTCAGATGTTCCCTGAAAGCTTTAGCCTTTACCCCGGTGAAAGGTCGACTGTCACTGAAGCTCCCTCAGCTGCGAGAGGTACTTGGGCGTGAACTTGGGTCTTGGAGAGAGTCCCTGTGTGCTCCGCAGATTCTAGTCAGTGACCTCGCCTGTGACCCTCTGGTGCCCTCTGGGCGCCCCTCAGCTGGGCACTGGTAATGATCATGCAAGGACTGGTCTCCAGTAAACGTTTTGAGACCACTGTACAGGGGCCACTGCAGCAGCGCTGGCTCCTGGGCCCTTCACCCAACCTTGAACCCCAACAAAATTACATAAGGATGCAGTAAATAGATGTGTAACTGAAAGCTCAGTCTCTGAACCCGATGCCAATCCAAATAATGAGAACAGAGTCTTGAGTGGAAGAGGAAAGGTGTTTACTATGCCAGGTACAGGGAGCAAAGCAAGGGCTTTTGCCTCAAAAATTGCTAGCTCCCTGATGAGGAATGGGTAGGGATTTTTATTTGGGGTTTTGGGGAGGGGAGCTTGTGCAGGTCAGCGCTTTTCCACCAGCCTTGAGAGGCTGCTTGCAGCAAGGCCGGGGCGGGGGGGCGGCGGGGGGGTTGAGATAGGAGGATGGCAGGGGTGGGCGTCCTTCGCCATTGTCTCCTCTTCTTGTTTGAGGCAGGTTCCAGTGCAGGGAGTCGAGGAGTTGAGGTCTAGGAAGCCTCCGCTCCTTGATATTGTTGAGACAGCGGCTTTCCTGGCAAACTTCAAGGACACATGATTAGCTCAACTTTAGTGTGCCTCCAACACCAGGCCACCCGGGCTTTTAGCAATTTGTAACTCCCATTTAGTTATAAAGCTCAAGGAGTCAACATTTAAAGAAGCAGGTATTTACATATGAGTGGAGCTAGAGAAGCAGGAAAGGGGGAGGTGGGTTTTAGTTTTAAGCCCGTATACGCTGGGTTCAATGTGGGGGAAGTCATATCAGGGCTGATGTTAAGAGCCTGTAACAGATGGATTGGGAAGCCAGATACATCCCTGGCCAAATGAGACACGCTCACATTCTGCCAGGGCAGGTAACCTGGACTGGGCTGTGTAGTGAACACTCACATGCTGGTTTCCTGGGCAAGTCCTGTCTCACACATAATATACGGGCTTTGCTATGGTAGAAGCTGTATGCAGAGGGCCTGCAACTCCCACGGGAACCCAGGATAAAACTCCCACTCTCACAGTCCAGAGGAGAGCTGGCCACATGCCAATTCTGTTTTCCCTTAAGGAAATCCACAGGCCGGTACTACATCTGCAAGTAGCAGTAATGATTAGGTGCGATTAGGGTTAGGGTTATACAGGAAGCAAGCTGTGATTGGAGAAGAAAAAGATACGTCTTCCTATTTGATGGGTGGATAAGCAAGTTCGAAGTCATTTAACAAGAATAACAAAAATAATAAAAAAATGCCCGGCCTTCGAGATGAGTCTATTCCAAACCAATCACTTTCCTTAACAATTATACTATTTTGACCCCATTCTAGGCGTATCCATCCCATGGTTTAGGTACAGTAGTATAAGTTTGTTTGGAATGGTCCCTCTGTTCCCAGCATAAAGGTGCCAATGTACTTAAAGACCTATAATTAGGAGTAAATCAAACAAATCCATCCCAGATTTTGTGAAACCTCCTGTAGGTGTAGAATCCAATTTCATTCGTTTAGCAGCAAGTTTTCAGGATAATTGAGTAATTTGAGCAACATAAAAGGAATAACCATGCCCTGTAACATTGATGGTATTGGCCATTGGCCAGATTTCAGGATCATAATTAGTAATATCAGATGAACTGTGAACATTGGAATTCAACCTCTCTATCATAATAAATTGTTTTAGAGCTTTCCAATCTGTACGTTGAAAGGGAGCTACCCACCAAGTTAACCCAGATGTGCTACAAAGGGGAAGCTGGCCACATATCCAACAATTGGACTGATTTTATGTAAAGCAAAGGAGTGAGCCCACTGTAAGAAGACATGGCCATTAGAGGTCCATTCAGATGTGGTCTGAATAAACAACAATAGTATCAGAAAACCTTAAATGACATTCTGGTAGTTGATTAAAAGATTTTTATACTTAAGCTCTGATCTATTTTAGTCTAGAGGGATAGAAAATATTAGAGTTATAGGAACAATAATTAAAAGGCACCAAAAAGGCAATCTAAAAAACAAGGAAGCTGACTAGCATCACGTACAAGTATTAAATTGCTAGTGTACTCAAGAATATGATTATTACAGCAATTATAAATGGATATACAGCTTAAGCATTATAAGGGTTTAAATGAGGCGGTGTAAGATTGGGAATGCAGGCCTGGCCCAAGATCTTGGGACAGCTGTCTACAGCAGATGTTGGCTTCTTCTCATCCTGGTTTGGGTAGTACTTGTCCTAGTCAGTCTAAGCCAGGTGTCAGTAACAGGAGTTGAAATTCATTCAGGAGGAGGGGCCTTTTTCAAATGAGAAATGTGAATCCATGAGTCTATGCCTTTCAATTTTGCAGTGAATGGATTGGCTAAAAATACCTGGTATGATCCTTTCCAATGAGGCTGCAAAGAGTCTTTGACTTGATGTCTCTTTCATTAAACAAAATCTCCAGGTTGTAGTCTGTGATCCTTAAGGTCTTTGTCGCCCAGGAGCTCACTGTGAAAAGAATCTGCTACCAATTTTTCATTTCCTTCTAGTGTCTTAATAAAGCTTGGACAATAACACAAGATATCTCCTTTGAACAAAGTCGGTTCATACATTCCTTTATCTAATTGCATAGGCCATCCTGTTTTTATTTCAAAAGGAGACAGTTGATGTTTACCAGAGGGTGTAGATCTAAGATTGAAGAGCACTAACAGAAGAGCTTTGGGCCATGAGAGATTAAATGCTTCTCAAAGTTTTGCCAATTGAGCTTTGATTGTGCCATTAGTTCTTTCCACCCACCCTGAGGATCAGGGATGATAAGCACAAAGTGCTGCATTACTGGCCAAATGTCGCAAATAGATTTAATTATTTGTCCAGTGAAATGAGTTCCCCTGTCACTGTGTAACTCAACAGGAATTCCCCAAACAGGAATTACTCTTTCTAGTAACAATTTACCTACTGTTAAAGCCATTGCTATTCTGCAAGGGAAGCCCTTGACCTGATGTGAAAACATACAAATCATTGCTAAGACATATTTATATCCTTTAGATGGTGACGTTTGAACAAAGTCCAATTGCCATACCTCGAAGTGTCCCTTAGGAAGGGAAAAGCAGCCTTGTAACTAATGAAGTGGTTTCCCAGGATTATATTTAGGACATATAGTACAGAGAGCATAGGTTTTATGAGCCACTGTGGGAGAAAGTTTCCCAAATATTGTTTTCCCCACAAAATCATCTTCTCAGGTGTCCAATGGGTTAACTGATGTATATGCTGGAGCAGTGGCAATTGTGTTCCAATAGGCACTTTGGATATTTTATTGGGCCCAAACCACACTTGTATGTCGAGGTCAAAAATTCTCCCTTTTTGTTGCCATATTTGTTTCTCTTCTTCCATGGCAATTTCTTGAGCCTATAGAAGGAAATCTTTCACTGGGTTAGCAAGGTTAACAGAGAGGAGAGGGCATTCTTGAGGCTGAAAAGAACAAGTTTTTAAAGCTGCCTGCTTAGCAGCTGCATCAGCAAGTTGATTTCCTTTAGCTTCTAAAGTGTCAGAATCAGAATGCATCAGTATTTTAATAATTGCCAATTGTTTTGGTAGTGATATAGCATTTAATAATTCTGCAACCTGTTTTCCATTTTTTATAGGTTGCCCTGAAAAGGTTAAAAATCCCCAATGTTTCCATAGCATTCCAAAGTCATGTGCTGCTCCAAAAGCATAACAATTGTCAGTATAAATATTTGCAACCATGTCTTTAGCAAATTGACAAGCTCGAATTAAAGCAATTAATTTGGCTTGCTGTTCTGATTTTATTTCTGGTAAATAAGAACTCTCAATTATTTCCACTGAGGATATTATTGCATAACCAGCACAGTAATATCCTTGCTTATCCTTTAATTAAGACCTGTCTATAAACCAAATTAGATCAACATTATCAATGGGAGTTTCTTATAAGTCATCCCTAGGAGCAAAAAGGTAATCTATTATTAAAATACAGTCATGGTCATTTTCTTCCTGTGGTGCTGGAAGCAAAGTTGCAGGATTAAGACTATTACATCTGGCCCTGGTAATATTAGGTGCAGAAAGCAACAGAACTTCATAAGAAGCTAACCAGCTTACAGAATAATTCTGAGTGTGATGAGAATTTAGAAGAGATTCAACTGACTGTGGGATGTAAACAGTTCAAGGAGACTCCATCACCATTTCTTCAGTGGCCTTGCATAAGAGAGCTTCTGCTGAAATAGCTCTCATACAAAACGGAAGTCCTTTTGCTACTGAATCTAGTTGCTGGCTGTACTATCTTACAGGTTGATGTTAATCACCGTGGTTTTGAGTCAGCATTCACTTTATCTTCGTGCACAAAGCAGAAAAATGGCAAGCTGTAATTAGGGTGTCCAAAAGCTAGTGCCTGAGCCAAGATGGACTTTAAGGTATTTGCTGCTTTCTCCCCTTCCAGCATCCAATCAATTCAGTCAGACTAGTCAGACTTAAGTAATACATATACAGGTTGAGCAATAAGTGAAAAGTTAGGTACCTAGTTCCCGCAGTATCCAGTTAGTCCTAGAAATGCTCTCAATTGTTTTTTGGTTTTAAGGAGACAAAAAACCAAAATTCCTCTAATCCTTTCAGAATCAATCAATAGTCTATCTTTAGATATTACGTACCCTAGATATTTCACACTAGGCAAACAAAATTGGAGGGGTTTTTTGGCTACTCTATGTCTCTTAGATGCCAGTTGTAGTAGATAGATTGTGTCATTTTGAGAGTCTAATTCAGTTTTGAGCATAAGAACAAGTCATCTACATATTTAATTAAGGTAGAGTCATTTGGAAAATCTACATTAGCTAAATAAGCCTTGAACATTTGAGAAAAGTAAGTAGGGCTTTCAGTATAGCCCTGTGGTAAAACTGTCCAGGTTTATCGCTGATCTTCCCACATAAAAGCAAAGAGATATTGGCTGTCTTTTCCTGCTGGAATGCTAAAGAAGGCACTGCATAAATCAATTAATGAAAAATAACAGGGGCCAGGCCCATGGCCGAGTGGTTAAGTTCACATGCTCTGCTTTGGCAGCCCAGGGTTTTACCGGTTCGGATCCTGGGCTCCGACATGGCATCACTCATCAGGCCATGCTGAGGTGGTGTCCCACATAGCACAACCAGAGGCACTCACAACTAGAATCTACCACTATGTACTGGGGGTGCTTTAGGGAGAAGAAGAGGGAAAAAAAAAGGAAGACGGGCAACAGATGGTAGCTTAGGTGCCAATCTTTATTAAAAAAAAAGAGAAAAAGAACAGCTGTTAGTTGGAATGATCAAGAACAAAGTGTGTGGATTTGGGGCTACAAGACATCAAGGAATTACAATATTATATATATTTATATTTATTATTTATAGCTCTCAGATCTTGAAGAAATAGCCAATCTTTTCCATTTGGTTTTCTTACTGGTGAAATAGGTGTATTACAAGGAATGGTACAAATGAATTTTAAGCCCCTTCTCAAAAAATTCCTGAATAATAATTCTTATTCCATTGCTGAATGTTAGGTAGAGGCTTAGAATTGTTAACAGTCACAATAGGAGTAGCCAATTTAATCTTTTCAATATCTGAAGAAGATGATGACCACAGCTCTTTAGGCACTTGAAATAACAAGTGATCATTTTTTTCTTGGTCTGTTTGAGTCACTGATTTTATAATCATAAATTTCTCAGTAATTAAATTTTGGTCAGCATCCAAATTTTCTAAAACGTAGAAGCATTTCTCCCTTTTGCAAAAAGGCAATTAGGAGCATTGTATGCTTCTAGGAGATCTCGTCCAATCAAATGAATTGGAGCACATTTACCAAGTGAAACACGTTTCCCTGTGATTATTCCTCCTTGAAAGGCTGTGAGCTCCCACTTAAAGACTTGTCTTGGTAAATTAGAAACCCCTATCATTTGAATTGCTTGTTTACTCCGAGGGAGAAGGCAGGGAGTGAAGGTAGGGTTAAGAAAAGGTAATGTAGCCCTGGTATCTACAAGGGCCTTTGAAGTTTCCCCTCTGATAGTTATTTCAGTTTCCCCTAAGGTGTTAGTGAGGAGAAGAGGAAATGCCCTCTCACAAGCCTTCGAGTACTGCTATTCATTATTAACTTGGCCGTGTTCTAACTCCCACATAGGCTTGCAGCAATCACGTTTGAAATGACCAGGCTTTTTGCAATAGACACAAGTGCAGTCATTTTGCTTCTGGTTAGGGTTTGAAAAAGATGTCTTAATTGGGCAGCTAAGCTGTTGCAGTCACTCATAATCTTAGTGGCTCTCTCTTTTTCTTTATTTTGTAAAGTTTTAGAGAGTTTATCTGCAATAGTTACCAGCACACTGGTGTGTAATGCACTTCAATCCAATTCATGTCTTTTCACCAGCCTTGCTAATTCCTCTTAATCTCTCCAAAAAGATGAAATAGAAAATTGGATAATTTTGATGATGCAGAAAACTCTCAGAAGCTATCTTGGAGTACTGTTTGAAGGTTTTTATCAAATCTTTCAAAATAATGAAAAATAGTTTATCTGGGCCTTTGTTTATACTGCTGGACCTTGGTCCAATCTATTTTCTCAGGAAAAATCCTGGGAATGGCTTCATACAAGTTAAGAGAAATTTCCTTGCACTTCTGAAGGTCAGGAAACTCATGTTTATGACAATCTTCCATGGGTGCTTTCCAATTTGCCTCCTTTAGCCAATCCTTAGCTTTACTTTTGGATACTAGCAAATGCACAGGCTGATATAAATCTGAGTTTAAATCTGGTTCATATGTTTTAATAGTTCAAATTCCTGAGCAAACCCTAAATGATCTTGTAAAGGGTCTGGGGAGTCCTCAGTTAAATTTTTAGGTTCAATTCTAGTCCAGGGAGTACACACAAGTGCAGGCTCACCTCTCCCAGTAGCCTTCTCTTTTAAGGGAGCTACAATGACTTTAGGACTTTCAGCATTTGTTTCCTGAGATTAACTTTCAGTATTTGTTCCCTGGGACTTACTTATTGTTTCCCCCAGGAGTAGAGGAGGAGGCAAAGAAGACAAGTCAGGGCATGGAAGTTCAGAAAGGAGAGGATATAAAGTCGCCAAAGAAGGAGGTGGGGGAGCAGGTGCCAAAGGAGAAGAGGTGGAGGGGGAGGTGGTCAGCTCTGAGGTGCTGAAAGTAGCTGCAAAGGTGGTGGAGGAGGCAAAGGAGGCGACACAGCCTCTGAATTTTTCTCTTTCCCTAATTTAGCTGCAGTCTCTACCAATTTTCTGTTAGTTTCCTGTAGAGATGTCATTTTGTCATTACCATGCTTTGAAGCTTCTAAATACCAACTGTAATATGCTTCCCATTCTATTTGTTTAATTTTAGAACCAGCTTTTTCCAGTTGTGCACACAATTAAACTAATTGTGATAGGTTGAATGTTCCCCATTTGGGCCATTTAAGACTTAAGTCATTTTTAGTTAAACCTTACCATTTTGTTAAGTACTTGCAAGTATTGGCTCCGTACATATTGTACCTGAAGCCACCTGGAGTTCCAGTAGGTGGCTGCCAGTTGGGGAGCTGGTCAGCTTTAGAAGCACAATTTCCTATTTTCTTTTAGTTTTGTTTTATTATAAAATCTGAACAATTTCTAAGGACAATGTAGAGGGTGAGAAGTGTACTGTTTGTGAGTGTCACTTCCTAAAAGGCTGGAAACACTCTCTTATGTGTCTCAGTTTCTCCCGCTGGTAATCTAAAAGTACCATGGGAGCTCAGAGCACTGAGGACTAATGCTTACGTGCACATCCTCAGATGAGACTTCAATTATTTAAAGTGAAGATCAGGACGGAATTCCCTACAGGACCACTGCATATCATGAGGATCAGCCTCAGACACTTGCACTAGGTTCTCAGTTGCCTGAGAACATCTTATGACTGGAAGGAGCTGGTGTCCCTTCTCGTCAGAGCTGAAAGAATTCGGTCTGTCATTTTACTATCAAATAGCTTGTTCAGACTTTATAAGCACAATTCCTTTCTCATTAAAGCCAAATTGAAAGGACAGCCAAAACTCAGTGCATTTCACAGTTTCCCCAAAGCCCCCTTGCCTAGGAAATTTCCCCCCAGGTTCCTCTTGGCTAGGATATGTACCAGTATTCCCTTAAGACATCTAGTCTTAAGACCTGAAACAGCTCAAATAAACATCAGGACCATGAACTTAAGCAAGGACATCCAGAATTTAGGAGAACCCATGAAGGCACCTGAAGAGCGTAGTGAAGCCAAAGAGGCTCAGTGGGCCTGTGCTGGTACCAGTGCTGGTTCAAAGGAAATGCCAAGTGGTCATGAATTTCTCTGAAATCCTGCTGACTACGCCAAGAAAGGTATATGCAAATAATCAATAACCAACCTATAAATAAGAGAGAGAATTAATGAACTAATGTGAGGACTAGCCCAGAGGCGTTCCCTTCCCCAGGGAAGATAGTGCCCCAGGGTCACGTGGTTTACAGCTTGGTTATATACAATTTCAGAACAAAACACACATCAAGCACGACAGGAATGCAAATTTTTTTCCGAAATCACAAGGACATATTTTGCTGCAGTTTAGCACATACATAGCAGGCAGCTTGACCTTGGTTCTCTGGGAAGAAAAGCTTATCTTCAAAGAAGTCCTGGTATGAGCATTAGAGGAAGGGAGATACTCATCCCTATCTGTAAAGAGTGCATTCTTTGTTCAGGAAGTGAAGCAGATGTATAATGCATGTTCACTGGGCCATAAGTCAGGCTGCTCTGGGAAAAATAAGTTTTAGGCTGAATCTGATTTAAACCAGAATGGCTTCCCCGTATACCTCAATATGTGAAAACTTCTTTATTATTCTTATTATTTTCTTCACTATACATACAGCTAAATGTATAGTATTTTAAAGAAACATCTGAATGTAAGTTTCAGTCACTGTGACACTTCATCCCTACATGCTTCAGCTAATCTCTCCTAAGAATAAGGACATTCTCCTCCCTTATCATAACACTAACTAAACATACAGTCTGTGTTCAGATTTCCCCAACTGTCCCAACAAATTCAGAATTCACTTAAGTTTCTTGCATTGCACTTGGTTATGTCTCTTTGGTCTCTTCTACCTGGAACAGTACCACCAGCCCAAATCAGTTCATTCCCTTTTGTTGTACAGTTCTGTGATATTCTTTTGAAAAATTCAGGACAGTCATCCCACAGAACATTCCACACTCTGGTTATATCTGATTATTTCTTTATGTATGATTAAATTCAGGTTAAACATTGTTACCGGAAAACTACAAAGGTCATGTTGTTGATTTCTGACTACGTCACAACTGGCACATAATGCCAGGTAGTCCTGCTGTCAAAGATGCTAATTTACACCACTTGAATAGGGTGATCACCTCAGATCTTCATTCTGAAGGCACATTTTCCCCTTTGCAATCCGTGGGTAGATACTTTGAGACTATGAATATCTTATTTCTCTCAACATTTTATCCAATGATGTTTAGCATCCATTCATGATTTTTTTATTTTTATCATTCCTTCTACCTTTATTAGTTGACATTCTTCTCTAAAGATCAGCTGAGACTTTTAAAAGGCAGTCACAGAGCCCGGCAGAAGCAAATGCAAATGTTATCTGGAGAAGCCCACCTCCAAAATAGAGCCAAAGAATTCCCTCAAATAAAGTACTAATGATCATAATTACAATGAGAAATTACAAAGCACCTTTGGAACAAGGCACTTTGAGCAAGAGCTACCTGGAATAAAAAGTCTACAGAGTCAGACCTGCGAAGATTTGATACTGGAACTGTCAGCAGCAGAGTGTAAAATATGAACAGTAAGATATGTAAAGAGAAAAATGATAACCCTATGAAATAAACAGGCACATTTTTAAGAATCAAATAAAATATCTATAAATATAAATAATCACAATAATTGAAACTAAGAAAGAGTTAAATAGCAGATTCAATGCAACTGAAAAGGGAACTCATACAATAGAAATAGGGCTTAAAAAATCATAGAGACTGTAGCCAGAGAAGCAAAGTGAAGGGAAACATGAAGGAGAGGCCGAGAGATACGAAGACAGAGCGAGAACGCCAAACACAGAGCTGGTTGGAGTGCCACAAGGAGAGAACAGAGAGAGTGGGAGAAAGACAATAGGTAAAGAGCTAAAGATGTTCCAGAATCTATGAAACTCATGAAGGCTTGAAATCAAAAAGTAAAACTTCCAAGAACGATAGATAGAAATACATACAAGCCTAGATATTGTCCTATAAATCTAAGAACAAAGAAAAAATTATTTTTAAAACTAGGGAAGAAAGATGTTTTAGCTACAAAAGAACTATTTAAGAGGCAATGGATTTCTCAATAGCAAAAACAGGCCAGAAAACAAGGCTAGGAAAATGTATATCTGGAAAATGCTGTCTAAAGGTTGTGTGGTTATTGATATCAAACAAACTAAAGTTTAAGAAAAAAGCAGTATTAGAGACAAAAATGGCATTTCATAATGATAAAAGGAAAAATTGAGAGAATTACAAGAAGGAATTGGCAAATTTTATGATCTTAGTAACTATTCTTTCCCAATAAATGTTGACTCAGACAAAATATAGTTAAGCTATTGAAGACTTTAACCAGAAATAACAAATGTCAGCAGAGAAGTAAATAAATGAACTGAGTTCATCATAGATGAACCATGACACAGTGACTGGAATGAATGAACTAGATCTGTGCGAATGCTCTTCTACGCAAGCATAACGCTGTTGAACACAGTCAATAGTCAGGGTTTCCCAACTGTCACAAAAACATCTTTTATAGCTTTTTTTCAAATTGGAATCTAATCAAATCTCAGTCAAAGCATTTGGTCGTGTTTCTTTAGCCTTTTCTCATCTAGGATAGTTTCCCAGCCTTTTTTTGTTCTTCGTGACATCGACCCTTTTTAAGAGTTCAGGCCAATTGTCTTGCAGAATGTCCCAAATTTTGGATTTATATGATTGTTTCCCCATGTTTAGGTTCAGGTTAAATAATTCCAGCAAGAATACTATAGAAAATATGAGCCACATTAATAAAACTTTAAAAATGTAATGCTAAGTGAAAAGGAAAAAGGATGCGTATAATATTTTTATGTAAAAAATTTTAACTTAGAAAAGTGGCATTTATCATTTACTATGAATACAGATATAATTAAATTACAAAAACATTTCTGAGGGTGACACACACCCAGTTAGGGATTATGATTCTCTCTGGGGAAAGATGGAGGAAGGGAAGGGGCCTGGAGACGGCGCTTGCTTCTATGAGCCTGTCTTGATTTCACCACATCAGGTTAACATTAACAGTGCCTGAAATTTCCCTGCACATACATAAATGTTTCATTTCTTGCTGTTCTTTTGATATATTTGCCTTGTTTCATAATTAATAACTGAAAATATAGACCAACAAAAATGCCATTGGCTTCTTCAGTGCAAAAAGGGTGAGTGGAACGGACATCAGAGTCGAACTCAGAATAACGTTCAGTGGGTGTCTGTGCCGCACAAGAGCCACAAAGATGTCAGCCGTGTTGGTAACACCACTTTCTGATACTCACGTTAAAACACGATTTATACCCTCCTGCCTGAATTTCCTTTCCTCTAGAGAGGTTAGATGGGAAGTCCAGTAATTTTTCTTTCCACACCCAGACACTTTGGCCTTGTTCAGAAAGATAAGAAGCAGGAGAAATGACTGGTCTGTTTTTGGCCACTCTGGCCCCAGAATCTAGACTCTTCTGGTTCGGTAGGAGACCCTCCGGTATTAGGATTCACATAGAATGAGGACTTTTTTGTTTTTGTTGTTTTTATTGAGGTTATGATAGTTTACAACCTTGTGAAATTTCAGTTGTACATTAATATTTGTCTTACACCATATATATGTGCCCCTTCACCCTTTGTGCCCACCCCCACCTCTCTTCCCCCTGGTAACCACTAAATAGTTCTCTTTGTCCTTGTGTTTGTTTATCTTCCACATATGACTGAAATCTTACAGTGTTTGTCTTTCTCTGTCTGGCTTATTTCACTTAACGTAATACCGTCAGGCTCTATCCATGTTTTTGTGAATGGGACAATTTTGTCATTTTTTATGGCTAAGTAGTATTCCATTGTGTATATATATATATGTATATATATGTATATACATATATATATATATATATACCACATCACCTTTATCCAATCATCAGTCAATGGGCACTTGGGTTGCTTCCACGTCTTGGCTATAGTGAATAATGCTGCAATGAACATAGGGGTGCATAGGTCTCTTTGAATTGCTGATTTCAAGTTCTTTGCATAGATACCCAGTAGTGGCATAGCTAGATCATATGGTATTTCTATTTTCAATTTTTTGAGAAATCTCCATACTGTCTTCCATAGTGGCTGCATCAGTTTGCACTCCCACCAGCAGTGTATGAGCGTTCCCTTTTCTCCACAACCTCTCCAACGTTTGTTATTTTTTGTCTTGGTTATTGTAACCATCGAATGAGGACGTTTTAACTCAACATTCAATGAACTCCATTAAAGAGGCTTGTTGAGAACAGCTGAATCCAGTCTGTGGTAAGAACTATGTATTTCTAACCACACATAAGGATGACGCTTGCCGCTTCCTCCACACTCAGGGTTTGACCGTGAAAGTGCTGTCTAGGCACATCTGGTCTCGTCCCTCAGGGATCATTTATTCTATACTGGGACGTCTCCAAGTGCTTCAGGGCTGATCTCTCTACATTCTTAACTCTCTCATGAAGATGTGTCTCGTGCATCCTTATCATGTGGAACTACAGTCCACAATCCCTTATCTGAAACCCCCGGGTCCAGAGGTATTTCAGGTTTCAGAACATGTTGATTTAAAAAGATAATAAAGGGAGTATGCCACATATTGCATACCACCCTAGGTGGGGTCTGGAACAGAATCCATGTTCTGCAAGTATGCAAATATTTCTGAACAAAGCATATGAGCACTCACACCAGTGAGACATGCGGACCCATATGGGGCTCGTGGCCATTCAGGTCATATTTTGCCCTTTAATGAGTACAGGTCAGTGCAGGTTTGCTATCAAATGATTTATTAAAAAACGTTGTCAGAGTTTTGGGAGTTTCAATTGCTAATAAGGAATTATAGGCCTTCTTTAGATCCTTATCTAGTTGATTTCACAGAAGACTTTGCTCTCCCGCAGTGCGCTCTGCACAGCCCTGGCTCCAGCCAGCTGCTGCTCCTGGCCTATTTCTCTAATGTGAGCCCTAAGGTTTCTGTTTTCTCTATAATGTCACCATTATGTTTCGGTATCTCTGGCTGACATAACAAATTACCACAAATTTGGTGGCTTAAAACAACACAAATTGGCATCTTTTGGTTCTAGAGATCATAAGTTCTAAAATCAAGATATCTACTAGGCTGCTTTCCTCCTGGAGTTTCCAGGGAAGAATCTGTTTTCTTGCCTTTGCCAGCTTCTAGAGGCCACCTGCATTCCTTGGCTTGTGGCCTCCTTCTTCAAAAGCCAGCAGCATAATATGTGTGAGTGCGTGTATGTGTGTGTGTATATATATACACATATATATAAACATTATATATATATATATATATATATATATATAACCTCTGCTTCCATCATCACACCTTCTTTTCTGACTGACCCTCTTACCTGCTTCATATAAGGACCTTGTGATTCTGCTGAGCCCACCTGAATAATCCAGGGTAATCTCCCCATCTCAAGACCCTTAACTTAATCACATATACAAAGTCCCTTTTGCCATGTAAAGTGACATATGCATAGTTTCCAGGGATCCAGATGTGGATGTCTTTGGGGGTCATTATTGTATCTACCACTCAATTCTTTCCAGTTCCGTGGGATTGCAGAGGAAGTTAGTGAAAAGTCTGCTTCCTGCTCAGAGGTCAAGGGGAAATGTGTCCCTCTAAGCGCACACATGGGTGCCATAATATTCCCTGGTGGCAGCATTCAGTTGCAGCTCCCTATCTCCCCAGATATAGCAGGATGATGTACTGTGTGTTAAGACACATGGTCAAAGCTCAGTGAAGGTATATTTTAGAGTGCCTTGAAGAAGAAGCCAAAAACTGATTACCCAAAGGTGTGGGCATAGATACATAAAGCCAAGGTGATGAAAGGTCTAAGACTGCTCAGAAAATAGAAATAAGTCCAGTGTGGGTAACAGGACACTGGGGGGAGGAAGAGTGATGACAGATGTAAAGAAATGTCCAGCGGAGACCAGATTCTCTCTTCCTTGAGTCCTTTGGAATAGCTGATAGAATCATATTCCTCCTAAAAAAATGCCATTTTTAATATTTCAAACTCTACTCAAACCTAGAACAATTTTTAAAAGAATTCAGGTAGAATGTACCTTTCATTTAGGAGGGAGAGGTAGCACCAACATTTATTGCAGACAGCAACTGACAAATTCAGCTCCGTTGGCCTATTTGGATTTTCCACCTTTGGAGTTGCTTCTTAAAGTAGATTTATGTCTCCATGGACCTATTAAAACCATCCTACCAGAATCCAGTGACTAATTAATTTTGTTGTCAAATGAGATCACAGATGCCACAAAAAATGTGTGTAGTGGACCTGAAACACACTACATATCTCTGAAGCATAGATTTTACTTGAACATTCTAAGTGGAGAAAAAATATTTTTATATGAAACATTAATAGAAATATTACAAGGAGGAATGGAAAATGTGTTTAATTTTTTTAATAGATTTTATTTTCTAGAGCGGTGTTAGGTTCACTGCAAAACTGAGCAGAAGGTACAGAAATTTCCCATACTCTCCCTGCCCCTACTCATGCATAACCTCCCCCATTATCGACATCCCCCACCAGAGGGCACCTGTGTTACAATTGATTAACTTACACTGACACATCATAATCACTCAATCATAGTTTACACTCGGGTTCACTCTTGGTGTTGTACAATCTATGAGTTTGGACAAATGTGTAATGTATCCATCCACATGTATTCATCATTATAGTATCATACCCAATAGAGTTGCTGTCCTAAAAACCCTCTGTGCCCTGCCTGTTCATCGCTCCTTCCTCCCTAGCCCCTGTCAACCTCCAATGTTTTTACCATCTCCATGGTTCTGCCTTTTCCAGAATGTCATATAGCTGGGATTATACAGTATGTAGCCTTTTGAGATTGGCTTCTTTCACTTGGTAATATGCACTTTTCATAGCTTGAGAGCTCATTTCTTTTTAGTGAGAAATAATATTCCATTGTAACTTGTCTAATTTTTTAGATAAAAGAAGTTCTCCAAAAACGTTTCTTTTGCCACAGGCTTCTTTAGAGCGCACCTTCAGCTGCCCCTCCACCTCTACTCCCAATATGCTTCATCTCCTCCAACTTTAGGGACATTAATTCCTAGAAGAGTTTAACCCACTGTTAACATGAACTGATCGCCACGTTAGACATGCAGAGCAGTGTCCTACAAAAGTGGTTGTCCACTTGTCTTATAAATTCCAGAACCTTTTCTTCAAAACCAAGTCCATATGGAGTTCCAAAACAGAAGACAGTAAACATGAACCTGCTCAGGTCAAAACAGGTGGGAGGGGGGCCCAGAGCCCATCCACTCAGGGGCCACACACACCCAGCCTCCCCGGCAGTCATGGAGGCATCCCAAGTGATCCACAGCATCTACAGTTGCTTGAAAATGGCGGACCTCAGAGAATGGATACTAAGACTGTTGAACTGGGCCAGGAGAAAGAGGAGGAGAGGCAGTCAGGGTGAAGGACAGGCCTGGGTATGGCGTGCCATGCCTGCACGAGGAACCACAAGGTGGAAGACAGAAAAGGTGCAGGGAAGTCCCAAAGTCAAGCTCTGTCAAATGCACAACTGCACATACTGGTTGATCACTTTAAATTTTAGGATTGAGGAAACAGGTCTCAGAAAGCAAAAACCTCTTGTAAATGAAGTGGTCACTCTTTTATTTGAGTTTCAGCTAAGGAAAATGTTAAATTAGATATACAATTATTAAATCATAGGGAACTTACAGTTACAGTCTGACCCCCTCCTTCTACACATGAGGAAAGCAAAACTCAGAGTTAAGACTAGAACCCGAGTCTTCCAGCCCACACTGGACCACGGAGCATCAGGGGAATATGGTAAGTGTTTTCCACTCACAAAGGCTTTTCCAACCTAGTTAATAAAATTCCCCTAAATATTTTAAATTACATTTAATTTAACATATTCCACTCTTTTTTTAAGTATCTCAGATGTTTAACAATAACAAAAAGAAAAAGAAATCCTAATTACTTCAATAATTACTTCTCACAAATCTAGTGAATTAAGCTTATGAATATAGTGACTTAAATTCTCTTAAAGATTTATAAACTAACTATAATTCCCTAACCTTTCAACCTAAAATCCCGAGTCTAAATATTAAATTACTCAATAATATATTAACTTCTAATTGTAAGCCTCATCTGTTGTATTTTCCAATATGCCAAAGTTTCTTCTACATAATAAGTACTTACTAAATATGCCAAGATTATTCTCAAACTTAAAACAAAAATAATAATGCTATAGTTTGATTTACTTGATTATATTTCCGTAATAAATTTAATGTTAAGACTTTAAGGGACTGAAACAAAGTTATTTACTACGGGAACAATTATGGCACCCCAAGCCGGTGAGCATCACTCCTCCAAGCGAACTGGGGCTAGCTCCTCAGCTGGCAGATGTCACTCTTCACCCGGAGATTTGGGGCAGGATGTGACATCTGAGGCTGTAAACATTTTTGTTTACAAGAAGGAAGCTGCAAGATTTTTGTGTCCTCCAGACTGCCACAATGACGCTTTTTGACGGTCTGGTGCTAACAGGGAGCCCCACCACGAGTCTAGTTAAGCCTCACCTGCTCCTGTCACTTCTCTCAGCTCTGTAGCTGTCTAGGTGAGACGTGGTTTCATGAAGCCAGCCCCAGCCTGTTCCAGCACTGGTTTGTGTCCAACCCACCTAAGTGCTGATTCCACCCTGGCCTTCTTTTGTTGCTCAAACTTGACAAGAGTCTGTGAACTTAATGGCCCTCCGCCCTGGTCCCCGTGTGTGGCTGTCCCCTCCTTGTCACTCAGGCTTCAGACAGGCCATCTCTCAGGAGCCAAACCAAAACTGCCATTGTCTAACACATGACCCAGTTTTCTTTTCCTCTGTGGCACTTATCTCCATCAGAAATATGTTTACTTCTTTATCATCTTTACCCGCTGAAACAAAACTATTTAAGATGTTTCAAGCTCCCATAGTTTTGACTTCTCTCAAATTAACACTAAACATAGTATCTCTCCTAACTCTCTCAGAAAATAATTTTTAAAAAAAGGAATGGCTACTCTAAGCATTAGAAATGACATAAGCACACCTTTCTTTTAAGCACCTGTCAAGTAAGTCTACATAGAAAGATGTCCTTGGAGAAAATGAAAGATCTCTGCCTGGAGGAAAAATACCTTCAACCAGAAACCAAAGAAGTGAATGGAGTCCTCATGACCAAGATAATAAGTGATAATTGGGACAAAATCTGGAATTTCCAAGCAAAACCTGATGATCTCCTCATTGCAACCTATGCAAAGGCAGGTAGGTTTCAGAAACTGGTCGTGGGGAAGCCAGCCTTAGGGATGCTGGGATGCCTGAAAGGGCCTCTCTATTTTAAAATGCAGGTTGTCACCAGGGCTGACACCTGAAAAAATGAAAACCAGACTCACTTATGAGTTCTAGTCCCCCAGGATCCAAGATCTTCCTTTTTAATTTAGGTCCCTGATAGAGAAAAAGATGGCCAGAAGCCAAAATTGTCAAAGGACTGAATGAATTACAAAATTATTTAGAAGCATAGCATCTGAGAAATAGTACAGAAGTTCTTACAGTAAATCTCGCAAACTCAGCCACTCTTTGTTTTACCCTCTAAGCTCTCCTGGAAGTAACCACAGTCCTTGCCCATAAGAAGCTTCTCTTAGTGGAGGAGACAGATGTGGAACTGAGCACTCTCACCTCAATATAGAAAGTACTAATAGTGTGGGGTCCAAACCTACACAAGTACAGTGGGAAGGATCTGGGAGAGGGGAGGTGACACTTACCAGAACCTTATAAAATGAAGAGGAGTTTGTGGAAAATGTACGAGTCAGAGGAGGCAAAATGGTGTGCCAGGCTTGTGCAGGGCAGAGGAATAGAGAACATCGCAACCAGAGAAGACTGTGACGTAATGGCTGATAATCCCCCTGTGTTATCTGTATTTATAATTTCTACCAGTGTGACCCAGAGAGGTAAAGAACTTCAAACTGTAACCAGTTTGAGAAAGTCTCCCAGTGGCCGTTTGACTCAAGAAGAGTCTAGATATTCATAACCAGAAAGATTTCAGAGCAGAGTCCATTCACGGCAGTTCTTTGAACCATATTAGAAGGCATTTCTGTCTTCTCTGGCTCAGAATTCCCTCCTTCCACCTCACTCTGTCCTTGCCACTCAGCACTGCTCACCAGGCTTACTTAGAGTAGGGTCTTCCTGTTGGCCCTACTCTTGGTTTCAATTGTTTTCAATTTCTCAAGAACCTCCTTTTCTGTCTGGTTTGTACTTCTCTTGCCCAGACCTGAACTTAAATTTGTACTGCACCCCATAGCAGAAATTTGTTTTCAGCTCACCTTGGAAATTGTGCAATCAACCCCAAGACCCTCGACATGACAGTCCAAACTCTCTCCAGCCTTTTTCTCCCACAGCCCCCCACCACCTCTCAACTACCTGTGAGCCCTCTTTACACTTTGGTGTAAAGAGGAAAATGCATATTTATGGACAATAAACAGTCTAGCTCTTTTCTACTTATATGTCTATTTATACCCATCTTCTGTATCAGTTGGGGTTCAATTTGGCTATAAGTGTCAAAAAACTCAAAATAACACAAAAGAAAAAGCAGTCTGGAGGTTAATAGTCCAGGGCTAAAATGGTGGCTGCACTGGTCATCAGAGACCCTGGGTCCTTCTGACATTCTTCTTCACCATTTTCAGGTGTACCTTTTGTTTTATAGTCCAATATGAGTGCTGGAGCTCCAGCCATCACATGCACATTCCAAACAGCAAAAAGGAGGTAGGAAGGGAGGAGTAAGGTCATGTTTCTTCCCTTTAAAGATAGCTTCCCAAAATTTAATGGCATGGCCACATCTAGCTTCAAGAAAGACTGAAAAATGTCACCTTTGAGCCAAGTAGCTATATTCCCAGCTAAAAATTGAGCATCTGTTAATTTGAGAAAGAAGGAAAGAATGGATATTAACTAGGCAAGAAGCAATCCCTGTCATTTCTTATCTCCTCCAAAAAGATTGTCAGCTGTTAGGGCTGGGACAGTGGCTAATTCATCTTTGTATTTCCCTACATTGATTTGATTCAATATTCTTTTCCGCAAGCTACATTTATTAGGTGCAAAGCCCTATGCTAGGTACTAGGAATAATGAGAACAAAAGGACAAGGCCCTACCTCTGTTGAGTTCTCAGTCTCACAACAAGGCAGATATGTAAACTGACCTTGACAATGAGCACAGGGGCCACCGGTGCTCAGGGAGAGGACCTATCCATCCCAGATGTCACACGGAGGCTCTCTCCACCTTGGGTGTCACATAGACACTTCGTCCACTCTGGGTGTTATGCAGAGGAGATGACAAAGGAGCCGATAGGACTCAACACTCAGCAAATGTGAATTTTACTGAATACGTGAATAGTCAAGGAAATAGAACTAAATTGTGTGGTGAGTATGTAGAATTGAGAATAACCAATGCTTTTAGGCACAACCTGGACACAGGAGATTGTGGACATGATCCAAAATGATGGGGATGTGCAGAAGTGCCAACGGGCTAACACCTTTGACCGACACCCTTTCATTGAGTGGACTCTACCCCCACCCGGCCACTCAGGTAAGTGCTCAACTGGGACCCATGAGGTTGTAGCCACTGTGTGGGTCAGTTTGCACCAGAAAAGATAATTATTTCTGCAATCAGCCTTCTAGAAAATATTGCCAAAGGGAACTAGGAAGGAGTTTGAGGTCAACATACTCACTTCAACTGGGAAAAAAGGCTCCTAAATTCCTCTCCTTTAGGACAGGAATATTTTAATATATGATTTTAATATATGATTGGGTAGCATCAGACAGCACATACCCTACTGCTGATTGAGAACTTGAGAGGGACCATAAATGTATAACACAGAAAAGGCAGTATTGAGGACTCCTAGCATCCAGTAATTAAGAACCATATTCTTGTGTCATTGTGCTACCCTCTTATAGAGGATTGTCTTCAAATATACTTTGTCTATAACCTGTCTACCAGACAATCAAGCTAAATTGTACATAGTATCATTATTATCAACAAATGATTACACTGAACACCAAAGATACTAAGGAATACATGACATAGCACTCTCGAAGAGCTTTCAATCAGTTAGGAATAAAAGACATGTTTTTATAAACAGTAGCTTTTGCAATAGGAGACAATCCAATGGTGAAAAAGCATAGACTTTGGATTCAAACAGTCCAACTTCAAATGCTGCTTTGGATTTTCATCTAGGTGACCTAGATAAGAAAGCAAGTTATTAAACCTCTCAAAACTATTTCTTCGTTTATAAAATAATAGCTATTGGAAACCCATTATTGTTATTTTTTAAAAGAATGTATTTTTTTTCCAATTTTTTTATTAAAGTATAGTTGACATACAATCTTATATTAGTTTCAGGTGTACAACATAGTGATTCAACACTTATAGACATTATGAAATGATCACCACAACAAGTCTAATAACCATCTGTCACTCTACAAAGTTATTACAATATTATTGACTATATTTCCTATGTTGTACATTACATCCCCGTGACTTATCTATTTTATAACTGGAAGTTTGTACCTTTTAATCCCCTTCACTTATTTCACCCATCCCCCTATCCCACTCCCCTCTGGTGACCACCAGTTTGTTCTTTGTATCTATGAGTTTGTTTCTGTTTTGCTTTGCTTGTCTATTCGTTCTGTTGTTTAGATTCCACATAGAAGTGAAATCATATGGTAGTTGTCTTTCTCTGTCTGACATTTCACTTAGCATAATACCCCCAGGTCTATGTTGTTGCAAATGGCAAGATTTCATTCTTTCTAATGGATGAGTAATATTCGATTGTGCTTATATACCATATCTTCTTTATCCATTTATCTATTGATGAACACTTAGGTTGCTTCCATATCTTACCTATTGTAAATAATGATGCAATGAAAATGGAGGTGCATATATCTTTTCGAGTTAGTACTTTAATTCTCTTTGGGTAAATATCCAGAAGTGGAACTGCTGGATCATATGGGAGTTCTATATTTAATTTTTTGAGGTACCTCTATACTATTTTCCATAGTGGCTGCACCAATTTACATTCTTATCAATAGTGCATGATGGTTTCCTTTTCTCCACATCCTCACCAACACTTGTTATCTGCTATCATTTTCATAATAGCCTTTCTGACAGATGTGAGGTGATATTTCATTGTGGTTTTCATTTGTGTTTCCCTGATGATTAGTGATATTGAGCATCTTTTCATGTACCTGTTGGCAATCTGTATGACTTTTTTGGCAAAATGTCGATTCAGATCCTCTGCCCATTTTTTAATTGGATTGTTTGTTTTTTTGACATTGAGTTGTATGGGTTCTCTAAATATTTTGGATATTAACCCCTTGTTGGATATATCATTTGCAAGTATCTACTCCCATTCAGTAGGTTGCCTTTTCGTTTTGTTGATGGTTTCCTTCGCTGTGCAAAAGCTTTTTAATTTGATGTAGTCCCATTTTTTTTATTTTTGGTTTTGTCGCCTTTGCCTAAGGAGACAAGTGCAAAAAAGTATCACTAAAACCAATGTCAAAGAGCTTACTGCCTATATTTTCTTCTGGGAATCTTATGGTTTCAGTTCTTATGTTTAACTTTTTAATCCATTTTTAGTTTATTTTTGTATATGGTGTAAGAAAGTGGTCTAGTCTCATTCTTTTTCATGTAGCTGTTCAGTTTTCTCAACACCATTTATTGAAGATAAACAGGGTCTTTTTCCCCATTGTATATTTTTTCCTCCTTTGTCGTAGATTAATTGACCATATAAGAATGGATTTATTTATGGGCTCTCTATTCTATTCCATTGATCTGTGTGTCTGTTTCTGGGCGGGTACCAAACAATTTTGATTACTGTAACTTTGTATTATAGTTTGAAATCAGGGAGCACAATAGCTCCAGCTTTGTTCTTCTTTCTCAAGATTACTTTGGCTATTCAGGGTCTTTTGTAACCCCATATAAATTTTAGGATTATTCTAATTGTGTGAAAAATGCCATTAGTATTTTGATAGGAATCGCACTGAATCTGTTGATTGCTTTGGGTAGTTTGGACATTTTAACAATTTTAATTCTTCCAATCCATGAGCACACTATGTCTTTACATTTATTTGTGATTAAATTATTGTGATTAAATTGTGATTATTGTGATTAAATTATCAATTTCTTTCCTCAATGCCTTATAGTTTTCAGAGCATAGGTCTTTCAACTCCTTGGTAAGTTTATTCCTAGGTATTTTATTCTTTTTTTTTTCTAGGAAGATTGGCCCTGAACTAACATCTGTTGCCAATCTTACTCTTTTTTTTTTCCTCCCCAAAACCCCAGTACATAGTTGTCCTAGTTGTAAGTACTTCTAGTTCTTCTATGTGGGATGCCACCACAGCATGGCCTGATGAGTGATGTGTAGGTCCATGCCCAGAATCTGAACAGGCAAACCCCAGGCCACAAAAGCAGAGTGCATGAACTTAACTACTCAGCCGTGGGACCCACCCCTATTTTATGCTTTTTAATGCAGTTTTAAATGGGATTGTTTTTTAATTTCTGTTTCTGATTGTTCATTATTAATGTATAGAAACAAAAGATTTCTGTATATTGATTTTGTATCCTGCAACTTTACTGAACTTGTTCTAAATTTTTTTTTGAGGAAGATTAGCCCTGAGCTAACATCTGCTGCCAATCCTCCTCCTTTTATTGCTAAGGAAGACTGGCCCTGAGCTAACATCTGTGCCCATATTCCTCTATTTTATGTGGGACGCCTGCCTGACAAGCAGTGCACAGGTCCATGCCCAGGATCTGAACCAGCAAACCCCAGGCTGCCAAAGTGGAACATGCAAACTTAACCACTGTGCCACTGGGCCGGCTCCTGTTCTAATACTTTTTTGTGTGGAGTCTTTAGGGTTTTCTACATATAGTATCATGTCACTTGCAAATAGTGACAGTTTTACTTCTTCTTTCCCAATTTGGTTGTCTTTTATTTTTTTTTCTTGTCTAATTGCTGTAGCTAGAATTTCCAATACTATGTTGAATAAGAGCAGCGAGAGTGGGCATCCTTGTCTTGTTCCAGATCTTAGAGGAAATGCTTTCAGCTTTTTACTGCTGAGGATGATGTTAGCTGTGGGTTTGCCATACATGTTCTTTATTATGTTGAGGTATGGTTCCTCTATACCCACTTTACCCAGTTGTTATCATAAATGGATACTGAATTTTGTCAAATGCTTTTTCTGCACCTATTGAGAGGATCACATGATTTTTATCCTTCATTTTGTTAATGTGGTGTATCAGGTTGATTGATTTGCAGATATTGAACTGTTCTCACATCCCTGGGATAAACTCCACTTGATCATGGTATATGATCCTTTTAATGTATTGTTGAATTTGCTTTGCTAATATTTTGTTGAGGATTTTTGCGTCTATGTTTATCAAGGATATTGGCTTGTATTTTTTTTTTTTTTTGTAGTGTTTTTGTCTGGTTTTGTTATCGGGGTAATTCTGGCCTTGTAGAATGAGTTTAGAAGCACTCCTTCCTCTTCAGTTTTTTGAATAGTTTGATAAGAATTGGTATTAACTCTTCTTTAAACATGTGGTAGAATTGACCTGTGAAGCAATCTAGTCCTGAACTTCTGCTTGTTAGGAGTTTGTTGATTACTGATTCAATTTCCTTACTAGTATCAGTCTGTTCATATTTTCTACTTCTTCCTGATTCGATCTTGGAAAATTGTATGTTTCTAGGAATTTATTCATTTCTTCTGGGTTATCAAATTGCTGTTGTATAATTGTTCATAGAAATCTCTTATAATCCTTTGTATGTCTGTGGTGTCCATTGTAATATCTTCTCTTTTATTTCTAATTTTATTTATTTGGGCCCTCTCTGTTTTTTTCTTTGTCTTATCTAATGCTTTTGGAATTGAATCCTACTTTATCTGATAGCATCACAATCCCTGTTTTATTATAGTTTCCATTTGCGTGGTATATCTCTATCCATCCTTTTATTTTTACCCCTGCTGTGTTTTAGGTGTGTCTCTTGTATGCCACTTATAGTTGGGTTTTCCTTTATGAGCCAATTTGAAACCTTGTAAAAGATTATTTAATCCCACTCACATTTATTGATATGACTGACATGTTTGGTCACAATTATGTCATATTATCATATGTTGAAAATTCATGTACAATAAGTACTACTTACTGTATTTCTTTCCCTATTTGGTACATCCTTTTCATTTTGTTTTGCTTTGTTTAGGAAATGTTTTATTTTTTTTCCTAGTGGTTGGTTGCCTGTGTATTTTTACTGTCTATAAGGACTTAATCCTCTTTTCTTTTACTTAACCTGTCTGATCTGCCAGTTTCAAAAGAATCCTTTAACTCCATCTATTACTTATACAACTGGCAATGATCTTATTCTAAATTTCAAGTTGCATTCTTTCTATTTCATCAGAACCTGTAAGGTTTACACATTATTCTTCTATCCATCACCTCACTCTTTTTAATTTTAGTTCTAGTGTTAAATAACATGAAATGCTCACCATCAGTCCTTTTGGTAATGTTTTCCCGGTCGTCTCCTGGTTGCATCAAACTCCTTGTAGTGGATCGCTCAGGAAGGTACGTGTATGCCACGTTCTCTGAGTTCTTGAACATTTTAAACCATTTTTTGTGGTCTTGATGCTTGAAGCACAGCTTGCCTGGCTATAACATCATTCATTCACACTCTCTTTCCTTAAATTTATTTAAAAATGCTGCTCCAGGGGCCAGCCCCATGGCCTAGTGGTTAAGTTTGGCATGCTCTGCTTCGGCGGCCCGGGTTCGGTTCCTAGTGGTGGTGGGAATGGCAAGAGGATCAGGGCTTGTCATGGATGCACCAGATGGAAAGCAAAAGCTGTAGTCTGGCACAGTGAGCAGTAAACACAGCAGTAAGAGTTCCCTAACAGTGGGCTCTAAGCAGGTCAAGCTAGGGATGCTGCAAGGAAGTGCCTTATTTTGGCTAGTGTGGTTTAGAACACATTATTTGGCTTGCCATAAAGGTGAAATGGTGTCTACTGTTTCCAGACAGTCGGCAGGAGACTTATTCATGGTTTTGCAAGCGTTGTGATAGAGTCAAGGTTCTCAAGGCAAGCGGTTGGCTATTTCAGAAAATAGAATTCTATAGGGTCCTCAGGGTCCGTCAACTGGAGGCATTTTTGCAACTTGGCCTCTAGGTTGACAGTCACCACAGTCATTTCTCTCCCGGTCCAGATGCAATCTTGAGGGGGAAATTCCAATGTTGAGTGAGGTTGAGCTGCATTGTCTCCCTCCTCATTCTCTTGGGTTGTAACGTCACCATCTAGGGCATTGGTATACCTGGGGCGGGGGGAGGTGGAGGCCTGCCCAGGGGAGGGTGGCCTTCCCAGGTGGAGATCCAGGAAGAGTAGTAGTGTTAATTCTGAGTGTATATGCTACAGGCCTGGCTCAGGATGGAACTACAAGTGTGGGCTCTGCTGCTGTGAGGAGATCTCAGTGAGCTCTGTCAGTTCATCAGGGGGCACCTTGGAAAGAAGCATGTGACCTCCATGATTGAGCTTTGTGAGGACTCCGTCCACAATGCATATAGATTCTGAGCACATTTATAGGCTAATTGTAGGGACATTTTGTGCATGGCAGCTTTATAATTTAGAGATTGCCCCATTAAAACTATGGTGGGTTCATTGGAGCACAAACCTGCTAGCAAGATGTGTCTGATTTGATTACATGGGGAAGGCCGTTCTGCCTGAGATCTAATTTGAGGAGTGGTATAAGGAGGGAGCAGCTCATTGAAACATCGCTTCCATTGGCACTATTTAATGTAGAGGAATGTGAGCTCTGGGTCAGAATCCACACCTGCTGGCACACTGGCCAAAGCCCTTCCAACAGGGCCTGCCAGCATCTGGTGCTCAGGCATCCTGCAGTGCAGTTGTGCCTCTGGCTGACTTTGTTCCAGCCAGAGAGCCTGAGACAGTGTTAGGCTGGAGGGGCCGCCAGCAGCCCTATCATCCAGGCTGTACACAATAAGAGCAATAGAGCCAATAAAGGAGAGCTTTTGCATTTGACTAGTTTTCAGGGACATCCTTCCTGGCAGCAATCTGACCAAAGGTGGAATGTGGTTGCTTTGGAGCAAGGGATCGTTTACCTCTTCATCTGAGGTAAGGTAAAGACCTGGCCTTACTCCACTGATAGCAACCACAGGATTCCAGGGTTCCTTTGAGGACTTTATTTCTTTTCTTTTCTTTTCTTTTCTTTTTTTGGAGAGGAAGATTCACTCTGAACTGACATCTGTGCCAATCTTCCTCTATCTTGTACATGGGTCACCACCACAGCATGGCTGCCAGTGAGTGGTGTAGGTCCACATCCAGGACCCAAACCCATGAACCCAGGCTGCTGACACAGAGTGCACTGAACTTAACCACTACACCACAGGGCCATCCCAAGGACTTCATTTCGTAATGTGACTGGCATCCACCAGGCAGAGAGCCTCTTTTCCTCCCTCTGAGATCTGCAGTTCTGCTAGTTGACTCTGGAGGTATAATTTCAATCTCCTGCAAAACTTTTTCCAAATTTGGTTTAACGAACTAATCTTTATAACCCAAATAATGAGGCAAAGCTGGGGGCCTTAGCTTTGCACTGGTACTGGGACATTGTCTGGCCAATGAAATCTGTATAATCATCATCTCTACACAATTTGGTAGGGGTTTGTCCCCTCCGTTATAAGGGTCATATTGCACATTCTACCCTCGATCATGTTGCCAGCATGTGGAAAATGGGAGACAACCAAAAAATCAAACTAGTGGGGAGCATTCATCTGGTGGGATAAACTCATTCACCTGTAAGCAGATGTGAACGACATCCTTTCTGGTGTCAAAGGAGTGGGGATTCCCTGTAAGTACTAGCAGGGGAGTCTTTGGAGAAGATTGATAATTGGTGTGGGAGGGTTGAAGACCTGAGGACCAGGGATTAAGTAGGATTGGAACCAGGGGTAAAATTTGGGAGACCACCTATTGTTTAAAAGCTTGAGGAACACGTCTTTGAGTAGGCCGTTGTGCCTCTCTGTAACTCCAGCCACTTGGGGCCAGTCAGCTAGGTGGAAATTCTGCAAGATTCCATGTTCTAGAGTCCATGACTGAAGAGCTTGGGAGGGGAAATGGGTACCTTGATCCGAGTCTATAATGTGTGGTAGGCTCGCTCTCTCCCAATGGAGGAACTCCAGAGAGGCTTTCCCTAATCATAAAATTATCCTTCTGCCATGGTACAGACCAGACTGCAAGCCCAGTGGCTACTGCCCAGGAGTCAGTAAAAATGTGTGCCCTTGGGAGTCCCATTTGTGTGGCCTTTTGTAGAGCCAAGCACACTGATACCAATTCTGCCAGTTGGGCCAGCTAGGAGAACCCTCTTCAACTAGGGATGTGACACTAGCAGGATGGTGTGCTACAGCCTTCAGCAGGCTGCATTGGGCACTATGGTGATGCTGCTGTAGGTGAAATGCACTGACTCTCTTTCCATGTCAGACAGTTGATCCCAAGGGTCTCCCCAAACTGCTAGAGTGGCTGGCAGTATGGGTGTCACTAGCTGCACCTCCACGTCAGTGGGAAAGAGGCTGAGTCAGGGGGAGGCCACATCCTCCTGTAATCTGGAAAGGCCCTGGCATCAGATTTAGCTCTTTCTTGAAGGTACCATTTCCATTTTAACAGTGAGGCCTCAGTGACCATGCAAGGTTGAATGCCTGACCAAAGCAGGATGGGGACTTGTTGCAGAGTAGTATAGGCTGCGAATGCCTCTGTCTCTAAAAGGGCCCAGTGGGCTGCCACAATTTGGTCCTTGACTGGTGTGTACCAGGCTTCTGTCTGGGGCAGATGTTTGGTCCAGAACCCCAAGCGCAGCCAGATAGAGCCATGCTTAGTCCAGAGACGCCACGAGGCATAATCAGGTGTTGCCAGTGATTCAACTCAGAAGTCTGAGCCACGAGAGGCTAAGGGCAGGGCCTGCTCCTTGGCTTGCTGGGCCAGCTGCAAACAGTTTGGTGAGGTTCTCCCAAACAGAAAGAAGCTGATTGGCATGTCACAGCGTAAATAGGCTTAAGTAAAATTGGATAATTCTGGAATGTGTTGCCTCCAAAAGGTAAAGAGATCTAATACACGCTGTGCCTGCTGTGATGTCATGGGAGGCTTGATGGAGAGGAATTGATGTTTTAAGTGCCCTCAGCTGCCACATTATGCCAAGAAACTTGACAGAAGTGACTGGTCTTTGGATCTTATTCAGGGCAATGGCCCATCCTCTCTGCTGTAAATGTTACACTACTAGGTATAAATCTTCCCTGATGGTATCCTCAGAGGGCCTTATAGTAGAACATCATCTATGTGATGCTGAAGGCAGCAGTAGGTTAGTTGGAGTGAATCTGGATCTTGTCTGCACAGGTTGCGCGTGATGGCAGGGCTGCTGAGACAGCCCAGGCAGTCAAGCGAAGGTGCACAGGGTGCCCTCAAAAGTGAAAGCAAAGTGAGGCTGTGAGTCTTCCACTATCGGGACTGAGTAAAACATAGGGACCCTGAGCTTTTTAGATGTCATCTACTGTCTCTATCATGTTCAGAATGGGAGCCTTAATGGCAGGAACCTCTGCATATAAGTATTAATAGTCAATTGTTAATCTCCATTCATTGGTGGCAGTTTTAACACTGGTCAGAGAGGGCTACCAGAGCGTGAGATGGTGGCCCAACGACCATAGTGTCAAGCATATCTCCGATGAGGGCGAAGGCCCTGTGTACCTTGCTTCACCTGATATTGTGGGATATTTACTGTTTTCACTGGAGGAAGCAATCGGACAGGTTCCCACTTGGCAGATCCCACAAGAAAGGCCAGGAATTAGGGTTTACCTCACCAGACGTGTCACTGGGTAGCGGCATCCATACCTCTAATAGGAAAACACAGAGCCAGGGGGGCCACCACCATTGGCAACTGTTTTAGAAATAGGGTGCCAATAGACCTGCTAGCTTAACGTGTACTCCCTTTACAATTTCACCTGCTGTGCCTCGTAGGCTGTAGAAGGCTCCCTTAGGGAATTTAGAAGAATTACCTGACATTACTGTGACTTGGGCTCTTGTGTTTAATAGAGTCAAGAAAGTCTATTTCCTTTGTCCCAGTGGACCACCAGAGTCATGAAGAGGCGATTGTCCCCAGGAGGCGACAAGCTCTGGGCAGCTGCTGATGTCTAGAGCAATGCTCTGGGGGATTGTTGGGCCCACAGGTGAGGGAAGTTGTTTGAGGCAGAGGGAGTCTTGGGACCCTCTGTAGGCCTCTGGGCCATTGAGATTGGACTCTGTCTTGAGGTGATCACTTGTTTCTGAGAGGAGCTTGCACCAGGACTGTCCAGATCATTTGAGACCCCCACTTGTCAGAACTGCCAGCATAAGGCCCTGTGCTGTTTAGAGTCATCCTGGGTGCTGCTTCCTGATGGGGTTGGCCTGGTGGCCCCAGGACCAGGAGATGGGTTGTGGGGCCTGGCACCCAAGGGCTGTCCTTGGGGTTGTGGGCTGCCTTGGTCTTATAAAATTTAGGGGTCTGGATGAGTATCTCCCTCATGATGGGCTACCATGTCTACTCCCTGCATGACCTCCTGAATAGTATGGGAGGTCGCCAAGAAATGGAGTATGGCCTTGAAATTCGGGGTGGGGTGCTCCCTGTAAGAAGATTTCTCTGGATTCAAGGTCTACTGGGGCCTCCTCAGGATTGGAGATGAAACCCAGGTCATCTGGGTTGCTATGTTCAAAGAAGTGATAGACCGATTGGACCATACCAATTACAGAGGGAAGGAGTTAGGCTTCATCTAATGTCTCCCATTGGCTTTGAGCCTTTGTGGTAACAACCAAGAGAGAAGGGTGGGCTCAATGCCAAGCCATAGAAATCCAAGTAGCAGAGGAAGGGATTCTCCCTCTATATCTTTAGGGCTTGTGCCTTTGGGTTTGGACTCTCCGTCATGATTAGAAATCCCAATTATGATATTGGGATTGTCCATGGCAGCAGCCTTTGCTTTAATTCTGGTTGAATTAATCCTGGGTGGCCCCTCAGGAATGGAGGATTGAGTCACCTGTGTCTCTCAAGAATTTGGCCTTCAGGCTCTGGGGATCTTTTAAAGGCTATGAATTTTGGGGTTCTTAGAAATGCGGGCTAGTTGCCTCATTTTATGGCAGTGAGTAAGAGCTCAGAGCCAATATTAAATACTCTCAACAGCCAGTCAGCCCCTTCTTCTCCCTCCTGCTGTACAAAGTATTTTAAAATATTTTGAATCTCAAGGCGTGTAAAGTTTTGAGTTTCAGTTTCTAAGTCTCTATTATCCCACACTGATTTGACCTTACAAATTGTCACTGGAAAGATCTGTGGTGGACATCCTCAGTGGCCAGACTCCTAGGAGGCCACTTCCCTCTCCGGGGAGTCCCAATCAACCTCACTGGGATTGAGGTGAACTTCCACTAGCCCAGTGGTGGCAGGATGATTAGGTGGCCCCTAGACCCTGAGAGCATAGACCCAGCACCTTGGCATGTTGGTACTCCACGGCACTGAGCAGTGCCCAGGCCACCACTATGGGCATTCTACATTTATTGAGGAGCTTGCTAACTTCCTTGGGCATTTTATTTGGTGCAGGCACCAGGTGCTCAGACTGTTTGTATTGGGCCATTAGATTTTGTGCCACCAGGCACCAGGAGTGGGACCCACAATATCCCATAGGGTCAGGATATGAGGTGCGACAGCAGCAAGGTACACAGCAACAGAAGGACTGCAGGCCTCAGCCATTCTTGCCTTTGTGAGGGGCCATGACACCCCAGCAAGGGTCCCTGTGACACAAGTTAGAACCTAGACAGAGTTCTAGAGCCTCCAGCAAGAACAGTGGTCAGGGAAGGGAACCTCCCTCTTCTCCTTCTAAGGACGCTGCTCGGCACTTTTGTCCAGGAGCCTGCAGCAGGGCAGGGGTGGCCACGCACAGGTCCCGGCTGTTAACCAACATGATAGGACCTTGTGAAAATCTTAGCCAACTGTCCTAATAGTCAGCAGCTGGGTCTGCGCTTAGAGTTGGGAAACCCCTCCAAAGTCTAACATCTGCTGGGGTCATTTACCCCGTGGGGAGTTATTGGGAGAAAACACATCTGCGGCCCTTTGACCAGCTCCGAAGAGCAATGCTCTGAGGTTCAGGAGGACTCTGGTTGCTTTTTTCGGAGCTTGCACTCTGGGAATTCAGGCAGCACTCTGCAGAGGGAGGACGCAGAGCCCAAAGCAGTGCAGCCAAACACCAGCAGGCAGTGGGCCCCTCCCAGACAGAATTACCCCTCTGAGAGAGCCAGTCAGTAAATCATTTGCATTCCCCATGGTCTCTTGCAAGCTGACCCAAACCGTCCTGCTTGTGAAGCCAGGTGTTGTGACTTTGTTAAATTAACATTTGTTAAGTAGAGCCACAGGGTGTCAGATGGTGAGCCCCAGTTCAACAAAAGACCAAGGGGAATTGAAATAGAGATTTCTTACTCACAAGTCCTCGAAGGAGTGCACAGCATGCCTTGAGGGGCCACACAGGGAGGTCGAGGCAGGGTGCAGGCAGAGAGCGCAGCAGGGCCTGGGGCACACACCCTTGTTAGGGTCCACAGGTGGAGTGCTTTGGGGTTCCTGGGATAAGGCCGACCTGATCAATTGGTAAGCTTCAAGAGGGTCTTATCTAAGGGGAAGGCCCTGGGAGCGGGGGAGACTGTTTATCACAAGGGCCACTGGGGGTCTCTGCAGGCTGCCATCTGGCTGGGGCATGAGCTGGCGGGAGGGGCTCGTGTTAGCTCAAGGCCCCGGCCAGCCTGCTTGGCCACACAGACCGGACGCCAAGACAGAGGTGTTATGGAGTAGTTCAGCTAAACTCTCAACAGACATAAACTCAGGCCCCCTTTTCCATAAAGTTTCTTCAGATTATAGGTTTAAACATTAGTTCTATTCTGCTCTTTCAGTTTTTCTTCTCAGAAACTCTACTTTCTACCATTGTCAGACCTCCTTTACCATCTTCTAGGTCAGCACTTTCCGCCACTTTCCCTTGGATGGACCCTTTTTACTTCTTTCCTTATCACATCGCCATTTTCTTGGTTATTTCCTTCTGTTCTTCAATGTCCTTCATTAAATTTTCATTTAAATCTATTCTCTATTGTCAACCTTATGAGTTAATCACGTCTTATGTTGTTTTGTCTTTTTCTTCTCTTTCTTGAGTTCAATCAGATCTTTTTTCACTTCTCACTTTTTTTTTTTTTTGGTCTCTTTATGTTCTGAATTTTTGTATATTTGAGTTATTTTATCACATTCTTAAATGTTGGTTTCAGGATATTTAATTCGCTTTGGAGTGTTGTGTCACAATTTTGTTCAGCTTTGTAGTTGGCTTTTGGGGAGAATATTTCATCAGGTTAGAGGCTCTGATTTGCCTTCTCTGATTTTTATAGTAGTTCTGTATCAATGAAATCTGCTTCCTTCTGTTTGTATTCATTTCATGGCCATAAGTCCGGGTTTGAAAGCATTCTCTTCTGTCAGTTCTGCCCTCTGCCGTGCAGTTTTCTTTATGGGCGGTATCAGTGCTTGAGGGAGAAGGAGGAATTGGCATGCCCTGTTTTTCTTTCATTTCTGCAGGATCTTTAAATCTTCTCCCTCTTCCTTCTTTCCCTTCACTGCCAGGTCTCCAGGGAGTACCTCCCCTTCTCTATTTATCTGATTTTCCATCAGAAGCTATTCTTCTCCAAGGCTGCCACTGTGCTTTACCTGCCAGCCCCTTCCCCAAGGTTGGTGCTGTGTGTGGCCAACTCCAGCCTGTATTCAGTGTTTTAACATTTAGCATTGGACTTACTATTTCCAGAGAGGATTGTGTCTGATTTATCTAAGTCTGCCTTGCCTCCCTACTGTTTTTCACAAAGTCTCTTAAGCCTCCCCTCTATGGTTCTCCACAGCCACAGGCCAATTTCTAATCCTGGCTCTCGCATTTACTAACTTGGAAAAATTACTTGACCCCTATAAGGCTCAGTTTTTCATCTGAAAATATATCCCAGCACAGAGCACAGTGCTGGCATGTGACTACTGACGATTGTAGTTCTTGGCCTTGAAAGTAAATGTTGAAAGAAAGACTGAAGCTCTTTAGACAAAGCTTCTAAGGCTGTAGAGCTGGCCCAATAACTTCCCTCCCTTAAAGAGAGATGTCAGCTCTTCTCCAGTTGCCTTTGTTAACTCCCCATTGCAGCAAGAGAAAACCCTAAAGGATGAATATCCAAGAGCTTGCTGGGGTCATAGTTATCACCAACCTCAAACCTCCCAAAGCATTTTATTTCCCATACAAGTACACAGCAATACCTAGCAGATAAGAAGTGTAATGTTGCCTCAGTTGTTTTCAGTATCTCATTAGGGCTTTCCTCTACCAGAAAGGATGATAAAGTTGTCATTAGGAGGAAAACTAGACATGTAAAAACCGTAACTTTATGGCTTTTATAGGCAGAGCCAACTATTTGATAAACCTGATTCCAGACAATACATATTCCAAAATAATAATATTGAGAAATATTCAGCTAAATAGTGTGGGCTTATTTCCCAGGTCTCGATCTGGCCAGTAAAATGCCCTCTCCTAGAACTCTGAAGACTCATCTGCCTGTTCAGATGCTACCACCTTCCTTCTGGAAAGAAAATTCAAAGGTAGGAAGAGCCAACTCTTCAAACCCAGTTTTGATCAGTATGGCCAAAAAATGTCTCTATCTAAGTGGAAACAATCAATGATATTGAAAGATAACCAGTGGAGGTATAAGGCAAATGGTGGCATTAACCCCGCATTCCCACACACTCTATTCTGGATCCACCTTTCCTTCAAAATATTATTTCTGGGTATACACTAGGAAATTTTCAGACAAAACTATTCTGATTGGCTGCCAATTAAGCCACATTCAAAGAGAGTGAGCAATGAAACAAAGCACGAATTTCCTGAGGAAGGTTATTATCTTTGAATTTTTCAAGAAACAAAAGCCAAGGCAGAGTAAGATGTGAAAGGGATTTATTTAAGGAAAACCTGTGGAGGGAAAAGTGGAGCGAGACAAAGGAGAATGGAGAGCCACAAGACCGTGATGCAATTGGTCCATCCTTACAAGGAGCATATCATGGAGTAGGTTCCCAGGCACTGTTGGACCTCTATGTCCTCCATTTTCAAAAGTTGTATTTTATTTTGGCACTTTAAAATTTAGATCCTATAAATGCAGTGTAATTTGAATTTACTAGAGTTTCTTTTTGATACCTACTTCATCAGCGAGTCTTGAAATCAATGAAATATGGAATATAAACCAAATTTCAATTTATAAATTTGCAGTGAAAAGTATAGCCACCCAGCAGAGTCAAATGCTTGTATCAGCTGAACCAGCAGCACATCTTCTCCCAGTGGGCAAGCTACTGTGGAAACCCAGCTGCAGACTCTTTCAACTTTTGGACTGAACCCTTGCCAAGGAAACTATAATGTTGCCAAGACGCTCTCCTCAGTGCAGTACTCAGATATACAATGCAAGTGATTGCTTTTGACTCTCCCTTTTTTCTGAGTTTTCCATGACTCACTATTTCTTCATTTTTCCCATCTCCTATCTCCAAACAAGGTACAATACAGTTGAGTAGATTTTCATGTATCAAAATGCTATCCCATTCCTGATTTTCTTCCCTAAAGTTATACCCAGGTCATCTTGACTTGTGAAAACTTCTTGGTTTATTCCCACAGATAGATAACTTCATTCATATGTTAATTTTACTGTATAAGAACCAATATTATTTCCAAATGATATTGTGGACTCTGTCATAAGACACACTAACATTTGGTTAGTCATCATACCAACACCTTCTTTTTGTAAAATCAGCCCTTCTAAAAATGTAAAAATCTCAATGGCAGCACCTCCCTTTAGCTGCTTAGAATTGTGGATTATTTGAGTAGAAAGTGGCTTTAGAGAGTTTAGTCCAAGCTTTTCATTTTATGATGAAGTGGTGAACTAACTAGGAATCCCCGAAAGATGTCCACATCCTGATTACCAGAACCTGTGAATGCTACCTTCTATGGTAAGATGGACTTTGCAGAAGGGATTAAGTTGAAGATCTTCAAATGGAAAAATTATTCTTGATTATCTGGGTGGGCCCTAAATATCATCACAAGGATCCTTATGACAGGCAACAAGATCAAAGGAGGAGGTAGTGGATGTGACAACTGAAGCAATAGATTGGACTGATTTGAGGACAGGGTCAACAGCCAAGGAACAGAAGTGGCCTCCAGATGCTGGAATCAGCAAGGAAATGGATTCTCCCCTAGAACCACCAGAAGGAATCAGCCCCGCCGAAAGCATGGCTTGAGCCCAGTGAACTCTGGCTTCCAGAACCGTGAGGGAATAAATCTCTTGTTGTTTTAAGCCACTACATTTGTGGTAATTTGTTATAGCAGCAATAGAAAACTCACACAGGTGGGTCAATGGACTCTCAGAAAATCTAAGTATTTGACATTAGATCACACCCAACCATCCGACTCCACATGACAAGTACACTTGAATATGTTCATTGTCCAGCCCAGACTTCCCCTCTTCTAGTTACTCAGGCTTTGATTTACAACAAGGCAATAACCATTAAGAAATATATTTACATAATAATTAGACCTTACAGTTGTGTCATATTTTTGGTTTCCTGAGTGCTTTCATGAATAGTGGAGAGAAATCCAGCAATAGGAAAAAGGGCAGAGAGATAGAGCCTTGGGAAGTCTGTGTTTGTCTGAGAGAGCAATGGAGGAAATGCAATTGGGAAAGCAGGAGCCTGAGGTAATTTGCTAAGAGGAAAATATGACTGGGTGATTGGTTGTATGGACACAGAAGTTCTGTTCAGTAAGTGAGACACAGGGGAAAATGCTTGACAAACTGTTGATGTGCTCCTCCACCCCAGCTCTGCTAAGAGTGCACACAGGAGCTCAGGCTGGGATCAGAAGCTGGGTGGTGAGTGGGAAAAAGAGGACAATGGGACAAGAAGCCAAGAGGTCAGCTCTCCTCAGCCAAATCATACCTCTGCTTTTCCTATGAGAAGACACCATCACAAGCAGCTCCAATGGTAGGCTAAGCACTGCCCTCAGAGGTCCTGCAATCTTATCAGCAAATGAAAAGAGTGATAATTCACTGTAAGGCTGCACTTCATGGTGTCAAATGCGACTGGAGGGCTAACTGCTTTAGCTCCTTCTAGCCTGCAACCTAGTTAGATTCCTTGCTTAGTGAAAGCCAAGGAGGACCTTCCATTCACACACGGAAAATTACCACAGCAGCCTCCTTAACCTCCAGGAATATCGTAGTTAGGTGACTGTAGTATTTATCATGCAAATTAGAACACTTTTGAGAGAAAAAAGGGATACTCTTAATAATTATACTAAGACCACACATATCAATTGGAACTCTGCCTGGGCAACTGGAGGATATGGTCATCTTGATCACAGCAAACACAAGCACATTCAATTACTCAAATGGGATAGTCTAAGGTTCCTCTTTTCTGTCTTGTTTTCTCTCTGTGTCTAAATCCTCTTGCTTGCTGATTCGAGATTATCTACGTGGCAAGAAATGCCAAAGACTGTCTGGTGTCCTACTACCATTTCTCAAGAATGAATAAAATGGTGCCTGACCCTGGTACATGGGAGGAATATGTTGAGACATTCAAAGCTGGGAAAGGTAAGTAAACGGAAATTGTGGATTCATGTTTACTTATTCATTCGCATACTGACATCACAAAGGAAGTGTTTGCATTAACATTGTATTTATCAAGGTCCTGGGAGGATGTAGACAGCACACTCAAACTGGGTCATTTGGGGAGAGTTTAGCTAAGAGACTATTTAGAAAGCTGTGGGCAAAGTGTAAAGAAACCAACCGGTGATAGTACAATATTCTAGGGGCAGCACCAGCACGGAGCCATGGCTCTCCGGAGAAAGGAGAGGGCCCCTTAACGGGAGCCAAGGCCTTTGGCAGGGGAAACAGTCAACCATAGTGAGCCAACAGGAAGAACATCAAGGAAATAAACACACCATCCTCACTGTCTTCCTGCCTCCAAAAGCCTTCTGAGGTCAAGGGAGCCCATTGACACCATCCATAGAGGTCAACCTCACAGTGTGGAGGAGGGTGGAGAGTGGATTTGGCAGGGTCAACAACAGATACCCAGTTCACCTCTCTTCCTCCTATTCACCATCACAGAGAGTAAAGGTGCCCAAATATCTGCTAATTATGGATTTTTCAGAATGAAAGTCTTCTTTTCAAAATCAGCCTGTTAGGAAACAATATTTATTGCATAACTCTGACCTAGGTACCATGCAGTAAGGCAAGGGAAATAAAAATTATGAATCCCTGGCTAAAAGACTGTATTTCATGTAGTAGTAAGTTCAAGGGTGGAAATATAAACCAAGGAATCTGGAATACTTTTTATCATCTCCCTAAAAATTAAAAAATCCCTGTCTTCTGCAAATAAGAATTCTGCCCAGGGTCTTTGTCTTCTGGTTGTGTTTCTTAAATGTCCTTTTTTATTTGAGACATTCATGTTCATCTGGTAAGTTTCAAGTTGATATTGATGCCACATCTTTTTCCTTCCCCTCAGTCCTGTGGGGCTCCTGGTATGACCATGTAAAGGGATGGTGGGATGTGAAAGACCAGCACCACATTCTCTACCTCTTCTACGAGGACATGAAGGAGGTGAGGACCAATGCGATCTCTATCAGTTCCTCCCACATTCTCCAATGCAACAAATCCCAATTAGAACCCTCGTATGTGCGCTTGCCCACAAAAAGCCTTCAGTGCGAATTCTCTCTCTCCATGACACTCTTTCCAACTTGGTTTTATCCTCAAAAGCTCTAACTAATTTTTTGGTCTTCTAAATTTTCTTTGCTTCAGTTTGCAATTTCCAAAAGATCCTTCCTCCTTAGGAAACATCACATGCCTTTATGGTCGAATTAATCCTGACACTTGTGAACCATGTTTCTCCTCCTACAAAATGGATATCATCTCATTTTGTATCTCATGAAATTACTGTAAGGATTTATGAGATCACATTTGTAAAGTGCCTAGTTGTGTTCAATAAATTTAGTTTCCTTCTTCCTCTTCCGTACCCCAAACCCATATAAACCCGTATAAACATTAGCAGGATTGAGCCCACATATTGGGTCTGACGACTGATTTCTCCATTTTAAGTCATTGTGTAGGCGTGGCATCACACATTCACCCTTATGACTCAGTGTATGAGTGTCCTATAATCACAAAACTACTTCTTATGCCAATGCTAAGAAGAAGTCCTCTGAAATCTAATCAAATGCTACAGCTCCTTTTTCTCCATCTCTTTCATCAGACAGAACCAAGGCACAAGGATTCACATTTCTGGGGCAACTTGAGATCTCTTTCATTCATCCTCTTACTGACCTTCTGTTAAATTCATACTCTTTGGCCATCTCTTATAACTCAAAAACTAGACTTAGCCATATTGTGTCTCACCAGCAGCACTTTCCCTCCTTTATACAACATTTCCTGATCTCCCCCAGAAGATATATTTGATCCTCCCCATCAAAGTTCATAGCACTCTCTCTGTATGCAGGCAGCATGTTTTCTGTGCTGGGTATTGCAGTTAGTTGTGTTTACATTTCATCCCCTTTGCAAGGTAAGCATCCTGAGGGCAGGGATGGCTCTCTTCTTTGTGTTGTGCCTCACACATAGTCACCACTTGAGGAATATTTGTTGAATATATTTAAATTTATCCTTTAACTTATCCATCTCCAAACCCTATTTGTCCAAACAGAATGTCGTCCTTATCAGAAAACCCAAAATTATTTGTTTTGTATGACTATTGTACACACAGGACCCAAGGCGGGAAATTCAGAAGATATTGAAGTTCCTAGAGAAAGACATACCAGAGGAAGTTCTGGATAAAATCATCTATCACACCTCATTTGATGTAATGAAGCAAAACCCAATGGCCAACTACACCACCTTGCCTACCAGCATCATGGACCACTCTATCTCCCCTTTTATGAGGAAAGGTACATAAGACATATATTCTAAGATGTCAAATTAGATTCTGTGGTCCCCATGATCTGCTTAGGTTTTCCAGTAGCGTTTCACATTCCATTACTTATTCTTGTCAGTGACACTACTGTACCGTTTTTGAGAGGCAAACTCCCTTTTTTCCCCCATTCTTGTGCTAGCTCTAAGGGTGCATGCTCACTTCTCCCTGTACTCCTGTAGCTATCACTAAGACTTTGCCTGGTTTCAGGGATGCCTGGGGACTGGAAGAACCACTTTACTGTGGCTCAGAATGAGGAATTTGACAAGGACTACCAGAAGAAGATGGCGGGAAGCACCCTGATCTTCCGCACAGAGATCTGAGGACAACTGGTCAGGACTTCCCTACTAGGTTTTAGACATTCGAGACTCATAATCAAGGATTCTTAAGATAATGACACCCTTCCTCTAATCCTAAACTTTTCTACACTATCTGTAGATCCTATGACACTATAATAGCTTCATCAAAATGTAATCAAATCCAGGGGCCAGCCCAGTGGTGCAGTGGTTAAGTTTGCATGTTCTGCTTCAGTGGCCTAGGGTTCACTGGTTCAGATCCCGGGTGTGAACCTATGCACTGCTTATCAAGCCATGCTGTGGCAGATGTCCCACATATAAAATAGAGGAGGATGGGCACAGATGTTAGCTCAGGGCCAGTCTTACCCAGCAAAAAGAGGAAGATTGGCAGCAGATGTTGGCTCAGGGCTAAACTTCCTCCAAAAAAAAAAAACCGATGTAATCAAATCCTGAGTAGATGTTTAAAGTTAAATTACATGATCATTCATGTAGACACCTACCACATGATAATATAGTCATCTATACTAAGGCAAAATAAACATATGAGTTAATTCCATCACTAGTTTACAATAGCCTGGCCTCCCAGAGGCAAATTCATGAAAAAAGAGAAATAAACAAGAGTAGAACTTCAACATAAGAGAAAATGAACAAGAGAAGCAAAGAGGATGAGAAGTGAACACTAAAGAGAATGTGAAAGGGGAACCAGTTTTTATCCTTAACCGTCAAGAATGAGAGACAGAAGATGGCGCAACTCTTAGCAATATTAGGTTATGAGGTGCAGAGGTTGAAATGAAGAAAGGAAGCCAGTGAGCTGAGCCTGACTCAAGTGGTCTCAAGCTGGAGATGGTCTGAAGACCAAAGAGAAAGGCCAAAGTTGGGCAACAAGCGATGAGGAGCATATGATAAACAGCTCAGGAAATCTGTGGAATCCCGTTTGGGGTTGATTCCCAGAAGCAGAGCCTGAGATGAGAATTCCTGTGCAAGTGACTTATTTAAAAAGTGCTCCCAGGTGTCAGCCGGGTGGCGCAGCGGTTAAGTGCTTGTGCTCCGCTTCTCGCTGGCCCGGGGTTCACTGGTTTGGATCCTGGGTGGGGACATGGCGCTCCTTGGCAAGTCATGCTGTGGTAGGCATCCTGTGTACAAAGTAGAGGAAGATGGGCATGGAGGTTAGCTCAGGGCCAGTCTTCCTCAGCAAAAAGAGGAGGATTGGCAGTAGTTAGCTCAGGGCTAATCTTCCTGAAAAAATAAATAAATAAATAAAAAGTGCTCCCAGGAGGGAATCATCATTGAGCAGAGAAGCAAGATGGGGAAGGCAAAAACCAAGGAGGGTGTGGATTTAGCACAGTCTTGGCCTCCACCTGATTCTCAGGGGTGCTTCAGGGAGTATCACTCCTCAAGTCAGAGAGCCAGGCTTCCCTATTCCTGCCATCAGCCCGTCTCTGTGGGCTGTCCCAAGGAACTGTCAGCTCCCAGACTCTTGTGCTCTTAGATCTTCTGGGCAAAGCTGCCCCAGTACCCAAGGGTATACATACTTCCTTCTCTGAAGGAAGCAGGCCTAGGCCTGTAGGAGGGAAGCACACAGCTGGGGGACGAGGCAAAGGCCTGGTGGCGTAGATCCAAGGGAATCTGGGCAGAGCACCAGCAGCACTGCTCCATTTCCGGAAAGCTTTAATGAGGAAGAACTGCTTCTGAGTCCCACATGAAAAGCTGGCCACTGTGGAGTGCCACTAAGAACCTGAGCTCTGTATGATTGGAAAGCTTCATTGTGAAACTGAAAGCTGGGTGGTTGGATGAATACAGGGTGGGGATGGGGGCTGGTAAGGGTGAGGAACAGCAGTGGTAGCTCATGCAGGATCCATTCGCCAGCTCAGCATTATGAGCTCTGCCCTGTCCTTGCCACCCAAGCTGAGTGGACTTCAGCTGCAGGTGGAAGTCCCCTTCTTATTTCACCATACCCTGCTCCCTGACACATGACGTGTGCCCACTCAGGTTGGAACTACCTAGAACCTGAGACACAACATCTTAGTCTGCTTCCATGGGGCAGAGCGTGGGGGTGCCAGCCAGCGGAGGCCTCAGGGCACAAGTCTTACTGTAATCAGGAGAGCAAAGAGTCAAGAGTTAATTCTGAAATGGGGACTGAACCACGGCAGCCAGAGAAGATGGCCTGGGGAGGACCCCAGGTGTGTATCAGCTAAAACATGAAGCTGAAGAAGCACAGGGACAGGGAGGGGCCAGGAGGAATGGGGAGAGCAAGAAAGCAGAAAGAATTGGGGGGTATAATGAGGGAAAAATTCCTAAACAGACAAGCTTCACTTAAACTAAAGAGACAAATTATTGCTTTACTTTCTGGATATATGAAACAGATCTTTACCTATTTCTGAGAGAAAGCTGAAAGTATGAAAATGCTTATACTTTTCTACTTGACATTAAATTTTACAATGAAACCTCTCATTGCGATAGAAAGATACATGATAGATAGATAGATAGATAGATAGATAGATAGATAGATAGATAGATAGATAGACAGATAGATAGATAGATAGAGATAGAAAAAATTTTTCAACTGTTTTTAAGTGTATTTGACTATGTGGGTATATCTGAGGCCTGTACACCAAGCAATTTCACAATGCTGTTTGCCTGGCCCGTCAGTCCCCAGCAGGATCTTCCTGTCTTCCACAGATTTGCCTTTACAGTCTCTGAGCATTCAGGCTGGTGTGCAGTTATGTCAAAGTAGATCTAAAGCTGAAAAAGAAAATAATACTTTGAAATCATAAAACAATCTAAATACAAAGCTTCGTACAGCAAGCCTCTCAAAGTTTGTGATAAGAGACTGTGGATTTCAGCTTTGTTTCTGGAATGTTGTCCTAAACCTGTGGCAGTAATCAATAGAACTGGAAGCGTTCTATTTCTCAGGAATCTGATTCATGCTTCTCCTGCAAACTTATGAGAGCATGCTTACACCTCTGTCCGCTAATCCAGGGCATTTCACTTAAATATACTTATTATTAAGAGACTGGGGGTTCATTGTAAGAAAGAGATTGAAGACTACAGGCTTCCAACTGGGTAGGAGATGGAAATAAGAGAACAGTCTAAGACTCCTTCCAAGCTAGAGTCTATGAATTTGAAATTCAGATATGAATATATACTCTTCTCACTTTGAAAACCCAAAATGGTACCTCTATGTGATTTATTCCCACGTCTAAATCTCCAGTCCCAAACCTTCTCTAAGATTGTTATATTTTTAACTGCTGGGTAGATATTCCCACCGGTGGTTCCTATGGCACCTCAGTCCAAGAAATGTTTAAAACCTAACTCATTCCCCTCCTATTCTCTGCTACTCCCTCCTCATAAACTATTTACTGCACCTGACTTCCAATTGCTGTTCTAGAGAGCACTATTTTCTTGGGCATTTTTCTCCTTGATATTCCATAACTTAAATACTATGATGTTATGATGTAAAGTTAACACTTAAGTAATATGAAGTAAAGTCAATACATCTTATGTTACATCAAGGGGATACTAAAGGGAAGAAAATAAAGATATCATATATGTATGTAAACACAAATGTATTCACAACAAAATAAGGAGGAAATTCTCATGACAGTTACAGTCCTCATTTCTATTACTGGTCATGCAGGCATAGCTGGTATTCATAACCACCTTTTTATTCTTTTTTCTTTTTTTCTTCTTCTTCTCCTCAAAGCCCCCCAGTGTATAGTTGTATATTCCAGTTGTAGATCCTTCCGGTTGTGCTGTGTGGGATGCCACCTCGGCATGGCCTGATGAGCGGTGCCAGGTCTGTGCCCAGGATCCAAACCAGTAAAACCTTGGGCCACCGAAGTGGAGCACCTGATCTTAACCACTCGGCTACAGGGCCGGCCCCCATAACCACCTTCTTCCACTACCCATTTTATATTCCCTTTGCCTTCAGCAAGCACTCAGCTGGTCTTGGTTCTTTACCTGGGGATGGGGAAGGGGTGGTGACTCGAACCTTCATTCCTGAAGAGTCTGGGGCATTAGCAGTCCTGCCTGAATTGGGTTGTTGTAGTTTCCATTGACTTTAATCACAGGGCATAGTAACACTAAGAGATGCCCTAAGCGATGTCCTGTATCCCTCTTCCTTACCTCCATTGAGGAGCAGCAGTCCAATTTCCCCTTGGTAGTCAGGATCAATCACCTCACCCAGGATAGTAACTCCCAGTGATTCAGAGACACAAGGAATTCAAAGTGGCCAGGGAGCAGTCTTAACTTCCAGTTCAGTGGAATCATTTTTTAATCTCCCGGCGGAATCATTCCTTCCTTTGGAACTAAGGCCTCTAGACCAGAAGAGCATAAGTTTACAGGAACAGAAAGAAAAAATTTTGCTAGTGGGTCATTGGGAGTAACAGTGAGTGGTGCCACTCCCATTTGCACCCCTTGATTCCTGGACCTATGATTCCTATCTATGGGAGAAACAGACCATGTAGTGGATGCTGCTTCAGAGCAAATACAAACTCCTGAGGAATTTTGCCCAGCCCTGCAAAGCATCACTACCCAGATGTCAAAAGGCCGTTCCACGGTTCTATCAAGCCAGCTGCTTCATGATGGTGGGAATGGTGAGATCAATAAACTGATTCCATAAGCATGGGCACACCGCTTCATTTAATTTGCTGCAAAGTGAGTTCCTTAATCAGAAGCAATCCTGTGTGGAATACCATGATGGTGGATAAGACATTCTGTAAGTCCATGGATGGTAGTTTTTGCAGAAGCATTGTTACCTGCTCTTGGTTAATATTAGTCCTGATATTGGTTCCCCTAAGGTGAACCCAGCATACATGGGTTGAAAACTAAAAGCACACATTCCCAGTTCCCTGCTTCTTTAGTTGCACTCATAGGTAAATATTTGTTTCTTCAACCTCTGACTCACTGAGCTTTACAACCAAATAGAACTTGCAAATTATTAAAGTCCAGGTACCCTGGTGCTGGGATCACACTAAAGTTTTAGCTAATCATGCATCCTTGAAATTCTTTTACAGAGAAACTAATGTTCAGAGAATATCAAGAAACGGAAGCTTCCCAGAGGAATGCACTGTCTGCCACAGAGGCAGACAGCCAAGGCCGCCCATCTATGAATTCTTTATCTTGCCCTGCAAATAGCCTCAAGGCCAAATGTAACTTTAGGTTACAGCATTGCATGCAGGAGAGGCAAATCTTATGCAGAGTAAGTGTCTATTCCAGTGGGAACAAAACTCTGCCCCTTCCATTGTGGAAGCAGTCCAATGTGATCAACCTGGAACTGGCTCATCACCCTGGGGAATGGTGCCATATCTGGGACTCAGTGTTGGTCTCTGCTGCTGGTAGACTGGGCACTCAGCAGTGGCCATAGCCAGGTTGGACTTGGTGAGTGGAAGTCCAAGTTGCTGAGCTCATGCATAACCTCCATGTCTGCCACACTGGCCACTTTGTTCTTGAGCCCATTGGGCAATGACAAGGGTGGCTGGGGAAAGAGGCTGAATGGTATCCACAGAACAGACCAACTTGTCCATTTGATTATTAAAATCCTCCTCTGCTGAGGTCACCTTTTGGTGAGCATTCTCACGGAATACAAATATCTTCACATTTTTTGCCAATTGAAAAAGGTCTATCCACATATCTCTTCCCTAAATTTCCTTGTCACAAATTTTCCAACATGTTCCTTCCAAGTCACTGACCATCCAGCCAAACCGTTGGCCACAGCCCATGAATCAGTATATAATCACACATCTGGCATCTCTCCATCAAGGCAAAGTGAACAATCAAGTGCACTGCTTGAAGTTCTTCTACCCACCGGGAGGATTTCCCTTCACCACTGTTCTTCAGGGATGTCCTAGAAAGGCTATAGTGTTGCAGCTGTCCATTTGGGGCGGTGCCTGCATATCATGCAGAACCATCTGTAAACCAGGCCCACGTCTTTTCTTGCTCTGTTAATTAATCATAGGGAACTCTCCATGAAGCTATGGGTACAGGCTAGGAGAGAGAAGACGGTGTAGCAGGGTGGAGACCATGGGCATTTGGGCCACTTCTTCATGTAACTTCCTTGTGCCTTCAGAGCCTGCTCGGGCCTCATCACTTCCATTTGGTAAGAGTGCTGCTGTACATGTCCAACTTTATGGCTTGGTGGGTCAGATAATGCCCAGTTCATTATGGGCAGCTCAAATCACAAGGTAACTTGGCTGCCCATGGTTAAGCACTTAGTCTCTACTAAGGCCTGGCAACAAGCAAAAAGCTATTTCTCAAAAGGAGAGTAGTTCCTTGAGAGGTTGGCAGGGCTTTGCTCTAAAATCCTAAGGGCCTGCACTGCAATTCACCTACAGAGGCCTGCCAAAGACTCCAAACAGCATCCCTATCTGCCAGTGACACTTCAAGCACCACTGGGTCTGCTGGATCAGATGGTCCAAGTGGCAGAGCATCTTTCACAGCACCTGGATCTGTTGCAGAGCATTCTCATGTTCTGGGCCCCACTCAAAAATGGTAGCTTTTTGAGATCACTAAGTAAATGGGCTAAATTAACACACCCAAATGAGGAATATGTCACCTCCAGAATCCAAAGAAGCCCACTAGGCATTGTGTCTTTCTTGGTTGTGGGAGGGCCGGATGCAACAACTTATCCTTCACCTTAGAAGGGATATCTTGACATGCCTCACACCACTGGACCCTAGAAACTTCACTGAGTGGGAAGCCCCCGAATTTTTGGTGGATTTATTTCCCACCTTCTGAATGCAAATGTCTTACCAATAAGTCTAGAGTAGTTGAAACTTCTTGCTCAGTAGATCCAATCAGCATAATGTCATCAATGTAATTAATCAGTGTGATAACTTTTGGAAAGGAAGAGTGATCAAGATCCCTGTAAACTAAATTAATACATGATGCTGGAGGGGTGATATACCCCAGCAGTAGGACAGTGAAGTTGTGTTGAAAGCAAGCTGCTTCTGGTGGGTCTTATTAACAGGTATGGAGAAAAAAGGATTTTCTACTTCAATAGCTGCATACCAGGCACCAGGGATGTGCTAATTTGCTCAAGGAATGAAACCACACCCAGTACATCAGCTGCAGTTGGAGTCACCACCTGGTTAAGTTGATGACAAACCACTGTCATTCTCCAAGATCCATCTGTCTTCTGCACAGGCCACATAGGGGAGTTGAATGGGGAGGTGGTGGGAATCACCACCCTTGCATCTTTCAAGTCCTTCATGGTGGCACAAATCTCTGCAGTCCCTCCAGGAACGCATCTCTGCTTCTGGTTTACTTTCCTAGGTAAAGGCAGTTCTAGTGGCTTCCATTTGGTCTTTCCCACCATAACAGACCTCACTCTGTGAGTCAGGGAGCCAGCGTAGGGCTGGCTTCTGCTGCTAAGTATGTCTATTCCTAGTATGCATTCAGAACTAGGGAAATAACCACGAGATGGTTTTGAGGACGCATTGGACCCACTATGAGACAGACTTGAGTTAAAACTCCATTGATCACCTAACTTCCATAAACCCCTACTCTGACTGGTGGATCACAGTGATATTCTGGGTCTCCTGGATTTAGTGTCAATTCAGAGCCAGTATCCAGAAGTCCTCAAAAGATCTGATTCTTTCCTTTTCCCCAGTGCACAGTTACCTGGATAAATGGCTGCAGGTCCCTTTGGAGAAGGCTGGGAGAAAGATTAACAGTATAAATTTTTAATCGTGTACCAAGGTCTTTCCTCAAGGGGGCCTGGCCTCCCCTTCATCCAGGAGGCTCTCGGTCTGTGAACTAGCTCAAGTCTCAGACTTGATTGAGGAGCCGTAACTCTGTTTTTATGAGTGAGGTTAGACTTTTCTTCACTTGACCTAGTACCTTTATGCTTACAGAGATCAAATAAGAATTTAGTAGGCCTCCTATCTATTTCACTTTTAGGAACACCATCATCAACCAGCCAACACCATAGGTATGTACAAGTCAGACAACTCTGAGTTCTACTTTGACTCTACTGTCCATTATAGTAACCACACTCACCTTGTCTTAGGTGATTGAGTGTCCACTTGGCCTCTGCCACTTCATAATCCAATTATTCCCATTACATTAGGTTTCCAAATTTGGTGACTACAGTTCCCACTGTGAGGTCTGGCCTACAGAGAAGAGTGATCGCAGAGCTCTTCAATGATGCCACGGCTTCCCTCACAAATTTATTCCTCAGTTATAGTGAAAAGTGTCCCTTCTGGATCTACCAGTGTAGATGAGTAGAACTTAAATGACAAATCCACTCTAATATTCCAATTTCCCTAAGCTTTTGAATTCCTTCTTTTACATTAAACCAATGCATGTCCAGTATTTCCAGTTTACTCACAGTAGGCCACTTTTTGGTCTGTGTTTCAGGCAACCAACCAACCAAACTGTTACAGCCCTTTCTAACTCCCAAAGTTGCAACATTAAATACAGAATCTCTCCTTAGTGGGCCCTTATGAATTAATTTGGCTTAATCAAACTTTATGTTCCTTCCACCATGATCTCACACCCTTATATCCATTCCCACACATATATCCCAGTTTTCTGTTTTCGTAAATTAGAAAATTCAAGTAGTTCTTTTGAAGTGTAGTGCACCTTCTCATAGGTCACACTTTGTACCTCACATTTAAGGGTCTGCTGGGTCTTGACTCTAGTATAGTTCTAAAAGCAAAGAGGGGTTGTGGGGGGCCGATCCTGAGGAGAATCAGCATTGTCTAGTAAGGCAACTGCTTCATGGGAGGCCATTACAGTCTCCTTAGGAAATACAGGGTTAATCCCTTCAAATAGAGGTGGAGAGGTCACTTCTGCTAAGAAGAGTGGAGTGGGGAAGGCATTTCTACAGAGGTGGAGAACCTGATTCTACTGGCAAAGAAGATTCATCAGAATTTAGGGGCTCAATGTCCCCAGCTCAGGATAGTCCCACACATCTCCATTCCAACTTTCAGAATCCCATTTCTTCCCCATAAATACCCTCACTTTAACAGTAAGGCCAGGAATTCAATTTGCATTGTAACTCAGCCACTTGCAAGACGGGATTCTTGTTGGGTTTTCAGCATCTCAGCCCTGTAGCTATAGGAAATAGAGTTTCTTTCAGGGCAGACACAGAAGCTTTAAGATCACTTATGTAGCACTTGAGCTGAGAATTTGCGCCCCTAAGCTTACCCTTTTCATTCCCCACTTTGTCCAGTGACATCTTTGTCCAGTGGCATTAGAAGCATTAGCCAATCTCACATTCTCATCAGTTTGACAAAAATGTTTGAATGTATCATAGACATGGTCACTCAGATCTTTGCTTCTTATAGATGTTTGATTAGAAGTATCTAATGTTGATATTTTGTGTATCTCTACTGCCAAATTATGCCATGGACTATCAATGCTCTCTTTCCTACTGGAAATAAAATCATTAGTGTCTTTAAATCTAATCGATTAAAGACCCAATTCCAGACATCTCCAGAACCAATTCAGAAAATTTATCCTTAAGATTCTATTCCTCTAGATCCACTCTTGGTACCAAGATTTGCATTTGCCAGGGTTCACCAGAGAAATAGGACTAATAGGTTCTATTTATATATTAAAGAATTGGCTCATGCAATTATGGAGGCTTGCAAGACCAAAATCTGCAGAGCCAATGTCTCAGTTCAAAGCCCCTTAGGCAGGAGAATTTTTGCTTACTTGGAGGAAGTCAGTCTTTTGTTCTATTCAGGCCTTCAAATGATTGGATGAGGCCCACTCATATGATGGAGGGTACTCAGTTTACCAATTTAATTGTTAATCTCACCAAAAACACCCTCACAGAGACACTCAGAATAATATTTAACCAAATATCTGGGCCCCATGGCCCAGTCAAGTTAGCACATAAAATTAATCATCACTAGCATCTAGGCTTAAACATTGAAGTCACGTATTTTTTACATGTCATTCTCTCACATGCTGGGTCCAGTAACGTCTACCTCTGCCACTCTCCTCTTTCCTCTTCTCATTCCTGCTTCAATAGCACATACCCCTTGCCTAGGCTCTTATAGCAGCCTTGTCATTCTCCTCCCAGCCTCTACTCTGGTTTCTCCAACCCATTTTATAGTTTACTTCATATTATTCTTAAAAGGTAGTTCCAAGTATATCATTCTCCTGCTCAAAACCCTTTGACAGTTACTTACTGACTATCAAACTAATCACACACTCTTTGGCATGAAACTCAAAGAGCCTCCCTACTGTACCTCCATTTCTCTACCCCATATGATCTATACTAGTGTTTCTGACACTTTTTGGTTTCAGGATCCCCACACACTCTTAAAAATTATTAAGGACCCCAAATATATTTTGCTTATATGGGTTATATCTATCAATAGTTTCAATATTAGAAATTAAAACTGAGAAATTTTTAAAACACAGAAATACACAATACTCCTTCCATCATCCCACTTGTCATCAAAATAATGGCATCATCACACATAATGTATAGTTCTGGAAATCCCCACTGCATACTCCTGAAAGAATGATCCTGAAAAAGGCAGACATCATCTTATTGTTATGACAATAGTTTTGACCTTGCAGACTCCCTGAAAGAGTCTCAGGGATCGCTAGGGATCCCCAGAGCATACTTTGGGGAACTGCTCCTCAATATCAAAGTCAAGCAGGACTAGTCTCCATTCCCCTGATTGATCTCACCCATTCCAATCTCCTTGTCTTTACTGAAGCTGCGTCCTCAATCTGAGTTCTGCCTGCCCCACTACCTCTATTCCACGTCAAAAGACTTCTTTCTTCTCCTGTGAAAGAGGAACTTAAATGCCTTCGCCCTTGTGCAGTTTTCCATGATGGGCCACCACCATTCGCGCGTGCGTGTGTGGTGTGTGTGTGTGTGTCCTTCTTTAGAATCTTCAAAGTATTTTGCTTATATCTCTTTTATGGTACTTATAACATTTCTCCATCCATTATTGCTGTTTATGTATTCGTCTTATTCCTTTCTTGTACATACCTATTGTTTTTGCCTTTCCAACACTAATTCCTCGTTCTGACTTCATCATCCTGATTTTACTTTGGGGAACTGCCACTCCCCAAATGTATACAATTTCATGGGATTATCAGTCAAAGAACCCCACTCTTCTCTGGCCAAAGGGTAAACACACCATCCAAACTACACCAGTCAGATATTCAGCCCTGGAATTGTAATTGTGAGCAGTTACTAAATTTAGCTGGTGCCCACTCAACTTGAGAGAAGTGCCTTGAAGAAAGATTGTCCTTTAGGTCCTGCTTCCTGGATTCCCAAAGCTACTTTGCTTCCTGTCCTAGTTGTTCCTGTCTTCTTTCAGTTTTGTAAGCTATCCTGTATCCTTTAAATAAAATATTTTTGTGTCTAACTTAACTATGGTCAGTTTCTGTTGCTTACAACCAAGTAACTCCAATAAGGTAACCCCCTGCCTCAATACACACATATATAAATCCACACACGAGAAAAGGGCAAGTGCAATCTTGCTCCCTAACATCGCACAAACACACACACTACACAAAATAACCACACAAATAATAAGTCACATCAACTTCTATTCCAAAAGAAAAATTCCTTTAAAATGATTTCTTTTCATCCCAGTCTTAATTTAATGTCATCCCTCTCTCTGTGTGGGATGACAATTGAAGATTACTTGGAAGCCAAAACAGGAGGAAAGGGCAGAATTTGGTGCTTCTAATCATGGGTATAGGTATAGGTAGTGAGGACCCAGAACTGCCCTCAGGCAGTCCACTGTCTTGGGGAAGAGATACTTACAATGTGATGTGGTCAGTGATTTACATGCTGGGAAAGTTAAGAGGAAAGTCAGAAAACCCTCACAAAGCAGAAATACGAAGGCTGCAGAGGAGTTTATTAAGCAGAAAAGGAGAGGCTAGACCTTGAAGACCAGGACCATCAAGAACAGAGGCAAAAGCACAAACAAGAAAACAAAACTGAACATCAAAATTTAAAACTTTTGTGCTTCAAAGGACCCTATCAAGAAAGCGAAACAGCAGAAAAGGAGAAAATATTTGCAAATCAAATATCTGACAAGAGACTTATATCTAAAATATTTAGAGGGCCGGCCCAGTGGCGCAGTGCTTAAGTGTTCATGTTCCACTTCAGCGGCCCGGGGTTCGCCAGTTCAAATCCTGGGTACAGACATGGCATCGCTTGGCAAGCCATGCTGTGGTAGGCGTCCCACATATTAAAAAGACATGGGCACGGATGTTAGCTCTGGGCTAGTCTTCCTCAAAAAAAAAACACAAATATATATATATATATAAAGAAATCTTACAACTCAATAATAAAAGACAAATAACCCAATTTAAAATGGGCAAACATATGCCAATCCTTCATATTTCTTTGATCTATGAAAAGAAGAAAATGTTGTTAGATACAGAAGATAAGAGGAAGGAAAGGAAGAAGCCAACACAAAACAATCTTGATCTTCATAAGTAAGAAAAAGGCCAAGGGTACCTCACAGCAGGCAGAGGGAATGGCAGAAGCTGACCCAAGATACAGAGCTGGCTGAAGACAGTGCTGATCTCTTACAGAAGCATATTCAAGTTGCTAATGGCCCAGCCTCCCCATATGTGATCATGTGGATGGATTTTATTTTCTTTCTGCCTTGACATTTAGTCAGATGAGTGAACTACAGCTGAGAAAAAATTCTTACCCAGACCACAAGAGTCATCTCCACTTCCACCAATGCATGGAACAGAAGCCGTGAAACCTATACCTACTTGTATCAGTTCTGCTACAGGTTTGATAGAAATTTGCCTCAGTCACCAACCATGGTCAGAACTCCTATGTTTGTGAGTCCCACTCCCCACACACTTTGTCCACCACTTCTTCCATCTCCCTTGTCAACTTCTTCATTAAACGCTTCAATGACTTCAACTCCTCGCCCACCAGTACTTCCCCCGCCTCCAGCTCCAACTGCTGTTTTGCAAGCTGCAACAGTACCACCACCTCCAGCTCCTCTTCAGATTGTCCCTGGAGTTCTCCATCCAACTCCTTCTCCAACTACACCTCCTCTAGTACAGCCTCTCTACCTGTTGCTAGACCTGTACTGGTATGTGAGACTGTACCAGTTCATCCACTCCCACAAGCTGAAGTCCAGGGGCTGCTTTCACCTCCACCACCTCCCCCTCTGCCTCCACCTCGCATTTGACCATCACCACCTGTCACAGTTACAGCTCTTTGTTCATCTTCCCTCTGGGCTATATCCAACAACACCTACTACTGCCCCAAGTGTCCATGTTCCATTAATGCCTCCATCTCCCCCATCACAAGTTATACCTGTTTCTGAGCCAAAGTGTCACCAATCAATTATACTTGTAATCGGTGATGCCGAGAACGTATTTCTGGAACCAAAACAAAAGGTATTCAGCTATGCAAAGTAGAAGAGCAGTGTGGACAGGGAGCTAAACATGAACACATTAAAAATGATGTTGCCATCATCCTGTCCCCCTGTATTGCTGTGGAACATAGTGATTCAGAAGATGATTCAGAATTTGATGAAGGAGATTAGTTGGAATAAGAAAAATGCATTGATAAATATCACAAAACTGAATGCAAGCATCCCTTGTGGTGCTTGTTCTTTGAAAATTTTTGGACATTCTAGTGCTTCCCTTTCTTTTCCTTGTGATAATCCCTTTCCTCCATAATGTTTTATTCTCAAGAAAATATTAAAATACATTCAAACTAAATGTCTTACAGTGGATTATCAGGTTTTTTCCTGAAGAGACCTAATTTGGTTAAATAAACCACTAAGTATTAAGCATAGAAATCTGTTGTTAGAGTAGCAGATTTAGTTTTTGATATACCTTAATCATCCAATTTGTGTGTTTTAATTTAAAGAAAACCACTGAGATTGAAATCTTGAGGGCAGCTGTACCTATTAATGAGCCTTAGTCTGTTTGCTGATGTTTTAAAAGGAGAAACACTGCCTTGATTATAAGAACAACTCAGAAAGAATATTTAGCTTGTAGTGTTAAATTCTCTTAAGGAAATATTTGAATTTTTAAAAATTATTGTTTTATAGGTTTTAAACACTTACCTTATTTGAATGTTTAGTAATATCCACTTTCCACTTATATACTGTGTGGAACTATTTTGCTTGCTTATAAAAGTTTAACATTTTTCTATGTGAGAAAGGCTGGCTTAAACAGACATGTAACTTACATAACTGTGAAGAATAACAGCCGACTGAATAAACAGTTTGCTTTTTAAAAATAGACAAAAGGCTTGAATACACATTTATCCAAAGAAGAAATACAAATGGCCAATAAGCCCTCGAAAAGATGCTCAATATCCTGAGTTATTAAAGAAATGCAAAGCAAAACCACAGTGAGATACCACTTCAAATCCACTACGATAACTATAGTAAAAAGGTGGATAACAGCCAATGCTGGGGAGGATGTGAAGATATGGGAACCCTCATATATTGCTGTTGGGAATGTAAAGTGGTGCATCCACTTGCGAAAATCATCTGGCAGTTCCTCAAAAAGTTAACCAGAGTAACAATTTGACTGATCAATTCCACTCCTAGGTATATACCCAAGAGAAATTAAAAAGATCTGTTCAAACAAAAATGTGTACACAAAGATTCATAGCAGCATTATTTATAACAGTCAAAAATTGGAAACAACCCAAATGTCCATCAACTGATGACTGGATAAAGAAAACATAGTATATACATAAAATGAAATATTGTTCAGCCATAAAAATGAATAAAGTTCTCATACATGCTACAACATGGATAAACCTTGAAAAGATTACGAAATTGAAATTATAAGATTGAGAATATTATGAACTCAAGAGAACTCAGTGACAAAAGGCCACATATTGCATGATTCCGTCTATATGACATACCCAGAATAGACAAATCTTCAGAGACATGACATAGATTAGTGGTTGCCTGGGACCGGGGAGGGTGGGAGGACTGTGGAGTGGTATATAAAGAATAAGGGATTTCTTTTATGGGTGATGAAAATGTTCTAAAATTGATTATAGCACCATTCTGTGGATACTAAAACCACTGAATTGTATATTTTAAATATGTGAATTATATGGTATGCAAATTATATATAAATAAAGCTGTTAAAAAAAGACAAAAAAGACATTGAGACCTTCAAGATGATGGCTAGCTGACTGTGCAATGAGGAAGAACGGCAGCAAAGAACCTAGAGGTGTAGTTAGGAAGGAGTTTACTCAACTTGGCTGTTATTTCAAGATGAAGAGCTTCTTCTGTATTCTACACACCTGTGGGCAAACAATGGCTCTGTTTTTGAAAATATAGTTTTATTGGAACACAGCCAATGCCCATTAGTTAAGTATTGTCTATGACGGCTTCATGCTAAAATGGAGAGTTGAGTAGTTGCAACCGACATTGTATGATTGGCAAATCCTAAAATATTTATTCATTCATCCTTTACAGGAAAAGTTTGCTAACCCTGCTGTGTGCAGGTTGAAGCCATCGATGGTTTACAGGAAGATGACTCTGGTTGCTGTTTGTAGAGCAGATTTGATGGAGGAGAAACAAGGAGAGATGCTTGCCCCTGGACCCTATGCTTTCTTCTCACAGGCCCTCGGAATTCTGTCTACTGCCTTCTCTTCCTCAGAGCTGTCACTCTCTGCTTGAACCTTCTGCTCTTCTCTCTGCTCAGGGCTATAGAAAGAGAGGCACAGCCCAGCACTCTATTTCCAGCTGTCCTGAGACTAAGGACGCAGACCCTTTAGTTTTGTTGGTTGATTTTTGTTTGTTTGTGTTATTTTTATTTTTAATTGAGATATAACATTATCTTACTTTCAGGTGTACAACATAATGATTCAATATATGTATATATTGTGAAATAATCACCACAATAAGTTGAGTTAACATCCATCACCACACATAATTACAAATTTTTTTTCCTTATGATGAGAATTTTAAGATCTATTTTCTTAGCAACTTTCAAATATACAATAGAGTATTATTAACAATAGTCACCATGTTGTACATGACATTCTCATGACATTTCTTTTATAATTGGAAATTTGTACTTTTTTACCTCCTTCACCCTTTTCACCCACCCACCATGCCCCACCTCTGGCAGCCTCAATTTCTGTATCTGTGAGTTCGTTTCGTTGTTGTTTAAATTCCACGTATAAGTGATATCATACAGTATTTCTCTTTCTCTGACTTATTTCACTCAGCTTAGTGTCCTCAAGGTCCATCCAAGTTGTTGCAAATGGCAGGAATTCCTTCTTTTCTTTTTTTTTCAAAGATTGGCACCTGAGCTAACATCTGTTGCCAATCTTCTTTTTTTTTCTTCTTCTTCTTCTCCCCAGAGCCCTCCAGTACATAGTTGTATATTGTTGTTGTAGGTCCTTCTGGCTCTGCTATGTGGGATGCCACCTCAGCATGGCTTGATGAGCAGTGCCATGTCCACACCCAGGATCTGAACCAGCAAAACACCAGGCTGCCAAAGTGGAGCATGTGAATGTAACCACTTGGCTATGGGGCCAGCCTCTGATTTCCTTCCTTTTTATGGCTGAATAATATTCCATTATTTGCATATGTGTGCCTGTGTATCACATCTTCTTTATCCATTCATCTATCAATGGACACATAGGTTGTTTCCATATTTTGACTATTGTGAATAATGCTGCAGTGAACATGGGAGTGCAGATATCTTCTTGAGTTAATGTTTTCATTTCCTTTGGATAAATACCTAGAAGTAGAATTGCTGCACCCTATGGTAGTTCTGTTTTGAATTTTTTGAGGAACAGAGCACAAGGGTTTGCTTTTCTCCAATTCTTGCCAACACTTGTTATTTCTTGTCTTTTTGATAATAGCCATTCTGACAGGTGTGAGATGGTAGCTCATTGTGATTTTGACTAGTGTTTCCCTGATGATTAGTGATGTTGAGCACTTAGTCATGTAGCCGTTGGCCCTCTGTATGTCTTCTTTGGAAAAATGTCTATTCAGATTCTCTTCCCATTTTTTAATTGGATTAATTTTTGCTGTTGATTCATATGAGGGCTCTTTTGTTTTAAGACTTTTATATATATTATATATAGGATATTATCACTATAAGAAAATAAATAGAGGAGTACCAAAATTCACACATGCAAAGATTCCAGAAATCATGGAAAGCTCTTATTTCTTTGTTTTCTCAGTACCTAACACAGTGCCTGGTGATCAACAAATCTTGAATGAATGGATAAATGAGAGTAGCCACCAGTTTACTATGGAAGTCTCAGTATCTCTTTGTTCTCTTTTGTTTCTGAGGACAGAGTCCATTGGGTCCCTCTCCACCTTTGTACAGAATCTCCAGTTACCCCCTACGCCCTCTAGCACTTTCCAGCTTTCCAAACTGTGTCATGATGCCAGAAGCAAATATGTAAACTAGTAGGCATCCCCAACAGACTCCCTTAAATTTCATAGGAACTTGAGAGAGTGCCCTGTCCTCTCACTGTGGCCTGATTCTCATGGAAGGGTACTCATTCCATAATTTCCTCCCACACTTGGGAATGAATTCACCCTGTGTTCGCTTGTCGCCAGAGGACAGAAACCCAACCCTGATTCTGTACCTAGGTGCGGTCAATGCTATCAAAAGTAAACTCTTTAGTCACAACCCTGATAGGGTGCTACCAGAAAATGAGTTCTTGGATAAGAAAACTGTAGCAACATACAGGCTGCAGCTTTGCCAAGACTATGGCCACACACTCAGTGGTGGGGCCAATGTGACTGGACCTCCACGCTGCCAGTTTACCTGGGTCAGGGTGCTCAGACAGCCTGAATGTGAGCCCTGGGTAAAGTCTCTCTCAGCGAAACCAGGACCTGGTCCCCAACTTCCTCGCCTGGTGATACACCTCTTGCCTTTAAACGTCAACTGTAAGTAACCATAACAGAGAGAGAATGTATTTGTAGCTCTTCCTTTAGTTAGTCTTTTAAAGGAAATGGATTAAAACATTGAAAATAAACTATGTCATTAATTTTGAAAGGGAGTGGGGTTGTTAGCCCCTTAAAAGACAAGAATAAATTTCAGGTCACTTTGACCAATTAGAAAAAATGTTTTTAACTTTTATTTTTTTAATTTTATTTATTTTTTCCTAGCTTAATTGACATATAATTGACATGTTACATGGTGTATGTTCAAGGTGTGCAGAGTGTTAATTTGACACACTTATATAGTGCAAAGTGATTACCACCACAGCGTTACCTACCATCGCCATCATGCCACATAATGACCATTACTTTTTTGTGGTGAGAACATTTAAGATTTACTCTCTTAACAACTTTCAAGTATATAATACATTGTTGTTAACTATAATCACAATGCTGTGCATTAGATCCCAAGAACTTATTCATCCTGTAGCTGAAGATTTTACTCTTTGACCAATATCTTCCCATTTCCACCACCCCCTAGCTTCTGGTAACTACCATTCTACTCTCTGTTTCTGTGAGTTCAGCTTTATTAGATTCCATATATAAGTGGGGTCATACAGTATTTGTCTTTCTCTATCTGACTTATCTCGCTTAATATAATGCCCTCAAGGTCCATCCATGTTGTCACAAATGGCAAAATTTCCTTCTTTCTCATGGTTGAGTAGTATTCCACCATATATATATAGACTATATATATAATGTATATATGTGTGTGTATATATCACATCTCCTTTATCCATTCAACTGTTGATGGACACTTAGGTTGTTTCCATATCTTAGCTATTGTGAATAATGCTGCAATAAACATGGGAGTGCAGATATCTCTTCGATATCCTTTTCTCATTTCCTTTGGATATATACCCAAAAGTTGAATTGCTGGATAATATGGTTGTTCTATTTTTAACTTTTTTTGAGGAAACTCCATACTGTTTTCCATAGTAATTTACATTCCCACCAACACTGCAGGTTCCCTTTTCTCCACATCCTTGCCAACAATTATCTCTTGTCTTTTTGATAATAGCCATTCTGACAGTTGCAAAGTGATATCTCATTATGGTTTTGATTTGTGTTTCCCTTATGATTCAAGATGCTGAGTATCTTTTCATGTGCCTATTGGCCATTTGTATGTCTTCTTTGGAAAAATGTCCATTCAGTTCTTCTGTGAGAGAAATGTTTTTAAAAAGTGATACTGCTCTGGAGCCGACCCAGTGGCCCAGCAGTTAAGTTCACATGTTCCGCTTCAGTGGCCCAGGGTTCACCCGTTCAGATCCCAGGTGCAGACATGGCACCACTTGTCAAGCCATGCTGTGGTAGGCATCCAACAAATAAAGTGAAGGAAGATGGGACGGATGTTAGATCAGGGCCAGTCTTCCTCAGCAAAAAGAGGAGGATTGGCAGCAGATGTTAGCTCAGGACTAATCTTCCTCAAAAAAAGTTGATACTACACCATATTTGGAACTATCAAATTACCCTTTACACCTAAAATATAAGACCACAAGGATGATGAAATAATTTTTCTAGAGCATAAGGTGAATAACCGCTTTAGAGACATGGCCCAGAGTTCCCTCAGACATTTGGGGAGGGACTCCAGAAGTAGGCTGTGCTGTGAGGAAGTAGCTGAGGCCCTTTGCATCCGGAAATCAATTCCGGAGGTCTGACCTCAAAGGAAGTGACCCAGTTTGGGATACTTCTCATGCTGATGCCAGTCTTGCTACTCTACATTCACCAGGAAACAAAGGTCTAAAGGATGGACTTAAAACATAGAGTAGTGTGGTGTTCAAAAACCTGGACTAAGGATGTAGCCTGCAGGCTTCAAATCCTGGTTCTTCTGCTGTATTGTAGAGCAGGGTATTTACCCCTCAAGTGCCTCAGTGTCTTCATACCATGAGACAAAAATAGCAGCCACTCCACAAGGTTCCTGGAGGTCTAAATAAAATAGTAAAAATGTGAAATTATTAGAACTGTGCCAGTCATATAATAAGCCTTATAGTATCTCATCATTAATGTCATAAAAAGAGAGATGTTAATTCAAAGTAGGGAAGCTACTAAACAATGAGCTAAGGTGATTTATTCACCTTACTTCAAAGAACCTCAAAGAACAACATCTGAAAGAACAATAACTATAACAATATATATATATATATATATATATATATATATATATTTTAAAGCCACTCAGATTGGCTGAGGTCCACATCATGCAGAAGTACCTAGAGACAAAATATGGACTAGGTGACCCTGCTGAGTACTTGGACAGCCAAGGACTGTAACAATTTCTGGAGAGAAGGATATGACAGTAGAAAGGCCTGGAAGAACTGAGGCCAATGAAACAGCAATAACAGCCAAGACTCTGTCATTGCCCGCATCAAATGATTAGAGTTCAGAGGTACGATGAGCTGACAAGATTGAAGTCATCCACACTCTACCTGTTCAGATGCACCAACCCAGAATCTGTTCCTGACCTTCTTCCTTCAGTAGTCAGAAATTCTGCCCCTTAAATTACCCTCCACAACCTGGTTCTATGAAATTACCTCACACACTCTGAGGATCTAGTGTAAACCCACCAGATCTATTTGGATATATCACTCCATTCTGTCCATCCTTTGCTTTTGGATGCAGAGCTGAGAAGCACTAAGAAAACAAGAATTTGCTTTGGAGAAAAATATCATTATATTCTTATTACAAAAGAACATAAATTCAGTAGAAAATTTGGAAAATACGGAAAAGTAGAAAGAAAAGAAAATCAACTGCAATTGGATCCTAGCCTCTCATCATCATCAAAACTTTGTATATCCTGACTCTTTTATTTTAGACATTCTGGTGGCTGGGTTGTAGTATTTTTTTTTTTTTTGAGGTCACATTGGTTTATAACGTTATATAAATTTCAGGTGAACATCATTGTATTTCAACATCTGTATAGACTACATCATGTTGACCACCAAAAGTCTATTTACCATCCATCACCATACACATGTGCCCCTTTCCCCCTTGTGCCCTCCCCCCACCCCCTTCCCCTCTGTAACTACCTTTCTGGTCTCTGTATCTATGTGTTTGTCTATCTTGCAGATGTGATCAAAGTCATAAGGTAATTGTCTTTCTCCATATGACTTATTTCACTTAGCATAATACCCTCAAGGTACGTCCATGTTATCACAAATGACAAGATTTTGTCCTTTTATGGCTAAGTAGTATTCCATCATATATATACACCACTTCTTTATCCATTCATCTGTTGGTGGGTATTTGGGTTGCTTCCAAGTCTTGGCTATTCTGAATAATGGTTGTGATTTAATTTAATTTATGTGAATTGATTTATTAATCTATTGATTTAACCTATTTCTCTGGTAATTACTGATGTTAGCATCTTTTCATGTATTTATTGGCCATGTTGTCATTTGTGAAGTACCACTTTGAATCTTTTGCCCATTTTTCTATTGGGTTGTTAGTGTTTTTCTCATGGATTTGTAGGAGTTTTTTATATAATCTGGATAGGAGGTTTCGACAAATATCAGAGTATTTGTGGCGTGACTTTTTACTTTCTTAATGGTGTTTTGGTGAACAGAGTTCTTCATTTTAATTTAATCTAATTTTGTGATTGCTTTCCTTTTGTGGTAGATGCTTGTTTTAGCCTGTTTAATAAAGGTTGACCTTCCCAAAGGTCATAAAAATGTTCTCTCGTGTTTCCTTCTAAAAGTTTTGTTGTTGTTCCTCTCACATTTAGGTCTACAATCCAGCTAGAACTGATTTTTATGCTTGGCATACAATGAGGTGAAAATTCAGGGTTTTTCCAACTGAACATCCAATTGACCCAGCACTATCTATTGGAAAAGTCATGCTTTCCTCTTCATTGCAGGGCCACTGTCATCATAAATCCAATGGCTATCTCTTTGTGGATCTGTTTCTGGACTCTCTATTCTCCCTCATTGGACTATTTGCCTATCCTTGCACAAATACCACACTGTCTTAATTAATGTACTTTCATAATAAATCTTTATATTACATAACTTAAGTTTTCCAGCTTTGTGTTTCTTCAAGATTTTCTTGACCATTTTTGGCCTTTTATATTTCCACATAAATTTTAGAGTCAAGTCTACCCCAGGGAAAAAAATTCTGCTAAGATTTTGATCAGGATTACATTGAATCTATAAATCAATTTGAAAAGAATTGACATCCTTACATTATTAAGTTTTCTAATGTACGAACATGGTATATCCCTCCATTTATTTGAGTATTTTTAACTTTCTGTCAACAAGGTCTTGCAGCTTATAGTGCAGCAGTCTTATACATCTTACATTAGATTTATTCCTGGGTATTTGATGCTTTTGATGTTATTATAAGTTGTATCATTTTAAAATTTTCATTCTTTATTGTTGCTGGGATGTAGTGTAAGTGAGTAAACTGACACAATTGCTTTGGAAAATTGACAATATCTACTAAAGCTGAACATCTTCAAACTCTATGTAGCAAACAAATTTGTTGATCGTCCTCAGATCTCCTAGGATTACTTTTCACCCTTTTGCAACATAATGGAAAAATTAAACAACAAGAATGAACAAATTATTACTACCTGTAACAACATGAATGACTTTCAAAGGCAAAATGTTGAGCAAAAGACAAATACCTACACAGTGTACCTTTATCTTATTTTATTTATATTAGGTTGAACAAAATAGCATCGCCATGTTGAAGGGCAAAAGATATAGATGAGTATCAGCCATTTCATCTGGTTCAACAGAACATAGTGTTCAAAAATAGGCCACACTAAGCAGTAATATTAGAAGTCAGGATCAAGGTTTTTGTTTTGTTTTGTTTTGGTTTTTTGCTGAGGAAGATTCACCCTGAGCTAATATCTGTGCCAATCCTCCTCTATTTTGTATGTGGGTCACCGCCACACCATGGCCACCAACAAATGGTGTAGGACTGCATCCAGGAACTGAACCCAGGTTGCCAAAGCAGGGAATGCCAAACTTAACCACTAGACAACGGGGCCAGCCCCATGGATCAGGGTTACTTTTGAAAGGAGGAAGTGACTAGGAAAATGCACAAAGGACTTCTGGGGTGCTGGTAATATCCAACCTCTGATCTGGGGGCTAATATGCAGGTGTTTTCACTTTGTGAAAATTTATCAAGCTGTACGCTTATTTGAACACCTTTTTGTGTGTATGCTACTTGTGTAATTTACAAAGTTGAAAAACAGGACTCTGCTTGCCTTGGTTATGATTTAGGCACCAATATAATAAATATTAAATACCAAAATAAGTATGAAATAGAATTCACATATCCAGGATTTAAAACAAAATCGCCAAGAAATTTCTCCTTAATTCTTGGAACTCTTATTCAGGTCAAGAATATAAAAAGATGTTGGGATGTGGAAAGAGAGGATTTGAGACAAGATCTCTTCGGAGAGAGCTGTTAGTGTGCTGTGAATCCTCAAACCAGCGCTGACAGGAAGGATAGGTGAGGTGCTCCCTCCTTTGTCTCCAGCCTGAAGAGTATAGACTTCAAGGAGAGTGTGATTGGGGTGCTCTGCAACAGGGGAGCCTTGTGGACTCCAGACTCCAAGCCTCGTTTGGGAAATCTAGGGAACCAGACAGGACTGCCAGGTTGGGATTGCCCTACACACACAAAGGATGTCTGAGTGTTTCCCATGGACCACATGTGGGCCGCATGAGAGAGGCCCAAGGACCACCCAGGACCCCAGGACAGTGAGCCATGAACTGAGAGGAGAGCCGCTGACCAAGAGATCACAAAGGTCCCCACCCATGTTGGAAATTTCCTAACCCCTTACCTCTTCTCCCTTTCCCGTCTTTGACCCAGGTGGGTTCCAAACATGTACCTAGTGAGTGGGAAATGAGCTGGGGTGCACAGAGAGAGCAAAATCCAATCCCATCCTGTTCTCTCAATTCAGGCCTTAGCATGGGAATGGGCAGAAGTCTTAGTTCTGATGAAAATTGAAGACTGATCCAAGTTTAAAGACTAATTATGATGAAACTAAGATAAAATTGTATGTCAATTATACCTCAATTTAAAAAATTCTAATTATGGAGTCACCACTGCTCTGAGTTAGAGGAACAATAGTACCATCAATTAACCAAAAGGGAGCAGAAAAATCATGGGAACTGCCCAAGATCCCATCCAGGGTTAGGATAAGGTTATCTCCACTGAAACAAATGGAAAGAGCATCAGGAGACAGATTACGTTTTGATCACACCTGACAAGTGGTGGTCCCCCAATGCTGAGAGATAACCTGTGGCTAACAAGGAGGTACACACTTTAATGTATAGATTTTTCATACACTTATAGATAAACAAAGCATTTTTTACAAAGATAGAATCATATTGAACACATTATTTTGTAATATGATGTTTCACTCGCTACCTTATCAGAATTTGCTCAATCATTCAATGTCCTAACATGTCTATAAAGCACTACTAGTAATTTGAGAAATCCTAAAAGTGTGTTGGCACTATCCAAACACCAGGTGAATTATTGGTCATGTGGCTGCTTTTCTCTGCCTTAGAAGGGTACAATTATCATCACGTCAGGGACAGCAAGGATTCAGAAATCTGCACAGAAAGTCCTCAGTTAAAAATCAAATGTGCTCCAGAGTTTCCTTCAGACTTCTGAAACTTGGAAGACATTTTCCCAAGAAACAATGTTAAAATAAGTACAGGTTCCCAAGGCTAGGACAAAAACCACAGTTAACTCATAAACATCATGCATTCTAAATGAATCAAAGGAAAAACACAATACTACTGCAAAACTAGGTATTAAACAAAATAAGAGACAACTACATTTATCTCGAATGTCAATGCCTTAGGACAAAGAGCTAATTTAGTTGGAAGAAATGGTAAACAAAGTTGAAAGCTTTTACAGAAATTTTGAAAAAGACTTCTGGCTATTTTTTCAGAGCTTTAAAAGTTGATATTAGCATGTTATGAGTTGAATTGTGTTCCCCAGCAAAGATGCTGAAGACCTAACCCCAGTACCTGTGGATATGACCTTACCTGGAAATCGATCTTTGCCGATGATCGAGTTAAATTGAGGTTAATGATGGTGGGCCCTAATGCAATATGACTGGTGTCCTTATGAAAAGGGTAAATTTGAACACAGACACATACAGGGTGAAAACCATGTGAATATGAAGGCAGAGATCAAGGTGATGCATCTATAAGCCTAGGAACACCAGAGATCATCGGCAGCCACCAGAAGCTGAGGAGAGGCCTGGAGCAGATTCTCCCTCACAGCTTTGGAGGGAACCAACCCTGCCCACACCTTGATCTTAGACTTTTAGCCTCCGGAACTGTGAGGCAATACATTTCTGTTGTTTAAGCCACCTTTGGTGGTACTTTGGTATAACAACCCTAGGAAATTAAGACAGCAGTTCTTCATTCTTTCTAACTTTGCTTCACATCTCAGAGCTTCTCCTTTCCTTAACACAATACGTCATTTCCCCGTACCTACAGCCATCAGCCAAGGCTGTAGGGACTGGGCCAGCAAATGGAAGGGAGAGAAGCAGAAACTGAAAGAAAGGAGATAAGTGAAGGAGAGAGAAAGATTTGATCCATCTTTCCCAAGGTGACTGGGAAAGAACTGGACAAGGAAAAGGAGGGCAGATTTAAAGCAAGTGAGCTATGTGAGAAAAATGGTCTGAGTAACGTAGTTAAGTGAATTGTATGTAGATGGTCCAAAATAGAAGAAAAAACAGAGGAGGGGACAGAGGGGGACAACGCTGAGCTGGCTTCCCAGTCTATCAGCAACATCTGAGACCTAACAAAGCAGTCAGAGTTTTGCCCCAGTCAGCACAATGGCTGCTGCCAGAAACAGTTCCTCTCCTCACTGGCGGCTGGGTCAGAGTGCCTGTGGGGTTGACCAATAATACAAAGTTCCCCCAAGGAGATGCAGCTCTGAACTCCCAGGAAAAGAGGAACAGGTGCTGAGTCAGATGGGGAGAGACCTTTGTTCTTAGCCCTCCTCAGAGCCAGCTCCCTGGGAAAACAAACACCATCCCCTTTGTGCCAGTGGCAGTAGGCAATTCGCCACTCCTCCCAACTGTAAACCCCATCAGATCTCTCAAGAAGCTCTTGAAGGATTCAAGGAGGCAATGGCAGCTTTGGTCTCTCTGGTAGAAAGAAGCTGCTGTAGAGAATTTCTTCTAACTCCAAAGTGAGCCGTCTTTACCTGGTTCTGAGAAATTTCCAAAGAGGAACACTGAATCTATATGAAGGAAAAATCAATGTGGATGGTACTTACACATAAACCAGGGCCAGGACTAGTGAGGCAACCATGGGGCACAAAATGAAAAAAGCACTCACTCACTGGTAAGGGCACAACCCTGGGAGTGAGAGTTTCCTTACGCTTTGCACTCTAGCACCTCATTTGCCTACCCTGGTCCCTGTCCTGATGTAAATTAAAGTTTTTGTTGATTCATTTATCTATTCAATAAATGTCTCATCAATCCAGCTGAATGGGTAAATAGTGAAAAACTACTATCCTGCTAGGTAGTCTTCTTGGGTTCCTGAACCCTATTTCAATGTGTATGGGGGAAGTTTTCCCATACCTCCAACAATTCTTGGATACCAGCTGGGTGTCCTAGATTTCAACCCAGTTCTGACACTATCTACATGAAGATAGACTCAGTTCCCACAGATTAAGGGTTCAGTTGTACAAAACAGGCCCCCAAGCCACTTCAGATGCCAGTCACAAGTCCAGGTTGTCACGTGGGCTTCTGACCAAATGATATAAATCAGAGGTTCCCATGACCTCCTCTCAGGTTCAATTAACTTGCTAGAGTGGCTCAAAGAACTCAGAGAAACATTTTACTTACTATATCATCAGTCTATTATAAAAGGATGTAACTCAGGAACAGCCAGATGGAAGAGATGCATAAGGCAAGGTATGAGGAAAGGGCATGGAGCTTCCAAGCTCTCTGAGCTCACCACTCTTGCCAAACTCCAAGTGTTCACCAACCCAGAAGCTCTCCAAACACTGTCCGTTTGGTTTTTTATGGAGGCTTCATTACATAGGCATGGCTGATTAAATCATTGACCTTGGGTGATTGAACTCAATCCCAAGCCCCTCTCCCCTCCCCAGAGGTCAGGGGGTTGGACTGAAAGTTACAACCTTCTAATCCCATGGTCCCTCCACTGGCAACCAATCTCCATCCTTGGGTGCTTTCCAAGGCATCCTATCAACATAACAAAAGACACCTTTATCACTCTCAACACTGGAAATTCCAAGGGTTTTAGGAGCTGTCTGTCAGAAACAGGGATGAAGCCAAAATAGATATTTACTATAAATGACAACATCACAGTAGCCCATTCTGATTGGGAGAAAAGACATATTCATAAAAAATGATATAAAGTAGACATTAGAGCTGGTCCTCATGTAAGTCCCAATATTACAGCTAAGACAGTTGAGCCCTGGAGGATAAGTGATTTGCTCATTAAAGTAAAAAAGGAAAATTGCTGTACAAGAAAGGCGAGTAAATCATATGGACCACACATTATATTCAATTTACATAAAATGTCCACAATAAGCAAATCGATAGACACAAAGTAGATTAGTGGTGGCCTAAAGCTGGGGGCATAGGAGGTATGGGGGTGACTGTTAATGGGTATGGGATTTTTTTTATGGGGTAATGTGTAGACCAAGGAAAAATCTCAGCAATTTAAACAGCAGATATTTGTTTGGGCAATTAGAATTGTAATTCGGGAGACAGAGACTCAGATAGAAACCCAAAAGATGGTCTGCTAGGGAGTAAAAGTCAGGGACTTTTGAATGCAAAGACGGGAGGTTGTATTACAAAGAATTTAAATTTCAGCTGGAGGCAGAAGAGCTAGTCTTGGTTAAACATTGATTCACTACTGATTCCACCTTCAGAGAGTCCATGATCCTCAGCCTTTGTGATCAGGATGCCAGTTCTCCTGATGACTTCTTAACTAATTGCTTGTAAAACAATTGCCCTTTCGGCCCAGTCCAAAGGTTTGACCGAGTCTGAAGGTCCAGACAGCAAGGCAATTTCTCTGGAAAGGCAGCTCCGACTGCATTTAAAACACCTCCACTATAGTCAATTTTGACAGATGAAAATGTTCTAAAATTGATTGTGGTGATGGTTACACAACTCTGTGAATATACTGAAAACCATTGAACTGTACACTTTAAATGAGTGAATTGTATAATACATGAATTAGATTTCAACAAAACTGTTATTTTAAAAAAGCATATGGCTTCACAGTAGAAGTGTTTTCAGGTGGAACTTAAAAAAGGCTCCAAGGAAATGCTAAAGCTAAAGCATTGACTCTTTATGGAACTGGATTGAGAGCATTTTTGGCAGGAGAACAAGAGCGAAGCAGGGAAGCAGGAATTATGGGATGCATACAGAAGATAGTAAGTTATTCAGTTGAGCTAGTATTTGAGGTCCATGGAGGGCACTGTGTCATGTTAAAGATGGCCTTGAATTCCAGTCAAAAGCATCCAAACTTTGGCCCATAAACAAACAGGGGCTAACTTGATGTGAGCTGATGAAAATTTATATGCTAAGTGCATGAGAAACCAGAAAGGAAGAGGCCAGAGAAGAGAAGATATGCTAGAAAGTTCTGCAATGTTGCAGTTCATGTGTGAATGTGGAGGAAGCAGATGTGAGCAGTAAGTTACTAACTGTAAATTCTGTGGTCAAAAGGACTGTGGGTTTACTCGCTGTTTACAGTTGCACTCAGTAAATATATTTTGTTAACCTAAAGATAAAGAGCCAAAATGAGAGGCAGAGAGGCATTTATTTTGGTATCAAAGGACTGCAATTCAAGTAGAATTCAAATAGAAACCCAAATAGTGTCCCTGCTAGGGAGTAAAAATCAGGGGCTTTTACAGGCAAAGAAGAGAGGTTTGTATTACAAAGAATGTTACTGAGGGTTGGCAGCAGAAAGCTAATCTTGGCTAACAAATTGACTGCTAAGTCCAGCTAGAGGGAGGCAAAAGTCCATCACTGTGATGAGCACTGTGATGTGGTTTCTCGCAGCATTACTCAGTTCCAAAGTTCATGTTCTGCCCCATGAGGACGTGCACAAGACCCATTTCCTTCGTGGCTCCCCAGCTCCAATTTAAAGCTCTTGGACATAAGTGACTCTGTTTTGCTTCACATTTCACAATGTTAAATTAATAAATGACACTGTTAAGTGGGGGGCGTTCCCCCTCCTTAGTCCAAGGTGATGTTTCAGATGTGGACGATGGTGATATCGTGACCAGACAAGGAGCACGGAGCACACAGATAGCGGAGGTGGGGAGAGATGCTACATGCAGTGCAGGACACTCTGATACTGCCAGACTCCTCAGCAGGCAGTTGGGAATCAGGGACTTTATAGAAAAAGATTGTGAGTCAATGCTCAGAACTTGTGAGTTCACCAAATGTTGCTGAGAGTTGACAGGACTGGAATAAGTGAAATTATCCGAGAGAAGAGAGCAGAAAGAAGAAAAATGGATTGAGATTTAAAGAAAAAAATCTTTTGAAAACAGGAGGAAGAGGTGTCAGTGAAGAAGCATCATGGGAACAGATTCAAAGAAGCCAAGAGAAGCTTTGGTAGGAATGGCAGCTGGGGTACACGGTTATGCTTAATTCCAGAAAGAAAAGCAGTGGGTTATGAGTGTGAGGGACTGGAATTGACCACTCCAAGATATGTCTCTTTGACATGAGGATTATTTGGGGCTGGCTACTTTTTAAAAAAAAACTGCAGGGGCCGGCTCCGTGGCCGAGTGGTTAAGTTCGCGTGCTCCGCTGCAGTGGCCCAGGGTTCGGATCCCGGGCGCAGACGTGGCACCGCTCGTCAGGCCATGTTGAGGTAGCGTCCCACATCCCACAACTAGAAGGACCTGCAACTAAGATATACAACTGTGTACGGGGGGGGGGGTTGGGGAGATAAAACAGAAAAAAAAAACTGCAGACAGGAAAACTCTTTCTACTCTGAAAAGTAGAATTTACTTACCCTTTGTTAAGATACGTTTATATTTGTAAAGGAAATCTCCATCTGTAAAGGTGTCTCCCTCTCTGTACCAGGAAGAAGGGGGGATGAACTTATCTCTAGAAACTCTTAATCAATGTGGAAGGCAAGGACTTAAATCTGCATAATAACCTTATCCTTATTTACTGTACTTTTTGGTAACCTCCCATGATGACTCCTCCCATCCCCAACATCCTCCTTTGTCTTTACCTGAGGGTGGTATTTAAGGGGAGAACTTCCACTATTTTGGCAAGTTGCTCAGTTTGCCTGAGCCTCTCCCATGTATACATGTTATAAAGCTTTGTTTAGTTTTCTCCTGTTATTCAATCTCATGTGAATTCATTCGTTCTCCGGGCAGAAGAACACAGAGCGAGTAGAGGAAATGTCTTCCTCCCCTACATGAGCAAGGTAGGGTGTTGGCAGAACTGTTAACAGTTCAGAGATTTTTTTTTGTAAAGACTGGCACTTGAGCTAACATCTGTTACCAATCTTCTTTTTATTTTATTTTATTTTTTTCTCCCCAAAGCCCCCCAGTATATAGTTGTATATTCTAGTCGTGAGTGCCTCTGGTTGTGCTATGTGGGATGCCGCCTCAGCATGGCCAGATGAGTGGTGACATGTCCACGCCCAGGATCTGAACCAGCAAAACCCTGGGCCACTGAAGTGGAGCACACTAACTTAACCACTCAGCCACAGGGCCGGCCCCCCAGAGATTGTTTAATACAGTGATCATTTTGATTTCCCAGGTAGCCAAGAAAACTAGGAAATGTAATCTTCCTCCATGAAAGTATATCCTCTGTAGGACAAAGCAAGGTACAAATAAATACACACCTGGGCTCTAGAATTTTGTTCTGTCCTCTCTGCATTTAGGTTTGGATGAATACAGTTTGGGGAGAAAGGCAAGAAGAACCAACATTTTTAAGCACTAACTATGTGCTAGGCAAGGTGTTTTCATTAACATTGCTGTTTTTAATCTTAAAACATCAATTCGAGACAGGAACTGTCTATGTCATAAATGTAGAAAGTGAGTCAAGCAAGGAGCCAAGAACAGAAAGCAGAACACCAAAGGAGCAGGAGCCCATTTGGGGCTGGATGCATCTGGCCCTGCAGCCACTTCCCATGTTCCCACAAGCCCAGCTGTTTTAGATTCTCTCCATACAGAGGAACCACAGCAGCACAAGAGCCAAGGTCTGCTGAAGAGCTCAGTTATGGGTGTGCACAGATGTTGGGCATGAACCCAGAGAAAGGAACAGTGTTCTCCTCCAAACAGCCCTCGAGTTTGCATAAACTCAAGGGAGCTGAGGTTTGCAGAATGACTAAGGCCACATTTGAGTGATCATTTACAGTTCCTCCTCCTCAGGCTGGGTCAGAGGGTTTGTTTCTGCTCAGTAGCAATTCTTCCAGAATGGCTCCAACTTACCACACTGACACCAAGAGCCCCACAAAGAGCCTTTCCCTGCTGAAGGTCCCATGTGCCTCTGACACGGTGGTATTTGAGCCTCTGCAATTGCCATCCCAAGAGAACACTGCCCTGCTTCCTTGGAATGCACTTTCTGTGCTCACTGACCCTTGGCCAGGCCTTTGGGCTGCTAATTTTCAGCTGGAGCTTGAAGGTAAGAATATGGTTTAAAAGAAATCCTTTACTTAACTCATTACTTTAATCTTTACTACAGTAATGTAGGTGCTGCTGTATAGGTAAGACTGATTAACTCAAGCTGGAAAATATTTTAAGGAACCTAAGATAAAAGATATTTGTAATGAACAGACATAGCCTAACAATGTTAGACCTAGAAATTCAGGGGCCTGAGGCAAAAATCTCCAAAAGCTCCCTCTCTCATAATACCATCTCTTTCTCACCCTGATCTCTTCCCCAAATACCCTCTCTCCCTTCTCCTCCTCCCCAACGAGCTCTACTTCTCTGCCTGTGACTAGTTCTCCCCAAAAGGGCTCTCCATTCATCCCAGCCATTGCCTAAGACAAATGCTGGGCCTGCAAAGAGGACTGGATCAGATCCCCATGCTTCAAGGGGCTTGACATGTACAAGTAATTGTTGGACAGTAGAGTAAAAACTATAAAATTCACAAAACACTATAGGGTTCCATGTGAGGGAATGATTATTTCTGTCCGTGGAGTCAGGGACAGTTTCACAAAGGAGGCAAACATAATCTGATCTGACCTGATGTGAAAGGGTGAAAAAGCTTACAGTCGGTTACTCAAGTGGTGATTTTTGTGCCTGTAAAAGTCAAAACTCTTCCTCTGTTTCTTCTTTATACCACTCACTCACTACTCATAGAATACTTCTGTGACCAGATGTTGGAGAGAACGAGGATTCCAACACCAAGAAAGTCTCAGATTCTCCAGACAGCAGTTGAGTGTCCCAAAATTTAACTCAATTCTGACACTATCCACTCAGAGATAGCATCAGATCCCACAGGTTAAGGGCTCAGTCCTACAAGACTGCACTCCCCACCCCAGACACCAATTGCAAGTCCAATTGAAAGTCCTCTGCTTCTGACAGACCTCCTTGAGACTAGAGGTTCCCAAGACTCTTTTTTCAGTTTAATTAATTTGTTAGAGCAGCACACAGGACTCAGGAAAACATTTTACTTACTGTATTACTGATTTATTATAAAGGATATAACTCAGGAACAGCCAGACTGAAGTGATGCATAGAGCAAAGTATGTGAGAAGAGGCACAAAGCTTCCATGCCCTCTCCAGATTGCTACCCTCCAAGCACCTCTACATGTTTGTGACCACACAAAGTTGGGGTTCTGTTGCCCAAGGTGTATAAAGAGCCAATTCTTACAGCATGGGATTTTGAGAAAAGAATACAGATTTATTGTGAGATTGATGTGCAAGGAGACAGGTGGTATATGGTCTCAGATTTGTCTCCATGATCTAGGTCTTGGGGCAAAATTTATGGGATGAAAGGCAGGGCAGTCTAAAGTGTCTAGATAGATGATGAGACATAAGGAGAAGTGAGGTAACTGATGATCTGTGCAAGCATAATCAAGCTTCATGGCTCTTCATAGGATGCATGTTCACAAAATGGTGGTGTTAGTATGAGGGTGGAGTTTTCAGTCCCTTATGTCAAAAGGATCACTTATTGGGCATTTCTACAGGCCCATTTAATGGGTTAATGGTCTCAACTGGCCTGAACTGGACAAGGGCTCGTTTTTATGCTCCTGAAAAACCACTCTTGTTACTCTGTTGATAAGATGGGGTCAGTTGAAATGGTCCTAGAGGGCCCATGGTTACAAACCACCCCCCTTTTTGTTGTTCATTCTTCACTGTTGAGGGAAATGAGTGACAACCATTCTAGCTGCTTCCCACTGGTAAAGGGCTTAGGTTGTTGCCTCTCATGGAACTAGTCTCTTGGTAAGGCAGTGATGCAGGTGGGCTCCCAAAGTTAGGCCTATAATGTGTAAGCAAGTAACCAGGTATTTAATAAGTATTTATAGATAAACAGAAAGAAAAACAAGTGTAATTGTTGGAGCAAATTATAAACCAGTTTCTGAGCCCAGGGGACAGTCAGTCAAGATTTCTAGACAACAGGGTCAAAGCATCTTTTCCAGCTTGAAATGTCTCTGATGATGTCATCCAGTGTTCAGATATCTTTCTGAGTGGCTTACACAGCAACAGGCATGAATCTCTCTTAAGTTTATATCAAGCTGTCCAACTTCAGTTTGCAGGGTTTCAGGAAAAAGTGTCATTTTAATTCTCAATGATTCCAAATGGAAATAAATTGAAAATGTTAGTTTGGAGATTTGTAGCCAGATATTTGAGGGGACTAGAAGAATTCAGGATCCAGTCCAGTTTACAGGTAGAAAATAAAATCTCCATAGATAATTAACAGAACTAGAATCTAATATCCACAAATCTGTATTATAGTTTCTATTGAAACATAATTTTTCTCTCTAAAATCATCATTTTTACCAAAGAGAGCCAAATTAAGACTAATTGATTGGCAAAATAATTCTAGTTTCAGCAAACTTGACCCAATTATTTACATAAGCACAGCAAGAATAGCAATTGGTCACATAGGCTGTTTAAAATCTGCTTTGCTGGAACTTTTTATAAGGAACTTCAGATTAAACTTTCAAGGCGTCTCAAGGCCAGGAAAGCCAAGCCAAGGACTAGTCATCAGGCTCTACCTGAAATACATATAGATTTGGGTGAATTCTTCTCTACTTGAGGTCCCCAAAATATCCTGAGGTTCTTGCACCTGCCAGGGAAGTGAACTTCTTTACTCACCTGGTAAGTTTGCTGGGAACCTTGTAAGCAAGGTACCAGGCCAATATTTCCAAGTGGCTTTATTTGTTCCATAAAGTCAATCCTTGTTAAAGTTGTCTGGTCTTGCATATTTCTCTCAAATATGACATTCCAGTCAAAGCCTTGGTAATATAACCAATGTTTCCAATTTTGTCCTGCTATAAGAAGATCAGATTCTTAGTGAATTTATACAAATAACTATAGTGCCATGAAAATAAGAATACTTACTCATCAACGAGTTTCCAAATTGTGGAGGGATCAGGCATGGAGGAAAAAATAAATATTTCAATTCTGCTTACAAATGCATAATTTACCAAATTGCTATAAGTCATAGTTAGCTTAAGAGAAAAGAGGAAAATGTTTCCTTAAATCTGGAAAAATAAGACATTTTGAAAATCAGCAACATTTCAAACAAAAAGTCATAAAAATTATAATCATCCTCATCAGTTCATTCAGTCCCATGTAACCAACTCTTTATCTTGATCTTCTATTAGCAGTTTTATGAGGTCATCAGTTTCTCCAGTAGAGTTCTGTAATTTCTTACCCAGCTCAGTTTTATAATCTGAAAGTTTATCAGAAACTTGTATTCTAGAGTAAGAGTCAGAATCCTTTCCATGAATCTCTCCGAAGATGAAATACATCTGCAAAAACATCAGAGTAAAACAACAACTGTTTGCAAATGACAAAAGACTCAAAAATGGCAATTTACAAAGAAACTTGGTTATTTCTGTGACATACAATGCTTTAAAATAATAACTTAGAATTATGACTGACAACCAGGACAGATCAGAATTTTAGGAATGTTGCAAATTTTTTAAAACATTTATACCAATAACATCCACCCACATAACATAACCTAGGAAGGTTTATCATCATTTATTTGACAATGCTTCCCATGTAATTTAACATATGAAATAAGCCTAATTAGTTTAATATCTTCCTCTTTATAGGAAGAGAGAATAAATTCTTTGAGAAGTCTCAGATGAAGTTTGTCAAAAATATCAAAAGATTTTAAAACACTTGGTCAAATAGGATCATAGCTCACTGTGAAATCATGCTTAGTTATCCATTTAACCAAAATGACAGCATAAGATGTTTGTAGGGAAGGAAGACAATTCCTCTACCCTCTGGGCCCTTCTGGCTGGCCTAAGAATTAAATTGACGAGAGAGAGAATAATAGGAGAAAATCAAACAAAGCTTTACAACATGTGTACATGGGAAAAACCCAGGAAAGCTGAGTAACTCACCAGAAAGTCCAAAGCCATTGCCTTAATTAGCATCTTTAGCTAAGAACAAAGGAGGATGCTGAGGGTAGTGGTTTGAGACTTCAAAGGGGAGAAGGCAATTTACATGGGGATGCAAATGGAAATGTTTGTTACAAAAGTATTTGCTGGGCTGGCTATAGACAATGTTATGTTATGCTATTAGCTCCTTCCTGGAACAGGCCTTCTATCTTAAATTCTTTTAGGCAGTTGGGGGAAGGCCAAAGTTTCTTTCAGAGTCTTTGTTCTTAAAAATAATCAAGCCAAAGAGACACATTTTGAGGTGGCCCATTCTGATCCCCCACACAGTAAAGGCAAACACAGAGAATTAAACAGTTTTTAAAAACATTAATAGAGAGACCTCATCATTTTGAACATAGGAAATTATTATGACAAAATAGAATTTCTGTCACTCAGGTAGATTTACTCAAAATAAAGAAAAATTTTTTATAATGTCTTTATCAAGAGCAGACTAGAATTTTAAGTAAATTATCCTTTTAAAAGAGAGGAAGACCAAATTCTAATTTTGTACCGTCTTACACATCTTACTTTTGATATCAAAATTCATTTGCTTAATTAAATTCATTTTAATCTTAGCCAACTTGACCATGCATAGTTTTTCCTCAGAGTTCTTCTCCCACAAACCTTCTATAACTTTCTTTTTACATCCAGAATTTGTCCTATGCTTTCTTTCCTTTCTAGTATTTTAGGACAAATTTATCTTTCTTAACAAAACAAACAAAAATATCTCTATTTTTTATACTTTCTTTACTAAAAATATACATCTTACTTTCTTTGAATGCAAAGATGCTTCCCTTATTAATTTTAATAGCTTTAATCACATATATTAACCAGAATTTTAACCCCTATAAACCTTAATTTTTAATGAAAACTAAGAAGTAAGCAACTATGAACTGTCTTTTACGTTAGCATTCTGTGGCTTGGCAAGTTTATAAATACTTTTCATAGCCTCTAGAAACATGCTACTTCATAGAATAATTTTTTAATAAAATACAAGACATGTTTACTAATAGACCCAGACATCTTTTGATTTCTCTGTAATAAGAAGCCAAAAGTAGATAAACTTATATTTAGCAATGATGTCTAATATTTTATCTTATTTGGAAATGATCTAGATTCAATGAATTTTCCATCATTTAATTTAACCTGGCAAAACTTCAAAGTTTCAAGTTACCAGGAGATTTTGGAAGTTATTTTAATTATACATGCTGTAAAGTATAATTATTGTTTAAAACTTTGCCCAAACACTTTATCTTACTTATATCTATTTAGTTTACTCATTTCCAATAGTTATGTTTAGATTTCCTACAAAAACTTCATGAGACATCAGACGAAATCAGCTATCATTCTAAGCTATTATCTCTGCTGACAAATTTTGTAGCAGAGAAAATATAAGCTTATCTGACTAATAAACCCAGGTAGAATGAAGGGTGCATGTTTGTATCATATCCAATGCTGACAACTCTGAAGACATGTTTATTTTAATCAAACAAAAAAACTTAAATAAGCTTCCATTTACCAAAGATTATTTTATATCATGCTAACTTGAAAAAGATTTGGTTAGTTTTTATTACATTTGGAAATAATTTATATAAGCACTTACTTTAAGTCAATTGGCTAGGACTCTTTTAGAAATCATATCATCTGATGGTAAGATATCACACACATATAACATACTTATGAGACAAGTACACAAAGACTCCACAGCTGTTGCTTTAAAATTATTGCCATGAATCAGGTACAGTAATATAAGGTTCACTAGTTATGAAAGAATAATTGAATCTAAATTTTGTTTTAAGCTCTTTCTACTAATATTTGTGGAGAAGACAGTCTAGATGCTAGATTTTGGGCAAGAGTGCTCTTATGGCCATTTGTCTTTCCTTTTTTACTTTTTTTTCCTTCAGTCTTAGAAATTGGTGATGGGCTATATAACAGTCCCCGGAGAGATTACACACTTTTTGAGATAAGGGAAATGGGTGGACTCTGAATCTAGAGCTTCATTTTGAGTTTTTCTAAGATTTTCTTAAGGACAGTTGCTCTTACTTCCTCAGATATTGGGGTTGTAACTTAAATGACATTATAGGTTGATCTACCTGTCCAACTATATCATCCCTAATTCACTTCTTTCCCTCTGAGTGCTTAGTTTTATTTTAGCTTAGAGAATAAGTTGCCCCAAAAATTCCTATCAGCTATTTATATCAGCTTCCAGTTTGGCCAAATTGCTGATTGTAAGTTGCTAAATGCTTTCAAATATCTTGTCAGGTTTCAGCCAGGATGAGCAGTAACTATACCTGGCAGTATTGAGCAACTCTATTAATCTTTAATGTAGCAGTTTCCCAGAAAATCTCTCTGAGTCTCATTATCTCTGGGAGTAGATTACATGGGTGTCTATAAAGCCATGACCTAATATGCTTTTCTTTTGAGTACCTTTTATAACTTAATTTTCTATTAGCTTCTTGCAACACAACTTTTAATAAGGTTATTTTGGAATTTTGAAGTTTTCACTTTTAAGTGCACTCTTAAATGTTCTTATCTAATCAGAACATTCCTTCTAACGGCCAATGTAATTCACCTGAGGTGACGGCAGTTTGGTAGGACCCTTAGCCACAAAAGGGAGTGCCACTCACATTTCTCTCCAACCACCTGTGACCACAAAATGGGGTGCCACCACATTTTTGTCCAACAGTATTTTTGGGACCCCCCTGAACTTTACAATTACCAAGCCAAGCCCTTAGGACACAAAACAAGCTTAGTAAGATTTTGAAGTTCTTTGTAAATATTTACAGCTTCTGGAACCTTTAGATTTTGCTCAATTATGCTGGAAGTTGGAGCACTTGGTTCTTTAAAGATTAAAGATTTTCCTTGTTCCTCGGTTTGGAGGCTCAAAAAGAGCCCAAAGTGGCCACTGTAAATTTAAATTATCCTGGATTATCTTGACAGCCATTTACAGTTATTCCCATTTCAGGGGGCTTTTTCCAAGGTGGTCTCAACAAACAAGGTAGTTTCGAAAGAGAATTTGCTATGGTCACTGAGAAACTCAGTCCCCAAACAGCCAACTCTCACAAATAAAATAATCAGATGTAGACAAACATGAACAGACACAGAATCAGTATTCTTGGACTCTAACCAAGGGTTTTCTGGGATACTAACCCAGAATTTGGGATTCTAACCCATTCTCTTGAGCGTCCCAGCAGCTATAGCCCTTTTATATTGTTTCCCTTGGAGTGGGACTCTAACCCACAATTCTGACAATACTATTAGACAATTTAGGCACAGGTATGTTTTTACAAGGTCACTCTCCCAAAAGACATCTGATCCAGGCACTGTTTCTTCTTTCAAAAGGAAAAAGAGCACCATGGGGCCTGGGGCACCATGGCAGGAAATGGGAATCCAATCAGCTGAGCCTCTAGACAAAATTGTCTGGGCAGCTACTTAGGGTCAGGGAAAAGACCCCACACCTCCCTGGGGGCTCCAGAGCCTTGGGTGGGCAGCCATAGCACCTAGTCCCTTCATGGTTGCCAAAATTGTTACCACACAAAGTTTGGATTCTCCTGCCCAATGTGCGTAAAGAGCCAAGTATTATGGTATCAGCTTTTGAGAAAAGAATACAGATTGATTGCAAGATCAATCTGCAAGGAGACAGGAGGCAAACACTCTCAGATGTGTCTCCCCAATCCAGGCCTTGGGGCAAAATTTATCAGATGTTTGGCAGGGTGGTCTGAAGTGTGAAGATAGATGATTGGAGGTAAGGAGACGAGAGGTAATCAATGATCTGTGAAAGCATAGTCAAGCTTCATGGGTCTTTGTAAGATTCATGTTCATAAAATGATGGTGTTAGTATGATCTGTGGGTGGAATTTTCAGCCCTTTGATGTCAAAACAGTCACTTACCGGGCATTTGTGCAGGCCAATTTGATGGGTTGGTGGTCTCAACCAGCCTGAAATGGACAAGGGTCAATTTTCACTTCCTGAAAAACCACTCTTAATTACTCTGTGATCAGTTGATCTGGTTCTAGAGGGCCCATGGTTACATGTTCACCAACCCAGAAGCTCTCCAAACCCCATACATTTGGGATTTATCTGGAGGCTTCATGATTGATTAAATCATTGGCCACTGTGACTGGTTCAATCCCCAGCCCTTCTTCCCTCCCCAAAGATGGGGAAGGGGTGGGAGGAGCTGAAAATTCTGACCCTCTCATTACATGGTTGGTTCCCTTGGCAATGAGCTCTCAACATGTGATTGTTGAGGGGCCTTCCAAACATCTTGTTAACATAAACTCAGATATGATTGAAAGTGTTTAGTTACAAAAGCACCATTTCACCTTATCACTCTGAAGCTATTTCAGGAACTGAAGACAAAAGAAAATATTAAAACAAAGGATGCCCCTATTACTCTAACCACTTAAGAAATTACAAAGGTTTTGGGAGCTGTGGGCCAGGAGATCTGGACAAAAACCAAGATATATTTTTCTTATTATAAATCACATTAGCACAGTGCCCCTCTCTCCAAGGGTGAAGACGATGCACTAATGTGGCCCAGCAATGAGGGACCTAGGGGGAAAGGGAGAGGTCATAATGATTGGAATTCCTCCTGTGAGAACTGCTAGACCCTATGGTCCCACCACATTGCCCTGTTGCCTTGACTATCCTTCCCAAGCACGTCTTCCCTTCAGCTAGGTCTAATCATGCCCCCCATGGGCCTCTAACACAGAGCAGTACAGTGGAAACTATATTCCATGAGCCAGTTAAATTATTTAACCCCCCAGGTCTTCGGAAGCAGCAGGTTCTGGTGGCTCTCCTTTCTCTGTTGGCCCGGAATGCGGCCACCTGTCAGGACTCCACATGTTCTTGCCTGTACTCTGAACTCACACACTCTCACAGCCGGGCTCAGGTCTTCAACTACCCACCGTGTGCTGAAAGCACAACGCCTAACACAAAGTTGGCCTATGTGTTCAATGAAACATCATCTCCAGGCCGGAGCTCTAAGCCCACACTACACCTGCCTATGGGCCCTCTCCTCTGGATGTCCCATAGGTACCTCAAACTCAAGACCCCTCAAAGTGAACTTGCCATCCCTTCACACCCACCCCATTCAGGAACTGCTCACCCTCCAGTGTTCCCTTTCTCAATAAATGACGTCTCCCTCTACCCAGTTACCCAAGCTGGAAATCCAGACACGACCTTTGACTTCCGCTCACTGCTACACCACTTCACATCAGATTAGCCATGTTAAAAACAAAATTCAACTGAGAAGACTTGAATACCTAATTGGCTTTATCAAACATTCATGAATCAGACAGCATCCCATTCAGTAAGCAGAAAGGAGCTGCAAGGAGGTGAACAAAATGGAAGGTTTTTATAGGAAGAAAGATATTGGGACAAGGAAGTGAAAAGAGTGGATTGTTTCAGGCAAGGTTTCCTTCTCTTAGGGGAAAGCAGAGGTCTTCCTAGGCAGACCACTTCACTAGCGCTGACCAGGAAATTCCAGACTGATTAGTATAAATTCCACTCATGGGGGAGGCTGAAACTGCAATTAGTTTAGGTATGAAGTCTCAGCGGGGCTTAGTGCAAGTGATTCCATTTGGGCTTGTTGTTTCTTTTTAACAATCAGTAAGTGCCATTGACTATGCCTTCCAAAGATGTCTTGAACCCATTTACTTCTCTCAGTCCTCACTGCCACATTTTTGTAAATCTACAGGTTCCTCCTGACAAATAAAAATGGCAAGTAATAGGATATATTGGAGTATATGAGGAAGCCATTTTGTGTAAACCTAATTCGGCCTGACCTTGTCTTTCCAAAAGGGCCTGACCGAGGCAGTTGAGCATGCATTGTATATCTGCTTTAGAGATTCCCTATGGCAAGAGCAAAGGCCCTTGAGATAAAGGTGCAACTTCTCTCGCCCTCCCAACGTTGGCATCTCCTTAAAGATTAAGCATCTTTCTTTAGGCTGGGAACCGATTGCAGCGCTCATCTGTGACCCCCCAGCCAGAGGCAACACACCTGCCACCCCGTGGCATTCACTGAGACAGCAGACCTATCTGCCGTTTCCATCTATCGCTGTGCTGACAGAGCAGCCTCATGACTATTGTAAAAGGGACATTTCAATCATATGTGAAACATACTCTTTGAGGGTATGTAACCACCCTGTATACCCCCACTTCTTTGGACTGCTCTGTTCCTTTGTGGAAAGACTCTCCCAGGTTATAATCCTCAGATTTAAGCTCAGAATGAACTCACCCAAATTTTCATTTATAGATTGGTTATGGATTATTTTCATCAACACTCCCATCTTTTTTTTCAATTCCCTTGCAATTTATTCAAAGAAAGTGTATTCTTTCCCTGTAGACTGTCACAAGATCTAGATTTTGTTGATTGCCTAGCCATGGTATAGTTTAACATGTTCCAGTTTTCTCTGCACTTTCTGTAAATTGGTACTTGAATTTAGAGGCTTAATCAGATTCAGGTTCAATATTTTGGGCAGGACCACTTCATAGGTAATGTGTTCCTCATCAAGAGGCACACAGGGTCTGGTTTTCTTTCCTTTCATGACGTTAGGAATGTTAAATGCCTAGATTCTTTGATCACTAAGGGCTGCAAAAGGACATTACAATTCTATAACTTATTATTTATTTATTTGTTGAAATAATTCTATAAAGGGAAACTTCTCTTCATCTGCTATTTGTTATTCAGTGGTATAATTAATATAAGAAATATTTTCAAAATAAACAGTTGGTTTCTGAACTTTAGTGAAAAGTATCCATATTAGTCTGCTCGGGCTTTCATAACAAAATACCACAGACTAAATGGCTTAAACAACAGAAATTTATTTTCTCACAGTTCTGTAGGCTGGAAGTCCACAATCAAGGTGTTGTCAGGTTTGGTTTCTCCTGAGGCCTCTCTCCCTGGTTTGCAGACTGCTGCCTTCTTGCTGTGTCCTCACATGGTCTTTCCTCTGTGCATATACATCCCTGGTGTCTTCTTGTGTGTCCTAACCTCCTCTTCTTACAAGGCCATCAGTCAGATTAGGACCCACCCTATCAGCCTCATTTTAACTTCATTACCTCTTTAAAGACCCTGGCTTCCAAACACCATCACAGTCTGAGGTACTAGAGGTTAGGATTTCAATACACGAATTTTAGGGAGACACATTCAGCCCATCATAGCATCCGTGAGTGTTTTGCAATGTATATATAGGGTATTGCTGCCATAAGAGATTACCACAAATTTAGCAGGTTAAAGCAACACAAATGTATTATCTCACATTGTAAGTCAGAAGTCTGAAACGGGTGTCTCTGGGAAAACTGAGGAGTTGGCAGGGCTGTGTTCCTTTGTGCCTCCTAAGAAAAGCTGCTTCCAATCTCATTCTGTTTGTTGGCAGAATTCAGTTCCATGTGGCTGTAGGACTAAGGTCCCGTTTCTTTGTTGGCTGGCAGCTGAGGCTCGTTCTCAGCTTCCAGAGGCCATGCCTTGGCTCATGGCCCCCTTCATCTTCAAGCCAGCAGTGGTGGGATGAGGCCTTCTCATGCTTTGAATCTCTCTGGCCTCTTCTGCTGCTGCATCGCGCCAACTGGTTCTTGTACCTGTCTCATCCACTTGTAAATGTCTTTGTGGTTACATTACGTCCAGCTAGGTAATCCAGGACAATCTCATTGCCTTAAAGTCCTTAACCTCAATTTCATCTGCAAAGTCCCTTTGCCATGCTGTGTAATATATTAGGGATTAAGATGTGGACATCTTTGGGAGCCATTATTCTGCCTACCACTATATATATTTTAAAAAGACAGATAGAAATACATCAAAATAATAATTCCTATGTGATGGATTTTTTTATTTGTACATTTGAGCTTATTCCAAATTTGCTGCTACATATATATATGTATATGCTATATGTATATATATATATATATATGCACACACATATTTATGAGTGTTAATTATTCCTTCCTAATAAAATTGTGATATGAATTAAAAGAGAAAAGAAAAGCTTGTAAAAGATCTAATATAGAAGTCTTGTTAGAAATGTTGGTTTTCTTCCCTCCTCCCTCCTGAAGTTGATCACACCATAATTTTATGTGTATCATCCAAACTCTACCTTCTTTGACACATTATAAGCACAGCTGCTTCTTATATTTGAAATTTTTGCAGAAATAGTCTTTCATTTTCTGAAAACATAGTCTCAATCCTAAAGGGTTCAACTCGCTCTGAGAGTAGAAGCCACCATGACAAGGGGCCTCGCGAGGTGGGCACCAGTCCTCTTGCCCATTCCACAGGAAGACTGGGCCAGATTCTTTTATTCAATTTCCAATAATCACTTATTATTACATTTTCTGTAAGGACCCTTTCAGCTCTAAAGTTCTAATACTCATTTTATGCAAGAATCAAAATGAGTTAACATATATAAGTCACTCAGTCCAGCACATGCAAACTGAAGTGTTCAATAAACGGTAGCTTTCAACTGTGGTCATTACCACTATCAGTAGTAGCAGTAAATGTTGTCTGGAATCCCAGTAGCCAATTTTTCTGGAGTAATAGTGGCCCACTCCTTCTGGCTTCCTCAATTTGTGCATATAAAAAGTTTCTCTCAAGGTTGTAGAGAAAAGGAACCCTCATACACTGTTGGTGGCAATGCAAACTGGTGCAGCCACTATGGAAAACAGTATGGAAATTTCTCAAAAAATAGAAATACCATATGACCCAGCCATCCCACTACTGGGTATCTATCCAAAGAACTTGAAATCAGCAATTCCAAAAGTCCCATGCACCCCTATGTTCATCACAGCATTATTCACAATAGCCAAGTCATGGAACCAACCTAAGTGCCCAGCAACTGAGGATTGGATAAAAAAGATATGGCATATATACATACATATATATATATATATATATATATATGTATATATATACACAATGGAATACTACTCAGCCATAAAAAAGGATAAAATCGTCCCATTCACAACATGGATTGACTTTGAGGGTATTATGTTAAGTGAAATAAGCCAGATAGGGAAAGATGAACTCTGTATGACTCCACTCATAGGTGGAAGTTAAACATATAGACAAAGAGAACTGATTGGTGGCTACCAGGGGGAAGGGGGGTGGGGGAGGGCACAAACGGTGAAGTGGTGCACCTACAACGTGACTAACAATAAAGTACAACTGAAATTTCACAAGGTTGCCAACTATCATAATCTTAATAAAAAGTTTAAAAAAATGTAAAAAAAAAAAAAGTTTCTCTCAAACCAGCAACAAAAATAACCTGATTTGAAAATGGGCAAAGGATTTAAATAGACACTTCTCCAAAGGAGATATATGAATGACAAATGAGCACATGAAAAGATGCTCGGCATCACTAATCATTAGGGAAATAAAAATCAAAACCACTGAGATATCACCTCACACCTATTAGGATCACTATTATAAAAATTTTAAAAATCCCGGAAAAGAACAAGTGTTGGTGAGGATGTGGAGAAATTGGAGCCCTTGTGCCTTGCTGGTGGGAATGCAAAAAGGCACAGCTGTTGTGGGAAATGGTATACCAATTCCCAAAAAAAATTAAACGTAGAGTCACCATATGATCCAGCAATTCTACTTCTGGGTGTATGCCCAAAAGAATTGAAAGCAGGCTCTTGAAGAGGTACTTGAATGCCCGTGTTCATAGAAGCGTTATTCACAATTGCCAAAAGGTGGAAGCAACCCAAATCTCCATGCACGGATGAATGGATAAGTAAAATGTGTTATGTACATGCTAAATGGAATATTATTCAGCCTTAAAAAGGAATGATATTCTGAGACATGCTACGACATGGATGACCCTTGAAGATATTATGCTAAGTGAAATAAGCCAGCTCAAAAGGACAAATATTATATGATTCCATCTATATGGCATACCCAGAGTAGTCAAATTCATGCAGACAGAAAGTAGAATGGTTGCCAGGAGATGGGGGACAGGGAAATGGGGAGTTAGTATTTAATAGGTATGGTTTCGGTTTTGGGTGAAAAAAGTTCTGGAGATGGATAGTGGTCCTGATGGTAGCAAAACAATGAGAATATAGTTAATGCCACTGAACTGTGCACTTAAAAATGGTTAAAATGGTAACCATTGTGTGATTAGGTTAGGTTAGGTTATGTGTATTTTACCACAAGTAAAATGACATCTCCTCTATTCTCTGCCCACAGAGACTCTCTCTCATCCCAAGACAGTATGGCCCTGACCACAGAGTTGGGGAGACAGCTACAACTGAGAGAGGTGGGGGGGATCCTCCTGCAGGCTGCAACTGTGGACAACTGGAGCGAGATCCAGCACTTTGAGGCCAAGCCAGATGATCTCCTCATCTGTACCTACCCTAAATCAGGTGACTGTAGGGCAAAGGGGACAGCAAGACCTCGGCCTGCTGAGTCAGCAGGGGCTGCTCACCTCAGTTAGAATGCCCCTTGATAGGATGTTGCACTTATCAAGGAAATCTGCTCCTTATTGTTCCTCAACAGTGCTCACTCTCAGATGTGCAGTATGCTAAGTTTAAACCCAGCATCCTGGGTTTACTGGGGGTCAAGCATCTTTAGAGGATCAGCCTGCTGTGCTCTGCCGGGGACTGCTCCCGGGTGAGAGCACCGTGAGGCTTTGCCTGTACTGCTCCTCTCTCCATAGAGATTCAGTGTTTCTCCCACGTGGACGTCCATCTGTCATGGCTAATAGGATCCTGACCTGAGGGAAGGTTGAACCAAACACCAGTCAGTCCCCATGTGCCCCTCAATTACCCAGGACGCTTAGGCAGATTGTCTAACAGGTTTCTGCTTCTCGCCCTTTTCATCCTGGCCTCAGGGACAACATGGATTCAGGAAATTGTGGATATGATTGAACAGAATGGGGATGTGGCGAAATGCCAGCGAGCCATCATTCAACACCGCCATCCTTTCATCGAGTGGGCACGGCCACCCCAACCCTCTGGTAAGGGCTCTTCCCTCACTGCCCCATCTCCTTTCTTTCTTTTTTCAGACCTTATTTTTTAGAGCCGTGTTAAGTTTACAACAAAACTGAGAGGGAAGTACAGAGATTTCTCTGTCCCCACACATGCATAGCATCCACCATTATCAGTACCCCCCGTCCCCACAGTGGTATACTTGTTACCACTTTGTTGATGAACCTACACTGACACATCATCATCACCCAAAGTCTGAAGTTCACATTAGGGTTCACTCTTGTACATCCTATGGGTTTAGACAAATGTATAACAACATGTATCCTCCATTATAGTATCATACAGAGTATTTTCACCCCCCCTAAAATCTCTCTGCGTTCTGCCTCTTCATTCTTCCCCCTGCCCTCACTCCCTAGCAAACACAGATCTTTTTACTGTCTCCATACTCCCCTCCAAACACTGATCTTTTTGCTGTTCTGCCTTTTCCATAATGTCGTACAGTTGGAATCAAACAGTATGTAGTCTTTTCAGGTTGGCTTCTGTCTTTTTTTTTTTTCCTCCTGAGGAAGATTAGCCCTGAGCTAACATCTGCTGCCAATCCTCCTCTTTCTGCTGAGGAAGACTGGCCCTGAGCTAACAATCCATGCCCGCCTTCCTCTACTTTATATATGGGACACCTGCCACAGCACGGCTTGCCAAGCAGTGCCATATCTGCACCCAGGATTGGAACTGGCAAACCCCAGGCAGCCAAAGCAGAATGTGCAAACTTAACCGTTGCACCACCCGGCCGACCTGGCTTCTTTCTTTAGTCATATGCATTTAAGTTTCCTCCATGGCTTGATAGCTCATTTATTTTTAGCACTGAATTCTATTCAGTGTCTGGATGTACACAGTTTATTTATCCATTCGACTACTGAAGCCTCTCAGTTGCTCTCCTTCTTTCTTTCTCTTCCTCTCTCTGTCCTTCCTCTGTCTTCTGCTCTCTCTTCTGTGTCTTTGTCTCTTTTCTTTTTCTCTCTCCTGTCTCACCTTTCTCCCTCTCTCCCTTCCTTTTCCTCTTTCTCTCTCTCATTTCTAATGCCATATGTTTCCTCTTCTTTTCTTCCTCTCCCCTTCTTTCTTCATATTATCTAAGATTATTTGCCAAAAGTGGGTCACCACATCAGAAGGATTCTTACCCTCTGGCCATTGCTATTGCAGAACACGTGGAGAAGGCAGAAAGCTACTTACGAGCAATTCACACCTTCTCTCCTTACTCCACTCCTATAAAAGCCAGGTGCAGCCAGGGGAGTGCCCGATAATTGACCATAAAATGCACTTGGAGCCAACTACTTCTGTTCAGTAGAGAAGCCTTTTTCAGGTAATACTCAACCTAGAAATTTTTCTTTTCTCACACACACACACACACTCAAAATAAAAATAAAGCTCAAAAAGACAATCAGAAGACAAAGGAAGCCATTCCAGGTAACTTGCAGCTGCTGGAAGTGTTTTTGCAGAACAAGGAGAGGAGGAAGGCCTACTCCCAGAAGTTTCAGCGTAGATCAGTGTAATCAAAAATTGGAAACACAAGTAGCTAGAGCTATAAAAATGTCGCCCATGCAACTTTACTTTTGGAGTCTGACCTGGGAACAATTGTTGGCAGAGATTGATACATCTCTACAAATACCTTGAGCCAGAAAAGTTCCTGATTTGATGCACATGAGACACCTGTAACCTGCACAAGAGTGTGCCAGAATATCCTCGATGCACCTTGTTTTTCCTTATTCTCCTCCCTGCCAGGTCCTCTGCCTCCCTAGCCTTCAGTTCCCATCTATTTGGTTGACCACTAGCTTTGCAATCCAGTGCCTGGTCTGGCCCTGGACTATCTGTGGGGTTCTGACCTCACACACAGGCTACCTTCTGCTTGCTTAACTGTGGTAGTACTCCGCATCATGCAGGGCCTTCCATTTTCATTTGCGTCTGGTCTTCTGACCCCTGGAGCAGCAGGATGGTATAATGGTTAGGGATGACCAGGGTTTAAATCCTGATGTCACCGTTCATCCATGACCCTTAGCAAGTTTCTTACCCTCTCTGTGTTACAGTTTCCTCAGCTGCAAAATGTCAATAGACTTAGTGCCTACCTCACAGAGCTGTTGTGAAGTTAATATCTGTAAAAACCTTACAAAAGTGCCTGGTATAGAGTAGATACTATTTAAGTGGCAGGTATTCCTGTCCAACTCTTCAGGTTGAATCCCTTGCCCAACAACCCCATGTGTTCCCTGGGTCATCCAAGCCCAGCTTTTTATCTTATTTCTACATACCACTTCTACCACCATTGTCTTACCTCTGACAATTTGGGAGACTAAGAAGAGAAAAAAGGCCTAAGCATGATTTCTAATTAGGTATTCTCAGCAGTGAGGAGCAGAGTGTCCAATCACTAAGTCAGTATAAGAAAAAGGATGAAGTTTTTCTCAAGTCAATGCCAGTAGCTGTAGAACTTCAAGAAAGGATGCTAACCAATCACCCAGCATGGCATGTCATACAGAAACCAGGATGGTTCTTCATGACCCTGTGTCTAAAGAGGTAACGGTTATAGGCTTTATGGTCTTTCCAGCCACAAATAGACAGATGTTATGTAGACACTCAGCTGTGTGGTGGTTTTATTTCAGAGTAGATTATCTCTGCCAGCAGAGGTAAGGAGTACCATTAGCAGAGGAAGGTGGTTGCTGATATAGATGGATGGGTGTTAGTCAAGTATACCAACCACCCTAGAGGGTTCTGGAGTGGGCAGACACTGCAGGACACTGTGTGAGTTTGTGCCCTGCATGGTCAGTCTCCCTCCCAGACCTCCTTCCACCCTTCCACCAATTCCTGGCTATAGAGCTCTTTGATGACAAAGGCATAGCATCTGTGACCTAGTTAGAACAGGACTGGAAAGAATTTGAAAAGACACGTGTGTGTGTGTGAATTGTATATAGGTAAAATCGAAGAATGACTCCTTCAGTTGAACAAACATTTATACTATAGGCCCCGTGCTGCACATAAGACTCCACACTTCCATTTGCACTCAAGAAATTCATGGTCCCATGGAAGAGACAAATTCAGACTATATAATGACAAGACGTGAGTATGTTGGGTAGAGGTTAGCCTAGGATGCTGTTGGCAGGGTGAGAGGAATGTGACCAAAGACCAATTCTTGGAGAAGATGATACCTGAAATGATAAGATGCTATTATTGTTGTCAAGTATCTTTCTGTCTTTCCTGCCAGACCATAAGCTCCTTGTGCAGATGATGAAAGCCCAAAATGACTCAATTTGCCCCTTTCATCTGCAGGGTGGGTTTGGGAATAGACTTTGTAGCCTGGGGTGTATTCATAGACATTCTCACCCTGTGCTTCTTAACCCAGAGGCTGAGTAATCGTGGCAGTGTGCCAGAGGAAGGAGACAACCCAAGTAGCTTTTCTGGAGATTGATGAGAGACAGAGAGAGGGAGAGAAGGAGAAAATGTAAAATTTACCAGCATTTGTGAAAGAAAACACTGATGGAATGCTTTATGTAAAGCCCCAAATCCACAGAACCTGTCTTTGCTGTCGGGGTTCTTTGGCAGAGAAGTTTGCATGTGCAGCTGGGCCAAGCCTGCCAGGAGGGCTGCATGCAGGAGGAGGAAAGCTCAAGGCTACCAGCCTCCTTCCTACATAGGGGTCGTTTGAACCTGAGAACTGGGAGTCCCAGATGAGCAAATATGCTCAGGGCAGCTGTCTTCACAGCCTTTCTTCTCTCTTCTTCTTCTTTCTTCTTCTCACCTCTCTATCTTGCAGCTCCCTCTTCATTTTGGACCCTTGGAAGTCCCATTATTTTCTTGTGAGCCCAGTTATGCATTGAAGTTTGTGGTGTTTTAATCAGAATCTGCAGGTGTTTTATAACAGCAGAAGTCTTTGTAATGTCCAGGCCACCACATTGCCACAGTCGAGGTGTCTGGAGAGACTCTTAAAGAGTGAGTGGGACTAACTAGGTGCATAGAGATTCCAAATAGAGTGCTTTTTACAAATTAATTTTGGCAATACCAACTGAAAGTAGAAAAATCTACAACATACCTGTAAAGACACAGGTAAACATGCAGGCACAGAGACTTTATCACGTCCATCTAAAATTTTAGCCAAGAATCAAGTACAATAATACAAACTCACTAGTTAGAAAAGAAGTTGAATCTAAATTGTGTTTCTGGCAGATGGAATAAGTTAAGGTACCTGCTCAGATGGCTAAAGCTTTTTACTAATGTTTGTGAAGAAGATTCTTAAGATTGTTTTTATCCACCTAGTTTCCAAATAGTTTTTCTCTTCCCACCCGCCCCACCCCCCCACTATGAGAATTACATCCCTGACGTTTGTACTTCAAAGGCCCAGATGAGAGTTCCTCAGAAGACCAGACAGAGCATTTACATCTCAAAGGCACAGGGAAAGAATACAAGGAAGGACTCTTGTTTCCCAGGGCCAGAATGTTTATAATACCTACAAGCCTTTTGAGATGAATAGGTGAGGTTTTGGAATTGGTGAAAAGGATAGGTGGACTTTGAATTCTTTCTGGAGCTGCATCTCAGGTTTTTGCAAAGATTTGTAAGATAAGGGCAGTTGTTCTTAATTCTTCAAAGAATTGGGTCCGAAGCCTCAATGATATAGAGTTCAAACCGCCCATCCAACTACATTATTCTCTGTTTGCTTCTTTATATCAGGGAGAAGATCTTCAACTAAGATAGAAATCAAAAGGATTCCTATGTTCTAGATTTAGAGCTTCATCTTTAGAATGTTTTCCTTTCCCTCTGGGTACATTTAGCTCAGAGAATCCTTTAAAAAAAAAGTTCCTATCAGATTCTGAATGTCAGCCTCCAATACGCCTGTCAACGAAAATAATCCATAACCAATCTATAAATGAAAATTTGGGTGAGTTTATTCTGAGCTTAAATCTGAGAATTATAACCCGAGAGAGTCTTTCCACAAAGGAACAGAGCACTCCAAAGAAATGGGGGTATACAGGGTGGTTATATACCCTCAAAGAGTATGTTTCACATATGATTGAAATGTCCCTTTCACAATAGACACGAGACTGCTCTGTCAGCACAGCAATTGATGGAAATGGCAGATAGGTCTGCTGTCTCGGTGAACACAGCAGCTTGGCAGGTCTGTTGCCTTGAGCTGGGAGGTCACAGATGAGCGCTGCAATCAGTTCCCAGCCTAAAGAAACATGCTTAATCTTTAAGGAGATGCCAATGTTAGGAGGGGGAGGTAAGTTGCACCTTTATCTCGAAATGTCTAAGCAGATATACAATGCATGCTCAATGGCCACAGTCAGGCCCTTTTGGAACAAAGTCAGGCCGTATTAGGTTTATACCAAATGGCTTCCTCATATATGATGCGGGGTCGGTGAGCCGAGGAGTCGAAAGAAAGATTTCTTAGACTCTCAAGATCTGGCAGTAGTGCTCTTTTATTTAGAGAATAGTATAGAATAGCATGGGGACAGGACCCATGGGCAGGCAGAGCTTCTGTTGCTGCCGCTTCTGCTGCCCCCGCTGGCATGGGGACAGAGCCCATGGGCAGGCAGAGCTGGTGTGTGGGGACAGGACCCACGGGCAGTCAGAGCTCCTGCTGCTGCCCCGAGTTGAGGATTAGGGCTAAATTTAAGGCATGGGTATGTGAGTCATCTCTTTACAAGACAAAGGAAAAAAAGTTAAAATGGTACCAGTGCCGGTAGGGTCCGGCCATTGGGCGGTCCCACAACTTTTAGATAAGAATCAAACCGGATTGAGTAAATGGCAGAAGTCACCGCTCAAATATTATCTTCAGCTAAAGACAAAGGAGGATTTTGGGGTGGGGGGTCAGTTACATGAGGTTGCCAGACAGTAAACAACTTAAGTTCTTGCCTTCCCCATTAAGAGTTTCCAGAGATAAGGCCATCCCCCCTTCCTCCTGGCGCAGAGAGGGAGGCATGGAGATTTCCTTCACAAATGCAATTGTCTCTGATCAAAGGGCAAGTAAATTCCACTCCTCGGAGCCTGATTCTCATCTGCAGTTTTAAAATTAACCAGCCTAAAAATCCTCATCATAAACTGTTTTAAATTAAGCAGCCTAAAAATCCTCATCAATATACTCCAATATATCCTATTGCTTGCCATTTCAATTTGTCACAGCCAACTTCTGACCACAGAGCCTTAGAAAATCCTTTCAACTATCTCGTCAGGTTTCAACCAAGACAAACAATCAATGTTTCTGGCAGTATTGAACAACCCCCTTTGGATGCAAGAGGCATCCAAAGAGGGTGCAAAGGATACCGTCCTCTGAAGACCCAGGGCCACTCCCAAAGCTAGCTGGAAGAAAGAAAGACTTAGATAGTTTCCCTGAGAGGTGGCAAATAATAGGACCCAGCCACAAGTGGAGTGTAACCTATGTTTCTGTCCTGCCTCATCTAGCCACAAATGGGGTGCAACCCACATTTCTGTCCTGCATATTTTTCTGCCCCCAACCTGATGGTTGAGCTGCCTGCACATGCAAGAACCAAAAACCTGCATGCCCCAAGCAGGTAGAAAGCCAAGTCAGGTTATCAGGACATAAAATGGAACACGCAAGAAGGCAATAGCTATTCCTGGGAAAGAAAGGTTAAAATAACCAATAACCTTGGTAAAAAGGATAGGTGGACTTTGAACCATTTTTTGGGCTTCCAGATCCTACCAGTATGTGCATAAACTGATAAAGATCTGGCAGCCAGGGGTCATAGGCTCCAATAAGGATTCTAAATTCTTCAGAAAACCGTTGGGGATCCTCCCTGGGTTTAGGAAATTCTTTAACTATGGTCCTTAGTTTGGTCTTTGACCAAGAAGTGAAAGATACCTGAAGAGGATTGCCTGCAGCCTTAGTGGTCTTATTTGAAAAGGTAAGTGTTTAATAGTCTCTTCAGAGTAGAAAGGCAATTCAGACGGAGGATTAATAGAAGAATATAGGGGAGAAGTAAGAGCCGCATCAGTCTTATTGTCTTCTGTTGTAGGTACCTCTTGTGTCCTTAATTTTTCATTAGCCTTTTGCAACAAATCTTTCAGTGAGGCTATTTTGGAATCTTGAAGTCTTTTGGAAGCTTCTGCATACCTATTAAAATAGTTATCCCATTCTGTTTCTTTGATTTGGGAAGCCTTGTTTTCAAGTGCAATTCTTAAATAAATGATCTTGTCTAATTGGAACATTCCCCATAATGGCCACTGTAATTCTAGGTTATCTTAATAAGATTTTGCCATTTTTGTCACTATCTACAGCTCCCAAGACCACAGTTCTTAGACATAAAATGAGCAGGTCTGGGGCCGGCCCAAAGGCGCAGTGGTTATGTTCGCATGTTCTGCTTCGATTGCCCGGGGTTTGCCAGTTTGGATCCCAGGTACAGACATGTCACAACTTGGCAAGCCATGCTGTGGCAGGCGTCCCACATATCAAGTAGAGGAAGATGGGCACGGATGTTAGCTCAGGGTCAGTCTTCCTCAGCAAAAAGAGGAGGATTGGTAGCAGATGTTAGCTCAGGGCTAACCTTCCTCAAAAAAAAAAAATGATCAGGTCTGCTGGAAGGTGGTGTCTCAATTCTTTGGCACTTAAGGATCCAATTTCCTTAGCTAAGCCTTTGGTCTCTCAGCGCCAAATTAATATCTAAGAGGGATGTGCCACTGGGTTGGGGATTATGTGGTGCATACCTCATTCGTGGAAATTTTCTTGAGGTTGACAGGTGACCTAGTATCAATCTAACCAGTTCTGTGACCAACTTATCCTAATGCAGGAGTCTTGGAGTTAGGTGTTGAACACACTAACAGCTTTTAAGTGCTCGATTCATGCCCACCAATTTTGTGGCCTTGGCTTCTAGATTCCCATTAGCAATAGCCTTTACCTCATGTCCACATTGACAGAAACCGACAGTAACCCGCCAAGAGAAGGCAATTCCCAATGGAGAACTGGGGACTGGGGAAAGGACTGAACCACCTAACCCCAACAAATGGAGATTGTGGACTGGAATTCCAAGCAAATGGGGGACTGCAGACTGAACCACCAGAAATTCCCAATGTGGAATCTGGGGGCAGAAACAAGGGCTGGGGTTTCCAATCAAATAAGGAACTGCAGACTGAACCGAGGGGCTTGGGTTCCAGGTGGACCCATCTGCTAGCTCAAGCTGACCTGCCCTAGACTGGAGAGCCAGTTAGATCGGGAGCCTGACACAAAGAGAGCAGAGCTCAGAACAGAGGGAACTTAGTCATGACCCTCGGAAACAACAAGAAAGACAGACCTCAAAAGGTTTGCAGGTACTCATACCTGTGTTTCTTGTTGTCCCTGAAGCCATCAGAAGTTTCCCTCGAATTCCATCACTGCCACCATAACTATTAAAAAACAAAATTCAGCTGAGTAAATTTTAAAGATCTTATTGGCTTTATTGAGCAAGTCATGAGTCAGGCAGCTTTAGACTTTAATAGGCAGACAGGAGTGGAGACAAGGAAGCTATACTAACAAAAAGTGGGTTGGTTATTGCAAAGTCACTTTCCTTTAGGGTATGGCAGATCTGTCAGGCAGATGATCTCACTGCTGCTGACCGGGTAATTCCTGATTGACTAGTTTAAGATTCCATTTTTGAGACAGCCAAAACTGTAAGTAACTTAAGTATTAAGTCTCAGCTTGGTGATGTGGGGCTTAGTGTAACTGACTCCATTTTGGCCCTGTTGTCTTGTTTTTAACAGTAATGAGAGCTTCAACTTCAGACCCAATCCCTCTCAGGGTAAAGAGCTTTGTCCTCATCCTCTTTACTGGGATCTGGCAGATTCTTCCTCCTCTGCAAGCCCAGAAGAATACCCAATCCCACAATGGTCAGATGGACCACAAGTACAGTTCACAGGAGGGAGAGGGCAGTTTGCACTCAGAGTGCCATTCCCTGGGATCCAGGTTTTTAAAAGTGACATATGGCAACAGTACTCCCAGAATTATTGGCAGGGTTAGGGAGAGGCATCTTCTCCTCAGGTTCCTTGCTATCCTGCCCTCATCTTTGGAAAACCAGGCACTGACTAGAGAGGGCCCAGCTCCTCAGTCGACTCAGCTTGGTGCTCAGAGGACCAGAGAGGGAGAAGCTTGCTTCAGAGCATAACTTGTTGATGCCCATTTAAAATAAAGTGCTATTTTATTATCACGTTTTTTCCCCAGTTTTTAGAAACAACCTCTTGCATTTAGCCAGCCTTCCTGATCCTTCACATAGAGGAATCTAACAATGTCACCTAACAGCATCAATCACTCGAGATTCTTGGAGCTATTCTATTTCTCAGCACTAATTCTGTTCACTCCCTGGAGTTGTTTGCATGAGCCTCTGATTCCAACTCTAGAATGGAAACTTCTTAGACGGAAGGACCATGTCTTCTTCTTTTTTTTTTTTTTTTAAGATTTTATTTATCCTTTTTCTCTCCAAAGTCCCCCGGTACATAGTTGCATATTTTCAGTTGTGGGTCCTTCTAGTTGTGGCATGTGGGATGCTGCCTCAGCATGGCTTGATGAACGGTGCCATGTCCATGCCCAGGTTCTGAACCGGCAAAACCCTGGGCCACCAAAGCAGAGCGGCGAACTTAACCACTCGGCCACAGGCCAGCCCCAGGATCGTGTCTTCTTTGTCTTTGTTTTTCTCTAAGCTTGGTTTAACACACTGATTTCACAGAGCAAGTGCCCAGTAAATGTTTTAAAAGAGAGAGTAGAAATCATGACTCACATGCCATCAAGTATATATGTTTTTGGAGATGAAACAAGTGACTGGTATGCAGGCCAGGCACATGGGCAGCCTGCTGCAGGCACACAGGAATGGGCACTGGATGGCAGGTGAGAGAGGCCTGTGCTCTGGTCCTGGCTGGCTCTGCCTCAACAAGACCTCATTTGTCTATTCTCACTTCCCTCCCCTAATCCTTAAAGTGATGGAGGAAATTAACTCTCAGCTCCCTTGCAGCTCTCAAGCTGTAGGAGTCTACAAAAGTGGAGGTAATAGCTAACATCCCATTATGAAATCCCAAAAGAAAGCCAAGAGACAAACAGAAAATAGGTGAGTGACGGAACATGCTGGACAGTGCCTGGAATATAAGTTCCTTATGCAATATTTGCATTACACAGATATTTCCTCTTGACTTACTTTAAAGGTGTGGAAAAAGCCAACACAATGCCCTCCCCACGGACCCTGAGGACTCACCTTCCCACTCAGCTGTTGCCTCCATCTTTCTGGGAAAACAACTGCAAGGTGAGTCAGCAACACCTTCCTGGGACATGAGGGAGAGGAAGTCTCTTGAGAGCAACACTCCAGGTCCCAACTCGGAACACCCATCATCATTTTACATCTCCACTCTTTCTGAAGTGTTCAGAGTTTATGAGCAATGGGAGAAAAATGTAAAGCTATACACTCAGCAGGATATTCACCTGAATAGTTTCAAACAAGACATGAAGGCAAAAGCCAGATTGAGTTTTTGGAAAGAATTGGAGAGGAAATGTGTGTCCACTGCTATTTCAGTAAGTCTGGCTGTGAAAGAAGGGCAGAAGGTGGTGACCCAAGGTTGTGGGTCACCTAAAGGCAACAATAAGCAGCTTTTGGACTCAGCACAACCAATACAAGTGTCATACCGTCTGGCTTTGCTGGCTATTAACTACAAGGGGCAATACCCCCAGAAAAGCTATCAGAAATAAGGGGGAAAAAGCCTGCTCTTAAAGGTCCCATGCACAAACTCACTCATTTCAGAAAGCAACCTAAAACCACCAGAAAGAAAATTGTGTGGTCCTTTGGTGAAAAGAAACTCAGTTTATAGGCTCTGGGTGCATGTCAGCGAGAGGTGAGACTTCTCCAGGCTGGGATCACCTCTCCAGGGACTGAGACATTGGCAGCAGCCATTGTTATGACCTAGTACAGGCATGCTGACACAGACACTGGCAGACACCATTGGAGTTCTTCTCCTGGCCTGTTAGTTCAAGGGTCTGCCCCACTAACTAGAGCACTGATTTAACCCAGCTCAGCCAGGGCAAGCACCCTGCTCTAGGGAATGGCCCCACCCAACAGCAAGCCCTGGATCAACTTGTGGACCCACGAGTTTGGGTATATGAGACCTCTGCTCTGCAGCAGAGTGAGTGGGTACACCTCTGGAGGGCAGGGTGTGCAGGAGTGGTGGGCCTGTGTTGGTGGAGTGTGCGGGGCCTCTACAGCAGGGCAAGTGGGTACACTTCAGTGGTTCAGTTGGGTGCACAGAGCAGGACTGTATTGATGGGGTGTGTGGGCCAGCAGACAATGGGGCTTATCAGCTGCAGCAGACTTGTGTTTCTCAAAGAGCCACATAGGGGATTGGCCCAAACTTCCAATGCCTGAAACAATTGTGTGCTGACATGCCTGGGGCCAACTCCACCTGCCTGCACTCCTGAGAGAGCTGACAAAGCCTTACTTACAGCAATTGTAAGCCCCTAAGCCTAGCAACCAGCTACACTGGGGGCCTACTCACTTAACAGAAAAATTACAGCAAGAATGTGCTATTAGACCTTTCAGCCAACTGTACCAGGGCTCCCTATGCCTAATAAAGTGACTGAAAGGACAATAGCAGCTGCACACAGCTGAGTATTACAACCAGCCAGCCAAGGGGACAGCCTACCCTCCCCAGGCAACTGCAGCAAGAGCAACCCTGCTACAACAGAAGGACACACGTAGCCCACACAGGGGACACTCCAGGAACATTTGGAACTGATGATAAGAGGAAGCACACTACTGGACCTTGTATTTTACACAGGCATTCTTACACATGGCCACTTCTCCAAGATCAGGAGACATAGCTGACCTACCTAATACATAGATATAAGCACAGAGAAAGAGATAAAATGAGGAGACAAAGAAATATGTTCCAAATAAGGAACCAGAACAAATCCTCAGAAAAAGAACTAAATGAAACAGAGATAAACAATCTACCTGATAAAGAGTACATACTAATAGTTATAAGGATGCTCACAGGTCTTGGGAGAAGAATGGATTAATTCAGTGAGATCTTCAACAAAGAATTAGAAAATATAAAAAAGAACAAATCAGAAATGAAGAATAAATAATGAAAATGAAAAATTCACTAGAGGAACTCAATAACAGAGTAGATGATACAGAAGAATGGATCAGTGACCTAGCAAAAGACTAGAGGAAATCACCCAGTCTAAACAGATAAAAGAAATAATTTAAAAGAACAAAAATAGTCTAAGGGACCTTTGCAAAAACATCAAGCACACTAACACCCATATGATAGGTATCCCAGAAGGAGAAGAGAGACAAAGGGGCAGAGAAACTATTTGAAGAAATAAAGCTGAAAACTTTCCAAACCTAGGGAAGGAAATAGATATCAGGTACAGGAAGCACAGAGAGCACCAAACAAGATGAACCCACAAAGGCCTACACCAAGATGCATTATAATTAAAATGTCAAAATTAAAGCTAGAGAGAGAATCCTAAAAGCTGCAAGAGAAAGGCAAGAAGTTACACAAAAAGGAAACCCCATAAGGCTTTCAGCTGACTTATCAGCAGAAACATTATGGGGTAGAAGGGAGTGGTATGATATATTTAAAGTGCTGAAAGGAAAAAACCTACAGCCAAGAATACTCTACCCAGGAAGGTTATCGCTCAGAATGGAAGGAAAGATAAAGAGTTTTCCAGACAAGCAGAAACTAAAGGATTTTATCACCAATAAACCAGCCTTACAAGAAATGCTAATGGGACTTATTTAAGTGGAAAAGAAAAGACCACAAATAGGAATAAGAAAATTATCACACACGTGCGCAAAAAAAAAAAACAATAAAGTCACTGTTAAGGGCAAATATACAGTAAAGGTAGCAGATCAACCACCTATGAAGGTAATATGAAGGTCAAAAGATGAAAGTAATACAATTATCTATTTCCATAATAAGAGGGTAATAGATGCACACACAAAAAAAGAGGTTGAATATGATATAAAAAACATGAAATGTGGGAAGAGGGGAGTAAAAGAGTAAAGTTTTTTTCAAGAGGTCAAAGTTAAGAAACCATCAGCTTAATACAATTGCTATATATGTAGGTTATTGTATATGAACCTCATGGCAACCACAAACCAGAAACCTATAATAAATACAGAAAAAATTAAGAGAAAGGAACTCAAACATGATACTAAAGAAAGCCATCAAACCACAAGGGAAGAGAGCAAGAGAAGAAAAAAGGAACAGAGAAGAACTACTAAAACACCCATAAAAAAAGCAGCAAAATGGCAATAAGTACATACTTATCAATAGCTACCTTAAATGTCAATGGACTAAATGATCCCATCAAAAGGCATAGGTTGGCTGATTGGATTTAAAAGAATACCCATAAATATGCTGCAAACAAGAGACAGACTTCAGACCTAAAGACACACACAAACTGAAAGTGAAGGGATGGAAAAAGATACTCCATGCAAATGACAATGAAAAGAAAGCTGAAGTAGCAATACTGATGTCAGACAAAATAGACTTTAAAACAAAAACTGTAACAAGTGACAAAGAAGGGCACTACATAATGATAAAGGGAACAATCCGACAAGAGGACATAACACTTGTAAATATCTATGCACCCAACATAGGAGCACCTAAATATATAAAGCAGTTATTAACAGACACAAAAGTTGAAAAAGACAAGTAACACAATAATAGTAGAGGACTTTAACACTCCACATACACCAATGGACAGACCATCCAAACAGAAGATCAGTAAGGAAACATTGGCCTCAACTGACACGTTAGACCAGATGCACTTAGTAGATATATACAGAACATTCCATCCAAAAACTGCAGAATACACATTCTTTTAGAATGCACATAGAACATTCTACAGGATAGATCATATATTAGGCCACAAAGAAAGTCTCAATGAATTTAAGAAGATTGAAATATTAACAAGCATCTTATCTAACCACAACAGTATGAAACTAGAAAACAGCTACAGGAGGAAAATTGGAAAAGCCACAAATATGTGTATATTAAACAAAACACTACTGAACAACGATTGGGCTAATGAAGAAATCAAAGGTGAAATCAAAAAATACCTGGAGACAAATGAAAATGAAAATATGACATGCCAAAATTTATGAGATACAACAAAAGCAGTTCTAAGAGGGAAGTTGATAGCAATATAAGCCTACCTCAACAAACAAGAAAAAGCTCAAATAAAAAATCTAACAGTGCACCTAGAGGAATTAGGAAAAGAAAAATCAGCAAAGCCCCAAATCAGAAGAAGGAAGGAAATAATAAAAATCAGAGCAGAAATAAATGAAATAGAGGCCAAAAAACAATAGAAAACAAATCAATGAAATGAACTGCTAGTTCTTTGAAAAATAAACAAAATTGACAAAACTTTAGCTGGACTCAACGAAGAAAAAAGGGAGATGGTTCAAGTAAATGAAATTACAAATGAAAGAGGAGAAATTACAACAGACACCTCAGAAAGATTATAAGAGAATACTATGAAAAGCTCTACATCAACAAATTGGATAATCTAGAAGAAATGGATAAATTCTTAGAATCATGCAACCTGCCAAAACTGAATCAAGAAGGAATAGAAAATCTGAATAGACCAATCACCAGTAAGGAGATTGAAATAGTAATCAAAAATCTCCCCAAAAATAAAAGTCCAGGACCAGATGGCTTCCCTGGTGAATTCCACCAAACATTCAAAAAAGGCATTAAGTCCTAATTATACCTATACTTCTCAAACTCTTTCAAAAAATTGAAGGGGAGGGGAGGTTTCCTAACTCATTCTATAAGGCCAACATTACCCTGATACCAAACCCAGACAAGAACAACACAAAAATAGAAAATTATAGGCTGATATCACTGAAGAACATCAATATAAAAGTCCTCAATAAAATACTAGCAAATATAATACAACAATACGTTAAAAAGATCATACACCATGATCAACTGGGTTTCATTCCAGGGATGCAGGAATGGTTCAACATCCGCAAATCAATCAACGCGATACAATCACATTAACAAAATGAAGAATAAAAATCACATGATCATCTCAATAGATGCAGAGAAAGCATTTGAGAAGATATAGCATCCATTTATGATAAAAACTTGGAATAAAATAGGTATAGAAGGAAGGTACCTCAACATAAAAATGGCCATATATGACAAACCCACAGCTAATATCATACTCCACAGAGAAAAACTGAAAGGTATCCCTCTATGAACAGGAACCCAGATAAGGATGCCACTTTCACCACTTTTATTTAACATAGTATTGGAAGTACTAGCCAGAGTCATCAAGCAAGAAAAAGAAATAAAAGGGATCCAAATTGGAAGGAAGATGTAAAACTGTCACTATTTGCACTGACATGGTTTTACATAAAGAAAACCAAAAAGAATCCACCAAAATTTTTAGAAATAATAAGTGAATATGGTAGAGTTGCAGGATACAAAATCAACATGCAAAACTCAGTTGTGTTTCTATACACTAACAACAAAGTAGCAGAAAGAGAAGTTAGAATACAATCCCATTTACAATTGCAATAAAAAGAATAAAATACCTAGAAACAAATATGAACAAGAGGTGAAAGACCAGTACACTGAAAACTGTAAAACATTGTTGAAAGAAGTTGAAAAAGACACAATGAGATAGAAAGATATTCCATACTCTTAGATTGGAAGAATTAACATAGTGAAATGTCCATACTTCCTAATGTAATCTACAGATTCATTGCAACCCCTATCAAAGTGCCAATGACATTTTTCACAGAAATAGAACAAAGAATCCTAAAATGTATATGTAACTACAAAAGACCTCAATAACAAATAAATAAAATAAATAAAAATAACAAAGAAATCCTGAGAAAGAAGAACAAAACTAGAGGCATCACACTCCCTGATTTCAAAGTATACTACAAAGTAATCAAAACAGTACAGTTCTAGCACAAAAATAGACACACAGATCAATGGAACAGAACTGAGAATTGAGAAATAAACCCACACATCTATGAACATTAATTTTTGACAAGGGAGCTAAGACCATACAATGGAGAAAGGAAAGTCTCTTCAATAAATGGTGGGAAAACTGTACAGTCACATGCGAAAGAATGAAAGTAGATTACTATCTTACAGCATACACAAAAATTAACTCAAAATGGATTAAACTTGAAGGTAACACCTGAAACCATAAAACTTCTAGAAGAAAACATAGGCAGTAGACTCTTTCACATCAGTGTTAGCAGTATATTTTCAAGTACCATGTCTGACCAAACAAGAGAAACAATAGAAAAAATAAACAAATGGGACTGTATCAAACTAAAAAGCTTCTGCACAGCAAAGGAAACCATCAACAAAACAAAAAGACAATCTAACAATTGGAAGAAGATATTTGCAAACCATATATCTGATAAGGGGTTACTATCCAAAATATGTAAAGAACTCATACATCTCAACAACAAAAAACTAACCACACAATTTAAAAATGGGCAAAAGATCTGAACAGATATTTTTCCAAAGAAGATATCCAGATGACCAACAGCCACATAAAAAGATGTTCAACATCATTAATTCTTAGGGAAATGCAAATCAAAACTACAATGAGATATCACCTCACACCCATCAGAATGGCTATAATTAACAAGACAAGAAATAACAAGTGTTGGAGAGGATGTGGGGGAAAGGGAACCCTCATACACGGCTGGTGGGAATGCAAACTGCTGCAGTCACTATGGAAGAAAGTATGGAGTTTCCTCAAAAAATTAAGAATAGAACTACCATCCTATCCAGTTCTTCCACTGCTGAGTATTTATCCAAAGAACATGAAAACACAAATGCATAAAGATATACGCACCCCTATGTTCATTGCAGCATTATACACAATAGCCAAGACTTGGAAGCAACATAAGTGCCCATCAAGGGACGAATGGATGAAGAAGATGTGGTATACATACACAATGGAATACTACTCAGCCATAAGAAATGATGAAATCCAGCCATTTGTGACAACACGGATTGACCTTGAGGGTATTATGCTAAGTGAAATAAGTCAGAGGGAGAAAGTCAAATACCATATGATCTCACTCATAAATAGAAGATAAAAACAACATAGAGACAGAGATTGGGTTGGTGGTTTCCAGAGGGGAATGGGGCAGGGAGGGGGGCAAAAGGGGTGATTAGGCACATGTGTATGGTGATGGATGGTAATTAGTCTTTGGGTTGTGAACATGATGTAATCTACAGAATTCAAAATATAGTGATGTACACCTGAAATTTATATAATGTTATAGTCCAATGTTACCTCAATTTAAAAAAAGAAAAAAAGAAATACTCATTTTATTACCAATAAAAAAAAGAATCTGTAGCCACAAGCCTCCTTTCTCAAGGGTTTGAGGATCAAATTAGTACTTCTCACATTGTCCAAGAAACTGCAAGCTAAGAACTTAGCATAAGGTGGTCTCCGTTGCCGGTGTCTCCAGGACGCCTGACAGAAGCAAATACAGATCCTCTCTGGAGGGCCATAGCTTCACCTTGGGCCTGACAGTTTTCCCACTTGAGCTTTCCATCTCACGTTACAAAATACACAAAGGAACAAGCTACCATGAGAGAGTATCTGCAGAAAGAGAGCAGAGTTAGACCTCAAGAGAGTCAGATGATAAACTTAGCAGATATGTAAACAAAAGAAAAATGTCTAAGTTGCATAAGGAAATGAAAGATTGAATTAAAAATAAAGTAATAAGACACTATTTTTTAAAACAGAATTTTTTACTAAATTTATTAAATAAATAAACAGGATTTCTATAACAGAAAAAATATACAGTTATTTAATTTAAAAACTCAAGAATAGGTAAAGTGCAGAAGAGATACAGCTAAAGAGAGAGTTAGTGAACTTGGAGAGAGAGATGGGATGAAGTTTTGAGGAGACAGGAAGGAAGGGAGTCTTGTGGTTGGAGCTGAGATATATGAGAGGAAGCAAAGAAGAGATTAATAAAATGATTATCAAGAAGCAATGAAGTGAAAGCCAACCGGAAGTTTAAAAATTTAAGAATTCATGTGGATTTTAAAATCCCCACATGCAGAAGCACCAGGGCTGGTCAGGAGGCAGAGGGAGTGAGGGTAAAACGCGGGCGAGAGCTTTTATTGCGGTTTCTGAAGGAAGAAATGGGTGAGACAGCTCAGCAGGTTTAGGATTGGGTAGGTTGAATGATTTCAGTGGGCTCTGGGGCATAGGGATTGTCATCTGGTCCTGGCCCTGGGGTGATTAGAGCAGCTAGACAGTGGCTCAATGTGTGAGAGCCCAAGAAGGGATGTGTTTGAGGTGTGGGCTCTGGATTGGTTAGTTTGCATGTGAAAAGTGAGGTTGATGGTGAGCTGTTTACTCTCTCTAGGAACTGGCTAACCCTAGGAGGGGCAGTTCATCCAGCACCAAAAAGACCACAAGAAGTCAAAGGATCAGAATACAGAAAATAAAAGACATGGTTAATAGAACGCTATTGACATTTTGGACCAGATAATTCTTTCTTGGGGATGGGGCTGGGTACTGTCCTGTGCATTGTAGAATGTTGAGCAGTATCCCCGGCCTCTACTTCTTAGACGCCAGTAGCACTGCCACCCCCAGTTGTGACAACCAAAAATATCTCCAGACATTACCAAATGTCCATCCCCTAGCAGGCAAAATCATTCCAAACTGAGAAGCACCATTTTAGGGTAAAAAATCAGCATAGCATTAAAATGGCTAGTCGTGGATCTAAGACAGCTAGTCAATAAGGCCACTTTGAGATTGATGCTGTTCGAATGTGAGTTAAGTACCTAGAAGTCACAATGAGATAAAAGGTCAGATTTGGTTAAAATGAAAGACTGGGAGGGTGGAAGGATACAGGGTTGTGATCAAAATGAAACCTAATGGGATGCTTAGTAGAGGAAGAGTTGAAGTGATTAGAGATGAAAATAGTAGAGTCAATGAGGCCAGAAAGAAAAATTGCCATTTTCTTTCACCATGGCCCAAACTCTTAAATCGTGAAGCTTCCTGCTTCTCCAGGAAACTAAGATGAAGGTCTTAGGAGGATCACCAGCACGCATGTGGAAGTTTCTTAGTTTGATGTCAGGTCATAGTTTCTAGAGAAAAATTAGACTCTGACACCATGGGGACATGAGAAGTCAGGCTACTTCATAGGAGTGAGTTAGGAATAGAGAGCAGAATTGGCAGAGAAGCAGGGACAGCCAGAAGAGAGGGAGGTCGCAAGGCCAAGTCGAATTGCTGCACAGCAGACCTGAACAGGGTGTGTGCAACCACCTCAGGGTGGATCAGCCTAAATGAATTCTGTGAAAATTCACTTTTTGTACCTTCTTTTCACCCACTCCTCTTCTGACCCCAAAGTTCCTTTATGTAGCTCGAAATGCCAAAGACTGTATGGTTTCCTACTACCATTTCCAAAGGATGAATCAAGTGCTTCCTGACCCTGGTACCTGGGAAGAGTATTTTGAAACCTTCATCAGTGGAAAAGGTAAAGGATAATCCTTCACACATTTGCATTCCCACTCCAGCTAGGGTCACCTAGGAATCACACATAACATTTCGACTCCCTAGAATGTTGTGTGCCTCCTTAGACGTGTCATACCACAGACTGGGACTGGGCGGAACAGGCTGGTTACTCTCATAGTGAATACCCACAGCCCTAGCAAACAGCTCCCACCTGGTTTGAATCACCTGACCTGCAGAGTCACCCTCACTCCAAAGGGTATCTCTATCCCAATAAGATGGCATATGTGATTACACATAACAAATGTGAAGCCGCTTTAGGTAGCATGTTAGGATAAATTATCCCAAGCCCGTCTCATTCCACCTTACCCTCAAAATCAAACAGATCAGCACTCCTAGGTTATATCTGATCCACAATTTGTTTTTTTCTCTCTCCAACACACTTCAGGTAAATAAAATTCCTATCGGAAGGTTTTGTATGATCCCTGTATAGACGGTTCTGTTTCCTGTGTCTGTTACAGTGGGTTGGGGTTCCTGGTTCGACCATGTGAAAGGATGGTGGGAGATAAAAGACAGATACCAGGTTCTCTTCCTCTTCTATGAGGACATGAAGAGGGTGAGTAAAGGCCCTTCTGAAGAACCACTTCAGACCCAGGTACAGAGAAATCCCAAGCTGTTTCAGGTGCTTCTGGGAGGGACATCCTGAAGAATTTAAGTGTGTACTTGTGATACCTTCTTGCGGTCCAATGTAATGTTATCTTCACCACAGGACCCGAAGTGTGAAATTCAGAAGGTGGTGCAGTTCATGGGAAAGAGTTTGGATGAAACAGTGCTAGATGAAATTGTCCAGGAGACGTCATTTGAGAAAATGAAAGAAAATCCCATGACAAATCGTTCTACAGTTCCCAAATTTATTCTGGACCAGTCCATTTCCCCCTTCATGAGAAAAGGTTTGTGGGGCCTCAAATAATATGTAAATATAAGTATAAATCAAATACCCAGTTTTTCTAGTAACAACCTGCCTGCCTCTTAGCGAGATGTTAGGTTTTATTAATTTCAAGACAACACATTTAGACTGTTCATAATATCTGCTGCTAATAAGGTTGAGGACTTAATCTTGCTATAGAAGAGAGCTCTCTGGGGTATTTGGTTGCAAGGAGCAGAGAGTCCCTCTAGCTAGCCCCCATACAAGGGGCTTGTTATGAGGATTCACATGGAGAAACAAGGGAAATGTAGGCTCATAGACAATTAAGAGCGGGAGCCATTCTTGGTCCAGACCTCACAGGGCTCCCTGGATCTAAGGGTCGGGGCCTCAGCAGCAGGAGGTTATGGCTCTCTACTCTAAGGCTTTCCCACTGACAGGACTCAGCTGCTTTCTACGTGTCTATTATGAGTGCCTTTCTACACTGACCAGACTCCTGTCTCTACCCCATTATACCTTTTTCCTACTTTATAGCTTTCCTGACTCAGTTTCTGCTCATAACTTGTCTTGACCATGGCCCAGACCTGCTCTCCACCATGGTTTTTAACTACAACTACTGCTGAGAACTGCCTCATTCTCTTAACATTTCTTAGCTGCAATTCCCAAAAGAGGAATTCTAATTGGCCCAGCTAATATTTTTTAAGGAAAAGAAAGCTTTATTACTTTTTAGTTTAAAAAGTAATACATGTCATTGTAAAAAACTACATCAATACAGGGGCTGTCCCCGTGGCCGAGCGGTTGGGTTCGCGCACTCCGCTGCAGGCGGCCCAGTGTTTCGTTGGTTCGAATCCTGGGCGCGGACATGGCACTGCTCGTCGAGCCACGCTGGGGCAGCGTCCCACATGCCACAGCTAGAAGGACCCACAACAAAGAATATACAACTATGTACCGGGGGGCTTTGGGGAGAAAAAGGAAAAAATAAAATCTTAAAAAAAAAAAAAAAACTACATCAATACAGAATTATGCACAAAAAAAGTTCTCTTCACCGAAACCCTGCTCCTCAGAAGTAACCACTAACAGTATGGAAGTCCCCTCCTTCTCTGTTTTATAAACACATAGTTTTCTTTTTCACAATGGTGGAACTATGGTGTACATACTGCTTTGCAGCTTCTTTTCTTCTTTTTTTTCTTTTTAACACATGATTGAATTTATATTGTGGTATTTTCCAACCTACAACAGGCTCCCACGCTACCGAAACAAAGCAAAGAATTCCACTCTTTTCTCTTCAGATAATTCCTAGCGATGATTTGGCAAGTAGCCCTTCTTCAGAACCACGCATACTCATCTTTCTATACACTCTCCTTCCCTCAGGTTTGCACGTAACAAACATATATACTATGATGAAAGCTTGCTCCCTAAAACCCAAAATGTGGTCATGCTATACACTTTGCTCACCAGAATATCAGACATCCCTCCCGGGCCAGACATGTAGGTGCATGTAGCTCACTATTTTTAGAGGGCTCGTGTTGTACCAAAGTATGGATACATCATAATTTATTCAACTATTCCCCTAGTGATAGGCACTACAATTATTGTCATTTTCAATTTTTTTGTCTTTATGAATAATGCTAGAGTGACCATCTTTGGGCATATGTTCTTATGTCCTGATGCTTTTATTTCTGTTGCATAATTTTCCAGAAGAAGCATTGGTGGGACAAATACTATTTCCCCTTTTTAAACTTTTTTTTTCTTTTCTAGGGGAAGATTCACCCTGAGCTAGCATCTGCTGCCAATCTTCCTCATTTTTTTTCTTCCCAAAGCCCCAGTACAAGGGGTATCCTACTTGTAAGTTGTTCAAGAAAAGGGTGCTTAGTGCATACAGGTTCTCACCTGCATTATCAACTCATTCATCATGGAATATCACACTGGTCATCCTAGCTCCTCTCTGTGAGCCACCACCACAGCACGGCAACTGACAGACAAGTGGTGCGGTTTCACAACGGGGAAGCGAACCCCAGCTGCCGAAGCAGTGAGCACCGAAATTTGACCACTGGGCCATCAGGGCTGGCTCTAAAATTATTTTAATAGTTACTGCTTGGTAAAAAATCATATCTCATTCATATTATTCCCAAAAGGCTTTTTTATTAAGATCTTATTTATATACAAAAATGCACAGCTCTTAAGTGTACAGATCAAGTTTTGATAAAATGTATACACCCAATAACCAGCACTCCAATCAAGATATCAGACATTTTCCTCACCCCAGAAAGTTCCCTGTCATACCCCTTTCCAGTCAAACTCTACCCCTAGACAACCACTGTTGTAATTTCTGTCACTACAGATTGATTCTCCCTGCTCTTAGATTTCATATAAATGAAATCATACAGTATGCACTTTGTTGTGTCTGGTGTCTTTTGTTCAATGTAATGTTTTGAGATTCCTCCATGTGGCTGTGTGTCAATGATTCTTTCTTTTTCATTTCTGTTTAGTAGTCCATTATGTGAATATACCACAGAGGGGGCCAAATCACTAACTCCTTTGGGTCAATTGTCCACCCAATTTAAGAGGCCATTCACCTGCATATAGCACCATAGGGCAGCTTCTCAGAGCAGAGAGCTGCAGGTGGATGGGTATCCACTGAAGGGGAAGTTGGGTAAGGCAGGCATGTTGACAGTCACCCCAATTCTTTCCTCAGGCCAACAAAACTCTGAATCAGAGAATGACACTCCTGTCTGGGCTTTCTTCTTCTAGGAACTGTGGGGGATTGGAAAAACCACTTCACTGTAGCTCAGAATGAGAGATTTGATGAAATCTATAGGCAAAAGATGGAAGGAATCTCAATAAACTTCTGCATGGAACTCTGAGTAAGACGTAAATAAAAAGGTGATGACAAGAATGCAGATGCTATCTTCAATCCTTCAACCCTAGCCAAAAGAATCTCTGAAAGCATATTGTAAATGTATATGATTGTGGTACCAAATATCTCTGTGATTATTAACAGTATGTACCAACTTAGTTTTTTAAAAAGACCATGTTTAATGCTTATTTTCTCAATCATTCTTTCCAAAGTAAGAAATAGGATGGCTTAATAAACTAAGTAAAATACAGGACTTGAATCCTGCAAGGGTTTTTTCAAACCTCTGTTATTCTGGAAAGCATATCCTAGTTTTCTAGTCTATGATATAATAATACCTTGAGTATAAGCATGCTATATTAGGTTATATCTAGATTAATAATATGAAATTTCTAACGTCTGCGCTGGCCATTCAAGGAACTCTAGGCATACTAGGTCCTGGGGTTCCACCTGACTGTTATGGGAAGGGACACTTTGAGGGCAGTGCTGGTGCAGCCAGCCCCGAGGACACATGGTCTGAGGGCCTTGCCTGGTGGTGGAGAAAAAAAGGGAAGAGCACAGAGGGGAAATGCCAGAAGACCAAAACCCAATTCAAGGAGACATGGTGCTAGGTTGTATAGAAAACATAAAGCTCAAGGGTAGCCTTTTGGAAGTCCAAGTTGTATCCTGGTAAAAGCAGAGAATAGGAGACAGGGAGCAGCATCAGTAAGTCGGCAGGCGTGGTTGTCAGGCTTGGAGATAACTGAGTCTCTCCTTCAATTCCGTGCCCTCAGGGGAGCCCCTGTAACCAAGCTGGCACCCTTTTCACCGTCTTCCCACCTTATCCCCAGCTATAGCCCTGTTGCTCTGTATTTACTTGTCAATTTACTTGTCTATTTCCCCACTAGACAGTAAATCGTTCTGTGTTCAGTTCCATATCTTATTCAACCTTTACCCCCTAGTATCTAGTGCAGTGCCTGGCACATAATATATGTCCAGTAAGTACTTGTTGAATGAGCAAGTAAATGCATGATGAATGACTTCAGGAAGGCAGGCACATTTCACATCACAAATTCCCAACTTTTAATCCCAACTACTAGCATTCCAAAGCTCAGGGAAGCAGGAGCAATTCACCTGGGGAGAGGAAATTAGAGGGTGTGTTAAGCCAACTAAAATTCTGACTGATTTTTATTATCACCTTCCTCTGGAAATTCTAAACAATGTCAGTGATAAAATATTCCTCTCAGGAAAAAAAAAAGAACCTTCTATTGGCCTAAATTCTAAACAATTGCTTGGTTACTACTGAGTTTTAATCATATATATGAAAGCTTCAAATTAGCACCTTTTTATTTTGTAAAAAAGTTGTCTGTATTCCCCATAGATTGTAATTTTAGATTGTACATTTTTGCTTTTTGGTTCTGTCTTCTTCACCTTCTTATAGATGTTAATTCACAGAACCCCAGGCCGCTATAACTCTGACACAGGTGTGCAGCTACACCTGCTTCTTTATCAGGGTACATTCATAACAGTTCAGAATCCTTCAAGCTCACGTCAGGTGCACTTTTGTCCCTATTATATGAATAATCCTGCATTCAAACAGTGATAGATTCAGAATAAACAATTGATAGCACAATGATTGTAGAGACAAAGAAGCAGAACTCGAGTCTCTTCAATTCTGTCATTCTATGTAAGTCCTGGGAGTTTTTGTTTGTATTCAGAATTTAAAATAGTGAAATTTAAAAGTGTAATCTGCAAGGTATAAAACCTTTGTTTATTCAGTGCAAAGTTTTGTTCATACAGGAAATCGCTCACTGATTTTGAATAATATCTTTACAACTGAAATGTACTTTCTTTTCTAATTATTAATCACTTGTTTTAAAATTCAAGAATGAATTAAGAAAATGAAACACTACATCAGTGGTATGCTTTAGTAATTGTCTCAATTGTATTTTTTATAGACATTTTAGTTTTGTTAAAATTGACTCATTCTGACTTTTTTTACTGTAATGAGTCTATATACAAAGTTGAATTTAAAGAAGTTTCACTGACTACATTTCTTTACTGACCTTTATTATTATTTGTTTCTCTTTATAATTAATACCTAAAGAATTTTATGGTATACCTGAGGGAAGCAGTTAAGAACAATGATTTGCCCCAGGGTCAGTTCTGGTCCCAACTCACAAACTGCGTATGGTTTGTTTGTGGTTTATTTGCTTGTTTGAACTATTTCCTTTCCTCTCACTAGCTGGGAACTAAACAGACCAACTTTGAGTTTTAGTACATCAAAGAGTTTTGAAGGCTAATGCTGCAAGGCTACATGGGGCTGACTAGAACACGGTATAAACAAGGTCAAGGATGAACAGCTGCCCTGCTGGTAAAACACAGTGTTTTGCAACATGGCCTGCTCGCACCCTGCTCGGTCAGGGAGTGATCAAACAGGAGAGCAGAAAAACGAAAAATAAAACCATCCCCAGGGGATTCAGTATTTAAGCAACAAGCCAAGCTGAGAAGTGGCATACCCTCTCCCCCACATGCTAGTATGTGTTAATAGCCAAAAAGGAACGATTTTAAGAAGATGTTTCTTTCTTCCTAGAAAGAGTTACAGCCATCATTCATTCATTCATTCATTCATGACTGAACACCAACTATGTGTCCAGCACTGTGTGAATGCTGGTGATACAGTGGTGAACAAGCCCTTTTCCCACAGATTTTGCTGTCCAGTGAGTGAGACAAACATCAGGAAAGTAAGGACTCACACACATAGTCACCAGTTAAGGCAAGTGCCACAAGGGAAGGCCACAGTCCTTTCAGAGTACAAAGCACATAAACTGTGATTGGGGCTTGAGGGATCAGCTTCCCTGAGAAGAAGTGGCCCTTCCTGGGTGCTGAAGCATACATTAGTGTAACCAGGAGAAGAGGACAGACAGAGAGAGGGAGCTACAGGAAGAGGCTCTTGGTGGAGGCGTGTGCTGCCGTTTGAGACCCAGAAGGAAGGGCTGTGAGGGAAATGCAGTGAGCTCAAGGGACAACAGACAAAATGAGGTTGGAGAGAGAGAGGTGGGGTGAGTGACCAGGGCCTTGACAGTCATGCAAAGGATGTTGGTCTTTATCTTAAGAGCAGTGAGAAGCCACCAAAGACTCTAAGCCAGAACGTGATATACTCAGACTAGCACTTCAACATGTCCTTTGTGGGTGGGTGGAGCGTAGAGACAGGATGTGAGTCGGGGTAGGGGCAGAGGGCCACAGTACTGTCCAGTTGAAAGGGCCAAGGAGCAGCTGTGGGCATGGAGCTTTCAGGGGTCAGGCAGGAAGCCGAGCTCCTCCTTTAGCCTCTAGCACACTGTTTACAAAAGTGGAAGATGAACTCTAACACTGATTTGTAGGACGCAGTTCCTTGTAGAGTATCTTTTTCATTTTAATTGCACAAACATTTCTCTAGTACTTACTATGCTAAATACTACCGAAGACTAATGAGAAGAGAAAAAAGAAAAAGGGAAGATCTGGATTATCAAGCTTCAGAACAGTAGGTGATATATGACAGTCACAGATCTCCATGAAAAGGAAGCTGTGGTCTGAGATAGTTAACAGCTCTTTGTCAGGACTGCTTTTCGTATTCAGCAATACGTCTAACCCAAGGGATACAACTTCGTCAAGGTCTCAGTGGCTGACACAGGACAAAACTTGCTTGAGCAGGTTGCTGTGAGTCACAGCCTCCAAAGACCAGGATGATGTTAGTCAGGTTGTTGGGTGTCTGTAGCAAGTCACTTGGGTAGTTTTCTCTGTTCTGCCTGGTCAGTGGCATCGTTGGAGGGGCCAGAAAGAGGCTGGCCTGTGCACAGGCCATTCAGCACCAAAAAGGCCCTAACGTCTCTTGCCTCTTTTCCCAACCACACCTTTCCCACTCCTCTTCCCATAGTCAAAGTACAAGCTGGCTAACTTTGAAATGAGCGTACTAAAAACACCTGGGAAATGTAGCGCACCTTTAGGCACAAGCATTTCCTGTTCCCCTGACAAGAGAATACTTAAATAGATATTCAACAAAAGAATACCATGGTATAACTGTGCAAGGTACTACTGAAGATTGGTTTGTAACAAAGAAGAAGGGGTGGGGAGTGGGAAGGAAAAGAGAAAAGAAAACCCCACATGACCAATGTAAGTTGTTTCAGGCCCTTTAATCCAGTTATGGAGACAGTCGGAATACAGCTCGGACAAGGCACAGTGAGATATGTTCTCAGGTCACCTGTTCAGAGCGGGCCGAATTAGTGTACTGATAGTGCTCCCCTGCACTTGTCACAGTGAGGTCAAATAGAAATCACAGTGCCAAGGCTGCAGTCATCAGCACTGCAAGTTCAACCAACCACAACCACTGCTCTCCAGCGGGCCAGCAGCTAGAACCTTCCCCAAATCAGACAAGTTTGCACACTCTTTCATAGCTCCATTTCTGAAAATCTCTACTGAGACAACCTGCAACAACTGAAATAAAAAAGTTTGCCCTGTCTTTTTTGTGTTCTTTTGTTTTATTTCAAAACACCATTTCCAATGGATCCAGAGAGGAAAGGTCAACCTCAGCACCCCAAAATGGATGAGGTGGAGGGAATTTTGTTAACCACAGCCACATATGCCTTTTGGGATAAAATCTGGGACTTCCAGGCTAGGCTCCATGATCTTATCATTGCCACAAATCCTAAAGCAGTTGTGTAAAATTGTTCAGGAAGATAGGGAGGCAGGTGTGGGAAGTCAAAGAGCACATCTAAGAGCTAAGCCTTCTCACATGTGCACCTTCACATCTAGGGTTAGTGCTCACATACACATCACCTCCATTCTCTTGGTTATTTCCCATGGCAGAGGAAGCAGCAGCCTGACTAGTCCTAACAAAATTCACCCAAAACATCAAAGCACTGGCACATGTGCACATATACACACTCACACATATACACACATGCACACATACACATATGCACACATGTACAACACTCTCACACATGTATACATGCACGCACACACTCATACACATGCTTGCCATACACACACATATATGTGCATGTGTGTGAACATGTGTGCACATATACACACATGCATGTGTGTATGCACATGCACACATACACGTGGGCACACACACAGAGTCAGGCAGCAGCATCTATTCCTACTCAGGAGCAAGATGAGTACCTCTGGAAGTAAACTTTCCTAAACTTGTTCAGGAAGCTGCAAGTTCAGCACCACGGGATGGTCAAGCAGAAAACGCTCAACAGTGGCCTGAGGCCTGATATGTTCGTAATGATCACATGCATGGCTGAGGCCAGATGTGTGGTGTCTTTGGCACAGATCTGTGACTGACTCCAGTTTGGGACTTTTCATGAGGGCAGTAGAAACAGCAAAAAATTTTCACCAATGATGACAGAATCAGATCTGCAATTTAGAAAGGGCACTCAGGCAGTAGTAGGGCGATGGCTGGAGACTGGCAAGGAAAGTCCAGAGACCAAGTTGGTGGTGGTTGCCCAACTCCAGGCTGAAGGTAGCATGTCCTGAACTTGGAGAAGTTTCAATACAAATGGAGAAAGGGTTACAGTAAACAATGACTAAGGACTTGGTAATTGCAGAATATGGAGTGTGGAAGATGTTACCCAGGTCCCTGGGCTTGAACGTCTGGGAGGATGGTGGGTTTAGTCTTCTTCAGGAGATTAGGAGGTGCCTGTGGAACCTGTTAGTGAAGACGGCACTCCAAGGAGAGAGCTGGACTCACGAAGTAATAGGAAAGTCAGCAGACCATGGCCAAGAAGTGAGAAGGGCTGAGACTGACCAGGGAGAGCATATAGATTGAGGAAAAGGCCCTCTTATGGAAGCAGAGAACTTTGATTAATATTGATCCAGGCACACGATGAAATGGAAGGACTAACAAGCAAGGGCACTGAGGGCACTGGGAAGAGTAGTTTCAATGATGGAAGACAGTATCTGGGAAGAGTGAAGACAAAGCACAGGCAGAAAGCAGTGACAGATTGGGAGAAAGAGTGGTGATGAAAGGAACTGATGGGAGTGATGTGTCTGGAAGACAAGAGGAAAGTGGAATAGACTGTGGTCAGAGCACAGCCTGTGAAGGGTAGGCTATTAGAAAGGAGCATCTCTCCATGACTGCAGCACCCAGGACATGGCCGGGGTCAAAGCAGAAAGGGATAGAATATTCTCCTTCATCATTCAGCAAGAAAAAAAAGTGCCTAAGTAGAAACATATTCAAATTAGATTTCTTAAACATCATATAAAGTCAAAATTAATTTACAGGTTTGGAAAAGACTAATGCAATGCCTTCCCACAGATCATTAAAAGTCATCATCCAATTGATGCTGCCATCCATACAGGAAAAAAACTGCAAGGTAAGAAGCAGAAAGAAAAAATATGTGCTGTTCTATGAAAATTAAATAGCCCATTTAATTTAAACGATTCTGAGTTTGTGGAAATTCAGGCTGAGCTTGATTGTTTTTGTAACAGCTAAGAAAAATGTCGTGCTAGACTATTAATTGTATAAAAAAGATTTCAGAAGGAATGTTTAACATGGTTACAACTTACAAGATTAAATGATATTGAAGTACTCATATGCTCATTATTCCTACACAAATCAGTGTCTCCATATGTTTACTGATAATCTATGATGTGCATAGCAATGCCCTGCTGCTATTTGTCAAGACCACTTAGACTTTATTAAGTCAAATTTGTTAAGACCTCTTCTTGGAAAGATTAATTAGCAGTTATCCTAACTCATGAGAGGCAATTAATATCATTATTGCTTTGAAGTAACTCTGAAATTAGGCTTGTCCTTTAACTTGCATTTCATCCTTCTCCACTAGTTCAAATTTGTGAAGTTTCCTGTACTTATTCCCAATTGTTATCGGGTCTTTTAAAGAAGTCTCAGGGGTGGTTTTTGGTACCATGCTGCTGGCTAATTATACTCCATAACAAATCAGTCTGATGGAATTTAAAACCTCTTGACCATTAGGAAACCACAAGATCCCAGTGCAATGTTAATTCACAGTACTCAGGGGTCTGAGTCACAGGAACTTTCACAGCCCTCAGAAATTATTCCCATGGCTTCTGGAGAAACCAGTCTTTTCGTCACTTAATGGAAAAGGTGATGAAATAGAAACAACCAATAGTAGAAACTCTTTCTCAAATTTATCGTGAGCCCATGTGAAAGGATATCAAAATATAAGCAAGAGATGAAGTGGGAAGAGCAGCCCTAAGGTCTTCTTACCCCTGTGAAGAGCCACGTGGCCTGATAGCACGGACATGTGAGCTGTTCTGTGGTGGCTATTATCATTAATTAGGAGTCCAAGGAACCATACCATTGGCCATCAGACCACGTTCATAGGTTCTGGGACCCACAAAGACAAATTGGAATGTTGGCAATGACCAGAGAGTTTGTAGTCCTAGACCCAGTAGGTCCCTAATTAGAGGGCTCCTGAGCAGGCTAGAGATGGAGGCAGGATAGGGGAGTTGGGGAGTTGGTCTAGAGCTGTGGGGCCTCCCCAAACTCAGTGTTGCAAGGAAGCCCCAGAAATGACCCTTTCCTCCATCTTGTTTGTGAATTAAACTCCTGAGCAAATCTCTGTGATCACAGATGACCTTTAAGGTTACAAAGGCTCTAGATATGTACCCCCAATGTCCACAGATCAGGAGGTCACAAAATCTATCTGGCCTTATCCTTTAAAGTGACACCAGCACTAGCTAGCTCAGAGTTTCCCTCTACACTGTCAATTCCACCATGTCCCCCATGTCATCCGTATTTCACTGCTCCTGTGGGCACCTTACACAACTTATCCTTGACCTCATCTTTAAAGGCCCACCTACACTCTGTTTCACAACCCCAGTCCCTAAGCCACAACCTAGATTCTGTCATAATCAGAAATTGCTGTGCAGCTATGGACAGCCCACACAAATGCAGAGCAGCCCTTCCTGCACAACTATCAGCAGATGGGGCAGGATCAGAAAACACAGCTCCTGCCCCGCCCCCAACCACTAGCTGTAGCAGATGGAATCTGACCTGATACTACCACAATTCACTGGCAAAGGATCAATTCATCAAATACCACGAAGAATTTCAAGCAACACTTCAGAGCAGAAGTAAAATGACAAGTCTCCAGGAACCAATCCTGAATTCACAGTTTATAATCTAAATGATGGAGAATTCAAAATAGTTGTCATAAAGAAACTCAGTGAGTTACAAGAAAAATCAGAAAGACAGTTCAATGAACTCAAAAATAAAATTAACGAACAGAAGGAATACTTCACCAAAGAGATTGAAGCCCTTAAAAAAAATTTTACAAAAATTCTGGATATGAAGAACACAATTAATGAGATAAAAAATAGTCTAGAAACAATAAAAAATAGAGCTGATGTTATGGAAGACAGAATTAGTGACTTAGAGGATAGAAATATAGAATTGCTTCAGGTGGAGGAGGAGAGAGAACTAAGATTTTTTAAAAATGAAAAAATTCTTCGAGAAATATCCAACTCAATTATGAAAAGTAACATAAAGACTATAGGTATTCAAGAAGGAGAAGTGAGGGAGAAAGGAGCAGAGAGTTGTTCAAAAAAATAATAGCTGGGGAAGGAGCCCAAACGTGAGGAAGAAACTGGACTTACAAGTACAGGAAGCCAATAGAACTCCTAATTACATCAATGCAAATAGACCTTCTCCAATGAATATATTAAAACTGGCAAAAGTCAATGACAAGGAAAAGATATTAAGGGCAGCTAGGCAGAGGAAAATAAACTACAAAGGAAACCCTATCAGGCTTTCAGCAGATTTCTCAGCAGAAATATTACAGACTAGGAGAGAATGGAATGATATATTCAAAATACTGAAACACGAAAACTTTCAGCCAAGAATACTCTATCAGTGAAACTATCCTTCAGATATGATGGAGAAGTAAAAGCTTTCCCAGATAAACAAAAGCTGAGAGAGTTCATCCCCAATAGACCTGCCTTACAAGAAATGATGAAGGAAGCCCTTCTACCAGAAACAAAAAGGAAAAGGTTTACAAAGCTGTGAGCAAGGAGGCAAATAGATAGACAAAATCAGAAAGTTGCAGTTGTCTATCAAAACAGGTTAGCAAACACTTAATTATAACCTAAAAGATAAAGTGAAGGAAAGCATCAAAAATAACTATAAACACTTCAATATAATCACAAACACAAAACAAAAATAATTTGTGATGACAAAAACAGAAAGGGAAGAGGAAAGGGATTGAACCTGCATAGGCTAATGGAGATAAGATGCTATCAGAAAATGGAATATCTCACCTATGAGATCTTTTATACAAATTCATACAAATTCATGGTAACGAATAAATGAAAAATCACAGCAGAGCCACAAATCATAAATAAAGAGAAAACCATCACAGAAAATCACTAAACTGAAATGGCAGTCAGAAGTACAAAGGAAAAAAAACAATAGAAATATAGAACAACTGGAAAACAAGATGAAATGGCAGAATTAACCCTCATATATCAATAATCACTGTAAATATAAATGGATTGAATTCACCAATCAAAAGACAAAGAGTGGTTGGATGGATTAAAAAACAAGACCCAATAATAGGTTGCCTCCAAGAAACACATCTGAGCTCTAAAGACAAACATAGGCTCAGAGTGAAAGGACAGAAGATGATACTCCAAGCAAATGGCAAGAAAAAGAAAGCAGGTGTTGCTATACTTGTCAGACAAAGCAGAAATCAAGATAAAAAACACAATTAAAGATAAAGAGAGACAGTATATAATAATAAAAGAGACATTTCACCAAAAGGACATAACACTTATGAATATATATGCACCTCACACAGGAACACCAAAATATATAAAGCAACTGTTAACAGATCTAAAGGGAGGAGCTGACAGCAACACAATAACAGTAGGGGACCTCAACATCCGATTTACATGAATGGATAGATATCCAAACAGAAAGTCAACAAGGAAATACTGGCCTTAAGCGAAACACTAGACAAGATGGACTTGATAGATATAAATAGAAAATTCCATCCAAAAACAGAAGAATATACATTTTTCTCAAGTGCACGGGGAACATTATCAAAGACATACCATATGTTGGGAAACAAGGCAAGCCTCAATAAATTTAAGAAAATTTAAATCATATCAAGAATCTTTTCTAAACACAATGCTATGAAACCAGAAGTCAACTATAAGAAAAAAGCTGGGAAAAGCACAAATATGTGGAGACTAAACAACATGCTACTGAATAACGAAAAAATCAATGAAGAAATCAAAGGATAAATCAAAAAATATCTGGAGACAAATGAAAATGAAAACACAACCTACCAACTCTTATGAGATGCAGCAAAAGCAGTAGTAAGAGGGAAATATATAGCAATCCAGGCCTACCTCAACAAACAAGAAGAATCTCAAATAAGTACTCTTAAACGACACCAAACAGAACTAGAAAAAGAAGAACAAAGCCCAAAGTTGGCAGAAGGAGGGAATTATAAAAATTAGAGCAGAAATAAATGAAATAGAGATTTAAAAAACAATAGAAAAGATTGATGAAACTAAGAGCTGGTTCTTTGAGAAGACATAAACATTGACAAACCTTTAGCCAGACTCACTAAAAAAAAGGGAGAGAAGATACAAATAAACAAGATTAAAAATGAAAGAGGAGAAATTATAACAGGTACCACAGAAATACAAAGAATTTAACAGAATGCTATGAAAAACCGTATGCCAAAAACTTGGATAACCTACTAGAAATGCATAAATTCTTCAACTCATAAAACCTCCCAAAACTGAATCAAGAAGAAATAGAGAATCTGAGTAGACGAATCACAAGTAAAGAGATGAAAACAGTAATCAAAAACTTCCCAAAACGCAAAAGTCCAGGACCAGATGGCTTCTCTGTAGACTTCTACTAAATATTCAAAGAAGAGTTAATACCTATCCTTTTCAAACTATTCCAAAAAACTGAAGAAGATGGATTGCTTCCTAACTTATTCTATGAGGCCAACATTACCATGATACCAAAACTAGACAAGGACAACACAAAGAAGGAAAATTACAGGCCAATATTGTTAATGAACCTAGATGCAAAAATCTTAGCAGCATCTTCTCAAATACCATGTCTACTCAGGCAAGGGAAGCAAAAGAAAAAATAAACAAATAGGCCTACATCAGACTAAAAAGCTTCTACAAGGCAAAGGAAACCACAAACAAAATGAAAAGACAACCCACCAACTGAGAGAAAATATTTGCAAATCATATATCCAACAAGGGGTTAATTTCCAAAATATATAAAGAACACATACAAGTCAACAACATAAAAATAAACAACCTGATCAAAAAACGGGCAGAGGATATGAACCGATATTTTTCCAAAGAAGATATACAGATGGTCAACAGACACATGAAAAGATGTACAACACCACTAATTATTAGGAAAATGCAAATCAAAACTACAAGAGGGCTTGGCACTGGGGCTGAGCAGTTAAGTTTGTATGCTCCACTTTGGTGGCCCAGGATTTCTCTGGTTCGGATCCTGGGCGCGGATTTGGCACCGCTCATCAGGGCATGCTGAGGCGGCATCCCACACAGCACAACCAGAAGGACCTGCATCTAGAATGTACAACTATGTACTGGGGGGCTTTGGGGAGAAAAAGAAAAAAAAAAGAAGATTGGAAACAGATGTTAGCTCAGATGCCAATCTTAAAAAAAAAAAACTGCAATGAGATATCACTTCACACCTATCTGAATGGCTAAAATTAACAAGTAATAACAGCTGTCGGAGAGGATGTAGGGAAAAGGGACCCCTCGTACACTGCTGGTGGGAATGAAAACTGTTGAAGCCATTATGGAAAACGGTATGGAGATTTCTCAAAAAGTTAAAAATAGCAATACTATATGACCCAACTACCCCACTACTGGATATTTATCCAAAGAACACGAAATCAACAATACAAAGATATTTATCCAACCCTCTATTCATAATAGCCAAGACGTGGAAGAAACCCAAGTGGCAATCAACTGATGAATGAATAAAGAAGATTTAGTATATATACACAACGAAATACTATTCAGCCATTAAAAAATTCAAAATCATCCCATTTGCAACAATATGGATGGACCTCGAAGGTATTAGATCATATGAAATAAGCCAGACAGATAAAGACAAACATCATACAATTTCACTCATATGTGGAAGATAAACATATGGATAAGGAGAACTGATTAGTGGTTACCAGAGGGGAAGGGGTGAGGGGAGGGCGAAAGGGGTAAATGGACACATATGTATGGTGATGGATAAAAACTAAACTATTGGTGGTGAGCACAACGCAGTCTATACAGAAACTGATATACAATAATGTACACCTGAAATTACATTATGTTATAAACCAATATGAATTTAATCAAATAATTTTTCAAAAAAGAAAACAAAATATTCCCTGAACCAAGTTGCTCCTTGAATTCTGCTAGAGGCCTTATGCATTCACAGCTCCCTGTGGGAACGTTCTTTCATTTGCAGACTAGTGATGACACAAATAATAAGATTTTCTTTCTCTTGCCCTTGTTTCACCCACTATTTCAGATAATCTATGTGGCAAGGACAACACGGTGTCTTACTATTACTTCCAGAAGATGACCATGTCCCTGCCAGCCCCAGAACATAGAATCAGTACTTTGAAGCATCTGCGAAGGGGAGGGTGAGTGGATCCCATGGGGTCCTATGAAGTGATGTCTACTCTACAGTGAGAGGAAAGCAGATGAATTAACCTAGCTCTGATTTCAGCTTCACCAAACTCCTCCCCTTGAAACTCAGCCCCAGCCTCGGGAGCCTTCATGTACCATCTCTTAGGCAAGTAAGCCCACTCATACCTTCTCTTTCTTTCAATGTGTGTGTGTTACTGATATGAGCATGTAAAACAATGACGGAAGAAGAAAAACAAGCATCATCAAATTCTCTACTTCTTCTACAAGGAAATGAAGGAGGATAGACAATGCACCTCTTCATTCACTGCCTACATATTAGCAAAGCAAGGAAACTTCCAGGATGGAATATCCACATACACTGCCTTGTGCCATGGGGCAGGAACCAGAGAAGGACTCCTGGACCCTGATGGCCTTTGGAAGTCCAAGATGAACAGTTTTCTCTCTCTGTCTGAAAGGTTCTTGGAAACAAGAATTATGCAACCAACTTCTATAGCCTCTTTGGCTCTCAAATTGCCTTTACCCTCACTTTGTTCCCAGAGATGATTTGCTTCTTGCTTTATCAGATCCATGTAAGATTAGTACCTCAAAGTACCTGCCATTCGCATAAAATAGTTTTTTCTCCAATGGGTGCTCTACTTGGCTCAAAAACAGCTAGTTGTTTTGTTCATTTTCCTGGGGAAATGTTTTGTCAATCTTTGGTGCAAAAAAATATTGCCTAAGAATTGGATTATCCATACTTCATTATAAAAATACCTACCTAGATGATCTCACTGCTTTATTTCCTCCAATTTCAAAAATTCAGATGTTAAAATCATCCTCCTCTATGGCTTGTATTATTCATAGCATTTACCCTTCCTAGAAGCTAAAATAAATATGCAAGGACTTACCCATAAGCTAAGAGAATATTCCAGGTGGGGTTAGTCAAATATCTTTCTGACAAAGGGGCATCTAGTACAGATTCAAGGGTGAAGAAAATTCTGCAGCAATGAGAAAAATACAGGGTTGGGAAAGGTCAGAGCAGGAGCTGGCCAGTGAAACTATAAGGAAAAGAATTGGGGTCTGTGTCTCGGACAGGGACCAAGGATGGGGTAATAGTTGAGGGACAGGGACCTGTCAGAGTAGGGGAAAGAGGGGATGGGTAAAAACCCCAGATACTGGAAGTCACTATATGTTTCTGAAAGGGAAGTTACAGTAAAGATGGTTGACTGCTCAGAAAAGCAGAAGAAACAGAGAGAGAGAAATCAACAGGACATGATACCCCTGAAGTTAAAGATAAAGAAAACCTTGTTTTTCTTTAGGTGACCAAGACCAACAATATCACAAATACTGAGATGGAGTGAAGTGAAAGAATTTCTCCCATATTTTGTTTCCTTGCTTTCCTTGATTTTCTCGCCAAAAATCCCCTAAGGATTACTTGTTGTCCTTCCCCCCAACTCCCTCCACCCCCACACAGAACCCAGAACATGAAATTCAAAAGAAAGTACAAGTTTTGAGTAAGAAGCTAGATGAAGAGATTGTCAAGGATTGTTCAGTACACTTCATTTGAAAGCATGAAGAAAAACCCAATGACCAACTACACGATGCTGTCTTCTTATGTCATGGACCACTCCATCTACCCATTTGTGAGAAAAGGTACTTTCCAGCCATCATGAACTTCACTGAGAACAATACTCTTACATAACCAGTATTTTGGAAAAGAATATTTAATATTGTCATTTAATTTTTAACTATCACTATGCTACCAATAATTCTGAGATTTTCTCAAAATACTACTCTTTGAAAGAAAATAGATGGTGATGCATATCTGTAATAAAAAGCAGTAGTTTTTAGTTATTTCTAAAATTTCACTTCAAGGAGAAAGCTTTTTGAATAGACTTCCCACCCCGTCTCTCAAGTATGAGTTTGTTGTCTTTCAGGGACTGTGGGAGACAGGAAGGATTGCTTCAAAGTGCACAGAGTGAGAGAGTCAGTGAAGACTATAGGAGGAAAATGGCTGGCACGTCTCTGACCTTCCACACAGAACCCTAAAGAGGGAGGTAACACTCTAGACTACTCAGAGCAACCATTATATTTATGATGTCCTATTAAATTCAGATACGCCAGTAATTATTAGGTTAAATTATTAGAAATTGGCAAAAAAAAAAAAAAAGAAACAAAGAAAAACTACTCAAGTATCACGAAGGCAGCAACTTCAGAATGACTAAAATTACTTAAAATCTTGGCGGAGAAACTCCAGGCTCTGGGGAGGGAGCACACCAGGCCTGGTGTATGTCTCTAAGGCCTCGATGAGGCTGGTTCTGCAAGTGGTGAGAAAACTGCAAACTGTTCAGCCGCTGCTACAGAAAGGAACTGCCACAGTGGAGGGAAGAAACATCTCTGGCATCCTGCTCACAGAAGGGAGCAAACCCATGTTCTTACTCTTGTCTCTTACTCTCTCTACGGGCGGACACTCAGAGGGGCCAGCTGGCCAAGCAGAAACATGGATTGTAGAGTTCCAGCCTCCCACATCTCAAAGGAAACCAGAGTGGTGGGACTTGGATCTGAGAGTTAGTAACTTAAAAACAAGGACAGCCAAGATCTGACCTTTTTAAATCTCAAAAATGGCAATTTCAGATGGTTCAAACTAGTATACATACCTCACGTAAAAAAAAAAGAAAGAAAACTTGGGAAATATCTAGACTTATCTGAAAAAAAGTAATCAGGGCCAGCCCAGTGGCATAGTGGTTAAGCTCATGGGCTCTACTTTGGCGCCCAGAGTCCATGGGTTTGGATCCCGGGCAAAAACATATACACTGCCGGTCAAACCATGCTGTGGTGGTGTCCCATATACAAAATATAAAGGAAGGTTGGTACAGATGTTAGCTCAGCAACAATCTTCCTCAAGCAAAAAGAGGAAGATTGGTAACAGATGTTAGCTCAGGGCTAATCTTCCTCACCAAAAAAGAAAAGAAGAAGAAGAAGAAATCGACTATAATATAGTTAGCAAATTCTTCCTCTCTGCCTTCTGCCCCAGGATCCCAGGTGGCAAGTCTTCTCTGAAGAAGATCCTGCAGTACATGTGAGGACAGTCAGGGAAACAGCTGTAGCAATGGTGGCTAAAGTAGAGAAACAACCATTTCCCAATGACCTTTATAATGGTTTGCTTGAACTTTGTGATTAATGCCAATACCCAGCATGCCAGAGGACACATACTAGAACATGGATGAACAGTACGGGCTCTAAAATCCCTTTAAGGTGACAGAGAGAAGAATCTCCTTGCTTAGGGTGGTCAATCTTGAGACTGAGAGAAATTCTGGCAGAAGTGACGCCTGGAGAAGCCTGACTCTCTGACATAGTGACACAGGGACAATGCTGGATTCACTTCAAAGTGAGTGAAACGTACAATCTTACAGGGCAAACACCACCCGAGCCAGCAACTAAGGGAGATAAATAAAAGGTTGTCATTCCTCCCACTTTACTGGAGGGAAAGAATCTCAGAGTTAGAAGAAACTTTTGGAAGTCATTCAGACAGATGGTCATTAAGCTGTGTCCTTAAGTGTGGATTGGGAAACTGTTTGTTCCTGCTCAAGGTAAACATATCCATGACTCAGAAGTTCAGATCCTAGGCTTACACCCGAGAGAAATGAGCACGTATGTCCACACAAAAAAGTACAAAAATCTCATAGAAGCTTTATTCATAATCACCAAAAACTGGAATCAACCTATATGTCCATCAAAAGAAGAGTGGATAAACAAATTGTGTATTTATTTAGTGATCTAGTGTACTGCAATAGAAATAAGGAACTACTCACACTTGCAACCATATCAATGAATTTCAAAACCATCACGTCGAAAGAAGGAAGCCAGACATGAAGGAGTACATAATGTGTGATGCCATTAATATGAAGTTCAAGAATAAGCAGTACTTATCCGTGACAATAAAAGTCAGCACAGTGCTTGTCTTGGGCATGGGTTGGTAGTGAGACATTGACTGGGAAGGGGCAGAAGGGACTTTCTGAGGTGATGGAAGTGTTCCTATTTCTTGATCTAGGTGGTGGTTACAGGGGTGTATGTATAAGTAAAAATACATTAAGATGTAAACAAAGTTTGTGTGTTTTACTGTATGTTAATTACGTTTGACTTAAAAAAACTCTATCTGATAATAGTCCTGAAATATTACAGTCTAACCTCTCATTTACAGAAAAGAACAGAGTTTGAGAATTAAGTAACTTTCTAATTCAGTCTTGGAAGTTGTGACGGAATTCCAAGCTGAACTGTCGCCACTGGTGACACCGACATGTGCCTCTAACACGTGACACGTTAACAGAAGCTCAGTTCTGCTCAGCCTGGGGAAGACGTTTCTCTGAATCTCCATGGATGACCAAGCTCAGAACACAGATCACTAACTCCAGGAGAGAGGGAGGCAGGAAGGTGGTTCTTGGATACTTGCTCCAGACATTCCTTCAGGGACCCCTCTCGAGTTCCCGTATTAGTGGGCATCCACAGGACCAGGAAATGACCTTCTGGACTTGGGCAGTCACCCTAGCTGAGCTGCCTTCCCACTATTCTTCCTTTTGGCAGCATCAGGATGGGGCCCCGCCAGAACCTTGCTTTAAGGAAGGCCTATTCTGGCATGGTGTTAAGGATCTTGCTCCAGTTCCAGTACAGTTCAGAATGTACAAAGCCATGCAAATTGCCTTCATTTGTCTGACCATACATACCTGGAACAAATGACTAGAGCTCTGTGCCCAAAGCACTGAGTATATAAACCTATGTGAATCCTAACTTTCACTTGCTTTTCACTTTCTCCTGCTGGTGCCCAAGACCAAGATGGAGACAATGGCTAAGGATAAGGTGGAGGAGACAAGGGAGTTAGATTGGGCCTTGCTACCCCGAGGAGAAGTTTCCCAAGTAGATGGGATTATGCTAGCAAAGAACGTATGCAACATCTGGGATAAAGTCTGGAACTTCCAGGCCAAGCCTGATGATCTGGTCATTGCTTCCTATCCCAAAGCAGGTACGTAAAGAGACGTGAGAAGGGGGAATGCAAGTCAGAGCATGTGTCGGCTATTTTTAGGACAATATGGTAAAGTTTAAGAGTGGAGGAAGGCAATGTTCTTGCCTATAAATCAGGTAGAATGGCAAAGGAACTGAAATTTCTCTATAAAACTATAAAGGTTTTTTATGAGATAGAGTACTTGATTTATTTAAAATATATAACTAGCCAAAGCAGTTTCCTCAGGTCAAAACACTTATCCTAGTCATTTTTTTCTTTCATTCAACAATTTACCAAGAATCTTTTAAATACCAGAGACTAGCACCAGACATAGTGATAGAGAAAATGTTCATTATCTCCACCCTGCATGCATTTATAATCCAGTAAATGGAAAAGGACATTATACCATTAGCCAAAGCATTACACAGATCTTTGGTTACAACATGTGATAAGGGCTAAGAAGGAAACATAGAGGGCGTAATGAGAGAATATTGGTGGGTCCTAATTTAGATGGAGGGAAATAGAGTAGTCTCCCCTTATCCACGGGAGATACATTCCAAGACCCCCAGTGGACGCCTAAAGATACTACCAAACTCAATACATACTTTGTTTTTTCCTATATATACCTACCTACAATAAAGTTTAATTTGTAAATTAGGCAAGTAAGAGATTACCAAAAATAACAATAAAACAAAATCACTATAACAATATACTGTAATAATAGTTACCATAGATCTTAGCAACCTCAGCATTTGAGTTTTTTCTTTCCTTATTAAGTCAAGAACTTTCACCTTTTCACTTAAAGGATGTACTTTACAGCTTCTCTTTGGCATATCCGAATTTCCAGCATCACTGGTCTTGTGCTTTGGGGCCGTTACTAAGTAAAATAAGGGTGACTTGAACACGAGCACTGCAATGCCTTGACAGTCAATCTGATAACCAAGACAGCCACTTAGTGACTAATGCTAGGTGGTATACACCGCATGGACACGCTGGACAAAGGGATAACTCACATACCTGGCAACAGGATGGCATGAGATTCCATCATTGCTCCTCAAAGCGTCACTCAGTTTAAAACTTATGAATTGTTTATTTCTGGAATTTTCCTTTTAATATTTTCAGACCATGGTTGAGAAAGGGTAACTGAAACCGCAAAAAGTCAAACCACAGATAAGGGGGAAGTACTGTACAGTGAAGAAACTCTGAACTACTGGGATTATTATGAAGGGAGGGTGCAAGTCTGCTAGGCCTACTACAAAGTTCCACACACTGGGCAGCTTAAACAACAGAAATGTACCGTCTCACGGTTTTGGAGGCTGGAAGTCAGAAATCAAGGGTCGTCAGGGTTGCTTCCTTCTGAGAGCTGTGAGGGAAGGATTCGTTCCAGACCTCTATTTGGTTTGCAGATGACCATTTGCATGTTCACACAGCGTTCTCCCCGTATACATACCTGTCTCCAAATTTCCTCGTTTCATAAGGATACCAGTCTTATTAGATTTGGGCCTGCCCTAATGACATCATTGTAACTTTATTTCTTCTGTAAAGACCCCCAACTCCAAATAAGGTCAGATGAGGTTCCAGGCTCCCATCTGCTACTTACCTGGCTTACCTAAGTCAACCTATCATAATCCTAAATCTCTCCCAAATCCGCCCCTTTTCTGTCCATGTCAGAGGTCAGGTGCCCTGGGAGGCAGACTCCAACTCGGAAATAAGTGTGTGAAATGTTTAATGGGGAGTGCTGTTGGGATCACTCTGGAAGGGAAGAGAAGGAAGAGGGATTGAGCAGAGGGAGAAGTTGACATTCAACTGAGTCCCCAAAAAAGCCTCATCCCAACCCCCTGGGATGTTCTGAAGCCGAGATGTTCCTTCAGAGTTGGTGCCATCCCAGCTGGGGAGAGAGGAACACTGTCAGCCAGTCACTGGATGCAAGCTGCCTAGGAAAGGGGCGTGACCTTGATCCTGGAGAGGGATGAATAACTGGGGGCTATCTGCCAGCAGCAGCCCCAGAAGCTGGGAGAATAAACACTTCTGTTCAGAAGGAAAATGTGAGCAACACATCCTAAACCCTTTACAATCCTCCATATATGGCTGTAGGGCATAATTCCAGACACTGCTTGCCTGAGCCATGTCATGGTTTGCTGAGATTCTTTTCAGGTCAACATCCATATCTTGGAAGATGCCAGCAAGCAGGTAGAGTCCATAGGAGGGCAGCTATCAGATTTCACTGGAAGTCAGGCAGCAGTGATGACTCTAGGAGCATAGGCTAGTGGGATTCAGCTCTCCTAGGGCTAAAGAGGGTAGTTACTGGTGAGTACAAGTCATGGTGTGAGGGACCCTGTCAACAGGCTGGGTTGCAGGACCAGTCTGGAGTGTGAGGCAAGGAAGTCCAGCAGAAGCCCTTGTGTGGCCTGGACCAAGCACCAAGGGAGCCTATTTTTCCTGAGATGCTTACAGCATTTACGACAGCAAAACTAAGTCCGTAAGTAGAGTCTGCAGGTAGAGGGCACACATGACTTCCTTTGAGAAGCTCAGCCACCCTCAGAGTCCAGGAAAGGAAACAGAGCCAGCCTATGCAGAGAAGGGCTCTCTACTGTTCCCAAAGCAGCCTGGATTGGGCAGAATCAAATGCTATGGAGTTAGGATGATAAACTGACCAGGAGGCAACAAAAGGCTCAAGGATGAAGCTAATTCTGATTCCAGGAGAGCAGAAGGAGAAATTAGTTTCAGTGAAGAGTGGGAACCAATTAACAGCTGAGTAGATGTGGTACCAGAGAATAATCTAGAAGAGGAGCCATGGGACAGCACCCAGGGACCACCATCAAGGTACTAGGGAAGAGGGAGCCAGGATCATGGGAAACTGGCATGAGGGCACCATGACAAGAATAGCACCTTCCTCCCCAGGGGTTACCTGAGCAAGATCATCTCCTGTGTACTGGCTCTGGCCCTCCAGGTATATTAGCACCAACACAGTCAAAAAATTAAGACACTTATTTATTTAGTGCCTACTGTAAGCTGGGTTCTGTCTGTTTTCTCTTCTAATTCTCAAAACCACAGGAGAATAATTGATGCTGGGTGGATTTACATAATTTATCCAAAACCACCCCACTCTTACTTCCCAGAGATAGGATTAAAATCCCTATGATTCCACAGCCCCACACACATCCAAACCAGGCTTCCTCCCAGAGACACAAGACCAGTTCTGCCAAGTGTCTCAGAAGCCAAATGGGGAGAAACGTCCTGGAAGGGTAAACACTGCAGAGGCCAAGGGTGCTCAGGGCTGAGAGAACCCCCAGAATCAGGAAGGAGACCATAGATGAGGCCTCAGAGAGAAACAAACATTATCCCCAAATGTAGCAAAGGTTATTTTTCCATTTAAAACTAATTCAACCCTCTTGTAGAAGTCACAATTTAATATTACACGAAATTTCTGCCTTTTAAAAAGGAATCCATTCAATCTAGATTTTTTCCAGTTTGTGGATTACTTGGGATCCTTATTTTTCCTTCCTTTTCACGTTATCGGCATTGGATGAATTTCATGATTCTAAAAAAAGTAACCAGAGAGGGGAAATAAGATTATTGATTAGCAGCCAGGGTTTAATAATAGAAGCGAGTGTTTGGGAATTTCTGTGATTTTCCCCAAAAGGAGATATTTTTTAAATTAACCCCTATAGCTATATATAATAATTATTTGTACTATCATTTTCTAGAAATATTAATGCATATTCAGATTTTTTAAAAGTACATCATTGGAGTTTAAAAATGAATGTCCTGGTTCTTCCCTTAAGCTTTCCGGTGAGGAAAAGACCATCTTAATAGTTTATTTCAATTCAACGTAGTAAATAACTTAAGTGAGATATTGATAGACAAATTAATTCTTTTTATAGCATCAGATGTTTCTAAATTGTGAGCTTCAGAAAATCAATAATCAGTTCCTCGGTTCTTTGTTCTGCTTTCTTTCAGGAACCACTTGGACACAGGAAATTGTCGATCTGATACAGAACGATGGAGACATTAAGAAGAGCAGGCGGGCTCCCATTCAACTTCGACAGCCTTTCCTGGAGTGGGTAAAACCAACATGCTCTGGTAAGACTCCAATTTAAAAAATCATAATCTTCACAGAAAGATGGACAATTTGGGAGTTGAGAGTCTGAAAGTCTACCACACGCTGAAAAACAGAAACTCCTTTTGGTCCCAAATCTAAATGCTGGATGAAAGTTATCTTTTCTTGTGCAAATCCTGGTAGGTCTGTTCACTTAAAAACTTAATTAGCCCTAATTCTTAACAATACAGAGGTACTATCTCTCTATTAAATGAAGTGTCAATGAGTTACAAGTGACAAGGAATATCTGCCCACTCCTCCTCCCCCAACAGAGGCTGTACTTTGCCATGTGAGACCTCAGTGCCCATGTCAAGGACGCCTGGCACTAAGGACCCCAGTGTCCAGAGTGAGAATTCATAATGTACTTTCCATGGAAAACTAATAAATAATATAGTCATAGCTAAGATTTTCATAGCACTTACCATGTGCCAGGCATTATCCTAAACACTTTCCATGTATTGATGCATTTAGTCTTCACAACACACTTGTGAGGTAGCTGCTCTTTATACCCCTGTTACAGATGAACAAACTGAGACATAGAGGTTATGATTTGCTCAAGGTCTACAACTAATAGGTAACTGAGCCAAGGTTTGAACTCAGGAGTTCTGTTTCTAAAGTCCATGCTCTTAACCACTAAGCCATATATATATATATATATATGTATATATATACACACAATATATATGTATGGACTACTCTAGGTATATGTCTCTGAGGTATAGGATGGAATTAAAGAGACTGTAGCGGACCAGCTTGGAAACCTGGTCATCTTTAATAACGCTGCTTCTACAGGAATCAATGCTAATCCAATCTGAAAACAAGTGACTTATGAACACATCTTTGGAAAATGAATTAACAAACTAATGCTCATTGTCTTTCCTTTTTTTTTTTTTTGAACTAGCCTAACGTGTCACGTTTTTAAAACTGCTCAGTCGGTGTCACACCAGGGTGCCTGGGGAAAAGTGGCAAAAATTGGAGTTAAAAATAACTAGGGACAGATTTTGAAGAGTATTCTAAACTACACTAAGTAATTTGGATTTGACCTTAGAGGCCATCCATGGAGACATCCTTTTAAGTCCTCAAGACCTCTACAACAATTTCTTAACTATTATTTATCTGAATGGTAATTTAAAAATATAATGTAGGCATGTTCTGGACCATCTAGATGATCAGTGTGTAACCTAAATCCTAGCACGTGGTCTCAGTGTCCTCATTTGCATCTGTGTCGACAACCCCTTGATGCTGAGAGGCCCTGCTGTAATTATTGGAGGTTAATGGGATGAGAAACGGAGAGGAAGACTCAATAGTAAATTAGACACCAAGTGAAGGCCAATGTATCAAAGATTGTATCATACAAAATTAAATATAAAGTACTAAAAGAAAACAAGGAAGAATGTTTTTTATCATTTAGGAATGAGAAAGTGCTAAACATGACATAAAACCCAGAAGCCACAAGTGAAAAAAACCTGACGAAATCAATTGCATAAAAAATAAAACCTTTTGGGGAGGGCCCAGTGGTGGAGCAGTTAAGTTTGCGTGCTCCACTTTGGCGGCCCGGGGTTAGTCAGTTCGGAACCCAGGTGTGGACCTATGCACAGCTTATCAAGCCACGCTGTGGCAGGTGTTCCACATATAAAGTAGAGGAAGATGAGCATGGATGTTAGCTCAGGGCCAATCTTCCTCAGCAAAAAGAGGTGAATTGGTGGCAGATGTTAGCTCAGGGCTAATCTTCCTCAAAAGAATAAAATAAATAAAAACTTTTAAAAAATTAAAGAATAAGCCAGAACAATGTTTTAGGTATTGACCAGGCAAATGCAATGCCTTCCCCAAGGACACTGAAAACTCATCTTCCAGTGCAACTACTACCTCCATCCTTCTGGGAGAAAAACTGTAAGGTAAGTTACACACACCACACATGGTGGTGTGGAGGAGTGAACAGAACTGGGGAAAGACTGAAAGCAGGATATTAATGAGGAGATGATGGCAACAGTCAGGGAAAGAACCAGGAAAATTCAAATTGAGGCAGAGGCTGTAAGGAGATGAATTCCAAATGTGCAGAATCTACAGGACTTGATCAAGGATTGGCCAGGAAGAGGTGGAAAAATAAGCATCTAGTATGATTTTGTCATTTTAATTGTGTTGATGGTGGTACCATTAATGGAAAGAGACATTGAAGGAGGAAGAGAAAGTTTGTGTGAAGCCTAATTGAATTTTGAGCCCATAGAATCTGAAAAGCCTGCAGAACATTCAGGTGGAGACAGATAAGGCTATAACTTAGGAGAGAGGCATGTATTAGGAACATATTTGTGAGTCATAAATAAGTGAAATTTACAGCAATGGAAGAAAATGGCAAAAAAAAAAAAAAAAAAACCAGGAAAATCTAACAAAACGAGAATAAACGTAGGACCCAGGCAGAGCTCTAAAGAAAACCAACACATAAATTAGTTTTAAACTTTTAGTGATCACAAAACCCATTGCAAACGTAAAGGAAGTCATATCTCCACTTCTCACCAAGTGCACAGCTACACAAAATTTTGCATATTATTTTACAGAGACACACAGTTTTCTTGATGTTCATCAGTTTAAAACGTCCTGATTTAAGAGAGGAATGGCAGAACAGGATGCACTGAAAAAAGGATGGCCAGAAACATTAGAAAAGAGCCACAAAAGAAAGTGCTACTACAGAAAGAGGGAGGGTAAATGTGGGCTGTGGGCAATGAGCAGGGGAAACTGGAGAGCTAGCCCAGGGCCAGATCATGCCGGGCCTTGTACACCAGGACAAGAATTTTTAACTTCATCCTAAGAGCAATGTACAGATATTGAAAAGTTTTATACAGGGGAGCCACCTGATCAGATTTGCACGTTTACAAGATTATACTGCCTGCTGGATGATGAGTGGAAGAGAACAAAGATGTATTCACAGCCTTTACAATTTGGTTTGTGTGAACACGGATGCAAATTGAATGCCTAATTTCTAACTCCTTTTATCATTTATATTCTGTCTCTTCCATTTCTTCTCATCACTTTAGATAATCTATGTGGCAAGGAATGCCAAGGACAACATGGTGTCCTACTACTATTTTCAAAGGATGAACAAAGGACTCCCTGACCCAGGAAGCTGGGATGAGTATTTTGAAACATTCCTGGCAGGCAAAGGTAAGCCAAGTAGAAGGAACCAGTCTTCACTTACATCTGCAGAGGATAAGGCTTCCCCATAAAATTCTCCTTCTGTGGGAAATAAAATTCACCCACAGAAGGAGATCTGATTGTCTGGTGGGGGAAGGACTGGAGGCAACATCCTTGAGAGATGTGGCATGGCCCTGGCTACCTATCATCAGTGGTCAGTGGATCTGCTTCCAATGACAATACATCCACTAAATGAAGTCAAAAGAGTATTGTAACTAGCTATAAGAAGAGATGGTTCCAACTCTAAGCCTATGCTAAATATTTTACATGCGTTAACTTCTTTAATCTTTAAAGCATGGTAATAACATCCATAACTTACAGGTGATGAAACTGAGGCTCAGTGAGTTTGAGTGACATATGAGTACCCTGCTGGTAAGAGAAGGAAGTAGAATTAGAACATAGGCGGGTCTAGTCAAGCTCAAACCCTGTGTGATTAGCTGCCATATTGACATCTTTCCAATAGCCTACATGTTCAACTGGAGAGAAAGATTGGGTACATATGCAAGTTTTCCAACCAGGACCACCATGAGTTGGTGACATGGTGGCCCACGACACTTTGCAATCACAAACGATCATGTGCAGAAATGCATGGCCTTGCTAATCATGCTTCCAGCATCAAAACCGAGTTACTACAAGTTTCTTGAAGTTTCTCTCAATCTCAAACACGCTAGAGCTTTTAATACCTCAACTCTTCTCCTAAAGAAGCCTAAAGAGTACCAAAAAGTGATTAAATTATTGAAGCTGGGTAATGGGTTCATAGAAGTTCACATACTATTCCCTCTACTCCTGTATACTTTCATAATAAAAAGATATTTCAAAAGTTAGAAAAAGCGATTTAAGCAAACCTTTTCAAGGTTACACCTTTTGGGAGGTATAATATAAATATAATGTCAAATTGGTTTGCAGTATGAAATTGAATTGGCAGCTTTGCGTGGTTAAAATCTAAACATTTGCATTCAATTACTTTATTATTCAAGTTCAAAATTTATAACTGAAACTCTTTTTGCTATCGTTTATATTGTCCTACGGAGAAATAACTGCCCTCTTCAGTCCTCCTATATTTAAGTCCTATTCCTCTAAAATAATTGTGAATAAATTTGATAAAGTATTCCTTTCCATTAGTAACAGTCCAGCAGTCAAGTATGGGACTATGATACCTTTAATTGCCATTTGATTTTCATAATCCAAAATGACAAAAATTATTATTGCAATTTGCCCCATATGAGATACATTTTGATAAAAATCTATTTGTACCTTGAGGGATTTGTACTGGTTTAATGCCTTTGATAAATTTTGTTGTGGATGTCCTAACAATGAGGTCAGAATGCCTTTTGACAAAGAGTGAGCCACAAGAAAGTGACCTGATTGAACAAGTTGAGAGCACGGGGTTTGTGAGAAGCTGGGTCAGGGCTGGTGCATAAATGGCTGTTTCTAAATCAGAGCTGAGAGTGTAGTTCCAACTCCCTGTCCTGCATGAGATAAGTTGTACACCCGTGGAGAGATGCTTGGAAGTCAAAGCCTTGAAGGGTGTTCCTCTACACACATAGACACACACACACGGGAACTCCTGATGAAACAGATTCAGGGCTACCAGAATGAGACATGGGGTAGGTGAAACTCAGAAGTACAGTAACAGCATCTCCTTCTATTTATTACGGTCTTACTCAGCGCCAGGCACCATGCTGAACATTTTAACCAGCTGAAGTAGCTTGAGTACTTTCTGCCAAAGTGAGGATTGGTCCTATATCTGGAGTGTCCAACCATACCAACTTGTCCCAGACTGAGGGAATTCCTGAGACACTGGGGTTTAGGTGATAAAACTGGCACAGTCTCAGACAAAACAGGAAAGGTCATCACCTTTTAACTACATCATATGCTAGAAGAGAGACAAAATCTAAACAGATGTTCCCTAACGATTGGAAACTATCAGTGGGTGTGGGAGGGGTGAAGTGTTCTTAATCAGACAACCTAGCATTAGAGAGACTTTCAGATGCTTTCTGTCAAACGGAGCATAGGAAAGGCAAACTTGTCAGAAGGGATAATGTGATAGAAGGAGGAGGAAAAGCATTGATGAATATTTAGATAAACTCAATTGAGCAGCTACTACGTGCAGACACTTACTAGTCCTAGGTACTACCAGACGAATGCTTTAATATGCCACAGATCATTCGGTCATGCTGTTACTTCTCTTATCTTAAAAGAGAAATGAAAAATCACTCTATTGATGCTACCTTCCCCACCCCCAGCTACTGCTCCCTTCCTTTCATTCCATTTACTGCAAATGCCTTGAAAGACTGACTCACACTTGTTATCCTCAATTTCTCTCCTCCACTGTCACCCCACCATACCACCAAAACTTGCCCAGGTCACCAGCAACCTCCATATTACTACACCCAACGGCCAGTCCTCAGTCCTTGTCTCAGTTAACCCACAGCATCATCTAACCCAGTCAGTTACTCTCTCTTCTTGGAAAGGCCTTCCTCACTGGCTCCCAGGACACCATCCCTACCCCGTGTTCCTCATACCTCTCCGACTGCTAATTCTCAGCCTCCTTTGCTGGTTTCTCTTTATCTCCCAGACCCCTGCACTTGGCTCCTTTCTCTTTACCTACAGTCATTCCTCGGGCGATCTCAGTCATCTCATCTCTTCGTTGTCATCTGTCTGCTGATGACTCCCAGATTTACACCTCTATTCCCAGTCTCCACCTTGTGCTCCAGGTGCATAGACCCAGTTGCCTTGCTGACATTCCCACTTTGATGTCTGCAAGGCATCTCAGACTTCACGTGTCCAGATCCAAATTTCGTCTTTCCTCCAAAAGCTGCTCCTCCTGCAGGCTTCCACATCTCAGTTAAGTGTGGTTCCGTCCTTTAAGTTGCTCAGATCAGTTCAAAATCTTGAACTTATCTTGAGCCTCTTTCTGTCTTGCACACCCCATCCAATCCATCAGCAAATCTGCCAACCCTACCTTCAAAATACATTCAGAATCCCACCAATCCTCAACACTTCTGCCACCGTGGTCCAAGCTACCATCATATCTTCCCTGGATAAATGAAGAGCCCCTGCCCTGTCTCTCAGCTTCTGCCCTTGCCAACCCACAGTCTATTCTCAACACAGAAATCAGGGGCATTCTGTTAAAAGGGAAGTCAGACCACCTCAGTCTTCTGCTCACAGCCCACCAACACTGTCCCATCTCACTCAGAGTGAGAGCCAGAGCCCTTACTGTAACCCATAAGGCCCACAGGGTTGGGCCTCCTTCCTCTCACGTTTTCCTCCCAGTCCTCTGCCCCTCTCTCATTCTGTGCTACTCTCATTCGCCTCCTTGCTATACCTCAGACGCCAGGCGCCTCCTGCCCCTGCGCTTCGCGTTGCTGTTCCTTCCACCCAGGAGGGCACTTTCCTTCTCTTTCTTCAGGGTTTTGCTCAATATTGCCTTCTCAAGGAGCCCTTCTCTGGCCAGCCTATGAACATTTCAACCTCCTACATAAACCCAACACTTACCCTCTCCTTCTGATTTATTTTTCCTCATAAGCATGCATTAGGATCTAGTACACTACATACTTCACATTTATCTCGTGTGTTTCCCCTACAAGGTGTACTTCCAGATGCAGGTTTTCCACCTGTCTTGCCCACTGCTCTATCCCCAGTACCTAGAACAGTGCTGAGCACACAGTAGGCTCTGTGGAATAAATTAATATGTTCTAATGTTACCTTATGAGGTAGGTACTATTATTGACTCTCTTTCAGAAATGAGGATTAAAAAAACCTGAGGCTCAGAGAGGTTAAGTAACTGGCCCAGGATCACACAGCTGTGTCAGAGCTGGGATTCAAATGCAGCAGTCTCTAGAAATCTTGCCAGCTTCCAAAAGGAAGACAAGTCATCCAGAAAATGGATATAAGAGGTGTGAAAAGTAAGTCCTCCTGCTCTAGAGCAGCAGTGACCACACCTTCCATTTGTATTCTGAGGAAACAACTCATTTTCTTCTCTGCCTTTTCCTACTCACCCCATCTCATGGCCCAAATGCATTTTGTGTCTTCCTTTCAGTGGTATGGGGGTCCTGGTATGACCACGTGAAGGGCTGGTGGAGGAAGAAAGACAGTCACCCCATTCTCTATCTTTTCTACGAAGAAATGATGAAAGTAAGAAATATACTTGAATCTTGACTTTATAGTATTCTTTTCTTAGAGTTACAGATCCCTGATAGAAATGAAGAAAAGTAACATGTAAAAGTTGATCTATGTAAAATATTTTGCATGCCAGCTTAAACTTCTCCATCCACCTTGCCATGTGGCGTAAGAAATTCCAAACACAGTTCCGGTGCCGCACTTAGCACGCTGCACAGGAGGCAGCCTGGCCTCTCTGCAGGGCTTACTGAGCTCCATGGTCAATTCTCGCTTCATCCAGAAGCTTGGAATAGATCTCCTGTTTGAGCTCCAAGCTTTCTCCCTCTCTAGCTCTCCAGGCTCCTTCTTCCAGGATCTCTACCTTCCCCCATTATTTGTTCTGACTTCCAAGGAAAAGAATTAGGAATCTGGACAGGAAAGAATTAGTAAGGGAGAATAGCACTGCTTTGATTTATTTGCCTTCTTAAAATATTAGTTTTGTCATTTTAAATAAAAGTTCCCCATTAGCAACATCCTTTGCATGTGTAATCCCGGGCTCAAAGTCTGTCTCATAAGTTTATACGTAAAATAAATTTATGGCACAGTGTAGCCCTGGCTGGTCCATGGTTCTTCAAGCCTCGGTTTATGACGTGGATCACTAACCAACTCATGTCCTTCATGAGCCACAGCCTCTCTTTCCTCTTTCCCCTCCGGATAGACAGCATGCATTTCTTTCCATCTGTTTGGCTTGGGTCAAGATCCCTTTTTCGGTTCATCCTTGCTCTCTGCAGCTTTCCTGAGTGTCAGTGTAGCCCCTGCTTCCCCTGGCTTTGTGCCTGTTTGAGAGACCCGCAGGAAACATTCAACCAGGTTGGAAAGGACTTTCAAACTTGAGTCAGAGCTGCGTGAGGAGAGGGGAGACCTGCGAGAAGCAGCCTGGAGACCTCCAAACAGGCCAACACCCACACCAAACTGGACCCCTTGTCTTCACTTCCAGAAGAGGCAGGAAGCCATCTCAGAGTGTAAAGGACTCTCGTGAGGTCCATCTGTAAACAGGTATCCCCAACAGGCCCAGAGTCAGAAATAAGCCCAAATCCAGAATCAGCAGACGTCAAAGCGAAGCCAAGAGAGGGAGGCGCCGCAGCCCCTCTGTACCACGCCAGAGCCCCGTGAGCTCCACCATTACTTCTCCAATCACAAGGAGGGAACGTGTCTTGTTTATTTTGAAAGACAGCCACCTCTTCTCCCAAATACTTCATCTGCGACCTGTAACAGTGAAGTAAAATAATAAGCTTCCCAGTTGAAACACTTGTCAGCACATCCCCTTAGCATCAGCTATAGCACGTGATAAAACAGAATTGTTTTAATATAATTGCACTTTAAATTGGCATGTTTATTGATTTGACATTCATAAATCTACATATAATAATAAGCATAACTTGTTAGAACTACTTTTTTTTTAAAGATTGGCCCTGAGCTAACATCTGTTGCCAATCTTTTTTTCCTTCTTCTCCCCAAAGCCCCCCCAGTACATAGGTGTATATTCTAGCTGTGGGTCCTTCTGGTTGTGGCATGTGGGACGCCACCTCAGCACGGCCTGATGAGCGGTGCCATGTCCGGACTCAGGATCCGAACCTGCAAAACCCTGGGCCACAGAAGCAGAGCACGCAAACTTAACCACTCGGCCACGGGGCCGGCCCCAGAATTACTTTTAAGCATAAACTAAGAAGCTTGTAAAAGATTGGTTTTAAATGTTTTAACCATTATTCCCATGCTTAATTCCCTAAGGTTTGACTATTGTTATATTTTTAACTTAGAAAAAATCTACTATGTTTCTTCTACTCTCCCTGACAGGATCCAAAACGTGAAATTAGAAAAGTGATGGAATTCCTGGGGAAGGACCTAAAAGAAGAGATTTTAGACAAAATTGTCTATAATACTTCATTTGATGTAATGAAAAAGAACCCCATGACCAACTACATAAATGAAGTTAGAATGAATCATAATCTTTCTCCATTCATGAGAAAAGGTGATGTGTACAGACTGTCTTTCCTCTGAAAAGAAAAAAGAATTATTGGTTCATAAATGGTTTTCTAACCTTCAAGATCTGTGAATTTCTATTTATAATGCTCCCTGAAGTGAGTTCTTTAAGGCCTTATTCTGAGAGAAAGCTCATGTAGCCCATGTTTCACAATCATAGAACTGTGGGAAAGTCCACACACTGTATCTGGCCCGCTTTGAAGCATATTAAAGTTTCTGAAAAGAAGCTTGTTCAATTCTGTTTAACTCAGAGCTTCAAAAAGTATTTGACCAAAAAATCTGTCTCAAGTAAAGCCTTTAATCTCTGGGGAGCTAATTTTCCTCCCCACACATCCTGGAGGACAGAAGCTAAGGTTCTTGGCCTCAGGAGCCAGAACAGAGGGACCTTTGAGGCTACTTAGTCAAAGCCCAGCCAAAACCAGGACCTTCAGCCACAAGCCCAGATTACGTCCTATGCTACCACACTGCTGACTCCTTATGGAGACAAAATCTGTGAAGTTGTAATTATTTTAGGAAAATGAAATAAATATTCTAGTGACTTTTGTTTGATGAAATAAGCATAACTCTAAGGCTCAAAGAAGAAATTTTCTAATTTGACCATTGATTGAACCTAATTTTTGTTTTTTATTAGAAAAAGTTTACAGTCTATTTGTCCAAATACATATATATTTATATGCACAGCAACATACTATGCATGGAGGAGTTTTTTGAGTTTTGGGTGTTTTTTCTTTCCAGCTTTATTTAGGTAAGATTGAAAAATATAAATTATATATGTTTAAAGTTTATAATGTGATGTTTTGATATGTGCATATATTATGAAATGATTACCGCAGTCAAGATAATTAACATATCCACCACCCATATAGTTACCCATTTTGGTGGCAGAGTTAGAACTCTAAAAATCTACTATCTTAGCAAATTTCAGTATGTAATAAATTATTAATTATAATCATCATCCTATACATCAGGTCTGCAGACTTTATTCATCTTAGAACTGAAAGTTTGTACCCGTTGACCAACATCTCTTCCTTTGCCCCACTCTCTAAACCCTGGTAACCTCCATTCTACTCTATTTCTATGAGTTTGACTTTTTTTTCAGATTCCACATATAAATGATTTTGCAGTATTTGTCTTTCTGTGTCTGGCTTATTTCACTTAGCCTAATGTCCTCCAGTTTCATCCACACTGTCACAAATGTCAGGATTTTGTTCTTTGGCTGAATAATATTCCCCTATATATACCATGTTTTCTTTATCCATTCGTCTGTCAGTAGACATTTAGACTGTTGCCATATCTTGGCTATTGTGAATAATGCTGCAATGAAATGGGAGTGCAAATATCTCTTTGAGATAGTGATTTTATTTTCTTTGGATATAACCCAGAAGCAGGATTGCTGGATCAAACTGGTAGTTCTATTTTTAATTTTTTGAGGAACTCCATAAGGTTCTCTGTAATGACTGTATCAATTTATATTCCCACCAACAGCACACAAGGGTTCCTTTTTCTCTACATCCTCATCAACACTTGCTATCTTTTAACTTTTTGATAATAGTCATCCTAACATGTGTGAGGTGATATCTTATTATAGTTTTCATTTTCATCTCCCTGATGATTAGAGATGTTGAGCATCTTTTCATATACCTGTGGCTATTTGTCTCCTTTGAAAAATGTCTGTTCAGGTCCTTTGCCCATTTTTTAATCTGGTTACCTTTTTTTGTTTTTTGTTTTTTTTGGTATTGAGTTCTATGAGTTCCTTGTAAATATTTGGTTTCAAATATTTTCTCCCATTCCGTAGGTTGACTTTTCACCTTGTTGTTTCCACTGTTGTGCAGAAGCTTTTAGTTTGATGTAGTCCCATTTGTATATTTGTACTTTTGTTGCCTATGCTTTTAATGTCAAATCCAAACATTCATTGCCAAAACCAATGTCAAGGAGCTTTTTCCCCTATGTTTTCTTCAAGGAGTGTTACAGTTTCAGGTCTTAAGTTTAAGCCTTTTGTGGTTCATTTTCATGTATGGTATGGGATAAGGGTCCAATTTCATTCATTTGAATGTGGATATGTAGTTTTCCCAGTACCACCTATGGAAGAGACTTATTGAAGAATTCCCCATTCTGTATTCTTGGCACTCTTGTTGAAAATTAGTTGACTATATACGTGTCAGTTTATTTCTGGGCTCTCTAGTTTGTTTCATTGGTCTATGGGTCTGTTTTTATGCCACTACCATACTGTTTTGATTACTATAGCCTTGTAATATTATTTGAAATCAGAAAGTGTGATGCCTCCATCTTTCTTCTTGATCAAGACTGCTTTAGCTATTTGAGGTCTCTTGTAGTTCCAAACAATTTTATGGAAAAATGCCATTGGAATTTTGATAGGGATTGCATTGAATCTGTAGATTGCTTTGGGTGGTATGGAAGTCTTAACAATATTAAATCTTACAATTCATTGACACAGTATATCTTTCCATTTGTTTGTCTTCTTCAATTTCTTTAATCAATATCTTATAGTCTTCAGTGTACAGATCTTTCGCTTCCTGGTTAAATTTATTCCTGAGAATTTTATTCTTTTTGATGCCACTATAAATGGGATTTTTTTTCTTAGTTTCTTTTTTAGATAGTTCATTATTAGTGTATAGAAATGCAATTGATTTTTGTATGTTTATTTTGTATCCTCAACTTTACTGAATTTGTTTAACAGCTTTTTTGTGGAGTCTTTATGGGTTTTCTACATATATGATCATGTCAACCGCAAACAGAAATAATTTTACTTCTTCCTTTCCATTTTGGATGCCTTTATTTCTTTTTCTTGCCTAATACCTCTGTCTAGGACTTTCAGTACTACATTGAATAGAAGTGGCATATCTGAGCAACCTTGTCTTCTTTCTGATCTTAGAGAAAAAGCTTTCAGCTTTTCACCATTGAATGTGATGTTAGCTATGGATTTGTCTTATATGGCCATTTTTGTGTTGAGATAAATTCCTTCTATACCTAATTTATTGAGAATTTTTATCATGAATGCACTCTGAATTTTGTCAAATGCTTTTTCAGCATCTTTGAGAAGATCATATGATTTTTATCCTTCATTTTGTTAGTAGACTATCACATTGATTGATTTGAGCATGTGGAGCCATCCCAAGGATAAATCCCAGTGGATCATGGTTTATGATTCTTTTAATTGCTGCTGAATTTGATTTGCTGATATTTTGTTGAAGATGTTTGCATCTATGTTCATCAGGGATACTAGCCTGTAGTTTTCTTTACTTGTAGTGTCCTTTTCAGGCTTTGGTATCTGGGCAATGCTGGCCTCATAAAATGAGTTTAGGAGTGTTCCCTCCTCTTCAGTTTTTTGGAAGAGTTTGAGAAGAATTGATATTAGTTCTTCTTTAACTGTTTGGTAAAATTCACTAGTGAAGCCATCTGGTCCTGAGCTTTTCTGTCTTGAGAGATTTTTTATTTTTGATTCAATTTCCTTACTTGTTATTGGTCTGTTCACCTTTTCTCTTTCTTCAAGATTCAGTCTTGGTAGGTTGTATGCTTTCAGAAATTTATCCATTTCTTCTAGATTATCCAATCTGTTGGTGTATAATTGTTCACAGTATTCTCTTATGATCCTTTGTACTTCTGTGGTATCAGTTGTGATGTCTCCTCTTTCATTTATGATTTTACTTATTTGAGTCCTCTCTTCTTAGTCTAGCTAATGGTTTGTGAATTTTGTTTACCTTTTCTAAAAACCAACTCAATTCATTGATCTTTTCTATTTTTTTGGTTTCTATTTCATTTATTTCTGCTCTGCTCTTTGTTATTTATTTTCTTCTGCTAATTTTGGCCTTAGTTTTTCTTTCTTTTTCTCACTCCTTCCAGTGTAAAGTTATGTTGTTTATTTGAGATCCTTCTATTTTCTTAATATAGGCATTTATCACTATAAACCTCCTCTTAGAAGTGCTTTTGCAGCATCCCATAAGTTTTGGTATATTGTCTCCACTTTCATTTGTTTCAAAATATTTGTTTATTTCTCTTTAGATTTCTTCTTTGACCCACTGGTTGTTTAGGAGTGTGTAAATTCCACATACTTGTGAATTTTCCAGTTTTCCTCCTGTTATCATTTTCTAGTTTCATACCTTTGTGGTTGGAAAATATACTTGATATGATTTCTATCTTCTTAAATTTTTTAAGACTTGTTTTGTGACCTAACATATGATCTATCCTGGTGACTGTTTTATATACACTTGAGAAGAGCGTGCATTCTGCTGCTGTTAGATGGAATATTCCACATATGTCTTTTAAGTCCATTTGGTCTAAATTATCATTCAAGTTCAATGTTTTCTTACTGATTTGCTGCCTGGATGAACTATCCATTGTTAAAAGTAGGGTATTAAAGTCCCCTACTATTATTTCATTGCTGTCTATTTCTCCCTTCAGATCTGTTAGCATGTACTTTATAAATTTAGGTGATCTGATGTTGGGTGCATATATATTTACAATTGTTATGTCCTCTTGATGAATTGACTCCTTTATCATTATATAGTGACCTTCTTTGTCTCTTGTGACAGTTTTGACTTAAAGTCTATTTTGTCTAATTATAGCCACATCTGGTTCTTTTTCAGTTTTGACTTGCATGGAATATCTTTTTCTATCCCTTCACTTTCAGTCTATTCCTTAAAGCTGAAGTGAGTCTCCTGCAGGCAGCGTATAGTTGGATCTTGGTCTTTATCCATTCAGCCACTCTATGTCTTTTGATTGGAGAATTTAAACCATTTACATTTAAATAAATTTTTGATACGTAAGAACTTATTAATGCCATTTTGTTGTTTTCTGGCTCTTTTGTAGTTCCTTTGCTCCTTTCTTCCTCTCTTCCTGTCTTCCTTTGAGATTTGATGATTTTTTTTGTATTGTTATGCTTTGATTCCTTTACCTTTTGAGGATCTACTATAGGTTGTTACTTTGTGGTTACCATGAGGCTTACATAAGACACATTATAGACATAACAGTCTATTTTAAGCTTAATTTAACTTTGATTGCTTATAAAACTCTATGGTTTTTACTCTCTCCCCCACATTTTGTTTTTTAATGTCACAATTTACATCTTTTTACATTATGTCCATTAACAAATTATTGTAGTTATAGTTACTTTTAATACTTTGTCTTTTAACCTTTATACTAGATTTAAAGTGATTTACACACTACCATTACTGTTTGAGTATTTTGAATCTCACTAAGCTTTACCAGTGAGTTTTTTACTTCCATATGTTTTCATGTTACTAATTAGTGTCTTTTTGTTTCATCTTAAAGAACTCTCTTTAGCATTCCTTGTATGGCAGGTCTAATGGTGACTGACTCCCTCAACTTTTGTTTGTCTGGAGAAGTCTTTTCTCTCCTTCATTTCTGAAGGACATCTTTGGCAAATAAAAAAATCTTGGTTGACAAGTTTTTTTCTTTCAGCACTTTGAATTTATCATTTCACTCTCTCCTGGCCTGCAAGGTTTGTGTTGAGAAATCTGTTGATAGCCTTATGGGGGTTCTCTTGTATGTGATAAGTCTCTTCTCTTGCTGCTTTCAAATTTTCTCTGTCAATTTTTGATGGTGTGATTATAATGTGTCTCAGTGAGGACCTCATTTGGTTGAAACTGTTTGGGGACCTTTGAGTTTCATTTCCCTGGATGTCCATATCTCTCCCAAGATTTGGGAAGTTTCACAGCATTATATCTTTAATATCTTATTTAAAGATATATAAGCCATTATCTCTCTTCTCCCTATAGTATTCTTATAGTTTGTATGTATACTGGTCTTCTTGATGGTATCCCATAAATCCCATAGACTTTCTTTACTCTTTTTAATTCTTTTTCTTTTTGTTTCTCTAACTGGATAATTTCAAATGACTTCTCTTTGAGTTTGCAGGTTCTTCCTTCTGCTTGATCAAATCTGTTGTTGACATTCTCTACTGCATTTTTTTCCACTTCATTCATTGTATTCTTCAGCTCCAGAAATTTCCATTTCTTTCTTTTTTACGGTTTCTATCACTTTGTTGAAATTCTCATTTTGTTCATGTATTATTTTCCTGATCTCCTTGAGTTGTCTGTGTTCTCTTGTAGCTCACTGAGCTTCCTTAAAATAATTACTTTGAATTCTTTATCCAGCAACTCATACACCTCCATTTCTTTGAGATAAGTTAGGAAAATTATTGCATTCCTTTGACATCATGTTTCCTTGATTTTTTGTATTTCTTGTAGCCTTGTGTTGATGTCTGCATATTGCTAAGTAGACACCTCTTCCAGACTTTGTGGTTTGGTTTTAGTGGGGAAAGATCTTCACCTACGGGTGTGTGTGAGGTCACTGGCCAGGTGGGGTGCAGCAATTCCAGCTCCAGGTCGGGCACAGTAGCATGGTCTCTGTGTGGCTCCATCAGCTCAGGGCAGTGTCAGTGAAGATTGCAGAGGTTCTCAGCAATTCTGACTGGTGGTGTCCACAGTAGCAGCATGAGCTCTGGAGGTCTTCAGCACTGAAGGCTGCTAGGGTACTCTTGATCTCTTTTTTCTCCTCAAGGGAAGTTGTAGCCAAAGAGATCCTTCTTTGCTCTGAATGTGGTTTACAGGTGCAATTGTGGTAGTGGTGGTGGTGGTACCAGTATCTGATGGGTAGGCCCTCATGGAGCAGCCATGGAACAAAGGCCCAAAGCATGGGAGTTTACAGGGCTACAATGGCTCCAAGGTCCATGGTCATCATGACAGTGGCTCTGGTGTCCTAAATGTAGGCACTCTAGGAGCAGTTGCAGAGCCAGAGTCCAGAGTGCAAGCATTTGCAGAGCGACTGTGGCTCTGGGGCCTGGGGTGCAGATGCACTTACTGGAGTAGTGGGTCTGGTTTCTGTGGTGTGTGTGCTTGCAGAGAGGCCATGGAGCCAGAATCAGAGTGCAGGTGCATGCAAAGTGGTCATGGGGCCTGGATATGGAGAGTGGGCATACACGGACTGGTGGGGGCTCTGGCATCCAGGGCATGCGTGGAGTTGAGATGAGTGGAGGCCATGGTCCCAGGGCAGCACGACAACAGCTCTTTCTTGGAGAGGAGGGAACACAGCAGTATCTCCCTCTCCAGGGGGTCTGCAGTGGCAATGGCTGTTGGTTACCTTGGTGGGGAAATGTGCCAGAGTCCTCTGCAGAGCAAACCACTGGGGTCCATGCTAACAAATACTATAGAGTCCTCCACTGTGACAGCTACAGGGAGTCTACGGCTGTTGTAGGATTGTTGAGGTCTGCTAGGGTGCAGGCTACTGGGGACCACAATGAAACCCACTGCATGTCTGATAGTGATAGCTCCCACCCTTCTTTGTTCCTAGCCATCTTCAGACATCTCAGCTATGCCAGTCTCCTCAGTGAGCTTCCTTTATGGTTATCTTCTGTTTTTGATCCACTGTGTTGCTTCAGGTTCTTAATTAGATTCTTGAAGCCTTCCCAGAGCTGTTTTTGTCATGGATAGCTGTCCAACAGTTGCTTTTTGTGTATGGATACAGGCTGGTGTCTCCTACTCCACCATTTTCCTGATGTCACTTGGTCACCTAATTTTGTTCTAAGCCAATCGATAAACTATATAATCATATAACTTATCATCTCTAGAAAACTAAGCAAATTTGCACTTCACACATGAAAATAACATTACACATCTCAAAGAGACTAGATGAATGAGACAGCCTGGAGCAATCAGAAGGGAAATAGCTTTCTATGGGTTTTCTGATCATTTTTAGTTATTGAAGCTAAAAAAATAATTGAATATTCTATTATATAAGCATGAAACAAAGTTAATCAACCCTGCCATTCCTTCATGTTCTATTACTTTAATTTAATTATATGCTAACAGCAATGATAATTTAGATTGCAAAGGAGAATTCTCATTTGTGCTCAACTAGAATTTTTGCCTGAACTAGAGATACAGATAGGACCAGAGAATGCTCTGAGGATGCAGCCATTCACATCAGCCCTTCAGTGACTTCTAAAGAGAGGATAAGAAAATTAGTCCAGTTAACTTAAATAGAATGTTAGAGGTAATGAGGGTTCAGAAACTACCAGTAGATCAGAGCACTCAAGAGTGTAATGCAGAGAATTAGAGAACCCAGGTCTGGATTTCAGCCCCTCCCCACGTGTTTCAGAATAAAGATTTCTGTTTACAAATACCTCATTTGCAAAATGGAGCAATCTTACCTGTAGCTTCACTTCTCACTCAATATCAGGAGAACAATGGGCTAATGTCTATGTAAGGAAATTAAGTATTGGAGGACAGGGATATCTAAATGAAAAATGGTCAAAGTTCATGAAAATATCACTGATTGTGCTATACATTACTCTTTTTAGGAGTCATAGGAGATTGGAAAAATCAGTTCACTGAAACTCAGAACAAGCGATTTAATGAAGACTATGAGAAAAATATGGCTGATACCTCTCTGTCATTCTGCATGGAACTCTAAAAATCAGAGCAAGGGAACAAGACTTGTTCTCTTGCCAGCCTCTGTGAAGTAGAAGAGAAATCTGTTTTCACATACCACTAATGGTTTGTGTAACTTGATGTGAAAGTTTTTAAACAATAACTTAGGCATTCTTTGGTCTTGAATTTCTGATCTGCTTTTTGGATTAACCCCAATATGACTTCAGTAATCTTGCATCAATATTCAACATTCTTCTTCTCTCTCTGGATATTTTTTGAGTTTAGGTGAATTTCAATAATGAACATGTAATATATAATATAATACACATTTAATCATTTCTGTTCCTTCTATATATCCTCTTTCCATCTTGTTGTTTCTCCGAATTAAAACATTTCTTTCAAAAGTTCTATGCAGTACAATCTTACTCAACAAAAATGCCAACTCTGTTCATTTGATAACAGACATACATTGAGCACTTTATTCATGCTGGGAAATGGAGCACATCAAAAGATTCTAAAAACAGGGTTCCTTCCCCCAAGAAAGACGCAGCCTAGTAGGGGATCACAGCATAGGCATGGGCAAACTGCATTATCAAGCAAACTGTGATATGCACTAAAATAGACTGAAAGGTGCAGCAGGATCACAGAGAAGAAAAACAAAACCACATTGTATGGAGCCCCAGAAAAACTGAGGAAAGTAGGGATATGAGGCCTTGGGTATTTCACAACAATCCAGTCCTTGACCGCAAAGTACATCTACTATGTGCCACATGGTTAGCATTCCGTCTCCCCATCACCCAAAAGTTCAAGGTTGCCTTACTAATAATTTACTTCTCAAACCTCAGGGATACATATTTCAGAGATTTCCTGAGACCGAGAAATCCTTCAAGACCCAGTGGAACAAAAGCAGCAGACAAAGCCTAAAGGCAGGAGAAATGCAGCAGTATTTAGGAGATAAGGGAGCATATCTCCATCGGATCCCTCTCCCCTACTTCCTCTAGGACCAAAAGGCTAAGGTCTCTTTTCATAACAGGCACTAGCTAATTCTAAACGAATAGAACTCAGATATCAATCAATTATGCTCTTAAAATTTGAAGTTCAAAAGCTGGTGGCTAATACCTTGAATGAGAGGAAAAGACAGAATTAGGAAAAACAATATATTTTACTTGAGTTTCCCTAGAAGCGGAAACTGCGACAGGGATCCAAACGCACTGTGATTTTTTGAGGAGGCAAGTAGGACAGGAAACAGAAAGAAGAGACAGAAGAATGTGATTTCAGGAGTGAAGAAGTTGTGGTGGAGTAAGTTGCTACCTTTGTCTCTTCCCTAAGTTACAATCAGTGGGCCCTTCATTGACTGACAAATGACTCTTTCCACAGCACACTAGAATGCCTGAGAGATCCAGGCATTTATACATAAAAAGGTGGGTGGAGTGGACCTCTGGAAGGCAGTGGACCTAGGGGGGCAGCCCTCTCCCTCTTAGCTAGTGGCAGAGTTCCAAAATGCAGATGCTTCCGACAGTGGCAGTGGTGCCCTGACCTGAGGTTTCAAGGAGCATACCAGTACATACTGGCAGTCAGAGGCTGCAGCAGACACAGCATTTGTGGCCTAGTCCCTGCCACCCCAGTCGTGGTAGGTGGCATACCAGACCCGAGGCTTCAGGACACACAGTGGTGCCAGTGACACAGCCTCCTCCCCATCCCGAGGCAGCAACATGAGTCTTTCCAGCAGTGGGGACAGCAGCCAAAATGTGGATATCCCCAGCGGGGGTGGTGGTGCCCCAACCTGAGGTTTCAAAAAGCACACTGTCATGCACCAGTGACCAGAAGCTGTAGGAGCAGCAGTGACACTTGTGCTTTATCCCGTGCCCCCTCAGTGGTGGCAGGTAGTGCCCATGACCTGAGGCTCCAGGAAACAGTGGTGCCAGTGACCTAGCCCACCTTTCCCAGGAGCAACCCCAGTCTTTCCAGTAGCAAGGGCTACATCCAATGTTGATACACCAGCAGGGGCAGTGATGCCCTGACCTGAGGGTTCAAAAAGCACACCAGTGTGCGGGGCTGGCCCCGTGGCCGAGTGGTTAAGTTCGCGCTCTCCGCTGCAGGCGGCCCAGTGCTTCGTTGGTTCGAATCCTGGGCGCGGACATGGCACTGCTCATCAAACCACGCTGAGGCAGCGTCCCACATGCCACAACTAGAAGGACCCACAACGAAGAATATACAACTATGTACTGGGGGGCTTTGGGGAGAAAAAGGAAAAAAAAATTAAAAATTTTAAAAAAAAAAAAAGCACACCAGTGTGTGCTGGCAACCAGAGGCTGCAGGAGCAGCAACAGCACTCGTGGTGTAGCACCTGCCCCTCCCCTAGCAGTGGCAGGTGGCATCTGCAACCGGAGGCTTCAGGAGCCACAGCAGAACCCGTGACCCAGCTGCCAATGGCAGCACCCCTAACACTGGTTCTACCCGGATCCCTGGAAGCAACGGTGATACTCATTGACCCAGTACTCTTGGCAGTGATGCTACCAGCATCCCCAGATAAACTGGGGGCAACAGCACAGGTGGTGCAGGTGGCAGCAGCACTCAAGCACATGGAGAGCCCAAGGACAACCAGTTGGGGAACACAAGACCCAGGCAACCCAGGAACAGCAGAAGTGCTTGCAGCCTGGTGACCCCAGTGGTGACACCTGAGACTGTAGCGACACGATAAGCAGCAAGGCAGCAGAAACCTCAGAGGCACAAGCAGCACAAGGCGGCAGTGGAGCGTTGAAAGTGCAGGCTCTCAAATACAACCAGAAGCAGCTCAGAATCAAAGTAACAAAAGCCTCACCCAAATAAGAAAGGTGGTTGCTACCACAAATGCACCAGTAGAGGATCAAGTCATCATGCACCATCAAGAACTACAGTAATACAGCAGAACAGAAGGACAATGACAGAAGGAGAAGGACAGCTCTCCAGAAACCAGACTTGAAGTCAAACAAGATTACAATCTAACTGACAGAGAATGCAAACTAGCTGTCATGAAGAAACTCAATGAGTCAGAAGAAAACTCAGACAGACAGTTCAATGAGCTCAGGAAAACATTAATGAACAGGAGGACTTCACCAAAGAGACTGAAACTCTAAAAAAAAACCCAGAAATTCTAGAGATAAAGAATACAATTAATGAGTTGAAAAATAAAGTAAAAAGCATTGGAAATAGAGCATACCATATGGAAGAGACAATTAGTAAGCTTAAAGAAGAAATCTAGAAATGATTCAGGTGGAAATGGAGAGAGAATTAAGATTTTTTAAAAGGGAAGAAATTCTACAAAAAATACCCAACTCGATTGGGGAAAGTAACATAAGGATAATGGGTATCCCAGAAGGAGAAGAGAGGGAGAAAGGAATAGAGAGCTTATTCAAAGAAAGAATAGCTGAGAACTTCCCAAATCTGGGGAAAGAACTGGACATACAAGTACATGCAGCTAATAGAACTCCTAATTATCACAACACAAGAGACCTTCTCCAAGGTGTATTATATTACAACTGTCAAAAGTCAATGACAAAGAAAGGCAGACCTGGTGGCATAGTGGTTAAATTGGCACACTTCAACAGGCCGGGGTTTGCAAATTCGGATCCTGGACGTGGACCTAGTATCACTCATCAAGCCACACTGTGGTAGCATCCCACCTAAAACAGAGGGAGATTGGCACAGATGTTAGCTCAGCAACAATCTTCCTTGAGCAAAAAGAGGAATATTGGTAACAGATGTTAGCTCAGGGCCAATCTTCCTCACACACACAAAAAAAGTGAATGACAAAGAAAAAATATTAAGAGTGGCCAGGAAGAAGAAAATAAATTACAAAGGAACCCCTATCAGGCTATCAGTGGATGTCTCAGCAGAAACTCTACAGGCTAGGAGAGAGTGGAATGATATATTCAAAATATTGGAAGACAAAAATTATTAGCCAAGAATACTCTACCCTGCAAACTTATCCTTCAGATATGGAGAAATAAAGGCTTTCTCAGACAAACAAAAGCTAAGGGAGCTCATCATCACTAGACCTGCCCTACAAGAAATGCTGAAAGGAGCCCTCCTACCTGCCTACAAAAAGGCAAAGGTTTACAAAGCTTGAGCAAGGTGATAAATAGAATCAGAAAATTGCAACTCTATATCAAAATAGGTTAGTAAACAATTAAAATATAAAGGCTAAAGGGAAAGAAAGCATCAAAAGTAATTATAACCACTTCAATTTGGGAACAAACTCACAAGACAAAAAGGATAATTTGCCACAACAAAGGCAGAAGGGGAAGAGGAAAAGGACAGAACCTGCATAAGCTAATGGAGATAAGATGTTAGTTATCAGCAGAAAAAGGACTCTCATCTATGAGATCTTTTCTACAAACCTCGTGGTAACCACTAAACAAAAAATGAGAGCCGAGTCAAAAATCATAAATAAAAAGGAAACTGGGAAAAACATCACAGAAAGCCACCAAACTGAAATGGCACACAGAAATACAAAGAAAAAGAAACAATTGAAATATAGAACAAGAAAACAAAATATAATATGGCAATATTAAGCCCTCATATATCAATAATCACTCTAAATATGAATGAATTGAATTCACCAATCAAAAGACACAGAGTGACTGGATGGTTATAAAAACAAGATCCAACAATATGTTGCCTCCAAGAGACCCATCTCAGCTCTAAAGACAAACATAGGCTCAGAGTGAAGTGATGGAAGATGACACTCCAACCAAATGGCAATCAAAACAAAGTGGGTGTACCCATACTTATATCAGAAAAAAATAGACGTCAAGCCAAAAAAGATAAGAAGAGACAAAGATGGGCATTATATAATGATAAAAGGGACATTCAACCAAGAAGACATAACATTTTTTAATATATGTTCACCTAACATAAGAACATTGACGTATATAAAGCAACTATTAATAGACCTAAAGGGAGAAATTGATAGCAACACAGTAATAGTAGGGGACTTTAATACCCACTTACATCAATAGATACATCATTTAGACAGAAAGTCTACAGGAAACAGAGGCTTTAAATGAAACACTAGACAAGATGGACTTAATAGTTATATATAGAACCTTCCACCCAAAAGTAGCAGAATACATATTCTTCTCAAGTGCACATGGAACATTCTCAAAGATACATGATATGTTGGGAAACAGAACAAGCCTCAATAAACTTAAGAAGATTGAAATCATATCAAGCATCTTTTCTGACCACAATTGTATGAAACTAAATCAACTATAAGAAGAAAGTGGGAAAGTTACAAATATGTGGAGACTAAATAACATGCTACTGAACAACTACTGGATCAAAGAAGAAATCAAAGAAGAAATAAAAAATACCTGGAGATAAATGAAAATGAAAACACAACATGGCAAAACTTATGGCATGCAGCAAACATGATACTAAGAGGGAAGTATGTAGTAATATAGGCCTATCCCAAAAAACAAGAAAAATCTTTAAAAAACAATCTACCACTATACCTAAAAGAACTTGAAAAAGAAGGGGCCAGCCCCATGGCCGAGTGGTTGTGTTTGCACACTCCACTTCAGCAGCCCAGGGTTTCACCAGTTTGGATCCTGGGCATGGACATGGCACCACTCATCAAGACATGCTGAGGTGGAGTCCCACATAGCACAACCAGAGGCACTCACAGCCAGAATATACAACTATGTACTGGGGGGCTTTGGGGAGAAGAATAAAACAAAAAAGAAAAGAAAAAAGATTGACAATGGTTGTTAGCTCAGGTGCCAATCTTTAAAAAAAAAAAAAAAAAACTAGATAATGAAGAGCAAACTAAGCCAAAAGTCATTAGAAGGAAGGAAATAATAAAAATCAGAGCAGAAATAAATTAAAGAGAGAGTAAAAAGACAATAGAAAGGATCAATAAAACTAAGAGCTGGTTCTTTGAAAACATAAACAAAATTGACAAATCCTTAGCTAGATTTACCAAGAAAAAAACAGAGAAGCCTCAAATAAATTAAATCAGCAAAGAAAGAGGAGAAACTACAATGGGTACCACAGAAATACAAGGGATTGTAAAAGAATACTATGAAAAGATATATGCCAACAAATTAGATAGCCTATAAGAAATGGATAAATTCTTAGAATCACACAACCTCCCAAAACTGAATCAAGAAGAAACAGAGAATCTGAAGAGACCAATCGCAAGTAAACAGATTGAAACAGTAATGTAAAACTTCCCAAAAAAGAAAGTCCAGGACCAGAGGGCTTCTCTGGTGAATTCCATCACACATTCAAAGACTTAATACCTATCTTTCTCAACTCTTCCAAAAGACTGAAGAGGACAGCATGCTTCCTAACTCCTAACTCATTTTTCAAGGCCACATTATCTTGATGCCAAAACCAAAGAAGGAAAACAAAAAAGGAAAATTACAGGCTGATGAACAGAGATGCAAAACTTCTCAACAAAATATGAACAAATTAAATAAAACAATACATTAAAAGAATCACCCACCACGATCAAGTGAATTTATACCAGGGACACAAGGATGCTTCGACATCCACAAGTCAATCAATGTGATACGCCATATTAACAAAATGAAGAAGAAAAATCACATGATCATCTCAATAAACACATAGAAAACATTCAACAAGATTCAACATCCATTTATGATATAAATTCAATAAAATGCATATAAAATAAAAGTACTACAATATGATAAAGGCCGTATATGACAAACTCATAGCCAGCATCATACTCAATAGTGAAAAACTGAAAGCTATTCCTTTAAGAACAAGAATAAGACAAGGATGCCCGCTCTCACTACTCTTATTCAATATAGTATTGGAAGTCCTAGCCAGAGCAATTAGGCAGGAAAAGAAAAGGAATCCAAACTGGAAAGGAAGCAACAAAACTCTTGCTGTTTGCAGATGACATGATTCTGTATATAGAAACCCTAAAGAATCCATCAAAAAACTATTAGAAATAATTATTGAATACAGTAAAGCTGCAGGGTACAAAATAAATATACAAAAATCTGTTGCATTTCTATACATTAATAATGAACCAGTAGAAAGAGAAATCAAGATTACAATCCCATTTGTAATTGCAATGAAAAGAAGAAAATATCTAGAAATAAATATAACCGAGGAGGTAATACCTATACACTGAAAACTATACTACTGAAAGAAATTGAAGAAGATATAAAGAAATGGAAAGATATTCCATGCTCCTGGATTGGAAGAACAAACATAGTTTAAAATGTCCATATTACCTAAAGCAATCTACAGATTCAATGCAATCCCAATCAGAATCTCAATGACATTTTTTGTGGAAATAGAACAGACTCCTACAATTTATATGGAAGTATAAAAGATCCCAAATACCCAAAGCAATCCTGAGAATAAATAACAAAGCTGGAAGTATCACACTCCCTGAATTCAAAATATGCAACAAAGCTATAGTAATCAAAACAGCATGGTACTCTCCTAAAAACAGACACACAGAGCAATGGAACAGAATAGAGAGCCCGGAAATAAACCCACACATCTATGGACAGCTAATTTTTGACAAAGGAGCCAGAATATACAATAGAGAAACATAATTCTCTTCAACAAGTGGTATTAGGAAAATTGGACTGCTATGTGCAAAAGAATGAAAGTAGACCATTATCTTGCACCATACACAAAAATACACTCAAAATGGATTGAAGACTTGAATGTAAGACCTGAAATTATAAAACTCCTAGAAAACATAGGGAGTACGCTCTTTGACATCAGTCTTAGTATCTTTTTGAATATCATGTCTCAGTAAACAAAAGAAAGAATAAATGGGACTACATCAAACTAATAAGTTTCTTTATAGCAAAGGAAACTACCAACAAAATGAAAAGACAAACCAACAACTGAGAGAAAATATTTGTAAATCATATATCCAGTAAGGAGTTAACATCCAAAATAAAGAACTCATACAACTCAAAAACAAAAAAACAACCAGATCAAAAAATTGACAGAGGATATGAACAGACATTTTTCCAATGAAGATATGCAGATGGCCAACAGGTGCATGAAAGATGTTCAGCATCACTAATCATTAAGGAAATGCAAATCAAAACTACAACGAGATATCACCTCACACCCATTGGAATGTCTATTATTAAAAATACAAGAAATGACAGGTGTTGGAGAGGATGTACACTGCTGGTGGGAACGCAAATTGGTGCAGACACTATGGAAAACAGCATGGAGATTTCTCAAAAAATTAAAAATAGAACTACCATACGATCCAGCTATTCCACTTCTGCGTATTCATCCAAAGAACACAAAAACACTAATTCAAAAAGATATATGCACCCCTATGTTCATTGCAGCATTATTCACAATAGCCAAGACTTGGAAGCAACCCAAGTGCCCATCAACAGAGGAATGGATAAAGAAGACGTGGTATATATATACAATCAAATACTACTAAGCCACAAAAAAGACAGAATTGTGCCATTTGTGTCAACATGGATGAACCATGAGGGTACTATGCTAAGGAAACAAATCAGACAAAGAATGATTTCACTTATATATGGAAGATAAAAAAACAAACAGACACATAGATACAGAGAACAGATTGGTGGTTACCAGAAGGGAAGGAGGTGGGGGGAGCGTGAAAGAGGTAAAGGGGAGCATATATGTATGGTGACAGATGGAAACTAGACTTTTGGTGGTGAACATGATGCATTCTATACAGAAGCCAAAATAGAATGATGTACACCTGAAATTTACATAATGTTATACACCAATGTGACCTCAACAAAACTTTAAAAAAAATTTTAAATTAAATTTAAAAATTTTTTAATTAAATTTTAAAAATTTTCTCAAAAATGAAAAAATTTTTGTTTTCATTTTTAAAGTACAATTTCAGAGGAAAAATCTCCAGGGTGGAGGATGGTGGTGAGGAAGAGAAGCAGCAGAAGTTGTCCTGCTTTGAGGCAAGAGAGTAATGTTGTGTACTCCCAGTGTGAGGAGTGAAGGGTTCATAGTTTAATTCCCAGGCACCTTGAGGCAAAGTAGTAAATGCGAGCTGAACCACAAGCTGAAGCACCTACAGTAGCTGTGGGATGGGCATGCCATCCTAACCAGGAAACACCATCCCACAGGATTTGGGCAGCACACCAACACCTGCTATAATTTGGTATTCCCAAAGAAAATTTTGTAACAAATAATTGTGGGCAGAGAAGGAAAAGTATGTTACTAAGTAGGAAAAGAAATTAGACTTTCCATGCTGCGTGAATCTAAAATTATGCATAGAATAAACAATGTGCAGGGAAATGGGGAAATACCTGAAAGAGACATGTGTGAGAGTGTCTCAGTTTGGTGGCTCAAGTGGTAACAGTCCTAGATTCCAAGGGTAGACCCTTCCATAGTCATCAGCACCTTTCAACTATGGGCCTGTTGAAATCTTAGCTGACATAAATAACTACGGATTGCAGGAAGAATGTTCTCTAGTGTCTCCCAGAAACCTTCTGTCACCATTGTTATATTTTCTCATATCTCCCACTAAAACCTTCTCTTTGCTTGGCAAGATTCACTGCCAATTTCCTGCAGGCACATTTCCTCATTAGCCCTATAACCTGCAATCATTCTCCCACAATGCTATTCCTATATGATGTCCAAATTCCATGTGAGTAGTCATTGTATAATATTGTTGTGTATTTCAGTAAAAGCTCAAAAGTCATATTACGCAGTAAGAGACACAATTACAACCAAAACAAAGTCTAATAAAAGTTCCTGTGGTTGGTTATAATCTAGTTCTAGGCTTATCAAAAGTCAAAGCAAAAGGAGAAACAGTTTTCATTGACTTTTGAACAAATAAGAATTCTAGTCCATTGAGAGAAATAAGGCTTTTTGGTTCATTTTGTCTTGTTTTATGTGTTGTGTTGGAACAGAACACAAAGTCACACATAGGATACTAAGAGTATCTTTTGCTTCCTTCTACTGTCTGCCTTCTCATTACTTACCTTTATGGGCTATTATCACTACAAATTGGCAAGTTCTTTCTGTATTTTTGCTGCAGTGCCTCCAGTGCAGAGGGAGAATCTGATCAGCCCAATGCCAGAGGACCACCCACTCCATCCTATCAGATGTGTGGCAGACAAGTGGAGGAGGCACAGGCCAAACCCAGCACCCAGAAATTCAACTACACAAGGAACAGGTGAGGAGAAAGCACCAGGAGGGTGTAGCTGACATATCCAGAGCACAAAGAGGGGTTTGGACAAAGTTGGACATGCGAATGGGCTCAACTCCACCACGGAATGGAAAAGACCATTGTGTTAACACAGGGCCTGGCAAGCCTCACTCATGTTTGATATGTAATCAATCCATCAATTAATTAATCTTTGTAATATCCTATCTTGAGGGAGTAGGGTGGCACTCTACAATGGGTAAAATGAGTTACTGCTCTGTTAGAGAAATTAGTTCCTCCTCCCAATGCCCAAATATTATCTGTTTGATGAATTTATTTCAAGAAAAATTAGGAGAGGCCCCCCCGACCACCCACAACCACCTGCATTGCAGTTAAATGGTATTGCTTTACAAAAGATCAATAGGAAGCTAAAAGTAGGGTCTGAGATGCCGTTGCCCCACCCAGCTACCTCGGATTTCTTTTTTTCAGAACTGATCTTGCAGCCCGATTCCCTAACTGATTTTGTAGATCTGGGGATGTACATTGTATGGGTTGGCCTGATGCTGTAGGTTGACTCCAGAGAAAGGAGTCTACCAATGAGACACTGACCCCCGAGACCTCGTCAGACTGCTCTCATTTCACAGTGAGTGAGGAAAATTACAGTTTTCCTCATTGATTTGTGAAATGCCCAAGTTCTTTGCAAAATCTAATCATGAACCAGAATATGCAGTAAAACTTGTTCTTGCTCCTAATTACAGAATTGCAAACTTTATCCCCAAAATGGACATTATAGGCTGCTCTCAGAGTATCCAAGCTATCAGCTTGGATTAGCTTTTAGTTAGCATGAAAAGATCCTGAGGTAGTCAGGTTCCACTCATGCCTTCCCTATGGGTCACACAAACCAGGAAGTAGGATCAGCGCACTTCCAGGAAACAATGAGCGGGCAGGTCAGCAAAATGTAAAACCTGTCTTCACATGGCAGTTTGTGCTATTAGAGGTCTTATTCGCAGTCTGATCCTCATCTCTGAGCTAAACTAGGGAAAGTACTGTGCTCTCCCTGGTACCAGAACTCCTCTGGTCATGGTGGCCGGAGCTGACATGATCAGAGGCTTTCATGGCCATGGATGCTGTGAGACAGGTCAAAACGAACTTGAGGACACTAGCCTAAGATAATACTTTTAATAACGAGGCAGAGCTGATACTGCACATGCAGTGCTAGAGAGGCAAGGAGGACTTAGACACGTCCCTGCCCTTCAGGTGTATTCATGGGGAGACAAAAAACAAATAAATTGTAAGTCTTGTTCTTATTTTTTGCTTTATCTCTGACCACTGGGCTTTAAAATGATTGGGCAGCATAAGGAATTCTAAGTTTATATGACCCAACATAAGTACTAAAGTTTTTTGGCACCAAGTGCTTTGTTGCTAAGGACTATTTCAATACAGAGACTTTGGAGTTTCAATATGGACTCTCACACACAATCTATTCTGTTTTTAAAACGTTAGGTGGAGGATGTATAAGGCCATGTCCTGATCTCTCCCCAGAGAGAAATGAATGTAAGTCTTCTCAGTGCTTTTCGGGTCTGTTTCCTAATGCACATTCTCATGATTTCTATCAATAATACCACGGGAACCGAGGAGGATATACAGGTAAGAAACTTCCATTTTTTTTTCTTTTCACTTTATTTTATTAGGATTTTTTAATTTCAGTCATTTTATTGAGATCATTATGGTTTATAAAATTGTGCAATTTTGGGTGTACATTATTATTTATCAATTTCTGTATAGACTTTATTGTGCTCACCACCAGTAGACTAACTTTTATCCTTCACTGTACATATGTGCCCATTTACCCCTTTTGCCCACCCCCTAGCCCCCTTCCCCTCTGGTAACCACCAATCTGTTCTCTTTATCCATGTATTTGTTTATCTTCCTCATATGAGTGAAATCATGCAGTATTGTCTTTCTCTGTCTGGCTTATTTTGATTAACATCAAATCCTCAAGGTCCATCCATGTTGTTACAAAGGGGATGATTTTTGTCTTTTTTATGGCTGAGTAGTATTCCATTGTGTATATATGTCACATCTTCTTTATCCATTCATCAGTTGATGGACACTTGGGTTGCTTCCACATGTTGGTTATTGTGAATAATGCTACAACAAACATAGGAGTACATAAATCTCTTTGAATTGTTGATTTCATGTTCTTCGGGTAAATACCCAGTAGTGGGACATTTGGATTGTATGGTAGTTCTATTTTTAATTTTTTGAGAAATCTCCATACTGTTTTCCATAATGGCTGCACCAATTTTTATTCCCCCCAGTAGTGTGTGAGGATTCTCTTTTCTCCACATCTTCTCCAACATTTGTTATTTTTTGTCTTGGTAATTATAGCCATTCTGACAAGTGTAAGGCAATATCTCATTGTAGTTTTGATTTGAATTTCCTTAATGATTAGTGATGTTGAACATCTTTCATATGCCTGTTGGTCATCTGTATATCTTCTTTGGAAAAATGTCTGTTCATGTCCTCTGCTCATTTTCTGATCAGGTTGTTTGGTTTTTTGTTGTTGAGTTGTATGAGTTCTTTATATATTTTGTATATTAACCTCATGTTGGATATATGATTTGCAAATATTTTCTCCCAGTTGGTGGGTTGTCTTTCATTTTGTTGATGGTTTCCTTTGCCTTGCAGAAGCTTTTTAGTCTACTATAGTCCCATTTATTTATTTTTTCTCTTGTTTCCCTTGCCTGAGTAGACACAGTATTCGAGAAGATGCTGCTAAGACTGATGTCAAAGAGTGTATTGCCTGTATTTTCTTCTAGGAGTTTTATGGCTTCAGGTCTTAACATTCAAGTCTTTAATCCATTTTGAGGGTATCTTTGTGTATGATATAAGATAATAGTCTACTATCATTCATTTGCATGTGGCTGTCCAGTTTTCCCAACACCATTTATTGAAGAGACTTTCCTTTCTCCACTGTATGTTCTTGGCTCTTTTGTTGAAGATTAGCTGTCCATAAATGTGTGGGTTTATTTCTGGGATTTCAGTTCTGTTCCATTGATCTGTGTGTCTGTTTTTGTGCCAGTACCATGCTGTTTTGATTACTATAGCTCTATAGTATATTTTGAAGTTAGGGATTGTGATGCCTCTAGCTTTGCTCTTTTTTCTCAGGATTGTTTTGGCCATTTGGAGTCTTTTGTTGTTCTGTATAAATTTTAGGATTCTTTGTTCTATTTCTGTGAAAAATGTCTTTGGGATTCTGATTGGGATTGTATTGAATCTGTAGATCGCTTTAGGTAATATGGACATTTTAAATATGTTTATTCTTCCAATCCATGAGCTTGGAATATCTCCCATTTCTATATATCTTCTTCAATTTCTTTCAATAGTGTCTTACAGTTTTCAGCATATAGGTCTTTCACCTCTTTGCTTAAATTTATTCCTATGTATTTCATTCTTCTTGTTGCAGTTGTAATTGGGATTGTATTCTTGAGTTCCTTTTCTGCTTGTTAGTTATTAGTGTATAGAAATGCTTCTGATTTTTGTAAGTTAATTCTGTGCCCTTCTACTTTGCCATAGTTGTTGATTATTTCTAATCATTTTCTGATGGATTCTTTAGGATGTTCTATATATAGAATCATATCATCTGCAAAGGGCAAGAGTTTTGTTTCTTCATTTACAATTTGGATTCCTTTCATTTCTTTTTCTTGCCTAATTGCTCTGGCCAAAACCTCCAGACCTATGTTGAAGAGGAGTGGTAAGAGTGGGCACCTTTGTCTTGTTCCTATTTGCAGAGTGATGGCTTTTGGTTTTTCACCATTAAGTATGATATTGGCTGTAGGTTTGCCATATATGGCCTTTATTATATGACCTTTAATACATGGCCTTTATTATATACAAGTACTTTCCTTCTATACCCATTTTATTGAGAGTGTTTATCATAAATGGATGTTGGATCTTGTCAAATGCTTTCTCTGCATCTATTGAGATGATCACGTGATTTTTATTTCTCATTTTGTTAATGTGGTGTATCACATTAACAATTGATTTGCGGATGTTGAAACATCCCTGCATCCCTGGTATGAATCCCACTTGATCATGGTATATGATCCTTTTAATGTGTTGCAGTATTTGGTTTGCCAGTATTTTGTTGAGGACTTTTGTGTCTATGTTCACCAACAATATTGGCCTGTAATTTTCCTTCTTTGTATTGTCCTTTCTTGTTTTGGAATCAAGATGATGTTCACCTCATGGAATGAGTTAGGAAGCATTCTGTCGTCTTCAATTTTTTGGAATAGTTTGAGAAGGATAGGTATTAAACCTTCTTTAAATGTTTGGTAGAATTCTCCAGAGAAGCCATCTGGTCCTGGACTTTTGTTTTGGGGGAGTTTTTTTGTTACTGTTTTCATCTCTTTACTTGTGGTTGGTCTATTAATATTCTCCATTTCTTCTTGATTCAGTTTTGGGAGGTTCTATGAGTCAAAGAATTTATCCATTTCTTCTAGGTTATCCAATTTGTGGGCATATAGTTTTTCATAGTATTCTCTTATAATCCTTTGTATTTCTGCAGTATCTGTGTGATTTCTCTTCTTTCATTTCTAATTTTATTTATTGGAGTCTTCTCTCCTTTTTTCTAAGTATGCTGGAGTTTGTCAATTTTGTTTATCTTTTCAAAGAACAAGCTCTTAGTTTCATTGATCCTTCCTACTGTTTTTTTAGTCTCTATTTCATTTACAGGTAAGAAATTTCTAGACTCTTCTCTTAAGAAGCAAAAACTCTAATCTGGAGCTAGACCGAGAAAAAGCAAACTAACACTTTTTGCTAAGTGAAGTAACTTCATGGCTATAAAGGCCAGGCTAAACTTTGCCTTAAGGAGAAGTCCAGAAAGATTCCTCATCAGGCCTTGGTGTTGAAGACATAATTCTACCCAGAAGCCCACTTAGAGAAAAGGTTTCCAAGTAGGGTCCTTTAGGTTGAATATGGCTTGCAGATGTGCTGTGTTTTTATCAAATTTTGAATTAGTTGTCAAAATTTAAAAATCAGGAGATGTCCCACAAACTCCTGATTTCCATCAGCACAGGGCCAGTATTCCAACATGGCAACAGTCCCCAGAGCTCCATGGCCTTCCCCTGTAAATTAGGCTGACACTCACCAGATGCCAACTAGTCCACTTCACCCACTTACTGCCTTGCCCCTGCAGACACTAAAATTGTGACCTCTAACAGAATGTATGACTCCTACCTCAGAGTTTGTAAGTGAAATGCACAAGTTCTATCTAAAAGGATACAAACTCTGAAGACCAGTGCAAGAAAGGGGATCTAAAGCTTTGGGGCCAGTGAGTGGCACAAGCCAATAGAGGATAATTCTTTCATATTCATAAAATCAACCATTTCAGAGTTATTTTATTTTATTTCAGATTTTGGTTTCCCTTTAATGAAGTCAGTCTTGAAAAGCTTCCAACTTTCTCAGCTTAGAATAGGAAAGGTGAATTTGGTATGCTGGTAGCATTGAAGGAGAAAATCCAGAGGCTAAGGGAGTGGCAATAACTCATCAGAACAAAGTGCTGAAGGACAGCTCTTCTGCTGACCTGTCCAGGTGAAAGGGACCCACACACAAAATCTCTGCCATTGTCCCTTGGAGGCATTTCACAGGCTCTCATTTTCTTATATATACATTGGGGGTGTTTTCCAACTACTACAATGGGTTCGAAATTACCAATCTTTTTTTTTAATTTTTATTTTTTATTGCACTAAAATAATAACATTATATAGCTTTCTGATGTACATCATAACACATTTTGAATTCTGTGTAGATTACCTCATGTTCACCACCCAAGAATTAATTCTAATCCATCACCAAACATGTGCCTAATCCCTCCTTTTTCCTTCTCCCCTCCCCCTTTCCCCTATGGTAACCACCAATCCAATTTCTGTTGCTATGTGTTTGTTTGTTGTTTGTATCTTCTACTTATGAGTGAGATCACATAGTATTTGACTTTCTCCCTCTGACTAATTTCACTTAGCATAATACCCTCAAGTTCCATCCATGTTGTCACAAATGGCCAGATTTCATTATTTCTTATGGCTGAGTAGTATTCCATTGTGTATGTACCACATCTTTATCTATTTGTCCCTTGGTGGGCACCTAGGTTGCTTCCAAGTCTTGGCTATTGTGGATAATGCTGCAATGAACATAGGGGTGCATGTATCTTTATGCTTTTGTGTTTTCAAGTTTTTTGGCTAACTACTCAGCAGTGGAATAGCTGGATCATATGGGAGATCTATTCTTAATTTTCTCAGGCTACTCCATTCTGCTTTCCATAGTGGCTGCACCAGTTTGCACTCCCACCAGTGGTGTACGAGGGTTCCCTTCTCTCCACATCCTCTCCAACACTTGTTGCTTCCTGTGTTGTTAATGCAAAAAGCCTCTACAAAATAGTAGCAAATCAAATACAATATATTTAAAAGGTCATACATCATGATCAAGTGAGTTTTATTCCAAGGATGCAGGGATGGTTCAACATCCACAAATCTATCGACGTGATACACCATATTAACAAAATGAAGAAAAAAAATCACATGATCTTCTCAACTGATGCAGAGAAAGCATTTGACAAGATACAGCATCCATTTATGATAAAAACTCTAAATAAAATGGATATAGAAGGAAAATACCTCAACATAATAAAGGTCATATATGACAAACCCATAGCAAATATCATTCTCAATGGAGGAAAACCGAAGGCTATCCCTCTAAGAACAGGAATGCCCACTGTCACCACTCTTATTTAACATAATATTGGAAGTTCTAGCCAGAGCAATCAGGCAAGAAAAAGAAATTAAAAAATGAAATAACTTTGCAGCACTGGCATTAAGCATGAATTAACTAGGTATCGGGAAAATACAGATATTTTATTTGTTTATTTTACTAAACAGAAATACCTAACCTTATCATGTTTTTTATGTCACTAAATATATAAACTCTGACATTAATAATTGCCATCTCTTCAAACTTACTCTATTTTTTACAATTTTTTAATTGAGATAGAATTCACACAAAAGTTCACCATTTTAAAATGTACAGTTGAGTGGTTTTTAGTACATGTGAATGCTGTGCAACTATCACCACTATTGTTTCCGGAAGATGTACATAACCCCTAAAAGAAACCCTGTACACTTTACCAGTCATTCACAAATCCTCTGTCTCCCCATTCTCTGGCAGAAACTAATATACCATCTGTGTCTATGAATTTTCATATTCTGGACATTAAATATGAATGAAATAATACAATATAAAGAATTTTTTGTCTGGCTTCTTTGGCTCGATATAATATTTCAAGTTTCATCCATGTTGTAGCAAGTGTCAGTACTCCATTCTTTTCATGGTTGAATACTACTCTATTGTACGGATATACCACACTTTATCTAGTCATCAGTTGATGGGTATTAGTGTTGTTTCCACTTCGGGGTATTATAAGCAGTGCTGTCATAAACATTTGCATACAAGTTTTTGTGCGATATCATGTTTTAAATTCTCTTGGGAATATACCTAAGAGTGGAACTGCTGGGTCATACAGTAACTTTATGTTTAATTTGAGGAACTGTCAAACATTTTTACAAGGGTCCGCACCATGTTATATTCCCACCGGCAATATATGAGTACTCCAATTTTTCCATGTCCCCGTCAACATTTATTTTCCATTCTTTTAAAAACTTATAGCCACCCTAGTGGATATGAAGTGGTATCTAATTGTAGTTTTAATATGCATTTCCCTAATGACTAATGATGATGAACATCTTTTTATGTGAATATTGGCTACTTGTATATCTTCTTTGGAGAAACATTGATTCAAATACTTTGCTCATTTTTCAATTGGGTTGTCTTTTTAATGTTGAGTTGTAAGAATGATTTATATATTCTGGACACAAATTCTTTTTCAGATATATGATTTTCAAATATTTTCTCCTATTTGTGGGTTGTCTGTTCACTTTCTGGATAGTGTCCTTTGATGCACAAAAGATTTTAGTTTTGATGAAGTAACATTTATCTATTTTTTTCTTTTCTTGCTTATGTGTTTAGTGTCATATTTAAGAAACCATTGCCTAGTGTAAAGGCACAAAGATTTACACTTGTTCCCTTCTAAGAGTTTTATCATTTTAGCTCTTATAGCTCTTATATTCAGGTCTTTGACTCATTTTGAGTGAATTTTTTATATAGTGTGAGGTAATGGTCCGACTTCATTCTTTTGCATGTGGATATCCAGTTGTCCCAACACCGTTTTTTGAAAAGACTTTCCCCATTGAATGGCCTTGGTATTCTTGTCAAAGATAAACTAACCGTACTTATATGGGTTTATACCTGCACTCACACTTCCAGTCCATCGAGCTAGATGTTTATCCTTATGTCACAACCACACTGTCTTGACTACTGTAGCTTCAAGATAAGTTTTGAAACTAGAAAGTGTGAGTCGTCCAACTTTGTTCTTCTTTTGCAGGATTACTTTAGCTATCCTAGTTCCCCTTCATTATCATATGGATTTTAGGATCCACTTCTCAATTTCTGCAGCAAAATGAAGCTGAAATTTTGATACGGATTACGTTGAATCTTAACAACATTAAGTCTTCTAATCCATGAACCTGGAATGTCTTTCCATATTTAGGTCTTAATTTATTTCAACAAAGTTTTATAGTTTAATCGCTAAATATTTTATTCGTTTAATGTTATTGTAAAGGAAATTGTATTCTTAACTTCACTTTTGGGTTGTTCATTGCTAGTATCTAGAAATTAAACTGGGGGCCAGCCCAGTGGCTGGGTGGTTAGGTCTGTGCGCTCTGCTTCGGCTCCCAGGGTTTTGCTGGTTCAAATCCGGGGTACAGACATGGCACCACTCATCAAGCCATGCTGAGGCAGCGTCCCACATGCCACAGCTAGAAGGACCCACAACTAAAAATATGCAACTATGTAATGGGGGATTTGGGGGAGAAAAAGGAAAAATAAATTTTTTTTAAAAAAAAGAAATTAAACTGTTTTTTGTATATTGATCTTCTAATCTGTAACTTTACTCAATTCATTTATTAGATCTAATACTTTTTTGTGGATTCTTTAGAGTTTTCTATATACACGATCATGTCATCTGCAAAGAGAGATGGTTTTACTTCTTCCTGTTCAATCTAGAAAACTTTATATCTTTTTCTTGCCTAATTTGCATGGCTTGGGCCTCAAGTACAGTGCTGAATAGAAATGATGAAAGCAGACATCCTTTCCTTGTTCCCGATTTTAAAAGGCAAACATTTCAGTCTTTTAAAAATAAGTATGATGTTAGCAGTGGGATTTTCATAAATGCTCCTTATCAGGTTGAGCAAGTTTCTTTCTATTCCTAGATTGTTGAGAAAGTTTTCAGCGTGAAATGTTGGATTTTGCAATATGCCTAAAATATTGGCATTAGTTTCCTATGGCTGGTCTAACAAATCACTATGTACTTGGTGGCTTAAAACAACACATTTATTCTCTTACAGTTCTGGAGGCCGAAAGTCTGAAATCAGTTTCACTGGGGTGAGATGAAGGTTTCAACAGGCTGCACTCCCTCTAGAGCATGTAGGGGTGAATCTGTACTTTGCCTCTTCCAGCCTCTGGTGGCAGCTGGCATTCCTTAGCTTGTAGCCACATCCCTCCCATCTCTGCCCCATGGTCACATTGCCTTCTTCTCTTCTGTGGAAAAATCTCCCTCTTCCTTCCTTTTATAGAGGTACACGTGACAGCATTTAGAGCCAACCCAGAATCCAGGATAATCTCCTTATCTCAAGATTCTTAACTGACTCACATCTTCAAACTCCTTTTTGTAATACGAGGTGACATTTACAGGTTCCGGGGATTAGAAGATGGATATCTTTTAGGGGATCATTATTTAGTCTGCTGTACCGTCTATTCCTAGTTTGTTGTATATTTTTTATCATGAAAGGTGTTGGATTTTGTCAAATGCTTTTTCTGCACTCATGGAGATGAATGTGGCTTTTTCCCCTTTATTTCTCTTAATATTGTGTATCACATTGATTGATTTTCATATGTTTAACCAATCTTGCATTCCTAGGACAAATCCTACTTGGTCATGGTGTATAATCATTTTGATATGCTATTGGATTCAGATTACTAATATTTTGTTGAGGACTTTTGCATGTATAATAATAAGGGTTATTGGCCTGTAGTTTTCTTTCCTTGTGATGTCTTTCTCTGGCTTTGGTATTAGGAATACTGCTGCCCTCATAGAATGAGTTGGGAAGTTTTCCCCTTTTTCTAATCTTTGGAAGAGTTTGAGAAGGATTGGTGTTCATTGTTGTTTGAACATTTGATAGAATTCACTAGTGAAGCCACCTGATCCTGAGTTTTTCTTTGTTAGAAATTTTTTGATTACTGACTCAATCTCTTTACTTGTAGCACGCCTATTAATATTTTCTATTTCTTTGTGAGTTAGTTTCAGTAGTATGTGTTTTTCCAGGAATTTGCTCATTTCATCTAGGTTATCTAACTTGCTGGTATGCAATTGTTCATAGCATTCCCTTACAATCCTTTTTTTTCAGTGAGGTCAGTAGTAATGAAAGAGGTGGGACTTCTTTCATCTCTGGTTTTAGTAATTTGAGTCTTTTTTTTTTTCTTAGTCTAGCAAAAGATTTGTCAATTTCGTTGATATTTTCAAAGAATCAACTTTTGGTTTCATGGATTCTATTGTTTTTCCATCTTCTGTTTCATTTATGTCTACTCTAATCTTTATTTCCTTCCCTTCTTCTTCATTTAGGTTTAGTTTGCTCTTATTTTTCTAGCTTCTGAAGGTGGAAAGTGAGGTTATTGATTTGCATCATTTCTTCTTCTTTTTTTTTTTGAGAAAGATTAGCCTTGAGCTAACTACTGCCAGTCCTCGTCTTTTTGCTGAAGAAGCCTGGCCCTGAGCTAACATCCGTGCCCATCTTCCTCTACTTGATATGTGGGACACCTACCACAGCACGGCGTGCCAAGTGGTGCCATGTCCGCACCCGGGATCCGAACCGGCGAACACCAGGCTGCAGAGAAGCTGAATGTGCAAACTTAACCACTGTGCCACCAGGCCAGCCCCTCTTCTTTTTAAATATAGGAATTTATACCTATGAGTTTCCCTCTGATCACTACTTTCATTGCACCTCATAGGTTTTCGTATATAGTTATGCACTGCATAAAGATATTTTGGTCAACGATAGACCACACATAACAATGGTGGTACCATCAAGACTGTACCATGTAATTTAGGTGCATAGTAAGCTATTCCATCTAGGTTTGTGAAGTACACTCTATGATGTTTACATATTGACAAAATAAGCTAACAATGCACTTCTCAGAATGTATCCCCATCATTAAGCAACACGTGACTGAATTGTGTTTTCATTTTCATTTACTTCAAAGAATTTTCTAATTTCCCTTGTGATTCTTTTCACTGACCCATTGGCTATTTACAAGCATGCTGTTTAATTTCCACATATTTGTGAAATTTACTGATTTCTAATATCATTTATTGTGGTTGGAGAACACACTTCATATGATTTCAATACTTTTAAATTTAGTGATTTTTTTGTGGTCTACTATATGTTCTATCCTGGAGAACGTTTCATGTGCACCTGAGAACAATGTGCATTATGTCATTATTGGCTAGAGTGTCTGTTGGCTACATATGTTAGGTCTCGTTGGTTTGTAGTGTTGTTCAAGTCTTCCATTTCTTTGCTGATCTTCTGTCTAGTTTTTCTATCCATTATTGAAAGTGGGAACTTGAAGCATACAACTATTATTATTATTCTGTCTATTTCTCCCCTCAGTTCTGTCATTTTGCTTCAATGCTGGCAGATTTGGGGGCTCTGTTGCTAGGTGTTAATATGTTTATAATTATATACTTGATCTTTTATTATTATGTAATGTCCTCCTTTGTCTCTCATAACAAAGTTTGTCTTAAAGTCTATTTTGTCTGATATCAGTATAGCCACTCCAGCTCTCTTTTGGCTATTGTTAGCATGGAACATCTTATTCATTCCTCAATTCCACCTGTACTGCCTTCTTTTGTGCTGGTGTACCACTTTAATTGCCTTGTCATTTCTTTTATTATATGTTTTATAGTTATTTTCTTAGTGGTTGCCCTCAGGATTACAATTAACACCTTACTTTATAAAGATGTATCTTCAGATTTGTTGTTTTTTTCCTTCTGCTTGCTCAAATCTGCTGTCAAGCCCCATAGTGAATTTTTTACTTGGGTTATTTGTAATTTTCAATTCCAGAATTTCTATTTGACTCCTTTTCATAATGCCTATTTTTTTCCTGATTTTCTCTGTTTAATGAGGCATTATTCTCTTACCTTTATTTCTTTAGACATGGTTTCCTTTAGCTCTTTGAACATATTTTAAATAGTTGGTTTCAAATCTTTGTCTAGTAAGTCCAACATCTGGGCTTACAGTGGCAGTTTCTATTGGTTGCTTTTTTCAAGAGTATGGGCCATACTTTATTGCTTCTCTGCATATCTTGCATTTTTTTGATCTTCAAATTTGGACATTTTAAATATAACACGGCAATTCTCAAAATCAGATTCTCCACACTCTCCAGGGTTTCCTGTTGTTGCTGATTGTTGAAGTTGTTTTTGTTTAGTGACTTTTCTGAACTAATTCTGTAGTCTGTATTCTTTGTCATGTGTAGCCATTGAAGTCTCTGTTCTATTAGCGTAGTGGTCAGCTAATGATTGGACAGAGATTTCCTTAAATACCTGGAACCAAAAATATGCCAGTCTTTGCAGAAGGGCTATGTATTGGTTGGTGCACACCATTAACACTGAGCCAGGAAGTTTATAACTCTGTCTTATCCTTCGTGTCCTACTTGCACAAAACCTCCAAGTCAGCCAGAGGCAAAAGCTTAGAGTCTTCTCCGGACTTTCCTAAGTGTGCACACAGCCCCAGACATGTGTGGCCTTCTGGATTACCAGGAAAATATGTCTTATGTGCATATCATTCTCCAGCCTTTCCTCCAAATTTTTTTGGTTTGCCTCAACTGTTACTCATTTCCTCACACAGTAGTAACTAAAACATTTGCCTGTAAATTTTTGACTAGTGCACCCTAGGTTGCAGCTTTAGCACTAAGCATGTTCTTAGTCAAGTGACATAAAGACAAGGCTTTTGAATAGGTCTTCTAGGGTGTCACCAGACAGATCAAATAAGGACAAACCTTTCCAAATGGGATCCATTCTGCTCCTTCCAGAGCTGGAAATGTAGACTGCTATTTTCAAGGTTACCACTGATCTGGGGAGTGGAGGATGGGACCAGTATTAGTTAAAACACCATAAAGTTTGCTGTTCTCACCAAGATTCAGCCATTTTTTCTTGAATAAATATTTTCTCTGGTTGCTACAAGCCTTTGATTAATTTCCACAGTTCTAAAAAAGTTCATTCTGGCTATTTTTGTCAGTTTTTCATTGCTTTTATGGAGGGATGCAAGTTTGGAGTTCCCTACTCTGCCATTTTTATGTCTGCTTTTTTTTCTGGTGAGGAAGATTGGCCCTGACCTAACATGTTGCAAATCTTCCTCTTTTTGCCTGAGGAAGATTGTGACTGAGCTAGCATCTGTGCCAGTCTTCCTTTATTTTGCATGTGGGATGCTTCCACAGCATGGCTTGATGAGTGGTGTGTAGGTCTGTGACCGGGATCCAAACCAGTGAACTCTGGGCTGCCAAAGTGGAGCACACAAACTTAACTACTACACCACCCAGCCGGCCCTTATGTCTGCTTTTTAAGCTTTCTTAATGATCGTAATCCTGGCATTTCCTTTGGTGTCTTCAAACATTTCTACTTTTAGTCATTTGACATGAATATTAATATCATTAACCCATTGATTAATATATTTGGGCCATTAAAAAATGAGACCCAAAAAGCAATGTCTTAGGAGAATTTTAAGACTTAAGTCATACTTATCAGAAAGCTGTACTACATAGTTTATTGTAGTCTAGGATAGGTAGACGTTCCAGGTAAGTTTCTTGAATGGTGTTGAATGATAGTATCTGATAGGTATGGAACAGCCCAATACAATGACTTCCTCATAAATCATTAAAACTGCTATCCATTGGTGATCAAAACTGCAAGGTAGGAGAGGAGAGGATATGAAAAAACGTAAATCATCACAAAAACAAGCATAACATTGACAGACCCAATAGTATTTAATTAGGCTCAATTTGATCTGTGCTGAGCAAATCTGCTTTGTACTTAAGGAGAAAAGTTGACTAAGCCAAAAACATTGTTTTTTAAAAAGAATTATCCAACTTAAATATGCTAAACTATTTCTATTTTCATTGCCATCCCAGAATGCCAGATTATCTCTCTAACTTATACATGTAGATGATGTTATCACTCAGGTAAGTGCAGAAGAAAACCATCCAGCTTCAAAGTAGAATATAGGTGGCTAGTAAAATTTAACTAATAAATCTCAAGTGGCCACATAAATTGAGCTTAGAAATCTGAGCTACAGTCATTATAGAGTTAGTTTAATAATTACCCTTATTGATTTTCTTGCTACTTAGAAATTAATTACTTTTCAGTGTCTGAAAAATATGGGAATAGTGTTCCTCATGAGACTGTGGAAAATAAGGACTCACTTGTCACTTTAGAATAAGATAGATTTTGAGCTGGTGGGGTAAGTCCAGAGGAGGTTAACGAGTGGCAGAGAATCCTGAAACCCCATAGCATGAGAAACATTTAAAGAACCTTGGAAAACAGGTAGACTTGTAGAAATATGTTGGCTGTCATTAGCTGTCTAGAGTTTCCATGGAAAGCAGATTAAGCTTATCCTGTGTGGCTCCAATGGACAAGACAGACAATGGATGAATGCTGTAATGAGAAGGATTTCAGCTCAGGATAAGGAAGAACATTCTAGCTGATTAAAATGGAATAGTCAGCCGTGTTAGGTGATCTACTAGGCCTGGAAAAGTATAACAGAAGCCATGAGGGTATGAGACGCGGGACTAGGACGAGAGGATCTTCAATGTCCTTTCCAACTTTAAGCTTCCAGATTCTCAGAGATTCAAGATCACTCCAAACCTAAACATTATCATTAATAGTAACACTCTTTTCATCTATTAAGTGTAGGGCACGATGTGAGTGTAGAGTTGGTGATCCTACCTCTTTAATATCTCTTCATATCACCTACTTTGTGACTGCTACCATCTTCTTTCACCTGAGTCACTGCAAAAGTTTTCTGACTGGAACCTGCCTCCCATCTTCCCTCATTCCAATTTATTTTTCTCACTATAATCAGGGTGATCTTTCTAAATCTTAAATCTGATCTTCTCACTTTCCCACCTAAAGCCCTTTAGTAGCTTCCCATTTTCCTCAAGATAAAGTCAAAATACCTCAGCATGGTCTTAGTTACCTCTCCAGTCTATTCCTCTGTCCTCCCCACCCCCACCACCACCACCACCACCACCACTGGCAGATCACTTCTGTGTCATTGTGTCCCTTGCCTCCAGACCTCTGCCCCTGTTCCTACCTCTGCCCTGCAACCTATTACCCCCTTCTCCACACCCACACCCTCCTCCTTAATCTGGCTAACTTCTACTCCATCAAGACTCAGCTTCTTTCTGAAAAGCCATCCACATCCTTTCAGAGCTGGGCTAGAGAGTCCTCCTAGTGTTCCTACTTCCTCTAAGTTATCACTTATCTCATACACACACACATAGAGTTATTTGACAGAGGTGACCTTATCTTATTCATCAGGTTATTCTCATCCCCTAAAACTATGTCTATTACACAGGAAGAAGTCAATAAATATTGACTGAATTAAAGAAGGAAAGAATGTGCTAAGTGCCAAGTCCTCCAGCTACCACAGGCTGGGGCAATTGGGGAAATGTTCATGGGACACCTGAGACTCTAAGTCAAAGGAAGGGAAGATAAGTCCAGGCAGGTAGAGGGGAGCATAAAGTTAAAATGTATGTTGAAAAACAGAGTCCATGTAAGGAAAGTGGTTAAGGAAAATACTGTCCAAGTAATTAGGACCATAGTACAGCTACTCTGGAAAAGTTTGGCAATTGCTCAAAAGTTAAACACAGAGTCCCTTCTGGTCTTCCAAGGTGGTGGGAGATATATGCCTTAGGTAGTAGGAATGAAACTCTCACCTGGGGCTTCCTTGGCTGAAGGAAGAAGGGCAATGGAACACTTTTTCTCTTGGTGCTGAATATGGAGCTGTGGAATCAATGCAGTCCAGTGCCCAAGGGCCTGATCTCCTAGAGACAAGAAGTCTGGGCAAGACTCCCAATAGATTTTAGGCTTTGAGTAAACTATCTGAAGGCCCCAATTTCACCAGCAGCATGTGGTGCTGCTGGACAGTGCCAAGAGCCAGGTCCCACTGCTCTGGGCCTCAGTTTCCCCCCTGTAAGGTAAATAGGTTGAACTAATGCTTGCTCTTTAGTTCAGATCTGCTTATGAACCATGAAAACTTTCTTGGGAGAGTTTGGAAAATGGTGGCGTAGGAGGACTCTGAACTCACCTCCTCTCATGGACACAACAAAGCTACAACTACCTGTGGAACAATTCCCTCTGAGAGAGAACTGGAAATGGATAAAAAAATAACCCACAACAAGGGACAACACAGACAGGGGTGGAAGAGGCAGAGATACAGCTCTGCGTAGGAAAAAACCATATCCTAGCTGTGGCCCTTCACAGCCGAGTGATTGCAAAGGAACGGAGTTTTCCTGGAGAAGCAGGGGATTCGAGCTCCACGACAGGCATCCCAGCCCTTCGATTCAGCACAGCCAAGACAAGGTCCCATCATACCCAGCTTTGCTGGCTTTGAAAACCAACAGGGAATACACTAGAAAAACTACAGAACTTCAGAGAAAGAAAAACCTGCTCCAAAAGGGCCCATGAACAGATTCACCTGATCTGGAAACCAATACTAAAACAGCAGATAGAAAAGTGTATAGTCCATTGGTAAAAGAGACTCACTTACTAAGTTCAGAGCGCATCTCAGAGAAGCAGGAGGTGGCTGGGCCCACCCCCACCCCCTGGAACTGAGACACTGTTGGTAGCCATTATTGTGACATAGTTCAGTTGTGCTGACATAGACACGGGCCACCACCATTGGACTCCTTCTTCTAGCCTGTTAGTGCAGGGGCCTGCCCTGCCCAATACAGCACCCGAGGCGATTGAGCACAGCCAGGCAGTAGGCAGCCTGCCCCAGGGACTGGCTCCGCCCACCACCAAGCCCACTGCATAAGCAGGGTGTGTGGGACCTCTATAGTGGGGCAAATGGATCCACACTGGTGGTGGGTGTGTGTGAACCTGCACTGCTGGGGCATGAGGGCCCATGAGTAATAGGGCATGTGTGCCCATAGCAGACTTGTAATGGCCAACTACAAACAGCCACACAGGGGATCTGCCCTGCCTTCCAGCACCTGAAACAACTGTGCACTGTTGCACTGGGGGAGGGGTCCACCCATCAGCACTCCTGAGGCAGCTGTGTACCACACAGCAGCATAGCCAGATCTGGCCACAGGCCTGCCTCACTCTAAAGAGAGCCAACAATAGCCACCTGCCACAGGGAGCCACACCAGAGGCTTGCAGCAATTGTGAGGCCCTGAGGTTAGCAACCAGCCACACTGGGGATCTGACTCACTTAACATCAAAACAGCAGTAGTTGTGTGTTATTAGCAGCCAGCCATGCCAGAGCTTGCCCTGCCAAATAAAGTGAGCTTAGCAGCTGCACACAGCTAAGTCGTACAACCAGCTGGCCCAAGGGCCAGCCTTGCCTACAGGTGCACCCACAGCAATAGCAACCCTACCACAATAGAAGGGCACATGTGCCCACACAAGGGACAGTCCTGGAGCATTGGGCACAGGTGACAAGAGGGGAGCATATTGCTGGGTCCCATAAGGTATCTCTTGCATAAGGCCACATTTCCAAGATTGGGAGACATAGCTGGTCTACCTAATACACAGATATAAGCGCAGAGAAGTACACAAAATAAGGACACAAAGGTATATGTTCCAAATAGGGAACAGGACAAATCTTCAAAAAAAGAACCAGTGAAACAGAGATTAACAATCTACCTGATAAAGTGTACAAACTAATGGTCATAAGGATGCTCACTGATCTCGGGAGAAGAGTAGATGAACACAGTGAGAACTTCAACAAAGAACTAGAAAACATAAAAAGGAACCAATTGAAACTTAAGAATACAATAATAGAAAAGAAAAATTCACTAAAGGAGATCGACAGCAGAGTAGATGATGCAGAAGAACAGATCAGTAAGCTGGATGAAAGAGTGGAGAAAATCAACCAAGCTAAACAGAAAAAAAGAAAGAAGAATTTTTAAAAATGAAGACAGTCCAAGGGACCTCTGGGACAACATCAAGCATACTAACACCCACATTATAGGTGTCCCAGAAGGAGAAGGGAGAGACAAAGGGGCGGAGAACCTATTTGAAGAAATAATACCTGAAAACTCCCCTAACCTGAGGAAGGAAACAGATATCCAGGTAGAGGAAGCACAGAGAGCATCAAACAAGATGAATCCTAAGAGGCCCACACCAAGACGCATTATAATTAAAAGGTCAGGAATTAAGATAAAGAGAATCCTGAAAGCTGCAACATAAAAGCAAAAAGTTACATACAAAGGAAACCCCATAAGACTATCAGCTGACTTCTCAGCAAAAACCTTACAGTCTAGAAGGGAGTGGCATAATATACTCAACTTGCTGAAAGGAAAAAGCCTACAGCCAAGAATACTCTACATGCAAGGTTATCATTCAGAATGGAAGGAGAGAGAAACAGTTTTCCAGACAAGTGAAAACTAAAGGAATTCATCACCACTGAAGAGGTCTTACAAGAAATGTTAAAAGGATTTCTTTAAGTGGAAAAGAAAAGGCCACAAATAGGAATACAAAAATTATCAAAGAAAAAACATTACTGATAAAGGCAAATATACAGTAAATATAGTAGATAAACCACCTATAATGCTAGTATGAATATAGTAGATAAACCACCTATAATGCTAGTATGAAAGACAAATCACAAAAGTACTAAAATTATCTATTTCCATAAGAGGTTAAGGGATACAAAAAAATGAAAGAGGTAAAATATTATGTCAAAAACATAAAATGTGGACGGAGGAGTAAAAGTGCAGGGCTTTTAGTAAGAAGTCAAACTTAGGAGACTATCAACTTAATATAGATTGCTATTTACATAGGTTATAATATAAGAACCTCATGGTAATCACAAATCAAAAGCCTACAGTAAATACACAAAAAACAAAGAGAAAGGAACTCAAATATAACACTAAATAAGGCCATCAAACCACAAGGGAAGAGCATAAGAAGAAAGGAACAGAGAGAAACTAGAAAACATCCAGAAAAAAAGTAACAAAATGGCAATGAGAAGATACTTATCAGTAGCTACTTTAAATGTAAATAGACTAAATGCTCCAATCAAAAGACATACAGTGGCTGAATGGATGAGAAAACAAGACCCATATATATGCTACACGCAAGAGACACATTTCAGACCTAAAGGCATTGAGAAACTGAAAGTAAAGGGATGGGAAAAGAGTGCTCCATGCAAACGGAAACAAAAAGAAAGCTGGGGTAGCAATACTTATATCTGACAAAATAGACTTTAAAACAAAAACTGTAATAAGAAACAAGGAAAGGCATTATACAACGATAAAGGGGAAAATCCAAAAAGACAACATAACACTTGTAAGTATGTATGTGCCCAACATAAGAGCACCTAAATACATAAGGCAATTATTAACAGACATAAAAGGAGAAATAGACAGCAACACAATAATAGTAGGAGACTTTAACACTTCGCTTTCATCAATGGATAGATCATCCAAACAGATCAATAAGGAAACATTGGCCTTAAGTAACACATTAGATGATGGACTTAGTAGATATGCACAGAACATTCCAACCAAAAACTGCAGAATACACATTCTTTTTGAATGAACCTGGAACATTCTCCAGGCTGGATGACATATTAGGCCACAAAAGAAGTCTCAATAAATTTAAGAAGACTGAAATAATAATAAGCATCTTTTCTGACCACAACAGTATGAAACTAGAAATCAGCCACAAGAAGAAAACCAGGAACACCACAAATACGTTCACTAAAAAAAATGCTACTGAACAACTATTGGGTCAATGAAAAAATCAAAGGAGAAAGATAAAAATACCTGGAGACAAATGAAAATGAAAATATGACCTACCAAAATTTATGGGATACAGCAAAAGCGATACTAAGACGAAATTTATAGCAAAACAGACCTACCTCAAAAAAACAAGAAAAATCTCAAATAAAAAATCTAACAATACACTTACAGGAACTAGGAAAAAAAAACCAACATAGCCCAAAATCAGTAGAAGGAGGGAAATAATAAAAGTCAGAGCAGAAATAAATGAAATAGAGACTAAAAAACCAACAAAAAAAAATCAACGAAACCAAGAGCTGGTTCTTTGGAAAGATAAAATTGACAAACCTTTAGCTAGATTCACCAAGAAAAAAAGAGGGAAGCCTCAAATAAATAAAATCAGAAGAAAGAGGAGAAATTACAATGAACACCACAGAAATACAAAGGAGTATAAGAAAATACTATGAAAAGCTATATGCCAACAAATTGGATAATCTAGAAAAAATGGATAAATTCTTGGAATCATACAGCCTTCCAAAACTGAATCAAGAAGAAATAGAGAATCTGAATAGATCAATCACTACTAAGGAGATCAAAAGAGTAACCAATAACCTCCCAAAAACCAAAAGTCCAGGACCAGATAGCTTCCCAGGCGAATTCTACCACACATTCAAAGAAGAGTTAATACCTATCCTTCTCAAAGTTTTCCAAAAAATTGAAGAGGAAGGGACATTTCCTAACTAATTCTATGAAGCCAACATTACCATGATACCAAAACCAGACAAGGACAACACACAAAAAAGAAAATTACAGGCCAATATCACTGATGAACATTGGTGCAAAAATCCTCAACAAAATACTATCAAATTGAATATAACAATACATTAAAAAGATCATACACCACGATGAGGATTTATTCCAGGGATGCAGGGGTGGCTCAACATCTGCAAATCAATCAACATGATATACCACATTAACAAAATGAAGAATAAAAATCACATGATCATCTCAATAGATGCAGAGAAAGCATTCAACAAGATAAAGCATCCACTCATGATAAAAACTCTGAATAAAATAGGTACAGAAGGAAACTATCAACATAATAAAGGCCATAAATCACAAACACACAGCTAACATCATATTAATGCTGAAAAACTGAAACCTATCCCTCTAAGAACAGGAACAAGACAAGGACACCCACTTTCATCACTCTTATTCAACATAGTAACCTTATTCAACATGGTAATCTTAGCCAGAGCATCAGGCAAGAAAAAGAAATAAAAGCCATCCAAATTGGAAAGGAAGAATTGAAACTGTCACCAATTGGAGATGACATGATTTTTATATATAGAAAACCCTAAGTAATCCACCAAAAAATATTAGAAATAATAAACAAATTCAGTAAAGTTTCAGGGTACAAAATCAACATACAAGAATCAGTTACATTTCTATATGCTAACAATGAAATAGCAGAAGGAGAAATTAAGAATACAATCCCATTTACACGTGAATCAAAAATAATAAAATACCTAGGAATAAATTTAACCTAAGAGGTGAAAGACCTGTACAGTGGAAACTATAAAACATTGTTGAAAGAAGTCAAAGAGGACACAAAGAAATGGAAAGATATTCCATGCTCTTGAATTGGAAGAAATTAACATAAGCAAAATGTTGATGCTTCCTAAAGCAATCTACAGATTCCATGCAATCCCTATCAAAGTGACAACACTTCTCATGGGAATAGAACAAAGAATCCTAAAATTAATATGGAACAACAAAAGACCCCAAATTCCCAAAGCAATCCTGAGAAAAAAGAACAAAGCTGGAGGTATCACACTTCCTGGTTTCAAAATACACTGCAAAGCTATAGTAATCAAAACAGCATGGTACTAGCATATAAACAGACACACAGATCAATGGAACAGAAGTGAGAGCCCAGAAATAAAGCCACACATCTATGGACAGCTAATTTTCGATAATGGAGCCAACAATATACAATGGAGAAAAGAAAGTCCCTTCAATAAATGGTGCTGGGAAAACTGGACAGCCACATGCTAAAGAATGAAAGTACACCATTATCTTACACCATGCACAAAAATTAACTCAAAATGGCTTAAAGATTTGAATGTAAGACCTGAAACCACAAAACTAGAAGAAAACAGGCAGTATGCTCTTCAATATCAGTCTTAACAGCGTCTTTTTTAACACCCTGTCTCCCTAGGCAAGGGATACAAAAGATAAAATGAACAAGTGCGACCATGGCAACCTAAAAAGCTTCTGCACAGCAAAGTAAACCATCAACAAAACAAAAAGAGAACCTAACAATTGGGAAAAGATATTTACAAATCATATATCTGATAAAGGGTTAACATCCAAAATATATACAGAACTCATACAACTCAACAGCAATAAAACAAACAACCCAATTAAAAAGTTGGCAAAGAATCTGACAGACATTTTTGCAAAGAAGATATACAGATGGCCAACAGACACATGAAAGATGTTCAACATCACTAATTCTTAGGGGAATGCAAATCAAAACTACAATGAGATATCACCTCGTGCCCATCAGAATGGCTATAATTCACAAGACAAGAAAGGACAAGTGTTGGAGAGGATGTGCAGAAAAGAAACCCTCATACACTGCTGATGGGAATGTAAACTGATGCAGCCACTATGGAAAACAGCATGGAGATTTCTCAAAGAGTTAAAAATAGAAATACCTTATGATCCAGCTATTCCGCTTCTGATTATTTATCCAAAGAACACAAAAACACTAATTCAAAAAAATATTTGTACCCCTATGTTCACTGCAGCATTATTCACAATAGATATAGAGATTAGATTGGTGGTCACCAGAGGGGAACGCGGGAGGGGGAAGGACAAAAGAAGTAAAAGGGCACATTGTATATATGGTGATGGATGATAATTAGTCTTTGGGTGGTGAACATGACGTAGTCTACACAGAAATCAAAATGTAATGATGTACATCTGAAATCTACATTTTATAAATCAATGTTACTTCAATAAAAATAAATTGACTAACTAAAAACTTAAAAGTTAAACATACAGTTACCATGTGACCTAGGAATTCCACTCCCAGGAATATACCCAAAAGAACTTGTACACAAATGTTCACAGCAGCACTATTCAGAAAAAACAAAAGATGGAAAAAATTCAAATGCCCATCAACTAATGAATCAACAAACAAAATATGGTATATCCACACAATGGAATATTATTTGGCCATAAAAAGTAATGAAGTATTGATACATGCTACGATATGGATGAACCCTGAAATTATTATGCTAAGTGAAAGGAAATATACACAAAAGGCCACATATTGTATGATTATATTTATATGAAATTTCCAGACTAGGCAAATCCATAGAGATAGAAATCAGATTAGTGGTTTCCAGGGGTAAGGAAAATGGGGAGTGACTGCTATTGGGTAGAGTTTTGGGGGGAGTTAATAAAAATTAGATAGTGGCGATGGTTGCACAATTTTGTGAATACATAAAAAACCACTGAATTTTACAATATAAAAAATTTTAAATAAACTAAAAAAATTTTACCTATACAGAAATGAAAAAATAAAAATAAGTAAAGCAGAAGGCATTACATACCAGTGTTAGGAGTCTGAAAATTTAAGATTTCTGAGCAGGAAAAAGGCATCAAAGCAGTGCCCACAATGACAAATTTTACAAAGAACTGGAGAAGGAAAATCTTCGAAGAATGATGCCAAATTAGAAGACAACTGTTGAGGCCAGCCCCATGGCCAAGTAGTTAAGTTCGTATGCTCCACTTCAGTGGCCCAGGGTTTCACCAGTTCGGATCCTGGTGCAGACCCAACACCACTCATCAAGCCATGCTGAGGCGACATCCCACACAGCACAACCAGAGGGACCTGCCACTAGAATATATAACGATGTACTTTGGGGAGAAGAAGAAGGGAAAAAAAAGATTGGCAACAGATGTTAGCTCAAGGGCCAATCTTTAAAAAAAGAAGAATACAATCATTGAAGTACACGTCAGTGAGGGCTTGGACTCAGCTTTTAACAACAGAATTGAAAGGAAAGAGAGATTCAAGAGACACAACACAGGAAAAATTGACAGGATTTTATGACTTCTGCATGTTTGGAAAGAAAATTAAAAGCTGCTAACAAAGCTGATTTAGAAGCCAGCTGTGTGGAGAAAACAGAGAAAGAGAAGCTAGCACCAGCTTTGAAAACCACGACAATGAAATATCATGGTGATCAAAGTAGAAGTAGTTTTTAAGAAACTGTGGTAATCATATTAAAAACTGAAGGGAAACTGAGAAGAATAAGGGGAAATTCTTGGATTTTTTTTTTCACATTCATAGTTCCTTGGTGATCCTGGTAAAAGTAATAGAGAGAGAAAAAGTAAACTTTCCTGAACAACCAAAAGTTGTCTTCACTTAGAGGCTGCCTCAACAGCCTGATCCTGTATTCTTGGTCATCTAATTTTTAAAAATGTTTTTGCTTTTAATAAGAAATATTAATTTGCAAATTCTCATCCCTCCAAAAGATTTTTAATTTTTTTTCCAATACATGGAATTTTCCTGACATGTGTCCCTCCCTTTCCCTTCATTTGACCATGTCAGTACACTAAAGGGTGGACAGGGAAGAGAGAAATGGAGAATCTCAGATATCTTTTACTATTTGCTAATATAGTTGCTAAAATTAGACTTACAGATTTTCTGCATATTTCCCCACTTATCTTTACTAGCCCTACCCACTATTCCCATTTATAATCCCAGTTACTCAGTTCATCTTTTGCTAAAATTACCATTATAGATTTCACTTTGCACTATAGGAAGTTTATCTAAATAATACTAATATAGAGAATTAATTATCATCCGTGATTTTTTCCTTCTTTCCTGTCAGGAGCCACTTGGACACAAGAGATTATAGATATGGTACAGAATAATGGAAATGCTAGAAAAGGCAACAAGCTCCCATTCAATCTCAGCATTCAGTGTTTGAGTGGGTAAGATGAGTCCACTGTGAGGTCTGATGGAAGTACTTTCCCATACAGAATCAGCTGACCAACACACAATTCAGCCTCAGAAGCAGCAAGGAAGGTGTTCAAGTCCTGAGTCCATGCCCCAGTTCAGAACTGGAAATGGGTGACATTCATCACATTACCCCTGCTTCAGCAGATGAAAAGGAATAACTCATATAAATGTACAGAAGTGGCTTCTCTGCTATAAATGCTGAGCATAACAATCAAGATACTGGTATTTGTTGTTTTTCAATAAATTTTATGCCCCATCCCCTTCACAGAGGAAGCGAAGATACTTATCTCTGGTATCCCACGTGGAAGACAGAATGCATTTGCCAAAGACACAGTGCCATGCAAGCTGTGACCCTGGACAAGTAACTTTTTCTTGGCAATTTTTATCTTTAAGAAAAAAACAATAAATAATGCTCCTTAGGTATGAAATTTCAAAATGTGTGATAAGTGCAAGTGAGGTTGGATGGGAGGCTTCTCCCACTCCATTAGCAGAATTAGGGCTTGTGCCTGAGGAAGGGTTGAGGTGGGGTCCAAGTCTGCTCCAATCGGTGGAGTCAAGGGGACAGCAGTTGTTGCCGTGGGAAGCCATGGTACCACAGACTCACTGAGTCCAAGCCACAAGAGCAGGCTATAGGCCACGAACACAGGGAAGGCCCAGTTGGTGAAGACAGTCAAGAGTAACCCATTATTGCTCTGGTAGATGCAATCTTCTTCTCTAAGGAAGGCTGGATGATGACACTAGAGACCATCCACAGCAATACGGCTACTTGTCTTTAAAAGAAAACTGAAAGACTGCAGGTGGCCTTTGGCTCACTGCATGAAGGTGATGTCTTAATAAAGACCAGTAGAGTTACCACTATTTGAGCAGCAGTTTGTATGCTGGTAGCAAAATGGTTTAACTTAGCAATGTCGTGAGAGATGAAATGCATGATTAACGTGAATCCTGATTGTGGCTTTTACACACCAGCATAGAGTTATGATTCAATTTTGTAAACAAAAGCTGTCTTAAATGGCTTCTAAATAAGTTGGTAACTCACTTGTGTGTGGAACTTTTTTTAAAAAATGTGGTAAAATCTCATGAAGCAACTCTTCTATCTTCTAATCCGTGTGTAATGCAAGGAAATTGATGTATAATTCCTCACTAGAGGTACAGTTCTTTCTTCTAGTGTCTTCTTGAAATGAATCATTAATGCTGTCTCTAAATGAAGCAGATGCTCAGTTTCCCAGGTGCCTAAAAATGTTTGAGAATATTGTCTGCCTTATGTAATCCATTAAAAAGTTTACACATTTCTCACTGACTTTCATTTCATTTCCTCTCTTTTGGCATTATTTATAGGAAATTACAGCAGATACATACTAAGGAAGTAAGAATTTTCCAACCCAAAAATGAGTAACTTGCTAATATTTATTTATGTTGTATTTCTAGTCTAATGCTGTTTTTAAAAAGAGCTTAAAGAGTTCATTCTTTGATAAGCTATAGAGTTTGCTTTAAAGTGTTACTAGCTATGCCAGCCACAGCAAAATGAAGAGCGTAACTTGCAATGTTCACAGATAATGTGATATCCTAGGACTGGGGTCCCAAACTCAAACATGTATTACCTATAAGAGCCAGGCAAGCAACAGGAGTGAATGAAGCTGACTGGATGAATGACCACAGGGGATGCTGAGGGCTGTGCCAAATTGGGGAGCATATTCCAGGTAACCACTGGCATGCGGGCTCACGGGCACAGACCTTCCAGCTCGTCAGGAGGAGCTGAAAATCCAGGGTTTTATGTGAAAATGTCCAAATTTTTAGTGTTGATAATTTTAAATAAAGGCCAAACATATATCTGATGACCTGATTTGGCCATGGGCTGCCAGTTTGTGAACTTTGCTCAAACAAAAAATAGATAGACATAGGTAGATAAAAACTTCTCCAGGGTATTTATAAATATATTTTATTTGGCTAGCGTGAAAATAACTAAAATCCAGTAGGCTTTTTTAGATTTCTAAGTGAACCTATTAAATATTTTACTGTGCAAATCTTAAGGTTTTCTTTATATAATATTATTCTTAAGGCCTCACAAATTAAGTATCTCTCAATACATAGGAGAACAATGAACCAAGGGATGACAAAATGGCTGGGAACCATTCAATTAAACTCTAAAATATCCACATTCAGCCAGTAGATTTGGAAACATTATGGGGCAACAAACCCAAAACCATTGTTCAGGGTTTCAAATTAATGCAATGCCTTCTCCAGGACTCTGAAAACTCCTTCCCTATGTAACTATCCTCTCCACCACTGTGGGAGAACAACTATAGGACATGTTTGGAGAAAAACATACCTAATACTCAGATTTTCCTTGGAAGGAATTTCAGAATCTCAAAAGGGTCAGACCTATTGTCTATCTAGCACCATGTTTGGGCTGTGAATGAATCAAGAATGGCTATGAAACCAAGGATGGTTTCCACATCACTCAGCATCTCTAGCTTTTCTCACCAACCTGTCATACAACCAGCAAGCTCAGATTAATGCTATCTAACTGTTTTCTAAGACTGTCATCACCCTATTCAATCCTTTAGTTAATATGTTCCAGAACTTTCCCACCTAACTCAAATCATGTAAGAGCAAAATTTTAAAGTTGAAGGGACCCTGAAGATCATTTGCTTCAATCTCTTAATTTCCATTTCATTGCTGTAAAATGACAGTTTCAAACTTTAAGTGATGTAGATTTATCATAGAGTTCTAAGATTCTAGGAATAAATTCTGCTTCACCCCATGTTTATGTTTCATTGTTTTTTAAATAATAAAATATAACCTAATGTTTCAAATATCTTATCAGCCATTTTTCTTTCCAGAATGGAGTCCTAATTTTTGTGCTCACTTTCTACTTTATTTAGGAAATTATATTACCTGTTTAAAAATCCTAAGAGGCCAATTAGAACCTTCTAATAGACATGTGATCCAACAGACTCCAGAGAAGCTACATATGAGGTGAGTGAGGCCAACTTACACCATCAGCAATCTCACGTCTCTGAGAATTATCTGGCACTTTCACTATGGTTGTTCTCCATTTATAAGGGCAATGGTTCATCACATTCCAAACAGCACAAGACTGTGTCAACTCCGCCAGCTGGAGCCCCTGAGCCAAGGCAAGATCAGTTGCTAGAGTAGTTGCTGGGTTATCCTTGGCATGTGTTTCTATATGAATGTGAAATTCAGGCAAAGAAAGAAACAGAACGTGGGTAAATATCAGAGTGTTCACAGCTAGCGCTAATTTAATGTGCTGCCCTTTGCAAGGATATTGATCGGGTGTTCTAGTTCCAAGAACACAGCACAGTCCCTCTAGTCTTTGGTACTACCTGAAACATCACATTAATATTCTACTTTTTTTTACCTAAAACACTCATGTGGTATCCATTGCACCAAAAAGTAGGTTAGAATTTTACTCTTTTTGAAGCAATCTTATGTAGATTGTTTTAAAATCTCCCCAATATGCAGAAAAACTAAATTCCCTTTCCTATTTCTAGGAACAAATTCACAGCAGGCTTCCCATTATTGTTTTTTTTTTTGTCATAGTCTTCTTTGTGTAACAATTAGCATTGTATTTTTAATCAATTCTGACTTTACAAGCTGCTTTCCTAAACCATACGTAAATTTTATTTTTAGTTAATATCATATCTACCAAGAAATTTAAGGTGAGAGCACCAAAACCTCTTTGCTTTGGAGTAATTCAATACCATTGGTTAAGATCGTACACTTAATTTATTATTTAATATTTAGTATTTATTATATGATGTTAAATTATTTGTTTCCCTTGCTGCCTCCCACCACTACGTTATGAGCTTCACAAGGGCACCAACACTGACTTATTTTTTCCTTTTTCCTCATTACCTTAAAACATACTTTGCATATAGTAAACACTTAATCAGTTTAAGTGTAAACAAAGGAAGGAGTTATAATCTTAACTTTTCATCCTGTTGCCCTCAAAAATACATGCAAAGCACACTAAATAGAATCTCATTTTGTATATATCTTTTTCCATTTTGCAATCCCTTGTTCTGAAGCCAAACTTTTCGTATTCAATTCCCAGTTCTGCCACTTATGGGATGCACAACCTTGAACAAGTTACTCAACGTCTCTATTCCTCTGATGTGTCATCTGTAAAAATGGCGAGGATATTACTATCTACTCCAAGCAGATATTGTGGAGAGTAAATGAGTTATTACACATAAAGAGTTTAGAACAATGCCTGGCACGTCATAAGCCCTGCATAAATAAATACAATTAACACAGAGGTAGGATCATAACACCAAGCTTTTCTGATCTCTCGTTTATTTATCTAGATCAAAGTTACAGAACTTTCCTGGCCGGTGTTTCCTCATATGTTTTAGGGACCTAATAATAATTCTTCTCCCTTTCTCACTAAGATGTTAGAAGAAAATCAACTTCGAACACACTTTTTTTTTTTTTTTTTTTTTGAGGAAGATTAGCCCCAAGCTAACACCTGCTGCCAATCCTCCTCTTTTTGCTGAGGAATACTGGCCCTGAGCTAACATCCATGCCCATCTTCCTCCACTTTATATGTAGGACGCCTACCACAGCATGGCTTGCCAAGCAGTGCCATGTCCACACCCGGGATCCAAACCGGCACACCCCAGGCCACCGAAGCAGAACGTGCGCACTTAACAACTGTGCCACCAGGCCAGCCCCAACTTTGAAGATACTTTTAATCTCCAAAATAGTTTTCTATTATAATTGTTTTAACTTTCAAGTAACTTTATTATAAAATACATACTTATAGAAAATTCAAAAAGTGATAACTTTCACATTTTAGCATACATTCTTCAAGTTTTTCTATTTATGTATTTTTATGTTAAAGTATTTTTTGTTGGTATGTTTTAGATACCATTGGAGGCTGGAAAAAAATCAACACATAGTGATTCAGAATGAGCAAATTAAAGAAGACTATGAAAAAAACTGGCTGATACTTCTCTCTCTTTCTGCACAGGGCTCTGAGAAGTGAAGTTAGACATCAAGACCAGTCATAAAGACTGCCTCATCATTTACACTGACCAGCTACAGTGAAATTGAAGAACATTTTGTTTGCAATGCAATTAATAATCCATATGGCTTTTTGTCGTAGTTTTTAAAAATAATATTCTAAAGCAAAAGGAACACATATTAGGCCTTTTCTGCTCATGCGGTGGGACCTGGCTTCCCAACCTCAGCCAGCCCCTTCCCCAGGATTAGGGATAGGACAGCAGTGGCTGCATCATGGAGAGAAAATTTGCCCCAGATACTCTGCCTTTGCTAGGGTAAATGTGATTTTTCCAGCCTTGGACATAAGCCAGGCTGGCTGACACAGTTAATAACAATTGAACATTCATTTCAACTAGAAGATGAGCTCAAGAATATACCAGAATGCGAACTAAAGAGCTTATCTCATAGTAGTCTTAAAAAGTCCTGGGGATAAAAGCTGGAACATGGGTGTTTCCTTGAATAAGCCAATTATCCCAGTAAGCTCAGAGTGGCCAAACCTACTCCAATAATCAGGGTGTCTATAGAAAGCAGCACTGGGGGCGGACGCCCCCTCACTAAAGAAGAAAGAGAGGAGCCAGCCCTGTGGCAGAGTGATTAAGTTCACGTGCTCCACTTCGGTGACCCAGGGTTTCCCCAGTTCGGACCCTGGGCGTGGACCCAGCACTGCTCATCAAGCCATGCTGAGGCGGCGTCCCACATAGCAGAACTAGAAGGACCTACAACTAGAATATACAACTGTGTACTGGGGGGCTTTGGGGAGAAGGAAAAAATTAAAAAGAGGAAGATTGGCAACAGATGTCATTTCAGGGCCCATCTTTAAAAATCAAAAAGAAGAAAAAGACATGTGCCCCACATGAAATATAAAAAGAATTATCATTTAAGGAGTCTATGTGCCGGACACTATGATATGTGTTTTAAATATGTCTGATAAGTTCAAATGCATTTGAATCTCCGGCAACATATGAGGTAGGTAATATTATTCCTAATTTTACAGATGAGGAAACTGAGGCTCAGAAAGGTGAATGATTTTTCTGAGGCCTCACAGATAAAAAGTGTCTAAACTGGAATTCAAACCCATATTTTAAAGCCCACGTTGGAAAATTTAGGCCTAATACCATTTATTAAGTACATGTTTACGGACTTGCCCAATATCAGTTATTTTTATTAAGCCTAGTGGCAGTTATAGTTTTTTTTCCATGAATTCCCTAAGTCATCAGCTTAGAAATTTTCCCCAAAGGTTTGTGGCTCCTGCTAGACTGTAAATTACCGCCCTCAAAACCAGCTCTGCAGAAAACTGAAGTGAAAGGGCCTGTGGACTACAGGAATAAACAATCCAGTCCTGAGAAAGCCTGTGGAGACCCTCAGGTAACTTAAATTGGGGTGAGAGTTGGGGATGGGGATGGGCAGCAGCCTGGGGCAGAAGGGTGGCTGGAGGAGCAATGACAGGAGAGGACTGGTGGGGGAAAGCTGCTATGTTCTGCTTTGCCTTTCTCATGCTTTGCCTAGGGACCATCATTCCTTGCCCCCAAAGGGTGAAAATCAGTGACAGCATCCCAGACCACCCATGCAGCATCCTTCAAGTAATGGGGCAGCCCAAAAGTCCTACTGCAATGAGCTCTTGACAAAAATATATATGGACAGAGCAGCCTCCCTCAAGCTTCATTCCTCCACCCCTGCAAACCCCCAGAGCCGCTGGTGATCAGAGGGTGATTGCCTCCTCCAGAGGCTGCTCCACTGTAAGGGCTTAAAAGATAAATCCTGATACTCACCTTTCCTTTTTCACTTGTTTGTATGCTTGCATTTTTCTACATTTTTCTCAATGAATGTAATTATTTTTGAAATAAAGGAAATAAGAATTTCCCCTTTCGTAATAATTCTGAGAAGTTTTTTTAAAAACTGAAGGTGTAGAGGGCCAGCCCTGTGGCCTAGTGGTTGAGTTCAGCACACTCCACTTTGGCGGCCTGGGTTCGGTTCCCAGGCATGGACCTACACCACTCATCAGCAGCCATGCTGTGGCAGTGACTCACATACAAAATAGAGGAGGATTGGCACAGATCTTAGTTCAGGGTGAATCTTCCTCAAGCAAAAAGAGGAAGATTGGTGACAGATGTTAGCTCAGGGCCAATCTTCCTCAGCGAAGAAAAAGAAAAACCCCAAAACTGAAGCTGTGATCAGTAGAGCTACCTGGTAAGAGAGTCAGTAAATAGGAGATATCAACAGTTCAGAGGCAGCTAAGATTCTCTGAGATGTGGCTCATCTCTTTTCTTCTCTCCTCAAATTCACTGGGGCTGATACAGCCTGGGCCCAGCCTACAGCCCTTCTCAACACGGTACCAGTTACCAGACAGTGGAGCTCAAACACATCCATGTACACATACACCCATCTCTGTGAACAGGAGCTTACAGGCCAGAACAACCAGGTACCTGAGGAAGACAACCACTTCAAAAGAAAAACAATCTGACAGCACAAAGATCTCTGAGACCTAAGAGCAAAAGGGATTTAAAAAAAAAAACTTCAAAAACATAAAATGCAAGGTAAAAATATTTAATGAATTTGATACATCAAATTTAAAATTTCTGTTCACACAGCAAAGAGCATCACGACAAAAGTTAATAGAAAGGGAATAGAATGAGAAGTTATTTGCAATTTCTAAAACCAGAAAGGGCCAATATTAAGACTATATGAGAAACTCTCAAATCAGCAAGAAAAAGATAAAACCCAAATAGAAAAATGGGCAAAGGAAACCCAAAGGAAGGCACTTTTCAGAAGAGAAAACACAAAAAATTAACAAGTATTTGAAGAGATGCTCAAAATCATTAGTAAGTAAGAATAAATACAAATGAAAACAATGAGCTATCACTTCATATCTATTAAACAAGGAAAACTTGGAAAGCTAGATGATATCCTGCTAGTGAAGTGCAGACAGGTGCAGCTATTCAGAAGAACAATCTGGCAATACCTAGTCAAAACAGTAAACAAGTACTCTTTGACCCAGAAATTCCTCCTGTAGGTATATATTCCAAATAAATGCTGAAACAGTTCCAGAAAGGATAAGCCTATTCGTGTTCATGTTCCTTGCAGCCTTATCTGTGCTGGCTGGGAGCTGAAGGCTATCTGGGTGCCCATAGCTAGGAGAGTAAATAGGTAAAATGTGGTGGATGCACATCTTGGGATATCAGAAAACAATTAATTAGAAGCAACAGATTTACGGATAGCAGCATGAAGACATCTTTAAATATTGTACTTGGAGGAAAAAAATGAGTAACCAAATGAGATATATAACCCAATATAGTTTATATAAGTTAAAAAGTACACACACTCAAACTAAAAATATTCATTTTGCAAGAACACATACAAACCAAAAGATACATATTAAATGTCACGCATTCTGTGGGAGGAGGGGAATAGATATAAGGTACAAGGTTAAAAACAAGAGAGAGAGAGAGCTTGCCCGGGCCAGTGATGATAGTATGCCGTGAACCATTCCCTCAACCCTTTCTAAACCTCTGTGTGGATAGTTCCACCTCTACTACTTCCCTTCATCCCTAGGACTATTGGAGGGAGTATCAGAGAAAATACATGGGTAGCAATCATTAAATTGGCAGGCATGGACATTGAGAAGCTCGCCAGGCAATCTGAATCTTTACACGTCCATCAGTCTCACTCATCACCAGTGGAAAATGGTGATGAGGAAGAACAAGAAGTTTCCCTTGCCTACATCCCCCATCAAGGCCATCTGCCATGGATACTGCTTGCAAGTGTGGGTGCCCATTCCATGTAGAATTCCCCTTAGTAGGCCATGTTCTGCTGCCCCCTAAGATCCTGCTGGCATATCCTCGTGTGGCTATGTGGGAACATAGGAGTGATGCAAAGCACTGCACAAATGTATGGCTTTATTATCAGCTCTCTCCCACATTACTACTTGATTTGGCCATCATTTATTGCTCTCTCAATTCTGTATTCTCTCAAGTCATAAGATGCAGCTGAAGAGATAATGAGATATGCCTGCAAATTGAAGTTCTCCAAAACACCTTATTAATTTTTACTCACCTTGTTGCTGTGAGACCAGGAACAGGAGACATCCAGACAGGTAAACATCCCAACGTGGTCAATTCAGTACAAGGGCGCACATGGCAGTTCATCCCTTTCAGAAAGATAGGAGGTGCGGAAAGAAGAGCGAGCAAGAGAAGAAAAGGGGAGAGGAGAGGAGAGGAGAGGAAAAACTGAAGTCCTTGCTTTGGTATTTGAGTAAATATTGAAACATTTCAAACTTATTGTGTTCAATGCTTGTTGATAGAATTGTGTCATCATAAGTTAAGCACTTGTAACTGGTAGGAAAAATCAAAAGTAGAACAAATTTCCATCGATTCTGCTGCTTAGTTCTGACAAAAATTAAGGACACCATATTTTCACCATGAGATTAATATTTCAGCATGAGACTAAGAGAACAGAATAAGAAAAGTTATTTGTCATGTTATATTGCAAGGAGATTAATATTTTCATGATTAAGAATAGTAATATTAGGGGCTGGCCCCGTGGCCGAGTGGTTAAGTTCGCGCGCTCTGCTGCAGGCGGCCCAGTGTTTCGTTAGTTCGAATCCTGGGCGCGGACATGGCACTGCTCATCAGACCACACTGAGGCAGCGTCCCACATGCCACAACTAGAAGGACCCACAACGAAGAATATACAACTATGTACTGGGGGGCTTTGGGGAGAAAAAGGAAAAAATAAAATCTTTAAAAAAAAAAAAAAAAGAATAGTAATATTAGCAACTTTTTTGGCATTCTTTTCCTTGCAAGAGCACAGAAGGCTCGCCTAGACCAGTCCACAAGTGTAGACTGCCCATACATTTTGCATTCACATTCAGTATCTTATTTTCCGTCAATAAAGCTCCACGTGGCTTGAGACCTGAACCAATGACTACCTGCCAAAGAGTTCTCACCAAGAGTCTACAACTTGGAACTTTGGGGCCTGACACAAGAGTGAATTCCATCGAGGACTTTGGTTTAGACACTCTGCTCCTGCTTTCCATGGTCAATGACAAAATATTTACCCTCCTTGCCAGCGGTCAAAATGCTATTGCTGGTGACTCCAACATGGGTAGAATAGCTATTTGTAACAGTCATATAGTGTGCATGACTTCAATTAATATCCCAATCTTTAAAAACTTTTTTTGGCCACATTTTGCAAAGGCTTTCGTTTTATTGCTAGACAGTGCCTTCACCAGCATACAAGTTACACAGCCCCCTCTTCAAATAAGTCATTCACTCTAAGCAAACATTCCAGATATTTGCGAGTTAACGTATCAATTTTGAGTTTCATTTTTAAGCTTTGTAAAATGTACAACTGACTTCACTGTCTTAACTGTTAGTTTCCATGCTAGAGCCTTGAATGCTGACAGCACGACCAGGGAGCTGAATGATTTGGCTTGTCTTCCTGAAGGCAGTGAACAGCCAGTCCTAACACCGACCTGTTTATTAGTAGACTATGCTTTTAGCAGTGCCCAGATGCTTGAAAATCACTTGCTCCCATATCCCTCCTCTTCAGACTGTAGAGCTCTGTAAAATGGAAAGTGCCTGGACTCTGCAATCAGACACAAATGGAATTGAGTCCTCACTTTACCGTTTACTCTCTGAAGTTGAGACCCTTATTTTAGCTCTCTGAGTTTCCACCTACTAACCTGCAATTTCAGGACACGACGTCCTATCTCAAAGGATTAGCGTAAAGATCAAACGTTACAGCATTTGTTGCCATGCTGAAAATTCTTCACCAGCTGCCCTTTATCTACTCAGTATCTAACTTAAGCTCCTTTGCAACATCTAAGGTCTTCCAAGACTTGGCCCTGCTCTCCTCTTCCTCTGCCCCTCCCACTCCCCCATAGTCTCCAGCAACGCTGCCCATTTGCTCCCTGAACACACCTTATCTCTCTCCACGTTTTTGCACAGGCCAGCCCCTCTACCTAGAACAACTTGCCCTCTCTTATCCACTTGGCCAACCCTGGTTCATCCTTCAAGCCTTGGTTTAAACGTCTTCTGTATTCTGGAAGACCTCTCCAAAGTCCAGGCTGACTTCAGTGTTCCTTCTCCAATGCTCTAGAACACTTGGTCCATACCCCCATCAAAACTAATATTGTACTGTATTCTAATTGCTTGTTTACATATCTATCTCTGCATCAGACTACAAATCTCCTGAGAGCAGAGACTATGTCTTTCCACTGTGGCAGTCCCAAGATCCTACACATAGAGGATACTTAATAGACAGGAGTTCCCTCTACCCTTTCCATCTCTGGGGATCTCTTCCTCAGTGTTCAAAGTCTCTGCTGCGCTCAGTCTCCATCCTTTCTTCCCGTTGTTGATGCTGACCACTACCTCCTCTGAGCTTCTAATTTCTGAAAGCAGCTAAATCCTCGTCCAGGAGGCACATGAAGGTTTGGAAAGACTTGGCAGGGAGGTCAGAAAAACAGATTAGTAAAATTTCCAAATCAATATATCCCCCTTTGTCTATTTTTTGTTAACCTTCAGTTTCCTTGTAGCAATAAGCATCAAAGCTTAAAAAGAGAAAATCCTGTGTGCTTGTTTTCAGATGAGCAGGAGGAGGAGGTAGGGGGAGTACACCCCACTCCCCAAGACTGGCTTGTAAAGAAGAGAGGCAGGGAGTGGCTTCTTCACAGAAGGAGGAAACTGCCCTACACCCAGGAACACTGACGAGGCAAAAGCAGCCCCCTGGTCCAGAGAATTATGTCTTCTTGTGGTTTTCCCAAACTGCTTCAGAGAAAGGGGTGCCCCTTCTCCTTTAGAGACCTTGCCAGTCAATCAGAGTTCCTAACATGTCAGCTACAGCTGCTTCTCCTGCTCTTCTTGTCTTTCTTCATTGATGCTGGGAGCTCAATGACTCCTTTTTTGGTACCAAAATACTTTTTTCTCCTTTTTCATTTGAGAAAGCTGGATATTGTGGAAAACTGTATCAGGATATGCCCAGCTATATTGGGATATGCTACAGCTGTATTGGGATATGCTACAGCACAATGAAGCAAGCTTCTCATGGAACAGTAGTGTCATGAGGTCCACATGCGCCCACCATCTCTCCCTGCCCCTGAATCCCTTGAAGTTAATAAGGAGAGGTCAGGGTACAGCATACATAGAAGTCTCATCCAAGACACTCAACTTATGCCAATTTCTGTTATTTCACTGCTTTGATCGCACTGAAAATTTTACATGTAATTTCCTTACCTATAGTCACCCTCAAAGTAGTGCCATCTCCCCAAAACAAGCTGAGCAAAACTCCAGGCCCAAAAGAGGAACTTTCAAAGATGCTAATGACTAGAAGGTGGAAACAGTATACATTTCCCCACAAGCCAGTGGAAAGAAGACCAGAGGTCACTCAGCTGATGTGAAATTCTACAGGGTTTTTTGGCTCAGTCATGTTTCTAATCTCACTCATTAAGCTTCCAGAGCTTTTCTGTTTTGAAGTTAGACTTAGTTAGCAACTTCCCACCCACTTGGAGTTTCCAGAAAAAAATACAGAACGCTCAGTTACATTTATATTTTAAGTAAACAACAAATGATTTTTTTAAGTATAAGTACTTACCTATAAGTGTACTTATAAGTATAGGACATGCTTACACTAAAAATTCATTTGTTGTTTATCTGAAATTCAAATATAATTAGATGTTCTGTATTTTGACACAGCTTTTTATTTTTCCAAGAATGTAAAGAATTCTTGGGTTAATGTTTTAAGAAATTATCTGAGATTAAAGATTTCCTACATCCTTCTTCCATTCATTAGGAGTTCATAACTCCAAACTCTGAAGCTGATTAAAGTAGCAAGTATTAATACAATTCATTTGAGTTTCATTTTTCCCTACTCAGCTTCTGGAATAGAGTACTGCAAATAGAAAGGCCATAAGGCAATCTAAACAGGAGAAGGTGGAACTTGTTTGTCACAGTTAAACCATAGATGTTTCTCAATCCTTGCACAATCTGGACGTGGTTCCAGTCCTATTGATAATGGTCTTGCTCCTTCTTCCTCTTGATCTGGTTTCAAGGACTGGATTAAAAATGAGGTATTTATAATGAGCCTAAACTAAATATTGATTCAAGGAATGACGACAATTTCATTTCAATTGTATTCAATCCAAGCTTAGCTCACTTTCCAATAGTTGTCTTTTAAAAAAGTTTGCTGAACCAAGATATATTTTAGATGTATTCTCTTTGTAAAAACATATAAACGAGAACCTGTTTAAGAAAAGTAAGCAGCATACTGATTTTTCCTAAGAAAAACAGATTAAAAAGCCCAGTCATAATGTTTTCAAGTGGATCACATCTGAGGCCTGAACAAGCTGCTAGTTTGCAACTGGGACCTCCAAAGGGTGCACTGAGAGCTGGAATTTCCTCTCCACACCCAGAAAAACACAGTGACAGAGTCAAAAAGCAGAAGTTCAGGGAAGAATTAGAGGAAGAAAGGACATTAACTTTATCTTTGTTGCTCAAATGTGTGCCAAGTCTGTAGGACAATTTGTATACCTCAATTCTTCCATTAATCCTGTGAGATTAAAAGGGCTCAGAAGGGATTAAATAACTCTAAAGACTACACAGCTATTAAGGGGCAATTTCAATTCAAACCTAGATATTTAGAATTCCAAAGCAATGCTTGCCAAGTGTAGACTTAGCACCAATCTATTTTTATAATAACTAAGTACATTTTACTTAATTCTCCTAACCTTCTGAGAAGGTATTATTGAGTAAAAATATTAAATAATAATAGGAATCATACGTGTACTCAGAATAATTTTTCATATTATTTGAAATTTTCAGCTTTCCCTGAATCTATTTTCAAACCCACCCAGTCCTCTTTCGGGACAGGGAGCATATTCTACCCCATCTCCCAGCCCTCCAACACACACAATGTACTAAACAAAGTTGCTAACATATTGCTAGCCTCTCCACCACTCTGTTGGCACACAGAGCTATAAAAATTATAGAAAGAAATTTAACTGAAAAATTATAGATAATTTTTATAAGTCTTTTAAAATGCATATGAAAACCAAGAATTCCACCTGGCAGTCTTTGCTCCAAGTGTTCATCCATCTCACTACAGCCAATGAAGAGTGACTGAGGGATAGGGAAAGCCAAAGAATTTCTATTTTGTGAGGTTACATCCAGAATGTGGGCCAGAGAGAAATAGTGTACTATGGTTATCAATTATTTTTAATAGCTAAAGTTGATTGAACTTTTCTCTGTTGCTAAGCATTATGCCAAGCACTAAATGTACTATTTTATTCCCCACAAGAACACTATAAGGTAGATGCTGCTAGGATCCCCATTACAGGTGAGGAAAGTGTGAAGTGCAAGGGCAGAGGGATTCAGCAACTTGTCCACAGCCCATAGCTCATAGGAGTTGGCGCAGGATTCAAATGCAGACAGTCTGTCTTCTGCCTGTAGACTACCAAGCCACAGCCACCAGACTCACCTAATCCCCACCATAATGACGGCTCAAAGAACTCTCTTCCTCAATTTTCTATTTAGTTTTACTCATTCTTTCTCTCAAGAAATAGTAGCATGCTAGGCACTAGCCGTAAAGCTGTCATACAGTGAGAAAACAAGACAGAGCCCAGGCCCTATTTCATATATCTCAGAGTGTAGTAAAGGAGAGAGAAAATGCTAACAAGTAAACAAGCAAAACTAAATTTTGGTAGCTGCTCTAAAGGAAGGGAAATTGCCACAGCAAGGAAATAGAAGGGACCTATTTCAGAAAACACTGAAGTTCAGCGATAGCCTCTCCAGAAATGGGACATTTAAGGAAGACATTAAAGAAGACTTGAAGAAAGCCAAAGAACAAAACAAGAATCAGACATGCAAGAGCCAAAGGGAGCACCAGGAGGAGAAAGGCAACATCAGCGCAGGAGGGAGACTGGTGCCCACCAGGACAGAACGAAGGCCCTTATGGCTGCAGCCCTGTGAAAGGGAACAAATGTGGCACAACCTGGGGTACAGACAAAGGCTTCGACATGAAGGCCCTCATGGGATGCTGTAAAGGTTTGGGAGGGAAGGGATTTAAGCAAGAAGTAAAATTCCTGACTGCCAGAAAAAGTGGATTCCAAGAAATTCATTGAGGGTTGCCAGGGGCAAGAAAGGCGTTCTAACAGCAAGTCTCTGATACCAACTGGGTGTCCTACAATTCAATTCAATTTTGACATGAACTACCTGGAGTTAGTGCAAACCCCACAAGTTCAAAGTCTCTCACAAGACTGCCCCTACTTCAGATGCCAGCCACAAGTCTTGGGGACCATCTGTACTTTCTACCAACCAGCTATAAATTTTGGGGTTCCCATGATCCACTTAGTTCAATAATTCACTAAAATGACTAACAGAACTCACTGAAAGCATCGTACTTATAATTACAGTTTTACCCTAAAGGATACAGGTCAGGAACAGCCAAATGGAAGAGGTACATAGGGCAAGGTCTTGGAGGAGAGAGAGCACAGAGCTTCGATGCCCTTTCCTCATGGAATCTGGACATGTCACCCTACAAGCACATCACTGTGGTTCACCAACCAGGAAGCTCCATGGAGCTTCAGTGTCCAGAGTTTTATTGGGGTCTTACCATGTCATTGGCCACAGGATTGAACTCAGTCTCTAGCCTCTCTCTTCTCTCTAGAGGTTGAGGATGGGACTGAAATTTCCAACCCTCTAATCACATGCTTGATCTTTCTGATGTGGCCAACCCCACCTCTGAAATTGTCTAAGGGTCTGTCAGGAGTCACTTTATTAGCATAAACTCAGGTATGGTGGAAAGGGACTCATGATAACCAAAGACACTCCAAACACTCAGGAACTTCCAAGTGTTTTTGAAACTCTGTGCCAGGAACCAGAGACAAAGACCAGATATATTCTTTATTACATCACCAGAAGGAACAGGGAAACTGAGTGGGCGGCAATACTCAGCAGTTAAATACTAAAGGGATCTGGCCTTGTTTTAGAGGTGGTTAACAGAGTTGTTTTAGAGGTGGCCTTCTCTAAACCACCTCCGGTTAAAACAGGAGAAAAATAAACTCAGGCAAGAGCCAGGAATGTTTCCAAGGAAAGGATCAAGTAGAATAAATAAGCCCCAAGTCTTTTAGAAAAACAGGAAGGTTTACCAAGGACTCTGGCATGAGCCTGGAAGTGAACTCCGGGAAGAAAGAAGCAAATGGGTGTGTGTCCTGATGGGGTTCAGGGCAGGCCGCCCCAAGATGTGCCACTCTGGTATGCAGACTATTTTGAGCTGAAGACAATAAAGGCTCAAAAGACTCAGGAAGAGCATCCGACCTCCCTGCCAAAACTGCCTAAAGGACTTTAACATAGAAGGCCTGTTCCAGGAAGGAGCTCATATCATGTGACAGCTATAGTATGATGGAAAATAGGTGTGATAAAAAGACACCAACAAACCCATTTTTTGGGCCAAATGACTGAGTTACTCAGTTTCTTCTGGGTTTCTACCACATATACATGCTATTAAATTTTGTTTGATTTTCTCTTGCTAACCTGCCTTTTTGATTATTTGACCAGCCATAAGAACCTTAAGGAAAAGCTGGGGGCGGGGAGTGGGGGTGGATTCTCCCACATTCCTGACAGTCCTAACACAACTGCCGCTGTCTTCTGTAACTCCAAAGCTGTTTGCATCCATTTTGCTTTAAATGAGACACATATGTTTTAATAGCTGCAAAGAGACTCCTATTGATGCTGATACTGAACAGCCTACAAAAGGAACAGAACCTTCTCTAATAGAGCATTGTTTATTTTACTCTGAAAAAATAACAAAGCGATGCTTTCAGATCTTTGTCCTGGGAAATTCAAATCTAGGACCTCATTGGTAACAGCCCACAGAAATTTCCCTTTGGCCTTTCAGGGAAGTTATTCTATGTTGCAATCTATTACTTCATGTGCAAATACCCTGCTACTATTTAGTTAGCTTAAAATTCTCAGAAGAAACAATTAATGAATATCTGTGAATTATTTTATGAACATGTAGGGGAGGAAGACATTTCCTCTATCTACTAGGGGCCCTTTTGGCTGGACAATGAATTAAATTCACATGAGACAGAATAACAGGAGAAAATTAAACAAAGCTTTGTAACATGTATACATGGGAGAAGCTCAGGCAAACTGAGCAACTTGCCAAAATGATGGAAGCTCTCACCTTAAATACTACCCTTGGCTAAAGACAAAGGAGGATGTTGTGGGTTGGGGGGAGTCAGTTATGGGAGAGTACCAGAAAAGCATAGTAAACAAGAGTAATGTTATTATGCAGACTTGCGTCCTTGCCTTCTGCATTGATAAGAGTTCCTAGAGATAAGGTCATCCCTCCTCCTTCCTGGTACAAAGAGGGAGACACCTTTACAGATGGAGATTTCCCTTACAAATGTAAATGTCTCTCAACAAAGGGTAACTTCTGCTTTTCAGAGTTTCTCTCATGTCTGCAGTTTTTAAAAGTAACCAGCCCAAAATAATCCTCATGCCAAAGAGCCATATATTGGGGTGGCCAATTCCAGTCTCCCACAAACGCAAAGATGAGAAATATAAGCAAGATGGCACTACCTTGTTAAACTTATATAGAAGAGGAGAACCAAACATAAACATGAGCCAGGATCTGTGAGTGCCTCAGCCATTACATCACAGCCCTCTGGGGAGGAGGCTGGAGCTCATTAGGAAAACACTTGCACTTGCACACCAAGTGTTAAACAACAGTTCCCAGTTCCCTGGAACGTGGGCCAGCAGGCCTGTAGCCACCCTTCCCTTTGATTGTCAGCCATCACCAGGCTGCCCCAGGAGAGGCATTTTGCATTGTCTGCAGGATCTCAAGAATGCAGCTTTGTGCTGACTGAAAGGTAACATTTTATCTGGAACAGAACAAAATGGGAGATTTGAAATTTGATGGAACAGAGCGCCTAACTGTCGACTATGTGAAGGGAATTCTTCAACCCACACCCACTTGTGACATCTGGGATCAGGTCTGGAACTTCCAAGCCAAGCCTGATGATCTGCTTATTTCTACCTATCCTAAAGCAGGTATGTGGAAGGGAAGGTAAAAAAGAGTTAGGCAGGCAAGTGGGAAAAATAGATTAATAGAGATAAGTTGATCTGGGTTTGAGTGGAAAACTGTTTACTGTGCAGAATGATACAACTAAGACAGATCACTTGCAGAAACTGACACTGAAACTACACACTCACAAAATTAAAATAACCTACAAACTTTGAGAATTTAATTCTTCCTGTGATATACATATCTTTTTTACTTCCTCAGAAGAGAGTGACTCAAACAGCTAAGAACAGAAAAACCAGACTTGTTGATTTATTTGTTCCCAATGCAGGCTCTTATTGCAGATCTTGTAAAAAGTTGTTTTGTGTCTGTGAGCTAAAAAGAGGCTGATCTGGGGAAGACTTAGGGGAACTTTGGTTCTAAAATGCTGCTTTCACCTCAGCAGCCCTCAGAAGCCCTAAAAAGTCTCCCAGCTCAAGGTCTGAGAACTACTCTTTTGATTCCCACCTTCCCTCATGGTATGTTGTCAATCTACTTCCTTGTCTCCATAATCAGTTTAGCAAAGTTGCTGTAAGACTAACTTGAGGCCAGCTACTGCATCGTGAAATTTTGGGGTGAGCAGGAGAAATAGCTCTCTACAGATAATTGTGCATATCTACATATATACTAAAAATACAGTATTCAATTCACACCCAAATTGTGTATACATTTTCTCTTCGCAAAATCAAGCTCCTTGTCAATAACTCCTGTTACACACACACAGACACACAAACATACATACACACCCCCCAAAAAATCTAAACCTAAGCATTTTCTGAGATTGTGTGTTCAATCTCCTCTTATGTCCTTATCTCTAATGATCCTAATAAGAGACTCTGCACGCAGATGGGGGCCTTAGATGCTTATTTGTCCATCAGTTTCATACTGGTCCTGATTTTCCAATCTTACTCATCATGAATCTATTCAGGATTAAATTTTTCTAAATGTGAATTTTTAGAAGTAACCACTGGTGAGGATCATGTCTCACTGCCTTAATTTCATCTACTACTCTACTTTAGTATCATCATTTCAGTACCATGTATAATAATTAATCTTTTATCCACCTGCCAAATGTGAACATTAAGATTTGGTTCATTTAGGGTTTTCATGGGTTAGGGTTAGTGGAGCTTGAGTAATGCAACTAACGCACTCAAAAAATAAAATGCTTGCCAGCTAATGTAATACATTAAAACCTCATACATTAATAAAGGCTATATCTATTAGAGGGAAGAATAAGCAATCATAGATGAAAACACAGTTTTCACTTAAATTTTAAATATATTATAATAATACTCTGTGAATGAACCAAGAAAAAAATATATGGTAAAATCACTGACCTCTAGAGGATGAACTGAGAAGTCACTCCCCCTACCCCTGAACCTCTAGGGGCACTTCAGCCTGCCCCAATGTTGTTACCCAACCAGGTTCATTTTTTCCCACCACCCAGAAAGCCAAACACCGAGACGACGAGATTGCAGCAGAGAGAGAGTTTAATCACAAGGCAGCCACATGAGGAAGTGAGAGCATGAGCCTCAAATTTGCTTCCCCAAAAATAGAGACTCAGGGGTATTTATGGGATGGGGGGCAAGGTGGTCTGAAATGCAGAGAGAGGTGATTGGAGGTGAGGAGAGGGGAGGTCACTGATGATCTGGGCAAGTGTAGTCAGACTTCATGCCTCTTCATAGGACCCATGTTCACAGAGTGGCGGCATTAGCATGATCTGAGGGTGGAGTTTTTAGCCTCTTGATGTCAAAGGTCACCTATCGGACATCTGCACAGACCCAGTTGATGAGTTGGTGGTCTCAACCAGCCTGAAGAGGACAAGGGGCTCTAATTCCTGATAAACAGCTCAAACACCCATTACCATGGTGACCCAGGCTCTAGGGAGATGTTATCTACAGGAACCTAGTGGGAGTCAGATAGCTATTGCCTAAACAGCACAGTTAACAATAGGCAGGTTAAACAGCTAAAAGCTATAATCAGTAATTGCAAAAAGGGAAAAAAACTTTAGTTCCTAGCTACTTAATCATCAATGGCTAACTCTCTGCCAGTTTCAATGTTAGTTAACCTATGGCTATAAATTCAGAGTAAACACACAAAACTAGTAAAAATGGCTCCAACTTTCTTTGAATATTTGAAATATTGGTCCTTTATCCTGTAATGAAAGAGTTGGTGCCAGAAAATATTAGAAACCAACTCATCTAGGATATAAAATTAATTTTTGTCATTGTTTTCTAACCTCTACCCTTCTTGTAGATCTAAAAGCACTAAGTTGAGAATATGAGCAATGGGGTCTATAATGAGAGGTGATGTCAAAGAATATAGGAAAGATCAGCCCAGATCCAGTATTCCAGAGAGCCATCCTAAAATTATCAAACATCTTTCCAGCACAGATTTCGTGAGACTATCTGGTACAACAGGTCTTCATCAAAGGATGAAGATACAGTTCATAGATGCTATATCAGTCGAGGTCAGGCAGCATTCAGAAACCAAATGAAGGTGGGGGACAGAGGCCCTTCTTCCAGTGGCAGTAGTGGCAATGGGGATGCAACTTCTTGGGTTCAAGGCACTGAGCAGCAGGATGTGGAATGGCCTCTGTAAAATTCTGTTGAAGCTACCATCATCTGTCACTACCTCAGGAAGGATGACCTCTACCTCCCTTCTGCCTTCCAAATCTCAAGCTAATGCATTTCACTGGCAGAATCAAAACAGCATTCGGAATCTTAGTGGCAAAGGAGTCTAGGGAATGCACTTTCTTAGCCTTTCAGCCCCTAGGATAAGGGGAAAATAGAGAAAAGGGTGAAAATGGATACTAAGTCTTGATCAGTATCAAAACCAGGCGCTAACCATTTGGTCGTTTATTCAGCCAACATATGTTAAGTGCTTCCTAAGTGGCAGCCCATGCCATGTGCTTGGGAAACAGAGTTTGAAAACCACACAGTGATTACTCACATGCAATCACAATCTGGTGAGAAAGACTTTTCATTCTGCCTTTCTTAAGAACAATGCAGCTAAGTCAATAGGTTAATAATCCAAATTAATGGTTGTGACAGAAAAAAATGAACTGCATATTTATCAATCTAATGTCCACTCCAAATCGCAGTCTTTGTATAAAAATTCATATTATGATACCACAAGATGTAAAGAATGATGTTTTCTGAAATCAATTATAGACCTAGGTTTAAAATTCACACAGATGTTCTAACAGGTATGATCATATTTTAAGGAACGTAGTATACTAAACATCTATGCATCTTTATCTTACATGTGGAATAAGGGACAACATGGACTCAGGAGATAGTGGACTTAATACAAAATGAAGGTGATGTTGACAAAAGTCAACGAGCACCTACTCATGTACGATTTCCTTTCATCGAATGGATAATCCCATCCATAGGATTTGGTGAGTATGGAATAGCCCACAGGTGACTACAGTCCTAAAATTACACTTAGGATTTTTACTATCAATTAGCCCTCTCAAAATTGTAGGTATTCAAGCTGAAAACAAAAAATCAAAGAAAAGACGAAAGAATTAATACAACCACTTTGAAAAACTAAAAAAATAAAAATCTAGGCATTCAAACAATTATTGATGAATTTTGTGATTTCATCTTTTTTTAACTATGTCTGGCCATACATAGTTAAATTATTGTTACTTCATTGGTGACAACAATGGATTGTTACCAAACCAGGTTCGTTTTTACCCACTGCCCAGAAAGCCAAACACCGAGATGACAAGTTTGCAGCAGAGAGTTTACTCACAAGGCAGCCATGCAAGGAAGCGAGAACATGAGCCCCAAATTTGCTTCCCCGAAAATAGGGACTCAGGGATATTTATGGGATGGGGGGCAAGGTGGTCTGAAATGCAGAGAGAGGTGATTGGAGGTGAGGTGAGGTCATTGATGATCTGGGCAAGTGTAGTCAGACTTCATGCCTCTTCACAGGACCCATGTTCACAAAATGGCGGCATTAGCATGATCTGAGGGTGGAGTTTTTAGCCTCTTGACATCAAAGGTCGCCTATTGGACATCTCCGCAGGCCCCATTGATGATCTGGTGGTCTCAACCAGCCTGAAGTGGACAAGGAGTTCTAATTCCTGAAATGCAGCTCAAACACCCATTACCATGGTGACCCAGGCTCCAGGGACATGTTATCTATAGGAACCTAGTGGGAGTCAGATAGCATATTGCCTAACCAGCACAGTTAACAATGGATGGGTTAAACAGCTAAAAGCTGTAATCAGTAATTGTGAAAAGGAAAAAAAGTTTAGTTCTTAGCTACTTAGTCATTAATGGCTAACTCTCGACCAGCTTCAGAGTTACTGTTTATATAAAAATAAGTTAAGTTTTGATTCTCCAGTTAGAAATTAATTTTACTCCACAAAGAAGAGCCTCAGTAAGATAATTTCATGGTGGAAGGGTTTGAGTTTTTTAGGTTCTTATATATTTGTTGGTTATTTGTTACACTTAAAAAATTGTTCTAGCCAAAAAGTTCACTCATAGGCTAGACATAGTCTGTCAGATCAGATCTACAGACAGTTATAGTGTTCTTATAACTGCCTCAAATTGTTCAATTGTTCCTAAGGTAGTAATAATGGAAGCAGCAAGATTTTGAAGCAAATAGAAAAAAAAAGCAGAAAGTGATCAAAAATCAATTTTACAGGTTTGGAACAAGCTAATACAATGCCCTCACCACGGACCCTGAAAACGCATCTTCCCATCCAATTGCTTCCACCATCCTTCCTAGAGAAAAACTGTAAGGTAAGGAGCAAAGGGAATTCAGAGTTGCACTATTTAGTACGACCTTAGAGTGGTCTTCTCAATTTCCTCTTAAAACATTTCACTTCGGGGCTGGCCCCGTGGCCGAGTTTTTAAGTTCGCGCACTCCGCTGCAGCGGCCCAGGGTTTCGCTGGTTTGGAGCCTGGGCACAGACATGGCACCGCTCATCAGGCCACGTTGAGGTGGTGTCCCACATGCCACAACTAGAAGGATCTACAACCAAAATATACAACTATGTACCAAGGGTCTTTGGGGAGAAAAAGGAAAAATAAAATCTTTAAAAAAAAAACAAAAAACTTCACTTCTTTAAAGAAAAAAAAGAGTCCACCTCTTCACAGTAATCAATATGCAAAGTGATGTGAATCCTTTTGGTCTCCCACAAAAGCCAAGATCACAAGAATGCAGCCAAGAGAAAAGTTCATCTGTATGGAATGGATGCATTCTAACATAACTTGTCTGGGCAAACTCCACATAGGTCTAATCCTGTTTTTCCTTCTTCCCCTCCTCCCACCATTCCCAGATAATCTATGTAGCAAGAAACCCCAAAGATAATATGGTGTCTTATTACCATTTCCAAAGAATGAATAAAGCACTTCCTGCTCCAGGAACCTGGGAAGAGTATTTTGAGAGTTTTCTGACTGGGAAAGGTGAGAGAATTCAACTTTGTTTCCTTCCTTTCTCAAAATCCTCAAACACTCTAAAAAGAAAGAATTATTTCCTTAGAACAGCAGGGGCTCTGCCTTTCTTTAATGTGAAGTAATCATCCATTCTCCCTCTCTCTAGTTCTCCTTTCAGCGGTACATTTGTTGGCTGAGCTTCTGTGATTCATCGCTCTATTTCTCATCCCTTTTTGCAGTGTGCTGGGGTTCTTGGTATGACCACGTGAAAGGATGGTGGGAAGCCAAAGATCAGCACCGCATACTCTACCTCTTCTATGAGGACATGAAGAAGGTGAGGGGCAATGACATCTAATGTTCTCATTTGACCATAAAACATTTAAGCCATAATGTATGGACCCCATAAGAGACTCACAGATTGAAACAGGGAAAAGAAAATACTGCATTTCATTGGCTACAGCTGTCCAAGCATCAAAGTGCACATGGGATATCATGAGTTTATGCATCACATAGTTTCATCTGAAACTTCCTGGTGCTCTGGGGCATGGTACATCTTTTCCATATAGGCAAATGATGGCAAAATACTAGTGATACCTTTTTTTCCCCTTCCATGTCTATTTTAAAATTGCATTTAGAAGGGAAAAGAATTTCCAGCACATTTTGGTTTTCTTCATTAGTTCTTGAGGAAGATCATAGTTTCAAGAAACAGTTTAAGAAATTAGGGTGTAATGGAAAATGCTAATGATTGAGAGTCAAAATTCTTGAATTCAAGTTTTGGCCTTACTGCTTATGGCAATTATTGTTGGTAAGGACTCTTAACATCTCAGAGACTTACTTAGTTTCCTTAAATGCAACAAGGAGATGGCAATACATGCTCTGCCCAGATCTGTTATAAGGACGGAGATGATGTTCGTAGGAGTTTGTTGTAAACGATAATCTACTCAGTACTTTTCTGTGACTCCACTAAATACAGAATCTATAAGGAATTAGTCTCTGTTCTTGAATTTGTAATTGAAGGCAGTGGTACTCAAAAGGTGCTTCACAGACCCTCAGAGCCCACACCAGGCCTGCTAAGTCAGAATGCATAGTTTTACAAAATTCCTAGGGGATTCACGTCCACATTAGTTTAGATGCACTTCTCTTAGGTTCAATCACTGCTGGGCCTTATCCAGATGTTTCTACAAAATATCAAAAGAAACAGAATCATTTTTCTATGTTTTTTTAATTGAGATATAATTGACATATAACATTATATTAGTTTCGGATGTACAACATGATGATTTGACATTTGTATATATTGATAAATGATCACCACAATAAGTCTCATTAACATCCCTCACCACACATAGTTACAAAATTTTTTTTCTTGTGATGAGAACTTTTAAGATCTACTCTCTTAGCAATTTTCAAATATATAATACAGTATTATTAACTATAGTTACCATGCTGTACATTACAACCCCAGGACTTATTTATTTTATAACTGAAAGTTTGTACCTTTGACCACCTTCACCCATTTCATCCACCACCCCCCCCCCCGCCACATCTGGCAACCACCAATCTGTTCTCTGTATCAAGGAGTGCAGGGTGGGGAGGCAGGTTAAATTCCTCTACAGCTTTTTTAAACAGATAAATCATTACATTTCTAGGATTCTCAGAACCATAATTAAACAACTATCAGAACCTACACAGTTATCATATAAAATTCCCTCCTTCTTTGTGTTTACTTGTTACAAAAGTGTTGAGACACGGAAGAGGGCACCAAAAAACTAAATGGGAGGAAAGCATACAAAAGGAGACTCTCATTGCCCATGTCCTGAGGAAGAACATTTGAGATATACGCACTATTTTAGTTCAGAGAGTTATCGAATCCCAGAATTCCAGATAGAGATACTCAATTAAGGAACATTATGGCACGGAGTTATATACTATAAGGGAAGAGGTTCCCTCTCTTATGCGTAGATGCGACAAGTCAAAGGGGCCAAAGAAGAAAGACTGCTATTAAACTCAGAATAAGAAAACTCCCCTGTAGGTGATGCTTTCCCACCAAGCGTATGCTGGCAGTGTCGAAGTGAGGATATGTCCCTAGAAATGGCACACTTTTGTTGGGATAGATACTAACATATTATGAATGCCAGGAAGAAGCTTTACTGAAACAGGCAGTCTAATCTAAGAGTTCCTAAAATCCTTTTAAATATTTCTGTGATCATGTTCTGGAATGTCACCTGACTGTAGTCACTCAAAGCTCATAGTTCTCAGCACTCTTGTTGATGCCTAGTTTGGCTGAAGCCGATTAAATTAAGCACTTTTGACATCCAAGCTTTTAAAGGAGAAGCCCATTTTAAAGCAGAAGACACAGTTGTCAAGATAAACCTTTCCACTTTCCCTCACCCACCACTCCTAGAGCCACAGCCTCCCAGGGTTATGTGTCCCTCGGATGAGGAGACAGTGGCTATGTTGGAAGTGAGCTCCTATCAGATACACCTAAACACCTAGACATGCTGGGCACAAGAGTTACTAGCCATGGGAGCCATGAGTGCCTCATGGATGCAAAAAAGTTCTCTCCCATCCTCCTGCCACCACTTACTGCCACCACTGCAATGGTCTGAGGACATTTCTATCAATGTCAGAAGCAGGAGACAGGCTCCTTTTGGTCAGGTCTTAAATCATCTGCCTCTATGCTTCTGTAATGTCTTTGTGTTTATCATTAGTCTGTGGACTCTCCTTATTAGGCATTTAGCTGACCAAGACCCCTCCCATGACTGACTTGAGCGGGACATTTGGACATAACTCTTGACACATTCCCTTGGGGAAACACTCTCCATGTATTGCATGTCACTGTGTGGTGAATGTTTCACTAACACTACTCAGTTGATATTTCCATGTTAGAGCAGGAAAAGATTAATAATTTCAATTAATAAAAAGAGAATAATATGGGTCACCATGTTAAAATGAGTCATTTCTGAAAATTTGTGAGAGAAAATTTTCTTTTAATTTTAACTCATGACATGTTACTGATTACTATTATTAATTCACTTCAATATTCTTTTTAAACTAATTATTTTATATCAAATTTTCACTTTTCTTTTGACTCTGATCACAGAACCCAAAGCATGAATTCCGGAAGCTGGCAGAATTTATTGGAAGGAATCTAGATGATAAAGTTCTGGAAAAAATTCTCCATCACACTTCATTTGATGTTATGAAGCAGAATCCAATGGCAAACTATTCATCGATTCCTACTGAAATCATGAACCACTCTATTTCTCCATTCATGAGAAAAGGTTTTTATATTTTCTTTTGGTCATAATCTTAAAAGAATTGTCCAATATTTCAGAGTCTTTGGGGAGTTTTCCTTTCTATGACTAAGAAAAATAAGATCTATAATGAATGATTCTGGGAAAAGTATTTAAGAAATCACAGATGAAACGAAAACAATATTTAGCCAAGTTGGAGAGTGTGGTTTGGTGTCTAAATCCAATCCCTATCCCCACTTTCCTTCCAGAGTTCTGGCTGATAAGGTGCAAACGCACAGAATTAATTCAGAAGGAGCAAAGAATCCATTTTATAGAGGGCTCAATGCTATCAGTTAGATTCAGTCATTCAAAAATAGTTATTGAGTGGCTACTATGTGCCAGCCACTGTTCTAGGTAATGTTCAGAGCAGTGAACAAAACCCACAAATTCTTGCCCTCATAGAAATTATATTCCAGCCATCAGCAAATTAAACAAGAATACACAGGATAATGGATGATGGAAAGTACTACAGAGAAAAAGCAATCTGCAGAAGGGTAATGGGGATTGCCATTGGAAAATTTAGGGGATCTTCATTTTTTTTATCTTCTTCAAAACTATACCTTGAGTCCTCCTCCAAACAGTCTCTTCTTGGTCTGTCTATAGCATGGAAGCTATGGGCATGAGTACCTACCATGCTCTGATGTGCAAGAGGGCAGGAGAAATAGATAAGAAAGCCCCTAGGGCCTACTGTTTTAATGTGGTCGGCCCACTTCACCCATAAATGTGGGTAACAGGCTTTCCCTGTCCCAAATATCAGACAAGAAATTCTTCTTCCCTTCTGGGTGAGGAAGTGACAGTCTTGCAAGAGAAATGCTTTGTCCAATTCTTCCCCTCCTGGAAGATGGAGTAGAAATCATCACAGAGAAACAGAAGATTAAAGAAATACAAATTCCTCCAACAGCTACTGACTCTCCCACATGACTGTTTCAGGGGCAGTTGGAGACTGGAAGAATCACTTTACTGTGGCTCAGAATGAGAGATTTGATGAAGACTACAAGAAGAAAATGGCTGACACCAGTCTAACTTTCCACTTCCAATTCCAGTAAGGAAGAAAAAGAGCCAAAAGTTTTTTAATTGATTACCCAATTTATTGGCTAATAATCAATAAAAGTTTATTACCTAGACCACAGGCTATTGGATTTAGGTTCTCAGACTAGATTTTTATTGCTTGCTTTTGTTCACTCTGAAAAAAAAACTATAGAGCTAGCAGAGGTTGGGCAAAGTGGAGATTGGGAGCAGGATGGCAATGTGGAAGGAGAGAGGGTCAATAAAGTACTTGTTACGACCAAGGCATTATTGCTAATTATCATTATATCTAAGTTTTCTACAGATCACGGGCTTGTTCACATATTAAAAATGCTTCAGTCCTCACATAAGAATACACTAAAGCTTTCAGATTAAGTGTTAGTTCCAGCTAATTTTTAAATGCAGCACTAAAATGTGTAAGTAGTGGCTATTTCCTCCAGCAATTTCTTGGTAGCCAAGTAACCATCAAAGGACTGTTTCCTCACGAAACTTTCCACTTCACTTCAGGGTTCCTACTGTAACACAGCTATCCCCATCTCTCCTGATAGCCTATATGTTTGACTAGACTGCTCTCCCACCCCCGGCCAATGCTGGGATCACATCTTAACTCACGTCCCTCCAGTGCCTCCACAATCATATTCTAATCTGTCAGCAATATATATCAGTTTTACTTCTACAAAGTCTCATTTCTAAAGCCACTCTTCTGGTTCAGAAACCTTTTGCCTCTTTCTTACACTAGTGTAAGCTACCTAGCTCATTTCTCTGTTCATCACACATCTGCCAAGGTTCTTTTTCCTAAAACAAGACTCTCATTCTATTTCTCTTTAGCTCAAAATCCTTCAATGATTCTGAATTTTAACTGTCTGACAGACAGATCCCAAACTTTTTAGCCATCAATTCAAAGGCAGCTATAACCATATAATATGGTTGATCTTATCTTAGAGCTTTATTTCATGTTCCAAACCACCTCCATACTTCAGCAAATTAGCCTACTCTCTGAGCCCTGAACACATCATGCAGGTTCCTACCCTATTAGCTTTCTTTTCACCATGTCTTCACTTGAAATTTCCTCTCCTTTCTACCTATCCAAAACATATAACATATAAACCCTCTCGTTCCTCCTACAAATACTGCAACCTGAAGAGACCATTTGCTGTTCTGAAGTCCTCTTTACTAGGCATAATTCTTTTGTGATTAAGATTAAAGTACATTATGATATCTCTTGTATGTCTATATTGTCTCTCTTGTGCTTATTTAAATTTTCATTGGTTTATTTTTTTTTTCCAAGATAGGGACATTGCTATATACTTTATTGCATACCAAACAGAATATAACATGCTCAAAAATAAGTAACTGAAAGAATATATCAGTCAAGGAAACCCTAAAAAGCTAACTTTTTATATTCTAAGTAGTCCTTATAATGGCTTTCAGCTTTAGCTGTGCTGTCCAATACAGTAGCTACTAGCCACATATGTCTAAATTAATTAAAATTATATTAAAATTCTAAAACTCTTACACACCAGCCAAATTTCAAGTGCTCAGTAGCCACATGTGGTTAGAGGCTATCATTTGGACACTGTAGATTATAAACCATCTCTGTCATCAGAGAAAGTTCTATTGGACAAGACCTTTTATTTTTACAACAATCCTTTGAGTGTAATATTATTATCCTGATGAGAAAACTTAAAACTGAAGTTCAGGGATATTAGGTAAGTGACTCAATTGAGAAATATTGGAATCTAGTTTCAAATACAGCTCTAAAGGCTCCAAAGCCTGGGTTTTAACTGCTCAAAATAGAGCCTCTCCCTTCCTGTTCCTATTATGGACTCACCACAGGTATCCATTGTGATCACCACTAAAGGCTGCCTGACACGGACCCTGACCCAAAAGCAGCCCAGACTGGCAAGATGTCAGGCATTCCCTACCCATGATCAAATGAAGCTTAACGACAGAATACCAAATAGCTACACCATTCCCACTGACTAGATGCTCTGAAGCAGACAGTCCTAAGCCAACAGCAGCCTCCCATTTGGTGCCCACTGCATGTGTCCAGTCTAAAATCTGTCCTTTATACCTTTATATCTCTAAGGTTCCCCCTGAAATTGGGTACAGTAGGGATCTGCAGATCCTGACCTGGATGTGGTGGTTTCTGTGGCTGTGTTCCAGTTCTCCCCCTCACATCACCAGACCTCAGGACACCAAAATCCATGCGCTGCCCTGCTGCCTTAGACAACTCAGGAAGAGTGGGCTTGAACTCAGCCCATGGCTCTTGGACTTTGGACCTTGCACTTAAGTTGCTACCTCTTACTTTCCTCCAAACCACCTACATACTCTGAGCAGGCAAAACCAATCTGTACTTTTTGGTTACTTTGCCCCAGCCCCAAACAGACCAATTCAAACTGGCCTTAGGTGGCCCCTCCCCTCCATTCTTCTGAAACTAGTAATTAGCATGTTATATTCTATATCTATTCAAGATCATTTCCATTTCATCAGAGAATTACAATAATGCATTTAGGCTTTGTAACTTTTCTGATACATAGAGTCTATGAATACAGGGTGCACATTCTATGTTTTATCATACCTGAGCAATAACCTTTGACTCCTGTGGAGGAAGTCTGGGTTTGAATCAAGAAAATACTAAAGAAAGTCAAAGTGCATGCATAGAGATGCAAGAAGCAAACTAGCGCAAAAAATATCAATATTATGATTCTATGTAAAACATAAAAAAGAACTCATATTCTTTAACAAACTTAAGAGGAGATTTGGTGTGACTGAACAGCCTCATGAGGCCACCTAGCTCACATCTATTGGTGAAGAACCAATAGGAACATAATTTTAAGAATATATACATGTCATGCCAGTTCAAACTTAAATCCAGTGTTAGAAAAATAAAAACATGCCATAGGATTAGAAATATTACAGTAAAGTAGGAAATTAGAAAGTACATGGTTTCTGTCTCACCAGACTCAGAGCATTGAAGAAAAAGGGAGTATAATTTGAGTGTTAGACTGGGGGAGACTGAGAACAAAGTAAGGGCCTCAGCCTCCTACAGCACCAGAAAGACTGCAATATAGTAGACAGACACCAGGGTGAGCAAGAGATATAAGTTTTGCCAAAAACATGGACAACCCTGATTAACTAGGAAAGTACACAAACAAAACCAAGAAAGGTTTGAGAGGGCCTCAGAATCTCTAGCTGGAATGATTAGTGAAGGTCTTCTCTTGTACAAAGCAAATCTATAAAGACTGGGAGAAGTGACAGTTTTTCTTGAAATGCCTAAATTTCAACATAAGATCACAAGGCATACAAAGAAACAGAGAAGCATGGCCAATCAAAGGAACAAAATAAATCTCCAGAAATCAACCTAAAGGAACATATATCTATGAATTACCTGGCAAAGAATTCAAAATAACCATCTTAAAGATGCTCAATGAGCTAAAAGAAAACACAGACAACTAAATGAAATCAGAAAAACAATGCATGAACAAAATAAGAACATCAACAAAGAGATGCAAACTATAAAAAAGAACTACACAGAAATTCTGGAGCTGAAGAATACAATAACTGGATCAAAAAATTCACCAGCAGGGCTGGTGACATCAGCAAAATGGCAAAGAGAGCTCACCCGGGACTCTTTCCCCTCCAAACTACAACCAAAACAGAACAACTGAATTTTAACTAATACAGACATCGTCAGAGACCCACAGCAGCCAAACGATGATGGAGGGTGGAGGGTGGAGCCCTCCTGGAGGAGCTGGAACAGGCTAAGAGAGAACTTCACTCCCTCCCCTAGAGACTGGGATAGCTGCCACGGGTGAGGGAAGGAGCGGGGGAGGGACTGTGCATCTGTGGGATCGTCCAGGACTCCCACCACCCATGCAGCAGAAACCCTCTAAGGGGGAAAGCTTTTGCATGGGGGAACCCCATCAAGCCAGGGCCCTGGGAAACCAGAGAGCAAGAGCTGATGCGAATCCAGGTGGGCACCCAAGAGAAAGTGCCCCTCCTCCCACAACCCGTGCTGGGTGCTGCCATCTTGGCTGAAGGCAGAGGGCTCAGAAAACGTGGCTCTCGACCCCCATCTAGTGGTGACAGGCTGTAACTGCAACCGAATAATAGCATCATGCACAAAAACTTCTCCTCTGCCATCCAGCAATTTATAAAAGCTCCAGACCAGAAGGAAAACAGTAGAAACACAGAATTAAGGCCTGAGGACTTGGAAATAGGTAAACTAAGTGAAAATGAGTTCAGAGTAGCTATCATCAAAAAACTCAATGAAGTAAAGGGAAATATAGAGAAACAAGTCAACGAGTTCTGGAGTTACTTCACAAAAGAGATTGAAACTATAAAGAAGAATCAATCAAAAATACTAGAGATGAAAAATGCAATGGATCAGATAAAACAGAATATGGATTCCCTGAATGCACATGTAGAAACCATAGAGGAGCAAATTAGCATAATTGAAGATAGACAGACTGAATGGTTCCAGACAGAGGAAGAAAAAGAACTAAGAATTAAAAACAATGAGGAAAATCTCAGAGAAATAGCAGATTCAATGAGGAAATCCAATTTAAGAATTATCAGACTACCTGAGGGTGTGGAAAAGGGAAATGGAGCAGAAAGTGTGCTTAACGAAACTATAGAAGAGAACTTCCCAAATCTAGGGATTGAGGGAGAAATGTGTGTGGAGGAAGCTTTCAGATCTCCTAGACTTGTCAATGTGAAAAGACCTACTGCAAGGCGTATAGTAGTAAAAAATGGCAAAAATGAAAGACAAAGAAAGAATACTCAGGGCAGCAAGACAGAAGAAAATAACCTACAAAGGAACTCCTATCAGACTTTCAGTGGATTTCTCTACAGAAAACTTACAAGCTAGGAGAGAATGAAGTGACGTATTCAAAACTTTAAAAGATAAAACTCTTCAGCCAAGAATACTCTATCCAGCAAAAATATCCTTCAGATATGAGGGAGAAATTAAATATTTTCCAGACAAACAAAAGTTAAGGGAATTTGTAACCAAAAGTCTTCCACTACAAGAAATCCTCATGAAGGCTCTCATACCTGAAAAAAGAAAAAAGAGAGAAAGGGGTCACAAACCACAGAGTAGGGAGACAAATAGATGGAACCAGAATAGGATAGCAAATATTCAACTATAGCATTAGGAAACCACCAAAGCAAAGACGATCTTATCACTCTAACCACAAACTCATAACACAAGGTGGAATAAGAGATGAAAATAATAATTTAGGAGGGGAAGAGGAAAGGAACTAAATCAGGCTAGGCCAAGTAAGTAAGAGACCACCAGAAAATGGACTATATTATACACGAGATTCTAAATACAAACTTCAGGGTAGCCACTAAACTAAAAAACAGAACAGAGACACAAAACATAAATAAGGAAAAATCTAAGAAACCCAGCATAAGAAATTGAAGAAGTCAATGGGTAGACTAAAACACACAGGACGAGAAACAAAGGTAACACAGGACGAGAAACAAAGGTAACACAGGAAAATCGGATAATGAGCAACAGAATGACAGCATTAAGCCCTCATGCATCAATCATCACCCTCAATGTAAACAGATTGAACTCTCCAATAAAAAGACACAGAGTGGGGCCACCTCCATGGCTGAGTGGTTAAGTTCGTGTGCTCCGCTGTGGTGACCCTGGGTTCGGATCCTGAGTGCGGACATGGCACTGCTCGTTAGGCCACGGTGAGGCGGCATCCCACATCCCACAACTAGAAGGACATGCAACTAAGATATACAACTGTGTACAGGGGGGATCTGGGGAGATAAAAGCAGAAAAAAAATAAGAATTCTAAATTAAGAATTTAAAAATAGAACCAATCTAACTAATTTAAGTATCTAAAACATATACAAACAAAATACAATATTAAAGGCTTAGAAATATAATTAATAAGCTATAAAAAAAGACACAGAGTGGCAAAATGGATTAAAGAACAAGATCCAACAATCTGTTGCCTCCAGGAAACACACCTCAGCCCCAAGGACAAACACAGGCTTGGAGAGAAGGGGTGGAAGACAATACTCAAAGCTAATAGCAAACAAAAGAAAGTAGGTGTCACAATATTTTTATCAGACAAAATGGATTTCAAAATAAGGCAGGTAAAGAGAGACCCAAAGGGACAATATAGAATGATCAAAGGGACACTTCATCAAAAAGAAATAATGCTTATAAATATCTATGCACCCAACACAGGAGCACCAAAGTTCATAAAGCAACGATTAACAGACCTAAAGGAAGATGTTAAAAACACAATAATAGTAGGAGACCTTAACACCCCAGTCACATCAATGGACAGATCATCCAGACAGAAAGTCAACAAGGAAATGGTGGAGGTCAATGAAAAGCTAAAACAATTGGGCTTAATAGACATATATAGAACACTTATCCAAAAACAGCAGAAGACACATTCTTCTCAAGTGCGCATAGAACATTCTCAAGGATAGACCATATGTTGTGAAACAAGGCAAGCCTCTACAAATCGAAAAAAATGGAAATAATAACAAGCATCTTCTCTGATCATAATGCTATAAGGCTAGAAATTAATTACAAGAAAAAAGCTGAGAAAGGCACAAGGATGTGGAGACTAAACAATACGCTATTGAACAAGCAATGGATCATTGAAGAAATTAAAGAAGAAATCAAAAAATACCTGGAGACAAATGAAAATGATAACATGCCATACCCACTCATATGGGATACAACAAAAGCTGTATTAAGAGGAAAATTCATCTCAATACAGGCACATCTTAACAAACAAGAAAAATCCCAAATAGGCAATCTTAAACTACAGTTAACTGAATTAGAGAAAGAAGGACAAACAAAGCCCAAAGTCAGCAGAAGGAGAGAAATACTAAAAATCACAGCAGAAATAAATGCTACTGAAACAAAAATGGCAGTAGAAAGGATCAATGAAACAAAGAGCTTGTTCTTTGAGAAGATGAATAAACTTGACAAGCCCCTAGCCAGGCTTACAAAGAAAAAAAGGGAGAAAGCTCAAATAAACCAAATCAGAAATGAAAGAGGAGAAATAACAACAGACTCCTCAGATGTACAACAGATTATAAGAGAATACTAAGAAAAACTATATGCCAACAAAATGGATAACCTAGAGGAAATGGATAAATTCTTGGACTCCTACAATCTTCCAAAGTTCACTCAAGAAGAAGCAGACAATTTGAACAGACCAATCACAAGGAAAGAGATTGAAACAGCAATCAAAAACATCTCAAAGAATAAAATCCCAGGACCAGATGGCTTTCCTGGGGAATTCTACCAAACTTTCAGAGAGGATTTAATACCTATCCTTTTCAAGCTATTCCAAAAAATTAGGGAGGATGGAACACTTCCTAACACGTTCTATGAGGCCAACATCACGCTGATACCAAAGCCTGACAAGGACACCACGAAAAAAGAGAACTACAGGCCAATATCACTGATGAACATAGATGCAAAAATTCTCAACAAAATTTTGGCAACCCGAATTCAGCAATTCATCAGAAGGATCATACATCATGATCAAGTGGCACTCATACCAGGGACATAGGGATGGTTCAACATCCACAAATCAATCAACGTGATCCACCACATCAACAAACTGAGGAATAAAAACCACATGATCATCTCAATAGATGCAGAGAAAGCCTTTGACAAGATCCAACAGTGATTTATGATAAAAAACTCTGAACAAAATGGGATAGAAGAGAACTACTTCAACATAATAAAGGTCACATATGATAAACCCGCAGCCAACATCACACTCAATGGGCAAAAACTGAGCACCATCCCCCTGGAAACAGGAATGAGACAAGGATGCACTCTATCACCACTCTTATTTAACATAGTACGGGAGGTCCTGGCCAGAGCAATCAGGCAAGAAAAAGGAATAAAAGGAATCCAAATAGGGAGGGAAGAAGTGAAACTCTCGCTGTTTGCAGACGACATGATCTTATATATAGAAAACCCCAAAGAATCCATTGGAAAACTTTTAGAAGTAATCAACAACTACAGCAAAGTTGCAGGGTATAAAATAAGTTTACATAAATCAGTAGCATTTCTATATTCTAATAACAAGCTAACAGAAAAAGGACTCAAGAACACAATGCCATTCACAATCACTATAAAAGGAGTAAAATAGCTCGGGGTGAATTTAACTAAGGAAGTGAAAGACCTATACAATGAAAATTACAAAGCCTTTCTGAAAGAGATGGATGACGGCACAAAGAGATGGAAAGACATTCCATGTACATGGACTGGAAGAATAAACATAGTTAAAATGTCCATTCTACCTAAAGCAATCTACAATTCAAGGCAATCCCAATCAGAATCCCAATGACATTCTTTACTGAAATAGAACAAAGAATCATAAAATTCATATGGGGCAACAAAAGACCCTGAATTGCTAAAGCAATCCTGAGGAAAAAGAACAAAACGGGAGGCATCACAATCCCTGACTTCAAAACATACTACAAAGCTACAGTAATCAAAACAGCATGGTACTGGTACAAAAACAGGCGCACAGATCAATGGAACAGAATTGAAAGCCCAGAAATAAAACCATATATCTGTGGACAGCTAATCTTCGACAAAGGAGCTGAGGGCATACACTGGAGAAAAGAAAGTCTCTTCAACAAATGGTGCTGGGAAAACTGGAAAGCCACATGGAAAAGAATGAAAATTGATGGTTCTTTCTCACCATTCACCAAAATAAACTCAAAATGGATCAAAGACCTAAAGCTGAGACCTGAAACCATAAGGCTTCTAGAAGAAAACGTAGGCAGTACACTCTTTGTCATCAGTATTAAAAGGATCTTTTCAGACACCATGTCTTCTCAGAGAAGGGAAACAATAGAAAGAATAAACAAATTGGACTTCATCAGACTAAAGAGCTTCTTCAAGGCAAATGAAAACAGGATTGAAACAAAAAAAAACCCATCAATTGAGAAAAAATATTTGCAAGTCATACATCCGACAAAGGGTTAATATCCATAATATATAAAGAACTCACACAACTCAACAACAAAACATCAAACAATCCAATCAAAAAATGGGCAGGAGACGTGAACAGACATTTCTCCAAAGAAGATATACGGATGGCCAATAGGGACATGAAGAGATGTTCATCATTGTTGATCATCAGGGAAATGCAAATCAAAACAACACTAAGATATCACCTTAAACCCATTAGAATGACAAAAATATCTAAAACTAATAGTAACAAATGTTGGAGAGGTTGTGGAGAAAGAAGAACCCTCATACACTGCTGGTGGGAATGCAAACTGGTGCAGCCACTATGGAAAACAGTATGGAGATTCCTCAAAAAATTAAAAATAGAACTACCATACGACCCAGCTATCCCACTACTGGGTATCTATTCAAAGAGCTTGAAGTCAGCAATTCCAAAAGTCCTATGCACCCCAATGTTTATTGCAGCATTATTTACAATAGCCAAGATGTGGAAGCAACCTAAGTGCCCATCAACAGATGATTGGATAAAGAAGATGTGGTATATATATACAATGGAATACTGCTCAGCCATAAAAAAAGGACAAAATCATCCCATTTGCAACATGGATGGACCCTGATGGAATTATGTTAAGTGAAATAAGCCAGATAGAGAAGGACAATCTCTGTATGACTCCACTCCTGTGAGGAATTTAAAAATGTAGACTAAGAGAACAGATTAGTGGCTACCATGGGAAAGGTGGGGTTGGGGGTGGGCACAAAGGGTGAAGGGCTGCACCTACAACACGACTGACAAACAATAATGTACAATTGAAATTTCACAAGATTGTAACCTATCATTAACTCAATAAAAATTTTAAAAAACAATTCACCAGGAAGGGTTCAACATCAGACTGATCAAATAGAAGAAAGAAAGTGAACTTGAAGACAAGTCATTTGAAGTTATCAAGTCAGAAGAGCAAAAAGAAAAATGTATGAAGAAAAGGGAGGAAAGACTAAGGGACTTATAAGTCATCATCAAATGGAACAATATACCATTATGGGAGTCCCAGAAGGAGAAGAGAGAGAAAAAGAAGCAGGGAGGTTGTTTGAAAAAAGGATAGCTGAAAATTTCCCAAATCTGAGGAAAGAAATTGACAGACAAATTCAAGAATCTCAACGAACTCCAAGAAAAATAAACCCAAGGAGATCTACACCAAGATACATTAAAGTCAAACTGCCAAAACTCACAGACAAAGAGAATTTTAACAGAAGAAAGAGAAAAGCAACCCATCACAAACAAAAGAGCCACCATAAAATTATCAGCAGGTTTCTGAGCAGAAACCTTGCAGGCCAGAAGACAGGGATGATAAATGCAAAGTGCTGAAAGAAAATAACTGCCAAGCAAGAGTATCATATCTGGCAAAACTGTCCTTCAAAAATGAAGAAGAGAAAGGCTCTGGGAAGATGGCAGAGTAGGAAGTACCAGGAATCTGTTTCTCCACCTACGCAATAATTGCACTGGCAGTATCTGTCTGATGGAACTGTCTTGGATCTCCAGAGTCTATTGAAGGCTTGAAATTTCTAGGGAAGGCTTTCCAGCCTCTGAAATTTCTTCTGTACCTACATTCATTCTCGAGTATCACATCCAGTCCCCTGGCATCAGGGGAAACCATCTGTACATGGATGGTTTCCAAATTTTTAATTCTAGCCCTGGTTTCTACACCAATCTCCACACTCATATACCCAAAGCCTTATCTGAAATCTACTTTTAGATGTTTGGTATGTATCTGAAGTTTGAAATGTCCAAAATGAAAATACGGATTACTACTCCTGCTTCGAAAACAACCAACCTAATTCTCTCCTATTATCACTCATTTTAGTAAATGTCACCACTATTCACTTAGTTGTTCATGCCCAAATTCTTGCAATCAGTTTTACTTCTCTTTATGGCATGCATCCACATCCAATTCCTAAATGAGTCCCATCTGCTCTATCTTTAAAAAAATTTAAAAATCCAGAATTCACACAGTTCTCATTACTCCATCACCAGTGTTTTAGGCCAGGCCATCATTATCTCTTAGGTGAACCATTGTAAGAGCTTCCCAATTGGCCCGCCTAATGTCACTCTTCTTCCCCCACAACAATCTATTCTGTATGCACCACCCAGCTGCTTCCTAGTTGAGAGCAGATCACATTGCATGGATTAACTGCAGTTAATTTTGGTCAATTTGAGCTCTTAGTACAGTAGCAGCTCCCATAACCTGCCCCCAGCACCATGGCAGGCAACTATACACATGTCCCTGAAGCAACCTGCACACAGTTTGCCAGGGGAACCGGAGTAGGCAAAAAGAAACCTGCCCTCCAAATATTGGATATCTGCACTCTGATCACTGACTGCATCTAATGATCACAGAGGTGCAGACAAAGAGGCAGGAGGCCATTGTTGTTGCACCTCCCCCCATTGTTGGAAGCCCCTCCCTCTCTAGAAGAAGTGATGTTCAGGAGATTTAAAGGGCCAGTACCCTTTTTTTTCCTGCTTTATTTTTGTCTTATTCCCCTTTTGGAACTCAGACATTAAATAGCAGGACATTCAAAAGTAACTACATATACAGGGAAAATTAGAAAGTGGTCATGTATGCCCAGGGAAAGGTGCACGCTCAGAAAAGACTGAAGAAGACCTTCAGTCTGCACCTCATAAAGATCCTTGGCACAGAGATAGCCTATACAAAAACAAAAGCAATAAACAAAGATAATAACAATAACAAAAAAGAACACTCTGGGAAGAGGGAGAATCTGATTTCCAGAGTTACCACATTATTAGGCTCAAATGTCCAGTTTTCAACAAAATAATCACAAGGCATACAAAGAAATATGACAGTATGGCCTCTTCAAAAGAAAAAAATAAATCAACAGAAACTGTCCCTGAAAATGAGTTGATGACCAAACTACTAAACAAAAACTTTAAAACAACTCTCTGAAAGACACTGAAAGAATTAAAGGAAGATGTGGAGAAAGTCAAGACAACAATGTGTGAACAAAATGAAATATCAATAAAGAGATAGAAAACCTAAAAGGAAAGAAAAAAAGAAATTCTAGAGCTGAAAAGTACAACATCTGAAAATAAAAATTCACTAGAAGTGATCAAAGGCAGATTTGACCAGGTAGGATAAATAATCAGTGAACTTTAAGATTGCATGATGAAAATTAGTTATCTGAGGAACAGAAAAAAAAAGATTAAAGAGAAGTGAACAGAGCCTAAAGAACCTGTGAGACATCATCAATCAGACCAATCTACACACTGTGGGAGTCCCAGAAGGAGAGGAGAAACAGAAAGGGCAGAGAGAATACTTGAAGAAATGGCAGAAAACATCACAAATATGATGAAAGATATGAATATGAATATTTGAAAAGCTCCACGAACTCCAAGTAGAGAACTCAAAGAGAACCATGTCAAGACACATTATAGTCAAACTTTTGAAAGACAGAGAAAACCTTGAAAGGAGCAAGACAGAAGGGCTCTTCACATAAAAGGAATCCTCAATAAGAATATCAGCAGATTTCTCAACAGAACCTTCAGGGGCCAAAAGGCAGTGGGCCACTGTATTCAAAGTGCTAAAAGGAAAAGACGGTCAAACGAGAATCCTATAACCAGCAAAATTGTCCTTCAACAGTGAGGGAGAAATTAAGACCCTCCCAGATGTCTTAACAAAAGCCGAGGGAGTTCATTACCGTAGAACTGCCCTGCAAGAAAGGCTCAAGGGAGTCCTGCAGGGTGAAATGAAAGGACACTGAAAAGAAACTCAAAGCCAGATGAAGAAATAAAGATCTTAGTAAAGTTAAATACATGGGAAATGATAAAACTAGTACTATTTTGACAACTGTTTGTAATTCCACATTTTGTTTTCTACATAATTTGGGGGAGCACTGCATTTAAAAGACTTAGATTGTTTGGGGGCAAAGGATGTATAAAGATGTAAGTTTGTGGCATTAACAATCAGAGGATGGAATTGTTAAAGGAGCAGTTTGGATGTTATTGAAGTTAAGCTGATATAAATTCAAATGAGAGTGCCATAGCTTTAGAATATTAAATATAATCCCCATAGTAATCAAACACGTATACAAGCTAAAGAATATATACAAAAGGAAATGAGAAAATAATTTAAATATTTCATTACAAAAATAAACTAGACACAAAAGAAGACAGTAATGTAGGAAATGAGGGAGAAAAACACTTATAAGGCATATAGAAAAAAAAGCAAAGTGAAAGAAGTCCTAGCTTATCAGTAATTATCTCAAATGTAAATGGCTTAAACTCTCCACTCAAAAGACAGAGATTGGGAAAATGGGTTAAAAAAAAAAACACAAGCCAACTATATGCTATCTGAAAGAGACTCCTTTTAGATCGAAAGACACAAATAGATGGAAAGTGAAAGGATGGAAAAAATATTCCATGGAAAAAATAACCAAAAGAGAGCAAGGGATGGCTACACTAATAACAGACAAAGTAGACTTTTTTTAAAAAGGTTATAAGACACAGAGAATGATATTATATATTAAGAAAAAGGTTCAATATGGAAGAATATACAATAATTATAAATATTGATCACCTAATAACATACCATCAAAACATATAAAGCAAAACCTGACAACATTAAAGGGAGAAATAGACAGTTCTACAATAATAGTTAATTATGTCAATAACCCATTCTCAATAATGGATAGAACAACAAGATAGTGTATAAGAAAGGAAATAAAAAACTTAACACAATAAACCAACTAGATCTAGCAAAAAATACAGAACACTCTACCCAACAACAAGAGCATACATGTTCTTCTCGAGCACTCATGGGACACAGTCCAAGATACACAATATGTTACACCACAAACTAAGTCTCAAGAGATTTTAAAAGACAGATATAATACAAAGGATCTTCTCTGACCACATAAGATGACGTTAGAAATCAACAATAGGATGAAAACTGAAAACTTCACAAATTTTAATTTTTTGAAAATTAAACATGATATTAAACAAACAGTGGATCAAAGAAGAAATCACAAGAGAAATTAGAAAATACTTAGAGATGAATAAAAATAAAAACAAAACACACCAAAACTTATGGGAGGGAGTAAAAAGAATGCTAAAGGGGAAATTTATACCTCTAAATGCTTACGTGAAAAAAATAAGGCTCTCAAATCTAAAACCTAACTTTACAAGTTAAAGAACTAGAAAAAGAAGAACAAACTACACCAAAATGTAGCAGAAGGAAGGAAATAATAAAGATTAGAGCAGAGATAAATGAGAGAACAGAAATAGAATAGAAAAAATCAATGAAATCAAAAGTTGGTTCATTGATAAGATCAACAAAATTGACAAACCCTTAGCTAGACAAACTAATAAAAAAAGAGAAGACTCAAATTACTAAAAGTGTAAATGATAGTAGAGACATTACTACTGATTCTGCAAAAATAAAAAGAATTATAAGAGAGTACTATTAACAACTGTTTGACAACAAAAGAATTATAAGAAAGTACTATGAACTGTTTCATATAGATACCCTACATGAAATGGATAAATTCCTAGAAATACAAAAACCACCAAGACTGTATCATAAAAAAAACTGAAAATCTAAATAGATATATAACTAGTAAGGAGATTGAATCAGTAATCAAAAATCTTCCAGCAAGAAAAGCCTTAGACATGATGGCTTCAATAGTGAATTCTACCAAATATTTAAAGAACTAACAACAATCCTTCTCAACATATTCCAATAAATTTAAGACATGGAACATTTTCAAATTCATTTTATGAGGCCATAATCACCCTGATTTCAAAGCAGGACAAAGATTCTACAAGAAAACAAAACTACACTACTCCCTTGTGAACACTGATGCAAAAATTTCAACAAAATACTAGCAACACAAATTCAGCAGCACCTGGAAAAGATTACACACCATGACCAAGTGGTATTTGCCCCTGGAATGCAAGAGTGGTTCAACATATGAAAATCAATCAATGTAACACACTACCTTAACAGAATGAAGGGAGCAAAGACACAAATGACCATCTCAATTGACGCGAAAAAAGAATCTAACAAAATTCAACACTCATTCATTATAAAAATACTCTATAAACTAGAAATAGAAGGAAACTACCTCAACATAATAAAGCCACAGATGAAAAACTCAGAGCAACTATCATACTTAATGATGAAACACTAAAAGCCTGTAGTCTAAGATCAGGAACAAGGTAAGGATGCCCTCTTTCACACTTTTGTTCAACACAGTACTGGAAGCTCTGGCTAGAGCAATTAAGCAAAGGAAAACAAAAGAAATAAAAGGCACCCAAATTGCAAAAGAAGTAAAATTATATCCATCTGCAGATTATAAGATCTTATATGTAGAAAATCTTAAAGACTTCATAAAAAGAACTGTTAAAACTGATAAATGAATTCAGCAAAATTGAAAGATAAAAAGTTAACATACAAATACCAGTTGCATTTCTATACACTAACAATGAACAACCTGAAAGGAAATTAGGAAATCAATTCCATCTGCAATATCATCAAAAAGAATAAAATATTTAGAAATAAACTTAACTAAGAAAGTGAGACTTGTAAAGTAAAAACAACAAAATATCATTGGAAGAAATTAAAGAAGACACAAACAATGGAAACACAACCCATATTCATGGATTGGAAATCTTAACACAGTTAAGATGTCAGTAATACCCAAAGCAATCTACAGAGTCACTGCAATCATCACTATTAAAATCCCAATGGCTTTTTTTCAGAAATAGAAAAACCCATTATAAAATCCACATAGAATCTCAATGGACCCTGAATAGCCAAAACAACCTTGAGAAAAAACTACAAATCTGGAGGCCTCATAGTTCTGCATTTCAAAACACAAGAAAGCTACAGTAATCAAAACAGTGTGGTACAGGCAGAAAAACAGACATATCAACAAATGGAAAAAAATAGAGAGTCTACAAATAAACTGTTTGAATATACAATCAAATGAATTTTGACAAGGATGCCAAGATTGCATAAGGGGAAAAGCAGAGTCTCTTCACCAAGTGGTAGTGGGAAAACTGCATATTTACATAAAAAAGAATAAAGTTGGACGCTTCTATACAAAAATTACATCAACATAGGTAAAAGACCTAAATGTAAGACAAAACAACTACAAAACTCCTAAAAGGAAACATAAAGGAAAAGTTTCACAGAATTGGACTAAGCATTGATTTCTTGGCTATGACACCAAAAGCAGGGGTAACATAAGTAAAAATAGGCAAATGGGACTACATCAAACTTTAAAACTTCTGTTCATCAAAGAACACTATAAACAGAGTGAAAAGGCAACCTACAGAATGGGAGAAAATATTTGCAAACCATATATCTCACAAAGAATTAATACTAAAAAAACAGAGTAATCTTAAAACTCAACAACAGAAAACAAATAACCTGATGTTAAAATGAGCAAGAGGAGTGACGTCAGCATCATAGTGGAGTGAGCTCTTTCCTCACATACAATGAAAAGGACATTCATAACCCAACAGAGGACATTCACAAGACACAATGGACATGTGAGAGATCCATGCAGCCATTCCTCTGAAGGTGGAAGTGCAGGATCCCTGGGAGGAAGTGGAAGGAGGTAAGGGCATTTCCTTTCCTGCCCCAGCAGTGATCTAGGGCACAGGGCTCTGCAGGGCTCTGCAAGGAGAGGGGGGAGGGTCAGTTCTCCCTGGAAACCCTTTGCTCTTTAAGTTGTCTCCCAGCTGTGGGAAAACCCCACACAGAGGAGGCCAAGGAATTGTGGGGATGTCTTCATCAAGCCAGAACCCCAGGAGGGCAGATAGTAAGGGCAGAGCAAAAACACCTCCAGTATCACGCATGTGAAACAAAGTGCCCCTCTCCCCACCAAGTAGGCCAGCTCAGCCAGAGCAAGAGACCCCCACCAGAGTGCACGCACAAACATTCGTAAAGCAGCAGTTGCAAGGAGGCAATCACAGACACACCCTGTGAACACAGATGCCAAAGGACAGGCACAGCTGCTAGCAACTGCAGAGGGCTTGAATACACAGCTCAAGCCCTCCCCCCGAGTGGTGGCAAATGGAATTGGTGATCACATACTTCCACTATGTGAAGGCACAAATCCACCCCATCGAATAGTGTGAAAAGGTATTTTAATACTCCAGACCAGAAGAAAAATGACAAGCACCCAGAAATCAACCCTGAAGGAACAGAAATTTACAATATAAGTGACAGTGAATTCAAAATAGCTACCATTAAAAAACTCAACGACGGGTGAGCCAGGTGCTGTAGGGGTTAAGTTCATGTGCTGTGCTTTGGCAGCCCAGGGTTCGCAGGTTTGGATCCTAGGCATGGACCTAGCACCACTCGTCAAGGCATGCTGTGGCAGCATCCCACATAAAATAGAGGAAGACTTGCACAGATGTTAGCTCAGCAACAATGTTCCTCAAGCAAAAGAGAGGAAGATTGGCAACAAATGTTAGCTCAGGGCCAATCGCCCTCACATACAAAAAAAAAAAAAAAAAGCTCAATGAGTTACAAGAAAATTCAGAAAGGCAGTTCAATGAAATCAGGAACAAAATTAATGAACAGAGGGAACTCTTCACAAAAGAGATTGAAAGTATAGAGAAAAACCAATCAGAAATCTTAAAGGTGAAAAACACAGTGAATGAGACAAAGAAAGATCTGGTGTCCTTGGTAACCAAGCTGATATTACAGAGACCAGAATTAGCAGCTTGGAAGACAGACATACAGAAATGCTTCAGACGGAGGAGAAAAGAGAACTAAGACTAAAAAGAAAAGAAGAAACTCTCTGAGAAACATCTTGATTCAGTTACAAAATACATCATAAAGATTATAGACATTCCAGAGGGAGAAAGAAGCAGAAAGTTTGTTCAAAGAAATAATTGCTGAGAAGTTCCAAAACCTTGAGAAGGGGCGAGAATTACAAATAAAAGAAGCTAACAGAACTCCTAATTATATCAATGTAAAAATACCTTCTCTGAGGGATATACTAGCAAAACTTGCAAATGACAAAGAAAAAATATTAAGGGCAACAAGGCAGAAAAAAATAACTTACAAAGGAACCCCTATCAGGCTTTCAGCAGATTTCTCAGCACAAACCTTACAGGGTAGGAGAGAGTGGAATGGTCTATTCAAATCCTGAAAGACAAAAACTTTCAGACAAAAGTACTCTAACCAGTGAAATTCTCCTTAAGACATGAGGGAGAAATGAAAACTTTCCCAGATAAAGAAAAGCTGAGGGAGTTCATCGCCATGAGGCCTCCCCACCCACCCACAAGAAAGGATCAAGAAGACTTTCATACTTGGGGGAAAAAAAGAGTTAGCAAAGCCTTGAGCAAGGAGATAAATAGGCAGACAAAATCAAAAACTTGCAGTTCTCTATCAGAGACAGGTTAGCAAATAATTAAAACATTAAAGATGAAGGGAAGGAAAACATCAAAAATAACTATAATCTTATCATTTTAACCACAAGCTCACAATGCAAAAAGGATTAAGTTGTAACAAAAATAACTTAGCAGGGGAAGAGGAAAGGAATGGAGCCTGTTTAGACTAAGGAAATCAGAGGCTATCAGAAAATGGACTATCTCCTCTGAGAGTTTTTATACAAACCTCAAGGTAACCACTAAACAAACAATCAGAACAGACGCACCAATGATAAAATAAAGAGAAAACAGAGAAAACCATCATAGAGAACTACCAAACTAAAGTGGCAGTCCGAAACACACAGGATGAAAAACAAGGGGAAAACAGAACAACTAGGAAACAAGTGTCAAAATGGCAGCATGAAGCCCTCCTACATGAGCAATCACTCTACATGTAAATGGATTGAACTCTCCAATCAAAAGACAGAGTGGGTGGATGGATTAAAAACAAGACCCAAAAATATGCTGCCTCTAGGAAACACATCTCAGCTCTAAAGACAAACACAGGCTCAGAGTGAAAAGATGGAAGATGATACTCCAAGCACATGGCAAACAAAGGAAAGCAGGTGTTGTCATACTTACATCAAACAAAGTAGACTTCTAGATCAAAAAGGCAATAAGAGATAAAGAGGGGGAGTATATAATGATAAAAGGGACGCTCCACCAAGAGGACATAAGAGTTATAGATATGTATGCAAGCAACCAACACAAGCACCAAAGTACATAAAGCAACTGTTAACAAACCCAAAAGGAGATATTAACAGCAAGACAATAATAGTAGGGGACCTAAACACCCCACTCAAATCAATGGATAGAACATCTAGACAGAAAGTCAACAAGGAAATAGTGGAATTAAGTGAAAACCTGGAGCAGATGGACTTAATTGATATATACAGAATGCTCCATCCACAAACAGGAGAATATACATTCTTCTCAAGTGCACATGGAACATTCTCAAAGATAGACCATATGGTGGGAAACAAGGCAAGGCTCAATAAATTTAAGAAGATTGAAATCATATTAAGCATCTTTGCCCACCATAATGCTATGAAACCAGAAATCAAATAGAAGAAAAAAGCTGGGAAAGTGACAAATATGTGGAAACTAAACCAGGAACAAAATGAAAAGACAACTCACCAACTGGGAGAAAATATTTGCAAATCATATATCTGACAAAAGGTTAATCTCCAAAATATATAAAGAACTCACACAACTCAACAAGAAAACAAACCCAATCAAAAAAATGGGCAGAGGATATGAACAGACATTTTTCCAAAGAAGATATACAGATGGCCAACAGGCACATGAAAAGATGTTCAACTTCACTAATCATCAGGGAAATGCAAATCAAAACTACAATGAGATATCACCTTACCCTTACACCCATTACAATGGCTATAATCACCAAGACAAAAAATAACAAATGTTGGAGAGGATGCAGAGAAAGGGGAACCCTTATGCACTGCTGGCAGGAATGCAAACTGGTGCAGCCACTATGGAAAACAGTATGGAAATTTCTCAAAAAAATTAAAAATAGAAATACCGTATGACTCAGCTATCCCACTACTGGGTATTTATCCAAAGAACTTGAAATTAACAACTCAAAGAGACATGCACACTGCTATGTTCATTGCAGCATTATTCACAATAGCCAAGATGTAGAAGTAATTCAAGTGCCCACCAACTGATGATTGGATAAAGAAGATGTAATATGTATACAATGCAATACTACTCAGCCATATAAAAAGACATAATTGTCCCATTTGCAACAATATGCATGGACCTTGAGGGTATTATTCTAAGTAAAATAAGCCAGACAAAGACAAACACTGTATGACTTAACTCATATGTGGAAGATAAACTAACACATGGACCAAGAGAACTGATGAGTGGTTTCCAGAGGTCAGGGGGTGGGCATAAGGGGTAAAGTGGCACATTTATATGCTGACTAACAAATAATAATGCACAGCTGAAATTCACAATGTTATAAGCTATTTTGACCTCAATAAAAAAAAAGAGCAAAGGCCTTGAAGATACCTTTGTACAAATGGACAACAATCATATGAAAAGATGCTTGACATCACTCATCATCATAGAAATACAAATCAAAACCAAAACGAGATAGCACCTCACATCCATTAGGATGGCTACTATCAAAAAAAAAAAAAAGAAAATATAGAGAAAGCCTGATGGCATAGTGATTAAGTTCATGCACTCCACTTTGGTGGCCTGGCCTTCGCAGGTTCAGATCCTGGGTGTGGACCTACACACAATGCTCAAGCCATCCTGTGGCAGTGCTGCAGCTACATAATAGAGGAAGATTGGCACAGATCTTAGCTCAGGGACAATCTTCCTCACCAAAAAGAGAGAGAGAGAGAGAGGAAAAAATAAGTGTTAGTGAGAATGTGGAGAAACTGAAACTCCTATGCACTATTTATAGGAATGTAAAATGATGCAGCCTCTATAGAAAACAGTACAGCAATTCTTCAAAAGATTAAAAATAGAATTACCATTTGATTCAGCCATCCCACTTCTGGGTATACATCCAAAAAAAGTGAAATCAGAATCTTAAAGAGATAGTTGCACACCCATGTTCATCACAGCATTTTTCACAATAGACAAAAGGTGGAAGCAACACAAATGTCCATCAATAGATAAATGGATAAGCAAAACATGGTATATACATACAATGCAATATTAGTCAACCTTAAAAAAAAAAAAAGAATCCTGTTACATGCTGTACCATGGATGAACTTTGAAAACATTATGCTAAGTGAAATAAGCCAGTCACAACAGGACAAATAATGTATGTTTCCACTTACATGAGGTATCTAAAGTAGCCAAACTCAAACAAACAGATAGTAGCATGGTGGTTTCCAGGGTATGGTGGGAGAGAAAATGGGGAGCTGTTGTTCAACAAGTTTAAAGTTCCATTTTTGCAAAATGAAAAGGTTCTATATATCTGTTGCACAACAATGTGAATATATTTAACTCTACTAAACTGTACACTTAAAAGTGGTTAAGATAGTACATTTTATATCATGTGGGGGTTTTTTTACCACAATTAAAAATTAAAATAAATCATTATAGGAATTAAACCACAAACAAAACTGAATGAGATGATAAAGACTCCACAATTCAAACTTGTGAATTCAGCCAAAATAGTACTTAGAAAGAAGTTTAGCATTAAATGCATAGTTTGGGGAAGGGGTTAAGAAGGGATGGAAGACAAATTAAGTCCGTAACCAAAGAAGCTTTAAAAAGAAAGCAAGCAAAGTAAAGAGTAGAAGAAAGGAAATAATCGAGACTAAGGGAGCAATTAATGAAACAGAAAACAAAGATAAAACATAAAGAATACACAAAATTAAAGGCTGGATTTGGGGGCTTTTTCTTAAAGACTAATAAACTAGTCAAAATTCTGACCAAAAAAGAGGGCACAAATAATAATACAGGCATTTCTTCTTTAATATTAATACCCTTTTCCTGAAAATCTTGTGTTCTATGTGAACATACTAACCAGGAAACCTATTTCCCCTTATTTTTTTCCCTTTTTTTGATGAGGAAGTTTGGCCCCAAGCTAACACCTGTGCCCACCTTCCTCTATTTTGCATGTAGGTCACTGCCACAGCATGGCTTGATGAGTAGTGTAGGTCCACGCACAGGATCCAAACCTGGGAACCCAGGCCACCAAAGTGGAGCATGCCGAACTCAACCACTAACCACCAGGCAGGCCCCTTGCTTTATTTTTTAAGACTTTTTTAAAGAGAAGTTTTAGGTTCAGAGTAAAATTGAGAGGAGGGTATAGAGATATCCCATATACTCCCCTATTCTCATACGTGCATAGCCTCCATGAGAGTGGCACAATTGTTACAACTGATGAGCCTACATTGACATCATAATCACCCAAAGTCCATGATTTCCCTTGGGGTTCATTCTCGGTATTGTGCATTCTATGTGTCTGGACAAATGTGTAATGACATGTATCCACCATTACAGTATCATACAGAGAATTTTCACTGCTCTAAAAATCCTCTGGTCTGCTTATTCATCCCTTCCTCCCACCCAAAACGTTGGCAGCCACTGATCTTCTTACTGCCTCCATATAGCTTTGCCTTTTCCAGAACGTCATATAGTTGGAATCATACAGCATGTAGCCTTTTCAGATTGGCCTCTTTCATTTAGTAATATGCATTTAAGGTCCCTCCATGTATTTTGTGACTTGATAACTCATTTTTTTTTTAGCACTGAATAATATTCCATTGTCTAGATGTACCACAGTTTATTTATCCATTCTCCTCCTAATGGACATCTTGGTTGCTTCCACATTTTGGCAATTATGAATAAAGCTGCTATAAGTATCTATGTGTAGGTTTTTGTGTGGATATAAGTTTTCAGCTCCTCTGGGTAAAAACCAAGAAGCACACTTGCTAGATTATATGGTAAGAGTACATCTAGTTTTATAAGAATCTGCTCAACTGCCTTCCAAAGTGGCTGTACCATTTTGCATCCCCATCAGCAATGAGTGAGAGTTCCTGTTTCTCCACATGTTTGTCAGTATTGGGTGGTGTTGGTGTTTCAGATTTTGACCACTCTAATGGGTATGTAGCAGTATCTTGTTGCTTTAATTTGCATTTCCCTGATGACATATGATATGGAGCATCTTTTCACGTGCTTATTTGCCATCTGTATATCTTCTTTGGTGAGGTGCATACTTAGGTCTTTGGTCCATTTTTTAATCAGGTTGTTCTCTTTTTGTTCAGTTTTAAGAGGCTCTTTTGTATACTTTGGATAACAGTCCTTTATCAGATATGCCTTTTGCAAATATTTTCTCCCAGTTTGTGGCTTGTCTTCTCATTTTCTTGATGTTGTCTTTCACAGGGCAGAGTTTTTAATTTCAATCAAGTCCAGCTTATCAATTATTTCTTTCATAGATTGTGTCTTTGGTGTGGTATCTAAGAAGTCATCATCATATCCAAAGTCATCTAAGTTTTCTCCTATGTTATCTTCAAGGAGTTCTATAATTTTACATTTAGGTCTATGATCCATTTTGAGCTAATTTTTTCCACAGACCCACATTTAATTTTCATAATAAAGACATAATGGTATTGTAAAAACAGAGGGATTTTTCTTTCTTTAATAATTGCAGGTGTAGAAGGTTGATGAAGTCATCCACACAAAACCTACAGTTAACATCATACTTAATGGTCAAAGACAATGCTATTCCCCCTAGATGAGACCAAGGCAAGACTGCACTCTCACACTCCTATTCAACATAGTACTGGAAGTCTCAGCCTGTGTTGTAAAAAAGGAAGAAATAAATAAAAGACATACTTTTGGAAAACAAGAAAAACAAATGTCCCTCATTCTCAGATGACATGATTGTCTATGTAAAATAATCTACAGAAAACCTAAAGTAAATAAGTGAGTTAGGAAGGTCACAAGATATAAGGTGCTGAGAGGCATTTCTGCTTGGTTTTGTCACATTTTTGCACATCTTGCAGGCAAGGCCCTCACAGTTTTTCATCTGGACTATCTTTTCAAAGATGTTGTGTAGCTGAAACAAATGGTATCAGCAATGATGATACAGAGCTTTAGGCGGATCAAAAACATTAGAATTTCATTTGGTTGACCCCAAGCAGTCACACTCTGCTCCAAACAAAATGTAATATAAAGCCTTCTTTACCGACACGGAGCTGCTCGCCCCCTCCGCATCCCTCATCTCTCCCTCTCCATCTATTCCCTCTATCTAGTTGCCCGAAAAAGAAAGATGACTAGAGTTTGGGCAAAGGTCTCCCTCTGTGCAAGAGGGATATAAGTCCACACGCAGCCTCCTGAATATGTTAAGGAACTTCAAGAGTGAGGGACTCAAATTTTTATGACTGTTAGATAAACATATCCAAGTCACCATCCTACCTGGTCCCTTGTGAGGAGGGAGCACCCACATCAACTCATGGAGTCTAGACATGGCTCATCGTGGAGAAGGGAAGCTAAAGTGACCTTATGGGAGGGGCCCTTTTGATTCACTCAACGTACTTTTGTTTCTACATCTGAATGCTATATAGGAACTGACAGGTTATGTCTGTGCTTCCCCACCCCGTAAGTGCCACAGGGGATCTTCCCAATAAGAAAATAAGCCTCATATAAAAAATGGCTGGTGGGACAAACTCTTCACCATTTGCTACTAGTTGGGGGATCAGGAATTAGTGCAAATTCCTCTCCCCACTCACGTCTAAAGCATTCGCCGCAGAGATGATGTGCTGTTGGTTGGCAAGTGAGAAGCCTCAGTTTCAACGACCCTGAATGAGGAGTTATCACATCCCTTCTAACAGGGGGCTGGTGAATCTCAATAAAAGTCAAGGGCCTATTAACAAGTAAAATTTCTTGGAACTATGAATCAAATGAGCAAATTCACAGTGTTCCATCCATCTGGAAGCTAAGGAAAAACTGCTGTCTCTTTGCCTCCCTCCCCCATGAAAAGAGAGGCCCAGAGCCTTACTGGGCTCTTTGAGTACTGGGGACAGTACATGCTTCATCTGAGCGTTCTACTTGGTCCTTTATATTAGCTAACCCATAAATTGGTATCATTTGAGTATGGTGCAAAACAACAGACTTCACCAGAAGCTGTCCAGTAAGCTGTGGCATGCCCCCTACTTAGGGGGCTCCATATTCTTAATAACCACTTTAACCCAGAAGTGACCAATGATTTTGTTGAGGAGACCCTCTGGGGAAGGGAGGCAGCCTCTAGCTGGAAGTGCCTCCAGGGGTCTGGACTTAGTGCCTCCCTGGCATCATTCCCAGGTGCACCTCTTTTGAGAAGCAATTATTAGCTTGCCATAGAACTCCTGTCAAAACTAAATGACTGATCAATACAAGCCTTGTGAATCTCCAGCCTCATATTCCCATTTTTGGGTGGCTCAACTCAGACTCTGTAACCAATTATGTGAGCTATCTCATCAGCTATCTCTCTGGGGAATATTTGAGCCCCACTCAGCCATGTGCGTCATTTCACTGGCTCATTGGGGTCCTCAGTTCACAGATTCCCCTAAATCTTGAGCCTGACTAAGGGTAGGCTAAATTCAGTGATTCCCACTGGATTGCAGCAGATGTTCAACCGCAGGGCCAGCTTTGCAACAGACATGGAACCGCCACCCAGAGGACAGCACTCAAGGGCCTTCTCAGAGCTCTGGCCAACACCTGCCTTGATGAAATTTGCTATGTGTTTTTTGACTCTTGGGCTTTTGTCCGTGGTCTAGATATCTGGTCTGCCACTTTGAAAACTACAGACTGGCAGATTAAGAACAGCCCTCTTTGGGGTTGTGAGCTATGGAAATAAATTATAGCTGTTGACTAAACTTTCTGGGGCCCTCATGTAGGTGCCCACATAAAGGACCCATCCTCCAATGAGACTGAGTGGAAGCAAGCTGCTAAATGAGGCTCCACCACCCTGGTTGTTACTATTCTGCTGCCTGGATCCATCATCACACCAGACAACACATCCACCATCAGAGAAAAGGTACAAAGTGATGCACTCTGTTTCTGCAGAGGCTGCCACTGCATTGCAGACTTGTGACTCCTGCCCAAAGTTGGTCTAGTTCTCTCCTGGCAGACTGACCTTTGACCTTCTTCCAGGCTATTTATTGATGGTGCCTCATGACAGATGACACTTTTTTAGGTTATAGTGCCATTATTTCAGTCCAGTCAGCCAACCATGGTCACACTATGATGGCCTTTGAAAGTAATATGGGTCATGCGTTTAGTTTCCTGGACAATTTGCAACCTGACCATAGGACACCTTTTATCAAAAAAGCTACTCAACAATGGGCTGACAAGGTATTTAATGGGCCTTCCATGACTCCTGCCATCTGCAGGCATTTGGTATTGCAAAGCACTGAAACAGCCTCCATAAAAATCAACTCAAAAGGAGGATCCAAGATGGCGCCGTGAGTAGTCCTGTTTGTCTCTCCCCCTTCGAGTCTACAATTATTTGGACACTCATCGCTTAACAAAGGATATCCAGACAGCACCTCTGGACGTCTGAGAGACCCACGTGACTATACATCGGAAGGCGGACAGACTTCCCTCCGGGAGGTTGTGGAGATAGGTGAAAACTCTCCGACCCCGACCGAACAGCCTAGTACCTGCAAGCGGCTTTCTTCCAACGGACGCCCCCAGAGGATCAACGCACACCTAGGGCAGGAGCGAGCACACAACAGAGGAGCGACAGTGGAAACAGGTGACCAGAACCCTACCTAAACCCCCCGCAATTGCTCCTAAACGCAGGGGGAAACTCTGGAGTTGCACACCTGAGCCCGCGGGGAGAGTCTCTCCCCGTCATTGGTGGGGAGATCCCGCCTGGTGTTTGTGGCGCCCAGAGGGTCCCAGAGAGAATCACTGAGGGTATGGAGGCCCCCCGGCTGCCACTGCCTGCACGTTGGGGAAAGGGATTGCTGGAGATCTCGGAGAGGACTGGGGCTGGGTGAAGCTGCAGAGGCAGGCTCCACACCCCGGAGGGGAAGCTCCAGAGCTCCGCCCGGGCAGCAGACAAAGCTCTCTGTCTGCCATTGGCGTAGGGGCCACGCCCAGCATTCACAGCTCCGGGAGAGTCCCGGAGAGAGTCCCAGAGGGCGAGGCGACCCCCCAGCTGCCATTGCCTGCCCCATGGGGCTAAGGATTGCCGGAGATCTCGGAGAGGACTGGGGCTGGTGGGAGCTCCAGAGGCCGGCCCTGCAGCCAGGAGGGGAAGCTCCAGAGTTCTGCCCGGGCAGCAGACAAAACTCTCTGTCTGCTATTAGCGGAGGGGCCACGCCCAGCATTCACAACGCCGGGAGGGTCCCGGAGAGGAGAATATCAGGCAGGGCAGCAGCTGACCAGCTACCACTGAAATCGGGATCTCCGGCTATCCTCCAGACAGAGCAAAGGGCTCCCCGAGTTCCTGGGGAACAGGACTGGGGCTGGGTGGAGTTCCAGCGACCCAGCTCCATAGCCTAGGGGGATATCCTACAGGCTCACAGCAGCCTCAGGGAAAGCCTCTGCACAGCACTAGTAGAGAGCACCCAACCGGCAGCCACAAGGCTGGAAGACCCCGGGACAAAAGCAGCATAGCTAGGTGAGCTAACCACAGACTGTAGAAGATGCCAATAGCTCTGCTGCGACCCATAGTGGACAAGTGAGATTTTGTGGGTGCCGACAGTGACGGAGCGGCAAATATAAGTGATCCTACCCCTGGCCGCTGGAAAAGCCCATAACACCGTTGCAGACCCCAAGGAGGGAGCACGTCTAGGTGGGCTGCAACAGTAGGCACCAGCAGCCTGAAGCCCCCCCGTGACGGCCCCCATGGCAGAAGAGGGAATCCAAAGGACCACTGTGACTACAAGGAGGGGCCCAGGCCTGGTCAGCAACCGCGGATAGAGTTCCTGGTTGGTGCAGTATAAACAGCTGCTCCCCCACCACAGCAGCAGAAACAAGTGGAAGGAGCAACTAAACTCTATCTCTATGCGGAGGCACAAATCAACAGCATCAAGCAATATGAAAAAATACATTAAATCTCCAGAACAGAAGGAAAATAACAAATACACAGAAAACAATCCCAAAGAAAATGAGATATATAACCTAAATGATGATGACTTCAAAACAGCCATCAGTAAAATACTCAATGAATTAAGAGAGAATTCAGATAGACAACTCAACGAGTTCAGGAGCTATGTCACAAAAGAGTTTGATACAATAAAGAACAACCAAACAGAAATACTGGAAATGAAGAACACAATAGAGGAGATTAAGAAAAATCTAGATGCACTGAACAGTAGGGCCGATAATATGGAGGAAAGAATTAGCAATTTGGAAGATGGCAATATAGAAATGCTGCAGGCAGAGGAGGAGAGAGAAGTAAGACTAAAAAGAAATGAAGAAACTCTCCGAGAATTATCAGACACAATTAGGAGATGCAACCTAAGGATTATAGGTATACCAGAGGGAGAAGAGAAGGAGAAAGGGGCAGAAAGCCTATTCAAAGAAATAATGGCTGAGAACTTCCCAAATCTGGTGAGAGAGATGGATCTTCAGGTGACAGAAGCCAAGAGATCTCCAAACTTTATCAATGCAAGAAGACCAACCCCACGGCATATAGTAGTGAAGCTAGCAAAAGTCAACGACAAGGAGAAAATACTAAGGACAGCCAGGCAAAAGAAACTAACCTACAAAGGAACCCCCATCAGGCTATCAGCAGGTTTCTCAGCAGAAACTTTACAGGCTAGAAGAGAGTGGAATGATATATTCAAAAATCTGAAGGACCAAAACCTACAGCCGAGAATTCTCTACCCAGTGAAAATATCCTTCAAATACGATGGAGAAATAAAAACTTTCCCAGATAAACAAAAGTTAAGGGAGTTCATTGTCACAAAACCTCCTCTTCAGGAAATCCTCAGGAAAACCCTCATTCCTGAAAAATCAAAAAAAGGAAAGGGGCTACAAAACCAAGAGCAGAGGAGATAAGTAGAAGGACAACAACAGAGAGTAGCAGCTCTTCATCAGAACAGATTAAACCATGGGACGAGAAACAAAGGAAATTGAAGAAAACCGGAAAACAAGACATAAAATGGTAGTGGTAGACCCCCACATCTCAATAATCACTCTAAATGTAAATGGATTGAACTCCCCAATCAAAAGACACAGAGTGGCAGGATGGATCAAAGAACAAGACCCAACAATATGCTGCCTCCAGGAAACACACCTCAGCCCCAAAGACAAACACAGACTCAGAGTGAAGGGATGGAGAACAATACTCCAAGCTAATAATGAACAAAAGAAAGCAGGTGTCGCTATACTAATATCAGACAAGGTAGATTTCAAAGCAAAACAGATAAAGAAAGACAAAGAGGGACAGTATATAATGATAAAAGGGACTCTCCACCAAGAAGACCTAACACTTATAAATATATACGCACCCAACACAGGAGCACCAAAATTTGTAAAGCAACTCTTAATAGAACTAAAAGAAGACATCAACAACAATACAATAATAGTAGGGGACCTCAACACACCATTAACACCAATGGACAGAACATCCGGACAGAAAATCAACAAGGAAATAATAGAATTAAATGAAAAATTAGACCAGATGGACTTAATAGATATATATAGAACACTTCATCCAAAAACAGCAGGTTACACATTCTTCTCAAGTGCACATGGAACATTCTCAAGGATTGACCATATTTTGGGAAACAAAGCAAACATCAATAAATACAAGAGAGTTGAAATAATATCAAGCATCTTTTCTGATCATAATGCTATGAAACTAGAAATCAACTACAAGAAAAAAGCAGAGAAGGGTGCAAAAATGTGGAGACTAAACAACACGCTTCTGAACAAACAATGGATCATTGAAGAAATTAAAGAAGAAATCAAATATTATCTGGAGACAAATGAAAATGAGAACACGACATACCAAATCATTTGGGATACAGCAAAAGCAGTCCTAAGAGGGAAATTCATCGCAATACAGGCTCACCTCACTAAACAAGAAAAAGCTCACATAAGCAACCTCAAACGACACCTAACAGAACTAGAACAAGAAGAACAAACAAAGCCCAGAGTCAGTAGAAGGAGGGAAATAATAAAAATAAGAGCAGAAATAAACGATATTGAAACAAAAAAGACAATAGAAAGGATCAATGAAACAAAGAGTTGGTTCTTCGAAAAAATTAACAAAATCGACAAACCTTTAGCCAGACTCACCAAGAAAAGAAGAGAGAAATCGCAAATAAATAAAATTAGGAATGAGAGAGGAGAAATCACAACAGATACCAATGAAATACAAGGGATCATAAGAGAATACTATGAAAAACTATATGCCAACAAATTGAACAACCTGGAAGAAATGGACAAATGCCTAGACTCCTACAATCTCCCCAAACTGAATCAGGAAGAAATGGAGAATCTGAATAGGCCAATCACAAGTAAGGAAATAGAAACGGTAATCAAAAACCTCCCCCAAAAAAAGAGTCCAGGACCAGACGGCTTCTCTGGAGAATTCTACCAAACATTCAAAGAAGACTTAATACCTATTCTTCTCAAACTGTTCCAGAAAATTGAGAAAGATGGAGTACTCCCTAACACATTCTATGAAGCCAACATCACTCTGATCCCCAAACCTGACAAGGACAACACAAAGAAGGAGAACTACAGGCCGATATCACTGATGAACATAGATGCAAAAGTCCTCAACAAAATCTTGGCAAACCGAATACAGCAATACATCAAAAAGATTATACACCATGATCAAGTGGGATTTATACCAGGGACACAGGGATGGTTCAACATCCGCAAGTCAATCAACGTGATACACTACATCAACAAAATGAAAAACAAAAACCACATGATCATCTCAATAGATGCAGAGAAAGCATTCGACAAGATCCAACACCCATTTATGATAAAAACCCTCAATAAAATGGGTATAGAAGGAAAGTACCTCAACATAATAAAGGCCATATATGACGGACCCACAGCCAACATCATACTCAATGGACAAAAATTGAAAGCCATCCCTCTGAGGACAGGAACAAGACAAGGGTGCCCACTTTCACCACTCCTATTCAACATAGTACTGGCCGTGTTGGCCAGAGCAATTCAGCAGGAAAAAGAAATAAAAGGAATCCAAATAGGTAACGAAGAAGTAAAACTCTTGCTGTTTGCAGACAACATGATCTTATATATAGAAAACCCCAAAGAATCCATAGAAAAACTATTAGAAATAATCAACAACTACAGCAAAGTAGCAGGGTATAAAATCAACATACATAAATCAGTAGCATTTCTATACACTAACAATGAACTAACAGAAAAAGAACTCAAGAACTCAATCCCATTCACAATCGCAACAAAAAGAATAAAATACCTTGGGATAAACTTAACCAAGGAAGTGAAGGATCTATACAATGAAAACTATAAGACTTTCTTGAAAGAAATTGACGATGACATAAAGAGATGGAAAGACATTCCATGCACATGGATTGGAAGAATAAACATAGTTAAAATGTCCATACTACCTAAAGCAATCTACAGATTCAATGCTATCCCAATCAGAATCCCAAGAACATTCTTCACAGAAATTGAACAAAGAATCCTAAAATTCATATGGGGCAACAAAAGACCGCGAATTGCTAAAGCAATCCTGAGCAAGAAGAACAAAGCCGGTGGAATCACAATCCCCGATTTCAAAACATACTACAAAGCTACAGCAATCAAAACAGCATGGTACTGGTACAAAAACAGGTCCACAGATCAATGGAACAGAATTGAAAGCCCAGAGATAAAACCACACATCTATGGGCAGCTAATCTTCGACAAAGGAGCAGAGGGCCTACAATGGAGAACAGAAAGTCTCTTTAACAAATGGTGCTGGGAAAACTGGACAGCCACATGTAAAAGATTGAAAATTGACCATTCTTTTTCACCACACACCAAAATAAACTCAAAACGGATCAAAGACCTAAAGATTAGGCCTGAAACAATAAGTCTTCTGGAAGAGAATATAGGCAGTACACTCTTTGACATCAGTTTCAAAAGAATCTTTTCAGACACTATAACTCCTCAGTTGAGGGAAACAATAGAAAGAATAAACAAATGGGACTTCATCAGACTAAAGAGCTTCTTCAAGGCAAGGGAAAACAGGATTGAAACAAGAAAACAGCCCACTAATTGGGAAAAAATATTTACAAGCCACTTATCTGACAAAGGGTTAATCTCCATAATATACAAAGAACTCACACAGCTCAACAACAAAAAAACAAACAACCCGATCAAAAAATGGGCAGAGGACATGAACAGACATTTCTCAAAATAAGATATGAATATGGCCAATAGACACATGAAAAGATGTTCATCATCGCTAATCATCAGGGAAATGCAAATCAAAACTACACTAAGATATCACCTTGCACCTGGTAGATTGGGAAAAACATCCAAAACCAAGAGCGACAAATATTGGAGAGGTTGTGGAGAAAAAGGAACCCTCATACACTGTTGGTGGGAATGCAAACTGGTACAGCCACTATGGAAAACAGTATGGAGATTTCTCAAAAAGTTAAAAATGGAAATACCCTATGACCCAGCCATCCCATTACTGGGTATCTATCCTAAGAACCTGAAATCAGAAATCCCAAGAGTCCCTTGCACCCCCATGTTCATCGCAGCATTATTTACAATAGCCAAGACGCGGAACCAACCTACATGCCCAGAAACTGATGATTGGATAAAGAAGATGTGGTATATATACACAATGGAATACTACTCAGCCATAAAAAAAGACAAAATTGGCCCATTCACAGCAACGTGGATGGACCTCGAGAGTATTATGTTAAGCAAAATAAGCCAGTCAGAGAAAGATGAACTCTATATGACTCCACTCATAGGTGGAAGTTAGTATATTGACAAGATCTGATCGGTGGTTACCAGGGAAAAGGGGGGGTGGGGGAAGGGCACAAAGGGGGAAGTGGTGTACCCACAACATGACTAACAAAAATGTACAATTGAAATCTCACAAGGTTGTAATCTATCATAACATTAATAAAAAAAAAAAATCAACTCAAGAAGGTTTTTGAGGGGCCAGCCCCGTGGCCTAGTGGTTAAGTTCGGCATGCTCTACTTGGGTGGCCCAGGTTCACGGGTTTGGATCCCAGGCACAGACCTATACTACTCATCAGCCATCCTATGGCAGCGACCCACATATAAAATAGAGGAACACTGGCACAGATGTTAGCTCAGAGCTAATCTTCCTCAAGAAAAAAAGAGAGGAAGATTGGCAACAGATGTTGGCTCAGAGCAAATCTTATCAAAAAAAAAAGGGAAAAAAAGTGTTTTTCACTGCCTCCCTCATATCCTGGTCTGCACACTTCACTAAGGCAGTTAGTCCCTAAATGCAGCTATCCCCAGAAAGAGACCATCTCCCCTCTGCCACTTCCTGGGTAACGATCAGGATGAACAGCTTCACAGTTTCTTAAAAAGTTAAATATACATTTACCATAGAACCCAGCAAATCCCACTCCTAGGTATGTACCCTAGAGAAATAAAAACTTACATTCACACAAAAACCTGGATATGAATGTTTATAGTGGTTTTATTTATAATCACTCAACACTGGAAACAAATCCTGCAATTGGATCAACAAATTATGGTAGGCTCAGACAATGACTATTACTTAGCAATAAGTGGGAACAAATTATTGATAAACGCAACAACTTGGGTGAACCTCAAAGGCATTTTGCTAAGGGAAAGAAGCCTGTCTCAAAAGGTTACACTCATGAAACAAAACAAAACTATAGTGAGGAAGAATAGATCAGGGTTCCCAGTAATTAGGGATGGAAGCAGTGTGCCGCTACAATGGAGTAATATGGAGGAGTTTTGGGGATGATAAACCTGTTGTGTAGACTGATTATGCCAGTGATTACACAAGTCTGTACATGTATTAAAATCCAAAGAACTGTTTACCAAAAGAAAAGTCGATTTTACTCAATGTTAATTGAAAAAGTAAAAGATGGGGAGGAGTAGAGTCTTCAAAAATGTCAAATATTTTTATTTCTTTTTAAATTGAGATATAATTGACATATAACATTAATTTCAAGTCTACAATTTAAGTATTCAATATTTGTAAGTATTGGGAAATGAGCACAATAAGTCTAGTTAACATCTATCACCATAGTTACAAATTTTTTTTCTTGCAATGAGAACTTTTAAGATCTACTCTCCCAGCAACTTTCAAACATGAAATACAGAATTATTAACTACAGTCTCCATGCTGTTCATTACATCCCCATGACTTATTTGTGTTATAATGGGAAGTTTGGACTTTTGGACGACTTTCACCCATTTTCCCTCAACCCCATCCCCTGCCTCTGGCAACCACCCACCTGTTCTCTGCAGTTATGAGTTGTTTGTTTTGGGGGGTTTATTTTCTTTTTTTGACAAAATGTCAAAAAAATTAATAAAAACGTCAATTTTATAAAAGTCGAAGGCAGGCTGTGGGAATGTTCCAGATTAACGGCACCTAAACAGACACGACAACTAACTGTAATACCTGATCCTAGGCGGGATCTCACACTGGAAGGGGAAAAAACTGCTGTCAAGTCCTGGATGTTAATAGATAGAACAAACACCCCTGTAGTTTCAGTTCTAAGCTTACTCAAAACCTGGAAAAAACTGACTAATGACCTTAACTTCCGTTCCGCCGATCATTCTCTAAATCAATTAAGTAATAGATTCAATCAAGTATTCACGGAGTGCCTGCTCCACACCAGGCAACGGACCTCATGGAGGGAGGCAGGGCAACACAAAGTCCTCTTTTTCTCCAAAGTCTTGAGTTTTTCCAACACTATCTGCCAAACCATTTAGTCACGCTTCTTTAATAGTATTTGCTGCCACAGAAACATTAAAAATTTTGGTGGCTTTTAGGAGTTAGTTTTTAGTTTCCTAAAAAGTTGTCTGAGATTATTTTTCTATTCCGAAAAAAGTTACGCATGTTACAGTTCCGCACGACGTCCAGGTTATGGACGTTTTCTCAAGCCAGGTCACTGTGGAGAGAGAGTTCGTTTTTCTCAAGTTGGTGGACTTCTCCCGCCAGGACCTGTGCACGGCGACAAGGGGCGCAGACCCGGCGGACTCTGTCTTCTCCCTGGCCGCAGTTCTGTCCTCGGGCCGCCTCCCGCCGCAGTGGCAGATGTCCGCCCACAGCAATCAGGGGCAATGTGTCTTCGGTCACGTCCAGAGGAGGGAAAACCTCCAGCACTGTCGAGCGCGAGCCTCACACCTCACCCGCCGCCCCCGACCCGCGCACACCGGGGGCCGCCACGCCCGCTCCTGCCCCCGGGCGGTGGAACTCCCTCCACCGAGGAGCAGCCAGCTCCGCTCCCGCCGACGCGACACACTACACCGCCTCGCCACAGCCTTCGGCCACTCCCGCCGCAGGAACGGTCACCCCCTCAAGCCAGCTTGGCCCGCGGGCGCCTGCCGCAAACGCGGCCGAAGGGAAGGCGGCAGCAACCGCTTCCGCAGACGGGCAGGCTCCTGAGGCGCGGCCAGCATCCACGCAGCCCCGGGCCGCCTTCAGAGGCGAGGGCCCTCGTGTCACCTCCCGTTGGGCGTCTCCTCCCGCCGAGCCAGCTCCGCAGAGCCCCGCGCAGAGCCGGGGGTCGCGCGCGGCAGCGGCCGGCCGTCAGCAGGCGGGCGGAGGGGCCCCAAAGAGCACGGCGACCGGCAGACCCTCTGGGCGATGCGCGTCAGCCTTCCGCGGTCTCGCAGACGCGGAAAACTAGGCCCCGCGGGCGCCCTGCCCAGGTTCTCGGAGCCCATAAACGGCAGCCACAGGACGCACACGTGCCGCGGGGCGTGACGCCCAGCTCCCAGGCGCACCCGGGGAAAGCAGCGGCCGCCGCACGGTCCGGGCAGGGCGGGCGCGCGCCGGAGCCGCCCCCCGGATGCAGAAGCGGAAGCGGAAGCGCCGCCGTGCGGTAGCCATGGAGACGCGGGGGGTGGGGCCGGCCCGGAGAAGCGCGACCTGTGACCTGCGGTCGAGGCTGCGTCAGAGGCGGCTGCAGACGGAAGTGCCGCCGCGGCGGGGCGGCGGGGCTGCGGGGCTGCGGGGCCGCGGCGCCGGGGCTGCGGGCGGCCATGGAGGTAACGCGGCCGGGCTGGGGCTGGGGTCCACCGCGTCCCCACCGAGCTTTCCGCGCCGCCGTGTGAGACGCGGGCCCGGGCGAGGGGTCGGCAGCTCCCCTCCGCACCCGTCCCCGCTGCCCGTCTCCTCTCCCCTGATTCCGTCCCTCGCGGGTCCCCGCCCCCAGAGCCGGTTCTGTACGATTTGCCCCAGCGACAGACGGCTCCTCCGTCATCTGCTTTCTCCCGTTGAGGTTTCCTCCGCTTGATTCCACGGAAGAGCTTTCACCTGTAAAGGTTCCGCGCGTTCCGTCTGGGATCAGGAAAAGAGTTCTGACCACCTGGGTTTGATTTTGTTTTGCAGGATGCTGTTCAAGATGGGGTGGCCTCACCAGCCGCCCCTGGGACCGGGAAGTCTAAGGTGAAGCGAATACTTGATTAGCAGGCTCCCTGAAGAGTGGAGGGGTGATGAAATGGAAAACTTTGGCATGCAGAGAGGGGTGGCCTATTTAAGATAAATAGCTTTTCTATAAGGGATCCCAATTTTAATTTACATAGTCACCCATCTATTTCTTTCCTTTCCTTTCTTTTTAAGTTTCCTAGTATGAAAAGAGTTGACTTTTTGTTTATTTCCTGCTCTTTGTTAGCCTTGCTGAGAGATTCTGGAGTTTTTCAAACATTAAACAAAGCAGTATAGTTTATGAGGATTTAAATAGTGTAATGGAAAGAGCAGTGACGTAGGTAGGAATCAAGGGACTGTATTCTGTAGGCCCCTCCTAGGGAAAAGAAAGTTGAATTGGGTAATTTTTATGGCCCTGTACAACGTTTCACATTCGTGGAATCTAAAAGTGCTTTATTGCTTGCATACTTAGTCTAGGCACTTGTGTAAACAGTCACTTCGTTTAAGCTTCGTGGTAACCACAAGTACTTTTGTTATCCCCATTTTACAGAAGAGGAAAGTGAGCCCACAGTGGTTGATTTTTCCTGATTTTTTAGTTAAAGTCTAGATTGAACCTGATTCATCTTGTTGTAATTATGCTTACATCTTTTCATGTGGACAGAGACTTCTTTCAGCTTTGAATAGAGTGAAGTAATTTTACAGCTCTAAGGAACTTTAAGTAGAGTTAGTCCCAGTCCCCTAATTTTACAATCAAAACCTAGAAAGCATCTTAGTTTGTAACAACAATATATGTCTGCAAGTGGATATGTGCTGTTTTTTGCATTTCACAGTAGTTGCTTCACTAATAGGGGACCTATAACAAATTGGTAACATCGCTTCATCTTTCAGCTGGAAACATTGCCCAAGGAAGATCTTATCAAGTTTGCCAAGAAGCAGATGATGCTAATACAGAAATCTAAGTCAAAATGTACAGGTATTGGGTTCAAAATATTCATTTGATCATAATCACATTTACTCTCATCGTTAAAAATACTAGTTTTTTAATTGTACGTTGATTTGTTTTGCTTACCAGTGAATCCAATAAAATCTTAGACAATGTAATGGAATCTGTTATTTAACGTTTTAATCATTTGCCTCTGATTTTTTTCATTATCTCACATCTCTAAACTGCAGTTACCTTTGAATTATTAAACTCAGGAAGGAGGATTTGGAAAAATAATTTGTTAAAGTTAAACACATTTTTTTACTTCATGTGGGTTGTCCGTTCTTCTGAGTAAAGCATTTTTTCTAGAGTAATTGATTGAAATGTTAGAGACAAAAGGTTATGAGCTCAAAGAGACCTCGAGTAAAATAATAAAAAATTTCCGTTCTTAGAATTTTTAAGTATATTTATTTACTGAAGTTGACTGATTCCTTACTCAGTTTCCTTTTCTTTATGTTCCAAAAAGATAAAGATTTTAATATCCTTTTTTAGTGTGTGTGAGTGAGCTCTTGAATTGCCAAGCTCTTGATTTTCCACTTAGCAAATGTCAACTGCCCGACCTAAAAGCCAAGACTTAAATTCTTCTAGAAAAGGTCAAATTGTGTTTTGGGAGGATGGATCAGCTTGTAATAAAGAGAGTAATTTCTTTGGAAAGATTACAACTTCTTTCAGGCTTCAGACCTAGACACGAGTTGATGAAATAGAATAACATTTATGTTTAATATGAGGTTAATTGTTGCTTTAAAATTATGCAGTAATAAGTTATTTACAGCTGAAATAATGTATGAGATTTGCTTCAAAAATATCAAGACGGGGGGAGAAATGAGGGGAAGGAAGAAATGAATACCAGTGGAGGTGAAAATCAAGGTGATGGGTACATGGAGATTAATCTACTACTTTATCTGCTTTTTTATTTGTTTGGTGTTTTCCATAATAAAAAGGAAAATGAAAGGTAATGCTGGGTGAAGTTAATGCTTTCTCAAAATACCTGCTTCTTAAATATTCTACTCTATAGTAGGTTTTTTTTAAGGATGCACTTACCACCTTAGCCAGTAATTATTTTCTTGATTTCTGAACTGGAATTTTTTTTTTTAAATAATTGCTTAGAATTGGAGAAAGAAATTGAAGAATTGAAATCAAAAACTGTGGTTGGAGGAACGGATGATATTGTTAAGGTAATGAAACAGTTGTGAGTATTGCTTTAATTTGTATTTATTTACTTAGGGGAAATGTGTGATAACAAATCAGATTTCCTTGAAGGCTGTCAGCCTGCTGGAGCACTGTCTGGGTTTCTGTCCCTGTTTGGCCACTTCCTCTCTGCCCTTGGTACAGTTTTTACCTCTCTGGTTGACTGTAAAAAGAGAGGGTTAAATGACTTCTAGATCCCTTTGTGTTCTGAAATGAGTAGTAGTCTCTCTCGTTTTCATTTCACACACTGATTATGGTTGCTGCCTCAATCTCAGTCCTGCTCTTCCCTCTCCCCTCAGAAAACTCAGCCATGCTCAGGACTTTGATGATGGTTTTGGGGCTGATCATCTATTGATATATATAATCTATGGATAGATAGATATCCCTGGACATGACTACTGACTCAGATCTCACAGTTGAATTTTTAGCTGTTTGGGGAAAAAAATTCTTCACCCATTTCTCTTGTCCTATTTTCATACTCAGCATGACCCAGTCCCGTTCCCTGAGCAACCAGTGGCAGCACTGTTTCCTGGGCCTTTTAACTTTAGAAACTCTTCAGCTCTCCTCTTCCTTTATCCTCCACATGTGTCAGTCACGTTAAATAACATGCACATGATTTAGAAATAATACTAATAACTAAATAACTTGTGTAAATTACTCTGAATAACATGCTTAAACTACTATACCTTGCTTTATCCACTTTAGACATTTAGCTGTCCATCACAACAACTACTACTTTCCGGATAGTCACACAGATAAATAATCTTTTACATTTTTTCCTGGACGCTGCCTTCTGACGTGCTCTGTCTCCCGGCACTGATGTGGTCTGCTTGTTCTCTAGATCTGCTGCACGCTCTTCCTGGAGCTGGACTTTTGCCATGATCTTGTGAATTTCTGCTTTCTTATGTTACCCCCACTGTTTGTTAGGTCATGTCATTCGCTTTCTTGGTTAACCTCATTTTGGTAGAGCATGTCCTTCTGTAGCTTCCTAAGAACAGAAGCATGGAGGAAAATTTTTGTCATCTTGTGTTTAAAAATGGTTTTATTCTACTCTCATGTTTGAACAGTAGCTATAACTTGATATGGAACTCTAAATTTATCTACGTCTGTTTTGTTTTTGTTTTCTTAGACAACAAAGTTTTTCTTTATTATCTCACGTAAGTGCAGAGGTAGGCAGTTCTGGGGTGATAGTGAACTGTTTATTTAGGATTTTAACATTTATCTAGATTTTAATGTTTAGGATTAACATTAGATTAACGTTAGATCACTAAATTCGTAGTGAAATGGATCTGATTTTCCTGTCTATAAAGTCCTTGGATGTTGTTTATCAAGTTATGTCGATTTTGTAGAATAACTTGAGAATTCTTGCTTTTTATTTTATCTGAACAAGTTTATATGTAATTGGGATAATCTGTTCTTTGAAAATTTGATAGAACTCACCTGTAAACTATCTATTCCTCCTGTTTTCTTTGCTGGACAATTTTAAACCACTAATTTGATTTTTAAGAAGGTATAGTATTAATTATGCCTTTTTAATTTTTTTTCTTGGGTTCTAAAGCTTTATTTTTCTAGGAATTTTTATCCATTTCATTTCAGTTTTCAATATTATTGCCAATATTGTTCATAATATTCTCTTTAACCATTTAATTTCTGATTTCTATGTAGATGTGTCCCCTTTTTGTTCATAATATTGTTTGTGACTTCTGTCTTCTCTTGATCAGTCTTGCTAGAGGTTGTCTATTTTGTTTGCTTTTTTCCACCCCCAAAGAACTGACTCTTGGTTTGTTGATCTATTTTCCATTTCATTAGCTTCCTCTTCCATTTAATTCCTGCAGAGAATAAACCTGTCTCTGAGGAAGGAGGGACACCGATGATTTCTTGACTGTTACTCTAACCACTCTCTATTCAGCTTGTCAGACAAGCCCAGGTTTTGAACCTCACACATTGTTCCTCCCTTGATGATATGTGGTACCTCAATACCTAAGCATTTGGTTTTCTAATGAGTATTTACCAGTACTTCCTATGTGTTTCCCTGTGAAAGCTGTTAGGTTCTAACTTTCTGCCTCTTTGTAATTCATTTCCTCCTCCTCTGTTTTCCGTTGTCCAGAAATGTATTGAAATTTCTGATTTCCTCATGTGTTTTCTTTTTTTCTCATTGTTCTTATGTATGTACCTTTCTAAACATTTTGTTCTTACTTTAGTGTGGTTTAGAAAAGGTGACGAGATAATTATGTGTGTGGTCAATCCACCATTTTTAACCTCAGGCGAACAAATCATCCTGTTCCAAAACAGGCACTGACTGAGCGTCTGGATACTCTTCTTCTGGAAAAAGCAGAGACTGAGCAACAGTGTCTTTCTCTGAAGAAGGAAAATATTAAAATGAAGCAGGAGGTTGAGGTAAGGCAACATTTTAATGTTTTTTTGTTAACTTATATAGTGTAGTCATGAATTATAGAGCTAAGACCTTAAGAAGCCATGTGGTCTGATTTTATCAATTTACAAACAAGGAAACATTGATATTGAAAAAGAAAAATAACTGAAATAACCCAACTGCACAGAGATAGAGCTAACATTTACTTGTGGTGTTTAATCTTCCTTATAGCTGTAATGTCATTCTTTAATAAAAATGAAAAATAATACTCATCTTATGAAAAATGTTACGGAAAAATTCAGTAAGTTGATTCTCACACATACCCCAAATGCCATTATCTGTTCAGTTCTAGGATATTCAACTTCCTGTTGGATCTGAGTTGATTTTCTCCAAAAAGTCTCTTATTATGTTCATTAAAGCCTTGTGACTTAATACAACTTACGTAATTTATTACCTTTTAAAAGAAAGTAAAATTCAGAGATTTCCTAGCTTTTAGTTATTACTTTGATAAGCTGTCTAGTACTGCTGATATTTATTGTCATACCTCAAGGTAGTTAGATACTAAGCAGAATTCTTAGCATTGCACTATCATGTTTCTCTATGTTTATTTCTGCTCATTTCCTTTTCTCTCTAGTGAGCCTGTGGCTGATATTTTTTCTAAGGACAGGGGTTTTTTTTTGTCTCAAATAATTTTTGTATGCTTATTTTTATAATAGGATTCTGTAACTAAAATGGAAGATGTGCACAAGGAATATGAACAATCACAAAGAAACTATGAGAAAGAAGTGGAAAATTTGAAAAATGAATTAATTGCAGTACATTCCAAACACAGTGATGATAAAGCTAGCTTGCAAAAGGAACTTGAAGAAGCAACAAGAAAACAATTAGAGCTTTCAGAACAACTTAAATTTCAGAGTGGCTCTGAAGATAATGTTAAAAAACTGCAAGGAGAGATTCAGAAAATTAGGCCAGCCTTTGAGGAACAAATTTTATATCTGCAAAAGCAGTTAGAAGCTGCCACAAATGAAAAGGAGCAAGAAATTACTCAGCTCCAAAAAGTCATTGAGGCTAATTCTCAGCATTACCAAAAACATGTTAATAGTTTGCAAGAAGAACTTTTGCAGTTGAAAGCTGCACACCAAGAAGAGGTGAAAGAATTGATGTGCCAGATTGAAGTGTCTGCTAAAGAACATGAAACAGAAGTAAACAGTTTAAACCAGCTACAGGAGAACTTAGTCAAACAGTGTGAGACAAGTGAGAAGAACATTCAGGAGAAAAACAAATGTGAAGTAGAAAACTTAGAGAAGGTCTCAAATGCAGACCAAGAAAATCAGATGTGTTCTTTGCTCTTAGAAGAAGGTACTTGTGTAGAACAAGTAGTAGATGAAAAAGTCAAACATTTAGAAGATACCTTAAAAGAATTGAGGTCTCAACATAGTATCTTAAAAGATGAGGTAACTTATATGAATAATCTTAAGTTAAAACTTGAAATTGATGCCCAGCATATAAAGGATGAGTTTTTTCACGAACGGGAAGACTTAGAGTTTAAAATTAATGAATTATTACTAGCTAAAGAAGAACAATGCTATGTAATTGAAAAATTAAAGTCTGAGCTAGAAGATTCAAATCAACAGTTTTTCTCTACTATGGAACAACATAACAAAGAAATTCAGAGTCTTAAGGAACAGCATCAGAAAGAAATAGCAGAACTAAATGAGACATTTTTGTCAGGTTCAGAAAAAGAAAAATTAACGTTAATGTTTGAAATACAGGGTCTTAAGGAGCAGTGTGAAAACCTACAGCAAGAAAAGCAAGAAGCAATTTTAAATTATGAGAGCTTACGAGAGATTATGGAAATTTTACAAGCAGAACTTGGGGAATCTGCTGGAAAAATAAGTCAAGAGTTTGAATCAATGAAGCAACAGCAAGCATCTGATGTTAATGAACTTCAGCAGAAGCTCAGAACTACTTTTAATGAAAAAGATGCTCTTCTTGAAACTGTGAATCGTCTTCAAAGAGAAAATGAAAAGTTATTATTGCAACAAGAATTTGTACCAGAACTTGAAAATACCATAAAGAACCTTCAAGAAAAGAATGAAGTATATTTAGTTAGTCTCAGTCAGAGAGATACCATGTTGCAAGAATCTGAAGCAAAGATAAGCTCTCTTACTGAGGAAAAAGATGATTTCATAAGTAAAATAAAAAGTTCTCATGAAGAGATGGATAATCTCCATAAAAAATGTGAAAGAGGAGAAAGATTAATTTTAGAACTTAGGGAGAAAGTAGAGCAGACTACCCAGTACAACAGTGAACTAGAACAAAAAGTAAATGAGTTAACAGGAGGACTAGAAGAAACTTGGAAAGAAAAGGATCAAAATAACCAAAAACTGGAAAAGCTTATGGTTCAGTTGAAAACTCTCTCTGAAGATCAGGAAGCATTGTCATCTGAGGTGAAGTTTCTTCATGAGGAAAATAGTAGACTAAGTTCAGAAAAGAACCAATTGATGAGGGATTTGGAAGCTTTCCTGTCTCAAAAAGAAGGAGATTCTATGCTTAAGGGACAGATTTCTGAATTAGAGAAGAAACTTCAGTTAATAGTTGAAGAACGAGATAATCTAAGTAAACTGTTTGAAAATGAGCAAGTTCAGAAGTCATTTGTCAAAACCCAGTTATATGGTTTTCTTAAACAAATGAAGTCAAAGGTTTCAGAAGAAAATGAAGAGCAAGATGTTGTAAATGTCCTCCAAGCCATGGGTGAATCCTTAGCTAAAATGAGTGAGGAAAAACACAACTTGGTTTTTCAGTATGATAAAAGGGTAGTAGAGTTGGAAAAAGAGATTAAGTTCCTTCGAGAAGAGAATGTAGTTCAATGTGAGGAATTTAGCTCTTTACTGAGAGACTATGAGCAAGAGAAAGTTCTCTTAAGGAAAGAGCTAGAAGAAACCTTGTCAGAAAAAGAGATGCTGCAGTCTGATCTACTAGAAATGAAGAATGCTAATGAAAAAACAAGGCTTGAAAATCAGAATCTTTTAGTTCAGGTTGAAGAAGTATCTCAGAATTTATGTAGCGAAAATGAAGTCCATAGTGAAAAAGAAAAATGTTTTACAAGGGAACTTGAAAACCTAAGGCTATTACTGGAACAAAAAGAATCTGAATTGCAAGATGTGAGAGCAGAGTTGATATTGAAGGTACTATTCATTTGAATTTTATTGATTTGAATCTTAGTTGTACTCATAGACTCTAGAAAATGTATACATTAACGTTTTTTGCACTTTGAATCAGCAGTAAATTTTTAGCGTTTAAGCTCAAATGACAAATTCCTGAAAAGTGCAACAAACATTTTCATGTGTATCCCATTTATCACATTGATCTCTTTTTTATTTTAGATCATTTTAGAATCTTGATCTTACATAAGATTAAATGATTAGGGGTTACATGTCTTGGTCAAAACTGTATAACTCGTCACCAGCAAAACTACAACTAAATATGAAAAAACTTGATTTTCATTCTTGTGTGATATATATATTACCTTTCTTAAAGAGGAGTGTTGAGCAGAATTGTAGGCTATAGGGGTATTTAGCTGTAGCCAAAGTTGTAGATTTTTTTCCCTAGAAATTGTGAAAGTATAATAAACTATTCTCATCATTTAATCTTTTCCTTATTACATTATGTATTTGATGTGTGTCAGGTTGTTCATCTTGGTCTTGGATACTACCATTTTTTTTATAGTAAATGCTATATGCATGATGAAGTCGCTGTTACCTGGTCTATCAAAGGAGAAAAAAGACTTCACCAAATTGCTTTTTATGTGAATTCTCTTGGATGATGAGTTTCTCATGCTTAACATGATGGCCAGTTCATTTGTTTGTTTTTCTTTTTTCTGGAAATCTAGGATTCCTTAGAGAAATCAACTTCTGTAGAAAATGATCAACTTTCAGTAAAAGAGCTAGAAGAAAAAATAGGTAACTATGGTTTTGCATATGTTGTCACAATTAATTACGCTGATTCCTCTTAGTGTTAGAAAAGACTGGGAAATAACATAGCTGATTAATGAGTTGTTAAAAACATAATAAGAAGCTGTCTCTTCCTATCCATCTGCCATCTGTTTGCCTCCCCTTTCAGAACCCTCACTTTCTGTGGTTTAAACAAAGGACTGATGTGATTCCATTTATAAATGTTTCCATGATTCTTTGTGGATTTTTTTGTTCATTTAGCAAACTTTATTATTTTTTATCAGTTTTATTGAGACGTAATTGACGTATATCACTGTATAAGTTTAAGGTGTACAGCATGATGGTTTAATTTACATATATGGCAAAATGATTAGTTAACATCCATCATCTCATATAGTACAATAAAAAGAAAAGACATTTTTCTCCTTGTGATGAGAACTCTTAGGATTTACCCTCTTAACTTTTATATATATCATATGGCAGTATTACCTATAGTCATCATGTCGTAGATTATATCCCTAGTAATATTTATCTTATGAGTGGAAGTTTGTACCTTTTGACCACCTTCCTCCAGTTCCCCTTCCCCCCATCCTCTGCTTCTGGTAACCACAAATCTGATCTCTTTTTCTGAGTTTGATGGGAGGTTTTTTTTAGATTCCACATGTAGGTGAGGTCGTACAGTATTTATCTTTCTCTTTCTGACCTACTTCATTTAGCATAATACCTTTAAGCTCCATCCATGTTGTCACAAATGGTAGGATTTCCTCGTTTTTTATGGCTGAATAATATTCCATTATATAATAATACCACAATTTTTTTATCCACTCATCCATCAGTGAACACTTAGGTTATTTCCATGTCTTGGCTATTGTATATAATGCTATGAACATAGGGCTGCAGATATCTTTTCAAGTTAGTGTTTTGGTTTCTTTTGAATATATTCCCAGAAGTGGAATTGCTAGATCATATGGTAGTTCTATTTTTAACTTTTTTTTTAAATTCGCACCTGAGCTAACATCTGTTGCCAATCTTCTTTTTTTTTTTTCCCCTTCTTCTCCCCAAAGCACCTCCAGTACATAGTTGTATATTCTAGTTGTAGGTCCTTCTGATTCTGCTATGTGGGACACTGCCTCAGGATGGCTTGATGAGCAGTGCCATGTCTGTGTCTAGAATCTGAACCAGCGAAACCCTGGCTGAGCACATGAACTTGACCACTCGGCCACGGGGCCGGCCCCTATTTTAAATTTTTTGAGGAACCTCTATACTGTTTTCCATAGTGACGCACCAGTTTACATTCCCATCAACGGTGCACAAGGGTTCCCTTCTCTCTGCATCCTCACCAGCGTTTGTTATTGCTTGTCCTTTTGATGATGGCCATTCTAACAGGTGTGAGGTGATATCTCATTATGGTTTTAATTTGCATTTTTTGAAAAATGTTAAGCATTTTTTCATTTAACTGTCAGCCATTGATATCCCTTCTTTGGAAAAATGTCTCTTCAGGTCCTTTGCTCATTTTTTATATATTTTACATATTAACCTCTTAGCAGATATATGGTTTGCAAATATTTTTCCCATTCCTTTGGTTGTCTTTTCACTTTGTTGATAGTTTCTTTTGCTGTGCAGAAGCTTTTTAGTTTGATGTAGTCCCACTTGTTTATTTTTTATTTCATATACTTTACATGTCATTTCCCAAAAAATCATTACCAAGACCCATGTCAAGGAGGTTTTTTCCTACATTTTCTTCTAGGAGTTTCATGGTTTCAGGTCTTACATTTAGGTCTCTAATGCATTTTGAGTTAATTTTTGTGAGTGATATAAGACAGGGATCAAGTTTCATTCTTTTACATGTGAATATCTAGTTTTTCTAGTACGATTTATCAAAGAGATTGTCTTTTCTCCTTAAGTATTCTTGGCTGTCTTGTCACATTTTTGTTGACTGGAAATGTTTGGGTTATTTCTGGGCTCTCAATTCTATTCTGTTGTTCTATTTGCCTGTTTTTATGCTAGTACCATACTGCCTTGAGGACCATAGCTTTATAGTATAGCTTGAAATCAAGAAGTGTGATGCTTTCTGCTTCATTATTATTTCTCAGAATTTCTTTAGCTATTTGGGGTCTTTTATGGTTCTGTATAAATTTTAGGAGTGTTTTCTATTTCTGTAAAAAATGCCTTTGGAATCTTGTTAAGGATTGCATTGAATCTATAGATGGCTTTTGGTAGTATTGACATTTTTGCAATATTAATTTTCCATTACGTAGATATGGGATACCTTTCCGTTTATTTGTGTCGTCTTTGATTTCTTTCATCAATGTCTTTAGTTTTCAGAGTAGAGATCTTTCACTTCCTTGGTTAAATTTATCCCTAAGTATTTTATTGTTTTTGATGCTATTGTAAATGGAATCACTTTCTTGATTTCTTTTCAGAAAATTCACTGTTTAATGTATAAAAATGCTGCTCATTTTTCTACGTTAATTTTGTATCCTGCAACTTGACTGAATTCATTCATTAGTCGTAACAGTTTTTTGGTTGAGTGGTTAGGATTTTCTGTATATAGAATCATGTCATTTGCAAATAGAGACAATTTTATTTCTTCCTTTTCAATTCTGATGCCTTTTCTTTCTTTTCCGTGCCTTACTGCTTTGGCTAGGACTTTCAGACCTATGTTGAATAGAAGTGGTGACAGTGGGCACCCTTGCCTTGTTCCTGATCCTAAAGGAAAGCTTTAAACCTATTGGGTGTGATGTTAGCTGTGGTTTTATCATATATGGCCTTCCTTATGTTGAGATATGTTCCTTCTGTGACTAATTGATAAGTGTTTTTGTCATGAACAGAAATTGAAGTTTGTCAGAAGCTTTTTCTGCATCTGTTGAGATGGTCATATGATTTTTTTCTTTCAATCTGTTAATGTGATGTATCACACTGATTTGTGTATGTTGAACCATCTTCCATCCCAAGGATAAATCCTACTTGATTGTGGTGAATGATCTTTTAATGTACTGTTGAATTTGGTTTTGTAGTGTTTTGTTGAGAATTTTTGTATCTATATTCGTCAAGGATATTTGGCCAGAGACAGTTATCCATTATTTAAAAATCAGAAAGATAGAAGCAGCAGAGAAGTTTAAGAATGAGCAACCAGTGAGGTAGGAAAACCCAGAGCAAAAAATGTCTTAGAGGCTAAGGCAAAGATTAAGTGCAAGTGACGGAGTTGTTTCAAGAGGGAAAGAATGTTTAACCATTGACAATAGTGTGACCGGTCCAGTGATAGTAGTTCTGAGAACTAACCAGTGGCTTAAGTAACATAGAGATCTTTGGTAACTTGATAATAGTTTCCATGAGGGGCTGAAGGAAAAGCCTGATTGAAGTGGGTTCAAGAAAAAAATGAGGGAGGAGAAATTTGAGAGCATGTATAGACAACTCTTACAAGGGATTTTGCTATAAAAGAAAAAAGAGATGGGACAGTATCTGAAGGGCAAGTGTGGTTTGCTTGTTTTTTTTTTTCTTGTCATGTTTCACCTCTCCTATAGTGACCTCTCCCCTACCCTCTTTGCTGCTTCCATTATTTGTTCCTGACCTTAATTTCTTGATGATAATTTTCTTCTTGCATGTTTATAAACTGTTGGGAAAAGCAATTAGAGAAGGGGAAATGCTGCACAACAGAGGGGCAGAATTGCTGCACTGATGCCTGAGTAGGTGAGAAGGTATGGGGTAAAATGCAAAAATGGGATAGTTGGCCTGTGCTACACACACAGTCAGCTCACTTGTAGCAGCCAAAGGAAAGCAGAGTATGTGGGGACAGGTGCAACTTGGTGAATAAGCTGGGACAGAAATTCAGATCGTAACTGCAGTTAAGCAAAGATATCATCAAGAAGTAAGATCTGGAACACTGAAGTTTAAATAGGAGAGATCAAGGTTCGATAGGTAAAATGCATTACAGGTTTAGTCATAAAAATCAGACCCACCAACGAAGAGGAGTGTGCCTATGGAGCATAAATATTTATCTCCTCTATTTAACCCTGATTTGCAAATTACCACTTAAATTGTAGCATACTTGTGTTTCCAGGAAATTTTCTAATGTTAAAGGAGTCCTAACAGCCTCTCCAGGTCCTAGACACTTAAGAAATGACTAAAAAACATTAGGCTATTTTAGAGGATTGAAGAAAATGGAAATTTTTCACACTGCATCACTTAGATAATCAATAAGCTTTCACTTTAAAATATATTAAAATTTTTGCTACTTTATTTTGATTTCATATTTCAGACTTTGTGCTCTACATTAAAGATCAATTTCTAGGGTTAAAATAAGTAAATAATTTGAATATTTTCTTTTTCCTTTTGAGTTTATATATAATCCTTTCATGTTTTTAGGATATTTGGAAAAAGAATCCAAAGAGAAGGATGAAAAAATAAATAAGATAAAACTAGTTGCTGTGAAGGCAAAGAAAGAACTAGATTCCAGCAGAAAAGAGGTAAAAGTGACTTAAAAATGCAAGATTCAAAAACTTTACATTTTAGAAAATGAAGTATTTCTGTCCATAAAAAACTATATATCGTATATTTAAAATAGGCCCAGACTCTACGGGAGGAACTCGAATCTGTTCGATCAGAAAAGGATCATTTGTCTACTTCCATGAGAGATCTCATTCAAGGAGCAGAAAGCTATAAGGTAAAAATAGTTATTTTAATAACAAATTATATTTGTAACTTCTAAGTTAAGAAATGTACTAGAAATGTAAAACTCTTGTCCATGACACAATCACCTTATGTTTTTTAGAAAATCTTTTTTTCTGTGTTTTTGTGTAATGTGATATCATCATAGTATCAAGATTTTAAGTGGCTAAGCTTTAAATAATATCTTCAAGCTGTTTTTGGTAAAATAAAATTCTGTTTGGGATTTCCTAATAAAAGCAGTTACAAAAAAGATGGCTATTATTACTGTTATTATTCTTCTGGCCACCTGAATAAAAGCTGAAGCTTAAACAATAGGTCTGACCAGAAAGTGAAAGCATTTTTTTGATCTACCTAGATAACGTGAAAATATATTATAAAAAAAAGAGTTAGAAATAAGAAAGTACATCAAAAAACTGAATGTAAGATAAATACCATTACATTTCTTTATGTATTCATTCAGCAAATATTTATACAGCCAGGCTGAGTACTGAGTACTGGAGAGATGATAGTCAACCAAATAGACTAAATTCCTACCCTCTTAGGACTTGGATTTCAGTGGCAATAACAGACAAAAATAAAGAGAGAATGTGTAGAAAAGTGAAAGTGGGTAGAGAGAAGAGAGTGAGTGGTAATCAATGGGATTTGGAGGAAAGAAGAAAATCCTATAGTAGCCAAAAAATAAATTTTAGGAAGAAGTTCAATGAGAAAATTTGACACTTAATGAAGAAAATTACAAAACATATATAGGAAGAAAACTGCAAAACATATGGAAATATTATTTGAAATATTCTCAGTTTGGTTTACAAGTTCTAAAACAATTTCACTAAAACTTTTTGCTGGAACAGTCTTGACAATTATTCCAAGTTTCAAATGGAAAATAAACTAGCTAGAATAGCTAATATTGTTTAAAGTTAAAAGAGAAAACTGGCATCTGACTAGAGCAGACACTAAAATTTATTATAAACCTACAGTAATGTGATATAGTTCTGATGCAATAAGACGTTATTTTAACAGAAGACACAGAGACTTCTGCATAACAACAAACACTTACATAAGCCAGCTCTCTTCTAAGCACTTTACATATCGTATCATACTTAATTCTCAAAACAATCCCAAGAAGTACGTTAACATTGCCAGTTTATAAGTGAGGAGTCTGAGGTACAGAGAGGTTAAGGGACTCAGAGTCAGAGAGCAAGTAATGTGGTAGGGCAGGGTTGGATTCAGGCAGTCTAGTTCCCGCTCCGTTCTTTTACCAAGTAACCTATACTACCCCAGTAAGATTTGAAAACATAGAAAGCAATGAAGAAGGAATTAGAAAACTATTTCAGAAAAATCCAGTTAGCTTTTTACTTCAGTCCACACACCAAAATAAATTCTGGATAAGTTAAGAGTTCTGTCAAAAGTGAAAACAATTTTTTAAAACCTAGAATAAAGTACTTGATCGTTTGGCTTCTGTATGTGAAATACTTTTGTAAACTTGAAAGCAATTTAAGAAGTTACAAAGGAAAAGATAGATTGAATTATATAAAATATAAAGTTAACATATGAAAATATGACAAGGGATTAGTATCCTTAATATATAAAGATGTCTCATAAATCCATTTTAAAAAGACACTTAGAAATTTATAATTTGTATGGGTGTATTTGTCTTTTATGAACCATTAGGAGCTTGTGTCTTTACACTTTGAGTCCCTATCATCTAATTTATTAATTTCTTCCAGAGGTAGACTAGTTATACAAATTTATTTGTTTAAAATAAAGCTTTCAGGAGCCTGAAAAAGAAAATATCCAAGAACTGTGAGACAACTATAAGAGGCGTAACATATATGAGTAATGAGAATGCCATAAGAAGAAGGAAGAGAGAAAGGAACAAAAGGAATATTTGACATGATAATGACTATTTCCCCAAGTTATTGTCAGATACGAAACCACACATCCAGGAAGCTCAGAGAACACCAGTCATTATAAATACAAAAAAAAAAAAAAAAACTACACATAGGCATATCATTTTCAAACTACAGAAAATCAAAGATAAAGAAAAAATTCTGAAGAAACCATAGGGGGAAAAGTACCTTACCTATAGAGGAACAAAGATAAGAATTACATCCACCTTCCCTTCAGAAACCATACAAGAAAGAAGAATGTAGAATGAAGTTTTTAAAGTGTTGAGAGAAAAAAAACCACCAACCTAGAACTCTGTAGCCTCCAAAATTATCCTTCAGAAGTGAAGGAGAAATAAGACATTTTCAGACAAAAAGTGAGTGTATTTGTTGCTAGGAGACATACCTTTCAGGAAATGTTCAAAGAAGTTCTTTAGAGTGAAGGAAAATTATATAAATCAGACCCAGAATAGGCAACACAACATTGAGGAAGAACAAAGTGGAAGGATTAACACTATCCGACTTCAGGAATTACTATAAATCTACAGCAATCAAGATGGTATAGTATTGGTGAAAGAATAGACAAATACATCAGTGGAACAGAGTAGAGAGCCCACAAATAGACCCACATAAATATAGTCAACTGATCTCTGACAAAGAAGCAAAGATAGTCTTTTCGACAACTGGTGCTAGAACAATTAGACACCCACAAGCAAAAAAATGAACCTAGACACAGGCCTTACACCTTTCACAAAAATTAACTCAAAATGGATCATAGACCTAAATGTAAAATGCAAAACTATGACTCTCCTGGAAGATAACATAGGAGAAAATCTAGATGACCTTGGGTATGGCAGTGATTTTAGCACCAAAGGCACAATCCATGAAAGAATAAGCTATACTTCCTAAAATTTAAAACTTCTGTTCTGTGAAAGACAATGTCAAGAGAATGAGAAGACAAGCTACAGACTGGGAAAAAACATTTGCAAAGGACATATGTCTGCTAAAGGACTGTTAATTCACAATATACAAAGCACTATTAAAACTCAACAACAAGAAAACAAAAAACCTGATTAAAAAATGGGCTAAAGACCCTAAGAGATACCTCACCAAAGAAGATATACAGATGGCAAATAAGCACGTGAAAAGATATTCTATATCACTTGTCATCAGAGACATGCAAATTAGAACAAGATACCACTACACAGCTATTAGAGTGACCAAAATTCTAAACCCCAGCTCCATCAAACACTGGCCAGGATGTGGAGCAACAGGAACTTGTGTTCCTCACTGGTGGGTACAGCCACTTTGGAAGGAAGTGTGACAGTTTCTTACACAACTAAACATAGTCCTAACCATGTGACCCAGCAGCTGTGCTCGGGGTTTACCCAGAGGAGCTGAAAAGTGATACTTGTATAAAAACCTGCACACAATGTTCATAGCAGCTTTATTCATAATTAGCAAAATTCGGAAGCAACCAAGATGGCCTTCAGTAGGTGAATGGATAAATGAATGGCTATATCCAGACAATGGAATGCTGTTCAGCGCTAAAAGGAGCTATCAAGTTATGAAAAGACATGGAGGAAACTTAGATGCAAAGTACTACTAAGTGAAACAAGCCAATCTGAAAAGTCTATATAATGTATGATTCCAACTACACAACATTCTGGAAAAGGCAAAACTATGGAGACAATAAAAAGATCAGTGGTTCCCAGGGGGTGTGGGGAAGAAGGGATGAGTAGGTAGGACACAGGAATTTTAGGGCAGTGAAACTACTCTGTATGATACTCTGTAATGGTCAATACATGTCATTATAAATTTGTCCAAAGCCATGGAATTGACATCGTGTGAACCCTAATAGAAACTGTGGACTTTGGGTGATAATGTTGTGTCAATGTAGGTTCATCAGTTGTAACAAATGTACCACTGTGGTGGGGCATGTTGATAATGGAGGAGGCTGTTTGTGTGGGAGTGGGCAGGGCTAATACGAAATACCACCTCAGTTTTGATGTGAACCTAAAACTGCTCTGAAAAATAAAGTCCATTAAAACATTCTTTTAAATCAGTTTTATAGTTATAAAATGTTCTCAATCTTTCAGTAAGTTAGAGATTCCATTTGTGTTGAAGCAACAGAATTTAAGATCAAATCAGAGATGCTGATGTGTTTAAGACTGTTGATCACGGGGCCAGCCCAGTGGTGTAGTGGTTAAGTTTGCACACGCCGCTTTGGCAGCCTGAAGTTCATTGGTTTGGATCCTGGACATGGACCGACCCACAGCTTATCAAGCCATGCTGTGGCAGTGTCCCACATACAAAATAGAAGAAGATTGGTACATATATTAATTCAGGGACAGTCTTGCTTGAGCAAAAAAGGAAGAATGGCAACAGATGTTAGCTCACTAGGGCCAATCTTCCTCACCAAAAAAAAGAAACCGTGCTGTTAAAAAAAAAGAATGGTGATCACTTTTTATAAAAACAGATATATAACTAAGCTCCATTAGGTTCCTCAGGAAACACCACTATTCAGATGCTGAATAATTTTGTAGGTTACTTGTGAATTTGGCTAGAGTTTTGTTTCAGTGTTCATATCACTTATAATAATTTTTATCTGTTTTTTTTAAAGATCTGAACATGCAGCAGTTCTGAAGGGACAGTAATTTGTAATTATTCATTTCCTTAGAAGCATTAGCATAAACATCAAAGAAATTAGAACATTGTATGTATGGCATTCATTCTTTTGTTCCAAGGCTCCCCTTAGGAATAATATGTGATTATAATCAAACTATTCTGTAGGGAGCCATTGTTTACTAGAGTCAGCCTTGGTATAGCAATTCAATTTTTGTAGCTATTGACAACTATTAGAACCATAATGAGTAAGAACAAAAAAGACTAAATAGAGTTGAACAGGATAAACATCTCTCATCTGCAGAGTTAGAGGAATCCACACAAGTATAAAATAAGCATGGAATCTTCTCTCTATTAAAAAGGCAAATGATTTCTCAACCCCATGTTCATGTAAGCCAGGAAGTAACAGAATCCTCAGACAAGTAAATGTGGACAAACAAATGTATAAGGCAGATTTTAGAGTCCCAGTCCCTGCTTTCTGTCAGTCACTAAATGGGCAGACCATAAAATTGAAACTCGGATTCTAACACTTAGCCACCAGCGTGGACAATAAGTGATCAAGTGTAAATCAGAAACAAAATTAAATTTGACCAAGAATCCGATTTGGCAAGCAGGAGCCAAGCAAGAAAGAGCATATAATTGCCACACACAAGACCACCAGAGCAGCCTGGGAAGGTGAGCCAAGGACTCAAAGAGGTCCGGGTCTGGACGAAGGCCATTTTTCAGGCTTCCCAAAATAAACTTTCAAAAAAACTCAGAAACATTTTGTTAGTTATGTGAAGGAGAACAGTCATCAGTCGTCCAGGAACAAAGGCAAAAAGAGGATTTATAAGACGGGGGGAGGTGGGTAAAAAAACTGCAGGCAATCTGGAAACAGTGAATCTCGTTTCCATATTTTGGGGGATAAACTGGTGGGCTGGTATGTAGCGAAAAGGTCAGTCTGGGCATTCTGTCTGGGTGGAGGCCAACTAGGAATATCAAAGAAAAACATTCAGTTGTTTTTAGAGTCTTCAGAAAATATTGAACGTTTTGCTGCAAATTGTGAGAGACTTTATGTATATAACATCTCTCCGTGTTCTTCCGTTAGCGCAGCTACCTTGTGTTAGGCCAGGCCTGAGACATTTCCCTCATCAGAATTCTTTAGGTGGAGTTAATAGGCGACCAGGTTAAACTTTTTCTTCTCCCTCAAATTTCATTTACATTTCAGAAGTTTATTTTTGTTGATGACTGGAATATTTAACTTGGAGATAGTATATTGTATACATTTAAAATCCTCTTCCCCTTTAAATTATTCTCTCCCCGAACTAAAAGTCATCTGAAATATGCTAATTTACTATATAATACCATTTAGGTATTTTTTCAAAGGTTGAATTTAGGTAAATATTTTAATCTTTCAGAATGGACTCAGAAATCTTATATGAAGATGGCTTGATGATACAGTGTGACTAATTGAATGTATAATAACATCCTAACGTTGAATCCTTTTGTTTTTTATTGAAGAATCTTTTATTAGAATATGATAAACAGTCAGAGCAGTTGGATGTGGAAAGAGACCGTGCTAATAGTTTTGAGCATCATATAGAAGACCTTACAAGACAATTAAGGAATTCTACTTTTCAGGTAACTTTAAACTGAGTAAATGCAGACATGAAAATTTTAATAAGTGTATTTGAGTTTCAATACTTTTTGCATAAAAAAGTAAAATTAATACAGAGAAACTTAATTTCGTTTTCTTTTTCCTACTGTTGTGATAATAGGACAAAACAACAACCATCCATCCTGTCTTACTTATTGCTGTAATCTCAGTTCCCTTGGGTTTTTTGGTTTTGTTTTCATTTTTTGCATTTTCCTTTGCCAGTGCTCCTGGTCTCTTATAATATTTGCCAAAATAATATCAACATTGATAGTGTTTTAATTTTATTCTTGGTTTTACATTGTCATTCTCTGGAATTGATTTTGAAATCTTTATTTTTCATACTCTGCCAATATTCTCATTAATGTACCATTTTATTCTTCCTCTCCTGTTACATTTTCTGCATGTTTACAGTAATGAGTCGTTTGTCATTCTAGTGTGAAAAATTAAATTCTGATAATGAAGATCTCCTGGCTCGTATTGATACACTACAGTCTAACGCCAAGTTGTTAGAAGTACAGATTTTAGAAGTCCAGAAAGCCAAAGCAATAGCAGACAAAGAGTTGGAAGCAGAAAAACTTCAGAAAGAGCAGAAGATAAAGGTAAAAACAATCCTGTGGGATTAATTCATGTTATGTAGTGATATTTTTATCCAAGTATTATTTAAATGAAGAACAGAGCAATGGGTATCATTTGTGAGTACAGCACAGTTCATTAATTCCTTAACGTATTCTAACCTTGACGTTGAGAATCCAAGCTATGATTTTTGGAGTGTATGTTTTTTAAGTGTTGAAATCTTTCCAAACTTTTTGTATTTCAGTATGTCAGATTTACTTTCTAGCCCCTTAAAAATACCTTTTTTAACATTGATTCACTTGGGGGTGGCGGTGTTTTTATTTTTAATTTTAGGAGCATGCCAGTTCTGTAAGTGAACTTGAAGAACTTCAGCTACAGCTTCAAAAGGAAAAGAAACAGCTTCAGAAAACCATGCACGAATTAGAGCTGGTTAGAAAGGTAAAAGAAACACCAGACTAAAAACTAGTGTCGATATTCACATTGTTAAGCTAGTCTGTAAACGTTGAAAAGGAATATTTCAAGAACAAGGTTATTTATGGTACTAAAAGAATCATTTATAAATTGCTTCAGAAAACTGAAAATTTAACCTATTTCTCTAGTGCCTCTCTTTCCAGAAGAATTTAGGCTCGTGAACTATTGAATTTTGGTTTGACGCTTCCTTTTTTGTACATGAGTGTTGTATGACATGAAGATTTAATGTCAAAAGTTGAAATTTGTATTATATTTAGAACTTTGGCTCATTTTTCTCTCCTTTTTCAAAGATGAAGCTAAAAAGAAAGGCACTGTAAGAGCTGCTTAAATACTAATATTTTGTAAGTAAGCGCCCACAAGAGTAGAACTACCAATTGTGTTTAATGAAAATAATAATGAAATATGATGAAACTGAGAAAGTTGGATTAAACTATTAGAAAATACTTTATGAAATTACGACAACTTCTAGTTTCCTCATTAATATTCAAACTTTCTATATCACAGAAAAGCGTAATAGAATCTCTTTATTCTTGTGGCATCATTTTTGCAGTTTTACAAATGAAATGAACTGATCCAGTATTTATAATATGTGCAGGATGCCCAACAAACCACATTGATGAATATGGAAATAGCTGATTATGAACGTTTGCTGAAAGAACTAAATCAAAAATTAACTAATAAAAACAGCAAGATAGAAGATTTGGAGCAAGAAATAAAAATTCAAAAACAGAAACAAGAAACCCTTCGAGAAGAAATGAGTGAGTAAAACAAAATTCACTTTAACTTAGAATAGTTTTATCATAACAGAATATAGGGAAGCAACGTTAGTTGTTCATTTCACCAGTCCAGACTGCCAACCTGAGTCTTTCCCACAGTGCTACACGTTAATAAGGACCAGAAGGATTGTAAAACCATTCGTTAGGATGTTTACAGTCCATGTTGGTGCATAATGCAGTCATTCATTTAAACTCTTCTTAAGTACCTGCTTCGTGAGGAATACAAAGATAAAAAATGGTCTTTGTCCATGATTTGCTGATTGTCAGCAGAGTGAGATAGTTTAAATAGCAGTGAAATCTTTCTTTTTAAGGTGAACATGTTCCATTTTATCCATAAAATAATTTCTGATGTAAGCATCTAAAGCTATTAATATCCTGTAGGCACTTCTTCAGCTGCATCTCACAAAATGATATGTTGTATTTTTATTTTAATTCAGCCTAAAATACTTTTTAATTTCCTTTGAATTTCTTTTTTGATTCATGAGTTATTTAGATGTTATTTAGTTCCTGAATATTTAAGGAAATTTTCAGATTTCTTTCTGTTAATGATTTCTAACTTAAATCCTTTGTAGTTAAAGAACATATTCTGTATGATTTCAGTCCTTTTAAACTGATTGAGTTTTGGTTTATGGACCATAATATGATTTCTTTTGGTGAATGTTCCTTATGCACTTGAAAACAATGTGTTAGACTATAGTAGTTGTTGCCTAGAGTGTTCTGTCAGCTTCCCTCCTGCACTACAGGCTGGAATCCCCTCCACGCGGAAAGCTGGGGCTGTGATAGGGCTCGCCTTGTTTGTTTACCTCTTCTCAGGGATCACAGTCCTGTACTGCTTATTGTCCAATGTCAGAAAATAGTTTTCTTCATATATTTTACTCAGTTTTCTAGTTGTTTACAACAGCAAGGTAAGTCTAGACTTTGTTACTCCTTCATGGCCAGAAGCAGAGTTCCAAAAAATAACTTGAGATGGCTACAAAGATATTTCTGTACAACAAGATTTTAGATATATCAATGATAAAGAAATGGAATAACAGGAAATATTGAGGTGTAGGACTATACAGTGAAGTCAGATATAAGGTCAAGACATAAGGTGTGTGTTCTGTGTACTTTCGCTATCCCTATGGTCTCCCATAAATTTGGCTTTGAGCTTCCCAGAAGTCAGAGCAAAGAGAAACATTATCAGTTATAAGGTTTATAGTATCCACGATATTAGATAAATGTGATGCTTGTGAAAGACACAGCTTTTCTTTCTACAAGCATGTGAGAGAGAACAGTTTTCAGGCATTTTTATGAAAGAAAGACTGTGTCATGTGGAGCAGTCTCCCAGACCTGACTTGAATATCACACGGTATCCAGAGAGCTTTTTGGAAAGCCCAGGCGCGGATGTAAAGAATCAGAATCTTAAAAGGTGGCACCTTGAAATCTGTGTTTTCAGACGTCTCGTGTGTGGTTGTGAAGTTAATGCTAGCTTAGAAATGTCAAGTATCCAGAAATAGGAAAATTAAAACCACCAAATCAGTAAATAGTGTTTGGTAAGTTTATTGTGCATATCAGAACAGTTTCTAAACTGGGAGCTTTCAAATTCAAAGACTTATAATTCCAGGAGCATGATGTTACAGGATGGCTTATGAAGTGAAAATGAGAGCATTGTTAACCTTTACAATGACTGCTTATTAAGTGGAGGTTTCCAGATGGCAAGGGTTGGTTAAAAGTGATTCTCTTATACCATTTTTAGGAAGATGACTAGGTTCTTTCATGATTATCAGAGGCATTTATAAGAAGTGGCTCAAGTTAGCAAATTTGCTTGTTTTGCAGAATAAGCTAAATTAAGTTTCACTTATTGTGGCTTAAGTAGTTTTTTCTGCTCAGGGAATTTTCAAGTCCGGTCTCACTTTGCATTTAATTTTTACAGGAACCACTGGTAAGTTGAACTTGTGTTCTCAGCAGCATCTCCACAATAAATAAAATAGCAGATCTTCCGTGACTTTTCCATAATGCACACTTCATTCAGCCTGTGACCAAATCACAGCTCGATAAAGGCAATTCCAAGAATTAGCAAAGCAATAAAGTCCAAGTGTACAGAGTTCTGCTGCTCTACCTGTATTTAGGGATGAAATTCAGAATATTGAGATAATTGAATGGATTGTATAGTTTCTAGACAATTCACTATGCATGTAACCATATCTTCCAGCTACATTCTTGGTATGTTCAAGGTGAATAGCAGAGCTCTAAGTTACGTTCCTGCAATGCAGACATTTGGTTTTGTGAACTAGTGAATCTGTATATTTTTGATAGTCGACCAGCTGTAAGAGGGGCTTGATACCTTGGAAAAACTAAAAAGAGGTTCTTGTTCAAGAAGGCCACCCACTTCTCACTGATAAATAAGTACAGAAATGAGTGGTACAGGCAATGAGTGCTAAGAATTCAGAGGGGAGAGAGAGTCTGTAGACTGAACCAATTAAAAGTTGAGGCTCAAGTTGAGCCTTGCAGGTAAGATTTGAGAGAAAAAGTGGATTGGGAAAAAGTATTCCTTTCTGCAGCCATGGCATGAGCAAAAATTAAAAGAAGAATGTAATTTCGGAAATCTTGACTAGGTGGAATGAAAGGGTTGACCTGTTAGGGAGAAGTGAAGTATAATTAGGAAGATGTTTTTGATCCAGTTCATGAAGTACCTGAAAACCGCAATGTATTTGGGCCCTTTCTAAAGACGGTGGGAAAGATTGCTCTGCCTAGTGTATCAAATTAATTAGAATGGTGTAGAACCTGGGAAAAGCCACCAGCCTCGTGGCAGCAAAGGCCTTCAAAGGCTGGGCTAAGGAGTTATGGTAGAGGAAGAAGATAAGGATGCCTCAGGACAGTGTTCTTTGCAAAAAAATTTGATCGGCTCACTCTGCCTAATGAATTAGGAACATACATCTTCTTAACCTCAAACCCTTCCAACATCTGTCCCCAGTCTAACTTTTCACCTTAATTCTCTACTCTCCCACAGGTAAAGAAGACTATTCGTTTTCCCTGAGATATGATTTGTGCTTTTTCATAACTGTGTATTTCATCTCCTGTTCTTTCTTTCATGCGCTGGCCCTCTCACCCCCATGCTCACTTTTTGGAATCCTTCCTAATTTTAAATGTTTCCAGTTCTATGAAATCTTCCTTGTCTCGTGCAAAATTTATATAACCTTTAGCCCATGTGGATCCCCATAGCCTTTTCTATTTCTTTTATAACATTTATGTTTTGCTTTATATTACTATTTGAAATGTTATCCCCTAATTTCATTCTATATTCTTTGAGCTCAAGAACTTAGTATATCTTGCTTATCCTAATTACTGGAGCACTTAACAAAGGCTTTGTATGTAATACGTGCCTTTTAAAATGCTTTTTAGAACCGGATAAATAGTTGGCGAGGAACTAACTGAATTAAATTTATCATAAAAAGGCATAGTTAAGATATATTCTTATAGTACACCTCTATACTTACCAAGTAATACACTCTGATTATGTGGCTTTAACTTAATAAAGTTAATATTGCTTATAAGATCTTTCAGCAGCATAGTTACTTAGTGCCCCTGTAACTGGTCTAGACCAGATGTCAAGCACGCTTTTTCTGTAAAGAACCACGTAGTAAATCTCCTTGGCTTCATGGACCACGTGGTCTCTATCATATATTCTTTGTTTTATAACAGGCTGTGGCCAGATTTGGTCTGCTGGTTATAGTTGGCTACCTGTGATCAAAGCAATAAACCCACTATTCCAACGTGATAATTGTTTCTTCTTGACCTCTGTTAGCATAAAAGTTTTTTGTTTTTATCATGTTTCACTTTGTTCCTTAGTGATCTGTCTTTCACTGACAGTCTTATCCTGCAAACAATTAGTATCATGAAAATAGACAACCAGGTATGTGCCCCTGATGTGATACAATTGGAAATACACAGCACTTCTTTTGAGGTGTTTCTTAAAAGTGAAGTCTTTATCTTTTAGTTATATTAGTAAGTATATACCTTTATTTTTTTTTTTTAAGATTTTTCCTTTTTCTCCCCAAAGCCCCCGCCCCGGTACATACTTGTGTATTTTTTAGTTGTGGCATGTGGGACACTACCTCAGCATGGTTTGGTGAACGGTGCCATGTCCCTGCCCAGGATCAGAACCTGCGAACCCCTGGGCTGCTGAAGCGGAGTGCACAAACTTAACCACTGGGTCATGGGGCTAGCCCCGATACCTTTATTTTAGAGAAGTGTACTGAAATACAAATGAATTGATTTCCTGGTGGGGGGGGGGGAATGGGGGCACAAAGAGTAGACAAGGGTATAGGTCAGGGTTGGCCAGCTTTTTCTATAAAGGGCCAGACAGTAAGTCTTTCAGGTTTTGTAGGCCATGTAGTCTGTGTCGCCGTTATCAAGTCTACTCTTGTTGCACTGGAGCAGCCATAAACAGTCTATGAATAAAGGAGCATGACTGTGTTCTGAGAAAACTGTACAAAAGCAAGCAGCAGGCAGACTCGACCTGTGGACTCTGCTCCTGGTCTGGGTGCAATGAGATTGGCCATGTATTGGTCATTAGTAAAGCCAGGTGATGGGTACAGTGGGGTTTATTGTGTTATTGTCACTACTGCCATGTATGTTTGAAATATTTCATGGTAAAAAGCTAAGACAGTTTTCTTTTGAAGGTAGGTTAATACAAAGAAAAGACTCATCATTTTATTTATTTAAATTCACTCATAAAGATCATTTCATCTCTTCTGAAACTATTTCTTACACTAGCTTCACTACAGTCTTCAGTGCAACAATATGAAGAAAAAAACACCAAAATCAAGCAGTTGCTTGTGAAAACCAAGAAGGAACTGGCAGATTCAAAGCAAGCAGTATGTCAATTTCTCAGTTTTATATTTTAATACTTACGCATAGTGTATTTATGAATTACTTTTTTTTCATTTAACCGAGATTCTTATTCTGTAGGAAACTGATCACTTAATACTTCAGGCATCTTTAAAGGGCGAGCTTGAGGCAAGCCAGCAGCAAGTAGAAGTCTATAAAGTAAGATTCTTTTCACTTTTTAAGATTTAAAAATAAATTTCCATGTAGAAGTAAGGTACCATTTAGGGATTTTTCTAAATAACCTTATATATATATATATATTCTTTTCCTCTCCTAAATATCCTTCCTCAACATTTTGAGGAAGTAGAGGCAATAACCCAAGTATGGCATATAACTGGGGTGTACCATTTAGCTTAAGCTACTTTTTTTCACGTGTTTGAAAATCCATAATACACTAAGAATAGTATAACAAAGTAAACCTGGCCCCAAATCTACACCTGAACTTTCTGAGTGAAAGTGCAGCCACAGGCATCAGTTTATAAGATGGCTTTATATATTTATGCTGTATTTTTTTTTATATATATATATGTTTTATATTTTTTTATATATAATAAAATTTTATATATAAATGTATTTATATTTTATACATATTTAAATATTTATATATTTACATTGTTTATATATTTTTTATATCTATTATATTTATATGTAATATCTTGAGGTATGTAATTAAACGGGGAACTGTAACATGTAGTCTGGAATTTTTTCCTGATTGGGTTTTTTTATTTTGATTTAAGGAAGACTAAATTTATCAAGAGAATGTTCTTGCGTTGTCTCTGCTCTTTGAATAATAATAGATAAAAAATTTTCTTTAATTATGTTCTTTATATATAGTCATGTTTCAAAACTCAAGTTTATGTTTAAGGAAAGTCTATTTAACCAGTGAAAATCTGATTTACTAGAGCTTAATTGAAAGATTTTGCCCCCAGATTCAACTGTCTGAAATAACATCTGAGAAACACAAAATTCACGAACACCTGAAGACCTCTGCAGACCAGCATCAGCGCACGTTGAGTGCGTACCAGCAGAGAGTGACAGCCCTTCAGGAAGAGTGCCGTGCTGCCAAGGTACGCTCTGCACACCACAGCTCCATGTCATAGATGTTAGTACCAGCTAGCAAGCAGTTTCCTTGAGGGCTATGGTCTCGCTTTTTAGTGTGTGTTGTTCTTTAAGAGCACTTATTAGGTGAATACCTGGGTCAGCTCATCTGACCCCAACCCCGTCCCAGCCCTGTCACCTTTTTTTGCTAAAAGGAATGACATGGGTACACGTTGTTTCCATTTCAACCTTGTTTTGCTGTTTCTGTATGTGAGAAACATTTTTTAAAATTTTTTCTTAGAAAAGCGTTGTAGTTCTTTCTGAGGGCTAAGTGATTATAAAATAATATTCTAGTAGAATAGCTGTGAGGGCTGCTTTCTTATCTTCAACACACACACAGACACAGTGCAGTAGCCTTGTTAGACCTGCCACTCATCTAAGCCATCTTGGGAGAAGGGTCATGGGAGTTTATGGATCACTTCAGGAAAGTGGAAGACCTAGAATTTAACTTCTCCCACTCTCTTTTAAAAACTGAAGTTCAAGTAGCTTGATTTCTTTGAATTAATTTTTCTTGTATTTATTAAAAGAGGAAATATCATACATGAAAATCTTTGTAAAGTCCCAAAGGCAAATAGTGCCATTATAAAATTTATGAGTGGTAAATTAGTCTACCAGGGAAGAAAACATGGTAGAAACACATCTCTTGTCAGACAAACTGCTGTCATTCAAGGGCTTTAGGAAAGTGTGGGGCCAACAGAAGCGCACTTTTTAGGGAAAGGTAAACAGGGCTAAACAGCGTCAGCCGTTTTACTCATTTTCAGAAACAGGTTTTCATCTTAATATATTCATCTTTGAAAGAAAACAGGAAGATCATGTTACAATAGAAAAATTTTTCTCTTTCTTTTAAATGTTATAGGCAGAACAAGCTGCTATAACCTCTGAATTTGAAAGCTACAGAGTCCGAGTTCATAATGTTCTAAAACAACAGAAAAATAAATCTGTGTCTCAGGCTGAAACCGAGGGAGCTAAACAAGAAAGGTAAAGTCTAAAGTAAAAGATACGTGCAGGGTTTTTCCCCCAGGACAGGTTATCTACCAAGTAGGTTGAAAATCCTGCTTTGATTACTTTTGACTGTGGAATTTTACATGTAATTACCAATGAGAATAGAGTTTCTTGGCTTCACTGTGTCTCCAGACAGCAACAGGAAAACATCACTACGAAAGACACTCTTACAAACAAACGTGTAACGTGAACAATGAAACAAGGATATAGACATTTAGAAATAGACTAAAAGTGATTCCTTGATGTACTTTGTTTTTATGTGCTGTCAGGTAGGCTCCCACTCCTGGCGACCCTATGCATGAGGGAGGTCTGCAATGTCCTGTCCTCAGCAGCCCCACTCGAATCCTGTGGACTCGGGCCTACGGCTTCCCGTGTGGGGTCAGCCCGTCTCCTATTCGGTCCTCCTCTTCTCCTGCTGCCTCTACTGTTCCCAGCGTTACTGTCTTTTCCAGAGAGTCCTGCTTTCTCATGATGTGCCCAACGTAGGACGGCCGCAGTTTTATCATCTGTGCCTCCAGCGACAGCTCAGGCCTAGTTTGCTCTGGGACCCACGGGTCGCCTTTCTGGCAGTCCAGGGTGTCCGCAGAGCTCTCCTCCAACACCATATTTCCAATGAACCCATTTTTTCCTGCAGCCCTCTTCACTGTCCGGCTTTCACATGCGTACACAGTCGTCGGGAGCACGAGGGTGTGGACAACCTTGGCCTTGGTGTCTGATGACACTTCCTCACACCTGGTGATCCTCCCTAATTCTTCCATTGCTGCCCTTCCGCGTCCCAGCCTCCCCTTGGTTCCATGACTGCAGCCTCCATTTAAACCGATGACTGAACCAAGGCAGACAGATTCTTTAACAATTTCAGTGTCTCCACTGTCTACGTTAAAGTTGTGCACTTCTTCCGCAGTGGGATTTCTGTCTTCCTGACGTTCAAATGCAGTCAGTCCTGCTTTGGCACTTTCTTCTTTCACTTTCGTCAGAAGTTGTTTCAAGCCACTGCTGCTTTCTGCCAGTAAGACGGTGTCACCTGCGGACCTTAGATGGTTGGTATTTCCTCCACCAGTTTTCACTCCTCCTCCGTCTGAGCCCAGCCCAGTTCTTCGTTTGCTCGGTTCTGCGTACAGATTAAACAGATAGGGAGATAAAGTGCACGCTGCCTGACACCTTGGCCTAAGGGAAAGCATCCCGTCTCTCCATATTCTGTCCTGGTGTGGCTTCTTGCCCACAGCACAGCTCACACATCAGACAGTCAAGTGCCGAGCACGCCCATTTCTCTCAGAGCAGCCCGCAGCTTCCCATGATCCACGCAGGCAAAGGCTTTGCTGTCGTTGATAAACACAGACTAACCTTCTGGAATTCGCGGGAGCACTCGGTAGCCAGCAGATAGTCACAGTTGGATCTCGTGTGCCTCTCCCTTTTCGAAATCCAGCTTGGCCGTCGGGCGTTTCTTGGTCCACATGAGGTACAGGCCTTCGCTGCAGCTCCGGGAGCATCACTCACTTGCACGGGACATCAGAGTGATGGTCCTGTAGGCACTGCCCTCCTTGGCAGTGCATTTCTTGGGGATTGGCCTGTACATTGAGCGTTTCCAGTCTGCAGGCCATTGTTTCGTTGACACATTCTTGTCAGGATTTTGACAGATTCAGTCTCTGTGGCTTGAAGTAACGCTATCAATATCCCGTCTAGGCCTGGTGACGTATTTCTTCCCAGCATTTCCAGGGCAGCTTTCCCTTCACTTTCTAGAATTACGGGTTCTTTGTCATAGGAGTCTTCTTCAAAGATATACTTATTCACCATTAATTAAGCTAAACTGAAGTTGCTTAAAAGCATTTTACTTATTTCAAAAAGTTTTAAATTAACTACTAACTTTTGGTTTAGAATTTAAATTTTTTTCTTAAAATTTGTCAATTACTTCATCAATAGTATATTGTTTAATGCTTCTTTAAAACTAGTGTACAGATCACTTTTGTAAATTATTCAAAAATATACTAGGCGTAAGAGAGCATTCATACAGCATGCAGGTTTTGTTTTCATAATTAGAGGTTCAGTGTTCAAAGCAATTTACGTCTTGCTCTTAGTGTTCTAACTAGGACTGAATATCCTGCAATGTCTGTATGTTTATGCTTGTGTTACTGTTTGGTTAAAGTATCTGTTAAATATAGAAACTGTAGGCTGAAAAATGATGAGATATTTTCTCTATCAATAACTCACCTTAAAGCTGAAGTTGAATATTGACACCCTTAATATAAAACTGTCACCATTTGCAAGAGTCATTTTTGATCATGCCAGAATTTTGGGTTCAGATTATTTTAATGTAAGTGTTTTATGTTCCTTCTACTTTCTTATACATTAAATACTTGTTTAAAAAGAAGCTAATAATGTATTATATTAGTTGTGGCAGAATTATGGGTTTTAACTGTTTTTCTCTAAGGACTGACTTTCACTATTACTTGGTATAATGTATCATTCTTATAATGGTTATCTTAGAACTGTGTGTTTTGTTTTGTTTTTACTAATGGCATAGTCCTTTAACATAACATAGACAATTTTGATGCCATTTAATCTGCTGCATTTGAATATGAAATTTATAAATTCAGAGATGTTTTTGTACATGTATGGTGCCTAAGATGTAAAATCTGACTATAATGTCTTCTGTATTTTATTTAATCCTAGTTTCTGAATTCTTCCAGTTACTCTATTTTCTTTAGAATCATCCATAATAATAGCAAGAGTATGACATTGAGAGATTAAATGATAAAAGTAAAATTTTATTTGAAACCACAAAATCTGATTTACCTCTTTGAAAAATTTTTTTAAAACTGTTCATTTCTGTTTTAGAGAACACCTGGAAATGCTGATTGACCAACTAAAAATCAAATTACAGGATACCCAAAATAACTTACAGATGAGTGTATCTGAACTTCAAACATTGCAGTCTGAACATGATGCTCTGCTAGAAAGACACAATAAGATGCTGCAGGAAACTGTGTCCAAAGAGGCGGAACTCCGGGAAAAGTAAGGTTGCTGGCAGCGCTAACAGTATTTGTACCAGGCAGCAAAGAATTGCTTTGTTGGAATTCCTCAGGAGAGCTTCTTGGGATAAATACAAATTGAAAATAAGAAATAGATATTTCTAAAGGCTTGGTAACTTTGCTTTTTCTACCTCGACGCTCCTCGTTTTGGTTGTTTTTATACTTAGGTTCTTTAAGAACAATTAATTTTGTCTGCTCATCCAGGATTCTGTCTCTCCTGTGGCCTTCATAGCCAGGATGTTTCTTTAAAAAAACACTACTTTCCAACATGTGTCACACTCCAAGCATTATTCTTTCTCTCTAAAGGAAAACATTCAAACACATGCTGACTGAAAACGAATATGCAGCTTACCTGTGCAGCTCTGTCTTCAATTTGGCATATCCTTACACTCTTGTTAATCGCACCAGGAGTACTGGCAGAATAAATAGATTTTGTGAACAATGAACTTTGAATTCCTGTGATAAAGAAATGGAGTGGTAATAATAGTTGTATCTTAGACTGAGGAAAAGAATTCTTCGTTGATCATCTTTCATCAAGGATGTTGGGATACTTTACATATCTCAAGTATGCTTATAATACCTGCCTAATCTTATGCTAATCTTAAAAGTGAATGCACTTTGCTTGGTTTTTTTAATCTTTTATCACTGTGATTTATGTATGTTGATCATGTAAATCACAAGTTTCAGGGGCCGGCCGAGTGGCATAATGGTTAAGTTTGCTTACTCCTCTTCAACGGCCTGGGGTGCACAGGCCCAGATCCCAGGTGTGGACTACACCGTGCTTATCAAGCCCTGCTATGGCAGACGTCCCATATATAAAGTAGAGGAAGATGAGCACAGATGTTAGCTCAGGGCCAGTCTTCCTCAGAAAAAAAAAGTTTTTCAGGGAAGGTCTGCCAATTTTCTAACTACCTATCACCAGGGTTTACCATAAGATTAGCTTATATATAGTGATGCTTACTTGCTATTTACATCAGAAATTTTCAACATTTATTCTTTACTCTGAAAAAGTTCTTGCTAACACAAATGCGGTGCAAATGATGCCTCTGGAGTCATTGAGTAATTCAGTCAATGTTTTTTGAGCTTCTGCTCTGTGCTGATCACTCTTCTAAGTGCTGGAAACTGTTCACAGCATTTTAGATATTTTTAGGGGTCTCCCTCCCTCTTTCAGAAATATTAAAAACTAGGTATTGTTACTTTCTGTGCCCTAGTATGAAGAAATAGCCTTTTCTTTATATATTCTCTTCTTTTTCAAATATCTTAATATTCATACTTTCTCTGTATGAGATTGTAAAAATAGCTCCAAAGGAATGACTAGGCTGACTAGCCAATATCTACATTGCCAGAGGACCCAGCCAATGTAAACACCCCAGTATCAGCTGGGAGAGAAGGGTAAACTTCTGTTATCACAGTTGTTCCCGTTCAAGCTTCTCGCTCTCAAGTAGGTAAAGTCAGAAGTGTCATCGATACCTCCTGAAAACTGGAAGCCTTACCCTAGCTCTAAAATGTAGCTTTTGTCTTCCTTAGAACATTGTGACTGCTGACGGTTCTTCCTTGACTTTCTTGGTAGATGTTGTTTGGACAGAACGCTTGTAGAAAAATACAGATTTGTAGGGTAGCACATACACTAGCATTCTCTAAACTCACAGTATGAACTTGGAAGTTAAGATGCCTCTTCTGAAACGTGTGGTGTTTTTATTGTATGTCTCCCTTTAGCCACTAAATCTTGTTTTAAAACCTTCTGTGGTGTGCATATGTGTAGCAACATAGAAAAAAGATCTTGGAAAGCTACATGCTAAACCGTTAACGTTTGCCCCTGGAATTGAGATTTTAAACTGCAGAGGATGGGTGTGATAAAAGAGAGCTCTGGTTTTTTTCTGTGATTGGTTTCACATTGTTTGAATTTTTATGAGAGTGTATTTGTGGATCCCTTTCATAAAAAGAAAATGTATTTTTTTTACTAAAGCCCAGCATATAAAACATCAACACTACAAGTGAACCATTAAAAGTAGTGGTTCCCAAATTGTAGGTCTCCTGGCTAGTTTCGAGCTGACTACATAAAAATCAATGGAAAACTGCTGAAAGTAGGCAATTCTGAGGCCCACCTTTGGAAATTCTGACTCAGTGGCTCTAGGATGAGAACTAGATGTCTACATTTTTAACAAGATGGCCCAGTGATTCTGATGTGCAGCAGGATTCAGAAATAGCTATAATAAACCAGGTCTTTCTGTTTCCAAATTTCTTGTTAATTGGCTCAAAAAACTTTTCTTTAAGGCTTTCTTTATGAATCTAAAGAAAGTGTTCTCTTTCATGTGTTCAGGGTAATAGAGAAAAGATGAATTAATCTCATATGAGCTACTACGTAAGATAACCTGAAGAAGAGGACTAAAGTATAATTATTTTATGCTCTAAATATAGCCCTATTTTCTTTTTTTTTTTCTTTCTGCTTTTTCTCCCCAAATCTCCTCAGGACATAGTTATATATTTTTAGTTGTGGGTCCTTCTAATTGTGGCACGTGGGATACCACCTCATTGTGGCCTGACGAGTGGTGTCATGTCCACACCCAGAATCCGAACCAGCAAAACCCTGGGCCGCCGCAGCAGAGCGCATGAACTTAACCACTCGGCCACGGGGCCAGCCCCCAGCCCTATTTTCTAATAAACTATGAAAGAAGTTCCTCATTCGAACTATGAAACACAGAAAACGCTTTGAACTAGATGACAGCCAGTGTCATTTTTCCCCAAGTTGTTACACAACTAGTACCATTATAGATGCATAGGGAGAAGTTAATTCATACATTTAGTAGATGTCTCAGGGCTAAGTCTTGCAGAACCCCGATGAGAAAGTCTGCGTTACCATCTAAAATTGAAAGATCTCATACGAAGTAAGTTCCTCTCACTCTTCAGGTTGTGTTCAATACAATCAGAGAATATGATGATGAAGTCTGAACATGCACAGACTGTGAGTCAACTGACGTCTCAAAATGAGGTCCTTCGCAGCGGCTTCCGAGATCAAGTGCGACATTTGCAGGAAGAGCACAGAAAGACAGTGGAAACTTTGCAGCAGCAGCTCTCCAAGGTGGAAGCTCAGCTTTTCCAGCTTAAGAGTGAATCAGCCACAAGAAGTATGTATGTATGCATGGAAACATTAGTTGTTCACATTGTCATGTGTTTGTCACTTAAATACATTCTTCACAAATTCATAAGAAAATAGAAAATTTACTAGGTGACACCAGTGTCAATTCTGTGATTAATGAATTTTGGATTTGCTTACTGAGAAGATATTTGAACTATCTGAACCCTTGATTATATTTACAGCAGCCTATATAACCACTTAGAATACTGATTTTCATGTATTTGTTACCCTCTATGTAGTGAATATTTCCTTTTCTCTGACTCAGACATTCTCTGTCCATCTCATGACATGCATCCAAATTTCAGTATTCAGTGAATTTCTTTGGTATTCTCCACTGTTAGTTATCAAATATATCTATTTTTTAAGTAGAAACATGAGAGAGAGATGCTTAAAAACACTCAGGCAGCACTGAACTTTTAAGATTGCTTGGCCACTATAACTTCTTCCCTTTCAGATTTCTAATTAATTGGAGTTTTAGTGCAACCACACCCAATATCTTCCATTCTGCTTCCTGGGAGAAGTGGGGACGTCAGCCAGGATAAGGCGGCTACATTTTACTGTTAATATCAACTTAATACAGTCATGCGTTGCTTGACGACGGGGATATATTCTGAGAAATGCGTTGTTAGGTGATTTTTGTTGTGCGAACGTCATAGAGTCCTGAAGGGGAACAAAATTTGCAACCCTAAAATGTATCTCTCTAACATAAGGATTATTTTAGGCTGATCGTTTTTAAGAAACAAAAGGCTCAGGAAGTTTTTCTTGTTACCTCCCCCTTAACTGCCTAAAAGAATCCAGTTAAAAAGCCTGTCTCAGGAAGCAAGCTGTCACCTTAGCATAACATGAACTGGGTGGTAGACAGGGAGGAACCTAGAAAAGCCTGTTTCTTGGGCTCCCTCTGTGTTGTTCTGTTTCTCTGTGGGCAAACAAACACTAGTTTTCAAACATTTGCTCCTTTTCACCTACTGTAAATTGCCTTCCTTCCCTTTGGAGTCCCTGACTCTCCCTACCCTCAACGTCTTCTTTTGTCTTTAGCTAAAGATGATATGTAAGGTGAGGGCTTTGGCCATTTTGGTGAGTTGCTTGGTTTTCCTGGGTTTGTCCCATGTATACGTGCTATTAAACTCTTTATTTTCCTGTTAATCCACCTCATGTCAATTTAATTCTTATACCACCCAGAAGAATCTAGAAGGGTAGAGGAAAATTTCCTCCTCCCCTATTACACAAGTCTTACACAAGTAAGTACATCTTACACAAGTGTACATGGTAGAGCCTGTTACACACCTAGGCTGTATGGTACCAATCTTATGGGACCACTGTCATGTATGTAGTTCATCTTTGACTGAAATGTCATTATGCAGTGCATGACTGTACTGTTTCTCGTGGAAAATGTTGTCATCAGGGCATTGGCAGCTATGGGGCATTTGTAAGGGTCAGAAACCAGCTTCAAGAAAATTCAGCATGTGCCAAGAGTCATCAGAGGAAGTAACCAATCAGAGAAACACTGGTTGCACAAGGGATTGTAACCTAGGAATCAGCAGTGGAATAAGCAGTTAGCAAAACATCAGAAACCCAGGAAAATGCTTCAACAAAGGCAGCCCGAGGGCTAATGTTTGAAAGAAAAGAGGAGGCAACTTCATGGAATGGAAAATAAATGAAGTTTGAAGTTAAAAGATTTGAGTTAGAATTCTGGTCCCTAACCCAGCTGTAAGACCTTGGGCAAAGTTATTTAACTTCTCTGACCTTCAGATTTCTTGAGATTAATAAAGTAATGTGTTTGAAAGTATCTTATAAATCTTACAGTTCTATGCAAGTGTTTATAATCAGCAAGCAAGAAAGACTTGCGGAGGAATTATAGTAGATAAGTTCCCTGCCCTGGATTCTAGGCTCTTCTTGCCTGAACACTGAAGACATGAGCAGGCAGCAACAGGAACCAGCAGAGCGAAGACCTAAGGGCAGTGACCAACAAGGACGTCTGCCGAGCAGACTGCAGCAGGAGTGTTGTGCCCGAGAGGAGGCAGCTATCTGAAATACCTAATCCTCAAAAATAGCTAGAATCTAGTCTTAGAGTTTTACCAATATTTAGCAACAGTATAACCCTCTATATTGTTCTAATAATTTAATCTTGCGAGTAGCAATTAGTTTATAGAAATGACTTAAGTGATTAAAAGTTCAATAGCTAAATTTTTAGGGCTCTTTAGAAATTCTTTCTTTATACACCTTTTACTGGTCATTTAGTTATTCAAATTCCCTACCATATTATTTGACATCCCTAGAATCATTTTAATTTTATTGTGTATCTCTGTTAATGCTGAATCCATGTTTTGAACAATCTCATACTTAATCTTTTAAAAAAAAAATTTATAGGCCCAGCCTCTTCCCACCAACCTTTGAAGAATCTGCGAGAAAGGAGGAACACAGACCTTCCCCTTTTGGATATGCATACTGTCACCCGGGAGGATGGTGAAGGGATGGAAACAACGGACACTGAGTCTGTGTCTTCCGCCAGCACTCACACACAGTCTTTAGACCAGCTTCTTAATTCTCCTGAAACTAAACTTGGTATGATTCTCTGTTTAAATATGTTTTTCTTATTTAATTCTGCTGTTTTGTCTGTTAATATTACTCTTATTTATAAATGCTTTTTTGAGCTATTCTAATAAAATTTCTTTCCGTCTTCCATCCCTTGTTTCAAATGGAAAATCTTTCCTACAGAACGGAACAATTTTTTTTTAATTAAAACACTAGTCCTCCCCTAAGCTTGAGCCAGAAGTAAATGGTTGGAAGTTCTATAGTGGTATTAGAAAGTAGGATAAACTATCCTCTCACTCTTCTAAGAAACTGATAATTTTAGTTTATTCCTCTTGATGAAATAGTAGTGCTAAATTTGCCTTATTAAATTTAGAGAAGTTTTGATATGTTTTATTCTACCTATAATGAATGTTAATGTTCATAAGTCAAGGGGAATCCCTTTGTCATCTTTCTGAAGTCTCGGGATCTGGAGAGAGGACTGTTCGTGTGTAGTCATGATTGTGGTGTGGGTAGAAACTGCAGTCCCGGTTCCTTCAGGCGAAGTTAATAGTGATGAGATGGAGGCATCATGATGGACTGACAGCAGACTCCAGAAACACACTTGGCTTTGTGGTTTCTGCCAGAATTACTTGTTGACTTTGAGCCTGTTCCCTCATTTGTAAAATGTGAATAATATGACCTACCCACCTTACATAAAACTCTTATGAGAGTCTTATGATATAAGTGATCAGTAAATGTTAATTCTTCCCTTGTTTATAAGTAAAATGATGTATGCTCTTGGGACATGAATGGATAGAGGAAGATAAGTAATGAAACTAGTAAAATGGTCTATAAATGCAGGCCTAACAAATTCCAGAACCAGAGCTCATAGATCTCGTATTCAGTTAGATTGTAATTGAGACAGATTCTGTCTTATTTGTGTTACATTCAACATGTAACCTTTTACTTGAGAAGAGAATGGACCTGTATAATGTTGCAGAGTGAAATATCTATACTTAGACACTTTTCTTATTTACAATCTTCATCCGTAAACTCTGATTTTGAAAATTAATTATTGGAACAACATCTTGCAGAGCCTCCTTTATGGCATGCTGAATTTACCAAAGAAGAATTGGTTCAGAAGCTCAGTTCCACTACAAAAAGTGCCGATCACTTAAATGGACTGCTTCGGGAAACAGAAGCAACCAATGCAATCCTCATGGAGCAAATTAAGGTAAGGTCAAAAAACTGCCACCAGGAAAATACCCGGCACCAATTCGATTTTGTTGATCCTCTACACAACACACACACACCCTCCAAAGGTTTTTTATTGTTGTTTGTAATGGGTTTTTTTTTAACATTTTATTTATTTATTTTTCCTCCTTCTCCCCAAATCCCCCCAGCACGTAGTTGTATATTTTTAGTTGTGGGTCCTTCTAGTTATGGCATATGGGACACCGCCTCAGGGTGGCCTGATGAGTGCTGCCATGTCCATGCCCAGGATCCAAACTGGTAAAACTCTGGGCCGCCAAAGCAGAGGGCGTGAGCTTAACCACTTGGCCATGGGGCCAGCCCTGCCCCCTAAGTTTAAAAATTCACACATCAGGCACATCCATAACATTTTGATTTTTTGCGATATAACGTTTCTGAAATTGAGAAATATTAATTGCTTTTATGTGTTGTGTGAAGACTGTTTTCATTCCTACTTTTTCTAAGAAACTATAATAGACTTAGAAATTAGACTGACGTTCACAAGTCATTGTTCTACACATGCTTAAATAAAACTTAAATAAATATGGATCCTTAAATTCTAAAGATAAACCATGGGACACTTCTAATTCAAATCATTCAGCTGATATTTATGGCACTAACCCACTTATCACAGATTGTAGGTGGAGATGGCAAAGTGTCACAGGAAGTTTTCCCTATTCAAATTCCACACTAGAAACTTGTAGGAAAAAGGCAGATTGTAGAGCAGTTGAGGATTGTACAAGTGAGATATTTCCACTCTGGCTTGCTGATGAGTGACCTCTCTAAACGTAGTCATACTACATACTGAGCAGTCCTCGTGAGCCCGGCCCAGGGCTCCATGTGTATTACCGTGATTAACCCTCGTCCCTGGGGGAGAGAACAATTGAAACTGATAAATGGTGGAGCAGAATCCAAGTTCCTGTCTCTCTGAAAAGCACCTGCTTCTACCCTATGCCATGCCCCCCCAGGTAGATTGTCCTACTTCTGTGCAGGCCACCACCTGTCCTTGTCAGATTAATTTTTTAATGCTGAGTTATCCCATTATTTACAGTAAATTGTGTATATCATGACATCCCACCTCTAAATATTTTAGTAAACATCTCTATAAAATAACATTTTCCCTCATAGTCAAAATATTATCACATCTAACAAATCATCAATTAGCCCAATAAACCTAAGTGACTACTCAAATGTTGTATTTCCGTAAGCTTACATTCTCACATGATTTCTTAGACCTCATCATCGCTTTTTTAAATGACTGCTAACTTTCCTGGACTAACCTAAAATGATAAAATATGACAATGTTTTTTTTTTTTGTTTCAACCCAGAAACCTTCCTCAAAGACTAACATTCTGCCATCTTTTTCATGTCATCTGGTCCCCATTTTCTGGTAGTATTTTAGATTGTCTTACATTCCCGAATTTTCACTCTCTCCTGGACTCGACTTTTCTTTTGGTTACGTCCTGTTCATCATGTAAACATAATTCCACCGGACATGTCAACAGCCTAGGGGTCTAGGCACAAGGCAGGGAGGAGATCAGTGGTGGATGCTGAAGTTTCCTTCAGCCCGTGCTTTCAAACGCTAGCTCACCCTCCTCACAGCGTGTCTGTATCCCAGAGCCCTGAGCCCACTGCTTCACTTTCTGTAGAGAGTAGAAGGTGGAGGGAGCATCATGCTGTCAACCTTTGTAGCCTTTCATCAGTCCTCATTTTCAGCCCCAGTTTCCGTGATACTCTGTCCTTCCGAGGCTGGGGCTTCTTGCTGCTTCTGTGGGTGCGTCATTGTCTTCTCTTGTCAGTGGTCCTTGGGAAGATGCTGGATGCGTCACTTCTACTTCATCTGCTTCCTGACTTCTAGGGGTTTCTTGCTGTTTTCATCTACTTTTTTCTCCTTTCCTAGTCTCTCCTTTATTGTCATTTTTGGGGCATTTCAGGAATGAGAGGAGAAAAATGCAAGTGTTAAGTCTGCCAGGTTTAACCAGAAGCTCCTACAACCCATTTTCAACTCATTTCTCTTACACCAGCTTCTCAAAAGTGAAATAAGAAGATTGGAAAGAAATCAGGAACGAGAGAAGTCTGTAGCTAACCTGGAGTACTTGAAGAATGTCCTGCTACAGTTCATTTTCCTGAAACCAGGGAGTGAGAGAGAGCGGCTGCTTCCTGTTATAGACAGAATGTTGCAGCTCAGTCCTGAAGAAAAGGGGAAACTTGCTGCGATTGCTCAAGGTGGGTGAAGGAAAGTCTTACAGCTTTAGTTGTATAGCTTACATTAAATGTTGACCTCGTGGCTGAGAGTTTGTCTTTGTGTGTGTTTACAATCTTTTTTATGACACTATGACTTTAAATTGTAACTTTAAAATTTTGTTCATTTGGAAGATTTCTATCATAATGTGTAACTCGTGACTAGATTTGAAAAGCTGACTTTTTAACATTCTGAGGCAACTACAGTACATTTATATAATTTTAACATGCAGCAAAATACAATACAATGTTGAGTTTGATCTTCCAGTTCTTTGAAAATTGGATTTGTAATCCTAGCGTTGAATTCTGTCAAAGAGTGTGGGGTTTTTTTATATCATACTTTTTTAACATGTGTTGGCTTGTTCTCTCCTACTTTCCCCCTTTGCACCTCTTCCAACCCAAATAGTCTAGAGACAACAGAGTCATATGGCTTAATGCTTGGTCCAGCTCATATCCAGCAGTCTATTTTTCCAGACATCCGCAGCTATAAAGCTGTCCTATATTTGGAGCTTAGATTTTCATGTCAAATAGGTTTAATGCTGTGATTTCATAAACTCCTTTAAGTGATTCACATACAGCTGCTGTAGTTACCTGATTCAAACTGCATCTTAAGGATCATGGTTTCATTTTTGTTTTAGTTTTAAAACATTTTTAAGCATACAGAGAGAATACTGTAATGTCCCTTGTAGCTGTCACCCATCTAACAATTTTTCAACTCATAGTCTTTTTTTGGCAGGGGTAGAGATTTTAAAGCAAATTGCATGCATCATATGATTTCCACAGTAAATAATTCAGTATGTATTGGACTCCTCTTTCATCCACATCCAGCTCATGTTCGTTGTTCCTGGGTTATCACAAATGTCTTTTTACAGTATCCCAGATAGGACTCACACATTGCATTTGGTTTATGTTCCTTAAGCTTTGTTTTATTTTTGTTGTCTATAGCAATTCCATGTTCCTTTTTGTAATATGTCATTTATTAGTTAAAGAAACTGGTTGTTTGTACTATAGAAGTTATATTCTGGATCTGGCACTTCGACAACGTTTAACTTGTTCTAATATTGCCTATAAATAGGAAGTTAGATCTCTGATTAGATCCAGGTGCAATCGGGTGGGATGGGAGACAAAAATACCTTATAGGTAGTATTGTGTACTTTCTAAGACATCATAAGAATGTCTAGTTGTCTCACTTGTGATTAATTTACCTCATCATGTTGGTGTTCTTTAACATGATGCTCTATCCCCAATACTAACTAAACTGATAGATCTAGAGAGTGGTCCTCAAAGTTGAGGGGGTATCAGAATTATCTAGCGCAATTATTGAAACTCAAATTGCCAGACCCCACCCCAGTTCTGATTCAGTAGATTTAGGGTAGGACCCAAGAGTTTGCATTTTTAACAAGTTCCCAAGTGATGCTAATGCTATGGGGACCTGGTCTGGTGACCATACCTTGAGAACACCTGATCTAGAGAATTGATATGATTCACATTTAATTCTTTTTTTTTGCAGAAATACTTCATAAGTAGTGCTGATAGTTTCTTTGAACTAACACTACATCTTCCCAGTGATGATGGAGAAATGTTCTTGACACAGATAGTAATCTCAGTTCTGCTAATTGTAGGGTACATTACCTTAGCCACAATAACATTTTTGTCACAAGATCAAAAATAATACATTATGTACATTTTTAGTAATATAGTTATGCTAAATTGTAAACTTTTATATATTACTTTTTATTTGTTCTACTAAAGGTAAAACTATTTTTTTTATTATAAAATTAACCAAGACTTTATGGGTTTCGTTTTTCTTTTTTTCCTTTTTTATTGTGGTAACATTGGTTTATAACATTATATAAATTTCAGGTGTACATAGTTATTTATTTTGATTTCTGTGTAGATTACATTATGTTCACCACCCAAAGACTAATTACACTCCATTGCCACACACATGTGCCTAATCACACCTTTCCTCCTCCTCCTCTTTCCCCCTCTTCCCCTTGGGTAACTACCAATGCAATCTCTGTTTCTCTGTAATTGTCGTTGTTTTATCTTCTACCTGTGAGTGAGATCATATGGTACTTGACTTTCTCCCTCTAACTTATTTCACTTAGCATAATACTCTCAAGGTCCATCCATTTTGTCACAAATGGCTGGATTTCTTCATTTCTTAGGGCTGAGTAGTAGTCCATTGTGTATATATATCACATCTTTATCCATTTGTCCTTTGAACCTAGGTTGCTTCCAAGTCTTGACTATTGTGAATAATGCTGCAGTGAACATAGGGGTGCATGTATCTTTACACATTCGTGTTTTCATGTTCGTTGGATAAACACCAAGCAGTGGAATAGCTGGATCATATGGTAGATCTATTCTTAATTTTTTGAGGAATCTCCATACTGTTTTCCATAGTGGCTGCAGCAGTTTGCACTCTCACCAGCAGTATGTGAGGGTTCCCTCCTCTCCACAGCCTCTCCAACACTTGTTGTTTCCTGTCTTGTTAATTATGGCTCTTCTGACAGAAGTGAGGTGATATCTCATTGTAGTTTTGATTTGCGTTTCTCTGATAATTACTGATGTTGAACATCTTTTGATGTGCCTGTTGGTTGTCTGTGGCCAACAGAAAAGGATGATTAGGCACATGTGTGTGGTGATGGATTCTAGTCTTTGGGTAGTGAACATGATGTAATCTACACAGAAATCTTCTTGGGAGAAATCTCTGTTCAGGTCTTTTGCCCACTTTTCAATTGGGTTGTTAGTTTTTTTGTTGTTGAGATATATGAGTTCTTTGTATATTTTGGGTATTAACCCCTTATCAGATACATGGTTTGCAAATATCTTCTGCCAACTTTTAGGTTGTCTTTTCATCTTACTCATGGTTTCCTTTGCTGTGCAGAAGCTTTTTAGTTTGATGTAGTCCCATTTTTTAAATTTTTTCTCTTGCCTAGTCACACATGGTGCTTGAAAATATGCTGCTAAGACCAATGTTGAAGAGCATACTGCCTATGTTTTCTTCTAGAAGTTTAATGGTTTAAGGCCTTACATTCAAGTCTTTAATGCATTTTGAGTTAATTTGTGTGTATGGAGTGAGATAATGGTCTACTTTCACTCTTTGGCACGTGGCTGACCAGTTTTCCCAACACCATTTATTAAAGAGACTTTCCTTTCTCCATTGTATGTTCTTGGCTCCCTTGTTGAAAATTAACTATCCATAGAAGTGCTGGTTTATTTCTGGGCTCTCAATTCTATTCCATTGATCTGTGTGTCTGTGTCTGTGCCAGTACCATGCCGTTTTGGTTACTATAGCTTTGTAGTATATTTTGAAATCAGGGAGTGTGAAACCTCCAGCTTTGTTCTTTTTTCTCAGGATTCCTTTGGAAATTTGAGGTCTTTTGTTGTTCCATATAAATTTTAGGATTCTTTCTTGTATTTCTGTGGAAAATGTTGCAACTTTGATAGAGATTGTATTGAATATTTAGATTGCTTTAGGAAGTATGGACATTTTAACTATGTTAATTCTTCCAGTCCAAGAGCACAGAATATCTTTCCATTTGTTTCTTTCAACAATGTTTTATCATTTTTGGTATACAGATCTTTCACCTCTCTGGTTAAATTTATTTCTAGGTATTTTATTATTTTTGTTGCAATTATAAATGAGATTGTATTCTTAATTTCTCTTTCTGCTACTTCATTGTTAGTGTATAGAAACGCAACTGATTTTTGTATGTTGATTTTGTATCCTGTAACTTGACCATATTCATTTGTTATTTCTAAAAGTTTTTGGGTGATTATTTTGGGTTTTCTATCTGTAAAATCATGTCATCTGCAAGTAGTGACAGTTTCACTTCTTCCTTTCCAATTTGGATCCCTTTTGTTTCTTTTTCTTGCCTGATTGCTCCGGCTTGGACTTCCAATACTATGTTAAATAAGTGTAGTGAAAGTGGGCATCCTTGTCTGGTTCCTGTTCTTAGAGGGATAGCTTTTTTTTCTGCATTGAGAATGATATTAGCTGTGGGTTAGTCATATATGGCCTTTATTATGTGGAAGTATTTTCCTTCTGTACCCACTTTATTCCAAGTTTTTATCATGAATGGATTTTGGATCTTGTCAGATGCTTTCTCTGCATCTGTTGAGATGATCATGTGATTTTTGTTTGTCATTTTGTTAATGTGATGTATCACATTGATTTGTGGATGTTGAACCATCCCTGCATCCCTGCAATAAGTCCCACTTGATCATGGTGTATGATCTTTTTAATATATTGTTGTATTCGATTGGTAGTATTTTGTTGAGGATTTTTACATCAGTGTTCATCAGTGATATTGTCTTGTAATTTTCTTTTTTCGTGTTGTCTTGTCTGGTTTTGGTATCAGGGTAATGTTGGCTTCATAGAATGAGTTAGGAAGCTTCCCCTTCTCTTCAATTTTTTGGAAGAGTTTGAGAAGGTAGAAGGAAGAGTTTGGTAGAATTCACCAGGGAAGCCATCTGGTCCTGGACTTTTATTTTTGGATAAGTTTTTGATTACTGTTTCGATCTCCTTACTGGTGATTGAACTATTCAGATTCTCCATTTCTTCTTGATTCAGTTTTAGAATGTTGAATGGTTCAAGGAATTTATCCATTTCTTCTAGATTATCCAATTTGTTGGCTTATAGCTTTTCATAGTATTCTGTTGTAATCTTTTGTATTTCTGAGGTGTCTGTTGTAATTTCTCCACTTTCATTTCTGATTTTATTTATTTGAGCCTTCTCTCTTTTTGTCTTGGGTGAGTCTAGCTAAAGATTTGTCCATTTTATTTATCTTTTCAAAGAGCCAGCTCTTGGTTTCATTGATTTTTTTCTATTTTTTTTTTTTTTAGTCTCTATTTCATTTATTTCTGCTCTGATTTTTATTATTTCCTTCCTTCTATTGATTTTGGGCTTTGTTTCTTATTCTTTTTCCAGTTCCTCTAGGTGCACTGTTAGGTTGTTTATTTGGGATTTTTCTTGTTTGTTGAGGTAGGTCTGAATTGCTATAGACTCCCCTCTTAGAACTGCTTTTGCTGTATCCCATAGATTTTGGCATGTTGTATTTTCATTTTCATGTCTCCAAGTAATTTTTTATTTCTTCTTTAATTTCTTGATTGACCCAATCATTGTTCAGTAGCATTTTGTTTAATCTCTATGTATTTGTGACTTTTCTGATTTTCTTCCTGTAATTGATTTCTAGTTTCATACCCTTGTGGTCGGAAAAGATGCTTGGTGTTATTTCAGTCTTCTGAAATTTATTGAGACTTGTTTTGTGGCCTAATATGTGATTAGTCCTGAAGAATGTTCCATGTGCATTTGAAAAGAATGTGTATTCTGCAGTTTGGGGATGGAATGTTCTATGTATGTCTACTAAGTCCATCTGATCCAATGTGTCCTTTAAGGCCAGTGTTTCCTTATTGAGCTTCTGTTTGGATGATCTATCCATTGGTGTAAGTGGAGTGTTAAAGTCCCCTACTGTTATTGTGTTGCTGTCTATTTCTCCTCTTATGTCTGTTAATAATTGCTTTATATATTAGGTGCTCCTATGTTGGGTGCATAGATATTTACAAGTGTTATATTTTCTTGTTGGATTGTTCCCTTTATCATTATTTAGTGCACTTCTTTGTCTCTTGTTACAGTTTTTGTTTTAAAGTCTATTTTGTATGATAGAAGTATTGATACCCCAGCGTTCTTTTCATTGCCATTTGCATGGAGTATCATTTTCCATCCCCTCACTTTCAGTTTGTGAGTGTCTTTAGGTCTGAAGTGTGTGTGTTGTATGCAGCATATATATGCATCTTGGTTTTTTCATCCAGTTGACCACCCTATGCTTTTTGATTGGAACATTTAGTCCATTGACATTTAAAGTAGCTATTGATAAATATGTAATTATTGTCATTTTGTTACCTTTTTTCTGGGTGTTTTAGTAGTAGTTCTCTGTCCCTTTCTTCTTCTCTTGCTCTCTTTCCTTGTCATTTGGTGGCTTTTTTTAGTATTATGTTTGGGTTCCTTTCTCTTAATTATTTGTGTATTTATTATAAGTTTCTGATGTGTGATTACCATGAGGTGCATATGTAATAATCTATGTTTATAGCAATATATATTGAGTTTATGGTCTCTTTAGTTTGACCTCTTGCTAAAACCTCTGCTCTTTTGCTCCCCTCCTCCCATATTTTATGCTTTTGATATCATATCTAACCTGTTATTTTGTGTGTGTGTATCCATTACCTTCTTATCATGGAAATAGGTAGTTTTAGTACTTTTGACCTCCAATTATCTTCTTAGGTGGTTGATCTGCTACCTTTACTGTATTTTTGCCTTTACCAATGATTTTATTGCCTTTTTGTGTGTGTGTGATAATTTTCTGATTCCTATTGCTGGTCTTCTCTTTCCCACTTAAATAAGTCCCTTTAGCATTTCCTGTAAAACTTGGTTCTTGGCAATAAACTCCTTTAATTTTTGCTTATCTGGGAAACTCTTTATCTCTCCTTCCATTCTGAATTGTAACCTTGCCGGATAGAGTATTCTTGGTGTTAGGTTTTTTCCTTTCAGCACTTTAAATATGTTGTGCCTCTCCTTTCTAGCCTGTAATTTTTCTACTGAGAAGTCAGCTGATACCCTTATCAGGTTTCCTTTATATGTCATTTGTTGCCTTTCTCTTGCGGCTTTTAGGATTCTTTCTCCTCAATTTTGGACATTTTAATTATAATTTGTCTTGGTGTGGGCTTCTTTGGGCTTGTCTTATTTGGTGCTCTCTGTGCTTCCTGTACTTGGATGTTTGTTTCCTTCCTTAGGTTAGAAAGTTTTCAGCTGTTATTTCTTCAAATACATTCTCTACCCCTTTGTCTTTCTGTTCTCTTTCTGGGACACCTATAATACAAATGTTAGTGTGCTTGATACTGTCCCAGATTTCCCTTAGATTGTTCTCATTCTTGTTAATTCTTTTTTCACTTATCTGTTCAGCTTGGGTGATTTCCTCTAGTCTTGTCCAGCTCGCTAATCCATTCTTCTGTATAATCTACTCTGCTATTGCCTCTCTAGTGAATTTTTCATTTCAAGTATCGTATTCTTTATTTCTGATTGGTTGTTTTTTATATTTTCCAATTCTTGTTGATGTTCTCACTGTGTTCATCTAATCTTCTCCCAAGATCAATGAGCATCCTTACGACTTTTTGCTTGAACTCTTTGTCAGTTAGATTGTTTATTTCTGCTTCATTTAGTTCTTTTTCTGGTGTTTTGTGCTGTTCTCTTACTTGGAACATATTCCTTTGCCTCCTCATTTTGCTGCTTTCTCTGTGCTTATATCTGTGTATTAGGTGGTTCAGCTGTGTCTCCTGATCTTGGAGAAGTTGCTTTATGTAGAGTGTGCTTCCCTCTTGTCACCATTCCAAATGTTCCAGGAGTGACCCCTGTGTGGGCTCTGTGTGTCCTTCTGTGGCAACAGAGCTGCTCTTGCTGCAGCTGCACAGGAAGGCTAGTCTGTCTCCCTGGCCGGCTGGTTGTAATGCTCAGTTGCATGTGGCTGTTCTGGACCCTTCAGTCACTTTGTTGGGTTTGGGGAGCCCCAGCACAGTTGGCTATAAGGTCTAATAGCACACTCCTGCTACAGTTTTTCTGTTAAGTGAGTAGGCCCCCAGTATGGCTGGTTGCTGGGCTCAGGGGCTTACAATTGCTGTAGGCCTCTGGCCTACAAGGCTGTTGTCAGCTCTCTCATGATTGAGTGGGGCTGGCCCCAGACACAGGAGCACCCAATTGTTTCAGGCTTTGGAATGCAGGGCTGATCCCCTATGTGGCTGTTTGTGGAGCATAGGTCTTCCGCAGCTGACAAGCCTCACAGCCCACAGGTCAACACACATTTTCAACACAGTCCTGGCCCACGCACACATCCCGGGCCCCCTGAAGCAGAGCCAGTCACTCCTCTGCAGAGGCCCACCCACACTCTCCCCCAACTCCAGCACTCCTCATGCACACCCTGCCCCACAGAGGCAGAGCTACTTGCCTGCCTGCACAGGATTGAGGCACCCAGTCTCTGCAGGCCAAAAAATTGCCCAAGGGCTTTCTGTTGGGTGGGGCCAGTCCCTCGTGTGGGCTACCTGTCCTGGCTGAGCTGGATTAAATCAGCACTCTGTCGGGCAGACCCCTGGGCTAACAGGCCAGGGGAAGAACTCCACTGGCTTCTGCCAGCATCTATGTCAGCATGTCTGTACTAGGTCACAATAATGACTGCCGCTAATGTCTTAGTCCCTGGAAAGGTCTCACCTCTCACTGAGATGCACCCAGAGCCTACCTGTGAGTCTCTTTTCATCCAAGGACTGTGCACCTGTCTTTCTGGTGATCTTAGGTTGCTCTCTGAGACAAGTGAATTTTTGCATGGGCCATTTAAGAGTGGTTTTTTCCACTTATGTCCGATAGTTTTTCTGGCGGTATGCCCCGTTGTTGTTAGTAGCCAGCAAAGCCAGATATTATGAGATCCGTCTTAGTTGTGCTGAGTCAAGGACGCTTGTGGCAGCCACACTCCCCTGCTCAGGTCCCCCACTCCTCCAGGGGAGGCTGAATACCTTAGGATTGTTCCCGGCCAGCTGTGAAGCTCCATGGCTTGCAAAGGTGGCTTTTTTCTCTCAAGACAAGAATTTCTGCTTCTTTTGCCTAAGGCAGGACTGTCCTTTGTTGCAGAGCTTCTTTTTATCCAGTTTTCACTTCTCCATCAGGGGTAATTGTTCCAAAAATAGTTGTAACCTGGTTGTGTTGATTGGAGGAGGTGAGTTCAGAGTCTGCCTACACTGCCATCTTGACACCAACCTCTGTATTTTTAAATTAAAGCATAATTTTCAGTTGAGCAATGATATGATCTCCAAATATTTAGCATATCTAATAGTCCTCTTTTAAAATTCCAGCATGTTTTGGTTTTTGTTTGTTTGATTTTGTTTTTTTTAAGATTGGCCCTGAGCTAACATCTGCTGCCAGTCTTCTTATTTTTTTTCCTTCTTCTCCCCAAAGCCCCCTCAGTACATAGTTGTATATCCTAGTTGTAGGTCCTTCTGGTTGTGCTATGTGGGATGCCACCTCCGCATGGCTTGATGAGCAGTGCCATGTCTGCGCCCAGGATCCAAACCAGCAAAACCCTGGGCCACCGAAGCAGAGCATACGAACTTAACCACTTGGCCACAGGGCTGGTCCTCAGCATGTTTAACGTAATGTAGATGTTACCAACACTCAGGTGGCTCCTACAAACTGAAGGTCCATTGATTAAAAGATCTCAAAGAGACTAATGTAAGGGTCCCAGTAACACAGATGTCATTGATCATTCCACAGAGGATATATATAGATGTTCATTAGAAACCTAGAACTCTAAAACATGCTTTTGCTAAGTCCTATAATCGTGTAGAAAAACCCCACTTATTAAACGTAAACTAGTTTAACTTTTTTTTTTTTTTTTTTTTTTTGCTGAGGAAGAGTCTCCCTGACCTAATATCTCTTGCTACTCTTCTTTTTGCTTGAGGAAGGTTCGCCCTGAGCTAACATCTGTGCCAGTCTTCTTCTGTTTCGTATGTGGGTAGCCTCCACAGCATGGCCGCCAGTGAGGACTGTAGGTCTGTGCCCGGGAACCAAACCCAGGCTGCCAAAGTGGAGCATGCTGAACTTAACCACTAGGCTACAGGGCCAGCCCCCCTAGTTTACCTTTTAAAAGTTACTCACTTCTTGTCTCTTATCTGTGTAAGCAAACAAAAGAAAACATATAAAAACTAAATTAAAAATAGTTATTGTCTGGCCCCAGATAGAGGTAGGGCTTAAGAGAGAATGATTAAACTGGAAGACATGTCAGAAGGAATTACTCAGAGTTCAGCATGGAGAAACAAAAGAACGAAAAAACAAAAGAGTGGGTAGTAGACATAGAGGATAGAATGAAGACTTTTAACATATGTTTAATAATTACAGTTCCTTAAGGAGAGGAGAGAAAAGAATGAGATAGAGACAATATTTGAAGAGAATGGCTGAAAATTTTCCAGAACTCTGAAAGATGTCCATCCACAGCTTTGAAGATCTCAGTAAAATTTGAAGTAGGATAAATAGAAGGAAGTGTCTTTTATTCACACCTGATAACACGGGTGTCTGGAAGGGTAGACACTAAATTCAATGATGTTTACTTCTGGGGAAAGCAGGAATGAGGGAAAGGACATGTAATGGAAAGAGGTGTTCACTTTTCTTTAAGGTTGTAAAACTTTCAAATCATATATATTGACATACAAATCATATCAAGAAGAAAACAGTAAAGGAGACCTTTTCTGAAATTTTCTTGGAAGCCCAGAATTTTTCTGGAGTTAAGACAGGATTTATTTGTGTTGATCATTAAAAAGGAAAAGAGAAACTGGAACACTCAGTATACAATGATACAACCACCTTGGAAAAGTTTGGCATTTTTTATGCAGTTAAACATCCTCACTGTAACAAAGAGAAATGAAAACCTATGTTCACCAAAAAAACTGCACGAATCTCGGTGGGATACTAAAAATCACTGAATTAGGCACTTGAGAAGGGTGAATTTTATGGGATGTGAATCACTTCTCAATAAATTTTTTTTTGATTAAAAACCTGTGCACAATTGTTTATAGCAGCTTTATTTTAAATTGCTAAAAACTAGCAATAACTCAGATATCCTTCACTGGCGAATGAATGAACAAACTGGAACAGCCACACAGTGGAATACGACTCAGCAATAAAAGGCATCAGCTGCTGGTGCCCACAGCACGTGGGTGACTCTCCCATGCATTGTGCTGAGTGGAAGACCAGCCTCGAAAGACTACGTAGATGTGATTCTGTTTATATGACTTGAAAAGGCAACACTATAAGGGCAAAAGCAGACGAGTGGTTGCAAAGGAGTGGGGAAGGGGCTGGCTTAGAAAGGATGTGAGAGAACTTTGAGGTGGTGGAAATGTGTCGTACCTTAGGTGGTACTACACCTGGAAAGGATGAATTTTACTCTAAGTAAATTATACCTCAATTAAACCTGATTTTTAAGTAATTAAACAGCTGTTTTTGGTTTATTTGGTCTAGTTTTGAGGTTTACCATAAATCTATTGGTTTTAGATTCTAAGTTAAGTTATGTAAAGGCTTCTGTTTTAAAAGAATGTAAAAAATTCCCCTTGTTGTCAAAAATCCTTAGTTGTGCTGGCGACTTTTATTTTGGAATTGTTTGATAGAGAAAGACAATTACTGAAAGTTCAAGAACGGATTCATAGCATCCAAGTATGGTGTGAGAAATTAACACTTCTTGTCTTTTTTAATTCCCCAAAGGTGAGGAAGAAAATGCTTCTCGTTCCTCTGGATGGGCCTCCTATCTGCATAGTTGGTCTGGACTTCGATAGACTGGTGGAAAAACATTATTTATTAACCAAATAGAATCCATTTGGCAAAAAAGCTTCACATATATTGCTCTCATTCCTTTGTCAAAAAATATGTGTGCATATATTCACATCTACATATATTTGTACAATATCTACGTCAGATATATTTTAAAGTCTCAGCGTGAAGTACAAGTACAACAGCCAGAGTGTTGGTCCCAGTCCCCGGCGCTGATCTGGGGCCTCCAAGCGTGCTGCCAGGGGGAGCGCCAGGGAGGACCCTCAGGACCCGCCTGTCTCTGGGCAGTACTGTGAATTTTGAAGTTAAACTAAATTTTGGTACCCTACCAAGTGGAATTTAGGCTTTTAAAATAATGTTAGAAGACTGTTTATTGCAGAGTCAAACTTGCAGATCGATTGTTATTAGTTATAAATTGTTAAAGAAAATTTGTTAATGAGACTATGAAGGAAAATGCTTTCTTGGTAATGTTGGCATGTTTATTAAGGGACTTTAAAGTAAATATGTTACAGTTGATTATGAGACTAAGTTAAAATACAATTTAGTTAGATATTTAAAATGAACTGTTCTTTTTTCCCTGAAGTATATTATCTCAAAACTCATTATGTTGTCAGAAGGCCTGGTACTGGCTGGCATTACACTGAGTATTGAATAGCTGGGACCCCACATTCCCTTGGGGTGCCTTCATGGTGTCTCCCCAGGCTCGTTATGGATCAACTACTTCTAAGCTATGAGTCTGTTTTGAGAATTCTCTCCATCTCCCCAAATAAGAATTTATCAAAACATCGACTATATTACTCAGCATTGTATCTAGGTGTGAAACTGGTGCTTCCGTGTTTGAGCAGATAATGTCGTTCCATACACTTTCCATCGGGGGGCATCTTAGAAAGATGCCTGAGAGACCAGAGCCACGTTCTCACAGTCCTTGTGAGTAAGTCTGGGGGTGATATTCCTTTGATGCCTCTGAGTATATTTTATTGACTAGATCAAAATTGTGTTCTTAAATCATAAATTTGAGAGTTCTATTTTTAATATTTCTTTGTTAAAAAAATGGCTGCACAGTATGTTCTATGAAGTTCTCTTAAGCCTTCTAATTTATACTCTCATTTGAAGTCTCAGCTGGTGAACTGACTTTGTACTTTGGTGACTCAGAACACGGTTTCCAATTTAACTGAAATTTGCTGCTGACATGTTGAGTTTGTTCTTTAAAGAATATCTCATTTATCTGTCTTTGCTCCTGTTTTAGAAGAACAGACCTAACTAGTGAATGTATTAATGGAAATGCATCTATTTCAGAGCTGACTTTAAAAGTTTAGTTTTTTTACTTTATAAACTGTGAAGATGAGTATGCCAGCAGCATACAGGCTACCTACAATAGTATTTAAATACATTTCGTTTTCTCTTTAAGTCCAAGCCTTTTTGAAGTCTGTACAAACTTGGTTTGAAATGTAATGTCTACCTATGAATGTAATAACAAAAATGCCTTTTTGCATGATAAAAAATTATTACTTTGATTACAAAAGGAATATTCTTTCATGGTTTCAGCAATGAGAGGAAATGTAATAATTATTTTAATATTTCTATTAAATTTGTTTAACTGTGTATTATATTTTTATGCATCATCTTTTTCTGTTAGACACTGTTTGGGGTTTTAAATTAGTTTATGACTTTGAATTGCAAATTCCTTTACTACTGTCTTTAGGCCTCCAGGATGTAGAATATCAGTTTCTTGAGAGAACATAGCTTGACTTTTGGTCTGTGATGGTATATAGACTGTGGTACCTGCCATGCCTGACCTCCACCTTCCAACTAAATCTGGAAACCACGCTCAGCCTTTCATTGGGCACCGCTCAAGTTCCAGCCTCCCCTGTGATGTAAGGCGTCTCTTGTATACCGTGAGCTTTACTTATGCTCCAAACCGTGTAAGGTGGAGAATTATATTCGTTTAAACAAATTTTGGCGGAAGTGTAACTGAACTGCTTACCAGCAAAGCCAAGACTTGCTAAAGGCATACAGTGCTTTGTGTTCTTTTTAAACTGCATGTTAGCTGATGATGTATCTGGAGATCCGTAGTAAGGAGGAGTGTGAAGTTACGCATAAAGACAGTTTTGGTATTTGGTGAATGGCACAACACACAAAAAAATACTCATAGTGTATGATTAAATTGGAATGTAGTGGTCACAACTTGTTCCAAGATTGCTCTGTTTTGATCTGATATCTGAAAATCAGCTATTGCTTCAAGATAAATACACACCAAGGAAAACAAACTAATACAACTTTGCAGATGTCTTTGAGCTAATTTTCACCGATGAGTGTTAAAACACATTTGGTTATTCATGTATAAGTTAATATTTAGAAGGAAAGTCTTTTCCACCTGTATTCAGAATGTGATTACATGGGAAAAAATCAAGTTGTGACCTTCAAATTGTTACTTTTCAAAAATAGAAAGGTTCATGTGAATAGAACTGAACATGGTGAGGAAATATGACTTAAGAGGTGAGGAAATAGGATTTCCATTTCAATAATTTAGGTGGCCACCCTGCTTTCCCTTCAAGGATGGATTCACTCTGAGCCCATATAGTGGTTACCTCTCCAGATGTCTACCCAGCATTTAAGACGACAACAATCTCCTCCACCCATGTCTCTCCCTCTCTGGAAACCTTTACCCCACCACATACAAAGAGGCAGGTAGGCCCAACCATAACCAACTGAACCAGATACAGAGCCCTAAACCAAGCCGAATCAATTAGATTTTCTCAGGAATGTGTATTTTGGGCTAAAGAGTCAAGTCAGCATCTTTATGTAACTAGAGTTGTGACATGTAAGCACAGGAGTTCTGGAATGCCCAGAAAGCAGAGAAAGCCCCCCAGTAGAGAGGGCGAGGAAGGCTGAGTTAACAGACAGGGATAACAGAGACGGGATGAGAATTCCGGGAGCCTTCACTTCTGCTGCTAATCCCTGAGACTGAGGTACAGGGGACTCTCTACTATGTCCTTGCATCCTCCTAGTAAACTTCCTACCTGCTTCTAGACTGACTGCCGGGTGTCTGGCTCACAATATAATGGTCGGAGGATGAACTCTTTACTCAGACCTGGACACGATGGCTAGTTCACTACTGACTGACCCAGGGCACATTCCTAATAGCTCTGAGCGCCCACTTCTCTCTGCAGAGAGATAACAAATTGCTCGCATAATTGTGAGTTACTAAATGACACAATAAAGCCCCAGCACAGAGTTGGCACTCCAGTGTTAATTCCCCGTTTTCAATGTTATCTTTCTACTTTCTCAGCCTGTGTAAGGGTTTACCAGTTTACCACATTTTTTTCTGTTTCTGGTCCTTACTTCAGAGCATGGCACACAGCACTAAATAAATGTACTTAATGAGTAAGTGATTTAATTAATAAATGAATGTAATGCTTACCTGCATCATGACCTTAATAATAACCTCCTATTGTTTAAAACTTTATACCTGCCCGAAGCTGGGACTAGAATCTAGATTTTGTGAAACAGGATCAGCTTGTTAATGAAAATAAGCAATTAAAAATACAGAATGAACTCTTGAAGTTCAAGTAGCCAAAAAAAATGATGAGAAAGAGGTGAACAAAAAGAAGCAGACTACTAAAAAGAGAGACAAAGAGATTCTAATCTAGGAAGCCTAGAATTTAATAGAAGTCTCTGAAAATGAAAGTAGGAAGACATTTGCAAAGAAATCTTACAAGAAAACTTTACACAACTAGAAGACACGAGCTCAAAATAAAGGGTTTATCAAGGATCCAGTATAATGAATGAAAAAGACATATCAATGTAAATTTTTAGAAGAAGAGGCTCCTAAAAAGTTTCCAAAAAGAAAAAAACAAGTGACCTACACAGGAAGGGAAAGGAAATTGCATCAGCCCTCTCAATGGCAACCCTGCATGCACCCCAGAAGACACTGGAGAAATTCCTTCAGAATTCTGAGGGAAAACTCTTTGCAACCTCAAAGTCTATAGGCAACAAACGTCCAATTACATGGGAAAAGAAATACATTTTCAGATCCTTAACAAGTGAAACAAACGTTACTTCCCATGCACCCTTTCTTAGGAACCTACTGAGAGAATGTGCTCCAGAAAGCTGAGGGAGAAAGACAAAAATTAAAAAGGAGCAGCCAAGACAAAGGATTCAACACGGGAGTGCTGAAGAGCAATCCCAGATGATGGCTGTGCCACAGGCCTGGAGGGTGAAGAGGAAGAACTGAGTCTCCAAGAGGGAAAAAAGAAATGAAACTGGTAGAATTTGATGTAGCTAACATGTAAAATTTTATTGCAAGATATTGGAAATGGAAATGTGAACACTGACAAAATGTTTGATATTAAGGAAATATTTTTTGGTTTTGATAATACTGTGTTTATGTTTTAAAAGAATTCTTATCTTTTGAAAACATGCTGAAGTATTTATAGTTGAAATCACTTGATCTAAGTTAATATGGGAGAGGAAATGTGGGCAGGAGTATGAACAAACGAGGATTGATGGTTGTCTTCTGATCTGATGAGCTTTTTCATTTTGTGCGTTCTTTTCCCACACACACTTTAAGCATACATCTTTTCTTTTTACATAATTTGTACATTGTTTTTTAAATGATTATTGAGATATAATTTACATACCATAAAATTCACTTGTTTAAAGTGTACAATTCAATGGTTTTAGTAAGTCACAGAGTTGTGAAACCATCCCCACAGTGTAAGTTAGAAATTTTCATCACCCCAAAAAGGAACTCCCTACCCACTGGAAGTCACTCCCTTGTTAACCCACCCCAACCTTTGGCAACCACTAATTGCTTTCTGTCTAGAGATTGCCTATTCTAGACTTTTCATATACACAGAATCATATATGTGGTCTTTCGTGACTGACTTCTTTCACTTAACATAATGTTTTCAAGGTTATCCACATTGTAGCATGTATCAGTACTTCATCGCTTTTTTTTTTTTTTGAGGAAGATTAGCCCTGAGCTAACTGCTGCCAATCCTCCTCTTTTTGCTGAGGAAGACTGGCCCTGAGCTAACATCTTTGTCTGTCTTCCTCTACTTTATATGTGGGACGCCTACCACAGCATGGCTTGCCAAGCCATACCATGTCCGCACCCGGGATCCGAGCTGGCAAACCCCAGGCCACCGAAGCGGAACATGTGCACTTAACCACTGCGCTGTTCATTGCTTGTGTATAGAAATATAATTGACTTTCTGCATACTACTCTTGTATTCTGCAACCATACTTAACTCTTTATTAGTTCTAGTAGTTATTTGTGTGAGTATGTGGGTTCCATAGGATTTTCTGTATACAAGGTCACGTCATATGCAAATAAAGACAGTTTTATCCCTTCCTTTCCAATCTTGATGCCTTTTATTTATTTTTCTTGCCTAATTGCCCTGGCTAGAACCTCTACTACAATGTTGAACAGAAATGGTGAAAGAGGACATCCTTGTCTTATTTCCAATCTTAGGGGGAAAGCATTCAATCTTTCACCATTAAGTAGAATGTTAGCTGTGAGATTTTCATAAATGCCCTTTATCAAGTTGAGAAAATTTATTTCTATTCCTAGTCTGTTGAATGTTTTTATCATGCAAGAGTGTTGGCTTTGTCGAATAATTTTTCAATGTCTGTTGAGATAATCATGAGGTTTTTGTCCTTTATTCTATTAATATGGTGTATTATTACATTGATTGGTTTTTTGATGTTAGACTAACCGTGCATTCCTCAGAACAAGAGTTGATATCTGGGGCTGGCCCAGTGGCACAACGGTTAAGTTTACACGTTCTGCTTCGGCGGCCCGGGGTTTGCTGGTTCGTATCCCGGGTGCGGACATGGTACTGCTTGTCAAGCCATGCTGTGGTAGGCATCCCACGTATAAAGTAGAGGAAGATGAGCATGGATGTTAGCTCAGGGCCAGTCTTCCTCAGCAAAAAGAGGAGGATTGACAGCAGATATTAGCTCAGGGCTAATCTTCCTCAAAAAAAAAAAAAGGATATCTGAAGGTTAATGATGAGGGCTCAAGTGTATATAATAATATATGAAAGTATAAATATATAAAATGAAGACATAAGGGTGGGGCCCTAATCCGATAGGATTGGTACCCTTATAAGAAGACGAAAAGAGGGCGCCTGCCCCGTGGCCGGGTGGTTAAGTTTGCACACTCCTCTTCGGGGCCCAGGGTTTCAACGATTCAGATCCTGGGCGCAGACATGACACTGCTCATCAGGCCATGCTGAGGCAGCGTCCCACATGCCACAACTAGAAGGACCCACCACTAAAATATACAACTATGTACTGGGGGGACGTGGGGGGAAAAGCAAAAAAAAAAGAGAAGAAGGTTGGCAACAGTTGTTAGCTCAGGTGCCAATCTTTAAAAAAAAAAAGAAGAAGAGGAAGAGAGACCACGGCTCTCTTTCCCTCTGTCTGCACACACACACCAAGGAAAGACCATGTTACAGCATGGTGAAAAGGCACCTGTCTGCAACACAGGAGGAGTGCCCTCACCAGAGACCATATCGACCAGAACCTTGACTTGGACTTGCAGCCTCCAGAACCGTGAGAAAATAAATTTCTGCTGTGTAAGCCTCCCAGTTTACGGTATTTTGTTATAGTAACCTGAGCTAATACACATATCAATATGCATGTTAAAGTTACACTTTTAGGGTCTAAAGCTATTGTTTATTTTTTGTTACTAAATCTACCAATTTTGCATAAAAAATATTGATATCAATAGCAGTAATTACTGGATTATTAGGACTCATTATTACTATAATAAATTCATGGATTTTTGCGAATATTTTTCCTCCTACTTCATTATATAGTATTGTATTAGTCAGGGTTCTCCAGAGAAACAGAACTCAGAAGTCTCACAATCTGCTGTCTGCAAACTGGAGAATCAAGAGAGCCAATGTGTCAGCTCCAGACCAAATGCAGAAGACCAATGCCCCAGCTTGAAAACAGGCAGGCAGAGAAAGTGAGTTCTCCCTTACCCATTATTTGTTCTATTCAGGCCTCCAAAGGGTTGGATGAGGCCCACCAACACTGGGGAGAGCAATTCACTTTACTCAGTCTATCAGTTCAAATGTTAATCTCATCCAGAAACACCCTCATAGACACACCCAGAAAAATGTTTAAACATGTGGACACCTGTAACTCAGTCCAGTTGAAATAGAATTAACCATCAAAATTACTGTATGTAAAAAATATTCTTGTGAACTTAACAGCTTTAGTCAAGAAGCCCATACATTCAAAAGTAACGTGATTAAAAATATAAATAAATTTTATAGAGTTCAAAAAACAAAAGAAACCCAAATAGTTTCAAATCCTATATTTAATGGATGTCTGCATAAGCTGAAGGCAAGCTATTTAACATCTCTATAGCTAGATTTTTCTCTTTCCCAGGCTGCCTTACTATTTATATCATATGGTATAATTATTTCACAGCATCACATATTAGAAATAATTTCTTAAGTAGCTCATTTAACCCACATTTTTCTGACTAACGTTAACTGAATTTCATTGGTATCTGTTGGATATAACTACACTAATAAAAATACATTTTAGGAAAATGATATATTACTAACTTTGGCTACGGTTCAAGGTAGTAAATTCTATAAGCAAAATATTATATACAGAAATCTCATGATTTCTACGGTTAACTCCACTCAGTCTGAGAAGACGAGGTTGGTGGTGGATAGGAGTACAGGGCTTGGGAATGCCAGGCTTCGAGACTTTCTACACCACTTACTAGCTGTGTGACTCTAGGCAAGTTGCTTGTTCTTGCTGTGCCTCTGTGTCCACACAGAGGTGTCAGACGGTCTAGAAAGACTGTAAGTTGGCTAACTCGTCAGCCATTCCACTTCCTTCTCTCTTGCTCCTCTGGTTCTAGATGTTAAAAAATTAGATACTTTGCCCATGATTCTTACAGCTAGGGGCGGCCAAGTAAGTCATTCTGGCCAATGAACAATATAAGGAAGTCTGCCAGAGGGTATCTAAGAAGCTTATGATTTTTTTTTTGAGGTTATAATGGTTTATAACATTGTGAAAGTTCAGGTGTACATTATTATTTATCAGTTTCTGTATAGACTGCATCGTGCTCACCACCAATAGTCTAGTTTTTATCCATCACAATACATACGTGCCCTTTACCACTTTTGTGCACCCCCAACCCCCTTCCCCTCTGGTAACCACCAATCTCTTCTCTTTTTCCATGTGTTTATCTTCCACATATGAGAGAAATCATGTGGTATTTTTCTTCTCTGCCTGGCTTATTTCACTTAACACAATACCCTCCAGGTCCATCCATGTTGTTGCAAATGGCACAATTTTGTCCTTTGTTATGGCTGAGTAGTATTCCATTCCGTATGTATACCACATCTTCTGTATCCATTCATCAGTCAAAGAGCACTTGGGTTGCTTCCACATATTGGCTATTGTGAAAAATGCTGCCATGAACTTAGGGGTGCATAAATCTCTTTGAATTGTTTATTTCAAGTTGTTTGGATAAATACCCAGTAGAGGGATAGCTGAGTCATATGGTATTTCTATTTTTAATTTTTTGAGAAATCTACATACTGTTTTATATAGTGGCTGCACCAGTTTGCATTTCTACCAGCAGTGTATGAGGGTTCCATTTTCTCCATGTCTTCTCCAGCATTTGTTAGTTTTTGTCTTAGTAGGTATAGACATTCTGACTGATGTAAGGTGATATCTCATTGTAGTTTTGATTTACATTTCCCTAACGATTAGTGATGTTGAACATATTTTCATGTGCCTGTTGGCCATCTGTATATCTTCTTTGGAAAAATGTCTGTTCATATCCTCTGCCCATTTTTTGATTGGGTTGTTTGTTTGTTGTTGAGTTGTATGAGTTCTTTATATATTTTGGGGATTAACCTCTTGTTGAATATATGATATGCAAATATTTTCTCCCAGTCAGTGGGTTGTCTTTTCATTTTGTTCCTGGTTTCCTTTTGCCTTGCAGATGCTCTTTAGTCTGATGTCGTCCCATTTGTTTTTCTTCTGCTTCCCATGCCTAAGTAGACATGGCATTCGAAAAGATGCTGCTAAGACCGATGTCAAAGAGTGTACTGCCTATATTTTTTTTTGAAGAGTTTTATGGTTTCAGGCCTTACAGTCAAGTCATTAATCCATTTTGAGTTAATTTTTGTGCATGGTGTAAGATAATAGTCTACTTTCATTCTTTGGCATGTGGCTGTCCAGTTTTCCCAACACCCTTTATTGAAGAGACTTTCCTTTCTCCATTGTATGTTCTTGGCTCCTTTGTCAAAGATTAGCAGTCTGTAGATGTGTGGTTTTATTTCTGGCCTTTCAATTCTGTTCCACTGATCTGTGTGTCTGTGTTGGTGCCAATACCGTGCTGTTTTGATAACTATAGCTTTGTAGCATATTTTGAAGTCAAGGATTGTGATGCCTCCAGCTTTGTTCTTTTCTCTCAGGATTGCTTTGGCTATTCGAGGTTTTTTGTTGCCCCATATGAATTTTAGGATTCTTTGTTCTATTTCTGTGAAGAATGTCATTGGGATTCTAATTGGGATTACATTAAATCTGTAGATTGATTTAGATAATATGGACATTTTAACTATGTTTAGTCTTCCAATCAATGTGCATGGAATATCTTTCCTTTTCTTTATGTCATCTTTGATTTCTTTGAATAATGTCTTATAATTCTCAATGTATAGGTCTTTCACTTCCTTGGTTAAATTTATTCTAGATATTTTATGCTTTTTGTTGCAATTGTATTCTTGAGTTCTCTTTCTGTTAGTTCATTATTAGAGTATAGAAATGCAACTGATTTTTGTAAGTTGATTTTGTATGCTACCACTTGGCTGTAGTTGTTGATTATTCCTAGTAGTTTTCTGATGGATTCTTTAGGGTTTTCTATATATAGAATCAAGTCATCTGCAAACAGCAAGAGTTTCACTTCTTCCTTTCCAGTTTGGATCCCTTTTATTTCTTTTTCTTGCCTGATTGCTGTGGCCAAAACCCCCAGTACTATGTTGAATAAGAGTGGTGAGAGGGGGCATCCTTGTTTTGCTCCTGTTCTCAGAAGATAGCTTTCAGTTTTTCAACATTGAGTATGATATTGGCTGTGGGTTTGTCATATATGGCCTTTATTATGTTTAGGTACTTTCCTTCTATACCTATTTTATTGAGAGTTTTTATCATAAGTAGATTCTGTATCTTGTCAAATGCTTTCTCTGCATCTATTGAGTGGAATGGCTTTTATGTGTCGGTGAGGAAGATTGGCCCTGAGCTAACATCTGTGGCAATCTTCCTCTAGTTTGTATGTGAGACGCTACCACAGCATGGCTTGATGAGTGGTGTGTATGTCCATGCCAGGGATCCAAACTCATGAGCCCTGGGCCGCTGGAGCAGAATGTGTAAACTTAAGCACTATGCCACTGGGCCAGCCCCAGATGATCATGTGATTTTTATTCCTCACGTTGTTAATGTGGTGTATCACATTGATTTGCAGATATTGAAACATCCCTGCATCCCTGGTATAAATCCCACTTGGTCGTGGTGTATGATCCTTTTAATGTATTACTGTATTTGGTTTGCCAACATTTTGTTGAGGATTTTTGCATCTATCTTCATCAGTGATATTGGCCTGTAATTTTCCTTCTTTGTGTTGTCTTTGTCTGGCTTTGGTATCAGGGTGATGTTGGCCTCATAGAACGAGTTAGAAAGAATTCCTTCTTCTTCAGTTTTTTGGAATAGATTGAGGTGTGAAATCTTCTTTGAATGTTTGGTAGAATTCTCCAGGGAAATCATCTGGTCCTGGACTTTTATTTTTTGGGAGGTTTTTGATTACTGTTTCAATCTTTTTACCTGTGCATGGTCTATTCAGATTCTCTATTTCTTCTTGGTTCAGTTTTGGGAGGTTGTATGAGTCAAAGAATTTATCCATTTCTTCTAGATTTTCCAATTTGTTGACATAGTATTCTTTTATAATCCATTGTATTTCTGTGGTGTCCATTATAATTTCTCCTCTTTCATTTCTAATTTTATTTATTTGAGGCTTCTCTTTTCTTTTCTTAGCAAGTCTGGCTAAGGGTTTGTCAATTTTGTTTATCTTCTCAAAGGACCAGCTCTTAGTTTCATTTATCCTTTCTACTGGTTTTTTGTTTGTTTGTTTGTTTCTATTTCATTTATTTTTGCTCTAATTTTTATTATTTTCCTGCTTCTGCTGACTTTGGGCTCTGTTTGTTCTTCTTTTTCTAGTTCTAATAGATGTAGTTTAAGATTGCTTATTTGCGATTTTTCTTGTTTGTTGAGGTGGGGCTGTATTGCTGTGAATTTCTCTCTTAGGACCACTTTTGCTGCATCCCATAAAAGTTGGTATGATATATTTTCATTTTCATTTGTCTCCAGATATTTTTTGTTTTCTCCTTTGATTTATTAATTGATGCATTTGTTGTTCAGTAGCATGCTGTTTAGTCTCCACGTATTTCTGACTTTCCTCGCTTTTTTCTTGTAGCTGATTTCTGATTTCATAGTGTTATGTTTGGAAAAGATGCTTAATATGATTTAAATCTTAAATTTATAGAGGCTTGTCTTGTTTCCCAGTATATGATCTATCTCTGAGAATGTTGTATATGCACTTGAGAAGAATGTATTCTGCTGTTTTTGAATGGAGTGTTCTAAATATATATCTATGAAGTCCATCTGGTCTAGTTTTTCATTTAACTCCACTATTTCCTTTTGACTTTCTGTCTGGATGATCTATCCATTAAGTGTGGTGTTGAGGTCCCCTACTATTATTGTATTGCTGCTAATTTCTCTCTTTAGATCTGTTATTAGTTGGTTTATATACTTTGGTGCTCCTGTTAGGTACATATATGTTTATAAGTGTTATGTTCTCTTGGTGGAGTGTCCCTTTTATCATTATATACTCCCCCTCTTGTCTGTCATTGTCTTTTTATCTTGAAGTCTGCTTTGTCTGAGATAAGTATGGCAACATCTGCTTTCTTTTGTTTCCCATTAGCCTTGAGTATCATCTTCCATCCTTTTGCTCTGAGCTTGTGTTTATGTTTAGAGCTGAGATGTGTTTCCTGGAGGCAGCATATTGTTGGGTCTTGTTTTTTAATTCATCCACTCACTCTGAGTCTTTTGATTGGAGAATACAATCCATTTATAGTAAGAATGATTATTGATATATGAGGGCTTAATGCTGCCATTTTCTCTCCTGTTTTCCAGTTGTTCCTTATTTCCCTTGTTTTTCAGCCCATGTATTTCTGACTGCCATTTCAGTTTGGTGATTTTCTATGATGGTTTTCTCAGTTTTCTCTTTGTTTATCATTTGTGACTCTCTTCTGATTTTTTGTTTAGTGGTTACCAGGAGGTTTGTAGAAAAGATTTGGTAGATGAGATAGTCTATTTTCTGATAGCCTCTTATCTCCTTAGCCTAATCAGGTTCCATCCCTTTCCTCTTCCCCGTGTAAGTTATTGTTGTCACAATTTATTCCATTTTGTGTTGTATTTGTGATTAAAATGAAGTGTTTATAGGTATTTTTGATGCTTCCTTCCCTTTATCTTTAATGTTATAATTATTTGCTAACCTGTTTGATAGAGGTTGCAATTTTCTGATTTTGTCTGCCTATTTATCTCCTTGCTCAAGGCTTTGTAAACCTTTTCCTTTGTGTTTCAGGTATGAGGGCCTTCTGGATCATTTCCTGTAAGGGAGAGTCTTGTGGCAATGAACTCCCTCAGCTTTTGTTTATCTGGGAAAGGTTTTATTTCTCCATTGTATCTGAAGGATAGTTTCACTGGATAGAGTATTCTTTTTTTTTTTTAAGATTGGCACCTGAGGGGCCAGCCCTATGGTCGAGTGGTTAGGTTCGCACACTCTGCTTCAGCGGCCCAGGGTTTTGCCAGGTCAGATCCGGGGCACGGACATGGCACTGCTCATCAAGCCATGCTGAGGCCGCATCCCACATGCCACAACTAGAAGGACCCACAACTAAAAATATGCAACTATGTACTGAGGGGCTTTGGGGAGAAAAAGGGGGAAAAAAAAAGATTGGCACCTAAGCTAACAACTGTTACCAAACTTTTTTTTTTTCCTGCTTTTTCTCCCCAAATCCCCCCACTACATAGTTGCATATTTTAGATGTGGGTCCCTCTAGTTGTGGCATGTGGGATGCTGCCTCAGCATGGCCTAATGAGTAGTACCATGTCTGCACCCAGGATCCAAACCGGTGACACGCTGTGCCACCAAAGCAGAGCATGTGAACTTAACCACTTGGCCACGGGGCCAGCTCCTGGATAGAGTATTCTTGGCTGAAAGTTTTTGTCTTTCAGTATTTTGAATATGTCATTCCACTCTCTCCAAACCTGCAACATTTCTGCTGAGAAATCCTCTGAAAGCTTGATAGGTGTTCCTTTGTAGATTATTCTCCTCTCCGTTGCTGCCCTTGATATGTTTTCTTTGTCATTGACATTTGTCAGTTTTACTTATATATGCCTTGAAGAAAGTCCTTTTACACTGATGTAATTAGGAGTTCTATTGACTTCATTTACTTGTATTTCCAGCTCCTTCCCCAGGTTTGGGAAGTTCTCAACTATTATTTCTTTGAACAAGCTCTCTGCTCCTTTCTCCTTCTCTTCTCCCTCTAGAATACCTATAATCCTTATGTTGTATTTTCTAATTGAGTTGGATATTTCTTGGAGAATTTCTCCATTTCTTTTTAGTCTTGAGTTCTCTCTCCTCCTCCGTCTGAAGTAGTTCTATATTTCTGTCCTCTAAATTACCAATGCTGTCCTCCTTAATGTCAGCTTTGTTTTTTAAGGATTCTAGATTGTTTTTTATCTCATTCATTGTATTCTTCCTCTCCAGCAGTTCTGTTTTTTTTTAAGGAGTTTCTGTGTCTTTTGTGAAGAATTCCTTCTGCTCATTAATTTTATTCCTGTGTTCATTGAACTGTCTTTCTGAGTTTTCTTATAACTCGTTGCGTTTCTTTATAACTATTTTGAATTCTCTGTCGTTTAGATCGTAAATTTCTGACTTCAAGATTGGTTTCTTGAGACTTGTCATTTTCCTTCTTCTCTGGAGTCTTAATGTATTCCTTCATGGTGTTTGTGGGAGCTGACCTTTGCTGGCACATAGTGGTAGAATCTGGTCGCAGATTCCAAACCTGCCACCACTGGTGGGGCAGGAGCTGAGTTTTCTGAACCCAGGAGGTCTGCTGGAAATTGTGCCCATCTATTTGAAATGGTGCCAATAGGGCTCTGCATTTGCCCCCTGGCCACCACTGCTTCATGAATTCAGGCCCAGGCACTCTTGTGCAGATCCACTGCCCTGGCGACCAGCTGAGCTGGTGGGAGGTGGAGAGGGCCACTTTCTTTCACCTGCATGTGATCTCGCTCTGTACTCACTGGCAGCCACCTGGGCTGCTCAGCTTGGTGGGGGCACTGACACGGCATCTGAGCCACCTCAGTATGGATCGTTCCCACAGGCTGTAAAGTGACTCCAAGAACAAAACCGTTACCTCAGAGGGCTGCCTGTTTCCCATCTCCTCTCAAAGCTGCATGTTGGACGGTGTGTGATGTCCTACACCCTAGATCACTGCTGCTGGGGAGGGATAGGAGATCCACTCACCTCCTTCCACTGCCTCCTGGGGATCCAGTGCCTCCACCTACAGACGTATGGCTGCATGCATCTCTCAGACGTCCTATTGTGCTGTGTGGATGTCCTCTGTTGGTTAATAAATGTCCTTTTCGTTGTATCTTAGTAGGGAGATACTAAGGGAACAGCTCACTCCACCATGATGCTGATGTCAATCTCCACTTATTTTTTAAGAAAAGGATTTTTAAGATTTAGGATTATTAAGAAAAGGAAAAGAGATCTTCCTGGCACCACTTTTCCTCCTTCTTCCAGCCTTGAAAGTAGATGTGTTTCCTGGAGCTATGGCAACCGTCTTGTGACCAAGAGGCAACAGTTATGCTAAGAATGGTGGATTTGAAAACAGAAATAATTTGGGTTAATTATTTTTAATGGACTTTCCCTGATCTAGCTCAGATTTCTTGTTATATAAAAAATAAACCCTAATTTGTATAATTCCTTTTACATGCAACTGACTCATTCTTAATTTTCAAATAAAAATAATAACCTCGTAAGATTAAATTAAATGATGCAGGTAAGAGGCTGACTCAACACAGTGTCTGGTACATAGGACACATAAAATAAACGTTAGGGGGGCTCGCCTCGTGGCCGAGTGGTTAAGTTCACACACTCCACTGCAGGCGACCCAGTGTTTCGTTGGTTCGAATCCTGGGCGCGGACATGGCACTGCTCATCAAGCCACGCTGAGGCAGCGTCCCACATGCCACAACTAGATGGACTCACAACGAAGAATATACAACTATGTACCGGGGGGCTTTGGGGAGAAAAAAGAAAAAACTAAAATCTTAAATAAATAAATAAATGTTATTTATTTTTCACTTCAAATGTGTAATTTGAAACAAGTTTCAGTGAACTCTTGTCAGTGTCACTACCAAGAAGATTAACATTAATGTTATCCAGTCAAATAATTGTTTGTGGCTATAAATCTTTTCTGAGGGATGTACTAAATTCTAAATATGAAATTGAATATTTTAAAAACTAACATAAATGATATTTGGATCATTCCTGTTACTGCTTTCCTAATTTGAAAAAGCAATTTAAAATGTAGTTTATCCAGAATATTGTAACTTCTGTTCAATGTATTCCTTGAATCTTTTTTTGGTAACTTAAGAGAAAATAAGTGTTTGCTTTTTGTTTGGTTTTTGATCATCTTTTCTAAATGTATGTTCACTGTTTCTCAACATGCTGTTGCTGGCTGGGTACGAGGCATGCTTTCCCCTGGGGCCTCTTTGGAGAACTGGCTGTCACCTCTTCCTCTTTTTCTTACCCCAGTAAGAAAGTAGATTGCCAAAGTTTCCACTCCCTTGAGAAGCCCTTTTTGTTTCAACTTCAGTCTTCACTTTAATTAACTTTCCCATGGAAATGAATCTGTTCATGAAGGCTGGCCTGCCTGACTTCAGAATATCTATGTTATTCAGTGACGCATTTTTCTGGTGGCTTTATCTGAGCATAGGTTTAAATGTTACTCATTGCACAGCTGTGGTGAGGAGGTAAGGCTGGGGGAGTAAATAAGTGTACTAGAAGTCCCACCACAGATTGTATTTCAGTAAAAGGGATTATTTTCAACTACTTATAAAACTAAAGAAAACTTATAAACACGGAAAACAATTAATAAACTGACCTTACACCCATACTGATATCAAGTATTGGACCAGGTTCTATAAAGAGTCTCCCTTTAATAAGAGCACTGCTTGTTAACCACAGTTGATTGCTTTCAATATCTTGTTTGTATATAAAAGCACGAATTTTATTACTTCTTTTATAACCAATGCAGAGGCGAGGATTCAGACCTTCTCTGAGCAACGTAACAGATAGTTTATATTATTTATGTTAGTGCAGGTTAAGATTACAATAAGATACAAGTCACAAAGGATGAAATGTAATTTTCCACAAAGTGTGGATCTGTGGTAGTCTATAGAACAATGTGTCAATGTGCCTCCTACACTAAGCACAATTAGAAAATGTCTACATTTTGTGGTGTAATGTGATCTTATTGTAAACTAAAAACTCGTGTTGAGCACTGGACATTATCCATTGTTTAATTAATATGATTGATTCTGAGTTTCTGACTGAGATCATTCTCCCTGGCCTTGTGCATTTCTCCTGGGACCCATAAAATATGCAGCTAACTTAATTTAATGAGTGCACTGTTTCTGCTTTCTTTCCTGGAAAAGGAGAGATCATTCAGACTGGCTTTCAAATTGCTTTATAGACTATGACTTTGAAACATTTTAAAAGGAACTCCTTTGTTCTAGAACTGCCCTGTCTAATACAATAGCCACTATTCACGTGTGGATATTGAAAGACTGAAATGTGGTAATTCCAAATTGAGATATACTAATATCTCAATATTAATACAATAAGTATAAAATACACATAGATTTCGAAGACATATGAAAAAATAATGTAACATATCTCATTAAAAATTTTTATAAATGATTGCACGCTGAAATTTTTAAATTGAGAACATTAGTTTAAATAAAATATATTGTTGATCAAATATATTCTTTTTCTGTGTGTCTGTGTGTGTGTGTGTGTGTTGGAAGAAGATTGGCCCTGAGCTGAGATCCATTGCTAATCCTCCTCTCTTTGCTTGAGGAAGGTTGTCACTGAGCTAACATCTGTGCGAGTCTTGCTCTGTTTTTTATGTAGGACGCCGTGGCAGCCTGGATTGATGAGCTGTGCTAAGTCTGCACCCAGGATCCGAACCTGCAAACCCCAGGCTGCCAAAGCAAAGCATGTGAACTTAACCACTATGCCACTGGGCCAGCCCCTAAAATATATTCTTAAAATTAATTTCACCTATTTATAGTTACCTTTTATAATGTGGCTACTAGAAAATTTTTAAATTCCTTGCAACGATCACATTTGTGGCTTGTATAACATGTTTATCACACAGTGCTCTTCGAAACAGCCATTCTGTTAAGTGAAAGAATTAACTGCCAATGCCTTCAGGAATAAGGTGCCACGTTGGTGGCTTCCTTGAATTGCAACTTCTAAAAGCCAGTAAGGAAGAAAAACATACCTTGTCCCTTTAAAAATACTTACTCCCCATTTCCAATACACAAATTACGTTTTATTCGGGGGGGCTATTAAGCTCCTCTTGTAAAATGTAAATTGAAGAAGATTAGACCAGAGTCATTCCCATCTTAGTAACAATTATATAATCAGGTAATTAGATTGCTTTTTTCCTAAAATGTGGCAAAAATAAATTAGCTCTCAGAGAAATACAGGACCACTTCTGTTACATAATTCATGAATTACAGACTAAATTAAAATCTCTCCTTCTCTTAAAGAGTGGAAAGCTTGAAAGTTTTATGTTATCCCTTGGAGTAACTAAAAATTCAAAAGCCTTGAAATAAATACAGGATATAAAATCACTGCATTTTACAAGACAAAATTTAAAATTTGCTTTGAAAACTCTGCATAAGGTAATGAAAACTTCTCACTGTCAGAGAGAACGAAATTTCAAATAGCTAAATGGGAATGCTCGAATGAATCCTGCCGTGCTGGAGTGGAGTCATGTTTTGGGGGTATTTTTTTCATTACTTTTTCTCCCCAAATCTCCCCAATACATAGTTGCATATTTTAGTTGTGGGTCCTTCTAGTTGTGGCATGTGGGATGCTGCCTCAGCATGGCCTGATGAGCGGTGCCATGTCCGCGCCCAGGATCTGAACCAGCGAAACCCTGGGCCGCCAAAGTGGAGAGCGTGAACTTAACCACTCGGCCACGGGACCAGCCCCAAGTCATGTTTTTTTTACTACGCGCTCACACACACACACACACACACACACATGCAGATACAGAAATGTAGACAAGCGTATCCACATGGGTTAGTATACAGACATATCTTTTCTAGCTCTGTTGGCTAAGAGGGCCTAGATGAACACACCCAGTGTCCAGCTCTTGGTTTTTAAATATCATTCTCCAATACAAGGAATCAGGGCTCTTTGGTTAATGGTTGATTCCAGGCCTGGGCAGGGAAAATATAAGATGAGCCTGGAGCATGTTGTGATGCCAGAAAGTAAGGAAGTGTTAAAAAACAAAAGGATAGGGGCACGTCAAAGGGACACAGGGGCCAACCTGCAAGACCTCCAATGGCCAAAGCTGGAACAAGAGGAGCAACAAAATAAATATCAATAGTATTGGATTAGAACCCAAATAATAAAATAAATACCTGTGAATCCCACACATGAATTTAAAAATGGAAGAGAAGGGACAACTCTTCCATACAGAAGAATTCCAATTAATAAATTTGGTAGGAGTGAGGGAAACAAAAATCACTATTAGAATACCAAAGGTGATAATTGCTGCAGGCAAGATCAAAAGATGAAAATGAAAATTCATGGACAAAAGCTTAAGAAGAAATAGGATATTGCATAGCTTTAAGTGGCTTCCCACCTCCAATATTTGTTCACGATGAGGAATAACAGTGACTATTCACTGGAGAAACCTGACAGATAACACCCAACCCAGGGGGTCAAGGATAATGTCGCTGGTCACAGGCCTTACCGGTGCTGGTGCCCTGATAGGATGCACTCAGAAGGGCACTGCGCCTCTGAGAAAGACTGCTGAAAGCTGACTAAGGTCTGGAGTTTAGTTAGCGGTATTATTCCGAGGCTAATTTCTTAGTTTTGTTAATTGTACCAAAGCTAAGGCAGATGTTAACACTGGGCAAGCTGCATGAGGTATCCGTGGGAACTCTCTGTTCTATCTTTGCAACTGCTCTATATGTCTAAAATGATTTCAAAATAAAAAGTTAAAGCAAAAAATCTGCATAAATTTAACTAGCAGAGTTAAATTTCCTTGACTCTGAAGGGAAAGTTCACCCACTGCCCTCAGAATGTAAGGATCCCTGCAGTGGCTGACCCCCAACATTAGAAATGGGTCTGTACCATTTGTGGCAGAGGGTGCTGCAGCTGCTCTTTCCTTTGGGGCAGGGGCATTGCGTGGATGCCTTCCACAAACAATCAGACGACTGCTAAGGAAAGCAGATTAGTTGCCAAATTACCAGTTTACATAAATTTGTCTATCTGAGCAGTAACAGAATCATTTGTACATAGTACTTGTTTATGACCTTAAGCCCAACTATGAAGACAGAGCGTAAATATTCTCATTGGCGTAAATAAAACTTTGAATGATTTTTATTTGGTAGCTTGTTAATGACCTCTATTCTACCGCTAGGTAATTTGCTTTAAATGGTAATGTTTTGGACTTCTGGTTTCTGGTTCAACATGTAAAGAGCTTGGAAGCTGTTACTCCCATCCTCACAATAAGAAAAATAAAAATTAAAAAAACCCTGAACAACAAAACTCTTCTTAGATTCATCAGAGGATTGAAATTGTTGAGAGGAAAACTTTTCCTTTTCCAGCTTGGATCTTGTGATTGGGGGTCTGCAAATTAACTGAGAAGAGCACGATTAACAGAAGAAAAGACAAGGTTTATTTAACATGTACATACAGGAGCTCCCAGTAAAAGTACTCTGTAACGGTGGATACATGTCATTGTACATTTGTCACAACCCATAGAACATATAACACCAAGAGTGAACCCTAATGTAAACTACGGACTCTAGTTAGGACTTTAGTTAATAAGAATAATGTATCAATAATGGCTCATCAGTTATAACAAATGTACTACACTAATGCAAGATGTTAATAATAGGGGAAACTGGGGGCAGGGTGAGAGGGTATATGGGAACTCTGTATTTTCTGCTCATTTTTCTGAAAACTTAAAACTGCTCAAAAGATAAAGTCTATTTATTTAAAATTTTTACTCAGTGGGCTAAATAACAGAATGAAGATGGCAATGAAAACAGTGAGTGACCTTGAGGAGAGATCAAGAGAAATGATTCAATTTGGAAGAGTGAAAAAAGAAGAACAGAGCTTCGGGACATGTGATAATATCAAATGGTCTAATGTATATATTAGGAGAGGAGAAAGTGTGGTACAGTAAAATTATTTAAAGAAATAATGGGGTCCGGCTTGGTGGCACAGAGGTTAAGTTTGCACATTTCACTTCGGTGGCCTGGGGTTCAGATTCCAGTTCGGATCCCAGGTGCGGACATGGCACCGCTTGTCAAGCCATGCTGTGGTAAGCGTTCCACATATAAAATAGAGGAAGATGGGCATGAATGTTAGCTCAGGGCCAGTTTTCCTCAGCAAAAAGAGGAGGATTGACAGGAGATGTTAGCTCAGGGCTAATCTTCCTCAAAAAAAAAAAAGAAAGAAAGAAAGAATGGCCAAAATAGTCTCAAATTTGGTGAAAGACATAAATTTACAGATTTGAGAAGCTTAATGAACCATAAGCAGGACAAACTCAAAGAAAACCGTATTACAACTCATTCATTCAATTAAACTCATTTTAATCCAGGTCAGTTCTGATCACGTGCAAAACCTGTCTCCAAAGATTTCCCTTTCACGAGCATTCTATCACTTCCTTTTTACATTCAGATTTTGTCCCATGCCTTCCTTCCTTCCTTCCTAGCCTCTCATTAGGACAAAAATTACTTTCCTTTCCCTTCACAAAGAATGTATTTCCATTCCTCCTACCTTCCTTTACCGAAAACATACATTTTGCTTTCCTTATATACAGAGGCGTTTCCCTTATTAATTTTAATAGTTTTCATCACATATATTAATTAGAATTCTTAGAATTTTTAATTTTTTAGAATTCTTAAGTTTCTTAGAAAACAATTTTTTGGTGAAAATTAAGAAGTAAGCAATTATAAACTGTTTTTTACATTAGCATACTATGGATTGAAAGATATAAATACTATCTACTAACGAGTGCTTTCTCATGGAAAATTTCTCAGCATGGCACAAAGCATGTTTGTTAATAGACCCAAATATTTTTAACTTCTCTATAAAATGAAGAAAACAGTAGGTAAATCTATATGTAGTAACCTTATATCTGGAAATGATCTAGATCTTCAATGAATTTTCATCATTTAATTTAACTTAGCCAAATTCTATGGTTTCAAGTTGCCAAAAAGATTTTGGAAGCTATTTTAAGTAAATATATCATAACATATAATTATTTCAAAAAAAGTTCACCTGAAAACTTTTGCTTATATTTAATTCATTTGTTCTTATCATACTTAGACTACTCATGAAAATTTCATGAGACATTAAAGCAGTTAGCCATTACCTTAAGTTATTTTCATTTTTCTGACAAATTTTGTAATAGAGATAACATGAATTTATTTGACTAGAAAACCTAGGTAGAATAAAAGTTGTATATCTGCATTATATCCAATGCTGAAAACTCTGAGGACATACCTATCTTAATTAAACCAACAAACTTAAAAAAGCTTTCAATTACCAAAGATTATTTTATATAATATTAACTTTAAAAAAATTGGGGTTAGTTTCTATTACATTGCTTACTTTAATCCAATTAAATAGAGCTCTTTTAAGTTAACAGCGGTTAAGTGCACACGTTCTGCTGTGGCAGCCCTGGGGTTTGCCAGTTTGGACATGGCACTGCTTGGCAAGCCATACTGTGGTAGGCGTCCCACATATAAAGTAGAGGAAGATGGGCACGGATGTTAGCTTAGGGCCAGTCTTCCTCAGCAAAAAGAGGAGGATTGGCAGCAGTTAGCACAGGGCTAATCTTCCTCAAAAAAAAAATTAAATTATTTGCTTTTAATAATTATGCTTGGATTAGACATCAAATAGCAAAGCATCATCTTAAGTTACTTTCTTGATGACAAATTTTATAACAGACACAGCATGAACTTAATAAACCCAGGTAGAATGAAAGTTGTATCTGCATTTATTCAGTGTTTATAAGGCTAAAGACATGTCTGTTTCATGTTCCAACAACCTTATGCTAGCTTTTATTTACTAGTTTAATCCAAGATCATGTGAACCTGAAAAGCATTTAGGTTAGTTTCTACCATATTTCTGAGATTTAGAAATACTTAATTTATAAGCACTTAATTTCAAGCCAATTAAATAGACCGTTTTACAAATCAATTCTGGCAATAACATCCAGAGGTAGAAAAATATCACACCTCTATGATAGATATACATAGACATATAGACAGGAACAGATGGAGATCTCATAGCTTTCGTTTTAAAAATTTTAGCTGTGTCTCAGGTACCAATCTCAAAAGAATAGTTTGATGCAAATTTTATTTCTGGCAGATGAACTAAGTTGAGTTTACTTGTTCACATGACCAAAGTCTTTTATCAGGAATATCTTTATTTTCAAACTGTAAAGATCATTTTAGAGCTGTTTTTGGAGTTGTTTTGTCTATTACCAAAAGTCTAGGGTAACTGCTATTCAAATCTTTTCTTCTAGTTGCTTATTTGCTTCAGATAACCTAGAAATAGCATTTAGGGGGTTAGCATTTGAATCCTCAGAGGGTCTGATTTTAAAGGAGCAGGTTTTCACAGAGAGAAAAAGAGGAAGATGGTATTGGTGGGGGAGCCTGGGCACAAAATGGCTGCTGAGAGAGAGACTGAGACAAAGGAGTCTGGGAAGACCTACAAGATGGTGCCCGAGAAAAAGGAGATGGGGGAGGAGAACACGTATCTTCAGAAGCTATTTTGTTCTGCCTCAGTTTTTCAGTTGTTTCAGCTAATTTAGACTCAGTATCTCATAGCCAGGTGATTTTAGAGTTTTGAGTGCAATCAGGAGCCTCCAGTACAATAAAAATAGTCATTCCATTCATTTTGCTTAATTTTAGAGCTGTGGCCATCCAATTTGGTTTTAAGAAAAGCAAGTTTGGAGAGATCAAAGGTTCCCATAATGACCATTGCAATTTTGGACTGCTTTTGGTCTGTTAGGCCAACTTAGCTAAAAATGTGCATGTAGGGGGCCCAAAGTTCTTAAACATAAATCTGGCCAGAGTCCCTGAAGGAGTTAGATGACCGGGATGCCATTTCTGAAATTTCCTCTGAAAACTCAAAAAAGTTGTCAGGTTCCCAGCCCTGATTCCAAAAGGGAATCTGAAAACCAAAGAAAAGCTCCTGGATTCTCAGTGAGCCTGAGCCCCAAAGGGAACTGAGTCACCCTCAGAAAATGACTGAGTGCTCACTAAGGATGAGGCCTTGAACCCAAGGACAGAGCCTTGAATGAGGAAGGACAAAGTCATTCCCCTGAGACGGCAAAGTCTCTCTGATCCCAAATAAAGTTGAAGAGTTTAGAATACAAGAGGAGTGGAGCTCAGAATCCCAGAGGAGACTCACCAAACTGACAGCCAGCAGCAACTCACAGAAGCGATGAGCACAAGGAGTTCAGTGCGGATACCCCATTCAGTTTTGGGGGTCACTGTCTCTCAGGGGTCACCATCTTTGGATCCCACTCCTGACACCATATATGTCAACTGAAGAAGCAAATTCACCAGTTTTACTCTGAAAACAAGTTTATTCAGGAATGGCCAAAAAATTGCAATTTGGGATGTGCTTGCTGTGGCAAATCTGGAGAACAAAGGAAGGGGCTTGCTTTTCTAGAGCAAAAGGTGGGTAGGGAGGGGCTGCTCTAGAGGAAAGTCCACTGGGGAAAAGTAACAGTTCAGAGCGGCAACGGCTTCTCATTGGCTGGGCTGTGGCATTTCTTGTTGGCTGGGCTGTGGCATTTCTCGTTGGCTGGGCTGTGGCATTTCTCGTTGGCTGGGCTGTTGCCAGGTGGGAGAGAAGTCTTCCTTCAGCAGTAAAGTAGTTGTGTATCCTGTCACAGATGCAAGCATGTACTCTTTCTGTTTGGAGTAAGTGATGATGTATGATCCTGCATGAGACCTCCCCTACCGGCCTTCCCAACTCCAATGTAGTTAAGGTTTCTCTTACTCATTTCACAACGTGTGTAGAGTTTCAGTTTGGGAAGATAAAAAGAATTCTGGAGATGGATGGGGGTGATGATTGCACAACAGTGTGTACTTGACACTAATGATTCTATCTTTCAAAATGGTTAAGGTGGTAAATTTTGTATGTGGATTTTACTACAACTAGAAATTTAAAAACAAGCCTAGATAGATTAAGTATTAAATGTCAACAACGAAACTTTAAGCTCTTAAAATATATAGAGAGGGGCCGGCCCGGTGGTACAGTGCTAAGTTTGCACATTCTGCTTCCACGGCCCGGGTTCCACCGGTTAGGATTCTGGGTGCGGACATGGCACTGCTTGGCATGCCATGCTGTGGCAGGCGTCTCACATATAAAGTAGAGGAAGATGGGCACGGATGTCAGCTCAGGGCCAGTCTTCCTCAGCAAAAAGAAGAGGACTGGCAGCAGATGTTAGCTCAGGGCTAATCTTCTTCAAAAACAAAAAAAATAGAGAAATATCTTTTAAAACTTGCGGCAGAGAAAGAGTTCTTGAAAAAGATGACTAAGATATAAACTATTAAAAAGAAAAAACTGATAAATTTGATTGTGCTAAGATTTTTTTTAATTTATGAAGACACTTTAAAGAAAGTGAAAAGACAAGTTACAAACTGGGAGAAGATATTCACAGTAAACAAAACTTATAAAAGCATAATATCATAAATAAAGAGCTCTCTTTTAAATCAGTATGAACAGCACAAAAAAATAGGCAAAAGATGAAGATGAAATTCATATGGCCCACAAATACATGAAGAAATAGACAATATCATTACTGATTGGGGAATTGAAACATGATTTCATCTCCCATTTTATTGGCAAAAGGAAAAAGTGACACTACGAAGTGTTGGAGAGGATGTATACTTTCAAGTTATCTTATACTTTGCTGGTGGAAGTATAATTTGGTACCAACACTTTAAAAAACAGTTTGGTTTTATCTTCTACTCACCCCCAGACATGTATTTAAGAGAGACTCATACATATATACAATAATAAAAATATGCAAACTGTTCATAGGAGAACTATTCACAATGACAAAAACCTAGAAAAGACTCGTGTCCACCAACAGGAGGATGGATTAACAAAGTGCCATATATTCACATGGTACTCAAACAAATTAACTACAGCAACATGGAATAATATCAATGAATTTTATCAATATAATTTTAACTGATAAAAAAACTTCTAATAGATTTTATTTAGTACATTCTTTTTATAAAGTTAAACCAAACAAATAAATTTCAATCATGGATACTTGTGTATGCATTTGTATTCAAGAATTCGTACAAATGTAATAAAACTATATAAAAAGAAAAGCAAGGGAATAATAAACAAGGAATTCAGAATGACAGATGTCTTGAATGGAGACAGACAGGAGATAACGATATATTTATGTAAATTATTATGAAGGGCCTAGTTTTTATTTTAAGTGGTGTTTTCATGAGTTCTTAGTACAGTATTGAAAATAATCAACTACCTAACAAAACAATTAACTAAAATCCAGCCATTAATGGGCCAATGATGAAAGCATGTCAACAACTAAGAATTATGATTAACCAACACCATGTACCTGAAGTTAAAAATTGAAACATACAAAAAAGTATAAAGATCGTTCACAGGAAGTCACCATTAACATTTTGATACATATTTTCCCATATTTGTCTGTACGTACAATATATATACACATACCAGTCATTACTGAGATAACCCTCCCGTTTGCAGTAGTGATACAGTGGGCTGTAAGTCACCGGGGAACATAGTAAAGTTAGGCTGGATTCTCACGAGACTTCACTGATCTCACAGTGTGTGATAACACTGTAGGAGTGGCTAATGGGGTGGTTCATGTACAGCTCAAAAGAGTAAAGTTTTAAGAATATTATAAAGACTAAGCTCTCCTTTGCTTTGTAATATCTTGTACAATATCCTCCTGTTCCAGGCCTCTTTCTTATCAATGTGAACAGCAGTAGGGACATTATAAAGAGAGAGTAAGCATGAGCCGTAGAAGCTTATCTGTTGATGCCCTGGACCCACGACTGGAAGTATGAGGTAGTGGCCCATCAGCATGGTAAAGCCCTGAGAGTTCAGAGAATTCTCTGTTTTGACCCCAAGAATGCTGCTAGAGCCACGACTGTGGCATCAAATACAAAGTGAATGAAGATCGCCAGAATCCCATGGAGAAAACAGGAAAGGTGAAGAATGACAACAGTACATATACTTTAAGGAGACAATAATAGTTTTTAAAGATTAGAATGAATGTGGACTATCAACTAAAAGTAAATATTAGCATATAAAAAACACTATCAGTGGGAAAGAAATGCAGGAAAGCTTGCTGGCCAAGGCAGTGGGTGCTACTTAGGATAGTCATGTGCTACTTACCATTAAGCACGATGACCAGCACATGCCAATTCCTTCTGAATATTCTACTTTTTAAAGTCATCTCCAAATCTTCTTTTTTTAAAAAAATTAGGATCAAGTGTAGAATGATACAGCCAGTCTGGAGAAAAGGCTGTAAAACTTAGAGAAAATACCTGTATACGCTATGGTCCAGTAATCCCTTGTCTGGGTATGTATTTCAGAGAAACGTGCACACAGGAGGAGAATGCTCACTAAGCATTAGTTGTGGTAGCAGGGAGTTGGAGACAACCTAGGTGTCCATCTCTAGGGGAATGTAAAGGTGGAGGTCTATTGTATAATACTCTGCAATACTAAAGTAGTAAGTAAAATAGACACATACAGATGTAGAGAGACGTATAGAAAGACATACAGAGCTTAAACACAGTGTAGGGTGAAAGGCTGAGACACAGAACAAGGTCTATAGCACAATACCGCTTAGATAAATGTAAAATATGTATGTTATAAAACAACAGCAAATATTTTTCAACAATATAATAATAAAAAAAAAGGACTTATACCAAAACTATGAGAATCTGTTCTCTATTGTCGAGTGTGGTGGGGAGGGAGCGGATGAAAGTGGGATAAGTGTGAAGGGAAAAAAGCATAAGAAAGAAATTTGTAAAAGAAAATTTAAAAGTAAACTAAAAAGTAAGAGAACGGAAGGGATGTGTGAAGGGCCTTGCATTATTTATTAACAACAGTAAAAATGACTAACTCAACTCTTTCCTCCTATGTTCAAAACAAACTGGGACTCTATTGTTTTCGTATACTCTTTCTTGCTTGTAAATCTGATTGTTTCATTGTCTTTCCCTCAGTGGTTGTCAAAGTGTGGTCCCCAGACAGCAGTATTAGCATCAGCAAGGAGCTGGTTAGAATTACAAATTCTCAAGCCCCACACCAGATCTACTGAGTCAAAACTCTAGGCTTGTGGCCCAGCCATCTGTGTTTTAACAAGCACTCTGGGTGGTTCTGGTGCACACTCAAGTTTGAGAGCCACTGGTCCATGGGATGTAGCAACAAGGATCCTTCGGAGACTGCAGGAGAGCCGGGGTCAGGTTAGAGGAGGTTGAGGGTGAATGGAGTGTACGAACAGCCTGCATGAAGAGGAAACGAGTTTATCTTTCAAAGTTCAGGAAGGAGATAGAGGGAAGAAAAAATCATGTGGGGTGGAAGTGGGTCTTTTTTTTTTCTTTACGTAGAAGTAACACAAACAATTTTAAATTCTGAAGGGAAATAATCTGTCCGGGAATTGAAGACTGTTGATATAAATCATAAAACATGTACCACTGGTTCTCAACCCTTCTGGGACCTGGGCATGGGCAGATTTTAAAAGCTTCTCAGGTAAATCTAAGCAGCCAGGGTTGAGACTCATTGATAAATAAATAAACTGAATACTATGCAGCTGTTAAAAAGAATGAAATAAAGATATTTGTATTGAGATGGAAGAATGTCCAAGATGCACATTTGAAAAATAATAAGATGCAGAACAGGATATATAGTACCATTTAAGAATACATGCATAGTTGGTAAATGCATAAAAACTATCTGGACAAACAGGCACCAAACTTTTCAATTATCATCTCTGCAATGTGATATTACAATAGACTGTCTGTCGATAAGTTTCATTTTTACATAATGTTTGAATCTCCGAATAAAAAATGGCGGTAACATTTGTTGCGTGCTTCTATGTAACTGGCACTGTTCTCAGTGCATCAATTTTGTCTTTTTTGCTCACTACTGTTTCCCTGGTGCCTAGAACAGTGCCTGTTACAAAGTAGGTCCTCAAATATTTGTTGAAGGATGAATCTTATTTAATCTTCTAACGAACTTTTGAAGTAGGTACCATTAATATCTCCACTTTGCAGAGGAGAAAAACTGAGGCAGGGAGAAGTTAAGCTACTCAGTGGGTGGCTGAGAGGGTTTGAACCCAGCTCTGCCTGACTTCAGAGACTTTACTCCCAACCAGTACACAATGTTGCCTCACTTTATAGCATAACTTTTCTGCCATGTAACCAGAAAAGAGATGAAAATATGCAAAAAATCAGTTAGTCCTAAACATGAGGAGAGGGTTATCTCACTAATCCACTAATTTTAGACAGATAAATGCCCTTTTCCCTGCCATCTTATTACGTACTTGTTTATCGGAGGTTAGTGGAGGTGAAAAAGAAGAAAAACTATATTAAGTGTTTATTGTGCATATAACCTTTAAAATATTTCCAATGATATGCTTTTGTGTGTGTGTGTGTATACATTCATATAATACGCAAACTTACAAATACTAAATTTCATTTTTAAAAGCTAGGTCCTGAGGGCCAGAACAGAAATGAATACAGCAGTCTTAGAGACATCTATGTTCTCATCCTGAGAGACTCTGTAGAAAGATGAGCAATAAGAAATACAACTTAGCATTCAATACCAATAGACAATATTTTTTCCAAGTCTTTGTGACAGATACTGGTCAACCACAAAAGCAGGCTCCCGCAGACAACATGCTCCATAGACAGGATAACTATGACAAAAGTACACTACTACATTAGAACCAGCAACTAGAAACCAAGAAGTAGTCATAGTCTTTAACCAAGTATTCTGAAATGACAGCAAGATTTATAGACCACAAACTACAGCGTGTTGGAAGCAAACTACTGCGAAAAGAAACCTGCTTTATAAAATATAACCATAACAACAATTAAGCAAGGCAATTGATTCAAAAAGCAATCTTTTACTTCACTTTTTAAAAGGAGAACATTTGGTATGTATCTATGCCAAAAACTAACTGCTTATTCAACAAGAAGTGGGAGATGAAAGCTGTTGGGGGTGAGAGATCAAGACAAGCACAAGTCTCTAAATACTTTGGTGTTGATTTTTTCTCTAAAAATTAATACATATTTCTAGGAAACAGAGAAATGTAGAAAAATATCACATAACAAAACACAACTACTATTGATATTTAGGCATGTTTAACCTACTTGTAAATCACACGCTATCAACCTGAAGAATAAAACAGACTGTTATTTTACCAGCAAAACAAGTTTATTTGGGATAGCCAAAGAACTGCAATTTGGGATGTACATACTGTGGCAGACCCCCAGGCAAATCCGAAAAATAATGGAGAGGAACATTATTTCACAGAGAAAAAGGAGGAAACTAGGAGGGGTTGTTTTAAACAGAAATCCATTGGCGAGAAGCAAGACTTCAGGGTGGTGACGGTTGCTCACTGGCTGAGTTGCTGCGGTTGTTGATTTCTGCTTGGGATGCGACTTATATCTCTTCTTGTAAGTGATAACTCTTTCCTGTTGAGGACTTCTGTTGGGGTCTGTAATTTGACTCTTTCCTGTAATTGACCTTGAGGTACTGCATGGGAGCTCCTCCTTCTGACTCCATTTTAAATGAGGTTTCTATTTATTAATTTACACAAGGCTGTATATAAAATTTTTAACTTATTCCACACAATTAACCATATTGCATAAATATTTTCTCATATTACTACAGCCTCGTAGCTTGAATTTTTAATGAATTTGTAATACTCCATTAAGAAAATATAGATTGTGTGCATGTTCTCCCTGACTCCTAACCCCTGGCCGCTCTACGGATTCCATTTCTGTTACTAGTTTCTTGTATATCTTATCTTTCTAGATATTTCTGCATATACAGGTGGGTGAATGTGTGTGTGTGGGGGGGGGTGTCTCCTTTCTCTCTTCCCTCGAACTGCAGCATACTAAACAAACTTTCCCTCCTTGCTTTATTTCCTTGCTTAAAATAGATCGTGGAAATAATTTTTTATTACTACATATCATCTGCCTTATTTTTATCTTTTTAATTGTGGTAAAACACACATAACATCAAATTTACCATCTTAACCATTTTTAAGTGTGCAGTTCGGTAGTGTTAAGTATATTCACATTGTTGTACAACCAACCTCCAGAACTTTTTCATCTTGCAAAACTCTACCTGTTAAACAATGACTCCCCATCTCCCTCTCCCCTTAACCCTGGAAGCCATCATTCTATTTTCTATTCTATGAATTTGACTGGTCTAGGGACCTTATATAAGTGGAATCCTACAGTATTTGTCTTTTTGTGACTGGCTTATTTCTTTTGGCATAATGTCCTCAAGGGTCATCCACGTGGTAGCACGTGTCAGAATTTCCTTCGTCTTTATAGCTGACTATAAAGTTCATTGTGTGTATATGCCACATTTTATTTATCCATTTCCTTCAGTGGACATTTGGGTTGTTTCCACCTTTGACTATTGTGAATAACGCTGCTATGAACACGGGTATACAAATATCTCTTCAAGATCCTGCTTTCAAATTCTTTGGGATATACACCCATAAGTGGGATTGCTGGATCATACGATATGAGAAACCTCCATACTGTTTTCTACAGTGAGTGCACCATTTCACTTTCCCACCAACAATGCATAAGGGTTCCAATTTCTCAACATCTCTGCCAACTCTTGTTGATAGTAGCCATCCTAATGGGTGTGAGATGGTATCTTCTTGTGACTTTGATTTGCATTTCCCTAGTGATGTTGAGCATTTTTTCATACGCTTGTTGACTATTCTGATTTTTTTAAGAGCTGCATAGTATTGTAGGTAGAAACTGTAATTTATTTCATTAATGTCCTGGTTAAATAAACTTTTTCAGTTGCTCTTAAAAACAGAGCTGCAATGACTCTCCTTGTACACTCTTCTGGTTTCCATTTTAAAAACTTTTTCATTATGGAATTTCAAATATACACTAAAGTAGACAGACTAATATAAAGAACACCGTGTACCTAAGAGCCAGCTTCATGGCCTATTTTGTTTCACTAATACTCCTATCCACATCTCTCACCCCCACATCTTATTTTAAAGAAAATTCCAGTCATTTTATCATTTGGTTTATAAATATTTCCCTAGGTATCTTTAAAACTTGTATACACTCTTTGTGTACACATAAGAATACATCTAAGATAAACTCCAAAATGTGGATTTCCTGGGTCAAAGTGGAGCTGAATTTTGCTTTACCACACTTGTTGCTCACTTGTCCTCCACAGAAATGGTGTGGATTTATTCTCTCATCAACAGTAAATCAAAGCACCTGTTTCCCTCTATCTTTATCAAAACAGCATATTGTCAAACATTTAATCTTGTCTTTATATGGAAAATTGTATCTTAAAATCTTATTTGTGATATTGGATACTCCCTTGTACGTTTAAACATCATTCATATTTCTTTTTTTCTGTGGAAATCTATGTATGTATCTTGTCTATTTTTCTCTGAGCTGTTGAGCTCTTTCTTATTGATTCCTTTTGTATTATGGAAATTAGACCTTTCTTGGTCATACATCTAACACATATTTTTCTCAGTTGCTATTTGTTATATTTGTTCACTATGCAGAAATTTTAAGATTTCTATTTGGTCACATTTATCAATATCTAGTTTTATGATTTCTGGGGTTTATATCCTGTTTGGAAAGTTTTGCTTCATTCCAACCTTACTTCTTTCTCTTCCACGTTTTATTCTAGTATTTTTTCTGCTTTTCTTTTTGCATGTAAATATTTGTTCTGTTTAGAAATAATTTTGATATAAAGATGTCAAAGGCATCCAGTATTCTCCACCCACATATCTAGACTAGTAGGAGACAGAAGTCTTTATTCTATAATTAGAAAGCAGGTATGGTTACAAAATCAGATATCCCGAAAGGGATCATCTACTCCCACGGCATAAATGCTAAGTCCTTTGCAGATTTCAGGTTTTGGTGAAGGGAATGGGCTTAGAGAATGAGGGCACGTAAGGAAGGAGACGATGCAGAGAGAAGACTGGAGTGTCTCACAGAAAGGTTAACTTTTCCTAATTCACAATCTGTAAGCGCAGTGAAAATCCTAGTGAGCACCCCAGCCTATGCCAGGCTTCGTGCACAGGAATTCAGGGGTGCCCAATCCCGACAAGGACCTCCTCCCAGAAGTCTCGTGAGCTGACATAACCTTCTCATGAAGTTCCATCAGGACCCCCCACTAGGACGGGGTGGACCCTGTGGAGTCCAACACCTTGGGCTCAAAGGCCTCTGCCAGAGCCACCCGGCCTGTCAGCCAAGCCGAATCTGAGGTGTCTCGGGGAAGGAGAACCTGGCCGACTCCTTCTGCTCGCGGGGTGCGACGCTGTCACCCTAGAGGGGCGGCAGAGGCCGCTCTTGACATTTCTGCCGCAGGCCCGGGCTCCGGGGGAACCTACCGGTCACGATTGGGCCTTGGGCCCCGCCTCCGGCTCACGCCAAGGGACAGGGCGGGGCGGGGCGGGGCCGGGGGCGGGGCCTAGGCTAGGACGGGGCGGGGCCGAGGGCGGGCTGGAGGCGCCCGGGGCGAGGCGGGGCCGACACCGGGGCGGTCGGCGCCCGAGGCCCCGCCCCGCGTCGCGTCTCCGGGCCCCGCCCCGCCCGCCCCCGCGCGGCCCGCCAGCCACTGCGGGCTCGGGCGGGAGGCGGCGGCGGCCTCCCCGCCCCTTCCCGCCTCTCCTTCCTGCTCGCCGGCCTCCCGCCAGCCGCCGGCCGCAGGGCGAGGGCAGAGGACGCGGGTGGAGGACGCCGGGAGCTGAGGCACCGAGCGGCGGCGGCCGACTGAGGAGAGATGCTGGGCGTGGCGGCAGGAATGACCAACAGGTAAGGGCCGTACCCCGCCCGGCGCCCGGCGCTCGGCCCCGCCACGTCGGCGGCGGACGCCCCGGCCTTCTCGCGGCCTGGCGGGCCGAGCGCGGGCGGCCCGGCGGCCTCCTCCGCGCCGCTCCCGCCGTGGCAAGCCGTCGCCGAGCCGACCCGCGCGGGCGCCCGGGCCCTGGAGACCCCGAGCGGCTGCTCCCCGCGGACGCCGTCGGCGCGCTCGGAGCCCGGCTGCCTGGCGGTTCGCGGGAGACGTTCTGACGGATACTGTCGATGTGTCCGGTGGATCATAAGCGCTTTGAGGGCGAGTGTTGTTTCAGTTCTGAGCTAAGTATCCGACAACAAAGATTGGTTGAGTGAATAGTTATGTTCTAGCAGTTGGAATATGATAATAGACCAGCGGTTCTCGCACATCTTGGTCTTAGCACCCATTTTAAAAACGGGAAGGAACGTTGCTTATGATAGTTCTTAATTCATTATAAAACAATAAATCCATGAAATGTTAACATACATAACATATTTGTATGAAAATAGTATTTTCCTAAGCAAAAAAATTAGTGCGACGAGTGGCATTTTTTGACATTTTGCGGATCTCTTAACTGTCTGGCATAGTAGAGAGCCTGGACTTTCCTGTCTGCTTTGCATTCAGTCTGTCGCGATGTGTCTCGATTGAACCATGCGAAGAAAATCTGGTCTTACACAGATATGTCGTTGGAAAAGGGAGGAGTATTTTAATAGCTTTTTCGTGTTGTGGGTATTCTTTGTTACTACACCAAAGCTAGGTAAGTGGTAGTTTCATAGAGATTAGTGTGGATGTGGGATCTGAAGCCCCACCAGGGCACTTTGCGCACTCTGTCACAGTAAAATTCACTGCTCCATCTTGCAGTTTGAATGGACTTGTACCCACTGTAATGTCATGTGTTTGTCATTTGGAAAACATGGATTCACGGAGTTAGGCAGATCTTCCAACTGCTGACACATCTCGTTATACGATGTGGCTCAATAACATGTTAACGTTACCGCTGATTTCATTAGAAACGTCTTTAGGTATTGGGAAGCTGGCAGACTCAAGGTGGTGGATACAAGTTTTTCAACGTTCGAATTTTCGGTTGAAAGCTTGATTTTCATTATTGGTAGGAAACTGTTGCCAATTTTTTCCCTCAAAGTGACAGGCTCACCTTGTTCAGTTTCAAGAAATGTCTGCCAAATGCAAGTCTAAAAACTATAGTCTGTTATTCTTTCCAGTAAAAATGTTATATTGTAAAAACACATAATTGAGCTCATCACTCAGTCACACCTGCTTTTCCCGGAGATGCCGTCTCACTCTGGTATGCAGCAGACCTGCTTTATGCTGACTTCCCCCTTCATCACAGGTAACAAAAAAGAACGTCAAGGGTCGGGACTTAATAACATTAGTAATTTGTATTGCTTCATGAAGGACATTTTTTCTTTTAAAAAATTATTGAAAATTAAGTTGATACAAAATTTAAAATATATGTAAGATATAAAGGATAATGATACACTGGATACACAGTGTAAGTAAAGAACATAGCAGTTTCCTTTAAAGACCCTTGAACTCTTGCCCGATCTAGTGTCCCTCCTTGATCACATCTTCTTCCCATCCTGAATTTTCTATTAGCAATTTCTTATCCCTTTTTTTGTGGTATAAGTACATACATATTGTTGTGTGATCCATCATCACCATCCATCCATCTCCAGAACTCTTTTCACCTTACAAAACTGAAACTCTGTACCATTAAACCACAATTTCCAGTTTTCCCCACTCCTCACCCCAGCCCCTCTGCCCTATTCCCGCCTGTTTTGACTCTTCCAAGTACCTCATAAGTATTTGATCATACAGTATTTATCTCTCTGTGATTGGCTTATTTTACTTAGCATAATGTCCTCATGGTTCATCCATGTTGTACCATATGTTAGAATTGCCTTCCTTTTTATGGCTGAAGAATATTCCATTGTATGTATATACCATTCATTTATTTTGTTTATTCTTTCATCCGTTGGTGGACACTTGGATTGCTTCCATGTTTTAGCTATTGTGAATAATGCTGCTATGAACATGGGTGTACATTTTTTTAATTGAAATTTTTATTGAAATAATTATAGATTCATGTGCAGTTGTACAAAATAGTACAGAGAGATCCAGTGTATTCTCCCACTTTCCCCCAATGATAACGTTTTACAAAATTGTAGTATACTAGTGCAACTGTGATATTAATAGTAATACAATCTGTGAATCTTATTCAGATTTCCCCAGTTTTACTTGTAGTCATTTGTGTATGTGTATTTAGTTCTGTGTAATATATCACAAGTGTAGGCGTGTGTATCTACCACCACAGTCAAGATATAGAATAGTTGGTTCCATCACCACAAGGACCCCACATGTTGCCATTTTATACCCATACCCACCTCCATATTCTCCTCCTCCTCCTCAAATCACTCATCTGTTTAACATTTCTAAAATTTTATCGTTTCAAAAATGTTATATAAATGGAATCATACAATATATAACCTTTTGGGATTCCCTTTTTAAAAAACGCAGCTTAATTCTCTGGAGATTCATCCAGGTAGCTGTGTATATCATAATCTGTCCCTTTTTATTGATGAGTAGTACTCCATGATGTGGGTCTGTGACACTTTAACTGTTCACCTGTTGAAGGACATTTGGGTTATTTCCAGTTTTTGGCTTTTAATAATAAAGCTACTATGCACATTTGTGGACATGTTTTTCTGTAACTATAAGTTTTCCTTCCTCGGGGATACATGTCTAAGAGTGCAGTTGCCAGTGGAATGGTAATCTCGTGTTTAGCTTTCTAAGAAACTGATGGACTTGTCCAGGGTGGCTGTAGCATTTTCATCAAGGACACTTAAAAGGTAAATTGGCATTCTTTTCCTGCAAGTACATGGAGGTGAAGAATTGTGTTACAGTACCAGTGCCGTGGTTAGTGCTAAGAGGCCAGCAGTTATACCTACTCTTGCTTTTGCGCTGTTGGTGCAAGTGTCAACACAGAGCAAAAGGCTACAGCAACTTCCTAGGAACTTCTTAGCATTCTTATGAAAATAGTTTTGATCTCCAGAGCTCTTGAAAAGGTCTTGGAGACCCCCCAGGGTTTTGAGACCACACTTTGAGAACCACTGTTAATGAACTAATCTTAAATGTTGAGGGGGTTGTAGATGTTTGGGGTATTTAAAAAGGAATATATACAAAGATTTCTCTTAAAAATATGTGTTGAATGCTTGTTGTAGTGTGTGCTTTCTAGTTTTGGGGAGGTTTTTTTTTTTCCCCCTGCTTTATCTCCCCAACCCCCCCCCCCCCCGTACATAGTTGTATATCTTAGTTGTGGGTCCTTCTAGTTGTGGCTTGTGGGACGCTGCCTCAACGTGACCTGATGAGCGGTGCCATGTCCACGCCCAGGATCCGAACCCTGGGCCGCCGCAGCGGAGCGTGCGAACTTAACCACTCGGCCACGGGGCCGGCCCCTGTTTTGGGGAGTTTTAGTGGGACTTAATAACTAAGACTTGAAGAACCACTGTGGAAGAAGCAACTTTCTGCCCTTAGGATTTTTCTTGACACAGTGGCCAGTGTTATTATGAAGAGGGAAAATGTCATGTCAGAGAGTGTCTTCGTATATCTTCACTGCTCTTTGCTTGTTTGTGTGATGAAGAAATTGAGCTCTTAAGTTTTAAGAAAACTGCTGAAAATTTGGTGGTAGAAAAAATATCTTTGGTCTTGGTGGAATAAATATCTTCAGTTCTGTTTGTTCTGTGCCCTACAGATGTAGAGAAGACCATCAGGACTGAGCTGTCTCGATTTTTTTAATCATTCCCATCCCTTTCCTTTGTGGTAACCCCTTGAACCATCTGAACAGCTCTTTCTCTTGCTTACTGTGGGGACAGTGCGTGAGCTTTCCTCTCCTTCTAGAGGGGGCCTTTCTGCTCCTCTGCTGGGTCAGAGAAACTTCAGCAGCTACAGCAGATTGGTAATGGGAGAGCAGAGGTTTACTCTGAGGGTCTCTATTTTCAGTGATGTTGTGTTTGTTCTTAAGATAATTATTTAAGTAAACCTCAGTATAGGTCATGTTCTTAGCTAGGGTTGTACTTAAATAGAAGGAAAAGCATCTCAAACCATTTGTTGATTTTACATTTCTCGTAATTATGCTTTAAGCTGCAGTTTCCCATTCACAGGAATATCATCTACATTACATGCTGGACTGTTGCCGTGTTGTCTTCCAAAAACTTTAGTCTTAAGTTACTTGAGAAGCAAGAGCTGCACTACCTGTTGCCACACTCTGCGTTCTCCTGCAGCACTGTTTTTATGCCCCCTCGTGCCCACATCATCTCCTCTCTCCCATTAGCTCTCGTCAGACAGCTCCACACCGGAGCTCACTGGGGAGAGAAGGGAGCATTTTCCTGCGTCTTTGTTTCATGTTGGAGCATATTTTGGATCTTGATGAGTCCACAGTCACATTTAAATAGGGATTGGGAAGCTGCAGAGAAATCAGGCACTGAATAGTGCATTCTGTGTAGTAGGAAAAGGCTGCTAGGGATGGAGTTTGAATGCCTGCAGGTGTGTTAGGGGTGGGAGACCCAGGACTCAGTGTTAGAACATCTACAAGTCTGGAGCCTTACTGGGATGTCTGAGAGTCAGGTGACATCAAGTCAGGTAAAGGATAAAAAACATTTACAAAAAAATGTTTATGTACATAGAAACAGTTCTCTTCGCACAAAAATAGAATCATAGAGGCCGGCCCCGTGGCCGAGTGTTTGAGTGTCCTTGCTCTGCTTCGGTGGCCCAGGGTTTCACTGGTTCGGATCCTGGGCATGGACATGGCACTGCTCGTTAGGCCATGCTGAGGCGACATCCCACATGACACAACTAGAAGGACCCACAACTAAAAATACGCAGCTATGTACTGGGAGCTTTGGGAGAAAAAGGAAAAATAAAATCTTAAAAAAAAAAAAAGAATCATAGTCATACTGTTCTGCAATGGCTTTTTTTTAGGATTTAAAAAATTGTGGTAAAATATACGTAACAAAATTTACCATCTTGATCATTTTCCAGTGTGCATTCAGTGGCATTAAGTACCTTCACATCATTGTGCAGCTATCATCACAGTCTATCTCCAGAACTTTTTCATCATCCCAAACTGAGTCTCTATGCCCAATAAACAATAATTCCCCACTTCCGGTAATTGCTTTTTTAACTTAATAAGCTATCTTAGAAGTTTTCCTGTGTGGCATATCTGGATCTGTCTTATGTTTTTCACCTTATTTTTCATGGCTGCCTATTTTTTCATGATATACATGTGATATGATTTACATAACCAGTCCTCAGTGGACATTTGGGTTCCAGTTTTTTATTATTACAAACACTTGGGACATCTGTGCCACTATTTCCGTAGGAGATCCTTGAGTGCTAAGTGGGTGTGTGCATGGATGGTTGGGCCCATGTTCCAACCCCAGCCCTGTCCTTTCATGGCTCTGTGTTTGTGCCAGTCAACCTCTTTAAGGCTTAGTTTCTTAATTTATAAAGTAATACTACCTATCTCAGAGAGTTGTTGTGAGAATTAAATATGAAGGCAAATATAAACATTTCTGAAAGGATGCAAATGAAATTATTAATAAGTGTTGCCCCTGAGGAGGGAGTCTAGGAATCTGGGGAGTCTAGGAACTAGAATGAGAGGGAATTTTTTATTGTATGCCTTTTCGTACTATTTTGATTTTTTAAACCAGGTGCATGTTATAATTTTTAAGGACTTTAACATCTGGCCAGGAACCTAGTAGATGCTCGTTTAATGGGAACTGTGGTTATTGATTTTTCTTACTACCCTGGTTCTTTTCCCCAGTCAGAAGTTACACCTTCTGACCTCACCATGTCTGTTGATGGCACTAACATAGTTACATTTGGTGTCTTCTTCTTCACTCCCAAATCCCCATTCTTGCTGAGTTCCTACCTTAGAATTTTCTTTTGATTGCATCCTTTTCTTCCTCACTCCTTTCTTACTGACTTCATTTTCACCCTGGTCCTGATTATCTTTCAGGTGAATGTGAGATAACAATATTAAGGCTGGGAAAGACTTTAGAGAATGCAGAATGAAATCCATGTGCATATTAAACATTTGAGGTGAAACAAATAATTTTGTATGTGTTCCTATTTTTCATTTAAATGTGGATAAAGTACAGATTCCTTTAAAGGGGTTATGGAATTTTTGGCTGCATTTTTTTAGTGTATGCTTTAACATAGACTAAAAAGACAATTGTAGTAATGCGAAGATCTAAGAAATTTGTTTAACATTTAAAAAATGGCTTTATATGTTAAAAAGTATCTACTAAATTCGTGCACTAAATACTTTAGTGGGTCCACTGCCATAGTCCCCTGAACCGTTCCTTTATTTTATAGGTCAGGCATTGCCTAGAGAGGTAAAATGGAGACTCAAGGCCGCAGAATGCGTTAATAGTAGGGTTAGGACTGGAGCCCAAACCTTGCAGATGGTGTGGAGTCCCCTCTGCTGTGCTCTGCTGCTTTGCTCTATTACTTCATTGAAATTGCATTGTTATAGTTCATTACATATGTATTTTATCTTTCCATCTATATTGTAAATGCCTTGAGGGCTGAGACTTTGATATATCTGAGCCCCATTAACATAGTAATTGTGAAAGTGTCTGAGTAAATTATTAAACGTTGCCCCAGAATTGTTCTATTACGAAGGTCCTGAATGTCACCTCTTTCGAGTGGATTCCTTTCATGAAATGCATTCTTGGGGACATGGTATTCCTTGGCACACATGCTGGTGATTGTAATTCCTCCTCCCCGGAGTCCTAGGTTTTCTCACTCACCCATGTCCACTGTCCCCACGTGGCACAGTCTGAGAGAGTCTTTCCTGTTGACGGGCATCTTTACTGATGCATCAGTTACCAACTAGTTAAACAAATTGTGAGTTATTTCTCATTGGAAAATGTAGTAGTCATTGTTTTGTTTTTGTGTGTTTGTTTTTTATTTGTAAAGCTGGGCACACTGCTATCCCGTATAGAATCTGCCTTCGGTAGGCATTGGGTAGGCAATTGCTGTGTCTACCATAGCTGGTTGTTCCTCCTCCTCATTGCAATAGATTCAGCAGATTCTTTTTTTATATGCAAGGCACAGTGCAGGTGCAGCTGTGGAGATTCAAAAGGTGAATAAGATGTTGTCCCTGCTCTTGAGAATCTTTCAATTTAACTGTTCCGTCATTCATGTTGGTTCCAGATTGCCCTAAAGCACCACTTTGGTCATAGCACCCCTCTTTTCAACATATTAGGAAGACTTCTTATTGTTTATCAAATGCAGTTCCAACTCTAGAGCTTGGAATTTTAAGCTGTTTGTGGTCTCGCCCAGCCCATCTCTATAGCCTTGTCACATACTGCTCCCTTAGTCTTCATTTCACTAAACTGAACATTTGCCATTTTCTGAAACTCTCTGGTGCTTTCTCATCTCAGTGCTTTTGCTCCTGCTGTTCTCTTGGGCCAGAAAAACCATCTTCTGTGTCTTCTCTGCACTTGGGGCCACTTCTCCCATGAAACAGTGAATTCCTGGAACATTTGTTGAGCCCTTGTGTGCTAGGGAATTATGGACCCAGAGTGTGTATCCGTTCTCCAAAAGCATTTTGACTTCTTTTTTGGTTATCAACTTCTGTTTTATATTAGCGTTACTTGCATATGTGTCTAATCTTTTCTGCCATATTGTAATTTCTGGAAAATTCCTTTACTTAATCAAATTTGCTAAATGTCCAAAGAAAAACAAACTAGACTTAAATGAGCTTTATTTCTCCTTTTGTTCCTTCATTTGTTAGTGAATTGAAAGGTTCAGAGCTGGCCCTGCTTAGTGCCTGTGACATCGTTTGAATAAACTCACAAAACTTTGAGTAAGACAAGATAGCCTTCACATCTGGTTTAAGTTAAGTCTATAGTGTATTTATATAGTAGTAGCAGAGCCCCGACATCCACGGAGCACTGGGAAGAAATTCAGATATTTAGTCATGCTTGTTTAGATTATTTCATTTCACAGCCAGGCCACTCTTTGGAACACTGTCTTGGTAATAACCACTTTTATTAATGACCTACTTTGACACAAGTGCTTTAAAGATGTTAAACATCTCCATAACAAATGTTACCTTCACAGCCACACCATGAAGTAGGGTTTTTTAATGCTTATTTTACAAATGAGAAAACTGAGCTCAAGAGGTTAATAACTCACCAGGTGACACAATTAGTGACAGAGCTGGGGTTCACACTGAGCCTGTGTCCCCTTACTACAGGGTCTCCACACTGCAGAGCCCTGTGTCTCCTTGGTTCACTCTTCAGAAGTGATCTTAGCTCCCTTGTTCTTTTTCTAGGTTTCAAGGCTTTCTCTTTGCATGCCCAGCCAAACTGTCCAGTTTTATTCACCACTACTCTTTGTTTAGCTTACATCATCTTGTTGCCAGACATATTTCAGTCCTTTCTGAACTTGGTTTTTCCTTTTTTGGAGGGTAGAACGTCCGAAATCTTACTCTCAAGACCCAGCTTGAGCTTTCTTTTTCACCTTCTAGGGAGCATAAAGCATAAGAGTAAATTCTTTACTTAAATTTAGTGTGTATGCATATGTGTGCAACACACAAACTTCTGCTATTTTCATGTTGAACTCTTGGCTGTGCTTGCATATGCTATAGTGATATTAACAAATTTGGAGCATATGTTCCAATCAGTGTGTGTCCATTGTGTATACTGTACTGTGCTGTAAGCCGTGGAGCATATAATTATAATCAGGTGAGGGATCGTGCATTGTCTATCTTGTATTGTAGCTATTTGTGTACAAATACTATAGAAGTTAAAGAAAGTCTTTTAGAAATTTAAAGGAGGAAATGATCGTTTGTCATTAGTTATTAAGATTTATTATTATTTTTTTAAGGCATGAGGACCAGTCACATATTTATTGAGCTCTCTCAGGAGGTAGAGATGTGTCAGTCATGGCAGTGTTCCACCAGAGACCTGATTTATTTGGAATGTTGTAGGGGAAATTAATGAATCAAGCAGAGCATTGCTCTCAAAACATGAGCTGCAGACCACTCACAGCATGGGGTTCATGCTAAAAGTGGAGATTGTTTGCTCTCATCCTGTACGTTTGGGGGAAGAAATATCTTGAAATCTATACCTTTAAATTTTTTATTACAGAGAATTTCAGACATATACAAAAATAGAATAATGTATTCCTGTCTGCTACCTCTCAGCTTCAATAATTATTGACTGATGGTAAATCTTTGAGGACCAATCTTTTTTCACTCCTCTCTCTCCTATGTCATTTCATAAAAATTTTAATATGTACACTTAAAAGATAAGGAGTCTTCTAAAAAACTTTTTAAACATAACTACATTATCACACCTGAAAAAGATTGCTAATAACTCCTTGATGTGATCAACTAGCCAGTTAGTGTTCAATTTTCCGTTTATCTGACACATCCATTTTATTTTTTATTTTTTCCAAATTGGGATCTAAATAAGATTCACACATTTTGATAGCTTGATAAGTCTTTTAGTTCCTTTTAGCATATAGGTACTGCTTCCATTTTTAACCCCCCCCTTGCGATTTTTTATGTGAAAGAAAAAACGATTGAGTTGTTTGTCTTGAAGAATTTCCTACAGTCTGGATTAGGCAGATTGCATGCTCAGGGTATAGTTTAACATCTTCTTTTGTTTCCTATATAGCCTATAAATTGGTAGTTGGATCAAAAGAAGCAGTTCTCAAACTTCTTGGTCTCAGGACCGCTTTATACTCTTAAAAGTTATTGAGAACCCTGAAGAGCTTATTGATATTTGCTGTATTTTAAATTTAATAAAGCGTTTGTATGTTAACATGACTAACGTATTTTATAATTATTTTTCAAAACAAACAAAAATATTGAGAAGAGTGGCTTAAAAAATTTTTTTTTGCAAATCTTCTTAATGTCTTGCTAGAAGACAGCTGGCATTCAGTCAGCTGAAATTTTGTAATATTTCATGTCACGTAGCTTCTGAAAAACTCCACTGTGCACTTGTGAGATAATGAGAGTAAAAAGGCACATAACATTAGCCTTTTTTTTTTTAAAGAGTGGCCCTGAGCTAACATTTGTTGCCAGTCTTCCTCTTTTTTTCTTCTTCTCCCCAAAGCCCCCCAGTCCATAGCTGTATATTTTAGTTGCAGGTCCTTCTAGTTCTGCTGTGTGGGATACCACCTCAGCGTGGCTGGATGAGTGGCGCCATGTCCATGCCCAGGATCCGAATTGGTTAAACCCTGGAACCCCCAAGTGGAGGTTAAACTTAACCACTCGGCCATGGGACCAGCCCCCAAATAATGTTGATTTTACTGTTGTTAGGAAAATTATTTTGACTTCTAGATCTCCTTGGAAACTGCTTATCTAGAAGCCTGAAAAGATTCAGGTTTGATCCCCACACCACCCCATAACTACATGATAGATGGTGAAGGGTTCTTCCGTTAGAAGGTATGTAATGTCTGGTTGTGTTTCTTTTTGTGATTTTAGCAGCTGTTGATGATCAGTGCTCTAGATGGGAGGTTGGCAAACTTCTTCTGTAAAGGGCCGGATAGTAAATATTTTCAGCTTTGTGGGCTGTATTGTCATTTCCACAACTGCTCAACTGTGCTGCTCATGCCAGCAAAGTCCAAGTGGGAAATCTAGACTTGTGCCCTCACCAGGCTGGAACCTGGCACCCCAACACCCAGTCAGAGTGGGGTCAGGGAAGGCCAAGTAGGGAACCAATACTTTCATCCTCCCCAGCTAGTAATTACTGCCACCTCCATTATCACAGTGTCAGTGGAGACAATGTGGGGAACTGGAACTCTCATCCTGGCCCAGCAGTAACAAGAAGTCCTCCTCTTAGATGTCAGCTGAAGCCACACGGGGAACCTGGACTTCTGCCTCCATCTGGCAGTAATGAAGGATCCCCCACCAGAGAGGTATCAGAGAAAACCAGTTAAAACAGAAAGTTCAGATAAGATCCAATCTCATAACAATATGGAAATGTCCATGTTTCGTTAGCAGATCATTTGTCACATCAACAACCAGGAAGATCTTAAAGTGAATGGAAAAAAAGACAATAAATAGATACCAACACCAAGGTGACAGAAATGTTGGAATTATCTGGTAAAGATTTTTAAAGCAGTCATGGTGAAAATGCTTTAGTGAGCAGTTATGGAGACGCTTGAAACAAATGAATAAATAAAAAGCCTCGGTAAAGAAATATAAGATATAAAGGAGATCCAGATGGAAATTCTGCAACTGAAAAATGAAATAACCAAAACAAAAAGCTCAGTGTATGGGCTCAACATTGGATGAGTTCAGCTGGAGGGGACAGGGGAAAGAGTTGGTGAATTGGAAGATAAAGTAAGAGAAATTACCCGGTGTGAACAACAGAGAGAAAATAGACTGAGGAAAGAAAAAAAAAGAACAAAGCCTCAAGGACCCGTGGAACTATAACAAAAGAGCTAATATTTGTGTCATTGGAATCCTGAAAGGAGAGTAGAAATGGTGGGGTTAAAAAGCACTAGAGGAAATGATGGCTGAAAATTTGCCAAATTGGCAAGAAACATACACCTACAGATTCAAGAAGCTGAGCAAACCACAAAGAGGATAAACCCAAAGAAATTCAGGCCAAGACACATCATAATTAAACTTCTGAAAACTAAAGACAAAAATCCTGGGAAGCAGTCAGAAAAATGACACCTGACAAAGTAAAGACACCTTACGAAAGGAAAGGGAAAGAATTCAAATGACAGCAGATTTTTTATTGGAAGCTATGGAGGCCAGAAGGAAGTGGCACACTGTTTTCAAGTGCCGAAAGAAAAGAACTGTCAGCCTGGAATCTTATATGCTCTGAAAATATCCTTCAGGAATGGAGAAGACTCAGGATATTCTTAGATAAAGGAAAACTAAGAGAATTTGTCACTAGCAGATCTTACCTCCTTCCCCCCAAAAATGGGTAAGGGAAGTTCTCCAAACAGAAAGAAAATGATAAAAGAATAAACCTTGGAACATCAGGAAAGAAGAAAAAACATGGTAAGCAAAAATATGGGTAAATACGATAGACTTTCTTTCTCTTTTTGAATTTTCTAAATTATGTTTGATGATTGAAGAAAAATTGTAACACTGATGTGAATTTAAATTATGTAGAGAAAATATTTAAGACAAATATTATAAACGGAACATAAAGTGGGGTACAAGGAGATAAGTTTTGTATACTTCTCTCAAACTGGTAAAATGATGACATCACTGGACTCTGATAAGTTACATTTGTATATAATTTTATGCCTAGAGCAACCACTAAGAAGCTATTCAAAAAGTTATACTTAGGGGCTGGCCCAGTTGCTGAGTGGTTAAGTTCTCATGCTCCACTTCTGCAGCCCAAGGTTTTACCGGTTCGGATCCTGGGCGTGGACACGGCACTGCTCATCAAGCCATGCTGAGGCAGCATCCCACAAAGCACAACCAGAAGGACCTACGACTAGAATATACAACTGTGTACTGGGAGGCTTTGGGGAGTGGAAAAAAAAAAGACTGGCAAGAGATGTTAGCATGGGTGCCAATCTTAAAAAAAAAAAAAGAGATACACTTAAAACTATAGATAAATCAAAGTGAAATTCTAAAAAGTGTTAAAGCAATCCATAGGAAGGCAGGAAAAAGCAAGTAGAAACATAAGACAGAGAATAAACAGAAAGAAAAAACAAAATCACAGACTTATGCCCCAACACATGAATAATTACATTAAATGTAAATAGGCTAAAAACACAAATTAAAAGACAGAGTTTGACATAGTAGATTAAAAAACATGACCCAAATATATGCTGTCTACAAGAAGCTCACTTCAAATACGATTAAGCAGAGTGAAAGTAAAAGGATGGAAAAAGATATATTATGCAAATCAATCAAAGGAAATCAGGAGTGACTATATTAATATATCAGATATTAGTATAGATATCAGATAAAATAGACTTCAGGGCAAAGTAAATTACCAGGGACAGAGAAGGGTGTTATATAATGATAAAGGGTCAGTCCATCAAGAAGATGAACACCTAGCAATCCCAAATATGTCTGCACCCAACAATGAAGCCACGAAACATGAGAAGCAGAAAGCAATAGAACTAAAAGGAGAAATAGACAAAAACATTTATAATTGGAGACTTCGATACCCTTCTCTCAGAAATGGACAGATCTAGCAGGCAGAAAATTAGTAAGAACATAATTGAACTCAACAGCACCATCAGTCAACTGGATATTGACCTCTATAGACTATTTCATCCAACAACAGCAGAGTACACATTCATCTCAAGCTCACATGGAATATTCACCAAGACAGACCACATTCTGGGCCGTAGAATACATCTTACCTAATTTATTTATTTACTTATTATTTATTTATTTGTTTATTGGTGAGGAAGATTTGCCCTGAGCTAACATCCATTGCCAATCTTCCTCATTTTTTGCTTGAGGAAGATTAGCCCTGACCTAACATCTGTGCCAGTCTTCCTCTATTTTCTATGTGAGATGCCTGCACAGCATGGCTGATGAGTGGAGTAGGTCCGCACCCGGGAACTGAACCCATGAACCTGGGCTGCCAAAGTGGAGCATGTGGAACTTTACTCGGCCACAGGGCTGGCCCACATCTTACCTAATTTTAAAAAAATGGAACCCCCATATAATGTCTGCTGTCAGACCACAATGGAATTAAACCAGAAGTCAACAACAGAGATAAAGCTAAAAAACCACAAAATACTTGGAGATTAAAACACACTTCTAAATAACACATGGTTCAAAAAACAAATCTCACCAATATTGCTGATGAACATAGATGCAAAAATCCTCAACAAAATTTTGGCAACCCAAATTCAGCAGTACATCAAAAGGGTCATACATCATGATCAAGTGGGATTCATGCCACAGACACAGGGATGGTTCACCATCCGCAAATCAATCAATGTGATACACCACATCAACAAATTGAGAAATAAAAATCACATGATCATCTCAGTAGATGCAGAGGAAGCATTTGACAAGATCCAACAGCCCTTTATGATAAAAACTCTTAACAAAATGGGGATAGAAGGAAATTACCTCAACATAAAGGCCATATATAACAAACCCACAGCCAACATCATACTCAGTGGGCAAAAACTGAGCACCATCCCCCTGAGAACAGGAACGAGACAAGGATGCCCCCCTCTATTACCACTCTTATTCAACATAGTACTGGAGGTTTTGACCAGAGCAGTTAGGCAAGAAAAAAGAGTAAAAGGAATCCAAATAGGGAGTGAAGAAGTGAAACCTGCTGTTTGCAGTCGACATGATTGTATATATAGAAAACCCCCAAAAATCCATCGGACAACTAATAAAAATAATTAACAACTACAGTAAAGTTGGAGGGTACAGAATCAACTTAAAAAAATCGGTTGCTTTTCTATACTCCAATAACTAACTTACAGAAGGAGAACTCAAGCATACAATTCCATTTGTAATCACAACTAAAAGAATAAAGTACCTAGGAATAAATTTAACCAAGGAGGTGAAGGGCTTATACAGTGAAAACTATAAGACATTATTGAAAGAAATTGATAATGACATAAAGAAATGGAAGGAGAGTCCTTGCTCATGGATTGGAAGAATAAACATAGTTAAAATGTCCATACTGCCCAAAGCAATCTACAGATTCAATGCAATCCCTATCAGAATCCCAATGACATTCTTCACGGAAATAGAGCAAAGAATCCTAAAATTCATATGGGCAACCAAAGACCCCGAATTGCTAAGGCCATCCTGAGAAAAAAGAACAAAGCTGGAGGTATCACAATCCCTGACTTCAAATTGTACTACAAAACCATAGTGATCAAAACAGCATGATACTGGTACAAAAACAGGCACACAGATCAATGGAACAAAACTGAAAGCCCAGAAATAAAACTACACAAATACGGACAGCTAATCTTCGACAAAGGTGCCAAGAACATACAATGGAGAAAAGATAGTCTCTTCAGTAAATGGTGTTGTGAAAACTGGACAGCCACATCCAAAAAAATGAAGGTAGACCACTATCTCACGCCGTACGCAAAAATGAACTCAAAATGGATCAAAGACTTGAAGATACGTCCTGAAACTGTAAAACTACTGGGAGATAATATTGGTAGTACACTCTTTGACATTGAACTAAAAAGGATCTTTTCAAATACCACATCCTCTCAGACAAGGGAAACAAAAAATAAACAAGTGGGAATTCATCAGACTAAAGAGCTTCTGTAAGGCAAAAGGAACTAGAATCAAAACAAAGAGACAAGTCACCAATTGGGAGAAAATATTTGCAAATCATATATCTGACAAGGGGTTAATCTCCATAATATATAAGGAACTCACAACTGAACAATAAAAAAAACAAGCAACCTGATCAAATGAACAGACATTTTTCCAAAGAAGTTATACAGATGGCCAATAAACACATGAAAAGATGTTCAGCATCACTAATCATCAGGGAAATGCAAATCAAGACTACACTAAGATACCACCTTATGTCTGTTAAAATGGCTGTAATCATTAAGACTAAAAATAACAAATGTTGGAGAGGGTGTGGTGAGAAGGGAACCTTCATACACTGCTGGTGGGAATGCACACTGGTGCAGCCACTATACAAAATGGTATGGAGATTCCTCAAAAACCTAAAAATAGAACTACCATATGACCCAGCTATCCCACTACTGGGTATCTACCCAAACCGTTTGACATCAACAATCCAAAGTAACATGTGCAACCCTCTGTTCATTGTAGCACTATTCACAATAGCTGAGACATGGAAGCAACCCAAGTGCCCATCGACTGATGATTGGATAAAGAAGATGTGGTGTGTGTGTGTGTGTGTATCACACACACACACACACACACACACACACTGGAATACTACTCAGCCAGAAAAAGACAAATTCATCCCATTTGCAATAACATGGAAGGACCTAGAGGGAATTATGCAAAGCGAAATAAGCCAGTCTGAGAAAGACAAACACCAGATGTTTTCACTCATATGTGGCATATAAACAAATACATAGACAAAGAAAACAGTTCACTGGTTACCAGGGGAAGGGGGTAGGGGGTGGACACAAGGGTTGAAGGGGAGCACTTCTGTGGTAACAGTCAAGAAATAATGTACAACCAAAAAATCTAAAATCAGTAATCTGTTTCCACCTTAGGAAACTAGAAAAAGAAGAGCAAATTAAGTCCAAGTAAGCAAAAGAAAAGAAACAAGAATTAGAGCAGAGATCAATGAAATTGAAAACAGGAAATCAGTAGAGAAAAATCAGTGAAACTGAAAGCTGGTTCTTGGAAAAGATCAATAATGTTGCTAAGCCTGTAGTCAGGCTAACTAAGAAAGAAAGAGAGAAGACACAAATTACTAATATGAGAAATGAAAGAGAGGACATCACCACAGATCCCATGGAAATTAAAAGGATAATAAAGGAATACTATGAACAACTCTGTGCCCATAAATTTGATAACCTAGATGAAGTGGACCAATTCCTTGAAAGATGCGATCTGCCAAACTCACATAAGAGGAAATAGATGATCTGAATAGCCCTGTATGTATTAAAGAAAATGAATCAAAATTAATAACCTTCCAAAACAGCACCAGGTCCATATGGGTTCACTGGTGAATTCTACCAAACATTTTAGGAATAAATTATACCAATTCTCTACAATCTCTTTCAGAGGGTAGAAGCAGAGAGAATACCTCCTAACTCATTCTGTGAGGCTAGCGTTATCCTAGCACCAAAACCAGACAAAGACATTACAAGAAAAGGAAACTATGGACCAGTGTTTCTCATGAACATAGATGCAAAAATCCTCAACAAAATGTAAGCAAATCAAATCCAAAAAAGTATAAAAAGAATGATACATCATGACCAAGCGAAATTTATCCCAGTTATGCAAGACTGCTTTAACATTCAAAAAGCAGCTTTATTTCTTAATACCCGAATACTAGAAACAGCCCAGATGTCCTTTAGCGGGTAAATGGTTAAAGTATAGTACCTTCATATCATGGAATACTATTCAGCAATAAAAGGAATGAACTATTGGTGTTTGCAACAACTTGGGTGGATCTCAAGGGCGTTATACTGAGTGAAAAAAATGAAAAAGCCAATCTCAAAAGGTCACATACTGTGTAGTTCAATTTATATAACACTCTCTAAATGGCAGAATTATAGAGATGGAAAACGTTAGTGGTTGCCAGGGGTTAAGAAGGGGTGCTAAGTGTTGGGGCAGGGGCAGGGGCAAGTGGGAAGTAGGGTGTGGGCACCATGAGCGATCCTTGTGGTGATAGAATGTTCTGTATCTTCACTGTACCAATGTCGATATCGTGATTGTGATCTCATACTATAGTTTCGTAAGATGTTACCATGGAAGAAACTGGGTAAAGTGTACAAAGGATCTCTGTGTATTATTTCTTAGAAATGCATGTGAATCTACAATGATCTCAAAACATTTAATTTTAAAAAAATGCATTTTGCCTAAAAGATCAACAACTGTCTTCTTCCTACCTGTGCCCCATTGACAATTTTATAGACTTATTGTACCAATGTGATTTTCCCAGACAATGCATATTCTTAATTTTCACTGAAATTCTCCGAGAGTAAAAATGGAGAATGAATTAGGGTAGGGAGAATAAATGTGTTATTAGGACACTTGAATTAAATTATTGTGCTGTTCATTTCCTGCCTCATTTACCAAAAGCAGAATGAAATAGAAAATTGAAGCCATTATCTGAGTAATCCACACGCGTTGTGTTGGACCCTCACATCTCCAGAAAGGAATGGCCGAAAAGTCTTTTTTCAGTAAGGCTTTAAATCTCTTGGATTTCTCTAAGCTTCGGTCAGAAACACAGGCTGACTTTTCCAGATGCAAAGCATCTAATTGAGAACTAGAATGTTTGAAATTTGAAATGTTGGATGGAAGGGGGTGAGGAAGTTATATAATTCCTTCTCAAGTGTTTCTGGAGCAGAGCTCAGGAATAATCTTTTCAGAGCATCTGACATGTTGAAAAGGCTCTCACCTTCCAGGATTGTGCATAACGGTGCACGTGCTGGTATTGCATCAACTGAGGGAACGTTGAATTGTCAGTAATGACTTGGGTCCTTAGTAATGATTGTCTTAAATACCCTCTCTTGGTGCAGTGCTTTGGAATTTATAAAGTGTTTTGTCTTGTCCTCCAGTCCCTATCTTTCCATCTCCATTTATGATTCATCTGCCTCCTAACCCCAACTGCCCAAAAGATGTGTATTCTACACTTTTAGAGCTGTTTGAAGTTAGGACATATCTTTTTGTTTCTTCATGTTTTTTACATATCCTGTTTCCCCAATGTTTTGGGCCCTGTGGGGTCTTCCTAATTTTTCAAGAACCATCTTTTCTCTGATGTTTTCCCTGATGTTATCTTCCCTGCTTCCTCACCCTGAGAAGTGTTCCACATTCCTTTCTCTCCACTCCCCTAATATACAGTAACTCCTGTGCTGTGAAACCCGTCCCATAGGATGTAAGGCTTATTTTCTCATGTCTGCACTTTAGACTCTGATTTCCTCCAGGGAAATGATTTTACTCCATTCACCTTTGTGTTCCAAGATCTGTCAACAATGCATGGCACATATTTGGTGCTCGGTAAGTAAATGAGTTAGAGTAAATATGAACATTTTTATTTTCACATCAAGAATTGGAGATTTGGAAATTTAGAAGATGTTCTCAGGGTGCACAGCTGATAGGGAGATGCTAGAGCTGGAATTCGGGTAACTTGACTCCAAGGATGATGGTTTCTCCATCTGGGTGCCTGGCCCATTGGAGTTAGTGTACCTTCACCAGGTCCACCTTACTGGAATGAAAGGAGCCATATATTTTCACTGGTCTTTGCTGATTCATGACTACAAATGGGAAATAGCACATGTAGAGATTAAAAGCACTGACTGGAGCAAACTGCCTATGCTCAAATGCCAGCTTCTTAGCTGTTGGTAGTGCCTGACTTCTCCCTGCCTCGTGTGTAAAATGAAGGTAATGGTACTCGTCTCATATGGTTGTCGTGGAGTTAAACTAGCTACTATGTGTAAAACATGTAGAACAGTGCCCAGCACGTCAAGCACTCTGTGTATTTGCTGTTATCATATATGTTTGCTGTTATTAAAAATGGAGAAATGAAGAATTCCTTAATACATGTGATGAAAATGTAAGAACTCTTTTAGCTCACAGGCTATAAGAAAACAGGCAACAGGCTGGTTTGGCCTGTGGGCCATATTTTGCAAATGTGCAATATAGATTATTGATTCATGAGGGGGTTGCAAAATGATGATATTCTAATTTTGTTGTTTAAGATATTTCGTGTTTTAGCTGCAATACTTCTAAAAAGAGATGCTTCCTCCTCATTGATTATTTGGTAATCGTTTGGTACAACTTACAAGTTACAAATGTTATAATACTGTTCAGTCACCTACTCAATCATATGAATGTTCTCTTATGACGTATCACTTTCGTATAATACTGGACATGAGATCTGTGCTTAGAAAAGTACATTGTGGTACCTACGTAATACTTCACTTTTGTATGCTTTAGTTTTACAAGTACTTCAATTAGAGTTGAGATCCCACATTGTCTGACTTGGACCTGTGTTTTTTCCCCTCACTCTCATGCTGCCTCCCTACTCTTTCAGTGGGCACTGCTCTTGTATTATGAGCCCCTCTGCTTAGGGTGGCATCTGCTACTTCCTGGAAGCCCAGTGGAGTGGCTTCCTGCTCACATCTACTGATCCCTGTGCACTGGCCGATGGCCATGCCATGGAAGGATATAGTTAATGTTTGTGTCATTTATAGCTGAACTAGCAGAGCCTAGCTATCCATTACTTAGCAAACCTATCTCCAATTTGGATGACCCCTTTTTTAAGGCAGTAGTATAAATAGTTCCACATTAAATATCATGTAGAGTTTGGAATGTCAATGAAAGAAAATACAAGAGTCTCCCCTTAATTGGCAGTTTCACTTTACATGGTTTCGGTTACCTATGGTCAACTGCAGTGTGAAAATAATGCTACGTCACAATGCCTGTGTCATTTGCCTCACTTCATCTCATCATGTGGGCATGTATCATCTCACATCGTCACAGGAAGAAGGATGAGTACAGTCCAGTAAGATATTTAGAGAGAGAGAAACCATGTCATATAACTTTTACTACAGTATATAATTGTATTTTGTTATTATTGTCAATCTCTTACTGTACCTAATTTATAAACTAAACTTTATCATAGGTATTTATGAATAGGAAAAAAATCATAATAGATATTTAGAGTTTGGTACTATTCTTGGTTCCAGGCGTCCACTGGGGGTCTTGGAATGGATCCCCTGTGGATAAGGGGGGACCACTGTGATCTCTAAAGGGCAAAGTAAGTTGCTTATGGAGACTTTTAAAAAGCACCTGCAAATCATTTAGGTGTTAATGGTGTCTCCTTTTTTCATGAAAAACAAAACTTCTTTAATGATACTGGTGTTCGAATTATAACTTTCTCCTTGTCAGTAGTGGCTTCCCTGAGTGTAATTGTGTCTGTGTGACTGAGGAAATCAAACGGCTGAGTCAGAGTTCTGATTTCATTACAGAAGAAGAAGAAAGAATCATGGACTTCATTAGGTGGAGTTGTGTTTTGAAGTTAAATTTAATATAAATTTTGAGTAAAGTGTTTTCCTCACCCTTTGGATTACAGAGTAGCAGTTAGACTTTGACTTCACCACACGACCGTTGCACTTCCACACTTACTGATAGTGTAGTTGCACTTTAATTGCTGGGAAGTAGGCCACGTCCTATTCTAGGGTGGTGGAAGACCAGGCGGGACTTCTTTGGGAACTGCCGGTGTTCTGTACTTCATCACCGAAGGACGGTGTAGAAGAGGTGGAATTTGACAAGATTGAGGATGTCTGCCTTTTCCAAATCTTAGAACACGACGGTGAGAATCTTCAGAGGTGAGAATCTGCAGCACAGGTCAGCTTGACGACTGCTGGCTCCAAGTGGTTGGACGCCCTCTTGGGGAGCAGTTCTCTCAGTCCTGGGCTCATGGAGACAGAGGCAGAAACAGTCAGATGAAAATGACCCCTGCTAAGTCCGTAATTAGCCAGAAGGGACTTTTGACATTTTGACTTATGCCTTCTCTCCAGCTTAGATTTATTTTTTGGATGTCCTAGAAGGTAAACCATATGAATATGGGTTAAAATTTAGCCTGCTTCCTCAGGCTTAAGTTGAATGCCTCTGTCTATTATTCTAATGGGAAATTTTAGAACAAAACAAATATTCATTCACTAGTTTCAAATTTTCTCATTCAGAGAATGTGTGGGGAAAATGATGTCCAAACTATCGTAGTTTAAAGTCATTGCCCACATTAGAATACACCGATATCCTTGGGTTTTAATGGACTGTGTTAGGGTAGTTCTTTCTCTGGAATACAATGTAGATTTTGTCCCAGTGAAGCATATTTTAAGGAATATAGAGTAGTCTTCATTAGAATCTTGAGATGGAGTAATTTATCCACCAAAAAAAGAGCAGTCTTTTGTCTTAAGAGTGTGGGTAGTGATTTTTTTGTAATAGCCGTGAAACCTTTGTACATGGCTAGAGACTAGTTTTCTCTTGTTTGTTTTGTTTTTTTTTTTTTTGGAGGAAGATTAGCCCTGAGCTAACATCTGTTGCCAATCCTCTTTTTGCTGAGGAAGACTGGCCCTGAGCTAACATCCATGCCCATCTTCTTCTATGTGTGGGATGCCTACCACAGCATGGCATGCCAAGCGGTGCCATGTCCGCACCCAGGATCCGAACTGGCGAACCCCGGGCTGCCGAAGCGGCACTTAAATGCTGCGCCACCGGGCCGGCCCCATAGTTTTCTCTTTTTAAAAATGTAAGTAACAGCTTTATGATGAGCTCTGTAACATCTGGAAAATTCTGTTAGCACTTAGCCCATTTCAGGTGATTGAAGATGTTTACATGACTGAGGGTAATGATAATTAAAAAATGTGTCTAAAAATGTTTTAAAGATATATGTGTAGAACATTAGGTTTTCTGTTTTATAAGATGCGCCGCAATTACAAAGATACAACTTTGAAGTGGGTGCAAGGCTGATGTCTGACATAAGGTAGTGGTGTTTCTGGACTTAAGTGCTTTTTTTAATGCTGGGTAACCCACATCAGGAAATGAGAGCTTTCTTTTTGTCTTTTGGGCATTTGCCAGATCTGTACAAAGCATGAAACATCTGCAGATGTCTATTTAAGGCAGTTCCTTTATGCCCTGTAATAGAATGTTTTAATCACTTGTCTATTATGCAGTTGTGTGAAAGCTCCTTTAGTTTTCCTACTCTGTTTTAGAGCTGGGTCTCCCAGCACTTGGCAGGTGCTTTCCCTTTGGGAGTGTTGCTGATAAGCACAAAGGGCATTGGTGAAGTGTAGAAAGTGATGTTTAATTTTAATGCATAGCCCTCTATTGAGTTTGATAAAAGGCAAAAAAAGTTCTAGTGATTCCTCAAAATTTCAGAGGTCTGTTTTTTCCCACAAGGGTCATTTTGGGACCGTGAGACCAAACTTAAGAGTTTTCTGAACTTGAGCCCTTTTGATTTTTAAAATAAAAAACAGTCACATCTCTTTCTAATAATATATTTGATCATTTAGAATGCTTTCTGTGAAGGAAGTTGTGGTGTTAGGTTCCGGAATGTGAAGGCGGCAGCAAACAAGAGTGGATTAAGAAGGTGATGGGAATGCCAAGTGTACAAGGCTTGGGAACTTTTTAGAAATGAAGTTTTCTTTTGGTCAGTCAGGGTTAGTCATGCTTTCCAAGAGGATCCATTGCTAGAGATTAGCTAAACAGACGGGATGAAAGTCAAAATATGAGCTTGGGTTTTTTATATAAATTTTGGTAAAGGGCTTAAGTTCTAAGAATGTGGCGTTGTCCTACAAAGAGCTACTTATATTTTTGGGATGCCTTTGTATCCCACTCTCGTATAACAATGCATAGCACAGAATAGGCACTGAGTAAATACTTATTAAATGAGTAAGTAATGATGCAGTCTATTTTACTTGTTATATATGGTTTTTTTTTTTTTGGCTTAATGAAGTGTATCTCTAAATATTGCCATAAAATAATGTGAGTTAATGCTAATGAAGATACCTTTCAGTCGGCATTAAATTAGACTTTAAGGATTATTTCAGCTATACATAATTGCAGTAATACTGTGTAAGCACAGTATTTCTTTTCTTTCTTAGGAATTAATGCAGGACAGTTATTTGCATGGGAAGATGCTATATTCTGGATCAGTGAAGCTACCAGATGAATGGGTTAAATCTTTCAGATCAACATTGACATTTTTTTCTTGTAAACTTCTTCGGTTTTCCATATAAATATAAAGCTTCAATGCTATTAATCAAAATTCCACGTGGAAGTCTTCTGGTAAAACCTGCAGAATTATCCTGCGGTTTCTTTGGAGGAATAATAAAATAACAAAAGCTAGTTATAGGAGGGAGGAATGGTGGTGAGGGGAGAAGACAGTAGCCATATTAGCTGTTTGAACGTATCGCAGGTGCAGTCAGCACTGTACCTCTGGGGTGAGATCAGATTGGTCAGTGGCCAGAGTTGGAGTTCATAGTGTGAGCTCTGTGACAAAGAAGGTTCTGCAATGGGGAAGAGGCAAATTATCCCATTAATGTCCCACAAATTATGAGATAATTTGTTACCAGTTAGGAAAAAAAAAAAAACAGTTTATGGCTTTATGTTACATCAGAAGAAATTCCAGATGGATAGTATTTAATTGTTACTTATAAAATCAAGCCACATAAACACTAAAATAAAATAGAAACAAATGTTTATCAAACTTCTAGAATGAGAAGTACTTTTTAAATGTCTAAGTTTTAGGGGCCGGCCCTGTGTAGTGGTTGGGTTCAAGGGGGTTTTGTTGTGGCAGCCCAGGTTCAAGGTTTAGGATCCTGGGTGTGGACCTAACACCACTCATCAGCCATGCTGGGGCAGCAACCCACATACAAAATAGAGGAAGACTGGCACAGATGTTAGCTCAGGGTTAGTCTTCCTCAAGCAAAAGTTTTAGGAACAAATTACAAAAAGAAAGATACATTGGATAAGAATAAATTAAACTTAGGTAAATTAAAAATAAAAACAGACTGGGAAAATCATTTGCAGTCTGAAATATATATATATTTTAATATATATGTATTAAGTGTATTTGCAGTCTGAAAATATAGAAAAATTAGTATTGTGAGTTGATCGGGATATGGAAACTGTCCCTGTGGAGCTGGGGTGTGTCACTCTAGCACGTGGATGTATTCACCAATCTGGAAGCTTTGGGGATTTTTCTGTAGGCTTAATCACATAGGCCTGATTGATCAATAGCTTCATTTCCTGCCCCTCTCCTCTCAGGGGAATTGGGGTTGTGAGACTGAAAATTTAAGGCTTCTAAATCATAGCTTTGACTTTCTGGTGACCAGCCCCCCCATCCAGGAGCCACCCAGAGTCACCTCATTAGAACAAAAGATGCTCCTAGTGCTCTTATCACTTATGAAATTACAAGATTTTAGGAGCTCTGTGTCAGGAATCAGGGGCAGAAATCAATATATACATTCTTATTATTTCACAAGGTTCTTCCACGTTGTAGCACTTATCAGTAGTTCCTTTGTTTATTTTGTTGAGTAATATTCCATTGTATGGATAGACCACATTTTGTGTATCCATCCACCATTTGATTGACTTTTGAATTGTTTCCAGTTTATTATGAATAATGCTGCTAACATTTGTGTACATATCTTTGTGTGGACAGATTTTTCATTTCTCCTAGGTAGAGTCCTAGGAATGTAATTGTTGGATCACATGGTAAGATTTTGTATAAGAAACTGCCAAAGTGGCTGTTTCTAGCAGCATTGTATGAGGGTCCCACTTGTTCTACAGCCTCACCAACACTTAGTGTTTATTGTCATTTTGATTATAGCCATCATAGCAGGTGTGAAGTGATATCTCACTGTGGTTTTAATTTTTTCCCTTTTTTTTTTAAGATTTTTTATTCTTTTCCTTTTTTCTCCCAAAGCCCTCTAGTACTTTCTACTGTGTATTTCTTAATTGTGGGTCCTTCTAGTTGTGGCATGTAGGACGCCGCCTCAGCATGGCCTGATGAGCCATGCCATGTCCACACCCAGGATTCGAACCAGCAAAACCCTGGGCCGCTGAAGCACAGCGTGCGAACCTAACCACTTGGCCACGGGGCCGGCCCTTAATTTTTTTTCCAATTTTTTTATTGTGGTAAAATACACATAAAATTGACCATCTTAGTTGTTTGTAAGTGTATAGTTCAGTGGTGTTAAACACATTCACATTGTTGCACAACCATCACCACCATCCATCTCCAGAACTCTTTTTATCTTGTGAAACTGAAACTCTATACCCACTAACAATAACTCCCCCATTCTCCTCTTTCCCCAGCTCCTGGCAATCACCATGCTACGTTCTGTCTCTATGACCTGAACTACTCTAAGTACCTTATATAAGTGGAATCATGCTATATTAGTTTTTTTGTGATGGGCTCATTTTTCTTAACATAATATCCTCAGCGTTCATCAGTGTTGCAGCATATGTCAGAATTTCCTTCCTTTTGGAGGCTGAAGAATATTCTATTGTATGTGTATGCCACATTTTGCTTATCCATTCATCTGTTGAAGGATACTTAGATTGCTTCCATGGTTTAGCTGTTGTGAATAATGCTGCTGTGAATGTAGGTGTACAATTATCTCTTTCATTGTGGTTTTAATTTGCATCTCCCTAATGACTTATATTGAGGCTACAAAGTGCTTTTAAAAATTCACATTTTAATCTTTTCTTTAAACTCTTAACCTATAATATTTCTCACTGTAACCAAACAGAAGAGTAATTTGACAATATATTAGCATCTGGGGTAGGGAAATTATGGGCTCTGGATAGAACTGACTTGAATTTAATTAGATGCTAAAAAGAATGCATTCATTGAAAATAAACATTAATTTAGTCAGTTGTTGAGAAGTTTTTTCCTGTTGGTTTAAAAATATTGCTATTTTTCAGTTTCTTCTTATTCCCTGGCATTTCCCTTTTTTGCTAAGAAATCAAGTATGGAGATTTGAACCCTGTATAAAACTAGATCATAGAGAAACCTGGCTATCTAGATAAGAAGGTTAAACTCATTAGCAAGTCACTACTTTAACCCCAAATGGTTTGGCAGATTGTTTTAATAATCTGCCATATTATTACATCTGCATATTATTACTGTAGATCTTGTTACTGGCCTTGTTTATATAGCACACTGTTACTTTGTTGTGTTAAATTGGAGTGTATTGTTGATTCCGTTAGAAGCAACCAGGAAAAAGGTCTTCTGCTGGCTAGTTAGTGCTTTCTTCTTAGCAGGTATCTGTGTTCTAATCCAGCACAGCTTCATGGAAGTCGTTGAGGCAGTGTTGAGAACTATGGTTGTCATTTCTTTGTGTTGAGAATAGGGAAAAGGAGAAAGTTTTTCTCCAGCAAGGTAAAATTAGGCAATAGGCTACCAGTCTTCTCTTCTGTATCTTCCCTGTCATCCTCTTTTCTGAAGAGCCTTCCACTTCTGCTCTGGACTCTACCTTCCAGCTTCCTGAGGGAGCTTGTTTTCATACTTCTTTCCACTTCCGCTAGTTCTTCCTTTAACTCTGGTATCCTTCCTGTCTGACTTTTTACCTTCTATTTAGACAGCTTCCTTGAAGGAGGGGTCCCCATTTTTCACCTTCTTTCTTTCCACATCACTCCCAGAAGTTTTGTTTCACTGTTAAGGTGACCTTCTCTAGTATGATTAATGACGTGTTTCTAACCAGGTGTCTATACCTTTATTAAATGTTGGTTCTTGACTTTTTTATTTCATGTTATTGGTCACTCTTGTCTTCTTGCAATCAGCCCTTGCTTTGACTTCTCGGTTATTCTGTTTGAATGACTCCCCTTCTGCCATTCTCTCTCTCCAGTCTTGGTTTGTTGTCTTCTTGCTGAATCTTATCTGTGCTTTACTTCTTGTACTTCACTTCTGCTAAATTAGTTCCTCAAAAGATTTGTTGGTGATTCTCCAGAGCTGGCCAGATAACCAGGACTTGTCTTTGTTTCACCAAACTTAACTCTGCCTGTGATAATGCCCAAAGTTCCTTCTCCCCAATACAAAATTAATAGTTCCTCTCTCTGTACCTCTGTGATACTTTATTCACACTCTTGGTAGAGTAGATATCACATTGTATTTTCCTTGGTTTGTATTCATCCGTTGTCCTAGGCTTTGAACCACTTGAGACACTACTGTCTTTTTCGTGTAAGTCCCTAACATAACCTCTTACACAGGGTAGACACTCTATAGAGGTTGAATGGGATAGGCCTTCTAGTACTCATTACTCAGTACTCATCACCCTGATATTCTCCTGAACCAGAAACACTGGCATCCAGCCTTTCCCATTCTCTGTACACATAGCCTGCCTTTTGCTAATTTAGTTATTCTTGTCTTGATCCACATGTCTGTCTTTATGCCAGTACCACCACACTGCCTTGATTACTATAGCTGTGTAGTAATTTTGAATTTTGAAAGTATGAGTCTTCCAACCTGTTCTTCTTTTTCAAGACTTTTATCCTATTCTCAGTTCACTGCATTTCTAGCTTCTGGTAGCTTATTCTTGTTATTGGTTCTTAAGAAATATGCCTCTCTGGATGGAGCAGGTGGAGTTTCAGTTGAACCCAAGTATCTTTTTCTGTGGCTTCCTTCTTTTTCTGATCCTTTTCCTGTGCACATTTCAAGAAGATAATTCTGTTTTTAGAGTGTTTAACATGCTCAATTTGCACATTAACTCTTATGGTAAGACTTGTTTGTTTACAGCAGTGTCAACAGTATGCAGTGTGTGATGCGACATTGTAGACCCTTCCAGTTTTGCCGTAATACAATTTGTGTGGCATCCCTTTTTGAAAGTTCCCATTCCTTTGATGTCTAAAGTGCCACCTTTTTTGGCCATATACTAAAGGAATCATTCTATGTTTTCCCAAGGGCCTAGAGTATATTTGCTGGATCAAATCTTTCCTCTTGTATTGGTCATTTAAGTAAAATATTGGCTGAAAGGCCTCTATTGGACTTTTCAAAGCTGAATTATATGTTAATGCTGTGCAGGGAAGGGAGTAGTTCAGAGTTCTCTATAGTTGCTCTCTCTGTCCATTGGAATCTTTTGGTTGCAAACAACAGAAAGCAATTCTGGCCAACTTAAGTCAGAAAAGGGAATTATTGAAAGGCTATGAAATAGATAAAAGGAAAACAGATTATTTAGGTCTTGGAAAGAACAGGGATATTAGTCACAGTCTCCTCAGATTGTCTTTCTTGGGATGAATCTTTTCCAGCTGCTTTTTCATGCTTGTGTCATTTTGTTCAAGATTCCCATATCTGGGGTAGAGAGTCTGCCTGGCCTAATTTGGGCCCGTGCCCACCTTGGGCCAGTGGAAGTCAGGGCTTCCTTATTCAGTCTCACCAAAGGAGAACAGAGGTTTTAGTACTAGAAAAGCGAAAATGGATCAGGGAAAAACAATATATGTCCGTTATGAGGGCTTTACCTAATTTGTGGTTCATCCCTTTTTAAAAACAAAGGTAATTCAGATCCCATTAGTCCTGGCACCCAGTGCCTGATTAGGTACACCAAGACAGCTAAGATGGATTCCTTTTAAAGAACTTCCAGTATGTAGTTGTTTTGATAGAAGAGTGTTAAAAAGGAGAGAGAGACAGACAAAAGGAAAGAAAGAAGAGTTCTGCACTCTGATACTGAATAGAGATGTAGCTGGACTTCAGGGAAGGTCGTGATCAGTGTGAAGTAGAGAATACTTTATTAGTCTGGAAAATGGAAGGGAGTAGTAAGGATGTTCTAGATCATATAATAAATGGTATTTTAAGAAATAGGTCCTCACACTAAAAAATGTTTCCAAGCTGCTGTTTCCAGGAGGTGCTGGGTTACATGATGGTGATGTAATTCACTACTTTGTAATCTTGCAACTTAACTATAAACACCAAAAAAGGTTTCTTCAGTACATATCTCAGGAACACTTCACTATACATTCCCTTAAAAATTAATTCCTGCTTGTGAGGCATAAAGATAGATTGAGGAAAATTATTCATCTGAGACCTCTATGTCATGGCCATATCTAACTGAAAAGTAAACCAAGTTTAATCACATGGGCCCTGAAGAAGGTGCCAGAGCATCAGAAATCACAGCCGGTGCTGATAAGCTGTTAAAGGGAAAACGATGAAAAGCTGTAATTCATGTGAGCCTCATCCTCCCATGAGAGAATATGCTGCTGCTTTCTCCTGTGAACCTCCACGCTCCCCTGGACACAACTCGTAAGGTCCAGAACTTCCTGTCTCCCTGCCCAGATTCAACCTGGCTTAAGCAGGTAAATTCCTTCTGAGGGAGAGAATTAGTATCCCTCTGGGGCTCCCTGCCATTTAAAAGAGTACTTTTAACTTTTGGTTCTTTAAAAAAATGATTACTCTACGACTGAAGCAAATGGCCAATGTTAACTATTATATAAATTTAGAGAGCCAGTTGAGGACAGTGGCTGATATTTGGCAGGATTAAATGGGAGTCATGATAATAGAGGCTTTGATAGCAATGGAATCTGGGCTAAGCTTTCTCTGAGGCGAGGCTCAGGATCACAGAATCCCAAAATGGCAGAGCTGAAAGAGACTGTAGAGAACTAACCAGTCCGCTTTCATTAGAAGTCATGACATTTGCATCCAGGTTGCAGTGCTGTGGTATTCTGTCTCTCAGAAAGAAGCACCCCTCACTTTGTAAACTACCCTAATCAGTGTCATAAACTGCTAAGGGACAGGAAGTTCCAAATTGCAGCCTAGTGGAGACCAAATGCAACCTTCCCAGAATCTCTGGGGACCTGGCCTTGGCCATGCACCACCAGAGATGCTGCTGTGGACTCTGCTGGACACTTATCCTCTATGGAGGAGTCATGGGCCGAATCATTTTCAGTCTGAATGTACAGACTTTGTCAGAATTATAGAGGTCTTTGGAATATGGGGAAACCTCACTCTCCTTGTGGAGAACTTTGAATGATGGTGACAGACATTTGTGTAGTGTTTCATGGTTTACAAAGGACTTTTCTCCTATGCCGTTTTGTTTAATCCCCACGGTTTTTGGAGATAGGCTTGATTATCATCATCCTCTTTTTTCAAATGAGCAAAGTGAGCCTTAGAAAATAGTTGTCTAGTCACATAGCTGGTTAGTAAAGTGGCAGAGCTGAAATTAGGACCTGGATCCTAGAATTTCAAATCCCCTGCCTTTCCTATGGCATTCAGCTGCTTCTGGGTAATCCATTCAGTAGTGGGGGACAAAAACCTTGATCTGTTTATTCTGAAACCAAGGAAATTGCCAGTCGTTTTACAGGTTTTATGTGCCCAGTTACTGAGGAGAGGAGAGGAGAGGAAGGGGAGGGGAAGAATGCCGGCTCCTGGCAGGGATCCCGTGGAAAGACTGTCAGAGCTGCTGTTTCCTGTGTGTTCACTTGCTGCTTACTGCCCTCCTCGTCATCTTGGGAATGAGTCAGACCGACTGACACCACTCTGTGCCTCTGGAGTCTACACCCTGATTCTCAGTGACCTCTCACCCCTTCCTTCAGTTTTTAGCATGGAGTTCTTTGATTAGAGTTGCGAGAGGACAGCTTTCTCTGAAGAAATGTATCTTCCCTTTTTTCTAGAGGCAGAAACTATTATACGGATGGGGTGATAAATACTAGTTATTTGTGACGGCTTGCCATTACAGCTAGTGCATTGTTTATTTATCACCATGGATTATTTTGCCAAGTGCTTTGTGTACAAAGCTTCCTTAATTTCTGGATGATTCGTCAACTACAGTACTTGACATCCACTGCCATTGCAGCTGAGAGGAGTGTGCTGGATTATAAAATCCAGAGCCCAGGTGGCAGCCAGCCTGACCAGATGCATGATGTGGTGCCTTCAGGAGGCTGTCAGATACTCTGGTAACCAGAGGAAGTGAGTTCTTTAGGTAAGGAATACACAAACTGTTGTTGAGTAGCTCCTGCGTATAGAGAGACACCAGCAACATCAGCGTTACCTGCAAGCTATTGGAAATACAGAATCTTGGGCCCTACTCTGGACCTACTGAATCTGAATTTGCATTTTACTGAGATCCTCAGGAGGATTCATGGAATATGAAAGTCTGAGAAACACTGGTATAGTGGGTATTGTTGGTTGCTTATCAGCATCCATTTCCCTCTCTTTTCTTAATAACAAAATGCAGATTTTTTTCAGTTATTACCCCCTTACCCCTAGACACCCATGTGAATCTGTCCTTTGTCTAAGCTGATCAGAGCATGGTTTTCCCTCTGTGACTGTTGGATGGTCCAGGGGTTGTAGTCATTTGACCTAGGTTGGCCCAGTCATCAGGAAAGACTTATTCTTTGTTTAGTGTAGGCATTTTCTGTCACATCTAGCAGGAGAGAAAAAATAATGAAGCATGTTCTTCATAATAATAATTAGAATGAATCTTTGAATAATGAAGATGGCCTCTTATTTCCACTGGCAGCCATCCTATAACCACGAGAGGATCCGTCTTGAAATGAATCTGACACTGAAGTTGTCAGAGCAGAGAGATGGAAGGAACTTGGATTCTTGCTTCTGGCGTTGAGCTGCTGATTTACCCTGCACTTGGATATCTCCCTGCCTCGGATCTCCCAATTATGTGTGATAAGTTTTCTCATGGTTTATGCCAGTTTGGCTTTGGGTGTTTTTTATTACTTGCAGCTGAAAGCATCCTAATATATGCAGACATGGGAATGGATGCCAGATGCACAGGCGTTGTACATGCTGATCCTCCTGTAAAATATCTACTTTTTCAGATGGTTATGGGTTTTTCTCCTTATCGTATTAATAATGCTTTCACCCTGTGGTGATCCTTAACTTGTTCTGATGAGGGTTGGTGTTGGGAGAGGAAAGCCATAAGAAAAGTAAGAAGAATGGGAAGGCTGAGCCAAGAGAAGGCAAACTCAGCAGTACTTACGCTAGGCTATAGAGTGTGTGAGGCTGTCGAGCCTGCTGGCTGGAGTGCTGATCCATGTTGTGCCCCTGATTTGGTGTTTGGACTTCAGTTTCCTCATTTGTAAAATGAAAAAAATGATAGAAATAGTGGAGGTGAAAAAGCTTTGAAAATCTGACTCTTTTTTTCTTAGTTTCTCATTTTTGACTGTTTTTGTTTTTTCCTTAGTTATTGTGGTGTAGAACATACATAATATAAAATTTACCATTTCAACCATTTTTAAGTGTACAATTCACTGGCGTTAAGTTCACATTAACAATGTGTGCAACCATCACCACTATTTCCAGAACCTTTTAAACACTTTCTAGCAAACAGAAAGAGCTTGGACTATTAGATACCTAATAGCTACAGCTACAGGAGTGGGAAGAACATCACTGTGGGATTCTTGTTGCAATATCTCTGAAATATACTGGAAGATAATCATAGATTTAAAGTTGATTACCCTTTCTTTCCTTGAGATTGTAGGGTCGGTTCCGTCAGCCCACCAGAGCATGTATGCATTTTTGTAATACTCAGAGTGCTTTTGCTGTGCTGGTATTTCTCATCCTTTTTAAGATGTGACTTAGTCAAATTGGCTTAGCTCCTTTTACATCAACTGTGAAAAAGTTTTAAGAACACATTTAAAGGGAGGAAAGTAACACTGCAAAAACTGCCAAGGGGCCTGATGCAGCGTTCAATTCCCACCGCCAGGACCGACTGAGCAGGGAGCTAACATCTCTTCAGGGAGCCCTTCTGGATGGCATAGTTTATATCCCCTTACGGTCAGAGCTTGTGTGGAAAGGCTTCTTCGGAAAGCCCCGAGATAGATCATTGTAACACTCCTTGACTTCTCCAGTTGTTAGGAATGCTGGTCTAGAGATTGTGGGAATTGGTTCCTGAGAATTTTAAAATGTCCTTAGCAGCGTTAAAACATTTGAAAATAACTTGTAAAGTATATTATTCTCAAATAATTCACATTACATGTAATTGAAAAAATTTCATGTGATTTCTTACTTTGTAAATGTGAGTTGATTTTAATTGCCTATGATTTATAATTACTTATGTTCCATAGGAGAAAGAAAATAAAACTTTCTAAGTGTGGTCTTATAATTGACTATCTTAACTTCCAAAACTTTTACTTTATTTGTAGCACAGTATTAGTTTTGTATTACGTTAGAAACTACTTCACATTTATGAAAGGGCATGATAAAAATCTAATCTCTTAATAAGGATCACATTCTTCACATTTAAAAGAATTTTTTCTTGACTTTTTAAAACATCCTGTTACCGTCTACCCTCAAATGAAACTTATGTGAAATTGAACATATTCTGTGATATGGTTGGTGTGGAATCTGGAGAGTCTTCTTCATGCATTTGTGAGCAGTGTGTGTGTTCTTTTATAATAATATTTTCAGTGATTGGTCAACATTTAAACAAACAGACAGTTATAAAGTGGTCTGACACTAAAGCAGCCTTGAAAACCGTTATTTGACAATCATTTGTTCTACAGATATTGGTACCAGGGACTGTTCCATGTGTTGGGAATTTGGCAGTGAACAGGTAGAGCCCACCTCCCCTCCCCACCACCGTGGAGTTTACGGTTTGGAGAGTCCTTCGGCCTCTTCATTTCCTCCCTCTCTCGTGCCTTCCTGTGGGGGTGTTCGACTCTGCATTCCTGGGCCCAGCAGAGGGCCTGGCATAGAGTGGGTGTCCTGTGAATATTTGCTGAATGAGTAAATGAGTGAGTGAATAATGAGCTTGCCATCACCTGTCATCTGGATTATTGCATTAGCCTCCTAACTGTCTCCTTGTTTTCCTCTGTGCTCCCCCCATCCCCAGTCTTTTTTTAAACAGCAACCAAAATGGGCTTGTTAAAACCTAAGTCAGATCCTGTCACCCGTGTTCAAAGGCCTCCAGTGGGTCTCCATTTTACCCTGAGGAGAAGCCATAGTCTTTACAGTGACCTAAAAGGCCCGACAGCATCTGGCCTCCTGCTGCTCTCTGGCCTCGTCTCCTACAGGTCTTCCCCTCATTCATTCCAGTTCGGCCACATCTGCCCCCTTGCTGTTTCTCAAACTTCTCAGCCAGGCTCCCATCCCAGAAGCTTTTATCAGCTGTTCCTCTATCCAAGATGCTCTGTGCACAGATGGCCATAGGGCCTACTCCTTCACCTTCTGTGGATCCTTCCCCAAATAGGGCTTCCTTAGGGAGCTTTCCTCGGCTGCCCTATCAAAAATTGCAGCCTTCCTTTCCTTGAAACTCTGGATCACCTTTCCCTGCTTACTTTCCTCCTGGCACTTATTCTCTAAAACACACACATACACACACAGAGCTTGGATGGATGGATTTTAATATTTTTGTCATCCGTCTCTCCATACAATTAAGTACCAGCAAGGCAAGAATTTTTCTGTTTTGTTGGTTGATGTATCTGCAACATCTAGAATAGTGCCTGTTAGTGCGTTCAGTCAATATTTGTCAAATTAAAAAACCCCAAAAAACCCTATAACCAATGTTTCTGTCTGAAATGTACTTTTAGTGGGGCCAGAATGATGCCTTTGGTGTCTTCATGTGCTCTGAAAAATGATCCTCGGTTTTGCCAACATCATGGCTCAAGGCTAATTGTTCTGATTCTAGTTCTAGTAGAATAACAGAAAGGTGGATCCCCTGCCCTCCCTAATGAACCTGGTAGCTCAAAGAAAGCAGTCAACTGCCTTTGTCATTTGACTGCATAGTGCAGACGGAAGTACCCATCTCACTGTCAGTCGTGTTGGTATTTGTCACTCCCCTTCTGTCGAATTTCTCACTCCATTGTTTTTAACTAATGCAGATTGAAGAGTGTGGCTCACGTCCAAAGTGAGTGTGCTGGCAGCGTGAATGTTTGAACGTTCATTCGCTCTGAAGACTTGTGCACTATCAGGTCATAGAGGCACCCTCAGCCGTTCCTCTCATCTTTGTCACTTGCTTGAAACAGCCTGTGCACCCCTAACTCTTCAGTGGGGTCTCTCTGAAGAAAGATTTCCTTACATTTTATTCTCTGAGGTACTTATCAGTTGAGGGGGATGGGAAAGTTGGACAGAATAGAAGAGTTCCACATTTTGTAATATTCAGGTGAAAGAAATTTTGACAATCAATTTGCTAGCTTAGATGTATGGAATCATTGTGTTTAGATGCAGAGAGCAGAGTAGTGGTGGGGAACATGAAATTTAGGGTTCTTTAGACCTTTTGCAAGTTGTTCAGCCTATTTAAATCTCAGTTTAACACATTTCACATATTTTCCTAAGTACCCTATGAAGTAGCTACTATTATTAGCCATTTTACAGATGAGGAAACAGGCTTAGAGAGGTTAAAGAACATCATCAAGATCTCATAGTAAATTAATAAAAAAAAAATGTTAGTCAAAGTTCTTCACAGAAGCAGAACCTGTGTGTGTGTGTGTGTGTGTGTGTAGAGAGAGAGAGATTGCTTGATTGGTTTTAAGGAATTGACTCACACAATTATGAAGTCTGCAGGGTGGGCCAGCAGTCTGGAGACCCAGGAAGAGCCCATGTTGCAGTTCAAGTCCAAAGGCTGGCTGCTGGCAGAATTCCCTTCTCAGTGAATTCTCAGTCCTACTTCTCAGCTGCTTTTACCATCGTGCTAAGCCTCTTCTCGTGTAAACCTGGAGCTCAGGGCTTGGCACATATGGAGATTGAGCATACGATTAAGTTCCATAAAGGTCATTGAAGTGGAATGTACGTAAGGTTGCTACAGCTATGTTGTCTTGTTAGAGCTGAAACTGAAATGAGGGTTGTCTAAAAGATGTGAGAGGTAACAATACTGTAAAAGAAATTAGGGTGTGAATTAGGGTAGCCTGAAGGAGCCTGTCTGTGGTCATCATCCAAAATGGGCATGTAGTATTACAGTCCTTCTACCCCAGGGCTACAGGGAGAGATGGTCTAGAACTCGGCTCCAGCTAAGACAAGCTTGTAGTTCATGTCAGGAAGTATGTGTGCTAGAGGAGATCTCTGAGCTTTCTCCAAGTCCATTTCTGTCTACACTCAGAATTGCTCCATAACTGAATGGACTGCTGAAATTCTTCATTCTCTCAACTCAGCTTTGTTCACTGTGGGTACTGTTAAAAGCCGAAAGCCCCCTTTTTTTCTCTCATGGATACCCTATCTACATTCTACAGGGATGGTTGAAGTGGGATGTATATAAAGTGGCCACAGTGATGTTGTCATGTTAGGGCTTAGCCAAGGGGTACAGTTTCTGGCAAGGTTACTAAAATGAATGGTTTAAAATTTGGTAGGAACAAAGGTCTCTGATAAAATATGGTTGGCACATAATTTAGTCATTTAGTAATCATAAAGGGTGTTAACCAGCTGTTTTCTATGTTAATTGGAGAAAAAAGTAAGAAGTAAACTGATTGAAACTGCATTATGAAGTAGAGTTAAAATTTTGTCTTGAAAGACAGCTGAATTTTAAAATGAATGCTTAGGGAGGGAATGAATTTGTTTAAAAGATAGGCAGTGAGATTAGAAGACCTTTTAAATCAGTCTTTGTAAAAGTAAAATTATTTTTCTTAATCTTATCTGGTCATTTAATTGACCTTTGGGACACCATCCTTATGGTCTGTTTTATAGTTAATGCCCCCTTTTGTTTTTATGCAGTTTGTTTTATTTTCTGCGTCGCCAGCTCTGTCTCATGTCTGTGTGCAGTAAAATGAAGTGCTTCAGGGTTTATCAGGCTCCATCACTTGCTTTGGGGCCTGGGCAAGTTAGGCCACTTTTCTGCTTCACTTTCCTCATCAGCACAGTGGGGATTACAATCCTGCCTACTTTCTTTCCTGTGAAAATTAAATGTGGATTCCTGGCAAATCACCCAGAGCAGTACAAGACTCAGTAAGCCTTTAATTCGTTTTAGCTGCTTTGATGATGTTGATGCATTGATGCAATCCCTCGGGGTGGAATTAAGGATTCTAACTATGACTGTCTTCTGTGTCAGCAGTTCTCATCTAATCTTCAAATCAACTTTTAAAGATATATATTATTTATACCGTCATTTATATAGATGAGGAAACTGACTCTCAAAGGTAACTTGCCCAATGCCACACAGTAAGTGGCAGAGCTGACTGGCATTCAGACTTGGGTCTGTAAGACTCAAACCCTTTCAAATTCTCTTTCATATATATCGTGCTGGAGTGTTTTTTGTTTGTTTTTTTTGTGTGTGTGGTAAAAAACACATACCATAAACTTCACTCTCTTCACCATTTTTAACTGTATAGTTCAGTAGAGTTAAGTATATTTACGTTGCAGTGAAACAGATCTCCGGAACTTTTTCATCTTACAGAACTGAAACTCTATACCAAATTAAACAGCAACTCTCCATTTCTCCCTCTCCCCAGTCCCTGGTAACCACCATTCCACTTTCTATGTCTATGAATTTCACTCTTTTAGATACCTCATATAAGTGAAATCATACAGTATTTGTCTTTTTATGATTGGCTATTTCACTGAGCATAACGTCCTTAAAGTTCATCCATGCTGTAGCATGTCTCAGAATTTCCATTCTTTTTAAGGCTGCATAGTATTCCATTGTGTGTATATACCACATTTTGGTTTTCCATTCCTCCATTGATAGATGTTTGGATTGCTTTTACGTCTTGGCTGTTGTGAATAGTGCTGCTATGAACATGGGTGTGCAAATCTCTCTTTGAGACCCTGCTTCCAATTCTCTTGGATATATACCCAGAAGTAGGATTGCTGGATCATATGGTAGTTGTATTTTTAATTTTTTGAGGAGCTGTCATACTGTTTTCCAAAGCAATTGCACCATTTACAGTCCCACCACACACACACAAGGGTTCCAACTTCTCCACATCCCTATCAAGACTTAATTTGTTTTTTTTGTATTAGCCATCCTAATGGCTGTAAGTTGGTATCTCGTTTTGGTTTTGATTTACATTTCCCTGATGATTAGTGATATTGAGCATCTTTTCAAGTGCTCGTTGGCCATTTGTGTATCATCTTTGGAAAAATGTCTATTCTAAGCCCTTTACCCATCTTTTAATTGGGTTGATTTTTGTTGTTGTTGAGGTGTAGTTCTTTATATATTTCTGAATATTAACCCCTTATCACATGTATGATTTGCAGATTTTTTTCCCATTTGTAGGTTGACCTTTTACCTTGTTGATTGTATCCTTTGATGCACAAAAGTTTTTAAGTTTGATGTAGTCCCATTTGTCTATTTTTGCTTTTGTTGCCTGTGTTTTTGGTGTCATATCCAAGAAATCATTGCCCAATCCAGTGTCATACAGCTTTTTCCCTATGTTTTCTTCTAGGAGTTTTATTGTTTTGGGTCTTACATTTAGTTCTTTAATCCATTCTGTGTTACTATTTCTATGTGGTTTAAGATAAGGATCCAGTTTTATCCTTTTGCACATGGATATCCAGTTTTCTCAGTATCATTTGTTCAAGAGACTCCTTTCCCATCATGATGTTTTTTTAAGGGTAGAGGAGAGAGAGTGATAAGAGAGGTGATAATTATTTGAGGAAACAATAATGCTAAAATATTTTTTGGCTTGTTTACTGCCTTGTTTACATAAATGGAGAAAGTTATATGAAAATCTCTGCTTGTATGATATGTTTATAAGAATTATGGAGAACTTGTTTCCTCAACTTAGACGGAGTTAACTGTTACTTATATTTGTTTGTGTGGAAAAAAGTAAATCAAAACATTACAGTAATACAATATTCTCTTTGGCTCTGAAGAGACCAACTTTCCAGAAACCCAGGATCTCTGGAATCCGGAAGTTGTTGGCAAGTTGGTGATGGGGGAGGAAACCTTTTTAATGGCAAACTGATGAGGCCCTGAACTCCCAGAAGCTGACAGACACAGAAGAGAAGAAGAGCCGACGACTCAGAGGTTATATTCTGTATTCTCTGATGGCTTGATTCGCAGTGGGAGCAGCAGCGTCTCAGAGGGAATGTGACCATCCCCGTGAGGCAGTGGAGAAGAACAGAAAAAGTTGGTGAGGAAGAGGCAGGAAAAGGGAGGGCTGTGGAGGTCAGCAGCAGTGGCAGTGGGCGTGAGCGGCAGACCTTGAGGAAGAGGCAGCAGATTGAAGGGACCCAGCTCCGTGGTCCAGTGTAGAGACACAGAGCCGCTCCTCCTTCACTTGAAGTATGAGACCTCAGTTAGCTAGGAACACTGACTCTTTAGAAAAACTCAGTCCATAGGAACTTTGGACTTTGAATAGTTAACTGAAAAAAAAATATATATATATGTATTTATATATCTTTTTGACTAATATAACATTTCTCAAAGTTGCTGAATATTTCAAATGTCTGATTCTCTTGTTAAAATCTCTGGGCTATAAATAGGATCATAGAAGCCTCATTTGCATCTTTATTCTTTTCCTTTCTGCAGTAAGTATTAAGTGTCTGTGTGTATTATTTATTATGAAGGATGCAAATGTTGTGCATCCTTCCCTCAACGTTATAGTGCAGTAGAGAAGAAAAAAATGTTTATATGTAATGGTAATAATGATAGTAAGACAAAAGGTTGTATTTTTAGTTAACCTTTTAAGGTCTTTTTAAATGTGGATTCCTGAAAAGTGTTTTTAAGGATGGAGAAACTGAGCTAAATACTCCGTAAAGCTTCTAAATCTGGGTCCTCCATCACATTATGTCTTATATGGCAACAGTAAGAGACTTCATAACAGTGATTCTGTAGGTCATATCAGTGTGAGTAGTAATTATGGAATGTTTTGAGCCACATTCCACTACTGTTCTACTATGCTAGGCATTCTCTTTGAGCTATTTGCAAACAGTATGAATACCTCTGAAAATGAACATAGATGTATATAATTGCTTATTACTCACATGACTCTACTGAAGTGGGACAATAGATACTCTTATAGAAATGTTGTAATACTTTACATTGGAATAGCATTCTATAGTGAAAGAAACAGTTTCACATAATATTATATAAATAGCATAAATGCTTATCAATGCAGTGACAGAAGTAGGAATAATAATTGTTTTAGACAGTGAATCTTTAGACCTTTAATCTTTTCTTTCTTTGAAGACTCTCAGTTTTTAGTTTTTGTGCATTTAGCACATAGTCTTGTATGATAAGAAGATAAGGAGAGACAGGGGCTTAAAGACGTTATTTAGGAGAGCTGTTCACTGTATGGAGGAGGCAACTGAGAGACTCTTAAAATTTGCTGAGGGAGAGTATGTCATTTGGCATCATCTGTTCTTCTGGAGCTTGGCCAGATTTGGCTAACAGCTTGCCTCCAGGCTGAAAACCACTGACCCTTAAAAGTTTTTTTAAAAGGTGGGTAAAGGGTGAAGTTCTACTGGAAAATCTGAATTTAATGCAGCAGTTAGAAAACTGTAATAAAACACACACACATAATTGAATATACGTTGAGCTCATGTCTAAATATTGGTTGTATCATGGGTGGCCTTTTACAAAGCCACTAGAAAAGTTATTTTGAAGGAGGATTTGAAGAACTATAGCTTCTTAATCATGGGACTTATACTTTAACCCTGACTTTGTATCCATAACCTTTGTGTCTTACTGTTCTCTTTTGCCTTCCATGAATTTCCCTTTGTTGAGGTATAATTGGCATACAATAAATCACTCGTATTTGAATTTTACAGCCTAGGTTTTCGCTCATGACATCATCACTATGGTAAAGACAATGTGCGTATCTGTCATCCCCAAGTTTCCTCATGCACCCTTGTCATCTTCTCCTTAGGTATCTGGGACTCTTTTGCTATTGGAGTTCTGAGCAATGCTGTCTTAGGGAATTCTCTTAAATTATAGAACTGGCCTGGATCCCTAAGGCAACTTCTGGCTATTGAGTCTACTTCTCCACCCACCTCTCATCTCCATGCCTCTTTGGGCCTAGAACCCAGCAAAAATTGCAGTTCCGAACATGTAGTGTGTGTTAGCTTTGTTGGTGCTCTGTAGCTCCCTGGGCCATGTTAAGAATGCTTGGCCAGTGCTTCCCAAAATGTGCTGAAGATTGAAGCTTTCAGGGGCTGGCCTGGTGGCGTAGTGGTTAAGTTCACGTGCTCCACTTTGGCAACGTCAGTGTTCACGGGTTCAGATCCTGGGTGTGGACCTACACACTGCTCATCAAGCCAGGCTATGGCAGCATCCTACATACAAAATAGATGAAGATTGGCACAGATGTTAGCTCATGGCCAATCTTTCTCGCCAAAAAAAAGGAAAAAAATAATAATTTCCAGTCCATTGTTGACTGGTACTTCTATAAAAGAGAGTAAAAATGGGTTACTAGAAAAATGAAATGAAAAAAATGTCATATGAATATGTCAATTTTTTCTTTTTAGATTCAGCAGATATAAAATTCCTCTGTCAAATTAGTAAGTTTCTAAATACTTGTTTGCAATTTCTGCACTGATTTCATTGCAAATTGACAACAAAATCTTGTGACCACTGACTACACTGAGGAGCACTGTGCTGGGTGACCCCGCTTGTCCCTGTGTGTCCACTGGGTGCAGCGATCTGTTGGCTGTGCTTTTGGAGTTGCCTGCTTGGAATGTTCTGCAACTTTTGGCCAGTTATTTTGACTTGAGAAGTTAAAGGAAACTGACAGTTGTTGAATACTTACTATATGCCAGCCAGTGTGCAAAGCATTTTTTTAATAATGTTAGTTGTGGGTTTGTCATATTTGGCTTTATTACGTTGACGTATGTTCTCTCTATACCCACTTTGTTGAGAGTTTATCATGAACAGATGTTGAATTTTGTCAAATGTTTCTTTCTGCATCTATTGAGATGATCGTATGATTTTTATCCTTCATTGTGTTAATGTGATGTATCCCATTGACTCATTTGTGGATATTGGACCATCCTTGCATCACTGGAGTAAATCCCACTTGATCATGATATATGATCCTTTAATGTATTGTTGAAATTTTTTTTTCTCCCCAAAGCCCCAGCACATAGTTGTATATCCTAGTTGTAAGTCATTCTACTTCTTCTATGTGGGCTGCTACCACAGCATGGCTTCATAAGTGGTGTGTAGGTCTGCGCCCAGGATCCAAACTTGTGAGCCCTGGGCCACCAAAGTGGAGTATGCAAACGTAACCACTCAGCTGTGGGACAGGCCCCTGTCTTATTGAATTTTGTTGAGGATTTTTGCATCTATGTTCATCAGGGATATTGGCTTGTAATTTTCTTTTCTTATAGTGTCCTTTTCTGATTTTTGTATCAGGATAGTGCTGACCTTATAAAATGAGTTTGGAAGTGTTTCTACCTCTTCTATCTTTTGGAAGAATTGAGAAGGATTGATACTAATTCTTCTTTAAATGTTTGGTAGAGGGGCCGACCCCGTGGCCAAGTGGTTAAGTTTGCACACTCGCTTCAGCAGCCCAGGGTTTCACTGGTTTGGATCTTGGGCGCGGACATGGCACCGCTCATCAGGCCATGCTGAGGTGGTGTCCCACATGCCACAACTAGAAGGACCCACAACTCAAATATATAACTATGTACTGGGGAGATTTGGGGAGAAAAAGCAATAAAAAAAAAAAAAGAAAAGAAAAGCTTGGCCAACAGTTGTTAGCTCAGGTGCCAATCTTAAAAAAAAAAATGTTTGGTAGAATTCACCATGAAGCCATTTGGTCCTGGACTTTTGTTTGTTGGGAGGTTTGTGATTACTGATTCACTCTCCTTCCTAGTAATCAGTCTGTTCAGATTTTCTTTTTCTTCATGATTCCGTCTTGGCAGAGCATTTTGATTTTTTATTTCTAAGTAATCCTCAAAAAATCCTGCAAAGTAGGTGATATTAGCCCCAGTGAAGGGATGAATTAACTCACTTGTATTCACATATTCATTTAAATGATTCTGAATCCTTGCTATGGGCCAGGTATGTCCTAGGCTCTGGGGATACAACAGGAAGCAGAACAGGCAAAACTCCTGTCCTTATGGGGCTTATATCTTGGTTGAGGGGGAGACAGATCATAAACAAATAAATAAAACATATTAGATGGTCATAAGTGATGTAGAGAAACATAAATTAGAGAAAGATCTAGGGGATGGGAGGTGGAGGTTGCACATTTAAGTAGGGTGTGGTTGAAGTCTTCGCTGCAGTGACATTTGACCAAAGCTGTGAAGGGGCTGAGGGAGAGAGCCACGTAGAACCAGGAGCACTGGTAAGGGCCCTGGAGTTTTTTGAGGAACTTGCTGAGTTAAAGACCTTTCTCCCAGCCAGTAAATGGCTGATCTGGGTTTAAACTCAAATTTGGCTTTTTCTATTATGCTATAGGCTTTATTCGGTCTCCACATTCCTAGTTTAAAAGGTACCTGAATCCGAATAAAGTGGAAATAGGTTTGGGAGGGGAGTACGATTTATGTGTATTAGGGAATTGGACTAAAAGTCTGCTCTTTGTGTGAACTTTGCTTTTGATTAGGCCTGAATATTACCCAAGGCTTTGAATATCTTTTGCCCAAGAGTACAAAATGCGTGAGTTTTGTAGTTGAGTTTTCTTTTTTAAGTAGATGAAATTTCTCTCAGGGACAGAGAAAGCTAGACAGAATCAGGGAAAGAATTTTCAAAGGAGAACAGATGATTAAAGCTTTGGAAAGAAGAGGTTGCTTTTGTTTGAGCACTTTGAAGTGGAGGCTTGTGTAAGTCATTCTCTCCTTAGGAATGACCTGGTGCTTATTGGACAGCTCTCCTTGCATTTGATAGGAGCCTTTGCTGGGGCTCTTTTCTCACCTGACTGCTCTCTGCTACCCAAGACTTCCCTTGTGCACATGCCGACAGCTCTGACCCAGAACCTTTACCTGTGGTCCTGGCTGCTGAACCTTGGACTCCTCTTTGCCCTGTCATCTTCTCTGCCAGCCCCAGATGGGGTTGGTGAGGATGAGGAGCAGTATGTTGTTGTTCATGACTGTTAGGTGTACTATTTTCATTTGAGCTTGAATGCCACATGAAATTGATGGGGCAAGTATTCCTTTACCTATTTGGCAGATGAGAAAGGTGAAGCTCAGAGACATTAAATAATTTGCTCAAGGCCATCATCCCCCAGTACACCTTTGTAGAGATTTGAACCAGAGTCCTCGGTTTCCATATCCCTTGATTGCTGCTCTGCCATCTCCTTTTTTGGCTACATTTTGGACCACACAGACTTTTGTGAGTTGGTCATGATTTTATTATATGGAATTTATTACATGATATGGCTTCCTGTGGAAATTTCAGAATTGTAAACTTAATATAGAATTGACTTCAAATTTCTGATGATTGAGTTGGGTACTAATTGAATATCATTTGACTTTTACAGTCAAGTCTTGCTCATTTTTTTTTTAAAGACTGTTTTTTAGAGCAGTTTTAGGTTCATGGCAAAGTTGAAGGGAAGTACAGAGATTTCCCGTATGCCCCCTGCCCCGACACGTGCATGGCCTCCTGTCAACATCCCCACCAGAGTGGGATTTGTTACAGTTGGTGAGTTCACATTCACACCAAAGTCCACAGTTGACGTTAGGGCTCACTCTTGGTGTTGTACATTCTGTGGGTTTGCACAAGTGTATAATGACTTGTATCCATCATTATAGCATCATACAGATTATTTGCACTGCCCTAAAAATCCTCTGTGCTCTGCCTACTCACAACCCCCATGCCTTGCTAATTTTTATGTTGAAATTTAATCATTTAGACAAGTGTGCTTCCCAATTTGGTGGGATAATCTTATTACTTTTATAATATGTCTTCCCTGCTGTAGGTAACACACGTTTGGAGTCATCAGTTATGTAACTAACTTCTCACACTATTTTTTTCCTCACCAGTTTGTTTTATCATTTGTAACTTCCCCTACAAGGTTGGGGGGATGGGGATGGGATTTTTAAACCTGGAGTAAATGTGTTTTTTCATACTTTTGCAAACATAGTTATATGCTTTTCATTCTCGAAACAATGAAAAACCGGAGTCAGCAAGCTTGGCATTGACGACTGTGTGGTAAAACTTCAGCGCTCCCAAGGTTAGCTTGAAATAGTGAGTAGTTTTGCTGCCCTTAGGACTCACAAAGAGCCAGTGCCTAGCAGACACTGACAATTACCTCTTTGTTTAAAGCTGTGTTAGCATTCAGATGTTTTGGGCTTTTTCTCTTTCTTGTCATCAGAAGACCTTTCTCTTTGAAATTTGTCTGGGGGCCCTTTTGCTCTGGTGCAGTTCTGTGGTTAATCTTTCCTTATTTCAGATTCTGACATGTGACAGCGTTTTGTTGCAGCCAGGCTCCCCGGCTGCGTGGTGTGGATTGAACGCTGGCTTTTAGAGGAGAGGTTGAGCTGCAGCCTTCCTTTTCTCCATCTTCCTTTTAGGCGTTGTTAAGTTTTTCTTTAAAAAACTCTGTGTTTTGAATTGTAATGACTATTCCAGAAATAAGTCTTGAGTCATCAGAGTTGTTTAGTTTTTCTGCTTCTGTGTGTTTGTCTGTGAGTCTGATGTTCATTTTAGATGTTTGGATAACATACGATATAGCATTCTTGATTCTATAGCCAAAACCAACCAAAAGAGGTTGCCCATGGGACAGAAACAGTAGCAAGATAGTACTGATAGGCACACGTGCTCTACACCTGCATCAAGACACAGAGGCGGCCGAGGCCGGGGTTCCACATTCTCCTGTACGCCGTGGCTGAGATGTAACAGGAGCAGAGGGTTTAGGAGTGCGGAAAAGGCCTGGTCTTGTTGATGTCAGTCTTAATGGAATGACAGTAGTGACAGAGGCTTATTATTAATTATTGGTTTTTGCTAATCATTTTAATTCTTGGTTTTTGGAATTATGTACATGACTGAGAGCTACTAGGTACCAGGTTTTATTCATCCTGGAGTGGGGTGGATTAGAACCTTTGATAACTGTTAGAACCGGTCCACGTTAACAAGTCTTTTGCAGCTGAGTCTCACACCTTACACTGCAGTGGTTACAAAGGAAGGGGCACAGTGCCCACTCTCGGAGGCCAGAATTGAGCCCAGAGGAGCAGAGGGAATCCCACGTCTACTTAGACGTGGCAGCATGTGGTCACTGTCCTAAAAGAGATGCCGAGTGAGCAGTCCTCGAGGACAGAAGAGCTCCTCTCAGACAGGGGACAGTGCTGTCTAACGGGGTTTTATGACCACCCCAAACGCGGCCGCTGTTTCTGTTACTGCTTCACATTTCCTTAGACCGTTGTTTCATCGTGACTCCTATGTCCAAATTCCTTGAAAATGGATTTGAAACTCCCAGAATGCAGTATGACCTCTGAGAACTCCTAGTGCACTGAGCATATTGTTGTGTAATCAGTGACCTTTGTCTCCCCACTGAACTTTAAGCTCAGTAGAAGCAGTTAAACTGTGTCCTACTCCTGTTGCCTGAGGCCTAGCGCTGTGTCTGCCGTGTCCTAGCAGCTGGTGGTCTTTCAAGTTATTCTCTTCCCTGGGAATTGCCTTTCTTCCCTCCTCTTCTGCTCTGTGAGCACAGCCAGTAGACTCACTTCAGTTGCTGACTCTGTAAAGCCTCTCTTGCTGCTGCTGTATCCCACAGCTCTTTGCAAACACCACTACACTATTTCACCCAGTATTGTAATGTGCTTTGTGTGTATCTCACAGTTTAGGAAGTTGCTCAGGGCCAGGGGCTCTGCCATATTCCTCCTCATGTATCCTGTGCCTCACAGTTAGAGTTAAGCGGTAGTCACTGGGGGCGCATTTGCCGAAGTGAAAATGAAGGAGATTTTCACCCCACAGGTACTTGTCACCACTCAGCTGCTGTCTTTTTTTTTTTTTTTTTTTTTTGAGGAAGATTAGCCCTGAGCTAACTACTGCCAGTTCTTCTCTTTTTGCTGAGGAGGCCTGGCCCTGAGCTAACATCGTGCCCATCTTCTTCTACTTTATACGTGGGACGCCTACCACAGCATGGTGTGCTAAGCGGTGCCATGTCCGCACCCAGGATCCGAACTGGTGAACCCCGGGCCGCTGAGAAGCGGAATGTGCGAACTTAACCGCTGCGCCACCTGGCCGGCCCCTCAGCAGCTGTCTTAGTGCTGCAGGGTGGTGATGACAAGTTACACTGGCATGCACTCAAAAGGTCACTTTTGCTGTTTTTACCCACTTATATTCTTAATAAATGCTAATTTCTCTGTTATAGTACTTTATCTTTTAAGTAAGAGAGAAAAACGGTGGTTCAGATGTTTTTAAACTACTGTTTGGCATTTCTAGGAACTTATAAGATATTTTGGTATAGTGGCTAAAGAATGAAAATCTGGGGGCCAGCCCTGTGGCCGAGTGATTAAGTTTGCACACTCCGCTTCGGCGGCTCAGAGTTCACTGGTCTGGATCCTGGGCGCGGACCTACGCACCACTCATCAGGCCATGCTGTGGCAGCATCCTACATAGAGAGGAGCTAGAATGGCTTGCAACTGGATATACAACTATGTGCTGGGGCTTTGGGGAGAGAAAAAAAAGAAAAAGCAACAGATGTTAGCTCAGGGCCAGTCTTCCTCACCAAAAATTACAAGAAAAGAAAATCTATTTTTTCTGGGAAATAAAATCTTGTTCATCTGTTCTTTCCTCTTACCAAGTGACTGTTGCTTGTGTTTATGAGATTGTACATGTTTTGATGCTATAGTAGAGTAAATAATAAAACTGCCAGTTAGTCACCACTAATTCCTAATTATGACTCATTTCATCTTCTTCAATTAAATTATTTTTAACGGAGCACATCTTTTGCACTTGGGTATGTAAAAATCAGTTCATATGTTTCTAATCTGTATACTCAATCCTGTTTTGTTACACTCCCTTTAAATGCAAGCACTTTTATTTTGAAATAGTCTTCAGATGTTAAACTTAACAATATAACTGGGTGCTATTATAAGATCTTGACCACACAGGGTATGAAATAGTTATGTTTCACTCCACCCCATTCTCAGAGATTCCTTTAACCAGCAGTTTTAAAGCTCAGCTGAATTCTTAAAAGCATTTCAGCTCTCATAAGTAAGAAAAATGTCTCTTTCAGTTCATGAAATGTAAATAATTTTAAATCTGGTTCCCAGGAAACATGATGATGTAGGAATAGCCTTTCTTCCTCAGGAATAAATTTAACCTTGAATTTCAGGCTAGCACCGTGGATTCATTATCCCATATCTCCTTTTGGTGTACATTCCTGGGATTGTGTAAGCATTTTCATGCCAAAGTGTTGTATTCTTCAAAATCTGATTTTTATGGTTCAAATAACACTCACTCTGAGATGATAGAGAATTTTGTAACAAAAACACCTTATGATTCTATTTTTATGATTTCACTTTGTCTTTTTTATAGCCCTGAGATTTAGACAAAATGGTTATTATTCTCATTTTATAGATGGTAAAGCTGAATATCAAATATTTTGACTGAACCAAGGCGTCACAGCTGGTAATTGGTAAATTAAGGCTCTAACCCAGGGAATTTTATGTGTAGTCAGTCTGCCATCGGATGGTGTTCCCGTGGGTGTGGAATTTATTACTAGTCAATAACTATATTTTTCAGCTATGTTTAATGTGTTTGAAAATTTTTATTGATGTATAAAACACATACAAAAGAGTGCACAAATCTTAAAGTGAACACATGGTTAACTGATTTTGAAATGAATTAATATTAAAATAAAATGAATTTAACATTGAATATCCATGGCCTCTTGATTCCAAAGAAATATATTTACACTTCTGTCACACTGCCCTCAGAACTCATTTGAGTTGTGGAAGTGGACTTCTGATTTCCGGGTGCGTTCATTTGTGTGAGAAGTAGTTACAAGAGCCTGCTCTCTGCCAGGCATGTGCACCTTGTGTGGGAGACACAGCTGTGAGTAAGAATCACCACTTGTAATAAACTTCCACTTGGAGTCAGACTAATGAGGAATCAGGCAAATACAATTTGGAGTGTTAAGCTTTATGTTAGGAGTACTGAGTTCGAGGCCCTAAGGGAGCATGAATGACCAGGCTGAGGGGCTTAGGAAAAATTTCCCAGAGGAGGTGACATCCAGCTGAGTCCTCATGATGAGTGGGAATCATTCGGAGATGACATTCTGGGAAGGAAGAGCAGAAGGCGCAAAGGCCAAGAGGGAAGAGAGGGCAGGATGTTGAGATGTGGCAGGCAGATCCCCATGGCTGGCTTGGAGCCTGTGGAGTCAGGAGTGGACCTAGGAAGTGCTGAGTGGGAGCAGGGACGGCCAGATCAGAAAGGGTCACTTTGTCAGGCCAAGACAATTTTACTGTTACTTAAGTTTCCTTGGTTACAAATAACAGGATTTGACTCTGGCAAACATAACCTAGAAAGGAATTTATTAGAAAGATAGTGGGGTGCCTCACAGAACTGAAGAAGGGGCTGCGCATACAGGTCTCGGAGAGGACAGACAACTAGAGCAACCCCGGGCATCTCAGCAGAACTTGTGGAATTTGTCTGTAGGGTAATACCATTAGTTGACTTGTACTCCCTGCAGAGTATTAGTCTCTATTCAGATTTCTAGTTTTCAAGAAATAGAATCGGATTAGCTTAGCTTGGGTCCGGTGCCCAAACCAGGACTAGTCACTGTGGCTGAGGGTAGGAACCAGCACTGTGTCTAGCCAGCGTGAGTAGGTGCCTGTTCTGTGATCAGAAGAGCTAGATCTGAAAGTGAGGTGGAGGCAAGTGGGTATATAGCCCAGAAGGCAATTTTGCAATGGCTCAGAAAGGGGGTGGGTTGGGGACAGTGATCAGGAAAGAGTGGAAGTTCAGAGATCAGTTAGAAGGCTGTTGTGTTGATCCACGTGAGAGGTTATGGTGCCAGAAGTAGGTACTGTCCACAGGGATAGAAATGTGCACATAGACTTAGAGATAGTTAAGGGGCAAAAAGGAAAGGACTTTGCCATTGGACGTTCGGAGGTTTACGAGGATGTTTGAGGAGTTGAGGCTGACCCGCATGTCTCTGGCTTGGGGCCAGCTGGTGAATGGCGGTGTCTTGTGTGGAGACAAGCTAGTTCAGGAGAGGAGTAGGGCTTTCACTCAGTTTTGAAAATGCTGAGTTGGCATACCTAAGCAGACCGGGTTTAACTTAAGAACACTTGGGTATGAACAACTGTTCCCCAGTGTAGTACTTGTGGGATCCAACACAGCCATCAGGGCCTCTCATTCCGACATAATGCCATATGCCGGCATTGTCCCTCTCCTGCCCTGTCCTTGGGCTACTGGAGTCTTCCCACAGTAGTGCCGTGGAAATTCGCAAGCTGCACCCCCTCTTCTGCTCCCATGCTTCACAAAGGCTCGGGTCTAAGTGTATGCTGGGGATTGTACCTTGCTCAAACTCAGAAAGACTCCAGAGCCAGGAGCATTTAGACCAAATGCTGCTCTTTAGGGCTCTCTCTTGGCTGTTATGGTTAGAAGAGGCTTGCTATTTTATGATACTGTTTTCTTTTTTTTTACTTATTTTTCTTTTTTTTTTATTGAGTTATTGACAGGTTACAGTCTTGTGAAATTTCAATTGTACACTAATGTTTGTCAGTCATGTTGTAGGTGCACCACTTCACCCTTTGTGCCCACCCCCCACCCCACCTTTCCCCTGGTATCCACTAAACTGTTCTTAGTCCATAATTTTAAATTCCTCATATGAGTGGAGTCATACACAGATTATCTTTCTCTCGCTGGCTTATTTCACTTAACATAATTCTCTCAAGGTCCATCCATGTTATTGCAAATGGAATGGTTTTGTTGTTTTGCAGCTGAGTAGTATTCCATTGTATATATGTACCACATCTTCTTTTATGATACTGTTTTCTTGACAGTTTTGTCTCAGTTTGAAAATATTTACAAATTGGGGACTTCCTTGATTAAAAAGTTAGAGTTGGAATTTTTTTAGTTACAGTGTTTTAATATTAATAGTATTCAGTGTTGTATATTAAATAGGTCAAGTCAAACACCAACAAGTGGTTCCTTCGGGTACTTAATCAGTGCTCAGAAATCCTCTGGGTGAATAGTTCTCAGTGGGGCTAGAAGTGCTCCCTAAGGAGCACCTGGGAATGTGTGGGGCATTTACTGTTCCCCCGATAGTTTGACGTAAAGGACACTAGGTGTTGAATCGGCCAGGCTAGGGGTGCTGGGTGTCACAGGGTTTGCATCCTCAAGACTTTGGTGTAGGTTAAAAATTTTAAAAATGGAAAAAATCTTTTTATAGTTATCTGAGCATAGCACCTAATTCTATTTTAGGTATAATTGTGGAGTACTTTTACACGGTTTCAATTTACTTAGTGTTTTAATAAACGCTAAGTTTTCCTGGAATGCCGTGTAATTTGTAAATTGAGTAAAGAATAAAGTTTGGGATTTTTCTTTAAGCTTTACTCTCTTTAGTGGTATTAATTGTTTTTATCCTATTTGAAGCTCAAAGCCTGCCTTTCAGACAATGATTAGGATATATTGAAAAGGTTTTCATTTTGTTTTTTGTTTTTAAAAGAGAGATGGTTAAAAACTAAACTAATGCTTTTTCAAGTGAAATGGGGCAGAGACCCTGGGGAAAGCATATGTATAGGAAAAAAGATGATGAACTTGTTGGGTTATAAACGTCTTTTGTAATAAGAACCTAAGAAGAGTATATAAAGATGGAGAAATTCAGTAGCAGTTGATAGATTGGGTAGAACCAAGTTGGGTGAAATTGCCCAGAGTTTTTGAAAGGCCAGAGAGGAAAACATATGCAAGGACATTGAACAAGGTATAAAGTAGATCTGTGACCATTCAGAGAGTATTCTATGGAAAACATTGATCCTGATTTTCTTTGTATCCGTGGGAGGCTTATAAAGGAAAAAGCATAGCAGTGGATGGATGAAAAAGACCCGTTCTTTTACCAGGGCACCCAGTCTGTAGCTGGAGATGATGCAGAGCTGTAGCTCCCTCTGCTGGAGAGAAGCAAACCCACTTGTGCGTGCTGAATAAATGAAAGCGACCCTCTCTGGAGTCTTAGTGAGCCAACCAATATTTATGAGGTACTTACAATGTGCCAGGTAGCACCTTGTCAGGCTCCAGAGTCCAAAACTTAGACGCATTCCCTGCTCCCACCGCGTTTAGCTCTGAGAGGCTTTCTGCTTTTAAGAAAAAGACTTTAATTTAGCTAGTGTGCTTTTGCATTTCAAGTTCCTTTCTTAGATTTATCCTTGAGTGACTTTTAAAAAGTCATATAACCTCTCTCTGAGCATCTTTCTCCTTATCTGTAAGGTGAGAATGACAGTGCCTCTCCTACAGGCTTGCTCTAGTTAAACTTTATTAAATGCCTGGTGTGTATGCTAGGCATGGCACAAGGGCCATAAGATGAGTAGGAGTCTAGTTCCAGCCCTCAAGGAGGTTAGAAACAGAAGCGGTTGCAATGTGAGTGAGGAGGAGTGCCAGATCTAAACAGGAGAGTAGGACTGGAAAAGGGTTAGGACAGGTTTTTTGAAAACCTGATGCTTCATGTCAGTTGCACAAGGATGTTAGAGTCAGTGAGGGGAAGATGGGGAAGATCCTTCAGGCTGAGGTGTCAGTATAAGCAGCAACATCTAGATGAGGGCCTGTGTGGTGTGTGCGTCACTGCTGGGTTGCATATAGTGAGTGGCGGGGAGTGTCCAGAGATGAGGATTTGGGGAAATAGATGGGCCAGGTGATGTAGGGTTTGTATGCTTCCTGTAGGGGCTTGACTTTGTGCTCAGTGAAGTAGAGAGCAAGTTCCTTAGAGAAACACCAGGTTCCCTGGATCACTTGCTGGCTGGGTCTCTTGGATTTGATTGAAGGAGGCCAGGCTGGCGGCAGGGAAGCTACTTAGGAGGCTGCAGCAGCAGACCAAGAGAGGAATCATGAAGGCTAGAACTGTGGCAGGGCTAACAGTGCGAGTGAGCTGGGGCGGACGGACGCATTTGAGAACTACTTAGGAGTTAAAATTAGCAGAAGTGGATGATTTGAAGATAAGGAGTCAAGGATGACTGAGACCTTTCCAGGGTTAGGTAATGTTGCCATACCTGAGAGAGGACATATTAAGAGGAAGAACCAGATATAGGCATAGCGGGGAGAGGGACACTGGCTTATTTAGTCATCTTGAGTTTGAATTGCCTATTGAGATGTCTTCATAGAAACAGCCAGCAGACAGTTTGCTGTATGACTGGGAAGTTAAGGAGAAAGATCTGGCTGGTGTTACTAATATGGAGGAAGTAGTGGAGCCGTTAGAGGTGATGAAGTGATCAGGGAGAATGTACACAATAAGATGTGCAGGGCCAGTGTCAGAACTAGGGGAGTTGCCATACCTAAAGGCAGGCAGATGAAGAGGGTCCTGCAGAGGAAACAATGATGGGATGATCAGAGAGATACAAGTCTGATGGTCTGGAAACGAAGGGAATTGAACTGAAAATTTCAGGAGAGCGTTGTTGATGAATGTCAAATGTAAGATAAGGATTGAAAAATATCTTCTAGATTTGTTTTTTAACAGGTGATTGTGACCTTAATAGGAGATGTTTCCAGATTGCACTGAATTGAAGAGTAAATGGGAAGTGAGGCTGCGCTTGAAGAGAGGAGAAGGGTGAGATAGGAGCTGGAGGAACTCAAGATAGAGTTCCCCCAGTCACCCTGCCATGTGTGCCCCCTTGTCTGTCACAGCACCCTGTTTGTTCCTTCACAGTGCATGGCAATCAGTAAAGATTTGGGACACACAAAAATATCAAATGGTCCCCTCTTTTGGATTTTAACTGCAGTGACGTAAGTTACTTTCTTAGAGAGAATTTCTTGTCCTGGGACTCCGGCTCAGGAGCCTTCCGTTCTGTTTCCTTCTCCCAAGAGAGATCGCAGCTGCTTCCCAGGGTTTGTGTCTGTGGTGTAGGACTGTCACTGGTGGGAAGGGGTAGGAGGGCCTGCTTCTCACTCACAAACAGCCTTGGCACTTCCAGCTTCCTTCTGCATTCCATTCCCATATCCTTGAAGAAAGTAAATCAAAGCCAGAAAAATATTCTTGCTGGAATTTTTCTGCATTGAGTGTTGTGTGGGAAACCTAAAGCCAGCTCTGATGATTAGGTTTTAGAGTGCAACGTGAGAGCGAAGCCTATGAGTGTGCCCCCCAGGGAGTGCTGGGCAGAGCACGGGGCTTTACAACTCACTCTGCCTTTAGCTTGTCTTAGATGAGTTCTTCCACCTCTCCAGGCGCTAAACTCCTTCCCTGTAAAGTAGGCGGCCATCCTAGGTGCCTGTCAGTGCCACTCATCTGCCATCGCTGTCTCTAAATGCTGCCAGCACCCAATCTGTAGTGTTGGTGTAATGAGCAAAGGTGGTGCATTGTTTTCTCGTTTTTAAAGATTAACCTCAGATCCTTTAACCTAGAAATGCTGTTATCATCCTAAAAGTGACTGCTCTATAATAAAGAAATTAGTTAAGGAAGTTTCTTGTAGTATCCTCAGTGAATCAGGGCACGGAAGTCTTCATTCATGGAAGCCTGCATTAATTGCTTTTGAGGGCTTCCTCCATGTCAACCGAAGATCCATTTATTATTCTTGGGTGGAAACTTGGCCCCTTGGAGTCCTGGGAGGTGACTCAGTCGGTGTGTGAGGCCTCAGAAGCGCTGGCCTTGCTCCTCCCTGCACTATGTGTGTTGAGGACATCTGGGACAGAAGGAGCCGTTCGCACTGGTCAGCCAGACAGAGTTTGGCTTGCCTGTTTGTGAGCTGGGCCGTGCCACAGGGAAGATAAAATAAAGACAAGCTGCTCAACTCCTAAGTGGTGAAGCATTCAGAGGAACCTGAAAAGAAGCTCTATGAATTCAAACTTGTAGATAATGTCGAGGTCCCAAAAGGTGCAAGCTGTCATTTTATGGAAGTTCACTTCTTTCTCTTTTGATCAGTTATTCATTTTTGTAAATATTTTTCTGGATATTACAAATACTTTAAATAAGTTTGTGGGTGAATTTCTTAACTTAGTAAAATATACAACCCCGCTCAACAGGATGTGAGTTACGACATTTAGGGGGGTTGTCTTATTGCTTCAGAACTGTGGGGTTACGGTGTAACACTCCATGTCACATGATTTGACTGAATGCAGAAAAGGAAACCTTCGACTTGCTTTCATTGGCTCAAATATAGCTCAAGGCAGCAGATATGAAGTTAAGAGGAGGAAGTCCTCTATGGTATAGGAAGCAGGAGCTTTTAAAGATAATTCACTGTGATGTGAAACTGGCTTCCCAAGCCCTGATAAATGAATGAAAATAAGAAGAGAAGTACTAGAAAGAGATTCTTATTCTAGAGCGAAGAGAAAAGGGGCGTGGAGGCACAGCAGGTAAGGTGCTGGAATATCGCCTTGCGCCTGCAGGGGTGGGGCTGTGTGTGCAAAGCGATGGGACAGACGAGTGAAAGTTTGCGAGAAGTAGTAATGGGATGGCCTGGACCAGCCAAACCCAGGGTGTTTGTTGTATTTCTAGACTCGTGTTCCTTATGGCCTACCTTTCTCAGTTATTTAAAAGATATTTGTCTAACCTTGCAGGTACAGTAACAGAAAAGGTTTGGAGTGGGTTTTAGTGGCCTTTAGCCGTGCTAATTAAAGTTTTCTCCTGCCTGCTGCACGGGTCACCGTTGAGCTTGTTACTTCCTGTGGGTGTGTGTTTTATTACTGAGTATATGTAAAAACAACTTTATGTTTTATTGGTTTCAAAGCAAGAGTGGGTGAGGAAGGGAGGCTGTACCCTTATGTTTGCAAAGAAAGTATTAACAACCTTCATAATGCTTAGTGCCATATAGTTTACAGTCCTGCAGAGACTTATACTGTAAGAGTCCTTAGTAATGCTTTTTTGGCATTTTATTACATTAAGTATTTTTTAACCCAAATTCTATCCAGGGTCTTAAGAAAAACAAACAAGCCTGTGCTGTTTAAAACTATGGTTAGTGAACTTTCATCTTGCCATGGTGGGAAAAAGGCAACTATAAGTAGTTGAGGAGTTAGTCTCACTCACTAACCTGTGTAACTCCATTTGAAACATGGCAGGCCATTTTTAAAGGAACCATAATGCACCAAGTCTACATTTGTAAAACATTTAAGAGGTGATTACTCACCCCAAAAGGGTCTTCTGCCTTCCACCTGATTTGCCTTACACAGTGAATTTCCTTGGAGATTTAAATGTATTTATGAAAACATTTATTTTATAGTTCATGATAACCTTGAGAGAAATATGCCTGTGATATAGATGGGGTGATGCATAAGGGAGTTTCTTATTTTATGTATGTTATTTTATATATATGTGTGTTATATATATACATACACGCACATAATCATGGAATATGGAATAGTTATAGTGATCAGGAGAACAGAATTATTTTTTTCAGGAGCAAGAAAGAAAGTTCCAAAGAGGATGGTCACTTTAATTTGGTCTTTCAATTAATAAAAAGGGTACACACTTTGGTTTGCAAACAGGCAATGTTCATGGCTCATAGAATAAAAAATGAATAAAATACTCTGGATAAACATACACACTTGGTGCTATTTAAAAATTGCATACAAATAACCGAACATAATCAGATCATCATGAATGCTTTCAAGTTTTGGGGGACAACCAAAAGGAGGCGTGACCTATAATTCTTAGGGATGGCACCATTTAGCTGGTGATTTTTGAGTTGGGCTTTGAAGAGTGAGTAAATTTCAACATTTAAAAAATGATGGGTCCTAGGCAGAGTTGGCAACAGGTTGAGCAAAAGTTTGCAGGTCAACTTTACTTCTCTGTTCAGAATCTTCCCCTGCCTTTCCATCTCACCTGGACTGGAACCTGGAGTTCTTATTCTGGCTTGCAAGGGCATACTTGATCTGTGCCCTGCCCTCAGGCCCCTCCTGCCTTTCAAATGCCCTGTCTTTTCTACTCTTTCCCGCTAGGCTGTGAAGCAGAGGTGATGTCTCCCTTGTTAACTCCTGTATTCCCAGAACCTAGAGCACGAAGTGCTCAATAAATGAGTGTTGAATGAATGAAAGAAATTCTAAAGGCATCTAATGTGTGAGGATGTAAGGTGTGTTTGAGGGGTGAGAGTGACAGGGAGTGCACATGGAGTACTGGTCTTGAATGCAATATGAAATTTTGGGGTGATTTTGCAGTGAAATGATATGGTAACATTGCCGTGTAAAGGATGGACGGGGAGGACCGGAGAGTGGATATTGCAACACCATATGAAAGGTTGTGTTAATGATTCCTTCATTTGGTTGATATTTGACTTGTTTTCTCCATGAGAAGCACTGTGCTAGGTTCTGGCAATACAAAGATGACTAAGAAATGGTTCCAGTTGATGGGACCAGATGTGTGAGTGTCCTGCAGCAGAAGTTTCAACAGTCTCGTGACGGGGCCTTGAATCCGTCATAAGGATGGGAAGGAGTCTTAAGTTTCATTGACAATTTCTTGATGTCAGCAGCTCCAAAAGTTCCCAGAGAAAAGGTAAAGCTTTTAGGAAACTTTAAAAAAATATTTTTAGTTTTATTTTTTTAGTGCAGAGGCCTTACAGTGATTTTGAATTAGGTCTTGTCCAAAAGTTCTTAGCAATACATTGATTGATCCATTCATTCTCAGAACAAAGCTATAATATAGGAGCAATGCTCCCATAAATGCCTCTGTCCGGTGTCTACACTAGGACAGATTTTAGCTCCGAGTTGGGTGTTGCTTCTGGGGCATAGTTTATCAGTCTACAGAATGGAGATGTTGATGTCCTATAGAGTGATTGATTAAATTAAATGAGGTGACGTCTAGGAAAGTATTTTATATACCAAACATTGCTACAAATATATAATGGTCCTCTTGGGGGTTGGGGGATGGGCACTTTAGCACCTCAGATGAGAGTTTGGGATAGGATATATAGCACATGAGAAATTGAAAAAAGTAAACTTTACCAAGTATTCTCAGCAGGGGGAGAGAAGAGGCAGATATTCTTTTAGCAGTATATTTATAGGGCTTAAAAACTGTGCTAAAAGGAAGTTTCTTTGCTGCTGCCAAGCAGCTTGTTTGCAGCCTGGGAAAGTGTTTAGACACCTAGTTCTCTGGGTCAGCTTGTGCAAGTGTGTCAGACCTGTAAGGAGAATCCTTCTCCCTTGTTTGTTTATTCGTTGAGCCTGTTTCCTCTTGAACACTTGGGTATAGTTGAAAGAGCTGGGTTTTAGAGCCACCAGACTTGGGTTCACATTTTACTTCTGCCACTTCTATGATTCTGAACACATTATTTACTACCTGAGTTGCAGATTCCTCCTGTGTAAATGGCCGTAATACCTAATCTGTGACTAATGAGGATTAATTTAATGGATGTAAAAGGATCCTAGTTTCATATTTGGTGAGATTTAAGAGGTCAACAAATGTTCCCTCCTTTCCTCTTTTTTTATTGTGGCAAAATACATATGACATAAAATTCGTCATTTCATTTTTAAGTATAAACTTCAGTGGCATTAATTACATTCCTAATGTTGTACAAACATCACCACTATCTATTTCCAAAACTTTCCATCACTCCAAACAGATACCCCATACCCATTAACTCCCCATTCCCTCCTCCCAGCCCCTGATAACCTCTAATCCACTCTCTGTCTCTATGAATTTGCCTCTTCTATATATTTTATATAAGTAGAATCATACAACATATGACCTTCTGTGTCTGGCTTCTTTTACTCAGCATAAATGTTTTTGAGGTTCATCTACATTGTAGCATGTATCAGAATGCTTTCTATGGACGAATGTTATTCCATTGTATAGGTGTACCACATTTTGTTTATCCATTCAGCTCTCAGTGGACACTTAGATTGTTTCCACCTTTTGGCTGCTATGAATAATGCTGCTAGGAACATGAGTGTACAAGTATCTGTTTGAGTCCCTGTTTTCAATTATTTGGGGTATAAACCCTGCAGTGAAATTGCTGAGTCATGTGGTAATTCTGTTTAATTTTTTTTTTTTTTTTTGAGGAAGATTAGCCCTGAGTTAACTACTGCCAGTCCTCCACTTTTTGCTGAGGAAGGCTGGCCCTGAGCTAACATCGTGCCCATCTTCCTCTACTTTATATGTGGGACGCCTACCACAGCATGGCATGCCAAGTGGTGCCATATCCGCACCCGGGATCCGAATTGGCGAACCCCGAGCCGCTGAGAAGCAGAACGTGTGAACTTAACTGCTGCGCCACTGGGCCGGCCCCTCTGTTTAATTTTTTGAGGGACCACCAACTCTTTTCCTTCCTTTATTTTTTGTTTTACTCTGCACCATTCATGTGTGTCTCCTTTGAGATCCAGAACTTCTAGAATTCAGGGTTCTGAGCTAAAAAGAAGCCAAGTTCTGCTTTGTATCTGATCATCTCATGGTTTTTCTCTTCTGCTTCGCATCTCCACAGATGCTGACCTCTTTAAAGTGTCCCACGCCTGACTATACTGCAAAGACCCTCTTCTCTTTCCTTTGCGTTTTTCCTTCTTCAGTCTTCTCAACCCTTCTCTTACCTTTTCTTTCCCTCGTTATTTCTTTCCCTTTCCTTTTCCTCCTCTGCTTCTGTCACCAGCCCCTATCTTCTCTAAAGCGATAGCAAGGAGGAAATCTGGCAGGAGTTGATCCTTCTTTTCCATCCAGTCCCGACCTAGAGTTGCTGTCTTCCTTGTGGAGAGAGTCCTAGAGGTGAGTGATATCCAGAGGTTCGATCACACCAACACACAATAAACTTATTTAAGCCAGACTTTCGGAAGGGTTAGTCCTTGTAATAAATAACAGCAAGTATTTGGGGAAGGTTGACTGGAAGATAAGAAAATAGCACCATCCAAGGGAGGAATTCAATCTTCAGGGCTGCCAGCCTAGCATACTGCTAGGAAATCATAAACATTAATTTTCCATGGACAAACCAGCCAGAAATAAACCCCAGACTACCAAATCAGATGTAGTTTCCTAGTCAAAGAAGTTGCTTTTCGTTCCCTGTAAACCTGATTGACCTGGTCAGTAGCTGAAAGTCAACATTCAGTTTTATTTTACTTATTTCTGAGACTATTATAAATGTCATTCATTGTGTATCTGTTGAGACACTACTGGGAAATAAAGGATGTATCCATGTGTCTTAAGAAAACAGAGTGTGCACACACAAAATAGGTAAAATTGTAACAGAGCTGTATTTAAATTTAGGCAGTAGCAATGAGCTATTGATAACGGTCCTAAGGAGAAAATGAGCAGTAGCCACAATATTGAAGTTAATTTTAATGATTTTTTAAATACATGCGCTAGCAGAAGGGAGGTGGGAAGAATATGAGACAAACAGAATAGACAGTGCAGCTGTGGGAAGGGGATAGATTTTGCCCAGAAGGCTCCCTGTATACCCTCGCCCTGTAAGGGTGAGCTCTAAGGAAGTAATTAGATTGGAGAAGAGGGAAAAAAGAGAATCGGAATCCAGGCTTTCCATGACTAACCCCAAGATGACTAAATCAGCTACTGAACGTGTCCACAGGATTTCCAGGACCTTAAAAGAAAGGGACGTTAACATTTACTGAGGACATACTTTGTGTCGCAAAATGTTAAAATGCTTTCCTTCTGTTTTTTGGTCCTTGACAGCAGGTATGGAGTTTTATTATGCCCATGTTATGGATGAAAATCTAATCTGCAAGTGAAGAAATTTGCCCTGGCTAAGAAGAGAGAGAGAGCACCAGAATTCTAGTCCAGGCTGCCACTCCCCTTGCTCTGTGGTTAGAAATGAAAGGATTCAAGGATTCCTTTTTTCTTAAATTTGGACAGGGCATGCCTGAATTTTCAGTGCCTTCTCCTCAAAATGCTTTCTGGGCTACTTTCTTTATTCAGTAAACAAGGTTTATTATATTATCTAGAATGGTGCTATCTAATAAACATGTAATGTGAGCCACATCACAAGTATAGTTTAAAATTTTCTTGTAGCTGCATGGAAAAAGAAACAGGTTAAATAAATTTTAATAATATATTTTATTTAACTCAATATGCCAAACTATTATCACATCCAAACTGTATACATATCATGTAATCATATTAAAGAATTATTGAGATAGTTTACTTTTGTTGAACTAAATCTTTGAAATCCCTTGTGTGTTTTATACTTAAAGTGTATCTCAGTTTGGTCTAGCCACATTTCAAGTTGCTGCATGTGCCTAGTAGTTACCAAATTTGCCTGCATAGATCTAAGAAAAAGGTAGTGAGACTCGTCCTAAAAATTCAAAGGTAGAGGCTCTGCTTTGAAGCCATTGGGGAAAATTATGGTGGTTCAGGAGATCCGCTTCACCTAAGAAGGAAAACTCTGTGGAAGAAAGGGACCACACGTAAAAGGCAGAACTGCTCTTTAACAGAAATTAAAGATGTTACCATATCTTGTAGGACGTTATTGACTGAGGGGCCATTTATGGAGAGCAGGAAGGTCATACCAGCCTTTATCACCACCACCAGTAGAGACCACAGGAAAACTGTGTGGTGTTGACTGCTGTGTGCTGAACCATATTTGGGCGTGGGGATGACATGTCCTGGCAAATCTACTAACCATTAAGAACAGAAACCACAGCCTTTAATGTATATATGCATGTCATTGCCAAAGAATTCTTTTCTCTCCAGTGCGTAATGCCTTTTTCAGTTGGAGAGCTGTAATGTCTGCTTGAGGAAATAACCATGAGCAAACTGCCTTATATGGGAATTTCCACAGACCTCAGCTCTACCCCGAACAAGATAAATGATACTTTCAGACTTCTATTCCAGCAAGACAGAAATTGTTTTAAAATGTTCTTGGAATTTCCCCTTCATTCTCTTTCTTCCTTTGATTCTGCCTACTTTGTCGTCTTTGTCCCACTTAACTCCTGTCTTTCAATCTTTTCCCATTATCCTTACTTTTTTTTTTTTGTAAAGCTGTGTGCTGGCAGTAAGTGTACCTGGATCCTGCTCTTGGCTCTTTTACCTACAGGACTTCAATTTTATTTTTTTGTCTGAAAAATGAAAAGAATTAGAATTAGAGTCTTGTATAATCCTTCAGGATCCTCATTTTGCAGCTTCTAGCCTCATTTTTTTAAATCATGGTGAAATACATATAAGATAAAATTTACAAATCTTGAACATTTTTAAGTGTATAGTTCAGTGACATTAAGTACATTCATATTGTTGTGCTTTCATTTCCAGAACTCTTTTCATCTTGCAAAACTGAAACTCTGTCCATTAAGCTATAACCCCCTATTCTCCCTTTTCCCCCGGCCTCTGGTAGCCATCATTCTACTTTCTCTCTATAGATTTGACTACTCTAGGTACCTCATGTAAGTGGCATCATATAGTATTTGTCTTTTTGGGTCTAGCTTATGGCACTTAGTATAATTTCCTTAAGGTTCATCCATGTTGTAGCATGTGTCAGAATTTCCTTCCTTTTTAAGGTTGAGTAATACTCCATTGTACGTATGTATCACATTTTGTTTATCTATTCATCCATCAGTGGACACTTGAGTTGCTTCCACCTCTTGGCCATCATGAATAATGCTACTATGAACTTGAGTGTACAAGTATCTGTTAGCATCTCTGTATTCAATTCTTTTATGTATATACCCAGAATTAAATTGTTGAGTCATACGGTAAATCTATTTCTTATTTATTTTTATTTATTTATTCATTTTTTTGATGAGGAAGATTAGCCCTCAACTAACATCTGCTTCCAATCCTCCTTGTTTTGCTGAGGAAGATTGATCCTGAGCTAACATCTGTGCCCATCTTCCTCTATTTTATATGTGGGACACGTGCCACACCATGGCTTGATGAGTGATGCATAGATCCGTGCCCGGGATCTGAACTGGCGAACCCTGGATGCCGAAGTGGAGCATGGGAACTTAACCACTATGCCACTGGGCCAGCCCTTATTTTTTATTTTTTTGAGCACTGACGTACTGTTTTACATAGCCACTGCACCATTTTATATTCCCACCAAGAGTGCAAAAGGATTCCAGTTTGTCCACATCCCCAACATTTGTTCTTTTCTTTTTCTTTGGTGATTAGCCATCCTAATGGGTATGAGATGGTATCTCGTTGTGGTTTTGATTTGCATTTCTGTAATGATTGGTGATGTTGCGCATCTTTTCACGTACTTATTGGCCACTTGTATATCTTCTGTGGAGAATAGTCTACTCAAGTCCTTTGCCCATTTTTTAATCTGGTTGGTTTTTTGTTGTTATTGAGTTGTGAGAGGTTTTTTATAGATTCTGGATATTAACTCCTTATTAGATAAATGATTTGCAAATATTTTCTTCCATGGGTTGTTTTTTAATTCTATTGATTGAGTCCTTTGATGCACAGTTTTTATTGTTGATGTCATGCCATTTATCTATTTTTACTTTTGTTGCCTGTGCTTTTGGTGTATATATATCCAAGATTTCATGTCCAAGAAGTCATTGCCAAATTTAATGTCATGAAGCCTTTCCCCTGTGTTTTCTTCTAAGAGTTTTATTTGTTCCATTTGGAGTTTATTTTCTGTATATGATATGAGATGAGGGTCTAACTCCATTCTTTTGCTTGTGGATATATATTTTTTCCATCACCTTTTGTTGAAAAGACTTTCCTTTCCCCGTTGAATGGTCTTGGCACCCTTGTCAAAAATCATTTGACCATATTTGTGAGGGTTTATTTCTAGGCTCTCAGTTTTCTTCCATTGGTCTGTGTGTCTGTTTTTATGCCAGCACCACACTGTTTTGATTACTGGAACTTTGTAGTTTTAAAATCAGGAAGTGTGAGACCTCTGACTTTGTCTTTTTAAAGATTGTTTTGGCTTTTTGAAGTCCCTTGAAATTCCATACGAATTTTAGGATGGATTTTTCTGTTTCTGCAAAAAACATCATTGAGATTTTGAAAGGGGTTAGCCTCATTTTTGAAGTCTGTAAAGCAAAGGTCATATTTTTGCCCAGTCGTTTAATTAAAGGGAGAAGAAGTTTCCACCTATAGCAAAGTGTCAAGTAAGAGCTGGAGGTTTGGGGACAACCTTTGGTGTACCTGGGTGAGGGGAGGCCCATGCTAGAATAGTTCCCTCAGGGCAAAGATTAGGAACAGGGCGTGATCTCCTGGCATCTGCTTGCAGGAGTGCCTTACAATATGCTTAAGGAATTGTGTCGGGGATCTTGGCTGTCTGCTGCAGACACACTAAGAGCTGATACTCTTTTGACCTCCCTGTGACCTGGTAGTAGTATACTGAGGCCACGCCATTCAGTGACCAACATTGGTATAGTACTTGATTTTCCTTCCCAGTTCTTGTAATTGAATAAGCAGCAAATTCACTAATACAGACCAGATCAGTACTTTCTGACAGGTTGCTAGTGTGTGTGCTTGTGTGTGTGTGTGTCTGCATGTGAGAGAAGCAGGGAGAAACACTCTATCTCTCCACCCCGACAGCTGGAAGAATTTCTGTATGCGCCTTTTCTTTTTCTCCCTCTTTTCTTTTTCCATAATGCAAACAGAAGTGCTATTCTTTTAAAGTCTTCTCCCATGTGTTCTACAGATCAAGTCCTAAACTGTTTCTTAGATATCCTTATTTATCACAATAATAACTACCGATTATGAGTTCCTATTTTCTGGTAGGCTGTGCAGTGTATGTTTGTGAACTTCCCCTTGAATCTACAGGGTATGCTGTATTACAAATTAGGACCTGGTGTTTAGGCAGCTGTCTCAAGGCCCTCCAACTAGTAAATTTTCCAGTGTATCAGTTCACAATAAACTAAAACAAATATCTACTTTCCCCAAATTTATTAGTTTACAAATGCATTTTTTTTTCCACCAAGTGGGTCTTAGACGTGATTTGAGAGGCACAGAAAGCTCTTTCTGCTCAAAAAATATCTCCTGCTGTAGTTGAAATTTCCATATTGCCAGTGAAAATATTAAAGGTAACTGTCAAGTGAAGATATTTTGGGGGGAGTTATACTTTAACCATTAATAGTTTAGTTTAAATTAGTTTGTCAGATTTTTTTTTTACCACAGCTTTAATAGAATTGAGGAAATTTATAACTTCTTAGTAAGCAAAGAAGAAGGAAAAATTGATTAGTATTGTATTTAGAGGGAGAGATTGAAGGTGGGCAGCTGGATGGTTAGCATTGCAGGTCTCAGGTCAAAGATAAAATACCTCATTTGGAGTTTTGCTTAGGATGAAGTCCCGATTGTTGGATACTAGCAACATGGGGGGTGGGAGTCCTTTGGGGAGAAGGGAGGGTACTTCTGTTCCCTGGGCACAGCAGTCCTTTTCCTCCTCAGATGTTTAGCAACCACAGTCTTCCTCCCTGTGCTGGTCGTCTTGTGGGGAGTGAGGCTCAGCCAAGCAGGCGTATGCAAGTCAGATGATCCGTTTATTTATTCTGTCATTTGTGCCAATGTAGGCAGAGTGGAAGCTGACAGTCTGTTTTTCCTATCATTGTAAACCTAGCCCCAGTCCTTTTAGAAAGCTATGATTGTGTAGGTCTTTTGGATATTCACTTCAAGAAATGTGATGTCCAATATTTTGTTTGAGTTAGCATTTTATAAAGAAAAATCTGTTTTCTCAATCTAGCCCACAGCCTGTGAGTTAAGAATAGTTTTGACATTTTTAAATGGTGGAAAAAACGAAAGGAAGATGTGAAAATTATATGAAATTCAAATATCAGTGTCCATAAATAAACTTTTCTTGGAACACAACCACACTCATTTATTACTGTTGTCATTGCCTGTGAGCCCCGAGAGCACGCAGGCTGGTCGCAGCAGAGACCATGGGCCTGCAGAGTATGCAGCACTTGCTCTGGCCCACTGCAGCAATGGCTTGCTGGTTTGGTAGATCAGCTGTAGAAGAGTTGTAGCAGTTTTTAAAGACATTGTTTAACACCGTCAACTTTTAGACTGTTTTGCATTCAGATCCTTTAGCCTCTCAAATTAAATCCAGTTCTGTAGAAATGACTAGATATTAACATTTTAGTTACATCGAAACAAGTCTTATCCTGATCACCATCCTCAAGAGCGGATTTTTTGTAACTATCATTAACTAGCTTCCTTCCCTTCTGTCCTGGAAGAAAACTAGAGAATCGCCAGACCCTCCCCACTGGCTTCTGCTCTGTAGGGCTGGACAAAGGCGCAGGGGAGCAAGCTAGGAGTCGAGTCTGTTGCACTTGTGGGGCTGACCTGAGTTGTGTAGAGCACTTGGCAGTCTGAAGTTGAATCTCTACCAAGTAAGAACAATTGACCTGTGGAAGTAGATTTGATTTCTTTTTTGAGCGGGGGATTTTAATTTATATCATTCTTTTTTTGTTGGAATCTCATTGTTTGGTGGTTCTCCATCTTATGAATCTCAACAGGATACTGAATCTTGCTCCCACCTGAGCAGCAACAGCCTCTCATGAGCTGAGGCACAGGCATGTGGTGTGGGCTCCAGCTGTCAGTGCACCTGCACTCGACTTTGACTTGAGAGCCAGAGATGCAAAGGATTAGGAACTGCCTGCAGTAATGTCTAGAGAGCATGGCTGTAGCCGCTTTCATGGGCAGCAGTGCCTCCAGAGTGAGCAGCAAGGCCCGCTGTCCAGGGATGGTGGTATCAAAAGTCCTGTGGTGCTGTGTGCGCCCAGAGAAGCAGGTCTCGTGACAGACTCCCCTCAGTGGACAGGATGTCATTACAAACTCCGTTCTTTGTGGATCCTGGAGATTCTCTGAGCAACACGATATCCTTTATTGAGTCTCCCTTCTGCTTAAAATTAACCTAAGGTGGTTTCTATTGTTTGCATCCTAGAAACCTGTGTGTGTCGAGCTGAAAGAAGTGCCCATTCAAAATATCAATTTTTTTGTAAATTTTTAAAAATTTCTTTTTTGGGAAACTTTTATTTATTCCTTTCAATATCTTATATTGTTCACATTTTCCTCTTTATTCATTCCACGCATATCTACTGTGGTACCTGCTATATGCCAAGCACATGGTTAAACATAAGCAGAAGAATGTATCAATGTTTGGATTCCAGTGATGCCCTTAGTTAGAGAATGTAATAAAGTATAATCTTAATCTTTTTAACCAGGTTCTTTATACCTATGTATTGTTGACCATACTTGGGTACTCCAGTGAGGAACCCAAGAAAAATTTAGGAAGAAAGGAAATCAAACTTTAAAATCAATATGAGATTAGAGATCTGTAGTCACCTAAAGGGGATGAAGTGACCTTGAATGTATATATAAAGAAAAATGTGAACCTGGAACAAGCAAACCAAAGGAGAGTCACAGAGGTGAGGCTTGGCAGCCAAGGCACCAAGCGAGGCAGCCATGGCCCCCCAGGCCTGAGGACCGTGTCTGCACTGCCAGCCCATGCCCCTTGTGGAGGGCAGTACATCTGGCCATCCTAGTCTGATGTCACCGAATATTCAGATGGCATAACTCCCGTTTTTCTGATTTTTGCACACCAAACGGCCTTCTGACGTTTCCTTTGGTCTAAAGCTAGAGAGAGAACATGCTGCTTAAGAAAGCTAAATATTTTCGTTTGCCTGGCAGTTAGAAGTTGGATTTCTGGTTTTACACATCAGCTTTAAAACTTGGTTAATGAGAACTCCTGAGATGGAGCCACTTTTGATATACTGACAAAACTGGATTGCTGAGCTTAAGAAACTGAAGGTCAAACTTTAAGTTTTTAAAATTTCACTGTGGGGGCTGGCCCCGTGGCCGAGTGGTTAAGTTCGCGCACTCCGCTGCAGGCGGCCCAGTGTTTCGTTGGTTCGAATCCTGGGTGCGGACATGGCGCTGCTCGTCAAACCACGCTGAGGCAGCGTCCCACGTGCCACAACTAGAAGGACACACAACGAAGAATATACAACTATGTACTGGGGGGCTTTGGGGAGAAAAGGAAAAAAATAAAATCTTTAAAAAAAAAAAAATTTTCACTGTGGTAAGACCTTTTTATAGGAAGCCAGCTACCTGTTCCAGCATCCAGCAAATTCTGTATCACTGTGAACCAAGGACTTTTTTTGGGTAAACTTCAGTGTATGTGCATGCGTGTAAATATGTGTTTGTGTATATATTAGTAAGAAAAAGTATCATAATTTTGTGAGATACTTTTAAAAAAATCTATAAATACTCTGGTGTTTCTGTGAAATTTCTGAACTTCAGTCGTTCAGCAAACATTTCTTTGTATACCTACTGTTTTGCAGGCTCTGAGTATCTCTTATTTTCAGTGAGGGAGACAGACCAACATGTGACCATTACAGTATGGCAAGTGCAACAGAGTAGATTTGCCAGAAGGTTCAGGAGGAGACCAGAGGAGAGGTCAGCTTCCACCATCTCCTTGGGGAGCTCTGAAAGGCTCCACAAAATGGAAACGGTGTGGGAATATGGACTTGGCTAAGAGCTGGATATGAGGAGGGAGTTGGAAGTTCATCACAGGTAAAGGAGCAGCAGAATCATGGAGACGCACGAGTGTGCTGAGCTGGGCAACCATGGCTGGGGAAAGGACTCACTGCAGGAAGGGGAAAAGTGACTGGGAGTGAGGCCCGGCAGGTACGTAGGTTGTGGAGGGTTGTGTTTCATGTCATGCCAAGGTCTTTGAACTTTATCCCATATAAAAGGGACATCTTGTTGAAGTCTTTTAAACTGAGACATAATATGATCAGATTTGCATTTAAAAAAAAAAAACTTGGACAGCAGTGAGGAAAAGGAGAAATACTGATGATGATGGTGATATTTGTTTTTTATTGAACTTCCTGTGTGCCACTTTACCTCCATCAATTCGTGTAATTTTTGTAGCAACTCTGGAGGGTAGGGGTTTAACCATCCCCTTTTTAGAAATAAAAGAAACAGCTACTAAGTACCAAAGCTGGCATCTGAGTTCAAGCCTGATTGACTCTAAGTCCTGCCTCTTAACCCCTGTAAGCTGAGGCCTCTTATGGAAGGGAGAATGTGAGGGTCAAGGACATCAGCTGGGTATGCAGTATGTGGGGTAGCGAGGGCTTTAAAGCATGTATATGTAAATCAAGAAAGGAATGGAAGAGACATTTCATACATTAAATCGACAATCGCTGACTGGGTTGGTGAGAAAGAAGATGACTTCTAGATGTGAGCTTGGGCAGCCAGGGGATGAGAGATGCCTTTGATCAACATAAAGGACATAGTGGGAACTGCTGTACAATTTTCAGCTCCCCCTCCCCGCAAATGTTAAATAGAACATAATTAAGCATGCCAGTTATCTAGTATCTTCACCATACAAGTAATGCATCTATGCAAATAATTTTACACAAGGACTTGTTCCTATACATCTAAGATTCGCTGTGGTATGATTTTTAGGTTTATTTCTCTCTAACCTGGATACTCAGAAAAGAGGTGTTTGTCTTTAGTAAAGTTTGCTATTAAAAGTACTAAATTCTACAAACTAAACAATGCTGTGAGCAGGATTTCTTTTTACTGTATTCTTTCTGCTTGTTTATTTCTGGGTTTTGAAGTCTATACACCAGGTGGTCATTTACCTATTAAGGTAATTGTATCTGAAAGCCAGCCCTTCTCATCTGTTTTTGCTAGTCTTATGATTTATTTAATCTTACTGTCTCTACTGTATCTTACAATGATCCTTTTCCCTTATAGTTTATATCCAATAACTTTCTCATTATCGTCTTCCTTTGAGTGAGTTTCCTAGAATAGTGTTTTTTAATTTTTATTTTTCCAGCTTTATTGAGATATAATTGACATATAACATTGTGTAATTTTAAAGTGTACAGTGTGTTTTGAAACGTATATATTGCTCATATGATAGCATTTTTTAACAATAATTTTTAATTAAGATATGTACATTGTTTTTTGACACCTGTAATAGATTATAGTAGAGTGTAAACATTTATGTGCACTGAGAAACCAAAAAATTCATGTGACTCACTTTATTGTGATATTTGCTTTGCTATGGCGGTCTGGAACCAAACCTGCAATATCTCTGAGGTATGCCTGTGTGTATATATATATGTATATACGTATCACATTTTCTTCATCCATTCATCATCCATCGATGGACATTTAGGTTGTTTCCATGTCTTGGCTATTGTAAATAATGCTGTAATGAACGTAGGGGTACAGATACCTTTTTGAGTTAGTATTTTCATTTCCTTCGAATAAGTACCCAGAAGTGGAATTGCTGGATTGTATGGTAGTTCTACTTTAATTTTTTGAGGAACTTCCATACTCTTTTCGGTAGTGGCTGCACCAATGTACATTCCCAACAACAGTGCACAAGGGTTCCCTTTTCTCCACATCTTGGCCAACACTTGTTATTTGTCTTTTTTATAACAGCCATTCTAATAGGTGTGAGGTGATATCTCACTGTGGTTTTGATTTGCATTTCTCTGTTAACTAGAGATGTTGAGCACTTTTACATGTACTTGTCGGCCATTTATATATCTTCTTTAGAAAAATGTCTACTTAGGTCCTTTGCCCATTTTTTAATTCGATTGGTTTTTTGCTCTTGAGTTGTATGAGTTCTTACATTTTTTGGATATTAACACTCTATTAGATATACGGTCTAGAAATATTTTCTCCCATTCCATAGTTTGCCTTTTCACTTTGTTGAGGTTTCCTTTGCTGTGCAGAAGCTTTTTAGTTTGATGTAGTCCCACTTGTTTATCTTTACTTTTGTTGCTTGTGCTTTTGGTATCTTATTCAAAAAAATCATTGCTAAGACTGATACCAAGTTGCTTGTCCCCTACTTTTCTTCTAGGAGTTTTACAGTTTCAGGTCTTGCATTCAAGTCATTAATCTATTTTGAGTTAATTTTTGTGAGTGGTGTAAGATGGGATCCAATTTCATTCTTTTGCATCTAGCTTAGTGGTTTAGGTCTTCTGTTGTAGTAAGTATTGTTTAGAAGTGGTAAGATATGTTTTTAAATATTGATTGCATGTCAAGTGGCGACTACTCAGGCTTTCACTATGAGTTACATTCATGTGCTGTTGTACCTGAGATTTAACAATGCCCCTTTTTAAACTTTCGTTTCCTGAAAATTGTGTGCATGTAATATCTTACAGAGCCACATGGGGGCAGACACAGTGCTTTGAAACTTGTGGACTTAAAATCTGCTCTAAGATAAGGTCTGCTTTGTATCTTCATCCTTCTTTTTTAAAAAAAATGTGAAAGTATAGAATTGAATAGAAGGAACCTCCAAATATGCATCACCTTTAAGAAATAAAACATTACAAATATAGTTGAAATCTTCCTCTTCCAATTATTTTCCTTCCTCCTGTTTTTTCTCCATAAGGAAACCACTTTCCTGAATTTGGTATGTATCACTTCTGTGCATGTCTTTCTACTTTTACTACACATTTATGTATTCTTAACAGTAGATGGGGTAGTTTCGTTTTAGATTTTATGTAGTGTATACTATTGGTGTTACTATACAAGTTGTGCTTTTCACCCAACATTAATTTTTTGGTTTATTCTTGTGGATTTATGTAGCTTTACTGAATTATTTTTCTTTTGTAGCTATATAGCATTCCATTGAAGAGATCACAACTTTTTATATCTATTTTCTTGTTGATAGACTTTTAGAGAGACAATATGGTAGAGTGAGTACAGACTAGGGAGCTGAAGACATGGTGTACCCATTCAAATCACAGTCCTGTCACCAACTGTAGACCTTGGTTTCTACTTCTGCAAAATAGGGATGCCACTTATTTCACAGGGTGTTCTGAGGATTAAATGAAATAATATGTAAAGCATTAACACCATAGTTACTGTTGTTATTACTACGACTACAGCAAAATGACATTAATGTAGAATCAGCATTATTTTGTGCCTTTTATTAAATTCCATTGGAACCAGAAGTCATCCTGAACAAAGTGGGGGCAATAGTGAAAACAAGGGCTTGTTTTCAAGACAGTTGAGGTGGCTTCTTTCACATGACTTCTGTTTTCTCCACAATAGGAGAGGATAGGAAAGGAGGGTGGGGTAGGTGATTTGAGAGTTCTGAGAGTTTGAAGTGGTCTTCACTGGGGCGTGATCTGGCTAGGTCCTTGCAAAAGAATTTCCTGTTTAGGTGCATGTGCTTTTCTGGTTGTTTTGTTTTTTTCTCTGCACTTTTTTATGTGACAGATTATGAAGTCTCCACCTCCACTCTGGAGTCTTCTCCCCCCCTCCTCCATGGTGCATCTTGCTTCCTGGACTGTCTCCTATAACTGGCTGTCTCCAGGCTTATAACTCCCTCCACCCTGAATCCAAACCATTTATGGCTCTTTAATCACATGTCACGTGAATTCTTAGCCTGGCATTGACAAGTCTTCAAAATATATCCCTAAACTGCCTTGATGCCTTGTCTCCCACTCTTCCTCTGTTCCCACTATGTTTTCATAAAATGAGGCTACCCATTGGTCTCTGAGTCAGCTTTCCACCTTTCCATGCCTTTGTGCTATTTCTTTTTTCTCCACCTGGAATATTCTCTTCTCTCTTCCCATGTCCTCCTTTTGAAATTTAACATATCCTTTAGTGTACCCTGTGTGATCTTGGGCAAGTTACTTAACATCTCTCAGATGTGACATCCTCAGAGTCCTCATTAGAAGAAGTACTCAGTAAACCTGGGAATCCTGCCCCAGACCTCCTCTTGTCCTGTCATTGCATGCTGTGCTATTTTTGTTGCTGGTATCAGGGTATTGTGTTCTGACTTCAAGGAAGTCACATTTGTTTTCATCCCCATTGGTTGACATTTTTTTTAACTTAAAAAAATTTTATTATGAAGATGATCTAATATAAAAATGGAAGAAATGAATCTGTAGCTCATTACTCAGACTTTGTTATATTGCCACATTTGCTTCATATATCCTTTTATCTTTTTTAAATTGAGATATAATTGACATATAACATACTAGTTTCAAGTGTACAACATAATGATTCAATATTTGTATATATTGCAAAATGATCGCCACAATAAGTCTAGTTAACAGCTGTCACCATAGTTACAAATTTTTTTCTCTTGTGATAAGAATAGTTAAGATTTGCTCTCTTAACAATCTTCAGATATGCAAGTAGTAGTATTAACTATAGTCACCATGCTGTACATTACATTCTCATGACTTATTTATTTTATAACTGGAAGTTTGTACCTTCTGACCACCTTCACCCATTTCACCCAGATCCTGCCTCTGACAACCACCAATCTGTTCTCTGTATCTATATGTTCAGTTGTGTTTTTTTTAGAGATTCCACATATAAGTGATATCGTACAATATTTGTCTTTCTCTGTTTGACTTATCTCACTTAGCATTAACACCCTCAAGGTCCATTCATGTTGTTGCAGATGGCAAGATTTCATTCTTTTTTTATGGCTGAATAGTATTCCTGTGTGTGTGTCTGTGTGTACATATACATATATAGACCACATTTTCTTTATCCATTCATCCATTGATGGACACAGGTTGGTTCCATGTCTTGGCTATATAAATAGTGTTGCAGTGAACATGGGGCTGCAGATATCTTTTTGAGTCAGTGTTTTCATTTCCTTTGGATAAGTACCCAGAAGTGGAATTGCTGCATCATCTGGGAGCTCTATGTTTAATTTTTTGAGGAATCTCCATACAGCTTTCCATAGTGGCTATGCCAAATTACATTTCCACCAGCAGTGCACAAGGATTGCCTTTTCTCCACATCCTTGCCAATACTTATTATCTGTCTTTTTGATAATAGCCATTCTAAGGGGTGTGAGGTAGAACGTCATTGTGATTTTGATGATTAGTGATGTTGAGCACCTTTTCATGTACCTATTGACCATCTGTATGTCTCCTCTGGAAAAATATCTATTCAGTTCCTCTGCCTATTTGTTAATCAGATTGTTTGTTTCTTTGCTGTTGAGTTGTATGAGTTCTTTATGTATTTTGAATATTAACCCCTTATTAGATATATGGTTTGCAAATATTTTCTTCCATTCCCTAGGTTGTCTTTTCATTTTATTGATGGCTTGCTGTGCCATCAATAAATTTATTGATGGCTTTTTTGTTTATGGTAGTCCCGCTTATTTATTTTTATTTTGAAGCCTTTTCTTTCTTTTTTTAAATTGCAGTAACGTTGGATTATAACATTATATAGCTTTCAGATGTACATTGTAATATATTTTGAATTCTGTGTGGATTACATCATGTTCACCACCCAAAAACTAATTATAGTCCATCACCACACATGTGCCTAATCACCCCTTTTGCCTTCCCCCTCCCCCCTTCCCCTATGGTAACCACCAATCCAATCTCTGTTGCTATGTGATTGTTCATCATTATTTTTATCTTCTCCTTATGAGTGAGATCGTAATGGTATTTGACTTTCTCCCTCTGATTTATTTCACTTAGCATAATACCCTCAAGGTCCATCCACGTTGTCACACATGGCCAGATTTCATCATTTCTTATGGCTGAGTAGTATTCCATTGTGTATGTATACCACATCTTCTTTATCCATTCGTCCCTTGATGGGCACCTAGGTTGCTTCCAAGCCTTGGCTATTGTGAATAATGCTGCAATGAACATAGGATACATGTATCTTTATGCATTTGTGTTTTCAAGTTCTTTGGATAAATACCCAGCAGTGGAATAGCTGGATCATATGAGAGATCTATTCTTAATTTCCTGCAGGTACTCCATACTGTTTTCCATAGTGGCTGCAGCAGTTTGCACTCCCACCAGCAGTGTACGAGGGTTCCCTTCTCTCCACATCCTCTCCAACACTTGTTGTTTCCTGTCTTATTAATTATAGCCATTCTGACCGGAGTGAGGTGATACCTCATTGTAGTATTGATTTGCATTTCCCTCATAGCTAATGATGTTGAGCATCTTTCCATATGCCTGTTGGCCATCCATATATCTTCTTTGGAGAAATCTCTGTTCAGATTTTTCTGCCCATTTTTTAATTGGGTTGTTGGTTTTTTTGTTGTTGAGATGTATGAGTTCTTTGTATATTTGGGATACTAACCCCTTATCTGATACATGGTTTGCAAATATCTTCTCCCAGTTGTTAGATTGTCTTTTCATTTTGTTGATGATTTCCTTTGCTGTGCAGAAGCTTTTTAGTTTCATGTTCATTTTTTCTTTTGTTTCCCTTGCCCGGTCAGACATGGTACTTGAAAATATGCTGCTAAGACCGAAGTCAAAGCACATACTACCTATGTTTTCTTCTAGAATTTTCATGGTTTTGGGTCTTACATTCAAGTCTTTAATCCATTTTGAGTTGATTTTTGTGCATGGTGTAAGATAATGGTCTACTTTCATTCTTTTACTTGTGGCTGTCCAGTTTTCCCAACACCATTTATTGAAGAGACTCCTTTCTCCATTGTATGCTCTTGTCTCTGTTGTAGAATATTAGCTGTCCATAAATGTGTGGATTTATTTCTGGGCTCTGGATTCTGTTCCATTGATCTGTGTGTCTGTTTTTGTGTCAGTACCATGCTGTTTTGGTTACTGTGTCTTTTAGTATATTTTGAAATCAGGGAGTGTGATACCTCCAGCTTTGTTCTTTTCTCTCAGGAACCTTTGGCTATTCGGGGTCTTTTGTTGTTCCATATAAATTTTAGGATTCTTTGTTCTATTTCTGTGAAAAATGTTGTTGGAACTTTGATAGGGATTGAGTTGAATCCATAGATTGCTTTAGGAAGTATGGACATTTTAATGATGTTAATTCTTCCAATCCAAGAGCACGGAATATCTTTCCATTTCTTTGTGTCTTCTTCAGTTTCTTTCAACAATGTTTTATAGTTTTCGGTGTACAGATCTTTCACCTCTTTGGTTAAGTTTATTCCTAGGTATTTTATGACAAACCCACAGCAAATATCATTCTCACCGGAGAAGAACTGAAAGCTATCCCTCTAAGAACAGGAACCAGACAAGGATGCCACTTTCACCCCTGTTATTTAACATAGTATTGAAAGTCCTAGCCAGCGGAATCAGGCAAGAAAAATAAATAAAAGGGATCCAAATTGGAAAAGAAGTGAAAGTGTCACTCTTTGCAGACAACATGATTTTATATATAGAAAACCCTAAAGAATCCATGATAAAACTTTTAGAAATAATAAATGAATACAGTCAAGTGACAGGATACAAAATCAACATACAAAAATCAATTGTGTTTCTATACACTAACAACGAAGTAGCAGAAAAAAAAATTAGGAATACAATCCCATTTACAATTGCAACAAAAAGAATGAAGCCTTTGCTTTTGATGTCAAATCCAAAAGATCATCACCAAGACCAATGTCAGGTTGTTTACAGCCCGTGTTTACTTTGGGGAGTTTTATGGTTTCAGGTCTTATGTTCAAGTCTTTAATCTATTTTTCAGTTAGTTTTTGTGTATGGTGTAAGATAAGGGTTCAGTTTCTTTTTTTGCATGTGGCTGTCTAGTTTCCCCAGCACCATTTATTGAAGAGACTTTCCTTTTCCCATTGTATATTCTTGGCTCCTTTGTCATAAATTAAGTGACCATATATGCATGGGTTTATTTCTTGGCTCTCTATTCTGTTCCATTGACCTGTATGTCTGATTTAAAGCCAATACCATGCTGCTTTAATTGCTGTAGCTTTGTAATATAGTTTGAAATCATGGAGCATGATGCCTCCAGCTTTGTTCTTCTTTCTCAAGATTGCTTTGGCTATTCGAGGTCTTTTTTCTCTCTTAATTTACTTAAGCATTTAAAAGCAAATCCCAGACATTAGGGTATTTCATCTCAAATTATTTCAGACTTGGTCTCTGATAATATGGACATTTTCTTGTATAACCACATGGTATTATCACATCTAACAAAATGAGTGATTATTCTTTGACGTCACCTCCTTCCCAGTCCATAATAAGATTTTCCCATTTGTCCCAAGAACATCCTTCTGCAGTTGATTTGTTTGAACTGGGATCTAAACAAAGTCCATACTTTAATAATACAGTGATTGTTATGTCTCTTAAATCTCTCTTAATTTGGAGGAAAATCCTTTCCCTGTCTTTCTCTCCTGTCATCACTTGTTAGAGATACCAGCTCTGTTATCATGTAGAATTATAGTTTTGAATTTTTAAAATAAACTTTATTTTGGAATAATTTTAGATTTATAGAAAAGTTGCAAAGATAAAGATTTCAGAGAATCCCCGTAATACCCTTCACCCAGTTTCCTCTCTTGTTACACTACCCTCAAAATATCTTTTTTCTATTCTAGCATCCAATCCAGTATACCAGGTTGTGTTTAGCCTTGGTTGAATTTTAAAATAATTTCTGATCATAAGCTCTGTTCTACTGAGAAAAATAACCTTTTTTGAGCTAAGAAGTAGTACAGTTTAATGGTTAAAAGCATGGCCTAAGGCAGTGACGTCAGCAACATGGCAGGGTGGGCTCACCTGGGACTCTCTCCCCTCCAAACTACAACCAAAACAGGAGCAACTGAATTTCAACCAATAATTCTAATAATCAGAGACCCACAGCAGCCAAACGATGGAGGGCAGAGAGGCGGGAGCTGCCGTTGGAGGAGCTGGACCAGGGTAAGAGAGAACTTCACTCCTTCCCCTAGAGACTGGGATCGCTGCTGCGGGTGAGGGAAGGAGCGGGGGAGGGGCCATGTGTCCACAGGATCATCCAGGACTCCCACCACCTGTGCAGTGGAAACCCTCTAATGGGGGAAAGCTTTCGTGTGTGCGGGGACCCCATCAAACCAGGGCCCCGGGAGACCGGAAAGCAAGAGCTGATCCAATCCAGGTGCGCGCGTGAGAGAAAGTGCCCCTCCTCCCCCGACCTGTGCTGCACGCTGCCATCGTGGCTGAAGGCGGAGGGCTCAGAATGCGTGGCTTTCGACCCCCATCTAGTGGTGACAGGCTGTAACTGCAACCGAATACTAGCATCGTGTGCAAAAACCGCTCCTCTACCATCCAGCAATTTATGAAAGCTCCAGACCAGAAAGAAAGCAATAAAAACACAGAATTAAGGCCTGAGGACTTGGAAATAGGTAAACTAAGTGAAAATGAGTTTAGAGTAGCTATCATCAAAAAACTTAATGAGGTAAAGGGAAATGTAGAGAAACAAGTCAACGAGTTCTGGAGTTACTTCACGAAAGAGATTGAAATTATAAAGAAGAGTCAATCAGAAATACTAGAGATGAAAAATACAATGGATCAGATAAAACAGAATATGGATTCCGTGAATGCATGTGTAGATATCATAGAGGAGCAAATTAGCATAATCGAAGATAGACAGGCTGAATGGCTCCAGACAGAGGAAGAAAGAGAACTATGAATTAAAAACAATGAAGAAAATCTCAGAGAAATAGCCAATTCAATGAGAAAATCCAATTTAAGAATTATCGGAATTCTTGAGGGTGTGGAAAAGGAAAATGGAACAGAAGGAGTGCTCAAAGAAATAATAGAAGAACATTTCCCAAATCTAGGGATTGAGGGTGAAATGTGTGTGGAGGAAGCTTTCAGATCTCCTAGATTTCTCAATGTAAAAAGACCTACTGCAAGGCATATAGTAGTAAAAATGGCAAAAATGAATGACAATACTCAGGGCAGCAAGACAGAAGAAAATAATCTACAAAAGAACTCGTATCAGACTTTCAGTGGATTTCTCTACAAAAACCTTACAAGCTAGGAGAGAATGGAATGACATATTCAAAACTGTAAAGGATAAAAATCTCCAGCCAAAAATACTCTATCCAGCAAAAATATCCTTCAGGTGTGAGGGAGAAATTAAATCTTTTCGAGACAAACAAAAGCTAAGGGTCTTTGTAAAAGAAAAACTTCCAACAAGAAATCCTCAAGAAGGCTCTAACACCTGAAAAAAGAAACAAAGGAGAAAGGGCTCAGAAATCACAGAGTAGGGAGACAAATAGATAGAATCAGAATAGGATAGCAAATATTCAACTATAGCATTAGGATAGAGGGAAGGAAACCACCAAAGCAAAGGTGATCTTATCACTCTAACCACACACTCACAACACGAGTTGGAATAAGACATGAAAATAATAATTTAGGAGGTGAAGAGGAAAGAGACTAAATCAGGCTAGGCCAAGTAAGTAAGAGACCACCAGAAAATGGATTATATATTGTACACAAGATTCTGAATACAAACTTCAGGGTAGCCACTAAACTAAAAAATAGAACAGAGACACAAACCATAAATAAGGAAAAATCTAAGAAACCCAGTATAAGAAATTGCAAAAGTCAGTGGGTAGGCTAAAACACACAGGATGAGAAACAAAGGAAAACTGGATAATGAGTGACAGAATGACAGCATTAAGCCCTCATGCATCAATCATCACCCTCAATGTAAACGGATTGAACTCTCCAATAAAAAGACACAGAGTAGCAAAATGGATTAAAGAACAAGATCCAACAATCTGTTGCCTCCAGGAAACACATCTCAGCCCCAAGGACAAACAGGCTCAGAGTGAAGGGGTGGAAGACAATACTCCAAGCTAATAGCAAACAAAAGAAAGCAGGTATCACAATACTTATATCAGACAAGACAGACTTCAAAATAAGGCAGGTAAAGAGAGACACAGAGGGACAATATATAATATCAAAGGGACACTTCATCAAGAAGAAATAATGCTTATAAATATCTATGCACCCAGCACAGGAGCAGCAAAGTTCATAAAGCAACTATTACCAAACCTAAAAGAAGATATCAAAAATAACACGATACTAGTAGGGGACCTCAACACCCCACTCACATCAATGGACAGATCATCAAGACAGAAAATCAGCAAGGAAACAGTGGAGCTAAATGAAAAGCTAAAACAGTTGGACTTAATAGAAATATATAGAGCACTTCATCCAAAAACAGCAGAAGACACATTCTTCTCAAGTGCTCATGGAACATTCTCAAGGATAGACCATATGTTGGGAAACAAGGCAAGCCTCTACAAAGTTAAAAAAATTGAAATAATAACAAGCATCTTCTCCGATCATAATGCTATAAAGCTAGAAATTAATTACAAGAAAAAAGCTGAGAAAGGCACAAGGATGTGGAGACTAAACAATATGCTGTTGAACAAGCAATGGATCATTGAAGAAATTAAAGAAGAAATCAAAAAATACCTGGAGACAAATGAAAATGATAACATGCCATACCAACCCATATGGGATACAGCAAAACTGTATTAAGAGATAAATTCATTGCAATACAGGCACATCTTAACAAACAAGAAAAATCCCAAATAAGCAATCTTAAACTACACCTAACTGAATTAGAGAAGGAAGAACAAACAAAGCCCAAAGTCAGCAGAAGGAGAGAAATACTAAAAATCACAGCAGAAATAAATGCTACTGAAACAAAAATGGCAGTAGAAAGGATCAATGAAACAAAGAACTTGTTCTTTGAGAAGATAAATAAAATTGACAAACCCCTAGCCAGGCTTACAAAGAAAAAAAGGGAGAAAGCTCAAATAAACAAAATCAGAAATGAAAGAGGAGAAATAACAAACAGACTCTGAGGAAAAACAACAGATTATAAGAGAATACTAAGAAAAACTATATGCCAACAAAATAGATAACCTAGAGGAAATCGATAAATTCTTGGACTCCTACAATCTCCCAAAGCTCACTCAAGAAGAAGCAGACAATTTGAACAGACCAGTCACAAGGAAAGAGACTGAAACAGCAACCAAAAGCATCCCAAAGAATAAAACCCCAGGACCAGATGGCTTTCCTGGGGAATACTACCAAACTTTCAGAGAGGATTTAATACCTATCCTTTTCAAGCTATTCCAAAAAATTGGGGAGGATGGAACACTTCCTAACACATTCTATGAGGCCAACATCACGCTGATACCAAAACCTGACAAGGATACCACGAAAAAAGAGAACTACAGGCCAATATCGCTGATGAACATAGATGCAAAAATTCTCAACAAAATTTTGGCAACCCGAATTCAGCAATTCATCAGAAGGATCATACATCACGATCAAGTGGGATTCATACGAGGGACACAGGGATGGTTCAACATCCACAAATCAATCAATGTGATACACCACATCAACAAAGTGAGGAATAAAAACCACATGATCATCTCAATAGATTCAGAGAAAGCATTTGACAAGATCCAACAGCCGTTTCTGATAAAAACTCTGAGCAAAATGGGGATACAAGGGAACTACCTCAACATAATCAAGGCCATATATGACAACCCACAGCCGACATCATACTCAATGGGCAAAAACTGAGTGCCATCCCCCTGAAAACAGGAACAAGACAAGGATGCCCTCTATCACCACTCTTATTTAAGATAGTACTAGAGGTCCTGACCAGGGCAATTAGGCAAGAAAAAGAAATAAAAGAAATCCAAATAGGGAGGGAAGAAGTGAAACTCTCACTGTTTGCAGACGACATGATCTTATGTGTAGAGCACCCCAAAGAATCCATTGGAAAACTTTTCGAAGTAATCAACAACTACAGCAAAGTTGCAGGGTATAAAATCAACTTGCATAAATCAGTAGTATTTCTATACGCTAATAACGAACTAACAGAAAAAGGACTCAAGAACACAATGCCATTCACAATCGCTACAAAAACAATAAAATACCTTGGGGTGAATTTAACTAAGGAAGTGAAAGACCTATACAGTGAAAATTACAAGGCTGTTCTGAAAGAAATAGATGATGACATAAAGAGATGGAAAGACATTCCATGTACATGGATCAGAAGAATAAACCTAGTTAAAATGTCCATTCTACCTAAAGCAATCTACAGATTCAACGCTATCCCAATCAGAATCCCAATGATGTTCTTTACAGAATTAGAACAAAGAATCCTAAAATTTGTATGGGGCAACAAAAGACTCCGAATTGCTAAAGCTATCCTGAGGAAAAAGAACAAAACGGGAGGCATCACAATCCCTGACTTCAAAACATACTGCAAAGCTACAGTAATCAAAGCAGCATGGTACTGGTAGAAAAACAGGTGCACAGATCAATGGAACAGAATTCAAAGCCCAGAAATAAAACCACATATCTGTGGACAGCTAATCTTCGACAAAGGAACTGAGGGCATACAATGGAGAAAGGACAGGCTTTTCAACAAATGGTGCTGGAAAAACTGGAAAGCCACATGGAAAAGAATGAAAATTGACCGTTCTTTCTCACCATTCACCAAAATAAACTCAAAGTGGATCAAAGACCTAAAGGTGAGACCTGAAACCATAAGGCTTCTAGAAGAAAACGTAGGCAGTACACTCTTTGACATCAGTATTAAAAGGATCTTTTCAGACACCGTGTCTTCTCAGAGAAGGGAAACAATAGAAAGAATAAACAAATGGGACTTCATCAGACTAAAGAGCTTCTTCAAGGCAAATGAAAACAGGATTGAAACAAAAAAACAACCCACTAACTGGGAAAAAATATTTGCAAGTCATACTTCTGACAAAGGGTTAATATCCATAATATATAAAGAACTCACACAACTCAACAACAAAAAATCAACCCAATCAAAAAATGGGCAGGAGACGTGAACAGACATTTCTCCAAAGAAGATATATGGATGGCCAATAGGCACATGAAAAGATGTTCATCATCGTTGATCATCAGGGAAATGCAAATCAACACTACACTAAGATCACCTTACACCCATTAGAATGACAAAAATATCTAAAACTAATAGTAACAAATGTTAGAGAGGTTGCAGAGAAAAAGGAACCCTCATCCACTGCTGGTGGAAATGCAAACTGGTGCAGCCACTATGGAAAACAATATGGAGATTCCTCAAAAAATTAAAAATAGAACTACCATACGACCCAGCTATCCCACTACTGGGTATCTATCCAGAGAGCTTGAAGTCAGCAATTCCAAATGTCCTATGCCCCCCAGTGTTCACTGCAACATTATTTACAATAGCCAAGACGTGGAAGCAACCTAAGTGCCCATCAACAGATGATTGGATAAAGAAGATGTGGTGTGTGTGTGTGTGTGTGTGTATATATATACACACACACACACACACACACACACTCACAATGGAATACTACTGAGCCATAAAAAGGAACAAAATCGTCCCATTTGCAACAACATGGATGGACCTTGAGGGAATTATGTTAAGTGCAATAAGCCAGATAGAGAAGGACAATCTCTATATGACTCCACTCATAGGAGGAATTTAAAAATGTAGACAAAGAGAACAGATTAGTGGCTACCAGGGGAAAGGGGGGGTGGGGGTTGGGCACAAAGGGTGAAGGGGTGTACCTACAACATGACTGACAGACATTAATGTACAACTGAAATTTCACAAGATTGTAACTTATCATTAATTCAATAAAAAATTTTTTTAAAAAAGCGTGGCTAAAACCAAGCATTAGGCTAGGTTTCAAATTCTCACTCATGTAATAACTGTATGATCTTGGACAAATTACTTATATTACTACATCAGTTTCATCATCTTTAAAATGAAAATAATAATATTGCTTACGTATTGAATCATTGCAAAAAATACCTTTGATAAGTACATGCAGAATGCTCAAAATAGTGACACATGGTCAGTGCTCAGTAAACTTAGATCTTGTTATAGGTATTATTTCCTAAATCATAGTGAGCCTCAGGGAAGAAACTGAGTCCCCTGGGGAAAAAATTATGCATAGATATTTTCTTGCGTTTGCCTTAGAAATAGGTCCTTTGCTTTGGCAGGCATTTCTTAAGATCAAGATTGGAGGATGAAACTGCATACTTTGTTTTTTTATTAGTCTCTCATAGTGATTGGTTTGTTTTATGTTTTAGAATCGCCTTCTTTACAGCCTTGCTTTGCATAAGGTTGTATGAGCAAGTGGCTGTTTGTATGGCTTAAACTCTAAAATTTGTTTGTGGTAAGAAGTGTTATCAAAGGAACTGAAATTGGTTTGGTCACATTCTCAGTGCCTCTTCATACACCCATGCCCTCCTAAGGTCTGTTGTCTCATTTGCTTCCAGTGCCTCCCCTGTTGCTGGTTAACAATATGCTTAGTTTCAGCAGAGTTGCTATGATAAAGAAAATCTGTTTTCATTGAATCTTTGCCCTTTTTTTCATAACTCTTGGAAACACTAAATATTAACGTGTTTTCTGAAAGGGAGTAAGACAGAATTGGTAATTTGGACCTAAAGACCTCTAAGCAATCCAGGAACTCAGTTAAATTGAAGATCACCAATTTAACTCCTTTCTTTCACTGGCTTTTGCTTCCAGACCTATAGGAGAAAATTAGCCGCAGAGGGAGATCTGTATTAGTAGGAGTTATACAAGAGTAGAACCACGGGTCTCCTTCTAACACCTTCTGGCTGCCCATTCACAATATCCCTCTAGAACATAGCTAGATCCTTCTGGTTCATTTTTGGGGATGGAAAGTATGGGCTGGCCGAGGTGGCTTTGGTTCAGTCTCTTTCTACTTTGTGTTTGTAGGCAGAGAGTTGTCCTCTCTGTCCTGTGCCTGCCATGCTCCTGAGTTAGGTTTGTCAGAGTGAACCTTTTGATGATCTGGGGGAAAGAGTGTTGTAGGACCCAGAGACAGTGTAGGTAGTGGCCAAAACAGGAACATTTGAGTCAAATAAACCTGGGTTTGGATGCACACTCTCCCTTGTTGGTTGCATTGCTTGGTCAAGACATTTAACTGCTTTAAGACTCAGTTACCTCGTCTGCAAAATGGAAATAGTAATGATGCATGCCTCATAGGATTGAGGTGGAAATCAAATGAGACCGTATACATAGTGTGCTTAGTAGACACTCAAACTTCTGTTGTTGTCAGTAATAATTATATTAGATAAATAATCAAAAGGCTTTGAACTTTGTAATAGTGTGAGGTGAACATTTTTGTGTCCCAGCTTTTTCTTTTGTAAATACTCTTTGAAAACTATTTTATTGGATTCAAAGTAGGTTTAAAATGCCTGCCTTTCTGTAGACAAGATTAAAGATGAAGGCAGCATCAGGTACAGCTTGTGCTGTACTTCACCAGGTCGGTTTTGTTACATTGTCAGTAACACACTGGGGGAGAAAATGTTAACCATGTCGGTGCTTGCTGCCTCCCTCCCTTCCTCTCTGTGTCTAGCCTGACACCCTGGCTCCTCTGTTATACTTTAGGCATATCTTTCACACCACTTCTTCTCTGTTTCCATGGTCACCGCTGTCGCGCCAGCTCTTCTCTCTTCCCTGGACTGCTACAGAGGCTCTTAACAGGTCTGCCTCCATCTTCATCCTCACTTGCCCCTTAATATCTGTCCTCCTGATGCTGCTGTGAGAGGGTCTTTGTGAAACAGATTCGATCTTGTCAGTTCCCTGTTTAACAGTACAGTGCCTTCCTCTCGCTCTTAGGATAAAAATTACAAAGCCCTTTGAAACATTCCAGTAGCTGTCTCTCTAATCTCATCTTGATACCAAACCTCTCAATCTCAAGTTCGTGTGCCCGATGCGCAGCCCTGAGACATCGGTGCTTGGAGATGGAGAAAGGCCCCAGTCCAGTTGGCCAAGATGAGAAGGTGGGAGCTTGGGTTTGATCAAATCTGCCTTAAGAAGAGCGGAAAACAGGGGGTTTTGAGGAGTTAACGGGCTTGGCAGGAGGAGCTTCGGAGAAACAAACAGTCACTCCGATAAGCCCCTGGGCAATCTGCAGTGGCTGCTGGGGGCCAGCCATCTGGTGATCGCAGCCTCCCCAGTGCATTCTCTTTCTTCTGCAAAAGAAACTCACAAATCCTTGAGACCCAAGTCATCCCTCAAGTTAAACAAGAAAACAGCAAACTGACAAGATTCATCTATGTCTATGTTGGGAACAAGGTCAAAAGGCAATCATGTTCTTACTGAATATCTCCAGTAACCCTCAGGTACCCAGCTTCAATTTCGCCTCCCAACTCTTCCCTTCAGCCACATGGTCAGACTTCATTCCCTCCTGCCTCTGGGTCTTTGCACAAGCTGGTCACTCCTCCACCAATGCCCCCACACCTCGGACCCTTTCTCCTTTAGTGCCTACTCCTCCCTCAGGTTTGGGTTATCATCAGATCCAGTGTTTCTGTTTGAGCAAACATTTCCCTGCTATCCCTCCCCCACCCTGCTATAAGCATTCTCATGGCACTCTGTTCTTTGGTGTGTGTGATGATGTGGTTGGCACCAGTATCCCCCACTGGGCTGAAGGCTGCACCTGGACGCTGGATGTGTAGTGCTTAGAGCAGAGCCGCCGCGTGTTGCAGCTCACTGAGCACATGTGAGTGGAATGGGCAGTGCACAGTGTGTTCTTCTGTACCCTCCCCCTGAGTCCTACCTGCCAGTCCTGTTGTAATGTTGTCTGTGTCTGTCCTTCCCCTGTCCTTTGAGACCTCAGCTGGACCCTCTTCTCCCACTTTAGCAGCAGCAGACCCTCTGCTCGTGACTTACAGGCTTTTTCCTATCAACTTGAAAGCTGTAGTCCTGCCTTGGAAGGTCCACTACCCTGCCAGTCTCATTGTCCCCTTGACACTTCTCTGTCAGGCACATCACACTGAGGTTTCCTTCATCTGGAGTACCCTCCACCCTCCTCTCCTCTCTCTCTTCCCAAATCCTTCCCTGTCTAGATCCTGCTCACATCCAACCCTCTGTCGGGAGGCATCAGTATTTGATTATGTACACTGAGGTTTGAGGGGTGCCCTTTCTTCCTGATTAGCTTGTGAATCCCCTGGAAGATGCAATAATGTATCTTCACTTAATTTTTGTTCTTGTCACTTATTTTAAGCTTTAAAATTTTACTTTCCTTATTATAGAACTATGTTTGTCCATTGTATAAAAATTAGAAAATATGGATAATCCAAAAGAAAAACTAATTTTTAACTTTTTCAAATTTTACCAACCAAAGATATTTTGGTATATATTCTTCCAGACTCTCTGATGTATGGATGTACACATATGTGGTATATACTTATGTGGTCTTTCATGTGAAATGGAATCATATAGTATATAGTGTCCTATAGTCTTTTCTCACTTAACAGTGTATCATGAATACATTTCATGTCAAATAGATGTCTACATTATCATTTTCAGTTGCCATCAATCGCTCTGGAACCATACAACTATATAGGAGATGTTAATGTCCTTATTGAAATAATTATGTCTTTAGAGCTTTCTTAAAATTTTAAATCTTATTTTTGTCATTGCACTGAACTTTTATCTGAGGGAGAAAAAAGTGGTCAATAAAGGGATGATACTGATATCAGAAATGAGGCAACACAGCTCTTTTTGATGTTGTTGCCTTTAAGATGAGACTTTACACAGAACCTAGGGAGTAGTTTGATAACCTGGTGAAAACAGTTTTGAAGTGTCTGTGTTGACAGTGCTAACTGTAATAAGGAGCCCTGGAGTGGAGTGGGGCAGGAACTGTACGTTTTAGGACACACCTCTTGAATACCAGGGCAGGGAGAAAAACGATGTTTGTTTTTCCGGGTGCTCAGAAGATCAGAATTGCTGGCTTGTGACTCTGCCTGTCTTGGAATGTGAAAATAACTGTTTCTTTTCTCCTCTCACACACAAGTACCCACTCATTGGATTTTTAAAAATAGGGGTTTAGTTTAGAAATATGCTCAACAGATACAGATAGGCTATAAGGTGGGCAAGTAGCATGAGTATAAACAATATTTATAGAAATGTTATGTAAAATCATAAATTTTAAGTCAAATTATGTGAAAATCTAGATTATAGAAAAGTTCTCTCTTAAAAAATATTATCACTAGAGTTCCTTATAAAACAAATTTCTTTTCAGCCATACCATTACTGGGTATCTATCCTAAGAACCTGAAATCAGAAATCCCAAGAGTCCCTTGCACCCCTATGTTCATCGCAGCATTATTTACAATAGCCAAGACGTGGAACCAACCTACATGCCCAGAAACTGATGATTGGATAAAGAAGATATGGTATATATACACAATGGAATAGTACTCAGCCATAAAAAAAGACAAAATTGGCCCATTCGCAGCAACGTGGATGGACCTCGAGGGTATTATGTTAAGCGAAATAAGCCAGTCAGAGAAAGACGAACTCTATATGACTCCACTCATAGGTGGAAGTTAACATATTGACAAGGAGATCTGATCCGTGGTTACCAGGGGAAAGGGGGGGTGGGGGGAGGGCACAAAGGGGGAAGTGGTGTACCCACAACATGACTAACAATAATGTACAACTGAAATCTCACAAGGTTGTAATCTATCATAACATTAATAAAAAAAAATAAAACAAATTTCTTTTGAGAATTAAAAATTACTCTATTTACAAAAGTTTAACTTTATATGCAGTTTTCCAAAAACATGTTTACTGTGTCAAATGAGATACATTCTCGGTTACCCTCAAGGAGGAAAAGCGCAGTTCTCCTGCAAACCCTGTTGCCTTGTTCCTTCCCTGTGACTTCAGTGCTCTGTTGAGGAGGGCTCTCTGTTCTTGTAGCAGGTGTGTGTTGGGGCTGGGTGTCATGTGCCTTTTTTGTGGTATTTTATATCCTATATGACTGTTATCTTTGGAGCAGCTCTTCTGACCCCAGAGGAAGTGAACAGGGGAGTGATGATCAGGAAACGTTCAAAGACTGCTCTGAGGGCCTGGCACATGTTAGGCCTTTAGGAAATGTTTACTGAGTGGCTGAGTGTATGAATCCTGACCTTGTGTTCCTATTTTATTCAGAAATGGGATTTCTGACTAACGCAATGGTTAAGAAATAAAGTGCGCTATATCAGGGAGTCTAGTCAACGTTGGCACACCGTGTTACACAGGTCCTTTCTTAAAATCAAGTCATTTTGATCTGAGGAAAAGACTGTTGAGATCATCTGATTTGGCCGCTTGTTTCCAAATGGAAAAATTGAGGACTTTGATAGTGAAATGACTTCCTCTCTGCCTATATGCCAGCCACAGCAAGAACACTGGCAAACGTGGGGCTCTCGGCCAAATGTCTTCTCCTTTGCCTCTCATACCCTCACACCAACTTACCTTGTACTCTCCCTGAGCCCCTTAAAAATGTGGAATGGGATAGGTTACTTGAAATTTCATTCTAAATTCTTTTTAAATATGCCAGGAAAACTTGCCCTATTGTTACAGTGGCTTTTGAGAACACTCTTCAGTTGTCTAACAGAAGACTGTAGATGACCCCATGTTGCTGGTTGTGAGACTTCTGTATGTTTCTGACTCAGAATGATACAGTCAAGTTCTCACGAGCTTTTGATGATAGTTCAACCTGTCCACTTGGATGTGTCAGAGTTACAGAGAGGCTGATTAAGGAAAAAATTCAGAAGGGCTAGAAGACAGTTGCAGTATCATCTACTTATGAATGGAACCATATTTTTGGTGATTTTTTTTTTCTGATTCTGGACTTTTTCTGGATAGTGGATTCTGCCTTCTCATACTCTCTGCTCTGGTTAGGTTGAACTTAAACCTACTCACAATGGCATATCTATTGCAGCAGATCTGTTTTCAACACTGGGTCCTTCCTTCATATTGATAACCCAGAACACTCTTGAGAGGCCTCATTTAGGAAGATAGCATGGCTGGAGAATAAATGTTTAGGAGATGAATATGTTGGAAATAGTGAGGAAGGATATTCTTGCTTTATTAGAGAAAGTTTGCTTTCCCCTATAAATGATTATTCATGAGATAAAATTTAAACTAAAAAAGGTTCATTTCCATTAAGTTCAAAGTTAATTGCAAAACATAAAATTCTTCTCTTACTGCGTTACACAAGGAAATTAATGGCCTGGAAATGTACAGCTGTTTGACCAGTTTACAAGCCTTTAGTAGCTAGTATAAAGATATTGCTAATGAGGCCTAGTTACTATAAGTCTGCCTTGGAAGCCAGTTTGCAGCTGTCTTAGCTCTGTATAGGAGAAAGGATTGACAATTGAGTTACACTAATGATCAATTTTAGAGGCTTGATGTTTAATTAGATTTCTTTACCCTCCAGTGCCTGAAGGACTTACTTGGACCAAGTATGCTAAAAACTGGACTATGTCAGGTATAGAGAAAAATCTAGGCTAATTTTTTTATTCTTATCCCAAATGGAAGGTGTTTATACTTGTAGAAGGTACTGTTCAACTCTACAAATATGAAAAGCTTCTGAGTTTTCATAGTGTCACCAAGAAAGTAAAAATTTCCGAAACTGTGGAATGGATGCACCTTTTAAAAATCTCATTTAGGTAATGTTTAGTATTAAATGTTGAGTATTAAATGCTCCCCCCCATATTTTTTTTCAAAACTCTAGAGCTTTAATCTCAAGTGTAACATTGTAAAGTGATTAGGCTCTCAAAATCAATAGCTGAACAACTAAACCAGAGAACTTATTTAACAAATGCAAATGTCTACCATATACCTGGCCTTGTAGACACATGGTAAATTAGATACATTACTGCCCTCAAAGAGCTGTATTCTAAGGGAAGAGTGGGTGAAAAAAAACTTATCATGAGACTGTGATTATGATGACAGGAGGAAGCACGGGGCATTCTGGGGCTCACAGAAAGGGGATTGCGGGTGAGGGTCTGGGAGGGCTTCTTATAAGAGATGGTGCTTGTATTGGGTCCTAATGGGGTGACCAGGAGCTAGTTCTGCCAGAGATCCTTCCAGTCAGGCAGCTGCATGTGGAAAGGCCAGGAGGTGAGAGGAAGCCAAGTCTGTCCAGGAAGGAACCGCCTGGAGTTCAGTCCAGTGCTAGTGGGGGAGAGGGCACAGATGGTGCCAGTGGCAGTGGAGCCCTTGAAGGGTTTCTCAGCAGGATAAGTAAGTGATCAATTTACATTTTAAAAGAATGCTTTGAATTTGGAGGATAGGTTAGAAGAGGGTAAAATCAGTGACTGAAAGATCAGTTAGGAGGCTGAGAGAAATTAAGGGGAGATGGAAGGAGTGCTTCTGAAATAGTGTCTGGCCCAGGGCAGGGCATTGAGTAAATATGTATTACATGAACAGTGGAAGTCAGAAGCCCCACGCTGTGATGTTGGAGTTTTTGGAGAAGGGGGAGATCAATACAAATTGGAAGGTCTAAGATAAAGTCCACCTGTTGGATTCTGAAGGATTTATCAAGTCCCTGAAATAGTTACAGAATTTTGTGCTCGCACGCACTTTCTGAGAGTCATTAACTTCCATCAGATTCATAAAAGGTTCTCCATGACCCTCCAAAAGATAGAAAACTACTGGGTTAGAGATTAGCCTGGCAGCACAGAGACGTAACAACCACTGGGCGTGTGGGTGGGTGGGAGCGCCTGGAGTTTATGAGACGGTCAGTGCTGTGTCACTGGTAGTGTCTAAGGAGAAGCAGAACCCCAGGTGAGGGATATTGTATAGCAGTGAGGCCATGGGGAGGGTGGGAGAAGGGAATTCTGCATTAAATGGGAGGTTAGACGGGCCTTCAAAGATTTTTTAGAGTGCTAAAATGAAAAATTTCCCTGGATAGAGACCCACTGAAAATGCACTTACATACACCTTCCTCTCTGCTATCAAAAGCATGCTAAGACAGGGGCTGGCCCCGTGGCTGAGTGGTTAAGTTCTCGCACTCCGCTGCAGGCGGCCCAGTGTTTCGTTGGTTCGAATCCTGGGCGTGGACATGGCATGGCTCATCAAACCACACTGAGGCAGCGTCCCACAAACCACAACTAGAAGAACCCACAACGAAGAATATACAACTATGTACTGGGGGGGCTTTGGGGAGAAAAAGGAAAAAAATAAAATCTTTAAAAAGCAAAAAATAAACAAAATTAAATAAAAATTCCAGAATTTATTTAAAAAAAAAAAAAAGCGTGCTAAGACAGTTGTTTGAAGTTTGAAATTCATTTTAAATAGGCCTGATCTGAGAATCAAGCACAACTGCTAACTCTGTTTCTGTGGGAAAGTAGGAGAGGAAAAAAGAGGAAGACCTGAGACCTCCTCTGGCTGTTGCGCCCTGCCATGTGGTCCAGGGGTGTGCTCCGGGGTTCTCCCTCCCTGGCAATGATGCTGAGCATCATTTGGTTGTGAGGGGAGGGGTTGGCAGTCTGGCTGCAGCATGATCTAGTCAGTGGTGTATTTTGCAGGATTTGTGAATTTCCCTCTCAGAAATTGTGCAGGTACCTGGCCATGCCTGTGGATCTTTTCCCTAGTTCTGCATACAGCACAGTAAGATCTCAGTGCGCATCTGAAGGGTGCTGGGGAGAAAAAGAAGCCTCTCCTCTCCGTCACCGTCTTTTCAATGAAAAGACAATTGGTAACAGAGCTTTGCCCAAAGCCCTAGAATCTAATTTTACTCAGTTGTGACAGTTTCATTAGAATGTAAGCATTGATTTACTGAAATTGCTGTTTGTCAGCACAGCTATTTTAAAATTCAGAGGGCAAGAATTGTTTCACTTTATTTATTATATAGCTTGGGAACTTTTTTTTTCTTTCTGTTCACATCCTTTTAACCTTAGACTCATCAAATACAGGATTTGTCCTGCACCACTAGGTGTTTCCTGCCTTGTGAACCTCGAGTTCACGGCCACCATGTTCCTCTTCTTCGTCAGCACGCTGCAGTAGTTTCTTAAAAGCTCTTTTAAAAATCAAGCTCTCCTATTTACATTTTTCTAAAGAAGCAAGGCATATTTAATGTTGCGGCTTCTGTGTTTGCAGTGCATACGATTAATTTGTATTTTATTCATCAGGCATCTATTCTGTTTTGATGCCTAGAGTGAAAAAAAAATAAAGGTTGTGGTTGTCTCTCTTCACTTGTTTTTTGCTTGTCATGACAAAAATGTGAGAATTAGACACTTTAGGAATCCTAATTTTATGTTTCTATTACTGTAAACTTTAAGCTTTTCTGTATGTTCCATCTCAGTAGGATCCTAGGGCTTTGTATAAAAGATATATGCAGATCTTCCGGATTATTTCTCTTCTTTTTGAAAGTTGAGAAGATATAAAGTGGTATGTAACAGAAAAGCTTTCTTCTGTTAACGTCCCCAGGGCACCCAGTTGTAACAGTTTTTTGTGTATCCTTCCAGAGGGAGAGATACATCTGTCACTGGATTTCTTTTATGTTTCGTCACTAATTAAATGTAGTGTAGTAACAAAATTAGTAATATTTTCCCCACTTCTTTAAAAATATGTGTTATGCTTGATGGCAGCTGTTGTAAGTTGTGTGTTTTCAGTTGGGACCATGGAACCAGGGTGATGGTTACCCTGAGGGGAGCTCCATCTCCATGTCCTGAGTGCAGGAGTGAGATAGAGACCCCACTTTCCCAGTGAGCGCCTCAGTGTTTGTATTTATAATACAGATACTTTTAGAGAGGAGAATATGTTAACTCTTTAATTCTTGCTGTAAAAAAAGTTTCAGAGCCATTTCTCTGTGCTCTTGTTGTTGAGGGGATTCTGGAAGGAAAGAAGCTGATACAAATTACTCAGAGAGAAATTACTGGACCCTGAAGTCATCTACTGGTTAAGAACCTGCCAAGGATCTAGCCTGTGTTTCTGATGTGGTGATAGGTACTGAGTGGGACTGAATCAGATGGGAGGCTGGAACCCCACCTTCTGTTATACTATCATCACTTACAGCTGGATGATAAAGGACTTACACCATGCTATCTGTCCTCCATTATCTACAACCCCACCTTGCAAACACTCACCCACACCCCACACACACACCGAAAAACAAAACCTCTTTCCTAACTTTGTCATGTCTAGGATCCAATACACAGATAAATTCAAGGGCTGCATAGGCCCCGGTAGCATCTTTAGGCAGACAGTGTTGATTAAACTGAGTGCACATTTATGAGGATTATTCAGAATGGGTGGTTAGAGATTTAGAACATCACTGAATGGAGATTGATACAAGAAACCACTTTGCTTTCAGTTATGAATTTTTGAGTAATATTTAATGGGCGAAAAAAAGACAAAGGCACTTCCTTTCTAAAGAGGATTTAAGAGTGGTGGGAGGGAGGAAGTGGACTGCTTCCCCTTAGAATTGTGCCTTTTTTTTTTTTTTTTTTAAGGAAAATGTCCCAAAGAGCTCATGATGACCAGGCACTTCTTTAACTGACAGCTGCTTGTGAAGTGTTAGTGGATTTCCTGGCAAATAAAAAAGGGCAGGACCCTCCTTTGGTCATTAGCTTGCTGGAGCTTTTTAGCCCAATTTTAATTCAGAATGATACTGGAAAGATTTATAAAGGAATTGGTATGATTATTCATAACAATTAAATTTTGCTTACTAGCAAACATGTGAGCAACCCAGGTCACTAACTCCCCCCTCCAAGGTGCTAGGCTCAGAGATAAGGCCGCCAGGGCTTGCTGAGGAGGGCGTGTGCCAGCGAGAAACAGGAAGCTGGGCCTCAGCGCCGGCCTGCCTAGAGGTTTCTAAGTCTGGGTCAGGTGTGCTGAGGTCCCGTGGCAGGGACACTGTCTTTCTGAGCCCTGGCAGCCACACTGCTCAGCAGAAATGCTTTAAAGTGTCAGGAATTGATGTGTAGAGAGAAGTATGACTGCATTACAGCTTAAAGAGCTTTCACATTCAGGTCTCTACAGAAGACGACGAGATCGTCCTGAGAGTTTGAGACTAAATGGGTTCCCGGAGGAAGAGCTAAGGTGAGTGCAGAGTCATGGTCGCACCTAACGATGGCAGCGAGGCTCATGCCTAACTGGATGCAGTAATGGGGAGGCCACAGTGAGGACGTTCCACCAGGAACCTCTCAGTCTGTAATTAAAGACTGAACATAGTTCTAAGATTGCGCTTGATTGGGCAAAACTAGAACTTTTTCCCATTTCTTCACAAATCCTGTAAGTTGTTTTAGCTCTTCTCCAAACCTGCAGTGTTGTTTTATCTTTAAAAATTTATAATCACCAGAGTAATATTTAAAACTGGAAACAATTGTTTTCTTCCCCTTATTTTAAAGATAGATTGCTTTAGCTTATTAGAACATGTTTCTGTGAAGAATTTGTCTTAGATTTTTGGTGGTGAGAGTAGTTTGTGGTGTTTTGAGTGGGGGTCAGGGGAGTTCATAGAGGATTCTTTATTATTGAAATCTATTTAACGAAGGAATGCAGAGAAACTACTGAGTGTAAGCTAGGAAGGAAGGACGTCAAAATCTGGAGACCATTTTAACTAGAAAGGTTAGAGGTTTTTTGTTATCAAAGTTAATTTACCTGAAACAACACAATTTTAGTTTTTGTTACATCTATTGAAATTTCTTTTAGATTTTAGGTTCTAAAAAGTCCCTGCAACGTTAAGCTGTGTGTTAAAATACTGTGTTAACCGTGAAGGGTTTAGGTTTTCTGTTTCTGAGGTGAAGTGTTCCTGTTTTAGTGCTGACAGAAAGCTGCAGTGAAGAGAGACTTCCTTCTCTTTTTATTGCATTTTCTGTACAATATTTTCATTTGTTTATAGACTCTTGATTTAAGTGTTTGAATAGTCCAGTTAGATGGCCAGAGGGATATTTATATTTGTGTACTGTTGCTCTTTTCCTATAAATTCATTTTTAGAGTTTATTTTAAATTCTGTAAATTTGACAGGGAAAAAATTGACAAAGAAGGTTTTTTAAACTTCTGTTAAATTTGTGTTTCTCTTATAGCCAGCTGTACTACAGGAACTGTACTTTGAAAGGAAAACATTTATTTGAAAATTATTGACTCTTTCACTACCTTTTGAAGAGAATAGTAGCATTAAAGGACTGTTATTGATACTAACGTCGTTAGAATTTATTCCCTACAATGTCCCATGTCTCTTAGCTACGTTTAGTATATTGACTTTGAATCGATTGGATTAAACAGAATTTAGAAGCTTCAGAGTTTGAGTTGTTATAATTTTTAAGGGTGAGGTTTGCTGACAGTGTTGAGCTCTCTCTTGCCAACTAGAGAGGCTCTTGGGAGTGACTTCCAACCTCGACATCTAGTTGTAAACTCCAGTCGACTCTTGATCCAACAGTGGAAAGTTACCAAAAACAGTTTTAATTTCAGACTTGGGATCCTAAGGAATTTCCTTTTTTTAAAAAATTAAGACATGTAAAACAATGTTCGAGACCAGCCATCTTTTACTTATTTTCAGACCGTAGCAAAATTACCTGTGAATAAAATTACCTGTGTACTTAAGGAGGGTAGTTATTTATGTGGTTATAACAGCCTTTGAAACAACTAGATTTTTTTCTTTTGTCTAAAGTTTAACTTAAAGGAAGAAGAGTAGTTCTTAAGTATTGCTTGTTTCATTGGGTTAAGGGAAAATATTTTTCCACCCATTCTGGTTATGTAGTTTCCTGGCCATAAGAAGAAGTGTTTCTCCCATCTCGCTGTCCCCTAATGCAGAGTGACCATTTTCCTTATTTCAAGAGTGCAGAGCTTAGCAAGGAAAGTAGGCAACTGTCTGCTTTTCCATGGACTTTTTATCAATTTACAGAGGTAGGAGTTTTTTCCCCTAGTTTTATACTAAGCCTGTTTTTAGTATTAAGTCAGGTTTCTTAGCTAATAGCAGTCAAGAAGGGTAGGGACTTTGAAATTAGGCACACCCGTTTCAGTGCCACTCAGTTGGACAAGTTATGTAATCTTGTTAAACTTCAATTTGTTCTTCTTTAAAATGGGGATAAAAATAACTACCATTATTGAGCATTGTTTATCATCTCTAAGATCCTCACCACCAATGTAGCGAGCCGGGGTATTGTTAATCTTGTCAACAGTGCTGTGGGGTTAATGCCTTCCATGCGTTATTCAGCTGATGTTTGTTGAGTGCCTACTGTGTGCTGAATAGAGCCGCAGTGATGAAAGAGAGACAGTCCGTCCCCTCAGGGGACACCTAGGTTCTGGCAGAGCGAATGTGACCAACAGATGTTCTTCCTACAAGCAGTTGTTTGACTTTGAATACATGTGATGTCAAACGTCTTTCATGCTGTCTCAAGTATTGCACAAGATGCATTCCTACTCTCATTCCTTCTCAGTCACGTGTTCATTTTCTTGGCATGTTTATGGACTCTAGCAGAAAAACTATCATAAGAGACTAAAAAGGGCTATGCTTACTGCCAGAAAACGTTTTTCTTTTAAGTTTAAATAAAAGACTGTGCTCTGAAACAAAATACAAGTGTTTAAACAGCACTGTAATAGTCATGAAAATAGTTCTGGCTTCAAACTTGAAATTGTTTAAAAAATAGAAGCATGTAAAAGGTAGTGTGAAAAACACTGCCTTTGTAGATTTTTATTTAACATATTAAACATAACCTGAAACTTGCTATACTTGTATAACTTGTACAATGGAACCTTATCCACTGTGTTTGAGGGTTATGTTAGAGCAGTTTACCTTATTTAAATAGTAATTGTCACTACTACTAGAAAGTGTCCTGGGGGCCTTCATCTTGAGTTCTAGAACATGTCCTTAATTTTAGCTAGAATCTAACATGCCTAAGAACCAATTGGAAATAATTTTCCTTTATGAAGCTAAATGTTAAGGATTTGAATAAGCATGTATACTCATGCACACACAAAGACTCTGCACGTAAAGGCTGTGTAAACACACACAGATAGTCTTTATGGCCATCTCCTCACAGCCTGGGTAGAACTGGGCGACTTTCCAGTTTAAGCAGTGGATTCATAAGAGGGAAGTAGATCCACTCCTGGTCCAGTGGGTCAGAAATTGTTCAGAGCCTCATACTTTTACAGAGCTTTGGCTCTTTCTTCTCTGAATTTGTTTGTTTTTTTTTTGAGGAAAACTGGCCATGAGCTAACATCTGCTGCTAATCCTCCTCTTTTGGTGAGGAAGATTGGCCCTGAGCTAACATCTCTGCCCATCTTCCTCTACTTTATATGTGGTGTGCCTGCCACAGCGTGGCTTGATGAGGAGTGTTGTAGGTCTGTGCCCCAGATCCAAACCAGCGAACCCCAGGCCACTGAAGCAGAGTATGTGGACTTAACCACTATGCTACCAGGCTGGCCCCTCTGAAATTTTTTTTTTTAGGAAGATCAGCCCTAAGCTAATTGCTGCCAATCCTCCTTTTTTTTTTTTTTACTGAGGAAGTCTGGCCCTAAGCTAACATCCATGCCCATCTTCCTCTGCTTTTTATATGTAGGACGCCTGCCACAGCATGGCATTCCAAGCCGTGCCATGTCGGCACCCGGGATCCGAACTGGTGAACCCCGGGCCACTGAAGCAGAATGTGCGCGCTTAACCACTGTGCCACAGGGCCAGCCCCCCTCTGAAATTTTCGATGCCCCAAAATAACATCTGAGATATACCCTTTATATATATATATATATATATCTCCTTACTTCTAGCCATTTATTCTGTGTCTTAAACTACGTTGCACCCAAACAGTATTTTTCGAGGAAACCTGAATGAAAAACATACCTGAACAATCCACAATCCCCTGCTCCTTTAACATTCTCAAAGTCACTTTTGCTATGCCCCAAATATAAAGCATCTGTAAATAACTGATTGGCAACACCTCACAATGCAAGTCTTTGCTGCCTCGCTCTGAAACATAGTGTAATGCAGCGGTTGGCAAACTCTGACCCACAGACCAGACCTGCCCACTGCCTGTTTGTGTATGGCCTGTGAGGTCAGGATGGATTTTACATTTTTTAAATAGCTGAAAAAAATTTAAAAAAGAATATTTCATGACATATGAAAATTACATGAAATTCAGATTTCAATGTCCATAAATAAAGTTTTATTGGAACACAGCCGTGCATTTGTATGTGTTGTCTATAGTGGTTTCTTGCTACAGTGGCAGAGTTGAGTTGTGACACCAACATGTGTTCCTTCAAAAACAGAAGTATTTCCTGTTTGGCCCCTTACAATAGATCCTGGTCAGTGCTAAGATAAGGAACACTTAGATCTCTCCCTCTTGTTCCTTTAGTTATGTGTCTACCCTCCCCCTCCTCCGCCTCCCGGTTAGATTTATTTTGCCTGAGTAAAATCAGGGCTTTGTCAGTCTTTTGAAATGAACGTGAATCAGGAAAATGTACTTTGAAATTTGTATCCTTTTGTGAAGTTGACTGGATGCAGCAGTGAGAAGTTCTTTACTCCTTAGCATTTTATGCTTTCCTTTCCTGCCCTTTTACTGACGGAACTGGATAACCAGCAATGGGAGCAAGTGCAGAGAAAAGTAACCTTTACTTTCTGGTTATTAAATAAACGTTCTGAGCTCATATCTTTCTAGATACAGGATCTAATCATTCTTAAGCAGTGAGAATGTCCTTGTCTTGGTTTAAGAGTAGAAAACTCAGATCGTGTCATCCTGAATAACACATTACCATTGAGTGAGTCCTTGTTATGGGCCAAGCACTGTGTTAAGAACCTTCATGTTGTTTGTTTTTTGTTTTTTAACTCAGAATCCTATAGGGGAGGAGGAAGAACCTAAGGCTGTAAAAGGTGATCATCATTATGTAACCAGTTCCTGCCCTTCATTCAAATAAGTTAGGGCTCTGAGTTCAGTTGAAGTTGGAATTGGTCAACCTAAGAAGTGCATATCCTTACGTACCAGTTTTGCAACTTGATGATCATTTTTTGGCTGAAAAACCAATGTTTGTATTTTAGTTGTAGATATATAGTCTTTTAGACAATTAGAGGGATAGAATTGCAGCTTTGCCATTTTTGTTTGTTCTCATTGTTTAATGGTTCAGTGAGAGCACTTTTGATCTTCCTAACAATAAACACATCGCACAATTAATAGCAAATATTTTTTGTCTTTGGTCCAGAGAGGTATCAGTTTGCCAGTGTTGCTTTTTAAAAGGTAGTAGTGCTTTCTTATATGTGTTTGAGTGTAATCCATACACACACACACACACACACACACACACACACACACAAACAGGAATATTTTTCAGCCATGAGAAAGAAGGAAATCCTGCCATTTATGACAACGTGGATGGACCTTGAGGGCATTATGCCCAGTGAGATGTCAGACAGAGAAAGACAAATACTGTATGATCTCGGTAAAATGTGGAATCTGAAAAAAACAAAAGCCGAATTCATAGAAACAGAGAATAGAATGGTGATTACCAGGGGCTGGGAGTGTGGGGAAATGGGGCGAGGTTGTTTTAAGGGTGCACACTTGCAACTAGAAGATAAATAAGTTCTGGAGATCTAATGCCCAGCTTAGTGATTATACTCAACCATACTGTATTAAAAACATCAAAGTTGCTTAGAGACTGGATCTTAACTGTTCTAAACAACAAAGAAATGATAATTATGTGACATGATAGAGGTGTTAGCTAACGCTACTGTAGTAATCATATTGCAATATGTAACTGTATCAAACCAACATATTGTACACTTCTAACTTACACAATGTTATATAGCAATTATATCTCAATTAAAAAAAATTTTAAGGAGTAATCCACAATATTCATATTGTGATACTGTAATTGGTTTTACAGGCATACCGGTCGTCACCCTTCTCACTTACCCACCCCACCTCCATTAATAGAGAGAGGACTCCCCACGGCCAGACGCCTCCCCTTGTTTTGCATCTTTAGCATCTACCACAGTGCCTAGTGGGTAGTCACTGTCCAGTATCTATTCCTCATTAAATAGATGAAGGAATAAGAAACTAAACTGGCTTAGAGGTACCTCTTTTATTCTAGATTAAACTCTTTTACTCTGACCACATTTTCTAGTCTTGATTATTAACTTACAATTTGTGTACGAATCACACTGAAAGAAGACTAAGAGAGGGATATATCTAACAAAGTATAGACCATGATCATTCTGTTTTTCCTTTTCAGTACTTTTGGGAAGCTTATCTTCTGAAAGGAAATATGTTTTCCTCCTTATCACCTAAAATATTTCTATATAGTTGAGGGAGTATATGCTGAAATCAAAAACAGCAATGTTACTGCTTAAAAATTCGGTGTGTTGGGGCCAGCCCAGTGGTGTAGTGAAGTTTGTGCACTCCACTTCAGCGGCCCAGGGTTCTCAGGTTCAGATCTGGGCACAGATCTCCACACCGCTCATCAAGCCTTTCTGTGGTGGCATCCCACATACAAAATAGAGGAAGATTGGCACAGGTGTTAGCTCAGGGACAATCTTCCTCACCAAAAATAAATAAATAAATAAAAATAAAATTATGTGTTAAAAGAATGGTTGAAAGAAGTGAAAAGACTTTAGACAAGGATCCCTTTTCTGTTTCCTGTACTGCTGAGAGAAATTTAGGCGTGAACCTCAACTTTAGCAGAATCAAGTTGTAAATCTGTTGTCAGTACACATAAAATTTTCCAAATAACTTACTATGACAATTAAATGCCAAGATTTTAATCATTATAATTGCTTTCCTATTAGTAAAAAAAGAGCCTAAAAGTATCAGTTATAAATTACTTACAAAAGCAAAAGAAAATAGCCATTGACTAAAACTTGCGTTTTACCTACATTACTTTGGATAGATGCTGTTAAAATGAAACGGTAACTGTTTATTTTATATATATTTACATATCTTGGACACAGCCACTTACTCTCTGTCTGTGCAACCCATTGGTCACTCTGTGATTAAAACAAATTTGACACAAATATTTTCTTATAGAAAGTCTACTTTTAGAAATAATTATTAAATGTTTCACATAAATATAAAACTCCCTACTTTTTTTATGGTCATTTTAGTTTCCTAGAACTGCCATAACAAATTACCAGCAAATTCAGACAACAAAAATGTATTGTATCCCAGTCCTGGAGACTGGAAATCAGAAGCAGTGTCAGGGCCAGCCCCCTTGGAGCCTGAAGGAGAGGGTCCTTCCTTGCCACCTCCCGCATCTGGGTTTGTCAGCAGTGCTCATCGTTTAGCTTGTAGATGCATCACTCCCGTCTCTGCCTCTTTCCTCACATGGCCCTCTTCTCCCTGTGTGTCTCTCTTCACGTGGTCTTCTCTGTTGTGTGTCTTGTCCCTGTGTCTCCTCTCCTCTTTTTATAGGCACACTAGTTGTGTTGGACAAACCCCCTACTGCAGTATCACCTCTTCTTAATATGTATCTTAATTTTATCTGCAAAGAGTGTTTCCAACAAGGTCATTTTCACAGGTACCAGGAGTTAGGACATCAACATTATCTTTTGGGGGGACCGAATTTAACCCACAAGAATGGTCTGTTCGTACAGTAGTGTATAAACATTAAAAACCATTCCATTGTGCAGGTTTTTTAGAAACAGCTTTATTGAGGTTAAACTAATGAACCTCAGTCGAGTCAGCAATTTTATTTTATTTATTTATTTTTACTATTTTTATTATTTTTTTAAAGATTGGCACCTGAGCTAATATCTGTTGCCAATCTTCTTCTTCTTTTTATTCTTCTCCCCAAAGCCCCCAGTACATAGTTGTATATTCTAGATGTAACTTCCTCTGGTTGTGGCATGTGGGATGCCACCTCAGCATGGCTTGATGAGCGGTGCCATGTCTGCGCCCAGGATCCGAACCGGCGAAACCCCAGGCTGCCGAAGCAGAATGTGCAAACTTAACCACTCGGTCATGGGGCCGGCCCCTCAAGTGCACAATTTTAATGTTCAGTTTGATCAATTTTGACAAGTATACACAGTGATACTACTGCCACAATCAAGATAATGAGCGTATTCATCATCCCCAAGGTTTCTGCATCCCATTTGTAATCCTCTCTCCTCCCTTCCTTCCCTGCATCCCGAGGCAACCATCGATCTGCTTTTCGTCACTCTAGATTAGTTTGTTTTTCAGAATTTTATATAAGTAGAATGACACAATAATGTACTCTTTGTTTTGTTTGGCTTCTTTAACTCAGCAGAGGGATTGTGAGGTTCGTCCTTGTTGTTGCATGTATCGGTAGTTCATCCATCTTATCATTGAGTTACGGTATCCATTTTATGGATAGACTACAACTTATATAGCCAGTCACTTGGTTGACATATGAGTTGTTTCTAGTTTTTGGCTATTACAAATAAAGCTGCTATGAACATTCATGTACAAATCTGTATATGGCTGTATGCTTTCGTTGCTGTTGGGTGGAATGGCTGGGTTGTTTGGTAGGTGTATATTTAATTTTTTGAAAAATGGCTAAACTGTTTTTCAAAGAGGTTGTACCATTTTATATTCCCACCAGCAGTATTTGAGGTTCTGTTTTCTCCACATCCTCACCAACACTTCACGTGGAGCATTTTTTTCGTTTTCAGCCATTTCAAGGGTATGTAGTACTATCTCATCGTGGTTTTAATTTTTATTTCCTTAGTGACTCGTGAAGTTGAGTATCATTTTATGTGCTTATTTGCAATCCATATATCTTCTTTAGCAAGATATTCAGACATTTTGCCTATCTTTTATTGGTTTGTTTCTTATAGTATTAAGTTGTAATAGTGCTTTTTATATTCTAGATACACATCCTTTGTCAGCTACCTATTTTGTAAATGTCTCTTCCCAGTCTGTGATTGTCTCCTCATTTTTATGTGTTTTTGGAAAAGCAAAAGTTTTTCTAATAGTTTATTGATTTCTTTTCTTTTATATAAAGTTTGTGCTTTTTATGTCCTTTTGGGGAAGTCTTTCCCAAACCCACAGTCAGTAAGATTATTAATAAATATGTTCTATATAAATATAAACTCAATTATTTTTTAAACCAATTTGGCCTTTCATACCATTTACTGCTCTTCTGGCTGTGGTAACTGCTTCACAGTCTCGTTGAATCTTCACAATAATCCTGAGGGGTATGGTGTAGTTACCCCTTTTCACAGAGAAGGGAAAGGACTCTTACAGACACATGACTGGTAATTTGGGCAATTGGCATTTGAACCCAGGGCTGAATCTAGTTGTGTCTTATGTTCAAAGTGTGAGCTCTTAACCACGAAACTTAGGCTTCACTTAGGTTTTAGGGTAAGATTTCTTACACTGAAGAATACACTGATCATATCTTAAAAGTTAAAAATTTACTTTTGAACATAAAAATAAAGGTTGACCTTTTGTGCTGCCTATGGGTAATATGATTAAAAAGAAATGGGATTTTTCTGCCTCTTCCTTGTACATGTTTGCCAGAGAAAATATCTAGGTTAAAAAAGTTAAAAATATTACATTTTTGTATCATAATATATTACTTAAAATTAAAATTAAACATTACAAGACTATTCAGGTTCTTATCTTGCTGAAAATGTTGTCCTCCTGGCCCTGGCAAACAGAATATGAAGGGAACCAGAGTGAGGTAGGAAGTGACAATAAATCACTGCATGTAGGATGTTTGTTTATGTCCGGCAGTTTCTGCTGCCAACTTTAGTTTTTAACTCTGACATACAGAATTTGTTGGAACAAAACTGAAATTCTGCAGTGTTTTGGAAAATTTCAACAACATTTCCAGGTGCTAGAAAATATGTTCTTTGTTTCATGGTAAAAATTAATGGCAATAATCTTGGACGTATCAGAGATAAACTGATGTTACAGGTATTTTAAACAAAGAGGTTTTATAAAAGTATAGCCAGTTTAAAAGATCAAAAACTTTCCTGAATCTGGACTCATTCAGCATTTGGCAGTCAGCTGATACTTTTAAAATGAAGGCAACTAGAAATATTGGCTATTCAGCATGAATTGTAGTTTTGGCTTCTCTTAATTTAATGTTGTAGTTTATTTAAAGGACATGTTGTTAGGTTGTGAATTTTCAGCATTAGTGTGTAAAATATATTTGTCTAGGCATTCTTGCTTCAGTCTACATTTATTAGGGTCCTTGTATGTGTCAGGGAAATGGGATATGAAGTTGATTAAAGCATTCATTATCTACTAACATGGAGCTAAGTGTTCGGTGAAAAAAAACAGACACACAGAGAAATAATTAAGAGGTACTGTTGTCAACTTAAAAAGCAAATTTGCCAGTTATTTTACCCTCAAAATGAATTCATTCAGAAATAGCCAAAAGAATTGCAATGCAGGATGTGTGTGCTATGGCGAATGATAAGCAAATCTGGAGAACTAAGTAGAACTTACTTTTATAGAGCAAAAAGGGGAGTAGGGAGGGGCTGTTCTAAATGAAAGTCCATTAGGGAAAAGTAACAATTCAGAGTGACAATAGCTTCTCATTGTCTGAGCAGCAGTGTTTCTCATTGGCTGAGCTGTGGAGTTTTTCATTGGCTGAGCGGCAGCATTTCTCATTGGCTGAGCTGTGGAGTTTCTCATTGGCTGAGCAGTGGCGTTTCTCATTGGCTGAGCTGTGGTGCTTCTCATTGTCTGAGCAGCAGTGTTTCTCATTGGCTGAGCTGTGGAGTTTCTCATTGGCTGAGCAGCGGTGTTTCTCATTGGCTGAGCTGTGGTGTTTCTCATTGGCTGAGCGGTGGCATTTCTTGTTGGCTGAGCTGTGGTGTTTCTCATCCGCTGGGCTGTAGCCAGGTGGGGAGAGAAATCTTCCTGTCAGAGATGCAAACCATACCTCTCTTCTGTTTGGAGTCATTGCCAATGTGTGATAGGGCATGAGAGCTCCCCCAGCAGGCCCTCCAGACTCAGATTTCTTTGACATTTTTCTAATTTATTTCACACTGTATTGTTAAATGTAGGAGCAGAGAGCACTAATTTTCTATTACTGAATAACAAATTACCCCCAAAACTTAGCAGCAAGAGGGCCTGGCAAACTTTTTTTGTAAAGAGCCAGATAATAAATATTTTAGGCTTTGCAGGCCATACAGTCTCTATCACAACCACTCAACTTGGCTGTTGTAGTGTGAACGCAACCATAGAAAGTGAATGAGTGTAGCTGTGTGCTTTTCAATAAGACTTTATTTACAGACGCAGATGGTGAGCCAGATTTGACCTATGGGTACTAATTTTCTGACTGCAGGCTTAAAACAACCAACATTGGTTATCTCACAGTTTCTGTGGGTCAGGAATCCAGATACAGCTTAGTTCAGTGCCTCTGGCTAAAGGTCTTTCATGAGGTTGCTGTTAAACTTTGTCAGGGCTGCAGTCTTCTCAAGGCTCAAATGGAGGAAGTGATTCAAGAGAGGGCGAGAGAGCTCAAGATGGAAGCCACAGTCTTTTTATAACCTAACTTCAGAAATGACCTCATCACTTTTGCTGTATTGTCTTCATTAGAAGCAAGTCAGTATGTTCAGCCCACGCTGGAGACAGGGAGGGGATTACACAAAGGTGTGAATACTGTGGGGAAAAAAAATGAATGACACTTGTTAAAGAGCAGTGAGGCAAACTTTATTTGGGACCATCAAGACAGATGTAGGGACCACTCCAGTGAGGTTTTGCAGTGGGTGAGAGAGTTTGGGCACAACTCCAAATACAACAAGGAAAAGTAGGGATTTCTAGCCAAGGAGCAGAGTAGGGATCAGTGGATGGAAAATTAATGAGAGGAAACATCAAGGGTAAGGGAGGATTCTAGCTAAGCCCACCTAACAGGATTCTTGCTGAAGACAGAGTTGGGTAATCAGACATCCTCTGGAGGATAGTGGAAGATGAGGAACCCAGTTGGATATAGAGGGTGATAAGATATCAAGGATGGGAGATTCTGGTTAAACTGACTTAACAGGATTCTTGCTAAAACTGGACAATGCAGAAGTGAATATGGAAGCTCACAGATCAGGGCCTAGTTAAAAAGAGAGCTCAGAAGAGCCTGACTAGAGTTTGGTCAGAGAGAGAATTTTTGTCAATACCAGGAGGCGGGGATCTCCAGGGGCTGTCTTATAGTGGCTGCCTGCCACACAGGCTAGACTAGGTAATTTAACTCAGCCTGGGGATCCTACAAGAGATGAAGTCAGGGTACTTAAGACCACTCATATACAATGCACAGAGAAGAAGAACATCACTAAGTGGTGTCAAATGTTTAAATGTTGTTATATGAGCCCTCTGTTTCTCCTCATTCAGAATCTGTATTTGTATGTCTGTGAATCATCTTATCTCTGTCATTGACCACTGTCCTTCGAGATCTGCTTGCACGTATGTGAACGAATAGAGCACCACGTTTGCCTCCCATGTTTTCTTTCCATCCTGCTGTATTCCTCTCTGATTTCACTTTCCATTTATTACTTCATTGCTGGGCTTCAGTCAACATTTGTAGAATAAAAACAAAGGGAATCCAGGAAAGAAACTAACATCTGTAGAACTTCTGTGAACATAGTACTTTTAGATATATTCACATATTTTCTTGTTTAATCCTCCTTTTGCCCAGTAAGGGAGGGGGTGGGAGTGGGATTGGAGACCAGCACTCTGCAGCTCTAAGTGCACTTCTTCTCGTCAGACGCCCTGGCCTCCCTAGCACCACGTGCTTCTCTGGAAGCCCAGGACAGTCTAGTTTATGCCACTGTTAGTAATATGCACATCTCAGCTCCTTTGCGAAAGTGTAAGATGTCTGAAGGCAAAGCTGTGCATTGATCATCTGTGTGGGATTTTTTCTTCACAGTGGCTTTTACATAATAGATACTCAGTAAAAGTTCATTCAGTTGCATGAATAAATGAAAATCATGATAACGTGTTTTCAGCTTTGTGGTTCCTCATATTCCCTTATCAGCATGGCCCAGCTGGACCTCACGGTCACACATCACTGATCCAGAGCCATTTGTTGGATTATGGTTTTCCTGACAGCAGCCTTTATCCTGTCCTTTCTCTCATGCATCTACAGTGAGTAGTGAGTCTCTTCCTTTCCCTCATATCTCTGACTCTAGCCCCCTCCTCCTTGGCCAGTCTGCCTGCATTTTCTTACTGTGTCTAATGCCCTATACCCTTCATGGCCCGCTGTTTCAGGGCTGTTGCCATTTTCTGGACAATTCCCCAATGCACCAGTTCCCAATTCAGATCACTCTCAAACTCTGGATGAATAAATTATGTAAAACAGATTTCTGTTTTACAGCTTCAACTTCTTCCTGGCTACTGCTGGGTGTTCTTATGCTTATTTTATTGACGTTTCTTATCACACTCATTATTACTCCTATTTGACACTTCTCCTGTCGATGGTTTTCTTAACCTGACCCTACTCTCTGCCTACAGCTCCTCTCCTACTTTCCTGAAACCATCAAAGCTAAATGGTATGAGATTTCTATCTATATTTCCTTCCCATTTTTGTTTAAATAAAGTTTATTTTGGATAATTTTAGACTTATAGAAAAGTTATAAAACGAGTACAGTTGTTCCTCTCTTTGTCTCAATTTGACTGCTTTGATTTTGGTCTCACTGTCTTCCCTCCCTCTCTAAGGTTTACCTCCCCACCTGCCCACTAGCTTAGATCTTGTGCTGCCTCTGAAGGGACTGATCATGTGTAACTCCTCCTTCTTTAGCATCCTGACCTCTTCCTGCTTCCCTTCTGTGACAGACAGTCCCAGAGATGCTGTAACTTTGGTCTCTTGTTACTTAATTGAGCATTCTTAATCCTCTGTGGTCCAGCTTTTGACCTCCCCGTGTCCCTGGCCCATGTCATTTGATAGTTTTGGTTCTCGGTAAGGAGCAACAGCAACAGACTTTAGCTAACTTAAGCAGAAAAGAATTTTATTAGAAAGATTTCAGATTGCTGACAGAATTGACAGAAATGGAAAGATTGAAGAACCAGGCTCAGAATAGGCAGGGGCCAGGGAGAGCAGACAGCAGACATCCTAATCCTAGCCAAGGTTCCATTGCTGAGACAGACTGGCCAGGGGCCACCACTGAAGTTGTCCCAGGTAAGAGCATGGGGTTGGCAGAGCCCAGGTCAAGTGCCAGTGCTGTATTGCCAGCTGGCAGGGGGCGTATCTGTCATGGGAGGGAGGCTCACCTCCCAGTCCCAAGGGTCTCACTATAAATCAAGTTACTTTCCTTTTATTTCTTGAAATTTTAAAGCACTAATACTTCCTTCTTAAAAATTTCCTCTTCCTTTATCTCCCCAGTGCTGCCTTTTCTTAGTTTTCTTATTAGTTGCTGCTGCTTTTCAATTTCCCCTTTGTTGTTGCTGCAATATTCCCCAAGCTCCTCAGTATTCATGGCTTCAGATAGCATCTGTGGAAAGGTGACTATCAAATCCAGATTAGGAGTCATTTCCTAACTCTCATTGAGTGACTTGTACAATGTAACTAGTAAATGTTCAGTTAATATTTGTGAATGAATGAGATGAACTATGAAAGCAGTTTTTTGGATCATCTATTGAAGAGGCAGTGGAATTAGAATAGAGTATTCGGATTTTTCTTTCCAAGCTAAACTTACAGCCATTAGAAGATAATAGAATGTAGTATAAATGAGGATTTAAAAAATAAGATTGTGACTATACCTCTTTCCAAACCCTCCTTCAAAGCAGAGGATCTTGTTATCTAATTGAAGTAGTGCAGTATGTTTTGGTGTATTTTATAATGTGGGGAGAAATTTCAGTACTTTCGTTTTTGAAGATAAAAATTATGGCTGTTATTTCATAAAGTTTTCTTTAAAAAAACAATGTTTTTGTGATCATATGTGCTTAAGGCAATATTGAAAGGTTTTGTGGCCACCATAACCAACTGCAATTCAGCAGAAATTTATTGCTATCATCTTTGTACATGTCTGTATTGCCATCTGCTATTCTAACTACTTAAATAAGGCAGTATCAATGGTATTGAGATGAAATGGTACATTTTATTGTCAAAATTCTAATTGCTTAGAGGTAATGGGAATGAAGAAATGACAATATTATAGGGAAGAAGTATGAGTATGCATGGAACTAGAAATAGACCACAGCTTTTGTGTGGGCTTCTAATTTGTAATCTTTCAGCTTTGTAAACAGAAAGACTTACAGGACTGTTTCCAGGCAAGATTCCTCTCTATGACGGAGCCTACGTGGTCTCCTGAGATGTATATAGACCAAGAGAGAGTGAGATTGATTGATTCAGTTACCGTTTGAAACTGGTGCATACCAGTGACTTAACTTTCATTCATAATAGAAATGGTGAACTATCAGACCATTTCAGAAAACCAATCAATGTTTTTAGAACTTCTGATTGTCACGAGAACAGACCCCCCCAAAAAATAATACAGATATCAATTGTACAGCAAATTTTTCATTTGAGAATCTCAGAAAAGGAGTAGAAGGTTCAGTCAAAAGCTTTTAAAAGAATCATCTTTTCCAGACAGGATTTTCCTGGGGACTGTTGTATAAAGCAGAAGCAACAATGTTCTGTAGAAGTGCTGTGGGAAGGGAAGGGCTGGTGGCTAGACTCGGGACTCTTTTCCTGGTCCCCTTCGTCTGGTCCTGTGGCAGCTGCTGGGGCATCTCTGCCCAGGAGAGCATGACTTCAAAGCTAGGGGAGGACAGCCTGCCTCCAATTAAGAGTCTCTAATTTTGAAACAGTGAAATTCAAGCATCTCTATACTGAGCCTCCTTCAGAATTCACTGTGCTACATTATACACCTGTAGGAAATAAGAGCTTAAGTATATGTCATGGTTACATGCTGAAGAATTTATGGATCAAATGATATGACGAATGGAATTTGCTTCAGAATATTTTATGGTTGAGCAATAGGTAAAACAAACTGATCATGATTTGATAACTTTTGGAGTTGAGTAATGGGTTTGATGGGATTCATTTCACTATTCTCACTGGTTTAATATGTGTTTAAAATCTTCAATAATCAAAGTTTAAAAATTTTTTATATGTGTCTTGATGAATGGCACAATTTTAACTTTTCCCTCTTATGTCACTATCACATTACAATTTATCATTTATTTGGGGCTTAGTAGTGGTTGTGCCTCATGCCAGACATCATAGCGCTGGTCAAGTATCCAGCAAAGCCCCGTGAAGTTCCCTCTGCTGTCAGTCACATGCCTGCCAGTGACATAGAAACCAACCCCGGATTTCAGTGTTGGCTCTGGCGTGTGTAGTTTGCAGGTGGGTGGGAGGAGGAGGGTGGAAAGAGATAGAACTCCTTATCTTAATCTAGGGTGTCCACCTGTTATAATTATTAAGACTTTCACAATTTGTACTGAAAAAGGAAAATGTTTCCTTAACACTGTTAGAAAGTGAAAGTCTCAAAATGTGGGAGAAAAGAGATTGGACTGAGAAACATGAACATCTCTCAGTGCTGCTCTTCCTCCATGGGGCAGAGATGGATTTCTTTCTTTTGTAGGACAGTTTAAGTTTATTTTGAAAATGTGAACTTGGCTCACGGAATGCGGGCTACCTAAGATGGCTATTTAGAGTCGGGTTAGCAGAGATGAGGCCCAGTGCCTGGTGTCACCACTGAGTTGTCAACTTTTGAAGTCACTTATTTTAGGAGCTTGAGTTTCCCCATTTGCCAACTGAGCACCATTTGTGAAGGAGAGAGTGTTCTGATGGTAACAGACTTAGAGCTATTCAGGGAGGATTTATTGTGTTTCGTTTTCAATATCAAGTGACTGAATGCTCTCTATTTTTATTATTTGGGAAACCACATCTGTTTGAAAAGCAGAAAGTTAGTTGCTCCACTTTCTAAGCACCCGTGTTAGTAATTTCATCTGTTGGAATTCAGCTACCTTCTCTCCCTTGAGAGACGCCCTGTGAGAAGTTGAGTGCTGGAGGAGTGAGGTGTCTCAAGGTCTAGGACCGGACATTCTCAGAAAGTAGGGTGAAATCAGGAAGGAAAACTCAAGGGAAGCAGGTGCTCAGAATTCTTGTGGTTCTGCACGGTTTGTTCTTTGTCAGACGGTGCCAGACCTTTTGGCACGAAATGATGCTTAGAGCCAAATGAGTGGTAAATGAGCTGCAGGAAAGCCTCCAGCCTTTTTTCTCTGGCGCTTCAGCTTTGAAAATGTGAGCAGGAATGCAAAGGTTACTGAAGAACCAAACTGTGACTCACGGCCTGCCTGTCAGGGCTCCTGCAGAGTGAGAGTGAGCCCCAGGTCGTGGCCTCCAGGCTCGGGAATACTGCCTCAGGCTGGCTGTGTTCACCTGGAAGGGTTCAACAAGAGGGAAGGGACGCTGCCTCGTTCAAGTTCTTTGTGAGCCCTTTACCAGGAGGCAGCCTGTATGTGCCTAGCAAGTACACAAATTAAATTACTGGATGAGAAAACGCTGACATTGCCTTGTGAGCCATTGTGATATTGTTCTTCTGATTATATTTGTGCCCAGGGTAATAAACTGTACCAGGTGAGGGGCCGGCCCCATGGCCGAGTGGTTAAGTTCGTACGCTCCACTTCAGTGGCCCGGGGTTTCGCCAGTTCGGATCCCGGGCGCAGACATGGCACCGCTCATCAGGCCATGCTGAGGCGGTGCTCCATATGCCACAGTCAGAGGCACTCACAACTAGAATATAGAACTATGTAAAAAAGAAACAACTGTACCAGCTGATTTTCCCCTTAAGCCTAACCCCCTCCATTCCTGAAAGTAGGACCCTTAAATGTTTATCATGACAGCAATGTAAAGTTTTGGTTTTGCCCTTTTGAACTGTTCTTATTCTTCTGTCCCTTCACTTTTGCCAGCATCTTAACTCTTAGTAATTGATTTGGTGAGTTTTTTTTAAATTTATCCTTTTAACACAGAATTATTTCCTTTATTTCAGAGCAGTTTTATCTGAAGGGATAAATAATCATGTAGTCATTTGTCTCTAATAGTTTAAAATATTGCTATCTATGGAGGAGTAGAAATGACTCCTGCTTTTAATAGAGTTAAATCATGGACTTTTGATACATCCCTCACAGATGCTATCCCTAGAGTTAGACAGCTCTTTTACTTATGTTCAGTCCATTTGGTTTTATTAGTTTATTTGAACCATTCTCAGCATTTCATCATTTGATTCGCTTTCCTACTAGATTCTAAGCTCTCTGAAAACTCAATTATGTTATTCTTTCTATTTTCCCAGCTTAGTGATTTGACCTGGTGCCAGGCTGGTTTTGATGACATTTTTGCTTCCTCGTTTGTGCCATGAAAAGAGCATGTTCTGTTTTATGCTTTGCTGCACTTGATTAAAGGTTTGGATTAAAGGACTGGATCAGCACAGAGTCTCCAGGTGCGCATTTGCTGTCCTGCCCTGGAACCTACCCTGAAACTCAGCTCTGTCTGTGAAAGGGCTGGAGCAGGGAGGCCCCTTGCCTTACACTCAGGAAGGGTTAAGTTTCTTTAATATTATCAAAGTAATTAGGGGCCAGCCCGTGGCTGAGTGGTTAAGTTCGCATTTCACTTCAGCAGCCCAGGGTTTTGCTGGTTCAGATCCTGGGCACAGACATGGCACCGCTCATCAGGCCATGCTGAGGCAGTGTCCCACATGCCACAACCAGAAGGACCCACAACTAGAACATAGAACTATGTACTGGGGGGATTTGGGAAGAAAAGAGGAGGAGGAGGAGTAGGAAGAGAAGGAGGGGGAGGGGGAGGGGGAGAAGGAGGGGGAGGGGGAGGGGGAGGAGGAGAAAAGATTGGCAGCAGATGTTAGCTCAGGTGCCAATCTTTAGAAGAAAACATTATTTAAGTAGTTAAACCTTAAAAGACACACATGTATGTGTACGTGTGTGCACCTCAATTACAAAGGTAACTGAAATCATCTCCCTGAGATCTCTCTCTCCCCAGGCCTTCTTGATTCTCTCTTGCACATTGTTGTTTAGAAATAGTATTTCTTGAAAGTTTGTGGTTGAGCTGGGAACTGGATGGTGGCTGTCCCCTCTTTGTGGCAGAGTAGAGGCACAGCTCCAGGAGTACACGGAGGGAGCGATGTCCTCAAGGAGTCCTGCAGGGATGGAGAGGGAGGAAGCAGGCTGAGCAAAGACGGTTCCCGTGGAGTCAGGCAGTCACTGGCCTGTTTTGGGTCGCAGACATCTTCTACAAGGCTACAGGGCTGGTTTCTGCTCTGTTGTGGCAGCTGCCTTCCTTCACACAGCACTCACTTTTCAGGGACTCTCATCTTAGTTCATGATGCCCACCATTCCTTTTAGTTTTTATATATATGGGGATTGAGGGACGTAGATGAGGAGGAAAGAGAAGAGATAATAAGGTAATGTATCATCTCTTAAAAGCTCATTTTGAGTCAGAAATTGTTCAGAATATTAGTGTGTTACATTTTAGAGTCTGCCTGATCCCCATGGGAAGATACAGAAGCTTAGAAATGTGAGGCCAGCCTTGGAACCCTCCCAGGGCTGGCTCGCAGCTCCTCCTGGAGCTGTGCTTTCTAGAGGTGGCAGCGGTCATGCTGCAGCTCTGGAGAGACAGCACACATGTGTTAAGCAGTACACACGGTCATTTTCACCACAGGAGTTCTGAAATTGAAGGACTGTTTAGAAAGCAGGCTGCTGCTTAGTTCTCATCTAGCAGAAATAATATGGTGGAAAGGGGAACACAGGAGTGATCCTGACGGAGAGACTGTGGATAGCACCCCCAGGAGAGGCGCTCAGGATGCCCCAGCCAGCTGTGCTGGTGTGCAGCCAGTGCTCGGGAGGCATGCAGGTCTCCTCATCACCCTCCTTCTATCTTCAAGAGGAGTAAGAGCTTCCTAAAGTCTCCTTTATTCTCCTCTCTGTTTCTTGAGGACAGAAACAGAGGTATGTGTCCTTGTTTGCCTCTTCCCTGGGGCAACACTCAGTGTGAAGTATTGTAGGAACCCAGATTGACTGGCTGCCAACACGCCCCATGTACCAGAGTGCTAACAGGAAGGAGCTGCGTGGTCTATACTGGAGGGGCTGGGGGAGGTTGGCGGCTGCCGTATCCTTGGTCCTAGGTTGAACGGTGAGTCCATTTGTGGCCTCTGGCTTGGAGAAACAAAGAATGGGGTAGACTGACTTGGACTCCCATCTAACTGACCATTTTATTATGCTGTCCTTTTATTTTATAATCCACTCCTCCCATCCATTCCTAGTTTCAAATGCAGATACAGTTGTTTTAAGTTGCTAAGTGAGATGTGCCTCATATTGGATAAAGGGCCCATGAGGTCTAAAAGCAGTCAATTAAAGAGTTCTGACTTTGGCTTCTTGTGTGGATCTGGGTTCAGATGGGAGAGAAAAACCACACGGTAATTTGAATGAGAAAAGTTTAATATAAAGATAGATAGAATTATTAACTCTAACAGGAGTTGGAGTAATAAGGGGTTGGCTAGTTAAAAGTGGGGAGAATGCTGAAGAGTCTGAGAATAGCAGCTATAAGGAGCAGCCACTCCTCCAGGGCTGAGACAGTGCCCCAAGGAGGAGCCCCCCTCCCCACCCCAGGACACGCTACTCTTGGATGGCAGAGAAGTTACTGAGGTGCTGCACCATGGTAGCCTGCTAGAAATCTGACCTTGTAGGACACCCTCCCTCCAGGGTGCCAGGGAAGGCTGTCAGCTGAGGTGTCACCTGAGGCCCTCCACAGAGGGGCCAGTGTGCTGCGGGCTGCCACGCACTGCAGGAGCCAGAAGCCCCTGCTGCCAGACCACCAGGGGCCGCTGCCGGGAGAGCTGGCTGCCACTGGACACTGACGCAGTTGAGTGTGCTGCAGGTGCTGGTGCCAGAGAGAGCCCTGCACCCAGGAGCTTGCCGGGGAGCGCAGGAGCAGGACGCAGAACCCTTTGCTCCTGCGGTCTCCTCAGCACCCTCTACTGAAGAGCACCAGGGCCAGCGGGTAAAGGAGAAGGCTGCGTTCACAGAGCAGCCGGGAACTCCATAGGTGGCCCACCAAAGATACTCCAACAGTACTCCTCCAGGAAATGAAAGGGTCTGTCTGCAGTCATAATTACCAGACTTTTATATGTTGTTTCTAGATTTATAAACTACATGTTCTTGAGAAGAGCTAAAGGGATTGAACAGAGCGCTTCCTACCTAACCCTGTAAAGTGCTTTCAAAACCCAAGCTTCATTCTGAGACGGAGGATGGTGAGCTCTATGGGGAGAGAGAAGGGCTGAGGACAGGAGCCAGAAGAGGAGGAACATGCAGAAGATGAGAAACTGAAGCCCTAGCTGTGGGCTGGACATCATTACATTGACACCAGCCAGTGGTCAGGCCTCCTGTGACCTTATGTCATTTCGACAACTTTTGGCATTCTTAAAGGGGAAATCTAAGTCATGGTAGCTAAAACAATTCCTTGCCCTTCTGTATATGCTTCACGTAATTTGAAGTAAATGAAAGAGAAGAAACCTTTTTAAAGTTAGTGCACACACACAAAAATTTAGTTCTTCTACTCAATCCTAATATTTTTAAATGTTACTTAATGCAGTAAAATGTACATGAAATCATGTTCTACGTTAAAAAGAAAACAACTGCCAATTAAATTTATGTAGATTTAAATTTGAAAGAGTTGTTTTCACTTGACTTGGGTAAAATGTTTTTTTCTATGCTCCCATACTGAAATTCTCATGGTTTTCTTTTACCTTATCATTAAGGAAAGTAGACCTCATGTTAAGCTTAGTCACAAAATGAAAACTCCCACTGACTTCCTCTACAACCTAGCTGAAGGTCAGTGTTCAGTGAGAGATCCCTGGCTGAGTCAGAACTAAAATAAGAATGTCGTGTAGAGCCAGAGAGTGTGGTGCTGTGGCCACCACAGCCATATAAGGAGTTCAAGAATACGCTAGTAGGATTTCCCTGATAAGTTGGGCTTCTCTTAAGTCAACACTGTTAGCTAAAAATACTGTTGTTCTATATATGAAAGACAAGCCTTCCTCAAATTTGTCTATTTTGGTCAGGACATAATGTATCTTTTTAAAAGATGTTTAGGCGTGAGAATGTATGTTAGTGGGTCACAATGTGAATAACAGGGAGAAATGATTTGAGTAATGGAGGAACTCCTGCAGAGACGTTTTCCAGTGAGGATGTTTAAAAGGCCAGGGAAAATCGCCCAGCGTATGAGAGAATTTTAAGAATGTTTCTTCATTTGACCAAACACCCTGCTTATTTGAGCGGCTGTGGGAATCCAGTGGGAGGAAGTTTGTGAGAGAGCTTATAGATTTCGGACTGCAGTGATGATAGTTTAGTGAGTTATTTTTTTCTGAGAAGAGAAAGTCGTGCTGAAAGATATGAGTTAGATTGAGTTGTCTGAGTTTCTGGGGAGGGTGCTTGGTATGAAGACTATGGAATTTTTATGTTCAGTGGCTCATGGTATTGTTGAGGAGGTAAGGAGCACCTTTGCGGTGAGGAACGCAGTGTTAAATCTTCACCCACTCCTTATCCACTGAACAGGGTGCCCAGTGAGCGCCTTGCAACAATTCTGTTTGTACGTAAAATCATACATGTATTTTAAAAAGAACAGAGATCAAAAGGTTAAAGTGCTTATCACCAGATGGCAGGAATATGCGTGATTCTTCTCTGCCTCTTGTAAATTTTCTGTAATAAACTATATTACTATTTGAGCTGATGGGGATATGGGAATTCAACTTATCCAACAAAACACTGCAATTCAGTGATCCTGTCCCAGAGTACTCGCACTTTCGCACATGGGGCGACAGAAACTGAGGTGGCCCCATTGTTCAAATCATTTTTTGGTTTTCTGCTATTAATGATTTTGCCTTTTTGCTACATATTCTGCTGCTTTCTCAGTCTAGTTTTGTGTCTTTCTTTCTGTGGTGGGTCGCCTCATGTGATGAGAATGTCTTCATCTGGTAGAGACTAGGTGGCTAGTTGCAGGCAGCGAGTCAGCTCTGTTGTGTCTGAGTGATGAGGGGAAGGTGTCCAAGTCTTGCACTCTCTTGATTTTTCTCTGCAGATGGTTCGGAATATCTCTGGATAAAGTTAGACCTGTTAATCTTAGAGAGAGTGTCATGGAGAAAGGAGAGGATGCTGTGACGACCTTTATTTTAGTCTCTCTCCCTCCCCTTCCCTAAGCTCCGTATCCTTCACACACTTGAGTCTTTTGTGGATGGGTACTTCTTGGTTGGGTAATGTTGGAAAACTTTTCTAAAGATCATCCAGAGAGAGGTACTAACCAAGAAATAGGCCTCTAAGTAGTCTGTCAGTAGTTATTAAATTGGCTAAGATTGAGTAACTGAACTGTGTATTTGCAGCTATTTGTGCGTGTTGCGAGCAGAGGGTTTCTGAGCTGCGAAACGCTATGAGGATGTGTCTAGTGTCTAGGCCCTCTGGGCCTGAGGCAGCATACAGCCGCTTGCTGTCCCCCTGTGCGTTCTACCCGATGGTTCCTGAGTGGCCGCTCTTCTGCCTGTGGGCTTCGAGAAGCGGGACAGTTTTCCTTCAGACACCAGAGGAGGAATGTTTACTTCATCCTCTTTTACTACAAACGCTGTATTTTAACTGTTGATTTTAAGACTAAAAGTGTGCCTGCTAGTTTACTTTCCTGAAAATTTTCAGCTTGAGGTTGAGTTGTGTTTCACTAATTTTCCTTACGAGGGATACAGACCCACTTCTTAAAATATCACAGGGTTTGTGGTTCTGTAAATCCCCATCTCCGGCACTAATGATCATCTCTCGCTTTCAGGTAGGTTCGTTTCCAAGGGTGTTATGCTCAGATGCGGCCTTCTCTGTTCCCACCTGCTTGTCATGGCGGGACTGCTCTGAGTGCTGGGACGAGTCGGAGGCCCTGGGAAGGATGGTTGATGGTGTGGAGGGAGATCATTGCAGTCTGTTCTTTCCATCTTTGTTAGGGGATAAAGTTTTCATTCAGTCTCTAACCTACTCTGACAAAGGTGAAGAGGATCTTCCCAGCTTTGGTTGTGGTCCCAGTGAGCAGCACAAGTGCTAACAGGTAACAAGCGTGCAGTTTTCTTCGTTTTAAGTTGGTGTGAGTAGGCGTGCACCTTATTTCTCTCTGACTCTCTTGTCCCTATTGTAACGAGTAATTTCTTTGTTCCTATGCAGTCAAGGATTAGGAAACAATTTTAACAGATAAGGCAAAATGGCATATTCATTGCAACTCCATATCCTTTTCTGGCCAACCTTTGTTTCTTTGCTCACTGTCTGTTGAAAGACAACACAGTGCATTTGTCCTCATAGCTGGGAAATGAGAAAGAACTTTCCAGCTCCATTATTTTTGCTTGCATATCATGATTATTTTGTTTTTAGTAGTAAGGAAAAATCAGATTAAAGTTTCCATTTGAGTAGGAAGGAGAATCACCGTGAAAATAATTCATTTTGCCATATGGTAATTCAACCAACATCTCAACTTGAATATCCAGTATTCATGGCAGCCGGCCCTGGTGGCCTAGTGGTTAAGATTCGGCACTCTCACTGCCATGGCCTGGGTTCATTTCCTGCTTGGGGAACCACGCCACCCGTCTGTCGTTTGTTATACTGTGGTGGCTGCATGTTGCTGTGATGCTTAAAACTATGCCACCAGGATTTCAAATACCATCAGGGTCACCCACAGTGGGCAGGTTTCAGCACAGCTTCCAGGCTAAAACAGACTCGGAAGAAGGACCTGGCCACCCACTTCCAAAAAATTTTCCATGAAAACTCCATGAATAGCAGCGGAGCATTGTCTGATAACAGCATCGGAAGGTGAGAGGGTGTCACGGAAAGACTGTGCAAGGCTCCACTCTGCTGTCCACAGGGCCATTAGCAGTAGGAATCCATTCGATGGCGTTCATAACAACAAGTGTTCATGGAAGCCTTGGACTGAAGTTGGAGAAGCTTCTTTCTAGTAGTTATTGTTGAGTGTTTAGCCATCCACATACATAAATCTATCTGTGGAATGGGGTGAAACATTTATTAGCCCTGCCTTCTTCCTATGTCAGAGTCCCATGTTTTAGAGTCAATTAGTCAAAATGTTTACCTTGGTTTTAAAAAACTACATAGATGAAATATTTGGTAGTGATGCATATAATTAATTGTTGCTCTTTGAGGGAATTTTAATTTAAAAATACTAGTTATTAAAAAGTTGATTTAGGATTCTGGCAGCCATGCTCATGATTATATCCAGACTTTAAGTGTTTGAGCTCCTGGAAATAGCAGTTTTTTGGTATGATATCTATAAGTAGGTATTTATCTTTGGCTGTGTATTGTGTCGGGGTTGGAATTTGTTTTGGCTATAATCACAGAGTTAGCTGGACTGACAGAATCTGAAGCCCTGCAGCCTTCTTTACGGGACCCTGGGGTGGTCACCTTAACATCAGATATGCTGTGTGTGGTTTGGCATCTAACTAGCTATTAGGTGCACTCAGCTGGGTCTCAGAGCCTGCCTGCTATAGTCTGAATGTTTGTGTTCCCCCAAAATTCATACGGTGAAACTGGTATTAGGTGGTGGGGCCTCTGAGAGGCGCTTAGGTCGTGAGGATGAAGCCCTCATGAACAGGATTAGTGCCCTTATAAAAGAGACTCCACATAGATCCCAGCCCCTTGCACCATGTGTGGACCCGGAGAAGGTGCCAGCTGTGAACGCAAGAGGGCCTTCACCAGAACACCGCCGTGCTGGCGCCTGGATCTGGGGCATGCAGCCTCTAAAACTGTAAGGAATACATTTCTGTTGTTTATAAGCCACATCTGTGGTATTTTTTTATAGCAGCCTGAACAGACTAAGACTAAGACATTGCACAGTAGATCAGTCAGTAGTTGATAGAGTTTGATACACAGAGATGCTCAGAAAACGTTGAGTTTATGAAATAGAAATCTCTCTACTCTGAATGGATTTAAGGGATGTTTGGGGTTCAGACCTGTCCTGCAGCATCTCCCAAAGACCCAAATTAGCCATGGTGATGAGGAGGGTTAATCAGATTATAGGACCTCTTGGGAAGAACCCTTAAGGAGTCACGGGCCTCGGGAAAGCCTAGTTCTTCAGCCAAAACGCCCAACAGCCCACTACTCAGACAAAACTGGCTTTTTTGATATTTTTTAAATGCAGCCTCCCACCCTATTTCAAGAGGTATTTTGCTGCCACTGTAGTGTTAGCAGTAATTTCAATCAAGGAAATTAAAATAAATATTTTTCTCATGGTTACAATCGTAGTCTAAAAGGATTGTTTACTTTCTTAGAGTGACATTATTAAGTGTCAAAAATGGTTTAAAAGTAATGCAATGCCTAGATATAAAACTTGAGCAATGGTGTTTGTTTGGCCTCAAATTACTCCCTTGAAAAATAACACACATTTCTTTTAGCTCTGCTCTAAGGCAGCTGGAGAACAGGAGGGATGGACCCGCTGCCTCTCCTCTGTGGTCCTTTTGGGCCAAGAGTGCCACATGGTGACTGACCCTTCTTCAGGTGCTAGGGCACACAGCCAGCCTCGTTCACTCAGCACTGGGCACTGAGGCAGAAATCTGCATTGTTACATGCTTGAATAATGGAAGAAACCATGTATGTATGTCCCTATATTGTGTCCCCACCTACACTGTATACTCACAGAAACAGAGGCTTGTATTCTCTTGTTTATTCATTCAACAGGCACTTCTTAGGTACCCCCTTAGGGCCTGAGCATCATGAGCACATAGTAAAAGTTCCATTTGTTCAGTCATGATGTAAAATAATACAAGTAAGTAAACAGTGGAATAATGCAAGCACTTACTTTTTAAGAAGCTACAGACATTAATTAAAAAGTTGCTAAAGGAAGAACAGCCCATTCGTGCTGCCACTAGCCCTAAAACACCCTCACTTTGAACCCTCACTGTATTAGTTCCTTTGTTGTTTCAGCATAAGTTGCATGTGTGAGGTGCAAACAATTTCTCTTCCCTGACACTTTCTCTCTGAGAATCAGCTGGTCAGTGTCTTTTGCTCCTAGGGAGAGGCTAATGGGAAGGAGATATGTGATGGAAGTTGACTGGGCTCTTTCATGCCCCATCTTTTCTTCTTTTAGAACCTCAGCTTCCCTTCTCTCTCCCAGCTTCCAGGATATTCCTTGGTGATAAGAAGAAAGGAGAGGAGGAAAAAATGAGATCTGGCAAAATTGTAAGCAAAGAGACAGAGCCACAAATCTGTCTTAATATCCATATAAATGCTGTTATGCTGATTGATTAAACATTTTAAAAATATTTACATAGTATATATGATACTTGTGACCATAAAGCTGATTCATATCCAGGTGACTTTTATTGAAGAGCTCTGTTTAGGACTACTGAGTGCCAAGCACCCTCATTAACATAGTCCTCACTGGAAATAGAGGAAACCAAAAAGAAATGGAAGGTCTCCTGCTTGCTTCCCCTTAATACAGTATTTCTTAAATAGTATAACTTAAAGAGATAAGAGAATTTTTAAATTTAAATTTAAGTTTCTGGGGCCAGCCCCATGGCCAAGTGGTTAAGTTTGCGTGTTCTGCTTTGGCAGCCAGTTGTTCGCAGGCTCGGATCCTGGGCGTGGACCTAGCACTGTTCATCAAGCCATGCTGAGGCGGCGACCCACACAGAAGAACTAGAATGACCCACAACTAGGATATACAGCTATATACTGGGGCTTTGGGGAGGAAAAAAAGGAAGATTGGCAACAAATGTTAGCTCAGGGCCAATCTTCCTCACCAAAAAAGCATACTTTAAAAAATAAATACATGTAAGTTTCCAGCGCTAATGTGAGTTAGCAGAAGGACACCATAGAACCGACTTAGTTGATGGTGCGGAGCAGTTTAGTGGCTGAGCGGTGGGGGTGAGGGAGTGTCCTCTGTTCGAGCTCCGTCCTCTAGTGGCTCTGTCAGCAGTACGAACCATGAGCCGGCTGTACTCAGGCCACTGGGGGAAACAAAACACAGACCAAAAACAGTTTTGCTTTAATTTCAACCTAATATCTTCTTGTTGACCAAGAATCAAATCATTCTTTTAGTAAGCTCTTTACTTTCATCAAAGGGACAGTTAAGATTAGGAGGACACATACATTCACACACAAACTATTAAAAGATTTTACTTGTCACAAATAACTCAATGTAGTGTTTGAATTTTTTCCCAAATACATTTATTACTCTTTTTTTCCTCCTTGTCCATGCAATTATCTAATGGAATGATATTTTTGACTTCTTTTTGTACTAATCTGCGTGTATATAAACTTAATACATATACATAATAAAAATTGAAACTACACACCTATAAGAACAGTTAAAATAAAAAATAATCATAACCCCAAATGCTGACAAGGATGTGGAAAATTGAGTCTCTCATACATTGCTGGTGGGAATGTAAAATGATATGGCCACTCTAGAAAAAAGTTTGACAGTTTCTTAAAGAAACTAAACATACGCTTATCATTACAACTCAGCAATTTCACTCTTGGACATTTATCCCAAAGAAGTGAAAACTTAGATTTACACAGAAACTTATGCACAGCTGAATTCACAACAGCCCCAAACTGGAAACTACTTAAATCTCCTTCAATGGGTGAATGGTTAAACAAACTGTGTTATGTCCATACCATGGAATACTACTCAGCAATAAAAAGGAGCAAGCTATTGAGATATATATATATATAACTTGGATGCATCTCAAGGACACTATGCTGAGTGAATGAAGCCAACCTTAAAAGGTGACATCCTGATGATTCCATTTATGTAACTGTCTTAGTTTGGGCTGCTATAACAAAAATACCATAGGTGGGGCCAGCCCGGTGGTGCAGCGGTTAAGTGCGCACGTTCCACTTCTCGGGAGCCTGGGGTTTGCCAGTTCAGATCCTGGGTGTGGACATGGTGCCACTTGGCACACCATGCTGCGTCCCACATATAAAGTAGAGGAAGATGGGCATGGATGTTAGCTCAACGCCAGTCTTCCTCAGCAAAAAGAGAAGGATTGGCAGCAGTTAGCTCAGGGCTAATCTTCCTCAAAAAAAAAAAAAAAAAAACCATAGGCTACATGGCTTAAACAACAAATATTTACTTTTCAGGGTTCTGGAGGCTGAGATCCAAGATCAAGACACCAGCAGATCATGGTGTCTGATCCACGTCCTGGCTTGTAGACAGCTGCCTCTGGCTGTATCCTCACATGGTCAATAGAGAGTCCTCTGTGTCTCTTCCTCTTGTTATAAGGGTATTAATCCCATTCTGAGGGATTAATGCCCCACTCATGACCTAATGTAACCCTACTCACCTCCTAAGGCCCCACTTCCAAACACCATCGTATTGGGGGATAGGCTTCACCGTGTGAATTCTGAAGGACACAAATATTCAGTCCATGGCAGTAACACTCTCTAAATTACAACTACATGGATGAAAAACAGATTAGTGGTTGTCAGGGGTCAGGGATGGCAGGGTGGGGAAAGGTGGGTGTCACTATCAGAGATAACATGAGAGAGATCTTTGTGGTGATAGAATAGTTCTATACCTTGATGGGGTGATGGTTACATGAATGTACCCATGTGATAAAATGACTTAGACCTTGGGCAGCCCTTTGGCATAGGGGTTGAGTTCGTGCGCTCAGCTTTGGTGGCCTGGGGTTTGCAGGTTTGGATCCCAGGCACAGACCTACACACTGCTCATCAGGCGATGCTGTGGCAGCACCCCGCACAGAGAGTGGAGGAAGACTGGCACGGATGTTAGCTCAGTGACAATCTTCCTCAAGCAAAAAGAGGAAGATTGGGAACAGATGTTAGCTCAGGGCCAATCTTGTAAAATAAAATGATATAGACCTATACACATGCATTGTACCAATGTCAGATTCCTGGTTTTGATATCGTATTACAGTTACAGAAGATGTAATCATTAGGGAAACTGTGTGAAGTGTACAAAGGACTTCTCTGTACAATTTTTGTAACTTCTTGCAACTCAATAATTATTTCAAAATAAAAAGTTAAAAATTCGATTGTAGATCTTTCACATTATTTTTAATTCCTTGGCAGAAAAGAGACTTCATTGTGTCATATGTTCAGGAGCCATTAGCTTTTTCTTAGTTCTACTTTTCTGTCTGGTAGAAATAAACCAGTTATGAAGTAAATCAGATAGTTAGATTTTTAGATCTCCTGCTGACTCAGAGTGCTTAGCAGACTGGTAGCTAATTTGCTTTCGTTGTTTCCATGGTTTGCTAGATCAAGTAGATGGATTATTCACACCACTTCATTCATCAACATACAATTTACTGTGCATCTGCAAAGTGGTGGCCTCTTCATGACTCTCAGGCACCAGCACGAGCAAGACAAAGTTCCTACCCCCGTGGAGGTTACATTTTTGGCATGTGAAGAGAGGTGAAAAGGTAGAGATGTGTCTGCAGCGCTCCCTGATGCAGTGTGAACTGAAGGGAAAGGTAGAGACGTGTCTGCAGCGCTCCTTGATGCAGTATGAACTGAAGGGAAAGGGGAGTCTCCCAGTGCTGGCTTCTGTGCTTACAGGGCTGGCTTCTGTGCTTACAGGGCTTCTGCCCTGTAAGTTGGTGTCTCCAAGTAGCATTACCTCAGTGTGGCTGAGTATTTTGGATCTGATCATGTTTCTGGCAGGATAATGAACATGATTTGAAATCACTAGAACTAGTATGGCTTAAGAAATGTAAAGAATATGGTAAGGAGAATAAGGTAAGGAAAATAAAGAAGTGGAGCCTGACAGCTTTTTTCTTTAGCATGGACAAATATATCAGTTCCTGGAAGCACCAGTAAGGGATGGATTTTACAAAGAGGTAAAAAACAAACAAACAACAACATTGGAGGCAGATGTCTGAATTTGAACTTGGGACATTCCACTTACTAGCTGTGTGACTTTGAGCAGCTCATTTAAGCTCTTTGAGAAGGTAATATAAGTCTTGTTTATTTTATTTATTTATTTTTAAAAAGTATTTTTTATTTTATTTTTTTTAAAGATTGGCACCTGTGCTAACATCTGTTGCTAACCTTCTTTTTTTTTCCCCCCTTCTCCCCAAAGCCACCCAGTACATAGTTGTATATTCTAGTTGTAGGTCCTTCTGGCTCCGCTATGTGGGACGCTGCCTCACCACGGCTTGATGAGCCGCACTAGGTCCACACCCAGGATCCGAACCAGCAAAAACCTGGGCTGCTGGAGCAGAGCGTGCAAAACTTAACCACTCGCGCACGGGGCTGTCCCCTTGTTTATTTTTAATGCAGGATAAATTAACTCTATTTGAAAGCTAATAGTAAACTGGCAAGTTGGGAGGATTATTGTTGAGAGACATAGTGGTGGTGGGCCTCCTTCCTCCTTTTTCACCATCAAGTCATTGTCTAGAACCTTCTCCCCGGGGAGGGGAAGTCCCTATGTTCATGGACTGAGTCCCTGTATACCAAGGTAGAGAAGTTTAAAGATAATTAAAATAAAGTTTGATTTTGAGTTTTGGAAAGAGGAGTGTCTTAGGTAAAGTAGAAGTGTGAATAGAGAGAACATAGTCAGGTTAAGAGGGAAGAAGTGTTCTGGGCCGGAGGCTTGTCTGGCTCCGCACTGCCTGCCATGCCACCTAAACTAATTCAGTGCATTGTGCTTCTGGTCTCAGAGTCCGAGTGTGTGTGTGTGTGTGTGTGTGTGTGTTTCCATGCCTGCTGCCTCCTCTCTCTATTCCCCGTGGTCATTTAAAAAAATATTAAACATGAGGGTGTTTCTTTCCTATTAAAAAACGGTGAGTCTCTTGTTCCATAAGCCACAGGCCTCAGACGTGGGCAGGATCCACAGCCTTTGAGTTTCTGACCTGTGCTCTGAGTTCTGTAAGGTTCTGAGTGAGAAGACTAGATCTCATTTTCTGTTTCTAGTACCATGTTGTATCCACTACCTGATCTTTTCTAGTTAACCTCTTTTGCTCTCCAGAAATTATCTTTAACCATTTTCTCACATAGTAAACAATATAGGCTCTAGAATCAGACTACGTAGGTTTAAATCTTGTCTTCACCTACTTACTAGTTATTCCTCATCTGTAAATAATACCTACCTTATCGGGATATGATAGTAAGCACTTACTAACACTTGGGCATCATTATTCATAGTTAGGTCTCAAGAGCCTCAGCCACATTTTATCTATTTGCTATTGATTTCATGGCTCTCCTATGTCTGGTGTGATCTGCTCTGTTGGTGAGTGTAACTTTTACCTGTTCTCAAGATTCCCTTTCTCAAGTGCCCCTTGGTACCTTGGTGTTTGTGGGGTGGTACATTGGTGCTGAAAGGGCTGAAACTTGAGAAGACTCTGAACCCTTGTATTGCCAGTGAAACTGCATCATCATCACCTTCACAGCTGATACTGTTACATGACGGCAGTAGTGTGGAGTGAGTACAGCAGAATGCCAGTGGCATCCTTAGTCATGATAAAGACCAAGGAACATTGACTCCCCTAAGACAGAATTCGGCGGGGTCAAATAGAAAGAGTTCTAACTAAACTCCAGTTCTTTCCTATTTCCTCATGTGTCCATTCATTGAACAGTGTCGAACTCTTACTATGTGCCAAGTACTAGGATAAATAAAAGTCAAACGTAGCTCTTAATTTTGGGAACTCTCAGACTCCCAGGGGAAGGCAGCCTAGGGCATAGCTGGCAAGCATGCCCTGGGCATTATGCCCCTCAGAGTGTGCCGGCACCGTTGACCACACCAGACAGCTTGTTAGAAACACAGAATTGCTTGGGGGTGTTCTTCGAGCTCTCCAGGAGATTCCTCTGCCCACCACAGTTGAGAGCACGATGTTAGTGTTGATGAAGCCTGGGGACAGATACCCAGGGGACATGGCTATTTCTTTCTCTGGGAGCTTACCCAGCAGTCCTCTGTCCCTGGAGTAGCATTTGTAGACAGAGTCTGCCGGGAAGGCCGCTCCAGCAAGGACTGCCACCATGCTGTGGAATGTTTTCTAGAGCTTCCAGAATACCTCAGTAAATCAGGACTGTCACGCCCATTGACTGCTTTGCTGCTGGAGCTCTTAACGTGAAGGGCCAGGAGCGACCCTGGCAAGCCTGGGGCTGACGTGTGTGGGAACAGTGGGAGTGACCCTGGCGGGGAAGCAGGGGCGCCTGGATATTGTTTTTCCACCTCCTGTCCCGCTACTTTCTGCCCTGGGCTCCGAGCTCTCAAGCACCCACAGATGGCGTTCCCGGGCAGGGCGCGCCCCTATGTCATCCCAGAGAACGAAGAAATCCCCCAGACAGCCCTTAACAGTGTCCACCAGGCGAATGGCAATGAAGACGAGAGGGCTGTGTCCAAGCTGCAGCGCAGGCACAGTGACGTAAAAGTCTACAAGGAGTTTTGTGACTTTTACGCGAAATTGTAAGTGTCCCCTCTCCTGGAACTCCCCTCTTCCACATCTAGTCCTCTTGGGCACTAGCCGTTTACAGTTCTATTTGCTCGACTTTCAGCAGGGGCTTCCCAGGGTGACTGAGGGTCGGGGGCTGGGGAGCTGCTGCCGCCGGGCTGCGTCAGCAGGCAGGTGGGTGACCCCTCCTGTAGACTGCCGGGGGTGAAATGCAGATATGAAGGAAAATGCCACCTTTCAAGTAGGAGGAGGCATGTCCTTGTCTTCAGTAGGCTCCTGAGAGTAGCAGGCTTTCATTAGGTAGTACAAGAGGGAGGTTTCGAGTCCTCATTGTCAGGATGTATAATACGAAAATTTTATGCTCTAAAACTTCCCATAGATAAGGATCAGGTTGAAGGAAACAGTGAAAAACTGAATTACAGACTGTTGATAAAGATACACATTTTTGTTATGTTTAACAACCAACAATTTGAAGTAGGCTAAATGGGTTTCTTAATACAGTCTCTAAAGGACTGAATGAATAAATAAGTATGTTGTGTAACTAGCAAATATGTATTTGTAAATAAAACATGCCATTAACTCTAAAAAGTTAGTCTAATTCATATTATTAAATGGGTTTTAGCAGTTTAAAAAAAAATAGTGCAAAGTAGTATTTAGACCAACTCTTGTAAGATTATTGACCTCATTCAAAGTTGGAATCTTGAAATTATTATAAATCCCCAATTTGTCATGTAAGGGTTCAGGAGAGTTTAAGTGACCTGATTGTCTATTGCGGTTAATCCGTTCTGTCTAGTACTGCCACAGATCACATTTGTTTTCCTAACAAGAGTAACTGGGCCATTGTAATTATACTATAACTGAAATACTGAGTGAACTCTCAGGATGCTTTTTAGATTTACACATTTTTGCATTTTAATGCCAGAATATTTGTTGCACGTACTTTGGTAACTGAGGCGCTTGAGTCTGGCAGGCTCAGGTTTCTGTGTGTGGGTGATGTGGAAGTCGGTCAGCACGGTCAGTCACGGCAGCCAGGGGTGGAGTGTCCGCTAAAGGCGCTCACATATCTGTGTTCTCCCACATCTGTATTCTTGTCAGCAACACTTTGTCGTGAAAATTCTTTTCTGAAAAATTAGCAAATTAATTCTAACTAACTGACAGCTATAACTATCATTCGTACTTTTAGAAAGTACCTTCTATCAGATATAGTATTAAAGGCAGAAATCAACTGTACTCACACAGGTCGACATAGCCCATCAGCTGTGACAAAGGTTCCTCTTTGGTGGGGCGCTGTGAGGGGGCTGCGGGTTTGGGGGGGGGACGTGGGAAATCTCTGAACTTCCTGCTCAGTTTTGCTGTGAACCTAAGACTGCTCTAAAACATAGTCTATTAAAAAAAGTACGTAGTGTTGGAGGGTCAAAGACGAGAGGAAAGGGAAGTGTAAACAGCTCACTAGGTTGGTGAGGTTGTTGGTCTTTTTTTTTCTGAAAGTTTCCTCTAAAGTTCTGTTTCCTTTCTTTTCCTCCTTGTTATTAAAAGGAATACCTCTTCAAAAATACATATTATATTATCTCTAAAACTTAGTTTATTTTTCCCGTGTGTGGGAAAAAACTTATATGCTTGTTTTTATAATGTGTCTACCTATTTTCTAATTGTTTGACTATTTGAATATAAACAGTCTGTAGTATAATGAGTATAAACAAGTCAGTGATAAATGTGCTGATCTTGTGACCCCTTTACACTCTTAAAAATTACTGAGGTCCCCAGAGAGCTTTTGTTTATCAATATTAACTGTAGTAGAAAATAAAGCTGAGAAAATTTTTTAATATTTATTAATTTAAAAAACAAACTCATACACATTAATAATATTAATAAACATAAATGACAAAAGGTTGGTGGGAAAAGTGGCAGTGTATTACATTTTTGCAAATCTTATTAATATCTGTCTTAATAAAGGGCAGTTTCTCATATCTGTGTCTGCATTCATCCTATTGTAATATATTATTTTAGATAAAATAAAGAAAGAAAATATGGCCTCCCACAGAGATGTAATTGAAAAGAGAGGGCCTTCCAAACCCATGAAAGGGTCATGGGGGTCCCTACACTTTGAGAACCACAGATCTAGGTAATCATGAATCAAGACATTCCAGAATGTTCTTCTTTTTCAGCTTTTTTAGAGTTCTATTAAAATCATTGAGGATTTGGTGAATCTTTTGAGAGGATTAAAATTAATAATAGTGCTTTATATTTTAGTAGCATCTGCTGGCTTCCAAAGTGGTTTTATATATTTTTTCTTATTTTATCCTCAAACAGTACTAAGAACTGCTGGGGCAGGTGTGGGCTTACCATTCTTCATCAAGGGACACCTGTGGCTTTTGGTCAAGAGAAAGGGGGAAGCACAAACCTTTCCAGGAGTTTTGCTGAAACGGCCACAGTTCGTCAGGCTTATAGCAAAGCCCGCTGAAGAAGGGGCTTTATGGACTTTTCTGCCTGACTCACAGTGACTTTGAGATGACAAAGTAGAAAATTTGTTTTCATATGAGACTTAGGCTAGGTTTGCCAAACAATGAGGCGGTCTCCCTTCCTCCCTTCCTTCCTTTTTTTTTTTTTTTTTTTTGGTGACGTTTTAATTCTCTATTTAAGCCCATGAAGTCAAGTTGAGTTTTGATGGGTACTGGGTTATGAACACGGTACTTCTGCATGGGGTAGTTATGGCAAGGCTACAAAATAGGAAGACTGTTCTTTGGAATCTTTTGGCGGAAGGAGGCACAGTTGTCGTCCGTTGGGGTGGGATGGTATGTGCAAACCCTTTTGCTAAGGAAAGAGCAAAACTCAGAAACTGCTATGGGACAAGGCAGTTAATGTGTCTGTAAATGGAGACCCCCATCCTGCCTGCCTCACGGGGCAATTGAGGAGATTCAGGGGAACGTGGGCAGTAACTTCACAAGTAGATCGTTTCAATATCCGGGTGGTCAGAAGTGGCACAGGGGACCAGATACACAGGGAGAGCTTGTTCTGAGTGGGCGTCTGAAATAAACTTGCCACATTATGAAGGACAGCTGACTACTGACTGCTCTGCTTAGGGGACCTTCTCCGCTCCAAGGCCTTTCAGAAACAGAACAGTTCTTGACGTGAAATCCAGGGGGCTCGTTAGAGAATAAATAATCATCTGTTATATGCTTGATGATAACGCTTTTCTTCTTCTAAACTACACGGTGGGTAGGTGCAACTTGGGACCATTGATTGAATGCCTCCTGTGTTTTTCCAGGTGTAGGAAAATGACTGGCGAGGGAGTCACCAAGTCACTGGGCTTGTCTGGTTCCTTGACTGCCTGAGTTTCATTTTCCTCACCTGTGAAGTGTGGTGGTGCCCCTGTCACCTCCTCTCACGTGTTTGAAATTGGTATTGCAATTCGGTTGTAATCTTGTGAGCAGGGGACCTGGAGTCTGGTCCACCTCTCTGAACCTCCGTTTCATTCTCTGTAAAATGACCTTCATAATGTAAAATTCGGTGATTTTAAGATACTTAGAGATAATAGGTAGATAAATAAGATATAGATAATAAGATATTTATAATATTAGTGTCCAAATTTTTTTTTTTTTTTTACTAATTAGATTGTAGGACTAAGGCATCTTGGCTAGTTTTAAGAGTTACTTAAGCAGATGCTTTCAACAGGTTATAGCCAAAGGGATGATCAGTGACTAGGCTATGCCATGGCATTCAGTGGATGTACAGTTTAGATTCTGTTCTCAGAAGGGAGAAAAATTGGCTTTGAGATGTTGACTTGGGGATGTTTTATTTAAGCTACTTACGAGCTCCTTGAGGCTGACTGTTGACTCTCATCTCTATCCCTAGTTCCCATAGAGAGTGGGCACTGGCCATAGTATGTTTAGCAGGAGGACTGTCAGGATTGTTAAAGAAAAGCAGATTCCGAGCAGGAGGCCCTTTCAGAACCTGAGATACTAGGACAAAGAGATGGGAACAGTTTGAGTTGAGTACTTAAGACCCAAGCAAGAAATTGGGCTTTATGATAGATAAAATACGATTTTTGTGAACAGGTAGAATTTGCTGCTCAGTTCTTTGTGTCATTTGGTCTTATATCTAAGAAAAGCTTGACAGTCTGTGACGGCCTGTCTTTTGTGTGTTTCAGCAACATGGCCAATGCCCTTGCCAACGCCACTTGTGAGCGCTGCAAGGGGGGTTTTGCGCCCGCCGAGAAGATCGTGAACAGTAATGGCGAGCTGTACCATGAGCAGTGCTTCGTGTGTGCTCAGTGCTTCCAGCAGTTCCCAGAGGGCCTGTTCTATGAGGTGAGTCAACCTGGACAGAGCAGAGAGGTACCATTCCCCTCTGCTCCCTCTCCTTCCCTTCCTTGTTTGAGGCATCCTTCTTCATTTTAGATTTCAGTATCAAAGGTTACCTTGAAGGGGCAGGAACACTGCCAGGTGTTTGGTACTTGTCAGGTCTGTGATGGCTCAGGTATGGAATGCCCTGACAGTCCCCACCATTTATACTGTTTATTTCATCTTCCTCTTTCAGAACCGCCCCCCCGGTACCTCGTGACTTGACCCATCAGAGCTGAGCAGTTCAGCTCAGCAGACAAAACCTTTTCATACGCTTCAGCCACAGTTTTTCTGGCTTCTCCACCCAGGTCCCCACTTGCCTTCTCCCCTACACATACCTCCTGATTCCTGCCTCTGTGTCCTGCCTCCTCAGAGGACCACTAAACATCCTCTTTAAAGGAAGATATCTGTTACCTGCTCCACAACTTTGAGGCGATGAGTGGTAACTTCCATGGATTCATGTTCTAAGGAGGATCTTGTTTGGGAACGAGTATTTGGGGGGATACCTTGCTTGTATTTAGCTCTCCTGTATGTCTTATATTCTTTTCCAAATACTTGGTTTTCTTGATCCTCCAATATTACCACGTGGTCTTCACTTCCTTTGTTTTTATTCTTACCATAACTGAAACCTCCTTTTCACAAAATAGTCTACTTTTGGGACTGGTCTAGCGAAGCTGACTGCATGCTGTTAATGAAAATAAGAGTGATGTGAGTGTGTGTGTGCACATGTGCGTGTGAGATCAATTAGATCATTTACTTTTACCAAGTTGGTCCTTACATATTTGTGTATCTATATGTTATTCATATGTGTGTCTCTATCTGGTAATATATGTACATAGAATTATGTTACAGCCAAAGGTGGCTGCTCTTTGATTTCTTCTGCCTTGATTTTTTAATTTCTCTGTTTTAAAAGCCATTCCTGAGGAAGGAAAGGTGGTTTTTAAAGATCATTAGTAAGTCAATTGTTTGCCTCTCAGACAGCATTTTCCCGTAGAAACAATGCCTCCTGAGAGTGAGGCTCCCAGGCTAGCCTGCAGGAAAGCTATTTATGCCGTCATGGCACCTGAAATACAGAACTACTATGTGGATAGTAAAGTAACTCTGGGAAACAGCTGTAAGAGCTTTCATTAGGAAACACCATTTTATTCACTAGAACACACTTTTTGAGCTCCTACCGTGTCTCAGAAACATACATTCCCTACAACAAAAACCCTGGCAATAGGAATAGGAGTTCTTTTTCTCTTTTCTTTCACTTCTTCCTATCTCCTTCCCTGGGTATTGGGAATCTCTTTCCCGTCAAGGGTGATGGCTTTGGGATGGGAATGGCAAGTGACAGCTGAGGTGAGACAGGAGCAGGAGAGAAGCAGTCCAACCGCAGGAGGGGAGAGGGGCTGTAGTGGCTGTGAATCTAGACATCAAGGTCACAGATCTCTCCTGAGCTTGTGGGTGGGTCCACCATTGGTAAGGAGAGTGGCCACTAGATTCATGAAGAAGAAAAAGAAATCCCTAGGGGCTGAGGCAGCAGGAAGAGAAAGGGAGAGGGGGGAGTTACTCAATCGAGTAAAAGGATCGAAGGACCTGCTTCTTCAGAGTCTTGACACAGCCTCTCAGGTCTCTAAGTCAGCACAGTGGAGGGGTGCCAGGACTGCAAGGAAGGAGGGGAGACTCCAGAGCACCTTGAAGGGAATCGCAGACTCTGCCTCCAGAGGGAACATCAGTCCTCACACTCTGTAAACCCCTTCTTATCTTACCTCTACGTTTTCTTTTCACTTGAGGCCCAGAGAGGTTGAAATGTCCTGATATCACAGCAGATTGGTGATATGAATGGGATGAGAACCTCATTTGATCTCCTAATGTCCAATGTGGTATTCTTTCCCTTACATATTCTTTTCAAATCTAAGACATGTTTATTGAAATGAGTAGTTATGGCAAAGGCCTTAGGAGAGATTCCAGAGGAACAATAGAGAAGACCTCAAAAGAGAAAGGCAGGCTGTGTTTTCCCAAACATTTTTGTTATTTCCCTGGCCTGCTGTTCCCTTTCTATCACTTTCTTTTTCCTACCTTGTCCATCCGCCTGCCGCTTTGGAGTCGTTGCCCTCACCTCCTAAGCTCCTAGTTCATGTGTGGGTACCGTCGCTGCCCTGCCACTTGTGCTTAGTCAGAGGGCAGGCTCCGGCAGCGCCTGAGTGGACGGAATAAAGCATGACTCACACTTGTTCTCCTGCCACCTCTCACTCATCTTTCCTTCTGGACTATAAATACCCTCCCTGGGTCGTCTGATATTATTCTAGAAGATGTTAGGATTATCCAGAACTAGTCTAGGACAGGCATACCTCGTTTCATTGTGCTTCGCAAATACTGCATTTTTTACAGATTGAAGGTTTGTGGCAACCCTGCATCGAGCAAGTCTGTAGGTGCCATTTTTCCACCAGCATTTGCGTACTTCATGTCTCTGTGTCACGTTCTGGTAGTTCCGGCCGTATTTCAAACTTTTCCATTATTATTGTATTTGTTATGGTGATCTGTGATCAGTGATCTTTGCTGTTACTGTTGTAGTTGTTCTGGAGCACCATGAACCACGCCTGTATAAGACGGCAAACTTAATCAATAAACGTTGTGTGTGTTCTGACTGCTCCACCAACCAGCCATTCCCTCGTCTCTCTCCCTCTCTTTGAGCCTGCCTACTCCCTGAGACACAGCAATATTGAAATTAGGCCAATTAATTACCTGACAATGGCCTCTGAAGTGTTCAAATGAAAGGAAGAGTCGCACATCTCTTACTTTAAATCAAAAGCTAGAAATGATTAAGCTTAGGAAGAAAGGCATGTCGAGAACCGAGACAGGCCAAAAGCTAGGCCTCTTGTGTCAAACAGCCAGGTTATGAATGCAAAGGAAAGTTCTTGAAGGAAATTAAAAGTGCTACTCCAGTGAACACATGAATGGTAAGAAAGTGAAACAGCCTCATTGCTGATACGGAGGAAGTCTTATTGGTCCGGATAGAAGATCAAACCACCACAACGTTCCCCTAAGTCACAGCCTAATCCAGAGCAAGGCCCTAACTCTCTTCAATTCTATGAAGGCTGAGAGAGGGGAGGAAGCTGCAGAAGGAAAGTCTGAAGCTAGCAGAGGTTGGTTCATGAGGTGTAAGGAAAGAAGCCACTTCCATAACAAACATGCAAGGCGAAGCAGCAAGCGCTGATGGAGAAGCTGCAGCAGGTTATCCAGAAAATCTGGCTGAGAGACTCAATGAAGGTGGCTCCACTAAACAGCAGATTTTCAATGCAGATGGAACAGTCTTTATTGGAAGAAGATGTCGTCTGGGACTTTCGTAGCTAGAGAGGAGAAGTCAATGCGTGGCTTCACAGTTTCAGAGAACAGGCTGTCTCTCTTATTAGGGGCTCATGCAGCTGGCGACTTTAAGGTGGAGCCAATGCTCATTTACCATTCCAGAAATCCTCAGACCCTTAAGAATTATGCTAAATCTATTCTATGTGTGCTCTATAAACGGAACAACAAAGCCTGGATGACAGCACGTCTGTTTCCAACATTGTTTACTGAATAATTTAAGCCCGCTGTTGAGACCTACTGCTCAGAAAAAGGGATTCCTTTCAAAGTATAACTGCTCATTGACAATGCACTTGGTCACCCAAGAGGTCTGATGGAGATGTACAATGAGGTTAATGTTGTTTTCATGCCTGCTAACTCAACATCCATTCTGTAGCCCATGGATCAAGGAATCATTTCAACTTTCAAGTCTTATTATTTAGAAATACTCTTCAGGGGCTGGCTTAGTGGTGTCGTGGTTAAGTTTGCACTCTCTGCTCAGTGGCCCAGCTTTCACGGGTTCAGATCCTAGGCACGGACCATTCATCAAGCCATGCTGCGGCAGTGACCCACATACAAAATAGAAGATTGGCACAGACATTAGCTCAAGGCTAATCTTTCTCAAGCAAAAAAGAGGAAGATTGGCAACAGATGTTAGCTCAGGGCCAATCTTCCTCACCAAAAAAAAAAAAAAGAAAAAAACTTTTCATAAGCCTGTAGCTGCCATTGGTAGTGATTCCTCTGATGGACCTGGGCAAAGTCAGTTGAACACCTTCTTGAAAGGATTCACCATTCTAGATGCCATTAAGAACATTTGTGATTCACGGGAAGAGGTCAAAATATCAACATTAACAGAAGTTTGGAAGAAGATGATTCCAGCCTTCATGGATGACTTTGAGGTTTCAAGACTTCAGTAGAGGAAGTAACTGCAGATGTAGTGGAAACAGCAAGAAAATTAGAACTAGAAGTGGAGCCTGAAGATGTGACTGGATTGCTGCCATCTCATGAGAAAACCTTAACAGAAGAGGAGTTACTTCTTAAGGGTGAGCAAAGAAAGTGGGTTCCTGAGATGGAATTGACTCCTGGTGAAGATGGTGTGAAGATTGTTGAAATAACTACAAAGGATTTAGAATTTACATGAACTCAGTTGATAAAGCAGCAGCAGGGTTTGAGAGGATTGACTCCAATTTTGAAAGAAATTCTACCGTGGGTAAAATGCTGTCAAACAGCATCGCATGCTACAGAGAAATCGTTCATGAAGCAGAGTCAATCAGTGTGGCAAACCTCACTGTTGTCTTATGTTAAGAACTTGCCGCAGCCACCCCCACCTTCAGCAACCACCACCCTGATCAGTCAGCACCATCAACATCGAGGCAGGAGGCTCCACCAGCAAAAAGGTTATGACTCGCTGAAGGCTCAGATGGTGGTCAACATTTTTTAGCAATAAAGTATATTTTAATTAAGGTATACATTTCTTTTTAGACATAATGCTGTTGCGCAGTTAATAGACTACAGTATAGTGTAAACATAACTTTTATATGCACTGGGAAACCAAGAAATGTTTGTGACGTGCTTTATTGTGTTATGCGCTTTACTGTGGTGCTCTGGAACAGAACCTGCAGTGTCTCCGGGGTCTGCCTGTAATGGGCTGTTGCCCAGTTAAGCTCCCTTGGGTCCTGAGGAAGAGTGCTATTTTTAGCTACATTTACAATTAAAACCCTTTTTTCAGGCCAGGGATTTGTAAACCTGCATGTGGAGAATACAGCTTTTCCTTTGGTTGAATGATATAGAGACAAAGCTATCCAAGACTTCCAAGAAATAATCTGCATTTTCAGTTATGTCCAGCAATCAATTGTTTTCCAGAAAAGGAAGCTCAAAAACTTACCTCGTTTGCTTTCCATTTGAAACATGACTTACGTGCTTCAGTCTTGGTAACAATAGCAAATGCGTCTTTTCCACTCTATATCTTTGATATTGATTTTGTCTTGTCATTAAAACATCATCCTTCCCTCATTTCCACAGTCCCTACTCTCTTCTCTAGAAAACTAGCTGTGAAGACTTACAGGGGGGTTCTCTGCACTCACTCGCCCCTGAAAATGGGATCCACTTTACTGTGGAATTTCCTGATGTTCTGGATCAGAGAGCCAGGACAGATTCCCTTGAGCCACGAAGACAGGTTAGAGTTGGATGTTGTTTCCTGCCCACTCACTGGGATGGGTGTCTGAGCTGAGCTGACTGAGCGCAGGTCTTTCTGGCTCATCTGCACCTCCTTAAGAGTGATTTAGCAGCAAGCAGGATTATTAACCACATTGGCTCCTTACTCAAGGTGAATTTGAATCCCACTAGATTATGTGGTTTAAAAAGTGAACTTAAGGGTTGCCATTAAGCTTGTAATCCATCACCACTGAAGAATGTAGGGTAGAACTTAAAGATTCTTATGCTCTGCAGCTTCTGTCGTCAGTAAGGACTACTTTACGCAAGGTGTTTCTTAACACAAGACATCATTAGTGGTGCTTTCAGCCTATCCCATCTGTTTCATTTCACTTATCCTCTCTGATTCCACACAGCACTTTGTTTATACCTTTAGTATGGAGAGCATTTACACATTTTAGTATAGCTATTTATTTATATGTTTATCTTCTTCCCGTCAAACTTTGAATACCTTAGGTACAAGGACTGTCCTAATTAATTCATTACCTCTATGACTTGTTTTACAGCATTTGATGACTATTAGATGCTTAATAAATACAGTGGTATGTATACAGTACTTGCATAGTATACATTGCTAATATACCAACTAGGAACTAGGTCAGGCATTTTCTAAAGTAAACATTTGCAGGCTATACTTCAAAATCTTGGTACTCTTTACCCAATTCCTATTGTTCATCTCATGAACATTGTCCAAGCTTTATCATGCCTGCATGTAGAGTGGCGAATGAAAGAAATGCATTCTTAAGTGGAAACAGGAGATTTCAGTTGTGGATACAACCATGAGTAGAACTCCTGAGCCATGATGTGTTTTCAGTACCATATGTGGTCCACTGACTTGATATGTTGGTTCAGGCCAATGTAGTGGTGTTGAATAAACTTACTTTCTTTTTTTTTTTTTTTTTGCTTTTTCTCCCCAAATCTCCCCAGTACATAATTGTATATTTTCATTGTGGGTCCTTCTAGTTGTGGCATGTGGGACACCGCCCCAGCATCGCCTGATGAGCAGTGCCATGTCTGTGCTCAGGATCCGAACGGCAAAACCCTGGACCGCTGAAGCAGAGCGCGCAAACTTAACCACTCGGCCACCAGGCCGACCCCTGAAGTTACTTTTTATTTAAAACCTACAGTAAAGTTGAAAGAATAATATAATGAATATTGTGTACCCTATGCATCTCACACACACACCACACCCATTTTTTGCCAAATAATTTGAAAGTAAGTTGTAGACATATGACACTGAATGAAGTTACTTCTAATTTTTGTGTTTTAGAGGAAAAGGGGCAATGGAGGAGTTATAGTTAAGAGGTGATTTTGGGGATACTGGCATTACCAAAATGTTCTGTGATTGAGTGACATGTTATATCAAGTTGGGATCTTAATATACTCACTTTGGGTATTGGAGTATCATTTCTTGAATTAAAAGCTCTCCTCCCTCCAGTTTGTTTAAATGATTCAAATAACTGTAAATTCTATTTCCAAGAGCATACATTAAAAAGAAAAGAAAAGGAGCATAATTCTCTTCCCCTTGAGTATGGGCTGGACTTAATGACTCACTTCTAACAGGGATGTAGCAGGGGTAAAGTACTAACTTTGCAGTGGAGAAACCTGGCAGATATTAACCAAGTAATCAAGGTTAACATCAGTAAGAAGTCATGTACTCCCAAGATGCTGCAACAAATAGAGCACATTATTACCTCTGTGGTAGTCTTCCCCCAAATCTATGACCTTAGTCTACTCATGAGACAAACCCATAATGAGGAGCACTCTGCAAAACACCTGACCAGCACCCTTCAAAAGTACCAAGGTCATGCAAGACGGGGCAAGACTGAGTCTCCTCCACAGACTGGAGGAGACTAAGGAGCTCCAGGGGTCTGACTTCCCTGAGATTGGGGGAGTGACGTTTGTTCATTCATTTATTGACCTATCCATCCATTCAACAAATATTGGTAATATTAGCTAGGCAGTTACAATGTGCCAGGCACCGTGTTATGTTCTAGGGTAGGATGATGAACCAAATAGATGCAGTCTTCAGGGAACTTGTGCTACAGTGGATTAGACTAGACTGATCAAGATCAAGTCATTGAAAGTTAGATACAAAAACTTCACAGTCTTACGAAGTGCTTGGTAATATGGAAAAGTTAAATCTACCTGAGGACGGAATTTTCCCCCCAGAATCCACTGAAAATTGTAATAGATGGTGTTTAAAGTGCTTTATAGCACAGTGCCTGGCATGTGAGAAAAGCTTAATAAATGGCTAATACTGGTTTTTAGAAAATTTTCAGGAGGTGGTTTTGCACACTGTTAGTACGTATATCTACAGCACCTCCCAGCGTAGGGCCTTCCCTTTTGAGGGTGCTCTGAGTATTTGCTGACTGAGAGAAGCCATCAATGAAACTATGCAGCCTAAGATGTCTTAGGAAGTGTGTATCCATAATTAGGACTTTGCCGGACCTCGACATTTTCCTCAGATTTGCACAGTGGGGATAGAGGGTGGATTCATTTTATTGGTACGTGGTCAAAAAGGCACCCAGTAGTACCAGGCTATAATGTCATTGTTCCATGTCCAATAAAATCAGCTCTTCATCCCTGTTCAAGTGAGCAATTCTGAAGTAAAGGTCACATGTTGTGTTGGCAGAGAAGCCAGGGTTATTGTTCAACCATGATTTTTGAGTTCTGATAGAAACCCGCAAGATAATGTAAGAATTCTAGGTTGTATTCTCTATTGCTATGCCTGAGAGGTTGTGGATACAGAGGAAGAAGTACAGATTTGGGATCTGACAGCCATGGGTTTGAATCCCAGTTCCACTGGTTTTGGTGCAAGTTATATAATCTTTCTGAATGTGAGTTTTCTCTAACAAGGCGAGAATCACACATGTCTCATAGTGTTATGAGTTTGAATCAAGGTAGCATGTACATTACCCAGTAAGTTAGCCCACTCTTTTCCTCCACTTCCCAGTGGGTACAACTTCAGAAAAGTAGTGCTTACGCACTCTAAACCAGGGCTCCTCCTCCTCAGCACTACTGACGTTTTGAGCTGGATCTTTGTTGTGGGGGCTGTCCTGTGCATTGTAGGATGTTTAGTAACATCTCTAGTCTCTACCCACTAGATCCCCAGTTGTGACAACCAAAAATATCTCCATACATTGCCAGATATCCCCTGAGGAGCAAAATCACCCTGGTTGAGAACCACAGCCCTAAACAATGAGGGCATCTTTTCACAAATAGGCAGTGAACTTCACTGTGGTAATAGAAGCTGATCTAAATGGGCATGTGCCCTGGGTTACTGAGGTCTTAGACTACATGAAACAAAAGTCGTTACAGTCCTGTCTCAGAATTTGACTGTAGTCAGAGTTAATTTTTATGCCATAAATTTAATTAGAAAGTATTTCTAGAAAGAGTTCACTTAAGAAGGACCCTAGAGAAAGCTTAGATTTTCTTGTTTAAATTGGCACAAGGGAAAATAAGTATACCACTCTTGGATAGTTCATCACTCAACTATTTGTAATGAAAATATCATCCTCATTTAGCAGAAGGCAAGATATGTTTTCTGTGTGCTGATTAGAACTGGTTCCCCAAACTGAAATTCATTTTTATCTATTCAAATGTTATACTTCTGCATTTTAATTTTAAATAAGTTTTAAATATTAATGATTATAAAAATTATTCATTTTTAAATGTTATCTCTATCAGAAGATAGTGATCATGGTCCTAATAGAAACAATGCAAACATGTTAAACCAATAACAGTGGTGTTCCTTTCCACCACCACCACAAGTCGAGGTGCTGCTTCCCGGTTTCTTGTGAGTCTCTCAAAGGTGGGGGTCCACCTGGCTTGTGGTACTTCACATTCCTTTACGATGCCTGGAATGTTGTCCTTTATGCATCAAGAAATGCCCTATAATTGCTAATTTTAGAAGATTTATGAGTTATATTTTTATTCCTAAATATTAAACCCGTGTTATGAGCTATGCACTATACTAGATGTTTTACAAACAATTGTTCTTATTCTTTTTCTTTCATTTGATTCTCACACAAACCCTGCAAGTTAGGTATTTTTATTTCCAATTTATGTATGGCCATGATGAGGCTCAGAGACTTTGCCCACAGTTAACTGGTGGATAAGTAGTCAAATCAGGATTTTATCTCAGGCCTGCTCATCTCCACAGCTGTGTTCTTCTCCACTGTGATGCCCTGACTCTCACTGAACCTGAAATGGTGCCCTAGGAATGATATTTTAAAAATCTGGTAGGTCATGCTCTCTTGTATATGGCGTCACTGCTGTTTCATTCAATTATCAATGAATATTTATGGAAAGTCTACAATGTATGGCATGCTGTGTAGACCACACCATGTCCTAGTTCCAGGAGTGAATACAATCTTCACAGTGTTTTAGATAGAACTTGAAGACAGCTATCATGGTTCTTTTCTCATTTTCAGACCAGGAAAATTTAGAGAGATTTTACAAATTTATGGGTTATGTATGATTAGTGATCTTTAAATTTGGTGTTGTAGTTAAACCTTCAAAGTGAAATCTGTTGGTTTTCATAAATTAGCAGTATCTCCAATCATCCTCCAGTACACATGAAGAAATATTTGTAAGATGACCAGGTCATTGGTGGCATGAGAAGGCTGATTAAATGCCATTTCCAGGGGGAAATGCCCATTCAACCCAGAGGCCCTCACATCAACTTATAGAGCCACTGTAGTGGCTCCTAATCTAACTTTGTGACATCTCAGAGTATCTCCAGTAAAAGGATTATCTTAATTTCTCCCCTAAGAAAATACTTGTGGAGCGAAATGGAACCAACAGTTATAGAGTGATATAATTCCAGAAATATTACAAGCTGGGATGGACTGACCCAAGGACCAGGGACTTGGTGTGCAGCCTTCCTCAACCTGGCCTAGTACACATTTAGAGTGTGAGGTCTTTGTTGATAATTCAGATTTCTTTCTCTCTCCTTCTTAGTTTGAATTTCCCAAATGTGTTCTTTTTTCTCTATCGCAAAATACATAACAGGAAAGACCAATTTATGATGAGTGATTTAGTGGAAAGATGTTTTACAAAGAGATTTCTTCCCTCATTTCCTCTTACACGGAATCCTGATTACTCAGGAAGGCTGAAACCTGAGAAGGGAAGACTGGTCGGGAGGAAACTATCCAACTAGAGAAGGTGCTTATCTGCTGACCCACTCGCCCAGAAGCAGTTTCTGACAAACCAGTACAGATCGGCAAGTGAGGGTTTCCAACATTTGCGCTTGACTGGAAGTGAGACCATCAGCTGAGTTTCTAATGCTGAGCTGTTTTTAAAGCAGCAGGATTCTTCTCCCCCCACCCCCCAAGGGAATTTTTACAGAACTGCAAAACCTAAAAACCTAGAACAGTTAAAAGCAGAGCCAGTCTGGGCTGCAGTTCGTCCTCTCCCACACTGGGCAAACCCTCTTCCCGGTGCAGGTGGTGGGGCCCCAGGATTCTTAGGCATTTTGTTTAAACACTACTAATTTGGAGCATGAACATTTCTTACAGGCTTATTGTATTTTAAACCAATTTTGGGTTGTAACGTGTCGTTACCTAGAAAGGCAGTTTTAATGGAAGTTTGATTCTTCTGAATTTATGATTTTTGATTTTTGCTCATTTTACATCCTAGAGTTTTACTTGGGATCAACTTGTGGCCTTTCTCCTAGGCTCCGAAATTGAGCCATGACTGTGTTTGGCCATTTCTACACACTGTAGCAAAGAGGCAGCTCCTCAGAGCAACAGAAGCCCTCCACTTGCAGTAGTCCTCACGCTCGGTGAGCACCCCAGGGCCTGAAGAGAGTGGCACTGTGGACGGTATCAAGGGATGCCATTTCCTAATCTTCAGATTCTCGTTTCAAGGAACTCAATTTCTGACTTTTTCTTCCTAAAATTGGCTTGCCTGATATACTTTTATTCACAATAGCACGCACTTCTCCTGCTTTTTGGAAGAAAGGAATCTCAACTCTTACTATGATGACTTGCTCCAGGACACCGATCAAAAGGCGTCAGTCGGGGCCTTAAGCCCTTCAGGCGCCCAGTCTGCCCTGTGCTGTGTCTTCTCTTGTTAGGGATGAAGCCTGGCTTAGGAAGCCTGTTGGAGGTTCTGTCTGCAGCTCTGTGGTGGACTTGGGATGTCGGAGCAGTTGTAACAGTTCTCCTTTTAGGACCTTGCCTTTTTCATTCCCTAATTTCAAAAAGACTCATTTTTTTAAAGGGACAGTCCTGTGAGAGCAAAGCAAAGAGAGCAGTGGTAGGAACTGTGAACATGGGGCCTATATGTTACGAGCTAGAACAAACAGCCAAAGCAGAATAAGTGTGGACTCTCATGAGGCACAGAGAGGTTAAGCAGCTTGCCCAGAGTCACACAGCCGGTTAGTGGTTCAGCCAGGATTTAAACTCCGGCAGTCTGGATCCACTGTTTGTGTTCTTCACTCCTACAATATGCTGCCTAATTGAATCACATCCTTTATTTTGAGGAAGATTAGCCCTGAGCTAACTGCTGCCAATCCTCCTCTTTTTGCTGAGGAAGACTGGCCCTGAGCTAACATCCGTGCCCATCTTCCTCTACTTTATACATGGGACACCTACCACAGCATGGCTTGACAAGTAGTGCCATGTCCGCACCCGGGATCCGAACTGGCAAACCCCGGGCCACCGAACGTGCAAACTTAACCACTGCACCACTGGGCCAGCCCCAAATCAGATCTTAAAGGACTTGTTCAAATTACAACCAATCCTAATTTTTTCTGCCTTCTGCTAACAAATAGAGTATATATCCTAACTGCTAGACTGGTTTCGTTTAGTGTTTTTAAGCAATATGTGTCTTTCTCTTTCATTAAATAGAGTAAAATCGTTCCCTTTTTTCTCATTGAACTTTGTTTCAGTGGGTCTCAAAATTCTGTGACAGATTTTGGTCAAGTTGTTTGCATTAAAAAGTACTAATTTTAAAAACTAATAACTTAAAACTTGCCACACACACACACAAAACAAATGGTCCACAAAACATTCTCCTTTCCTCATGAAGGTTTTACGATGTATTTTCATCATTATCCAGTCTCTTACTGATAAACTTAAATGGCCAATTGAGCCAAACAGTTCTCAGACCATTCTTCACCCCTGAGTAAGACTGGGGCGGCTGAGAGAAAGTTGATCATTTCTAACTAAATTAATGGAGTTATTTCTGGGTTTTTAGATTTGACTTCTTTTTGTAATCACTGCTAAAATGAAATTTCTATACGTGTACGTAACATATATTCAGTAAAGGAACATACCTCACTTCATAAATAACTTCTGCTTTGGGCTACACATTACAATGCATTATGACAAAGTATTGCGTAATAGCATATTAATTTGTTATTTCCTATTTGGAACTTTAAATATAGATTTATTAAATATATTAGAGCTCATTCATTTGAATTTAAAAATGAAGTAAGACTCTTTCTGGTACAAAATAAATCTGCTTTGACTCGTCTGCCAATTAAGCTACAGTGGGTATGTTCCATAAGTTGAATGATCTAAATCTGCAGCTAATTTCCATAACTGAGGAAATTCAGTTGACAACTGATACATCATTAAAAATGGATTTTGATAGGCAAACAATATGTGGTTTTTGACGTATTGCTTATAAGGAGCTCAAAGATTCAAAGGGAATCATTATATAATTACCATGACTTATCTCTGTGAAAGGGTAAAATCAACCCCTAAAATAGAAAATAACTCTAGTATTAATGTTGAGCCCTGACTCTTCTAGTGGTCAGTCGTATTTATCCGTGGATGCGTGAACTAACTGTGAGGGAAAGAGGAGCCCTGCACATCTCATTGAGACATACTTTTCAAATGTATAATTAAATAGTAAAAAAATAAAATTTAACATTTGTAACATATTGATGTTTTGATCATTTGTGTACTTGTAAATCATTGTAATGATAACAATCTAAAAAAAAAGAGAATGTTAACCTTAGAGCCTTATAGATTCAGAAAATAAAACAAATTTTAAAGTTTCGTTATATATATTTCAATTGCAGAGAAGTGTGGAAGGGTGATCAGTTAAAGGTTTTAGTATAAAAAATATTATACTGGGATAAAACTTTGGGGGAAATGAAATGGAAAGAGTTCAAGGAGAGAAATGAAGTATGTAAATTTTCCAAGTGTTAAAAAAAATTCATTTTTTAATGAGTTTTTGCCCCATTTAAAAATGTTTAAATTTAAAATTTGCTAGAATATTTACCATTTGTAAATGTTTAAGCTTACAGTAAAATATTTTAGATATTAATCTAAAAGATTTCAGGGAGGAGTTTGTATATATGTGCATATTTTCTGGGAAGAGGGGTCTGTAGCTTTCATCAAACTCTTAAAGGTAGAAGATGTGAGCCGAAAAATAACTAGGCATAGTTAGAGGTGAGGTCACCGTACTCTGGAGGTATAATATTATTCTAGTCTCAGCTTGTTCATTGTATGTTTCCTGTACCCACATGTAGATGTATGGAATGTACAAAAGTATATCTAGTTTCAAAAATCTCAGTACAATTATAAATTCTTAGAACAGAGCTCTTAGTTCAAAAACATCTTTCCAGGGCCGGCCCGTGGCTGAGTGGTTAAGTTTGCGCGCTCCGCTTCAGTGGCCCAGGGTTTTGCGAGTTTGAATCCTGGGCACAGACATGGCACCACTCATTAGGCCATGCTGAGGTGGCGTCCCACATGCCGCAACTAGAAGGACGCACAACTAAAAATACACAACTATGTACCAGGGGGCTTTGGGAGAAAAAGGAAAAATAAAATCTTTAAAAACAAAATCTTTCCTCTATGTCTCCATAGAATAATTCTATTCATCCTGTGATTGTTTTGTATTTACAAGTTGATGAGACTTTCTATTTCAGTTCGAAGGAAGGAAGTACTGTGAACATGATTTTCAGATGCTTTTTGCTCCTTGCTGTCATCAGTGTGGTAAGTTTTATTGTTGAACGCAAAGTAAAAAGTAAGTTTCAAAATTGTTATTTAATACTACAAAAGTGTCAGTAGAGAAAATGGGTTTTGATGCTCATTATAAATAGCATTTAGGTACTTTATTAGTCCTCTTCCCTACTATTAATATATAACAAATTGGAAGGCTATCAAAACCTGGAGAGAATTGATATTTAAGGACATCTAGTATAAAGGTATTTCGGACTAACTAGGACTTCTATTAGCTGATGTTTTGGAATGGGCTTGTCCCCTTTAATGCAACCTTTAGCTACTTGCTTTTGGGTTTGCCAGGAAAGAGACAGGGAGGACATCAGTGAGGGGCATAAGATGCTTCAGGGTTGCTTGTGTGCCGCACAAGTGCTGGACTTGCTTGCATCGTGGCCACTTCATTGGTTGCTAACAGCTCTACTAGGTCTCCAGAGACTGGAGAAACTGACTAGGTGTTTTAAAGGTTTAAGAGAAGGAGACATTAAGTATGGGTTACAAGAAAACGTGCTATGGATTTTAGTTTCTTTTGTCAACAATGACCAGAAACAACCAAAAAGCATTCAAGAGAGCCCAGTACGTCGTTTGAAAAAGGAAAGCCAGATTCAGAGATGTGATAAGACAGCTCAAAAATATGGCTACAGATTGAAAAACAAGGACCCAAATGCAATAGAAAACATTTTTCTAACGTAGTACTTACATACATTAGAGTGTATGTAATGTAGACACATACGTAACAGTCCCTATTTGTGCAGAAAGGTTTAAATGTATTGTTACTTACTGCTTTTAGCAATAAGATTCCACATTGGACCTCCTTTGTGTGTTACCTTCCCACAGGTGAATTCATCATTGGCCGAGTTATCAAAGCCATGAATAACAGCTGGCATCCTGAGTGCTTCCGCTGTGACCTCTGCCAGGAAGTTCTGGCAGACATTGGGTTTGTCAAGAATGCCGGGAGGTAGGAGTTCTTCATCCCTGTCAGGTGTGGATGGATAAGCTTGGACTACTACAAGGTCACGTGTGTTGTCTCATGGGACTATAAGGCGGTGCTTTAGGACACTGAATTTAAGGTCCAGGAACTCAAGACTGCAGTGTATTGACTTGGCTGGTGCCTGTTAGGAGAGGTCCCTAGACTTTCTGTGCATCAGGGCACAGCTGCTGCGTGTGTCCCTGGGCAGTCAAAGGGGAAGGCACTTAAAATGGAGTTTCTTAAAAATCAGTCAGACTCTCTAGGTTGGAATAAATAATTTTTCATGTAAAAACTAGTAGTTTTCATGTAAAGAGCTTGATTCTGCTCTAAGTTAACAGTGATTTTTAAAGAAATGGTTTCTTTAATTTCTTTTCAGAGATATGGGAAGCATATTTCTTTTTAATTATTAGAGAGAACTTTGGATTTTAAATTTAAGTTTCTAAAAAAGTTTTGGCTCTGTTTAGACATCTTTGTCGCCCCTGTCATAATCGTGAGAAAGCCCGAGGTCTTGGAAAATACATCTGCCAGAAGTGCCATGCCATCATTGAGGAGCAGCCTCTGGTCTTCAAGAACGACCCTTACCATCCAGACCACTTCAACTGTGCCAACTGCGGGTATTGCGTTTTCTTCCTTATGTTGCACAAATAGTGGAAATGAAAGACCACATTTACTCTATTTCTGTTACTCTGGCAAACCAAATTGCTTTTCTCCAACTTTGAATCTGGAAAATTGTAAACCTATAGGAAAGCTGAGAGAATAATATAAAGAACACCTCCATCACCTTCATTCAGTTTCACCAATTAACATGTTGCTGGGTTTGAGTGTGTGTGTGTGTTTGTGTACATGCATGTATACACATACCTCTAAATATTCAGTCCATATTAAATTGTCCCCAAGTATCCCAAAAACTGTTTGTTTGGGGTTTTTTTTGAGGAAGATTAGCCCTGAGCTAACATCTGCAGCCAATCCTCCTCTTTTTGCTGAGCAAGACTGGCCCTGAGCTAACATCCGTGCCCATCTTCCTCTACTTTCTATGTGGGACGCCTGCCACAGCATGGCGTGCCAAGTGGTGCCATGTCCGCACCCGGGATCCAAACCAGCAAACCCCAGGCCGCCAAAGCAGAACATGTGAACTTAACTGCTACGCCACCAGGCCAGCCCCCCAAAAACTGTTTTCGATCACTAGGTTTTTTTAATACAGGATAAAAAAAACTTAAGTTTTATCTCTGTACATACATAACTTTAACAGTCTTAATCATTAGGATGTTATCTTAATTATGTTTATTTAATTTTGCTTTATTTACATCTAAGGGGATTATTTTTTTCTTCAGAAACTCACGATAAATTATTAGGCTATGATTTTCTGAATTTGCTATCTAGTATGAAAATTTAATAGAAAGAAAGTACTTTACTGTAATCAGTATGAACTTACATGCTAAATTCTAGTGGGAGGGGAGAGAGAAGGTCGGCTGGAGATTAAGAAACCAGCTTCGGGATGTAAGCACAGGCACCTCATCTTTTTTGTGATTATTGGTTTGTGACTTTTCTCATTTTCTTCCTATCTTTCCTCTGGTGGGATTTTTCTCTGCTCATTTTCCATTAGCACTTCTAAAGAATTGTTTAAACAGATGAAATTCAAACAAGTCCATTTGGCTAACTGGGGCCTTCTCTGGCCAAATGTTTATTGACACAGGAGACTGGAAATAGCCTTATTAGACTGGACTTAAGCATTTAGAGAAGGAAAATTCTGGACATTTCATTTGTTTATTTTCTGTTAACCTATAACTATTCTTAACAGCTTGTGACAGTTTAATTGTTAGTAAATGGAACCGGTCTCCTGACTCCTTAGTTATTTTGGAACGATAACATCACTGAGTCTGTCCTCAGGACTGTGATTATTCTCCTCTAGCTTTTTAAGGAAGACAAATGGCTGGCCCGGTGGCGCAGTGGTTAAGTGTACACGTTCCACTTCAGTGGCCCGGGGTTCACCAGTTTGGATCCCGGGTGCGGACAGGGCACCGCTTGGCACACCATGCTGTGGTAGGCATCCCACACAGAAAGTAGAAGATGGGCACGATGTTAGACCAGGGCCAGGCTTCCTCAGCAAAAAGAGGAGGATTGGCAACAGATGTTAGCTCAGGGCTAATCTTCCTCAAAAAAAAAAAGAGGAGGACAAATGGACTGCAATGTGATAATAGACAAGGAAATCATAAATATGACCAGTGTATTGGTATGTATCTGACTTACTCAAACATTTTATCATTATTCTATGATATTGATGTTTTGATAGGAATCTGAAACATTCAAGCCTATTAATTGAGGTTACTCTGATCACCATTAAGGGGGTAAAAAGAAGTTATAGGGGTTGTTAAAGTGCTGTCTTCAAAAACCTTCTAAAAAGTGTGTTGGCCACATTGGTTGCCTGTTATTCTCTCTCTTGCTGGTATCATTGAGTTGGTATCTTCCTCATGGACAGGAAGGAGCTGACTGCTGATGCCCGGGAGCTGAAAGGAGAACTGTACTGCCTGCCGTGCCATGATAAAATGGGGGTCCCCATCTGCGGCGCTTGTCGACGGCCCATTGAAGGGCGTGTGGTCAACGCCATGGGCAAGCAGTGGCACGTGGAGGTGAGTTCTCAATGGTGGAGGGCTAACCAGTACTTTTGAATTTCCATGGTTCAGATGTGCTTGCAAGATTAGGAGATTCTGAAGATTAAATATGGACATTTTAAAGACAACTGACTTTGTAGAAAATTAAGAATATAGTATACACATTGCTTTTGTGATTTCTCAGTCAGGATACAGGATGTGCTCTTTTGTTCTTAAATCCTTGAGGCAAGAAGTGTCATGGTCCATGTCTACCAGCAGCCCCTCCTTCATGGATGCTACTAACATGTTCACCTCTTTCTCATTCTGTTTGTTTGAATAGGCTGAGTCTTAACCTGCCAAAGACTCAAAACACCTGAATTAAGATGATAGTACTGCAGGGTTACCTATGGCCAAATGAAATAACTGCCTCAAACGTTCATTTCTCTTCTCTGAGGATAGTTTAACTTTCAAGTTTTACTTCATTAAATAAATAAAATATGGCAATTCAAAAATGATTTATAGCATTTTTTTTTCAGCATTTTGTTTGTGCCAAGTGTGAAAAACCATTTCTTGGACATCGCCATTATGAAAGGAAGGGCCTGGCATATTGTGAAACCCACTATAACCAGGTATGGATTGTACTTATTGGATGCGAGATATATTTTTATTAATTTGGGCTTATGAGTATTTTAGCTACAAGGAAATCTCTTGGAAAATGTACATAGGACTATAAAGATTTCTTTTTAACTTTTTATTTGGGAAATAATTTTAGACTCACAGCAAGATTATAAAATAAAACCATAAAGAATACGTGTATACCTTTTACTCAGGTTCACCATGTGCTTTATCATTTGCATTTGCTTACTTTGTAAAAACACACACGTCTAAATGCACATATCTTTGTATACAAATATATATATCTACACAAACACATATTTCTTCCTGAAGCATTTGATGATAAGTTCATCATGATCCTTTACCCCTAAATATTTCAAAGTATGTTCCCAAGAATTTGGAAATCTCTTCTGTAACCGTGGTTATCGATATTGATACCATCCTTTAATGTCCTTTTAGCATTGTTTTCCACTCCCATACAGGACCCAGTCTAGAGCTGCCATGTTCCATTAGCCTCTTGAAATCTGGAACATTTCCAGAGTCCTTTTTTGTTTTTGATAGTGATGAAAAGTAAAGTATTTTCATTCTAAGAAGTAAAAACTCGTCAATAAACTTTTACTAATTTTCTCTAGTAATGGTAAATTCTAGATATAAGTAGCCAGCTATTTGTTTTTCAGTGGTAGAAAGAACTGAAATTATATTAAATGTTTGGTGTTCTAAAACATCTTGAATTTTTACCACTTGTTTTCATTTTCAGCTATTTGGTGATGTTTGTTTCCACTGCAACCGTGTTATAGAAGGTGATGGTAAGGATCTGTAGGAATTTTATATGGCATCATTTTGACACAAAATCACTTGGGCAATGTGAAAATTGAAAGAAGTGGACAAGTTCCCAAGGGGTTGCATGTTTCCCAAGTAATCTGTAATCTATAGCAGTAAGATGATAATATCATACGAGTTGGATTTGTTACTCATTTATGGCAATGCTTTAGGCCAGGGCCGAGGGTTGTTCCAGTAGGAATTGTGGGAACTGTTCATGGCCAGCCCTGAGATCTGTTTCTGTTTCCATTCCCTAGAATTATACAACTTGGGTGCTGTAGCGCAGTGTTTATTAGGAACAGTTTAATCTGCCGTGGTCATTAGGAAGAGTCACTTTAGCCCTGCAGATGCTAAAACCTGGCAGTTATGTGTAGACGTTTCTAGGACTGACCAGCCTGTGCTGTGGTAATTAGGCAAGGCTGATTGACTGGAACAGAAAGGAAGCAGCTGTGTTTGCTAATAGTCACTAGCACAGTTCTGCCAGAAACTATCTGGCAAAGTTTTAAACATTCCTGTTGTCAGCATGCTTTATGGTTCTCAGCAGAGAACCTAACTCAGGAAATACTTTGAAACACTGCCCATATGCAGTTTGCAAAAAGATTAGTTAGGAATGCAATCTTTAGTGCCATTGAAAATAAAACGTAGCTCCCTCCTCCGTGAGACAGTGCTAGGTGAGAGAAGCTGCTGAAGGACGCTCTTTTCTTGTTGTCAGCTTTCGAGGAAAGATTTCTACAGATGAGTAAGTTAATGTCTGAATTTCTTTTTAATTACTTATCTGGTTCATATTTCTTCGTTGGCCCAGTGGCAGTAGGGACAGAAAAGTAGTGGAGAGTGCACTGGGAGGCAAGCACTGTGCCAGCAAAGTTCATCCGAGTGACCTAATACAGTTTAGATATACCCGCTTCATCCACGGCGTGAGGACGTGGGCTTTGGTGTGAAGACGTGGTACATACATACCATTGATATGCCTCACAGGATACTCAGGAAAGGAAAACAATGTAACTATAAATACAGTCTGAAAAAGGGAATGATAGGGGCCGGCCTGGTGGCACAGCGGTTGAGTTCACATGTTCTGCTTCGGCGGCCCGGGGTTCACCAGTTTGGATCCCGGGTGTGGACATGGCACCGCTTGGCAAGCCATCCTGTGGCAGGCATTCCACATATAAAGTAGAGGAAGATGGGCACAGGTGTTAGCTCAGGGCCAGTCTTCCTCAGCAAAAAGAGGAGGATTGGCTGCAGATGTAAGCTCAGGGCTAATCTTCCTCAAAAAAAAAAAAAATCAATAATAATCTTCCCTCAGGTGAAGCCTGCAGTCACAGAAGACATAAATTACGTGCTCAGTTTGTATGTTTTTTAATAATGTGAAAAAATAGCCTTATAAGTAAATTAATAGAATTCATTGATTCAGTAAACATTAATTAATGGCACTGAGATTGTTAGCTATGTGATTCTTTTACAAGAAAACTTCTTGAGAACCTCTTCCAGGTGTCATGGAAATAGCCTTAATTCTGTTTTATAGTTGGAAATTTAACCTCCCAACTTCCCATACCAGTGTATGTGACCAGACATCCGTCTCCTTTCTCTAGTGGTCTCTGCCCTTAATAAGGCCTGGTGCGTGAACTGTTTTGCCTGTTCCACCTGCAACACTAAATTAACACTCAAGTAAGTCTACAGTTTGGTCAAGTGTGAATCCTAAGTCTGATAACTTTGGGGTAACATTTTTTAAAATATTTGTAGAGTTTAAAAAGAATTTGATTCCTTATTTCTTTCTGTTCAGGTCTTCTAAAAGTAAAGGTTCTTCCTTTAATTGTTCCCTGTTCTTTCTTCTATTCCTTCTTTGTCCTGCTTAAAGGGATAAATTTGTTGAAATTGATCTAAAACCAGTCTGCAAACACTGTTATGAGAAAATGCCAGAAGAATTTAAGAGGCGACTTGCCAAACGGGAGAGAGAAGCAAAGGATAAGGACAAGCAGAAAAAGAAAAAGCCAGTCTGTTTGTAAACTTTTCTGTCCCTTCTATCATCATTTTCACTGCTTTCTTCTTTGGTTAGTCCTGCAGAATATGTTTTTTTCTGTTTTTATCTTTTGCTTTTTTTGTTTCTTTTTGGCATGTATTTGTAGCTGTCAGAGATTGAAATACAAGTATTCGCCCTGTGTAGAGTTGGTCCTTTTGCATAATTATTAAAATTACAAAGTTTAAATTAATAAAGTCCACACTTAATACAGGCTTGTACTTTACTTATTTCCCTTAATCTATAGACTCCTTCATCTCTTTTCTTGAAACACAATATGGTATAGATTTCTTTCTTTTTTTTTAATGGATTCCAAGGGGAGAATTCCAGTCTCTTAATAGATACTGGGAAAAGTTTTAAAGTATTTTTCTCTGATAATTGCAGCTTTTAAAATCCTGGTTTTTGGTTTCTTTGCCAAAAACAGTTTACTTGATAAATTCCGGTGTTGCATGTTCTAAGTTCTATATTAAATTATATCCTTTCAGTGTGTTTCATAACTAAGTAAAGACTGTCTAGCATGCGTAGTAAGATATCAGCTGTCTTGGTGGGTAGATATGTGCTTTCATACAGTGCGCATGTGCTACTGTTTATGAATTCATTTTCTTGGTGTTTTCAAACTATTTTATTTCTGATTTTTATGGGAAATATTTCAATCTTTGAAATTCTGTTGAATTGCTAGCGTGATTGTCCTATTTTTCCTTCATGGTTACCACTGTGTTCTAAGCTCTGAACATTTTTTAGTGTTTCAGTTGTCATTTCCTTCTATAAAGAGGAATTAAAATTCAAACATAAAATTAAAACAATGGAAGGTTTGCTTAGCAGTAATATGCATCTCTGAAAGCAGCGATGATTTATTTCTTTCATTAAAAAATGCGGCAGTTTTAATAGCTTTTGTTCTAAGAAGACTTCAGGAGAAATTTTTAACTCACTAGTACTATTGAAATCAAACTGCCAATTGAAATTTAACATCATTTCAATTACTATCAGCATTAGGATCCCTGTGAAAAACAGCTAGAAAATTCTCATGTGGTGCTTTAAAATAAAAGATTTTTCATTTTAAATATGTGGTCAGGAATTAACTTTGTTATTAACGTTGTTTTTTAAAATTATATCAGCAGATTTAATCATTTGTCATAAATGACAGTGTACCACCAGACTTGTTCCACAATGCTTCCTAAATATAATTTCACAAAAAATGAACATGTTCTAAAGTTATGTATTTACTTAATTCACAATTAAGGATGCTAGATTTCAGTAATAAGCTATTGTAATTTCCAATTCTAAATGCATTACAAATAGTTAGGAGACCATCTGAAAACTTATCCTCTCCAGAACTGTTTGACAATAAATTGATAATGTGTATTGCTCTAGCTCCTAAAATGAAGAACTGAGTTCTCCATACAGCTACCATCCACAAAATGGAACCACAGTCTGGTTCATTTGTGTTCTTTAAGAGTGATTAGAAACTCTGTTCTATCTACCAACAAAAATAACCCATTATGATTTAGGAGTTTTCTTTTTAAGGTGATTTTTTTTGTTGGGGGTGGGAAGCAAACCATTTTATGCCAGGAAAGAAGAAACCTCATAGCTACCTAATTTAAAATACTAAGAAAGATTATTTTGTCTTCAGTAAAGAGAGGATCATTCAAATTACAGAAGTACAATGTTTTTGCTTTAAATAACTATTCTTTAAAATGTTCTCATGGTACTTTAAAATGTGATTGACTTTATTTACCTAAATTATATTTACATTAGACTTCCTGTATACTTGGCACTTAGTCCAGATGTAATATATATTCTGTATTACATAGGGAGATGTATAGGATCAATTTATAAGTACAATTTTTTTCAAATGATATTATTATTAAGTTTTCACATCTACCATAATGACGAGAATTGAGATTAAAATTATAGTTTTTTGCTAACATGAATATAGACGTTATCAAATAGTATCTTAATTTATTTCAATAAAATTACTTCATTTTATTTATATGTCTTTGTTGATATATTTCCGTTAATTTCTTTTTATATTATTATTTTTAGGAATAAATTTGTGGAGTTTGACATGAAGCCAGTCTGTAAGAAGTGCTATGAGAAATTTCCATTGGAGTTGAAGAAAAGACTTAAGAAACTAGCTGAGACCTTAGGAAGGAAATAACTTCCTTTATTTTATTTTTCTCTTCTATGCAAAGATAAGAGATTACCAACATTACTTGACTCCATCCACCCTATTTAAAGCTGTATCTCAAAACAGTTGAGAGTGCAGAGGACCTATATGAATGGTTTTCTTCATCTCCTTTTTCTCGTTAAAAAAGAATAAAAGTTTGTGTAATCATATTTAAAATACAAATGAAATCAAGATTTGCCTTTGTTAATAACTCTTATCAATTTGTTGAAATGTAGACTATACCTAATAGCAAAAAACACATGGGTTAAATGTTAAATTTTAATTAAGGTCCAAAAAATTAAATATAACTTTTTAAAATAAAAAGAGTCAGCTTTTATGTGACTCAGATGAAAATTATACACATTATTTTACTTTGTATTCAAAAGAAAGTTAATGCCAACTCCTGTTGGGGAGGATACAGGGAAGAAAAATTACCAACCAATAAAAACAAATCTTTCAGAATTTTAACATGTTTATCAAACTAGTAGCTATAAAATGAATATACACATTATTAAGAAGTGTATTCAGAACTACTTGATTTTTTTTGTTAAATGCAATAATTATTATGCTTAGTTTTATACTTTGTTCTCCTTGTGAACTTCTTCCTTCATACAATTACTTAACGCAGTAGTTATAGCTAGCTAATAGTATGTCTTTTTAAATTTTGTGCAAAAAAATTTATACTAGGTATTTGAAAATACAGTATACTTTACAATATTGGAAAAATGAAGTATTTTTTAATGTATTACGGCAATCATGCTTCTAATAAGTCAAAGATAGAGTCTTAGAATAGGACGTGAAACTAAATTTTATGTAGCTTGGAATATATCACTTAAAAAAAGTGAATGTATATGTATTGGTCATATTGCCTTTATAGCTGTGCTAATATCCATGCTATATCCATAATCAGACTTGCCTTGCCTTAGAAAAACACATACTTTAATCAGGAATTGTAGCTATTCCACGCAATACTAACTAAAAATAAGTGTGTTGATTGAAATTTGTAAACCCAAATTCATTTACCATAGCTATGTTTATTTCTTTTTTAATTTTTTCTCCTATTTTGAGGAAACATTGAAATTAATTTCTGTTATCTTATTAGAAGAGAATGATGTTGGTATGTGTTTCAAGGTTTTCATTTCAAATCTCATAATTAATTAGATTTCATTTACTATAAGTAGTATAAGTACTATAAATGACACTTTTAAATTGGAAAGTGAAGGTGTAAGTGTCAATTTTACGTCAAAAGTAGTGAATTATTCTACTTTATAAAAAGTTTTTTCCTGAAGTTTCTGGACCATGCTTTCCCGATAAACTTGTATGCAAAGCAAATTTTGTGAACGTTTTTTAAATGTTGCTGCTGCTATGTTATCATTTAAAAGAAAGTTGCCAAGATGGACTTCTAAGGGAAAAAATTATTGGTTTTTCCAAAAATTGCTGGAAAAAAAATCTCAGGATGCTAACCACTCTGTCATTAAAATATTTGTATGCGTGTATTTTTAAAAAGTTTGTGCATGTACTTTACAGAGTAAATTCTATTTCAGTTTTCAGATAACTTATAACCAATTACTCTATTTTTTAGTGTTCTTTTAGACTTCGAAGAATTATCAATGATTGAAAATAATCACTATATATAGTTTGAGACTGTATGTGCTCAGAAGTCTAAAACAGTCTTTGCATTTGACAGTAAGAATCAAAATCTCTTCAGTGTGCCTTTTTCAGCTAATATATGACCAGCAATGAAAATCTTAAAAGTATTTATTAAATATTATACTATGGATATAGGCAAAATAGTACAAAGTCAGCAGTATAGGGTCTTGATGCTAAATTCTTAAATACTCCTACAGCAGAAACACAGAGCAGAAAAGCAACCATTTACCTATATTCTAAATTACTTGGAAGAGACCGGGACTGAGCTCAGCTGCTTTGTTTACGTATCTTACGTAGCCAGGCTTCTCCTGTGGCCAGAGGTCCCACTGTTGTCTTTGTAACTCATCTCTTTAAAAATGAATTACTATTTCCTGGAAGTTCAACTTGTTAAGCCTCTACTACTTTAGGGTGTTTTATAGCTACATATAGTACTTTCTTCCTTGCTAGGGTACCATTGGAGCCCTGACATGTGGGAAAGGAGGAAGAAGTGGAAATGTAGGTGGGACCGAAGACAAACTTGGATTAGTCGATAATACTTTTCATGGGACTTTCCCTGGCTGTGGAAAACTCAGGCTACTGAGTATCTCAAAGTCCACAAGGCAATTTGAAATAATTAATTGTTCTCACCAAATGTCAAAGTGCTCTTCTTCTTACCAAGCCTAATATAATTGAGAAAAATGGCTCAGTACAAGTCAAACATTCTTTGGGTCATGTTCAGAAGCCTTATTAACATTGTACCTGAAATGATGGGTCATTTTGTCTCATTTATTCGCCAAAATGGCCATTTCTAAGTTAAGGAAATTTTGAGGTAGGCTTACAGCATTCTTGTTGTATTTCATTATAGATTGTAAGCTCAATGGCAGGGACACTATATGATAATTATGTTTTTATATAGCAACCACTGCAGTATACTCTTGGTGCTTAATAAATGTTCATAATTATTAACAATAACTTACTGTGCATTGTTTATTTTGAATGGCTTTGAGACATAGAACTGAGAAGATAGGACTAGTGCTTAAGACAGCCATTTTGGAAGCAACCTAAGTGTCCATCAATGGATGCATGGATAAAGAAAATGTGGTATATGTGTGTGTGTGTATATGTGTGTATATATATACATAGACACGCCATATTTTATTTCATATATATGTGTACACACACACACACATATACACATACATACACGCAATGGAATACTATTCAGCCATAAAAAAGGAAATCTTCCCATTTGCAACAACATGGGTGGACTTTGAGGGCGTTATGCTAAAGGAAGTAAGTCACACAGAGAAATACAAATACTGTATGATCTCACTTATATGTGGAATCTAAAACACAAAAAAACAAGCTCATAGATACAGAGAACAGATGGGTGTTTGCCAGAGGCAGGGTGTGTGGGTAAAGGGGACCAAAAGGTACAAACTTTCAGTTATAAAATAAATAAGTCACGGGGATATAGTAGACAGCATGGAGACTAGAGTTAGTGATACTGTATTGCATATTTGAAAGTTGCTAAGATAGTAGATCTTAAAAGTTCTTATCACAAGAAAAAAATTTTTTCATACTTTTTTGGTGATGGATGTTAACTAAACTCATTGTGATCATTTTACAATATATACAGATAATTGAATCATGTACCTCTGAAACTAATATAATGTTATGTGTCAGTTATACCTCAATTTTTAAAAATCCACGTTGGGGGGAAAAAGCCATTTTAAACTTTTACTATATGTAGTTTTTTTTGGAACATAATTTAAGTAGTATTATATCTAAATCCATGTAAAAATATCTTATTAAATATTCTCTATATAAAATTCACAAGGCAGTTTCCACAAATACTATCTTATTTAATCCTTGCAACCATATGGGTTACTTAAAATTCCCACTTTACAGCAGAGGAATTGCATAGTACTGTTAAATAGGTCCTTGAAGTTGCACAACTTAAAAGTGGCATATCCAGGGCCGGCCCCGTGGCCGAGTGGTTAAGTTCGTGCACTCCACTGCGGCGGCCCAGGGTTTCAGTGGTTTGGATCCTGGGCGCAGACATGGCACCACTTGTTAGGCCACGTTAAGGTGACGTCCCACATGCCACAACTAGAAGGACCTGGAACTAAGCTGTACAACTATGTACCCGGGGGGATTTGGAGAGAGAAAGCAGAAAAAAAAAAAAAAAAGATTGGCAACAGTTGTTAGCTCAGGTGCCAATCTTTAAAAAAAAAAAGTGGCACATCCAGAATCTGAACCCAAGTAGTTCCTGTGATTCCAAGTTTATAAATGTTTCTCCTCTGTTACTTGTGGGGGAGGGGTGTGTGTAAGATATATATGTGTGTGTATGCATGAGTGTGAGAGAAAATTCAAATATTCTTGAATGTATAATGGAAACATTCATATATATGAAGAAAAGAAAATGAGAAAAGGATCTGGTTACTATATACATAGTATATAGCAAATCTATAGAACCATATAGAATGGTGGTGGATTCTTCCCATTATTCACCATAAATTCTGATATTTCTCAGTTCTTAACAAAGGAGATACGTATCTTACTTACTACATCATTCAGCAAACCCTGAGGCACTGTGTGAGGTGTGTTGGGAAGGTGATGCTCACTCCCAGGGCTGTCAGGGGGCGTTTCTCTTCCAGTGCTCCATCCTTCCTTGGCTCTTCATCCTCCTCAAATATGGACATTCCCGGGGCTCTGATCTGAATCTGGTACTCCTTTTTCTTTCCTGGCAGTTGCATAGCTTTGGTTTCCTCCTGCCCAAGTAGGAGAGACAGGTAATTACAACACAGTGTGAGAAGTATTGTGATGGGGTGGGCATAGGGTTTTTCAAGGTCACAACAGCAGCACCCTCAGCGGAGGAGGAGGGAAGGCTTCCTAGGAGCCTTGAAAGCATCTTGAAAGGAGGATACAACTTAGCCAGGCAGGGGAGGAGGCCAGGAGATGGGCGGCCCAGGCCCTCTTCCATTTCCTGTTTCTCCATTTATCCATTTCCTGTAGTGGCATCACCATCTATCTAGACTTCCAGACTAATATCAAGTTGTCTTCTATTCTTCCCTCCCTACAACCTCCACCTCTCTCCACATCTAAGTACTCCAAAATCCATCCCTTCAACTGTAGAAAGGTCCCAGAAAGCTCTCTTCTCCTGATTTACAGCCCCTGCCTGCCTCTATGCTATCCTCACTCTGCTCTGACTTCCAAGCAACCATCAATCAACTCTCCCTTGCTTATTAACCTCCATTTGGCTTACTGAAACAAGCAGGATAAAGTCCCAACTCTCTTATAGCATCAAGGACTTTCATAGGCGGGTCCCAACCTATTATTAAGTGTATTTTTCTCCCAATGGCCAGTGCCCTTTCCACATAGAATTTATTGTCTTTCCCAGATCTTGACCAGCCCTCCTGTAATAAAGGTAGTCTTCTCACTTTTGAGACTCAGCTCAAATTTCACCCCATTTTTCAAATCTTTCTTGTCTCCTTCAAGCAAAACTAGTCCCTCTTCTTTTCTCCCCTAGTTCTGTGTTCACATTCTCTGTTTCAGTAGCTGTGATGTGCACTACCACATGTATTGGTTTATGTTCCCACCAGAAGGTTGGCTCCTGGAGGGAAGGACTGGTGTTTTTATCTTTGTATCCTCCATGCCATGCCCAGTGCCCAGCAGGAGCTCAGTGATTACTGCATGGCTGACGGAATACTTGGGCAGTGTAGATTATACCTTTACCAGTTTCAAGTATTCCACAAAGCTATTAGAATTTTTAAAGCTAAGAACCAGCACAAAGACCACAGCCAGGGTTTTCTTTCTAAAAATGCAAATGTCATCCCTTCCTTGCTTAAAAATTCTACTTACGGGGCCAGCCCTGTGGCCGAGTGGTTAAAGTTCTGGGCGCTCCACTTCAGCGACCTGGGGTTTGCAGATTCAGATCCTGGGTGCAGACCTGCTCCACTCATCAGCCATGCCATGGAGGCATCCCACAGACGAAACAGAGGAAGACTGGCACAGATGTTAGTTCAGGGCTAATCTTACTCAAGCAAACAAAGAGGAGGATTGGCAATGGATGTTAGGGCAAATCTTCCTCACACACACACCAAAAAGACTACTTGGGAAATGCTTACAATAAATGTTAAAAGCAGGATCCAAAATCTTATAAACAGGATCATCATAAATATATGCAAAAAGGCATTTTAGAAAGACATGGGAAATATATCAAAATGTTAGGAAAATGGTTTTAAAATATTTTTGGAGTTTTTTGGAGGGGAGAGAAGGGCTCTCTTCAGGTAGTATTTTTCAGTTTGCCAAAAAAATGTTATGCTACGGTACTGGGCAATGCTAACTTTCTCTTTTGAACATGTTCCATTAAATGGGTTAAACGTGTATTCTACAGTATTGTTTACATCTGGCTTTTTTGTTTGTTTTTTGGCAAATTTTCCTCCACTTATGGAGCAATGGTGAGCTAAAGGCAGCATCTATATAAATTATCAAAAATTCTAACTTAGGAGGCCGGCCCCATGGCATAGCGGTGAAGTTCGGCGCGCTCTACTTCGACAGCCTGGGTTCGCAGGTTCAGGTCTAGGTTGCGGACCTGCACCACTCGTCAGCCGTGCTGTGGTGGTGACCCACATATAAAATAGAGGAAGACTGGCACAGATGTCAGCTCAGCAAAAGTCTTCCTCAGGGGAAAAATAAATTCTAGCTTGGTAGAATTGAAAATAAAGCTTTGTTTTTGGTGTGCTCCAAAAACTGTGCTGTGATTGCCCAAACCTTAAAACCTTACTTGGTGGATCATGAATTCAGTGCCTCAGATACACACCCCTCCTCACTTTCTAGAATTCCCAGTGAACACTGGGCAGCAAAAGGGAGCTGGCTACTGTGTCCTGACCTGCCTCCCCTGAGACACCACTTCTCCACTGGGAGATCCCAATGTTTTAGAAAGAGAAAATGTGGTTTCTCCTCACCTAAAACCTTGGGATTTCCTGCTTTACTGTCTAATCTTGCTGTCATATTAGAAGTTTTGATGCCACAAGATCAAGTAGGAGACTCTCCACTTACTGACTGTCACTATTCAGTGCAAGGGCAAGTGGCTGCTTAAACCTAGAATTGTACCAGGCAGGTGATTGTTTCATGTTCACTACTTTCCAGTAGAAACTGGAAGATGTAAAACATATTTATGCAGTCCAAGAAGAGGATCCTAATCCTAAAAATATTAGAGACAAGCATCATGAAAGGCACAGCTTATTAAAAGGATATTCCTTTCCCACACATCTTTAGCATCATATCACATCAGACCCCATAAGAGGGATTATATTGGGGCAAAGGCATCAATATTTTAAAAATTACTCATACTGCTTTCCAGTTAATAATCCCCCCTAAACCACAGGTTTAATCAGGAGGTATTGTTCTTGAACATTATCCTCTATTTTTGAAATTTTACATGGCTATTTCCCTCTCTCAAGTTGTAAATGCCTTTAGAGGACAGCTGGGTCTTCTAATTTTGTGTATGTGTAATGAGTCCTAAATTATTCGGAACCAAGCTTTCTGGCAACAACTTCTACCAGAACAGAGGCAAAAATTAGGAAATAAAGGCCTTAAAAAGACCAACTAAAATTCATGTACTAAAGTTCATATTGTTACTTTGGTAAAATCCCTTAGGCCCTTGCTTGTCACCTGCTTAGTCTATACACAATTCCAACAAGCTTAAGGAGTTTCCTCTACCAGACAGAAGGCAGCAGATTAGAAGTGGGGAGAGGATAGATGACAGGTAAACAAATTCAAGAAACCATTTATTTGCACGTCAGCTTTGGTCAGCCATTGTGCTAGAGGATAGTAAAACAGCAATAAACACTCAGTCCTCGGAAAGCTCACCGGGGCCATGAAAAAATGCTTCAGAATGTGGTGTGATGAAAAACCAACATTAGAAATACGAGTAAGACACAGAGCTTGCTTAGAGGAGAGAATGGGTAATTCTAAGGAGTCTAGAAAGATTTCCCAAAGGGAAAGACACTGAAGGAGACTTCCAGAGGGAGAAAGGGGAAATGGGCTTTCTAGGCAAAGAGAACAGCCTGTAAAGAGAGTCTGGTGAGAATTTCCATTTAGCTGGACCCCAGGAGCCAAAACTCTGAAAGAGGGACTCTTCTTCAAATGGCAGAGCCGTGGTCCCACGCGGGCGAAACCAACCATTGTTGCTTTTGCTCCAACTCTGTCCTGCTGCTTGGCCCCAGATGTAGAAGTACATGGCAGAGCTGGGGAACTAAAGCCTCATTTTTCTGCCTGAGAGACTAAACCAAGAAGCCACAGGAAATGAAGGAACAGGGAAATTGCTGGGAGAGTTGCTCAGGGAAGTGACCCCATAAAGTTGTTTATGAACTCCAGTGCTCCTTCCTGAGCTGCTCCTCTGTGGATCTGGACTCAGTTCGGAGAGCTGAACTGATAGACCACTGCCCGTGGCTCAACTGGCCACTAGGTGTCAACACAACTGAGACAGAGCTGAATAACCCTGTCAACACTTTGAAAACACAACTGACTTTGGAAGCCCAGACCGCTGAAGAGGAGTTGGAACTTGTGGTTTGCACCTGACCAGGTAGATTGTCTGGCTTAAAAATATCTACATTCTCCAGAGGATTTAATTTAGTTCAATTCAGTGATTTTTTTTTTAAGATTGTTTTTTTTTAAGATTTTATTTTATTCCTTTTTCTCCCCAAAGCCCCCCAGTACATAGTTGTATATTCTTCGTTGTGGGTCCTTCTAGTTGTGGCATGTGGGACGCTGCCTCAGCGTGGTTTGATGAGCAGTGCCATGTCCGCACCCAGGATTCGAACCAACGAAACACTGGGCCGCCTGCAGCGGAGCGCGCGAACTTAACCACTCGGCCACGGGGCCAGCCCCTCAATTCAGCGATTTTTTAAGGATACTCACAAGGTTGTGCAGCCATCCCCAGGATTTAATTACAGGACATTTCCATCATCCCAAGAAACTCCATACACGTTAGCAGTCACTCTCAATTTCCCCCTCTTCCCATCCCCTGGCAACTACTAGTCTACCTTCTGTTTCTACGAATTTGCCTATTCTGGACATTTCATATAAATGAAATTACATAATATGTAGTCTTTGTGACTGGCTTTTTTCACTTAGCAAAATGTTTTCAAGGTTCATCCACATTGTAGCATGCATCAGTAGTTCATTCCTTTTTCACCAAATAATATTCTATTATATGGATATGCTACATTTTGTTTATAAACTTACAATTGATGGACATTTGGGTTGTTTCCACCCTTGGCTATTATGAGTAATGCTGCTACAAACACTTGTGTACAAGTTTTTGTGTGGACATATATTTTCATCCAATTCATGAACACAGGATGTCTTTCCATTTATTTAGATCTTCTTTAATTCCTTTCAAAAATATTGGTAGTTTTCAATCTACAAATCTTACACTTCTTTGGTTAAATTTATTCATAAGTATTTTATCCTTTTTGATGCTATTCTAAATGGAATTGTTTTCTTAATTTCATTTCAGATTGTTCATTGCTACTCTAGAGAAGACACTGACTTTGATTGACCTTGTATCATGCAACCTCGCTGAACTCATTTATTAGCTCTAATAGATTTTCTTTGGGGATTCTTTTGGGTTTTCTATATATAAGATCATGTCATCTGTGAATAGACATATTTTTCTTTCTTCCATTCCTCTATGGATGCCTTTTATTTGTTTTTCTTGCCAAATTGCCCTAACTAGAACCTCCAGTACAATGTTGAATAGAAACAGTGAAAGAAGACATCCTTGTCCTGGTCCTCATCTTAAGGGGAAGGTTTCAGTCTTTTGCTATTAAGTATGATGTTAGCTGTGGGGTTTTTGTAGATACTTTTTACCACATGAAGAAATTCGCTTCTACTCATAGTTTGTTAAGTATTTCTATCATGAAAGGGGATTCAGGTATGTTAAATGCTGTTTTTTAATCTATTGAGATGATCATGTGGTTTTCTCCTTTAATTCAACTATTATTTTGTAATACGTAGATTGATTTTTGTATGTGAACCAACTCTGCATTCCTGGGATAAATCCCACTTGATCATGGTGTGTAATCCATTTTATATGGTGCTAGATTTGGTTTGCTAGCATTGTGCTGAGGATTTCTGCATGCATATTCGTAAAGGATATTGGCCTGTAGTTTTCTTCTGTTGTCTTTTTTGGCTTTGGAATCAGAGTAATACTTTTGTCATAAATTGAATTAGGAAGTATTCTATCTTCTTCTAATTTTATGAACAGTTTGAAAACGACTGGCATTCATTCTTCTTTAAAAGTTAGGTAGAGAGCCAGCCCTGATGGCCTAGTGGTTAATGTTTGGTGCTCTTATCACTTCAGTGGCCCAGGTTCATTTCCCAGTCATGGAACCACACCACTCATCTGTCAGTTGCCATGCTGTGGTGGTAGCTCACATAGAAGAACTAGAAGGACTTACAACTAGGATATATAACCATGCACTGGGGCTCTGGGGAGGGGAAAAAGAAAAAGGAGGAAGACTGGCAACAGATGTAAGCTCAGGGCGAATCTTTCCCTTAAAAAAAAAAAGTTAGGTAGAATTAACCAGTGAAGTCATTTGGTTCTGGGCTTTTGATTGTTGGATGTCTTTTGATTACCAGCTCAATCTCTGTTATAGGTCTATTCAAATTTTCTATTTCTTCTTGAGTCACTTTTGGTAAGTTTTTCTTTCTCTAGGAATTTGTCCATTTCATCTAAGCTATCTAATTCATAGGCATATGATTGTTCATAGTATTCGCTTACAATCCTTTTTATTTCTGTCAGTACTGATATCCCTCCTTTCATTCCTGATTTTAGTAATTTGTGTCTGCATTTTTCCTGGTCAATCTAACTGAAAGTTTATCAGTTTTTAAAATGGCTTCAAAGAACCAATTTTTGGTTTTGTTGATTTTCTCTATTGTTTTCTTTTAAATAATTAAAAAAATTTTAATTGTGGTAAAAAATACATAAGGTACAATTTACCATTTTAGGGGCCAGCCGGTGGCGCAGCGGTTAAGTTCACACATTCTACTTCGGTGGCCTGGGGTTTGCTGGTTCAGATCCCGGGTACGGACATGGCACCATTTGGCAAGCCATGCTGTGGCAGGTGTCCCACATATAAAACAGAGGAAGATGGGCACAGATGTTAGCTCAGGGCCAGTCTTCCTCAGCAAAAAGAGGAGGATTGGCAGCAGTTAGCTCAGGGCTAATCTTCCTAAAAAAAAAATTTACTATTTTAAACATTTTTAAGTGTACCGTTCCGTAGTGTTAAGTATATTTGCATTGTTGTTGAACAGATCTCCAGAACTTGTTCATTTTGCAAAACTGAAACTCTATATACATTAAACAACTCTCCATTTCCCTCTCCCCTCACCACTGGAGACTGCCATTTAACTTTCTGTTTCTATTAATTTGATTTATTTAGATACTTCATAGAACTAGGATCATACAGTATTTGTCTTTTGGCCACTGGCTTATTTCCCTTAGCACACTGTCCTCAAGTTTCATCCATGGTGTAGCATGTGACAGGATTTCCTCCCTTTTTCGGGGTGAAGAATATTCCTTTGGATTTTCTATTGTATAACCACATTTTGTTTGTCCATTCACCTGTCGATGGACATATGGGTTGCTTCTACCACTTGGCTATTGTGAATAATGCCATTAGGAATATGTGTGCAAATATAAATCCAAGAGCCCGCTTTCAATTCTTTTGTATATAGACATAGAATTGGGATTGCTGGATCATATGGTAACTTTATTTTTAATTTTTTGAGAAACCATCATACTGTTTTTCAAGGTGGTTGTGCTATTTTACACTCCCACCAACAGCGTGCAAGGGTTCCAATTGCTCCACATCCTCACAATACTTGTCATTGTCTGTTATTTTGATAGTTGCCATCCTAATGAGTATAAAAAGATATCTTTTTGTGATTTTGATTTGCATTTCTCTATGACTAGTTATGCTTAGCATTTTCATATGTTTGTTGGCCATTTGTATATCATCTTTGGAGAAAGGCCTATCTAAGTTCTTTGCCCATTTTTAACTGGATTTTTGTTGTTGTTAAGTTCTCTATTGTTTTTGTCTCTGTTTCACTAATTTCAGTTCTAATGTTTATTATTTCCTTCCTTCTGCTTGATTTACATTTAGTTTGCTCTTCTTTTCCATGTCTTAAGGCAGAAGTTTAGGTTACTCATTTGAGATCTTCTTTTTAAATATAGGCCTTTACCAATATAAATTTCCCTCTAAGTATTACTTTCGCTGCATCCCATAGTTTTGTTATGTTGTATCTTCATTTTCATTCATCTCAAGGTATTTTCTAATCTCTCTTGTGATTTCTTCTTTGACTCATTGGTTATTTAGAATTATGTAGTTTAATTTGTACATCTTTGTGAATTTCTCAAATTTCTTTCTGTAATTGATTTCTAATTTCATTTCATTACTTTGGGAAAACATACTTCGTACAATTTCAATTCTTTTAAGTTTACTGAGTTTTGTTATATGCCCTAGCGTATGGTCTATGCTAGAGAATGTTCCATGTGCACTTGAGAGGAACACATATTTTGTCATTATTGAATGGAGTTTGCTATAGATGTCTTTTAGGTCTAGTTTGTTTATAGTATTGTTAAAGTCTTCTATTTGTGATCTCTGTCTAATGGGTCTGTTCTTTATTGTTCTTTAAAACATATTTGATGATTGAAAGAAAAAATTATAACATTGTTCAGTGGAGTTTACAATGCATATAAATGTAATATAAGACATCTATAACATAAAGGAGGGAAGATAAAGATATCTATATGTCATAAGCTTTCTACATTCTACTTTAAATGGTAAAGTATTCTTTCTAAGTAGTCTGTGAATAATTAAGTATATTATCATCCTTAGAGCCAGTATACAAAAAACTATGCAAAGACATATATTCAAAGACAATAGATAAATTAAAACAGAGTGAGAATATTATTATTCAAATAACCAAAAAGAAGGCAGAAAAGAGTAAAGAATAAAAAGTGGAACAAACAGAAACCAAATAATAAAATGGAAGACATAAGTCCAAACATATCAATATTCACATTAAATATAAATAGACTAAACATAACAATTAAAAGACAGACATTGTCAGAGTGGATAAAATAATACCAACTATGTGCTATACAAGAAACTAGTTTTAAATATAATGATATATGAAAGTTAAAAGTAAAGGGATGGAAAAAGAAATACCATAGAAACATTAATCAAAAGAGCTGGAGTAGCTATGTTAGTATCAGACAAAGCAGATTTCAGAGCAAAGAAAATCATCAGAGATAAAGAAGAACATTATATAATGATAAAAGGGTCAGTTCACCTAGAAGACACAACAATCCTAAATGAGTTTGCATAACACCAAAGCTTCAAAATTCATGAAGCAAAAACTGACAGAACTGAAGGGAGTGATAGCAAATCCAAAATTATAGATGGAGACTTCAATACTCCTCTCTCAATAACTGATATAACTAGTAGATAGAAAATCAGTAAAGATACAAGAGAACTGAACAGGATCACCCACCAACTCGATCTAATTGACATGTGTAGAACACTCTACCCACCGAGAGCAGAATACACATTCTTTTCAAGTGGACACGGAAAATTCAAGAGAGACTGTATCTTGGGTCATAAAACAAACCTTAACAACTTTAAAGCAATTGAAATCATGCATAGTGTGTCTTCTGACCATAATGGAAGTAGACCAGGAATCAATAAGACAAACATAACAGGAAAATCTCTAAACACTCGGAAATCAGACAACAGACTTCTAAATAATTAATGGATCAAACAGAAAATCTCAAGGGAAATTGGAAAATAGCAATATGCCTCATGAACTTAGATGTAAAAATCCTCAATAAACATTAGCAAATTGAATCAAATAGTATATAAAATGTTAATATATATTCAACCATAAAAAGCCATGAAATTCTGAAAATGCTATACCATGCATGAACTTTGATAACATTATGCTAAGTCAAATAAGTCAGACACAAAAGGAAAACACTGTGTGATTCCAATTACATGAGGTGCCTAGAATAGGCAAATTCATAGAGACATAAAGCAGAGTAGAGGTTATCAGGGGCCGGGGGAGGGGTGAATGGGAGTTATTGCTTAATGGGTACAAAGTTTCTGTTTGGGATGATAAAAAGCTTTTGGAAATGGATAGAGGTAGTGGTTGCAGAACATTGTGAATATACTTAATGCCATTGAATTGTACACTTAAAAACAGTTAAGATGGTAATTTTTATGTTACATCTATTTTACCACAATAAACAAACAAACAAACAGCAAAACACATCACAACTACGTGGGGTTTATCCTGGGAATTCAAGGATGATCTAATATTCTGAAATCAATCAATGTAATCCTAATAACAGCTTAAAGAAGAAAAATTCCATGATCATATCAACGGATGCATAAAAAGCATTTGACATAATTCAGTCTATTCATAATAAAAACTGCCAACAAACTAAGAATAGGAGGAAATTTCCTTAACCTGATAAAAGCATCTACAAAAAACCTACAGCTAACATTGTACTTAATGGTGAAAGTCTGTCCCCTTAAGGTCAGAAACAAGAGAAGAATGTCCTCTCTCACCAGTCTTATTCAATATCATACTAAAAGTCCTAGACCATGAAATAAGGCAAGATTAAAAAAAAAGATATACAGATTGAATACACAATTGTCTATGTGTAAAATCCCAAGTAACGTACAAAATATCTCCAAAACTAATAGATGAGTTTAACAGTGTCACAGGATACAAGGTCAACAAGCAAAAATCAACGGTATTTCTCTATCCTAGCAATGTACTATTGGAAGCCAAAAGCTATAAAATAATACTATTTACATTAGCTCTATCAAAAATGAAATAGCTATAAACTAACAAAACATGTATAGGTTGTATATGCTTAAAACCACAAAATCCTGATGAAAACAAAGAAGACCTGAATAAATGGTCCAGGCCCATGCCCATGGAGTAGAAGACATGGTAAAGATGGCAATTCTACCTGTAATGATCTATAGATTAAACATATTCACAATTAAGTTCCTGGCAGAATTTTTTGTAGAAATAGAAAATTTGATTATAGAATGTATGTGGAAAGTCAAAGGAACTAGAATATGATAACAATATTGACAAAGAAGTGTAAAGTTGGAGGAATCACACTACTCTATTTTAAGACACATAAAGCTACAATAATCAAGACGGTGAGGTATCTGCAAAAAGACAGATGTATATAAATCAACAAAACAAAATGGAGGGTCCAGATAGAGAACTATGCTAATGTGGTTATCTGATTTCTACACAGGGGCAATAGTAATTTAATGGAGAAAGGATAGTGCCGGAACAGCTGGACATCTACCTCCAAAAAAAAAAAAAAGGCTCTTGACATAAACCTTCCACTTAGCTCAAAAAATAACTCAAAAGTGGATCATTCATCTAAATATAAATTGTAAAACATAGGAGAAAACATTTGTGACTGGGGGTTAGGCAAAGAGTTTTTAGACACAACATCAAAAGCATGATTTATAAAACAGAAAAAAATTGATAAGCTGAATTTTATCAAAATCAAAAACATCTGCTCTGTGGAAGACACTGGCGAATGAAATAAACTATAGACTTGGAGAAAACTGTTTGCCAATTACATATCTGATAGAGGACTTGCAATCAGAATACATATAATCCTCTCAAAACTCAACAGTAAGACAACAAACAAGCTGATCAAAATACAGACAACTTACCAAATGAGATATATAGATGGCAAATATGCCTATGAAAAAACATTCAACAAAATTACCTATTAAGAGCTAAAATAAAATCATGATGAGATCTACTACACACTTTTTAGAATGGCTTAAATATAAACATACTGACAGGGGCCGGCCCTGTGGCCGAGTGGTTAAGTTAGCGTGCTCTGCTTCAGCGGCCCAGGGTTTCACAAGTTCGAATCCTGAGTGCAGACATGGCACTGCTCATCAGGCCACGCTGAGGTAGCGTCCCACATGCCACAACCAGAAGGACCCACAACTAAAAATGCACAACTATGTACTGTGGGGCATTGGGGAGAAAAAGGAAAATAAAATCTTTAAAAAAAAATACTGATAGTACCAAGTGATGACAAGGATGCAGAGCAACTGGATCTCTTATATATTTCTGATACTGGATCTCATATATTTCTGATGGGAATGCAAAAACGATACAGCCACTCTGAAAAACAGTTTGGCAGTTTCTTATAAAGTTAAACATAACACCACCATAGGACCCAACAATCCCACTCCTGACTCTTTACTTTAGAGCAGGTGTAAGCAAAGTTTTCCTTAAAGGGCTGGATAATAAATATTTTAGGCTTATAGGACACAAGTCTCTGTTACAATGACTCAACTTTATTATTGCAGTGCAAAAGTAGCCATAAGACAATATGTAAACAAATGAGCATGGCTGTGTTGCAATCAAATTTTATTTGCAAAAACAGGCAGGCAGGCAGGCTACAGGCCATAGTTTGCCAACCATTGCCCTGGAGAAATGAAAACTTGTGTTCACTGAAAAACGTGTACAAATGTTTATAGCAGCTCTAATCATAATCACAAAAAACTGGTAACAACCCCAATGCCCTACAACTGGTAAATGAATAAAACTGTGGTATGTTCATACCATGGAATATTGCTCAGCAATGAAAAATAATAAACTATTGATATATGAAAAAATTTAGATAAATTTCAAAGGCATTACGCTGAGTGAAAGAAGCCAGCATCAAAAGGTTGCATACTGTATGATCCCATTCGTATGATATTCTGGAAAAGATAAAACTATAGTGTGGAGAAGTGCTAGCAGTAAGGGGTGAGTGGAGGGGATGACTCTAAAGTAATAATGTGATGAGATTTTTGGGATGATGGAATTATTATGTATTCTGATTGTGGTAGTGATTACATGAATCTATACATGTCTTAAAATTCATAAATCTATACACCTGCCCAAAAGGGCGATTTTTCTATATGATTATTTACTGAAAATACCAACATCAGTTCTCCTTATTAAAAAGAAAGTAGAGCCAGCCCTGATGGCCTAGCGGTTAAAGTTCTGCGCACTCTGCTTCAGCGGCCCAGGTTCGGTTCCTGGGTGGAGAACCACGCCACTTGTCTGTCAGTAGCCATGCTGTGAAAGTGGCTCATACAAGAAGAACCAGAAGAACTTACAACTATACACAACCATGTACTGAGGCTTTGGGGGGAAAAAAGGAAGAAAAAAGGAGAAAGCTTGGTGACAGGTATTAGCTTAGGGTGACTCTTCCCCTGCAAAGAAAAAAAAAAGTAATCATCACTTTGTCTCTTCATTTCCTTACCACCTAATCCCTCCTTAACCATTTGAATGCTGGTTTTTGCCTGTGATATTTCTTTCAAAAATCAGCTTTTAGGAAGCGAGTCCAAAGAGTTTTTCTCAGTCATCACTCCTGACCTTTTGGCAGCACGTTATGCTGTTGATTACTCTCTCCTTAAAGCACTGCTTTTAGCTTCTAGGATGCTGTACTTTTTGGATCTTCCTTTAGCCACATTGACTGCTACAGGTAGTAACTGTTTTCTTACATAACTTGTTCCTTTTTAAGTTTAATGTTTGAACAACAAGCAATAGAATTATATAGAGCTGCACTGTCCAATATACTAGACACTGTCCAATATACTAGGAACTGAGCTCTTGAAATGTAGCTAGTGCTACTGAACCACGGAATTTTTAATTTGATTTAATTTTAATTTATATTTAAATTTTAAAACTTGATATTCAACTCAATTATTGACAACTTCTAAGTATGTTTGGAACAACTTGGGTATATGAACCTGTTTTTTCAACCCTAAGTTTTATGAAATTTAAATACAGATCAAGTATTTCTGATGAAAACTTAGCATCTGAATTAAGATGTAAGTGTAAAACACACACACATATACTTTGTATTTTGAATGCTTAGTACAAAAAAAAGAATGTAAGACAGCTTATTAACAATTTGTTTGTATTAATTGCATGTTGAAATTATAATATTTAAAATATATTGGGTTGAATAAAAGATTACTAAAATTAATTTCTCCTGTTCCTTTTTAAAGTGTGGCTTCTAGAAAACTTTAAATTATATGTTTGATCACATTATATTACACAGCATTGGCCTGGCGGATTCAATTCCCATAGATGCATACATATATACATATGTGCATGCATATGTATACATACATACATACACATACATAAAGATATTTACATACAAATGCATATACATATATGTATCTTAGTTTACGATTTATGCAAACTCTGATTCCTGGCAGGGTTGTGCTATCATGTGATAGCTCCAATCCTTCCTCAGATGATGTATGGAAGATCCATTTCTGCACAAGAAAGGCAGTTTAGGTTGCATGGACATCAAGAGCAGCTTGTACAGAAGCCTCTATTTTCAGAGATGCAATCACAGTGAAAGTTTTTAAACCAAAACAACTTACGTGCAAGAACAAAAGATATTGTCATTGGCAATGTGCAGTCATATTGGTTCCTCTTGTTTCCGAGTTTTTTAACGAACGTTTTTAATCTCATCGTGTCTACTAAATTCAAAAGGCATGAGAATATTCAAAGTGCTACCTAAAAAAGCAGTACTTTAGGATTACTAAAGAATCATACAAATTGGGAGCACTGAGAAAATGGTGAGATGAACTGACAGTATGAATGATTCTGAAGAAAAAAAGAATGATATGATATATGAAAAGTAATGTGTCTGCAATGAGTGACAATCAGTAACAGAGGACAGAAGTACTTGAGGAGATGAAAGAAACTCCTGAGTTTGATCAGCATCAGTTTTGGATGCCTGTTAGTCCAATTAATTGAGAAGTTGAGGACTCAGATTAATCAGATAAAACTACTGCTAATGGAAAATGTCATGTCATATCTTTCAGATATTTCTATAAATTCAACTCTAATTTGAATTGAATTTGCAATGCATCCACATGAGTTCTGGAGCCGTTGGAGTGGAATTCATCCTTCTGCTGAGTTCCTTGTAGAGAACATTATAGTTAGGTGTGTGATTTGAGAGAAGGGTAATTAGTTGTAGAATAAGTTTGGATGGAACTGGTCTATGTTGGGAAAAGATGTGGGCTGGAATGGACATCATCATGCAGAAGAATGTCTACTGTATTTTTAAAGCCCAGAAGGGCAGACTCATCGTCCCATTTAGTGAAAACAGAGGTTTCGAAGCTTAATAAATGAACTCGAGAAAAGTCTTTTGAGTTCCTCAAGAAAGGTTCTCTCTTTGGCCCACTCCTTTTCAGTATGTGCAACTTAAACAGATTAATGGTAGTAATTTTACTAAGTAAGTATGCTTGGGAAAGTTGCTTTACTGCTCACTCCCTTGGTTTTCTTATCTGTAAAACTGAGGATATTAATAAGTAATAGGACCCTTACGAAACTGTTGGGAGAATTAAATGAGTTAACACATGTGAAGTGCTAAGAAAAGGACCTGGAACAGAGAAAGCGCTTACTTGTTAGCTGTGGTTATTATTACTAACACTCTGTCCAAGGCAAACTCATGGAATGGTACCTCAAGTGAAATAGATCAACTACCTAAAACAGGATTTTCCATCCCAAACTAGATTCTCTTCACATGTTATTCCTTTGTGGAAATTAATAAAAGAAACCTTAACTAAATTGGAATCAGGACGGCCTGTAGGGGAGCTCCAGCATCCCTTCACACATCATAATTACACCAAACAGAAGGAGACTGGAGGCTTGCATGTTCCACAGAAGTGAAACTACTCTACTCTGAAGGAAGATTTCTCTCTCAGCCACGGCTCAGCCAGTGAGCAGCTGTTGGGCCCTGATCTGTTCCTCTCCCTCAATGGACTTTCCTTGGAACAGCCCCTCCTTACTCCCCCTTTTTCTCTCTTAAGGAAGCTCTCTTCCTTTGTTTTCCAATTTGCCTGTGGTTAGCCACAGCATGCCCATCCCAAATTGCAATTCTTTTGGCTGTTCCCAAATAGGCTCATTTTGAGCCAAAATAGCAGGCAAATTTGTTTTTTAAGTTGACACTGTTAATGTATGTCAGTCACACTAGTGACCTCAGTATCATCATTTCCTTTTCTCTTATTTCCATCCAATATGACTGAAATAAAATAAAACTGCATTTTTCCCTCTGTCTAAAGGAAATACTTGCTCAATGTAGAAAATACGGAAAAATCAAAAAGAATAGACTGAGGAGATAGCCTGAAAGAGGCCAGGTTAATTCCAGGTGATCGGATAAAACTGTACTTAGTCTATTAAGAAGGATAAAAATTATCCATAACCATAACATCCTAAAGTTGCTTAAAAATTTCAACATATTTCCTTTGTTTGATATTTTCCCAGATAATTAAGACCCTACTGTATATACAGATGTGATCTTTTTTAATCCAAAAATGTCTTTACCATTGAAAGCATTTTATAAAACTTGTTTTAAACTAAGAGTTTAAAATTCAAATTCCAAAAGTAAAGATTTTTGGAGATTTGGAAAATACAGATAACTCATTTTGAGATGATTACCATTAACATTTTAGTATTTCCCGTTCTGCTATTGAAATATATATAAATTTGGGAGGGCTATTCATATATACAAATTATAATCCTCCCCAAACATAGTCTTTGCGGCCTGCTTCTTAATGTATTTTTAATTTTCTCATATATGTCATTTAAAAAAGCATGAGTTTTAACACGTATGCTGCGTACGCACACGTGTCAGACAAATAGATTTAACCAATCGCCTCGAGAAAGGTCGTTCCAATTTACACGCTCACCAAAATGGCGTGAGAGTGCTTTTTACGTCCACAGCATCGCGTAACTATGATGAAGACGGAACGACCGAAACTTCTGAGGACTCCTCAGGTAAAACATCACGTCGTTGACCTAGCCCGGGCGCCGGGTTGGACGTCCCTTCCCCGCGCCTCTCGGCGCCGGCGCTCTCCACAGCCCGCATCTGACAGGGCTCGACAGACCGCGCGCGGAACTCGGGGCGGGAGGGCGGTGCTCGGCGGGAGCGCGCCGTCGTCGGCGTGGCGCACAGTGCTGACGCAACACGCACGCGGGTCGAGCGGCTCCTCCGCCGGCGACGGCGCTGCGTCACGGGCTTTCAAGCGCTTCGCTCCTGGAGACGCCGACCGCCGTGGGCCTCAGGCTGGCCTCCCGCGCGTCAGGAGCCGGGTTGGCGGCGCGATGCGGCGCAGCAAGGCCGACGTGGAGCGGTACATCGCCTCGGTGCAGGGCTCCGCCCCGTCGCCCCGAGAGGTGAGCGGGCCCTGGGGAGACGGGCAGCCTCCGCCCTGGTCCGGCCGCGGCCCCGCGCGGCGCCGGCGTCATGGCTCCCGGCGGCCGCCGCTCCCTGGCGCGTTCCGTTGAGGCGCCGGCCGGTTCGCGCGGTGTGTTGGGCGGCGTGGCGCTCGCGAGCTCCTGGGGACGGAGCAGGAGAGCGCGGCGGCCGTTGGCGCCGGCGCTTCCTCTTCCTCCTGGCCGCTCCCGGCGGTCCGCGCGCCGTCCTGTCCCGGGCGTCGCCGCGCCCGCGTCCCCGCGGCGCTCTTCCCGGCTCCCGGCCGGCTCCCCGCCGCGTCGGCGGCCCCCTCCCGGGCGAAGGCTGCGGGGACCGGCGCGGCGCGGACCGGGCCTTGGGCCGCGCCGGCGGGCCAGCGGGGCGCTCGTGGGCCGTCGCTGCGTCTGTGGTCTTGGGGCTTCTGCCCGCGCTGCTCACGCCCCGCTCCCATTCCCGGCGCTCTGTGGAAGCTGCTTTTATTTGCTTTTTTTTTTTTTTTTCCAACGGAATGTTGGGAATTCTGAATTTCTTACGGGGCGTTCGTACTGTGACTTAAAATTTGTAACCTTTTCAACAACATGCTCTTGTATTTTTCCTAAGATAAATAATGTGCTAGATATGTTTTGGATTCACCCAGACTTTAGTGACTGGAAGTGGAGGGTGAGGAGAAAGGCGCTGAGGGCGGGTGTGCACAGCACCTTGAGTCAGTTTGCCCGGTCGAAGCACAGCTGTGCCGTTGGTGAGCTGTGGACTTTGAGGCGGGTTAAACCTCCTTCATCAAGAAGATGCGGGTATGGTGGTGGTGGGAGTGTGCAGGGTGCTCGGTGTTGAACATCGAGGGCAGTGCTTCGCACATAGTAAGCACTCAGTAAATGTCGATGTTAAATGGATGTTAAATGGATGTTCAAGGCGTGTTTAGGTAAGGGCCTACGAGAGTAAAGGTGTGAGGAAACTAAAAAGGAAAACTCAGGGACGATCGTGATTGTAATAGAACAAAATTGTGCTTTTTATCACATACCAGGCCTATGTGATTGTGTTTTGTGCTCCCAACAGCCCTGTGGATGTTGAGACCTGGAGAGATTAAAGATACTTTGTCCGATAGGTGGCTCAGCAAGGCTTTGGTTTCGGCCTGATTTAGTTTCTTTTAGGAATAGAGGAGTAGGTTACAGTCTATTCCTCTAGAGGAAGGGAATAGGTACTTACATGCAGGTTGTAATTTCAAACTGCCGGCATAGTCGCAAACACAAATGTGGTGCCAAAGTCTAAAACAGAACCTTATTAAGGGTTTTTGTACGCCTGGAATTATGGTTTTTGTTTATTGATATGACTTTTTTTTTTTTTAAAGTAAGTTTAGAGCTTTCATGAGATTGTTAGTGGGCACCTGGCTCCCAAAAGATTAAGAACCATTGGCTAGACAGAAGTTAGAATGTTCTTTGAACTACCTAGTCAAATAAATAAAGAGGAGTGGGGGCAAAATTTTAAGGATTGGTTATTATGGCCACCTCTCTTTTACATTTAAAGAGTATTATTTTAATCATGTTTTTCTTCGGACAAGGAGAAATCATTAATTTTAGCACCTGGGAATTTCAGTGGCATGTTGATTAGCAAGTAAGTAAGTTTGGAACATGTGAAGGTATTCTGTAGACTTAGGTCTAAGTGAAATGACAAAACAGGGTGCTGTGGATAGCTTGGAAGGGACATGGTGGATGGGGCAGAGACAGTGGCTGTGAAAAGTCGAAAGAGATTGGTTTCACTGGCTCCCAGTTTGGAGTGCAGTAATGGGTCCGTAGTCTATCTTCCCAGGCTTCCGTTGTGCTTTCATTTGTTCATCTCCTCTTGTTTTGCCATTTTCCAGCTCATTCACACTGCCTTTTGCCCTTGTTGAAAATGTCGCCTGTGTTTCTTTAACTTTTGTTTTTTCAGATGGCTTCTATTTAGTTTTCCTAGATTTCTATCTAGTTGAGTTCCTATTCCACGCCTTTGATTCCTACTCCACAGAGGCAACTTGACTGCCGTTTATGGCTGTACTTCGTACTTCTGAATAACATACATACCTATGTGCTTTTATTTCTTGTTCTCCTCCCCATTTTAGACACTTTCTACAGGCCTTCTAGTCTGTTCCTCCACACCTCTGTTGACAGATGTTTTTATTTCCCTCTCATTCATCCAGTTCTGTTATTGTAATTTTTAGTTAAATGTGTATTTATAGTTTATATAATTATAAGGTAAATATTTTTGCATTTGAATTGCCCTTATTGTGTAGTTTTACTTTTCCTATAGTTAATAATTGCTTTATTTTTTGCTTTCTTTAGTTTTCTGTGATTTATTACTAATTCTTTACCCAAACTCAATTTAAACTCTCTAGTGTGATTTAAATAAATCACATAACCCCTCAATTTCAGATCTAAAAAAAATGTTTTTTTAAGAGTCTTCCTTCTGGAGCACTCTTCGCTCTTGTCTTACTGCTCCATCCTGGACTGGTTTCTGCTTAGCTGTGTTCCTGAGACTTTCCTTTATCATCTTGAGAATTCCCTTTTCTGCGTTAGACACTTGGTTTCTTCCAACTCATGTCCTCTTGACTTACTTCCTCTGTTTTGGTGTAGCACAATCTCCAGTTTGCTTTGAGAAGGAATGGATGGGATTTTTTTTTTTTAACATTGTATATGAAAAATGTCTTTACCTAATTTAATTGGTAGTTTGGTTATTGAATTCTAGGTTCGAAATAATCTTTTGCTCAATTTTGAGGGCATTGCTTCATTTTCTCATCGTTTGTACTGTTAGAAGTCTGATGTGATTCCTTTTCTTCATAGCTCATAGGTTTTCTGGCCGTTTCCTTTCAATTGGCAAACTCATTTTCTTCAATTCTGGGACATTTCTTGTGTTATTTCTTTGAGCATTTCTTCTCTCTCTTTTTTCTGTTGTCTTTCTCATGTTCTGATTAACTGAAAGTTGGTTCTGGTTTGATTCTCTGCATCTTTCTTTTTTGTGTCGTCTTCTGTTTTTTGAGAGATTTCCTTTAACCTTATCTTCCAGGGGAAGGGGATTGGGGAACTCACTGTTCAGTATCTGCACTTTGCTTATTCTCTATAACCCCTGCCGTCACCCTTGTCAGGACTCCATAAGTGTGGAGCCCATCATTTTATGCTGAGAACAAACCCATTTTGCCTGAGCTTTTTGGAGGGGGTGTGGGGAAGGAGGGGAGTCAGTTGGCTGTCAAGAGGAAGATAATGTGGCATTTCTCAAGGTCTGAATGTTCCTATTTTCAGCCCCACATCAGTTCTTGATACTTAGCAGCTAAAGTGAATTCAAGCATTTGCTCATAATGGCATAGGTGTCATGGAACGAAGCACTGACTGAATTATGGATTGTCGTTGGCTCTGCTCCTTCCTAGCTATGCATCTTTAAACAAGGCACTTAACTCCCCTGGGCTTCAGTTCCCTTGTAAAATGAGCAGATTGGTGACAGAAGATCATCAAGTTTCGCTCAGATTTTATGGTTCTGTATATTAGTCTTTAGTAACTGTTGTTTAATTATCTTAAGATAGTTCTCTTTAGTGAGATAGTTGGAAGCCTGAAATAGGTAATGGAGTTGATTTTTCTGTATGTATTGACATTGTACCTTGTGGGAATCTATTCATTTTAAAAAAGGGAAAGAAAACTTTGTTCCTATTAGTGCCATCTTGACTGTTGTGTATTGCTATTATTGTCGTAAACTTCCTGATAAATTTAAAATGTATGAATTCATAGGGGGTGGGAAAGGGAGGCTCTATCTACCCAATTCTGGTGTATTTCTTTCTTTGCTTTTTAAAAGTATTGTTAACTACAATACTTTCCTTCTTGACCTGTTTTCTTGGATGTTAAGAATAATGAAGTTTGATTGCTTGTAGCTTTTTAGTTTTAGAATATATCCTGTTAAGGATGTGTAGTCAATACTGTCATACTAAGATCATTTGGAATAATTTTCTGAGTGTATAGCACTATTTTCACATAAAATTAGAGTATATTTTTAATGGCTTTATTGAGATATAATTCATATATCATACAGTTCACACACTTAAAGTGTACAATTCAGTGAGTTTTGGTATACAAAATTGCTAATGTTTTAAGTTGTGTAAACTATATGTAACAAAATTTGCCATTTTAACCACTTTTTTTTTTTTTTAAAGATTTTAATTTTCCTTTTTCTCCCAAAGCCCCCTGGTACATAGTTGTGTATTTTTTTTTTTTTTTAGTTGTGGGTCCTTATAATTGTGGGATGGCGCCTCTGCATGGCCTGACAAGTGGTGCCATGTCTGCTCCCAGGATCCAAACCGGTGAAACCCTGGGCCGCCGAAGCAGAGCATATGAACTTAAGCACTTGGCCATGGGGCCGGCCCCCTTAACCACTTTTAAGTGTGCTATTCAGTTGTATTAATTACATTCATAATGTTCAGTCATCACCACTATTTCCAAAACTTTTCATCACCCCAAATAGAAACTCTGTAACCATTAAGCAATAACTCCCCAGGTTCCCCTTCCCCCTAGGCTCTGGTTACCTCTAATCTACTTTCTTTCTCTATGAGTTTGCTTATTTTAGATTTTTCATATAAGTAGGAGTATATAATATTTGTTCTTTTGTGTCTGGCTTATTTCACTGAGCATGTTTTAGAGATTTGTCCATGTTGTAGCATGTATCAAAACTTCATTCCTTTTTATGGCTGAATGATAATCCATTGTATGTATATGCCACATTTTGTTTATCCATTCATCTCTTGAAGGACACTTGGATTTTTTCCACCTTTTGGCTGTTGTGAGTAATGCTGCTGTGAACATGAGCATGCAAATAACTGAGACATTGTTTTCAGTTCTTTTGAGTATATATCCAGGAGTAGAATTGCTGGGTCATATTCTATGTTTAGCTCTTGAGGAATTGCCAAACTGTTTTCCATGGTGGCTGCACCATTTTCCATCCCCACCAGCTATGTAAGAGGATTCCAGTTTCTTCACATCGTTGCCAGGACTTGTTATTTTCTTTCTTTCATTTTTTAATGTAACCATCCTCATAGGTCTGAAGTGGTTTTTATATTGTGGTTTTGATACACATTTTCCTAGTTACTAATGATGTTGAGCATCTTTTCCTGGCTTATTGGCCATTTACGTATCTTTAGAGAAATGTCTATCGAAGTTCTTTGCCTTGGGTTTTTTAATTGAATGTATTTTTGTTGTTGAGTTGTAGAAATTGTTTATATATTTTGGATATGATTTCTAAATATTTTCTCTCATTCTGTAGGGTTGCCTCTTCATTTTCTTTGTCAGTTGATTCAAAAAGTTTTTAATTTTGATGAATTCCATTTTATCTTCTGTTTCTTTTTTTGTGCTTTTGATCTCATATCTAAGAATATATTGCCAAATTAGAGGTCATGAAGATTTGCCGGTACATTTTCTTCTAAGAGTTCCATGATTTTTAGTTTTTACGTTTAAGTTGTTCATTCATTTTGTGTTAATTTTTATACATGGTGTGAGGAAGGGGTCTAATTGCATTCTTTTCTATGTGGAAAATTAGTTGTACCATCCCGATTTATTGAAGACACTATTCTTTTTTCACTGAATGGATTGGCACCTTTTTTACAAATCACTTGGCCATAGATTTATGGGTTTATTTCTGAATTCTCACTTCCCTTCTCTTGGTCTATGTCTCTGGCCTTATGTTGGTACTACACTGTTTTGGTTGTTGTAGCTTCATAGTAATTTTTGAAATTGGAAAGTGGAGTCCTCGAACTTTTTTCTTTTTCAAGAGCGTTTGTTTAGGGCCCCTTGCAGTTCCATATGAATTTGAGGATTGTCTTTCCCATTTTGGCAAAAAAGGCTGAAATTTTCATTGACTCTATAGATTGCTTTAGGTAGTATTGACATCTTGACAATATTAGATTCTCCTATCAATGACCACATCTGTCTTTTCGTCTATTTTGGTGTTTAATTTCTCTCAACAATGTCTTCCAATTTTCAATGTACTAGGCTTTCACCTTCTTGGTTAAGTTTATTCCCAGGTATTTTAGTCTTTTAGATCCTATTGTAGATAGAATTGCTTGCTTTGTTGTTTTTTTGCTTTTGTAAAGATCGGTACCTGAGCTAACAACTGTTGCCAATCTTACTCTTTTTTTCTTTCTGCTTTTTCTCGCTAAATTCCCCCAGTGCATAGTTGTATATTTTCGTTGTGGGTCCTTCTAGTTGTGGCATGTGGGATGCTCAGCATGGCCTGGTGAGTGGCGCCATGTCTGCGCCCAGGATCTGAACCAGTGAAACCCTGGGCTGCTGAAGCAGAGCGTGTGAACTTAACCACTTGGCCATGGGGCCGGCTCCTAGAATTGCTTTCTTAATTCTCTTTTGTGGTTGTTCCTTGCTGGTGTGTGGAAGCACAGCTGACTTTTATGTGTTGATCTTGTACTCTTCAGTGTGGCTGAGTTAATTTTTTAACTCTAGTAGTTTTCTTATGGATTCTTTGGGGTTTCCTATTTATAGGACCATGTTGTCTGTGAATATAGCTTTAGTTCTTCCTTTCAATTCAGATTTGGATGCTTTTATTTTTTTTTCTCGTCCAGTTTCTCTGACTAGAACTTCCAGCATGATGTTGAATAGAAGTGGTGAAAGCCATACCTGATCTTAGGGGGAAAGCCTTCAGTCTTTCACCATTGAGTATGATGTTAGCTGTGGGCTTTTAACATAATGGCTTTTTGTTGAGGTTATGCTTTGTTTTCTGACAGAATCCTTGTAGTCTCAGTTTTCTGAGAGTTTTTATCATGAACAGGTGTTAGATTGTGTCAAATGCTGTTTTCTTTTGGTGGCAATTGAGGTGATCATGTGGTTTTTTTTCCTTTTGTTCCATTAATGTGATGTATTACTTCATTCGTTTTCCTATATTGAACCACCCTTGCATTCCTGGGACAAATTGTAGTTGGTTACGGTGTATAATACTTTTTTTTTTTTTTTTTTTTTTTTTTAAAGATTTTTATTTTTTCCTTTTTCTCCCCAAAGCCCCCAGGTACATAGTTGTGTATTCTTCGTTGTGGGTTCTTCTAGTTGTGGCATGTGGGATGCTGCCTCAGCGTGGTCTGATGAGCAGTGCCATGTCCGCGCCCAGGATTCGAACTAACGAAACACTGGACCGCCTGCAGCGGAGCGCGCGAACGTAACCACTTGGCCACGGGGCCAGCCCCACGGTGTATAATACTTTTAATGTGCTGTTGAATTAGTTTTGCTGAGTTAAAAATCTTTTCTTATTAGATTATTTTTAAAGCATTTTAGGTTCACAGCAATTGCACAGAAAATATAGATATTTCCCACATACTCGCTGCCTCCACACGTGCATGACCTCCTCCATTATCAACATCCCCCCCAGAGTAGTACAGTTGTTGCAATTGATGAGTCTACACTGACACATTGTTATTACCCAAAGTCTAGTTTACCTTAGGGTTCAGTCTTGGTGTTGTACAATCTATGGGTTTTGACAAGTGTATAATGACATATTATCCACTATTACTGTGTCATACAGAGTAGTTTCACTGCCCTAAAAATCCTCTGTGCTCTGCCTGTTCATCCCTCTTTCCTCCCTGGCAACCGCTGATCTTTTTTACTGTCTCCATAGTTTTGCTTTATCTAGAATGTCATATAGTTGGAATCATACAGTATGTATCCTTTTCAGACTGGCTTCTTTCATTTAGTAATATACATCTAAGTCTTCTCCATGTCTCTTAATGGCTTGATAGCTCATTTGTTTTAAGTGCTGAAGAATATCCTATTGTCTGGATGTACCACAGTTTGTCTATTCACCTATTGAAGAACATCTTTGTTGCATCGAAATTTTGGCTATAAACACCCATGTGCAGGTTTTTGTGTGGGCTTAAGTTCTCAACTCCTTTGTGTCAATACCAAGGAGCACTATTGCTGAATCATATGGTAAACATTTGTTTAGTTTTGTAAGAAGCTGCCAAATTGTCTTTCAAAATGGCTGTACCATTTTGCATTCCCACTAGCAATGAATGAGAGTTCCTGTAGCACCCTATCCTCACTAGCATTTGGTATTATAAGTGTTCTGGATTTTGGCCATTCTAATAGGTATGTAATGGTATCTTGTTTTTAATTTGCAATTAAACAAATTGATGTAGAGGATCTTTTTATATGCTTACTTGCTGTTTGTATATCTTCTTTGGTGATGTGTCTGTTCAGATCTTTGACCCATTTTTTATTGTGTTTTCTTATTGACTTTTAAGAGTTATTTGTGTATTTTTGATAACAGTCTTTTCTCAGATGTGTCTTTTGCAAATATTTTCTCCTAGTCTGTGGCTCATCTTCATTCTCTTGACAGAATTCTTTGCAGAACAGAATCTTTTTTTATTGAGGTCATAACAGTTTATAACATTGTGAAATTTTACATTATTATTTGTCAGTCACCATATAAACGTGCCCCTTCACCCTTTGTGCCCATCCCTAACTCCTTTCCCCTCGGGTAGCCACTAAACTGTGTTCTCTTTGTCCATGTGTTTATCTTCCACATATGAATGAAATCATAAGGTGTTTGTCTTTCTCTGTCTGGCATATTTCACTTAACATAATGCCCTCAGGGTCCCTCGCTGTTGTTCCAAATGGGATGATTTTGTCTTTTTTCATGGCTGAGTAGTACTCTATTGTGTGTGTAAATATATATATATATACACACCTCGTTTTCTTTATCCAATCATCAGTTGATGGGCACTTGGGTTGCTTCCACTTCTTGGCTGTAGTGGATAATGCTGCAATGAAATAGGGGTGCAGGGGCTGGCCCAGGGTTTCACTGGTTCGGATCCTGGGCGTGGATGTGGCACTGCTCGTCAGGTCATGCTGAGGCAGCATCCCGCATCCCACAACTAGAAGTACTCATAACTAAAATAGACAACTATGTACTGGGCGGACTTGGGGAGAAAAAGCAGAAAAAAAAAGAAATAGGGCTGCATAAGTCTCTCTGAATTGTTGATTTCAAGTTCGTTGGATAAATACCCAGTAGAGGGATAGCTGGGTCATATGTTATTTCTATTTTTAACTTTTTGAGAAATCTCCGTACTGTTTTCTATAACAGCCTCACCAGTTTGCATTCCCACCAGCAGTGTATGAGGGTTCTCTTTTTCTCCACATCCTCTCCAACATTTGTTATTTTTTGTCTTGGTGATTATAGCCATTCTGACAGGGATAAGGTGATATCTCAGTGTAGTTTTGATTTGCATTTTCCTAATCATTAGTGATGTTGAACATCTTTTCATGTGCCTGTTGGCCATCTGTATATCTTCTTTGGAAAAATGTCTGTTTATATTCTTTGCCCATTTTTTTTTATCGGGTTGTTTTATTGTTGTTCAGTTGTGTGAGTTCTTTACATATTTTGGAGATTAACCCCTTGTTGGGTATATGATTTGCAAATATTTTCTCATAGTTTGTGGAGTGTTTTTTCATTTTGTTCCTCGTTTCCTTTGCTTTGCAAGAGCGTTTTAGTCTGATAAAGTCCTATTTGTTTATTTTTTCTTTTTGTTTCCATTGTCTGAGTAGACATGGTATTCAGAAAGATCCTCTAAGACTGATGTCAAAGAGTATATTGCTTACATTTCCTTCTAGGAGTTTTGTGGTTTCAGGTCTTACCTTCAAGTGTTTGATCCATTTTGAGTTAATTTTTGTGTATGGGAAAGATAATGATCTGCTTTCATTCTTCTGCATGAGGCTATCCAGTTTTCCTAACATCATTTATTGAAGAGATTTTCTTTTCTCCATTGTATGTTCTGGGCTCCTTTGCCAAAAATTAGCTGTCCATAGATGTGTGGTTTTTTTCTGGGCTGTCAGTTCTGTTCCATTGTTCTGTGTGTCTGTTTTTGTATCAGTACCATGCTGTTTTGAGTACTATAGCTTTCTGTTATATATATATATATTTTGAGGAAGATTAGCCCTGAGCTAACTGCTGCCAATCCTCCTCTTTTCGCTGAGGAAGACTGGCCTTGAGCTAACATCCATGCCCATCTTCCTTTACTTTGTATGTGGGACGCCTATCACAGCATGGCGTGCCAAGTGGTGCCTTGTCCACACCTGGAATCTGAACCGGGGAACCCCAGGCTGCCAAAGCAGAACATGTGCACTTAACCACTGTGCCACCGGGCCGGCCCTGTGTTATGTTTTGAAATTAGGGAGTGTGAAGCCTCCAGCTTTGTTCTTTTTTCTCAGGATTGCTTTAACTGTTAAGGGTCTTTTCTTGCCTCATTTGAGTTTGAGGATTCTTCGTTCTGTTTCTGTGAAGAATGTCATTGGGATTCTGATTGGGATTGCATTGAATCTGTAGATTGCATTAGGTACTATGGATATTTTAACTATGTTTATTTTTCCAACCTATGTGCATAGAATATCTTTCCATTTCCTTATGTCATCATCACTTTATTTCAATAATATGTCATAGTTTTTTTTTTAAATTTTTTATTGAGTTATTGATAGGTTACAATCTTGTGAAATTTCAATTGTACATTAATGTTTGTCAGTCATGTTGTAGGTGCACCACTTCACCCTTTGTGCCCACCCCCCACCCCACCTTTCCCCTGGTATCCACTAAACTGTTCTTGGTCCATAGTTTTAAATTCCTCATATGAGTGGAGTCATACACAGATTATCTTTCTCTCGCTGGCTTATTTCCCTTAACATAATTCTCTCAAGGTCCATCCATGTTATTGCAAATGGAATGATTTTGTTCTGTTTTGCAGCTGAGTAGTATTCCATTGTATATATGTACCACATCTTCTTTATCCATTCGTCTGTTGATGGGCACTTAGGTTGCTTCCACGTCTTGGCTATTGTAAACAGTGCTGCAATAAACATTGGGGTGCACAGGACTTTTGGGATTGCTGACTTCGGGCTCTTTGGATAAACACCCAGTAGTGGGGTGGCTGGATCGTATGGTAGTTCTATTTTTAGTTTTTTGAGGAATCTCCATACTGTTTTCCATAGTGGCTGCACCAGTTTGCATTCCCACCAGCAGTGTATGAGGGTTCCTTTTTCTCCGCAACCTCTCCAACATTTGTTGCTATTAGTTTTAGATATTTTTGTCATTCTAACGGGTGTAAGGTGATATCTTAGTTGTAGTTTTGATTTGCATTTCCCTGATGATCAGCGATGATGAGCATCTTTTCATATGCCTATTGGCCATCAGTATATCTTCTCTGGAGAAATGTCTGTTCATATCTCCAGCCCATTTTTTGATTGGGTTGTTTGATGTTTTGTTGTTGAGTTGCGAGAGTTCTTTATATATTAAGGATATTAAGCCTTTGTCAGATATATGACTTGCAAATATTTTTTCCCAGTTAGTGGGTTGTTTTTTTGTTTCAATTCTGTTTTCATTTGCCTTGAAGAAGCTGTTTAATCTGATGAAGTCCCATTTGTTTATTCTTTCTATTGTTTCCCTTCTCTGAGAAGGCATGGTGTCCGAAAAGATCCTTTTAATACTGATGTCAAAGAGTGTACTGCCTATGTTTTCTTCCAGAAGCGTTATGGTTTCAGGTCTCACCTTTAGGTCTTTGATCCATTTTGAGTTTATTTTGGTGAACGGTGCAAAAGAATGGTCAATTTTCATTCTTTTCCATGTGGCTTTCCAGTTTTCCCAGCACCATTTGTTGAAAAGACTTTCTTTTCTCCATTGTATGCCCTCAGCTCCTTTGTCAAAGATAAGCTGTCCATAGATGTGTGGTTTTATTTCTGGGCTTTCAGTTCTGTTCCACTGAGCTGTGCACCTGTTTTTGTACCAGTACCATGCTGTTTTGATTACTGTTGCTTTGTAGTATGTTTTGAAGTCAGGGATTGTGATGCCTCCTGCTTTGTTCTTTTTTCTCAGGATTGCTTTAGAAATTTGGGGCCTTTTGTTGCCCCATATGAATTTTAGGATTCTTTGTTCTAATTCTGTAAAGAATGTCATTGGGATTCTGATTGGGATGGCATTGAATCTGTAGATTGCTTTAGGTAGAATGGACATTTTAACTATATTTATTCTTCCAATCCATGTACATGGAATGTTTTTCCGTCTCCTTATGTCGTCATCCAGTTCTCTCAGAAAGGCCTTGCAATTTTCATTATATAGGTCCTTCACTTCCTTAGTTAAATTTACCCCAAGGTATTTTATTCTTTTTGTCGCGATTGTGAATGGTATTGTATTCTTGAGTTCTTTTTCTGTTGGTTCATTACTGGAGTATAGAAATGCTACTGATTTATGCAAGTTGATTTTATACCCTGCAACTTTGCTGTAGTTGTTGATTACTTCTAACAGTTTTCCAATGGATTCTTTGGGGTTTTCTATATATAAGATCATGTCGTCTGCAAACAGCGAGAGTTTCACTTCTTCCCTCCCTATTTGGATTCCTTTTATTCCTTTTTCTTGCCTGATTGCTCTGGCCAGGACCTCCAGTACTATGTTAAATAAGAGTGGTGATAGAGGGCATCCTTGTCTTGTTCCTGTTTTCAGGGGGATGGGATTCAGTTTTTGCCCATTGAGTATGATGTTGGCTATGGGTTTGTCGTATATGGCCTTTATTATGTTGAGGTAGTTTCCTTCTATGCCCAGTTTGTTCAGAGTTTTTATCATAAATGGCTGTTGGATCTTGTCAAATGCCTTCTCTGCATCTATTGAGATGATCATGTGGTTTTTATTCCTCAGTTTGTTGATGTGGTGTATCACGTTGTAATATCTCATAGTTTTCATTGTATAGGCCTCTCACCTCCTTGGTTAAGTTTTCCTTGGTATTTTATTCTCTTTGTTCTCATTGTAAATAGGATTGTATTCTGGAGTTCTCTTTCTGTTCATTCATTTTTAGACTCTAGAAATGCAACCGATTTTTGTCAGTTGGTTTTGTACCTTTCAACTTTGCTGTAGTTGTTATTTCTAATAGTTTCCCAATGGGTTCTTTAGGGTTTTCTATATATAAAATTATATCATCTGCAAACAGCGAGAGTTTCACTTCTTTTTTTGCCTGTTTGGAAGTCTTTTATTTCTTTTTCTTGCCTTATTGCTGTGGCCAAAACTTCCAGTACTGTGTTGAAAAAGAGTGGTGAAAGGGGCACCTTTGTCTTGTTTCTGTTCTCAGAGGGATGGCTTTCAATTTTTCTCTGTTGAGTATGTTGTTGGCTGTGAGTTTGTCATATATGGCCTTTATTATGTGGAGGTACTTTCTTCTATACCCATTTTATTAAGAGTTTTTATCATGAATGGCTGTTGGATCTTGTTGAATGCTTTCTTTGTGTCTATTGAGACGATCATGTGGTTTTTATTCCTTATTTTGTTAATGTGGTATATCTCATTGATTTGTGGATGTTGCACTATCCCTGTGTCCCTGGTATAAATCCTGCTTGATCATGGTGTATGAACTCTTTAATGTATCCCTGTATTCATTTGCCACTATTTTGTTGAGGATTTTTGCGTCTGTGTTCATCAGCAATATTGGCCTGTAATTTTCCTTATTTGTGTTGTCATAGTCTGGCTTTGGTATCAGGGTGATGTTGATCTCATACAATGTGTTAAGAAGTGTTCCATCATCTTCCATTTTTTGGAATAGTTTGAGAAGGATAGTTATGAAATCCTCTTTGAATGTTTGGTAGGATTCTCCAGAGAGGCCATCTGCTCCTGGACGTTTATTTTTTAGGAGGTTTTTGATTACTATTTCAATCTCTTTACTTGTGATTGGTCTATTCAGACTCTCTATTTCATATTGGTTCAGTTTGGGGAGGTTGTGTGAGTCTAAGAATTTATCCTTTTCTGCTAGATTATCAAATTTGTTGGCATGTAGTTTTTCATAATCTGGCTAAGGGTTTGTCAATTTTGTTTGTCTTCTCAAAGAACCAGCTCTTTGTTTCGTTGGTCCTTTCTTTTGTCTTTTTTGTTTTAACTTCATGTATTTCTGCTCTAATTTTTTATTATTTCCCTCCTGTTGACTCTGGGCTTTGTTCTTTTTCTAATTCTTTTAGGTGTAGTTTAAGATTGCTTATTTGAGAATTTTCTTTTTTGTTAAGGTGGGCCTGTATTTGCTATGAATTTTCCTGTTAGGACTGCTTTTGGTGCATCCCGTAAGAGTTGGTATGGTGTGTTTCCATTATCATTTGTCTCCAGATATTTTTTTTATTTCTCCCTTAATTTTTCAGTGATTCATTGGTGGTTCAGTATCATGTTGTTTAGTCTCCACATGTTTGTGACTTTCCCAGCTTTTTTCTTGTAGTTGATTTCTAGTTTCGTAGCATTATGGTTGGAAAATGTACTTGATATGATTTCAGTCGTCTTAAGTTTATTGAGGCCTGCTTTATTTCCCAGGATATGGTCTATTCTTGAAAATGTTCTGTGTGCACTTGAGAAGAATGTATATTCTGCTGATTTTGGATGGAGTGTTCTATATATGTCTATTGAGTCCATCTTGTCTAGTGTTTTGTTTGAATCCATTGTTTCCTTGTTGACTTTCTGTCTGGATGATCTATCTATTGCTGTAACTGGGGTGTTAAGGTCTCCTATTATTGTGTTGTTGCTAATGTCTCCTCTTCAGGTTTTTAATACTCTTTATGTGTTTTGGTGCTCGTATGTTGGGTGCATATATATTTATTAGTGTTATGTTGATGGAGTGTCCCTTTTAGCATTTTATACTGCTCCTCTTTGTCATTACTTGTTTTGTCTTGATGTCTACTTTGTCTAAGTATAGCAACATCTGCTTTCTTTTGTTTGCCATTCGGTTTGAGTATCCTCTTCCATTTCTTTGCTCTGAGCAGCTAAGATGTGTTTCCTGGAGCCAGCATATTGTTGGGTCTTGCTTTTTAATTCATCTTGCTGCTCTGTGTCTTTTTATTTGAGAATTCAGTCCATTTACATTTAGAGTGATTCTTGATATTTGAGGTCTAATGCTGCCATTTTATCACTCATTTTCTGGTTCTTCTGCATTTCCATGGTATCTTGTCCCGTGTATTTCAGGCTACCAGTTCAGTTTGGTAGTTCTCTATTACGGTTTTGTTTTCTCTTTATTTATTATTTCTTTGTTCTGATTATTTGTTTAGTGATTACCATGAGGTTAGTATAAACAATCTCATAGACAGTCCAATTCTGATAACCTCATATTTCCTTAGATTAAGCCGATTCTATTCCTTTCCTCTTCCCCTTCTAACTTATTGTTGTCACAATTTACTCCGTCTTGTATTGTGAGTTTGTGTCGAAAATAACGAGATTAGGGCCTGTCCCTGTGGCTGGGCGGTTAAGTTCGCACACTCCGCTTTGGTGGCCCAGGGTTTCGCCGGTTTGGATCATGGGCGCAGACATGGCACCGCTCATCAGGCCATGCTGAGGTGGCATCCCACATAACACAGCTAGAGGCACTCACAACTAGAATATACAACTATGTACTGGGGGGCTTTGGGGAGAAGAAGAAGAAGAAAATAAGAAGATTGGCAACAGATGTTAGCTCCGGTGCCAAACTTTAAAAATAATGAGTTAACATTGATATTTTCGTTTTCTTTATCTTTAATATGATAATTGGTTGCTAACCTGTTCTGATAGAGAGCTGTAATTTTCTGGTTTTGTGTACCTATTTATCTCTTTGTTTGAGGCTTGTAAACCGTTTCTCTTTTTTTCAGGTCTTCTTTTATTTCAGGTATCAAGAAATTTTTAAGAATGTCTTGTTGGGGAGTGGGGTCTTGTAGCAGTAAACTCCCTGAGGTTTCATCTGGGGAAGTTTTTCTTTCTCCTTCATATCTCAAGAATAGTTTCACTGGATAGAGTATTCTTGGCTGAAAGTTTTTGTCTTTCAGAGTTTTGAATATATCATTCTACTCTTTCCTGGCCTCTAAGGTTTCTGTTGAGAAATTCACTGAAAGCCTGATAGGGGTTCCTTTGTAGGTTATTTTCTTGTGCTTTGCTGCCCTTAATAGTTTTTGTCATTGGTTTTTGCCAGCTTTACTAGGATATGCCTTGAAGAAGGACTTTTTACAGTGATGTAAGTAGGAGATCTATTAGCTTCTTTTACTTGACTTTCTTGCTCCTTCCCAAGGTTTGGGAAATTCTCAGCTATTATTTCTTTGAACAAGCTTTCTTCTTTTTGAACAGGCATTCTTCTTCCCTTCTTTCTCTGGAATACGTACAATCCTTAGGTTGCATTTCCTAATTGAGTGGATATTTCTTGGAGAATTTTTTGATTTGTTTTTAGTTGTAGTTCTCTCTTCTTCATCTGAAACATTTCTGTATTTCTGTTCTCCAGACTGCTAATTCTTTCCTCCGTAACATCAGCTCTGTTATTCAGAGAGTACAGATTTTTATCTTGTTCATTGTGTTTTTCATTTCCAACATTTCTGATTGGTTTTTCTTTATAGTTTCTGGCTCTTTTGTGAAGAAGTTCCTGACTTTATTGAGTTATCTGTATTTTCTTGTAGCTCACTGAGTTGATTTATGATAGCTATTTTGTTTTTGTTTTTTTTTTTAAAGATTGGCACCTGAGCTAACAACTGTGGCCAATCTTTTTTTTTTTCCTGCTTTATCTCCCCAAATCCCCCCTGGTACAGAGTTGTATATCTTAGTTGCAGGTCCTTCCAGTTGTGGCGTATGGGATGCCGCCTAAATGTTGCCTAATGAGTGGTGCCATGTCCGCACCCAGGATCCGAACCCAGGGCCGCCACAGTGGAGCGCGCAAACTTAACCACTTAGCCACGGGGCCAGCTCCATATGATAGCTATTTTGAATTCTGATTTAGATTATAAATTCCTTGGCCTTCAGGATTGATTTCTGAGTGTTTGTCATTTTCTTTCTCTTCTGGGTTATTAACATCTTTTTTCATACTGTGTGATGGTTTGGATTTGTGCCTCCACATTGTGATAGTATCTGGTCACAGCTTCCATCTGCTGCCACTGGGTTAGGCTCAAGAGCTGTGTATTCTGAGTCCACCGTGACCCCAGCTTACTTGCTCACAGCTGCTGCTTTTTTACCACTTGCACAGGTACTCTGGCTGACAGAGCTTGAGTGCCAGGTTGGGGGAGGGGCACTGTCTTTGGCCTGTGTGTACCTGGGGCCTGTTCTCGCTGTGCCCTCACTATTTGCCCTCCTGGGGTCCTGGCTTGATGAAGACACCCCTGCAATAGCCATCTCTGTGTGGGGCTTTCCCACAGGCTGTGAGGGAACTTGGAGAGCAAAGGTGTTCCCACAGAGGGCCACCCCTCCTCTCTCTCCTCTCTGAGCCGCATTGTCCCACTCCCTGGGTTGCTGCCGTTGTGGGAGGGAGAGGAGATCCCCTTACCTCCTTCCACTTCCTCCAGTGGGTCCAGCACATCAAACTTCAGATGTAGGGCTGCATGGGTCTCTCAGATGTCTTTTGTGTTCTGTGAATGGCCTCTGTTGGTGTATGAATGTCTTTTTCATTATGTCTTAGTGGGCAGAGTCTAAGGAAAGAGGTCACTCCACCACGATGCTGATGTCACTCTTGCCAGCACAGAAAATATTAATTTTACTGAAGTACAGCTTATCATTTCTTTTATGGATTGTGCCTTTGGTGTTGTATTTAAAAAGTCATTACCAAACCCAAGGTCATCAAGATTTTCTCCAGTGTTATTTTCTAGGAGTTTTATAGTTTTGTGTTTTACATTTATGTTTGTGATCCATTTTGAGTTAAATTTTGTGAAGAGTGTAAAATCTATGTATAGATTCTTTTGTTTTTCTTTGCTAAGAAAGATTTGCTGTGAGCTAACATCTGTTGCCAACTTTCTTCTTTTTTTGCTTGAGAAAGATTATCCCTGAGGTAACATTCTGTGCCAGTCTTCCTCTGTTTCTTATGTGGGTTGCTGCCACAGCTTGGCAGACAAGTGGTGTATGTCCACACTCAGGTTCTGAACCTGCAAACCTGGGCCACCAAAGCAGAGCATGCTGAACCCAACCACCATGCCGTGGGGTTGGCCCCTGGATTTTTTTTTTTTTTTTTTGCATGTGTGTGTCCAATTGTCCCAAAACCCTTTGTTGAGTGACTATCTTTTCTCCATTATATTGCTTTTGGTCGTTTGTCAAGGGTCAGTTGACTCTATTTATGTGGGTCTATTCCTGGGTCTGTTCTGTCCCATTTTACTATTTATACTCTTGCTAATACATCAATCCTCCTTTATCCATGGGAGATACATTCCAAGACCCTCAGTAGATGCCTGAAACCACAGATAGTACCAAACCCAGCATATGCTGTTTTTTCCTATACATACGTACACACCTACCTGTGATCAAGTTCATCTTATAAATTAGGTGCAGTAAGAGATTAACAACTATTACTAATAATGAAATAGAACAATTATAACAATATACTGTAATAAGAGTTATGAGACTGTGGTCTCTTTCTATCACAATATCTTGTACTGTACTTAGCATTCTTCTTGTGGTAATGTGAGGTGATACAGTGCCTATGTGATGAGATCAAGTGAAGTGAATGATATAGGCATTGTGTTGTAGTGTTATTTTTGAAATGCAGTTGACCGTGGATAACTGAAACCGTGAAAAGTGAAACCAAGGATAAGGGGGGACTCCTGTACTATGTTGTCTTGATTACTGTAGCTTTATAGTAAGTATTGAAGTCAGGCAGTGTGAGTCCTCCAACTTTGTTCTTTTTTAGTATTGTTTTGGTTATTTTCCCTCTCTGTATACACATTAGAATCAGTTTGTTAATGTCCACAAAATAACTTGTGATTTTGATTGGGATTGCATTGAATCTATAGATGAAATTGGGGAAAACTGACATCTTGGCAATGTTGAATCTTCCTGTCCATGAATATGGAACATCTCTCCCTTTATTTAGTTCTTTGATTTTGTTGATCAGAGTTTTCTAGTTTTCATGTGGATCTTATATGTGTTTTCTTAGATTTTTAACTATGTCATTTTTTGGGGTACTAATGTAAACGGTATTGTGTTTTTAATTTCAAATTCCATTTGTTTATTGATGGTATGTAGGAAAATGATTGGCTTTTTTTTTTTTTTAAAGATTTTATTTTTTGTTTTTCTCCCCAAAGCCCCCTGGTACATAGTTGTCTATTTTTAGTTATGGGTTCCTTCTAGTTGTGGCATGTGGGACGCCACCTTAGCATGGCTTGGTGAGCGATGCCATGTCTGCGCCCAGGATCCAAACTGGTGAAACCCTGGGCCTCCAAAGCAGAGTGAGTGAATCCAACGACTTGGCCATGGGGCCCAGCCCCACGATTGGCTGTTTTATGTTAACCTTGTATCTTGCAAACTTGCTATAATTGCTTATTATTTCCAGGAACTTTTTGGTTGATTCTTTCACATTTTCTGCATAGATAGTCATGCCTTCAGTTTTATTTCTTCTTTCCTAATCTGTATACCTTTTATTTCTTTTTTGTCTTATTGTATTACTTAGGATTTCAAGTATGATGATGTAAAGGAGTAGTGAAGGTGACATCCTTGCCTTGTTCCTGATCTTAGAAAAATTTGAGTTCCTTATCGTTAAGTATGATGTTAGCTGTAGGTTCTTTTGTAGCTCTTCTTTATTAAGTTGAGAAAGTTTCCCTCTATTGTCAGTTCTGCTCTGATTCTTATTGCTGTTAATTTTGGATTTAATTTGCTCTTTTTAATTTACTAAGGTGGAAGGTTAGATGACTGATTTTAGATATTCTTTTCTAATATGTGTTTCATTGTTATAAATTTCCCTCTAAGCAGTGCTTTTGCTGCATGCCGCAAATTTTGATGTTTTGTTTAGTTTTTATTTAGTTCAAAATAATTTAAAATTTTCCTTTGAACTTTGTATTATTTAGTAGTTTGTTGTCTCATACGTATTTTGGGATTATTCAGCTATCTTTGTGTTATTGATTTCTAAAATTTAATTCCATTGTGGTTTGAAAGCATACATGTATGACTTTTATTCTTTAAATTTGTTAAGGTGTGTCTCATAGTCTAGAATGTGTCTGTCTTGGTGAATGTCCAATGAGAGCTTGAGAAGAATGTGTACAGTCACATGCCACATAACGATATTTTGGGTAACAATACATTGCACATAAGACAGTAGTACCATAAGATTATAATGGAGCTGAGAAACTTTTCTCTCCTAGTGACATTGTAGCTGTTGTAACATTGTAGTTTCAGCATTATTGGAACTACAATACATTATTCACGTGTTTGTGGTGAATGCTGGTAAAAACAAATTTTCACTGCTAGTCATATACAAGTGTAGCACATACCGTTATGTATGGTACATGATACTTGATAAAAAGTGACTATGTTATTGGTTTATGTATTTACTATACTATACTTTTTATTGTTATTTTAGAGAGTAGTCTTTCCAGTTATAAAAAAGTGTATTGTAAAACAGTATTCCGGTATGCCATGTTATGCCTGCAGCAGCCTCATACATCTTGTGATTACTGCGTCTCTTGATTGCATCATTTTTTTTTGTGCTTGATTTAATGTCATGTTGTTTTGTTCATCGTGGCCCCTAAGCATACAGAATCTGCTAACATTGCCAGTAAGAGGCCATGTTGAGTGATTTCTTTAAAACAAAATTAAAAGTGATTTAGGACTACGATGGTGGAAAATAAGTGATTGTTATTGCTTGCCAGTCAGGCATGTCCAATTCCATCATGGCTACAATCTTGAAGAGCAAGAACAAAGTGATGGAAGCTGTTAAGGATCTGCTTCATTGAAGGCAATGAGACTAAGAGAAGTTCGAGAAGGGCCTATATCAGACGTGGAGAAACTTCTAATGCTCTGGATTGAAGAGCAGATGCAGAAGTGTATTTTTCTCAGCACCATGATGATTACAGCCAAGCTAAAAAGTTTGTTCGTGGAGCTGGCCCTGTGGCTGAGCAGTTCAAGTTCTGTGCACTGTGCTTCAGTGACCTGGGTTTGCGAGTTCAGATCCCCAGCACGAGACGTACTCCACTCATCAGCCATGCTGTGGAGGCATCCACTTTACAAAGTAGAGAAGGACTGGCACAGATGTTGGCTCAGGGCTAATCTTTCTCAAGCCAGAAAAAAAAAAAAGAGGAAGATTGGCTCAGGGTGAATCTTCCTCACCAAAAAAAGAAGAAAAACTTGTTTGCAATGTTGAAAGAAAAGGTTGTGCCTGACTACAATGTTGAATTTACTGCTAGTTGGGGTGGTCTAAACAACTCAATAGTTATATAATGTGGACGTCAGTGGTGCATCTGAGAGTGCTGATGTGAAGGCAGTTGAAGAAGTTTTGGCAACTCTAGATAAGCTGGTTGTAGAGGAAGATTACTTGCCAGAGCACATATTCAATATGGATGAAACCTCCCTATTCTGGAAATGAGTGCCTGAAAGGATTTTCTTCCATGAGTTGGACAAGTCAGTGCTAGATTTCAAGGCTTTTAAGGTCAGGATCACAGTCTTGTTTGGGGGCAGTGTTGCAGGCTATAAATTGAAACCCTTTATGATCTGGCACAGTGAGAAGCCCAGGGCCTTCAAGCATATCAATCAAGCACACACTACCAGTATACTATGAGGGCACTAAGAAGTCATGGATGACTTAGCTCCTCTTCCAAGATGCCCTCCTGAATTGTTATTCCAGTGAAATGAAGAAGTACTGTTTGGAGAATAACATACTTTTAAAGATTTTGCTTATTGTTGATAATGTTCCCAGACATCTTCCTTGTGTTGATGAGCTTCATCCCAACATCAGAGTGGTGTTTTTCCCTCCAAATACCACTCTTTGAGCCAACCTATGGATCAAGTTGTTATGGCACCTTTTAAGGCCTAATACCTGAGGAGGACCTTTGCCCAGGCTATTGCTGCAACTGAGGAAGACGCTAAGAAGACATTGATGCAATTCTGGAATGATTGCATCTATGACTGCATCAAGAACCTTGGTGGGGTTTGGGGCTCGTGAGACACTCAGGAGGTTCATCCATAACTTCAAAGGATTTGCCAAAGATGAGGAGATTGCAAAAATCAACAAGGCTGTGGTTGAGATGGCAAACAAATTTAATCTGGGTGTGGATGAGGGTGACATTGAGGAGCTCCTAGAGTTGGTTCCTGAGAAACTGACTGATGAAGAGTCGTCGGAACTGGAATAGGAATGTGTAACTGAAGAAGAGGCAAGAGAAAAGAAAACTGCAAGAGAAGAAAAAGAAGACCTCCTACCCCCTGAGAAAATTCACAGTCAAGTGCTTAGTAGAAGCTTTTGCAGACCTCAAGAAGCTCTTTAAACAGTTTGAAAACATGGACTCCAACACCGGGGAATAGAGAGGAATGTTCATGGTGCATTATCTGCTTACAAGCAAATTTATGATGAAAAAAAGAAACCAAGCAAAACACCATGGACATATCTCTGAAAAGAGTGACACCTCCTGAAGAAGAGCCTCAGGCCTCAGGAGGTATTTCAGAAGAAGCCTTGTTATCATGGGAGATGACAGCTCCATGAGTGATACTGCCCCTGAAGATCTTTCAGTGGGAAAAGATGTATAGAGGTGGAAGACAGTGATATTGATGATCCTGACCCTAGGCTAATGTGCTTAAACAAAAAAGCTTAAAATACAAAAAAAAAAAATTTAGGAGTAGAAAGTAACTTATAGAATAAGGATATAAAGAGGGAAAAGTTTTTGTATAGCTGTATGATGTGTTTGTGTTTTAAGCCATATTATTACAAAGGAGTCATAAAATTAAAAATATTTGTTTACAAAATAAAGTTACAGTGATCCAAAGTTAATATTGAAGAAAGAAATATTTCTTTATGAAAAGTTTTTGTAAATTTATCATGGTGTTTAAGTGTACAGTGTTTGTAAAGTCTACAGTGCTATACAATATGTCATAGGCCCTCACCTTCACTCACCATTTACTCACTGACTCACCCAGGGCAACTTCTAGTCCTGCAAGCTCCATTCATGGTAAGTGCCCTATACAGGTATACCGCTTATGTTTTATACCATGTTTTTACTCTACCTTTTGTATGTTTAGATATCTTTAGATACACAAATGCTTACCATTATGTTACAGTTGCCTACAGTATTCAGTGTAGTAACATGCTGTACAAGTTTATAGCCTAAAAGCAGTAGACTCTGCCAGATAGCCTAGGTTTACCATCTAGGTTTGTGTAAGTACTCTCTGATTGCAGAATGATGAAACCACCTGACGATGCATTTCTCAGAATGTATCCCCATCGTTAAGTGACGTGTGACTGTATTTGCTGTTGTTGGATGAAGTAGTCTATGGATTTCAATTATATCCAGCCGATTGATGATATTGTTTAGTCAGCTATGTCTTTACTGATTTTCTGTCTATTGAATCTGTTTCTTATAGAGGGATATTGAAGTCTCCAAGTATGATAGTGGATTCATCTGTTTCTCCTTGGAGGTCTATCAGTTTTTGCCTTACATACGTATTGCGATGCTCTGTTTTTAGGTGATTACCACATTAAGGACTTTTATGTCTCCTAGGATAACTTTTTTTTTTTAATATCCTTTTTTCTTTCTTTTTGGCTGGGAAAGATTTGGCCTGAGCTAACATCTGTTGCCAGTCTTCCTCATTTTTTTTTCCCTCCCCAAAGCCCCAGGACATAGTTGTATATTCTAGTTGTAGGTCTTTCTAGTTCTGCGTGAGCTACCCCCACGGCATGGCTCCTGACAGATGATGGGTGTGGTTCCGTACCCTGGAATGGAACCTGGGCCACCGAAGTGGAGTGAGCTGAACTTTAACCAGTTAGGCCATCAGGGCTGGCTTGAGAATTGACTTTTTTTTATCATTATGTAATGTTCCTCTTTATCCCTGATACCTGTCTTTGCTCTGAAGTCTTCTCTGTCTGAAATTAACAAAGCTACCCTTGCTTGCTTTTTTTTTTTTTTTAAAGATTTCATTTTTTCCTTTTTCTCCCCAAAATCCCCCGGTACATAGTTGTATATTCTTCGTTGTGGGTCCTTCTAGTTGTGGCACGTGGGATGCCACCTCAGCGTGGCTTAGATGAGCAGTGCCATGTCTGTGCCCAGGATTTGAACCAATGAAACACTGGGCCGCCTGCAGCAGAGAATGCAAACTTAACCTCTTGGCCACGGGGCCAGCCCCAACCCTTGCTTTCTTTTGATTAGTGTTAGATTGGTATGTCTTTCTCCAACTGGTATATCTTTCTCTAACCATTGACTTTATTTATTTTATTGAAGTGTGATTGACATACAACACTATATTAGTTTCAGGCGTACAACTTAATGATTTGATATTTGTATATATTGCAAAATGATTACCACAATAAGTCTAGTTTACATCTGTCACCATACATTCTTACAGATTTTTAGAACTTTTAAGATTTACTCTCTTAACTTTCAAATATGCAGTATAGTATTATTAACTATAGTCACCATCCTGTGCATTATATCCCCATGACTTATTTTATAACTGGAAGTTTGTACCTTTTGGAAGTTTGATTCCCTTCACCTATTTTGCCCATATCCCACCCCCCCCCCCCAATTTGTTCTTTAGTATCTAAAGCTTGTTTTTTGTTTCTTTGTTTGTTTTGATTCCACATAGAAGTGAAATCATGTGATATTTGTCTGTCTTTGACTTACTTTACTTAGCATAATGCCCTCAAGGTCCATCCATGTTGTTACAAATGGCAAGATTTCATTCTTATTAATGGTTGGATAGCATTCCATTGTGTGTACGTGTGTGTATGTGTATATATGTATATACATTCGTGTGCCACATAATGATGACATTTCAGAAAATGATGGACCACATATGCAACAGTGGTTCCATAATATTAATGTCATATAGCCTAGGTGTGTAGTAGGCTGTACCATCTAGGTTTGTGTAAGTACACCCTATGATGTTTGCACAACAATGAAATCGTTTAACGATGCATTTCGTAGGACGTATCCTTGTTGCTAAGCAGTGGATGACTGTGCCACATTTTCTTTATCCATTCATCTGTTGATGGACGCTTAGGTGGTTTCCATATCTTGACTATTGCAAATAATGCTGGAGTGAACATGGGAGTGCATATATGTTTTCCAGTTAGTGTTTTGTATTCTCCAACTATTTACTTTTAATCTGTATGTGTTTTATATTTAATTTGAATTTCTTTTAGACAACGTATAGTTGGGTCTTAATTTTTGACCCATTCTGAAATGCCAGTGTGCTGCTGTGTTGTCCTGCCTAGATGGGATTCTTAGAAGCGTTCAGTCACAACTAAACCGATCTTAGCTTTGATTTAGTTGCTCCTCAGGCAAGCTTATGCACCAGTTGTCTGAACTACAGTTCCTCTTGTATTGAGCAGGATTAATAGGAAACAACCCAACATCATTAGAGTAAAACCAACCTGTCTCATGAAGGTCTAAACCCAGCTCATGTTGAGTGAAGATCTAAACCCAGCTCTGTTAGTGAGTGAACCATCCAATGATAGGTGAATTCTCCTTCACAGGAATAGCAGAAAGTGACATCAAGGACCAAAAAGTGAGATTTCTGAATGCTTGGCCGCCCAAAGCCAGTATGGTAACTTTTCTGACACCTCCTGCTTGAAACTAAAAAGATTAGAAGGTTGGGAGGCCCTGCTTTCAGGGTCTGTATTTCTACTGAATATCTAGATAAAGTGATTTTTTTTTCCTTTCTGTTTCACTGGAGTTTACTCAGCTTGACTTAGGATACTTGTGCTATGCTTTTGACAGGTGTGCTAGACCCAGCCCTGCCTCCCCATGGTGTGCAGGAGAGGTGAGAAGGAGGTGAGTGGCACTGGGAGCCTCTCACTTATTCTACACTTCTCAGTATCTTCACTGTCACAGACTAGAGTCATGCTCAACAGGGTCGTCTTTGTAAGCTGATTCTCTCAAACTCATTGCCCCTTAGCCGTAGTTTCACTAGGATAGTGAGAATCTTGTTCATTCGTTCATGCATGTCTCTAATTAGATGGTGGGGCATTTGTCTACCTTAAGACAGTTAATTACTCTGCCATTTACCTGCTTTCATTGAGTTTTTCTCTCTGACATAGAAAGCACTGGACAGAAATCACATTACATCAATACCCGCTATTGGTCTTTGTTTAAACAGTCAGGCCTCTCAGGGCTGCCCCTGTTGGAGACATACATTCTGGTTTTAGTTACTGGCTAAACCATAGTATGCAAGGGCCACATGATGTAAAGTTGGAGATCTGGGCAGGTGCCATATCATGCTAGTCTTTGGTGAGAAATTTGGGTATTTTGAAAGTGTAATGGAAGCCATAGAAGACTTTTAAATTTTAAGCAAAGGCATGGCATGGTTTTTCTTATGTTTTAAAATGATACCCCTTTGGTGAATGAATTAGACAGGAGGAAAAGTATACAGAGGGAAACAGGAAGGAATTAGCTTTTTCAGTAGTCCCAGAGAGAGATCATAGCAGGCTTGGACTTTGGTAGTAGCAGGAGAGAGATAACATAGAAAGTACAACTGACAGGTCTTGTTGATGGTATTTTGCACCTAGGTTTAGAGCTTGGAGAAACAAGAACCAAAGATAGATATTTGAGAGTCAACATATTGTCAGTTGTCAATAGGTGAAATCCAGGTTATGTTACAGATGAGAGATCCTGAGGGAGAAGAGGACTTAGGACCTCCTCTTGGGAAAGTCAGTGTGAGGATGAGCCTGTGAAGGAGTTGGAGAAGGAATGGCCACTAGGGTAGAAGTCAAACTAAAGAGAGTATGGTATCTTTGAAATAATGAGAAGAGTATTTTAAGAAGATACTTGTTTTATTATTTTTTTTTTTTAGATTTTTTATTTTTTTTTTTTTCATTTTTCTCCCCAAAGCCCCCTGGTACATAGTTGTATTATATTCTTGGTTGTGGGTCCTTCTAGTTGTGGCATGTGGGACACTGCCTCAGCGTGGTTTGATGAGCAGTGCCATGTCCGCGCCCAGGATTCGAACTAACGAAACACTGGGCCGCCTGCAGCGGAGCGCGCGAACTTAACCACTCGGCCACGGGGCCAGCCCCAGAAGATACTTGTGATTTAAGAGTATTTTTCTGGAGGTTTCATAAGAAGGAAAAACTGAAACTTTATATAGTGAACAATGGGGATTAAATTATTCTAGTCCGTCTGGTACCTAGTCTGCCCTAGATAACTACTTCTCATTTTATTCAGGTTTCTGATCAAATATCCCCTTAATGAGAGCTTTCCTGCCAGCCCTGTCTCTCTCTTATTTTATAGAATCTATAATACCATTATTTGTGCTCCACCACCTTTACCAACTAAGAAAGAAGAAACACTCCCAACTAAATAGGCACGCTGTGGGCACAGTGTTAGGATACCTGTGATTTGTGAGACGAATACTGATTTTAGCTTAGTTAAAATGTGATATTCTGTAAATAACTGATGAAATACTGTAAAATAGCACAGATAACTGTGTGCTTGTCACATCTCCTAAAATTCAGGTTTCGTGAAGACAGAGACTTTGTTTACTGCTGATTGCCCAGTGGCTAGAAGAGTGCCTGATGAATAGTAGGCAGAGTGAACAAATCCTAAATCTGCATTTTTTAGGAATAAAATGAATAAATTAAAACATACTGCTCTGTAGACTGTTTTTTGATTTTTTTCTGTGTCCTTGTATAGTTTTCTAAAAGAGGATGTTTGATGGCTGTGTACTCTTATCATTATCACATGTCTATAACATTATCTGATGTGTCCAACATTCTGGACTTCGGAGCTTATAGAAATAAAAGAGCTGGAGTCTGGACTTCGTTTATTACCTGAAGAATTCAGTTTTTATTTCTGCCTTGAGTGTGAAATACTCCTCTGTAGAGAGAACGGTACCTGGACCAGGAATCCCCAGTACCTTAATGGGTCGGAAGTACTTCCATATTCTTCCCCATAAAGGCTTACACGTGGTAGGAGAAGAGAGGTTTCTGGTAGACCTCCTCCCCCCGCCCCCACCATGTAGGCGGGTTTCTGTCTGTTTGCTTATCTGTAAAGTGGGAGAGTGGCACCACATGATTTCTGAGGTTTCTTGCTGATACAAATTCTTAATTTCTAATGTCATCTTGTCTTGCTGTTCTTAAGTTTATTGTCTGTTTTATTGTGAGAATTATAAAACATGGAATCATGACTTCTGGACCATATATGTATTTCTGCAGGGTTTTTGTTTTTGTTTTTACCTTTTAAGTGAACAAAACCCGATGATATTAACATAGGACAAATTTTTAGTTCTTGAGAAATTTTTGAAAAATTCACAAGATGAAAAATAAAAACTATTATTTTTTTTTAGAAGTCAATGAAAGGATTCTATTTTGCAAAGCTGTACTATGAAGCTAAAGAATATGATCTTGCTAAAAAGTAAGTACCAAACAATAAATATGCTTTAGTTTTATGAAATCAATGCCTTTACCTCATGTTCTTCTTTGAAATGGGTAAAAAATATATTTTTTTCCAGCAGTTCTTCCTCAGTACAGTATATCCTGGAAATAAGGGATTCATCGCTCAGACTGATGTTAAGAGTAGCCTAGACCCCATGGAGATTGAGCCTATAATGAGCGTTTTCTACATGCCTGCTGCTTGTTTATACCTAGGGCAAGAAATTTGGCTTAAAACACTTTTCCTAAAGATTGTCCTGGGTCCTAGAATAAGAGAGAGCCATGTTTATGTCTTAATTTCTTCCTGGTTAGATATCTTGTACTTTAATCAGCTGGAAAATAGCAGTGAATACGAGATTAAACTGTGATTCCTGGGCAGGAGAACAGCTTGTGTAAAAGATCTTTAATTAACTGAATAGGTGACACTGAGGCTTTGTCTTGGGTCTGTAAGGTTGATGATCTGATTTCCTGGTTTGGAGTGGCTTAAAGCAGGAAATTAGGAGGGAGGCAGGTTATTTAAAGGCATTGATCGGAAGATGGAAATGCTGATAAGTAAGGAGAATGGTAACACTGTTATTTAACTAGTAGCTTTGGGTCTGTTAACCCTTCTTCCTTATTAATACGATACTTTTTCCTCCAGTTTTGGTCTTTGGTCTGATTTCTCTTATGATAACACTCACTGAGTCTAGAAGATGCTTACTTATTTGTAGTTGTTACTTGATTTTTGGGTTTTTTTTTAAGGTTGGCGCCTGAGCTGTTGTTACTGTTGCCAATCTTCTTTTTTTTCCCCCTTCTTCTTCTTCTCCCCAAAGCCCTCTGGTACATAGCTGTATATTCTAGTTGTGAGTGCCTCTGGTTGTGCTATGTGGGATGCCACCTCAGCATGGTCTGACGAACGGTGTGCCATGTCTGCGCCCAGGAACCGAACCAGCAAACCCTGGGCCACCAAAGTGGAGTGTGCGAACTTAACCATTTGGCCACAGGGCCGGCCCAGTTGTTACTCGATTTAAGAAATGGAAATTACCTGCATTTGGGTAGTGTATTTAGTAATTTTTCCACTACTCTATTTAGGTGGGTACAGTACTGTTAGATACCGTTTTCTTGTTTAAAAGGTAAGTACATTCACTTAGTTGTTATTTGGGGAATTGGTAGTCTTTAGTGTTTTGCATTATGATAACTTTAAAAATATTTGCTATAATCACTTTCTAATTCCTTTGCAAAGCTCTTTAGTGGTTTACCACAATGTAATCAGGAAGAAAAAGCAATTTATGTGTTCATTTCTTATGTGTAGGTAGCACTGGAAAAAGTATTTCATAAGTGTGGTGTTTAATGGTAAAATGAGTATGTTGTCAACTTTGTATGTATGTTTGTGTTTAGGTATTCATTTTTTTCCTGTGGATACTTTTGAGTTATCTGCATATTCTAGTTTAAATAGTGGTAGTCTGACCGGCCCTGTAGCGTAGTGGTTAAGTTCAGTGCACTCTGCTTTTGGGGCCCATGTTCAGTTCCTGGGTGTGGACCTACACCACTCGGTGGTGGCATGCTCTAGTGGCGACCCACATACAAAATAGAGGAAGATTGGCATAGGTGTAAATGTTCCTCAAGCAAAAAGAGGAAGATTGGCCATAGATGTTAGCTCAGGGCAAATCCTCCTCTGCAAAATAAATAAATAAATAGTGGTAGTCAGTAATTAGAATGACAATATATATTAGTGGGTGCTTTGGTTTAAGATGAACTCTTCACTTAACATTTAAATACAATTTTAAATGTGATAATTTAAAGATTATTACTTCTGTATTGTTACTTTTGAACAGATACATATCTACATATATTAATGTGCAAGAAAGGGATCCCAAAGCTCACAGATTTCTCGGTCTTCTTTATGAAGTGGAGGAAAACATAGACAAAGCTGTTGAATGTTATAAGGTAAACTGTATAAGATTAAAGTATAGCCTTTGCACAGCCAAACATACATGATGCCCAGAGTAATTTATGTAATAAATAATTTAAATATATTTTGTGGAAGTCATGAAAATAAACTTTGGTATCGTAGTACTATTAAGTGACACAGCTTGGAACAGATTTTAAATTATGTGACCAAAAGTACACTATAGTTTATCATTAAGAGGTTAGCACTTGTAAAAGATTAACATCTGTAAATTTTAAGTCTAACATGGTCACAAATGCTGTTCTTATGTGTCTGATTTTCTCTCTCTCTCTTTTTTTGGTGTTTATCTAATAAGAACATAATTTTTCTTAAAAAAAGTTCCAAGACAGTTTGAAGTTTAATTTTAACAACTTTGAAATAATATGTTGTTATTTAGGAAGTGTTTTTAATGGCACAGTGATAAATTTTTAACTTTTGTATATGAGTGTATAGACTTTAGTATTCCTACTAATCTATTTCTTTTCTCATATCAGCGTTCAGTGGAATTAAACCCAACACAAAAAGATCTTGTGTTGAAGATTGCAGAATTGCTTTGTAAAAATGATGTTACTGATGGAAGAGCAAAATATTGGGTTGAAAAAGCAGCTAAACTTTTCCCAGGAAGTCCTGCAATTTATAAACTAAAGGTAAAAAAGTGAACAAAACAAAACATATAATAAAATTAGTTGGGGAAAACTTAAGACACAGCTATTTCTAATATTTGGAGTTTAAATGACTTTTCAGTAGCAAACCTTAAACCAGTGTTTGTAGAGGTGAGGAGTCAGTGGGAAATGGGTGAAGGTGGTCAAAAGGTACAAACTTCTAGTTATAAGATGAATTCCGGGCATGTAAAGTATAGCATGGTGGCTATTGTTAACAATACTATATTGTATATTTGAAAGTTGCTTAGAGAGTAGATCTTAAAAATTCTCATCACAAGAAAATTTGTAGCTGTGTGAAGTGATAGATATTAACTAAACTTATTGTGGAAATCATTTCACAATATATGCATGTATCAAAACATTGTGCTCCTTGAACTAGTACAGTGTTATATATGTCAATTACACCTGTAAAAAGAATGACAAAACAAAATTGTTTTCTTCAAACCTTGTCTGAGCATATGTTGTCTTATTAGGCAGTATTATGCTTTATAAATGGTATCTCATTTACCCTTATGGAATCATTAATATTTTTGTAGCTAGATCTTGGAACAAAGATTTAAATTGAGCCCTGATATAAAATTTTTACTTTATTGAGTGAAAATTATCCATGACAGTTTAGGGTTATTATAAAGTTTTTTAAGAACAGTTGTCTAAAAATGAAAAGGATTGTCTTTGGGATAGTGGGGTTTTCAAGCAAAAGGTAAAAGATAGTTTCTCCAGTATGTTGTAGGTAGTTACTAAAAATGATGGGAAGTTGTTGCTAATATATTAACTGATTCTGATTGTTATTCTTTACTGAGTAAAATGCAATTTACTAAGTAACTCTTTTGGAGAAAGTCTGTCCAAATGTGCTAGGCAAACAGAATTTTAAGTGTATATTGTTTTTAATAGCTGCCCCCCCCATTATGCATGTTTCTGATAAAAATTTTTTCAGCTTTTTATTTTGAAATAATTATCAATTTTTTCACAGGAAGTTGCAAAGATTGTACAGAGAGGTCCTGTGTAGACTTCATCCAGCTTTCCCCAGTGGTTACATCTTATGTAACTATTGTACAACACCCAAATCAGAAATTTCACTTTGGTACAGTGTGTGTGTATGGTTCTTTTTCATTTTATCACACGTACAGATTTGTGTAACCACCACTGCAGTCAAGATGCAGAACTATTTCATCACCATGAAGATCTTCCTCACACTACCTACCCCTTTTATAGTCATCTCCACTGCCCCCCCCCCCCCGACCTCACCCCGTCATCCTTAACCTCTGGCAGCTACTAATTTGTTCTGCAACTTTATAATTTTGTAATTTCCAAATGTTATATAAGTGGAATCATGCAGTATGTGACCTTTTGAGGTTGGCTTTTTTCATTCAGCATAATGGTCTTGAGATCATCCAAGTTGTGTGTATTAGTAGTTTGTTCCTTTTATTACTGAGTAGTATTTTGTGATATGGATGTGTTCTACAGTTCAACCATTTACTTTTGAGGGGCATTTTGGTTGTTTCAGTGTTTGGCTATTATAAATTTGCTATGAACAATTGTGCACAGATTTTAAAATCTAAGCTATTTTAAAAACTCCTAGAGAATGAATACTAATGTTAATTTAACATTGTTTTTTTCTCCCTCTGATAAGCAGCTGGGCTTTAAATATTAATGTAAAATATTTGGTCCAAGTGTGCAGATTTCTTTACCTTATCATCTTTGTATGCCTCAAACATAATTCCCTTATTGGTCATGACAGTCTAGTCCATGTGTGACACTGTCATTAAGGAAGATACATAATGGTGGAGGGTTATTTTTCTTGCAGTGTAATACAAGTTAGATGCCTCTGAAGCATCCTGATTTTGTTTAATAACTCTTTAAAGCTGAACCTTTCTTATATCACATTCCCCCCACCCCCATTTTTTGGAATTGAAATCCATAAGATTTGTAACTGTTTAGCAAAGTAATCGTTCCTCCTGAAATTTAAGGCTTACTTAAGGTAAATAGTTTTTTGGCGTTTGTTTAAGTGAATGAAAATGTTATTGATGAGACGACTTTTTCTGTTGAGTATGAGAGTAGAATTTTTGAAAAGCGTATGTAATGATGTTGATCTTTTACTTATTTATTTTTAAACAATCAAAGTGTGGAGCTCTTGCAGATATAGAAAGGCCAAGTGTAAGTTTATGGAAATGATCCAGAAGAAGGTGAGAGGGCGATGAAAACAGAGCACTGATGGAGAGCTTGGTCTTTGCTAGGTGGAGGGAGCAAGGAGATGAGTACAAGTAGGTAAGGTAAAGTGGAACTTACTTCTGATGACTTCCGTTTTCTTAGTAGGGGATGAATTGTGATCATAAGTTGAAAGTGAGAGTTGAAGGAAAGTGTGGAAAATTTGAGGAAAGAGTAGGAGTATGAAGTGACCTTTTCAGGGAATGGAGAAAATGAGTCTTTTAGAGGTAAAATAGGTTTTGGTCTAGGCATTACCAGTTTGGAGGGTTGAGATTATGAAAGTAAATCAGTTAGCCTGGTTGTGATTTCCAAAATTCACTACCCCCACTTATTCAGCTGTTAGTTTATAGGCACAACGAAAGCAGGTGATAGGGTTTTTCTAAGGAAGAGTAGAGGAGGGAATTAATTGAAAGGAGCTGTAAGCAGTAATTACGGAGATTAGGGATTATGACATTTTAGATTGACAGAGAAGGAAAGTATGAGTGTGTGTGTTTTATGGAGAATTAAAACTTGGTGATGTCATTGTATTGAAGGGAGCTTTTCATGTGGTACAGGCAAATATGTGTGTCAGTGAGGGCATGTGAGCCCTGAGTGAGGTGGAAGAAGGGGTGTGGTGGTCTGAGTTGTATGACCAAAATACAGATTTTGAAGACCCGTGTCAATGCCGTATGGGTGGCTAGGCTGGAGTATAGAACAATGCCATAGAGGTGAGGTAAAGAACTGAGTAGCCAGGCTGCTGTATATCTTGTACATCTTTCAATTGCTAATACCAGTCACAGTTGTTAGGGATGAAGGAAAAATGTTTCATTCCAGTTTCTAATGTTGAGGAATGGCTGGAGTAGCTGGATAGCATGTCCTTTAGAAAACAGGATTATAAACAGATGTAGGGGGATGTATGATTTGGAGGTGACATTGGGAGTGAGTAGGTTACAAACCCCACTTCCTCTGCTTGTATGTAGGCTAGCAGAGAAAAAGCTACCGTGGCCAAGAAGTAATGTGGGTTATCTCGAGATGATACTGTGTTCATTTAAGGCCAGAAGGTGAAGTGAAGATTCTGAGAAGATAGCTGAACAACAGGAAGTCCAAAGTGGGAGCAGAGGGGCTAGGGGATTGAGTCAGATTTAGGGAGATCTAGAGGAGTTTGAGGATAAGGATCGTGGTGTGAAGATTGACTGGGGAGGCCTAAACTTCTAATGGTGACTGAGGTGTACGTGGATGTGAGGCAATAGTCCTAGCAGTATCTGAGGTGAGGATGTGCAGCCAGTGCTGCTATGTAATCCCAGATGTTTCTCTCCACATAAGTTTCTTGGGGTTTAGCTTCTGGGCTGGAAGCAGCTCTTTGAAGGGTCTAGTGAGGCATGTAGGATGGTACTTCTGGTGGTAATTTACGAAAGCTAGACACAGTAAAATGGTGCTCATAGGAACCATGATGTGTTTAAAATTACACCAATGTTTCTCTAAATTAACAACTTTTTTTAACAGGAACAGCTTTTAGATTGTAAAGGTGAAGATGGATGGAATAAACTTTTTGACTTGATTCAGTCAGAACTCTTTGCAAGACCCGATGATGTCCATGTGAACATCCGACTAGTAGAGCTGTATCGCTCAAATAAAAGATTGAAGGATGCTGTGGCCCACTGCCATGAGGCAGAGAGAAACATAGCTTTGCGTTCAAATTTAGAATGGAATTCATGTGTTGTACAGACACTTAAGGTAGGCAAAAATTGTTGGGTCTCTCTATACTTCCATATAGACAATTACCATACATCCTGTTATAATTAAGCAGTACCCTCTGAGACTTAAATTTCTTTCGTTACTGTACAGCAACTGTGAAATGAAGTTTTTACTAGGATGATTTTAACTTATAATAGGTAGATTGGAGAGATAAATAAGACAAATACATTTTTTTTTTGGTGTTTCTATAGGCTGATGTAAAAATCAGTATGGTTTTACAATATAGGAATGGGCAAAGGAATTTGTAGGCATAAAATGATTAATTTTGTAACATTTGATAAAATTTTTTAACTTGGTGTTCTTTCTGTGAAATAGGAGTATCTGGAATCTTTACAGTGTTTGGAGTCTGATAAAAGTGACTGGCGAGCAACGAATAAAGACTTACTTCTGGCGTATGCTAACCTTATGCTTCTCACACTCTCTGCTAGAGATGTACAAGAAAGTAGAGAATTATTGGCAAGGTATGTTGACTTAAGGAGATTACATCAGTGTAAATTACAGATTTTCTCTTCATAGTAATTCAGTTCATTGGTCTAAATATTTTTACTGAGTCATTATTTCTGTAATGTACCCAGGGGTAGTAGTTAATACAGTGAACCACCTGGAAGGCATCTTTCTTCTTTTGTCGTGGTATTATGATTGATTTTGTATGACTGATTTTTAGAGGACTGTGTTATTGTTTAGGTTTGATTAAATTGTTTTTGTAGTTAAATATCTAGTTCTGGCATGCTTAGTAAAGAGTCAAGCCTGAAAATGAATGTTCTCACTGCTATTCCATATTTTGTTTCAAAAAGTAATAATCTTGAGTGAAAATCAGAGAATAAACTTCATCTGTCAGATGTTCTAGGAGAGGCAGTTAACATCACTAGTATTGCAGAAAACAATGTTTATTTTAGAAACAAGATAAGTAAAATATAATATGTGATTTTCTGTTTTCCTAAATTTTGATTTTGAGGACCAGTATTCCACTTCACTTAAATAAATTCCATTGAACAAAAACATCACTTAGATTTGTCTTAAGGATGTTGGTTTAGAGCAGAGGTTGACCAGAGCTTGTGGGCCAACTATAGTTCAGTGCTTGATTTTGTAAATAGAGTTTCATTGGAATACAGCCATGCCTTTTTGTTACATATTATCTATGGCTGCTTATACACTACAGTGGTGGAGTTGAGCAGTTGTGACGGAGATTGTATACCTGCAAAGCCAAATTACTATTTGATCCTTTATAGGAAAAGTTTGCCAGTCTCTGGTTTAGATTATCCATTTGTTTGAAAGGTAATTCTTGTTATCCATCTGAGATATGGAAAAAGTTCTTTTCATTGGGGTCTAGTGGGTAGATAGTTTTCTTGAAGAAGGACTTAGTGTCCTAAGATGGTAGAGTACTGGTAGTGTCCAAAAAAACTAACTTACACTTTTAGATTACATTGAAAATATTTAGGGTGTTTTCCTTTGTATGGCTTATATACTCAGAAATTTTTGGTCTCATGAGAAAATGAGGATGAAAAAGACAATTTCTTAGTAGTACTATAAAAATAATCTTATCTTCATGATCCCTTGAAGGGATCTTGAGAACCTCTAGGGTTCCCTAGAACTCACATGCTAGAAAAAATACCTGCTGCTCACATTTCTTATTATATCCTACTTTAAAATCATGTTTCACATTTCTATTAAGTGTTTGCTTCTGTTTTTCTTACGAAATGAAGACTGAGGACCATTAGAATTTGGAAGCACTAATTAGTATGTGGGTTACAAATAATAGAAATACAATTTATTTAACTCTAGTTATCTATATAGTAAGAAGAGCAATTATGATACTGAAAACTCAAATCTCTTAAGTTTTTTACTTGTGTTTTGAAAATGGCATGTCTAATCTGAGAAATTCCAACTTTGAATTAAATAATAAAACCATATGATCGAAAAGAAGCTAGGAAATATTTTAGCTCCCCGGTTTTATTCTGGTCTGTTATGAAACATAAATCATAATCAGTAATCTTATCATTTGATTTCTATCTTTTCTGTGATTGGAGGGCTGGAAATAATTGTTTTAGAATAAGACATCATTCTAGAGCTTAAGCTTGAAGTATAGGAAGTATGCAGAATAAAAAGGACTAGATGAGTCATAATTTATAAAACAGAATGAGGATTATAAGGAGTTGAAATGTGGAAGATGAAGCTGGAAATAAATTCCTGTATCAGTTTTATTTTGAATTGAGTAATGGAACCATGATTATTCACAATGCAATAGGTTTAATACCTGTTTAATATTTGAATATTACAGTTTTGATAGTGCTCTTCAGTCTGTGAAATCTTCTGTGGGTGGAAGTGATGAGCTCTCAGCTACTTTCTTAGAAATAAAAGGACATTTCTACATGCATGCTGGTTCTCTGCTTTTGAAGATGGGTCAGCATAGTGATGTGCAATGGCGAGCTCTCTCTGAGCTGGCTGCCCTGTGCTATCTCATAGCATTTCAGGTAAGCCTTTTACAGTTCTGGGTGCAACTGACATTTCACTGAGACTTTGTTGTGTTTCTCATGGAGGTTTATCCTGGTATATAATGAAAATATGAATAAACCTATAGAATTAAAGTTAAAATGAAATAGTTAATTTGATAGTTGAGAAATAAGATTTATACAGTACTGGTGAGGCTGGTGAAACAGGTACATATATGCATTGCTTGTGGCAGTCTACATTGCTGTGATAATTGGAAGACCAGTTTCGAGAGTTTGATCTTTTTTTTTTTTTTAAGATTTTATTTTTTCCTTTTTCTCCCCAAAGCCCCCCGGTACATAGTTGTGTATTCTTCGTTGTGGGTTCCTTTAGTTGTGGCATGTGGGACGCTGCCTCAGCGTGGTCTGACGAGCAGTGCCATGTCCGCGCCCGGGATTCGAACCGACGAAACACTGGGCCGCCTGCAGCGGAGCGCGCGAACTTAACCACTTGGCCACGGGGCCAGCCCCGAGAGTTTGATCTTTTTACTTGACCATTTCTGGCACCTGTAATAGGGAAATAATCTCAAATATGCATAAAACTTTGTTCAAAAAGATATGTGTGTTTGCACAAAAACCTGAGTAAGTAAATTTTGTGGTATGGTTACATAAACTGTGATAGCAAAATGCACTTACCACAACCATTTTTACATGTTAATTGAAAAGCAGTTGTACGTAATATGTATATAACATTAATGACAGTATATTATATATAGTATATAGCAGTATATTTATTCATCTTTGGAAAATAAAACCTTTCTTTATACATAGAACATGACATGAAGGAAATATGCCAAAATGTTAACCATTATTTTATTTTTTGAGGAAGATTAGCCCTAAGCTAACATCCACTGCCAATCCTCCTCTTTGCTGAAGAAGACTGGTCCTGAGCTAGCATCTGTGCCCATCTTCCTCTACTTCATACGTGGGACACCTGCCAAAGCATGGCTTGATAAGTGGTGTAGTGCTCCGCACCCGGCATCCAACTGGCAAACCCTGGGCCACTGAAGTGGGGCACTGTGCCTCCTTGCAGGCCCCATTAACCATTATTTTTAGATGATGAGATGCTGGGTATTATCCCTTCACCAATCCATTTTTGTCGTTTTAATGTTCTCTTAGTTCTCTAGTGAGCTTGCATTAATTCTGAAATGAAAACAAGTAAAATAGTCTGCCAAAAAATGCATTAAACCCAAGTTATAAAAGTGATGTTAGCTCTAGAGCACTATCTTTTGCTTGGGGAAAAGAAAAAACGATTCACCGGAGAATTACTGTTAGAGAAGTCTCCTCCTTCTAGTTCATATTATATAGATCTTTAAAAAAATATCGTTGATATCCAGCCCACAATGTTAAGTGCTGCTGTTTGCTTACCAAAAGCATTTAGGTTCATAAGGAATTATTTATTAGTTAAGTTAATGAAGTTTGATAATTTACTTAAGCACTAAAATGTTCTTGTGTTTAGTGTTTTTATAGAATCCTCAAGTAACTGACAGTTTTCTTATTTTTAATGGAAACTAAAATTTACTAAATTTTCTTTTACTTTTTTTTATTTTATTGAGGTCATAACGGTTTATAAGATTGTGAAATTTCACTTGTACATTATTGTTTGTTAGTTACCATATATATGTGCCCCTTTATCCCTTATGCCCATCCCCTCACCCCCTTCCCCTTGGGTAACTACTAGTCTGTTCTCTTTGTCCATGTGTTAATCTGTCTTCAACATATGAGTGAAATTATATGGTGTTTGTCTTTGGCATATTTCGCTTAACATAATACCCTCAATGTCCTTCCATGTTGTCGCAAATGGGACAATTTTGTCTCTTTTTATGGCTGAATAGTATTCCATTATATAAACATACCTCATTTTCTTTATCCAGTCATCAGTCAGTGGGCACTTGGGTTGCTTCTACTTCTTGGCTATAGTGAATAGTGCTGCAGTGAACATAGAGGTGCATAAGTCTCTATGAATTGTTCATTTCAAGTTCTTTGGATAAATACCCAGTAGTGGAACAGCTGAGTCATACGGTACTTTTATTTTTAATTTTTTGAGAAATCTCCATAGTCTTTTCTATAACAGCCACATCAGTTTGCATTCACACCAGCAGTGTATGAGGGTTCCCTTTTCTCCACACCCTCTCCAACATTTATTTTTTGTCTTGGTGATTATAGCCATTCTAATGGGCATAAAGTGATATCTCATTGTAGTTTTGATTTACAATTCCCTAATGATTAGTGATGTTGAACATTTTTTCATGTGCCTGTTGGCCATCTCTATATTTTCTTGGGAAAAATGTCTGTTGATATCCTCTGCCCATGTTTTGATCTTTCTTTTGTTTAATCCTGTGAATTCTTTATATGTTTTGGAGATTAACCCTTTGTTGGATATATGATTGCAAATATTTTCTCCCAGTTGATGGATTGTCTTTCTGTTTTGTTCCTGGTTTCCTTTGCCTTGTAGAAGCTCTTTAGTCTGATGGAGTCCCATTTGTCTTTTTTTCTTTTGTTTGTCTTGCCCAAGTAGGTATGTTATTCGAAAAGATCTTTCTAACACCTGTGTCAAAAAGTGTAGTGCCTACATTTTCTTCTAGGAGTCTTATAGTTTCACATCTTACCTTCAAGTCTTTAATCCATTTTGAGTTAATTTTTGTATATGGGAAAAGATAGTAGTCTACTTTCATTCTTTAGCGTGCGGCTGTCCAGTTTTCCCAGCACCATTTATTGAAGAGACTTTGTTTCTCCATTGTATATTCTTAGCTCCTTTGTTGAAGATGAGCTATCCAAAGATATGTGGTTTTATTTCTTGGCTTTCAGTTCTGTTCCATTGGTCTGTGTGTCTGTTTTTATACCAGTACCATGCTGTTTTGATTATTATAGCTTTGTAGTATATTTTGAAGTCAGGCATTGTGATCCTTCCAGCTTTACTCTTTTTTCTCAGGATTGCTTTAGGTATTTGGGGTGTTTTGTTGCCCCATATGAATTTGAGAATTCTTTCTTCTGTTTCTGTGAAGAATGTCATTGGGATTCTGATTGGGATTGAATTTAATCTATAGATTGCTTTAGATAGTATCGACTTTTTAACTATGTTTATTCTTCCAATCCATGTGCATGTAATATCTTTCCATTTCTTTATGCCTTCTACGATTTCTTTAAATAGTGTCTTACAGTTTCCAGCATATAGATCTTTCACCTCCTTGGTTAAATTTATTCCTAGATATTTTATTCTTTTTGTTGGGATGGTATTCTTGATTTCTCTTTCTGTTAGTCCATTATTAGAGTATAGAAATGTAACTGATTTTTGTAAGTTGTTTTGTACCCTGCAGCTTTGCTGTAGTTGTTCATTATTTCTAGTAGTTTTCCAGTGGAGTCTTTAGGGTTTTCTATATGTAGAATCATGTCAGCTGCAAATAGTGAGAGTTTCACTTCTTCCTTGCCTATTTGGATCCCTTTTGTTTCTTTTTCTTGCCTGATTGCTCTGGCCAAAACCTCCAGTACTATGGTGAGTAGGAGTGGTGAGAGTGGGCACCCTTATCTTGTTCCTGTTCTCAAAAGGATGGCTTTCAGCTTTTCCTCATTGAATATGTTAGCTGTAGCTTTGTCATATATGGCCTTTATTATGTTGAGGTTCTTTCCTTCTATACCCGTTCTCTTGAGAGTTTTTATGATAAATGAGTATTGAATCTTGTCAAATACTTTCTCTGCTTCTATTGAGATGATCATGTGGTTTTTGTTCCTCATTTTGTTAGTGTGGTGTATCACATTGATTGATGTGCAGATGTTGAACTATCCCTCTGTCCCTAATATAAATCCCAGTTGATCATGGTGTATGATCCTTTTAATGTATTGCTGTATTCAGTTTGCCAATAATTTGTTGAGGATTTTTGCATCTATGTTCATCAGCAATATTGGCATGTAAGTGGCTTTGGCATCAGGGTGATGTCGGCCTTGTAGAATGACTTAGGAAGTGTTCCGTCTTCTTCAGTTTTTTGGAATTGTTTGAGAAGGATCGGTATTAAATATCTTTGAATGTTTGGTAGAATTCTCCAGAGAAGCCATCTGGTGCTGGACTTTAATTTTTTAGGAGGTTTTTGATTACTATTTCAATCTCTTTACTTGTCATTGATCTAGTCAGATTCTTTTTCTTCTTGATTCAGTTTTGAGAGCTTGTATGAGTCTAAGAATTTATCCATTTCTTCTAGGTTGTCCAGTTTGTTGGCATATAGTTTTTTATAGTGTTCTCTTACAATCCTTTGTATTTCTGTGCAATCCCTTGTGATTTCTCCTCTTTCATTTCTAATTTTATTTATTTGAGTCTTCTCTCTTTTTTTCTTAGTGAGTCTGGCTAATGGTTTGTCAGTTTTGTTTATCTTCTCAAAGAACCAGCTCTCTGTATCATTGATCCTTTCTACTGTATTTTTTGGTTTCTGTTTCATTTATTTTTGCTCTAGTTTTTATTATTTTCCTCCTTCTGCTGACTTTGGGCTTTGTTTATTCTTCTTTTTCTAGTTCTGTTAGGTCTAGTTTAAGATTACTTAGTCGAGATTTTTCTTGTGTGTTAAAGTAGGCCTGTATTACTATGAATTTCCCCCTTAGATCCGCTTTTGGTGCATCCCCTAAGAGTTGGTATGATGTATTTTCATTTTTCTCCAGATGTTTTGATTTCTCCTTTAATTTCTTCAATGATCCATTGGTTGTTCAGTAGCATGTTGTTTAGTCTCCATATATTTGTGATTTTCTCAGCTTTTTTCTTGTTAGTTTCTAGTTTCATAGCATTATGGTCAGAAAAGATGCTTAATGTGATTTCAGTCTTCTAAAATTTATTGAGGCTTGCTTTGTTTCCCACCATATGGTCTTTGAGAATTTTCCTTGTGCACTTGAGAAGAATGTATATTCCACTGTTTTTGGATGGAGTGTTCTATATATATATATATATCTATTAAGTCCATCTAGTCTAGTTTTTTGCTTAAATCCCCTAATTCCTTGTTGACTTTCTCTCCAGATGATCTATTCCTTGAAGTAAGTGGGATGAGGTCCCCTACTATTATTGTGTTGCTGTTAATTTCTTCCTTTAGATCTGTTAATATTTGCTTTATGTACTTGGTGCTCCTGTGTTAGGTGGATATATAAGTGTTATGTCCTCTTGCTAGAGTGTCCCTTTTATCATTGTATACTACCCCTCTTTGTTTCTCTCTTTGCTTTTTTTATCTTGAAGTCTATTTTGATATACGTATGGCAGGAGCTGGTGGCCTGAGGGATGGATGAGACGAGCCCACTTGTGTCCCCCGAGTGGGCCCAAGCCCCGGACTACACCTTCCCGTCTGGCTCCAGTGCTCACTTTTGGCAGGTGCCGGGGGCCGCAGTCTGAGTGGCGGCGGTGGCCAGCCAGGGCCTCTCTCCACCTGTGTCGCCAGGCCACGACTGGGAGCGGCAGCCACTGCTGGCTTGGGCCCAGGGCACAGCGGCCCAGGGCCAGACCCAAACTGTGGTGGCGCAGGCCCAAGCCCTGGCCTCCCAGGCCACGGTGGCAGCTCACCCTGTGCAGGCCAACCACGAGTAGAATGAGTTCCCAGGGGACCCCGAGTTCGAGGCCGTGGTGTGCCAGGCCGAGTGGGCCATCAAGTGCTGCCTCTTCCCTGAGCACATCTACCAGGGCTCCAGCGGGAGCTACTTCGTCAAGGACCTTCGGGGCAGATGGTTGCTGTCTTCAAACCCAAGAATGAAGAGCCATATGGGCACATTAATCCTAAGTGGACCAGGTGGCTGCAGAAGCTGTGCTGTCCCTGCTGCTTTGGCTGTGATTGCCTTGTCCTCAACCAGGGCTATCTCTCAGAGGCAGGGGCCAGCCTGGTGGACCAAAAACTGGAACTCAACATTGTGCCCCGTACAAAGGTAGTATACCTGGCCAGTGAGACTTTCAACTATAGTGCCATTGACCGAGTGAAGTCCAAGGGCAAGCAGCTTGCACTGGAGAAGGTGCCAAAACTTGGGCAGCAGTTTAACCACATTGGGCTACGGCTGAGGCCAAAGGTTAGTTCATTCCTGCTCTTTGTTGAAGGCTACAAAGATGCAGATTACTGGCTACAGTGTTTTGAAGCAGAACCTCTCCCTGAGAACACTAACTGGCAACTACTGCTTCAGTTTGAGCAGTTGTGGTACTGGATTACATCATCCGCAATACTGATCGAGGCAGTGACAACTGGCTGATTAAATACCACTGTCCAATGGATAGTTCTAGCTCTCGGGACACAGACTGGGTGGTGGTGAAGGAGCCTGTTATCAAGGTGGCTGCCATAGACAATGGGCTGGCTTTCTGAAACCCTGAAGCATCCTGACTCCTGGAGGGCATATCCTTTTTACTGGGCCTGGTTGCTCCAGGCAAAAGTCCCATTCTCTCAGGAGATCAAAGATCTGATTGTTTCAAAGGTATTGGACCCTAACTTTGTCTAGGACTTAGAAGAGGACCTCTGTGAACTCTTCAAGAAAGATCCTGGTTTTGACAGGGAACAGTTCCATAAGCAGATTGCTCTTATGCGAGGACAGATCCTAAATCTGAGCCAGGCCCTGAAAGACAAGAGTCCCCTGCACCTCGTCCAGATGCCACCTGTGATTGTCGAGACAGCCCGTTCCCACCAGCGGTCTGCTAGTGATTCCTACACACAGAGCTTTCAGAGTCAGAAGCCTTTCTTTTCATGGTGGTAGCCTGAGAGGCAGATAAAGGCATGTTTTCTGAGACTTGGGCTGGAGGAAGCCTGGGGAGTGGGTTACAGGAGAAGCCAGAGAAGCCGGTGGAGAACAGTGCCCTTAAGATCTCTCCCTCTCTTGTCGCCCTGCTCAGGGCTTTCCCAAGCACAGGGAGAAGCACAGTCAGAGGAACATTGAGTGCTGGGGGCGTGTCTGGAGCTCCCTGCGAGTAGTTCAGATGCCTGTGAAGGAGCATCTCCCTTCTAGCGTCTCCTGGGGGCAGGCTGCGAAATTCCCTTCCCTCCCTAACACCCTGCTCTGTTTCAGTTCCTCACTGTATTCTGCATCAGGAAAGCAAACAAACAACAAAAACAAATTTAAATACTAGTGGCAAAACACAGGCAGAATCCCAGATTCTCTCATGTCAGAAACCTCTAATCAAGACCTATATTTGCATGGACCCAGACATTCAGATGCCTCTCAGTTCCTTACTCCCATGGACCAAGGCATCTGGGTGACTTGCAGTGCTGGGACAGACAGAAGTCACACTTACTTTGGGTTTTTCCCAAGTCTTCTTCCCCTTGCCCTCCCCCCAGTGCAATAGGCTGGCTGAGAGACTCCGAACGCAATTCTAAGGCTGGATGCTTCTCTAGATCTCCGAGCCAACGATCATGTTGGCTCTGCTCTCTGCCCTGCTAGGGACCCAGGTTTCTGTGCAGACCTGCTGCTTGCCCATCACTCAGGCAAAGGCAGGAGGGAGGAAGCTGATTCCCCAGCATGTCAAAGTGGTCCACATGGCCCAGGTGTATCCTGGGAGCTGTAACTGGTCTATGGGCAAACTTACTCCGGCCTTGCTTCCTGAGTCCTTGGCCCTAGCCAAAGGTGGGAAAGCCTGCCAGTCCTCTCATTTATTCCTGTTTTAGATAATTTTTTCTCAACTCTTGACTTAGGGGCTTAGTTCTGGGTTCTGGGGGTGGGTCTCAGCTCAGAAAAGGACAGGATATTAGGTCCTTAGACTTCTTTTTATGCTACAACTTGGTTGTAGCTTGGTGGAGGTAACAAGACTGGTATTCTCCCTCCTCACTGGCAGCTTCCCTTTGCTCTCTGACTTCTTGCTCCAGGCCAGTTTTTCCACAGCTTCTTGAGAAAGGCAGGCCCAAAGGAGAGAGGCCTTCAAACTGTCCCCCAGTGCCTACCTGGCTCAGTGTCATCTTCCTGCTTCCATGTCTCTTTTCACTCAGCTGTCCCCCTTGCCAGGTGTCCAAGCTCTTTCTACACCAAAGCAAAGAATGGCCTCAGGAGGGTGCCATCTGTGGCTAAGGGGCAGCCCTTTGCTACTGGACACTTCAAGTTGCTGGCCCCCTGTGACTGGTCAATCAGCCGTGGAAAGAAACTATCTTGAAGGTTTGAAAAACAACCAAAGAAAAGGAGCAAGGACTATGGTTGTGTGCCCTCTGCTCGCCCAGCTCCTGCCATCCAGGAGGCAGAGCAGAGATGTGCAGACTCTTGTCAGTTGGGCCAGGCTGATCCCCTTCCATTCCGGCCCCCAAGTTCCAGCTTCCACCCAGCTGAGAGGAAGATAAGGAGCTGGATATGCATGCCCTGTGGACCAACGCACAGCTCCCCCACTGGCCCCAACCCTGACAATCCCATTCAGCTGACCTGGACTCTGGCCTGGGGGACCATGTTTGTGAGAATGCCTGCCCCCAGACTGCAGGAGCAGCATGGCTCCCAGAGGTCGGAAGGGGACCTGGGAGTCTTTAGCTCTCCACAGACATCTTTACACGGGTGTGTTGGTAAAGCTCCCCACGTGGGTGTCAAGAGAAGCTAAACAGCCTAAAAAGGAGCCGGGTTGCTTCCACAAGCCAAGTAGATGTGCACATTGCTCTCATCAAGACCAGCTCTGTGATGAGAAGGAAATTGGGATCAGTGGAAGAGGGAGCTGGTCCCAGCCCTGGCAGGTGAGAGTGCGGGGCATCCTCTTTTGGCCTGTCGCCGTTCTTCTTGAAGCCTGTACTCAGGTTGCCTTGAATGTGGTCTTTGGGAGAGCCAGGGACCCAGAGTGCCAGGGCAGGTTTCTGGGTGGCACTCGCAGAATGGCCGTGTCCCCCAGTGTTAGGGAGTAGAGGCTGGGCTCTGAGAGTGCTGCTGTCTCTGTATTGTTCTTCTAATACAATGTAGAAATGGTATGTAATGTATTTAAACCAACGCAAATGTATGAATAACAAGTCCACTTCTGGGGGGAAAAATGTTTTCTTTTGTTTGCCATTAGCTTGGAGCATGATTTTCCATCCCTTCCCTCTGAGCTTGTGTTTTTCTTTAGATCTGAGATGTATTTCCTGGAGGCAGCTTATTGTTGGGTCTTGTTTTTTAATCCATCCAGCCACTGTGTCTTTTGATTGGAGAATTCAGTCCATTTACATTTAGAGTGATTGTTGATATATGATGGCCTAATATTGCGATTTCACCAGTTGTTTTCTGGTTGTTCTATATTTACCTTGTTTCTTGTCCTGTGTATTTATGACTGCCATGATAGTTTGGTTATTATCTATGATAGTTTTCTCATTGTTTATCATTTGTGTCTCTGTTCTAATTTTTTGTTTCGTGGTTATTGTGAGGTTGCTAGAAAAGATCTGGTAGATGAGATAGTGCATTTTCTGATAGCCTCTTATCTCCTTAGTCTAAGCAGGTTTCATCCCCTTCCTCTTCCCTGTGTAAGTTATTGTCACAACTTACTCCATTTTGTTTTGCGAGCTTGTAATTAAAAGGAAGTGATTATAGTTATTTTTGATGCTTTCCTTCCCTTTATCTTTAATGTTATAGTGTTTGCTAACCTGTTCTGATAGAGACCTGCAATTTTCTGATTTTGTTTATTTATCTCCTTACTCAATGCTTTGTAAACCCTTTCTTTTATTTATTTATTTATTTTAGCTATGAAGGCCTTGATCGTTTCTTGTGAGTTGGGGGCGTCTTGTGGCAATGAACTCCCTCAGCCTTTGTTTATCTGGGAAAGTTTTTATTTCTCCATCATATATGATGGATAGTTTCGCTGGATAGAGTATTCTTGGCTGAAAGTTTCTGTCTTTCAGAATTTGAAATATATCATTCCACTCACTCCTAGCCTGTAAGGTTTCTGCTGAGAAAACCGCTGAAAGCCTGATAAGGGTTCCTTTGTAGGTTATTTTCTTCTGCCTTGCTGTGCTTAATATTTTTTCTTTGTCATTGACTTTTGCCAGTTTTACTCATCTATGCCTTGGAGAAGGTCTTTTTGCATTGATGTAATTAGGAGTTCTGTCAGCTTCGTTTACTTGTAATTCCAGCTGCTTTGCCAGGTTTGGGATGTTCTCAGCTATTGTTAATTTGAACAAGCTCTCTGCTCCTTTCTTCGTCTCTTCTCCCTTCCACTGTTCTCCCTCCAGAATACCTATAATCCTTATGTTGCATTTCCTAATTGAGTCAGGAATTTCTCAGAGAATTTCTTCATTTCTTTTTAGTCTTTGTTCTCTCTCCTCCTCCGTATTTTTTTTCTTTTCTTTTTTAAGGTTGGCACCTGAGTTAACATCTGTTGCCAATCTTTTGTTTCTTTGTTTCTTTCTCCCCCAGGCCCCCCCAGTACATAGTTGTATATTCTAGTTGTGGGTCCCAGTTATGGCATGTGGGATACCACCCCAGCATGGCTGGATGAGCACTGCCATGTCTGCGCCCAGGATCTGAACCAGCAAAACTCTGGGCCGCTGAAGCAGAGCACGCGAACTTAACCACTCAGCCATGAAACTGGCCCCTCTCCTCCTTCATCCTAAGCATTTCTGTCTTTCTGTCCTCTAAATTACTAATTCTGTTCTCTGTAATTTCGGTTCTGTTTTTTAAGGATTCCAGATTATTTTCTTCATCATCAACATTTCTGATTTTTTATTTTTATAGTTTCGATCTCTTTTGTGAAAAATTCCTTCTGTTCATTAATTTTATTCCTGAGTTCCTTGAACTATCTTTCTGAGTTTTCTTAACCCATTGAGTTTCTTTATGATAACTATTTGGAATTTTGTCATTTAGATTGTAAATTTCTGTGACTTCAGGATTTATTTCTGGGTGCTTGTCGTTTTTTTTCTGGTCAGGAGTGTTAGTGTACTACTTCTTGCTGTTTGAGGGGGTGGTCTTTTGCCGTAGCATTGTGGTAGTATCTGGTTGCAGATTCCACCTCCTGCCACTGGGAGGGGCTTGAGCTGTGTTTCTGAGCCTGCTGCAACCTGTGGCAGCTGTGCCTGTCCATTGGAAGCTGTGCCGACAGGGCCTGTCTGCATCTGCCTGCCAGCTGTCACTGCTTTACGCACATAGGCACAGGCGCTCTGGTGGGAATCCCCTGCTCTGGCCAACTGGCCAAGCTGATGCACCAGGTTGGAGGAAGGGAAAGGTGCTTTCTGTTGCGTTCACCATCCTCTGTGCTCCTGCTCTGCACTCACTGTCTTCCACCCAGGAGTGCTCGGCTTGGTAGGGATGCCCCCATGATTGCTTAGCTGCCTCGGTGTGGAGAGTTCCTGAGGGTTGAGGCAACTCTGAGATCAAAAGCAGAGGGCTGTCTTTTCCTTCTTCTCCTCTCAGAGTTGCACTGGCTGCTGTGCAAGGTCCCATGCCCTAGATTGCTGCTGCTGGGGAGTAGGAGAGGTGATCTGCTTACCTCCTCCTACAGCCTCCCAGGGGTGTCCAGCACCCCCACCTTCAGCCGTATGGCTGTGTGGATCTCTCAGATGTCTGATGTGTTATGTGAATATCCTCTCTTGGTTTATGAATGTCCTTTTTGTCATTTCTTAGTGGGGAGAGACTAAGGGAAGAACTCACTCCACCATGATGCTGACATTACTCTCCTAGAATCTTCAATATGTATTTTTTTTTAAGATTTTATTTTTTTTTCCCCTTTTTCTCCCCAAAGCCCCCCAGTACATAGTTGTATATTCTTCATTGTGGATCCTTCTAGTTGTGGCATGTGGGACGCTGCCTCAGCGTGGTTTGATGAGCAGTGCCATGTCCGCGCCCAGGATTCGAACCAACGAAACACTGGGCCGCCTGCAGCAGAGTGCGCTAACTTAACCACTCGGCCATGGGGCCAGCCCCTTCACTATGTATTTTTTAACCATAACACATAAAATCAAGCTTTTTAAATTGACCTTTTTTAATAGTAAAAACTCACTCTCCCTCTTAACCCATTCACTAAAGTCTCTATTCCTAAAAGACAACCACTGTTATCAGTTTCTTGGGTATTCAAGAAGTTTTCTGAATATGCAAGCATATAGTAAACCGTTTCTCTAATATTAAAAACTGTTTTGCCTAAGTGGAGGTTTATCTACAATCGAATACCTTGCTTTTTTTTTTTTTTTAAAGATTTTATTTTTTCCTTTTTCTCCCCAAAGCCCCCCGGTACATAGTTGTGTATTCTTCGTTGTGGGTTCTTCTAGTTGTGGCATGTGGGACGCTGCCTCAGCGTGGTCTGATGAGCAGTGCCATGTCCGCGCCCAGGATTCGAACTGATGAAACACTGGGCCGCCTGCAGCGGAGCGCGCGAACTTAACCACTCGGCCACGGGGCCAGCCCCTGAATACCTTGCTTTTTTTAAAACTATTTTTTCATTGTTCCACTTCAGCACATAGACGTTTTACTTCAGTCTCTCTTTTTACCTACCATGTATTTCTATTGAATGAATATATAATGGAAATCTCTTAGATGTTTGGATTTTATATTGTCATTTGTTGTAAAGCTTTATCAAATAATTATAACAACACAAGGGAAGTGTGGACTGGCATGGGGTCCTTAAGGAATCATGTGAGGCTAACTTCTTTAATGATAGGGTTTTCATACTCTTGATCAGGGGAATGCTGTGGTTCTGGTAAGTATATCTGCATTTCACCTAGTCATTAAAGTCTCTCTTAAAATCTTTTAATTAAGATAAGGAAAATACTGACTTGAGATGATGTGACTGAGTGGATTCATAACTAATCAAGTGGTCACAAATGATAACCATTGCATAATTTTGTAAAACAGACTAGTTTTGTGAATTGAGATCAATTTGAAAGCAAAAAGATTTATGTCACGTTTTATTTCTTCTTTTTGTGGTCTTCAACATCTATAGACCACAAAGTTTGGCATCATGTTTAGAAAACTTGTGGGTAAAAGCATAGGTCAAACTAATGTTTCTAAAATTTCAAATCAGAAGCTTTTAGATTCATAAGGAATATTTTTATCTTGAAAAATTAGTATTTTAGGAAAAGTGACTATATTCACATGATTTAAAGTTGTAGTGGCATATGAGAGTATACTGTGAAATCTCCTTCCAACCTCTGTTCCTTAGTCATTTACTTCTCCTCCCTAGAGGAACTAATTTTATTAGTTTCTTGTGACTTCTTCAACAATGTTTTATGCACGTACAAGCAGATACACACACTCTCACTCCCCTTTAAAAAATACACATAGAAAATATTGTGTACATTCTATTTATTTTGAAATATATTTTGATATTTTCATATTAGTATAGAAAGCATAGGATGAGTATAGCATCCTCATTTGTTTTGATGATTACATATTATTCCACTCTATGGACGTACATATTTTGGGGTTTTTTAAATCAGTGCCCTAGGGCTGGCCCAGTGGCGCAGTGGTTAAGTGCACACGTTCCACTTCTCAGCGGCCTGGGGTTCGCCAGTTCAGATTCTGGGTACGGACATGGCACTGCTTGGCACGCCATGCTGTGGTAGGCGTCCCACGTAGAAAGTAGAGGAAGATGGGTACAGATGTTAGCTCAGGGCCAGTCTTCCTCAGCAAAAAGAGGAGGGCTGGCAGTAGTTAGCTCAGGGCTAATCTTCCTCGAGATAAAAAAAAAAAAAATCAATGCCCTGAACCCAAGGGGTTAGGTTACTTTTCCTTTTTTCTATGCTACTTCAAATGATTCTGCAATGAATAAGCTGTGCCATTTCACATGTGAAAATTTATGGGTAGAATGAATTACTGCAAGAAGAACTGCAGGATCAAAGTGTATGCGTTTATAATGCTTAGAGCTATTGCCCAATTTCCAACCTCACAGAGATTATAGCAAATTATACTCCCATTACTCTAATTAAGAAAGTCATGAAGAGACTTAACAGCAGTTACCCCAGTTACCCATATAGTTACTGTTAGGATATCTCCAGTTAAGTGGTCATTGCCTGTGATTGAACATTTTCAGTGATTGGCATTCACTACTTTTCAAGATAGCCCATTGCATTTTTTGGTAATTTAGTTCTTGGTGCTTCCTTATATGAAGTAAAAATATTTTTGAAGCTGTTACTCATTGGTGGTGTTTTTTCTTCTGGTGCTATTAAAAATGCTAACCCTTCTTTTCCAAGATAATTTTCTTAATATCTGAAGGCAGCTATCATGTTTTCTCTTCACCATTCTATTTATTCATCATTCTTCAGTTCTTCATAGGTATGGCTAAGAGTCCTTTTACTCTCTTGGTTGTCCTGGTTTATCTCAGTGGTATTCCAAATTGTCCATTCTCTTTGAAAATCTGCTGTCCCACAGTGTGGCACTTCCAAGTATGATTCCACCAGTGCTGTGTTAAGTAGGGTTGTCATCACTTCTGCTACAGTTCTGTTTATGTAGGGTAGATAAGTTCTCCAAATACTCCATTTCCGCAAATGTAATTCTAATTTTTTTTAGTAGAAAGTAATTTCTCAAAAGTACTCTTTATAGGCATTCCAGTTTTTTGCAGTTGGTTTTCTAACTCAATTTAACCATGGTTAACTGTTTATTCATTATCAAAAAAGCAGCATGTAATAGAAGGGAACATCTTATCATTAGAAATATGGCTGTCAACAAATTAAGATTCTTTATTCTAAAATTATCAGGTTCCAAGACCAAAGATTAAATTAATAAAAGGAGAAGCTGGACAAAATCTGCTAGAAATAATGGCCTTTGATCGTCTGAGCCAATCAGGTAATAGTAATGTTTAACTGATTTTATTTTAAAAAGAAAAAAAGGAAAATTTTTCTATTGGAGCATCATATGATAATATCTTCTGTCTGTCCAGGAGATAATTTGTCCTAATCATTTGTTTCTCTTTGCCACATTGGATTTGTGCAAGAGATATAGAAAGAATTAGAAGAAATGGTATATTCTTTAAAAGGAATATGTGATATTGTTTGCTCCCAGATGAAGAAACTCCTTAACCATTTCTTTGTCTGACTGCTAGAGCCTGCATCTTGAATATTTTAAGGCACTTTCTGAACTAAGACTAATTACTGATTTGCCAACCAGTTAACATCAGTTGCTTGTAAAATACTGCTTTGGGGGGTATAAAGTGAAGAAGATACAGATTTATTTCTTAAGGAACTGACAACAACATAGAAAGATGGAAGATAGATACTCACATTCTCTTAGGCTCTTGGAATTTGTAGATCTCTTCCCTGTTTTGACTATTTGGGATGGATCCTAAAGGTCTGTTATATGTTATCTGGTTTTGCTAAGGCAAAAACTTCAAGGTGTTCACATAGCCAGTGAATCAAACGATGAACTGAAGAAGCATAATGCTTTTTGTAGGAAAAGTTTCCATAGGAAGCAGTTTTGATATAAAATTGAATGAACTTCGTAAAGAGCAAGAAGGTAGTATCAAGTCAAAGTTATTGTAAATTTTGGCCTGCAGTTAGGCTGTTGGTCAAAGCTTATATTGCTCCTCTATCCCGCAGCCTACTTTTTTGTGGGAGGTAGACTTTCAGTCCTTGAAGAAGTAATTTGCCATTTTTTTTCTTATGTCTCCCTTCTACCTTTGCAGGGCTGTCATAGATGCCTTTGCAGCGTGTAACAGTTAGTAAAATGAACTGTGTTTTAATGTCTTCGATCTGGGCATTCCTGAGCTTGTCTCTGCAAATTTTCAGAGAGATAATAGTTTGGTGGTAATCAAACGTGACTGACCAGCAGAATTACTTCAAGAAGTGTTTTTGTTTTCTTTTAAACTGCTTAATTGAGATAAAATTCACATACCATATAATTCACCCATTTTAAGTGTACAATTCACTGGTTTTTAGTATGTTCACAGAATTTTGCAACCATCACCACAATCAATTTTAGATCATTTTCATCACCTCATAAAGAAACCTCATACCTATTAACAGTCACACCTCATTTCCCCCAAACCTCCTAGTCCTAGGCAACCTCTAACTTTTTGTCTCTTTAGAGTTCCCTTTTCTGGATATTTCATATAAATTGAATCATACAATATGTAATTTTTTGCAACTGCCTTATTTCACATAGTATATTGTTTTCAAAGTTCCTCGATGTTGTGGTACGTACTAGAACTTCATCCAAGCAGTGTTTTTAAAATAGATTCCTTACCCCAAACCTGTGAAATCAGAGTCTCTGGGAGTGGGGCCTGGAAATAAATATTTTTAAAGCTTTTTAAAGGATGATTCTGACCAGCTAGGGTTAGAAATCAGTGTATCAGATCAGAGAATTTGAGATTGGGCCTGCTGTCGTATGGCCATTTAAATCCCACACTTTTCCATCTGAAATGTAAATACTTTTGGCATTTTTCACACACATTCCTGTTTTCCTTCCTTTTACTCTAGCATGTAGACACAGATGTTTTAAACCTATAATCTATATTCATTTTTTGCATAAGCACCCTTTTTGTTGTCCACTTTTTGTTGTTGCTTTGGAGGCTTAGGTCTGATATAATTATGTTGTTTCTCCTTAAGCTATGTGAATGAAACTGTTGAGAGATGTGAGTAAAAACAATCTCTATGTTTTAAATGATGGAGATAATTTGTTTTTCAGGGCACATGCTGCTAAACCTAAGTCGTGACAAGCAAGATTTTTTAAAAGAGGTTGTAGAATCCTTTGCAAATAAAAGTGGGCAGTCTGCTTTATATGATGCTCTGTTTTCTAGTCAGTCACCCAAGGATAGATCTTTCCTTGGTAGCGATGATATTGGAAACATTGATGTACAAGCCCCACAACCTGACGATTTGGCTAGATATGATATTGGTAAGTTGTATCTTTCAAAGGAAACATTTTGCATCTTAATTCTTTTATGTTAGGAGAAAAATAAAAGCAAAAAGAGAAATAAATTTCCCATAATCTGTTTACCTAGAAATAATGACTTAATTTTTTTCGGTATTCCTTTTAGGTTTTTGGTGCAGAGAGGGGGTGTGAGGGGTTGGTGGTGGTAGTTGGTGGCACGTTTTTCTTCTAAATAGTTGTTTATACGATACATATGATTTGTCTTTCATAAATTCTCTCCTATTGTATATGTCTCTGTAAATATCACTTTTAATGGCAGTATAGTCTGTTTTATGAATTAGCCATAATTTGCTAGCCACTTTTTATTGTTGGACATCCAGGATGTCTCCAGTTTTTTCACTATTAAAAATAACAGTCTGATGAAAACTTCAGTGTCTCCATATCAAATGTTTTCCATAGAGAGTCCTAAAAACAGAATTACTGGGACAAAGTTGATGAACACGTTTTAAGTCTCTTGCAAATTGCCGTATTACTAGAAAGGTTCTACCTCTTTATGCTTCCAGAAGCCTGTAACTTTTTCAGTATTGAATTTCTTGTAGAAGAAAAGATCCCTTTATGATCTTAATAGATTAATGTAGTGGCATCCCATTCTTGTAGTGACTCTTTAATAACAAAGTAAATTCATTGTTTCAAGATTTCTTATTGGGTAGCCATTTTTTATTTGACCTCTGTCAGTAGGTTTTTTAAATTAGAGTAGTAGTTTCTCCATCATAATGGTTTTTATTAAAATTCCTAAAGTGTGAATACTTTTAATAAGAACATGAGACTTTGCTTATCACAGAATTTCCCCCAGCTCTGATGTAGAAAAACAGTTATAAAATTAATAAACATTTAATGTGTTAGTTGTTTATGTTGGCACACAAAAAAATTTCCAAAACCTGAAGCTAATTTTCTCCCTTTATTTCAGGTGCCATTCGAGCACATAATGGTAGTCTTCAGCACCTTACCTGGCTTGGCTTACAGTGGAATTCGTTGCCTACCTTACCTGCAATTCGAAAATGGCTGAAACAGCTTTTTCATCATTTACCCCAGGAAACCTCCAGACTTGAAACGAATGCACCAGAATCAATATGTATCTTAGATCTTGAAGTAAGCAAAGATTTTAACAAATTAGATATTTTGAGTTTTGTTTAATTTTTTTCTTACTTGAGTTTTTATTTAAATAAAATAGGTATTTCTGCTTGGAGTAATATACACCAGCCACTTACAGTTAAAGGAGAAATGTAATTCTCACTACAGCTTCTGTCAGCCACTGTGCTTGCCATTTCCTGTGTGTAAACAGCTTTGTACAGAAAGACAAAAATCTTGGTGGGATGCAGTTTGTAGTCTCATTCACAGAAAAGCAATGTAAGTAGTTAAAAATATTCCTTTAACTTATTGCCTAGGTTTTTAATTTAGAAACCTACTTAATTTAAAACTTATTGCCTAGGGATTTAATTGAATTATCATGTGGTGATTAACATACATGTAAACGTTGACCTGTGTTTATAAATCAATTTTATCAAATAAAACTTTTTTAGACCTGGAACCTCAGCAAAATTACGACTTTTAGTTCAGCATGACATAAACACTCTGAGAGGCCAGGAAAAACATGGTCTTCAACCTGCTCTGCTTATACATTGGGCAAAATGCCTCCAGAAAACGGTGAGTTCATTAAAGTGTACTCATGGTTGAGAACATTACCATAACTTTTAAGAATCCTAAACTTTTCATTGAAAGTCTTTTAGTTCTAAAAACAATAGCAGCTTGTTCATGTTATGCCAGGTAAATTGCATTTTTTTAATCTTACCACAAAGTAGTTAATATATAAGCACTTAGAACAGGGCCTGGCACAATAAGTGTTATGTAAGTATTAGCTGTTATATTTTTGTCCAGCCTGAGAAATATTTTCCCTGTTAGGTATTACAAGGCTTTGTAGGTAAGGGCATTATACATCCTTCTAAAAATCTGAGGCCTGTTCTATGGCAAGATCAGGTGTAGATGGTTAGCCTTTTGACAAACTGTGACACTTACAGAGCAGCAGATTTCAGCTGTCTAAAAATGGCAAATTTTTAAAACATAGATTCGGCTGCCTCATTAGATAGTATCATTGAAAGTGTTTAAAAGTTGGGTCTCAAATGATCACTGGTATTAGGGTGGTTAGTTATTCCAATATTTGGAAAGTTGAGCGTATGACTTTAGAGATTCTGTTTGGCCTTGATTTGAGATTTTAACCAGTTGTTCAGACCATTTATAAAGGAATTTTTAGATCTTATCATTTGTGTTCCTTAGGTTGTGTGCTTCTAACTCTCTCTTTTAGGGCAGCAGTCTTAATTCTTTTTATGATCAACGGGAATACATAGGCAGAAGTGTTCATTATTGGAGGAAGGTTTTACCATTGTTGAAGACAATCAAAAAGAAGAGCAGTATTCCTGAACCTACTGACCCTCTGTTTAAACATTTTCATAGTGCAGACATTCAGGTAATGGATGATCCCATTGTGAATTACTTGGAGATAGGGATTTCCAGTTTATAAAGAAATGGAGATATAAACTGCTTAAACTGATTGCCTGGTTGTTTAATGGTGGTGTTGTTTTCTAAATCCACTAGCTGTCACATATAGAATATGGCTAAAAAGAGTACTGAGATGTTAATCTCATTAGATCATACAAAAGCTTTGGGAAGTCATTTGAGTTTGATATTCTGAGTAGAGGCAGTTTGACTAAAAATTGCTAAATGTGTTTAGGCATCTGAAATTGGTGAATATGAAGAAGAAGCACACATCACGTTTGCTATATTGGATGCAGTTAATGGAAATATAGACGATGCTATGACTACTTTTGAATCTATAAAAAATGTTGTTTCTTATTGGAATCTTGCACTGGTAAGTAGATGTAGTGCTTTGAATTAAAAGTTTGTGTTTTTTTTTTAACTTTATTGCTTCATAAAAGCACTCTTTTTGTAGATTTTTCACAGGAAAGCAGAAGACATTGAAAATGATGCTCTTTCTCCTGAAGAACAAGAAGAATGCAAGAATTATCTGAGAAAGAGCAGGGACTACCTAATAAAGATTTTAGATGACAGTGATTCAAATCTTTCAGTGGTTAAGAAAGTAAGTTTGTAGGTTGTTTTACTTTCTTATTATTGATAACTGGGTGATAAGCATTTTTGCCTTGGTTTTATATTTTGATCCTTTCAAAAATGCTAGATAATACCTTATTATTAATGCACAGAAGGGGTATATGTATGAATATTTAATTAGCATTGCTTTGTCTTGGGTTTGGTGTTTCTTTAAGCTTGGGAATCTAGGTTGATACTCAGAAATACTCGCGGGGGAATTAGAAAAGGTTTCTAAGGCAGGACATTTATTTTTGTTATCTTGGCAATGTAATCAAAGCAAATATCGCAGTCTAAGGACTAGTTCTTAATGAATTTGGCGGTTAAACATTTTACTGAAATTGGACGTAGTTGCTGACACCTTTAGAGCATTTCTTCTCATCTTCTTCATTTGCTATGGGCTGTTTTCCTGCTGTCAGCAGTTTGAGGCTGTCATGATGGTATTAACTTCAGTTATATTCAACCTTCCAAGTATTTTGTTGATTAATTTATGTTACTGCTCTTAGGTTAGGATTTATGTTGTCTAGTGCATTCCAGCATCTATGTTTCTCTCACCATTCAGAATCAATTAGTAAACACTAGTAATTTATTTTGTTCACGTGTCCCCAAGTTAACATTCCTCTACCATTGTTATGGCTAACAGAAGGAATAGAAACAACATAGCCTTTATAATCAGAAGACATTAGATTACACAGCAGTTTCTTCTGTGTTATTTATATGTAAAGCATAAAATGCTTGTTATACAAAAGTGAGAAAAATGTAAGTAAATTAGTAAGATCTTTGTATTTATTTCAGAGTTCTTATTTTGGCATTTTTGCAAACTAAAGCCCTTGATTCATGCCTTTTGTTTTTAGTTGCCTGTGCCCCTGGAGTCTGTAAAAGAGATGCTTAATTCAGTCATGCAGGAACTCGATGACTATATTGAAGGAGGTCCTCTTTATAAAAATGGTTCTTTGCGGACTACAGATTCAGAAATAAAATATTCTACGCCGTCTCCCACCAAATATTCTCTATCACCAAGTAAAAGTTACAAGGTAAGTGGGAAAGAAATGAATTATTACATTGCGAAATGTGTTTCTGTTCTAAATGTTTTAAATGCTGTTTTGTTGTTATTTTGTTAGTATTCTCCCAAAACACCACCACGATGGGCAGAAGATCAAAATTCTTTACTGAAAATGATCTGCCAACAAGTAGAAGCCATTAAGGTAAGTCACTTAATTTCTCTAAACTGTGCTTCTCTTATTCTAAGATTCCTTCCTTGACCACTCCCTCACTTCTTTCTAAAGCCCTTTGCCATGCTACTGTACAATTATACTATGTTGTACGTACCTGTATCTTGACACTTGGCATATTTTTGAATTTACTTATGTGTCTCTGTCCTCGACCAGATGTGGATCCTTCAAAGGCAGAGACACTTTTATCCAAAACATAGCATCATTCCGGGCTTAGAGGACATTCCCAAGTGATTGAGTTGAACTAGTGAAATATACTAATTATACCCTGGCCTATGAGTTCATTTCTCATACTGGCTGTGGTTGTGTGTGTCAGATTTGTAGTTAGGAATTGACGTGTAGTCTAAGCTTCAAAAAGTCTCTTTATCTTTTTAATGCTTTCATATGAATTTGATTTAGTTATATAAGGAAATAGTTATGTGTGCTTGATTTTACTTTACCTATATGAAAGTGACCTTTAACTATGGGGTTCCACAGAGCTTTTCTTTTTTGGAATTGCAAGTACAGGTAAGTTGTTTCATGCTCATTGGGCAAGCAGTAAATCACTCGTAGTTCTAAAGCTACACCAAGGAAATCGTGATATGTGTGTGATTATTACAGTACTATCAGCACTGTGTGAGATTTCAAATATGCTATTTGGAGGGGAACAAACTTTTGAATTTGCACAAAGATTTTGTATGTTAATTTTGTGTAATCGTGGCCTATTATGATATTACATACAATCTTGGCTTACAATACAGGTTTCAGGCACCCAACATTGTATTCTGTGGCAGTGTAGTGGATAGTCCATGTGCTCTACCACTAATTAATGATCTTGGGCCAGGCACTTCTTTATCTCTCTGACTTTTGCCTTCTCATCTGTAAAGTGAGAATTACTGAAACCAGTTCTCATCACATTTTCTAGTTGTTTGAATTTTTAAAGTTATGATGGTAGCATTAATTGCATGTTCAAAACTGTGGTCCAGATACCAGTGGTGACCAGTAGAGTTTTCCAGTTGATTCTACCAGTTTCTTATTTTTGGATGTGCAGTATCTCAACTAGACATATTAGATGGATGAATGGGGAAAATATATTTAGCTTGAAAATTTGAGGTATTTTTGACCTCAATAATTATGTCTTTGGGGAAATTTCTATTTGAAAGCACTTCTGCAAGAAGAAAGCAGATGTGCTGGATCTGTCTCTGAACTCACTTATAACCAGTCAGATAGCTGGGACCATATAAAGATATTTAGTATTATTTTCAAAAGTGACCTGTTGGCTGATAACCAATATAGTTTCTTTGGAAAAAGAAATAATTTCTTAGTAAGTGCCAGTTTTGTAAGGGATATTTTGTAGGTTCTGGAGTTGAGGAGGATGTTGTCATTTAGTTGTCTATAAAATGAGAGAGATCTGATAGCTAGCCACAAAACTCCCATTAGAGAGCAGTATGTCTCCCATTTTGTCTAGGCATCAGAGTGGTGCTATGAAAACATTTTTGGAGTAAGATGTGGTTTGAATTCTAGCTGTGCCGTTTCCTGCGGTTTTTTTTTCATTTTAAGGTATGAGTTAATCTTGTTTACCTAACATGTAAGGATTAGGAACTTAAAAGTAAAGTGCTAGGAATATATTATTATATACATAATATATTCTGAACAAAAATTAGTTGTTTTCCTTTTCCTAGTGGAGCTTTTGAGCATCATCTTGAACAATTATTAGTGTTTTGTTTTTTTTTTTTACATCAAATGTGGTAAGTGGAAAGCTGGTACTGGGCAGTAATTTGGAATGTTGAGTAGTCCAGGTTTACTGAAGAGTAAAGCAGTGTGGAAAGGACATGCTGGAAGGATGTTTGGGATAATACTGCTGAGGACTGAATGTCAGAGAAGTTTAATTTGTAGTTTCTTGTTTTTTTTGAGCAGGGAAGTGTCTTGGCTAGAGTTAAACTTCAGAAAGATCAATTTAGGCAAGTGTAGACTATTTAGGAAGTTATTCAGTTGTTTAGATTAGAGCTAACTCCAACTCTAACCTAGAGTGAATGAATTAGGTAATGAATGGTATTAAGGAATAAAAGAATGGGAGCAAATAAGTTTTGACAAATTAAGGATCATGTTCTTAAATCTGCACCTGGTACTCAGATCTTATTGAAATATAGAATCTCTTAGAAGGCATCAAGTATTTAAGTTTAAAATTTTTAAGTTTGTTCTAACACTATTTCTGGCATGATATAATTACTTAAAATTGTTTTCTTTATTCTTCCAACAGAAAGAAATGCAAGAGTTGAAACTAAATAGCAGTAACTCAGGGTCTCCTCATCGTTGGCCTACAGAGAATTATGGACCAGATTCAGTGCCTGATGGATATCAGGGATCACAGACTTTTCATGGGGCCCCGCTAACAGGTGGGTTGGCAACTGGATAATTCCAGTTTTAGTAAAATCATTGTACTTCTCCCTCCTTTAAATAGATAACTTGTGAAGTCACTTTGTCTATGTACATTTGTTTACATGCATGTCTATATATGTCTGCTTATGGGTTGCTTAAGCTATATTTGGTATTACTGAGATTTTTCTAACTCCAAGTAGAAGTAGAACAAGCTTTATCTGATCCTGTGTATATAAGCACTTAAACCTTTAATGCACATCTCAGAGGAGCTGAGACTGAGGTGGAACCATTCCTTATAATTGAAAAACGTTAACTGATATCATTATGCATTAAGAGATGACTAATTAGCAACTTAGACTTCTCAGGAATTATTTTGACGATCTACTGAGAGATATGACATTCATAGGAAATCTTGTTTATTTTGAAATACCATGGTCATATGTAGAAGGATTGAGTTTGGAGCTAGACCCTATTGGATTTTGAGGTTGTGCTTTTGTCACATACTGACCTCTCTCAGCTAGTTTTTCTATTCAAAACGTGGAGATACTTGCTTTACATGCTTATTATAAGCATTTGTGTATGTGTGGGTATGTATTAGGCATTTACTTAATAGTATACAGTAAACACTTAATGAACTAAAGAGTACTAATAGTGCTTCTTGTGGGTTGTCTATGTGCTGAAGTGCTTTGTGTATGTAATTTTATATAATCACAATAACCCAGAGTGATAGGTACCATTATTAATCCCAATTTAATAGATGAGGGAATGAGTTTAGAAAGATTAACTTATCCATTATTGTATAGCTAGTTATTGATAGAGCCAGGGTTAAAACTCTGATGGCCTAAATTTAAAGCCACTTGCCAGTATGATCCCTTGCCCTCAGGCAGCTAGAAATGATGATAAAAATAGGCTTTGGGGACAGGCCCCGTGGCCAAGTGGTCAAGTTTGCACACTCCGGTTTGGCAGCCCAGGGTTTCCCTGGTTCGGATCCTGGGTGCAGACATGGCACTGCTCATCAGGCCATGTTGAGGCAGCATCCCACATAGCATAACCAGAAGGACCTACAACAAGAATATACAACTATGTACTGGGGGGCTTTGGGGAGAAGAAGAAGGGAAGGAAAAAAAAAAAGAGATTTGCAACAGATGCTAGCTCAGCTGCCAATCTTTGTAGGAAAAAAAAGTAGCTTTCTTTTACACGAGACAGATTCCCAAAATAGTAGTAGGGCATTTTTATCTAATTGATTTTAACCCAGGAAAGGTTTAGAATGGTATGGTCTAGTTTAGATAAGTATATTTGTGTGATGGTTCATAGGGGCATAGTTAAGTCAGCCCCACTATCCCCTCTGACAGTGTTTTCTAAATGCAGGCAAAATAATAGAAAGAAAATCTTTGTAAGGTCAAACTTACTAAATGTCATAAGTCATAGATAAAAATGAGATGCCATGAGTTCAAACATTGCTCATTTAAAAACCTTGTGCATTATATAGAGCCTTGTATAGAGAAGATAAGTAAACTGGCTAGCCTTTTCTAAAAGTGCTTTTTGTGTGCTGTGTGGAATTGATAATTCGGCACCTTTTGGGTTACAATTTCCATTTCTTCCTTTGATGTCTTCTGGTGTTAAACATAACAATTCACATTGTCTCATTTTATTCTTGCAATTACCCTATGAAATGTGTAAAAGCAGCACATCCTCATTTTACAATTGAGAAAAACAGAGACCCTAAACCGGTTAGATGACAAGGTCACAAAGCAGCTTTGTGGCCCTGAAAGGAGAGCTCAAGTCTCCTGATTCCCATTCATGTGTTCACAGATTTTGTTTTTTTTAATCAAAGTAAAAATATACCAAAATAGTCCTTGTCTTTTCAAAATAAGATGATTAAAAAACAATTAATAAGCCTAGAGAAAATATTCAGAAGTATTGAACAATGTAAAGAAAACTAAAAACTAACAATATCACATACAGTTCAATTAATATTTTGGAGTATTTCCTTCTGGTCCTTTGTCTTTGTATACATAAAGAATTTTTAATGAGATTTTACCATATTCTTACATTATAGATGAGTAAGCCTGTTTTTTAAAATATTACTTTAAGTTCTGAGCATTTTCTGAAAATGTTATCGGTGAATGCCAGGTGTCCCATCATGTGAAAGTAATGCAAATTTTATTCCCTTATTTTTGTTATTTACAGTTTTTGCTATTATAAATAATGCTGTGGGCACATTCCGAGGATTGTAGGGTATTTTAAAAATTTGTTTAGTTGAGAAATTGCTTTCCAGAAAAGCTATGCCAGTTTACACTGTTAACCACCAGTATCTGATAGTGCCCATCTGTTTGCACTCTTGCCTAGTGTTAACTATTGCTAGTTTATAAAAACCTTTGCCAGTGTTGAAAAACAAAAATAGTATCAGTGTTTTTTATTTTTATACTAGATGTGCTCAGCACTTTATAATCTTTTGTATTTCCTGAGTTATTTGTTCATCTGGTATTTTTTTCTATTAGATTATTTTTAGTAAGTTTATAAAAACTTTTAATTTTTTTACAATTAAGAGTCACTAGTCACTGATAAGTGACTAGTTAAATTTCAGACTTTATGATTCTTGGCTCATATCCATCAACTTGTTGTTTTTGCTATGCCTGTTTTCTCCCCATAATATTTCCAAACATAACCATCTTCACCAGGCAGTTCCATTAGTTTTCCAAATTCAAACTTGGGCTTCTTTGGCAGTATTTACTTTTCTAGTAACTGTATGAAGCGGTAAATAGACTGGCTACCCTTTTCTAGGTCTTTTTCAGTGCTTTCCAGAATCAATTATTTAGCACCTCTTGGGTCATAATTTCCATTTCTTTGTGTAAAGGCATAAATGGTCTTTAAGTTGTTTCGTTTTCTGGTAAAACTTTCATAAAACAGATCAAGCAAATGACTTTTGGTAGTTTTGCCATCAACATGAGTGTCTTCTAGTCATTGGTCTCCTGGTATAACACTAACACAAAACAGATTGAGAAAATGGCGTAGACATCAACCTGAGTTTCAGTCATGATCTGTCTTTTTTTTAACCCAAGGAACATGTTTTATGTTACTTGTGAGATCCTTTCCATGAATTTGTCAGCTGATTTTTGACCCAAACATTCTCAGCTTGAGTTTATAAAATGCAACTTTGTCATTCTGCAGGTTTTCAAGGCTCACTTCAAAAACAAGGTCATGAGGCAATCAGATGCTTTTTGGTTCCTTAAATCCTTCCTGTGAATAGTGTAGTCCCAGTATTTCTGAGGTTGAACACAACTGTGCTTTCACATCATACCAGTCTTAAAAAATGAACCAACCACTTTTTCTTGGCTCCTTTTTGGATGCTTGTTGTGAGGCGCTTGTTCTTGTTGACCACTGTGGTGCGGCTCTCTTATTCCTCATATGTCATATTTAGCAGTTTTTCCTAGTTTGTCATTTGATAATCTTGTTTGTGGTATATTTTGATGTATAGAACTTAAGAAAAAAAATCTGTATAGTTAAATCTTTCTTTAATTTCTATTGCTTTTGTACTTATAGTTCTTGCCTAGATAGTCTTAACTGTAGTATAGACTTTTTTTAACAGTGTTTTCTTTCTTTTGTTGTTGTTTTTTTTTTTTTAGTTGCAACTACTGGCCCTTCAGTATATTATAGTCAGTCACCAGCATATAATTCCCAGTATCTTCTCAGACCAGCAGCTAATGTTACTCCCACAAAGGTAACAAAGGAATAATTTATACATTTATAAATATCTCCTTTTTAACTGTTCAGACTTCCTTCAAAGAAATTCAAGGAATAGGTCAGCATTAAAACTTTATGTCCCACGAGATATAGATATTTTAAATTTCTCTCCAGATATAGAAGTTATGCTCCTTAGTCATCTTATTTTTATGTTAAGTGTGAACATTTAGAATATTTTTTAAATGTGGGTGGTGGTGGTGGTGGTTGTGCTGGGTCCTTCCTCATTCTGTTTTGGCAGACATAGGACTAGAATGTCCTTGCTGAACCACTATGTGGTAAGTACTTCCAGACCTGAAGTGGCTATGTTACTGTCGATTAAGACCCAGTATTACAACAGGAATTCATTGTGAAACTTTGAAGACAGAGGGCTTGGGTGCATTTAGACCCTGGCTCTTCTGCTCACTGTGACCTTGGGCAAGTTTCTCAACCTCTCTATGCATTAATTGCCTCATGTGTAAAATGAGGATAATAATGCGTTAATTCATAGGGTTTTTGAGGATACTAAAATGAGATAATATATATAAAGTGCTTAGAACAGTGCCCAGTTGGCACGTAAGTAAAATGCTCAATAAGTGTTAGTTTTCATCATCATCATCATTATTGTTAACGTCATTTGGCACATTGTTTAGGAATGAAGAAGATATTTATTCTATGCGTTTATTGTAGGAGAATTAGATTTTTAAGATGCTGTCATTAGTTAAGGCAATTTTCATTATATGCCAAGAAGGACCATAACTGTAAGTATCTTTGTAGTAATGTTGTCTTCTCTTAGTGATATACCATATACCCTAATGATATCTTTACCTTACAATATTCATGATTGTGGTTTGTGAGAATTGGTTTGTATCTAGTTATCTGTAGTTTTGTAGACAACCTACAAAAAATTTTAACTTTTTTTTCTTTCTTTTAGGGTCCAGTTTATGGCATGAATAGACTTCCACCTCAACAGCATATTTATCCCTATTCACAACAGATGCACACACCACCAGTGCAAAGTTCGTCTGCTTGTATGTTCTCTCAAGAGATGTATGGTCCTCCATTGCGTTTTGAGTCTCCTGCAACAGGAATTCTATCACCCAGGGGTGATGATTACTTTAATTACAATGTTCAACAGACAAACACAAATCCACCTTTACCAGAACCAGGTTATTTCACAAAACCTCCAGTTGCAGCTCATGCTTCAAGATCTGCAGAATCTAAGGTTCTAGAATTTGGAAAAACTAATTTTGTTCAGCCTGTACCAGGTGAAGGAATAAGGCCATCTTTGACAGCACCTGCACATGCAACACAGCCAACTCCTTTTAAATTTAACTCAAATTTCAAATCCAATGATGGTGACTTCACGTTTTCCTCACCGCAGGTTGTGACACAGCCCCCTTCTACAGCTTACAATAATAGTGAAAGCCTTTTAGGTCTCTTGACTTCAGATAAACCTTTGCAAGGTGATGGCTTCAGTGGACCAAAAGCTGGTCAAACCACTGGACCTCGAAATACATTCAATTTCGGGAGCAAAAACTTGCCTGGAATTTCATTTACCGAAAACGTGGGCCCAAATCAGCAAAAGAATTCTGGTTTTCGTCGAAGTGATGATACATTTACTTTCCATGGTCCAGGGAAATCAGTGTTTGGAACACCTGCTCCAGAGCTGGCCAACAAGAATCATGAAACAGATGGAGGGAGTGCCCATGGTGATGATGATGATGATGGCCCTCACTTTGAGCCTGTGGTACCTCTTCCTGATAAGATTGAAGTAAAAACTGGTGAGGAAGATGAAGAGGAATTCTTTTGCAATCGTGCAAAATTATTTCGTTTTGATGTAGAATCCAAAGAATGGAAGGAACGTGGAATTGGTAATGTAAAAATACTAAGACATAAAACATCTGGTAAAATTCGCCTTCTAATGAGACGAGAGCAAGTATTGAAAATCTGTGCAAATCATTACATCAGTCCAGATATGAAACTGACACCAAATGCTGGATCAGACAGATCTTTTGTATGGCATGCTCTTGATTATGCAGATGAGTTGCCCAAACCAGAACAACTTGCTATTAGATTCAAAACTCCTGAGGAAGCAGCACTTTTTAAGTGCAAGTTTGAAGAGGCCCAGAGCATTTTAAAAGCCTCAGCTGCACATGTCACCACCACAACAAATCAGGCTATGAGAATTGTAAAAGAACCCACAAGTCATGATAACAAGGATATTTGCAAGTCTGATGCTGGAAACCTGAATTTCGAATTTCAAGTTTCAAAGAAAGAAGGGTCTTGGTGGCATTGTAACAGCTGCTCATTAAAGAATGCTGCAACCTCTAAGAAATGTGTATCATGCCAAAATCTAAACCCAAGCAATAAAGAGCTCCTTGGCCCACCATTAATTGAAACTGTTTCTACTCTTAAAACTGGCCCAGAAAACACTCCAGATAGATTTGCATTGATGACTCCAAAGAAAGAAGGTCACTGGGATTGTAGTATTTGTTTAGTGAGAAATGAACCTAGTGTATCTAGATGCATTGCTTGCCAGAATACAAAGTCTCCTAACAAAAGTGGATCTTCATTTGTTCAGCAGGCTTCCTTTAAATTCGGCCAGGGAGATCTTCCTAAGTCTGTTAACAGCGATTTCAGATCTGTTTTTTCTATAAAGGAAGGACAGTGGGATTGCAATGAATGCTTGGTACAAAATGAAGGAAGTTCTACAAAATGCGTTGCTTGTCAGAATCCCAGAAAACAGAGTTTACCTAATTCTTCTGTTTCAGCATCTGCTTCTTTTAAATTTGGTACTTCAGAGACAAGTAAAACTCCAAAGAGTGGATTTGAGGACATGTTTAGTAAAAAGGAAGGACAGTGGGATTGCAGTTCATGCTCGGTACGAAATGAAGCCAATGCTACAAAATGTGTTACTTGTCAGAGTCCAGGTAAACCGAGTCTGTCTACTGTTGTTCCAGCACCTGCCTCTTTTAAGTTTAGTACTTCAGAGACAAGCAAGGCTCCAAAGAATGGATTTGAAGGAGTTTTCACCAAGAAGGAAGGACAGTGGGATTGTAGTGTATGCTTAGTGCGAAATGAAGCAAGTGCTACCAGATGTGTTGCCTGTGAGCATCCAAGTAAACAAAATCAGCCGACTTCTGCCACTTCAGCACCTCCCTCTTCTGATACAAGCAAGGCTCCAAAGAGTGGATTTGAAGGAATTTTCACCAAGAAGGAAGGACAGTGGGATTGCAGTGTATGTTTAGTGCGAAATGAAGCAAGCGCTACCAGATGTGTTGCCTGTGAGCATCCAAATAAACAAAATCAGCCTACTTCTTCCACTTCAGCACCTCCCTCTTCTGATACAAGCAAGGCTCCAAAGAGTGGATTTGAAGGAATTTTCACCAAGAAGGAAGGACAGTGGGATTGCAGTGTTTGCCATGTGCAAAATGAGAGTTCTTTCTTGATATGTGTGGCTTGTGATGCCCCCAAACCAACTCATAAACCTGTTGCAGAAACTCCTTCAGCTTTCACATTGGGCTCAAAAACTAAGTTAAATGACTCTTCGGGGAGTCAGGTGGGAACAGGATTTAAAAGTAACTTTTCAGAAAAAACTTTTAAATTTGGCACTGCAGAGCAAGGATTTAAATTTGGGCATGTGGATCAAGAAAATATACCTTCATTTACATTTCAGGGTTCTTCCAATATAGACTCTAAGTCAACAAAAGAAGGATTTAGTTTTTCTATTCCAGTGTCTGCTGATGGATTCAAATTTGGCATTCAGGAGCCAGGAAATCAAGAGAAGAAGAGTGAAAAGCCCTTTGGAAATGACACTGGTTTTCAGGCTCAGGATGTTAGTAGTCAGAAGAATGATAGTGGTGTGATTTTTGGTCAGACTGGTAGCAGTTTTACCTTTGCAGATCTTGCAAAATCAGCTTCAGGAGAAGGATTTCAATTTGGCAAAAAAGACCCTAATTTCAAGGGATTTTCAGGTGCTGGAGAAAAATTATTCTCATCACAAAGTGACAAAATGGCTGATAAAGCTGACACTTCTGCTGACTTTGAGAAAGATGATGATGCCTATAAGACTGAGGACAGTGATGACATCCATTTTGAACCAGTAGTTCAAATGCCTGAAAAAGTAGAACTTGTAACTGGAGAAGAAGATGAAAAAGTTCTTTATTCACAGCGGGTAAAATTATTTAGATTTGATGCTGAGATAAGTCAGTGGAAAGAAAGGGGTTTGGGGAACTTAAAAATTCTCAAAAACGAAGTCAATGGCAAATTAAGAATGCTGATGCGAAGAGAACAAGTACTAAAAGTGTGTGCTAATCACTGGATAACGACTACAATGAACCTGAAGCCTCTCTCTGGATCAGATAGAGCATGGATGTGGTTAGCTAGTGATTTTTCTGATGGTGATGCCAAACTAGAGCAGCTGGCGGCAAAATTTAAAACGCCGGAGCTGGCTGAAGAATTCAAGCAGAAATTTGAGGAATGCCAGCGACTTCTATTAGATATACCACTTCAAACTCCCCATAAACTTGTAGATACTGGCAGAGCGGCCAAGTTAATACAGAGAGCTGAAGAAATGAAGAGTGGCCTAAAAGATTTCAAAACATTTTTGACAAATGATCAAGCAAAAGTCACTGACAAAGAGAGTAAGAGTTCAGATGTGGTTCCTGTCAGTACTCCAGACACAACCAACAAGCCAAATCCTGAGAACACTGGGCCGACATTAGAGTGGGATAACTATGATTTAAGGGAAGATGCTTTGGATGATAGTGTAAGTAGTAGCTCAGTACATGCTTCACCTTTGGCAAGTAGCCCTGTGAGAAAAAATCTCTTCCGCTTTGGTGAGTCAACAACAGGATTTAACTTCAGCTTTAAATCTGCTTTGAGTCCATCTAAATCTCCTGCCAAATTGAATCAGAGTGGGGCTTCAGTTGGCACTGATGAAGAATCTGATGTTACTCAAGAAGAAGAGAGAGATGGACAGTACTTTGAACCTGTTGTACCTTTACCTGATCTAGTTGAAGTGTCCAGTGGTGAGGAAAACGAACAAGTTGTTTTTAGTCACAGAGCAAAACTCTATAGGTATGATAAAGATGTTGGTCAGTGGAAAGAAAGAGGCATTGGTGATATAAAGATTTTACAAAATTATGATAATAAGCAAGTTCGAATAGTAATGAGAAGGGACCAGGTATTAAAACTTTGTGCCAATCACAGAATAACTCCAGACATGACTTTGCAAAATATGAAAGGGACAGAAAGAGTGTGGGTGTGGACTGCATGTGACTTTGCAGACGGAGAAAGAAAAGTAGAACATTTAGCTGTCCGTTTTAAACTACAGGATGTTGCAGACTCATTTAAGAAAATATTTGATGAAGCAAAAGTAGCCCAAGAAAAAGATACTTTGGTAACACCTCATGTTTCTCGATCGACCACTCCCAGAGAGTCACCATGTGGCAAAATTGCTGTAGCCATGTTAGAAGAAACCACAAGAGAAAGGACGGATTTAATTCAGGGTGACGATATAGCAGATGCATCTTCAGAAGTTGGAGAAGTGTCTAGCACATCTGAAATAACAACAAAGGCAGTGGTTTCTCCTCCCAAGTTTGTATTTGGTTCCGAGTCTGTTAAAAGCATTTTTAGTAGTGAAAAATCAAAACCATTTGCATTTGGCAACAGTTCAGCTACTGGGTCTTTGTTTGGATTTAGTTTTAATGCACCTTTGAAAAATAACAATAGTGAAACTAATTCAGTAGTCCAGAGTGGATCTGAACGAAAAGTGGAACCTGATAGTTACGAAGAGTCAAAGAACTCTGATACCGAACAATCTTCAGATGGCAAAGTCAAAAATCTCTTTGCTTCTTTTCCAAAGGAGGAGTCCTCAACTAAATACACATTTAAAACACCAGAAAAGGGTAAGCACTTAGTCTTTAGATTAAGCAGAATTTTCCTTTCATTTTTTTTTCTTTTAATGTTTATCTTGATGCAGACCCTTTGTAGAATACTAATGTTTTAGTAGCAGTTGGGTCATAAACACAGTCCTTTGTGAACAGCCAAAAAATATTTGTGCAAATTTCTTTTCTCTCTAAATAGTTTACCTGTGCATGTTCAAACAGCAATAAAGAGTATGTGTATAAGTTATTTAGGAGATTTCAGTAACTGGAAGATATTTGTATCATGTTGAGAACAGATCACAAGAACCCAATACAGTACTCAAGTTCAGTGACTCATGTATTTGAATCATGAGCGTTAACTCGAGTCTGATTTTTTTATAGTATTCATTCTTCAATTTATTGTTATTTTCTTGTCACTCAAAAAACATAGTACTGAGATGGTCACATTTTATGTGAGTTAGTCTTACCACTATTTATTGAGTGAGCAAAGAATGAAACTACTGGGATAAATGAATATGTAAGACAGCCAAATTGGTATAAATTGAGGGACTTTGGCTTTTTATATTTTAAAATCATATTCACTTTGATTCTCAAAATATTCAAAAATGAAATACTCTTTATTTTCTAGGATTTAATTTTAGCCTTTTTAAATCTAATCCAATGGCTTTTTGGACCAGCACCCCTTCCTTACAGCCTGAGGACAAAGGTATAGAGCTAGCATTCTCAGTATGAGATGACATCAGTTTTTTTTAGCAGCTGGTAGTCCTTAGCAAAGTAACTGTGGCTGTATGAAATTAAGTACTTAACACTACAATGTGCATGTTAAAGAATGTCAGTTTAAGCAAGTACCTTTTGACTGGTGGTATAACACCCTTTAATGCAGTTTTTTAATGTTCTTGGATGTCAGGTTTTCTCACTATTGCACAACATTATTTTGAGATAGACTTGTGTGGTTTTTACCTTTTGCTGCTTTGTACTTCATTACTCTATAATATTCAATTCTGCTTAATGAAGACCTATATTTTGTCTAACCTTTATCTTTAGCCACAATGTCTGCCAGTATCCAAACATGTGATGGCAGCAGCATGTATACAACATGGAACAGAGTGTCCCTTTAGGGCTATCCTTTTGCCCATGGTTTAGAAAAATAATCCTATTTGAAAGTATTGAAAGCCCCATTTTTAACAGTCACCATTATATACCTGGTATGTTATATATGTAGTATAGATCATTTATTAAGAGTAAATGTTGATACTGGAGTATAATAGGAAGGGGGATCTGTTAAAGACCTTCGAGAGCAAGGTTCGGAGAATGAAAACTCCCTATTAGTGTCGAAGAACCTATCCTGAGCAACTCAACGATGTTATAGGTTGCCAGACAAGTACAATAATAAAATGACAATCCTTGATTTCTGGGGCCTTCAGTTTTAAAGCATATCAGCCGTATTACTAGACAAAGCTGCTCTTAACCTTTATTTTTAAGGATGCACTCTTTGGGACATTGTGTGAAAAGTGTGGATTTTTGTCTGTAAAGTGTATATTCTTGCACGTAGACTTCGTGGGCCCTAGGTTAAGAATCCCTGGCCTAAGAGCAAATTTACCAATATGCTACTGAGGAACAGAGAGCCTTGTTTTCCTTCAAGTCCAAGAATGTCATAGTCCCAAAGGACCTTAGAGATGAAAGCTTTAGACATAAGAAAAATGAGGCCCTGTGAAGCCGTCTGATATGCCCAAGTTGTCTTTACTAGTTAACAGCAGATCTGGAACAAGAATCTGTATCTTACAGCATTGTTTTACTCTCCCTGGCTAGGAATTGATACTAAGTTTTTGTAATGGAGGAGAGTGCAAGGCAAGTTTAACATTGTGAAAGGCCTCTAGTTCTCTAGATCAGGGTGATCCAAAGGAAAATATGATCTGTATATGTAATTTAAAATTTTCTAGTAGCCATATTAAAAAATAAAAAAAAAAAGTGATAAAAAGAGAAACAGATGAAATTAATTTTAATGATCTATTCAGTTTAACACATTATATCTGAAATACCATTTCAACGTCTAATCAGTATAAAAAATAATGAGATATTTTACATTCTTTTTTTCTGTACCAAGTCTTCAAAGTCTGGTGTGTATTTTTACACTTGCAACACACATTACTTTGGACTAGCCACATAGCAAGTGCTTAATAGCCACATGTGGCTAGGCTGCCTTATTGGACAGCACCAGTTGGTACATAGCATGCTTCACGATTTGCTTACTTTATCAGTTCCTTTAGCAGGAAATTCTTCTTTATAGACCAGAATTCCTTTTCTCTCCATTTTTTGCCTTTTTGTTGTTGTTGGTGGTGGTTTTTCAGCTATAGAAATTGTCTTACATTCTTACCCACAGGAAAACAGTTTTTATTTAATTTTATCTATTGTCATGCTTGGAAATATGCAAAACTGGATGTAACTTTCCTTGTAGGAACTAATCAAGGTTGGCTTTGCATTAGTTTCATATTTATACTAATCTTTGCTTATGATTTCTTTAATTTTTTCCATTTGTTGCAAATGCATGGATATTTTGCTAAACTTATTTAGTATGACAAATATGGTTACGGTAACACTTTTTAAATACCTTTTTAAATTAAAGCCATTAATAATTTTTTTGATGATCACTAAGTAAAAGCAGGATTTTTTTTTGTTTTAAATAGATTTTGTGTTCACTAAGAATTTTTGATAGAACATTAAATCAGGCTATTAACTCTAGTTCATGATTATTTTATAAAGCTCTGTTCACATCAAAGTATACATGTTCTTATCACTATGCTATTATTTTAACCTAAAGATAAGTTCTGTGGTTTTTATTTTCAGTTAGAATATTGATATTAATATATATTTAACACCTTTATCGATTTTTTTTGACTTGTGTTATAGCAGAAGAGAAGAAAAAACCTGAAGATCTTCCTTCAGATGATGATGTTCTCATCGTATATGAGCTAACCCCAACCCCCGAGCAAAAAGCTCTTGCAAGCCAACTTCAACTTCCTCCAACTTTCTTCTGCTATAAGAATAGACCAGATTATGTTAGTGAAGAGGAAGAGGATGGTAAATCTTCTATTATTCTACAAGCATTCTGTTCATGCTAATCTTAGTAATTGAGGGTATGGTTAAATTATTTTAAGCCTGCCTCTTAGAACCCATTGTTGCTGTCCTTGCAGGTAGATATTTCTCCTAAATGTATGTATAAATAGTTAATGAATTTAACGATCCACAGAACTGCATTCATTCATTAAGTAAGCATGTTTTGGATGGCTGTGATGAGCAAGGCAGGCGTTTTGAGGGAATTGGAAGCAATCATATTTTCCTCAGAGTTGTAGAGGGATGGGGGAGTGATGAGGCAGGGGAGTGATGAGGCAGACAAGAGTCTGATGATGGATAACTTTGTGTGCTCTGTCAGTGTTTTTAAGCAGGGGAGTTACATGCTCAGAAAAGTTTCAGTAGGACCGATTGAGTAGTGGTATAGAGGATTGGGTTGTGGGACATGGCGATAGGAAGATGAGCTAAAATGATAGGAGAGCAGCTCAGACAAAAGGAGAGCCTGAATGAAAGTCCCAATAGTAGGAAAGGCATTTGGGATATAAAATTGGCAAAACGGATTGCTTTTTGCATATGTGGAGTAAGGAAACATGAAGTTAGAGATAAGTTCTAGATTTCTGGCTAGGAAAACTCCTGAAACTTAGTAGAAATTCTTTTATTTAATAAAATCAATTATACTTTAAGATGAAGATTTTGAAACAGCTGTCAAGAAACTTAATGGAAAACTGTATCTGGATGACTCAGAAAAATGTAGACCATTGGAAGAAAATCTAACGGGTATGTGAAGTTAAAATTACTAATTATAATGTTTTTTAAAAATCTTATATGTATTTAAAAGGAATTTCCCAATCTGGTTATTTCTGTCATTACCAATTTTACTTATGTAATATGCCCATGGTGATTTAAAATATTTTAAAATAATATGAAGTGAAAAACATCATCTTCCTGGTGGTTCCTGTTCTCATTAGCATTCGTAGATTGCATGAGGACCATTGTAGAGTAGTTGGACTTATTCTGCTTTTAACTTTCTTTTGCTTGTGTTATATGGGATTTTCAGATAATGAGAAAGAATGTGTTATTGTTTGGGAAAAGAAACCAACAGTTGAAGAGAAGGCAAAAGCAGATACATTAAAACTTCCACCTACGTTTTTTTGTGGAGTCTGCAGTGACACTGATGAGGACAATGGAAATGGTGAAGACTTTCAGTCAGAGCTTCAAAAAGTTCAGGAAGCTCAAGTAAGAACATCTCCATTGTTTTCCTTCTGGTTAAGTTGCCTTTGCTGATGCAATAAACTAGAATGTTCCTACCGTACGGTAATAATGGGTTGTGACTAGCAAATGGATTAGGCATCTACCAATCAGCCATGGCCAGAGAAGGAGAAATTTTATTCTACAGAGAGGCCTATAAAGGTTCACCCCTGTGTGAATGTTGGATTTTAGGGGGTGAGGGTATCATGGACTGAGCAGATATCCCTAAGAATGTCTACCACAATACTGAGAATGGTAGTAAGTAGTTCATTTTTTCATGCATGTTAGTTTATTCTAGGGTGGGCAAAGTGCATAGGAAATAGCAGCATTTGAAACTTAGTTCCCTTGGCCTTTGCTTTGTCAGTAATTTCATGATTTGGCTACTTTCTTAGCTCAAATGTAGTGATAATTTTAATAGCTGACAACACTTTGGTGTGGTAATTTGCATTCCACAGAAACTAGAGGACAAAATCCCTGTCTAGCAATTGTTTACAATCTAATATTGACATATGTTCAGAAAGGTTCCTTACCCCCTCAAGTAATCTATTTTTTTTATTGTTGGAAAGGTGGTTAAAATGAAGTAGAGTCCTAGAATTAGTTATAAATGCAATGGTTTATTTAAAAAGTATGTGGCTAGAAAGAGATGTGATTCAACACATGGCCTGAATCTGTAAGAAATTTACTACTTTTCGTATTTCATCTGATTCTGAAGAGTCTAGCTGGCCTGTTTTTCTAGCTGTCCGTCTAGGATTTGCCAGCTGTTCAGTAGGTTTAAACTTATTCATCACTGTACCTTTAGCTAATGGCCATCAGCTGAGGTAATGACATTACTTTCTCATTTATAACCAAATAGATTTATTTGTGGAAATCCTATCTCAACTTTTTACATTTGTGGTCTCACTATGTTAGATCTAAAGTGTGTTTTAAATCAATCAACTGTTTCCCTGGACTCACTGAAAGTACACAATATGTAATTTCTGTTAATCTTTAATTGCTGGCTTTCAGAGACTTATGCAATTATTCATTCAGCAAATACATGTAGTCGTATTAATATACATTTGGATTATGCAGATTGAATCGAGGCAATTTAAATATGACCTTACTCTTTTAAGTGCAAAACTTAAACTTATTTATTTAAAATTTCTCTTAAAACTGGAAAAGAATTTCAACACTGATTCACAGACCAAATTGTACATCATCTATTCTTTTCCCACCTTGTGGTGCCACTTTAGCTGTTATAAAAGAACTTATCTTTTGTCAGTGTTTTGTGAACTTACTGTTTATAGGAGTTGAAATATCTTATTTGAGGTGACAGTTGTGTTATTTTAAAACGTTCATGGGGGCTGGCCCCATGGCCTAGTGGTTAAGTTCAGCATGCTCTGCTTCGGTGGCTCTGGGTCAGTTCCTGGGCACGGCCCTACACCACTCGTTGACACCAAGCTGTGTCAGTGACCCACAGTACAAAATAGAGGAAGATTGGCCCAAGGTAGCTCAGGGTGAATCCTCCTCAGCAAAAAAGTAAATAAAGTAAAACATTCATTATTGTTGTAACTTAAAATCTTTTTGTAAAATATCCTGTAACACTATCATAATATTTATTAAATAGCAGTACTAGGGGCTCTCGAAAAATACCTTTGGTGTAGAAGTGAAATGTCATAAATCAATATAAAGGTTGAAAAAAGTGTCACAATAAATGGTAATTTTGGAGAAGAGCATCCTTTGATACACAGAGATGAAACAGAATTAAAACCCATTTAAGCTAAAATATGCTGTAATGGATGTAGATTTACACGTTCTTAGAATGCATCCTTCCTACTTTACACTCAATCTAATTCTAATTCATTTTGGATTATGCAGGGTCTTCAGATATGCATCCTTTGCATAAAATGCCTAAGGGTACTGTATTTGTAAGTGTTTACCATGAGTTAGCACTGTGCCGATGATTGGGCAACAAAACAGTTTGATTTGTCTTCCTGGAGTTTTCTATTCAAGAACTCTAATGGAGGATGCATTAGGAGCTGAGTTAAAACACTCCCCTCCCCTAAGTACTCTAGCCTACATTTTTTGGGTAACGTTTATTGTGATATGATATAATTCAAATACCATACAGTTCACCCATTTAAAGTGTACCATTCAGTGGTTTTTTAGTATATTCACGTGGTTGTGCAACTGTACCACAATCAATTTTAGAACATTTTCATCATCCCCAAAAGAAACCCTATAAACCTCTAGCAGTCACTACCCTTCGCCATTTCCACACAACTCCTCTAGCCCTAGGTAATCACTTATGTATTTTTCTGTCTCTATATTTCTGTTCTGGACATTTCATATAAATAAATGATAATAATATATGGCCTTTTGTGTATGACTTCTTTCACTTAATATTTTCAAGGTATATTAACATTGTAGCATGTATCTATTTCATTCCTTTTTATGGCCAAGTAATATTCTATTGTGTGGATATATCACATTTTCTTTATCTCTTTATCTGTTGATGGCTATTTGGGTTGTTTCCACTTTTTGGCTTTTATGAATAGCCATACTATGATAACCTAAGCTATTTGACACAAACATAGTATGAATTATCTTTTCCTTGTGCTTCAGTACATTAAGAAATAATGACTTTTCTCATTTGTATGAATTTTTTTTTATTTACGTGAGTAAAATTCACTTTTTGTTGTGTGTATGTGTGTGTATGTTCTGAGTTCTTATGCATGCCTGAATTCTTGTAATCCCCACCACAGAGTGGATATAAAACAATTCCACCACCCCAAAGAATTCCTTCATACTGTCCCTTGGTATTCAGATCCTCTCATAACCTCTGGCAACTGCTGATCTGTTTTCTGTTTCTATATTTTTGCCTTTTCGAGACTAACGCATAAATGGAATCATATAGTATGTAACGTAACGTTTGATGCACTAGCTTTTTTCACTCAGCATAGTGCTGTTGAGATTATCCAAGTTATTGTGTGTAGTAATACATAGTTTATTCCTTTCTATCACTAAGTAGTATTCGATTACGTGGTTGTACCACAGTTTATTCATTAATCCATTGAAAGTTGTTTCCTGTTTGCTTTTTTCTAGTTTCTTAAATTAGAAGCTTAAGTTGCTGATTAAATCATTCTTCATTCTAATATAAATGTTTAATGCTGTTTCTCTTTATGAACTGTTTAGCTCCATCCCACAAGTTTTAATATGTGGTGTTTTCACTTTTCATTCAGTTCAAAATATTTATTTGCCTTGAGACATTATGTTTTTGATTTTTGTTTTTTTTAAAGATTTTATTTTTTCCTTTTTCTCCCCAAAGCCCCCCGGTACATAGTTGTATATTCTTCGTTGTGGGTCCTTCTAGTTGTGGTGTGTGGGACGCTGCCTCAGTGTGGTTTGATGAGCAGTGCCATGTCCGCGCCCAGGATTCGAACCAACGAAACACTGGGCCGCCTGCAGCAGAGCACGCGAACTTAACCACTCGGCCACGGGGCCAGCCCCAAGACATTATTTTTGATACATGCATTAGGTAGTAGTATGTTGCTTCCACATATTTGGTGATTTTCCAGATACCATTCTGTTAACTGATTTCTAATTTAATTCCATTATTGTCTATGAACATATCTTGAATAATTTCAGTTCTATAAATTTAATGAGGGCTGTCTTTGTGAATGTTCATTGTGTCCTTGAGAAAGATGTTTAGTCTGCTGTTTTTGGGTGGAACATTCTATAAATGTTAATTAGATCAAATTAGATGATACTGTGTTATCCAGGTCTAATATATCTTTGATAATTTTTTGTCTGCTTCTTCTATTGATTATTATTGAGAGGACTGTTGCCAAGCATAATTGTGGATTTGCCTATTTCTCCTATCAATTTTTCCTTCATGTATGTTGTTAGGAAGTATTCCCTATGCTTTTAAATTTTTTGAAGACATTGTTGAAATTGATATTATTTCTTTCTTAAATGTTTGGTAGAATTCACTACTGAAAACACCTGGGCATGATACTTAAGTTTTTTAAAGATATTAATTGATAATGCATTTTCTTTAACAGATAGAGGCCTATTCAGATTATCTATTTCTTCTTGTGTGAGTTTTGGTAGGTTGTGTCTTTCAAGGAATTGGTCCATTTCATCTGTTATCAAATCTGTGGGCATAATGCTGTTCATGAAGTTACAAAGTTCATTAAAATTTGTTACCTTTTTGGGGCTGGCCCCGTGGCCGAGTGGTTAAGTTCGCGCGCTCTGCTGCAGGCGGTCCAGTGTTTCATTGGTTCAAATCCTGGGTGCGGACATGGCACTGCTCATCAAACCACACTGAGGCAGCATCCCACATGCCACAACTAGAAGGACCCACAACGAAGAATATACAACTATGTACCGGGGGGCTTTGGGGAGAAAAAGGAAAAAATAAAATCTTTAAAAAAAAAAAAATTATTACCTTTTTAGTGTTCATGGATTGGTACTGATGGCTCCTGTTTCATTTCTGATATTAGTAATTTTTGTTTTCTTTCGTGTTTTCTTGGTTAGCCTGGATAGAGGTTTATCAATTTTATTCACCTTTTCAAAGAAGCAGCTTTTGATTTTGTTGAGTTTTTTCTCTATTGATTTTCTGTTTTAATGATTTCTGCTCTACTTTTCATTATTTCTTTTCTTCTTTTTGCTTTAGGTTTGTGTTACTTTTCTTTCTTTAGTTTCTTTTCTTTGTTTTGTTTTGGTGAGGAAGATTGTCCCTGAGCTAACATCTGTGCCAGTCTTCCTCTGCTTTGTATGTGGGACACCGCCACAACATGGCTTGACAAGCGATGTGTAGGTCCACACCTGGGATCTGAAACCACGAACCCTGGGCCGCCAGAGCGGAGCGCGTGAACTTAACCACTACACCACTGGGCCAACCCCTCTTTGTCTAGTTTCTTAAGATGGAAGTTTATTGACTTTAGATCTTCTTTTTAATATATGCATTCAGTACTAGAAAGTTCCCCTTCCTTGCTTTTGCTATATTCCACAAATTTTGATAAGCTGTAGTTTCATGTCTATTTAGTTCACAATTTTTAATTTAAGATTTTTTGATGTGTATTATTTAAAAGTGTTTTGTTTAATTTCCAAATATTTGGGGATTTTTCCAGCTATATTTGTGTTATTGATTTCTAGTTTAATTCCATTGTGAACTGAATATACTTTGTGTGGTTTCTGTTCTTTAGAATTTGTTGAGGTGTGTTTTATGGTTCAGATGTGGTCTTTTATGGTAAATATTCCATGTGAGCTTGAGAGGAATATGTATTCTGCTGTTGGATAAAGTCTGTAAAGTTTTTAATTTCTGTTACTGTACTTTTCAGTTGAAAATCTGTATTTGATTCTTCTTTATACCTTCAATTTTTTTTGCTGAGAATTTGTCTTTTCATTTCTGTTAAGTGTATTTGTCTTTACCCCAGGAGCATTGTTAGAATAGCTTCTTTAAAGTCTTTTTCTGATCATTCAACACCTGTATCATTTCATGACGTCCCCCACCCCCTGGCCAGAGAGAGTCGGCTTTTCTGGGACTTTTTCCGTCTGTGCCATTTGCAGCTCCAGTTTTTTGGGCTGCTGTAGTACCCCACTGGTTTGTGGGTTGGAGGTGGGGCACAAAACAAACCCCACAAGGTTCTCATCACCAGATTATCCCTCATGTCTTGAGATTCTTAATCTTCCTACTTTCATCCACCTTTCAGAGGCTTCTTACAGTTGCCTTATCTATTTCAGTCTGATTCAGCTGTAGGTATTGGGAGAGAGGGTGGAGTACGGCATAGGACAGAGAGATAAGGTGAAGAAGTGTGCTTACTCCATTTTGTCCAGAACTCCAAGTCCTCAGTTTCTTTTAAAATAGGGTATACAATCCTTTTGTCAATCAGTATTTAATGGCATAGTTATTTTTCGTTTCCTGTTTGCAGAAATCCCAGAATGAGGAAATAACTAGCACGGCTGACAGTGTGTGTACAGGTGGGACTAAAGTGACTGTACCATTTTTATGTAAGTCTGAAGAACCTGATTTTATTACCAAATCTGTTAGTTCACCACCTATTTCTTCTGGAACTGTGGACAAACCTGTAGATTTGTCTACTAGAAAGGAAAATGATGCAGATTCTACAAGCCAAGGTAAAGTTTGATGTATGTTTACAAAAACCTTCTTTCTAGGCATATATTACAAAAGGTATACGTATATTTTTGAGAAGAGAGACTTTTAAATGCAGATCCTAAAAGTTCCCTTTCTTAAATTTTGGGTTGTAAGATATTTGTAGTAATAAACAGAAAGTCATACTGCCTTGCCAACAAAGATAATAAACACGTATCTTTATTGTTAGAATGGTAGTTATTAGGGCATACAGAGCATTGTGATTCTCACCTATCTACCTGAGCATAAATAACAATAGTATACTTACAGAGAAATTTTCTTTATGATAGAATTTTCATTCAAATATTGTTTGAATTATATTATCACTGAAGTATATTAAAATTGTTGTAAGTATATATGAAGTAATTGTAGACATTACAGTAGGGGTGTTAAGTTTTTATGATGTCTTTCTTTTTCTCTACTGGCTACATTAAGTTAACTATTCAGTTATAGCAAACTAATATTTGACATGTTTTCCCCCTTGGTTTTCATTTCAGTTGATTTTAGGAGGTGGGGACATCTTTTAAATTATTGCTTTATATGGGTACATTGTCTATTTTACCTAATTTTTTTCAGAAGTAGTCCTGAATATGTCACAAATACTACATTTATAATAGGCACTTTAGAGTCGTAACATGCTACAAAAGAAAGGTAACTTCAGACCTAAAATTATGTGTTTTCGCATGAGGAAAGTAAGGCATAGGACTTTTGGAGATCATGTAGCTGCACGTTGGCAGAATTAAGACAAGATCCCAAAACTCCTGGTGACCAAATATAAATAAAACATTCAGTTTTTGTGAGCTTATTATTGATAATAGAGAACACAAAAAATCTTTATGCAGTTGTTTCCTAAAGTCCTGCCTTTGAATGAATGCTTGCTTTAGATTATAGAAGACTATATAGAGCAGAAACTATATAGCTCTCTATATATGGCTTAGGATAGATCTATATCATTTTTTAAAAGTGATTTTTGGCGTGATTTTAGTGTAGTGTTCATTGAGAATAGTACCTGTAAACCTGATAATACTGAGGGGACTCAGCATTGGATGTATTTTCTAACTTTTCTTCAGAGAAATACCCAGAAGATCCATACCCCACTCCCCACCACCTCAGCAGTGTAGAAGATCCTACCCTCATTCTTTCTGGGGCCTGGGTAAAACTTTGATATTCAGTGTATATTAAATGAAGTATTAAATTGCTCTTTTCTTTTTGCCAGTGGAAAACAAAACAGTTGCATTTGGATTTGGAAGTAGCACAGGGCTGTCATTTGCAGACTTGGCTTCCAGTAATTCTGGGGATTTTGCTTTTGGTTCCAAAGGTAAGATCAGGAGGAGAGGTTTTAATGATTGTGCTAGAGAATCAAGCAAAACTGGGAGAACTAGTCCTTTGCCCCAGTGTCGTAGCTCAGTTGGATGTTTCTTCCCTCATCCCCACCCTCCGGTTTTAGTTTTTAAATAAGGAATGGCTTCTGTATGTTAGTATTATTTTGACATTTATTAATATAACCATAAGAATTTTCTCTTAATTCATCATAAGTCATGGTAATAGTCCTCCTCATCCTGAAATGCAAAACTGTCTTTCCAGTTTTGGGATAACCTTGACTTTGGTATATTGTTCTTTTAATTATAGTTTTAGATTTGATTTATTAATATTTCAAGATTTGTGCATCTGTATTTTTTAAGGACATGATTTTGTAGTTTTCTATTTTTGCAGTATCCTGGATTGAATTTTAATATAATGGTTGTGTGAACTTATTGTTCTAATTTATAATTGGTGAGCTTTCCCATCTTTTCCAATGGTTTTTCTATTTTTAGTCCATTTTGGTATAATTTGTAGAAAATCCATTTCCTTGATTGTTTCAAGTTTATTGGCATATTTTCTTATTCTTATAATGTCTTTCATATATCTGATTATAGCACCACCTGAATTGTTCTTGTACAAGAGATTTGATTTATGGAATAAATTTTATTGAAGATAAATAATATACTTAACATGATTAATCTAATTCAGAATAGTGTTTCTTCCTTCTCACATATTTACACTTGTTTCACAGCTCTTGCCATTTATGGAAATACATATAAAACTTTTAGAAATTACCTTCTGATACTACATTATGTTGAAATTCATAGCTTCACTGATACCAAGTTGCTTTATTTTTGTTTTATGAAGTAGCCTGAAGTCACAGGATAAGTGAGCAAATACAGCAGTATAGTGGATACAATTAGCAACAACAAAAAACCACATGAAAATTGATGTTAGGTTGCCTGTTATTCAGTATCCTTTTCAGAGTACCCTGTCAGTATTGCGAAGTATGATAGGCAAGACTGAGATCTCCTGAGGGAGGCTTGCTTTAAGTCTTCCCCGCTGACACTGACTCCTCATGGCTACAGGTCATTTTTCAGTCATTATTTACCAGGCTCTTGTTTAAACTACATTCCTCACTTTGTTTTGTTCTGAGATCTGACAAGAATTTGTGCTGTGTCTTTGAAAAGAAACAGCTTTTGGTTTTATCAGTTCTCCTTTTCTTTGTGTTTTTTATTCATCTCCAGATTTTGTCATTACTTTTCTTTAAATTATTAGTTTTCTTGTGTGTTGGATTGTGCTAACAAGCACAGGATAGTATTTGAAACTGTAAATCCCCTGGAATCAAGTGTGTTTGTATCCCATCGGTTTTTATAGGGAATTTTCACACTTTTGTAAATTTCTTGATAATTCACAATTTCAGTCTTGCCTTCGTCTTTGGTTAAGAGCTTGTAGGACTTTTTTTCTTTTGAGAGAAGTCATAAATTTCACTAGAATGATGGTATCTTTTTAAAATTTGTTCCTGTTGTGTGGACCTTTTTGATCTTAAACTTTTTGTTTTTGTTGGGTTTAGTTTTTTTTTTCTCTTACATGTTATTTCTGTGGTGATTACTTTTCTTCATCTGTTCATTTTATTGTTGTTGCTCATCTCCTTTGTTTTATTTTTGTTTCATTTTGTTTTCTTTTCCTTTTTTTCCTACTCACTTTCTTCTGAAAGTCCTGTTTACACAGATCTATTAATCTTTCCATGTCTGTTGTGTAATATTTCATATGGAAACTAAGAGAACATAAGGAACACCTGTTCAGCCACCACCCGCCTTTGTCCGTGATTGCCAATTTATCATATTTCCTTCAGATTTTGTAATGTTTTCAGTAAACGGGTAGTGGAAGCCTGCTATGTACTATTACCTAGCACTATTATTGTGAAATTGATTATTGACATGCATATCTTTATACTTTTACTGTATAAATTCTTCATCCTGGTCCCTTTAGAGCGGTGGTTTTCAACACTTGGCTTCATATTAGAATTTCCTGGGAACTTCAAAAAAACACCTGATAGTTATATTGGCTCTCTGGGCATGGTACCCTAGGCATTGGTAATTTACAAAAAGCTCTTAGTGTGAGTGTAATATGCACCCAGCTTTTTGCTTTCAGAATTATTGCTTTAGAGGAATTTTGAAATTTTCTGCCACACCCCAAGGGTATTTGGGATAATTTTAAAAATTTATCTGCTTGAGAGTTCCTGAAGCAGTTATTTTTGAGCTCCAAATCTGTGTATCATCTAGATCTGTGGTTACTCTTCTCAGGAAGCCCCCACACAACTTGAGGTTGTGCTTTGTTTGTTTTCGAAGCATTCTTTTGCAATATCTTCCTAAGAATTTTCTTCTTTTTTTTTTTAAGCATTTTTCTGTTTTTTGTCCCTATTAAATCTGGCCTAGGAGGCGTTACTGTTTTAGTTACTCATTTTGTTCTTTCTTCAAGGTGCTGAGTTACTTTTTAAATGATCTGTGACATTTTTCTTGTCTTATTTTTTAGCACCAGATGTAGGGTTCTCTAAGGCATTGATTTATTAGCAAGCCATGAAAAGTTAAGAGGTGTTTCTTTCTTCTAAGATAGTGGGGAATGTATTAGCAGGCTGGGTCATCTCAGTTGAGAGGAGAATGAAGAAGCTTTTTGTTTTCACCTTCTCCAGGGTGTGAGGGAGAATAATAGCCTTAGTTCCTTTGCATGGGAATTAGAGCTTTTTCATTCCTAACAGTCTGGTATCCCATCAGCTGGAGTCAGCGAACTTCTCACAAGGCTACCATGTACCACCTGGCCAGGAAATCTAAGCTCCAACACTAGTTATGAGGTAGAGAAATTATAAACATGTTTAGGCTGCTTTGGCTAATTTGGAAGTAGCGGATTTGGCCTCTTTGAGGACATTTTTAGGTTCAAAGTTATTTTTATCACGTGATAAAATGTTTTATGAAATAAACTACCTTTGGAACTGAGCTAAGTTTTCAGAGTTCCAAGGTATGTATTTTTAAGAACCTGATTCATTACCGAAAATTCTTGTGTGGTTTACTATCATGAAGTTTACCTAAGACTCAGATGATCTTATCTTTATATCTGCAAACATAAACAGTACTAAACGTACTGTGTGCTCACTGCATGAGTTGAACTTGCTAGAATAATGTAATTTTAAACATTTTTACTAGATGTATATGTTGCATCGTTGGAAATTAGATGCATCGATAAAGTAATCTAACTGGATTAAGAATTTATAAAAATAGATATCACTGTTTAAATATTCTGATTTATTCATCAGATAAAAATTTCCAGTGGGCAAATACTGGAGCAGCTGTGTTTGGAACACAGTCAACCAGTAAAGTTGGTGAAGATGAAGATGGTAGTGATGAAGAAGTAGTTCATAATGAAGATATCCATTTTGAACCAATAGTTTCCTTACCGGAGGTAAATATTAAAGAACGAAAATCTTACTAATAACTTAGGCTAGATTTTTAAGCTAGCTTTGTTTGCATTTCTTTCAGAATATTGACAATTTTAATTAGAAGCTCTTTGTTTATTAGAAGTTCAGCCTTTATGTATAAAGTGTCTTTGTTCAAATTTATATGTAAATATTGTTTATGAATGTTCTATATGAAATTGTTGGGAAGAACTAAATTTTTTCATACGTTGTTTGAATATCATGTTTGCTTTCATATCATAAATCTGGGGGCAAAAACAATCTAATCTCCTATTTGTCAAAGTCTTTTCAATCAAAAGTAAACTATATTTTCTGGACCGGAATGTTGTCTTAGGTAAATTACTTTGTCAGTTTTCAACCTTAATCAGTAGTTAAATTTCTCTTGAAAAACAAGCACTTTTTTTCCCTTTTTTTTTTATTGAGTTCATAATAGTTTACATCAATGTGAGATTTCAGTTGCACATTATTTCTTGACTATCACCATGTAAGTGCTCTCCTTCACCCCCTGTGCCCACCCCCATCTCCCTTCCCCTGGTAACCACTGAACTGTTTTCTTTGTCCGTGTATTTGTTTATATTTCACATAGTAGTGAAATCATCTGCTATTTGTCTTTCTCAGACTGGCTTATTTCGGAAAAACGAGCTCTTTTTGAAATTGCTTCTATCCTGTTAAAAGAATGTGTCTAATTTCCAAAAAGGAAGAATACTACATAAGAGAAAAATATTTAATGACAAATCAGGTCTTCACCATCTCACCCAAATCAGATGTATGCTTAGTCCTAAGAGATTACTGTCTATCTTGATACTGTTAATATCATTACAAAGACAGTATCTTAAGGAATTTGAATCTTTGGAATTTGTTATGGAATATGTTATAAGCAGCAGCTTATAGATAATTTCATATACTATCATAGGTAGAAGTAAAATCTGGAGAAGAAGATGAAGAAGTTTTGTTTAAAGAGAGAGCCAAACTTTATAGATGGGATCGAGATGTCAGTCAGTGGAAGGAGCGTGGTGTTGGAGATATAAAGATTCTTTGGCATACAATGAAGAATTACTATCGGATCCTAATGAGAAGAGACCAAGTCTTTAAAGTGTGTGCAAACCATGTTATTACCAAAACAATGGAATTAAAACCTTTAAATGTTTCAAACAATGCTTTGGTTTGGACTGCTTCAGATTATGCTGGTGAGTTATACATTCAACTACTTTTCAGTTTTTGGACTTTTCTAAAATCTATAACAAATACATAAAAAGAAAGGTATAACAGTTAGTTTAATACTAAGGTCACTGTGTTTTTTGTTGTTGTTTAATAGATGGAGAAGCCAAAGTGGAACAGCTTGCAGTAAGATTTAAAACTAAAGAAATGGCTGATTGTTTTAAGGAAAAATTTGAAGAATGTCAACAGAATTTATTGAAACTCCAAAAAGGACAGGTGTCACTGATAGCAGAGTTATCAAAGGAGACAAATCCTGTGGTGTTTTTCGATGTTTGCGCAGACGATGAACCCCTTGGACGTATAACTATGGAATTATTTTCAAACATTGTTCCTCGAACTGCTGAGAACTTCAGAGCACTATGCACTGGAGAGAAGGGCTTTGGTTTCAAGAACTCTGTTTTTCATAGAGTAATTCCAGGTTTTGTTTGCCAAGTAAGTATTAACTATGTCTCACAATTGAAGTCTACAAAAGTGTACCACACTAACTTGGGAAATTTGAGTGTTTCTCCTCACCTATAATTTTCTTAATATTTCTTTAGCTTCTCCATACATTATTTGGTGTCACCACCCCAATTTCCTATCCCCACAAATGGTTCAAATTTCTAATACTTTGAAACCTGCTAGAAACTGAGGGTGGGAAAAAGACCTTTTCATTTTTGTCATCTTTTAAAAATGCATTATTTCTTAGTTTCAAAACACATTCTCAGGGAAGCTGGGTGTTTAGGACTTATTCTATAGTGGTTAGTTCTTTCTGTATTTTAATATTTTATTCAGGATTCCTATTAATTTAAATCTTTTTTCAGGGGGGAGATATCACCAAACATGATGGAACAGGAGGACGGTCCATTTATGGAGATAAATTTGAAGATGAAAATTTTGATGTGAAACATACTGATCCTGGCCTACTCTCTATGGCCAATCGAGGCCAGGATACCAATAATTCTCAATTTTTTATAATACTGAAAAAAGCAGAACATTTGGACTTGAAGCATGTGGTATTTGGGTTTGTTAAGGATGGCATGGATACTGTGAAAAAGATTGAATCATTTGGTTCTCCGGAAGGGTCTGTTAGTCGAAGAATTAGTATCACAGAATGTGGACAGATATAAAATCATTGTTTTTCATAGTAAATTTTGCCTGTATAAACAGTTGAATTGAAGCTTAGCCATTATGACAATATGGTAATTATGTTCAGCTTTTGAAAATGGACGTTTCCAATGTATAAATGTAAAATTGCAGCTTATAGCTGTTGTCACTTTTTAATGTGTTATAATTGACCGTGCATGGTGTGAAATAAAAGTTAAAACACTGGTGTATTTCAGGTGTACTTGTGTTTATGTACTCCTGACATATTTGTATTAAAATGGAATACTAATCTTGTTAAAAGCAATAGACCTTCTCAAACCATTGAAGGAATATGATATATGCAATTTAATTCCTTTTAAGATATTGGACCTCTTGCATGCATATACTATTTGAATAAAGGGACCACAACTTGGATAATTTTTATTTTAGATTTGAAATATATTTGGTAATTTTAACTATTGGTGTGCTCATTTATGCGTAGAGATTCTTATGAATGGATAGAGCCACAGAGGGTAGAGACTTAACCAAAGTGCTCTTCTATAATCCTTGCACCTCCTGTATAGTTAGGTTAACTTTTAAAGTAGAGTACCTTCTTTTCTTAAAATGATATGTAGCTTCCTCTGCCCTTTCAAAGGTATTGAATTAATTTTTACATCTTAAACAAGTTGAGTTATTTCCTTAGTTGTTTCTGTTTTGTTTTTTACTTTTCTGTCATCTGTTTCTACTACCTCAAACTGCAGCTTGGTTCTGTGATAGAACTTGAACTTTTCCTTGCAGTTGTTGTGATAAAGTATGAATATTTTAAAAAGGTCTATACCATGTTCTTTGGTTAAAGATTTGCTTTATACTAGATTGTTGCAGTACCTTTTTCTGGTGAATTTTGTAGCAAAAATAAAGTGACAATTGTTAACAGCCATGACATTTTAAAAATTCATTACTTGTGCATCTAGTTGTTTGTTCATTCTAGAACCAAAGTAAGGAGAACAACTAAAAGTCTGTAAACTCAAACTGCCACATAATTTCTAGAGTTCCCAAGGAAATGACCCTTTTCAAGTTTGATACACTTAAAATTTATTTGGAAATGGCAAGTGTCAAAAGTTAGAAAAATTGGGGGCTGGCTCAGTGGCGTAGTGGTTAAGGTTCACACGGTCTGCTTCTGCAGCCCAGGGTTCGCTGGTTTGGATCTCGGGCACAGACATATGCATCGCTTATCAAGCCATGCTGTGACCCCCATCCCACATAGAAAATAGAGGAAGATGGGCACAGATTTTAGCTCAGGGCCAATCTTCCTCAGCAAAAAAGGAGTATTGTGGTGGATGTTAGCTCAGGGCTAATCTTCCTTATCACCCAACTCAATATAAAACTACAAAGAATCTGCTTAAAGCACCAAATTTTGTATATTCCAATCATTAACAATGACTGCCTTCCACCCTCCTGTGTTCTCCCCAGTGAAATCACTTCATTTTGGTTAGTGAAAGATGGGTTTATTCCCTTGTTTGGGGATTTGAGAAATAGTCTATCCTGTAATAAATACATGTTCAGCTGCCAGTCAAAGGAGGGAAAGGATGTCATGGGTGGTTTGTGTGAGTAATGAGTGATGGAACACCATCACTAAGTCCATTTGGCCACAATGTCAGGTAACCTTTTTTGGTATCAGTTTGAACCACATGAGAACCATGGACTACATACATGCACACTTAATATGAAGAACTCCTTTGGCAACCTATGTAACATAAGTTGCTGTAAAGCGTGTTGTAATTTTTCAGCTGGGACAGCTGATGTGTTTGTCATGATTTTAGAATAAATAAGTAAATGCACTTTAGAGATTCTTTTAGAGAACAGTTCTATACTGATTGCTATCGTAAAGCATTAAAGTTATGAATTAAAAAGCTTTGAAAACTAATACTTTGACCAAAAAAATTCATAAAATGACACGCAAACCAACTTTTCTAAAAGTATTAGTATTCCAAAGATGCTTACAAGTGGCCTGAAGCATTTATAAGAAAGACATTGTGTCACATTTCACGAAAGGACTTTGTGATTTCTCTTTGTTATTTAGTCACTAATGTGCTATAAACCCACAATGAAATGTACTTTTTTTAACTGGCTGGATTTTTTATATTCTCATTAAAATTTGCTTAACGACAGACTATAAAATTATTTGTGCACTTTAATACTTTATGGCAAAAAGTATTGGTTTAAATAATTTCCAGATAATGACTTTAAAAGTTTGATCTTATATACAATTTTGGCATTTGTGGAACTTTAAAGATAATCCAATCTAGGAGTTGTTAATCTAGACGTGCTGTTGAACATCACAATTTAGAAAAGTAAAGGATTACACTAGTGTAATGGTATACATGGGAGAAATTAAGTGGATATTCAGTTATTTCCCTCCATCAGTCCCTTTTTTTTTGGTGAGGAAGATTGTCGCTGAACACACACCTGTGCCAGTCTTCCTCTATTTTGAACGTGGGATGCGCTACAGCGTGGTTTGCCGAGTGGTGTGTACGGCTGTCGCCGGGATGGGAACCTGCGAACCCGAGGCGGGCTGGGGGAGCGCAGAAGTGACTTAACCACTAGGCCACCAGGCTGGCCTCTTGTCCCGGTTTAATAGAGGATTTAGGTTGAGGTAGCACGCCAATAAATACGGAGCACCTGCTAAAGGCCAGGCACCGCTGTAGGCCCCGGGGGAGCTGTCAGAAGAGCCAGCAATGCTCTCGGAGCCTACATGCCACTACTGCCGTTGGGCCACGGTGGAACACAGGCCGGTGGCGGGGAAAGGGAGCCGCCGAGCCTTTTCCAACTCCGAGGCTTGGCAGCAATCTGGATCGTCTCCTCCTGTGGATCACAATGAGCAGGGGCCACCCAGCTGTATTTTCCTGCGTCCAAAGGCACACTAACACACGGGTTAGACACGTCCTGGCGGTGGTCCTCCCAGGCAGGCTGGGCCCTCATGCGGAGCGCCTGCAGCAGATGCGGGGGACTGCCCCGGGGGCGGGCTGCGACCGCTGCGGACGGCCGTGTTCTTCGACACGACGCAGGAAAACCCAAGGAGCAAGAGCTTAACTTAAGACACGGAAAAGAACATCAGACACCATTTATCAGCCCCAGCACACGAGCGAACGAATCAGCCGCGACACCGCCAAGCAGGACAGGCAGCCATGACGAGCGCACGTCTGCAACGCCGCGAGCGCGAGGCGGCCCCAGCGCCCAGCTCCCGGCTGCGCCAGCGTCCACGCACTTCCTCCCTGGAGCCCGCCCCGCCGCTCCCGGTCGCGCCGGCGCCCACGCACTTCCGCCGCGGAGCCCCGCCCCTGCGCCTGGCGTTTCCAGGCTGCCCCCGGCACAACGGCGCCTGGGCGTCATGGAGCCCAGACTCGTCAAGCCGCCGGGCCAGGACGTCGTGGTGGAGCGTCTCAAGAGCCGCTACGGCCTGGGCGGTGGCTGCCCCGCCGAGGTGAGGCCGCGCCCTCGTCCGCGGCCGCGGAGGGAGGGGGCGGGTTGTGGCCGCAGGGCGTGGGGAGACGAGTTTCCCGTGAGAAGGCCGCGGCGCCGCAGACTGTGGAGGCGGTGGTTTATGGATGGTGGCACGGCGCTGCTGAGCGCAATTTTGAACTTGAGTGGAGTTCAGAAACAATTCCTTTGGAAAGCTGCTTACTTTGAAATAAATCCGAAGTTAAAATAGTTGCAATCATAATAGAAAGAGCTCCTTTGTGCCCTTGGCGTGGGGTCGCCGTGTGGCCGCGTGCTTCCCTTCTCCCTCGCTGACTCCTTTCCGTGCGCGCCTGTTTGCCGGGCTGCGGGTAATGCGCTGGCGTCTGTGACTCTCCCTCCGAGTGTAAATAGTTGAGTGTGTTTTTCTAGGAATGAGGACGTTGTCTTATACAAGCACAGCAGTAAACTCAGGAAAGTTCTCATTGATACAATAATATTCTATAATGTATTGTGCGTACTCAGATTTCACCAATTAGTAATGTCGTTTGTAAAAATTTTTTTCCTGGTGCAGATCCAGTCTGAAATTGAGCATTGCGTTTGGTTGTCTCTTTTGTTGCCTTTAGTCTCGAACAGGTTCTCAAGTCTCTCTTTTTGTAATATTGATTTTTTTAAGATTATAGGAGAATTATTTATTAGAATGTCCCTCAGTTTGGGTTTGTCTGATGGACACCTCATGATTAGATACTGGTTATGCATTTTTGGCAGGAATACTGCATAGATACTACATGAATGAAATACTACCTAAGACTGCATGCCTTCTGCATGACAGAAGTGCCAAAGCAGCATGCATTTGAACCTCACGAAGACAGAAATCCCACTGCGGAAGAAGTGCACAACTTTAACGTAGACAGTGGAGACACTGAAATTGTTAAAGAATCTGTCTGCCTTGGTTCAGTCATCGGTTTAAATGGAGGCTGCAGCCATGGAACCAAGGGAAGGCTGGGACGCGGAAGGGCAGCAATGGACGAATTAGGGAGGATCACCAGGTGTGAGGAAGTGTCATCAGACACCAAGGCCAAGTTTGTCCACACCCTCGTGCTCCCAACTACTGTGTATGTGTACGCATACGAAAGCTGCACAGTGGAGAAGGCTGCAGGAAAAAATGGGTTCATTGGAAATATGGTGTTGGGGGAGAGCTCTGCGGACACCCTGGACTGCCAGAAAGGCGACCCGTGGGTCCCAGAGCAAATTAGGCCTGAACTGTGGCTGGAGGCAAAGATGATAAAACTGCGGCCGTCCTACCTTGGGCACATCATGAGAAGGCAGGACTCTCTGGAAAAGACAGTAACGCTGGGAACAGTAGAGGCAGCAGGAGAAGAGGAGGACCGAATAGGAGACGGGCTGACCCCACACGGGAAGCCGTAGGCCCGAGTCCACAGGAGCTGAGTGGGGCTGTGGAGGACAGGACGTTGCGGACGTCACTCATTCATAGCGTCGCCAGGAGGAGGAGCTGACTGTATGAGTGACATGTGGCTTGCTCTGTTAGTCACGAGACATGGTGTTGCTTTGATCCATTACTGGTGATATTAACTTTGATCACTTGATTAAGGTGTTGTCTACCAGATTTCTTCTCTCTAACCTTTGTAATTAATACGTAATTTGTGAGTAACTGTTTTGAGACTGTAAGTTGATTCTTAGTATACAAATTAAATATGTCATCATGTTTGTTTTTTTTTTTTAGTATGATTTTTCACACTTTGATCCGGCTAAATGTAAGAGATCTTTAACCTCCCCAGGTAAGCCAATAGAATACTCTGTATATTTGGGGTTTTTAACATATTTAATTTGAGAGGAAGGATTTAAAAAAAAATGTTTAGGGATTGGCCCCATGGCCCAGTGGTTAAGTTCGTGCTCTGTACTTCGGTGTCCCAGGGTTTCGCTGGTTCGGATCCTGGGTGCGGACATGACACCACTCATGAGGCCATGCTGAGGCAGTGTCCCACATGCCACTGCTAGAAGGACCCACAACTAAAATATGCAACTGTGTACTGGGGGGACTCGGGGAGAAAAAGCAGGGGAAAAAAAAAGTTTGGCTCAGGTGCCAATCTTAAAAAAAAAGTTTAGAGTTGTGGCTAATGCCAGATATCTTATGATACTGAGCTTTTTTCATTCTGGTGATGAACTAACTAATAATAATTGTGATTTTGAGAGTCAGTGTGTAAGATGTCTTTAAAAAATCAAATTGAGGGGCCAGCCTGGTTGAGTGGTTAAAGGTCTGTGCTCTCTGCTCCAGCGGCCTGAGTTCGCAGGTTTGATCCCGGGCGCGGACCTCCTCCACTTGTGGGTCGTGCTGTGGAGGCACATCCCAGGTGCGAAGTAGAGTAAGATTGGCATGAATGTGTGAGCTCAGGGCTAATGTTCCTCAAGCTAAAAAGAGAGGAGGATTGGTAACAGATGTTAGCTCAGGGCAAACCTTCCTTACAAAAAAAAAATCAAATTAGGCTTTTTGTGTCTTTCAGTTACAGTATTTCTGCCTTTAAAGATGTTAAAAATTAAACAGAGTATATCCAGTAAAGGAAACTAATTGTTGTTTTTCTAGGCATGAACTTTTCCAAATTATTAAGATGATAATTATTTCACGGGAGGAATTTATCAAATTTATCATCTTGATAAAGATAGCTACACCATGGGATTGGGTGGGTTAGACCATCATGTGGTAGTCTGTAACCAACATGTGTAACTAACCATTAGTCTTTTGATTTGTTGATAGTTCTTAGGGAATGTCTTTATTGGCGTAGTCATTAGATTTTGAGATGATTGCAGCAGAAACAGTAATTAATATCTTTAAAAGTTTACCATATAGTGGATTATGGAATTTCATTTTGAAATTTTGTAAACACTCTTCTGAAACATTCCTTCAGTATGAAAAAAAAATATTTCAGTTACTCAGTCTAGTTTCTTAAAAATATCTTAAAATTGTATTTTGGTTTTTGAAATTTGCCCTAAAATTTCCAGCCTTCCAAAATATAGCTAAAAAGTATAGCTCATTAAATTTCTGAGGGAGTAAAAATAAGTGTTAGATAAGGGTGCATACATTTAAAAGTATTTCCAAATTTCTTATCAGAGAAGCTCTCTTTCTTTTATTCACTGACTTTAGATAATGCTAACAGTTTATTAAACAAATATTTAATGGTTGAAATATATAAAATTTTAAAATGTTTAAACTTTGAGAACTGACAAGGTATCGTGATTAGGTAGAAAGAAGGCTGGATTCTGAATTTTAGTCATTCCACTTGCTGGTTGTGTTACTTGGAAAAATTCTCATGACTTCTCTGGTGCTCAGGTTCATAACCATTAGAACAGGGTTAAAGGCACCTATTCTGCTTATTTCACAGGGTTGTTGCTGGGTCAAATAAGGTGATGAATGAAAGACCATTTTGTGATCAGTAAATCAATAAAGTGCTAAATAAATAGAAGATTTGATGCCTATTTTCTAGAAGTTTGCATTGGGGAGACAGATAAGAAATCGCTAAGTAATTTTGCTTTCTTACCTTTAGGAGCCTAGAATAAGATCATTAGGCATCTGATCTTAGTAAGTAATCTCTGCAATTTTTTTTACCAGATGATTTGGCTATCTACTCATCTGGAGATAAAGTCGGTTCATCATTAAGATGTTATTCTGATGAAAGAAAGCATTATACAACACCTCTTTGTAGTTCATTCAAGTACTTAAACGTGAATTGGTAAAGTATCCTGAATCCTTATTGCCGTGTTCTCAGCATCTCAAAAATTGAGGAGGAGTAAAGGGCAGTTTAAGTGTTTCCTTTTCTCTGAGAGGAAGTATAAGCAGTCTGGAGTCTGCCGAATAGTTGAAGAGACATTAATTTTTACTGAGAATCTCTGTGATAAAAGCATAAACCTAGCATTATGTTTGGTTTTATAATGGAAAGTTATTTACACAGTATGAAATATGAAAAATTATTTTTACGGTTATTCATCCAGGACCCAAATGAAGATTGTACTCTTTTTTTTAGGAAAAAAAGGAACTACGGTCAAAATGAATATAGCTTTGTTAGGCATCGTTATTTAACTCAGTATCTATTGTGTGTCTGGTAGTGTGGTAAGCACTGTATGTTGAGTAGTTGAGAGAGAAAATTGAAGTTGGTTTGGGGAGATGGTAACTACAAAATATGTATGTTATAATACTTGGCTATGAGGGGTTAGCAGTTTTGTAGCAGAGATTTTACGATGGGTAAAACCAGTATAAAAACAGTGGAAGCTATGGTGAAATAAGCATTTTGAAATAATGTTAAATCATAAAGCTGTATACATACACAAAATAAAATGTTGAGATAATTGTGGAGAGATAAAAGACAATTGTGTCTAAATATTTCTAAATTATTAATGCAATTAATATTTGGGAGCTTGAATTTTTCATGTAATTGCGTCATTCTCTACTTAAATGAATTAATCCATGTAAAGCACTTAGAACAGTGTTAAGTACATAGAAAAGCACTCAACTATGCTATTATTATCATCATTGTCATTATTACTATTTCATTTGGCACTCACAAAGTAACCTTGTTGATCTGGATTCAAAATTTGGACATGAAGTTAAGGAAAGTAAAAATGGCTTTAAGATAATTATGAATTCATGAAGATTATTTTCTTATATTTAACTGATAAGTTTTATCATTTTTTGTTTTTATAAATGATCTGGGTATAATTTCAAGTTATAATTTGAAGCATTTGGACTATGAAGGTTTTTATAGCATTGGATAGTTTTATCACAATCCATAGTTATGGTCTAGTTTAGAATTATAGTACTGTCCAGCACAGGAGCCACAGGTAACATGTGGCTGTTGAGTACTTGAAACGGGGCTGGTCAGCAATTGAGATATGCTGTAAGTGTAAAATACATTCTGGATTTGGAAGATGGATAAAAGGGTGTGAAATAGCTCAATAATTTTTGTATTAATTATAAGGTAAGTGATAATATTTTAGATATACTAGGTTATATATAATATATTAAAATTTCATGTCTTTGTGTTTTTAATTTTGCTACTAGAAAAAGTTTAATTACCTTATGTGACTTGCATTGTATTTCCTTTCAACAGCACTGCTTTTGAAATTGTAACTTTGAGATCATCTTTTTGGCAAGAACACTTGGATTTTAGTTCTGCTCCACATTTTACTAGCTATGTGTCCTGTCAGTTATTTAAGTTCTTTAGGGTTCAGTTTCATCATGCTAAACATTATTTCCTTTAGCTAAAATTACAGATAACAATACCTGTTATATTTACCTCACAGAAGTATTGGGAATCAAAACAAAGATTTTGGCAGTTGTAGAGCATTCCAAAGGTATATGTAGTTTTAAATTAAGCCATTTAAATATGTAGAAGGATACTTGTATTGAGTTTTCAGGATCAATGACTATTATTTTTTATATTTTTACTTTTTGCATTCTTAAAAATGTTTACTTGTTACATTTTTCTCAATTGTTATGCTAAGAATATTTGAAAAGTAGTTTTATCTTTTTGAAATGCTATAGAAAACTTCCAGAATGCTGTGATAGACCTTTTTTTTAAAGCCTAGATGATGAACTGGATTCTTTTCAAGATTTGAAGCAACAGGAAACAGAAGAAGATTTGATTGAGAGTGATGATAGAGTCAGTACCTCCAAAATAACCAAGGAGTCTTTTAGAGAAATAGAAAAAGGTAAAGGAAATATGCATTTTAGAACAATTAACTTTGTCAAGTAGAGCACATAAAGCTTATCCCATAGTAATAACACTGGTCCTCAGGTGTCTCTAAATTTCTGTATTCTGAATTTTGGTAAGCCGTGAGATAGTTTCTGTGCTTATTACTAAACTAAAGGAGAAGAGAAAAATAAACTTCTTTATTTTACAGTGTTCCTACACTCCCAAAATGTATCAAAATAAGTTAAGCAACTGAGTCCTTTTCATAATTTCTTCAGTTCTTTTTCATGTCATTATGTGTTAGAGAGTGATTAAAAGATTGTGGTAGTCTTTGAGTAATCCTTTAATATTTTAAGAAAATACTCCAGATTACTTAAGGTATGGCTTCCTTAGGCACTGAACTAGTAGTTACCGTCTTACCAGGCTGCCTATCAGAGTTTTGTCAGGATTCCAAGGCAAGAGGCAACCAGAGGTGGTGCCCTCCTCCTCTTAGCTGCAAGACTTTGAGAGCACTTTTGCCCCATTGGTAGACTGTCTGCATCTCTTCTCCTGGGAATACATTGTCTACACACAACGAACATTTCTCCCTTACTGTTCTCGTTCATCTTCTTTATCCCATTCGTCTCAGCATTTGAGGAAAATGAAAAATAATTCTGCCTTGATTTGTGTTTCTTGCTACATGGTGGAAATTTCCCACCAAAAACAATTGAAAATATAGGATAACCTATAAAAAAAAATTGAATGTATTTAAAAGTTGACAAAATTAAGAAATATTCAGGCCAGGGATTGGTGAGCTGGGAACCTGGAGAGGCAAGGAGAGTACTAGAAGTATCTTTCACTTTAATGGCATTTGCTGAACTGAGTGAAGTGGAACTTTTTTTTTAAAAAAAAATTCATATTATTTTTAATTTTGGCTCCCCTAGTGTCTGTACAGGATGAGAGACCTCTTCCTTAAAGCTAGGGCTCCCAGGAGGCTAATGGAAGTTGAAGCCACTGCTCTTTGTATTGTCAGCATTTATTTTCTGCTAACAGTGTTGGCAAAGAAGTGAAGTAAGAGGAGCTCACTCATCCACTGCTGTTGGGAAAGTAAATTAGTAGAACCACTGGGGGGAAAAATTTGGTATCAGTAATAAAGTTGAACCTGCACATATAACGTAAGTCCCAGCCATTTTGCTATTAGTTATATACCCTGGAGAAACTCTTGAACGTGTGCACCAGGAGCCACGTGCAAGATGGTGTAGCATCTGTATAGCTAAAACAGCTTAGATATCCACCTGTTGTAGAATGTTGGCATATAAAAATATAAAATAGGATAAAGCAGTGACGATTTGTGAACCTGATTCTGTCATTAACACAAGAACATAGTATTTAAAGGAGGAGGTTATAGAAATTACCTAATTATATGACTATATAATTACATTATATAAAGTTGAAAAACAAGGTGCATTTTTTAACACAAATAGTAAAAATTAAAAAGAAGCAAAGCAGTGATTAACACTATATTTGGGTTAGTGGTTAATTTGGTTTAGGGCAGAGAAGGAAATTTGATCAGGGATTTCTGAGGTAGCTTTCCGTTTCTTGGCCTAGGCAATTAATACATGAGTGTTTTCATGCACTTTAAAGTCTATTTTGAAATAACCTCAGATTTACAGAAAAATTGCAAAAAGCACAAAGAGTTCCTGTACAGCTTTCACCCAAATTTTCTAAGTGGTAACATTTTACTACATTTGTTATCATTCTTTCTCTCTGTATGTAGTACTTGAAACTTTTTAACAATAATACAATTCATAGTTAAAGTAACTCTTCTTGAAGATTACTCCATCAGAATATTTAAAACTGTAAATTAATATAGTTTATAATTAAAATTTTGTTTTCTTAGCAGTTGCCCTGCCAACTAATTTTGCCCCAAATTCAGGAAATTGGACTGAAAGTTGTAGTGGTGCAAGTGACTCTCCTTTGAAACATGTCAGCTATCCACCATCTAAAGCGTCAAACAAGCAGAGTTTACTTCCACATCAGATCAATCAGATATATGATGAATTATTTCAGATACATCAGAAACTGCAGGTGAGAATTGAATACTGAATTGAGAATTCAGAAATGTTTGTTCTAAGCATCAGACATTTACAAAATTTGAATACAAGTATTTGATCTTAGTTATTTTAGATAAATGTGTCAAGACAAGGTCAGAAGGGAGCAAACACAATTTATTGGAACTATTGAAGGGAAAAAGGTATGGCTGAGAGAAAAATATGAACAGTGGTGTTTTTATGTGTAGGTGTGTTTCTTAGATTTCAGATTGCCTTGTGTTTTATTCCCATCCCATCCCATCCCTGCTTAAGAAATAAAACAAAATCTGCTGGTAACTGTGCTTTTTTAAGTAGGTGTTCTAGATTCATTGTTTTAAATACCTATATGTAAGAAGTTCTCTTGTCAACTTTCACCAAAATTCAATTCAGAACATTGGCCTTTATCTATCTTCTTTGAGACTTTTTTGTCTCCAAAGGATATAATTTGTGTATTATCAAGCATCCACTAGGTGGGCAGCAAAAGTATATATGTAATGCGCAGTTTCTGTTTGAAATTCTTCTAGTTGGAAATATGTTATATTTCTATACACATGAAGTAGTTAAACATTTTTTGGAAACCAATATCTTATTTTGTCTAAATAATTCGGATTATAATTAGCATAGCGTTTCAGAAGAAGATTGTTTTGGCCTAAGTTCGCTGGGGAGAAGTTCAGGAAGAGACTTAGCTTAGTACTTCACTGAGAGGTAGAATTTACAGGGAAGGAGAGGACTGGGAAAGGCATTCCAGGTGCAAGAGATTGGAGGTGAGAGGCTTTTAGAAAGGAGTGATTTGTCAGATTGTGAATTTATCAGCATATCGGGGGAAAGAAAATAGTGAAAACTCAGGCTGGCTATCACAGATCAGTAAAGGACAGTAGAGGAAGCAGAGCCTGCAAAAGAGACTGAGAAGCCCTGGCCAGAGAGGGAGGTGGAAAATCAGGAGAATGTGGTGTCATGGAAACCAATGAAAGAGAGTATTTTAAGTTGGAAGAAAGGGACAATGGTATAAAATGCTGCTGAGAGACAATAAAATCAAGACTGAAAAGTGACCTTCAGGTTTAGTAATAGGTAAACCATTTCAGTAGGGGAATGCACACTGACGCCAGATTAAAGTACATTGAGGAGTAACTGGGAGGTAAAGAAGAGGGCTCAGCAAATGACAGTATTTTAAAGAAGTTTGTGAAGGGGAGGAGATGAGGGCAGAGTCAAAAGAGATTTCATTTCCGATGAGATGGGAGAGATTGAAAATATTAGAGGGATAATCAGCATAGCAGTCTCCAGGAGAAGGCAGAAGACAATGAGATCCTGAGGCTACCTTTGTATTAGGGAGGGGAGGAGAAAGGTGTGTGTCTTGAGGGGAGGAGGTTGATGTTTCCTTCTGCTGTCTTCTGTTTTCCCTGTGAAGTTAGAGATGAGGCTGTCTGCACAGAATTGTGTAGGACGTGATGTGTTCAAAGTAAAGAGTGGAGAAGGTTTGAAATAGACAATGGAGAATGGGAAAGCCAACCATGAAAATATAAAATGATCTCTGGGCTGCATTGAGAACATGTTTTTTTTACATTGTGTGTGGTTTTTCTCCAGTGATGTTTAGCAGTGTAGCATTGGGTCAGGGAAGGGGGTTAGTGCTTTAATGCAGGACTGGAGTCTTTCAGCCTAAGATGATAGACAAGAAGGGGAGGGAGTGGAGAAAATATGTAAAAGAGTGGACCATGAAGTTGAAGTAGAACATGGATAGGAGATTAATTCTGTATAGTACTGATCCATTGGGAACCCAAATTCTCTTGAGTCATCATAGTGGAATCTCACTACAGTATCATGTCCTTTTGCAACAAGATAGAATTTCTGTGCAAGTTTACTTGCTGTACTAGTTTAGCTGTAATGTAGTCCAGATTTTACTTGGTACCAATGTAGTCCTAAACATCGTTCAATTAAGCTACAATCTCAGTAAATATATAATTTGTAGAATTTGTGAATGTGGTTTTTAAAAATGCTTAAATCTGACATTTTGATACAGTGTGAAACTGCAGCACAACAGGAATTTGCTGAAGAACTTCAAAAGCGAGAACGTTTTTTAGTTGAAAGAGAACAACTGCTTTTCAGACATGAAACTGCTTTGAGTAAAATTAAAGGTGTCGAAGAAGAGGTTCTTACAAGATTTCAGATTATAAAGGAGGTAACCAGCATTTGATTTTAGAGTAATATAATTTTTTTCCTCTTAATTTAGATTTACTAGTTATTAGCATTTTGCCACATTTGCTTTATTTCTCCTCCTGCCCCATTTTTTTCCTGAACCATTTGAAAGTAACTTGTAAAAATCATGACATAACACCCCTAAATGCTTCCTTAGTGTTATGAATCCTTATTTTTAGGAGAGACATTCTCCACACCATTATCATATTTGAAAATTAATGCTAATTAAATAATTTAACAATATATTCAATATATTCATTTCCCATTCATTCATTTTCCCAATTGGTCCCTGAAATGTCTTCCATTGCTTTTTTGTATTATTTTCTGATCAAGGAACTAGACAAAATTCATACCTTATATTTGATTTTTGTATCTTTTTTGGTTTCTTTGAATCTAGAGTATCAAGTTCACCATTTTTGTTTTTTGTAAGACTTTTCTTTGAAGACTCTGGGCCAGCAGTCTTATGGAGTATGTCATAGTCTGTATTTGCCTGATTATTTCCTAACAGTTATGTGCAGATTAAATATTTTTGTCAAGAATGTTATATAGGTAGAATGGGATCCTTCTTTGTTTCATATTGAGGATGTTACTGTAGGTGTAACTCACATAGGGTAAAATTCATTCTGTTTGTTTTGAAAAAATGTAATACAGTCTTCTGATCACCACCATAATTAAGATAAAGAATAATTCCAGCACCCTGAAAACCTCCTTGTGCTCCTTTGCGATTATCTCTTTCCCCATCCTCTGCCCCTGGCAGCTACTGGTCTGTTTTTGTCTCTGTAGTTCTGCCTTTCCCAGAATGTCATGTAAAGAGAATCATTTCATGACTTTTCTTCATCTTTGGTTTTCAGCACTGATTTAATTATGATGTATCTCCTTGTGCTTTTCTTTGACTTTATCCTTTTTTGAGGTTCACCAAATATCTTGAATTTGTAAATTTGTCTTTCACCAAATTGGGAATTTTTCAACTAATATTTCTTTGTAATTTTTTCTGTTCCAGTTGCTTTCTCCTCTCCTTCTGGGTCTCCAGTGACTCACGTTAGGTCTTTTGCTATTATCCCACAGATTTCTGAGGCTCTGTCCCTTTTTCCTCATCTTTTTCTTCTGTATTCTTCAGATTTGATGTCTATTGCTCGATCTACTTTCATTTCTATGTTGCTGCTGAGCTCATCTAGTGACTTTTTTTATTTCTGGTACTTTAAAGTTCAAAAATTTCCAATTGTGTTCTTTTTAAACTATTTTTAATTTTTATCATGAGAATTTCTTTCCACTTGCATTCATTTGCATCTACTTCAAATTAATATAGTTTAATTCATTTAAGGAATTAATTTAGTTCCTTCATTTGCTATAGAAACTTGCTTGTTCTAATACATCATGAATAAATTGCGAGTAAAAAGTGAAAGAAACTACAAGTATTCACACTAAATCTAAAAGGTGCTATCTCATTTAAATGTAATTAGAGGGGAAATTGATTTGAATCATTTATAAAACTAATTAAGGAAAGTCAAATAGTTTGGGGTTCAGAGAAATTTTATTATGTATTTAAATTTTTTGAGATGTAAAAACAATTTTAGCTACTTTATGAGAACAGGAAATTAGTTCTATCTATGGAATATTGTGCTGCTTCTACTCCTTGCGGGTAACTAAAACGTTAAATTTTAATTTATAAAGCTATGAATAACTTTCTTAAGGAGGATGAGAAATCCTTCATTGTTTTATCTTTCCATGATGTAAGATAGAAATTATTTTAGTGAGTTTCTGAGCAGAAGCAGAAAATAGCCTTATTGCTACTTAATTTGTATAGTACGTCTTTTTGGGGGTTTTTTTGAGGAAGATTAGCCCTGAGCTAACTACTGCCAGTCCTCCTCTTTTTGCTGAGGAAGACTGGCCCTGAGTTAACATCCGTGCCCATCTTCCTCTACTTTATATGTGGGATGCCTGCCACAGCATGGCGTGCCAAGTGGTGCCACGTCTGCACCCAGGATCCAAACCAGCGAACCCTGGGCCGCCAAGAAGCGGAACGTGTGCTGAGCTGGCCCCATATAGCACGTTTAAATAGGTGTTTAACAAATACTTCTTTTTGGTTATGACTTTGGTTGATTACACAGTTTTTATAACTTGCAGTATTAGACATGTATACTTAAATGCACTGATTAAAGTCCTTGTAATTCAAGGAGTTCTAATTTTTAATTAATTTATGTTCAGTGGCATTATTGACATTTGGAATCCTTACCTAATTTTCAGATCAGATTTTTTTCCCTCTTAGCAACACGATGCAGAAGTTGAGCACTTAACTGAAGTTCTTAAGGAAAGAAATAAAGAAAGCAAGAGGCTAAGGTCCTCTTTTGATGCGTTGAAAGAATTGAATGATAACTTGAAAAAACAGGTAAGACCTGTTTTAATATATATTAGTTTACAAGACATTGTTAGAACTGTATAGCTTTTATTTAACAAATTGTAAGTCAAAATCCTAGAACACAGTCTAGCTAGAGAAATTTTTGATTTATTTGTTAGCTTTGTTATAAAGTACTTCCAAATATAAATAAAGTATTCCTAAGGTCTTTGTTTCTCATCTGGCAACCAGCTGAGATGTTGGACAATTTGAAATTGTTTTACAAACAAGCAAAAGATAAAACAGGATATCCTGGGGACTTTTAGGTATTGATTTCTAGCTATAATACTTCTCCTTGTAAATGCTGTTACATGCCACTGCTTATTTAATGTTTGTTTATTTTTCTGAGTATCTGTTCTATGCTAGGCACTGTCCTAGAAGAAAGCCTTCACGTTGCTCATAGTCTCAGGAGTATAGATTGGTATCATATTGCAGTGCAATTTTTCATTTATACAAATGGTATAATTTAGGACAATACTTAATAGTACTACAGTTGCATAACTGAAATATTTTTGTGAGTTCTATCTTCTTTCTTTTTTTTCCTTTACTTTCCTTTGCCAGCTTTTGACTGAAAGATGTGAAAGTGGAGGAATATGTTGAAGAGGGGAAGAAGAATGATTATGTGTATATTTGTGTGGGGAGAAGTAGATGAGCAGAAATTGGGGTAAACCCAGTCACTTTAAAAATTGAAGCATGGGCTGGAAAACTTTATGGATTCTAGACTGTAATTAAACTCAAACTCTCAGAGATAATCTGCCTCCTGGAATTCCTCAGCTAGCTGTGTGTTCTTCTGTTTCTGCTTTTGATTTCCTGTAGTCACTACTTGTTATAACCTTTCTCCTTGGCAGTGATAACTAGGTACTCTATTTCTCACTTAATTTAATTCTTTGGCTTCCCTGAATTCATTTGTGGCCTCCTACAATTGGAATATGACTTTGACTTACTTTTGTCTGAAAGGCAGCTTTATCCCTGGAAAGATTTCTTTTTCCCTTCACAATATTAATATACCACCCTTTTTTGAGAAGGGCTTCTTTTAGTTGCTAACATAGGTACATTGTTAACTATACCTATCTCTTAGGTTTATGTAATGCTTAATAGTTTTGCATGTGTTTGCATGAGTGTGTGGTGATTGAAGTGGCTATGTGCATTAGTAAGTGATTGCGCCTATTGATAATTGGATTTATGATCCAAACTGAAGGAGCTTGGGAGAAGCTCTTTGGTACCAAGTGTCAGAAAGCTTTTTTATGGTTACTTTGTTTAGTGTAGATCAGGGGTCAGCAAATTTTTCCTGTTGAGGACCAGATAGTAAATATTTGGGGCTCTGTGGGCCATATTGTCTCTGTCACAATGACTCAACTCTGCTATCATAGTGCAAAAGCAGCTATAGGCAATAAGTAAGTGAATGAATATGGCTGTGTTCTAATAAGACCTTATAAAAATAGGCAGTGGTCAGGTTTGGCCTACAGGCCATAATTTGCCAACTTCTGGCATGACAAATGATACATACTTTGAAATTTCTATTTAGCAAAAATAAATTTAAAAAAAATAAATTATTTTTGTGACTGACTTATATAGTAATTTATGATAGCACTGGATATAAATAAACTTCCTGTAATAATAGTAACATTTCCCATTAAGTCTTGCCAAGCTGAGGAGACAAGGATTAATGTCCAAGACTCATTGAGGATGAGAGTCCCAGTGAACACCCCAGGCTCTCAGTTGAAAGCAGTAGGGTTGCTCCCTAGGAAAAGGTGAATTAGAAGTAGATAGAACCCTCCTCAAACTGAAACCTGGCCTTGACTGATCTCAGTTCCTGATCAGATTAAGGTGATCAGTCCTCATTTTAAATACGTACCAGAAGAAAGGATGAGCCCTCTCTGAAAAAAGATATTACAAGTATAAAAATTATAGTTTTTCTGTCATTCTATATAAAATTAAGCATATTTAAAAAAAAAATCACATGACTAAATATAAAGAGGAAAAACCCCAGACAACATGATCATACCTGCAGGTGATTCAGATATTAGAGTTAATAGGCAATGACTAAAATAATTGTTAATATGTTCAAGAAAGTAAGGAAAAAGATTGAGAACTTTATTAGAGAATTAGAATCTAGAAAAAGGAATTAAATTGAAATTCTGAAATTGAAAAATATGCTTAATTGAATTTCAAAACTCTGAATGAGTTTAACAACAGATGAGACACAGCAGAAGACAGGATTAGTGAACTGGAAAATAGTTTCATAAAAAAATCTTTGAATGAAAACATCGAGTGGAGAAGAATGAAAAACTCATAAAAGAGACATGTAGGAGATAGATAAAAAGTTTTAACGTGGGGGTTACAAAAAGATTTAATAGGTCAAAAACAAAATATGTGAAGAGATAATGGTCAAGAATTTTGCAAAACTGGTGAAAAATGCTAATCTACAGATTTAAGAACTTATGTTAACTCTAAGCATGATAAATATTGAGGAAAACCATACATAGGCACACTGTTTTAAGACTGCTGAAAACTTTAGTTAAAGATAAAATCTTAAAAGTGGTCAGAGAAAAATAAGACAGCTTGCCTTCAAAGAAGGAACAAGTAGGACTCATAGCTGACTTTAAAGGAGGAGTATCATGTACCTTAAACATAAATAGAAAAAGGAAGAAAAACTGTCCTTGTTGTATGAGGCCAGCATAACCTTGAAACTAAACCTGTCAGGAACGTTACAAGAGAAGAAAAATGCAAACCAGTCTTTCGTGGATATAGATGCAAAAATTTTATTTTACTTTATTTTAGAGGAAGATTAGCCCTGAGCTAACTACTGCCAGTCCTCCTCTTTTTGCTGAGGAAGACTGGCCCTGAGCTAACATCCATGCCCATCTTCCTCTACTTTATACATGGGATGCCTACCACAGCCTGGCTTTTTGCCAAGCGGTGCCATGTCTACACCCAGGATCCAAACCGGCGAACCCCAGGCCGCCGAGAAGTGGAATGTGCGAACTTAACTGCTGCGCCACTGGGCCGGCCCCAGATGCAAAAATTTTAAATATCAGTGAATTGAATCCAGTGATACATAAAAAGGACAATACAACTAAGTGGATTTAGTCCAGGAATACAAAGGTAGTTATCATTTGAAATTTAACATGTTATCTGATAAGAGGAGAAAAATCATAATTTTGTGGATATAAAATTCAGCACCAACTCATGATAATAACTAGCAATTGAAGAGAACTTCTTAATTCTGATAGAGTTGTTGCTGCCATTGAATCGATTGTGACTCCTATCAACCCTGTGGACAGCAGAGCAGAACCCTGCTCGGTCTTTTTGTGCCATCCTCTCGCCTTCTGGCACTGTATCAGACAATGCTCCGCTGCTATTCATAGGGTTTTCATGGCCAGTTTTTCAGAAGTAGGTGGCCAGGTCCTTCTTTCTAGTCTGTCTTAGTCTGGAAGCTCCTCTAAAGTCTGTCTGCCTATGGGTGACGCTGCTGGTATTTGAAATCCTGGTGGCATAGTTTTCAGCATCACGGCAACATGCAGCCACCATGGTATGACAACTGATTGATAGTATGGTTTCCTGACTAGGAAGCAAACCCAGGCTGAGGTAGTGAGAGTGATGAATCTTAACCACTAGACCACCAGGGCTGGCTTTTAATAGAATATCTACAAAAACAAAAACTACCCCTCAGTGTCTACAAAAAAAAAATCCAAAATCAAAATCATACTTAATATAAGTCATTGGAATCTTTTCCCTCTGAGATCAGAACAAAATAAACGTGCTTACTGTTACTATTTCCATTGAACATTGTACTGAAAGTGCTAGTCAATGTACTAAGGGAAAAAAAGAGAAAGTAAGGATTGGAAGGGAAGAAAGAATTATCCACAATGACATGCTTATGTACCTATGTATGTAGGTATCCAAACAAGTACACAGACAAGTTATTAGAATTAAGCCAATTTAGGAGAATCTTTGGATATAAGTTCAGTATACAGAAATTAAGTGTATTTCTGTACACCAACAAGAATGAAATAGTAAATATTATTTACTGAGAGACACCATAGGTAGTGACATCAAAAAACATTAGCTATCCAGGAATAAATCTAAAGAAAGATGTGCAAAATGTAGATTGAAAAGTACAAAACATTATTAAAAGAAAATAAAGAAAACCTAAATAAATTAAAGGATATGTTATGTTTATGGATGAGAAGACTCAATATTGTAAAGATGTCAGTTCCTCCCAAATTAATATATACATTTAATCCAATCCCATTAGTTTATTATACTGCATACTTAAATCGTTTGTATGCTTTTCTGTTACTACATCATAGTTAAATAAAAAGTTCAATTAAAAGACGTTTCCCATTAAAATGTGTGCTTGTAAGATTTCAGGAGACTTGCAAATTTTTCGTAGAGTGAAGTAAACTTCCTTAGGTACCATTAATGTTTTAGAGACAAATGATGATTTTAGCTGTGATCTTTAATCATGAATGCTACCTCTGTTTTGTTACATCGCTTGGTTATACAGACTAGATAAGATAGATTATGTGGGAAAGCTTTAGTATGAAATCAGCTTAAGGTTTATATTGAAATATCTAACATTTTCCTGCTTTAGTTAAATGAAGTAAATGAAGAAAACAGGAAGATGGAGATTCAGGCTAAAAGAGTTCAGGCTCGTTTAGATAATTTACAGGTAAGTTGCCTGCTCTTCTCTTGCAATTCAAGTGAATTTTAAAATGATTTCCTTTGGATTTTCTCACTTTTAATATAATTGTTCTTTAATTCATGGATATGTCCTGTTGCAGAGGAAATATGAGTTTATGACCATACAGAGATTGAAAGGAAGTTCCCATGCTGCTCATGAAATGAAAAGTTTAAAACAAGAAAAAGTACTAGTTTCAAAAACTTATAAGGTATGATATGATTGAAAATTTCTGCAATGGAAAGCCAGGAAATTTTCTCTTTGTTCTTTAATCTTTTTCTTACATTTAGCAAACATTATTTTTGGTATGAAAAGATTAACCATAATAATTCCTTTACAGAGATATATCTGCATAATATTTCAAATTTGCAAAAGCAAAACAATATTTCAGCAGTATTTCAGGCACAGTAACACTATCACAGGAACTTAAGCTTAACAACAGCTTCCTCGTTCATTGTGTTTTGAGATTCCACAAGCCTTCAGTGTTACTTTTCTATCAAGACAACAATCCTTCCCATTCATTCATTCACTTTTTTTCCCTAAGATTTTTCTACTTTGAGGTATATCACATACAGGAACATAGTGCACAGCTCCTTAAGGGTACAGTCTGATCAGTTTTGACAAATGCCTACAACTCATGTAACCTACAACTATGAAGAACATTTCCATCATCCTAGAAGCTTCCCTCATGTCACTTCCCAGTTCTTTCCTGCAGCAAGTAGTTGTTGATCTGATTTCTATTACCATAAATTAATTTTGCCTATTTTAGAACTTTGGTCAATGGAGTTTTACGGTGTGTACTCATTTGTGAATGGCTTATTTTGTTCCTTGTAATGTTGAGTGCATCAGTAGTTTGCTCCTCTTAGTATAAATATATATTGTATAAATATATCACGGTTTATCGATACTTCTATTGATAGACACCTGGGCTTTTTCTAGTTTTTGTCTATTATGAATAAACCTGCTAATAATGTTTGTATGCAAGGCTTTTTGTGGACATCTGTTTTCATTTCTTTTAAAAACAGAACCATGCTATCTGCTTAATGTTACCTTTGTATTAATTTGCTTTTTTTTTAAAGATTGGCACCTGGGCTAACAACTGTTGCCAGTCTTTTTTTTTTTTTTTTCTGCTTTATTTGCCAAACCACCCCCGGTACATAGTTGTATATCTTAGTTGCAGGTGCTTCTAGTTGTGGTATGTGGGACCCCGCCTCAACGTGGCCTGACCAGTGGTGCCATGTCTGCGCCCAGTCTCCGAACCCTGGGCCGCCGCAGCAGAGCACGCAAACTTAACCACTCAGCCATGGAGCCGGCCCCTGTATTAATTTGCTTTTATATTTCTCTGTCTTTTCAGATTTTTAAAAAACTAATTAAACCTAGCATAGTTCCCTGCTTAAGGTAGATGTGTGATAAATGTTCAATTAAATTGATTAAAAGTGGTTTGAAGGCTGACTAAAATCAGTCGAACTGAATTTATAAATTTTTTTTGGCATTTTGTTCTTATTTTTTTCCCTCCCATTTTGGTAGACTCTCAGAGAACAGGATTTCCAGGAAAAAATTTTCATATTCTCTTTATAGAATGTTATAATGTAAAGACAAAGAAAGAAACAACTTCTTTGGGAAGAAGAAAATATGAAATTCCATAGTGGAAATTGTTCAGCTTTTGAAACCTTTAAATTTGTTAAAATCTTTTCGTTATGTTGCTTCATGCTCTGGAGTTGAGGCCAATTTTACTCTTCTGTGTTATCAAACTTAGAAAAAGAATTTTTGTGGAAATTCTCAATTTTAGTAATACGGTGAAGTTCTTTCAATTTCTTTATTGTGGTGGGTTTTCTCCCCTTCTCTCAGCCAGTATTTAACATGTTTCTAATATTAATTGGAGATACTTGATTTGAAACATCTTTCGTTTGGAAATGCTTTTGTCATTCAATATATATTTTAGTGAAGTGGTTTAGGTAAATTATTCTATAATCACTTACCAAATTTAAAGCTTGCTTTTGAAGTTTTATAGGATTGTGAACTGAAATAAAGGTTTGATTTAATTTTTTACATATAGGTACCACTTAATGCACAAATTTATGAACTTTTAACTGTCTTCATGGACTGGATTTCAGATCACCACCTTAGCAAATTGAAAAATGAAGAATATGGAATTGATGGTGGAAAACCAGTAATCAAATTTGCTTCTCAGAGAAATGATATTCAGGAGAAGTGTGTGAAGGTTTGTTTTCTAATTGAAATATGTTACTCAGTAGACATGAAGATTAAAAAAAGAAAGCCTATGGTGCATTTTACAAGAGAAAAAAATATTGAAAGTATTTTTGATGGAAAATTGACCATACCAATAGTCATTTCCAAAAAGATTTATTTTAGACTTAATTAAAGTTAATTCATACTTAGATTTTTCTTAACTTGATGGGGATCAGAAATTAAAAACCTGTTGGGGCCAGCCTGGTGGCGCGGCAGTTAAGTGCTCATGTTCTGTTTTGGCGGCCAGGGGTTTGCTGGTTCAGATCCCGGGTGCGGACATGGCACCGCTTGGCACGCCATGCTGTGGTAGGCCTCCTAACACATAAAGTGTAGGAAGGGCATGGATGTTAGCTCAGGGCCAGCCTTCCCCAGCAAAAAGAGGAGGGTTGGCAGTAGATAGTTAGCTCAGGGCTAATCTTCCTCAAAAGGAAAAAAACCCTACTCCTAAAAGGGCAAAATAATTGTGTATTAGAATTATGCAAATAATCAGTTGATTTGAACAATTCCTGTCACACATCAGTTTAGAATTCAAATCCCACTAAAATAATTTTACTTTGCCTTTTTCACAAAGGGATAAAAAGTCTGTTTTCAAGGGATTTCTTATTAACAAAGAGAAATGACTATTTTCTTAAATTACAGACATTAATTTGTATATTGGTACTCATGATTTCTGGTTAGTATAAATGGTCATTAGAGATTGACAGTTATATGTCACAAGAAATACATTAAAACTTTGACGAGTAGACGTGTAAAATTGTTTCATTTAATGTTTTCAGAAACAGTTTCATGATTATTAAATACAGGCTAGGGTTTCTTTTTAGGAAATTATTTCCGGTTTTCATCTTCACTTAAAATGTTTCTTCTAAATGCCTTTTGTGCTAGGCAGAATAATGGCCCCCAAGATGTTCATATCCTAATTCCTGGAACCTGTCAATACATTATGTTACATGGCAAGTTAAGGTTCCTAATTAGCTGACCTTCAAATAGAGATTAAGATTATCTGGGTGAGCCCAGTAATCACAGGAGCTCTTTAAACCAGACAAAACAGGCAGAAGAGTAGGTCATGGAGTCAACCCATCCTTGCTGGCTTTGAAGATAGAGAAAGAGGGCCATTAACCAAGGAATGTGGGTAATTTCTAGAAGCTAGGAATTATCTTCAGCTGACAGTCAGTTAGGAAACAGAGATCTCAGTCCTACAACTACAAGGTAGTGAATGCTGCCAACAACTTGAATGAGCAAAAAAGTAGATTCTCCCCTAGCCTCCAGAAAGGAACACAGCCCTGCTGACACCTTGATTTTAGCTGGTTGAGACTCATATCAGACTTCTGACCTAGAGAACTGTAAGAGAATAAATTTGTGTTCTTTAAACCAGTAAGGTTATGGTAATTTGTTATGGGAGCAATAGGAAACAAATACACCTTTGTTTAGAACTTTTTCTCTTTTAGCACCTATGTCGCCTATTCGCTCTATATTTAGCCTTACTTTAGAAGTAGCTGTTAATTAGGAGGACCTGCAGTATTAAAGTTCTGTAGAGAAATTCCATTTGTTAGAACTGGATGTGATAGGGCAGTCTTAAGATATTAAGGCTAAAAAATGACAATTTTAACAAATGGAATATGGATCATGTAATATTCTGTTTTTATATCAGATTAATGGCATAAGAGGAGAATATTTAGCACATGTTTGGCACAGGATTCTTTTTAATCATCCTTAAAGGATTTTTTGACTTATTGGGGACTAATTTTTGTTGAGCCTAGATCCTTAACTGAAATATTGTTTTCAATTTATGGTTACTAATACATCAAAAAATGTAAAGTAATCTTAAAGCTTTTGAATAGCCTTCTTAACAGAATAAGAGAAGGATAAATAGTACCAAATTAATGAATTACATAATTGTATATTCTTGTGGCCAATACAAGCAAGTATTCAGGTTTTGTTAGGAATGTGTACAATTTGTGCTTTAAAAATAACGCAGTCTTTTTTAAAAGGCTTTTTTGTTAACAGCATTATTGCATGAACCCCTTTGATGATCACTGTATTTATTTTAAAAATATTGGTGTAGCTCAAAATATTTTTGCACAATAGTCTCTTCACAAATTACCTTTGGAAACTTCTGACACTTTTTGTTGTATATTTTATCACAATTGTGACCCATTAACATTTTAGGATCGTTAATATTTAAAAACACAAGAAGCCATTGGGAACTAAATATGGTATATTAGGTAGATGACCAAACTGGGTATACCTTATAAAACTGATTTTCTTGTATGACTCAAAAACAGATAGATGGAATGTTTTCAAAGTAATTGAGAAAAAAGTAATTCAGTAAAACCTGCACTGGAATCTGCTAAGATGTGTTACAACTGATGGTGGAAAAAATATCTGTAGAAGATTGATGTCAACAACATGCAGACTAGGTAGGAAGCAGAAGCACCAGGCCCTTGTTCCCCCATGGAGATGTTGAGTTAACAACAGTGTACAGACGAAAACATGTTTCTGAGAATTCTGGAGACCAGTTGAGAAGCTGCAGCACCCAGGCCAACACGTAACCAGGAAGAGACTCCATCCAAAGGGATATGAAAGCTTCTGGAATTTTGAATGCCTGTGCCCCTTCCAGCATAGCATGGTGCAGTCAGGAGGAAACAGTCCTACACCATGGCTCCACCTTTGGTGCTGAAACACAAGTGGACTGTGTGTCCAACATTTTAGCCTGTTGGGCTGGCTGCAGGACTGTTTTCTGTTTCGCCTGACAAACACTGTGGCATAGTTTGGAAACCACGGAAAATAGATGTGAGTGCTGCAGTATATTTGAGCTGCATATATCTGCACTTCCACAGGCCGATGCCACAGGGAGAAAGAGATTATGGGCTCCTGAGAAGAAGTGGGCAAACCACGTTGGAAATTAAGACAGTTAAAAGCACATGCAAGCCCAGAGAAGACACATCCATAGAAAAGAGGTCCTAGAACCACTAGCAGGGCTGATTGGTGAAGGTCTTCACTTGCGCGAAACCAGGCATAAAATCATGAAGGTGATTTTTTTTTTTCAAATGCCCATATCAAAACAAGATCACAAAGCATACAAAGAAATAGGGACAATCAGAGGAACAGAACAGAGCTCCAGAAACAGACCATAAAGAAACGCAGATCTCTTAACTTCCAGATAAAGAATTTTAAAACTCTCTTAAAGATGCCCAGTAAGCTAAAAGAGAACACAAATACACAACTAAGCAAAATCAGGAAAATGATGCATGAGCAAATGGAAAATACCACCAAAAAAAAATATATAAGAACCAAACTCTAGAGCTGAAGAATACAGTAATTGAACTGAAAAATTCATTAGAGAGGCTCACAGCAGACTTGATCAGGCAGAAGAAAGAATCAGCAAAGATGAAGACAGGTTATTTGAAGTCATCAAGTCAGAGGAGCAAAAAGACAAAAAGAATGAAGAAAAGTGAAGAGAGACTAAGGAACTTACGGGATATTGTCACGTGTCCTAAATAGACTAGTATACACACTATGGGAGACCCAGAAAGAGAAGAGAGAGAAAGAGGCAGAGAGATTTTTAAAATAAATAATACCTGATAACTTCCCAAATCTGAGGGACTTAGTGATTTACGTACAAATTCAAGAACCTCAACAACCTCCAAACAGAATAAACCCAAAAGGACCCACCCTGAGACAAATTATAATGAAATCTTTGAAAGTCAAAGACAGAGTCTTGAAATCAGCAAGGGAGGAGCAACTTTTCACGTACAAGTGAGCTTCTATGAGAATATAAGTGGATTTCTCAACAGAAACGTTGTAGTCCTGAAGGTAATAGGATGATATATACAAAGTGCTGAAAGAAAAAACCACTAACCAAGAATACAGTATCTGGCAAAACTGTCCTTCAAAAATGAAGGCGAAATTAAGACTTTTCCAGATAAACAAAAATTTAGGGAGTGCATTATTATTAGACCTTCCCTACCAGAAATACCAAAGGGAGTCCTTCAAATTTAAATGAAAGGACACTAGACAACAACATTAAGCCATATGAAAATAGGAAGTTTTCTGTTAAAGGGAAATACATGGACAAGTATAGTAACCTGTATTGTAATTTTGGTGCATAAATCCACTTTTAATTCTTGTATAGAACTTAAATGACAAAAGCATAAAAAATAACTAAATGTATGTTAATGGGTTATACAATGTATAGAGATGTAGTTTGTGACATCAATAATATAAGCGGAGTGATGGAGCTGTAAAGGATTAGGGTTCTGGCTTATGACTAAAGTTTAGTTTTTATCACTTTCAAATAGTTTCTTTAGAGTTTAAGATGTTTTATGTAATTGTATTGTTAACCACAAACAAAATATCTAGAGTATACACAAAAGGAAGTGAGAAGCAAAGCATGTGACTACCAAAACAGTCAATGGAATGTAACAGCAGGTGGTAAGAGAAAAAAGGAGGGGCAAAAAAGCTACAAAACATACAGAATAGAATTAACAAAATGGAAATAGCAAGTCATTTCTTATTAGTAATTACTTTAAATGTAAATAGATTAAACCTCCCAATTGAAAGGCATAAGATTGAATGGATTTAAAAAACCCATCAAACTATTTGTTGTCAACAAGAGACTCACTGTAAATCTAAGCATACATATAGGCTGGAAGTGGAAAGGATAGAAAAAGATATTCCATGCAAATAATAACCAAAAGAGAGTAGGGGTGGTTCAAACAAAATATCAGACAAAATAAACTTTAAATCAAAAACTGTTACAAGAGATAACAAAGAAGGACACTCTATAATGAGAAAAGGATCAATTTGCCAAGAAGATATAACAATGATAAGTATTTATCCATAAAACATCAGAATTCCTGAGTGTAGAAAGCAACTGTTGACAGAATTGAAGGGAGAAATAAATAGCAGTGCATGTGAGGTTGCTACTAGTAAGACTTCAGTACCCCACATTCAGTAATGGATACATCATCCAGACAGAAGGTCATAAATGAAATAGAGGACTTGAGGAATACTATAGACCAGTTGGAACTGAAAGACATATACAGAACATTCCACCCAACCACAGCAGAATATACATTCTTCTCAAGGGCACATGGCGTATTCTTCAGGATAGACTATATGTTAGGCCACAAGACAAGTCTTAGAAAATTTAGAGACTAATATTATACACGGTATCTTTTCTGATCCCAATGAAATGAAACTAGAAATCAATAGCAAAAGGAAAACTGGACAGTACACATATATGTAGAAAATACCACACTCTTAAAAACCAGTAGGTCAAAGAATAAATCAAGAAGGAAATTAGAAAATACTTTGAGGTAAATGAAAATAAAAACATACCAAAACTTAGGGTATGCAGCTAAAGCAGTACTAAGAGGGAAATTTATAGCTTACATTAAAAAGGAAGAAGGATCTTCAAACCAACAACTTAACATTACACCTCAAAGAACTAGAAAAAGAAGAACAAACTAAACCCAGTGTTAGCAGAAGGAAGGAAATAATTAAGATTAAAGATAAATAAGACAGAAAATAGAAAAAAATGAATGAAACTAAGAGTTTGGTCTTTGACAAGATAAAAATTGGCAAACCCCCAGCTAAATAAACTAAGGAAGAAAAGAAGACACAATTAAAATGAGAAGTGAGGGGATGTTACAACCAATGCCACAGAAATAAGAAAGATTATGAGAATACTGTGAAAAATTGTATGCCAATAAATTGGATAACCCAGAAGAAAAGGATGAATTCCTAGAAACACAGAACCTACCAAGACTGAATCATGAAGATATATAAAATATGAACAGAGCAGTAACTAGTAAGGAGATTGAATCGGTAATTAAAAAGATTACCAACAAAGAAAAGCCAAGTGCCAGATGGCTACACTGAAGTATTCTACCAAACATTTAAAGAACTCACCCCAGTCCTCCTCAGACTCTTTCAAAAAGTTGAATAGGAACCAGTGCTTCCACACTCACTCTGTGAGGCCAGCATTGCCCTGATACCAAACCCAGACATAGGCATAGGCACAGGAAAATAAAACTACAGACCAATATCCCTGATTAATATTTGCGCAAAAAATCCTCAGTGAAGTACTAGCAAACCTAATTCAATAGAAGAAACAGAAATATAGAATAAATAAATGGATATAGAAGAAATAGAAGGAAAATATATTTTTTGAATTATTCATTCTGACAGTCCCTGTCTTTCAACTGGTGTATTTAGAACATGGATGTTCAAAGTAATACTGGTATAGTTGGATTACTATGTACTCTGTTACTGTTTTTATTGTCCTTGTTATTTCTTTTTGTTTTCCACACTTTTTCTGCCTTTTCTGGTTTTCATTGAGTTTTCTATATGAGTGAGTTTTTTTCTTTTAGCATATCACTTATACTTCTTTTTTCTTTTTTTTTAACAATTACCCTTGAGTTTGCAGCGTATGTTTACCAACTGATCCAAGTCCACTTTCAGATAACACTCAGCCGTTTCATAGATAGTGCAGATACCTTATAACAGTGTTCCCAGTTCCTCCTTCTAATCCCTTAGCACGTTGTTGTCATTCGTTTCATTGAGCCATAAGATATGTAATCACTGAATACCTCTTGCTGTTACTATTTTGAAGATTTTTTTTTAATTTTTTCCTTTTTCTCCCCAAAGCCCCCTGGTACATAGTTGTGTATTCTTCGTTGTGGGTTCTTCTAGTTGTGGCATGTGGGACGCTGCCTCAGCGTGGTCTGATGAGCAGTGCCATGTCCGCACCCAGGATTCGAACTAACGAAACACTAGGCCGCCTGCAGCGGAGCGCACAAACTTAACCACTCGGCCACGGGGCCAGCCCCATTGCTGTTACTATTTTGAACAAATAAATATTATTTGTTAGATTAAGAATAAGAAAAATGGATAGTGAACCAGAGGAAATGCCTCCAGAAGCAAAAATGAGGATGAAGGCTATTGGAAGGGATACATCAGCGTCAGCAGGACCAAACTCCTGCAATACAGGGAATCATGGGTTTTCTGATAACCAAAAGCTATGGGAGTGACATGTAAAATCTCATGTTGGAAAGGTCCTGACCAAGACAATTAAATAATGTGTTTTGAAATTTGGGTGTGGGGCAGCTGTCAAGCTAAAAAGAACCATTTTCCTTTTTTAAAGAATGGTATGAGACTATCTTTGGAGCTGCCTTTTTTTTTTTTTTAAGATTGAGTGGTATACTAATAAATGAGAGTTTGAAATTAGAGGTAATTTATGTTTTATATACAGATTTCAAGACATTTGCTAATTTTGCAGTTTCGTGTGATTAGTTTCCAAAGGTTACAGATAATTCAAAAAATCAGAAATTGTATCTTTCTAAGAATGGAATATTTTTTTAGATACAACTGTTAGCCCATTAAGAGAGAAGCAAAAACCTATCATCTACTTCAACTGCAAGCAGTTACTCTCTAACTTAACTCCCTTCTTACCTAAACCATCTGGCTCCTAGGAACAGCCTTTTAGAGAGGAAGGAGTATTGTATTGGGAGGAAAATGTTAGTGGAATGTTGACTGAAAGTAAATTAGATAAAATATAGCTTTCTTCCTAATAGGCATTGGTTTTGTTTCAAGTCTTGATAAACCAGGTATTGCATTGCTGTCAGTGGACACAGATGCTTAGCTCTTTCTAAAAAACATTTTAAAATCTTATGTAAACTGTTGAGTATTTGAAATAGCCCACTTACCTTAATGGATCTTGTCTACTTTCATTAGTCTTCAAAGAACAACCGTTTGTTACCAGAGTAAGTCAGTATTTCAGTTGTGCTTCTCTTGATTTTTATTAGCTAGTTTCTGTAAGCATCTCCACCAGAGCTTGAGGCAAATCATAAGGAAGCTTTTCTTTTAAAATATAAACCACAACCAAAAATGTAAATATATAAAATACTTAAATATTTGGCTACTTTTATTTTTTAAAAGAGATAAATGCACCCCAAAAAAGCGCAACATTATATGACAATGGAGAATGAGAAAGATGCACTTTCTGTAACTTTGTCAAAGCATTTGAGTGACTAGTGAAATCCGGTTTGGTTTTAACTTACTGCAAGAATTCTTATTTAATACAGTAGCATGGTTTATTTTAAGCGTATACATATTTGCCAGTGGCCTCTCAAAAGTACATTTTAGGTACTGAAAATTGAAGGAAAGAAAATGCATATTTTATGGAATCTTTGACCACATATACTTTGTTAGATCTATGTGTTAAGGGTTGTAGGTTTTTAAATTTTTTTTGTATATGAATTTCTTTTAATGTGACAGTTAAATACATCTTTAAAAGTATAGTCACAGACGGGCCGGCCCAGTGGCGCAGTGGGTAAGTGTGCACGTTCTGCCTCGGCGGCCTCGGGTTTGCCAGGTCTGATCCTAGGTGCGGACATGGCACCGTTTGGCACGCCATGCTGTGGTAGGTGTCCCACATATAAAGTAGAGGAAGGTGGGCATGGATGTTAGCTTAGGGCCAGTCTTCCTCAGCAAAAAGAGGAGGATTGGCAGCAGTTAACTCAGGGCTAATCTTCCTCAAAAAAAAAGTGTAGTCACAGATAAAAGAAACATACAGTATAATGATTCCTTGAAAACTCCTACAATTTTAAGTTTAGAGGCAGCTTCAGACTCTTTTTTGCTGGTAACTACTCGCTGAGCTCTTTAATAGGTAATAACTCCAGAGAAGCAGCCTGTATATATTCCTAACACTGTGTTCACTTGCATTTAAGTTTAGAGTAAGCCCCAAGTAAAACGATGGAAATGTAAATAGAGCTATTAGTTCTTACTTACATGATTTAATTCTATCAAGATACTTGAATTTAACTTGCTTTAAATGGAAAGGCAAACTTTCCGTTTTTGTCCATTTTACTATTTATGTTAAAATAACATCTTACATATTCTTTTCTTGACTCAACTGAAATATTAACCTAAGGTCAAGATGGGAGAGAGAAATGACTGAGGTGAATGTCTTTACTAAAGTACCAATAAATTTGTCAAAACCACCCCCCGCCCCCCAAAAAAAGAAAGAAAAACAATCCCATTTTCAGTAGCATCAAAAATAAGAAAATACTTAGGAATCAGTTGTTCAAGAGAAGTGTAAAACTCATACTCTGAAAACTACAAAACCTTGTTGAAAGAAATTAAAAAGATCTAAATAAAATGGAATGACATACTTAATCCTGGATTAGAAGATGTAGGCTGCTAATACTTCGTAAATTGATCTGCATATTCAATATAACCCTTATTAAAATCCCAACTGGCTGCTTTGCAGAAATTGATAAGCTGACTTGAAATTCATATGGAAATGCCAGGGACCCAGAATATCCAACACAAGCTTGAAAAAGGACAAAGTTGGAGGACTCACACTTCCTGATTTTAAATCTTACTACAAAGCTGCAGTAACAAGTAGAGTGTGATATTGGCATAAGGGTAGATATGTAGATCAAGGGAATAGAATTGAAAATCCAGAAATGAACCTTCACAGTGCATCAAAGTCCTAAACATAAGAGGTAAAAGTCCAAAACTCTTGGAAGAAAACATACAGGTAAATCGTCATGCCATTGGATTTGGCACTGTTTTCTTAAATATGACATAAAAAGCACAAGGAACCAAAGGAAAAACAAACATATAAATTGGACTTTATCAAAATTTAAAACTTACCTGATGAAAAAAATGTGTAAAGGATCTGAATAGACATTTTTCCAAATAAGATGCACACATGGCCAAGTGGTATGTGAAAAGATTAACATCGCTGATCATCAAAGAAATGTAAGTCAAAACCTCAGTGAGATATCACCTCGCAGCTGTTAGGATCTCAAGTGTTCTTACCCACCTCCCCAAATGGTAACTATGTGAGGTGATGCATATGTTAATTAGCTTGATTGTGGTAATCATTCATTTCATAGTATGTACATATAGGAAAACGTGGTTTTTTCTTTGAGTGACGAAGATTGGCTTTGAGCTAACGTCTGTTGCAAGTCTTCCTCTTTTTGCTTGAGGAAGATTGTTGCAGAGCTAATGTCTGTGCCAGTCTTCCTCTATTTTATGTGAGATGCTGCCACAGCGTGGTCTGACGAATGGTGCTAGGTCCATGCCCAGGATCTGAACCTGCGAACCCCGGGCCACTGAAGCAGAGCACGCAGACCCAACCATTGTGCCACTGGACTGGCCCTCAAGACGTCATTTTTTACAATTTAAATATATCCAGTTTTCATTTGTCAATCATACCTCAGTAATGTTGGGGGGAGAAAATATAACACATGAGAAAACATGGAATTGGGAAAAAGAGCTGTGTATTCTAATTGTTTGCAAAAGTTCTGTATGACTAGAGTACTAGATGTGAGGAGAAAAAGGGAAATACTGGGAAAAGAAGGAAGTGTTGAAGCATGGTGATCTTTGTGGGCCTGGACAATGAGTTTGGGTTCTGTATCTCTTTGCAGCCCTAGCACTAACAGTGCCTTAATAAAAGCAGATGTCCAATAAGTATTGGTTGTTGAGACCCAAACAGAAGACGAGCAAACCTCCATTGTTGAGAAAATTCTAACTAATTAAAAAGTGAAATTTGAGTCAAAACATTGTTTTAACTTTTGTGCTTCAAAGGATACGATCATGCAAGTCAAACAACAACCAACTGAATGGAGAATGTATTTTCCAAATCATGTATCTGATAAAGGGACTTCCATCCTGAATATTAAAAAAAAAATTTACAACTCAAAAAAGACAACCTGATTAAAATGCACAATGCATCCGAATAGACATTTCTCTAAGAATTATATACAAATGGTCAATAAGCACGTGAAATGATGCTCAACAACATAGTAATTTGGGAAATGCGAATCAAAACCACATTGATATATGACTTCATACCCACTGGGATGGCTAAAATCGAAAAGTCAGATAACCCTAAGTGTTGACCAAGATGTGAAGAAATTAGAACTCATATACTAGTGGTAAAAATGTAAAATGGTATAGCAACTTTGGAAAATAGTCTGGCAGTTCCTGAAAAGATTAAACGTGGATTTTCCATATGAGCCAGCAATTCTACTCCTAGGTATGTACTCGAGAAATGAAAGTGTGTGTGCACACAAATTTGTACATGAATGTTCATAGCAGCACAATTCATGATAGCCAACAAGTGGAAACAACCCAAAAGTCCATCAGCTGACAAATGGATAATAAAATGGTGTATGTATACAGTGGAATATTATTTGCTGACAAAAAGGAATGATGTATTGATGCATGCTACAACAGGAATGAATTTTGAAACTATTACAAGTGAAGTCAAAAAAGACCCCAGTGTTGTAGGATTCCATTTATATGAAAAATCCAGAATAGGTAAATCTATATACAGAAAGTAGATTAGTGGTTGCCTAGGGCTGGGACAGTTGGCTCAGAGTGTTGGAGTTACTTAATGGTTAGGGTTTTTTGGAGAAAGGTGATGAAAATGTTCTAAAACTATGGTGATAGTTTCACAACTCTGAATATATTAAAAATCATTGAATTATACACTTTAAATGGGTGAATTCTATGGTGTGTGAATTAAATCCCAATAAAGCTATTGCCAAAATATTCACCACCATCACCACCACAACAGAAACAGCATATAACCAGGCCTATATGTTACTTTTGGTCTTACTGTCTCCTGAGTCTCTTTAAACTTGGGATGCTTTGCTTTCTCTCCTCCTTCCCTCCCCATTTTTTTTTTTTTTCCTTGAGGAAGATTCACCCTGAGCTAACATCTGTTTCCAATCTTCCTCTTTTTTGTTCCTTTTTGTATGTGAGCTGCCATCACAGCATGGCCACTGACAGACAAGTAGTGTAGGTCCGTGCCTGGGAACCAAACCCAGGCTGCTAAAGCAGAACGTGCCAAACTTAACCACTAGGCCACCAGGGCTGTCCCCACTTCACATTTTTATGCTAATAACTTTTTGAAGAGCCTGGGTCTGTTGACTATCTCACGTTTAATTTTTTCGCATGCTGCTTTGTGGTGTTACATATCTTGTTTTGTGGCAGAAAAACTTTATAGGTAATTCTGTGTACTTTATCTTGTATACGTAAGTGTAGTCCCATTTGAAAGATTTCCCTCTGAAATCACTTTCATTCTTTACCAATTTTAAATCTTATATAAAAATACAGAGGGGGGAAATGAAGTATATAAAATTTTGCTGGAATTATGACCTTAACAGAGTAGGTAATTATCAAATTCCATTCATCCACAAAAGTACAATTTAGATATTTCTCAACTTAAGGTGTAATTTTTCAATTTTGCTTGAAATTTCATTCTAGAAAATAACTTAGACTAGTGGGAAACCAATTAAGAGTTTTAAGGAGAAAATAAGATCAGGTTTATGCTTTAAAAGGATCATGTTGGCTGTTATGTGGAGATAGCATTGAAGGGATGCAAGAGTAGATGCTGGAAAAGAATTAGGAAGCTCTCACATAGGTGAGGTGAAATAAGATAGTAACTTGCATTAAGATGGTGACTATGGAATTAGAAAGGCACTATTTAGGAGGTAAACTTGATGAGGCTTGGTAATGGATCCAGTATAAAACTTGGAGTGTCCAGATTGGCTTCCAGGTTTCTGACTTTTGCAACTGGATGAATGTTGGTAGCATTCACTCAACGTAGGAAATGTTGGAGGAAATCTGGGTTTGAGCCTCCTCCATCTGCTAAGTTTGTTTTAGACAAGTTGAGTTTGAGATATCAAAATGAATATCTGGTAGGCACTGAAATATGACAGACTAGAGCTCAGCAGAGAGGTCTGAGCTAGATAGATAAATATGGGAGTCATTAGTCTGTATTTACTAATACCGAATTTAAGGAATGGCAACATTTAATGATAAGGTGAATGAGGATGAACCAGCAAAAGAGACTGATACTGACCAGAGAAGTAGAGGGAAAATTAGGAGAAATTGGTGTCACAGAAGCCAAGGAGAGTATTTCAAAAGGAAGGAGTGGTCAGCAGTATCTAGTTTTTGCTCTGAAAGATCACTTATGTCCTTCCAAACTCATGTTTATTTTCATACCTTATTTATCACATCTGTGGCCCAGTTACATATGATTTTGTATCCTAGCTGTTACTGTTTTATTTAATTTATTATTAATATTTTTCATTTTGTTCATAATCTTTAGCCCACTGAGTGTATATACACCTGATTTAACCATTTCCTTATTGCTAGGCAATTAAGTTATTTTCACGTATTTATTCTTATAAACAATGTGACAAATACTTCTGTGCATGTGCTTTTGGAGGGGTATAGTTTAGGTTATTTTCTTAGGCTACCGTACTGGAATTGGGGTTATTCCACCAGATGCTTAGAATATATCTTTATGGTCTTGAAGTCTTTTAGCAAAATGACATACTCTTGAAGCAACATTGATAAACATCTTTTCAGAATATATGTACAGTCATGTGCTGCATAATGATGTTTCAGTCAATGACAGACTACGTATATGACAGTGGTCCCATAAGACTAGTACCATATAGCCTAAGCGTGTAGTAGGCCATCTAGGTTTGTGTAAGTAAGGATGTTTGCACAATGGCACACTCGCCTGATGACGCCTTTCTCAGAATGTATCCCTATCATTAAGTGGCACATTATTATTTTTACAAATTGACATTAATTATTAAGATATTTATGCAAAACAGACAAAAAAGAGGAAAGTATATATCACCCCAATTATTAAAATCTCACTGTTGTTTAAAACATCCTTTCGTATATCTTTTTTCAATATAAATTCATGTAGACATATTTCATATAAATGAGATCTTATTACACTTGTTCTTTTTAACCTGCTTTTGTTGCCCCGGAATATGCCATGGCAATAAATATAGATGCCATTATCATTTTTAATGATAATATATGCACCATAAATTTATTTAACCATTTAAGATTCAGAGAGTATGTTTGTATAGGTTGATCTGAAAATCCTAGATGTGCTGTTGCTGGGTCAAAGGAAATAGATATTTAAATTTTCAAATACGTATTTCCATATTGTATTGTTTATGATTTTAAAGTGACTGTCTTTTGTTAGAGAGCTTTTTTTTTCTTTTGGAAAAAAATAATTTTTGGAAAATTATGGTAATTGATTTCAGACATCTAAAAATACTGTGCATTTATATTTTCCATCATTTTATCTTTAGCTTTTGCCTGTGTTGACAGAGCAGCTACAGTGGATGCCATTTGTGAGTGCCAAACTTCATGAGCCTTTTGTAAAATTTTTATATTGGTCTGTAAGGCAGCTGGATGCTGGAACACAGGTAAATGATTAATGAGTCTGTCTTTAAATAACACTGTGTTAGCATTATTCTCTTGATCTTTCACGGTTTTTTTTTTTGCATGTCTTCTATTTTTATTTTAGGACTTCTCCTTGCTTCCCTTGCTTTATTCACTGCTTTCTTTTCTTTCTCCTTTTATATATCTTATGTCTCAATGCTGTATATTAGATTCAATATATAACATTGTTTTTTGAGTTTCAGAATTGTATAAATTAGGAGTTTTGCTGTTAGATTATTGTTAAAACCAACTGCCACCCCCATTGTTTAATTTATAATTTTTCACATTCTACTAACAGTAATGTAAATTAAGCATTTGGTCTGTTTATGCTAATAAATATACACTAACTGAATGGGACAATGATTATTAGGATAACCTAATCAAAGACAAAATTATTTCAGCTTTTCATAAAATAATGGTATGTATTACCTACTTATATAAGGGTCATTTAATTCAAATTATGACATGCATATGTAGCCATTTGTTCTATGAATTGTAGTGAGTTTGTTAAATTTTATTTCCCTAGTTAGTATTGATAAATGCTGTTCTAGCTTTCAGTTGGTTAAGAAAGGTGAAAAACAAATTTGTGCTTGTGTAGTTTAATCTTGGTCCTGTGGAACTTAGGAAGCACACAAGTAAACTGCTCAGTGCAGTGCTGATGATTAAGTAGTATTGAGTAGTGTGATGGTTGAAGTTAAGGAAAGATGCCTTTTCCTGAGGTGATATCCTAAACGTTTTGCCTCTGGTGTACATGGATAAGTACAGGAGCGTGTGTGTGTATGTGCTTGCATATTCAGAGTGTGCAGAGAATATAATTTTTAATTTGTTGATCTTAACTATGTACCTCACCAACACTATATAAATTATCAGATTGTTAATGTCACTGTCTTCTTTTTACAATCTGTTTGATTTTGCTGTTTGTATAATGGTTTCAGAAAATGATTGGGTGAATGCTTGCTTTTAGCCACAAAAGGCTAAACTCACAAAATTGAATGAAATTTTGTTTTACCTTCCTTCCAAATGTTTTTCTCCTTTTCTTTCAGGTAATTTAGTTTATTTTTGTTGTCTTCAAATATATACTCAGTACCCCACTCTATGTGCTGTTTTAGACAGTACTGCCAGCCTGCATCTACTTTTGCAGTAAAAAGTAGTGTTCTTGCCCCTCTCTATTTATTCAACATTTATTGATGGATTTCTAATATTTTAGTTTTAATAATTGTCTAATTGCATGTACTTTTTAAATTAAGCTTTTTATTTTGAGATAATTATAGGTTCACCTATAGTCATAAGAACTAATACAGAGAGATCCTTGTATCCTTTGTCCAGTTTCCCCCAATGGCAACATTTTGTAAAACTAGTATAATGTCACAACCACAATATTGACAGTGATACAGTGAAGATAATAGAACAATTCCGTCACCATAAAGATTTCTCATGTTGCTTTTTTTAAATTTATATATGGACTTTATTTTTTAGATCAGGTTTAGGTTCATAGCAAAATTGAGCGCAGAGATTTCCCATATACTCCCTACCCTCACACATGCGTACCTCCACCACTGTCAACATCCCTCACCAGAGTGGGACATTTGTTATGATCAATGAACCTACACCTACACGTCATTATTGCTCAAAGTCCATAGATTACATTAGGATTCACTCTTGGTGTTTTACCTTCTGTGGGTTTTGACAACTGTATAATGGCATATAACCACCATTATCATATCATACAGAATAATTTGATTCTAAAAATAGTTTGCCCTAAAAGTCCTCTGTGCTCTGCCTTTTCATGCCTCCCAAACCCCTAACTCCTGGAAATCACTAATCCTTTTAATGTCTCCATAGCTTTGCCTTGTTATTTTTTTTTTTAAAGATTGGCACCTGAGCTAACAACTGTTGCCAATCTTCTTTTTCTTCTTCTTCTCCTCAAAGCCCCCCAGTACATAGTTGTATATTCTAGTTGTGAGTGCCTCTGGTTGTGGCTTGTGAAACACCGCCTCAACATGGCTTGATGAGCGGTGCCATGTCCATGCCCAGCATCTGAACTGGTAAAACCCTGGTCCACTGAAGTGGAGCGCATGAATTCAACCACTTGGCCACGGGGCTGGCCCCAGCTTTGCCTTTTACAGCTTGTCATATGGTTGGAATCATACAGTATCTAGACTTTTCAGATGGGCTTCTTTCACTTAGCAATATGTATTTAAGGTTCCTACATGTCTTTTCATGGTTGGATAGCTCATTTCTTTTCAGTACTGAATAATATTCCATTGTTGATGTGCCACAGTTTATTTATCCACTCACCTGCTGAAGGACATCTTGATTGCTTCCAAATTTTGGCAAATATGAATAAAAGTGCTATAAACATCCATGTGCAGGTTTTTGTGTGGACGTAAGTTTTCAACTCCTTTGAGTAATTACCAAGGAGCATGCTTGTTGGATAATATGGCAAGAGTATGTGTAGTTTTTTAACTGCAAACTGCCTTCCAGAGTTGCTGTGCTATTTTTCATTTCTAGCAACAATGAAAGAGTTTTTGTTGTTCCACATCCTCATCAACGTTCGGTGTTGTCAGTGTTTTGGGTTTTGGTCATTCTAATAGTTGTGTACTGGTGTCTCATAGTTTTAATTTGCAATTGCCTAATGAAATACACTTGTGAACATCTTTTCATATGTCTGTTTGCCATCTGTATATCTTACTTTGTCCAGGTCCTCTGCCCGTTTTTTAATTGGTTTGTTTGTTTTCTTATTGTTGAGTTTTTAGAATTCTTTCTATATTTTGGATAACAGTCTTTTATTTATCAGCTATGTCTTTTGCAAATATTTTCTCCTCCCAATCTATGACTTGTCTTATTCTCTTGACAGTGTCTTTGGCAGAGCAGGAGTTTTTTGTTTTAAGAATGTCCAGCTTATCAATTTTTTTTCATGGATTGTTCCTTTGGTGTTGTATCTAAAAAGTAATTGCTGAGGGGCTGGCCCCGTGGCCGAGTGGTTAAGTTCGCGCGCTCCGCTGTAGGCGGCCCAGTGTTTCGTTGGTTCGAATCCTGGGAACGGACATGGCACTGCTCATCAAACCACGCTGAGGCAGCGTCCCACATGCCACAACTAGAAGGACCCACAACGAAGAATATACAACTATGTACCGGGGGGCTTTGGGGAGAAAAAGGAAAAAATAAAATCTTTAAAAAAATAAATAAAAAAATAAAAATAAAAAAAAGTAATTGCTGTACCCAAGATACTATTATATATTCTTGGAGAATTGACCCTTTTATCATTATGTAATGCCCCTCTTTTCCCTGGTAGCTCTCCTTGCTCTCAACTCTGTTTTGTCTGAAATTAATATGGCTATTCCAGCTTTCTTTTGCTTAATGTTAGCATGGTGTATTTTTCTATCCATTTACATTCAATAAATGTGTCTTTATATTTAAAGTGGTTTTCTTGAAGACAATCTATAGTTGGGTCTTGTATTTTGATTTACTCTGACAGTCTCTTTTGATTGGTATATTTTGACTATTGTTTTTAAAGTAATTTTGATATCATTGGTTAATATCTACCATATTTTTACTTTCTGTTCATTGACATTTGTTCTTCCACTCTTTTCCTGCCTTTTATGGTTTTTTAATTTTATTTATTTATTTATTTTTGAGAAAGATTAGCCATGAGCTGGTATCTGCTGCCAATGCTCCTCTTTTTGCTGATGAAGACTGGCCGTGAGCTAACATTCATGCCCATCTTCCTCTACTTTATATGTGGGATGCCTACCACAGCATGGCTTGCCAAGCAGTGCCATGTCCACACCCGGGATCCAAACCAGCAAACCCTGGGCGCCTGAAGCAGAATGTGTGCACTTAACTGCTGTGCCACCAGGCCAGCCCCGGTTTTTTTATTTTTAAAAAAAATTATTTTATTGAGGTCATAATGGATTATGACATTGTGTAATTTCAGGTGTATATTATTATATGTCAGTTTTTGTAAAGACTACATCGTACTCACCACTAACAGTCTAGTTTTTACCCATCACTATACATATATTCCCCTTTACCCCTTTTGCCGACCTCCCCACCCCTTTCACCTTTGGTAATCTATTCTCTTTATCCCTGTGTTTGTTTATCTTCCACATGTGACTGAAATCATACGGTATTTGTCTTTCTCTGTCTGGTTTGTTTCACTTAACATAATACCCTCAAGGTCCATCCATGTTGTTGCAAATGGGGTGATTTGTCCTTTTTTATGGCTGAGTAGTATTCCATTGTATATATATCACATCTTCTTTATCCATTCATCAGTTGATGGGTGCTTGTGTTGCTTCCACATCTTGGCTATTGTGAATAATGCTGCAGTGAACATATGAATGCATAAATCTCTTTGTATTGTTGATTTCATGTTCCTTGGATATATACCCAGTGGTAGGATAGCTGGCTTGTGTGGTATTTCTATTTTTAATTTTTTGAGAAATCTCCATACTGTTTTCCATTGTGGTTGCACCAGTTTGCATTCCCATGAGGGTTCCCTTTTCTCCATATCCTCGCCAACATTTGTTGTTTTTCATCTTGTTGATTATAGCCATTCTAACAAGTGTAAGGTGATGTCTCAGTGTAGTTTTGATTTGCGTTTCCCTAATAATTTGTGATGTTGAACATCTTTTCATGTGCTTGATGGCCATCTGTATACCTTCTTTGTAAAAATGTCTGTTCATGTCCTATGCCCATTTTTTGATGGGGTAGTTTGTTATTTTGTTGTTAACTTGTATGAGTTCTTTATGTATTTTAGAGATTAACTCCTTGCCAGATATATGATTTGCAAATATTTTCTCCCAGTTGGCGGGTTGTCTTTTCGTTTTGTTCATGGTTTCCTTTGCCTTGCAGAAGCTTTTTAATCTGATGTAGTCCCATTTGTTTATTTTTTCCTTTTTTTCCCTTGCTTGAGTAGACATGGTGTTCAACAAGATGCTGCTAAGACCAGTGACAGAGAGTGTACTGCCTATTTTTTTTGTTCTAGGAGTTTTATGGTTTCAGGTCTTACATTCTAGTCTTTAATCCATTTTGAGTTAATTTTTGTTTATGGTGTAAGATAATGGTCTGCTTTCATTCTTTGGCATGTGGCTGTCAAGATTTCCCAACACCATTTATTAAAGAGACTTTACTTTCTCCATTGTATGTTCTTGGCTCCTTTGTCGAATATTAGCTGTCCATAGGTGTGTGGTTTTCTTTCCGGGCTTTCAATTCTGTTCCATTGATCTGTGTGTCTGTTTTTGTGCCAGTACCATGCTGTTTTGATTACTACAACTTTGTTGTATATTTTGAAGTCATGGATTATGCTGCCTCCAGCTTTGTTTTTTTCCCTCAGGATTGCTTTGGCTACTCGAGGTCTTTTGTTGTTCCATATAAATGTTAGGATTCTTTGTTCTATTTCTGTGCAGGATGTCATTGAGATTCCTGTTGAGATTGCATTGAATCTATAGATTGCTCTAGGTATGTGGACATTTTAACTATGTTTATTCTTCCAATCCATGAGCATGGAATATCTTCCCATTTCTTTGTAGCTTCTTTGATTTCTTTCAATAATGTCTTAGTTTTCAGGATATAGGTCTTTCACCTCCTTAGTTAAATTTATTCCTAGATATTTTATTCTGTTTGTTGCAATTGTAAATGGGATTGTAATCTTGACTTCTCTTTCTGCTAGTTCGTTATTAGTATACAGAAATGCAACTGATTTTTGTAGGTTGATTTTGTACCCTGCAACTTTGCTGTAGTTGGTGATTATTTCTAATAGTTTTATGTTGGTTCCTTAGAGTTTCCCATATATAGAATTATGTCATCTGCAAACAGAGTGTCACTTCTTCCTTTCCAATTTGGATTACTTTTACTTCTTTTTCTTGCCTGATTGCTCTGGCCAAAACCTCCGCTACTGTGTTGAGTAGGAGTGGCGAGAGTGGGCGACCTTGTCTTGTTCCTGTTCTCACAGAGATGGCTTTCAGTTTTCCATGGTTGAGTATGATGTTGGCTGTGTGTTTGTCACCTATGGCCTTTATTATGTTGATGTATTTTCCTTCTATTCCCAGTTTGTTGAGAGTTTTTCATAAATGGCTGTTGGATCTTGTCATATACTTTCTCTGCATCTATTGTGATGATCATTTGATTTTTTATTTCTCATTTTGTTAATATGTTGAATCTCATCGATTGATTTGTGGATGTTAAACTATCTCTGCCTTCCTGGTATAGTGTGATCCTTTTAATGTATTGCTGTATTTGATTTGCCAATGTCTTGTTGAGGATTTTTGCATCTATGTTCATCAGCGATATTGGCTTTTAACTTTCCTTCTTTGTGTTGTTCTTGTCTGATTTTGGTTATCAGGGTAATGTTGGCCTCATAGAATGAGTTAGGAAGCATTCCATCTTCTTCAAATTTTTGGAATCGTTTGAGAATCATAGGTATTAACTCTTTGAATGTTTGGTGGAATTCGCCGGAGAAGCCATCTGGTCCTGCACTTTTGTTTTTTGGGAGATTTTTGATTGCTGTTTCAATCTCTTTACTTTTGATTGGTCTATTGAGATTCTCTGTTTGTTCTTGATTCAGTTTTAGGAGGTTGTATGAGTCTAAGAATTTATCCATTTCTTCTTGGTTATCCAGTTTGTTGGCATACAGTTTATCATAGTATTCTCTTATAATCCTTTGTATTTCTGTGGTATCCAGTGTAATTTCTCCTCTTTCATTTTTAATTCTATTTATTTGCACCTTCTCTCTTATTTTCTTAGTGAGTCTGGCCAAGGGTTTGTCAGTTTTCTTTATCTTCTCAAAGAACTAGTTCTTAGTTTCATTGACCCAATTTGTTTTTAGTCCGTATTTCATTTATTTCTGCTCTAATTTTTATTATTTCCCTGCTTCTACTGACTTTGGGCTTTGTTTGTTCTTTTTCTACTTTTGTAGGTATAGTATAACATTATTTATTTGAGATTTTTCTTGTTTGTTTAGGTAGGCCTGTATTGCTGTAAACTTCCCTCTTAGAACTGCTTTTGCTGTATCCCATACATTTTGGCATGTCATATTTTCATTTTCATTTGTCTCCAGGTATTTTTTTATTTCTCCTTTTAGTTCTTTACTGACCCAATCATTTTCAGTCGCATTTTGTTTAATCTTCACATATTTGTGCCTTTTCCAGTTTTCTTCCTCTAGTTGTTTTATAGTTTCATACTGTTGTGGTCAGAAAAGATGTTTGATATTACTTCAGTCTTCTTAAATTTATTGAGATTTGTGTTGTGGCTTCACATGTGATCTGTCCTGGAGAATGTTCCATGTGCATTCGAAAAGAATGTGTGTTCTACGGTTTTTGGATTGAATGTTCTGCGTATATCTACTAAGTCCATCTGATCTAATGTGCCATTTAAGGCCATTGTTTCCTTATTGATCTTCTGTTGGGATGATGTATCCATTGGTGTAAGTGGAGTGTTGAAATCCTCTACTATTATTGTGTTACTGTCTATTTCTCCTTTTGTTATTATTTCTTCTGTTAATAGTTGTTTATATATTTAGGTGCTCCTTTGTTGGGTGCCTAGATATTTACAAGTGTTATGTCCTCTTGTTGGATTGTTCCCTTCATCATTATGTAGTGCTCTTCTTTGTCTCTTGTTACAGTTTTTGTTTTAAAGTCTATTTTGTCTTATATGTGTATTGCTACCCCATCTTTCTTTTCTTTGCCATTTGCATAGAGTATGTTTTTCCATCCCTTCTCTTTGTTTTGTGAGTGTTTTTAGGTCTAAAATGTGTCTCGTTTTTTTGGGGTGTATTTTTGAGGAAGATTAGCCCTGAGCTAACATCTCCTGCCAATCCTCCTGTTTTTGCTGAGGAAGACTGGCCCTGAGCTAACATCTTGCCCATCTTCCTCTACTTTATATGTGGGATGCCTACCACAGCATGGCTTGCCAAGCGGTGCCATGTCCACACCCAGGATCCAAACTGGTGAACACTGGGTCACTGAAGCAGAACGTATGAACTCAACCACTGCAGCACCAGGCTGGCCCCTGAAGTGTGTCTCGTGTATGCAGCATATGTATGGGTCTTGTTTTTTTATCCAATAAGCCACCCTGTGTCTTTTGATTGGAGCATTTAGTCCATTGACATTTAAAGTAGCTTTTGCCATTTTGTTACTTTTTTGTGGGTATTTTAGTACTTCTCTCTTCCTTTCTTCTCTTGCTCTCTCCCCTTGTGGTTTTATCACTTTCTTTAGTATTATATTTGGGTTCCTTTCTCTTAATTATTTGTGTGTTTATTCTAGGTTTCTGGTTTGTGATTATCATAAGGTTTGTATATAACAATCTACCTATATAGCAATGTATATTAAGTTAATGATCTCTTAAGTTTGACCTCTTGCTAAAAGCTCTTCTCTTTTATGCTCCTCCCACATTTTGTTTTTTATATCATATCTAATATCTTTTTTGTGCATATGTACCCATTACACTCTTATTACAGAAATAGATAATTGTAATACTTTCATCTTTTGACCTTCATTTTAGCTTTTTAGGTGGTTGATCTGCTACCTTTATTGTATATTTGCCCTTACCAGTGATTTTATTGTTTTGTTTTTGGGGTTTTTTTGGATAATTTTCTTATTCCTATTTGTGGTCTTTTCTGCTTACTAAGTCCCTTAGCATTTCTTTTTCTTTCCTTTTTTTTTTGAGGAAGGTTAGCCCTGAGCTAACTGCTGCCAGCCCTCCTCTTTCTGCTGAGAAAGATTGGCCCTGAGCTAACATCCGTGCCCATCTTCCTCTAGTTTATACGTGGGACGTCTACCACAGCATGGCATACCAAGCGGTGCCATGTCTGCACCCGGGATCCGAACTGGCGAACCCCAGGCCACCGAAATGGAATGTGCACGCTTAACCGCTGCGCCACTGGGCTGGCCCCAACATTTCTTATAAGGCTAGTTATTGGTGATAAACTCCTTTGGTTTGTGCTTGTCTGTAAGACTCTCTATCTGTCTTTCCGTTCTGAATGATAGCCTTGCTGGGTAGAGTATTCTTGGCTGTTGGTTTTTTCCTTTCAGCACTTTGAACATATTGTGCCACTTCTTTCTAGCCTGTAATGTTTCTGCTGAGAAGTCATCTGATAGCCTTATGTTGTTTCCTTTGTATTTAACTTGTTGCCTTTCTCCTGCAGATTTTAGGATCCTCTCTTTATTTTTAATTCTTGATACTGTAATTTTAATGTCTTCACGTGGGCCTCTTTGGATTTCTCTAGTTTGGTGCTCTTTGTGTTTACAGTACCTGGATGTTGGTTTGTTTCCTTAGGTTAGGAACGTTTTCAGCTATTATTTCTTCAAACAGATTCTCTGCCCCTTTGTCTCTGTGGAATACTGTAAGAGTCTACATTATTTTAGAGGTACTTATATGCCATTATTTCTGTTTTGCCCATTTTCTTGCTTTAATTTGTTCTCCATGAGAATTAGCCGTGATTCTAACCCAGGATTTTATTCTTCTGAAATTATTAAAACTCATGTAAGTTGTGACATTTATAGTCACATTGAGCTGTAAAGCACTGAGGCCCCAGATCATGACTTTGTAAGCTAGTCATGCCAGTTGTCAGGAGTGGTGGAGCAATAAAGAGCCATAGCATCTACCTCCTTTCTTTGATTTCTCTATGTCAGAAATATATCATGATCTTCTGTTCTTAAATGTTTTGAAATTGAATCTTGTCTCTATTCTAATTTTATTCTTAGAAAATAACTTTCTAATTTCTTAATTTTTCTGTTTCTAATAGATGCCTATTTCTTTTAGAAAAATATATCATAATTTTTAAAAGTTGATTGTAAAATTAATACTTAGCAATATTGCACATCCACTTTACTTTTTTAATTAGCCAAAAATTGAGTCATTTTTAGGTCACAAGTTTGATTGTAGTATTCAAAATATGTATTTTCTGGACATGAATAAGTATACTAAGATGGTACATATTTTTAACAGCATACAACTATGACATCAACATTGAGGAGATTGGGTGAAGACCTGTTCAAAGGAGTAGTAACTAAGGGAATGCCGGATAATTCTTCAGAACATTCTGTGGAGAATAAACCAAAGACAGCTGCTTTTTTTAAGAGTTCCAATTTACCAGTGAGATTCTTATCAACTTTAATTGTTCTCAAAACAGTCACTCAAGGTAAGCTTTCAAATATGCTTATGGTATAATTTTCTGTAAACAGCTAGAAGAGAATACTATGATAATGAAGCAATTCTTATGTAGTCAAATATGTTTTGCATTTTCAGAATTAGATTTTAAGTTGTTTTATAATGGTGGCACATTACAGAAAACTACTTTTAGTCGCTGAATTTGGGGAAATAGAGTCATCAGTCGGATGGTTGCCCCCTCCTGGAAGCCTTTGTTGATTCTCTTAGCTCTTGTTCCTATAGCAACCTTTGCTTCCCACTATTTACCATATAGTGTTTACCATAGAGTGTTGAAATTTTCCTGTTTTTTAAATTATTTTCCACTAGAGTAGGTGTTGGCAAACTATAGCCAATGGAGAAAATCTGGCCCCCACCACCTATTTTGTAAAGTTTTATTTGAACATATCCATGCTCATTTGTTACCTATTATCTGTGACTGTTTTTGCCTTACAATGATAGAGCTGAGCAGTTAGCAGAAAGTGTGTAGCTCCCAAAGTCTGTAATGTTATTATGTGGCCCTTTACAGAAAAAGTTTGTCAATCTCTACACTAGTTTATAAGTTTACTGAGGAAAAAGTTGCCTTTGTGTCCCCCTGTACGTAGTATAGTGCTTGATATATAATAGTGAATAAGGAAGTGAATGAATTAAAAATAGTTAATCATTTTTAATACAGTTTTGATATATAGCCATAAGTAGTTCCCTTTTTGGGTTATTAAATATGAAAATTTTGTTAAAGTAAGTCATACCAGTGTAGTCAAACAATAACTATACAATCTTTCTATCTTCCCTCTTTGTTAAATTATATAACCCAATCTGGTCATTTTTTTTAAGTGGGCAGTGGCAATAATTTCATTTGACTATTTTCTGTGAAATATGTTCTGTTTAGTTACTCCTGATTTGTATGAAATTAAAGCAAAGCAAAACAAAACTATAACTTTGTGTTCTTCGTTATTTTCTTCCTTATGGTTATGGTTCTTAAAGTTATAACAGATTGGGTGATAATTGTTTGAAAGGTCATTTGTGAGAAGGGGATATTAGTCCAAAATAAAGTTCACCACATATCAACATCATTTGATAAATATAACATTAAGTACTGATAAGACTAATGAAATAGAGAAATAAAACAGGAGGAAATTAGGTGCTCCCTGTCACCACTTTTGTGTAAAACAGTATTGGGCATGCTGATCATCGGCAATGAGCCATAAAAAATGAAGGATGAATGTTGAAAGGAATAGAGAAAACTATTAATTCTTGGCTACTCTAACTATATAAATCAAGGACATTCAAAGAAACTGGCTGAGAGATTTACTGAATATAGTGTGCTATGTCTGAATATTTGTGTCCCCCCAGAATTCATATGGTGTAATCCTAACCCCCAGAGATGATGGTATTAGGAGGGGGGCCTTTGCGACATACTTAGGTCATGACAGTGGAGCCCTCATGAATGGGATTAGTGCCCTTATGAAAGAGAGTGCACAGAAATCCCTAGCCCCTTCCACCATGTGAGGACACAGGGAGAAGGCGCCCGCTGTGAACCAGGAAGAGGGCCTACACCAGAATGCCACCATGCTGATGCTGTTGAGTTGGACTTCAAGCCTCCAGAACTATATGCAATAAATTTCTGTTGTTTATAAGCTACCCAGTCTCTGATATTTTGTTATAGCAGCCTGAATGGACTAAGATATAATTTGTGTTTCAAAAAATAAGCTCCAGAGGAAATTGACAAAAATCTATTGACTTTCAATACTATCATGACTATGTATGACTACCTACGACTATAGTATTACTACTATGACTGTCAGTAATAAGCAGCCATAATATATGTGGGAAAAAAGTCGTGTTCGTGTAAGCAAAACAAAAGATATAAAATCCAGATATTGATCGAATGTGTGTGTGGAACCTTATCCTTTGAAATATAACAGGGCATAAATAAAGATATGAGTAAATAGTGGGTGAATGAACAGGTTAGTAAAGATTATGTCTGAAGTTAAATGGCAGAAATAAAGGACTTTTATACTTCTTACCTGGGAAGACCAAGTGTATTAAAAACTTTAACATACCTCAAGTGGCTTAGTGGAATAATACTAACTAAAATTCCAGTATAGTTTGTGTAAGTTGAGAAAGTGGTAGGAAAGTTGATTTCAAAAATATTTGCAATGAATATGATAATTTAAAACAAGTAAAACAACAACACTGGGACAGAGGCTTGCCTTAGTAGATTTTAAAATAATTGTGACATATACTAATAAAAAATGAGTAATAATTGATTTCAAACATCAAAATAGGACAATAGAAATAGTAAGTCCAGAAGTGACACAAGATTTTCATTTCATATATACTTACTGAATTAATGATTGCCTCCTTGTATAAGTCAGTGTTTTGGTTTTTTTTTTTGGTAAGGTAGGTTGGCCTTGAGCTAACATCTATTGCCAGTCTTCCTCTTTTTTTTTTCTTCCCAAAGCTCTAATACATAGTTGTATACGTACATAGTTGTATATCCTCTGCATGGGATGCTGCCATAGCATGGCCTGACGAGTGGTGTATAGATCCGTGCCCAGGATCTGAACTGGTGAATCCTGGGCCGCCGAAGCAGTGTGCAAACTTAACCACTCAGCCACGGTGCTGGCCTTGCAAATCATGTTTTTAAGAACATAGGAAGAATCATAAGACAGTCCTTGCTCTCAAAGACATTAGAATCTAGTGGTTAAGTAGATTGTAAATATTGTCTTCTGCTTCATCTTATAATTAATGACATACTAGAAGTTTAAATAGTGTACTACTGGTAAGAGAGAAATGATAAGTTACTTCTGGTGGTATGAGAGAGGGGATCAGGAGAGGGTTTATTATAAAGGAGTGAGCATTTGAGCTGGACCATCAAGGGTATGTAGGATTTCATAGGCAGAAAATAAAGAGAAAGGCCATTCCTGACGGAACAATATGAGCAAATGCTTGGGATTGTGAATGAGGTTGGCATGCGGGAAGACCAATGCGTTATCAAAAGTGAAACCATGGTGGGCTCACAGATGGTCCTCCAGTGCTGTTTATGTGAACCTCTAAAAACATTGCTTTTGGTTTGTCTTCTCTTGCAACATACAAATTCTGTTTTACCATGTTTTTCTACAAGTTACTATTTTCACTCAACAATGCGTTCGCGATTTATTCATATTGACACAATACCTAGAGAATTTTAAGCTCTGGTAATTGATAGTAAACAACGGCTCTAGCCAGAGTTACCATAATAACCCATCCTAGTCACTTCGTAACTGTCTCATTTGTTTTTCTTATGAATTTTGTCCAATTTCTAAGTTATTTTAATTTTTAAAAATTTAAGTTCCTTTTCAGCCAGAGTGCCTCTTTAGAAAACTGCTGTAAGCATTTCTCTATCCTGTACCCTTTTTGGTAAAGTCTTTGTGAGAAGATAGACAACTTCTGATAGTCTTTAGTCAGGTTTTGTGTTATTGGTGGGTATTTCTGAGAAGTGTGTATTTTTAAATAGAATCTTAACTTTAGGATATAAAATGGAAGTTGAAAAATCCCACTAAATAATTCTCCATTGTTTACTTCAAGAAACTTTAAGAAACATCCACATTTATGTTACCTTTCATCTAAATATGTGAATATAGAATTGATGCTACTTAGTTTGAAAAATTTAGGTGTTTTTTTTGATTGTGAAAATTGATTAAAAATTTTTTTAAAGAAATATCTGAGACATCACTCAAAATTCACTTAGAAATATGTCTTAAAGCTTTTAAAATCACCTAGGGAAAGTCTAGAGCTATTAGTATATAAATTGGTTGTTGAAAGTAATCTTTTAGGTCTAATTTAATATTGGACAAATACTATTAGACAAATATTAGACAAACTTGGAGAGCTAGAATAAAAATTTAAAAATTTGTTAAGGGGCCAGCCCCGTGGCCGAGTGGTTAAGTTTGCACGCTGTGCTCCTGTGGCCTGGGATTTTGCTGGTTTGGATCCTGGACCCGAACATGGCAGCACTCATCAGGCCGTGCTGAAGCGGTGTCCCACATAGCACAACCACAACTAGAATATACAACTATGTACTTGGGGACTTTAGGGGGAAGAAGAAGTTAAAAAAAAAAAAGAAGATTGGCATTATGAATCTCTAAAACTCAAATATACTGTATGCAGCACTTCCCAACCTTAAACTTCCAAACCCTTTGTGGAAGAGCAATATACAGGACTAGTTTTCTGAAGAAGACAATTTGGGAAATGCCATCTGACAGTTTATGAAGTGCTATTGTAATAACTTAGGAAGATTCACATTACCCTGAGGAACACTTTCCTACCCCTGTGTTTCAGGGAGAGAAAATTAATGTTAAGAAAGGTGTGTGGCTCCAAATTCACGTCAGTATCAAATTCCAGAGCTGATCAGTGGATTCCTTTTTGACCTTGTGTTTTCTGCCTTCAGTGTCAGATGCTCCAGAGAGGTTCAGCAGGCTGAGGGTTGAAGGGAGGCTGTTGGATCTCAGTTTGTATAATTTTGGGATACAGCAAAGCAAGCCAAGTAAAAGAGCCAAGAAAGGAAAATGACATCTAGTAAATACTATTAGGATAAATGATTAGAAGTATGGAGAAAAATAAAATTTAGATATACTGTCTTATGCACTGCAACAAATTCTGGGAGAACTAAAAATTGAAACATAAGAAATACTCTTAAATCAGAACAATAGGCTTGTCTTAACTCTGGTAAGAAGATATTTCCTATTTATAAAATAGAAGTATCAGTTGCAAGATGGATAAATTTAATAGAAAAAATAAGGAGGAGATAGATAAATGTGTTGGATAATAAACATAATATTAAGTGCTTAATAACCCAGATATATAGATCTGTAACATTAATACCTGGTTTCCATTGACTGGCTAGTGGAAGTAGATTGTTCATAAGAATGAACATAGATGATAATACTTGGTGTGAGTTTGACACTATAGTGCTAAGCCCTTTATACATTATCTCTGAATATTATCCCCGTATTAGTGGTTATTAGTTTACAGAAGTTACATAATTGTGCCAAGGCCGCATAACCAGTATTTGACAGAGTCTGATTCAGCCCAGCCCTATCGATTGCTAAAGCCTAGCCTCTTGACCCTGCTGTGACTTCCTAAGAGCATACGCTTCCTGAGATAATCAAAGAAATGATAGTAATAGCAAACAATTAGCTTGTGCTCACTATGATATGGGCTTAGCACTCTACATATACTAACTCATTTAATTCTTACAACAAGGTTATGAGATGTTAGTGATATCTCAATTTTATGAATGGGAGAGTTGAGGCATAGAGAAGTTAAGCCTGCACTCTTAATCACTATGCTATGTTGAATCTCTGAAATAAAATTTAGGTGTAAGATATAATCTTATATCTATTACACTCACAAAAGTAAAATGATTGAATATAATGTTTCATTGAGAGGAAACAGGTACAATTTTGATAGTATTGTAAATTACAGTTTTTGAAGTGCCTTCTGCCTGCAGGATCCACCAAAATGTATTATAACCTTTAATAAAATTTATTGCAAGGAAATAATTCAAAAGGGAAAAAAGCTCAAAAGTATTAATGTGCTGTTTGTAATAATGATAAGGATAAATAACTGACAAATCCACAATTGGAATAGTGAAGGAAATGAACATTAAATGAGTTCTTACACAGTTGCTGGCATTTTTCTAGTCATTCACCTGGTTATTTCTTATTTATTCCCCACGATAACCTTATGAGGTAAATGGTGTGTCATTTTTACAGAAGAGCAAACTGAGGGTCAGGCAAATGGAAGGGACCCATATCTTGACCCCAAATAATCAGGCCCTTAACAACACCATCATGAGGATAGTAGAATGTTACATGTCATTAACAATTATAAGTTTGTAGATGTGGGAAGCAACGTCAAAACATTTTAATTAATAAAATCTTCAATATGTACACGCTAATTTTATCTTGGTAAAGATATCATAAAAGAGGTCATAATCTTATCTGATAGAATTATTTGTTTTAGGGACAATTTGTCTTTTTAATCAAATATTCTCTCTTTTTTTAATATGTGCATCAAGGCTAGTTCTGTCCTGCCCTACTCAACACTTGGCCCTCAACTTTATGCAGATTTATATTTATAAATTATGGGCTTGTATTTAAGGCCTAGAGAAATGTAAGAAATTACTGCCATACTCAGATAACAGGAAGGATTGACTTGGTAAGACGGCAGTATAAGGTAGTAGTTAAGAACTTCAACTCTGGAGTCAGACAACTAAGGTTCGAATCTCAGCCCCATCACTAGCTGTGTGACATTGGACAGGTCACTTCTTTCTGTTTCCACCACAAATGTTTTTTGAAGATTAAATGATAATTAATGCGAAGGTTAATCAAAGAATCTGGCATACATAAGCTTCTAATAAGCCAGGTGCTATCATTGTAAACATTATTATTTAACTTAAAAGAGTTGGTTTTACTTGAGGTTAGCATTGAGGTTGTTAGACTGCATTAGACTTCTGTTGCTGCATAATAAGCCACCAAACATGTAGTTGCTTAAAACAATGCCCATTTTATTTACTAGCTCACAATTCTTTGGGTTGGTAATTTGGGCTGAGCTCAGCTGGGTGGTTGGAAGCCGGGCCAGCCTGGGTGGACCCCCCTGTTGTTGGTTGGGCTTGCTCTCATATCCGGGGCCTCTCCATGTGGTCTCTCATTTTCAAGCAGGCTAGCCTGGGCCTGTTTACATGGTGTCAGAAAACTGCCCAGCTGGAGAGGAGACACGGCATGGCCTCTTTGAGGCCCAGGCTCAGGCTTCTAAACATGTTAAGTGTCATTTCTGCTGTATTCAATTGGTTAAAGTCACAAGATTAGCCCAGATTCAAAAGGTGGGCAGTAGAGTTCACCTTTTGATGGGAGTTGCTGCAAAGAGTTTCTAATCATTTTTTAACATGCCTTATAGACTAAGTAATGGAAAAACCCTGATTCATGCTGATTAAGATCAACAGATTGACTTTCGATAAGGAATAAAAAGATTATAGTTGAATGTTTAAAGACTTTAAAGACTCAATAATATAGCATATTCATAAAAAGAAATCAGTTTTGGTATAATTGGTAACTAAAATTTTTTAAAATACTCTTTTAGAAATTAAATTGGTCTTCTTTTTAGAAAATCTTCACTATTAGGGAAATTAAAATAAGGATACAGTTTTTATTCTCCCTAAAAGATAAAGCCACTTAAAAAATATAACCAGATGCCATTTTTCTACTCTCCCCCTCAATTAATAGAGGACTAATTTTTAAGTTTGCAAACTTGCTATATCATAGCATTCAGACTGTTTAGTCTAGGACGATGTATTAATAAGAAGTGAAGCAATGTGTGTCAAATACAGTAAGTGGCACTGTGCTATAAACTGTTCCTGTGAAGAACTGAGTCAGGATTCGTTTATGTTCCACCTGAGTTGTTGCTATATAAAAATAGGGTTCTAAATAAGGCAAGTCTGAACAGAAGCTAGCGATTTTGCTCAACCTAAATATTTGCAACGTTTTACTTTATTAAGTACAATAATCTTAGTGTTCCTTGAACTAAATTCTACCAAAAGTAAATTCTACCAAAAGTATACTATAAATTGATCCAGTGGCACAGATCTTATTTCTCAACATTCTTTTATACTTATTTTAATTTCACACAGATTATTCTCAGTTTCTCATTCTTAATAGAGTTTTAAATTATTTTCTTAGTTTATATAGGCTGAAACAGCAGAGAAGAAATGCAACATGAGGCAAGAAGACAGTAAATTTTAATGGGGTGATTCTGTCATATTTTCAGTGTATTTCAAGGCACTCTTAGGCCTTTTTTAAACAGAGAGCTCAGTAGAAAAATTAACTCTAGCGCTTGAACAGCCTAAACAGTTTTTTATTCCTTTGAATAGTATGTTGAAAGAGTTTTACAAAACTGGAATATTCTTGTATATTTAAAAGCACAATGTAAAATTGTTATAAGACTATTGACTTGGGTTGTTTGGTGTATTGAAGTGTAATGATATAAGTATCTTAATATTTCACATGCATAGATTCTGGTGAAATTAGTGCTTCTCTCTCTTGGCTTTACAAGCCTCCCAGTCATCTGTGGAACATCTGTAAGAAAGTTCCAGGGATTCTGATCTAGCAGGTGCCATCATAGCGTTGGCCTTGGTAAAATCTTGCTGACGTTCTTAATGGCAGATGTATCACAAAAAATAACACACCAGAGCATATCCAATCTTCTGAAGTTGTCTTTGGATGACTACTGTTTGATCTTTATTAGAAGTCACAAAACCTCCTTTAAAACCCATTTAGCAAGTTTGTATAAAGTTACATTCTGAAATAGGTGAACACTCAGAAAGCAGCAATAACAAAAAATATAATTTCAGAAGCTGTTGTAAAGATAGAAATATTAATACTGTTTAAATTTTTCTAAGCATGTGATAATATAATCAAATATGGAAAATAAACATTACTTGTGGCATTTACTATTAAACATTGTTTTCTTTGTTGATATAAAAAGAAATAGGGTTTATTGTTATTTCAGTGTTAAAATATGAAAATTCTGAATGAAATTGACCCTGTTATAATGTAATTCCTCTTCTCTCCTGTTTTCCCGTTTGAGTTCTAACAAATTTGTTAGGGGGAAATACCTCAATTTAGCCTGTAAATCTCTGGTTATTTAATAAATGATGGTAGTCCATCTTACCTTCTGTTTCTGATTACCAACTGGACTACTGACCTGGCAGTTGATTTTCTGTCTTGTTTTTCAGCTGACTACCTGGCTCAGGCGTTTGACTCTCTGTGTTTGGACTTGAAGACAGACGAAGGAAAAGTCTTGTTTTTGGAGTGTCAGGCTGTTCCAGTGGTGTTAAGTCACCTGAGAATATCCAGCAAAGGGCTCCTGTCCAATGTCATTGATAGCTTGCTTCAGATGTCGGTGGAATCCAGTAAGTTTTGAAGTTTTATGTAACAAAGAAATGACAGTGGGATGACTTTTCTCACCTGTTCTCAATGTGTAACTATATCTCAGACATTTGCATTTTATAATACAAATGCTTGAAAAACATTTTGGCAGCTGTGTAATAGAGTCATTAATAATATCACCAAAAGTTATAAAGCCTAACCTTTTGTCTAACTTTTCACTGACTTAGCACAGTTTCCAGTAGTTGTCTCAGTTATGTGGATATACTCCACAAATGTGGCTTGTGTATTTGAGCCTCTTTCTCTGTTCTCTTGTCTCGTCATTCTGACAGATCTAATCCCATATTCCCTATTTGCTTAGAGGGTGTCGCATCAGCGGATGTGTCTCTCCCCACAGTGAGAGAAACAACAGCCATATTCCTGGTGTTGCCTCTTCGACTTTCCTGTTTTATTGGACAGACGGCAGGGAGGGGCTCTCCAGCTGTATGTATGGCTCCTCTTTTTAGTTCTTATCTGTACTTTTTGTAGTCTGTGGGGTGTTTTTTCGTTTTGGTTTTTATGTTGATAGAACAAGTTCTTTTAACTTGCTATTGATCGTTCCTAATTTAGCCGAAACATGTGTAGGGCACTGGGACAAATGCTGTCCTTTGCTTTGATTGGCATTGCTGTTTGAACCTCAAGTAACCCCTTGACTTGTAACAAGCAGCCATTTTGCTTCAGTGTTTTTTTTTCACTTGTAGTTTGTCCTCTTCCCTCTACATCACTTCTTAAAATAAAATGTTTATACCTTCCAGAAGGTGGAAACTGAAAATGGAAAACCATTGCTCAGCATGGTAGTAAGCAACCTGTGGTGCTTGGTGCTGCTTGCGGGTGAATCCCTTATGGCTGGGGCAAAGCATGGTTATGCTTCTAACTAGGTGCATTTGGTATATGGTTTCACATTTTCAAGTGGTTTTCATATACAATCTTGTTTTTCCTTTACCTTGTTTTTCCCCGTGAAGAAGGCCAGATAGAAAAATTGAGGCCTAGAAAAGTTAGGCAACTTATCCATAGATTCCACAGCTGGACAGAGGTAGAACTCAGACTTGAGACCAGGTCTCTGATCTAGACTTAAGGTGCATTCTACCAGAGCACTATGGTTAGGTTTTGCCGGTTTGTTCTCTTCTTCTGCTCCAAAATGTCTAATTTTCTCTGACATTTTATTAATATTTTTAGCCATTTATAACTGTTAAAATATTAGACTTATAGTTGGGGATCTAGCTACCTAGATGAGTAATTTTGGAGTTTTGTATCTTGATTTACTAATTTAAGGTGTAGATCAAAAAGTGAAAAATTAGTAAACTGAGACACAGAGACCTAAGATTATTTGTTTAAGTGAGTAGATTTCCAACTAGTCTCACAGGATTTTTTTTTTTAACGAGGAAAACAAATCTTACCAGATGCAAATTCATCAGAAACAAGTTTGTCTGAATATGTCTAACAGATGAAATCTTGTAGCCACAGGAAAACTAAGTATAATTTTATGAAATAGTGGACCTACTTGGGTGAAAGGACTGTGACAGTGTGACTTTCACATTTGGAGAAATAATATTAGGTTAGATAGTCAACAGATACTCAGTTCATTCACATTTGTTTACCTTTGTTCAAGTTATGCTCAAATCCAAGGTTATCCTTTCTTGCTGAGGTTGAATAAATAAAGCAGTTTCTGATGCTGATTCCTGGAAAGCCACGTTGTTCTGACTGATGGGAAACTTTTCAAATATCGGAAATGGGTGGATCTTTGATGATATGTGACTGAGGTGTATTTATTTGCTTGATATGTTTTCCATTTTTAATGTAAATCCAGTGCCTGGTGTTAGTCAAAAATGGATGATATAGATCAAAATGCAGTGAATACCTCTCTAGTTGTTGGTTTTATGTTTTTTTTTTCCTAGATTTGCGATAGGAAACTAATTTCACCCTATCAAAATTTTCGCATGCCATTTTTTTTTTAATTCATAGGAAAACCTTGTTGGAAAAGAAATCTCAGTAGAATTGATTTACACATGGCTTATCTTACCCAACTCGTGGGCATTGGTGGCTAGCTGTGTGTGAGGCACTGTGTTTCAAGCATGTGTTTGCAGTGCTCTGCTGAGCCATGAGGCTTCCTCTGAAGCGCATAGGAGCAAGGGGCTGGAAGGAGGTGTCAGTGGGCTGAGCTGGAGCCCCAGACTGCAAAGTGCCTAGGACTGGTTCACTAGGAAGTCCACAGAGACAGTGTTGAGAAAGCTGTGTAGCAGTTTGACAGTAATTTTGTATCTGTTAAATCCAATAATAATTTAAAACATTTGGACTTTGTTTTATTTCATTTTCTAGTGTTTTTAATGGTATTATAAAAGGTAAACTGAGACACATTACATTTTGAAAAATGTATTTGAGCAAACGACGATTCGAATGGAGCAGCACTAAAACTGAAAATGGTTGGGGTGCTCTGTGGCCGGGCCTGGAGCAGAGATTTTCACAGAGAAGACATGAAGCAAAGCAGTTATTTAATTGGCTATAACTTAAATGTTGCCTTCATGGGAAAATTTGGTTATTTGGCTGTTAGGATAGTTGTTCTTAAGTCTCCTTTTCCTAGATTCCAGTGCACTCCCTCTGGCTTAGGTTTTGGTTTGTTTAGGTAGGCTGACTACCCAAGGCACTAGACCTACCCTAGTCCAATAACCTCCTTGTTTAACTATTTTAATAGTGTTTTGTAAAAGTGTGATGGATTCTTCATGTGATGGAGTGGAAATTAAAAAGACTGGTCCTTCATCACATTTTGAAGAGCAGTTGGACAACACTGTCTGTGCTGGTCACTTTATATTAAGCTGTATTATGGTTAGTGCTCTGCAGAATGGTTTTTTTCCTCTTCTCGCCTTGTGCTCTTCCCCCAGATTCATGTTTTCAGGTATGAGAAATATTTCCAGCTGCATAGATATTGTTTTTTGAAAGCTGCTAAAATGTATTTCTCTGAGTGTGAGTTAAAATCTATGCATTGATTTACTTCAACATGTGTTATGAGCACTATACTGTTTTTAGATTGAGGGCTTCTTGTTATATCTGTTCTGGGCGTGGGTATATATCATATAATAACTTAGTGTTGCTTTTAGAAAATTACTGTGTGGTTTCTTTCTCCTCTCAGTGGTTGAAAGCCATTATTCACCCGTTTGGGTTTACCTGTATAAGAACTTGAGTCTTATTTTATTTCAAAGAATACTTTCCTTTTCTTGTCAGACTTAGTTTAAATAGAGGGATTTAAGTTTGTATTTGTATTATATATTCTCTTTTTTGGTCCAGAAACTGCCTTGTCTAAGGTAAACATGCTACCGTTTAACACTTGAATGGCAATAATGTACATGAGTACATTTTGCAGAACTTATTTTTTTAAGTAAAGTTTATTTTTATTACAAAAATAATAGAAATTTGGAAAACTCCAAAGTAACAAAAAAGAAAGTCTTACTATACAGAGATATGTACATTTACTTTCTGTGAATATTGCTTCCTGTCTTTTTTCTGTGAATAGTTTTCATGATGTTGAGTTTTTCTTTTATTTTTTTTAACATGGTTAAGTCCTAGTATGTATACAGTTGTATCAATGTTTGTTTATCTGTCTAAATATCACTATAAAAAAGATAATAGATTTTGCTAAGAAATATGCTTGAGTTCTGTTTAAATTATCTGTGAATATAGGTAAGAAAAATTTAATAAAGTTAAAGAATCATCCAATATTTTGGACTATGCTACATGCGTTAAATTTGTTCCGTGGATCTGAAACTTACTGTAGACCTATTCATATTTCTTAGTATGGTGCAGCTACTATTTTCCGTTGGCAGTTAATTTTTTTTGATTTGGGCAAATCATTTCTTCCCTTCTTGCTATTCTTTATTGTCATTCTCTTATGTTTTTATTAGTAAGGAGATTGAAGCAAGGACAATTTTAATGAAATGATAAATGTGATATTTCCAATAAAACATAACCTAGTATACACACACCCACGTTTCTAGTTCATGAATCTTACATACATATGAACCTGTTTTATCAGTTAAAAGTTTTCACATGAAAGAATATTCTCTGTAGGAAACACAATGGGAAGATTATTTTTAATAACTGAACAACATAAAATAATATTTTTTAAAATTTAAAAGAAGTTGACACCCCTCTTAATTCTACCACCTTAATATAACATTTATAGTTTGCATATTGCCTACGATATATATACACACATATACATATATATGTTTTACATAGTTGCAGTCATAATCTACATACTTTGTTTTGTAAGTGATACATATTTGTTATAGAAAAATTAGAAGATACAGATTTATTTCAGTCAACAAATATCTTATCTATAGACGATACATTCCTCCCTGATGCTGAACTGGGCACTAGGGGTACAACAGAGAGCAAGGCAAGTGGTCCCCTGTCATTGTGAGGCTTATAGTCTAGTTGACTTTTCTCAAATTATTGGTATACTGGGGAATGATGATATCAGTATCATAGGATTATAAAAGGTGGTGAGGGAGTTAACCATGCAAAGATCTGGGAGAAGACTGTTCCAGGCAGCGGGAGCAGCTGGAGCAGCTGGAGCACAGGTGTTAGGGCAAGTATTAGTTGTGTTAGGTGTGGTAATTTCAAGAAACAGCAGGGAAGCCAGGGTGGTGAATCAAGTGAGTGGAGGGAGTAGAGAAGAATCGGAAAGGAAGGGCCTAGGGCACTCATTGGGAGGGGCTTGTTGGCCATCATTAAGACTGGGGATTTTGACATCATAAAACTCCTTGCGCTTCTCCTTTCTATTCTGGTTTGAATGTCATATTATGAGATTTTTTGTACATTTCTGCCTAGCTCTTATTTGTTGCTTAATATTTCATTATATTCATTTGTTGTTGTTACCATTTATTAAGACATTTCTTGTGGGAAGTTTTATGAAATTTGCTAAGGAAATTGATTCCTTGGCCTTCCATCTCAGCACAGGAGAGTTTTCAAGGAGTTTGTGGCCAGTCCTTTCAGGGAACTAACCTAGCAGGTCCCTTCCATAACCTCTGAAGTCTACTTAAGAGTCATTTGATGTACACAGGTAGTCATATATTTTTCAGTGGTCTCTGAATGCTGCCAGATCTACAGCTGTACTAAAAATTGCAGAATCACTTCAGTGATGCTTGCATTCCCTAGTCTGACACTTTAACAGAATCTCTTTTTCTCAGATGTAAGGCTGGTCTTTCTACTGTGTAAACACTAGGTGATATGAACCCTTTCTTGGCCAAGCTTTAGGTTTGTGTTATATAGCCTGTCTTGAGGAAGTTTGTTCTGATATTTTGTGAAAAACAAAACAATAAAAACGTGTGTATGATGGGGAGTAAAATCTGACCTGCTAATCAATGTGGTAGAGAAAGCTGAGAAATCAAATAATTAAATATACAGATAATAAATATACTATTTTTATTTATTTTTTAAAAATGAGTTCTCTGGGGGCTGGCCCCGTGGCCGAGTGGTTAAGTCCGCGCGCTCCGCTGCAGGCGGCCCAGTGTTTCGTTGGTTCGAATCCTGGGCGCGGACATGGCACTGCTCATCGAACCACGCTGAGGCGGCGTCCCACATGGCACAACTAGAAGGACCCACAACGAAGAATGTACAACTATGTACTGGGGGGCTTTGGGGAGAAAAAGGGAAGAAAAAAAAAATGAGTTCTCTGGCTATTTAACTTAAGGAATTTTTTTTCAAAACTATGTTTATTATTTAAAACACTCACATAGCTAATAATTTCCAAGGTACAAAAGGGGAAAAATCTTCTTTTAGTGAGTTTCCTTACCAAGCCAATTTTACTAGTTTTTTCCATATCCTTTCATAGATATACTGTCTATGTACATACACACACACAGAAACATACACATATTATTTTTCTCTTTTATCATCTTTTTATCAAGAGAATGCTAGCGTCCTATATGTGTTGTTGTGAACGCTGTATCTTCGAGATCATCTTGTATTAGTACATGAAGAGTTTCTTCAATTAAAATTCATTCATTTAAGCACATCACCATTGATGGATATTTGGATTGTTTCTAGTCTTTTGCTATTAGAAACAGTGTTTCTTTATAAGTTCACTTATACAAAAGTAAATTTGCACGTGTGGGAGCTTATTTGGTAAAATAGCTACCTGGAAGTAGAATTATTGGATCAAAAGAAAATTTCTCAGATTATGAAAATGACACAGAGTAAAAAGTGGCTAAAATAACAAAAGGAAAAGAGCAAGGGAGTCAAAGAGACAGGTAACAAATTATTTAATCATTTGTTTTGTTTGTTTTTTACAAATGGATGTTTTCTATTAGATCATAGTTCAGAGACTCAGAAATTGAGTCTAATATAGATGGATACGATGACAGGGATAATTCAAGAACTCTTACATCCCATACCCTTGTGACTACATCCTCCCAATACCCAGCTCTTCACCCCTCCTTTCCCCACTCGTAAATTCATCTACCTGGTGCTCAGTATAGTATTGGACAGGTAAAGGGAGCCCTGTTGTCTCACTAGGACAGCAGCCCTGCTGACACGGAGCCTTTGGCTGGCACGTGGGGCCGCCTGAGGTCCTTGGCGGTCTAAGTGCCGGAGGAGGTTCATGGGCTTCAAGATGTAGTGTCTGGAAGTTGAGGACTGCCTGAATAAACATCTTATTTGAAGTTTAATCATAGACTGGCAAGAAGCAGATTTTTTTTCCTGTTCTCTACAGCATTTTTAAAATGACATCTCAATATCAGTTTTAGTTTTTCTTCATTTTCTTTGAAATAGTTTTTTTTAATTGTGGTAAAATACAAAATTTACCATCTTAACCATTTTTAAGTGTACAGTTAGTGTTAAGTACATTCACATTGTTGTGCAGCCATCACTACCATCTGTCTCCAGGACTCTTTTGTCTTCCCCAACTGATTGTCTGTACCCATTAAACACTTAACTCCCCATTCTCCCTCCCACCAGCCCCTGGCAACCACCATTTGACTTTCTATCTCTGTGATTTGACTACTCTAGGTACCTCATCTAAGTGGAATCACATGGCATTTGTCTTTCTGTGACTGACATTTCACTTAGCTTAATGTCTTCAGATTTGGTCCATGCTGTAGCATGTGTCAGAATTTCCTTCCTTTTTAAGGCTGAATAATATTTCATTGTATGTATATATACACCACATTTTATTTATCCATTCATCCATTGATGGACACTTGAGTTGCTTCCACTTTTGGCTGTTGTGAATAATGCTGCCATGAACGTGGGTGTGCAAATATCTGTTTGAGTTCCTGTTTTCAATTTTTGGGGGTCTTTAAAATAGCTTTCAGTCTTCAAATGTCTTTCATCAGAGTGAACAACAATGTTTGAAATTGTACTGAAATTAAGACAATACTTTAAGACAAGAGCAATAAAACTTGGTTTTGTTTATCTCCAAAGCCCATTCAGCCGCTAAAGCAACATGCAGACTGTTTTCAACATCTAAATTTGTTGTAGTTTAAAAAACTGTTTACAGGCTTAATTTAAACCCAGAGAACATAATTTCATATTGGGTCCCTGCTCCAATATTACTTCCTCAGAGTGTCCCTCTTTGACCATGCTGTACAACTGAGCCCCATCCACTCTCGTTGTCCCCTTGACTGCTTTATTTGCTCTCAGATGCTTAGCTGATATACATATATATGTGTGTATGTGTATGTATACACACGTTGGTCTCTAATTCATTTGCAGTTTATCTTGGTGAAAGGTATGAGGAATGGATTAAACTATTTTTCTAGATAGCTATCTAGTTGACCCAACACTCTTTATTCAATGAACTTATCTTTCTCCCTTTGCTTAGGAAGTCTCCTTTGGAAGTATTTTAAGTTTTTCTCCATTGTCTTATTGTTTGTAGTGGCTTTCCATTTCATTCTCTTGGGGTTTCCAGAGATATATTTATGTTATCTGTAAATAATAATTTTATTTCTTCTTTAACAATTTTTATATTGTCTTGTCTCATTGAGTTTGGGTGTCTCCTCCAGCGCGATGCTGAATAATAGCAATGATAGTAAACATTTTCATCTTAGTCCTCATTTTAATGAGAATGGTTCTAGTGTTTTCTGATTAACCAAAATGTTGCTGGCTTGAGTTGAGGTAGATAATATCTTATCATTTTAAGGAAGTATCCATCTGTTCTGTACAATTATGTTCAAGGGTGCATATTGAATTTTGTGAAATGCACTTTTAGTGTCTTTGGAGTTGATATATCTAAAAAGGATCATGTGATTAATGTAGTGAATTAAAATGGTGACTTTGAACTGTCTTTAAATTCCTGAAATAAATGACATTTGGTCATGGAACAATTTTCTTTTAATGTTCTGCTGATTTTGTTTGTTTGCATCACAAAGGAAAATAATAAACTGATCTCACTCATGATTACCCATGCTAAATCCTAGACTGGATATTAACATTCATATTTACTCTAACAATGGGATGCTCAATTTTATTCCTTTCCACTTTTATTTTGCGTGCTGTTAACATGTTGTTTCTTCTTTTTCCTTTCTTTTTTTCTCTTCCTCCCCTGGGATGTGGGCGTGTTGGTATTTGTATTAGGTTCCTGTGGCTGCTGTAACAAATTACTACAGATCTGGTGCTTAACAGAAATGTATCCTCTTAAAATTCTAGAAGCCAGAATTCTGACATGAGTTTCACTGGGCGGGAAACAAGGTATTGGCAGGCTGCGCTCCCTCCAGAGGCTCTAAGGGACAGTCTGTTCTTCCTTCTTCTAGCTTCTCATAGCTGTTGGCTTGTGGCTGCATCACGGTAATCTCTGCCTCCGTGATCACATTTGTTTTAAAATGTAGGTTTCATTATTATTCAGATATGGTGAGGCCAAGAGATTGATGACCCATTGTAAAGAGTTTTTGGACCAAGTTTTATACTAAGAGAGGAGGCACACCATGCCACAGGGGCCCACATGGGGAGGCACCACATCAGTCAGGAAGCAGAAGGAAAGGGGAGAACTGTGGACAAGAACCTTTATTGTGGTTTCCATGGGAAGGTATGGGCAAAGCAGGGTAACCAGGTTTGGGATTGGCTGATTTGAATAATTTCAGCAGGTGCTGGGGCCTAAGGGTTATTCCTAGTTGTCTGCTACCTGGCCCTGGAGTAATCAGGGCAGGTGGATAGCGACCTGTTATGTGAGAGCCCCATAGAGAGGAGGTGGTTGCCGGGTGTGGACCAGGATTGGTTAGTTTGCATATGAAAGATGTGCTCACATGCAAGTCATTTACTGTCTCTAGGAATTGGCTACCTGTGGGAGGGGCAGTCTCTCCAGGGTCAACAAGGCCCCAGATGTCAAAGCATCAGAACCACATGGTTAATACAACATTGTCTTTCCTCTTCTGTCTGAAATCTCCCTCTGCCTCTCTTTTATAAGGACACTTGTGATTGAATTTAGGCCTACCTAGATGGTCCCGGGTAATCTCCCTCATCTCAAGATCCTTAACTTAGTCACCTCTGCAAAGCCTTTGCCATATAAGATAATATTATAACACTCACAGATTCCAGCAATCAGGATGTGGACATCTTTTGGGCAGCCATTATTCAGCCATCCACACTGTTCTGTCCTTTTTTCTCCTCATTAATTTGAGAGTTCCCTCAGCACCAGTTTGCATGTATACTTGTTGCATTCGTGCTGATTCTATATATAGATACAAACACACAACCACTTCATTGTGTCTTACAGTGCAGTTTCAAGCATTGATATTGAAATAATATTGCTTTATTATAAATTAGTTTTTATTTTTCCTTTATGTTACATATAGGGCATTCTTGATTAAAAATCTGTGTGTAAGTATGTTATTTGCCTAGGATAGCATCAAGATAGTAAAGGGGAATTATAAAATATTTGTTATAAAAAAATGGCATGAGTCACTGGGTTGGAAACTGCTCCTCTAGTCAGCTGCTTCATTTAATATATAGACAGATGGAAAACTTAGGGTTCTGAGAAATTAAGTGACTTGTTTAATGTCACATGGCTAGAGCCAGGGGAGTGATGAGGATTAGATAAGTCTTTCAGAAAAAGAAAAGATAGAGATAAGGGAGAAACTTCCTCTGGATGTTAGGACCCCAGAACTGAGGGGTTCCAGAGCAGAAAGTAGTGGCAATGCTCATGGTGTCCAAGAGATCAAAAAAGAAAGAAAGGAAAGGAGGCAAACAGATTTGGAATTCTCTCAGGAATGAAGAAGTAGAAGGAGGAACAGGGGTTTGAAACTGTGGGAAAAGGGCAGACCAGGAACTTTTCTTGGAGTGTTATTGATTATGGATATGGATTATCCTGCTCCAGAGAGAGCCTTTGTCCCTGGACTAGCACTTCCCCACATCAAGCCTCTAGAAAACTCCTAGTCATCTTTCAAGAAATAGCTGATCTTGAGAGCATTTCCCACCTTGCCTTGTTCCAAAAAGGAATGAAGGTGGACTTGAAAAAAGTATTAAAGAGGGGGAATTTATGTACAGTTGGGTGTTTTCAAAAGATTACCTATGTATATCCTTCTTACTGTTGCTTTTTTTCTTTTTAAATATTAGTTGACCTATGTTCAGTTTCAGGGATGGCAGCTGAAGTCTTTTGGTTGACATTGAATGTTGCCATATTTTTATAACTTTTGAAACATCAGACCTAGAATAAAACCCTTACTTTCTCTGATTTATTTTGCTTAGCATAATACTCTCAAGGCCCATCCGTGTTGTCACAAATGGCACTATTTCGTCTTGTTTTGTGGCTGAGTAGTATTCCATTATATATATATATATGCACCACATCTTCTTTATCCATTCATCCATTGATGGGCACTTAGGTTGCTCCCAAGTCTGGGCTATTGTGAATAATGCTGCAATGAAGATAGGGGTGCATATATCTTTTTGAATTGGTGTTTTCATGTTCTTTGGATAAATACACAAAAGTGGAATAGCTGGATTGTATGGTTTTTCTATTTTTAATTTTTTGAGAAATCTCCATGTTTTCCATAGTGGCTGCACCAGTTTGCATTCCCACCAGCAGAGTATGAGGGTTTCCTTTCCTCCACACCGTCTTTAACACTTGTTATTTCTTGTCTTTTTAGTAATAGTCATTCTGACAGGTGTGAGGTGATAATCTCATTGTAGTTTTGATTTACATTCCTCTGATAATTAGTAATGTTGAACATCTTTTCATGTGCCTGTTGGCCATCTGTATATCTTCTTTGAAAAATGTCTGTTTATATCCTCTGCCCATTTTTCTGATCAAGTTGTTCATTCTTTTGTTGAGTTGTATGAGTTACTTGTATATTTTGGAAATTAACTCCTTATCGTATATAAGAATTGGCAATATTTTCTCCCACTTGGTGCATTGTCTTTTCATTTTGTTGATGGTTTCTTTTGCCATGCAGAAGCTTTTTAGTTTGGTGTCGTCCCATTTGTTTATTTTTTCTTTCATTTCCCTTTCCTAAGGAGACATGGTATTGAAAAAGATACTGCTAAGACTGATGTCAAAGAGTACTGCCTCCTTTTTCTTCTAGGAGTTTTATTGTTTCAGGTCTTACATTCAAGTCTTTTATCTACTTTGAGTTAATTTGTGTGTGTGAACAGTCTACTTTCATTCTTTTGCATGTGGCTGTCCAGTTTGCCCAAAACCATTTATTGAAGAGACTTTCCTTTCTCCATTATATATTCTTGGCTCCTTTGTAGAAGATTGGCTGTCCCTAAATGTATGGTTTTATTTCTGGGCCCTCAGCTATTTTCCATTGATCTGTGTGTCTGTTCTTCTGTCGGTACCGTGCTGTTTTGATTACTATAGCTTTGCAGTATATTTTGAATTCAGAGAGTGTGATGCCTCCAGCTTTGTTCTTTTTTCTCAGGGCTATTCAGGGTCTTTTGCTATTCCATATAAATTTTAGGATTCTTTGTTCTATTTCCATGAAAAATGTCATTGGTATTCTCATTGAGATTGCATTGAATCTGTAAATTGCTTTAGGTAATATGGACATTTTAAGTATGTTTATTCTTTCAGTCCATGAGCATGGACTATCTTGACATTTCTTTATGTCTTCTTCAGTTTCTTTCAATAATGTCTTACAGTTTTCAGTGTGTAGTTCTTTCACCTACTTGGTTAAATTTATTCCTACATATTTTATTCTTTTTGTTGTTAATGCAAATGGGATTTTATTGTTGATTTCTCTTCGTGCTAGTTTATTGTCACTGTATAGAAATGCAGCTCATTTTTGTATGTTTATTTTGTATCCTGTAACTTTACTGTATTTGTTAGTTATTTCTAACAGTTTTTTGGTGGGTTGGGGTTTTCCATATATAAAATTATGTCATTTGCAAATAGTGACAGGTGTACTTCTTCCTTTCCAATTTGAATCCTTTTTATTTCTTTTTCTTGCCTAATTGCTCTGGCTAGGACTTCCAATACTATGTTGAATAAGAGCGGCAAGAGTGAACATCTTTGTCTTGCTCCTGTTCTTAGAGGAATAGCTTTCAGTTTTTCACTGTTGAATATGATGTTGGCTGTGGGTTTGTCATATATGGCCTTTATTATGTTGAGGTATTTTCCTTCCATACCCATTTTATTTGGAGTTTTTGTCATAAATGTATGTTGAATCTTGTGACATGCTTTTTCTGCATCTATTGAGATGATCATGTGGTTTTTATTACTCAATTTTTGAATCATTTCTGCATTTCTATCTATGAGCTCTCTAATTCTCTCTTCCATGTGGTCTGCTCTGCTTCCAGTGCTTTCTACTTTATTTTTCGTCTCATTAGTTTTGTTCTTCATCTCCAGAATTTCTGTTTGGTTTATCTTTGAGTTTCAGTCTCTTTAGTGAAGCACTCCTTCTGTTTGTTAACTTTATTCCTAAGCTCATTGAACTTTCTGTGTTTTCTTGTAACTCTTTTGAGTTTTTCATGCCGTCTAGTTTGACTCCTCTGTCAGTTAGACTGCAGTCCTCTGTGACTGCAGGTTTTGCCTCTGGAGAGCTGTCGTTTGCTTTCTGTGCTGCCATGCTGCTGTGCTTCATGGTGCTTGATGAGCTGATCCACTGCTGGCGCATTGGTGGTGGTCAACACCTTTCTTGTTTGGGTGAGGCTTTGATTTCAAGCTGCTCCTGGTTGTATTTGAGAGCCTGCACTGTTCACCCTCCACTGCCTCTACCAGAGGTGTTGTCAGTGCCCTCCTTGTGCAGCTTGTGCCTCTGAGGTTGCTGGTGCCTTGCTGCTTACGATGTTGCTGTAGTCTCAGGTGTCGCCACCGGGGTCACCAGACTCTGAACACTTCTGCTGCTTCTGGGATCACCTGGGTCTCCTGTTCCTCCACTAGCTCTCCACGGACTTGGGTGCTGCTGCCCTGTGCACCACCTGCACTGCTGCTCCTGGGTTGTCTCGGTGCTTAGTAGCACTGCTGCCTGAGGCTCTAGGTTCACAGGTGACACTGTTGCTGCTGGTGGTCCAGAGTCTTATATGCAGTCCCCGCTGCTGGTAGAGCCACTGTCAGGGATGCCACCACTGGTGGCTGGGTCTTGGGTTCTACTGTGGTTCCTGAAGCCTCAGGTTTCAGGTGCCACCTGCCACTGCTGGGGGAGGCACGGGGCTAAGCCAATAGTGTTATTGCTGGTTCTGCAGTCTCTGGTCACTGGTGTGCACCAGTGTGCTTTTTGAAACCTCAGGTCAGGGCACTCCACCCTTGCCAGGGAAATCCACATTCTGGATGCTATCCTCACTGCTGGAAAGAACAGCACCACTACTAGGGGAGGAGGAGAGGGCTGGGTCACTGGCAGCACTCTGTCCTGAAGCGCAGTACGTGTGTGCCACACGCCACCGCTGTGATGGGACAGGGGCTAAGCCACAAGTGCCGTGTCTGCTCCTGCATCCTCTAGCTACCGGCATGCACCACTACCAGGAGGATGTACGTTTTGGATTACCACTGTCTGGGGAGGTGGAGGGGAAGGGGGCTGCTCCTCAAGTTCCGCTGCCTCCTGGAGGTCCAGTCCACCCGCCTTCAAATGTATAGATGCATGGATGTCTCAGGCCTTCTGGTGTGCTGTGTAGGGAGTCCTTTGTTAACAATGGTTGTCTGACTGGTTGTAACTTAGAAAAGACAAAGGGAACAACTCATTCTACTGTGATGCTGATGTCATTCTCCCAAGAGAGACTCCTGAAACAGCAAGAGAAAAATGTGGTCTATACATAGAATGGAGTATTATTCAGCTTTAAAAAGGAAGGAAATTCTGACACATGCTACGACATGGATGAACCTTGAGTACATTTCTAAGTGATGTAAGCCAGGCACAAAAAGAAAAATCTTCTATGATTCCACTTATATGAGCTGCCTAGAGTAGTCAAATATGTAAAGACAGAAAGTAGAACGCTGGTTGCCAGGAGCTGTGGGTAGAGGGAAGTGCGGAGTTAGTGTTTAATGGGTACAGTTTCAGTTGGGGAAGATGAGAACTTTCTGGAGATGGATACGTGCACAACAATGTGAATGTACTTAACACTAACAAACTGTACACTTAAAAATGGTTAAAATGGTAAATTTGTGTGTGATGCATATTTAATGACAATTTTAAAATTAAATATAATAAACCTTTAAAACTTAAAGAAAAATATTCAAGCAAAGAAGAAATGTAGAAAGCATAAGTGTTTTTTAAAAAAATCACCATAAACCTTATCAGTTAGAAATAACCATCATTAATATTAGGTGAACATTGTTTCATATAACTTTCTACAGTTGTGTTCATATGATAAGATGTCTGAATGGTTAGACAGATGAAAGTATTTTCACAGAAGTGTGATTTATTACATATGTTATTTAAGGAAATGTATTTAACAGGAAAAATGAAATGGATTTGAGTCATAAATACTGTCTTATCGCAAGTTTCTTCTGTTAAGAAACAAGGTAAAAAACATTGAGTCTCTCTTTTTGTTAACCTTTTTTATTGTAAAATATATATAACATAAAATTTACCATTTTAATCACCTTTAAGTGTCCCCTATTTTTTTTAATACTGTTTCAGTTTTAGATGGTATTGTTCCCAGCGATGAAGATGAGGACACTAGCACTACTGCAGTTTTCATCTCCCCTTCTTTCACTTCCTGACATTTAGTTATGTCTTTTTTTTTTTTTTTTTTGAGGAAGATTAGCCCTGAGCTAATTGCTGCCAATCCTCCTCTTTTCGCTGAGGAAGACTGGCCCTGAGCTAACATCCAGGCCCATCTTCCTCTACTTTATATGTGGGACGCCTACCTCAGCATGGCGTGCCCAGCGGTGCCGTGTCTGCACCCGGGATCCGAACCGGCGCACCCCAGGCTGCCGAAGTGGAACCTGCGCACTTAACCACTGTGCCACCGGGCCAGCCTCTATGTCATTATTTTTGCATTATGTTGTTATTTTTACATTCTGTTCTGTGACCACAATTTACACATTTGCTTCATACTAGTGTTTTTCTTATTTCTTTGCTTTATATTGGTTTTATATTTAATTTATTCAGTCTCAAGACTAGTCCTTTTTACTGTAACTTCTAAATTTCTGTGTTCTTAATTTTGAATGATCTCTTAATTGCTCTGTCTCATGTGCACCCAACACCCCCCCCCCAAATTTAGGAAGTGCTTGTGGGTAATTAATGAAATGTAATTACATTTGAATATTGTAGTATTGAAAAAATGTTAAAACTCCAATACTTGAACCTTATAATTAAACCTAACCAAATGTGTATAAGAATTCCAGAATTTTCTTTCTCCTCTATTTTATGTCTATCTCACAGGTTTAAAAGAGAGACTGGAAATCAAGCCACTGAACCTCTTTTACTTCTAAAAGAACTTTACAAGCTTCACTTTTTAAAAAAGCTAATATATTAAAGTCTTTGGATGATCTTGGCTTTTTTCCACTACAGAGGTTATATAAGGAAGTTCACTTTTATTTGGCAATGTTTAGTTGGAGTTTTTTGTAATACCCTTAAATGTGTGTGTTTTGTTCATGCCAAGACCTGATTTACATATAAACTATAGTAAAATAAAGGAAAATACACTCTCTTTCATGCTTTTGCAATATACAAACAACCATCAGAGTTTCTTATGTGCTTTTTAGGCTTTTAAATTGAAAATATTGATATTATAGATTGTAGGTATGTTAAGAACCATCAGTGGTCTTTCTGGAAATGACTTATGATTGTTCTTTACCCATTGATTTCAATTCTGTTAGCCATATGATAGTTAACTTTCTTGTTTAGAGTTGATATGAGCCATATGCTTCAGGATCTAAAATAAGAAAGCTATGTACAATTGTTTAATGAAGCTGCTTGAAATTTCAGTCAATGTATTTGTAATGCTATTTGTAGATTTTGTGATAATGTTTGTAACTTAAATTTTCATTCTTTAAGAAGATTTTCTGTAACTGAGATTGAGATTTATGTGTGTGTGAGAGAGAGAGATTGAGGTATATGTGTACACACGTACGTATATAGACACACACACACACATACAACTTGGTGAGCTAAGTTTACTTCATACTTGGGTTAGACTACTGTGGGGCGAGTAATAAGTTTTTTCTCCTACTTTTTGCCACATGGTTGCATGCAAAGTAATTATTGTCTCTTGTGCTCCATTGCTAGCATATACCACCTTTCATTTTCTATTATCAAAACATTTCTCTGACTTTATTATTTTGGATTTTGTTGATTTCATCATTTAATAGTTTATTTTACTCAGTACACTTATGAAGATACTGACATAGTGTCTTTTCACGCTGTGCTTTTGGATTCAAACAGAATGATGAGTCCAGAGCTGTCGTATTTTCATGTCCTTTATATCTCCTACCTCATCTGTGTTTGAAAGAAAGCCCTGTCGTGATTGTGGAGCCTCTCAGTTTTAAAGACCACAATTTAATATTTTCGTGTGGTTTTTGTTTCTGTTTAAGCTTCCCTAATTACCAATAATAGTGGTTTACACCTTAAAAAGCATTTTTATACATTGTCTTGTTCAACTCATAGCAACTTTAACAGAGCCTTCAGTTTTCACTGTTAGAAACTTCACTGTGGCCCGTATTCATTAACCTGTGCTGCAGCTCTATCAGACACAGTTTTAGAAGCAGAATTGCTGAATCAAAGGAGCTGCGGACTTTTAAGGCTTTTGATACAAATTTGCCAAATTCCAATTATTTTATTCCTACTAAGGTTAAATATTTTTACTGTATTTATTCTGTTGTGAATTACTTGTTTGTGCCTTTTGCTCATTACTAAAAGTATTAGTTACATCTTTTTCTTCATGATTTATAAGAGCTCTTTTTATAATAATATCTTTTGGCAAGTATATTACAAAGGGATTTCTCCTCCTCCCCCCTAAGTTTGATATTTCCCTTTGATTGACTGTGTTTTATTTTTAAAGAGCTTTTGCCTTTTAATTGGGGGGAGGGGGATCCTACATAGACACTTAAGGTTTTTATTTTATAAAATTTTTAAATCTTTTCTTTTATGAGTCTTTCCCCTCTTTTGCTTTTATGCTTAAAAAGTTATTTCCTATGCAGTGATTATGTAAATTGTCATACACTTAAGTGAAATTCCTAAATTGAGGTTTTTAAAAAAATTTGCTACCTCAACAAAATTCCTTATTGCTAATTATTTAAACTCAGCATACTGTTATGAACTTATTGAAGAAATGACTTTCCCTCTTCTTTTCAAACATTGGATTTCTGCCAAATTCTACCTAATGAAAGTTTGATGTTAGGGGAAATAATTTTATCTTTGGTGTTCCTTGTTCAACAAAAGCCAGTGGGTTTTCAAATGATGATATTATTGCCCCACAGTTTAAGTAGGAAAAGAATGGAAATCCAAGTCAATATTTATAAGTACTTCACAGATTTCTGGTTTTATTTTGTTTTTAATTTCCTTTTTAGCTACTCCCTGACAGTAAAGCACTGGTGATTTGTTTTGCAGAATCCTTGCAGCCATTCCTAGAGGCCTGTAGCAACACTTTATTTTTTCGTACTTGCTCTGTGCTGCTTCGAACTCCTAAGCTTGATCTTCACATACTAGAAAAGCTCAGTATTATTCTACAGAAACTTTCCAAAATCAAGTAAGAATTTCTTATTTCTAACATTTTTTATTGAAAGATATCTTATTGTGATCATTTAGACTTTTATGAATCCTGTACTAGTTGAACTTTGACTATTAAATCAAAATTTCCAATAAACATGCATAAAATTGAGATTCGTGAATATTAATATTCTATATATAATATAGATATCTATATAATATAGATATCTATAACTATGTTAATATAATATCTAAGACCACATACTTAGACTAGAATTAGAGTGCTAATCTTAGAATATCTTATTGTTTCTGCAGCTCATTTCCGCTAAATGAACTTTAGTACCACAAAAAGTATGTAAGACTAAGAGCAGTTTTTAGCAACCAAGTGATAGTATCAGAATAAGTTATTACAGATTGGTATTCTGTAAAATAAAAAAGATAAAAATATATTTTGCAGATGTTTATTAATATACTGAAGTGAGTTTAGGAATGAGAATGAAGCAGACAGAAAAGATATAAAATGATGTTAGTATTAGTAATTGGGTTTATTTTAGGAGACTATTAGGGGCTTCCTACTGCCACTAATTTGGATTTTATTGTAAGATTCAAGGGCTTTCTTTTTATATCCTCTTCTTTCCCCTGACACAAACATAGGTATAACCAGTATTTAAATTATAAATAAAGGACATAGAATTTAAGCTATATTTTCCCTGAGTCTTGCTATAGTCTAGTGTTTCTTTTGAGGCAAATCTGAACACCTTCTATCTTACCTCATTTTTATAACAGTAAAATTTTGGTTCTGGTTCAGCTCTGCCCCCTCCCTTTCCACTCATCCATGAGTTCCATGGTGGTGAACTTAGGTATCTTACGAGGCCTCAGTATACTTGAATAGTAAATAAACTACATCTTAAGGTTATATGTAGATGTGTGATAGTGGGTCCATATATTCTATATGGTGCCTCACACACTGTACCACACCATAGTAAATTATTAATTGTGAGATTATAACCTCATACTCAACTCACCAAATTATTAGTTTTGGTCTTGTATTGGTTAAACTTAGCAATTCATTGTCTTCTTCTTCTTGCAGACTGACTATGCCATGATTGTCTTGATTTGTAATCAGTAAATTCTCAATAAGGCCCATTCTGTGTTACCTGTGATGCCATGAAGCCGCAAGAACAATTCTTAGATTTAATTCTATCTTAGCTCTTAATTCATGGGATTTTTAAAAATAGTCCCAAAGTGCAAGTACATCCTTGGGCCAAAGCATTTTTCTATTCATGATGTGTTTTATAGCTTATGTTCATTTCAGACTTCAGGAACTAGAGCAAAGCTTGAACAAGAGGGTTGGGAATAATTGATGCTCAAGCAAGTCATCAAGTAAATCTGTAAAATCACAAAGATGTAAATTCTTTTTGTCAAATGGATGGTTACATAAAGTTACTTGATAATTTCTCTCAAGAGGTAAATATATGTAGATAAGGAAATAAGAAATAGGTTATAAGATATAATTCTAACTGATTGGAAGTGAAATTACTGACTGGTTATTAGAAAGAGGATGGTCGAAAAGGTATTTTGGAGCTAAGTCAGAAGGTAAACCAATATCCTGCTTTTTAAAAAGTCTGGTTTACTTAAAATAAGTTGATCAAGTATTTGACTCTTTCTAAGCTGTGAAGGGGAAAAACAAAAAAACCCTCAAACTCTGTAACAATGAATAGGGAGCAGTTTTCAGGATTATAAAACATTTTCCTTTTTCCTTGAATACTTTTCCACTTTAGGCCTATCTCATAGAACCTATTTCATTTCTCTTGACACGTTAGTCCTTTAGTTAACTATTTTCAAAAATAGATGCCATTTTCCCACATTTACACAGGTTATCTCTAAATATCATTACAGTTAAACTCCCTGAGTGTGTGTAATTAAATTAATCTACCCATTCTCTTACAGGAGTAATAAAAAGCTCTTTGAGCTTTTTACAATTCATCTGATGCTTCAAGAAATACAAAGGACAACACATCCAGAGCATGCCTTTCTCTGTATTAACCTAAATTCAACTCTGTTCAATTTGGGTTTAACAAAATGCAACTCCCTGGCTTCCAATGCAAGCCATGAGACTGGCTGATTATTTTATATATATTATATATGTCTTTCTTATTTGTGAGATTGTAAAAATCACCAAAGTAACTAAAAGTCTACCAAGTAAAGTTATCAATAGCATTATTCATCATGAAAAATAAATAGAATTTTTAAAAAAAATTTTTAATGTAATCCATAGAAGCTCTGGAATATTTGGGATGTTTCAGTTCAACTAAGGTAGTCCTAATGTACAAGATGGAATTTCCAGAATTAATGACACTAGAATTACTTTTTGTAAAAGTGTTTTAGGAAAATTCTTGAAATTATGTGATTCTTTGGAATAAAATTGGTGTTTATGTAGGAACAGGATTAGATCATGTTGTCATTCTGTTTTCTTAATATATTAGAAATCTCCCCTTTGGAAGCAAAAGTACATAATTTTTAACTACCGTCTTCATATCATAACTCTTCCATATATCTTAGGTTCACAAATAATTCATTTTTTTATTGTGCTATTCACAGTACTTTAGAGAAAGAATTTTTATTTTTTCTGTATTTCTATATGTATTTTAAATATAATTTTTACCAAAGCGTATGTGTACAGCATAAAAACTTGTTTTTAAAACTGAAAAGTGAGCCACAATAGCATAGCCCCAACACCCAGAGATATCTCTTGCTATAGCAAAAGATGAGTGAATTAGCTCGAGTTCTGAGTGAGGTAAAAGTGGTGGAACTTGGACTTAGGACAGAATACTGAGAAACAAAGAAAAGGAGCATTGTCCTAAAGACTCATAAAATTATACTCTACCAGTATATAATCTCATTTTCAGGATCTGGAAGAAATTTTGCAGAAAATTTTGGGTCTTTTCAAAAGAATATAAGAAAATGTGCTATTTGTGATGCAGAAACAGAAAGCCATAAAGAGAGGACAGGCTAAGGTGAAGCTTATAGAAAATGCAGAAGCAAAAATGCACATCAGAAACAAAAAAATACCATCATTGATATTTCAGAAAATAGAATCAATGTTACAAGAACAAAAGACCAGTTATCTCAGAATGCAGAGTCCTAGTGATGGTGTGAGTAAGAGCATGGATGGCAGATGGTAGAGCAGAGGTTGGCACTCCAGCATGTGGTATTTGATGTTGCTGAAGAAGAGAACAGAACAAGTAGAACAGAAGCATTAGTAAAAGATACAGTTGAATAAAGATTTGGGAGGCTAAAGAAAGAGCTGGAAAAATCAGTGAGCAAAGGACTATATAATTAGCCACATCCTGTAATTCAGACACAAATTATAATTAGAATTTAATTGTATGTATTAAATTATAAGGATAAAGGCAAAAACAAATAAAAGCCAGTTACCTACAAGGGAAGAAAAACCAAGCTTCATACACTGCCAGAAGTTGATAGGGAAGTATCCTCTTAAGTTCTGAAAAGGGGAATTTTTAATCTAAGAATTTATACCTTCTGAAGATGCCTCTCATGGGTGAAGACAATGGAAAGACATTTTCAGATATGCAAGTGTTCAGAAATTCTACCACTTACGTACTGTTCTTATGAAAAGAAACTACTTAGACTATTCTAACCAACTTAGAGATGAAGGGAAATTGAGACTGTTAAATCAGTCTCGTACAAAAAGACTGTGGCAACCACTGAAACCACTTAAACATAAATAACTTTAAATAATTGTTTATAAAACAGAGTGAAGTGTTAAATTGTTCAACAGGATAAAGAACGGAAAAAGCAGTACTTTAGTAGTAAGTATTTGGATAAAACTATATTAACTGATGCTAAAAACTGAGAATTAATAGGTAGATTGAGGTAGAGATGCAGGAGCTAATAAGTAAGAGTTTTCTGTATTTTCATCAGAAATAGAGTCAAATGTTCTATTTCAATATTTGACAGAAAAATGAAGGATAAAAGAATGCTTCTGGAAAATGTCAAGGTAACTACCATTAAAATTAAAAACAGGATAAATATTCTCAAAACACTGAAGAAAAAACCCAAAATATATAGACATAGCAAAAGATAGAAAGCCAAAAAGATTTGTAAAGAAGAAAAATATTTAGGATAAGTGAGAGGTTTTTAAAATTATAAATAAATTCTGTATTGCCCTGTTCTGGTAAATTTGAAAATCGGGATAATGGACTGTTTTCTCGAAAAACACAAATTATCAAAATTATCTTAGGAAATCTGCAATAGGAAATCATTGAAGTCTTTTATAAAATTATGAAAATTCTTTTTAAAAATGACATCATGTACAGATGTTTTTACTGATGACTTGCTTTAACATTTCAAGGAGGAGATATTTAAAGCTATTTAAACTGTCCTAGAATGTAGAGAAAGTACCCTAATTCGTTTTATACAGTTAGCATGAACCACTACCAAAAATTGTCAAAGAAAGTAAGAAAGAATAAAATAGATTCAAAACTCTTAAAAAATTATGAACAAATTAACACCAACTATATATTACAAGAGCATTAATCCATGACCAAGTAGGCTGGCATACATTCCAGAAATCCAAGATTGACTTTGGGGTAAGAAAAAAATATTATACTATAATTGTAGAGCAAAAGAGGAAAGCCATACCCTTCATGCCTAAAAATATGATAATTCAACTTATACTCCTAATGAAACTTATTACAGTGTGTTTAAAGGAATCTGAAACCAAGAACAAATTTGTTGTGAAATACTAGAGACCTGCCTATTAAGAATAAGATTAGGGAGTCCGCTAACCATTCTTATATAATACGCTAGAGTTTTTAAGGAAACATAACTTTGGGAAAGGAGAAAAAAATCATTTGCAGATGATGTAATTACCTGGATAACTGTAGGATTCTTAGAAAACTTCAGCAAGATGCCCAATTATAAAATAAACATATAAAAAGCAAAGCTTTGAAATATTCCAGGAATAACTAATTAGAAATTAATATTTCACTTACAATATTAATAGTAAACAATAGTAGTTTATATAATAAACTTTTATGAAATAGGAATCAAACAAAACAAATATTCAAAACCTAAATGAGGGGCTGTCAAAACTTTGGTGAGGGTGGAACTTAGGTCAAGATGGCAGAGTAAGAAGATCCTTAGCTCACCTTCTTCCATGGACACACCAAAACTACAACTACATAGAGAACAACTGTTTCTGAGAACAATCTGAAGACCAGCGGAACAGATTTTCCACAACTAAGAGCATAAAGAAAACACCAGATCAGAAAGGATATCACAACCATGGAGGTTCTCCTGGATGAGTGAGGGACCCGAGCCCCACATTGGACTCCCCAGCCTGGGAGACCTGCACTGGAAAGATGAGCACCCATAATGTCTGACCTTGAAAACCAGTGAGGCTTACGTCCAGGAGAGCCAGAGGGCTACAGGAAACCAAGACTATGCTCACAAAGGGTATGCTTACAAACTCACTTACTGTGAATCTTAAGTACAGAGACAGCAGTTTGAAAAGTGCTTGGGTTATACATGAAGGATATTTATTGACTAATTTTAGGGTGTGTGCTGGAGGGGCAGGGATCTGTTGGCACTTTTGCTGGAGATGGAAGTACTGGTGAGCACTATTATTATGTCCCAGCCCTGGTGGGCACCATTTCTAACACTCTCCGTCTACCTTGCTAGCACTGCTTGCCCTGCTCCCGTGTTCCCTTGCAGACCTGCCTCAGCCAACACCCTTCCAAAGCATCTCCTGCCCCTGGGGCCAGCCCCACACACCAGTGTGCTCACAGAAGTTGTGGCCCAAGCACAACGGGAGGACAGCTGCAGCCTACACAGGGGACACACCTGGAGCATCTGACTCTGGTGACCAAGGGAGATTGTACTATTAGGCCCCACAGAACACCTTCTACATAAGGCCACACCTTCAAGATGATGAGACATAAATGATCTGCCTAATACATAAAAAAATCCAGAGAGTTAGGCAAAATGAGACAGAGGAATATGTTCCAAATGAAAGAGCAAGACAAAACTTCAGAAAAAGAACTAAACAAAAGGGAAGTAAGCAATCTACCAGATAAAGAGTTCAAAGTAATGGTCGTAAAGATGCTCACTGAAAGAAGAAGAAGAATGAAAGAACACAGTAAGAACTTCAACAAAAAGATAGAAAATATAAGAAAGAACCAATCAGAGCTGAAGAATACAGTAACTGAACTGAAAAATACACTAGATGGAATCAACTGAAGATTAGATGATGCAGAAGAATACATCAGTGATCTAGAAGATAGGGTATTGAAATCACTCAATTGGAACAGCAAAAGGAAAAAAATTTTATTTATTAAAAAAAAATTTTTTTGAGGAAGATCAGCCCTGAGCTAACATCTGCTGCCAATCCTCCTCTTTCTGCTGAGAAAGACTGGCCCTGAGCTAACATGCATGCCCATCTTCCTCTACTTTCTATGTGGGATGCCTACCAAAGCATGGTGTGCCAAGCAGTGCCATGTCCGCACCCGGGATCCAAACCAGCAAACCGCAGGCCACCGAGAAGCAGAATGTGCGAACTTAACTGCTGTGTCACCAGCTCAGCCCTGGGCAAAAGAATTTTAAAAAATGAGGATAGGGCCCGGCTCCATGGCCGAGTGGTTAAGTTTGTGTGCTCTGCTTTGGTGGCCCAGAGTTTCGCTGGTTCAGATCCTGGGTGCGGCTGGCACTGCTCATCAGGCCATGCTGAGGCAGCATCCCACATGCCACAACTAGAAGGATCCACAACTACCATATGCAACTATGTACTGGGGGGATTTAGGGAGAAAAAAGAAAGATTGGCAACAGATGTTAGCTCAGGTGCCAATCTTAAAAAAAACAAAAAAGTTTAAGGGACCCCCGGGACATCAAGCATACTAATATTTGCATGATAGGGGTCCCAGAAATAGAAGAGAGAGAGAAAAGGACAGAAAACCTGTTTGAAGAAATAATGGCTGAAAACTTCCCCAACTTGGTGAAGGAAGCAGACGTCCGAGTCTAAGAAGCATAGAGAATTCCAAATTAGGTGAACCCAAAGAGACCCACACCAAGACACATAATGAAAATGTCAAAGTTAAAGAATCTTAAAAACAGCAAGAGAAAAACAACTAGTTACATGCAAAGGAACCCGCATAAGACTGTCAGCTCATTTTTCAGCAGAAACTTTACAGGCCAGAAGAGAGTGGTACAATATATTCGAAGTGCTGAAAGAAAAAGCATAACCAGGAATACTTTATCTGACAAGGTTATCATTCAGAATAGGAGAGATAAAGAGCTTCCCAGAAAAGCAAAAGCTGAAGGAATTTATTACCAACCACCCTTGCCAGAAATGTTAGAGAGACTTCCTTAAATGGAAAAGAAAAGGCCATAACTAGAAATAAGAACATTATAAAAGAAAAAAATCTCACTGGTAATGTCAAACATATAGTGAAGGTAATGGATCAGTCATCTGTATAGCTATTTTGAAGGTTAAAAGATAAAGGGAGTAAAATAATCTATATCTACAATAATTAGAGGATACACAAAATAAAAAGATGTGAAATATAGCTTCAAAAACATAAAACATGGGAGGAGTAAAGTTGTGCTTTTAGAACATGCTCGAACTTAAGCAACCATCAACCTAAAGTAAACTGCTCTATACATCAGTTGTTATATATGAACCTCATAGTAACAACAATCTAAAAGCCTATAGTAGATAGACAAAAAATAAGGATGCAAACAGAACACTAAAGAAAACCATCAAATCACGAGGAAAGAGAGCAAGAGAAGAAGAAAGGAACAAAGAACTACAAAAACAACCAGAAAACAGTTAACAAAATGCAATAAGTACAGTCATGCTCCACATAATGACATTTTAGTCAACTACAGACTGCATATATGACAGTGGTCCCATATGATTAGTACCATATAGCTAGCTGTGTAGTAGGCTATACCATCTAGGTTTGTGTAAGTATGCTCTATGATGTTTGCACAATAACAAAATTGCCTGATGACACATTTCTCAGAACATATCTCCATTGCTAAGCATCACATGACTGTGCATAGCTATCAGTAATTTACTTTAAATGTAAGTAGACAAAACGCTTCAGTCAAAAGACATAGGGTGGCTAAGTTGATTAAAAAAAAGGAGACCCATATCTAAGATGCTGCCCACAAGAGATAGACTTCAGATCTAAAGACACACAGATTAAAAGTGAAGGGATGGAGAAAGATACTTTATGCAAATAGAAATGAAAATAAAGCTGGGAGAGCAATAATTATATCAGACAGAATAGACTTAGAAAGACTGTAACAGACAAAGAGGGGCATTACATAATGATAAAGGGATCAATCCAACAGAAGGACATAACACAAATATCAATGCACCCAACATAGGAGCACCTGAATACCTAAAGCAACTATTAACAGATGTAAAGGGAGAAATTGAAAGTAATACAATAATAGTGAGGGACTGTAAAATCCCCTTATAATCAATGGGTAAAGCATCCAGACAGAAAAGCAGCAAGGAAACATTGGCATTAAATGACACATGAGACCAGAGGGACTTAATAGGTATATACAGGACATTCCATGCCAAAACAGCATAATATGCATTCTTTTCAAGTGCACATGGACATTCTCCAGGATAATCACATATTAGGCCACAAAACAAGTCTCAGTATATTTAAGAATGAAATCATACCAAGCATCTTTTCTGACAACAGTATGAAACTGGAAATCAATTACAAGAAGAAAACTTGGAAAAACACCAACCCATGGAGACTAAACAACATGCTACAGAACAACCAATGGGTCAATGAAGAAATCAAAGAGGAAATGAAAAACTACCTTGAAACAAATGAAAATGGAAACACAACATTCCAAACTCTATAGGATGCAGCAAAAGCAGTTCTAAGAGGGAAGTTTACAGGGATACAGGCCTACTTAAGGAAACAAGAAAAATATCAAACAATCTAACCTTACACCTAAAAGAACAGGAAAAAGAGGAAAAAACAAAGCCCAAAGCTTATAGAGGAAGGAAATAATAAATATCAGAGTGTAAATAACTAAAATAGAGACTAAAAAAAAATAATAGAAAAGATCAATGAAAGTAAGAGCTTGTTCTTTGAAGAGATGGATGATATTGATAAACATTCAGACAGACTCATCAAGAATAAAAGAGAGAGGGTCCAAATAAATAAAATCAGAAATGAAAGGAGATGTTACAACCAACACCACAGAAATACAAAACATCATAAGAGATTACTACAAGCAATTATACACCAACAAATTGGACAACCTAGAAGAAATGGATAAATTCCTAGAAACTTACAGTCTTCCAAGACTGAATCAGGAAGAAACAGAATATCTGAACAGACCAATTACTTGTAATGACATTGAATCTACAATTTAAAAAACTCCCAACAAACGTAAGTCCAAGACCAGACAGCTTCACAGGTGAATTCTGCCAAACATTTAAAGAGGAGTTAATACCTATCCTTCTCAAACTAATAGAAGGAGGAACACTTCCAAACTCATTCTACAAGGCCAGCATTACACTGACACCAAAACCAAAGATACTACCAAAAAAAGAAAAAAATTACAGACCTATATTTCTGATGAACCATAGATGAAAAACTCCTCAACAACGTATAAACAATCTGAATTCAGCAGTATTTTAAAAGGCTCACTAATATAATCCCAGGGATGCAAGGGCTGTGCAATATGTGCAAATCAATCAACGTGATACACCACATTAACAAAAAGAAGGATAAAAACCACATGGTCGTCTCAATAGATGCAGAAAAAGCATTTGACAAAATTCAACATCCATTTATGATAAAAACTCTCAGCAAAGTTTGTATATGGGGGCCAGCCCCATGGCTGAGTGGTTAAGTTTGCACACTCCACTTCGGTGGCCCGGAGTTTCACTGGTTTGGATCCTGGGCACAGACCTAGCATTGCTCATCAAGCCATGCTGTGGCAGCGTCCCACAGAGCAGAGCCAGAGGACCTACGACTAGAACACACAACTATGTACTGGGGGGCTTTGGGGAGAAGAGAAAACAAAGATTGGCAACAGATGTTAGCTCAAGTGCCAATCCTTAAAAAAAAAAGTGGGTATAGAGGGAACATGCCTCAACATGATAAAGGCCCTATATGACAAACCGACAGCTAACATCATACTCAGTGATGAAAAGCTGAAAGTATTTCCTCTAAGATCAGGAACAACATGAGTATCCCCACTCTTGCCACTTGTATTCAACAAAGTATTGGAAGTCCTAGTCGGAGCAATCAGACAAGAAAAAGAAAAACATCCAAACTGGAAATGAAGAAGTAAAACTGTCACTATTTGCAGATGATATGATAATATGTAGAGAAATCCCTAAAGACTCCATCAAAAAATACTGGAAAGTTGTAGGATACAAAATCAATATACAGAAATCTGTTGTGTTTCTATTCACTAATAACAGAGAAATTAAGAAAACAATGCCATTTTCAATTGCATCAAAAAAGATAAAATGCCTAGGAATAAATTTAACCAAGGACGTGAAAGAGCAGTACTCCGAAAACTATAAGACATTGAAAGAAATCGAAAATAACACAATTAAATGGAAAGATATACTGTGCTCATGGATTGGAAGAATTAATATTGTTAGAATTTCCATACTACCCAAAGCAATACATAGATTCAATGCATACCCAATCAAAATAACAAAGACATTTTTCACAGAACTAGAACAAATCATTCTAAAATTTGTGTGGACCCACAAAAGACCACAAATAGCCAAAGCAATCTTGAGAAAGAAGAATAAAGCTGGAGGTATCAAGCTCCCTGATTTCAAACTACACTGCAAAGCTATAGTAATGAAAACTGTATGATACTGGTACAAAAAGACACATAAATCAACGGAATAGAATAGAGAGCCCAGAGATAAATCCACACTTATATGGTCAATTGATCTATGACAAAAGAGACAAGAATATACAATGGGGGAAACACAGTCTTTTCAATAGATGGTGTTGGGAAAACTGGGTAGCCACGTGCAAAAGAATGAAACTGGACCACTGTCTTACACCACATAAAAAATAAACTCAAAATGGATTAAAGACTGAAATGTAAGACCTGAAACCATAAAACTCCTAGAAGAAAACACAGGCTATAAGCTCTTTGACATCAGTTTTAGCAATATTTTTTTGGATCTCTGTACTCAGGCAAAAGCAACAAAAGCAAAAATAAATACATAGAACTACATTAAACTAAAAAGCTTTTGCACAGCAAAGGAAACCATCAATAAAACGAAAAGGCAAACTACTGAAGGGGAGAAGATATTTCCTAGTGACATATTGGATAAGCTGTTACTATCCAAAATATATAAGTAACTCATACAACCCAATATCAAAAAAAACAAAGAACCTAATTAAAAAATAGGCAGAGGAACTGAATAGACATTTTTCCAAAGAAGACACACAGACGGCCAACAGACACATGAAAAGATGCTCAACATCAATCATCATCAGGGGAATGCACATCAAAACCACAATGAGATATCACCTCACACCTGTCAGAATAGTTATCATCAAAAAGACAACAAATAGCAAGTGTTGGCAAAGATGTGGAGAAAAGGGAACCCTCATGCACTGTTGGTGGGAATGTAAATTAGTGCAGCCATTATGGAAAACAGTATGGACGTTCCTCAAAAAGTCAAAAATAGAACTACCATATGATCCATTAATTTCACTTCTTGGTATTTATTTGAAGAAAACGAAAACACTAATTTGAAAAGATATATGCACCCCTGTGTCCATTGCAGCATTATCTTACAATAGCCAAGATATGGAAGCAACCTAAGTGTCCACTGATAGATGAATGGGTAAAGAAGGTGTGTGTGTGTGTGTGTGTGTGTGTGTGTATACACAATAGAATACTACTCAGCCATAAAAAAGAATGAAATCTTTCCATTTGCGACAATATGGAGGGACTTAGAGGGTATTAGGGTAAAGTGAAGTAAGTCAGACAGAGAAAGACAAATAGTATATGATTTCACTTATATGTGGAAACTAGAAAACAAAAGAAATGAACAAACGAAACAGAAACAGACTCATAGCACAAGGAACAAACTGATGATTGCCAAAAGGGAAGGGGGTGACGGGATGACTGAAATAGGTGAAGGGGATTAAGAAGTACAATCTTGCACTTATAAAATAAATAAGTCATGGGGATGTAATGTACAGCATAGGGAATATAGTCAAAATGTTGTAATAACATTGTATAGTGACAGATGGTTATTAGACGTCCTGTTGATCATTTCATGATGTATATAAATGTTGAATCACTATGTTGTACTCCTGAAACTAATATAATATTGTATGTTGACTATACTTCAATTTAAAGAAAATCACTTTGCTGAGGGATATCAAAGAGGACTTAATGGAGACATACACCATGTTCCTGGATGAAGAGACTTGATTTTCTTGGGATGTCAAATCTCCCCAAACGACTTTGTATATTTCAACCAAAATTAATTTCAGTCAGAATTCCAAAAGAATTCTTTCTAGAACTTGGAAAAATCATTCCAAAGCTCATCTGGAAAAATAAACAGGCAAGATTAGAGAAAGAAGTTTTGAAAATAACCATAGCTGATATTTGTTGTGTTTTAAGCCTAATTAAATACTCAGATACTGAGCTAACTTTTTACATGTATTATTTAATCTGCACAGTGATGGCGTTCAGGGAAGGCCTCCCCAAGGTACACACTCTGGTGTATGGATTATTTCGAGCTGAAGACAATAAAGGCTCAGAAGACACAGGAAGAACATTTGGCTTCCCCTCAAATTGCCTAAAAGAATTTACTATAGAAGGCCAGATCCAGGAAGGAGCTAATACCACGAGACAACTATAGTAGAATGTAAAATGGTTGTGATAGGAAAGGCACCAACAAGCCCATCTTATTGAAATCCTGTCTCTTGGGCCACATTCTCTATAGGTGGCCCAGTAAACAGTTGTCTAACAAACATTTGCTTTTCCATCTCCATGGGAATTGCCTTCCTTCCCAGTGAAGTCCCAAACCACTTCCCACAACATCTGTCTTTAGTTGAGATGATATTTAAGGGGGCAACTTTGGCCATTGTAGTAAGTTGCTGTTTTCCTGGGTTTCTCCCATGTATACAGCTTATTAAACTCTTCTATTTTCTCCTGCTAAGGTGCCTTTCTAATTATTTGACCAACCATGAGAACCTTAAGGGAAACGGGGGGAGAATTTTCCCTCTTCCCCTACAATAGGAACTTTGAGATGGGTCTTATAACTGTTACCATTTTACAGATTAGAAAAGACAGGCTTGGAGAGACCTGAGCAACTAAACATCACTGTGACTTGAGCTTAATCTACCATATGAAGGGGAATGAGAGTGAACTTGCAATACTAGATTTTTACCCATATTATAGTTGTGGCTCAAGTCTTTGAATTTTCCTCCTCTCTTCCAACCTCCAAATCTATTGGAATAAGAGAAGAAATCTTTCTAGATTAAGTAAAGTTAAACAGAAAATTTTTGTTCCTAGTGGTGTAGTGTACCAAACTTATCCTCCAGGTGCAGTATAACTAAGAACTTTGGGGAGACACACACACACATCTGAGCAGGTGGCAAAGTAAAAAGATTCCATGGAGACCGGAAATGACAATGAAACGTAAGATCAGAAGGGTAATTGAGAATTGGAGCCCACTGTATTTCCTCAGGTACCTTCCAATCCCCAGTGGCTCTGAGCCAGGGTGGGCGTATGGGGCAGAAGGCAAAGACTAGGGACAACCAAGATGGTAGGCTGAACCCGTGATCCATGCATAAAATCAGGGCCCCTGAATGGAAACGTGTGATAAAATTAGGGGGAACCCTACTCTGCAGAAGGAGAAAGTGGGAATGCCTGTCTCAGCTTTGGGGAGATTGGGGAGGAAACCTCCCCTTGAGTTCCTAACCGCTAGTCCACATTTCTATGGACGGGGCTTGAATTCACACTATGACAGCAGCCAAAGCAGTTAAGCAGAGAATCTAGTCTAAAGCAGTCCCAGACTGGGTACCCTCAGGTCCCTGATGGAAGCATCCCAGACCCTACAAGTTTCCTCAGATAAGATGCCAAGGAGCATGAGCACACAACGAACACAGACACACACATGAGGTTATAAGCCACTACATGTGGAGCAGAAATTATAAACAACAGAATAGACTCACAATTGAGATATCATAATACAATATAAATTATGTTCAGTAGGTTGAAGAAAACAAGAGGTAATTCTAAATATAATGAAAAAGAGACTAATGAAATTGACTAGGAATATTTGAAAAATAACTTCTAGAAGTAAAAATACTGTAACCATTGAAATTAGAAACTCAGTGAATAAGGTTAAAAAGAAAATTGGTTGTAGAAATTACACAGAATTCCCATAGAGAAACAAAGAGAAGAAAGATCTAAAAGACTACATAAAGGATAAAGCATAAAGAGATCTAATATACATGTAAATGAATTCCAGAAAGGAGGGAATGAGACAGAGATAATATCTGAAAAAATAATAGTTGAGAATAAATTATTGAGAACTGATGAAGAATATGAATTTCCAGTTCAAAAGGCCACATGAATTCAAAGCAAGATAATACAAAGAAATCTGTATGTAAAAAGATCATCTTGAAAGAACTCAAACACCAAAGACAGAGTAGAAGCTTAAAAGCAGCCAGAGAGATAAGGCAGATTAATTTCAAAGGAGCAACATAGACCAAAGATGACTCTCAACAGCAATTGGTCCAGTAAATAGAATATATTCAGCGTACTGAAAAACGATGGCTGTCAGTCTAGAATCTTCATACTTATCAAAACATCTTTCAAGAACAATGGCAAGATAAAGACTTTTCAGAGAAACAAAATATTTACCACCAATATACTTCATTTAAAAAGATTTCTATGGGGGCCGGCCCTGTGGCCAAGTGGTTAGGTTCACATGCTCCATTTTGGTGGCCCAGGGTTTTGCCGGTTCAACTCCTGGGCGGAGACATGGCACCACTCATCAAGCCATGCTGAGGCAGCATCCCACATGCCACAACTAGAAGGATCCACAACTAACAATACACAACTATGTACTGGGGGGCTTTGGGGAGATAAAGGAAAAAATAAAATCATTTAAAAAAAAGGTTTCTAGATTCAGGCGTAGAGCAAACCGGCGGGGTGAGCTGACCCGGGACTCTCTCCCCTCCAAACTACAGCAAAGAACTGGAAAAATACTGAATTTCAGGTAGTACACCTAATGCCAGGACTCAGAGACCTACAGTAGCAAAAAGACGAGGAGGGAGACCCTGCAGCCGACCTCGGAGGAGCTGGAATGGGGTAGGAGAGAACTTCGCTCCCTCCCCTAGAGACCTGGATTGCTGCATGAGTGAGGGAAGGAGCAGGGGAGGGGCCGCACGACCGAGGTATCATCCAGGACTCCTGCCGCCGGTACAGTGGAAACCCACTGACGGGGGAAAGCTTCCATGCACGGGGACCCCATAAACCCAGGACCCTGGGATACCAGAGAACAGAACGGATCCAAATCCAGATCAGCACGAGAAAAGCCGCCCCTCCCTCCCGGCAAAGCGCACTGGGTGCCACCATCTTGCCTGACGGCGGAGAGCTCAGAACATGCTGCTCTCGACCCCCATCTAGTGGCGACAAGCTGTAACTGCAACCGAATTCTACCACCATGCGAAAAAACCGCTCCTCTACCATCCAGCAATTTATAAAAGCCACAGACCAGAAGGAAAACAATAAAAACACAGAATTAAGTCCTGAGGACTTGGAAATAGGTAAACTAAGTGAAAATGAGTTCAGAGCAGCTATAATCAAAAAACACAACGTGTAGAGAGAAAGATAGAGAAACAAGCCAACGAGTTCTGGAGTTACTTCACAAAAGAGATTGAAATTATAAAGAAGAATCAAACAGAATTACTAGAGATGAAAAACACAATGGACCAGGTAAAACAGAAAACGGATTCCCTGAATGCCCGGTGTAGACACCATAGAAGAGAAAATTAGCATAATCAAAGATAGACAGGCTGAATGGCTCCAGACAGAGGAAGAAAGAGAACTAAGAATTTTAAAAAATGAGGAAAATCTCCGAGAGATAGCAGATTCAATGAGGAGAAAGAATTTAAGGATCATAGGCATTCCCGAGAACATGTAAAAGGAAAATGGAGCAGAAAGTGTGCTTAATGAAATTATAGAAGAGAACTTCCCAAATCTAGGGATTGACGGAGAAATGTGTGTAGAAGCATTCAGATCTCCTAGATTTGTCAATGTAAAAAGACCTACTGCAAGGCATATAGTAGTACAAATGGCAAAAATGAAAGACAAAGAAAGAATACTCAGGGCAGCAAGACAGAAGAAAATAACCTACAAAGGAACTCCTATCAGACTTTCAGTCGATTTCTCTACAGAAACCTTACAAGCTAGGAGAGAATGGAGTGACATATTCAAAACTTTAAAAGATAAAAATCTTCAGCCAAGAATACTCTATCCAGCAAGAATATCCTTCAGATATGTGGGAGAAGTTAAATCTTTTCCAGACAAGCAAAAGTTAAGGGAATTTGTAACCAAAAGTGCTCCACTACAAGAAATCCTCAAGAAGGCTCTCATAACTGAAAAAAGAAAAAAGGGAGAAAGGGGTCACAAACCACAGAGTAGGGAGACAGATGGATAGAACTAGAATAGGATAGCAAATATTCAACTATAGCATTAGGATAAAGGTAAGGAAACTACCAAAGCAAAGACGATCTTATCACTCTAACTACAAACTCATAACACAAGTTGGAATAAGAAATGAAAATAATAATTTAGGAGGGGGAAGAGCAAAGGGGCTAAATCAGTCTAGGCCAAGCAAGTAAGAGACCACCAGAGAATAGACTATATTATACACGAGATTCTAAATACGAACTTCAGGGTAGCCACTAAACTGAAAAACAGAACAGAGACACAAAACATAAATAAGGAAAAATCTAAGAAACCCAGCATAAGAAATTGCAGTATCAAATGGGTAGGCTAAAGCACACAGGAAAAGAAATGCAGGAAAACCGGATAACGAGCCACAGATTGACAGCATTAAGTCCACATGCATCAATAATCACTCTCAATGTAAACGGATTGAACTCTCCAATAAAAAGACACAGAGTGGCAAAGTGGATTAAAGAACAAGATCCAACAATTTGTTGCCTCCAGGAAACACACCTCAGCCCCAAGGACAAACACAGGCTCAGGGTGAAGGGGTGGAGGACAATACTCCAAGCTAATAGCAAGCAAAAAGGACAGGTGTTGCAATTCTTATATCAGAGAAAACGGATTTCAAAATAAGACAGATAAAGAGAGACACAGAGGGACAATATATAATGATCAAAGGGACACTTCATCAAGAGGAAATAACACTTATAAATATCTATGCACCCAGCACAGGAGCACCAAGGATCATAAAGCAACTATTAACAGACCTAAAGGAAGATGTTAAAAACAACACAATAATAGTAGGGGACCTCAACACCCCACTCACATCAATGGACAGATCATCCAGACAGAAAATCAACAGGTAAATAGTGGAGCTAAATGAAAAGCTAAAACAATTGGACTTAATAGACATGTATAGATCACTTCATCCTAAAATAGCAGAATACACATTCTTCTCAAGTGCACATGGAACATTCACAAGGATAGACCATATGTTGGGAAATAAGGCAAGCCTCTACAAATTTAAAAAAGTTGAATACTAACAAGCATCTTCTCCAATCATAATGCTATAAGGCTAGAAATTAATTACAAGAAAAAAGCTGAGAAAGGTACAAAGATGTGGAGACTAAACAATACACTATTGAACAAGCAATGGATCATTGAACAAATCAAAGAAGAAATAAAATAATACCTGGAGACAAATGAAAATTATAACATGCCATACCAACTCATATGGGATACAGCAAAAGCTGTATTAAGAGGAAAATTCATCGCAATACAGGCACATCTTAATAAACAAGAAAAATCCCAAATAAGCAATCTTAAACTACACCTAACTGAACTAGAGAAAGAAGAACAAAGCCAAAGTCAGCAGAAGGAGAGAAACAATAAAAATCAGAGCAGAAATAAATACTATTGAAACGAAAAAGGTGGTAGAAAGGATCAATGAAACAAAGAGCTGGTTCTTTGAGAAGATAAATAAAATTGACAAACCCCTAGCCAGACTTACAAAGAAAAAAAGGGAGAAAGCTCAAATAAAATCAGAAATGAAAGAGGAGAAATAACAACAGACTCTACAGAAATACAATGGATTATAAGAGAATACTACGAAAAACTCTATGATAACAGAATGGATAACCTAGAGGAAATGGATAAATTCTTGGACTCCTACAATCTTCCAAAGCTCACTCAAGAAGAAGCAGACAATTTGAACAGACCAATCACAAGGAAAGAGATTGAAACAGCCATCAAAACCATCCCAAAGAATAAAACCCCAGGACCAGATGGCTCCCCTGGGGAATTCTACCAAACTTTCAGCGAGGATTTTACACCTATCCTTTTCAAGCTATTCCAAAAACATTAGGGAGGATGGAACACTTCCTAACACATTCTATGAGGCCAACATCATGCTGATATCAAAGCCTGACAAGGATACCACGAAAAAAGAGAACTACAGGCCAATATCACTGATGAACATAGATGCAAAAATTCTAAACAAAATTTTGGCAACCAGAATTCAGCAATTCATCAAAAGGATCATACATCATGATCAGGTGGGATTCATACCAGGGACACAGGGATGGTTCAACATCCGCAAATCAATCAACACGATCCACCACATCAACAAACTGAGGAATAAAAACCACATGATCATCTCAATAGATGCAGAGAAAGCATTTGACAAGATCCAACAGCCATTTATGATAAAAACTCTGAACAAAATGGGCATAGAAGGAAACTACCTCAACATAATAAAGGCCATATATGACAAACCCACAGCCAACATCACACTCACTGGGCAAACACTAAGCACTATCCTTCTGAAAACAGGAAGGAGACAAGGATGTCCTCTATCACCACTCTTATTTAACATAGTACTGGAGGTCCTGGCCAGAGCAATCAGGCAAGATAAAGGAATAAAAGGAATCCAAATAGGAAGGGAAGAAGTGAAACTCTCGCTGTTTGCAGACAACATGATCTTATATATAGAAAACCCCAAAGAATCCATTGGAAAACTCTTAGAAGTAATCAACAGCTACAGTAAAGTTGCAGGGTATAAAATCAATTTGCATAAATCAGTAGCATTTCTATATTCTAACAACGAACTAACAGAAAAAGGACTCAAGAACACAATACCATGCACAATCGCTACAAAAAGAATAAAATATCTCAGGGTGAATTTAACTAAGGAAGTGAAGGACCTATATAATGAAAATTACAAGGCCTTTCTGAGAGAATTGGATGACGACATAAGGAGATGGAAAGACATTCCATGCACATGGATTGGAAGAATAAACATAGTTAAAATGTCCGTTCTACCTAAAGCAATCTACAGATTCAATGCTATCCCAATCAGAATCCCAATGACATTCTTTACAGAATTAGAACAAAGAATCCTAAAATTTATATGGGGCAACAAAAGACTCCAAATTACTAAAACAATCCTGAGAAAAAAGAACAAAACAGGAGGCATCACAATCCCTGACTTCAAAACATACTACAAAGCTACAGTAATCAAAACAGCATGGCCCTGGTACAAAAACAGGTGCACAGATCAATGGAATAGAATTGAAAGCCCAGAAATAAAACCACACATCTATGGACAGCTAATCTTTGACAAAGGAGCTGAGGGCATACAATGGAGAAAAGAAAGTCTTTTCAACAAATGGTGCTGGGAAAACTGGAAAGCCACATGCAAAAGAATGAAAATTGACCATTCTTTTTCACCATTCACCAAAATAAACTCAAAATAGATCAAAGACCTAAAGATGAGACCTGAAACCATAAGGCTTCTAGAAGAGAACGTAGGCAGTACACTCTTTGACATCAGTATTAAAAGGATCTTTTTGGACACCATGTCTTCTCAGAGAAGGGAAACAATAGAAAGAATAAACAAATGGGACTTCATCAGACTAAAGAGCTTCTTCAAGGCAAATGAAAACAGGATTGAAACAAAAAAACAACCCACTAACTGGGAAAAACTATTCACAAGTCATATATCTGACAAAGGCTTAATATCCATAATATTAACAACTCAACAACAAAAAAATCAAACAACCTGATCAAAAAATGGGCTGGAGACATGAACAGACATTTCTCCAAAGAAGATATACTGATGGCCAATAGGAACATGAAAAGATGCTCATCATCGCTGATCATCAGGGAAATGCAAATCAACACTACACTAAGATATCACCTTACACCCATTAGAATGACAAAAATATCTAAATCTAATAGTAACAAATGTTGGAGAGGTTGTGGAGAAAAAGGAACCCTCATACACTGCTGGTGGGGATGCAAACTGGTACAGCCACTATGGAAAACAGTATGGAGATTCCTCAAAAAATTAAAAATAGAACTACCATATGATTCAGCTATCTATCCCACTACTGGGTATCTATCCAAAGAGCTTGAAGTCAGCAATCCCAAATGTCCTATGTACCCCAATGTTCATTGCAGCATTATTTACAATAGCCAAGACATGGAAGCAACCTAAGTGCCCATCAACAGATGATTGGATAAAGAAGATGTGGTATATATATATATATATACACTGGAATACTACTCAGCTGCAAAACAGAACAAAATCTTCCCATTTGCAATAACATGGATGGACCTTGAGAGAATTATGTTAAGTGAAATAAGCCAGTTAGAGAAGGATAATCTCTGTATGACTCCATTCATATGAGGAATTTAAAAATGTAGACAAAGAGAATAGATTAGTGGATACCAGGGGAAAGGTGGGGTGGGGGGTGGGCACAAAGGGTGAAGTGGTGCACCTACAACACGAATGACAAACATTAACGCACAACTGAAATTTCACAAGATTGTAACCTATCATTAACTCAATAAAAAAAAGGTTTCTAAAGAATGTACTTTAGGAAGAAGCAAAATGGTCTCAGAAAGTTGAAGAGGCAAGATGAAATGTCAAAAAAAAAGTTAATATCTAAGTAAAACTAAACTCTTGGAAGTAGCCATATTTAATTTGGTTAAAAAAGATCTAAAATCCTGGACAAAAATACCAAGTTGGGAATGGGGTAACTAGAACTAGAGCTAAAATATTTTAAGGTTCTTATGTTACTTAGCAAGGTAACTCAACTTTAAATTAAACATGGATGTTAAAATTTCCAGTTAAAACCACTAAAAGATTAAAAACAGAATAATTTATAAATTAATGGTGGGAGGAGGAGACTCTACCAATGAAGGCAAAAAAAAAAAAAAAAGTGAGCATGGAAAAATAGGACAGATATACAAAATAAGATAGTAGAAAAGAATCCAAATATATCAGTAATCACAATCAATATAAATGAATTAAACCCACCAGTTAAAGACAAAATCCAGCTATAAATTGTTTTCAAGAGTCATTCTGAAAACAGAAGAACACAGAGTGAAAGTAAATTAATGGGAGAAAAAAGATATACAGATAAAACCTACCCAAAAGAAAGGTGGCACAGCTGTAAAATACAACATATGGGTAATTTTTAAAAAACAGACATAGAAGGTCATTCTCTATTGATAAAAATCTCGGTTCACCAGGAAAATATCACAGTTTCATACATACATGCTTAAGATAGATACAGCAAAAATTTTAAAAGACTCAGAGTAGAACAAATCCATTATCATAATGGGAGATTTTAATACATCTCTTTCAGTAATCGATAAATCATGTCATAAAAATTACTAAGCATACAGAAGATTTGAACAAGACAATAAGCTTAATATAATAGTAATATATGGAATGTTGACTGAACAACTGGAGAATACACATTCTTTACATGCACACAGAACATTTCCAAAAATTAGCCACGTACTAGGCCATAAATCAAGTCTTAATAAGTTGCAATGAGTCATTAGCAAAAAAGCACATTTTCTGACCACAGTGCAATCGTTAGAACTCAATAACAGAAAGATAACATAAAAATTCACACATTTAGGGGCCGACCCGGCAGCACTGCAGTTAAGTTCGCATGTTCTGCTTTGGCAGGCCAAGGTTCACGGCTTCCAATCCTGGGTGCGGACCTACGTACCGCTTGGCAGGCCATGCTGTGGTAGGCGTCCCACATATAAAGTAGAGGAAGATGGACACGGATGTTAGTTCAGGGCCAGTCTTCCTCAGCATAAAGAGGAGGATTGGTGGCAGATGTTAGCTCAGGGCTAATCTTCCTCAAAAAAAAAAAAAATCACACATTTAGAACATTTAAAACATCCTTTTAAGTGGCAGAAGGCTCAAAGACACAATCATACTGGAAATTAGAAAATACTTTAAAGAATAACGTATGCTGTTTACCAAACCTTGTGTTATGCAGCTAACTAAAGTAATTTCTAAAGAGAAATGTGGGGTCGAATTATTAGAAAAGAAGAAAGGCTGAAAATATATGAGCCAAACATCTCAAGAAGATAGAAAAAGAACAAAGTAAATATAAATAAAGTGGAATGAACGAAGATTAAAAAGATCAAAAAGCAATGAAACAGAAAATAAAGATATAAAACAGTGATCAGTACTGAAAGGTGATACTTTGAAAGACTAAAACAAACAAATCTGTGACAAGATTGATCAGCATAAAAAGAGACAACACAAAGTAGCAAAGTCAGTAGGAGTGAAAAAGAGCGCATAACTGCAAGTCCACGGCAAACTTGAATTTTGTTCCTTTGAGGAACAGAACAAAGCAGTGCACAGATGCATTAAAACTGAGAAATTTCCTCAGGGTGTCTAGGAGCCCTTAGTTTGTCTGACACTAAGATCGGCGTCCTTCTTCACTGTTACTCTCAGAATACTTTCTTTAATGCTGTTGGATTATTTATTCTATTCCAGTTTTTCTAGTTTGTTTAAATATTTACATCTTTTAGGTCTTATTTCTCTTTCTTCCTTCATCATCATTAATTTTTCTCTCACCTTTTCCCCTCCTCTTTGTCTTTTTCTTCTCTATTCTTGGAGAGCTTCTGGAGTTTTCCCTTCGGGACTCAATGCTCCGATGTCTCATTTCTGGTCTCTATTGGTGTCAATGAAGGTTTACCTTATTAAATTGCGGTTTTTAGTTTCTTTAAAAATCTTCATTAAACCCAAATTTCTTTTTGCCAAAGCTTTTGCTTTTTCATCTTAATGACTTCTTTCTTTTATGACTTCCTACTCTTGTTTCTTTTTGTTTCTCTGTAGCAATTAAGTTTCATAAATATCTTTGTTTTCTGAATATTTCAGATGGTGTTCCATTTCCCATTCTGGTTTTTCTGGATATTCATCCTGAGAAGCAGATGCTTTCTCTGGACTCTGTATATACCCCCAAACATGTTAGATCCCTGCCCTGAGGTGTACGTGGAGCCCATGAAGGTGCTGATCTAAGTCAGTGGCCTCCAAATGTGGGGTACGCTCATGCCAAGAGTTACAAAAGCAAACCTAGGATGCAGAAAGAGAATGGTAGAACTTCTACTTTCATTTTTAATCTTTTGGTTTTGTTTGAATTTACAATTTATAAATTTATACACACACATACAGCTTGGAAATATGTTCTAACAATTTTTTTTAATCACAAAAGCTTGGAAGCCACTGGCCTTCTTTCCTCATAAATCCACAGCTGGAGAGTGGGTTGACACTCTCAATTGCTTTTTGTCCCATTTTCCAGCAATTAGCAGTCATTCATCTAAGGCAGTGATTTTCAGTCTTGGCTGCACATAATAATCACTTAGGTGGGGCCTTTAAAAAGAGTACTGATGCATGGGTCCTACCCCACCTGTCTGATTTAATTGTCTTGGGTATGTTCTAGATGTTGTAAAACTCCTCATGGGGCTGGCCCCATGGCCGAGTGGTTAAGTTCACGTGCTCCGCTTCAGCGGCCCAGGATTTCACTGGTTCGGCTCCTGGGCACAGATGGCACTGCTTGTCAGGCCATGCTGAGGCTGCATTCCACATGCCACAACTAGTAGGACCCACAACTAAAATATACAACTATGTACTGGGGGGATTTGGGGAGAAAAAGTAGAAAAAAAAGAAGATTGGCGACAGTTGTTAGCTCAGGTGCCAATCTTTAAAAAAAAAAAAAAAAGCTCAGGTCATTCTAAATGTGAAACCAGGTGTGAGACCTGCTGATAATACAATCCAAGGGAAGACTGAGGTGAGGATGGTCTTATGCCCTGACCTGTAACCTCTGCTAATTTCCATGCTGTAAATACCCCCACCATTGCTCTAAAGAATAAAGTCTATTCAAAAGAAGAGAAAATACTCCCATCTGTTTTAAGCTACAGACAAGACATTAACTGGCTTGCAAAATTTCTGAAAATTTAACAATCAGCTTTCATAAAGTGGGAGGAGTCACATCCAACACGCCAATGGATAAGAGGTAAGATTGGGGGGTGGAGCAGAGGGGGCTGTGGGAGCCAGGCATGGAAGCCAGCTGTCCTCTGCGCTAGCACTGGCGTGAGAAACCACAGCTGCACGGTTGGCATTTGTTTGGCTTCTGATCCAGCCATTTTTCTGATTTTTCTTATTAATTCTGACATTTTTTCTGGGTAGATAATCAGATTATCCACAAATAATTTTGTCTCTTCTTGGTTATCAGGTATGCCCTTAATTTGCTTTATGTTTTATTGTGTTAACAAGATCTTCCAGAACAATATTAAGCAATAGTGATAGAGGGCATCTTCAATTTGTTCCTGAATTTAAAAGAAATGCTTCTATTTTGTAAGTATATCACTATACATACATTTATATACAAAAACCATTTATATATGTGCTAACGTTTATACATACATGTCTGAGCTCCATCAGTGACACCGAGTGAGGTGTGCAAGCTCCCTGCACAAGGGAGTTCAGACAGTGAAGGAGGCTGGCTTCCCTCTGCATTGTTCTTTGTGAGGTTGAACTGTAGTCCAACCTCGTCCGGGCCCATGTGCAGGTAACAGCCACAGTCATTCAGAACAGAAAAGAACAAAGCTCCATACGGGATAATGTTCTTATCACTTCAGGAAGCTTACAAAGAATAATATTTTAGAACTATACAGCTGGGAGAAAAAACAGTGTATTAGTTAACTATTTAAAAAGTGATTCAGGAAGGCCTAAAGCAAAGCTCTTTCTCATCGTCTAGTTTTGTGTTCGGTGGGAATGTGACCAGGAACCAGACGAGGAAAGGGTTACTGAGAGTCTGATCTGTAACTAACATGTCCTGTCGAATGTTTTCCAGACAAGGAGGAAACGAAATGTTCTGTTTTTCAGAAGTCGATGTCCCCGTTTTTGCAGATGTTGCCATCTTACAGTGAAACTGACACAATTGCAGAAAGACCCCTGCAAATTGCTCCCTCTCTGAGTGTCCAAAAGTTACCGTGGACCTGCTATGTAGTGACGTGTTCCTTGAACTCGTTATGTAATGGCATGTTGCCTTGACCTTGTGATGTAATAGCCTGCGCATGCCCCTGATTGAGCAGTTGTTACTCAGGTGTAACATATCCTCCACACTCTTTGCATGTAAAGTCTCCAGTGGCACTGAGCTCGGAGAGACACTGCTTTTGAGAACTGTCCCAGGTGCTCTTAATTGCTTGTGCAAGCAATAAACCTTTTTCTTCATCCACTTCAGCCTTGGTTATGCCTTTTGGCTCCACACTCACCAAGAGACAGACCCATTGAGTTAGACTACAGGAATGCTTGTCAGAGCACTGTGGCAACGTGAGGAAAATCACAAACAAGGCATGTTCAACCCAGATGTGAATGTTCCAGCTCATACCTCTACTTCTCAGCCTACCACCTAAAGTAGCCACTAGTTTCTTAGAACTGCGGAGCAAACTTATTTTCACTGCCCAGGTTTCTGAGTGAGAGGTTCCTCCAGGTCAGCAGAGACTTCAAGAGTTGCTTTTGTCCAGGTGTGAAGCTGACAGCTTGGGTGGTGTGTGGAAACGCCCAGCCCATAGTCTTATATCTACAAGTGGTGGGTTGGCTGGAAAGTGCTTGAGATGTAAAGGAGATGACAAGGTTTCATTTGGGTCCAGGTGGTGTGATCCGGAGCAATCACATTTCTGAGTCACAGTTTATTTATCTAGAAAATAGAGGGTGGGGTGTGTGGGTGGGGAGAGGTTTGTGATTGGAGGGTGTCTGGGGACCGTCAATGTTCAGTTGCATGACATGGGAGGTGGTTACTCAGGCATTCACTTTATGATAATGTATGAAGCCGTGTGTTTATATGTGAGGCACTTTTGTGCATATATGTTATATTCACACAAAGGTTTTGTTTAAATAAAGAAAATTTGGGATTACTTGGAAGATGGCAGTATAGGAGTAATCTGAACTCACCTTCTTTCATGGACACAACAAATTTACAACTACCCTTGGAAGAATTACCCTGAGAGAGAACTGAAAACTGGATAAAAAGAACTCTTGCATCATGAGACTTTCCTGAATGGGCCAGAAGAGCCAGAAATTCCTGTCTGGAGGGAAAAAAAACCATGCCATGAGCTGCAGAGAAGAGCCACCCTAAGGTACTCAGCCTTCCTTGGAGGAGTGGGGGATCTGAGAGGGAGAGTTTTGCCACAATAAGAAACTTTTGGACTCAGCACAACCAAAATGTGTCTCATAATATCTGGCTTTGCTGGCCACTAACAACAAAAGGGAATACCCCTAGATAAGCTACCAAACACAAGAGAAAGAAAAGCATGTTCTTAAAAGGCCCATGCACAAATTCACCTGTTTCAGACAGCAACCTAAAATCACCAGAAAGGAAGGTGCACAGTCCTTTGGTGAAAAGAGACTCACCTGATAGGCTCTGTGTGCATCTTGGTGAGAGGTGAGACCTCTCAAGGCTGGGATAACCTCCCCAGGGACTGAGACATTGGCAGATTGGCAGCAGCCATTATTGTGACCTAGTACAGGCATGCTGACACAGACACTGGCAAACGCTATTGGAGTCCTTCTTCTGTCCTGTTAGCACAGGCATCTGCCCCACCCAGTAGAGCACTGATTTAATCCAGTTCAGCCAGGACAAGCAGCCCGATCCTAGGGACTGGCCCCACCCAATAGCAAGCCCTCAGGCAACTTGTGGGACTGCATAGGTGGGGTATATGAGACCTCTGCAGCAGGGTGAGTGGGTCCACCTCTACAGAGCAGGGAGTGTGCAAGAGGCAGGTCTGCATTTGTGGAGTGTGTGGGTCCTCTGCAGTGCAGCAAGTGGGTCCATTTCAGTGGGTCAGGGTGTGTGCAGAGAGTAGGACTATGTTGACAGTGTGGGTGGGCCTGCAGGTGGTGTGTGTTATCAGCTGCAGCAGACCTGTGCTTCTCAAACAGCCACATAGAGGATTAGACCCACTTTCCAATTCCTGAAACAATTGTGTGCTGACACGCCTGGGGCTTGACCCCACCCAGCTGCACTACTGAGAGAGCTGACAACAGCCTTGCAGGCCAGAAGCCTACAGCAATTGTAAGCTCCTGCGCCTAGCAACGAGCCACACTGGGGGCCTACTCACTTAACAGAAAAACTGTAGGAGGAGTGTGCTATTAGACCTTTCCTCCAACTGTGCTGGGGATCCCCAAACCCAACAAAGTTACTGAAGGGTCCATAGCAGCCACACGCAACTAAGCATTACAACCAGCTGGCTAAGGGGGCAGACTAGCCTCCCTGTGCACCTGCAGCAAGAGCAACTTTGCCACCACAATAGAAGGACCCACGTGGCCCACACAGTGTTCACACCTGGAACTGGTGATGAGAAGGAAACACACTGCTGGGCCTCAAAAGGTGTCTCCTACATAAGGCCACTTCTCCAAGATCAGGAGATGTAGCTGACCCACCTAAAACATAGATATAAGCACAGAGAAAGAGGCAAAGTGAAGAGGCAAAGGGATATGTTCCAAATAAGGGAACAAGACAAAGCCTCAGAAAAAGAACTAAACAAGACAGAGATAAACAATCTATGTGACAGAGTTCAAACTAATAGTCATACAGATGTTTACTGATCTTGGGAGAAGAATAGATAAATTCAGTGAGAATTTAAACAAAGAATTGGAAAATATAGAAAACAACCAATCTGAAATGAGGAATACAATAATGGAAATGAAAAATTCACTAGAGGGACTCAATAGCAGAGTAGATGATACAGAAGAATGGATCAGTGAGCTGAACAAAAGACTAGGGGAAATCACCCAAGCTGAACAGATAAAAGAAAAAAAACTTAGAAGAATGAGGACAGTCTAAAGGACCTGTGGGACAACATCAAGCACACTAACATTCATATTATAGGTGTCCCAGAAGAAGAAGAGAGAGACAAAGGGGCAGAGAATCTATTTGAAGAAATAATAGCTGAAAACTTTCCTAACCTAAGGAAGAAAATGGACATCCAGGTACAGGAAGTACAGAGAGTACCAAAGAAGATAAACTCAAAGAGGCCCACACCAAGACACATTATAATTAAAATGTCAAGAATTAAAGATAAAGAGAGAATCTTAAAAGCTACAAGAGAAAGCCAACAAGTGATATACAAAGGAAACCCCATAATGCTATCAGCTGACTTCTCAGCAGAAATCTTTCAGGCTAGAAGGGAGTGGTATAATATATTTAAAGTGCTGAAAGGAAAAAACCTACAGCCCAGAATATTCTACCTGGCAAGAGTATCATTCAGAATGAAAGGAGAGAAAAGAGTTTTCCAGACAAGCAACAACTAAAGGAGTTTTAAAACTCCAACAACTAAAGCAAAAAATAAAGGAGAAATGCTAAGGGACTTATTTAAGTGGAAAAGAAAATACCACAAGTAGGAGTAAGAAAAATACCAGGAAAAAACCCCCAATATCACCAGTAAAGGCAATAATACAGTAAAGGTAGTAGATCAACCACCAATTATGATAATATGAAGGTCAAAAGACAAAAGTACTAAAATTTTCTATTTCCATGATAAGAGGATAATGGATACATATGCACAAAAAAGAGGTTAAATATAATATCAAGAACATAAAATGTAGGAGATGGGGAGTAAAAGAGTAAGATTTTAGCAAAAGGTCAAACTTATGAGACCATCAGCTTAATATAGATTGCTGTATACGTAGGTTATTATATATGAACCTAAGGTAATCATAAACCAGAAATCTATAATAAATAAACAAATAATTAAGAGAAAGGAACCCAAACATAATACTAAAGAAAGTGATCAAACCACAAGGGAAGAGAGCAGGAGAAGAAGAAAGGAATAGAGAAGAACTACTGAACCATCCAGAAAAAAAAGTTTAAAAATGGCAATAAATACATCCTTATCAATAGTTACTTTAAATGTCAATAGACTAAATGCTCCAATCAAAAGGCATAGGGTGACTGATTGGATAAAAAACAAGACCCAAATATATGATGCAAATGAGAGACACACTTCAGACCTAAAGACACTCACAAACTGAAAGCAAAGGGATGGAAAAAGATACTCCATGCAAATGGCAATGAAAAGAAAGCTGGGTGGCAATACTTATATCAGACAAAATAGACTTTAAAATGAAACTATAACAGGAGGCAAAGAAGGGCACTATATAGTGATAAAGGGAACAATCCAAAAAGAGGATATCACACTTGTAAATATCTGTGCACCTAAATATATAATATAGCAATTATTAATAGACATAAATGGAGAACTAGTAACACAATAATAGTAGGGGACTTTAATACACCACACACACTCCAATGGATAGATCATCCAAACAGAAAACCAATAAAGAAACATTGGTCTTAAATGGCACAATAGACCAGATAGACTTAGTACACATATACAGAACCTTCCACCCAAAAACTGCAGAATACACATTCTTTTCAAATGCTCATGGAACATTCTCCAGAGTGGCTTACATATTAGGCCACAAAACAAGTCTCAATAAGTTTAAGAAGATTGAAATAATGCCAAGCATCTTTTCTGACCGCAAAATTATGAAACTATAAATCAACTACAGGAAGAAAATTGGAAAAGCCACAAATAGGTGGAGATTAAACAAAATGCTACTGAACAACAATTGGGTCAATGAAGAAATCAAAGGAGAAATAAAAAAATACCTGGTGACAAATGAAATGAAAATGCAACATGCCAAAATTTACAGGATACAGCAAAAGCAGTTCTAATAGGAAAGTTTATAGCAATACAGGCCTACCTCAACAAAGAAGAAAAATCCCAATAAACTATCTAAGAGTGCATCTAAAGGAAGTGGAAAAAGAAGAAACAACACTCAAAATCAGTAGAAGGAAGGAAGTAATAAAAATCAGAGCAGAAATAAATGAAATAGTGACTAAAAACAATAAGAAAAAAATAAAAATAAGAGCTGGTTCTTTGAAAAGATAAACAAAATTAACAAACCTTTAGCTAGACTCACTGAGAAAAAAAGAGAGAAGGCTCAAATAAACAAAATCAGAAATGAAAGAGGAGAAATTACAATGGACATCTCAGAAATACAAAAGATTATAAAAGAATACTATGAAAAGCTATACACTAACAAACTGGATAATCTAGAAGAAATGGACAAATTCTTAGAATCATCGAACCTTCCAAAACAGAATCAGGAAGAAATAGAGAATCTGAATAGACCAGTCAACAGTAAGGAAATTGAAACAGTAATCAAAAACCTTCCAAAAAATAAAAGTCCAGGATCAAATTGCTTCCCTGGTGAATTCTACCAAACGTTGAAAGGAGATTTAATATCTATCCTTCTCAAAATCTTCCAACAATTTGAAGAGGAGGGGAAGCTTCCTAACTCATTCTACAAAGCCAACATTACCCTGATACCCAAGCCAGACAGGGAAAACAAACAAACAAAAAAACCCCAGAAAATTACAGGCCAATATCCCCAATGAACATTGATGCAAAAATCCTCAACAAAATACTAGCAAATCGAATGCAACAATACGTTAAAAAGATCATACACTATGATCAAGTGGGATTTATTCCAAGGATGCAGAGATGGTTCAACATCTGCAAATCAATCAATGTGACACACCACATTAACAAAATGAATAAAAATCACATGATCATCTCAACTGATGCAGAGACAGCATTTGACAAGATATAGCATCCATTTATGATAAAAACTCAAAATAAAATGGATATAGAAGGAAAGTTCCTCAACATAATAAAGGCCATATATGACAAACCCACAGCTAATATCATATTCAATGGAGAAAAACTGAAATCTATCCCTCTAAAAACAGGAACCAGACAAGGATGCCCACTTTCACCACTCTTATTTAACATCGTATTGGAAGTCCTAGCCAGAGCAATCAGGCAAAAAAAAAAAAAAAAAAAAAAAAAAAGAAAGAAAGAAAGAAAGAAAGAAAGAAAGAAAGGAAAAGGATCTAAATTGGAAAGGAAGAAGTGAAACTGTCAATATTTACAGATCACATGAATTTATATATAGAAAACCCTAAAGAATCCACCAGAAAATATTTAGAAATAGTAAATGAATACAGTAAAGTTTCAGGATACAAAATCAACATTCAAAAATCAGTTGCATTTCTATACACTAACAACAAAGTAATAGAAAGGGAAATTAAGAATACAATCCCATTTACAATTGCAACGAAAAGGATTAAATACCTGGGAATAAATTTAACCAAAGAAGTGAAAGACCTGTACACTGAAAACTATAAAACATTGTTGAAAGAACTTGAAGAAGACACAAAGAAATGGAAAGATATTTTCTGCTCTTGGATATGAAGAATTAAGATAGTTAAAATGTCCACACTTCCTAAAGCAATCTACATTTTCAATACAATCTCTATCAAAGTTCCAATGACATTTTTCACAGAAATAGAACAAAGAATCCTAAAATTTATATGAAACAACAGAAGACCCCGAATATCCAAAGGGATCCTGAGAAAAAAAAGAACAAAGCTGGAAGCATCATACTCCCTGATTTCAAAATATACTACAAAGTTATAGTAACCAAAACAGCATGGTACTGGCACAAAAAATGACACACAGATCAATGGAACAGAATAGAGATCCCAGAAATAAACCAATACATCTATGGAGGGCTAATTTTTGATAAGGGAGCCAGGAACATACAATGGAGAAGGGAAAATCTCTTCAATAAATGGTATTGGGAAAACTGGACAGCCACATGCTAAAGAATGAAAGTAGACTATTATCTTACACCATACACAAAAATTAACTCGAAATCAATCAAAGACTTGAATGTAAGACTTGAAACCCTAAAACTTCTAGAAGAAAACATAGACAGTATGCTCTTTGACATTGGTCTTAGCAGCATATTTTCAAGTATGATGTCTGACCGGGCAAGGGAAACAATAGGAAAAATAAACAAATGGGACTCATCTAACCAAAAAGCTTCTGCACAGCAAAGGAAACCATCAACAAAATGAAAAGACAACCTCACAGTTGGGAGACGATATTTGCAAACCATATATCCTGTAAGGGGCTAATATTCCAAATATACAAAGAACTCATACATCTCAACAAGAAAAAAACAAACAACCTAATTAAAAAATGGGCAAAAGATCTGAACAGACATTTTCCCAGAGAAGATATACAGATAGGCAACAGGCACATGAAAGATGTTCAATAATTCTTAGGAAAATGCAAATCAAAACTACAATGAGATATCACCTCACACCCGTCAGAATGTCTATAATTAACAAGACAAGAAATAACAAGTGTTGGAGAGGATGTGGGGAAAAGGGAACTCTCATACACTGCTGGTGGGAATACAAACTGCTACAGCCACTATGGAAAAGAGTATGGAGATTCCTCTAAAAATTAAGAGTAGAACTGCCATATCATCCAGCTGTTCCACTTCTCTGTATTTATCCAAAGAGCATGAAAACATGAATGCATAAAGACATATGCACCCTATGTTCATTGCAGCATTATTCACAATAGCAATGTAGGTGCCCATCAAGGGACGAATGGATAAAGAAGATGTGGCATACATACACAATGGAATACTACTCAGCCATAAAAAGATGAAATCTTGCCATTTATGACCATATGGATAAACCTTGAGGGTATTATGCTAAGCAAAATAAGTCAGAGAGAGAAAATCAAATACTGTATGATCTCACTCAGAAGATAAAAACAACAACAACAAACACATAGACACAGAGATTTGATTTGTGGTCACCAGAGAGAAAGAGGGGAGGGAGGAGGGCAAAAGCGGTGACTAGGCACATGTGTGGTGATGGATTGTATTTAGTCTCTGGGTGGTGAACATCACGTAATCTACACAGAAATTGAAATATAATTATGTATACCTGAAATTTATATAATGTTATAAACCAGTGCTACCTCAATAAAAATAAAGAAAGAAGTAAGGAAAGGAGGAAGGAAGGAAAGAAGGAAGGAGAAAAAGAAGGAACGAAGGAAATTAGAGTGATGATTCCCCACAGGGTTGTCGTGGAAATTAAAGGCAAGGTCAGCACTAGGTGGGCAGTAAACAATGCTATGCAGGTGGCAATACTGCATGAGTGTGAGCTGGTCACTGTCACTGCTCTGACTGATGCGCTGAGATATCACAGGACCAGACAATACCAGGGGAATGGATGCAAAGGCAGGGTTGGTACCCTTCTGATAAAGACTCACAAGTCTCAAAGCCTTTCCTGGGCCCACCAGGGGTTTTAAGAGTTGGGAATTCTCCAGAAGTGGAAGCTCCTGGAAAAGTATTATTGGCCAAAGCTGCATACGTGGACCCATCAGCCATGTCATAACAGGTGAAGTCCCCTAAACCCCTTTTTCTACCCTCCTTCTGTCCACTCCCCATTCCCTTTCCTTCTCACGTCACCCTCCATACACTTCACTTTCCTCTCTTCTTCGGCCTCCTCTTTCTCTCTTGCCATCTCTTTAGAGCCCCTTTATTCCTTAAGTTATTGAAATCCTAAACTGGCCTGGCCAGGCACTGAGAGGTGAGCACCAGAAGGAATGTCCGTCTCCCCACAGCAGACGCGACCGCACAGATCTGCGCGTGCCGAAAGGGTGTGAGGTTGGGGTCCCAGATGGTGCAGGAGGGGCTTGGCGAAGGACGAGCCTTCTCTTTCTCTACAGAGTGCCAGTGAGATAAACTCGTCACTGACTCCACAAGTGCTCAGCTCCACTCCTTATTTTCTCTATATCTCACTTCGGTGTGGATTCAACCACTGCCCTCCCTTTCACAAGTCAGAAGCCCTTAGAGGTGTCTAGAGGAAGGCATAATATATATAGCTTTCAAATCCATGAAATTTGCCCAAGTAAGCGTTTGTATCACAGCTCTAAAGTTGTTTATACAAAGCTTGAAAAGCATTTCCTGGCACATATGTAGCACCCAGTTGAAATGAGACCAAACTGGAAGAAAATCTCAGTGGCTGAGCTCTAAGTTATGTCAGACCAAGATGGGATCAGTGACAAGAATCTGCACCGTTTGTTGAGCACTTCTCTGGCCCCAAGCCAAGTGCGTTTGAGATATTAGCTCTTCTAATCTTCAGCACAATGTAGGGGTAAATACCTGTATTATCCCCAACGTACAGATGAGGAGGTGAAGGTTTAGAGAGGTTAAATGTAAGCTCTGCCCAAGGTCATACACCCAGTAAGTGGCAGGGCTCGGGTGGCACCTGCGTGTGTCAGCTTCCAGAGCCTAGTGTGTGTACAATACTCTCTCCAGAGTCCTTTGGCTTAGTGAAAAGAGACTGGATTCAGGATGTCCAGTTGTAGCCTCACTGTCTGTGCTGGAATCTCCCATTTGCCCCTCTGGATCCACTCTCCATCCTTTCCTGGGCCGGGGAGGCTGACCTGTGTGGGGGCTTCCTGCTGAGTTTGACCAACAAGGAGCACCATCAGGAGGCTGGGGGCGTTCATTCCTCCAGCTCTCTCTTGGAGGGTTCCTGAGGCCAGGAGTCTCCCTGCCTAAGGTCACAGCCCCATCCAGCTGCCCCTCTGCACAGCGCCCTCTGGCTCCAGGGTCTGGTACCTGCAGCCTCCCCTGCCCATCCGGGTTCCCCAGACCCCATTCCTGTCCTTGTACACAGTCCCATAATAAATCATTCACCTGGAGTGCCACCTGTTTCCTGCTGGGAGCCTGACTGACTCACCAGTTTCACTCCCAAATTCCCCAAACTTGCAAGTCACCAAGTTCTCTGGGCCTAACTTTCTTCCCTGTGAAGCCAGGAGCATGATGCCTGGGTTCCCTTGCTGTGCACGCTGAAGAAAATAACGGTGGAAATGCACTTTGGAAAACACGAATCATGTGAGCTGGTAATGGAATTCTGCGAGGCACAGAGCCTGACTTGAACTAGAACACCCTTCGTGAGAAGAACGAGCTCTGAGATGTTGAATGTGTTTCTATTCTGAGAAGCCTGGTGAAAGCAGAATAGGGGGAGAATACTGCTGAAGGGCATGAGAGGAGAGGAGGTCTTTGTTTGGCTTCTGCTTTTTGTTTCTTGATGGTAATGGTGGTTTACCTAGGAGCCTGTGATAAAGCTGCACGTGATAAAAGCCTGAGAGAGTCGAGGTCGGCTCCATCTAAGGGGACGGTCTTGGCCGAGAAGCAAGGTCAACATGCCGCAGCCGTCCGGCAGGTCCCTGTGGGCGAGTGTGTGCCAGAGGACATCTCCTGTGCCTGCCGGGTAGAACTCACCGGCGGCTGCAGCTGAGCTCTTCAAGCTCTTCAAGGGCCACTTGGCCTTTTTTTTTTTTTTTCTCCTTCAAAAGCCAGGTGTCCGTGTGTCCAGGCATGCCACCCCTGGGTGCAGGCGCAGGAGTGGGAGGTGTGCCTGCCAAGCCAAACTTCCTCGCTGGAAATCCTTTGCTTCATGGCCAGGTGCTTCAGCTCCTCCGCAGCTCCCTGTCAGCAGAGGCTTCTGGAATTTCCCTGTCTGTAGAACAAGAACAGCTCCACCAGCATTCCTTCCCAAGGAGCTCGTCGGAACACTGCCGAGAAAATCTCTGCAGAGCACTGATGCTGAGAGTCTAAACTACTGTTTGGCTGGTATGGTTTACTAGTCAGTATCACCTTCCCAGGAGATCTGTAAGGCAGCCTGAACTTCCAGCCCTTCCTCCATTCACTCCTCAGGGCTGGACTCCTGAAGGTGAAGTCGTGCTGGAACAAATGACACATTGTGGGACATTTTATTGTTTTGGAGCCAAATTCATTTTTTTAAATTATCATTGAAAATTGCTCCTAAAAAAGTGTTCCATATGTTCTAAACAAATAGGCTTTAATTCTCATCATAAGCAGCGTATAAATATTAAAGAACAAAAATTTATAGCTTCTTAACCAGTTTTTCTTTATTTAGATGTGTTTTGTCTACCAACGTAATAATTGAAGTTGATTTCTAGACATCAGAAAGTTGGAGCAATTGTCTAACTGCATTTCATGTGCACAGCTCTCGTGTCTCCTTGGGGAAGATGCTCTGAGTGAGGGTGGTTGGTTTCTGTCCCAGATAGGATTTCCCCATCTTGTTTTGTTACTGCAAAGAGTAAGTGCGGAGTGCTACTTAGTGAACACTCATCATGGCAGACACTACCACTTGCCTCTACCCATTCTCCCCTTCTGCCTCCCTAACAGAATTCTGAGTTTATTGAGGGCAGCAATTTACTCAGCTAAAATACTCAGCATCCCAGATCTCCTTGCTGTCAGGATGGCTGTGTGACTCGCTCCGGTGATGGCGTCATGTGGAAGTTGGCTAGTGGGGCTTCCAGGAGATCTGCTGGGACTGGGCCCTTCCCCTTGCCTGTGCATCCTCCCGGAGTGGCGGCTGCTGCCCTCTGTACACGCATAAAGATGACAGGAGCCTGAGTCCCTGCCGGTCACGGCCTGGACTGCCACCTCCAGACCTCCCATTGCCTGGGAGAACAAAGCCCTCGAGTTCTGCCACTGTACTTGCCTTGCTGGTCCAGGCAGCCGCGAGCAATCCTGGTACAGAGGAGCATTCTGGGATGCCAGGCCTTTTCAACCTGAACCACAGAAGCAAGTTCACGGTCAATGCAGTGACCCCTACACCTGGAGGAGATAAATAGTTAATGTTTAGCGGCACCAGGAGTATTACAAAGTAAGAAGTTTGTACAGGAAGTCCAGCTACCTCCCCCTCCTCCCCTTGGGCAAGCTACTCCACATTGGTCACCCTCCCTTTGAGCCTTGAGCCCGCCACCTTCCCCCCACCTGGCAGGACTGCCTCAGCAGGGCCGGTGGTGAACCCTGGCTGGAGGTTGGGGAGAGGGGGACAGTGAGGTGGGTTATTTATTTCCCCGGTTCCTCCCTGGGGGTTACCTGACTGGTTGTGTCTCTCAGCCAGAGGCCACTGGGCTCTCGAGGCAGCTTTCTCTTCACAGCTCTCTCATTCAGGATCTGGAAACCACTCCCTGCCCCACCTCTTGGGTCCAGGAGTGGGAACAGCTGGGCTGGAACTGCATTTGTGGCTCTACACCCTGGCCACATGTTGGTGACTGACCTTTTATGAAACCCTCCTTTCCCAGTCCTGATTTGGATCCCATCTTGTCCTGGGGGCTCTGACAGATACATAGACTGAAGCATGGGGAGGTCAGTACAGCATCAGCTTTGGACAGCTCATCTCTCTGTGGTGCTTTGTCCTGTCATGCTGTCCCTTTCATCCAAGATCGTAGATGGAAGAGACCCCTAATCAGCACTATTTAATGTGTCCAGATATTCCATCAACACAAATTTTGCATCTGTTTAGTTACGACACTGATATCATCACAATTGTTTTCCTTTCCACATCTAAGACAGCTAAGCTACTCTTCCTAACTTCCCTCTCCCTGAACCTGTGCCCCCTGCTTCCGTCCATGTAGCCTTGCCTTCCTGGGCTGGTGCTTCTCCTTTTCCAGGGAACTGCTTTGTGCGGGCGCGTGCTGAATGCCTTCCGTAAGAGGTAGTCACCCATTTTGCCTGCTTTCTTCCTAATCTGGACTAAGGTCTCTGGGCTCATTTGGACTAGTGACAAAGACTTATATTAGTAAAATTTGCTTGTTTAGATTTCAAAATATAAGAAGCCATTTTTATCTCTAGTTTTAGATTCCCTTAAAATATATCAAATTTTTTCTCATTTGACATCTCTCCAAGAATTTATCCTTTTCCATTGGTGGTCCTCATACTTGATTTTTAACTCAATTTGATCCATTTCATTGTTGAGATCGTCTTTTTCTTTGAGATATAATTGACATATAACATTGTGTTAGTTTCAGATATACAACATAAGGATTCAATATTTCTCTATATTGCAAAATGATCACCACAGTGAGTCTAGTTAACATCCATCACCACACATAGTTACAATTTTCTTTCTTGTGATGAGAACTTTCAAGATCTTAGAAACTTTCAAACATACAATATTATTATTTATAGTCACCATGCTGTATATTACAATGCTTGGACTTATTTATCTTATAGCTGGAAGTTTGTCCCCTTTGACCACTTTGATCCATTCCGGCAACCCCCTTTCCCCACCTCTGGCAGTCACTAATCTGTTCTCTATGTCTATGAGTTCATTTTTAGTTTTTAGATTCCACAGATAAGTGAGATCATACAATATCTCTCTTTCTCTAACTTATTTCACTTAGCACAATGCCCTCAAGGTCCTTCTATGTTGTTGCAAATGGCAAGATTTTCTTCCTTTTTATGGCTGAATAATATTCCACTGTCTGTATGTATGGGTATATATATATATATACGTGTGTGTGTGCAGGTGTATATATATTTCTCTATATATATCTGTCATCTTCTTTATCCATTCATCCAGTGATGGGCACTTGGGTTGCTTCCATGTCTATTGTACATAACACTGCAGTGAACATGGGGGTGCAGATATCTTTTCAAGTTAGTGTTTTTGTGTCTTTTGGGTAAATACCCAGAAGTGGAATTGCTGGATCACATGATAGTTCTATTTTAATTTTTTGAGGAACTTCCATATTCTTTTCCATAGTGGCTGCACCAATTTACATTCCCACCAACAATGCACAGGGGTTCCCTTTTCTCCACATCCTCACTAACACTTATCTCTTGTCTTTTTGATGATAAACATTCTAACAGGTGTGAGGTGATGTCTCACTGTGGTTTTGACATGCATTTCTCTGATGGTTAGTGATGTTAAGCATCTTTTCATGCGCCTGTTGGCCATCTGTATGTCTTCTTTTGGAAAATGTCTATTCAGATCCTCTGCCCATTTTTTAATTGAATTGTTTGGTTTTTTGCTGTTGAATTATGAGATTATCTTTTTACTGTATATAGATTTTGTGAAAAGTATATCTCACTTGACTTTCTAACTTGGAATATTAGAATTAATGGTTCTAATACTGTATAAGTACAATTTTAATCCTATCTATATCTATAGTCATTTACCTTAAAATAAGTCCCCAGCTCCATTTTATCCTTGAAATATACAAATGACTTAGACTGAGCCAGTCCTCTTGACTTGGAGATTTAGTCTAAGTAAATAACTTTAAAGAAGGAATATATGTTAAAAGTGTTTCTAGCAGTGTAATTTATAAAAGAAAGAAATTCCCAGAAACATGTTCTATATCTAAGAATAATAGGGCTTAAAGTTTGATGGTCTACTTGAGGAGGTATTATGCAAACATTAACATAGTAAATTCAACAACTGTCTAGGGGCTTGGAAAAAGTTAAATGAAATAGTGTTAAGTGAAAAAACCTCCATAATTTTGCATATTCACTGTGCATCCAGCTACATGTAAATTGTTACTTTAGGAGAAGAGACCAGGGGAATCGATTTCTTGGTATAGTAACTTGATTAATAAGTACCTTCCCACAAAAGTGGCCAGCACCTGGGATGGTGCAGGTGTAAGAGTGGTGTTTCTAAACACTCATCAAGCCACCCTGTGACGGGTCCCACATACAAATAGAGGAGGATTGGCACAGTGACAATGTCACTGATGTCAGCTCAGTGACAATCTTCCTCAAGCAAAAAGAGGAAGATTGGCAACAGAGGTTACCTCAGGGCCAATCTTCCTTACCAAAAAAAAAAAAAAAAAAAAAAGGAGTGATGTTTCTATGAGCCTGGCCCTTGGGAGAGCTGCTATCCGAAGACTCTTCATGGCTGGAGATGATTCAGAGCTGAGCTGCAAATCTAATTATGTATCTGAGAGCTTGGATTTGTGAGGAAAGAGTGACAAGTAAGTTCAGTTTGGCTCAGTTAAATCTGCGTGCTCTAAAATCGTGTACTCTGAGAGAGATGATCAGACCATTGGAATAAAGCAGAGAAACAAAGGTGTTCAGTAAGGATTAAGAGCTTCCCAGAACATGAGGAAATCTACCTGAAGAGGGAGCTCTGGAGCAGTGGTGTTTGGAAGAGGATGGACTAGGTTAAAACAGGTGCAAGAAGCAGAGTCTGGCTTCCAGTCCTCAGAGACGCAGGCCATGTTGCTGAGGGTTATCTCCGTGAATCAGAGGAGGACAGAGCAACAGCGTGATAGTGCAGGTGCTTTCTGGGAAGTCTGGGCCAATTGCTTGTCAGGTCTTTGATGTACTTTCCCACTTCTTCAAAAGGAGCAGCAACCACTCACCAATGTCCTAAGTACAACCCAAATGCCCCTTACCCTTGACATGATTGGACTTTAAGGCGATGAGTGGAGTGTGGAGAGGGACGCCCTCCCCTCAGTGTGTGATCTCCCCTTTGGGCACCATCAAATTGAATGTAGGTCGTCTGTGACATCATATCACATCTAAAGAGCAGGGTTTATTGGGATCAGCTGTTCCCAAGGAGCTGCTATTACTAGTGTGTATGTATAAATGTATACATGATTGTATAAGTGGTCCTTTCCTGTTTTATTTGACATTAAAAAAGGACCACATAAGTTGTTGATGGAATCAAAGAGAGCAGTCAATTCCCCTGTAGATCACTTCTCCATCATTGGGGCTGGGGCCACACAGAACTTGTGAGGAGTTACATTTTATTTATTTATTTTATTGTAGTAACAGTGGTTTATAACATTATATAAATTCCAGGTGGACATCGTTATATGTTTCGATTTCTGGGTAGATTACAACATGTTCACCACCCAAAGACTAATTACCATCTATCACCACACACGTGCCTCATCACCCCTTTCGCCCTCCTCCCTCCCCGCTTCCCCTCTGGTAACCACCAATCCACTCTCTGTCTCTATGTGATTGTTTGTTGTTGTTTTATCTTCTACTTATGAGTAAGATCATATGGTATTTGACTTTCTCTCTCTGACTTATTTGACTTAGCGTAATACCCTCAAGATGCATCTATGTTGTTACAAATGGCCGTATTTCATCATTTCTTATGGCTGAGTAGTATTCCAGTGTGTATGTATACCACATCTTCTTTATCCATTCGTCCCTTGTTGGGCACCTATGTTGCTCCCAAGTCTTGGCTATGGTGAATAATGCTGTAATGAACGTAGGAGAGCATATATCTTTATGCATTTGTATTTTTAAGTTCTTTGGGTGAATACCCAGCAGTGGAATAGCTGGATCATATGGTAGATCTATTCTTAATTTTCTGAGGCAACTCCATACTGCTTTCCATAGGGGCTGCACCAGTTTGCACTGCTAACAGCAGTGTATGAGGGTTCCATTCTCTCCACATCCTCTTCTTATCATTTCATGTCTTATTAATCATAGCCATTCTGACAAGAGTGAGGTGATATCTCATTGTAGTTTTGATTTGCATTTCCCTGATAGTTACTGATGTTGAATATTTTTTCATGTGCCTGATGGCCATCTGTATATCTTCTTTGGAGAAATGTCTGTTCAGATCTGTTGCTCATGTTTAAATTGAGTTGTTTTGTTGTTGTTGAGATGTATGAGTTCTTTATATATTTTGGATATTAACCTTTTATCGGTTATATGGTTTGCAAATATCTTCTCCCAGTTGTTAGATTGTCTTTTCATTTTGTTGATGGTTTCCTTTGCTGTGCAGAAGCTTTTTAGTGTCTTGTAGTCCCATTTGTTTATTTTTTCTATTGTTTCCCTTGCCCAGTTAGACATCATACTTGAAAATATGCTAAGATCAATGTTGAAGAGCATACTGCTTATGTTTTCTTCTAGAAGTTTAATGGTTCCAAGTCTTACATTCAAGTCTTTGATTGATTTCGAGTTAATTTTTGTGTACGGTGTAAGATAATAGTCTACTTTCATTCTTTTGCATGTGGCTGTCCAGTTTTCCCAATACCATTTATTGAAGAGACTTTCCTTTCTCCATTGTATGTTCTTGGCTCCCTTGTCAAAAATTAGCTGTCAATAGATGTGTGGGTTTATTTCTGGGCTCTTGAATCTGTTCCATTGATCCGTATGTCTGTTTTTGTGCCAGTACCATGCTGTTTTGGTTACTATAACTTTGAGGTATATTTTGAAATCTGGGAGTGTGATATCTCCAGCTTTGTTCTTTTTTATCAGGATTCCTTTGGCTATTCGAGGTCTTTCATTGTTCCATATACATTTTAGGATTCTTTGTTCTATTTCTGTGAAAAATGTTGTTGGAGCTTTGATAGGGATTGTATTGAAAATGTAGATTGCTTTAGGAAGTATGGACATTTTAACTATGTTAATTCTTCCAATCCAGGAGCACAGAATATCTTTCCATTTCTTTGTGTCTTCTTCAGTTTCTTTCAACAATGTTTTAAGGTTGCAGTGTACAGATCTTTCACCTCTTTGGTTAAGTTTATCCCTAGATATTTTATTCTTTTTGTTGCGATTAGAATGGGGTTGTATGTGTAATTTCTCTTTCTGTTACTTCGCTGTTAGTGTGTAGAAATGCAACTGAATTTGTATGTTGATTTTGTATCCTTTAACTTGGCTGTATTCATTTATTATTTCTAAAAGTTTTTCAGTGGATTCTTTAGGGCTTTCTATATATAAAATCATGTCATCTGCAAATACTGACAGTTTCACTTCTTCTTTTCCAATTTGGATCTCTTTTATTTCATTTTCTTGCCTGATTGCTCTGGCTAGGACTTCCAATACGATGTTAAATAAGAGGTGAAAGTGGATGTCCTTGTCTGGTTCCTGTTCTTAAAGAGATAGCTTTCAGTTTTTCTCCATAGAGAATGATATTAGCTGTGGGCTTGTCATATATGGCCTTTATCAGGTTGAGGTACTTGCCTTCTACACCCATCTTATGCTGAGTTTTTATCATAAATGGATGCTGTATCTTGTCAAATGCTGTCTCTGCATCAGATGAGATGATCATGTGATTTTTAGTCTTCATTTTGTTAGCGTGGTGTATCACATTGATTTGCGGATGTTGAACCATCCCTGCATCCCTGGAATAAATCCCACTTGATCATGCTGTATGATCTTTTTAACATATTGTTGTATTCGATTTGCTAGTATTTTGTTGAGGATTTTTACGTTGATGTTCATCTGTGATATGGGCCTGTAATTTTCTTTTTTTATGTTGTCCTTGCTGGTGATTGGTCTATTCGAATTCTCTATTTCTTCTTGATTCTGTTTTGGAAGGTTGCATGATTCTAAGAATTTATCTCTTTCTTCTAGATTACCCAATTTGTTGGCATATAGCTTTCTGTAGTATTCTCTTATAATCTTTTGTATTTCTGAGGTGTCTGTTGTAATTTCTCCTCTTTCATTTGTGATTTTATTTATTTTAGCCTTCTCTCTTTTTTTCTCAGTGGGTCTAGCTAAAGGTTTGTCAATTTTGTTTATCTTTTCAAAGAACCAGCTCTTGGTTTCATTGATTTTTTCTACCTTTTTTTTTTTAGTCTCAATTTCACTTATTTCTGCTCTGATTTTTATTATTTCCTTCCTTCTGCTGATTTTGGGCTTTGTTTGTTCGTCTTTTTCCACTTCCTTTAGGTGCACTGTTAGATTGTTTATTTGGGATTTTTCTTCTTTCTTGAGGTAGGTCTGAATTGTTCTAAACTTCAGTCTCAGAACCACTTTTGCTGTATCCCATATATTTTGGCATGTCGCGTTTTCTTTTTCATTCGTCTCCAGGTGTTTTTTGATTTCTCCTTTGATTTCTTCTTTGACTCCATCCTTCTTGAGTAGCATTTTGTTTAATCTCCACCTATTTGTGGCTTTTCTGATTTTCTTCCAGTAGTTGACTTCTAGTTTCATACTTTTGTGGTCAGTAAAGATGCTTGGTATTATTTCAATCTCCTTAAATTTATTGAGACTTCTTTTGTGGCCTAATATGTGATCAATCGTGGAGAATATTAATGTGCATTTGAAAAGAATGTGTAGTCTGCTGTTTTGGGATCGAATGTTCTGTGTTTATCTACTAAGTCCATCTAATTTAATGTGTCATTTAAGGCCATTGTTTCCTTGCTGATCTTCTGTTTGGATGATCTATCCATTGGTGTAAGTGGAGTGTTAAATTCCTCTACTATTATTGTGTTACTGTCTATTTCTCCTTTTATGTCTGTTAATAGTTGTTTATATATTTAGGTGCTCCTATGTTGGGTGCCTAGATATTTACAAGTGTTGTATCCTCTTGAAGGTTGTTCCCTTCATCATTGTGTAGTGTCCTTCTTTGTCTCTTGTTATAGGTTTTTGTTTTACAGTCTATTTTGTCTGATGTAAGTATTGTTACCTGAGCTGTCTTTTCTTTGCCATTTGCATGGAATATCTTTTTCCATCCTTTCACTTTCAGTTTGTGAGTGTCTTTAGGTCTGAAGTCTGTCTCTTGTATGCAGCATATATATGGGTCTTGATTTTTATCTAATTAGCCACCCTATGCCTTTTGATTGGAGCATTCAGTCCATTGACATTTAAAGTAGCCTTTGATAAATAAGTACTTCTTGCCATTTTGTTACTTTTTTTCTGGGTGGTTTGGTAGTTCTTCTCTGTTTCTTTCTTCTTCTCCTGCTTTCTTCCCTTGTGGTTTGATTACTTTCTTTAGTATTTTGTTTGGGTTCCTTTCTCTTAGTTATTTGTGTATTTATTATAGGTTTCTGGTTTGTGATTACCATGAGTTTCATATATAATAATCTACCTACATAGTGATCTATATTGAGTTGATGATCTCTTTTGTTTGACATCTTTCTAAAAACTCTACTCTTTTACTCCCCTCCTCCCACATTTTATGTTTTTGATATCATATGTAATTTCTTATTTTGTGTGTGTCTACCCATTACCATCTTATCATTGAAATAGGCAATTTTAGTACTTTTGTCTTTTGACCTTCATATTATCTCCAAAGGTGGTTGATCTGCTACCTTTACTGTATTTTTGCCTTTACCAGTGATTTTATTGCCTTTTTTGGGGATAATTTTCTTATTCCTATTTGTGGTCTTCTCTTTCCCACTTAAATAAGTCCCTCTAGTATTTCTTGTAGAGTTGAGTTTTTGGTGATAAACTCCTTTAAGTTTTGCTTGTCTGGGAAACTCTTTATCTCTCCTTCCATTCTGAATTATAACCTTGCTGGGTAGAGTATTCTTGGCTGTAGTTTTTTTCCTTTCAGCACTTTAAATATATCATGCCACTCACTTCTATCATGTTAATGTTTCTGCCGAGAAGTCAGCTGATAGCCTTGTGGTGTTTCCTTTGTATGTCACTTGTTGTGCTTCTCTTGTGACTTTTAGGATTCTCTCTTTAACTTTGGACATTTTAGTTATAATGTTTCTTGTTGTGGGCCTCTTTGGGGTTATCTTGTTTGGTGCTCTCTGTGCTTCCTGTACTTGGATGTCCATTTTCTTCCTTAGGTTAGGAAAGTTTCCAGCTATTATTTCTTCAAATAGATTCTCTGCCCCTTTGTCTCTCTCTTCTCCTTCTGAGACACCTATAATACGAATGTTAGTGTGCTTCGTGTTGTCCCACAGGTCCTTTAGACTGTCCTCATTCTTTTTAATTCTCTTTTCTTTTACCTGTTCAGCTTGGGTGATTTCTCCTAGTCTTTCATCCAGCTCACTGGTCCATTCTTCTGTATCATCTACCGTGCTATTGAGTCCCTCTAGTGAATTTTTCATTTCCAGTATTGTATTCGTCATTTCAGATTGGTTCTTTTTTTGTATTTTCCAGTTCTTTCTTGGCTTTCTCACTGTGCTCAGCCATTCTTCTCCCAAGATCAGTGAGCATCCTTATGAGTTTTTGCTTGAACTCTTTGTCAGGTAGATTGTTTATTTCTGTTCCATTTAGTTCTTTTTCTGAGGATTTTCCCTGTTCCCTTGCTTGGAATATATTCCTTTGCCTCCTCATTTTGCCTCTTTCTCTGTGCTTGTATCTATGTATTAGGAGGGTCAGCTACATGTTCTGATCTTGGGGAGGTGGCCTTATATAGGAGATACCTTTTGAGATCCAGCAGTGTGCTTCCCTCTCATCACCAGTTCCAAATGTTCCAGGTGTGACCCCTGTGTTGGCTCCACGTGTCTTTCTGTTGTGGCAGGGTGCTCTTCCTGAAGGTGCCCATGGAGGCTAGGCTGTCTCCCTGGCCAGCTGGTTGTAATGCTCAGCTGCATGTGGCTGCTATGGATCCTTCAGTTTGTTTGATTTGGGGAGCCCCAGCACCATTGGCTACAAGGTCTAATAGCACACTCCTGTTGCAGTTTTTCTGTTAAGTGAGTAGGCCCACAGAATGGCTGGTTGCAAGTCTCAGTGGCTTACAATTGCTGTAGGCTGCAGGCCTGCAAGGCTGTTGTCAGCTCTCTCAGGATTGCAGCCATGTGGGGCTGCCCCAGGCACTTGAGTACCCAATTATTTCAGGTTTTGGATTGTGGGGACAATCCCCTGCATGACTGTTTGTGAAGCACAGGTCTCCTGTTGCTGATTAAGCCCCACAGCCCACAGGTCTACACACACCATCAACACAGTCCTGGCCCATGCACATGTTTCAGCCCCCTGACGCCTACCCAGTCATCCCACTGCAGAAGTTCCCACACACTCCACCAATGCCCCACACCTCCACCCACTCATCACACATGCCCTGCCTTACAGAGGCAGACCCACATGCCTGGCTGCAGAGGATCCAGGCACCCAGTCTATGTAGGCCGAAAAGTTCCCCAAGCACTTGCTATTGGGTGGGGCCATTTCCTAGGGCAGGCTGCCTGCCCTGGCTGAACTGGATTAAATCTGCACTCTAGTGGGTGTGGCAGACACCTGGACTAACAGTCCAGGGGAAGAACTCCAATGGTGTCTGCCAGCATCTGTGTCAGCATGCCTCTACTAGATCACAACAATGGCTGCTGCCAATGTCTCAGTCCCTGAAGAGGTCTCACCTCTCACTGAGATGCACCCAGAGACCATCAGGTGAGTCTCTTTTCATCAAAGGACTGTGCACTTTTCTTTCTGGTGATTTCAGGTTGCTTTCCTAAATGGGTGATTTTGTGCATGGGCCCTTTAAGAGTGTCTTTTTCCTCTCAAGACAGGAATTTCTGCTTCTTCCATTTCTGTCAGGACTGTCCCTTGTTCCAGGGGTTCTTTTTATCCAATTTTCACTCTCTCAGCAGTAATTGTTCCAAAAATAGTTGTAATTAAGTTGTGTTTGTGGGAGAAGGTGAGTTCAGAGTCTGCTTATGCCACCATCTTTATTTTGAGTCCTTTTTAATTTTAATTTTAATTGTTTTTGAGCAATCCTAGTTACTCCTCTGCTGGCTTCCCATGCTTTCTTTTTCTTTTGAAAGATTGGCCCTGAGCTAACATCTGTTGCCAAGCTTCTTCTTTTTTCTCCCCAAAGCCCCAGTACATAGTTGTATATTTTTAGTTGTGGGTCCTTCTAGTTGTGGTGTGTGTGACACTGCCTCAACATGGCCTGATGAGTTGTGTCATGTCAGTGCCCAGCATCCGAATTGGTGAAACCCTGGGCCACCGAAGCAGGGTGTGCAAACTTAGCCACTTGGCCATGGGGCTGGTCCTGTAAGGAGTTACATTTTAAAAGCTCCTACTAACATAAAGGAGGAGTTTTGATAATTTTATTACACTAATCCTGAAGTGTTTACTGAGTAAAAGCCTACAGCCCCTTTAACTTGAACTTCAGAAAGTGTCATGCAGACTTTTTTGATGTCCTGTAGCTCTGAAGTGCTCTCTTTTATCTGTAATATATACTAAAGTTTGAATTGCAGATGAGTTGAAAGATGTTTCCTTTGTTCTTAGGTATCAACATCAGTTAACATTAGTTATCTATGATGTTCAGGTAGATGGTTTACAAGCCAATCCCATCTCTGCATTATGAGAGACCCCTTCACCTCTTCCTCAGGGTGTCATCAATCCAAGCAGAGCAGCTCCAGGGCCCAGAGGCACAGGCCTCCTCCTGGTGTAAGGTCGCTGGCCTCTGCTCTGGGGAGCTTGCTGCCCCTTCTCCAGGTCCCCACCATGGACAGCAGAAATCTGCACACCAGCATTTTCTCTGATTGGACTGACGTCCTCTTTTCTCTCGTATATTCATATTTCTCCTAGTAGTAATAGTTCTCCTAGCAGTAATCATTGTAAGCCTTATAATCATCTTCCTATCTGAATTCCATTTAGAAAATTCTCTGCAGCTAGCTTATTAGCTTCCACACCTTCAAGATGAGATAATAATAATGTGATGATAGCTAACATTTATTGAAATTTATCATGTGCCAGATCGAGTATTTTATAATTATTATCTAATTTAATTCTCACAACAATACTAAAAGCAACATAATACTATTATCTCCATTTATAGATGAGAAGACTCAAGCATAGAGAAATGACTTGACAGTCTCTTAGAGGAGTTCAAGGCAGGTGACTGTGGGTGAATAGGAGCATTTTCTCTAAGTGAAGTAGTCATCCTGTGTACAGGATGCTCATTGGCTCTATGAAAATAAGGAAGAAAAGAACATGAATAACCTTGTTTAATTGGAACCACTAGATGCTTTTGGTTTGAATGACAAGCCAGGCTCAGGGTGACCCTCAGGGAAATGATTTTAAATCTTCTCCCTCCATTTTTGCCCTCTGGTTATCTCTCTGCTGGGTTTTAACAAATGAAATACCTACAAAACTTCGACTTCTCACAAGGTGTCACGGCACCAGAACGTGTAGCTGAGAAGGACTCCTCCAACCCTCAAAAGTGGCTTTTTAAGGCAATGATTGTACTGTTTCCAGATTTTCCTAGTTTATAAAACACTCCAACATGCTGTATGGGAAGAGGTATCAGGACTTTAACTTTTTACTACAAAATGCAAGAAGTATTTGCAGGGCCCCAATGCATTGACTGAACAGCAAAATACAGCTTGGGTGCTGGTTGTATGCAAAGCCAATAATTCATTTAGGATTCAAATCCATCATTGTTGCCAAAGTGAATGATTTGCTAGAAATTTTTTTAAAAGTCTGATTAAGATTTGAATAAAGAGATACTCTCAAATTCAAACTGAGGGGCTCATGTGACTCTGCCACATCCCCTCTGGACCACTGGGGATGGAGGTGGAGGAGCGCAGAGCTTGTGTTTCCCAGCTGGAGAGGAGCCGGAGGGCAGGCCAGTGGAGCCCTTGTCGCTGAGCACCTGCGGACGGCCTGTCCCTCCTCTCTCTCAGGCCCCAGCAAGAGGCAGCTACTGCGGTTTACATTTTACCTACATGATAAAATAGACCTAGCTGGAAAGTACCCTTTGGCAGAGTGCTTCTTCTGATGTTGTTCCATTGTTATAGTCCACAACCATTCACATACTTACTGTGGTCAGCAGAACAATGGCCCTTCAAAGATATCCACCTCCTAACTGCCAGAACCTGTGAGTATGTGACTTTACGTGGCAAAGATACTTTGCAGAGGTGGTTAAATTAATGATCTTGAAATGAAGAGATTATCCTGGATTATCTGGGTGGGCCCAGTGTAATTGCAAGGGTCCTTAAAAGGGAAAGAGGGAAGCAGGAGGGTGAGAGTCAGAGAGGAGCTGTCATAGTGGAAGCAGAGGTTGGAGCAATGTGATTGCTGGCTTGGAAGATGGAAGGGAGCCATGAGCCAAGGAATATGGACAGACACTAGAAGTTAGAAAAGGCAAGCGATAAATAAATAAAAAACAATAGGCTATATTGGAGTATATGAGGAAGACATTTGGGTTAAAACTGATTCGGCCTGACCTTGTTTTTCCAAAAGGACCTATGTGGCCTGTTGAGCATGCATTATACATCTGCTTTAAACATTTACCATGTCCCAAAGACAAGAACAATGCCCTTAAAGATAAGGATGTAGCTTCCCCCCATATCGGCATTTCTTTAAGGATAAGCATCTCTTCCTGGGAACAGGATTAGTTACCCACCTGCTGTGGTCACCTTGTGACCACTGACCTGTTGTGCCAGCTAAGCATCTCATGACAATTGTAAAAGGAACATTCCTATCATATGTGATGTAAGCTCTTGTTCTATACAGTATGCAAACCACTCTGTACATCCCACGTCTTTGGTGCCATTCCTTCCTTGGGGAAGGAAGGCCCCAGGCTAGTCCTCAGATCTGGCTCATAATAACTCACCCCAATTTTGATTTATAGATTGATTACGGGTTATTTGTGTTGACACAGGAAACAGATTCACTTCTAAAGTCTCTGCAAGGAACACAACCCCGCTGAAAACTTGATTTTAGGACTTCTGACCTGCAGAACTCTAAGATCATAAATGTGTGATGCTTTAAACCACTAGATTTGTGGTAATTTATTAGAGCAGCCACAGGGAAACTCATATACCTATGGACATTTGCTTTATCTGTCCCAATTGTTTACCTTTTGCTATTTGACTTCGCAGTTCCTCATACAGATGGGGTTGGCTGCAGAACTTACTTTGGCCAATAGAATGAGCTAGAAGTGACAGCATGCCAGTTTTGAGCCTAGGCCTGAAGAAACTTTCTGCGTTTCTGCTCATTTTGCACTTGCCAATGCCACAATGAAGGCATGCGTAAGCTAGAGAACTGGTTGGAGGAGGAGAAGGAGAGACAGTGGAGCAGAGCTACTCTAGTTAAAGTATGCCAGCAGGCAGAGGCACAGCTGAGCCACATCCAACCGGGCCCAACCTAGGACAGCTAGCACCCCTACTGACCCCTGAGATGTAATAATAAAATGACTGTTGCTTTAAGCCACTGAATTTTGGGATGGTACATTACATCATGGTAGCTAAGTGATACAATGCCTTACAAACTAATGATGGCAACTTGTAAAGCAACGCTCCCGGTGTTTTTTACATGACCTCATTGTAATGCTTGCTTCTGTTGAATGCATGGCCCAGGCCATAACATTTTAGGCAATTCATATCTGGCTGGTCCCAATCTTACAGTCTCATCATACACAGTGCAAAAGCCAGGAACAGAGCAATCAGAACCTTCTCCACTCATCTGCCCCCTCCCCCACCCTGTCCCACCACACACAAAGAGCTCACAGTGTAGCATCTGTAGATCTCTTTTTTATTAGTTTGTTTATTGAAATTGTAAAATATAATAAGTTATATATACAGAATTAGACAAAAATATTGACAATTAAACTTCATTTGCTAAGGCCACAGCTCTAGCCTGGGGTGTTTCTAAATGTTTTTAAATATAGCAAAATACTGACCGTCTCCGTATAAAACAGCAGGGTGGGGTCCCAGCTTCGGTCAGTGATGATCATTACAGTCTCACTGATTTGAATTCCATAATGCAGCCTACAGCTCATCAGAGTAAAGCTTTCCGTGATTTGTTTCCAAACAAGTAAATGACAAAGGAATTGGTAAGTCTATAAGGACTAGCTCCCTAAAAATGGCAGGCTAAGAGTCAACGGAACATGGTCTAATGCTGGCTGTACCTCGGGCCCCAGAATTCTAACAGTGTGAAATAAGGCAAACCTCCGGGGCCAGAGAACAGCCACCCCTGTTCCTTCCCTGAAAACATTGTTCTAAAGAAGCTGCAAGCTGTTATCCTGTAACGGCATGCTCATCACATGAGACATTTGCAGTCTAATTAAAGGGGAGACTTTCATCATCATTATCACAAAGCAGGGGAAAGAGGCACTGTAGGATTTCAAAGAGGGATTAAAAGGATAATTAAGGTTTGCTGTGGAGTATTTAGCTCGCAGGATATATACCTAATAGATTCTGAAAAACAGCAGCAAACAGACACAGTAAGTGATATTAAATATTCAGGACCCAATCATGATCCTATCACAGTACGTTCTACATTCATTGGTGGGAAACTTTGTTGGCTTTAAAGACATGACTGATTTCCTCCCCCAGGGCGTTGCTCAGTCATGTGACTCGTCAATTTGAAAACATTGCTTTACAAGGCAGGGACAGGTTAATGTCGTGACACCCATGGTCAGCCCTGTCAGCTCAGCAGCGAACTCTAACCTCCGGGATGCTCACCATCCTGGCTCCCAAGCTCTTGGCAACTGCAGGTGTAGTGAGAGAATTTGCCAATAACAATGCCAGTTCATTAACTTTATCTCTAAACATGTGCCAAACAATTGCAGTTACTATGAACACTCCCAATCTGAGTTTTTCTGTTTTTATTCCCATTTTACTTGATACTCACACTGTATTCACATGGAGTGCCTTTGAAGGCCTGGCATTTCAAGGAGCTCAATTTCCATTTTGCTCCCCTGATTCTTACTTTTCCTGATTATAGAATCAGAGACTAAGCTCTCACTTGCAGGATAGAAATTGAGGGCTAGGGAGGGAGAAGAAAATGGCCCAAGTTGGCACAACTCGAACCAGGTCCCTGGACTCCATGCCCAGGCTCTCCCTGTACTGCAGGGCTCCCCTTTCCCTGACTGGCTCAGGAGGCTGGAGTGAAACCCCCACCCCATGAGGCTCACCCACAAGACTTGGATACTCTGCAAATCTACAATTATACATGGCTGACCTCTTAGGAAGTCATCACTTTCCTTTCTAAGCAGAGTTGACCACCCATTTCTCTTTGAAGCAAAAATAGCCTAACACATAACTTAATGACTTGTGTCCTTGGGCAGCAATAGCTGCTCGAAAGGGGTCAAATCTGACTAAGAATGAGAGTTGAAGGCAATTGATGTGCAATACAAAACCATTGTATTCCCAGGCCTAGGACTCATGCAGTAAGTGTCATTGGCTACCACACAGGTCTGCTTGATTGGACAAATGCACAACTTGCATATCAGTAACACAAGCAGGCGATAGAGTGAGCTCTTGAATTAGTGACTAGAGGGCTGTAGGAACATGGAAAACCTCAAGAACAGGCAAAGTTATCCTAATGAAGCCACTTAGGATATTAACAGACTTGTACTGAACCTGAAACAATACATGGAGTGGGGTATCTGTATTTTCTGGCCTTTGTACCAAACTTTTGAGCTCCTTTCTTCACGAGCATTCCCTCCTTCATTGCTCTAGTGGGAAGGCATCTCCCTCTCTCAGAATTTTCATTACATTTTCTAACGTCTCCTCATTCAGATTGCTTGATGCCTTCTAGCAAAGTGGTTTGCACACGTCTTCTCTCTCTCACTGGGTTGTAAACTCCTTAAAGACAGGGACCAGATTCTTCACCTCTGTAATCTCCACATGTTTGGTTCATTTGAGAACCCAACAATGTCCCCTGACAGAGTTCTTGGTAGGCTGACTGGCTGGCTGAGTAAACATTCATTCTGCCTGGTGAGGTACCAGTGGGTAGCTAGGAGTAGCCCAGCTCTAATCTCTTACCTTTGGTTAGTTTGGAAGACAGGCCTCATTCCTCTTGTTCCTTGGAATAGCCTAAGACATTCCAAGCCTTAGGTGACATAGGAGAAAAAGCCTTGATTCTTGGCAGTCTGTTGGCACTGCTCACAGCTCCAGAGCCCTCATTAGATCCTTGGTGCACCCCAGGGAGGACAGTCCACAGGCTGTCCTCAGGGTGTAATGGGTGGCTGGGAGGCAGGTGGCACGACCCCAGCCCACTCCAGTATGTCTGCACACAAGGACTCCACGGCATCCAGCCGCTCTATTTGCACCAGTTTTGTGAGCAGCTCTGGGATGCTGTAGCCTGCGGTGCTGATGCGGTCAAAGAGTTGCATGCCATCTGTCATGCCCCCAATCTCATCCCTCTTCAGTCCAAAGCTCTCGGCGAGATGGCGCCACGTTTTCACAACAGCCTTCTCAGAGTTGTACGTGGAGCTGAGCATTCGGCTTGTCTTTTCGAGACAATCAAATGGCAGCTCTGTGGGGCTGAGACCTGCAGAGACAGTCAGATGTCACAAACGGCAGTCAACAGAAAACACCATTAAAAATTATTTTTTAAATCTTTAAAAAAAATTTGTAAAAAAAAAAAAAACCACAGATGTGGAACACCACACAAAATAAATGCATAGCTTAAGGTGAACAACACTGGACTTTGCCACCACATTAGGAGGCTTTTTATGAGCCCTAATCCCAATAATAGCCCCTTTTCTACTAGGAAAAATAACCACCATGCTGACTGTTATCGTAATCCCCTCAAGACCATTTTAAGCAACCACCAAAGCCTTTGATATTGGCTACGCTTAGTTTGGTAACCATGCCTTAAATGGAGCTGGGCTGAGGAGGGGGTTAAATGGATGGTATCATTTCCCTTTATGATGACAGTAGTCACCTTTATGAAGGATGCTCTCAAAGACAGCCCAAAGTTGGTGTTATCTGGACCAAGTTACTGCCACCTCTGTGGTCTAATGGTTCTCAGTCTTTGCTATACATTAGACTCACCTACAAGCATTTTTTAAAAAATTGATGTATTTTCACTTCTGGAAGATGGAGTTGACATGCTTTTCCCTATTCCTCCTCATAAGTACACTGAAAACCTCTGGACACCATGTATAAAGCAAACATACAGGGCTCTGGAAAGTGGAGAGAAAAGACAGACTGCCAGGAACCTCAGGCCTGGCACAGTGACACAGTGTGAGCTCCTTTGGTTTTCTTTTACTTCATTATCCCAGACACGGAGCTGAAGATTTTAGCAATCCAGAAATACCAACAATAACAAACAAAAATAGCCCCAACAAAAGCCTGCTCGCTCTAGCTAAAGCAGAAAGAAAAGAGAAGCTTAGCAAGAGGAAAACACTTAGACAATAACCACTTTATTACAGCCAAATACCACAGAAAAAACTATGGCCCCGACCCTACCAAGGTCAGCAAAGCTGAATGGGGGGCCTGGATGTCCATCCTCAGTAGGCTGTAACATGGTATCAGGGTGGAGTCACGGAAGGCCAAGCAGGGAGCCTGGACTCTCTCATCACTGGCCAGTAGCAAGCCTCCCCACCACGTGATGTCAGTGGAGACCACTGGGAGAAAGATTCTCCCACCCTGAAGCAGCAATAAAAAGAAGGTCCTGCTCAGGTGTCAATGGAAGCTAAGTGATAACTTGGACATCTGCCTCCACCCGGCAGCAACAAGGCAGCACCTCCTTCCCCTGCCACAGAGGTATTGGAGGAAGCTGGCTGCAACAAAAAGTTTAAATAAGACCCAGAGTCTCAAAACACGACATAAAACAGTCCAGTTTCAATAGAAACTCATCATACCAAGAACCAGGAAGATTTCAAGTGAATAAAAAAAGACAATCAATCAATAGATGTTAACACTGAGATGAAGAGATGTTAGAATTATCTGACAAAGATTTTAAAGAAACCATGATAAAAACACTTTAACAAGTAACTACAGACATGCTTGAAACAAACGAAAAAATAGAAAGCCTTTGCAAAAGATAGAAAATATAAAGAGGAACCAAATGAAAATGTTAGAACTGAAAAATACAATAATCAAGATAAAAAGCTCAGTAGATATGCTCAATGGCAGAATAAAGACAGAGGAAAGAATTAGTGAGCTGGATAATAGAACAGAAATTACCCAATCTGAACAGAGATAAAATAAATTGAAAAACACAGAGCCCCAGGGACCTGTGGGGCTATAATAAAAGATCTCACATTTGTGTCATGGAGTCCTAGAAGGAGAGGAGAAAGAGAATGGGGCTGAAGAAAGAAATAATAGCTGAAAAATTCCCAAACCTGGCAAGAGACATAAGTCTACAGATTTAAGAAGCTGAGAAAACTCCAAACAGGATAAACATAAATTCATATCAAGACACATCATAAATAAACTTCTGAAAACTGAAGACAAAGAAATCTTGAACACAATTGGAGAAAACCAACACCTTACCTATAGGGGAAAAGTAATCAGAATGACAGTGCATTTCTTATCAGAAAACTGAAGGCCAGAGGGAAGTGGCATAGTATGTTCACATACTCAAAGGAAAAAACTGTCAACCCAGTACCCCATACCCAGTGAAAATATCCTTCAAGAAGGAGGGGAAACGTAGACATTCTCAGGATGAAGAAAAACTAAGAGAATGTGTCACCAGCAGACCTACTCTAAAAGAATGACTAAAGGAAATCTCTAAACAGAGAGGAATGACAAAAGAATGAAACCAAGCAAGATTTTGGGAAAATACAATAGGTTTTCTTTTCCTTTTAAGGTTTCTGAATTATGTTTGCCAATTGATGCAACTGATGTAGTTCTAAATATAGATCAAGGAAATATTTAAGACAAATATTTAAGACAACATATAGGGAAAATACTAAGATAATATTTAAGACAACTATAAACAGAAAGAACATAAAGGGAGATAAATTTTTTATACTTTACTCAAACTAGTAAAATGATTACACCAGTAGACTGTGATAAGTTATGTATACATAACACCTAAAGAAACGACTAAAATAGCTGTGGGAAAAGATGCACTCAAAATACATCAAATACATCACTAAAAAAAATCAAAATGGATTTCTTGGGTTTTTTTTTAAGATTTTATTTTTCTATTTTTTCTCCCAAAGCCCCCTGGGACATAGCTGTGTATTTTTAGTTGTGGGTCCTTCTAGTTGTGGCATGTGGGATGCCACCTCAGCATGGCTTGCCAAGTGGTGCCATGTCTGCACCCAGGATTCAAACTGGTGAAAACCTGGGCCTCCGAAGGAGAGCACGGGAACTTAACCACTCGGCCATGGGGCTGGCATCAAAATGGATTTCTAAAATATGTTCAAAGGACCCAAAGGAAAGCAGGAAAAAGAAAAGAGAGAAATGGGACTTTTGAGCGAGTGACATCAGCAACATGGCAGTGTGAGCTCACGCAGGACTCTCTCCCCTCCAAATTACAACCAAAAAGAGCAACTGCTTTCCAACCAAAAAAAAATCCTAATAACAGAAATTGTCAGAGATCCACAGCAGCCAAATGACGGAGGGCGGAGAAGCTGGAGCCACCCTTGGAGGAGTTGGAACAGGGTAAGAGAGAACTTCGCTCCCTCCCCTAGAGACTGGGATCGCTGCTGCTGGTAAGGGAAGGAGCAAGGGAGGGGCCACGCATCCATGGGATCATCCAGGACTCCCACCGCCCATGCAGCAGAAACCCTCTAACAGGGGAAAACTTTCGCATGGGGGGACCCCATCAAGCCAGGGCCCCAGGAGACCAGAGAGCGAGATCTGATCAGAATCCAGGTTGGCACGCAAGAGAAAGTGCCCCTCCTCCCCCCACCCACACTGTGTGCCACCATCGCAGCTGAAGGTGGAGGGCTCAGAACACACGGTTCTCAACCCCCATCTAGTGGTGACAGGGTGTAACTGCAACTGAATAATAGCATCATGTGCAAAAACCGCTCCTCTACCATCCAGCAATTTATAAAAGCTCCAGTGCACAGAGAAAACAATAAAAACACAGAAGTATGTCCTGAGGACTTGGAACTAGGTAAACTAAGTGAAAATGAGTTCAGAGTAGCTATCATCAAAAAACTCAATGAGGTAAAGGGAAATATGGAGAAACAAGTCAAAGAGTTCTGGAGTCACTTCACAAAAGAGATTGAAACTATAAAGAAGAACCAATCAGAAATTCTAGAGATGAAAAATACAATGGATCAGATAAAACAGAATATGGATTCCCTGAATGCACGTGTAGACACCATAGAGGAGCAAGTTAGCATAATCGAAGATAGACAGGCTGAATGGCTCCCGACAGAGGAAGAAAGAGAACTAAGAATTACAAAAACTGAAGAAAATCTCCGAGAAATAGCAGATTCAATGAGAAAATGCAACTTAAGAATAATCGGAATTCCTGAGGGCGTGGAAAAGGAAAATGGAGCAGAAAGTGTGCTCAACGAAATAATAGAAGAGAACTTCCCAAATCTAGGGATTGACGGAGAAATGTGTGTGGAAGAAGCTTTCAGATCTCCTAGATTTGTCAATGTAAAAAGACCTACTGCAAGGCATATAGTAGTACAAATGGCAAAAATGAATGACAAAGAAGGAATACTCAGGGCAGCAAGGCAGAAGAAAATAACCTACAAAGGAACCCCAATCAGACTCTCAGTGGATTTCTCTACAGAAACCATACAAGCTAGGAGAGATTGGAGTGACATATTCAAAACTTTAAAGGATAAAAGTCTTCAGCCAAGAATACTCTATCCAGCAAAAATATCCTTCAGATAGGAGGGAGAACTTAAATCTTTTCCAGACAAACACAAGCTAAGGGACTTCATAGTCACAAGACCTCCACTACACGAAATCCTCAAGAAGTCTCTCATACCTGAAAAAAGAAAAAAAAGGGAGAAAGGGGTCACAAAACACAGAGTAGGGAGACAGATAGAATTGGAATAGGATAGAAAATATTCAACTATAGCATTAGGATAAAGGGAAATAAGTCACCAAAGCAAAGACAATCTTATCAATCTAACCACAAACTCACAACACAAGTTGGAATAAGACATGAAAATAATAATTTAGGAGGGGAGGAGGAAAGGGAATGAAATAGTCTAGGCTAAGTAAGTAAGAGACCACCAGACAATGGACTATATTATACACGAGATTCTGAATACAAACTTGAGGGTAGCCAGTAAACTAAAAAACAGAACAGAGACACAAAACATAAATAAGGAAAAATCTAAGAAACCCAGCATGAGAAATTGAAGAAGTCAATGGGTAGGCTAAAAGACAAAGGACGAGAAACAAAGGAAACACAGGAAAACTGGAAAACGAGCAACAGAATGACAGCATTAAGCCCTCATGCATCAAGACTCACCCTTAATGTAAATGGACTGAACTCTCCAATAAAAAGACACAGAGTGGCAACATGGATTAAAGAACAAGATCCAACAATTTGTTGCCTCCAGGAAACACACCTCGGCTCCCAGGACAAACACAGGCTCAGAGTGAAGGGGTGGAAGACAATACTCCAAGCTAATAGCAAACAAAAGAAAGCAGTGTCGCAATACTTAGACAAAACAGACTTCAAGATAAGGCAGGTAAAGAGAGACATAGAGGGCCAATATATAATGATCAAAGGGACACTTCATCAAGAAGAAATAACGCTTATAAATGTCTATGCACCCAACATAGGAGCACCAAAGTTCATAAAGCAACTATTACCAAAACTAAAAGAAGATATCAAAAATAACACAATAATAGTAGGGGACCTCAACACCCCACTCACATCAATGGACAGATCATCCAGACAGAAAATCAACAAAGAAACAGTGGAGCTAAACAAAAAGCTAAAACAGTTGGACTTAATAGACATATATAGAACACTCCATCCAAAAACAGCAGAATACACGTTCTTCTCAAGTGCGCATGGAACATTCTCAAGGATAGACCATATGCTGGGAAACAGGGCAAGCCTCTACAAATTAAAAAAAATTGAAATAATAACAAGCATCTTCTCTGATCATAATGCTATAAAGTGAGAAACTAATTACAAGAAAAAAACTGAGAAAGGCACAAGGATGTGGAGACTAAACAATATGCTATTGAACAAGCAATGGATCATTGAAGAAATTAAAGAAGAAATCAAAAAATACCTGGAGACAAATGAAAATGATAGCATGCCATACCAACTCATATGGGATACAGCAAAAGCTGTATTAAGAGGAAGATTCATCACAATACAGGCACATCTTAACAAACAAGAAAAATCCCAAATAAGCAATCTTAAACTACACCTAACTGAACTAGAGAAAGAAGAACAAACAAAGCCAAAAGTCAGCAGAAGGAGAGAAATAATAAAAATCAGAGCAGAAATAAATGCTATTGAAACAAAAAAGGCAGTAGAAAGGATTGATGAAACAAAGAGCTGGTTCTTTGAGAAGATAAATAAAATTGACAAACCCCTAGCAAGACTTACAAAGAAAAAAAGGGAGAAAGCTCAAACAAACAAAATCAGAAATGAAAGAGGAGAAATAACAACAGACTCTGCAGAAATACAACGGATTATAAAAGAATACTAAGAAAAACTATATGCCAACAAAATGGATAACCTAGAGGAAATGGATAAATTCTTGGACTCCTACAATCTTCCAAAGCTTAGTCAAGAAGAAGCAGACAATTTGAACAGACCAATCACAAGGAAAGAGATTGAAACAGCCATCAAAACCATCCCAAAGGACAAAACCCCAGGACCAGATGGCTTTCCTGGGTAATTCTACAAAACTTTCAGAGAGGATTTAATACCTATCCTTTTCAAGCTATTCCAAAAAATTGGGGAGGATGGAACACTTCCTAACACATTCTATGAGGCCAACATCACGCTGATACCAAAGCCTGACAAGGATAGCACGGAAAAAAAGAGAACTACAGGCCAATATCACTGATGAACATAGATGCAAAAATTCTCAACAAAATTTTGGCAACCAGAATTCAGCAATTCATCAAAAGGATCATATATCATGATCAGGTGGGATTCATACCAGGGACACAGGGATGGTTCAACATCCACAAATCAATCAACATGATCCACCACATCAACAAAGTGAGGAATAAAAACCACATGATCATCTCAATAGATGCAGAGAAAGCATTTGACAAGATCCAACAGCGATTTATGATAAAAACTCTGAACAAAATGGGGATAGAAGGGAACCACCTCAACATAATAAAGGCCATATATGACAATCCCATAGCCAACATCATACTCAATGGGCAAAAACTGAGCACCATCCCCCTGAAAACAGGAACGAGACAAGGATGCCCTCTATCACCACTCTTATTTAACATAGTACTGGAGGTCCTGGCCAGAGCAATCAGGCAAGAAAAAGGAATAAAAGGAATCCAAATAGGGAGGGAAGAATTGAAACTATCGCTGTTTGCAGATGACATGATCTTATACACAGAAAACCCCAAAGACTCCATTGGAAAACTTTTAGAAGTAATCAACAACTACAGCAAAGTTGCAGGGTATAAAATCAATTTGCATAAATCAGTAGCATTTCTACACTCTAATAACGAACTAACAGAAAAAGAACACAATACCATTCACAATTGCTACAAAAAGAATAAAATACCTTGGGGTGAAATTAACTAAGGAAGTGAAAGACTTATACAATGAAAATTACAAGGCTTTTCTGAAAGAAATGGATGACAACATAAAGAGATGGAAAGACATTCCATGTACATGGATTGGAAGAATGAACATAGTTAAAATATCCATCCTACCTAAAGCAATCTACAGATTCAATGCCATCCCAATCAGAATCCCAATGACATTCTTTATACAAATAGAACAAAGAATCCTAAAATTCATTCGGCCAACAAAAGACCCTGAATTGCTAAAGCAATCCTGAGAAAAAGGAACACAGCTGGAGGCATCACAATCCCTGACTTCAAAACATACTACAAAGCTACAGTAATCAAAACAGCATGGTACTGGTACAAAAACAGGTGCACAGATCAATAGAACAGAATTGAAAGCCCAGAAATAAAACCACACATCTATGGACAGCTAATCTTTGACAAAGGAGCTGAGGGCATACAATGGAGAAAAGAAAGTCTTTTCAACAAATGGTGCTGGGAAAACTGGAAGGCCACATGTAAAAGAATGAAAATTGATCATTCTTTCTCACCATTCACCAAAGTAAACTCAAAATGGATCAAAGACCTAAAGCTGAGACCTGAAACCATAAGGCTTCTAGAAGAAAATGTAGGCAGTACACTCTTTGACATCAGTATTAAAAGGATCTTTTTGGACACCATGTCTTCTCAGAGAAGGGAAACAATAGAAAGAATAAACAAATGGGACTTCATCAGACTAAAGAGCTTCTTCAAGGCAAATGAAAACAGGATTGAAACAAAAAAACAACCCACTAACTGGGAAAAACTATTTGCAAATAATACATCTGACAGAAGCTTAATATCCATAATATATAAAGAACTCACACAACTCAACAGCAAAAAATCAAACAACCTGATTAAAAAATGGGCAGAAGACATGAAGAGACAGTTCTCCAAAGAAGATATATGGATGGCCAATAGGAACATGAAAAGATGCTCATCATCGCTGATCATCAGGGAACTGAAAATCAACACTACACTAAGATATCACCTTACACCCATTAGAATGACAAAAATAACTAAAACAAATAGTAACAAATGTTGGAGAGGTTGTGGAGAAAAAGGAACCCTCATACAATGCTGGTGGGAATGCAAACTGGTGCAGCCACTATGGGAAACAGATTGGAGATTCCTCAAAAAATTAAAAATAGAACTACCATATGACCCAGCTATCCCACTACTGGGTATCTATTCAAAGAGCTTGAAGTCAGCAATTCCAAAAGTCCCATGCACCCCAATGTTCATTGCAGCACTATTTACAATAGCCAAGATGTGGAAGCAACCTAAGTACCCATCAACACATGATTGGATAAAGAAGATGTGGGGTATATATACACAATGGAATATTACTGAGCCATAAAAAAGAACAAAATCGTCCCATTTGCAATAACATGGATGGACCTTGAGGGAATTCTGTTAAGTGAAATAAGCCAGATAGAGAAGGACAATCTCTGTAGGACTCCACTCATATGAGGAATTTAAACATGTGGACAAAGAGAACAGATTAGTGGCTACCAGGGGAAAGGTGGGGCGGAGGGTGGGCACAAAGGGTGAAGTGGTGCACCTGTAACACGACTGACAGACAATAATGTACAACTGAAATTTCACAAGATTGTAACCTATCATTAACTCAATTAAAAATAATAATAATTATAAAAAGAAAACAGAGAAATGAAAAAGAGAGACAACAAACAATAAGCAAAAAATAAAATAATCATAAACTCTATCAAATGAATAGCTTCATTATACGTAAATGGTATAAATACCAATTAAGAGACAGAGCTTGGCAGAGTGGATTTAGAAAAATGACCCAATTTTATGCTGGCTATAAGAAAGTCATGTGAAATTACAATGATATAGGCAGGTTGAAAGTAAAAGAATGGAAAAAGATATATCATGTAGAAGGAAATAAAATTAATAAAAGGAAAGCAGAAGTGGCCATCAACTCAGATAAAGTAGACTTCAGAACAAAGGAAACTGCCAGAGACAGAGAGGGACATTTATGTAATGATAAAAGGGTCAATCCACCAAGAAGAAGTAGCATTCCTAAGTATGTATGCAGCAAACAGCAGAGCTCCAAAATACATGACAGAAACAGAACTGAGGGAGAAACAAACCCCAGTTACAGTCTGAGGCCTCAACACCTCTCCCGCAGGAACCGGGAAAACAACCAGGAGGAAATTAGCACCACCACCAACCAACAGAATCCAACCAACGTCTGTACAACACCACACCCAACAGTAACAGAACTTTTAAGTGCAGGCCTTAAACCTCCACAGAAGAATTTAAAAGAATTGAAATTGTATAGAGTATATTTTCTTACCACAGTGAAATCAAGCTATAAATCAACAAGAGAAAGAGAAAAATCTTCTCATATTTGGAAACTAAACACACTTTATTTATTTATTTATTTTAGGGGGCAGGGATTGAATTTGGTTCATTACATTTATTTCCCCCTGGAGTTAATGCATTTAAAGACACGGTCTATTTTCAAATTGCTTCTAGAGACCTTTATTAATTTCCCACTAGTTCCCTTGATTTTCCTTTCTGTTTTGTGTGTGTGGGTGGAGGGAAGAAAGATGTGGGATTATCTCCTCCTTATGGGTGTTTCCGGAACCAAAGGCTGTTGGTGCTTCCCAGGCAGGGAGGAGTCACCGGCAGCCACTGGCCCTGGGAGTAACTCTACAGTGCTGGCCTCCCACTGCATTGTGGGAGCTCCACTACTCAGCAGGCCTCTGTCTTGCACCACTGGTGATGCCTTTGGTGTGGTATGAGGACTAAACAACACACTTCTAAATAATCCATGGGTCATAGAGGAAATCTCAAAGGAAATTTTAAAAATGAATGAAACAGGGGCTGGCCCCTTGGCCGAGTGGTTAAGTTCGCGTGCTCCGCTGCAGGCGACCCAGTGTTTTGTTGGTTCGAATCCTGGGCATGGACATGGCACTGCTCATCAAAACCACGCTGAGGCAGCATCCCACATGCCACAACTGGAAGGACCCACAATGAAGAATATACAACTATGTACCAGGGGGCTTTGGGGAGACAAAGGAAAAAGATAAAATCTTAAAAAAAAAAGTTTAAAAAAATGAATAAAACATATCAAAATTTATAGGACACAGCTGAAGTAATCCTGAGAGGGATATTTACATCATAAATACATTACAAAAGAAGAAAAGTCTCAAATCAATAATCTAAGCTCCCATCTCAAGCACCTAGAAAAAGCTTAGCAAAATAAACTCAAAGTAAACAGAAGGAAGGATATAGTAAAGAAAATAGCAGTAATCAATGAAATTGAAAAGAGAAAACCAATAAAGGTGAATGAGAAAAAAGTTCTTTGAAAAGATCAATAAAATGGACAAATTTCTAGTAATATTGACAGAGTAAAAACAAAGACAAATTATCACTATCAAGCAATGAAGAAGGGGATGGCACTGCAGACTCCGCAGACATCAAACAGATCATACGGGAACACGATGAGCAACTCTACATACACAAATCTGACAACTTAGATGAAACAGAACAATACCTCAAAAAAGCTCAAATTACCACAACTCACCCAATATGAACTAGATCATTTGAATAGCCTTATAACTATTAAAGAAATGGAATTCGTAGCTTTAAAAATTCCCAAAAAAGAAATCTCCAGGCCCACATAGTTTCACTGGAGAACTCTGCCAAACATTCAAAGAATTAATGTCAAGTCTACATAGTCTCTCCTGGAAAACAGAAAAGGAGCAAACACTCTCCAACTTATTCTGTGAAGCTAGTGTTAGCTTGATATCAAAACCAGATAAAGACAGTACAAAAAAAGAAAACTACAGACCAATATCCCTCATGAATACAGGTGCAAAATCCTTAACAAAATATTAGCAAAGAGAATTCAACAATATATAAAACGAATTATATACCATGACAAGTGGACTTTATTCCGGGATGCAAGGCTGGTTCAATATTTAAGAATTAATGTAATCTATTCACAAAACTAATGTAAATCATTTACAAAAAACCTAGACCTAACGTTATACTTAATGATGAAAAACTGAATGCTTTCCCTTCAAATCAGGAATAAGGCAAGGATTTCTATTCTCATCACTCTTATTCAACACAGTGCTGGGAGTTATAGACAGTGCAATAAGGCAAGACAAGGCATGAAAGAAATGAAACTGTTCCTATCAGCAGATGTGACTATCCAGGTGGAAAATCTCAAAGGATCCACAAGAAAACTCCCAGACCTTATAAGTGAGTTCAGCAAGGTCAGAGGATACAAGACAAATACAAAAATAAATTATATTTCTATATACTAGCAATCAATATAAAGACATTGAAATTCAAATAAAATATCATTTACAATCAATCAAAAAATAAATGAAATGAGGTATAAATCTAGCAAAATATGTATAAGATTTGTGTTCTGAAAATGACATAATGCTGATGAAAAAAATCCAAGGAAATCTAAATAAATGAAGAGACATACATTTTTCATGGATTAGAAAACTCAACATAGTAAAGATGTCAAATCTCCACAAACCTTGGTATACAATTCCTATCAAAATTCAATTGATGAAATTGCTATCAAAATCCCAGGAAGATATTTCATAGATATAGGGACAATCGTTCTAAAATTTATATGGAAAGGCAAAGGAACTAGAATAGCTAAAACAATTTTGAAAAAAAAGAGTAAAGTGGGCAATCAGTCTATCTGATTTCAAGACTTATTATATAGCTATGGGAGTCAAGACTATTTGGTACCTGCAGAGGGACAGACACATAGATCAATGCCACAGAACTGAGAACCCAGAAAACAGACCCACACAAACATGCTCAAGGTGATTTTTTAAAGCAATTCGGTGGAGGAAAGACATCCTTTTCAGCAAATGGTGCTGGAGCCATTGGACATCTACAGGCAAAAAACGAGCTTCGGCCTAGGTCTCGTGTCTTATATAAAAATTGACTCCAACTGATCGTGGGCTCGAATGTAAAACAAAAACTATAAAACTTAGAAAAAAGATCATAGGAGGAAATCTTTGGGATCTCGGGCTAGGCAAAGGGATCTTAGCCTTGATACTACAAACATAATTTATAAAAGGAAAACTTGATGTATTTGACTCAAAATTTAAAATTTTGCTCTTGAAAGACCCTATTAAGAGAATGAAAAGATGAGCTACAAAGTAAAGAAAATATTTGCAAACCACACATCCATCAAAGGACTACGATTTAGAACATATATTAAACAAACTCAAAACTCAACAGCAAAAAAATCATCTCACAGTTGGAAAATGTGTCCAATTGGAAAATGGGCAAAGGATTTGAAGACACAGTTCACCAAAGAGGACATACAGATGGCAAACAACCACATAGAAAGATGTGCAAACATTAGGGAGATGCGAATTAAAACAATGAGATATCAAAATACACCTCTCAGAATGACTAAAATAAAAAATAGTAACACCACCAAATGCAGGGGAGGATGTGGAGAAACTGAATCATTCATACTTGCTGATGGGAATACAAATGGTACAGCCATTCTGGAAAACAGTTCGGCAGTTTTTTAAAACACTAAACGTGCAACTACCATACGACCCAACAATTTCACTCCTGGGCACTTATCCCAGAGAAATGATGACTTATGTTCACACAAAAACCTATACATAAATATTTATAGCAGCTTTGTTCATGATGGCCCCAAACTGGAAGCAACCAAGATGTTCTTAAATGGATGACTGATTAAACAAATTGTGGTACATCCTTAACACGGACTACTACTCAGGGATAAAAAGGGACAAACTACATTACATGTGACAGCCTGGATGAATCTCCAGGGAATTATGCTGAGTGCGAAAAGCCATTTGCAAGGGGTTACACACTGCATGATTCCACTAACGTTCTTGAGATGATAAAATTATAGAATTGAAGAACAGATTAGTGGCTGCCAGGGGCTCAGGGAAGTTGAGCATCCTTGTGGTGATGGAAATGGGCTCTGTCCTCACTGTATCAATGTCAGTGTCCTGGGTGTGACTTCTAGGGATGGTTAGGCAAGACGTAACCATTGGGAGAAACTGGGTAAAGGGTATGTAGGGTCTCTCTGTATTGTCTCTTACCACTGCATGTGAATCTACAATGATCTCAAAAGAAAAAGTTTAATTAAAAACAAAACAGGGGGCCGGCCTTGTGGCCGAGTGGTTAAGTTCGTGTGCTCCACTTCGGCAGCCCAGGGTTTCTCTGGTTCAGATCCTGGGCACGGACATGGCACTGCTCATTGGGCCAGGTTGAGGCAGCGTCCAACGTGCCACAACTAGAAGGACCCACAACTAAAATAAACAACTATGTACTTGGGGGATTTGGGGAGAAAAAGCAGAAAAAAAAAAAAGATCGGCGGCAGTTGTTAGCTCAGGTATCAATCTTTAAAAAAAAAAGAAGAAGATTGGCAACAGTTGTTAAGCTCAGGTGCCAATCTTTAAAAAATAAAATAAAAAAATAAAAACAAAACAGAGGGCTGGCCCCATGGCACAGTGGTTAAGTTTGGTGGACTCCACTTTGTAGCCCAGGTTCGCAGGTTCGGATTCCGGGCGTGGACACATACCACTTGGCAGCCATGCTGTAGCGGTGACCCACATACAAAATAGAAGATGGGCACAGATGTTACCTCAGGGCTAATCTTCCTCACCAAAAGAGAATAAAACAAAAACCAGAAAACACTGATGCCTGGGACTCACTCAGACTAATTAGATCAGGATCTCGGGGCAGGCGGTGTGGGCTGGGCAGAGAGAGAGGGTACAAGGCTCTCCAGGGGGTTCTACCACTCACCCAGGGCGAGGCACACCTAGGCCAAGGCTCTGGGCTTTAGCTGTGTGAGCAAGCCCTTGGGGCCATAACCCAGGGGCTCGGCCCTGGGTGGCTGAGTGCACAAGGCTTCAAGATCTTCACCCGCCTGGTCTCACTGGAGGGGCTGCTCTTTCCTGTGGGGTTCCTAAAATTAATTTGAAAACCACTGTCCCTGGGGTATAGGCTCTTTGAGCAGAGACATCTTTTGGAACAGAGAGCTTTCTGGGTGACAGAATGCCAATCTCAGACGCTCCTCCGCCAAGCAGCCGACGGCCCCAGTCATGCCAGGCTGGTCAGGCGGGCTGACCCTGGGGCACGAGCATTTATGGAGGGCAGCCACCTTTCAGCAGGCCACTGAGTGGAGCTCCTGGCCGCTGGAACTCATCCTCAGTAGTTATTTCTTGGCAAGACAGCACCCAACCAGCAAGCCTGCTGCAGGCTCAGGGTGCTGGGCTCGGCCCAAGGGGAGGAAGGAGCAGGCACCAGGCTCCACTCCCACCCCCCGGGCCAGACGGGGGAGTCCGTGGAGAGAGGTCAGTGAGACGGAACCCAGACGCCTGAGGAAGCCAGGGAAAGTCCTGGAACTCGGGGATGAGGGTTTTTACCTCCTGAGTGAATGAGAAGGTAATTTAGAGGCTTTCTGGGTCCCTCACAGGAGCCTCAGGCTCCGTCAGGGCCTCCTTCCCCCTGCTGACCATTGAGAAGGTCCTTGGGGAAAGTCCAGGGGGAGTGTCTGCCCAGTGGTCCTTGCGTGCTTACCTTCCACCACTCCACACACATTGGCATACACATCCAATATCTTTTTTCTTCGACTTTGAATCTGCGAAATAAGTTAAGAGAATGTTAATTTTCGGAAAAAGAACCAAATCCTCCATCTCAGTGTGGGCAGAGGGAACTTCTCCGTGATTTCCAATCAGGATGTTGCACTGAGTCCTCACAGGAGCATCCCACCCGAGTCGCAGGGACAAAGCCTTCTCCTTGGGTATCCACCTCAAATGCTCTCAGAGCCCACTGGGGCTGCTTCTCAGGCTCCGCTGGCCTTTCAGACTCACAAGACAGCCAGTGGCCACTCCTGGCGCCAGCCTATCTGGAAGGATGAATGCAGGGGACGCAGCTTGCCAGCGGGCAGCCTGGGGTATTGCAGCTGTTGATGCAGCGGTCCACAGAGCTGGGCGGGTGCTCTTTTCTCCCCAGAGCACGCGGCTCGGTGCAAGGAGAGGAGGCCCACGATGGGCGGGGGCTGAAGTAGCCCCAGATGAAAGGTCCCACGCCCCGCCAGAGCCAGTATCTCTCGTAACAACTCACAGGCCTCCAGGGCCCCTGCAAATGACAGGCCCCACTACAGGGGTCGCTGAACTGGGCAGCCCAGAGCATGGTGTCCCCGTCAGGACCCACAGCAGATCTGTCCTCCCAATCAGGGACGTGTTTACTGTGAGCAGTGTTGCCTAGAAACATAGCTGACCTGAGGGTTGGACCAGGCTGCCGGTGAACCACAAGATAGATTCTCAGGCTGCCTGGGGCAGGGCTGTGCCAATCTCCACCCACGCCCCCACCATGGCCTGCTTAGGTCACAAACCATGTGGACCATTTTTACGCAAAAAATGCATGCTATCTGTATCTATCTATCTATATAGTTGTTTTGAAATATATTGTTTATTTATATATAATATATGTTATGTTTATTTATATATAAAACATACATGTATGTATTTGTCTACTTGGCTATACATCAGTATGTTTACAAAGGTTTTTCCTGTCCTATGATATTCCAAGTAATTTTAACTTCTTCTCTTTGCTTATTTTTCATTTTCTTCTATAAAGCTATATAATAAAAGAACTGTTTACTGTTTTTCAATATCTTGTTTTAAACCTGTCACCTCCTCTCGGTTTCCTGGCCTGAGCTTGTGGGAGAAGCCCCTCGCTCGCGGCGGAGCCAGGTCGGTAAGACAGGCCGGCTGGGCCGCGTGGCTGCGACCTGTCCCCCGCACCGTGAACGCGTGGAGGGCGCGCCAGAGCCTCACCCCAGCCGACTTGGTGGTGGCCGACTTCTCTCTGGCCAAGTGGACCAGCGACAAAAGGCACAGCTCAGGGGGGCCCTGCTTGTCGGAGGCGGGCTCCTCGTCGCTGTCCAGGCTGCGGCTCAGCAGCTGCTCGTTCTCCGATGAAGCGTCGTTCTCGCTGTGGAAACAAGAGGGCGGTCCTCAAGGGTGCCTGGGAAGGGGCAGCCCCGACGTGTCCTCCCAGCGGCAGAGACCATCGGGATGCTGTGACTTGTTCCTCAAGTTCTTACTTAGCAGCTCGTGGGCACGGACACAAGATGAGAAAGACAGCTCCGCTCTCTGCTCCCTTCTGAATGAGGGACCGGGGTGCAGGGCAGCCAACAGGTGCTGCGAGGGGATTCACAGGGTGCCCTGCGAGCTCGTCAGGGTGCGGAGCCGCCAGCGGGGGGGGCCGGCAACTGCTCACCTCTCCACCCTCACCTGGCTCAGCAGAGGTTTCCTGAACATGTTACAGCTCCCTGTATTTAGTGCAGATGAGCACCAAGTTCACCTGTGCGTCTTCAGTCAGCAAACAAGCTTACGTGGCCGGCCCCAACCCTGCAGGCTCTCTGGGACAATGAGAACAATGTCGAACGGAGCCTTGCCTGGAGAGCCCCCTCTTGACTATGGGTGACCTGGCTGGAACGTGTGCATCAGGGGTGGGGGCCTCAGCAGGCCCTGCGAGGGGCTTTGGGAAATCCCACAAGAAGGCAGGTGGCCTCACCGCCAGGGTCCGTAGACCTAGGCACTGTGGGTTACAGCTTAAACTCTCCAAATCATTTCAAATACATGAAAAACAGCATCCTTTTTCATAGGCATCCTGCTTGCTTTCTGCTGTTTGGCTGAAGACGTTTTCCCCTTGTAAAGAATCGTATTTGCTGGTAAGTGGGATACACTTAGGAAGCCACACTCAAACACAATGCTAGAGGCAGGAGGTCACAAAGAAAACCAAATCGATGGGCAAAGCCCTCTAGTCTCAGGGCCTCCGTGGGAGCTGGCAGGCCTGCCTCTGTCCCCACCCAAGAGCTAGTGAGAAGGAAGCACGCCTGTCCCACTGACCACTGCCCCTCACACCGCCGGCCGGCCGAGGCCCGGTGCTCCCTCTGCAGCCGTCCCCAGCACGGCCTCCAGGCAGTGGCCAGGCGTCTCGCTGCACTCCTGGCCTGGCATGCCCAGCTCCCCTCCTGCTCAGGACCCCATGAGGACCCCAGACTTCAGCCTGGGGCTGGGGGCCACCCACGCTACGGCCAAGTGGCTGCCTCAGCTTGACTTACCTCTTGGCTGTCTTTGCTGGTGCTGCCGTCAGCTTCTCGAATTCGTCCTTCTCAGAGAAAATCACCACACTGTCTGCAGGTAAACGGGAAGATTGGGGAGGGAGGAGTTAGAGCGGGCTCCAGCTCTGAGCTCGTCCTCCCCCTGCTTGCTTCCTCCCTAGCAGACCCGCCCGGTGGCTAAACCACACTGCCCTAGGATTAGCGCAATGCGGGTGCGCCAACACCTTCCTGCGGCCTCTGTTCTAAGCGGCACAAGAGCCTAAGCAGTGAGGAGCAGGCTGCTGGGGCAGTGGTGAGAGGGGCAGGTGACATCCACCCTGCACGTGGACAGCCGTGCTCACGGGGGCTCCATCTGCAGACCTGGGGCCTCTGTCTTCTCCTCTTCCTTGCTCACTTGGGCTTCCACAGTCTTCACGGGCTGGCTGGTGCAGCAGGCTGGTTGGAGAAAGAGAAGGGTGTGAGTAGCCAGGCCCACCGACTGGGTAAGTTGACGGAGCTGTCCAGGGGGAGGGGGAGGGGGTGTGGCACTGGGGAGTGGTCACCTGGGGCAGAAGGCTTTGTCTTCATGATGTAGAACATGATGATGAGAACAATGGCAATGGCCATGATGAAGATGGTGGACATGGCAATGATCAGGGCCGTGGCCAGGTGTCCTTGGCTCGAGAGCTCTGCTGGAGTCGGGGAGAGAAGGCAGTGACCGAGGCGGACCCAGACCTCTCCAGAACGCCAGGTTCAGGGTGCTGGCTGTGCCTGGGGAGCTTGTTTTTGGTTCTGCCACTTTGGGACCCGGGGGAGGTGGGATGTGGAGAAGAAGAAAGGCCCAGGAAAAAAGTGTCCTGAAGACACTTCCATCCAAGTCGTTTCCAAGTAAATGTCACCTTCGAGGGCTCAAGATTTTATTCCCGGTTTGGCTGTATTTTATGTCTCCTGCATTTTCAACCTCAGCGTACTAATCCCAGTCCTGGGCACAGGCGGCGCGGAGGCTGGTGCGCCTCTCCTCCACTGCCCACACCACACAGCCTCTTCCTGGCATTTTGCTCAGCTCTCTGATGCTGCCTGCTGTTGAATGTAAAACACCCTGACACTTGTTCTAATTCTCGGACATAAGCAATCAGGATCCTGGTTCTTGTGAGGCGGGATCCAGGTTACCCAGCACCCAAATGGGACGGGGACAGCCTCTAAGGCACCTGGACTGTCTGAGGGAGGCTGCAGCCTGGTTTGGAAAGGAGGCGCCAAGGTGGTAGCGCCAAAGGGCCACCGGTTTGCACAGCTGTCCGCCCTCCCGGGTGAGGTGTGTCTGCAGGAAAACTGGCCTCAGGCTGTCATTTGGGGAGTTTCAGCCTTTGGATGCTGGGCATGGGTAATACAAATGGTTTAACGTTCTCTGTGTTGTGTGCTGCTTCCCCCGGCGTGGGGCAAGTGAGATCCACGTGCTCTAGCAGAGTCTTCCGTCCTGACGCGCTGTGTGCAGCTGCAGGAGGGGCAGGTGTAGGGCGATGCCGAGGCTGGGCTACTGAGCACACAAGGGATCGTGAGGGTACCAGAGCCTCCCCGAGATCCAGGCCTTAAACATGCTCAGATCACGGCCCGCACTAAACAGTGCGAGAGGGAGGGCGAGCCGAAGTGAGGTCTTGCTCTGAGAACCCGTGGACCTTGAGGCCCTCAACCCTTTCCATCCCTAAGGGGTTAGGGAGTGAAATGTAGTTATTAGAAATGAATATTCAAGTGTCGAGATCAGCAGGTTTATTTGAAAGCCAGCAACAGAATTGCTGTGGATGTCAGGCCTGACCAAAGCCCAGGAAGCTGGTCTCCCCTCCCACCCTCACCACTGGCGCCCTGAGCACGGGGAATGTGAATCATGAGAACACTGCCACCGCATGCTAATGGGCCCTGGACACCCACGGGGTGAGCAGTGCCTCTCCTTGCAGAGACAACTACTATCTCCCACCCACTGGGGCACCGCGCATGACTAAATCACAGGCGGGGAGTGAGATGAGGCGGGAGGCTCTGCAGCCGTTGCTGATGATCACCTCTCTCCCTCTTCACTTTCGTCCCAGCCCCCTTCCTCCTAGCTGGCGGCCTCCAGAACATCACACCACTGTATGCTCCGTACCTTTATGGGCGCGCTGGAAAGGAGGGAGGGTGCTGCCAGAGGTGCTGGGGGAGTTGGCAGAAACTCCCGAGGTGGCTCCCGTGCCTGCAGAGAGAACAAAGTCACCGTGCTTTCCTCAAAATGACCTTCTCCAGCCCCACCTTCCAAGACTGAAGCATACGATGCAGCAACAGAGCTAAGCGACCTGGAGGTCTGGATTATGAATGAGCTGGGGATGTGGGAAGGGGAAACATTTTAATTTCTTAGAGTATTTAATAATCCCTAAAAAGCATTCTCAAGGGTGGTTGCTCTTTAAATAAGAAGACACATCTGATAGACAATTCTGCTAAAACTAAAGACTAGGTGCTGGAGAGTTTGCAAACCTCACCAACTCAATTTTCCTATAAATGAGATGACATATATGCAGTCCAGAGAGAGGAGAAAAGGGTGTGTATACAAAAATATCACTGGGGGAAAATAATACTTGAGTAGTTTCTCAATTACATAGACCAGGGATGTATTTTTATTTTTTTATTTTATTTTTGTGCTAAGGAAGACTCACCCTGAGCTAACAACTGTTGCCAGTCTTCCTCTTTTTGTATGTGAGCCACCGTCACAGCATGGCCACTGATAAATGGGTGGTGCAGGCCTGTGCCCGGGAACCAAACCCAGGCCACCGAAGTGGAGCGTGCTGAACTCAACCACTAGGCAGCCAGGGCTGGCCCAGGGATGTGTTTTTAAAACTTTTTCTAGTTATAAAAGTAATTTATGCTCATTATTAAAAATCTGGAAAAAATTGGAAAAGAAAGAAGTAAAAAAATCACCCACAGCTTCACAGTCTGAAGTTGACATTTTGGTGTATTTTCCTCTAGGATTTTTCCTATGATACATTTTTTAAATATTAAATGACCAAATTGTTTTAAGAGCGGAGATGAGCTTTGCCTTCCCTCAAAACTGTGATCCATAAAACTCCCCTTCTATGTAAAAAGTGTCACTTAGCAGGGGTGACATGGAGGCTGATTCACTAAGGAATTGTTCAGTTTAAACAAACAAACAGAAATGTTCTGCCACAGAAAAGATGACATCCTGATGGTTAACCTTCCTTTAGGCCAGACTTTAGTTTTGCAATTAATAAAAATGATCACGTGGGCCTGCCCGATGGCCTACTGGTTAGGTGCGCATGCTCTGTTTCAGTGGCATGGGGTTTGCAGGTTTGGACCCTGGGCGCCGACCTAGCACCACTCGTCAATCCATGCTGTGGCTGCGTCCCACATAAAATAGAGGAAGACTGGCACAGATGTTAGCTCAGGGACAAACTGCCTCACACACACACACACACACACACACACACAAAAGGTCATGTTTCAAATAAGTTTCTTTGTCTCGCTTGGTCTCTACCAGTTCTGGAATCTTCACGAAGTGGCTGTGCCCTGTGGGCAACTGGCTTCTGAGCAAGGACAGGTAAGTGCCTCCCTGGAATCAGCACTGTTGGCCCCCCAGCCAGCCCAGCAAGGAGGAATGCATCCTCACTGGACCCTGGTCAGCCTCCAGCGAGGCTTCCGTGAGAAACGGGGATGTTTTCTTTAAGAGAAGGTTCTCGGGAGAAACGCAGACGCCTGCTCTGTGAGCGGTATGTCTAAATTGCTTGCGGTGACCACGAAAGTCCTGCTGAGCTATCCTCTGTCTGTGTCCAGCAAGTAGAGAAGGTCACAGGGGAGCAGGGTCACAAACTGGTGATCCTTCCACTGTGTGACACAATAGCATACCCTACAGGTGAACCATGGCGGGGCTGTGGTGGGAACGCACAGGCTGAGGCCTTGCTGCTCGGGTGACTGTACTTCTGGGAGGTGCCGCACAGCTCAGGGCCAGCCCACGGCTCGGCATAGACATGCTAGTGCGTGAGCAATGTCATCTGCTGGCTGACGGGCAAAGACGCAGGCTCTGGAGGCGACAGCCCACCTCCTTATGCCCTCCTCAATACCCCCGGGGCACAGGCTGACCTGGGAGCCCAAGGAGGCCACTGGCACCATCCTGTTGCCCCTCCAGCCCAAACTTGGAGCAGTTTCCATGTTGCTGAAAACATAGCACTTGCTTAGTCAGAGCTCTTAAAGACAGCATGTCTCCTCTCTGGAGATCTGTGCTTCTGGAGCCCAGGGACTACTTCTCTGAGCTCTTGGCCTTTGCCCCTCAGCCTGCTCTCTGTCACCTTCAGTGTTGCCTCAAATGTGGGAATGGGTCCGACCCAGGCCAGCACATAATGGACGGGCAGTCCCTTCCCTCTGTGGGGCACCATGAGTTCTGTGATTCCCGCCTCCTTCCTTCTTTCTTCTCAACTGCTGGTCACTGGGATGCTTCTCAGCTCTTCCACCAAAAGAGAGGGGTGCTGAGGGGTGGATGCGCACCGGCAACAGGCCAGCCCGTGGTGCCTTCAATCAACGGAGACCCTGGAGGTGACCTGCTCAGAACAGAGGCGGGCATGTCCTGTACCCCAGCCCGCCAAGCTCGTGTCCCTGGGCCTCACTTCTTCTTTCTGGAATGGCGGCCGGTGATGGGACAGGGAGCAAGAACGCAGGACGTGGGCCGTGGTGGGTGGCTGGGGAGGAATGACGACTCCCCACACCTGTGGTTCCCTGCTGGTGTCCAGAGCCCAGAGACAGGTTTCTTTGCCTTTCTGGAGGATAAACAGAAGCCTTAGCCTGCCTCCCACCCCAAACTTATGATCAATCTCTGCTTTTTAATGGAGCTGTCTCACCTGGCCTCAGAACCGGTGGCCCATGGGGGAACATGCTGGTGGCAAGGTGCAAGCCCCTCAGGAGAAGGAGCCAGTCTCACCACAGCTGCTCAGAGTGGGCGGCAGCCTCTTACTGCTCCGGCCTGGGCGGCCGTTTGAGAGCCTCTGCCATGAGCTGGCTGTGGGTCTGGAGACCCACTTGCCCTGCGCTGGGGGCAGCCTATCACACTTCATCCAGTGATGGGAGAAAAAAGGACATGGGGCATAGCTCAAGCAGAACCTGATCTCTTTTTTAAAAGCAAACCGGACACTGAAAACGAGGCTGATCTGTTTGGTGAGGGGCTCAAGGGAGCTTAAGCTACGTTGCCAGGAGAACAATATTCATAGGCTCAGTTTGTGGACGTTTGTCATCTCTGTCTCTTCTTGTCCTGCTCTGCCGGGGCTTGTGGCTGAGGCAGGGTGACAGGGCTTGGGGCTCGGGATACAAATACGCCCAGGCCTGTGGCCTGGAGGGGGACAGTGAGAGCAGCCTAACAGGACATGGACATATGAAATGCCTTTGCACCCACTGGCGGGGCTGGTTACACAATGACCTCATGGAACAATGCTCGCAGGGAGACAAAGTCAGTAACACACATCTACTACGCCAAGTGGGTGCCGCCTGCCCTCGGTCAGGTGGCAAGCTGGGCTGTTCCTCCACCCTGACTTGCTAGACGTTTTCCTCTCAAGCAATCTCCAGCAAATGTCAACTGGACAGCCCTGGGCTGGAGCGCCGGGCAGGATGTTCTCTGGCTGCTCGCTGAGCCCGGAGCTGATCAGAAAAGCATTCTGTCGTGGGCACATCTGAGGGTGAGAGGGAAGGTGGGCAGGAAGGCTGCATGGAGTAGAAGCCCATCTCTGCGGGCAGGTGCCCTCAGGACAGCATGCCGTCGCCACCAGGACCCTGCACAGCACCTTCTCCTGTTCCAGGTTCTGCTCTAGTCTAACGGGGATTAACTCAGCACTCACAAAAATATTTGGCGTCTGGGAGGTTTCCCTCTGTTCCAACACATGCCGTGTAGTTCTGGTTCATTTGGCCTCCTTGGAATGAATAGCTGACAAAAGTGTTTCTCATTGTTGCTTCTGTTAGGTGGTCAACGACTGATCCATCTTACCTTCCCTAACGCACTGGAGCGCAGCTTTGAATAAGCAAAGATGAAGTATTTTATAAGAGGGGTAAAGGAAGGACGGTGAAAGCTGTAGCCCCAGAAATTTCCACACAAGCTCTATATTAAAAGGAAAGCAAGTGGGGTCTGGGTCTGCCTGCTCCGGGCTGCACTGAGGCCGCGATGCCTCAGGAGAGCAGCACCGGGAGGCGGGCGCTCTGCCGGGTGTGCGGGCACCTCCCCCAGGAGGACCTGGAGAACCGCGCCATAGGGCTAAAGGTAGTTCTACCGCTATTTAAGGCGATGAGCCGCTTTACTGGGCCTTTGCAGTTTGTCAGTTCACAATTTATCAGTATGTCGGTACGTATCAGAGACTGGGATTCTCTTCTACAGAGGGCACGCTGTTTGAATTTTTAGCAATGATTTATTTGTTGATCCTTGCAGCTGTCGATCAGATTCTCTTCTACAGAGGGCACGCTGTTTGAATTTTTAGCAATGATTTATTTGTTGATCCTTGCAGCTGTCGATCAGGTGCCCCGAGGCTGTTGCTTTTGCTGAGCGCCCCCTGGTGGTAGAGGCTGGAACAATTGGCGGAGCCGTTAGAACCTGGATGCTCCAAGTGGGGTCCCGGGAGCTTGCTAAGAAACGCATCTCCCGCCCTACCCCAGGCCTGCTGCATCAGGATCTGTCTCTTAATAGGGCTCCTGGTGATGTGTGTGCGCTTTCACATTTGAGAAACACTGTTAGAAACAGCTGGAAACTGGCATTTGGGGAGGGCAAGCCTTCACATTTGAGTGACACTACATGTGGCATCTGGACGGAAGTATGCCGCAGCACTCCTAGTCACAGAGTGGACTTCTCCAAAGGGCAAGTCCATCTCGGACTTGACGCAGGGGTCGTAGTCACTGACGAGTAACAATGAAAACCTGCCGATGGAACAGTTGCCAGGGGCCATGCCCAGCCCGTCTCATCCACCCTCCAGCACCGTGTGGGAGCGGTTCTGGCGGGCCGGCGTCCCAGCCGAGGCGAGGAGGCGCAGGGGCAGCCGGAGGCGGAGCTGGCTCACCTGGGGCTGCGGCTTCCCCGGCGCAGAGGGCCGGGGTGACCGCGGACACCCTCGGCGCGTCCTCGCGCAGCCTCAGAGACAGGCGCCCCATGGTACGGTTGAGGAAACTGAGGGAGGAAGCAACTTTCCAGAGTGGAACTCGTAATGAGACCCAAATCTGCCGGCACACGCCGTCTCCCTGTGTCGCCCCACGCGCCCGGGCCCTTACCGCGCAGGTGCCTGCGGGCGGCGGCCCTGAGCGCCGCTCTCAGGACGCGGGAGGGAAGAACACCGGAGACTCCGGTTGCAGCCAGTGGGTCTTGCTCTTTAACGGAAAAATAACTGCCATCGACTTGTCAGGGCACAAACAGCGATGGCATTGGAGGTGGCCAAGGGCGGGGAAGGCTGCTCGTGTCCTGCAACCTGCCGCTTTCCGGCCCGCAAGCCACAGGCGGGCGAGGAGGGCGCCTGAGCGCCGGGCGGCCGAGCACCGGGTCCTCTCTGGTTAGGGAGGAGTCGTCATTTACTCTTGCTTCGTGCTTTCAGCCTTCACAGCCTTTTGTGCACGGATATGTCAACCCCGTTGGTTGAGAGGATGTGATGTTCTCAGGAGAGAAAGCAAACCGGGGGAGGGTTCCTGCTTTCACGAACGCACGGGTGCTACGGCCGAGTCCCAGGCCCGCCCCAAGTTCCACATGCCTCTGCTTTCATCAGCGGTGACAAGGCCCAAAGGCAGGACCAATAGGAACCCAACGCCGTCCTCTGCTTTCCCTCACGTTCCTTGGAGGGGCTGGAAACTAGAATGATTCTTATTCCATTTGAAAAGTAACTGTGCGGTGCTTTGCCGTGTCTCCTGAGGGTTACGTGGATGGGCCAGGTGGCACTAACAGCACTGCGGCGGCTCACCCTGGGCCTCAGCTCACTCCGGCCACACAACTGCCTCACGTCTGGCAGATGAGAAAACTGAGGCTTGATAACGCGTCCACGTTAAACAGGATTTTAAACCCAGGCAGCGATGGTCGAGAGCAGGGACTGCTCACACCTCATACGGTACACCCGCGGCTCCCAAAGTGTGGTCCTGGCCTCCCAGGGGAACTTGTTGGAAATGCGCATTCTTGGCCCCACCGGGTCCTGCTGACCCAGCGGTGGGGCCCAACCCTGCGTGATGTAGGAGGCCCCGCTGGGGCACTCTAACCATAGCGCCACGCGGAGAGGCCGCCAGCGCTCTAAGGAGGAAAGAGCAACGCCTCTGCCCAGAGGGGACGAGCGGGGAAGAGAGAGCGCGCGCGGGAGGGGGGGGGAGGGGGGGGCTAGGGGGGAGGGGAGAAGGAGAGAGGAGAGCGCATGCTAGTGGAGGGGAGGGGAGGGGAGGGGAGGGGAGCCCCCGGGGGTGCAGAGAGCTGCGGGGCCTCCTTTGCTGAGGAGCTGCTGGGCGCTCGTTGGGCTGTGTCCCCCCGACTACGGCAGGCGGGCGCCCAGGGCTCTCTCCTGCATAGACGTCTTGCTCTCGGTGGCCGGTCTCCCTCTCCCCTGCCCCAGTCCTGTTCCATCCCTAACGGGGATGTGCGCCTCTGTATCACACGCTTTCCCGGGGACGTGCCAAGCTCTCTGGGGGTTTGTATAATCCACTACTCAGTGACGCGGTATGGACGGTGTGAGCTTCGCTTTTGCAGGGCCCAGGTAAATCTTATCAAAACCGAAAGGAGAGTCTCAGATTGGAGCCAAAGGAGCTCTCGACCGCCTCCGACCGTGGGCTCGGGGAGGGCAGGGCCTGGTGGGACCTGGGCAGCCAGCCGGTGACTTCGGAGTCCTGACAATAAGGCTTCCCAGCCTTCCTGGCTTTCCCAGGGTGGGGCTGCTGAAGGCAGCCCTGTGAGTTTGTCTGTCTTTATGGAGGCTGTGGTCATAACCAGCCTTTCTAGTTCTATCTGCAGACTCCAGAACAGGAGGCCTGGGTAAAAAGATCTCTGGATGGAGGACCCTGCAGAGGGAAGAGCAGACCCCAGAGGTGGAGAGAATAACTGTGTGTCCACACTTGCGACTCTGACCTAGACGGGGCTCCATTCTCTAGGTGACTCGTGAAGCTCGGTGCTGGTTCTTTGCTGGCCTCCTTCAGGGCTGGACTCTACAAACTGGAGCTGGTCTTCGGTTAGGCAGTGAAGGGCTAGGGGTTAGGAGGCGGGGCGCTTGTTTCACAGTCTCTGGACTCAGGGGCTTTGCTTTCTCCCCATGCGATAGACCTCACTGTTGGACAGAGAGGACAGAGGCGCTCCTCCTGGACTTGGAGCTCTTCCGCTGGCCAGGTGGCTGGCAGAGCCCTTGTGTGTGAGAGCTTTCAAACGAAAGGGCGCCCTGGGAAGGGCTGCTTTTTTTCCAGGCTCCACAGGCAAAGAGTCTTTTCTAAATAGGCAGTGAGTGTCTGACAGCTTCCCAGGTGGGAACTCTATCCCAGAACTATCCAGTATTGAATCCTGAGGATTCCCAGCAGAAGACGTCAGTGATGGCATCGGACTTCACCTCAGGTCCTGCTGGCAGCCTGGCCCTTGGGCCTCCTCTGATTTCTGAATTAATTAGCACCTGGCTGGGTAGGAACCCTCAGCTTTAAAGACATGCAAATCCAATGTTGCCAGGCTCCTCTCCTGAAGCCATTTGGAAGGGAGAGGAGGGCCCTCCCACAGGCAGCCATGCCCCACTGCCCAGAGCACGCCGTCCAGCTGAACCTTTGGGTGAGGGGAGGTGTGCCCCCTCTTCTGACTCTCCTTCTCTTCCTCCTAGCACTCTTATGATGCAGGCCCCTATGCTATGTCCTCAACCGGATTCTTGTGAGAAGATGGGGTACACAGGGCCTCATGGAGAGCCAGGGGAGGCAGGGTCCCACGCTGCCCCTGTGCCCTCTGATGCCCCAGAGTGGGAGCAGAGCTGGAGGGAGGGCAAGGCATGTGCTCCTGCCGCCCAGGGACCAGACTCCCAGTCTCCTCCCCACCGCCCACCCATCCCACCTTCACTAGTGTCTCTCCAGACCACAGAGCCAAGAGACCAACACGACATTGTCAGAGCCCCAGTTCCTGGCCCTTATCAACAGATGCTGTGAAAGTCAAACCAAAATGAGAAGAGGAAAGAAACAGCCTAAGGTGGGATTTCACACTCCTGAGACTCATTGTTTACATGTGCTTTGTGGAATCCATTTCATTAACTGCGGTTTAAAATATATATATCTGAGAACTTACATTGTCTGGCACTTTGCAGTGCTTCACAAAATGCCTTGGCATCTGCGGTCTCCTTGGTTTCTCCAGTAATCACATGAGATGGATTTTAGTACCCACACATTACAGATGAGAAAACCAAGGCTCACAGGGGTGATGTGACTCATTCAAGGTAGCTGGTGACTGACCTGAGTCTCTGACTCATGGTTCAGCCATAGCAAAACTCTCTTCTTGGACCTGCTGCCTGACTGGTCAGGCCGTGGGAGCATTTTCGGTTACGTGTTCACTGTAGTTAATTTGTCTGGGTGCCAGGTTTGGCGAAAGATACCAGTATGATTCTGATGGAAGGATGGAGAGTACTCACACTCCTTGGTGTTGGGCGGCGCCAGGAGGCAGGAGTAGCAGACCATGCCGTAGATGTTCCTGGGTCTGTTCTCCAGCATGTAGTAGCTGTGGGGAGGGCGACACGAGACAAAGCAGCTGAGGCTGGAGTCGCCACAAGCGAGCACTGATCATGAGCATGCCCACGATCAAAGCCAGGCAGGAGACAGACCTGTGGGGACTGGCAGCCCCGTGGAGCCAGCAGCCCATTTTGACCACTGAGTTTCCTTGGGGGTTTGCAGCCTGTCTTGAAATGGAATATTCTTTTTGCAATCGGGGCCAGTTTGAGCCTTTCTTTTAATCTCTCCCCTTTTTGGTTCCCTTCACTCATGTATTTGTTTGGGGTGTGTGTGTTATCACCATCTTCATCATATCATCCACCAGAATTAGCTGCATGCCCACCACATGTAGGCTCGTTTAGCTCTCTGATGTACCAACCAGGGAGCCAGGCCCCTGGAGGAGGAGCACCCTCTCTGTGAGTGCCCATTGCAGAGCCTGTGGCCTGGTGCGAGTGCTGACAGATGTGTCTATGAGCCCCTGGGACACTGGACCTCCCGGACTACCTGAACACTTGCTAACCAAGATTGAACAGAGCCGTCCGGCAGAACATGTCTGCAGCAGACAAAAAGACAGCAGCAATGTCTAGAGAGGTCACCACAGAGGGCCTTAAGGTCAGCCTGAAATACCACCAGGCCCTACCTGCAATGCGTTTGCTTCCTCCTCAGGAAGCATGTGACTGAAGGCACCTATGTAAGTTTGCGCTGGGATTGCACACACTTAAAGAAAAGGGCAAGTCATTCACACAAGACTGTCTGAAGTCCTTTAGGCCCCAACGATGTTTCATTTTATCTTTCGAGCTTCTTGATGTCCGCTTGCCAGCCCCACGACCACGCGACTCAGAAGGCCCTCCTGGTAGAGCTCTGCGCCCTGGTCGGAGTTCTCTGCAGCCACGCCGCCTCCTGGCCCTGGGCCTCCTCCCCCTGCCACTCACAGCTCAGGCTCCTTTCCACCTGCAGGCTTTGGCACTTCTCTTGGCGCGTGCCCGTTTTCCATAAACACACATTCAGCGGTGATCATGGAGTCATTTATCACATTGTGAGAAGTCAATTAATAAAGTGAGCTGGTGCCAACGTTTTCCCTTATTACAACTCAGGAGATGAAAAATCCCTCTCTGCTATTGGATTTTTCTGTGTTTGTTTCTTAATCTCTTTTTTATTAGCCGTGCACACCCAGGCGTCTGCTGACGGCAGCGGTAAGTGGCAGCGTGGTGCAGGAGTGCTGGGGGCAGTCTTGGACTCCAGCCACCGTGAGCTGGACCATTACCAGTAACATTAGGATCATAATTGCCTGCCCTTCCTCAGGGCCTTTTATCCTCAGAACCCTATGTTTCTTGTAAACATTAATTAACCAATCTCAAAACACCCCTCAGAGAAGCCACAACAGCCAGTTTTATAGTTAAGCCTTCTGGAAAAGCCTCTCTCAAACACATACTCTGCCACCTCCAGAAGCCATGCACCCAGGAAGCAGGAAGGGCTACTGGGTCCCACCATGCATCTGCTCCCAGGAGGGGGTGCATGTCTGCGTGTGGCCTCACGCGGGTGACAGGCTCCAGCTCAGCCCAGCCAGCCCCCATGCAGCTTTCTGACGCCCACACTCAGTATAGCCTCTTGGGACTATTAGTTTCTGCTCTTCTCAACTCCACCTCCAGTGTATCTTGTCTCACTAGATTGTGATTGTCTCTCCCCCTGGCCTGGGAGTACACAGGGGCAGCCTTGTTCATATCTGTATTTCTAGTACCATGTGCTGGGTACTGAGGAGGGAAGGCTCTAGGCAAGTATTGACTGGGAGAGTGCGAGGCTGACAGAAGCCTGGAGGACATTTTGTGCATCTTTCCTCCCTTTTCTAACAGCAGAACCACAGCTACGCCCACCCTGGTTAACACTTTGGGCGCTGAGCTCTTCCGTAGATGAAGATCCACAGCCACCGGGTGGGTGTAGAACATCTGGGCTTAGAGCTGTGCGCCCGACGGGTGCGGGGCCGCCATGCTCTGTCACAGCTAGGGGGCCACTCCATCCCGGGGCAGTCTGCTACCTCTTCTTGGCACACAGGCACCTTCTCGCTCTCAGTCCCAGTGGGCACCTCTCTCTCATTCCCCCAGAGGCTCTGCATGGCCATGGCTGTGCCTCCTGCCCTGACAACGTGTCTGGACCAAGCTGGGTAATGTATTAAGTAACTTAGCAAAGAAAGAATATTGAGAAGCTATGCATTTTAAAAAATATGTTGGCTGCAGGAGGCTGCTGTGGGATTGTACTGCCTGACTCAGTGTGAGTGTTAAATACCTTACACATTTCCTGACACGCATTGTTGCACAGAACATTTTTAAATGTAAGATTTTTCTCTTTAGGACTAACTGCAACTCCTCATGGTATGGTTCACATCCACGTTGCTCGCCCTGGGCTAGACAGGAGTGGAAAATAATTGCTTGGCTTCTTCCATCTGACAGATTTTCATCAACTTGGAGCTGGGTGTTCATTTCACGATCTCTGCCCCCACTAAAGCATATCGGGTCCGATTGTCTTTGTGTAAAGTCTAATTTCCTACACTCTGATCTATATTTTGACTATTCTCTAGCTGTTTTTTTCCTACTGTTCTTCAAGGGTTGATTAAAATGAGTAGCCCAAGACAAGATTCAGTTTAAGTGGGGCCTCTAGAATCTTCCGTGTAGGGATTGACTTCCTCCGAGTCAACAGGTATATAGATTTTCCCCAAAGATTTCCTTTTCTCAGGGCTCCTAGGCGTGTAATGGATGCCACTGAGCCATCGGATGCTTCTTTTTCCCTCTACAACATTGGAATGCAGGACCAACGGCTGTGCCCTTCATCTCGTCCTCCAACCATCCTCGAACTCCCTCACTTGAAGGGAGTGGACAGTGTGGAACCCAGCCAGATGGAGCTTGTCCAGTGGGTAAGATGATGCCTGGGGGAGGTTGTGAAACCTACCCTCTCCTCTCTTCCTCCTGTGTTTTGTTCGCTGGTCCTCCCACACAAGCCTTGCTCAACAGGAAAGCCCCGGGTATCGCTCCTTGTTCAGCGAGTGTCTCAGCCACATATGATACAAAGCAGAGAGGGCAAAGGAGGAGAGAGTGCCTGCCAAACCACAGGGCGAGAGGGCCAAGGCAACCTGTGGCGGTACAAGACAAATATGAGGCGGTCTGCATCACAGCCTGGGAGCCACACAAACTTGGGAATGAAAACAGCCTTTCATTGGGCTCACAGCGCTGACCTGCCGAAACTCCTTGTAAGCCTCCTCTGTGACAGAGCATGAGAACTCCGTTTTGTTCTCTAACCCTAGGGCATGTAGCAGGAAGCGGGAGACCTCCGGGGTCCTGCTGATAAAGCACCAAACTCGTCAGAGCTGGGATGGGGAGGCTGGGGACCGGAGATGCAGTGGGCCTTCTATTTTGGTGGCCTTGGGGTTGGGAGTGATTTATTTGAACATCACGCTGCAGAGCCAAATGGGAAAGTGCCTAAACGTTTTCACCTCCATGGAGCACTGTGAGGACTCCCGGAGAGGCCTGCTGAGCTGTGTCTCCCGCAGGATACCCTCCATTCACTCAGCAAGCGCTCAGGGCCTCTCCTTGTCCTGGTGCTGAAGACAAAGGGTGGAATAAGCAGGTTGCTGTTCTCAGGAGCAGGGAGGGAATTATTCAAGATTTCTGAGCCGGAAAGATCCTTTTAAGAGCACAGATGGCAGCCTCCCCACTAATTCTATAGATGGTCATCCATAACTTTTGAAGCCTTCTAGAAGCAGGGAGCTCACGACCATTCCATTGTCAAATTTCTTTCTGGTAAAGGTACTGGGACGAAGCAAATTGTCTTCATTGTCCCAGAACAGCCTTTCTGGTGACCGAGCCAGCACCTGCCTGTAGGACAGGGTTATTTATGGCATTGGTCCCAGGGCTTGTCCTTTCTGGCTAGAAAGTCAGTGGATCAAAGTAAGAATGGAATAGGCGGCTCAATGTGCACACTCACTGCCCCTTTTGGATCATCTGCAACAAAATCATGGCTGAATCTCACAGACCTCCAGGGGACATGCACCAGTCTGAAGTGTGGCAGGGTGAGAGCCAGCGACGCTAATGGGGGAGGCTCCACTTTGCACCCACCCCCCTTCTGCCTCTACAAAGCTGCCTCACTGGCAGGGCCTATCTAGACCAGCGGCTCCCACACCGTTAATGTGTAGATGACTTCCAGATCCTGACCCTCAGCCCAGATCTCCACTCTAGCTTCTACCCGTTTATCTGTCTATGTGTTAGATGTCTTGGTCTGCATGTCTGAATATCACAACCACTTCAAATTCCACACATAGCTCCTCCATCCTCCCTCCGCCGCACCATCGAAATTCCTCTTCTTCCTGTATTCCTGTATTCCAAAGAGGCCTTAGCAAATGGCATCTCTGTCCACACAGCTGGCCAAGGCAGACATCTGAGTGTCCTCTTCAAAATCTCCTCCCCTACACCCCCTACACACTTGGTCTGCAACTCCAGTCACTGCCATCTTCCAATACACTCTGATTTTTCCTCTCCCTCCACCCTCCAGTGTTTCCTCCTTGCCCCAGGTCTCACTATGTCCCACCTCATGCCTGATCCATGGGCTCCCATCTCTTCCCTAGTCAGCTTGTTTTCCTTACTGTTGCTAAGAGGATCAAGGTACAGCCTGACTGCGTCCTACACCAGCTTGGAAGACTGTATGGTGACCCGCGTCAGCATCACGATGAAGACTTGAGCCTTCAGCCTCACCTTCCAGAGCCATTTCCACTGGCCCCTGCCCCCATCGCTAGTTCCTCTGTACTCCCTGAGAGCACTTGCCACTCGGCCCCAGGGACCGACAGCCCTACATCCTGTGGGTGCCACCTCTTGGTGCTTTGGCATGAGCATTTCCGCTTGGAGAGCTCTGTCCTCCTCCCCGTCCCAGCATCACCCCAAGAAGCCTTCTAAGACCCCTCCAGACACCTCCCTAGCCACAGAGCGAGTGGGCCTTGCTAGACTTCCTGAACTGCGCGTGCCTCCCACACTGACTGTGGGTACTACTTCCTCGTCTCACTCTTCCCCTGGAAAGAGGCACCACGTCTTTCCGCTTAGTCTCACTAGGACCTACTTTGTAGGTTCTTAGTTCAAAGGCTTACTAAAGTAAATGTGGGAGCTGTTATGCTGGGTTGTGTTGGGTCAGTTCTTACACTGAGAGGCTCTCAAAATAAGTTCAGGTTTTGCAAAGAGGGTTATTTTCTTTGTGAGGCAAGCATGGCAAGGTGTGCGTGCTTTTCCTTGGCACATCTACAGTTAATCCATGAAACTCTATTTCTTTCATGAATCATGTATCTGCATCAATAAAAAGCAGTCAAGTTGAAGTTCTAGGAAGTATTCAAGTTATCAGAGACTGCTTCTAGCTCTCTCCTGTCCAGATCCTACTGAATTTCTCTCATTCATGGCCAAGCACAGCATCTGCGCAGAGCAGTCCCTCAGTAGACGCTTGCACCATTGGGTGGGAAGGCATTGATTCTGCTGCTTCTAACACGCTCCTTTTCATGGAGCCCCCACAGCACAATATCCTCAACTAAATTAACTACTCAGCTACAGAACTTTTATTGTTATCATATTTCCCAAGAGAATAGTCTAATATCTTCCTTGGGTATAGCTACCAGCTCTTTTGCATATTGAAAAATAGTGTTCTGTGATAATGTTCCCCTGCTTTCTTTATTCATTTGACAAGTATGTTTGAATCATCCTTTGTGTCAAGGACATTGACAGAGAGCTGTCCAGCAGACTTTTGGCTATGCAGGCCTATAGCTCGGGAGGTAGGCCTGAAACAACCAGGGAGAAAACTAGGGAGCCTGGAGATGGGGGGCCGTCACCAGCAGAGAGATATTGGTGGAAGCCAGGGAAATGGATGCGTCTCAGTAACAAATATAAACTAAGGTTAATTTCTGCAAGTGTAAAATATCTCCTTATTTTAAAGAGTTATTCAGTTTCAATCTATTTCTAAATAGGTAGCTCTTTCTGCCTTTTTTGTATTTCCTTTGTCTCATAGACTTCTTCCAGCCCAATGTTCTCATTTGGATATATCCTTCTTATTTTCTTCCTCCTCTTAATTCAATGCAGCAATCCAGGGAGATAACATGTGCACAGGTAGGTTGTAAAGTATAGTGCAACATTCACTGCCATCACCTCCACCACCTCTACCTCCACCATCACCACCTCCATCATGACCACCACTGCCTCCATCATCACCACCTCCATCATCACCATCACCTCCACTATCTCCATCACCACCAACCATCTCCACCACCTCTCTCTCTTCTGCCACCGTGTAGCCTTCACCCCTACTTTTGGTTTCTTTCTGTAGCCCTTGCAAGCATTATACGGCGTGGCCACTAGAGGGAGGCAGAAGCAACAGCCATAGCTTGGTATTTATTGGGTGTTAAAGCTGTGCTTTCCTCATCTCAAGCGGAACTTGCTGTGTGTCTTGCCTGTAAGAAGGAAGATTTTATCTTTCTATCTTTCAGGCTAATTGCATTTTCACTTTGCTTTTTTGGTAAGACTTTTGATACCTAATAGAATTGTGGTGGAATTATAGATACCATATGACTCAAATATTCCTATCAGTAGCTCTTACCCTCAATTTTTTCCAGAATACTAAAACTACTAAAAATTATACTTTTGTATGGGTTTTAGTTTTCTTTTCTCCAAAGCATTCCACATGTGTCACCTCATTGTAAGTGTTCAACAAATCCGTTTGATTTGGGTAGTCAGAGGATATTATTATGACTAATGTCCACTTAGGAGATGCAGGAGCTGAGCCTGGATGGGCTGCATCTCCTGTGAAAGGTGGCAGGACTCGCCATCCTAGATGCCATGCTTCCTGGCTGCAGATGTGTACCCTCCTTCTTACTGAGCTGCCCCCTCTAGACTGGGACAAACTGCAGGAGTGAGGCTATGCTGCAGGCCTGAGGTGCTCACGTTGACAGGGGTCCTCACCAATGGGACATGCAGGGCTTTCTGCAGAAAGCATCCTGGGGTGCATTCTGGCAGTGCCCATGCTTACCCAGGGAGACAAGGTCCACACTCAGCGTCATTCTCCATGTCCCCTGGTGTCAGCACGGTGGCTCGGAAGAAGCCTTCGCAGTCTTTGTGGCGCCTGCATATCTGGTAGCCTCCTTTGGAAAACTTCTCCGCCGGGCAGGGGACACAGCCATAGTCCTCATCTTTGGTGCCGTAGCCACAGGACTGGCCGAGGAAGAGGACAGAGGATGCAGGTGAGTATAGCGGCTGCAGCTGCCATCACCAGAACCGCGGTCCTTGGGCACATTGGACACACGGGGCACACTGGGCATACCCGGCACTGATATAGCTTGGAGACCACACGTAGAACAAAAAAGCTAGGGTGAGGACACCCACATGAAGGAGGGGGAGCTCACCACGCTGGGGGATGTGGCCTGACAGCCGGGCAGGGGGCCTTACCAGGTAGGGCTCCTCCCCCGGCCCACACTGGGGACACTCGTGGCACAGCCCAGTGGTCTGGTTGTAGTACTCATTCTCTCCGCAGTTGGAGTATTCTGCTCTGGTGGAGCACATCAGAGACACCTGCCACAAGAAACGGGTTGTTTCGTCCTCCAGACCTCCTTGCAGGCACACATAGTTACTCAGGGTCAGTGCCCAGACGTCCTCGAGGTCAACTGAGGACGAAGCCTGCTGGTAGGGGCCCTGCTCAGTCAGTTGGTGCTCATCTGGTGTCAAGTCCCCGGTACCTTTAGCTAATAAGCTGGGCCAGCCACCCGCTTCCCCCAGCTGGCCTCACTCCTGCCTCCCTCACCCCCTGCTCTCAGAAACCCCATCCCATCCCCAAGGCCTGCTCCAAACTCTCTTCACTCATGAAATCTTTCTCTCGTTCTCTCCAAAGACACGGACGAGGCGGCCCCTTCCTGGAGCCTCAGAACACAGCTCCTCTAGTCACATGGTCCTCTTCTCCCCTGAGAGGGACCCCCATGATGGAGCCCTGCGTCTTTCTTTCTCAGCTATGTGGCCCACAGGCATGGCGCTCACTACACAGGCACTGGGTTGTGTATATCGCAACATAAATAAGCATTTAAGGACATTTCTATCGATGGAATCCTATAAAGGGAGCCACCCACCAGAGGAGTCTAATTAGAACTGGGGCACTATTCAGGGCTTTGCAGGTGTCATCTCATTGCGCCCTCAGAAGAGTTTGGTGAAGGAGGTGCTCTTATCATTGTTCCCATTTTACAGCTGCGGACACTGAGACTTAAGTGGCCAAGGAGCTGGCCCGAGGTGGTGTGACTAGTGAAAGCCACAGCTGGACAGGAGCTTCCACTGGGACTCCACCAGGGCTGCCACGGGCTCTCTCTGGGGCGAGGGTGCAGGGCGGGCAGGAGCTCTGACACACTTACCACCAAGACGGGGAGCCAGAGTGTGCTCTTGCAGCCTCCCACGTGGGCCATCCTCGCCTGCGGGTTCACCTGAAAGACACACTTCATCAGCACCAGTGGTGCCTGCAGGGCTTGGGCTGCTCCGTGACTGACGGGCTGTGGCCCAGCCCGTAGCCTGGGTCCAGCTGCCTTCACTGCATCCTGCTGGGTATGAGGGACCTCTCAGCAAACAGAGTGGGGAACGAAGACACTCGAAAAGTAAAGGCAGATTTTAAGCTGAGCCCCAGGCCCCCTTAGACTGACTCCATTCATGGCCCTCCCAGCATCACAGCCATCCCTGGGAAAGAGCCCCGGGGAGGAAGGACCATTGCACACTGAGAGCCTATTGGTAAGGCCGGGGCAATGACCAATTGCTTCACTTGCTTGGAGAGTCTGAAACCCTGGCATGAGGTGCTTCAGGCTACTGCTGACCCTCTGGCTCCAGGAGACCCCTGGAGATAGTGCCAGGAATCAGAATCTGGCCCATTCCCTCCCACCCACTTCTGCTCTCCCAGCCCCACTGGAAGGTTCTTCCCTCTTTCTGTTAAGAATGAGTCATCCATCAAAATGATTAAGAGAATGTACAAGTCGAACCATGAAATTTTACATTTGAGACAACTGAAGCCCAGAGAGGTTAGGTACTTGCCCAAGGTCACACAGCTACTTAACACGCAGAGGATGGTTACATCCCAGGCGTTCAGATGCTTTTCTCCAACTTTTAAATTAAGGAGGAGGTGTTATTTTTCACTTTTCCACTTTCAGAATGGGAGACCTGTATTTCTGACTCAAAGCAATTCTGCCTGGGAGCCTGGCTGCACAAAGAGAGAGGATGTGTTCACGTGAGCACCTAAATCCCCCAGCTGCCACACTCTGGGTCACTGTTGTGTCATTTTGACACTGGGGACTGTGATTCAATAAGTGGAAACCTCATTTAGAATGGAGTCAGGAGGCCAGAAGGAGGCGCTCCCACGCAGTACCTCAAGGTTGGTTATAGGAAAGATGGCCCACTGCAGACCCCAACAGAAAGAAGCGTCAACAGGAAGGTGGTCAGTTACAGGAGGGGATGTACATCGCATCCCAAGCAGAAATCAACAACCCCAGCAACTCAGCCAGTGAGCAACCGTCACCACCCTGAAGTCTTGCTTCTCTCCAATGGACTTCCGTTCAAAACAACCCCTCCCAGTTTCCTCCTTTTTCTCTGTAAAATAATCTTCCTCTCCATTATTTGTTGGATTTGCCTGTGGTCCGCCATAGTATGTACATCCTGAACTGCAATTCTTTGGCTATCCCAAATAAACTCGTTTTGCTGGTGAAAATAACAACCTATTTTATTTCTGAGGTCGACAGGATGAATTAGTGACCAAGGAGCTTGTCTTCTTCTACCAGCGGGCTGTGTGAGGAGCCTTCAGAATCAACCGCTGACTCAGACCACAAGTCCACCTGGGCCTTGGGAAGCCCCCCAAGGACTTTCGCCCGCTGAATCCTCTTGTTCCTGGTGAGCCATCGTTGGTCAGGGAAACCCATAATTCCAAAAACCACACAAAAAAGACTGTGCAGGGTAGCTCAAAGCAGGAGACACACTGAATGGGAAATCCATTCCTTTTTTTAAGGAGGAAAGTCCTGAACTTTGTCTTTACAATACAATAACCCAATGCATTGAGAAGAAAAGCAGCCAGAAGATTGTTTATTGGAAATAAAGAAGTTAAGTTGGAGAAAGAGGGAGGGCTGTGTAACTCAGGAGTTGGGGACAGGCCAAGAGAGGAAAACCAGGGGCCAGTTGGTGGGTTGGGGTGGGGGGTTGCTGAGGAGAAGCAAACTGCCTGAGTGTACAGACACAGTCTTCCTTTGTAACTCCCCCGGGACTTAGCACCTTCACAGCGAGATTTTGGGGGAGAATGCACATTCAGGAGAAGCACCCAACATACAAATATGTAGTGAGAGGCCAGTGAGGGACATGGCCCAAGTGCTCCAAGTTGCCTGCCTCAGCTTTTGTGGGCCTCCAGAAGGCACAGCTCTGGCTTCCCCTGGGACATGCCTGCCCTACCCCCATCCCACCCCATCCCGCCTCCTGACAGGGAGCAGCAGGCACCCATGCTTCCCAGGAGAAGAGGTTGGATAAAATCCAGGTGGAGCCTTAGATATTGTACTTATTTATCATTACAGCAAACAAAAGGTCCAATGGAACATGGACCTGTTCTGTGGAATACCGTGCAGGGCTCTACCAAAAGAAACCACTAGTTGGGGCTGGCTCCATGGCTGAATGGTTTTAAGTTCATGTGCTCTGCTTCGGTGGCCCAGGGTTTCACTGATTTGGATCCTGGACACAGATGTGGCACCACTCATCAAGCTGGGGGGGACTGGAATTGGCCACCCCAAGATATGTCTCTTTGGCATGAGGATCATTTTGGGCTGGTTACTTTTAAAAACTGCAGACATGAGGGAAACTCTGAAAAGCAGAAGTTACCCTTTGTAAGAGACATTTACCTTTGTAAGGGAAATCTCCATCTGTAAAGGTGTATCCATCTCTGTACCAGGAAGAAGAAGGGATGACCTTATATCTAGAAACTCTTATCAATGTAGAAGGCAAGGACTCAAGTCTGCATAATAACCTTACTCTTGTTTACTGTGCTTTTCTGGCAACCTCCGATAACTGACCCCCCCCCACCCTCAACATCCTCCTTTGTCTTTAGCTGAAGATGGTATTTAAGGTGAGAGCTTCCGCCATTTCGGTGAGCTGCTTAGTTTTCCTGAGTGTCTCCGTGTATACATGCTATAAAGCTTTGTTTGATTTTCTCCTATTATTCTGTCTCATGTGAATTTAATTCGTTGTCTGGCCAGAAGGACCCAGAGTGGGTAGAAGAAATGTCTTCCTCCCCTACAAAGCCATGCTGGGTGGTGTCCCACACAGTACAACCAGAAGCACCTACAACTAGACTATACAGCTGTGTATTGGGGGGCTTTTGGAGGACAAGGAAAAATAATAACAAAAAAAAATCTTGAAAAAAAAAAGAAACCACCAGAAAAACAGCTCAGGGTGTATCTGCAAAGTTTCTATGTAAGAGAAGCAGGTCTGGAGTGACATCCACTATATTCTCAACAAAGATTTTCTGGCAGGGAGTGAAATAGGGTGCGGGTGACTAAGGATGGAGGGAGGGTTGTGGGGAACATCCCCCTTTTATACAGTTCCTACAGTCGGAATGATGGAGAAAAGTACATCTGAACTGCGATCAGGAAGAAAGGCAATGCAGACATTTCCTTTGGGAAGAAGCACGTCTCTGATTACTCAGAGGACAGGCTGGGGAAGGACGCCCCCCAGCGAAAGAGACCTATCAGAGACACCAGGGAAGGCAGCGTGGCCCGGGCCTGGATCTTCCCGGGTGGCACAGTTACCAGGTGTCTCTCACCAGTGAGTGACATCAGTGGCCTTTGGGGAAGGGTTAGGCTTCCGGAACCTCTTGAAGCGATACAAAAGCTGCCTTTCCCCACTTTCTAGCACACAGTCTTGCAATTCAGTACCACATCCACGTTTGACAACACTAAATGGACTAAGGCAAGATTAAAGCACACAGCCAGCCTGGTGGGAACTCCTGGGTGTTTTCCTTCTAACAACAGAGCAAGCCGGGGCAGGCAGGGCGAGAGGCAGAGGGAGGCGCCTCAGCCCTGCTGCTGGGCGGGGAGGGCAAGGTGCAAACCGAGGCCAGAAAGGGAACTTAGGAACCAGCTCCTCCGACAGCCTAGTCTTGCTTCAGGATGGCGGGTAGCAGAGATGGGTTTCCACGGAGTCTGCTGATGGGGCCAGAGGCTCTCCCGAGAAGAGCTGCAGCCTGGAGCCTTCCAAGAACAGTCCTAAGGGTTCCTAATTTAATTATAGCTGAACCTAGGAGGGCTTCCTGGTAAACACTGTGTGGGGCCGGGCCAGCACACTTTAGTGTCAACTGGGAGCACTCATTGAAAGGCTCACTGGGCCCAAGGAGACAGAAAAGAAAGACAGATAAACATGAAAGGCAAAACAAGAAGTCTGTGGCGTTGACGCGTTTCTGTTATTGTTACCAATTCTCCAAGAGGATGAGCGGGTGGGGGAGGAGGACCAGGCAGCCCTCTGGCGAGGATTCCGTTTCTGGGCTGACTCTCCTTCGCAGAAGGCGGTTCTGCACTCACTGGGAACCGGCTGCCTAAGAGCCAGACGGGGCCAGGAGCGCTCCCAGTTGTGACCTCCTGGTGGCTTTTCCTTTGGGGATCCTCAATCCACTGTGCAGGGCAGCGCCGCTGCCCGCCAGCTGTCAGAGGTGCGAGTGAAGTTGCTGAGCCCTCCAAAACGATGAGTGATGGAGAAATGGGCTGGGGGGAGGGGGGGGACAGGGCACCGAAACGTCCCTGCCCGTCAACCGACAGACAAGCCTGCTGCTTAACTTGTGGACTTGACCTGCTGGCTGGTGGTCCAGCTCAGGAGGTGCAGACTGTGCCCGTAGGTGAATCCAGCCGCCACGTGGTCTCGTTGCCTGGTGCCTATGGCCATGCACATGAACACCGCATGCCCTTGCAGCTGGGTCAGCCTAGAATATCTACCATCTGGTCCTTTACGGAAAAGCTCTGGTTGACTCTTCTCCTCCCTCCACTGACTCATTATTTTTCTGCCTTTTGGCCATTCCTTCCTCAACACTATTTCCACCTGAAATAACACAATAATAAAAATAACAGCTTATAGCTATGGAACTCTGGCCCCTGGGAGGGCACTGCTGCAGTCTACCGCTCACTCCCCCCCGTATAATCTCTAAATCAAGGGTCGGTGGGGAGAACATGCTGGATTGTAGGCCCGTTGGAGAGTTGGATGGATTTATACTGCTGGAATCATTGGTGTGTTTTGTTTCTCTCCCATCCTAGGACCTCAGTCAGCAGTCCTGAACCTGTTGATAACCAAACGGGAAAAAAACCCACCGTGTAGTGATTACAAGCAAGGGCTGAATCACATCTTGGGCAAGTTATGCAGCTTCTCAGTGCCTCAGTTTCCTCATCTATAAAATGGATGTTAGAACAATGCCTCCCTCATATGGGGGAGGCAGGGAGGCCCAAGTAGTTCCCCACTCGAACTGGGCCTCCCCTTTTGTTACCACCACTTCAGCCCCAGCCTGGTCATTTCTGGCAAAGGTTTCCTTGTAACAACATCCCGTTATGGCAAGTCTTTGGCCAACACCAGGCAGTCTGACCTCTGGAGACCTGGGCAGGGGAGGGCACCGTTCAGCATGTGGTTCAAGTTCTCAAGTGCCCTGGTGGGTGCCCTGCAGATTCGCCAGAGTTGAGCGCAGCCCTTCCTAACGCTAGAACAGAGGAGGAAAAGCAACGCAGAGCTGTCTTCCAAAATCCAGAACAGCAATGCTTCCTGATGCGTAGAGCTTCTCTCACAAGCTATAGAAATTAGGAATCCACGAGGATAAGATCAAAAGACACTTAGGCCCAAAATATGAAGTTAGGTATCCATCAAGACATCCTCCCTCCCAGGGGCCTCAAGTCAACAGACAAGCCTTTGCTCAAACTTGTTGGAGGGTGAGCTTGGCGCTTGGCAGAAAGCAAGAAGATTCTGGGCAGCTCACAGAGGCATGGCCCTCAGGAAGCTTGTGGTTTGTTAACCTGGAGGGTTGGAGTTGAGCTATAGTAACTCTGGAGTGTTTTTCTTACATCTGTTCAAAACTATTTATGAACCTCTCCAGTCTGGCCCAATTCTGGGCTAGAGGGCGGGCTCCCTAGAATGAGGCCCGGCACCTGTTCTCCAGGTGATTGGAGACTGAGGGGGAGCAGAAGATCACCTACAGTTTAGGGGCTGGAGGTACAAGATGCTCAGGTGTGTGGGGCGGGGAGCCCCGATTTATAGTGTTTGGCTATTTCTGGGCTGTAAATACTCTCACTGTGGCCGTTTCAGCTGCTGATCGAAGCTACCCACTTGAGGGCAATGGACGCAGAGCCGGGAAGAAGTTATGGGGAGTTGGTTTTGAGCCCCCCTAGAGGCACCTGGCCCATTCTTGGGGAGACCAGGGCACACAGAGTCTCACGGAATCCTGAAGGGCAGTGAGTTAGCTGGGAAAGGTCCTCCAGGAAAGAGGCATAGACGGTCCAAATGGCCATAGGTGGAGCCAGGGGCTGAACGTGAGGTCAGATGAAGTTGGGAGGTTGCAACAGGATTTGTGCAAAGGCTGTGCGATGGAGAGAAGGAGGGAAGACCAACTTCCTCCTGCAGTGAAAGAAGGGGAGACCCACCGAGGAGCCATGTGTCACAATGGGACCCAACACACACGTATTATCAATACAGTCGAGATAAAAGACGCACAAAACAACACTCATACTTACTTTATGCAATGCATGTGATCTATTCTGTCCTGTTGTCTTTACGCCATTTAAAAAATGGTAGTAGTTGCAGACTACAAAGTTGATTTCATGACCCGCTACTGGGACATGATTTGTAATCTGACATTTGTAATACTGGCTTAGATGAGGGCAAGACTGGAGGGAGGAAACCTGTTAGGAGATGATGATGGCCTGACCTAGGCTGGAGCCAGAGGGGTGGAGAGAAGAGCCTGGGGGCCCAGGACTGGGGAGGCGGAGTTGTCAGGAGGGGACAGACAGTGTCGGAGGTGACAGAGCGCTGAGGTTGGCCCAGGTCTCTGCTCAGCTGTTGGGTACATGTGAGGTTGCTGCCGAGTGGAAAGCTGGGGCAGGTAGGAGGTGTCACAGATCGTGGACATCTGAGGGGCCTGGAGGACCTCCAAGAGGAGGCAGCCTCAGGCGGCTGCATACATGAGTTGAGCTCAGGAGAAGGATCTGAGCAAGGGAGAGACACAGCCCTCAGTGGCAAGGTGTCTGGGGTTCTAGCAGGCCGGCCTCTGAAGCCAGCAGACCCCTCCCTTCCTGTCACACGGGGCCAGGACCTGTGCATTCATGAGACCGCGGCCTTGGTCTAGGCCTCCTGGTGGAGGGGGCCGGGGGGAGGTGAGCAGAGAAGAAACAGACATGACCTGTCCTCGTGGGCCTTCCTTTCTCCGGACAGAAACACGCCAGGTCGGGTGCCACTGGATCACTTGCTCTGCTCGCAATCTTTCCAGGACTCAGGAGAAAGCTGGGGTTCCTGCAGATGGGGAACCACACCCTTCTGTGTCTGCGAGGAGGGAAGTCAGGGGCAAAGGACACCACATTTGGCGAAATGATGATGAATGTTTGAAACCATTCCAAGATAAAAAGTAAAGAAAGGAGGCCCCATTCCCACTCGCAGCTAGGCTGTGTCTAATGTGATCAGCCAAGAGCGGAGGAAAACCCTGCTCGCTTGGAAATATACTGCTCTGTCCGCAGCTGGTCTTCTCCAGAAGGCCAAGGACGAGGCCGGCACTTCGAGCTCCATGTGAAGCAGGACAGTGTGAACAGAGTGGCCGGGGGACCTCACAGAGCAACAGACCCCGGAGGCGCTTAGAGGCACATGCAGCCTAAGACCCCCAGCACCAGGTCCCCCTCTGGCTGGAAGGCACGTGGACTCCACACGGCGGACTGTGCGCCCGCTTCCCAGGACCTTTCCAACAGCACACCCCACGGTCACTCGCTCCTGGAGGCCGTGTCCATTCGAGTCCTCAGTCTCATTTGCCAGTGGTGCCGGCGCACAGTGGGCGTTGAATCCGTCCATCCTCCTCCTCAGTAACATTTCTTGAGTGCTTAGCGCTTCCCCAACACTGGTCCAGGCACTTTAGCCTGTATTAACTCATCTAATCCTCCTCACCTGGGTGCAGGTGGAGACTCCCATAACTCCATTTGCTCATGCAGAAGCCAAGGCACAGAAAGGCTGCATAACTTGCCCAAGGCTGTACAGCAATGGGGGCAGAGCCAGGATTTGTACCATCACAGTTTGGCCCCAGAACCTGTCCCCGCTGTTCACCACTCCCCCACATTGTAAGTGACTGAGCTGCAGGCCACATGAGTTGTCTTTTCATTTAAAAGGAATGAAAATGTCCGCAGGCCTGTGGGGCCCGCCTCAGGAGGTTTTGCTTTCATGCCGTGTGTGGTACGCCCACGACCTGGTGAGGGGCAGCACACATTCTCCTCTCCAAAAACACAGCAGTGGGTCCCCTCTGCGACCGAGAGACTGCTCTGAGGAGACCCCAAGTGTGACAGGGCTCAGCGGGTGTGGAAGCACTGTTGGCAAAGGCAAAGGTGTCCCCAGCTGACGTGGTGGAGCCCCGTGGCCACAGCCCGGACCGTGGAGAGGGCCGTCCTCTGCTCAGAGCTGGCGCCAGGAAGCTGGAGTTGCCGCAAGCGCACCAGCGCCTGGAGACAAGAGCGCCTCTCCCTTGAGAGCTGCTGGCGGTTTTCCACGCACCTTCTCACACCAGTTTTCGGGAGGGTCAGCGAGGCGGCAGGGCTCTCATGGCCCCCGGGGCGCGCTCAGGAAGGGGACGTGGCCTGTCCACGATGGGGCTTGGCAGCCCCAGGGACACGTCCTGTGGTCGGCACCAGCCTGCTGCTTCTCTGACCACAGCCCTGGCAGCCTTCCCAGGAGATTACACTCTCCCCGGCTGGAGCCTTTCTAACCAGCTGGGTGATGTTTCCACCGCACTGACAAGACCACAGGACCTTGCCTGTATGGGTGTGAGAATTATGAGCAGAGCCTTGCCTTGGGGATTGGCTAATGGGTGTGGGGAACCACTGTCTTCTGTAAGCCCCCAACCTGAGAGGGAGAAGGAGGAGGCTGTCCATGACCCTCAGGCTATGACTAGCTCAGCCCTGTGCCCAGCACTCAGAGCTGCGACACCAGGTGGGCGGGCATGCGAGAGGAGTGACCAGCAGTAGTACCGGTCCATCCTTGCTGCCCAAACTGTGGTCCCTGGACCAGCAGCACCAGCATCCCCTGGGGCTTGCTGGAAATGCTGCATCTCAGGCGCCTGGGAGACCTGCTGCATCAGAACCTGCATTCCAGCTGGATCCCCGGGGCTCTGTGTGCACATGGAGTGTGAAAAGTACCGGTGCACACGACCTCCTGCGAGCATCTTACTCACTATCTTGTTTGATTGCCCCTTGCAGACCCAGGCAAGGATTTCTTCTGGGGTCCCTCCCTCCTTGCATTCTGATCCTCTCCTAGGGAACAAATGCCGTCTTCAGCATTACCCCACCCAGTGCGTGCACTAGACACTGATCCCTCTGCTTTTGTCTGTTGACTCACTCATTCATTTGGTCATCCATCATTTATTCAACAGAGATGGCGAGGCTGCTGCTGTGTAGCAGTCTTGTAGACCCTAGGGATGGTGGTAGATGGACAAGGTCCCTGCCCTACTGGATCTTTATCTGTCCAGGAGACAGACATTGAACACATACATAATTATACAAAACTTGAGTCCATTTCCTGTATTTCTAAGGCCCACTCCCTTGGGTCCAGTTTCCTGCTGGGCAGCTTGCCTCCTAGAGCGACCTTCACCCTCAGAGGGGTGGCTCTGCCTCAGTGGACACTGGTCCTGGCACTCCTCCAGCGTGCAGACGTGCACCGTGCAGGAGGAGGGCTGTGCTCCAGGCCGGACATCACCTGTGCAACCTGAGAGTCACAGCTCGGGCTCGGGCGGCTTCATGTCCTTCCATCCAGCTGGGTCACCCCTGGGCTCCGTTGGACCACCCCTGCGTGTGAGGATGCAGCCTCTCTGCAGAAGGCTGCTTTTCTCTGGGAAGTTATGTTTAAACCACACAGCCACACCTTAGGGACTGCCTGTCGAATCTGCGGCAAGGGGCTGAGGCAGCGCGCTGTGGGAAGCATTTGTAGGAAGGATGCCCGCAGAGTGGCCTTTTTAAGTGCATAGGTCGGGGGTCCCTCTGTCTTCGGCCCCTTCCACCTTTCCAGCATGCTCGCTTGCCAGAGGGTGCTCAGAAAGTGCTGCTGGCTGACTGCACCCCCTTGTCCTCAACTGGCTGCCGTGACTGGGGACAGAGGCTCTGCTGGCCACCCGGTGAGCACAGCGCTGCCAGATGGAGACAGGAGACGGAGAGGGCCGTAGCCAGCCTACCCTGGTCCTGAGCGGAAGCTCTTTGAGGAAAGAGGCGAGGTGCTGGCTGCTGCCTGTATTCTGGGGAGACGGCTGTATAGCTGGATCCCTGCTCCCTGCCTGCCCAACACTACCCTCTCCTCCTGCCGCCCACACTCTCCGCCTCTGCAGGATGCCCGAGGGGAGGCTGCTGGTGGCCTCCTCCCCACACATCAACAGTTCCTCTGCTCACCAGACTCCCCAGAAGGCCTCCACTTCCCACCAACAAGTGATTTATGGCTCCCGGGAAGCTCCTCTGTTCTCAGTTGGATAGTGCTAATTAATGCTAGATTGTGAAGAGATTAACTCACTCTCCTTCAAGTCTGTTTCAGTCAAAGCTGTTTCCCTGGAGAATTGAAGAGCCTGGAAGGCGTACTGGGAGGCCTCCTCCTGTGCACTCGCAGGTGCACAGGCTGGCCGCGTAGGAGGGGCCCTGCCCTGGCTGGAGTGAAATTCTTAGTGATTTTCAAATGAGGCCCCCCACCACTCCCTGCGTTTCCATTTTCCACGGGGCCCGCAAATTAAATAGCCGGTCCTGTTCTCAGCCACTCTGGGCAGGCAGGCGAGGCCGCCACACAGGGCCCGACTACTGGACCACCCTGCCTGGAAGAACCTCCCAGGGCAGTGTGTCCAGGGGTCAAGGAGCACTCGAGAAAAGAAGAGGATGCTCAAAGTCTTTCAAGACCGATAGGCGCCTTTCCTCCCCGCCAAGACTCAAGAGAGGAATCCCAAAGGGACAGAGAATGAAGGGTGGGAGAGAAGTGCCTGACTCTGGGTGCATGGGCTTATCTTAGAGCTTTCAATGACATAAGGGTTTTACAGGCCCAGTCCCCATTCTTTATGACTGCATTGAGAAACTGTTCCTCAGAAACTCCTTGGTGAAGATTTCAGGGCTCCATCAACATCTCAGAGGTGGCAGGCAGTGTTCATACATTTTCTCAAGGATATATATACATATATATACAGAGAGAGAGAGAGAGGTCACACTGATTTATAACATCATGTAAATTTCCGGTGTACATCATTATATTTTGACTTCTGTATACACTACATCATGTTCACTACCAAAAGTTTAGTTTCCATCTGTCACCGTACAAATGTCCCTCATATATATTTTATTGAGGTTATGATAGTTTACAATCTTGTGAAATTTCACTTGTACCTTATTATTTTTCAGTCATCTTACAGGTGCGCCCTTTCACCCTTTGTGCCCACCCTCCATGCCCATTCCCCCTGGTAAGCACTAAATAGTTCTCTTTGACCATGTGTTTGTTTAACAGATATATTTTTGATTGATTGAAAATATATAGTGCATGCGTGCGTATAATTTTTGTTAAGGTCCAACATCTTTCTCTGTTGGAGGCACTTTCCTCAGGCGCCACCTGGCCGCACCCACTGCGGTTTCCTCCCAGGACAATTCTAGGACTTCGGGCTTTGCTTCTTGTATCAGCCTGTGGTGCCGCAGACAGGCACGAGGTGTTCACTTGACAACTCTGATAATCACACACCATCAGAGATGTTGTGGTGTGGTTGAGTAAATGACCTCCAGGGCTACTGAAAACTCTGAAATTCTACACATCTACGACTTCATTAACATTTTCTTACTTTCCAGAGGAAAGAAAGGGGCACTAACATTTTGGGGCATCTACGAAGTGGCAGTTGCCTTCCCAACAATGTGAGGCACATGATTATTCACAATCAGCATTGGTGATTTAATCTTGTTTAAAAAGGGGAAAAGAAAATACCTTAAATTTACATAATTCCAAAGATGTTACCTATTCTAAAAGAGTGCAGAGTCAATGGGTTCTCAGTAAAAGCAGGAGTAGTTACTTCGGTTTTTCTAGATTTTCTGGCGTCGGGGCTGATGAACAGAGAGCATGGGAGTAGATGGGAGAGGGGCCAGGTGCTGGCTTGCAGGGCCAGTGAGCGCGAAGGGTAGGAGGCCTGCCTGCTCCGCGGGCCCCGCAGACTGGCCCTGGCAGAGGCTGGGCTTGGAGAGGCACTGATGAGGCCGGACCCATGGGGCCTGGACCCCCGGGAGGAGCCTTCCCAGGAGATGTGGACAAACAGCCTGGTGATTTGAGTTGAAAGTTTAAAATGAGAGTCCCTAAGTTTCATTTGTCAGTTTTAACTGAATTAATTCTGAGAAAATAGATATTCTTGTACACATAGAATAAATATAATGCGTGAAACATTTATTTATTTTTGGCTGCTTCTAGCTTTCTTTTGAAGGATCACTACTAACACAAAGAAGCATGTCAAACTATTTTGAATTCTTTATGGATCACTGTTAGCTCTTCAGCAGCAGAATCCAGAGAGGCGGTAAAGAGCAAGGAAGCCAGTATTTTGGACATCTCTGTTCACATCTCATCTTTCTATTTGACTCAACTTTTCCTGTCAGTTTTTATTTTCCCACATCTATACCAGTGACAGTGCTAATTGTTTCTGAATTGTAGACAGCTACGACCTAAGAGCGTTCCCTAAACACCGACATTATTGTTACCGCTTGTCAGACGAGGTTTGAGCCCCTCAGAATACGAATTGCATCATAAGCAGGCGCTCAGGCATCAGCGCAGGGCAGGGCCAGGCGGGCCCGCAGGTGGAGGGAGGCGCTCTCCTGCATGCAGGACACGGTGTGGCTTTTGGACGCTACGACAATCTTGAAGTCTCGCTCATGAAAATAACGGGCCAGGAAACATCCACCCAGAAAGCCTGGAGGGTGAGCAATTACCCTTATTCAAACTTCCTGCTGTAAACGCGTGTGCTCACAGTTCCATTTCTATTTCATGTAATGCCTCAGAGCTGAAAGGATCTTGTACAAGTGATGAGCCTGGTGAAGCTTTAAAAAAAAATCCCCTATCATATTGCCTTATCAAAATTGAGGGAATGCATTTTCAGGGTGAAATCAGGAAGGCTACTGTAACTAAAGCGCATTGCTTTAACTACAAAAATGCAAGTTTTCCTAGGACTCGTAGACAAACATGAAATTTTGTTGGGACATAAGAGCAGCTGCTCTCCAGCTCTTTAATATGCATGCCATCCAGCCTTCCATTTGTCCATCCGTCCTGCCACTGATCCATCAGTTCATCCTTGCAGCCACCCAACCATGCATGCAATACTTCCCGAACACCAGCTCTAGAGCAGGCTGAAGAGCAAACGAATTGGCCCGATCCCTGCCCGGCGGTCTCACCATTTGGTGGAGACCATGAGAAAGGCAAGTGCAACACAGTGGAGTTAACCCTGGGGAGGGATGAGTGATGGTGTGGTGGGGGCACACGGGGTGTGATGTGCGGGAAAACCTGGCCCACTGGAGAGGGCAGGAAGACTGTCCCAGACCCAGAGAAGGGAGGACCGCCAGGAGTTGGCCAGGAATCGCAGAGGCAAGGTAGAGGGAAAGGAAGAGGGAACAGCATGGGCTAAGGCCAGGGGAGGGCGTGTCCCATTTGGGCAACTGAAAGCGGCCGTGGATGCCCTCCAGGTCACTGCTCTGTCCTCTTCTTTCAGCGACAGACAGTGAGTTATTTCCTAAACTGCATTCTGATGAAATCAAGAACTCTTTCTCCTCTTCTGCCAAGGGGCTACCGTGCTGGGTTCTCCCTCAGCTTCTTGTCCTCATTTCTTTGCTTTCATCAGCTCAAAGACGTCTGGGAAGCAGTACTTTCAGCTCACCCTGTGATCCCCACCCTAGCTATTCTTCTGGTATCTGGAGTCCACTCCAGAGCAGTGAGTTGGCCCCTGAAATACTCACACTGTGACAGGAGGTGAGCTCCCCACGAGGTGCACAGATGTATCTCAATCACACCAATTCCGCTTAACAATACAACCAAAATGAGAACATAATAAACAATTACTGTAAGACACACTACTAGAATCCCAAGCCATGTCAGCCAAATAAAAGACATTAATTAGACAGTGAAGATACCCTTTAAGTAAAGGAAGTCGAAGGAGATAAACCATTTATTGGCACTGGGATCAACAGATTCTAAATTAGCTGCAAAACCCCGGCAAAAAGGACCTAAACATCACTGCTGTCATTATTTGTCCTCGAGGGGCCCTCAGAGGGCTTGCTGCTCTCTGGGACTGTTACTGTGGGTAGTTGAGACGTCTCCGGCGTGGGTGGCGGAGGCCGCGGCAGGGGGCCTCCTGAGGCTAGATGGCTGTCTGACAGGGAAGGTGAGGCGAAGGCACGCAGAAGCCAGGCGAAGGGCCTGCAGCTCCTCAGGGCCTGCGACCCCTGTCCCGCCCCACAGTCCGCTCTTTCCTCCCTGCCTCTCTTTGAAGTCTTGAGCCCAGAGACAGAAGAGGGGATGGGTGCTGGGAGGCAGCTGTGTGCCGCCTTCGCTTGAGCTCCCAGCAGCCGGGAGCCTAGGACAGAGGCTGGAGACAAAGGTGGTCAGGTCCTCTATTCATCCTCCGTACCAGAAATCTAATAGTGTTGTTGCACAACGTGAGCGTGGAGTTAGGCTCAGAAAGAGGGCAGGCTGCTCTGAGGCAGTAAGCGCCATTATTGCCATTGCAGCATGTCGCGCGCTATACACATTGTGGCCCACTTGTGCACGGGCCCCTCCAGGTGGGAAAGAGTTCACAACGATTAAAGTGATGTTCTCCGAGTCTGCATGTCTGCCAAGAACCCATGGTTCACTGTCTGGTTAATGGCACACATTTTTATCTTCTTATTGCTAAGACTACACTTTTAAAATCAGTCAGCTTTACTGAGGTATAACTAACTCAGAATAAAACCCACACATTTCCCATGTACAGGTCGGTGACTTTGATGAGGCAGACACCATGCAACCACCACCCAACAATGACACACAACATCCCTGTCGTTGCCAGAAGGTCCTTGTGCCCCTTTGTCATCAACCTGCCTGCCGGGCCCGTTCGGATGGCTGGGATGGATCCCGCCTGCCCGGCTCTCGTGGGAATGGTCACCACAGGCGTCCTGGGATCCGCTGCCTTTCAGTGGACACAACAGCTGCGGCGCCCGCTCTGTGAACGTCCACACTTTGCTCCTCTGTATTGCTGAATAGTATTCCAGGTACTGCTTCAGCACGATGTTCATCCATTCACTCATCTGATTTCTTTGTGCTAAAATTACATTTAAAAAATGGTTTTTGGTAGTTTCCTGGACCTGGGCAGTCCTGACCTCACATTTGATGTAGGCGACTAAAATATCAAGGTTCCAAAAGGGACTTTTCCCCGGCAAGTCTGTCTAGACGCTCCCAGAGGAGGACCGTGGGCTCAGCCAGCTTCACGTCTGGCCACCACAGCAGTTTTCAAGGCAGCAACCTGGACACGCTTCTGAATGCTTCCATGGAGCTGTCCCCTTTGACAGGCTCCCTGTGAGCCCCTCCCCAGCCCCCTGCTGGGGGTCGCCACAGAGATGCTACAAGTAAGTTCTGAGGATCCGCAAATAAACCCGCAGCCCCTTCCCACACCAGCGGCGAGCATGGCCAGAAGGGAAGGGTCGAGGGGGAGAAAAACGATGGCATTTGCCCAGAGCTAACCCCAGTGGACGCTTTTCAAAAAGTCACTTCAGAAAGATTGATGGCGTGTTGAAAACAGCAGCCTGTTTGTCATTATAAATAATCACCCTCACCAAAATTCCTCTGTCCTAAGATGTGTTTATGCTCACATACAGATTCGGCTCAGAGGACAAACAAACACAGCGCATGCGTGTGGCCTCGACTTCTGAGGACGCTGTGGTTCCTCCTCCCAGCCTGGGAGTGAACGTGTGTGTCCAGGGAGGTGGGGCGCAGGGCTAGGTGGTGGGCGTGGTTTCTCTCGTCCCCCCTGGCAAACTGCTGCAAGGAGCCACCTCTCCACTCAGAGGTTCCCCTTCTGTTCGGGAAAGCCGCAGCCTTTTATGCCCTCATCTGAGGAAAAGCAGGGCGTGCCTAAGAGAATCTTCCCTGGATTTCGTCAGGCGTCTGCACTGTGGGAGCAGAGCCCTCAGGTGTGTTGCTGAAGGCAGATGTCCGGTCTCTTAGCTTACTGAGGGTATTTGTGGAGGTGTACCCAGCTCCAGGCCCAGGCCGTGTTCGTACACACATTCTTGTTTACTCCTCCAAAAGCCATGAGGCAGGCACTTACTATTCCCCATTTAACTTGCTGAGCCTATAGAGGCTCAGAGAGGTTGAGTGACTTGCCTGAGGTCACACAGACAGAGGTAGGAGAGCTGGGGTACAAATCTAGATCTGCTCCACTTTCTACCATTCTACCCAGCCTTGGGAACCGGGCTCTCGGGAGCCACAGAGAGAGGCTAGAGATGGCTGGAAGAGGAGAGAGTGAGAAGGCAAGTCAGTAGAGGAGGCCGGGGTCAGTGCAATGTGGCCTTGGTTTCACCTAACTTCTGAGGACCCGTGAGAGTTGGATAATTCTTTACAAGGCCAAGCGAACCACAAGGAGCCAGGCGACGGCAGGAGTCAGCGTCCTCCGTGGCAGCCTCACTTCGTGGGTCCGTCCCGCCCCCACACCCAGGGCGTTTGAAGATTCCTGGAGCCATTTGGTTCCAGTAGGTTCCTGTTGTCCCCTCTCCGCTTTCAACATCACGCCAGCTCCACGGACGCTTAACTCCCAGGCACACCCGTGGCCGTTTGGATGCCCACGAAGAGTTCCTGCCCTGAGAAGTGTGAGGGCAGGGCGCGGAGAAAATCCAACAGCAGCAACAGCGATGTCTGCACGCGGCCAGTCTCTTAAGGCGGAGCGGCAGGATTTTGTTCGTGTGTGTGTGTTCATGGGCACACGGGCTGGGCCCTGCTCCCGATCCTGGCATCAGAGCATCCCCTCCTGCTGCCGCACGAGTCTTTCATGGAGCAGGTGACCCGGATGTTGCAGGCTATAAATAACCATTAAATGTCCCTTTCGGAGAGGCCCTTTTTTCCCTTGAATTCGAGTCTCAGCATGAAGCAAGTAACTTGTAAATTTGGATCCTTTCTGTCAAACTCAGGGTCTTGTTCTACCGGTTTGAAAGAGGATTCATTCTGCTGTTCCCTTCTCAAGTAGAGTATAGGAAAGCCTGGAGGAAGGCGAGCTTAGCAGAGGCACCTTGCAGCTCCCCCCGAGAACACCCGCTGGAGAAACGAAGAGCATTGGTATCGCTCCGCGCGTGGGGATCGTTGAGGTTGGGATAAAACCTCTTATTCATGGTGTAATTTGTTCTTCACGTGGTTAAATTACACATTAATACGACAGGGGTTATGTTGTAATTACACCACACTCCTCCCCCCGCCCTGTGCCTTTCTTCAAGAGGAGGGAGCTGAGTCAGTGCGGAGCCCTGAATACCCTTTTTCAAGAGACGCTGAAAGCAGTGGCACTGCCCCAGCGGAGGCAGGCAGCGACTAGTCTGAACCGTCCAGAATCAACACGAGGAGTCGCACGGGGTGGGAGTGCTGGCTCCCGGGCTCAGCCCGATTGCTGAACGCGGTTTTCGGAGCAAAGACCCAGGCGTCTCTTCCTTGGCTGCGCATGGAGTGACAGCACTGCTGGCGTCCGCTCCCGGCTGGGGCGACAGGTCGGTGCACCGAGACGCCTCCTTTCTTAGCGGTTGCGCACGCTGTGCCGGGCAGCATGTCCCAGGCTGAGCGGGGACCGGGCTGGACACCATGCGGCCCGCCGGGTCCTGGGCTGAGCACGGGCAGCGCCAGCTGTGTCCACCACAGGGGCACTGTTTCTCGTCTGCAGGACAGCCGCGCGAAGATTAGTGACACCCTGAGACGGGTGGTCTTGCACGAGCCCCTTCAGCTCACTGTGCCTCAGTCCTCTTACGTCTAAACAGGGACACAGGGGTCCCTGCCTGCCCGTTTCTCAGAGGGTCTGATGAGAGGAATGTACGTGAAAGTCTGGAATGTGAAAGCTCGACGTAGGCTGGTCACTCGGGAGTGTGCACGGCAGTTGCTGCCCAGCTTGCCCGCGAACACGCCTCTGCTCCGCAGGAACGGCATTTTCTTTGAGAAAATTTAAAATAGTGTGAGCGTTTCTGCAAGGATGGTGGCTGGGGCCCACACATGCCTTTGGCCTGGAGTGGCCATTACTCTCGGCGGAGGAGCGGCGGGGGCTCCTGGGTCGTGAGGGCTCCTTCGCCAGGAGCCGCTCTGGTGCTGGATCCGGGCAGACCTTCAGACGCATGTGCTCCGCTCAGCGCTGGGGCAGAGGCTCACAGCTGGTTGCCCTCCCAGAGCACAGTCTGGTGCAGGCACTGGTCCAGTCGCTACATCAGCCTGGGAGGGCGGTCCTGCTAGTGTTCCCACCGAGCAGATGAGGCAGAGGTGGTACCCAGCAGGCGGCGGACCTTGCTGAGGTCGCAGATCAGGATGAGTGGCCAAGCCAGACACCTGACTGCAGGGGCCAAGCTCTTAACCCCCAGGCCAGAGTCATGGTCCCCACCCTCGAGGAGCCAATGTCTAGGGAAGCCTCCAAGCCCTCCGGTATGAGCAGAGGGGCCCCGTGTCCCCGCTTATCCCAAGCTCTGACGTTTCCTGTCATAGAAGGAAGCGAGGGTTTCCAGGACCACCATGTGATGCCAATTTGGTGACTTCAGTAAACTGTCCTGTGCTTTCTGGTTTGCATTAGTACAGTTTGGAGCTTCCCGCCCCTGGAATCTCCTAGGGAGCAGTGGTCCCCGCAGTGCCGCCTGTTTGTGAGGCAGCCTCACCCTCTGTGTCCGGGAATGGGGGTCCTAACGGGGGACAAATGCCTGTGTGGCCAAAGGTGGCATTGTGGCTGAGTCCGCCCGTGGCCTCCCTGCAGCTCTCCTGCTCTAATGCAGCACTCTGCTCATTCCAGGAGCTGACAAGGACCATCACCCCAGTGAGCCCAGTGCCGCAGCGTGTGAAGACACCATTTACTGGGTGTTCCATGGATGGATTTCATGCCTCTAGCGGTTTGAATGCCAGTTATTCCCATGCCAAGAGCCCTAAGATGATGCCAAAGTATTCGGAACTAGAGTATGCTGATATTAAAATTAAAGAAATACATTTAAAGCCTAGAAACCTGTTAATTAGAAAGAAATATTAAATTCTTAAAAGGGGAAAATGTCTGAGTTTTAAGTGGAGCTAATTAGAGGTCTGGGTAGAATGAACACAATTGGTTTATCTGGACTGCCAGTGTTTTAAATGTCAAACACCAAGAAAGCCAGGAAAAAGGATTGGAAGTGACCTAAAAATTACTTAATAAAATTGAGATATATTTATTTTAAAACACCATGAATCCAAAATGAATAAACAAAACTTGCTTTGGATTTGGAATAAATAAATTTGGGATACAACGGAATACTATTCAGCTTTAAAAAGGAAGGAGGGGCTGGCCTGGAGGTGCAGCAGTTAAGTTCTCACATTCCGTTTCGGCGGCTTGGGGTTCGCCGCTTGGGATCCTGGGTGCGGACATGGCACTGCTTGGCAAGCCATGCTGTGGCAGGCGTCCCACATATAAAGTAGAGGAAGATGGGCACAGATGTTAGCTCAGGGCCAGTCTTCCTCAGCAAAAAGAGGAGGATTGGCAGCAGACGTTAGCGCAGGGCTAATCTTCCTCAAAAAACAAAACAAAACACATCCTTAAAACAAAATAAATAAAAAGGAAGGAAATTCTGACACACGCTACAATATGGATAAGCTTTGAGGACATTACTCTAAGCGACGTAAGCCAGTCACAAAAGGACAAATACTGTATGATTCCACTTACATAAGGTCCCTAGAGAAGTCAAATGCATAGAGACAGAAAGTAGCCTCTTTCCAGGGGCTAGGGGAAGAGGGGATGGAAGTCAGTGTATAACGGGGACCGTTTCACTTGGGGAAGATAAAAGAGTTCTGGAGAGGGAGGTGGCAACGGTTGCACAACAGAGTGAACGCACTTAATGTCACTGAACCGTGCACTCAAAACGGGTTAAAATGGTGAACGTTTTATTATGTACATTTTATAGCAATAAAAAATGCCATAGATCCCACAGGAAGATAGGCTAATTTAACTTTATTAATACGTGGTCATTCTATTCCTTCAACCTGGGTTGGCTTGCACCCAAAGCTGGGTAGGATGAAGAAATGACTATGTATGTATTGACAATATTGAGGGAGGACTGTCGTTATGTCCAGGACCTCAGACCCCAACGCCCTCACAGCCTGAGAGTGGGGCCAGGCCTCGGATACTCAGTGCCCAGGCTACGTGGTGGGAATCACACAGCAAGGGCTGGTGGATGGCAGCAGGTCCCGGCCCCAGGACCCGGCTTCTCTTCTGATTTTTGATGTTAATTTCTGCTCGAATGGGAATGATTCGGTTTTAGCTAGGAATTCATTTATTTCCTGGAATTATCTCTTCTAGGGCCCACATGTTTCCCGTGAAGAGTCTTCTTCACACTGGCTTTGGCATTTCTTTGGGTCCTTCACCCTCACTCAGAAAAGCACACCATCTGTTTTCAGCCTGCATAGCATGTCCACCACAGGACTAGAAGTGTCCAACTCTATAGAATCTTTCTTTTGGAAAACAGATCAAAACTGGAAGAAGTTTTACAACATGGGTGCTTGACAGCTATAAAAATGTCCACATTTTTAATAATGCTCTTTAACTAAATAGTTGTGTAATTTAAGTTGGAGGTTTGTGCTGTTGGCAATAAATGATTCAAAAGGGAGGAAGACCAAATGTTTTCACTGTGCTGGCAGAGGGCAGTGGGTTTTCAAAGGTGCCCTCCTTGGCTCAGCCTTGTAGCTTTAAAGGGGTGTAACAAAACAATCGCAGGGGACCTGCCCCAGTTCAAACATGCATTCCCGTTTTTACGGCAAAGCGGCAGCGGTTTACTCAGAGGAGTGATTCTCAGAGGCAGAGCGGCCAGGGCTTCCAGCCTACACTGTCTCCTTGATCAGACGGAAACTTCAGACCCGCAATCTCATTTTCTCTCGTGCCTCGTGAGCTCCTGATTACTGCTCAGGATGTTTCCCTGTGCTTTAGTTGGAAGCCTTCCTGTGCAAATGGACTATTTCTTTGGAAAACTGTAAGCCCCTCAGCAGATAGTCAGAAAGAAACATTCATGGGGGCAGAGGGACCGAGGGAAATACAAAGTGAGTAGGCAGTGTGCCTGTGGGATCAGAGGAGAGAAGACTGATATGAGGTGCCAGGAGCCAAGCGCACGAGTGGTCCTGAAACCCAACAACCTGGGAGCTTTGTCAAACAGAGGGTCTTGGGATCCTGGCTCAGTAACTCGGGTGAGCAGGTCTGCAGATCAGTCTGTTGATGAAGCTCTGTGAGGTAAGTTGCTCTCCTGCCTGACCAGCTAAGGCCCCTCTAAGGGGGCACAGGCCAGGCCCACGTAGAGTTAACGAAAGGAACAGAGACTTGTTATGGGTAACGAGGGCTGTGCGGATAGGCATGTTTAATGCCAAGCCTTCTGGGAAAGGCATAGGGAAAGGAGAGGGGTACAGCCTAGAAGATCTTGCCTGACTAGGGTCACGGGGCAAGTATGACTTGAGGAGGGTTTGGAAGAGGAGAGGGGTGAGAGTTGTGGATAAAAGCTTAAAAGGCGACGGCAGGAAGATTTTCTGGAAGGAGTGGAGAATATGGACTTGAATATAAGTAAAACAAATAATATTACCTCTTGTCAGATGGATTCGGGGCTTACTTAGCTTCTAGTGCATGGAGTGGAGAGGAGGCAAGGAGCTGGGGCTATAGGGATAGCTGAAGGGGACTAGAGGGGGGACCACAGCAAGGGGACAGCCAGGTGACGAGGGCTGCAGGCTTAGCAGACCTTACTTTCTAATGAGGATGTTGACCCTATCCTATCCTTCCATCTGACCCTTCCTCTAAATAAGAGACAGTTCAACCGAACTGAGGATTCCCGGCCTACACGGCGTTTCCTGCTCCATTTCTCTGCAGTGTTACTGGAAGCACTAGTCCTTCAGGTGTGAAGGAATCAGCCATTTTGGAGGACTGCCAAATGCTTGGTGTATTTGAGGACACAGCAGCCCCCTCCTTCTGGCAGGCCTCTATACCCTGGTAAAATGCTCCTGGAGTGTGTTCCGGCTGTGAGGAGCAGTCAAGGTACAAAATGAACCCAATATTCTCAGCTTTGAAATTTTGAGGTCTTGAAATTCCCTTTCTCCCCTCACTTTATTGCAGGTTTTCGGATATGCTCCAAAGTAACTTCAGTACCTGCAGGGAAGGGCAGCTCTATGTGAAGGGGGCAGGAGGAGGATCTTCTGGTGACACTGGCCCAAGTGTATTCAGCAGGCCCAGGGCCTCGCACACAGCAGGGGATCGGTAAAAACTTGTTGACCTGAATTGTGTACAAAGATGACCTCCCAGGGACTAGTGTCAGGAATAGCCTGAGCACCAAACAATCCTCCAAATCTGGCTCTCTGGTCAAAGGACACAGAAACACTAACTTGAGGAGATGTCTGCACCGCCATGTTCATAACAGGATTATATACAACAGCGCAGACACGGAAACAACCTAAGTGTCCATCAGTGCATCAGTGGATAAAGAAGTTGTAGTATATATACACAAGGGAATATTATTCAGCTATAAAAAAAAAGGAAATCCTGCCATTTGCAACACGAAGCTTAAAGGCATTATGCTAAGTGAAATAAGTCAGACAGAGAACGACAAATACCATATGATCTCACTTATATGTTGAATCTAAAAACAAACAAACTGAACTCATGATACGGAGAACAGATTGGTGGTTGCCAGAGGTGGGGGTGGGGGGGTGAAATGGGTGAAGGTGGTCAAAAGGTATAAAACTTTCAGTTATAAAATAAATACGTTCTGGGGATGTAATGGTTAGTGATGGTTGTTTGTGGGTGGCAGAATTAGACATTTTTTTCTGCTTTCTTCTTCATACTTTTCTGTATTACTTGATTTTTTTAAAGCATGTTATTTTTTTTAAAAAAATAATTATTCTGAAGGAAAAAGCAATGGCATTGATATTTCCACATGCACAGGAGCTATCTAATGATTTTGCTTTTCAGTTAGTGGGAGACTATAGCTACCGTAGGCCCAGTCATGCCATCCTTACAATTAGTCCTGTTTGGCCAGGGGCATGCGGCCCGTCAGTTCAGAATGATATTGCCTGGTGCATCCAATTACTTTCCATGAACATCATCTTCCTGCTGCCATCACTCCCCAGAAACCAGCCTCAACACAAGTGCACGCCTCGTGTGAACTTTACCATGAAAACATCGTTTTTCTAACAATTGTGATGAGATTCCTACTCTTGCCCATAAAAAAAGAATCATTTGAGTTTCGAGGACTGGTTTGGGGCTGCAGGAACTAATCACACCAACCATACACGCTCTTGGTGATGTCCACGCCCACCCCCTGCCCTGTATGCCGTATGGAAAACAGATGTGCTCATTTCTTCCAAAACTCCCAAGAGTGACTCAGTTGAAATAATGACGGACACAGCCTATGATTTATCACTGGCTAGGTCTGCTGCCTTAGAAGCAGATATGACTGGAAAATGACCTCAGAAAAATATGTCCCTTCCAAATTAAGATTCTGTGAGCTCACTGAGGCCAATGCCCTCATTTCCTGAGGTTTTTGAACAAACTAGTATATCTGGGAGCGGGTGGAATTCATCTCTTTGGAACTGCGGAGATTAGGTGTAGTAAACTGGACAAATCAATTCACTGGATGGTCGTATTCATTGAGCTCTGCCTGGGCCATGATGCCATGGGGAGGCAGTACTTATGACATGATTTCTGACCATAGGATGGAGCTTCTTAGCTGGGGAACGGAATAAAACACGCACAGGGAAATACCCAACCCTACAAGGCAGAGCAGACAATAGCCTTCTAAGGTGTGTATTTCTTTTCTAAGGGCCAAAGTCAATTGAGAGCAGGTGAGCCCAGCAAGGGCCAGATTAATCAGGGAAGACCTAGGGACCGTTTATTCTTTCATGTTCCAACGCAATGTGATTGAAAGGTAGGAGTGTGTGACTTCACACTGCATGCCACCAGGGCTCTGTGTCTATGTGTCTAATGTGACATGCTGCCATGTGCCCTCATGTAAGCTCTGTTGGAGCTTTTCCTCAGCTCTAAGTCTCTGCTCTCACTCCCTTTTCTTTTTCTCCAAGAAACTCCATGAACTAGAGATTAAGTACAAGACATTTATCAGGGAGAGCTTTGGGGATCAATGCTTGCGACCTTGAGAAGTTGGGCTGCAATGCAGCCCCAGCAAAGACCTCAAAGAGGCTGGTGGCCCTACAGAGTTGTCCTGAATTGGAGCAAGAGCAACAGGCCTTTACATTCCCACATCACCCAAGCACTGGATTTAGGCTTCCCCAAGGAGGGGTTGTGACCTTGGGTACGGCAACCTCCTCCGCCCAAGGGCAGTTTCCAGGTTGGGGAACTCAGCTGTAAACCTTCTACCATCCACTGTCCCAGCATCTGGGAGGCACACCACAGGCTCTACTCTACCCGTATTCCTCGTGCTTGTTCATCATCTACCCTCTGTACTTCCTGCACCCTGAAAGGATTCTATGTGGCTTAGAGCTCTCCTCAGAGGGCTGTCATCATGGAGGAGGCCCCATTCTCCTGGTTCACCCTATAGGAGCTGTGTGTGGAATTATCTCAACACCCATCTTCTGCCTATGTCCAGGCTGGTGGGATCTAATTGCAATGACCACACCACAATACTAGTACTAGGAAAACTCTAAACTTAGCCAATGACCACAAAAAGCCGAAATGTCAGTTATTTCTGTTATCTTGGCAGGACTGTGTCCGAGGGTCAGACAAAAAATTCAACCAGAAAGGCCAGGATGTCTTATGAGATTATTGTACTCATAGGTAGTGAACTTCAGGAGAATTGAAAGGAATTCAATATAAACCACATCTTGATGGAAGGGAGTTAGTCTTATCAGAATTTAAATGCATGCTGAAATTCTTTGTTTCAAATCCTACATACAATCTTATTCATAATCCTATATGGCTATAAGCACATAGATAGAGGTAATGTGGTTTAGAGGGAAGAGCACTAGCCCAGGGTGGAGCCTTGGGTAAGACTTCGCCAACAGGCTTCAGTCTCTTCAACTGTAAACAGAGGGTATTACACGGGATCCTTTCTAAGGGTTCTGCCATCTCTATCAGTCCATGATCACATCTACATTGTGCACTGAACACTCTCACTACACTATTACCATCACAAATACCTGAGTTATGGGCTACCTTCTTACATCTTGGTTATATTCTGATTAATTCAACAAACATCATCATCCTCCCAGGGGCTTCTGGGGTCTCAAATGGATACAAAGCTGAGTAAGACATAGACTGGCCCCTGAGGCTCATATGGTCTCATAGGAGGGCTTAGAGAGTAGACAGATGACCTTGAAGGTAGACCCAGGAATATTTCTGCAAGGAAGCACAAGCATGGGCTTTTTTCTTGTTCTTCTTGCTTTGTTTGGGGGATGGGGAGGGAAGAACAAAAGAGCAAAATCACCTTGCTGGTTGGTTGCTCCGAGGAAAGTTCCACGGATGAAGTGGCATTTGACCTGGGACAGGGCAGAGGAGTTCCGGTGTGGGCGCCATGCATGGAAGAGCTACAGTGGGGAGGTAACAGGTGGTACCTTATATTTAATGATATTTCTCTTATAAATTCCAAGAAGTGCAATTATGAAGTTAAAGGGCATGAGAATGTTAAGACTTGCTGTGTGAGAATGACAACTGCAGGGGTGTCCTTTCAAATCCGGACATGACTTTTGGTTTAGTTTCAGGTAGGAACACAGAAAGGTTTTGACTGCTGGCTGTTCCTGACTTTATCAAATCACCCCCTGTCCTCGGCCTGCTGTCCGCCCACTCAGCACAGTCACTCAGATGGGAAGGTTCTGACATCTCTCAGTCCGTCTGGGGAGCCAAGCCCCTGCACATGGCGAGGTGTAAGGGGTCCCATGGGTGCTTTTGTGATTGTCTGGTTGGTTACTTGGTTGACTGATTAACATTTCCCTTGTAGATACTTGTTTATGGGCAGCTCCTTCCACCTGCTCAGCTACCATCTTGCATCACAGCATTTGCTGAAAATCTTTAGTTTATGTTTTATTTTGCACTTTCCTTCTTGTCTTGGACTTTTGTGATTGGGATCTGAGGTTTGTGAAGCCCAGCAGAAAAGGTGATGACTCTCTCGCTGTGTGACTTTGCACAAGTTTCTACAGTTTCCTCAGGCCTCAGTTTCTTTAACTCTGAGTGACGTAACTGACCTGGCTGCCGCGGGCAGGTGGCTCCAGCCCTCACACTCTGGATCTCCATGAAATTTCCTGGTGGGCTCCCAGGTGGTTGTTTACCGTTGGCTTCATGAAACAGATGAAAGCCCACATTGTTTTGTTTATAGGCAGAGGTGATCCCTTTTAAACTTTCATTTGGAAGCCAAAGGTCTTAGTCACCGGGTAGGGGGCACGGGCAGGGCAGCTGGCGTTGCCCGTTTGAGTACATCTCACCAACTCTGCTTGGATTTTCCTGATAACCGTCCTTCCAACAGGACTCTAAATAACGTAGCCCCTGGCCTTGTTGAGCGTCCCCCAGTGGGTTCCACGGTTCTGTGAGGTTCTACCTGCCGCCCCTGTTCCTTCCCCACCTCCCCATGAAGAGGTTCTCAGACTTGGAGCCTCTGATCTACAGCCACACACCTGGATAAACTTCAGCTAAGTGAAGAGAGACGTTTGGTGCCTCCAACTGCATTTCGAGTGTAATTGATGGGGCATTACAAACCATTTGATGTCCAAATCCCGTCTTTCAGCAGGCCGACCGCGGAAGGTTGGTGGAGGGAAGACGCCTCATGATCCTTGTGTTTTAATGTATCCGAGTTATTCCGAAGGAAGGGATGTTTGTTTTCCCTTTTGCTCCTCTAATTGATGCAGCTGTTGCCCAGCCTCATCTACATTAAGCTAAATATTATGTCTTTGTAACGTTTTTGATCTTCATTAATTATAGCTCAGGAAAGCTGACAAAGGCAACCTGTCTCTTTAATATAAACAAGATTAATTGCATGGTTCCTGCAGAAAATGAACTACCAGCACTTTAACAAAAAATGTTTGTCTTTAAGCAGCCTTTGGATAAAAAATAAAAAAAAAAATTAAAACTGTTACAGGAAGTACCGAAGCTGCCAAATTACCATGCCCGTGAGCCTCGCCTCATTATCAGACTAAAAGAACACACACCCCTGCACTTTCATCCTCCTCCAGGCCCAAGGAAAAGAAAGGCCGGATAAAAAAAAACCACCTTTATACAAAGAAGTGTCTCTGAAGTCTGGAATGCACCCTGGCTGTTTGAAGACGAGATTTATACCTGACACCTTCCCTTAAGCTCATTGTTGAGACTCGTCTGTTTTCAAATCAGCCGCAGACTGACTGCTTGAGGAGCTTCGTCTTATAACGACCACATAATCTAAGATAAACACACAGGGGCTGCTATCACTTTCATTAATAACCGAGAAATATGCTTTCCTTCAGCAGGAAGAAAAATAAAAACAGGCAAATGCACTCCGTGGGCTGAGACTGGAGGCCTGTGGGGGAGGGCTTGCTTAGGGCAGGGGACAGGGCAGGCGGAAGGGGCAGAGAGGAGAGGCGAGGGGGTAGAAGGCGGAGCACAGTGCTCAGAAAGACTCTGGACACAGAGTGCAAGAGCCCGGAGGGCAGGAGGGGCAGCTCAAGGGCATCTCTAGGACAGCCCATTCAGAAACGGCAAAACCAGGAGTCAGGCACATGTTTCTCCTACTACTCACCCCGCTAGTTAAGAGGTTGAGGTCTAGTTCTCAGGCCTCTGCAGGTTGGCTTCTGCTGGAATGGCCTGAGATACGTGGTGCTCCAAGAGACCTAAAAGCCCCAAAAGGAGGCTTCTGATAGTTTGGGATGTTGTGACCTTAAGGCCAATCAGATAGATCAACAGGGGGAGTAGGCTTTCCAGGCTCACGGCTGTCCAAGAAAAGACACCAGGTTTGGGGCAGGGTGACAACACAGTTCGAGAGAGCATCTGGGAGCTGCAGCCACCTAATGAAATACCGTCCCCATCTGGTAAGTCCACTTAGCATGGCTTCCGTGGCCTGTGGCTGAGGCAATTGGAATTGGCATCCACAAGAATGGGACACTGTTCTCTCAAGGTCATGCCTAGAAAATGGGCAAGAGCCAGAGAATCACTGTGTCAACACCCAGCTCTCTGTGGCTTCCCATAAATTCCTGACTCTGAGAACATGCTGGAATAATGCCTAATGAAGTGTGTATATGGAGGGTGGAGCTGGGGGTGATTCAGGAGGAAGCAAAGTCTTCAGTGAAGCCAACAAGGTCATTGCAAGGCTAAGTTTGGGCAGAGAGGCCAACGACGCTCCATGGAACCCTGTGGTCTGGGATTAGGGAACCCACATAACCTGGCAGCTGGAGTAGAAGGTGACCTGGAGTTGTTGTTTGCTTTCCCAGACAGCAAGACAGATAGAAAGAAAATTAGAGTTTCCCAGTGTTTGTGACGCAGAGGATATAGTGGGCCAGATGCCTGGAGGTGAGTATAAAAAATAGAACCCAAACTGCCGTTTAGCTAGTGTTGAGAAAGAGTCGCCCAGTGATGGTGGGGTGCGGAGGGAGGGAGCGAGCCGATGCTGGCTTGGAGAAGTTCAAGTGTCATGTTCCTAGGTGAGAGGAACCTGCAACATGGACTTCACCATGCTCTGGTCTATTATGGGGTCCTCCTGGATTTTTCATGACCAAAATATTGCCCCTCCCAATGCTTTGTTTTCTGTGATGTTCAAAACCTGTGCCAAAGTGACGCAAATTGTAAGGTGTCCAAGGGACCCTGGTTCCCATGGCAGTCACCAGGCCGAGGGGGAGTTGTGGCCTTATGCACTTTTGGGGCGTCAAGCCAGGCCAGCACCTGGATGTGGCGTGCACCCTGAGCACTTAGCTCTGATGCCCAGCGAATGGCTGCTGGGGCCAATGGGCAGTCATGGTGGGAAACTGACCTCACAGAAACGCCCAAGGCTGAGGCCGTTCTCAGAGTACGTCTGCATGACTAGAGCCAAAAGTATGCTAGTTACTCACCAGCCTAACACACAACACTGCATGAAAATTAGGAAGATGTGTCTTCTGAGACACTAACTTTTCCACAGGTCTGTCACCACAGAACTTAAGCCTCCTTTAAAACACTTACACACACACACAAGCACATACATATCTAACTGAAATAGATGATTTACAAAACTACACTTACCTTTCCTATATGCTATTTCGACTCTCTTCCATGTTATACAGTGCTATACTATGTACGCCATTCCACTAAAAAATGCTGGTCTCGACCCCCTAAATTGATTCACGATGCACTAGTGGGAGGCAACAGGCAGATTGAGAAAGCATTGCCCCCAGGGAGGGAGGGTGGTGCCCCTGACTGGAAGCCAAGATTGAAGGCAGCTCTTAGGAAAGACTCAGTGACACGACAGAGAGCCAAGCAGACTGGGAGCCAGGAGGGGGGGTTCCAGTCCTGGCTCAGCATAGGCATCACAGGCAACCGCCAGGTCTCTCTGGGCAGCAGTTTCTCCACTGGTAAAAGAGAGCACTGCAACTGACGAGACCACAGGGTTCTAACTCTGTTTTTAGGACCTGATTTGACACTTTCATCGGAGACTGTCTGAACAAAAAATAGGTGATCGATACCTTAGAATTTGTAGTGGAGAACGGGTTGAGTTCACAAGGTGACCTTGATGGTGAGTAACTTTTTGGAGCAACCATTATGCTCCTCCAAAATACTAGAGAGCAGAGTTTCTCAAAAGCACATCATCAAGAATGAGTATTTTCTAGAACTTCTGGAAGGGTGGGAGCGTGAGGAACCAGGGTGGAATACACTTCTGTCTCCACTGACCTCTCAGCAAACAGTAAAATGAACGGTGACCTCGTCACCTGGCCTGTCACTGTCATTTTTTCATAATTTCCTGACTGTGGAAACAGTGTATACTAATTGTAGAAAGCTTTCAGATATGCAACAGCATAAAGAAGAAACCTAAAAATGACTTGTAGTCCTACCATCCAGAAACATTATTGAGATTTTGATTTATTTCCTTCCATTTTATATATGTATAATTAAAAATTTAGAATCATATTGTATACAGAGTTTTGTATCCTTTTTGGCTTAATAATTTAATGAAGATCTCCCTTTGTCATGGAATGTTCTTCAGGAACATGGCTGTGCTGTATTCTACCACACGGATGTACCATGAGTGGTCAATGCATCCCCTGAGGCTGGACGCTTATTCCAGTGTCTTTCACTACTATAATTAATGTGACAATGTGCACAGTCACATTGTGTAAAGAACTCTAGTTCTTCCTTCAGAATAAATTCCTAGTGGCAGAATTGTTGGGTCAAAGATCCACAGGTGCAGGAGAGCTCAGCCACCCCACAGTGCCTCGTTGAGTGCCTCTCCCGGTGCCGTGTGGGACAGAATCTGCAGAACGGCCACCACTGAGGAGTCCCGTTGGCCCCTGACTAGATTTTGGATTCCCAGAGAGAAGAAAGCGTGATTTGTACAGAAAGAACAAAGAAACACATTCAAGCAAGGAGAGCACTGCCCAGCCCTTCTCTCCTGGACAGGCAGGAGGGAACTCTTACTGAAAGGAGCTACATAACTGAGCCCAAGGTCACTCCTCTGACGACAGGAACCACTAGCCCTAGGTGCCCACTCGGATGGTGGTTCCTGGGTGGCAGTGGCAAGGAGGGGTCAGGGTTGGAGGTCAGCCACCCTTGTCACGGCCTGAGTCTCTCGCTGTGGACACACGGGACTCAGCTGCTCTGGGACCCACCTAACAGAGCTGGTGTCAGGCTGCCCTCACCCAGAATCTTCGCAAGAACCCCTTCTGTGGTTGGCGTGTCCAGTAGGGATGTGTGGAGCAGAGAGGACACAGAGAGGGACAAGCAGAGCTCCTGAGGAACAAACATCAGATTTCCATGTCAAAGGTGGAACTGCCTTTTTGGTTATGGAGATTCTGAAAACTACAGATACCTATATTAAATGAGCATTCACTGGCAGAAGGTGTTATAAATGGTCTCTTTTCTGAAGCTCTGTGGTCAAAAGGAACTCATTCCCATGCACAGGGCCCTGGACCCAGCTGGGCCTTAGGTGGGTGGGGATGAGTCAGGGGGCCCCACGGAGGAGCTCAGGAGTGAGCTGGTGTACCTAATCTGCTGCTGTACCTCTGCAGCCTGAGCTGGTGGCGTGCGCTGCTGCATGTGAGTGGTCCCCGCGCTGGAGAAGGACAGAGGCAAGATCACGCAGCCAGGCCAGCTCTCATTTTTCCAAGTCGATATTTACGAGAAAAATGCCAGCTGTGATAAGGGGAACCAAGGAGGGAAACACAGCGGCAGGATGAGTCCTCAGTTCTTTCTCCCAACACTCTCTCCCAGAATATAACAGTTTGGATCACATCCTGGAGAGATTTTTCTCCCTGTGTAGACTTTGTAAAGCACAGAAGGGAGATCTGCAAAGACATCCCAGTGGGAACGTGAACTCCATCGGGGCCGGCATCCCACCTGGCCTCTCCTCAGGGCTCCGAGAAGCCGTGACAGTGTGCTGCCCACTACGGAGAGTCACCCATTCCTTCAGAGCGTTTCACCCGAACTAACCGAAGTCACCTCTCATGAAAATCTTATGAAATAGGTGGATTTTGTTCTGCCTGTCTTACAGATAAAGAAATTGAGGCTTAAAGAGATGAGGGCAATTGTTGAAGTTCATACAACCAATAATAAATGAGAAAGGAACTAAAACCAAGAGCTTCCCACTCCAAGGCCCGTGGTCTTCCCAGGGGCCACCACGCTGCTTCTAGCTTTCCAGCATGACATCAGGGCACACCCTTCTCAAGGCCAGACATACCACCCCCTCAGGCACTGGGCAGAGTCCCAGTGAATTAAAAGCACAAATTCAGGGGCCGGCCTGGTGGTGTAGTGGTTAAGTTTCCGTGCTCTGCTTTGGATCCTGGGTGCGAACCTAGCACCACTCATCACGCCACGCTGTGGTGGCATCCCACATAAAATAGAGGAAGACTGGCACAGATGTTAACTCAGGGCCAATCTTCCTCACAAAAAAAGAGAGAGAGAGAGAGATAAAGCATAAATTCAAAGATCCTCACTCCTTAACGGTTATGTTAAAGATCTACAAATAACCCTAGTGTAGGGGGCTGGCCCCGTGGCCGAGTGGTTAAGTTCGCCCGCTCCGCTGCAGGCAGCCCAGTGTTTCGTTGGTTCGAATCCTGGGCGCAGACATGGCACTGCTCGTCAAACCACGCTAAGTCAGAGTCCCACGTGCCACAACTAGAAGGACCCACAATGAAGAATATACAACTATGTACTGGGGGGCTTTGGGGAGAAAAAGGAAAAAAATAAAATCGAATAACCCTAGTGTTGTTCTAGGATAACTGAAGACACCCACGGAGATGATGAGGAAAGGGCTGGCCCACCGTGCCTGCTGTGCCCTAACCTCTTGCAGGTAATGTCAGCGCAACAATCAACCGCACTGAACACAGTGCTGTGGTTCTGCATGTCAGTCAAGATCACTCACTGTCACCTTCAGCGTCCAGGCACTTTGGAGTCTCCAAGCCCTTGTGCCTCACCAGCGGAGGCCCCGTGACGCACAGGCGAGCCGGCACAGGGGCGTTTCACAGGGCTGGCAAGCCACATCGCCAAGCTGTGCGCTTATTCTTATTTGAAATTCTGGGCAAATGTGCAATAGCTACCGTAGCAAAAAGATCTTCATGAACTCCAAATTTAGTAAATTGAAGTTCACAGGAGCTGTGAGAAAAAGATTTAACTAGCTTTTAAAGGTCAATCACAACCTGTTTCCAGAGTGCCCAGAGCAGATATTCTCAACTTTAAAAAGACTTGAATTGTAAGAACTACGAGGACATTTAAAAAATTAATCTTTAGGTTTTGAGAGAATTGTAGACTTACCTGCAGTTGTGGAAAAGAATACAGAGAGCTCCTGTGCCCCCTGTACCCCAATGGTTTCATCTTGCAAAATTATAGTATGAGATCGCCCATCCGATTAGAATACAGTTACAAGAGGACTTTTTCTACAAGACTCCATTCTATAAAACCGTCATTTGCAAGAGTGAGCTGCCATTTCAGCAAAAGAATGAACTCGGGGGCTCCTCAGCTGTTGTGACCAGTTTGGAGCAATTTCCAAGCTGAGGGTCTCATGGGAGTGACTGGCCCTGACCTCCAAGCTGCACAGGAAGGGCCCTTTCTTGCTGTAAGTTCTGCCCTTCTCCTGGAAATACGTGGGCAGGAGAAAAGTGAGAGCTGGCTGTAAAGGCGTCCACACCCTCTGGACTAACCGTGGACCAGCCGGTGCGCAGAGTGCAGCCCAGCCCCAGCGCTGGCCGGGTGTGCATGCGCTTCTCCGATCAGTTTCCGCAGCCATAGGAAGTGGTGGCTGAGCCCTGTGCCGTCTGGCACGATGGCCATTATCCACTTGCGTCTGCTGAGCACTTGAAACACGGCTAGTGCAACTGAGGAACTGAGTTTTTAATGTTAATTTGTTTTAATCAATTTAAATGTAAAGACACATGTGGCTAGTGGCTACCTCATTGGGCAGGAAGGAAGATGGTCTTTCAGATCCCCCCCACCTCTCAAATGTTCTAACTAAAATATCTAGGCTTGTTGAGAGTGGTCATCTGGCCTCCTTGGGAGATAGGCAGTGAGCATTCCTCCTGAGGAAACCGGCGTTCAGAGAGATTCAGGACTTTTCTGAGGTCCCCCAGGGAATGTGTGCTAGAGCCAGAAGCACACCCCAGGTCGTGTGACTTCTAGACCAGGTTTTCGCCCTTTTTGTGTTACACCCCAGCTCAACAGCAATCCCACCACCATTTACTGTGACAAAAAGGAATCAAGTCATGGAACTGTTTATCCTTCCCCTAAACTGAACGTGAAACCCGAAATATTGGAAATAAAAGTTCTTATTCTAACTAAGAGAAAGGCAGGCCCTTTGGGGGAAAAAACCATGGTAACTAGTAACAGAAATGAGGATAATTTTTTGACAACTAAGAGATCCTACCTAAACAACCGGGTTTCTGTGAGCAAAATGGGACAGCAAATAGCAAACCAATTCTAGAAAGAAAAAATGTGGACGACAGATCCATATGCGAGCTTACAAAATCCTAGATTCAATACTGATTCTGTTAGGCTAAGCTCACTGCTCATTCAGTGATGGCACCAGCCCACAGGTGGGTTTCTACCAAGAGACATGGTCTTTCTTCACAATAGGAGGCTCCAGAGAATTGCAGGCACAACCTGCTTGGAAGAAATTCTGCAAACCATGCAGCATGACAAAGACGCTCCACAGCACATTTAGAACACAGAAGAATTCATGCATTCTAATTAAGTCCTATAAAGTTCAGCTTAATATTAAAAATGTATCTTTAATAACAATCTGCCTATTTTATACTAACTTCCTAAAAACTTCCTCTTTATTTAATATTTCCCCAAACATTTTAAAACTGCCCCACCAAATCAGAAAATGTGTAAGTTTGTGTGTATGGGGGGTGTTTTTTGCTGAGTCCTCGGGTGTCATGGTTGTATCTTTTAATGATCTTGAACATCCCAGTTGTCCCCAGATACGCTCTTCTAGCAGGAGAAAGAAACTGAGACCCAGGCGGAGCCTTAGAACGCTGTCACCCTAGGAGGATTCTCGCCTCTTGAGCTCCACAGGCTTTAGAGGGATTTGGGTATTTTTCTCTTACCTTTGGGTGTCTGTGTACTTCTTTCACTCTCCTCGGAGTGACTGTCACAGTTGAAAGTCTCCTTCGCGCTTCCTTTACGGGAACTGAGTGCTCGGTGGAGGAGAGGTGTGGCTTGCTGTGTGCATTGGCAGGGGAAGAGAGGGAGGCCTGAGGTTTTATCACCTCACAGAGGAAATTCAATATTGGGGCCTTTCATGTCTCACAGCCCACCTCCCCCAGCCCCTCCCTGCACTCACCCTCCCTCCACCTTTTCCTCCTGCACTTCATCACCTCCCCAGGCAAAGAGATATTTCCTGAAAACTGGAAAAACCAGGTACTAGCAACCACAGATCAGCGCTAATTAAATTAGGTTATAAAATTCAGGCCCAGTTCCCTTATCTGTGAGTGACATCTTCCACTTTCCAACTACGCTCTTAATATGCACAACTAAAGCATTTGACACCACCGCAACCTTGAATCTAATGCAGTTTATGCCGTTAGTACATCAAGGTGTTTTGATCAGACTAACTTTGAAGCAATCCTCTCCTCCTAGTCTTTTTGCCCTCACTTCCATTTCATGTATTAAATTTCAAGAAATTAAAACTGTGTCCATGTAGCATTTTATTAGCTGCCGAAGTTCTGTCTTTGTTATTCTTATTATTGATATTTTGTATTTGATCATCTTTACAATGAATACCTGGACCAAGGGCTAAGGACTTAGCATTTGCTATGCTGAGTGTTATTAGTCACTCTAGAACTTTAGGAAATGCAGAGGAGGCCCAGCTCAGGTTGAGCCTCTTTGGGATGACATTCCTCATGGCTCACAGGAAGTCCCATTATGTGATGTCTCACTGGGCCACTGTGTGGTCATGTGGGGCCAGAGCATAAAGCCTGCAACCTCAGCCATACATTGTGCTCCTTCCTCAAGGTAATGCCAAGAGCATCTCAGAAGAGGCTGTCTTTCACGTGGACACCAGTCATAATGGCGCTTACTGTCTCTGGTTCATTCCCATAGCAAGGGAACCCATCTTGTTTCAGGAACACCCCAGCTACGGTATTTTGTTACAGCTTGCTGAGAAAATGAGCCCCAGCTGTGTTGGCTCTACCTGTGGAGAAGGGCGCAGGGGTTCACGCCTACCCTTCTTCTGAGCCACGTGCAAGGTTCCATGCTCATGTAAGTCCAGGAGCCGGCCCTGAAAGGTATTAGCAGAGGGAGGCCTGGTCTCCTTGGAGCAGAGGGCACGGACTGCAGGAGCTGTGTGCCCTTGCCTAAGCCACCAAACAGGACAAACACCTCTGAGAACGTGGTAAATGAAGCAACGTGGGCAGCAAACCGGGGGGCAGAGAGAGGGACCCCCCTCATCAGGTTCCTCCAGACGCCAGCCCATCCTGCATTTTCAAGATCAAGTCCCTGGGACAATCAGTTGTGGGTTCATACTTCACAAAGAAAACCAGAAAAAAATGTAGGGATATAAAAGGCTAGAATTTTCTTTTACTTCAATACTTTGTGTTCTCCCCGAGGCTGCGTGAATGTGCTGTGGAAAATATGGTTTGGGGTTTGCAGGCTCAGAGGGGCGTGGAGGAAGGGGGGGCCACTGCTCTCGGGGCTTTCAAATGAGTGTCTACGGGGTTCTTGCTTGTCTTTTCATCCTTTTTTATTATCAAAGAGGCTTATAACAGTCCTGTGTGCTACAAGTGACTTCCTGATTTTTCTGCCAAAATAAGGTGACTGTAAAACTTGAAAGGAACTGGGTGCTGTCCATGCATGGAAAAATGTGTCTTTGTAAAAAAGTTTAAGGTGAGTTTGAGCCTTTAATTCCATCAATTTTACTTCATAAACCAATTTCTTTCCCTCAAAGCTTCTGATAACACATATATTGGGTAAAACTAGACTGTGGATTTCTGTTTGTTTGAGGGTTTCATATGTGGATTTTTAAAAAGGACAGTAAGAACCCACCAAGATAAAATTCTCTTCATGTAACAACGTTACTGAGAGCAGTGACTTCACAGAGACAAAAGGTGGAAAACCCTAGAGATTACCAAGTCTAAGGGCTGTCAAACACAGCTTTGTGGAAAAAGAGAGCCTGGCATCCAGCAGCCACATTGTCGAGAATAGCCTGTGGTTGCAGAAAACAGAGCGTGTGTTCACTCCCACTTGTGGACCGGTGCCTAGAGAACGGATGGAGACAGGATGGATGGAGAGAGTGTACAAACCGTGCAAGTGAGCACTGACCATGAGACCAGCCGACCCAGGCCCAGGGCGCTGCACCCGGGAACCCTCGGCCCTGGGCACAGTAGGCACTGTGCTCAGTGCTGCACGTGCTAGCTCATCTGATTTTCACAGATCAACATGAGGGAAGTGCCTTTACGGATGAGGAAACTGAGGCTCAGAGAGGCCAAACAATGTATCTAAGGTCATAGTAACTAACAGGTGATAGATGGGGAACTTTAACCCACGGTGGGTAACCCTAAAGCAAGATATTCTGGGTACTTCTCTAACTACCTGCTTTGTTTTAGAACACTGAACCCAAGGTGCAAGAGAAACTGAAGTTTTAGGAGCAGCTGCAGCCACAGCAGCAGCTCCCACCCCCTGAACCTGGGTGGGTGGTGAGCACTTCACTCGCGTCCTGGCATCTGGGTGCCGTGGGGTCAGCAGCTTTCTGCAGACTGGGAGCCAAAACCTGTCCTCTCCTCCAGTGTGGTCCCCAGACCAGTGACATTGGCCTCAGCCAGGAGCCTGTTAGGACTGCGGAGTCTCTGCCCTCCCAGACCCACTGAATCAGAACCTGCATTTTAATGAGATTCTCAGGTGATTCAGATACACATTGACACCTGAGATGGAAGGAATTTGCGCAAAGGTCTCCAAGCTTTTTTGGTTGCAAATCCCTAATAGTCAAAAACCAATGAGTAAGCATCACATATACGTGATACCCTATTATACTAATATATTACGTACATTATAAATAAATGCAAACACAGAAAGTAGAAGCATGAGGTTAAGGCGAAATAAGCAGTTTTACTGACAAACGGCGCGAAAATACTTTTGGCTATTTAAACTTTGAAAACGGGGGCTGTGGCGTTTTGTTAGTGATGGAGAGGGCTCTTCTCAGTGGTCACAGCCTCGAGGAGCTGTAAAGGAGTGGGCCACATAAAGCTGCTGTGGCTGAGGGTCCAGTAAGAGCCTTCCTGTCACCTGCCTGGGCCTGCCCACCTCCAGGCAGGAATGTGGGGGAGGCGCTCCCAGCAGCCCCGCAGGGTGGCGCTCCGGCCCTGAGGGAGGCCTGTGCGTCCAGTCTCCTGGGAAAGGGTGTGGTGCTTTCTTCCTCGCCACGGGGGAAGTGTGCTGGCACTTTCTTCCACGCCCCTGTGCAGAGAAGGCTTGTCCCTGTGCCCTTCTGGGTCACCCTGGGCTACAGCTAGACCCTGATTCAAACACTGTCCAACACTTGGAAAGGGGGCACAGGAGCTCTGTGGACCACTAGGCCTGCCAAGACGCCTGAACCTCCCTGGGGAGGTCTCTGGGTGCGGCTTTGTCATGTACTACAAGGCCAATCCCAGGCCCCATGAGGTTACGCGTCGGCGTGCAGGTTCTGGCCACGTAGCAAAGATAACCCGAAGACCATGACTTCATTGCTCTGCAGGACCTTAAGCCGTTTTATTATCCTAATGTTCTTTAAATATCTAGTTCCTCCGATGCTCCTGGAAGCAGCTTTGTCACCTCAGGGCTCCCTCATTACTGAGCCAAATAAATCCCTGACACGCAACGCAGTCTAGGCTGCACGAGAGTCGTGGTTGCAGCTCCCTGGCAACTGGATTCTGCAAGGTCCAGTGCAGCACATACAACTGCTTTCCTGGACCCTCTTCGTGGCAGCGACAGGGCTGTCTTTGAGAAACGAGCCGGTGGGACGAGGCCGCTGGTTTGATGGGCCAGAGAGAACACACCGCCCTCCTTGGTTTGGACTATTCCCTTCTTTTCCTTCTGCTCTTCTCTCGCCTTTGGTCCTGACCCGACCCCAGCCCTGCTTAGATATACGGTTAGTTTCTGTCATTCTAAGACCTCAGCTGAATTTACCCATTTTCCCCTTGGTCTTGTTTTTGCTGCTATTGATTTGTATAACTCTGGATGTGCTGGTGGAAGACGGATGGCTTACATCTCCAGTGAGGAAAGGACAGCTAGCAAACTTATGGATCATGCATTTGTCCAGCGATCACGGGGCAGGCGCCGTGCTCAGCTTCAGCGACAGATGGGTCAGCCCTAAGGGTCCAGTGGGGAAGTCCACTCAAAAGCAGACAGCTACAATACAATTCAGTGAGGGCTATAAAGTGGGGGTAATTCTGTTTCAATTGAGCTCTTCATTCCCTTTATTTCTCAGACTAATTTTTGATTAAGTGTGGGAATTTTACGTTGAGTCACTTAAGGAAATTTATTAAGTGCCTAATAAATGCACAGCACCATCTCAGTGCTGAAAGAAATACAAAACAAGTGAAAGATGAGTCAGCCACAGTCCCTGAGGCCTTGCCATGTCGTTGGAAAGATGTCAGAAACATGTAAAAAATGGAAATAACAGTGCCAGGCAGTGCGTGATTAAGAGCAAGAAAGAGCGCAGAACAAAGTTGTGCAGGGACCCAAAGGGCGAGGGAAGTGCAGTCAGAAGGGTTCAAGGAAAACTTGAGTTTGCTCCGGGTCACAAAGACCTTACAGACTTTCTATATGGGAGAAGGGAAGTGGGAGAGTCACTACAGAAGGGGACAGTGGAGGAGGCTGGAGTCCAAGTGGAGCCTCGGCTATTGGGGTGATGTGGAATCTGACTCGCAAGAGTCAAGCCGCCTCGTGGAAGGTGACGGGTGGGACAGGTGCAACGCGGCCAAATATGGTGAACCTTAGATGGTTACTGTGGGGAGCTCATCCCACAGAACCCGGCTGCGCAAACCCAGCACCAGCATCCTGGGCATCGCGGGAGCTACTTAGAGCCAGAGAACCTGGGCCCCACTGCAGACCCACTGAGTCAGAATCTGCATTCTCGCAGGACCCTGGGGGCACACGTTAGAATCTGAGAAGCACTTGTTCAGGATGTGAGGAGCCAGGACTTGCTTGCAATCAGTGACAGGACAAAGGAAATACTTCAGGAATATTAGTCTGTTAATGGTGTGTAAAGTTAGAGTGAAGAGAACCTTGAAGCCAGGAGTTCAACCAAGAGTCTGTTTCAGTAGCTGAGCCAGGAAGTGAGGAGGGTCCTGATGTCATTTTGGGTCTCTTGAGGTAGAAGAGAGGGCAAGACACCACGTGGAGACACCTGCACAGGCCCTCCGGACCCGGGTGGGGGCTGGGCAGCAGGCGTGAGTGCGCTCAGCCCGCACATAGAGCCACGGGCTGAGCTCCACGGGCAGAGCAGCTCCACGAGCAGAGGGGGCCTCCTCCGCTGAGAGCAGAGCTTCTGGGCTCTTCCAGTTCCTCTTACTCAGGGCACAGGAAGAGGACTCAGCAGAGAAGACAGAGAGACCACAAGAGAGAGGAAGAAACACTAGGATGATGGATCCTTGCAGCTTTCATTAAAGGAAATTCCACTAGAATTTCCATAAGCCTAGAATTTCACACCATTAAAATAAGTTCAGAAAACACGCTTTAATTTGTTAGTGGCACCAATAAAAGCAGGCTCACTAAAGAATAAAAGTTTCATCTTGAGGATACCCTACAAGACTGAACAAATACAAATAATAGATTTTCTAATTCTTTTCTTTCCCTGTGGAAATCACTACTGTTCAGTAAAACGAACTAGCTTGTGAAAGACTGCCAGAGGTCACAGGCGGACCTGTGCTGTCTGTGGCGTCCTGCCGTGCTGATGATGGAGGAGTGGGAGGGAGGGATGCTCAGGGTGCTGAAGTCATAGTCCAGGCAGGAGTTGGCAGGTTTCTTGGGATTTCTTGACCACCTCAGACTCAGTTCCTGGTGCATGTTACCTGGGCCACATATTGGGCATTTAGGTCTTGGGGTGCTTTTTACATTTTCATGCTATGTGTTCCCTCTCCAACTAGATTCTTTGCTCTTTGAGGGCGGGAATTATCTTTGTACTTCTGTGCCTTTCTCCCAGCAACTAAAAACTTGCTATTCAAAGTGTAGTCTTTGGAATGCGTTGCATTACCTGGGAGTTTGTCAGAAATGCAAAGTCTGGGGCCTCACTCCAGACTCACAGTATCAAAATCTGCATTTTTAACCTGATCCCCAGGTTAAATGTGTTTATCAAAGTTCAAGATTATGGCTCTAGAACAATAGTCCTCAATCCTGCCTGCACATTAGCCATCGTTAGGGGAGTGTTCAAAGACTGTGGAGTTCCTGGGCTCCACCCAGATCAATTAAAGCTGGATTTCGTGGGTGCGTCTCAAGTACCCGTATTTTTTAGAAGCTCCCCAGGCACTCCAGCGAGAGGCCAGGAATCCAGAAGAGAGTGAGAGCTAGACACAAAGTAAGAACTGAGTAAATGTTTAGTAAATAAACGCATACAGTGAACGAATGATAGGATATGAGGGCTGAGAGGAGGCTCTTGGACATATGAATAGGTCTCTCATTTTACGGAAGGAAAAACTGAGGCCTAGAGATATGAAGTGACTTGCCCAAGGTCACGTAAAAGCTAAAGACAAGCTAGCATTAGCCATCAGGTGTGGTGGTTTAAAAAGTATACACAAATTCTCTGACACTGCCTTCAAAAGGTAGCGCCCAGTGCCCCTCCCTGTGAGTGTGGGCTTGTTAGTGACTCAATTCTAACGAGCAGAAAAAGAGCAGAAGTGACTGTGCCACTTGAGAGACTGGGTGATAAAAGGCACTGCAGCCCCTGCCTGCTCTCTCTGGTGGCTCAGCCGCCTTGTCTTCGGGTCGCGCAGCAGCTGGTGGAGCAGCCCGCATGGCGAGGAGCTGAGGCTCCTGCCGACAGCCATGAGCGTGAGGCTTCCTGGATGTGGCTCCTCCACCCCAGTCAAGCCTTCAGACAATGCAGCTCCGGCTGGCTGCGACCTCATGAGACCCTGAGCCAGACCACCCAGCTGAGCCACTCCCTGATCCCGACCCTCAAAAACTCTGTGAAATAGTAAAGGCTGTTGTTTGAAGTTGTAAGTTTGGGGGTCATTTGTTATGTAACTGCGTGTTTCACCTTCGAGTCCTCTGCTATTTCAGCCACACCCCAGTGAGACATTCATGTGGCACCAAGGTCTGTTCCATGGAAATTACGCACACATGCTGACCCCAGTATTTTAAAAGTTTAGGATTTAAAGCAGACAATGAGAACAAAGTCAAAACAGGGAGGTACGGCACTGGCGTAGTGCAGTCACCCAGCCCAAGCACACGCAGTCATGCTGTGATCCCCACTGTTTTCTCTCAGCCCCTCAGGCATCTATCTGCCTAGCCCTCTGGTTGGCTTCCAGATCAAGATTCCAGCCACTGCCCTTTCCAAACTTGCCAGGCTGTGGGAGTGCTGGGGGCAGGGCCAGGGCAGGCTGAGGCAGCCTAGCAACAGCAAGACTGGAACCTTGGTGCCGAAACAGGATGTCTGTCCCTGTGTGGCAAGTGCTGGCAAAACCAGCGTCTGAACAAGGCTGATGGATTTTCCCCTACTCCACTTGTCTTTCAGCTGTGGCTGTGAATGCACTGAGTGAGAACTTGTCCAGCTATTTTGAAAATCACAAACAAACGAGACCCCGTGATTCGTCAACGACCAAAGAATGGCCAATGGCCCAGAAAACAGATACAAGACTCAGTGAGAAAATGTGGGCTCAGGCCAGGCTACCTCCTGCCAGGGACGCTCTGCCTGTGCCTCTGCTCCATCTGTGCTCTACCCACCTCACCCTGGCTAGCCAGATTCTCCCCTTTGCCTTCTTGAATTTTCTTCTAGAGTTTTCTGAGCTGGGCATGCATAGAACACAGCAACCTGTGTCCCAAGTTCAAAGCGTTTCCCATGAGGGTGCTCCACCAGCTGTTTAAAATGCCACTTCCCTGCCTTTTGTGAAAACAGGCCATTAGAAGCTGGATGGTTCCTCGGGGGCTGGCCAGGGCGGGAGCGTGGTACTGAGAGAACAGCCGCCATCCAGCTCTGTCCTGCAGCAACTCAACTTGTAGGCAGACCCAGGGGTCTGGGCTTGGCACAGCAGAGTTTTCAAGCGCCGGAGGATGTGTTGGGCCTGAGCCCTGGCGGTGAGCAGACGCCCCTGCCTCTTGGCTTCGTGCTGGAACAGTCCCAGCCTGCAAGCAGTGGCCCCCAGAACTCACTGTGCCTTTCTCCCTCCACCTGCCAAGGTGCCAGCTGCCTCTGGGGGAGGAAAACGAGGAATGCACTTTCCGGAGAGCCTGTCTGGGAGTCCAGGGCTGTACATGGTGCCCGGAGCTTGCTCACAGCTCCACGCTGACTCGAGACACTGGAAGTTGTCTGGCTTGGAGCCACAAGCGTGGCTTCCATCTGGTGGTAAAAAAAACATATCAGAACTCTCAAAGACCTTTGACACTGTGCTCCTTTAGATGTCCTGCTGGCCTTTGGTTTTGTGTAAATAACTCAACGACTTTTCCTGAGGTTCAAGATCAGGTCCATGGGACATTGTCAGCACAAAGTTCTTATCCATTATCAACTAAATATGGAGCTATAATCTTCATCTTTGTTCACAAAAGGCTCAACATTCCACCTCTAGGAGACAGAAGACCTTCCTGTCCACTCATTTTTTCAAACAGGAATAAAAGTAAAAGGTAGCACATATTCATCATGGATTATGTGTTAGACACTGAGCTACCTTCTTTACAAGCATTATTTAAATACTTACATTACGAAAAGTAGACATTGTTCCCATTTTACACATAAAGAAACTGAGACTCAGAGGGGAAAAGGAACTTAACACAGCTAGTAGGTGGCACAGATGGAACCCTAGCTCTTTGCACTCCCCGAGGTGCCTCACCAGCACACACTGAACACTCGCAGTTTGCACAGTGGGCTTCAGCCTTTCTGAGCTTGTAGGATTCCGGTGGAGATTTAGAAGGACTCAGAGGCAGTAAGTCAGTCGTCCTCTGACCATCCAGGCAGCCATTCTGCAGCTTTCCTCTATGAGCATCGTCTTTACACCCGGCCTGCAGGACCAACGCCCATCACTGAATTTGCTTTTCCTTTGAGACGGCCCCACGTGCAAGGACACTGCCTATATGCACTGGGCTGCAAGAGATGGTGCAGTGTCCTGGGGCCAGCACTGCAGGGACCTTTACCTTCTCTGAGCCAGCGATAGGCCTTAGGCAGAGAGGAACAGGGAGCAAGTGGGAGTAAACACCCTGCCTGCCGCTAGCCTCCTTTTGCCCTCTGCCTCCCAACCAGGCCTTCTACTGGCCAAATCCAACTGGAGGCCAGAGGGCAAAGCAGCCTGTTGGTGCAGCCCACACAGGGCAGTCTCCCCGCCACAGAGCAGAGAGGGCTGGAGAGTGGGTCAGGGGAGAAATGGAAAAGCCCAGGACACGGAGGACAGGACCTGTGTCTTATTTGTCCTGGAGGCCCCAGCCTGGGCCCCACATACAGCAGGTGCTCATAAATGTTGGTTGAGAGGATGGCTGCAAGGGTGAGTGGAGATGGTGGGTGGACTTGTAGGCACAGCTCACCCCACCCCCACCCCAGCCCACAAGCAGGGCGACAGATCTCAGGCAGGCAGAGGGTGGCCAGAACCAACAGGCCTGGGAGAGAGCTGGGTGGAATGAAGTTGTGGTCTGGGAACTGAGGAGCATGGAAAAGCCCCTGGCAGAAATGTCCCTGGTTAGAGCCCAGTGGTGGCTGGAGGGAGTGGCCTGGGGGACAGGAACTGATTGGTTCAGCAAGAGAAGGCCTGGCACTGTCCGCCTGGCCAACCCATAAGCAGGTGATGTCTGAGAGAGTGGCCCTGAAGTGCTGGGCAGGGAAGAGTCAGCTGGCTGACCTGGGGACAGATTAGACAACGGGAGCATGTCTCATGAAATTGCTCCTGCACAAGTTAGAAAAGCCACAGCCGCCCTTAGCTGCCCGTAGTAAGACAGGGTAGCTCTCGGATGCCGCTGCACTGTCCTGCAAGGAAGGGCCTCACCCAACCTGATCTACAGAGGAAGGGTTGACAAGAAGGAGACGTTTTCATCGCTAAGGAGCTCTTTCTTTTGTGGGTAAGGTGGCCCTGCTTCCTTGGTCAGAGGCCCAGAATTTTAGATGACACCAGGGAGCAGGAGTGCATGGTGACAGGACTTCCTCCCTATTCCTAACCTGAAAGGTTAACAAGCAACTCTTGGGACCATCAGTAGCCATGCGACGAAAAAGTACTAGAGTGACAGACACAGAGCGCATGCTACGTGCTGTTCTAAGCACTCTCCATGCATGTGTTAAACATGCAGTTCTCACGAAGGAGGGTATTATTATCCCCACTTTACAGAGGAGAAGACTGAGGCACTGAGTAGGGGGCTTGCCCAGGCTCACTGAGCTTTGGAGGGGGAGACCCGGTTTGGAAGCAGGTGGTCTGGCTCCAGGGCCCATCCTGACTTCTAGGTTCTCCCACCTCTGAACATGGTCCAGGAGCCAGCAGGGAAGACAGATTTAGCTGCAGGGTGGAGCTGATCTGCAGGTGGTGGAGCAAAGAGGAAGTAACCGAGTCTAAACGAGGGATTTTTCTTAAAATAAACCTTTCCTTTAGAAAAGTTCTAGATTTCTAGAAAAGTTGCAAATATAGTACAGAGAGTTCCTGTACACCTCACACCTAGTTTTCCCTTTTGTTATCTTAACAATCATATGATACATTGTCACATCTGATGGACCAATATTGGTACATCATTACTAACACACAGTCCATCCTCTACTCGGTGTCTTTAGCTTTGGCCTGAGGTCCTTTTCTGTCTCGGGATGCCCCCCAGGAGGACACGTCCCATCACCTTTCCCCGTCATGTCTCCTCAGGCTCCTCTTGGCTGTGAGTTTCTCAGACGCTCCTAGTTTTTGATGACCTGGACAGTTTCGAGGAGTGATGGCCGGGCATCTTGTGGAATGTCCCTCAAGTGGGGTTTGTTGGACATCTTTCTCACGATTAGACTGGGTCACAGGTGTGGGGAGGAAGACCACAGAGGTGAAGTGCCCTTTTCATCACAGCGCATCAAGGGGACATGCCATCAACATGACTTATCACTGTAGATACTGACCTCGATCACCTGGCTGAGGCAGCGCCTGCCAGGCTTTTCCACTCGAAAGTTATTTTTTTCCCATTCCACACTGTCTCTTCTGAAGGAAGTCCCTCTGAGCAGCCACACTCAAGGGGTGGGGAGTGATGCTTTACCTCCTTGAGAGGGGAGTATCTACATAGTTATTTCAAATTCTTCTGTATGAGAGATTTGTCTCTTCTGCTCCATTCATTCAATCAATCATTTACGTCTATGGATATTTATTTTAAGTTTTGGATTATAATCCATTGCTGCTTTATGTATGTATATGTATGGTGATTGGGAGCTCTTTCAGTTGAGTCTTGTGTCCCCTTGACACGCCCCCATTGTTTTGAGCACTTCCTTACTCTCTGGCACTATAAGATGCCCAGGCTCGCCTTGTATTTTCCCTCCCCAGCCCCAGGATGAGCTACTTCTCCAAGGAGCTCTGGTCCCTTTTATTTGAAGGTGGCATTGGACACCTGTATCCAGATGTGGGGTAAGGTGAAGAGATATCTGAGGGTGCCCTGAATACCTGCTATGTCTCGGTGCAAGAAAAATGCGCTCACATTTATGAAGGTAACTGCTGTGACAGTAAGTCGACAATGGCATGCTGATGATGCTGGTAGCCCACCATTGGCCCGCCCTTGGATTTTTCCAGAACGGATCAAGCCAAGGTGAACTCAAGTGTCCTGGACTCCTGGCCAAGAGGTCTGCCTCCATGCTCATCAGTGTCGACCCTGCAGCCTGCCTCAGGGGTCTGGGGGCTTTGACTCCTCGAAGAACTTGCCCTTTTTGAGTATTCTTTAAATAGAAAAATGATTCCAGGTATTATGAAGGACCTGGCGCATCAGAAAGTCCTCTCTCCCAACGCCTGCTTCCTCAACTTTAAGACAAACATTTACCTTCTCATTGAAAGAGCCTTCGTTGTTTTAATCACTGAAAAAGCCTGGAAGACTTTCTCCAATTAATATGAGAATTCAGCGCTGACAGCGGCAATGGGCTTCAGCATTTGTGAAAGGCCGGGAGGGCTTTTCTGGGTCTGAGAGGGGAAAACCATCATTGGTTTTCTCTTTTTGCTCAATCTCTCACTCATACAAAGATACTAATCACTTTTAAGTCCTTATTAAATGCAAGGCATCACACTATACGATGAACTAAAGAATCAAATGGCATGTGTTTATTCTTATCTATAGATGGCACTCATGGCCTCTATGGAAGTAGATACGACCCTTCAAGAAGCCCGTTTCTAATAGAGGAACTCCAACTGACTTCATTCTCCGAAAGGACTGGGCTGCAGTACAAAGTCATTCTTCCTTTTCCTGATCAAGCACATCCACACAGGGAAGTGCCCAGGGCAAGAAGGCAAGCAGAGAGGCACCATGGCTGGGCTGCATGTGCCATGTACTGGGGTAAGGCCTGCTGGCTACTGTTATCACTGAAAAAGCCACATCTTTTAGAAAACCATTGTTGGTCTTTGAAGTACAAAAGAATCCAGGCAGGGTACAGGAGTAGTGTCTGAAGGGGTAAAACACACCCCCCAGGTCTGGAACACCCCATTACTCTCTGTGGTCTCCCCCTCCCCGCAATAATCACCAGCTTATTAGGCGGCCAGGTCTCTTCTTCAGTCTAATTAAACACAACAAGCTCATTTAAAAAAAAATCACAAAAAGATTGAACTTGGCAGGTTCTGGGTGTCTTTGCTAGTCTGCATGTTTGTAATATTTTTTAAAAGACTCGGGGTTTTGCAATGTATTTCTAAAGATGAGGCCTCCAAGGATCTTCATGTTTATGGAACACACAGATCCTTCTAACAGATGCTGAGGTTGACAGCACTAGGAGAAGAATTTTTGTTGCTGTTGACCTGTTTGTTTTTAACAGGGATTTTTATAAATCAGTAATTTTGACTCTTACAATATTAGAGGAAACTTGTTAGAGTCTGAGATGTAGTGAAGTGAGGTCAAAAGAAATGGGTGCTGAAGCACTGGGAGCACCACACAGACTGTGCCCCACCTGGGAGCATTTCAGTATGGAGACAGTCTCAGGAAAGCCAGAGAAAAGACTAAGAAAAATCCATTCTGAAAGCAGGGGAGTATCAATGAATTTGTTAGCACAGCTGCAAATCTGGTTAAATTAAACCCAACAGGAGAATAATCCACACACAGAGCAGAAAGAGGCAGATAATGTAAACTCAAATGAGTATAGTTTGAAAGCTTTCCAAAAGGAAACCATTAACGCTCAAGAGTTTCCAGCAAGGGGCAGGGGTGCATAAGGAACAGGCATTCGGTTTCCAGTGAGGGCTCAGGTGTCTACTTAGTAAGCAGAGAAGTGCCAGCTTCAAAAATGTTCAATGTTGTAGAAAATGAGATTCACCTAAAACTCCTAGGTGCTGACCCATCCAGTGATGCCAAAGTTGTTCCCTCCTTCCCACTGTACTTCTCCGTCACGCCTCAAAGGACGTAACTCACGCCTAAGGAACAGACCTTAGCCGATGTTGGTTAAGGAGCATCTGCAGCTTAGACCCAGACACCCAGGCCGTGAAGGTATCACCCAGCTGGGCAAGTTGAGGGCCAGATCTGCCACCTCCCTTTGGTGAACGTCCACCTCCTCCAACGTCCTCCTTTGCTGGGCCCACTCTAGGCTGCCCGCTGCCCTTCACTTCTCCCACTTGCCCAGCCTGGTCCCAGCCTCATCCCGAGAAATTTTGCTTATTACATTTCACCCGCACACACACACACCACACGGCACCCCACAGCAGCTGGGGTGGGGGCAGGGAGCAGCGTTTATAAAACTGCTCCTCACCCCAGGAATTCTGGGGCAGGGAGAGGAGCTGTTCACCTAAAACACGATGAGCGAGGAACGAGTGAAGGGAAGGGTAGGAAACCCCATGAACTGGGGTGATGTCAAGATGGCAGTAGGGAGCTTGAGGATGCTGAGCAAGGCTGCTCCGAGGCAGGGTTGTGGGGAAGAAAAGCACGGCCTGCCTCCTCCCCACCCAGGGTTAGGTATTGTGAAGAATACAGACAGCAAGAACTGACGACTCAGAGGAGGACTCCAGCAAATTTTGGGTAGCGGGAGTCAACAAGTGGAAAGCCACTAAGGCATGTTTGGGAAGGCGAAGCTGGATTCCCTTTGCCCTGCTTTCACCTCTGGAATTACTGGTCCCTTGAATAAAGCTGCTTCATTTTGACCATCTAACATGAACTGTGTTTCCTGATGCGCCCAAGTTCTGAGGGGCAGCACATGGGAGACAGAGCAGCCCAGTGGGCATTTGGGGGCTGGGGCAGGTGGGGCGGGACTGTGGGAGAGCCAAGGGAACGCACCCCCTCGCTTGCTGCGCGTATGCGTGATAAGGTGTGCACTTGCACTTAGTAACCTCAGCCACTGTGAGGCTCCTGGGGGTGGGGTGGGGGTGGGGGACAGGTCACTGCACTCTCTGTGTTCTTAACCTGAAACCCAACTATGTAACGTCTTCTAGTTGTTGTTTAACCTCAGCTCATTTCATCCTCTTCCCTATTGGCTTCACCGATTCCAGACAGGTCTGTGATGAAAGAATTCCAGGACGGCTCCTGAGAGTCACGTCCTGAAGCCCCGGTGGGAGACAGGAGAGCGAAACTCGCCTTGTGAGGCTCTCAAGGGCTGGGAGGAAATTCCCTTCCCCAGCTCTGGCTGGCATGCCTGCCTCTGGTCTCAGCAGTGATCTATATTTTTAAACAAAGATTTATGGATTACTCACCAAGTTGTAGGCTCACGTGCACATGACGATATTTATGTTACATTGTGCCTATAACAAGCCACCTAGTGACCACTGCTTGTGTGGTGTTGGGGTGGGAGCTGCTATTTTATTCAGAGTGGGGCAGGAGGATTTCTGTGATAAGGTGACTTGTTAGCAGAGACATGAAGAGAATGAACAAAACGCACAGAGACCCTGGGAAAGAGTATTTTGGGGCAGAAGGAACAGCAGATGCAGCACCTTGTGGCTTGTGTGACAAGCGGCAGGACGGCCCATGTGGCCGCCCAGACATGATGCTCCATGGAAATCGTAGACCCTGCCTTGTCCTCCTTGGTGTAGCTGCCCCTTAATTGCAGGGTCCCAGTGGTGTTCTGGATCCTGGCCAAACTGATAGGTTGCCCCAGGGAAAGATGGATACCCCAGATGGACTTGACCTTCAGGAAACCCAAGTGAATGACTGACGAGGCAAGGTTTAGCTGTCATATTAAATTCAGCCCATGAGTGCACGCAGAGCATTGACAGGACTACAGCGTCTCCCTGTCCTGTTCTAAGTGCTCTGCCTGCCTCATCTCACTTAAATCCACACAACGATCCCACACAGTGAGTCCTATTATCCTTTCTCAAGAAACTGAGAGACACCACCCAACAACGATTATCCAGAGTGCCCCCAACCAGCACATGTCCACGGGGTGCTGGGGACTGTGCTCCTGCCCACCCTTCCACCATGCCCTGGCCTCAGCACCCTTTCCTGAGCCTTGCTGCCTCCTGCAGGTGTGTCCACCTCCTGTGGATACACCCACTCTGGTCCAACCCCACAGGACACGTCCAGCCTTACGTCAGAGAAGAAACGCTTCTGGAGTTGAAGCAGATCTGGCTTGTCTTGGGTGCAATTCTGACCCTGCCGTTGTGAGCAGAGTGGCTGCCTGGGTCTGCTGTTGGCCATGGGGGAATGGAAAGAGAGGTTCTGTTTTCTGCTCTAGTTCCCAGAATCCTGCTCCCCAAACAACACCTGGGCAGGCTCTGCGGCCCAACGAGCAGGGGGTGTCTGCTAAACGGTCTGCGGAGCTCAGAGATGCCTAGGGTTTTAGACATCTGTCTAGGTAGAAAGTGTCCCCACCCCTGAAGTGGTTATGACATACAGGGAAACTTCAATCTAACTTGCAACAGCCCAGCTCCTCCCAGATCTGAGCTCTGAAGGAGCCCACAGAAAAGACACTGAGTTGAAGTCCACGAACCTGAGTTGAAATCCTGCCACTTACCAGGAGAGAGCTATGGGTCAAGTTACCGACCGCCCTCTCCCAGCCTTAATTGACATTTGTGAAACAGTGGTGAAACTCTCTATTTTACAGGATTGTTGTGCAGAGGGAATGAAATGAGAACACAAGTGTCCCAAAAAGGCTGGCTTATATAAACATTCATTGAGAACCTACTGTGTGCCAGGCATGCGCTAGGTGCTGGAGCAGAGCAGCGCTCCATCTGTAGACACGCCCTCTGTCCTCGAAGAGAGAACAGTTCAGTGCATGGAGGACACGGACACTGAACAGACTAATTACAACACCGTGCAATGTGGTCAATGCTGTTATTGCTGTTTCTTATATGAATTTGTCTTTTTGTTTGTGTGTGAACATGTGGCTATTTGTCCTATTTCTTCCTTAATGCTAGTAAGGCCATCAGAGCAGGAATCATGTCTCCTATTCTTTTAGATCTTCGTACAAAAACGTGAGCAAGATTCGGGGCATGGTATCCTATGGCAAATCAGTGGCCTTTCTAACTCAACAGAGAAAACCTCCAGGGAGGCCCTGGTGAAGCGTTCTTGTTCAGGCACCAGTGTAAACAGGAAGGACAGCCCCCAATCCCACTGGACAGCCACACTCAAGGAGCTCGCATCCTCCGGCCTCCTGACTGGAACCAGCGGGCAGGAGGAAGGATGCTCAGCCCGACTGAGGCCTGCATGTCCAGAGGCCCTCCTTTTATTTGACTGATGCCGCAGGAGGCAAACAGCCAGTGTCTTAGAGAACAAGGGACACTGAATTTGCCAGTGTCTCAATTCTGTTTATTCTGTAAACATAAGGAGGAGCTCGACATTCTACTGTTCTTAGTTTTGCAATCTTCACAAAATAAATATTTGCCTTCAAAGCAACCACTGAGATAATCATCAGGGTAATATCGTTGAGTGCCTTTCCCTCTCACATGTCTGCCAGTTGCAGAAGGTCAGGCAGAGAGCTGTGTGTGGTCTGTTTGGATAATGATTTTCTTGTGGAAACCTCAAGTTGGAAACCAACTGGCAGCAATTTTGGAGAAAATTTGGACTCTTGGTTTTTAGAGCTGACTCAAAACCAAGTGTCCCAAGTCACTGGGATGTCCCTGCCTTGGTTTCTTCTATCCATAAAGTGAGGGGCAAAATTGCTCAAGTGGGTGTCAGAGGGTGCCAAGACGTTTGCTGAGACCACAGTGGCTGTAGGCCGGGGGCTACCCTGACGGATCGGACGTTGGCTGTGTGTTCACATACCTGAGGCATGGGTCTCACTCTCCAAATCTCTCCAAGAATAAGCTAAAATTTAAAAGGGGTCCTGCTGAATTGAAATGATACTTTTGTAAATTTTATTGCCCATCAGCAGAAAACCACACTCCGCCAATCGAACGACGCCCCTCTGCCCGGCGGCCACCGGCCCCTCCCGGTCACACTTCTGGGACATGCTGGCTTTCTGCAGAGGAGGGAGCATCTAAATAGCCACATCCCCAAGGGCTCATTCTGATTGATTTTCTTCCTGATGGATAGGAAGTTTTAGGAACAGCCGTTTTGAGCCATTATTGAGGACTAAATCTTGAAGAAAATGAACCTTAAAAGTCCTCTGAGGTTTCTTTAAGAAAGTGCAGTGCATTTCAACATTTTTAAGGATTAGAAGTTTTCTGGGCCAGAGGTAATGTTTGTTATGCAAGAACACAGAGCCTCAATCAAAATATTAAACCATAAAACCATATCTAGCAGGTAAACAAAATCAGCCAAACCAATAGACATTTGCATCCCATCGGACCATCCTCCGTGGTCTGAACAGTGTCAGGAGCCTGGCCAGATGCCAAGCCAACGAGCCCATGCTCCAGCTCCTCCCTCATGACCCGTCCACATGCTCTCACCACGCTGGGCTTCCCAGACACAGAGTCCCTCTCCAGGCTGTCTTCCCAGACAATTGATCTCCGTGGTCCTATTACTTGGAAGGAAACTGAACTGGCCCGGCGCTGGTGGGCCACACGGTGCTGGGCAGAGCAGCCAGGTTCTCTCTAACTCTACAAGGGCTGTGTGCAATGGACAGGAACAGCTCTGGCATGCCAAACTGGGTGTGAAAGTGCTCTCTGAATTAGTTCCCCAACAGCACACTGGAATAGGAGGCTTCCTGGCGGAAGGAAGAGTCAGGGTGCTGGGCTGCGCTCCCCTCAGTGCTCCTCTGTCCGCCCTGCTCCATCTCTCTCCTAACAGGGTAAGTGCTTCTCCCTCTCAGAGTGAGAACTGGGGAGCGAGCGGAGCTGGCTAGGTGCTCTGGGCTGACTGCGGCAGTACTGGGGAAGGCTGCAAAGGAGCAGAGGGCCATTCTTCACTCTAGAACAATGTTAAGTATCTTGTTTCTAGTTGAGATTTAAAAAAATTTAAGCATGTGTTTCAGGTCTTTAAGACTGTTCTCCGAAAGGACCCCTTTCTCATTTATGAATTGCAGAGAGAACAGAAGTTAGGTTGAAAGGGATTGTCCCTCTGTCCTGCCCACTCCTCGTGCACCTGCCTCTCCTGCCCGGCACACTAGCCACATCAGCCCTCTCAGGAAGAGGCTCCCTGGAGCTCTGACTCACAGCAGGTGGAGGTGGGTTTCAAAATATAACAGCTGGTGTGCCGTGGGCACTGATGGTCCCAGAACAACACAGGCGTGAACAACTGTGGCTGAACTTCAGCCTTCAGTTAATGTGCTATACTTTTATTGGCCTTCCCACCCCCTCAGTGACAGCCCAGACTCCTCACGATGGCCTCTAGCCGGCAGGCCCTAGCTCCTGGTTCTCCTCTTTCATCCTCCCTCTGCCACAGCCATACCGCCTTCTCACTGGGGCTGGGACGGCTCAGGTTCATCCCCACCCTGGGGCCTCTGCTTGGCTCACTCCCTCACTTCATTCAGGTTTTCGCTCAGACACCATCTACTCATAAAGCCCCCTCATTCTCACGCCAAGCACTTTCTCTGCTTACCCAGCATATTTGTTTCTTCATGGCAGTGGATTTATTTGAAGTTACCTTCATATCTGTGTATTAGGGCTTCTGTCCTACACTAGAATGCTAGCTCCATGAAGCAGAGGCATTTTCTCCCATCGTCCATGGTACCTTGGCATCACCACAGCCCAGGACAGTGCCTGCCATGGAGCAGAAGCTCAGGAAAGATGTTCAATGAATGAATGTATATTAAAACCAATGTGAAATCCTACCTTCCTCTCTCTCCTGTGCATGAAGGTTAGGAAATACAGAATTGGAAATACGGCAACATTGGAATTTTAAGAGAAAAGATTTGGTAATGGTATGATGGTTGTCAAAACTATGACCTCTCATTTTTCATTTGTGGTCTAGTTTAGCATGTCTTTCTTTATATCCTAAGAAAGTACTTTGTATCAGGATTAAAGTGTTGGCAGAATTATCTCCCTATTATTTTCAGGAGACTAATATCTTATTTCAGTATTTGGGCTCACCTTTTAGTTGCTTGTATCTAGCCACTGAATGGTATCATTTAACAGCATCAATCCTAAGGGATCTAGAAATACCACAGCTAAGCTGGGCTTCCATGCACCCTGGGCCTTGCCACTGTTAGAAGTGATAACACGATTATGGCTGTTACTGCTCTGCTTGCTGATTCCATCAAGACTCACAAGCCAAGGGAATTTCCTGCCATGGGTGGGCACAGTCTGATTTGCTGGCTTATGAAGTGACATGAGATGACCTGAGCTCACTGGGGGCACAACTGCGGCATCGAGGCAAGTGTGTCCCCCTGTGCAAGTCTCATTACTGCTCTTTATTTTCCAGTGATCTGATTTGTCGGAATGGAAAACAAAGGCCTCCTGGTTAGTTGCATGTGTAACTACATGTACAGACCTCCAGGTGCCTAAGAAGGCGGGCCCGGGCAGAGGAAGCAGGACCTCCAGATTCTCCAGCTTGTGTCTGTTCCACCTTGTAGCCACACAGTGTGTCTGCCATGCAGCCTTTAAGAAATAACATGCGTCTCTGCTCCTAGAGAGGGTAGCTTTGCTCACTGCAATTGGTTTGCTTGTTGACTTAGGGTTCTTTGATGTTTCGGCAGCCCCTTGCCCCCAACTGTGTGATTAGAACAACCTGTGACCTTTCTTTGACATGAAGGATTCCATTCATTCATTCATTCATTCATTGGACATATTTTCACTAGGTGCCCACTATGTGCTAGGGAAGACGCTGGGACTAAGGACCCCTCAGATTGTAGGATCCGCTTCTATGCCACGTAATGAATGGCCCACCCTCTGCCAAGACCCAGGGCAAAGCTTCTTCCTTAGCTTCGATTGTATAGAGGTAACCACCCTTGGCAATGCTCTGTGACTCCCTCAGGACAGAGAGTGATGAAAAATTAGGACAGGGGGCCAATAAATAGTGTGGTGTTGGGGTTGACCCTACCCTGGGAGGCTAAGGTATACAAAGGGGAGTGTTTACTCACTGTACACTTATTTTTACCTGATGGTTGTCATTGCACCTTCTCCGCTTGTCCTCACAGAGGCCCATGTACCAGTCTCAGAGGTGGGGACAGAGGTTCATCCCTCCTAGTTACAACTGACATGGCATGATGCCTGGCATTCTAGGTGGGCGACCTACGTCAGCTACTGCCAGTATCGTAATCATCATTAGCTATGTAGCTTTGGACGAGTCACTTAACCTTTCTAAGTCTCAAGTTCTTTATTTGGAAAATAGGGAAGATATGCACGAAAATGCTTTGTAAAGTGGTGGAGAAAGTAGGGCAGAGGTTAAATGACTGGACATCACTTTACCTTTCCTTGCTTTATTTTTTAGGAAAACGATAATCGGAGGCTGAATAAAAGTCCTGCCCACACACGGAGTTCAAGGAGGACAGCAGCATGGCTGTGACGGGCACTCACGGAAGCAGAACCCAGCCTTTGTTTCCTAATTGATCTAATGTGCTAAGTGAGCGTAATGTAAGTTAATTAATGATGCTCTTGGTAGGTGGAATTACCTAGGCAGAGCCTCAAACAGCATCAAAGAAACAAGCGGGCAGGTGTCATCTGGGATAACTGAGGAAACAAGGGCCGGGAGGAAAGCTGCTAAGAAGTGTGCAGGCAGGACACAGAGCAGGCTGGGGAGAGAAACCGGCCTGAGGGGCTGAGCCGTTTAATCAGCGGGCTGGCTTCCAAAATGCCATCCTGTTTACAGCTACGGTGTTTGAATTTCAGATTTGCTTGAGTCTTTGAAGCAGGGTTCCTGGGCATTTCCTTGAGAATGAATTCCATTTTTTGGAAACCACAAAACTCACTCACCTGGGCCCAGGAAGGAGACTCAGGTGACCTGGCTTCTATCTGTGGTCCTTTGGGACCTAAGGAACTTTGACGAGAAGATGCTCTCCGCTTAAAAGGGTCAGCTCCGTTTGCGCCCCGTGAAATGGGGCTAAGGCCAGGTCTGTCTTCACTTTCCCCGCAAACACTGAGCTGCTACTTGTGGCAGGTGCTGTGCTAGCTACAAGGACACAATGACGCTGAAGAGAGAAGGGCGAGCCCCTGACCCTTCTGAGCTTCAAAACAAAATTACAATTCTGTTCACTTTTACAGACTGGGTAGCTGCCAGACAGTGGACATCAAACATTTCAGGGAAATTTTATTTACTTTTTCCTCCCAAAGACGTGTGCTTCCAGGATTACCCTCCAAACGTGCTGTCACAAATTACTATTCCCACAGTACACGCAGCCTAGCTGGCTCACTTAAGGATGGGGAGAGCTGAGCGCCAAGGGGCCCCATCCTCTCCTCCAGTGAGGAAGGGCACACACAGGCAGTCATCAGGACACATGCTCCTTCCCAACTGTGATGAAAACTCTCTTTTTGGGGGACTCTCTCAAAACGTAACTTTAAAGGTTTTAAGTGACTATGACTTAGAAATCTCAGAGCATCAAAGCAGGCAATGATATTCTCTTAGCTATTTGAACTAATTCCTTTTATCCGTCAGTCCGTTATGGCTTTTCACCTCTTCAATATTTTGAATTAGCTGCAGTTCACTCTTGGGTAGGGTGTCTCAAAAAACCCACGGAGCGGCGGTCAGCTGGAGAGCAGGGGGCAGCGGCCTGGCCTTCATTTGTCCTCTTCCTCTCTCCGTTCCTCGTTCCCATCATCTCATAGCCCTGTGTCCCACTAACTCTGTCAAACGCCCCTGACTGTCAAACGCTTCCACCCTGCTAACCTATCACTTCACTCCCGACCCTTTATGGCTTTACCTGTCCCTCTTGGAGCCTCACCTGCCATCCTCCCCACCCAGCTGCCCCCTTCCTCCCCACCCTAGCACCCCTAGCCTCTGTGGTGCAAGAGCAATTGCTGCAGGATGCTGGGGATTCAGGGCCTGCTCCCGTGCAGGAGCCAGACCACTCCAGGATCTGTTAGAGCATTGAGAGGAACCCCTTGGCTGGAAATGAAAGCCTCAATCGTCAGAAATACATACCCACCCCTCACTCCCCCATCCTCCCACCCCAAAACACAAGGGCCAGACATTGGGTCTCAGACTTGACTCAAAACTGTACCTGGGGGCCGGCACAGTGGTTAAGTTCCCACATTCCGCTTTGGCAGCCTGGGGCTCGCCGGTTCGGATCCCGGGTGTGGACCTAGGTGCCGCTTGTCAAGCCATGCTGTGGCAGGCATCCCACAGATAAAGTGGAGGAAGATAGGCATGGATGTTAGCTCAGGACCAGTCTTCCCCAGCAGAAAAAAAGAGGAGGGTTGGCGGCAGATGTTAGCTCAGGGCTAATCTTCCTCAAAAAAAAAAACAAAAACCTGCACCTGGAAGGTCTGATAGGGCACTGGGGGAACCAGGGGCGGGACGCAGGCACGGAGGCCAGCTAGAGTCCCAGCTGCTGCTGCCTTCCCGGGAGCCAGGCTCGGGGGCAAACCTGACAAACACTTTCACGCTCTCTGGAGACACCGGCTGTCTCTGTTGCCAAATTCTTAAAGCCCGCTAAGCACACACAGCGTTTGGCTCACTAACCAAATGTGCAACCAGTAGCAAAATGGGGTTTCTGATGTTTTCCTGAAAACAAAGGAACAATCTCAGGTCTTAGAACTAGTAGCGCCAACATACAATAATCGGGAAAGCTTGTTCAAACGCAACCCAAAAATGACACGCATCTCAAAAATGCACTCAGGCTATTTCTCAGTCTATGACACCTCAGTCTCATCCTCAGCCAAAGAGTTTAGAAAACCACCAGAGAAGGACGAAGGCTTACCTGGAGGGGCAGTTTCTAATCCAAGCAGAAGATGGTCCCTGAAGAAAGCCAGGCACCGTCCCGGTTTGGGCCACCAGGGTTCTCAGCTGGCGGCCCGGCACTGCTCTCAGAAGCAGGTGCTCAACGTCGCTGGAGGCCGGCAGAGCTGCGGGGGGCGAGGCACCTCTCTGCCGTCAGCCCCTCTTTCCTTCTGTTCCACGGGGCTTCTCGGGACTCCTCCTCGACTGTTCCCGTCCTGTCTGCACTTTGGAAACTCAGCCCTTGCCGAGGGGCTTTCCCTCACTGCAGACTCACCTGCGCCACCTAGAGGCCTCTCCCAGCACTGGAGAGGCTGGTGCCCGCTCTGCAGGGCCGCCCGCTCTGCAGCCTGACCACCCCCCCACAGGACTGGCTCTCGACTTCCTGCCCCGAAAGACACCAGATGGAATTTGTAAAATCAATGATTTGTTTTTTTGGAAGGAATTCTTGCTTCTGTCAGAACAACCAGAGGCTTTGGGCATTGGAATGCTAGAAAGCTAAATGAGCATTACAGAATTTGTTCACCCCAAGGACTCCCCATCGAGATGGCCACAGGCATGGCTGCTGCTGCATCCATTCAACTTTGAAACATGTTGGCAGTGTTCCTGCACGTTGCCACCCCACTGCTGCCCCTTCCCACCACATCTACTGCAGGGTTTGAGTCACCAGGATTGTTCTTTCTCTCCTCTCCCCTGTATCCCTGTAGGGGACAAAGACAATTCCTCTACCCTCTGGGTCCTTCTGGCTGGTCTACGAATTAAACTGACATGAGACAGAATAAGAGGAGGAAAATCAAAGTTTAACAACATGTATACTTGGGAGAGACCCAGTAAAACTAAGCAACTCACCAAAATGGCTGAAGCCACCACCTTAAATGCCATCTTCAGTTAAAGACAAAGGAGGATCTTGAGGGTAGTGGTTTGCAATTTCAAAGGAGGGGAAGGCAATTTAGATGGAGAAGGAAAAACAAATGCTTGATAAACAAGTGTTTGCTGGGTCATCTATGGCCGATGTGGCACAAGAAACAGAACTTTGATAAAAATGGGCTCAGCAAGGACCCTCCCATTTTACCAATACCCACAGTTATGTATGGTTATGGCCTGTCCCGGGACAGGCCTTCTACTTTGAATTCTTTCAGGCAGTTAGAGGGAAGGTCAAAGTTTCTTTCAGAGTCTTTTGTCCTTAAAAATAATCAAGCCAAAGAGACACATTTTGGGGTGGCCAATTCTGATCACCCATACCCCTCAGCACAACCACATACTCCATGTAACTCCAGATAACCATTTACTGCTCATATAACTAGATAATCAGGAAGACATGTGAAACACAAACATTTTGAAAGGACTTTGCCTTTTAGTATCGGGTGAATTCTCTTTCCAAAGTTAAATGATTAGGAAAAAATCCCAACCTTTAAAGGGATGGAATTTCTTCCACCCTCCTCTCCCCCAACCCCACGTACACACAGAGAACAAGCAGCTCCTCTAGGCTATATTTCTATGTTCTCCTTTTCCTCTTGTCCCCTCTGCCCTGGACGCATACAGTTTAATTCACACATGAGAAAGTAAGAGCTTAAGAGAGAAACAGAGACAAAAATATGTGGGACTGGGCAGAGGGTCCTGGATTAAAGACTCACGCTTTCTCCAGAGGGCTTGAGCATGGCCATATTTACCCAACTTACTTGACCAACACGGACAATCAATCCAGAGAACACAGGCTCTCAAAGGAATTTTAACTTGAACGTTCAGGTTTGGTTTATACTAAACCCCAGGCTGAGTCCAAACTGAGGGTTTTCGTGATAAATTAAAATTACTAGAATTGTTAAATTAGGAACCTAGGAAAATGAACGATAAGGAAGTATTCTGTGCTAATCTTTTCTATTGAGTATAATTTTGACTTGTCGGCAGGTTCATTCTGATAAGTATATTTGAGGATGGAGATTACTTTAGGTGTAACTTTTTTTTCTATTGGAAATTAAATGGTGGCTTTAAATTTACCAAAGAGATGACACTGATATTGCCAAAAGATAGGGAAAAAAAGGAGAAAAAATCAGAATGGGCACAGAACACGGATGCTGTAGTAGGACAAGCCAATTTTTTTATAGCAATAAATATTTCTTATGCCCAATTTTTTTTCCACTCTGAAAAATCCAAAACATTATGCCGTTAAGGAAGGCTGTAGATAGTTAGACTTGAAATTTTCACAGTCGTCATATCAAATGAAAATGAGTATACAAATTAATTCAGTTAAGAGAAAGAATGAAAGGAGAGAGAACTACTTATCTTCATTGTTTAAGGCTCCAGAGCTTTGAAGATATATGATGTTTGGTTTTGCACATTTCCTAAAAGACTGAGGCAGAACTGACAAATGGTTGTCAGGAGCATCTTTTAGTAAGAACCAGAATCAAGATTGCAGACCACGGCTGGGTGAACGGGATCTCTCGGGGCTGTGGACAACAGAGTACAATTTAGAACACATGGTTGATACACAGAACTGGCCCTGGGCCACCTGTCTGACCTTTGGTGGGTGTGCAGGGATCCTGGCTTGGAATCCAGTGGAGGGGCTGCGGCATGCTCGGGGAGCAGGCACCAGTTCTCTGCACCACAGAGCCACAACGCTGCAAATGATCGTAGAGATTCAATGCGACTCCACGCCTGTAGAAAACATGCAGGGCTTGGTAGGAAGGACCTCCTAGCAGATCAGATAATTCCCAGAGCGGGAAACTAAGCCAGATCCTGGTCATCATTATCTAACAACTGTGTCCGAATTACTAATCTTATATTGGGTTAGCAGGAAGAAAACTCTTGATACCCACTCATTCCATCAAAATAGCATTCTTCCATGTTAATGTGTTCATGCATCATTTATTCATTCAGCAGATGGAATGGAGTACCTCTAGGAGCCGGGCACTGCTCAAGGTGCTGGGAACCACAATGATAAAGACAGTCAGATCTCTGGCCCCAAGAAGTTTGTACTCTGTTTGGGGAGGCAGAGAGTAATCGAGTTATCAAATAACTATGAAATATACTTTCTGGAAGTGATAAGCAGGCAAGGGAATAGAGGACACTTGGGCTGTGTTGGGGGGGATTATAATCGCCTTCTTGTGACATTTTGCTGCTATCTAATAACTGTCTAGAAAAGTGGAATCAGACCAATGACACCAAATGAGAATGCTTTTTTCTGAAAGCTGACCCCTGACATTTACCTGCCTTTACCTAACAGCTCACCACAGCAAGTAAACTTCTGGTTACCTACAAACAGAGTTTATCTCTGAGTTCCTGCCAGGAAATTATATTGCTCAAATAACAGGAAGCTTATGAGTATCTGATGAAATGTTTTTTATGTCCATGGCAGGTGCTTGGTAACACTAAGGTATTCAGAATAAAATGACCACAGCTCTGTCTGTGGCATGGAATTTGCAGCTTCGGGTCTGTCCCTGAACTGGAGCAGAACTGGCATTGTGTTGTGGGAGAACCCTGCCCCTGTCCTCGTGGGGTGCAGACCACAGGCTCCTCAGGCTCCTCCCCGTCTCTAGAAGATGCATGACCCCAGCTCTGTTAGTGGTCAACGCACCAGCTCTGCCCTCCTGAGAGCACCGGCTAGCTACTTTTTCAGCATTGTCTCAGACCCCCTGCTGCCCATGCTCATCACAGCTCTGTAGGCAGAAAAGACAGGAAAATAAATAGTGTGATTTAAAGTCTCATGATGTCTTCCTAAAAGCATGGATCCTGCAGAGGGCTTTGGTTTGCAAACAGATGCCCCAAATATTAGAATGGAGTTAGGTGGTACAAAGGAGGCAGGCAAGCAGCTGCGATGGAGAACAGGGTGCTTGAGAGGCCTGTGTTGGCTAAGAAAGGTGGTCAGGACTTGATGTTCTAAGAAGGAAGGAGGGAGTCTTGCAGGGTATGGGGAAAAGATGTTTTGGGGAGAACAAAGAGCTTGTGCAAAGGCACCGAGGGGGAAATAGCCAGATATAGTGGGGAAACCAAGAGAAGCCCTGTGGGTGAAGGAGGAAGCTGAGTTGGGCTTGGGAAGGGCAGTGCAGGCCATGGGCCAGGGAAAGGGGTCTGAATTTTGTTGCGAGTATATCATGATTTAAAGATATTGGAAAGGGAAACTTATCTTAGAAGAGGAACAGGCCTCTATCCCTAGCAAAGTGAGGAAGGAGAGACATAGTCTGGGGAGCCCTGTGTTCGCTGGGTCCCTGGTCTTACGTACACTAGACACGGGGAGAGGAAAGGCTAAGCGAGCCGTTAGCACGCCCGGGTCAGTGGTCCTTCCCCAGCACAAAATAAGACGGGATGAGTCCAGGTCAAAAGCAGAGCAAATAAGCTGGGCTTCAACTGATTTTACCCCTTCTGAGATCAAGATTCTACCTTTTGTTATTTAATTAAACTTTGCCACACCCAACACCCTGCTGCTAATCTGAGGTAGAAGCCTAGCTTTCGGTTACTGCCCACGTGCCCGGATTCCTAAGCGGACCCTGTTTATTAGAAAGGCTGCCTGGATTTGGAACACTGAATTCTGGTCCCATAAAGTACGGCTGTGAACCTGTGGATGGAGAAACAGATCTGCATGGAGGAAGCTCCAGGGCGGAGCTGAGCGGGGTTGGGGGTGGGGGGGGATCGTGGAGCGGCACTGCCGGCGCCCTGAGCTCTCTCTGCTCCCACTCTGTGCCTGCAGTGGCCCAGCTCACCTCCGCAATGTAAGCAGTGAAAGTATAATTGAAATTGATTCTCGCCCAGAATGACTCTGGGAGTGTGAATAGTGCAAAGGTTCAAAATACTGAATCTTTTTTATGACCTGTAGTATTGCCATTTAGCTCGATAGTACAGATCAGTATGTTTTTCTAATAAAGGAAACCACAAGAGTATGGTAAAATCTATTTGCATTGTACCAGAAAAATTAAGAGAGCGGGAAAACTGAGTTTGGAAATACAGAATATTGATGTCTTCGTTTAAAAACCAGCAAGTTCATTCTTCCAGTAGACGAGTTCACATTTCCACCATAATTCATGGCTTTGGGGTAATGGGGTTAGTTGCTCATGGGATTATCGCTCTATTATCAGTGGATACTCACAGCAGGGGAATATGAGTCCAGAGTATAAATATGTAAAATTATCTGTTCACTGGGTTATATTCAATAAAATTTATTATTGGAATTTTATCACATTTATGAGAACATTTTGCTAGTTACACGTAAGGCAGAAGAATCATCAATTTAACAGAGCTAATGTGTCCTTGGGGGCATTTAATTCTACAGAATATTTGGTATACCCTTTTTCTTCACCTATCATGGATATGAGCTCATTGGCCTCAAAAGCTGCGGTTAGCAAAAGAAAACCAGAATGAGGAAAAAGTGTTTTAATGGGAATTGAGCCTTGCTGGCGGAGCTCGACCTGCGCCTGCCGCCCAGTCTCAGTCCCAGCAGTCACGTCCTCAGCCCTGTCCAGGGGGGCACACCCAGCTGGACGGCTACCTGCCTCAGCTTCCCTTGCAGCCAGGCCGAGGAGCCAGAGCAGAAGTGTGTGACTCCTGAAAAGGCTGCTGAGCGGGCTGACTCACTTGGGAGGACGGCTCGTCCATCCTCTGGTGCTTACTCTCTGCTGCCGCCCAGTGCGGATGTGATGACTAGTGTAAAAATGGGGGAGCCAGAGGACAGAAGGAGCTTTGGCCTCTTTGTGGGGCTGTCACATCAGCCCTGAATTACCTGCCTCATTAATGGGAAGAGTAACCCCTCATGTCTTTTGGCCACTGTGCTTGGGCCTGGTACTAGAAATCTAATTGATTTGTACAGTCTCTCATGAAAAATTGGGATATGCTATTTTTTTTCCCCTCGACAAGCAAGGTTTAAGATAGTCTGTTTTATGATGATCTTACCTTTCATAGGGCCTCTAAAGGGGTGTCATTTGGAGTATAGAAGGGATGGAAGTGTTGGCTAACTGAGGATTCTGATTTGGGAATGGGGAGCGACAAGTGAGAGGCCCCTGTACTAACTGTGGCCCTTAGTGTGCCAGGGCGTCCAGCTCATGGAGCAGCCAGAGGTGCCGGGCTCCAGGTTCCGACTGAGTTTGAACCCCAGCAGGGTATGGGGCCGGTCTTGGCCCTCCTCTAAGCCACACGGATTAGGAATCTTTACAGCCCAGTGCAGGGCTATGGGTTCAAGTTCAACTCAGTTTCTCACAATCCCAAATTGGGCTACAAAACAGAGAGAGAGAACAAAGCTCTCAGAGGAGAGCCTGTCCCTTCCGGGGTCCAGTAATTTCCAACTAGACTCCTGGAGCAACTCCAAGTATAAGAAAGACTGCAGATGGCCGAGCAGCTTTTAGGACACTGGCCTCGTTAAGAGGTCAACTAACCATATGCTCCAGGGTCTCCAAAGGGGGAATGTGCACCCCAGAGGTGATGAAAGCGAGTCACTGGGTAGGGGATAGAATACTAACACTTCTGCTTACGTTGGTTTCTAGTATCGAAAATATAAGAAACAAACAATATATCATTCCTGCTTAATCTAGGGATTTGCTTCTCCTACTATGAGTTCTTTTACAGGGTAAAAACAGGTCTAATCAGACTGTACCAGGAGTCTGCCAAAATGGTTTAAAATGTTCGAGAAGAGTTGAACTTTGCATTTTCTTCCATCATTGTCAATCATCTCCATTTGTTCTCTGCCTCTCCTGTCCACAAGCACAGGGTTCTGATCTGCTACACTGTTGCCCAGGGCCTCCCTCTTAGTAACCTTCCAGGACATAACAGTCTGTGTAGGGCAAGTGATGCTGCAGTAACATATAACCCTGAAATCTTGGTGGTGTAATATAATAAGAGCTACTTCTTGCTCATGTTACATTCTGATGCAGGTCAGGTGGCTCTTCTGGATGGTTCTCCTGCAAGCTGTGTCTCAGACATCCAAGCTCCTTCTATCTTGTGGCCCTGCCATCCTAAGTCCATCCTCCCAGGGCAGGTAGGAGAGAGAAAGCTTGGATGAGCACGTCATGATGTTTTAGGAGCTAGGCCTGGCAGTGGAGCGGATCACTTCCACTGATAAGACCCAGTCACCTGTCCCCATACTAACTGCAACCAAGGCTGGGAAATGTAGTGCTCTGTGTATCCAGGAAGAGAAGATGGGCTTTGTCAGCTAGTCCCTGTTGCAAGATACTTTCCGAAACTATTCTTTCTGTTTCACCAAAACTTATCCAACTTCTGTCCATCCTTCTAGATCCTGCTTCTAGGAAAAAGGTCTGAGAAATAAGGTGGCCTAGTAGGAATATAAAAGATTATGGTTGTTAACACTTTAGAAACATCCAGAGAACATATTCAACAAGGGTGTTTAACACCGAGGTAAAGATGCAGAGTGCTGGCCGGATGCTCTGGCCCTGCAGTCTGAAGACCTGGCTTCGAGAGCCTGCTCTGAGCTTCATTCTGTATGTCTGTAGGCTGAGCCACTTACCCTCAGCAAGTCTCAGTGTGCACATCTGAATGACGATCATTGTCTTTCACAGGGTTGTATCAACCAACAATGGTTGATTTCACAATGAAATAGTTATACATACTCTTCACTCTGCTAGAACTTGGCTGTTGCTCTCCCTACATTCTGAAATTATTCTTGCCTAGGTCACCAGGGACCTCCTAATTGCCAAAGTCAATAGATGCCTTTTAGTCTTTTTTCTCCTGGAGCTTTTTACCACATTGCGACTGAGATCTCTTCTTCCTGTGTGAAACCCAACTCCTTTGCATTTTGTGACCCCTTGGGTTCTCCATGTCTTTCTTCGATGGTTTATTCTTGGTCTTTCATGGGCGATTCACCTTCATCTGCCCCAGTAGCAGTGTTCCCACTCTTGGATTTGGCATTCTCCCAGTCTCACTGTTTCAGCAGCTACATATAGGCTGACTCTGACATTTAAATTTTTAGCCCAGATCTCATCCTTTAAGCTTCAATTCTTGTATCCAACTGAGTGTAAAACATCTCATTGGGAAGTCTCATAGATGCTGGGAGCTAAATACATCCAATCCAAACTCGTCACCACTCCCTGAAACCTGTTCCTCGCCTTGGTCCCCAGCTCAGCCGAGACGCTCACTATGGTTCCAAAGGGGAGGGGCAATCGTGGGATCGGTGTTAGTGTCTCTCTTTCTTAGCCCCCAAATCTTACCAGTTTTACCTCCTAGATATTTTTCACATCTGCTCCTTCCATTCTATTCCACCTGCTTTTGCCCTAGTTCTGGTTCTCATTATGCCGTATCAGGATTATGATGGCCTTCCATTTTCCCTGCCTCTGACTTGTTCTCCTCAATCCAGCCCCCATAATGATCTACCTAAATCTCAAATTCTGAGCTCTAGGCTACTATCCTTAGTAAGTAAATGGGGATGGCACCCACTCATCAGCCCTTGTCAACTGTTGCTGGAATGCAGGTCCACAGCAGCCATTTGATGCCCTCTGTACTGAAGGCCAAAAGCCAAGCCCCTGCCATCCACACAAGATCCTGATGACCCATTAGCCTCACGATTCCCAGGCCTCCTTGGAACTTCAGACACTGGTAACGACCAAAGCTTTATGGTCTCAAGACATCTGTCGTCTGAAACGATTTTTGTAAATAAACTTATCCATTTTATGTTCTTATTGTCAAAAAGACAACAGAGTGTAAAAGTCTTACTAGGATAAAGATGTAGTTGTTTGGAGAGGCCTTGGTGCTAGACGAAGCTGCATTCTCCCAGCACAGCTTCTCACTAACTGGCTTAACCTCCCTTGGTTTCTTCATCCTTATAATGGAGATAATAACAGTATCTACTTCATAAGATTGTTGTGAGCATTTAATGAGATAATATACACACAGGGCTTAGCCTGGAGCTTGGCATAAGTGTTAAGTAACTTTACCTACTATTCCTATTAATTAATAATTATACTATCTCTTTCAAACCACTCAATTCACTCCATAAAATTACCTTTGGCTGTAACTAAGGTGACTTACAGGTTCAACAGCTATATGACCACTGAAAACTAAAGGAACAATCCATTTTGGGTGAATTACCAAGATGACTTTGCCACACATCTAACTGAGCAAGGGGACCCTGGTCTTGATCAGATATTAAATATTTGGTTTATTTTGAGACTAGGCTACTAAATGTGACTTTTCCATCTTTTAGTACAAAAGCTTGTCACATAGGGTGGTAACACATTGAGACTCTATGCTACACTGATGGCAAAAAGCACAAGCTGTGTTACATATATTCTTCAGTTCCTCTGCTTTGTAAAGATTTGTGAAATCCCTATGATTAAGGGTTTTAGGCTTTCTAGAAGGCAAAGATTGAATAATTTTTTTAAAAATCACAAACTTTCCCATTCTATTCTTATAGAAAAGTTGTGGGGGTCACGGAGAAATGAAGTCACTTTGGATCTTTGACTTTCCATCAGTGGCAGAGGTCAAGGGCTTGAGTCTGGTGCTGTAAGATGCAGAGGGCTTCCCTTCCTCAGAGCAATGTTTCTAACTTGCCCACGTGGATTTCTGTCCCATCCTATGTTCCTATGTCTGAGCTGCTGCCGTACACAGGTACCTGCTCTTAAAGGCAGTCTGTAGGTTTTAGACAAATCTGTGTGCTTCCTTTGTCAAAACTGGAAACAGGTGCAATTCTTGGGAGCATGAAGCTATAGTGCAGAAGTTCAGCAAAATATCGGCAAGGCAAAGAACTGAATTAAGAGTGTCTGTCCTGCGAAAAAGTCTGACCTATTAGAAATTGTCAGAGCAGAAAATGGCAAGTAAGGCAGGGAGGCAAGCAGGCACATAATGCATGTGATGTAGAAGGCTCAAGGGCCAAAGGAGAGATGCAAAAAATGAAAGCACAAGGCAGAATAGCTTTCTCCGGGGCTGGCCCCGTGGCCGAGCGGTTAAGTTCACGCGCTCTGCTGCAGGCAGCCCAGTGTTTCGTTGGTTCGAATCCTGGGCGCGGACATGACTCTGCTCATCAAACCACGCTGAGGCAGCGTCCCACATGCCACAACTAGAAGGACCCACAACAAAGAATATACAACTATGTACTGGGGGGCTTTGGGGAGAAAAAGGAAAAATAAAATCTTTAAAAAAGAAAAAAAAAAAAAAGAATAGCTTTCTCCTACTTGGAAACTGGGGGTGGGGCATAGAAGTGAGGCCTTGAAGGAGAGATGATGATGATGATGATGATGGTGATGGTGGTGGTAGTGATGATGACAATGGTGATGATGATGATGGCGGTGATCGTGATGACTCTGGTGATGATGGTGCTAGTGATGATGATGATGATGGCAGTGGTGGTGATGGTGGTGCTGGTGGTGGCGATGATGATGGTGATTATGATGGTGATGGTGGTGATGATGATGGTGATGATGGTGGTGATGATGATGACAATGATAATGGTGAAGATGATGGTGGTGATGATGGTGGTGATGGTGGTGGTGATGATGATGGTGATGATAGTGATAATGATGATGGTGATCGTGGTGGTGATGGTGATGATGATGACGATGGTGTTGATGATGATGATGATAACAATGAGTGTCCAGGATTACTAAGTGCTTCCCATGTGTCAGGCATTAAGTGTTTTGAATGACTTAACTTGAACAATCCTCATAACAACCCCATGAGATAGTCATACCTATCACCCCATTTTAGAAGTGAGAAAACTGAGGCTCATACAGGTGGCATAACTTGCCCACTCAGCTAGTAAGGAGCAGAGCCAGGACTCAACCCCAGACAATAAGACCTTTGGATCAGAACTCTGAACACCTTTACTGCACGGCCATGAGGCCCAGGAGAAGGGACTGTGTGCTCCATTTGTTGTGGGTCTCTGAGAACAACACCCTTTGTCCCACAGAGGAGGAAAGTGCAGATCAGGAGAACCCTCAGCATTGCTGATTTTCTGTCTGGCTCTGGGGAATTTCTCATTACCAGCAATGGTGCCCAGAAGCCTCATTGCTACATGAGTGGTTTGTGTATGAAAATCCAGAGAGTAACTGATTGTGCCAGGAGCATAAAAGTAAAACATTCACAGAAAGCCTAGGAACCATTCACTCCAGAGACTGAGCCCCCAGGGCATGGTCTTTGGCAGCATGAGACAAGCACAGAGAGGATCATGTCCTTTGGCTGAAAATATTCCTTCCAATGCACTGTGTGCTTAAGTACTAAGGCCGAGGAGAAGGCTTGTCTGAGACCAAGTTGGGGTCACAGAGGGGCACGGAAGCTTTGATACAATCAGATGCAAGTCCAGGCCTGACTCTCAGGAGGGCTGGAAGCCAGCATCTTTGGGAGCTGGTCTAGCCTTTTGGCTGCCCTGTGCAGACCTTGCTTCTGCCAGGCAGGAGAGAGGGGCTGGAAAAGGAGAGACAGAGGGACCCTCCCACGGAGCCTGCAAAAGTGGAGGTGCCGGGCACTGCAGCAGCTGCTGGCATACCGCCCATGGCCCCTGCCTCAAAGAGCCCTCCTGCCTCCTGGCTCCCTTTTGGAAAGAAGACACACTGAACTGGCCCTAAATTCTTCATCCTACTGCTTCCAGGAGAGCCTCTAATTTCTGGTGAAGCTTTTAATAGAGGCAAAAAAGCAGTTTTCATCCAAAAGCAGGGAGGAGGTTGCTGCCATTTCCTGCTCCTGGTGTCAGAGGCTGCATCACACCCGTCTCTGGCTCCAATTCTTTCTGCTCCTGTCCCCAAGTAATGCTCCCAAGAGGCCAAACTCACCTAGGAGTCTGCTAGGTGAGAATCTGGCCTCCCGGCCCAGGCCTGCTTTCTTCTGGAATGGGTGCCTCATGCCTCATGCCTCATGAGCTGGGATTCCAGTTCCCAGATTGCTGGGCTCTCAGGGGTTAACGCAAAGGGTCCCCTACCTGCCCCTTTCTTTCTGACTCGTGTCTTGTCTCCCTTGGACCGCTGCATTGGCCTCTCTAAATGGCCTCCTTGCTGCCATCCTCCGCTCTCAGCTGCAGCGGCCTTTCTATGATGAATTTCGGACCATGCCATTTCCCAGTTTAAGACCTTCAGTGGTTCCTGACCACCCTCAGCATAAAGTCCCAGGTCACTGCTTTAGTTACTAAGCCTCAGTACACCAAGCCCCTCACAACCTAGCCCAGCCCATCTCTCTAACCTCACATGGAGTCAGGCTCGCTCTACTGTTTGTCACCCTCCACCAGGCGCAGCGTCCCCAAAGCTCAAGGATGGGGCATTAATCATGTTCTAAACATAATTCCTGATACTTGGGCTTGGAGTTTTTGGTGGAATAAATAAAAACCCTTCATTCCAGTCATACCAACATACTCACAGTTTGCAGAAAGCTGGGTCACATTGTTCCCCACTCCTGGGCTTGAGGATGCTCTGAATCCCCTCCCATTTTCACCTATGAAGTTCACACTTCATCATGCTTCTTTATTGACAGCTTTCCAGATGCCAGGAAAGTGTATTCACTTGCTTGTCTTCTTTGCCAGCTGTCAGCTCCTCAGTGGCAAATAACAAGTCTTTTTGAGCTTAGCACAGCACCTGCACATGGTAGCAACTTTTCAATAAATTGCTGAAAGGATGAATGAGTGAGAGGTAGTGTGGTCATGTCCTTTAATGCTCTCATTTTGAGCAAGAGCTCATAAAAAGCTGTGTCTCCTTAGGTGCGGCCTCAACCAGCTCTGTTCCGCATATGTGAATAAAAATGTGCTTGCAAGGAATATTGGAAGTGTCGACCCAAATAATCCATAACCAATCTATAAATGAAAATTTGGTTGAGTTTATTCTGAGCCAAAATGTGAGGACCATAGTCCGGGGCCTTCCTTGCCCAAGTAAGGAAGGGCAGCAAAGAAGTGGGGTGTACAGAGTGGTTATATACCCCCAAAGAGGATGTTTCCCATATGATTGAAATGTCCCTTTTACAATACTCAGAAGACTGCTCTGTCGGCACAGCAATTGATGGACACGGCAGGTAGGAGGTTTGCTATCTCGGTGGACACTGCAGGGTGGCCGGTCTGTTGTCTCGAGCTGGGTGGTCACAGGTGAGCACAGCAGCCAGTTCCTAGCCTAGGGAGAGATGCTTATCCTTAAGGAAATGCCAATGCCAGGGAAGTTGCATCTTTATCTTAAGGGCACTTGTTCTTGCCATAGGAAATGCTTAAGCAGATATACAACGCATGCTCAATGGCCACGTCAGGCCCTTTTGGGAAAACAAAGTCAGGCCGAATTAGGTTTACACCAAATGGCTTCCTCATATACTCCAATATATCCTATTGCTTGCCATTTCTATTTGTCATGAGATAGCTCTCTAAGCAAGGTCATGACATCATAGGAAGAAACACCAGCAGAGCTGTTTGCTTAGCTCCTGGTTTGCCTGAGCTGGAATGGCCATCCCTTACTGCCCCAAAGAGCTGTGAGGTCTCCCCGGTTCCCTGAGGGGCAGACATTCTAGTCTCACTTAGCTGACCTCAAAGACAGACGGCAGGCATTGAGGGAAGTGGAGCATTTAAGAACAAAAAACAAATGGGACATAAGCGTCCCTCATCTTGTTTATTCAGAAAAGAATGCTGATGTTGGCACATTTTTGTAAAAGAACATGAAATCTTTCTGGTAATTAGGCTGCAAGCCCAGGAGACTTGGTCTTTTATGGCAGCCGCTTGTAAGAATCACTTTGTGAATGACCTCAAGACCCCCATGGCCCACTCTCAGCCACCCTGAGGGTAGGAGAGAGGGTGCGCACTGAGCTCAGGGAGGTTGCTTCTTTCCCATAGTTCAGAAGTTCTCAAAGCGTGGTGCCAGATCACCAGGAGTGTGTTAGAAATGCACACTGTCAAGCTCTACTCCACTTCCTGAGGCTGCGACTCCGCGGTGGGCCCAGGAAGCTGTGGGGTAACAGTGCTCCTGGTGACTTCCACACCGCCTCAGGCTTGGGAAGCACTGCCATAGTGCAATCATTGGGCATTCTCTTTGGGAATGGAGTTGGGGACCAGGGGTGGCTTCCATCCCTGGGGAAGGAGCAGGGGGAAGTGAGGAGAGGGTGCAATGAAGGCCTTTCCTCCGCCTTTTCTCTCTCGCCACTCTCTCCTTGGGTCGTCCACACTCATAGTTCTAGCACTCAGCTCCTTGGAGAGAATCTCTCACCTCGGATTTCTGTCCTTCTTCCTTGAGCTTTCCTTTTCCCCCTCCTAGTCATTTCAATCTCCAGAGGCTACCAGAGCTTCAAATCTGAAACATCTAAAGCAAAACTCACCATTTTCTTCCAGTTTTCTTCATCTGCCTCTTTTCTTCTGTTCATTAGTCCCTCCCTGTCACAATTATTTACCAAGGATCTTCTATGGCCAGCCCTTGTGCTGGGACAGTCTCTCTCGCACCTGCTCTCACTAATTCTCACTCACACGTTCAGAGCCTTGCGGTGGTTTCCCCTTCTCCCTCTTCCAGCCGCCCCTGTGTGAGTGGTTTTCAGACAGTCTCTCGTCCCTTGTTTTCGAGGTCTCTGGCCTCTACTCTAGTCAAGACCCTCTTTACCCCAAAGCAACTCCAGAAATACTTATTAGGTAACCTGAAAGGCACTGTGCCAGGCCCCACTGGGACAAAAAAGCAGGATCAATGCAGGCCTTCCCTTCAAACTATTTAGTTCCTGAATTATGGCAGTAATCTATTAATCAATCCTCCTCCAGGCCTTCTCCTCTCTAATCCGCTTTACACACTATTACCGAACTCACCTCCCTAAAGTACTGAGAATCGCACCCCGCTGCTCATAAGCTTTCTATAAGGCGCTTCCCGCGTGGCACACAGGGTCGGTCGGGCCCAGATTCCTTAGCTTCGAACGCACACCGTCTCCAGCCTGACCCTCCCCTCCCGGTCCACCGCGCGGCGCTCCAGGCCCGCAGCGCTCTGTGCACCCGCTTGTGCGGGGCGCGCCGGCGGCGGGCGCGGGCTCCCCTCGGGCCCCCGCGCAAACGGGCACCGCGCGCTGCGCTCTCACGCCCGCCTCCGCCGTCCCCGGGGCGCGTCCCCCGGAGCGGCCGCCCTCGTTCGCCGCGCGGAGGGGCCCCTCCGCCTCCCGGGTCGCGGGGTAACTCTGCCGGGGCAGATGCGCGCGGGGCTCGCGGCCGCGGGGGCTGCGGCCGGGCGCCAAGAGAGAGGGGCGTCTCCCGCGCTGCGTGCGCCCTGCCCCTCCGGCTCGTTCCTAAGCTTTTCTAGGCCGCTTACCTGCAAATTAAATTACTTAAAGCTTCGCTTGATGCTAATAAGTAAAATGGAAATACAAGTGAAAAATACATTTTAAAAAATATAAATTACTTTGACTGCTTTGGAAAACTTGGTGAAGGTGAATTGATTAAAAAAATGATTGTCAGATCAGATGTATGTGAGACAGCCGTAGGGGAAGGGGTGGGGGTTATAAGAATGTGGAGGACTCTGTGCTCGGATTGCTTCCGGGTGTCCTTCAGGTCTAGCTGCCCTTTGCAGAAACCGGGCCTGGAAACTGAATTTGGTGCGTTACACATGGGACTTTGGCAGAAAAGACCGCCGAGACTCAGGAAAAGGCCGTGGCCCAAATTCAAAGGATTGACAAATAAACGCACTTGTATGTGTTTTAAGTTAAAACGGTTATATTTGTGTTTTTTTATGATTCCCGCTTTAACTGGCTTTATTGATCAAGCAACCACCTGGTGGCCCGTCTGTGTAAGACACACGCACGCCGTGTTGGGAACACAGCTCCACAGGGAGTGCACTAAAGTCACCCTATGTAAGGCTAATTCACTTAGCACTCGTTTCCAGGAACACCTCCCCTGGCTAAACGGCATGTCCCTATGGCTTTTAGTACCTCAGAGTGAGGCTGTGACCGCTTACGGAGTGACTCATGCCGTGTTCGCTGCCACCGCTCATTAGAAGGGACGCACTGCTGCCTGGGCGGAGCAGCCTGTCTGAGCTGTCTCCCAGACATCTGGGCGTTGGAGGTGGGGGGCTCCCCTCCGCTCTCACTCCCTCTCACACAGCACAGTGTGGGGGTTCAGACATCAGGAGGGAGATGGGTCTTCAGGAGTGTGGCCCCTTCACCTGCTGCTGGTGGAGGAAAGAGAAACCCCCATTGATAACAGACGTTTCACTGGGGTGGGTATGGGAGAAATGGACAGCTTGTCTGTGTTGTCTTAGAAAACAAAGATCAGGTCTATCTGTTGGGAGTGGTAAAAGGTAGCCTTCTTGCTCACTCACATAATCAAGAAAGTGAGAGAAGAAATCTAAGCCTGCCAGCAGCTTGACTGACAGGAGAGCAACAGAAGGGCAAGAGCTAACATTGGGGGTGAGCTGACCACGGCAGGGTGACTTTCTCTTTGTTTAAACACTGTGCTTTTAAAGAGTCCATTTTTGTGACATGGTCAATCATGCAGGAATGAGTAACAAGAGAATATTTTACAGACCTGGCGCCAGGCTAAATCACAAAGTGTTGAGTTACTATTTCCCACTCTTTCCATTCCTTCGGAAACCCTTTGTGCCTTTCTCACGGCCTTGACTAAACTTGACCTGTCTCAGAGGCATCTACGAGCCCACATATTTCCACTGCTGGAGAGTAAGCTCTGTGAGGTCAGGGTCCGTCTCTGAGCCCACAGAAGCAACAGAGTATGCAAGCACAGGGTAGACGCGCAGTTCACGCTTGTGGAATGAATGAATGAACGAGTGAGGCAGAGGGGAGGAGGTAACATACATGGAGACTGGACTTCCGTCAGCTTCCAGAGTGTACCCGCCAAACACTGAACTACAAAAGCCAAGTCAATATTTTAAGGAAACATTTTAACAGAAACAGTACTTTTGCCCTTTCCTGTAAGCTGTGCCAGGCACTAGAAGCTGAGACGGGGCCCCGACACTTGGTTCAGGCCCTTCCCACATGTCGGAATGTGGCGCCGGTGAACGGCTGAGCTACTGTGAGGCGTGAATAGGAGAAAAATTCCATGTATAATGAGCTCTCTTTTATATCTAATACTATTTACATTTTATATACTTAGGTAAAAAGATAGCTTGATTAACTTCAGTGGGGGATTTTTGTTATATGAGAACATAAAAAATAATTACATTTATTTTTTCCTTCCACTTTACAAGAGCAGTCTGGGCTTGCTGAAGATAATTTGGACATACAAAATAACCTGAAAAGCTCATAATCTCCACCAAGATCACCAGAGTTAACATCTTCATATTAACATATAACATTTTCTCTGCACTTTTTGGTTTCATAATCGGGATCACACTGTACATGCGACTTCGTGTACTGCCCTCTTTAAGCTATATTTGGAGCATATCCCATGCTATTATGTATCCCTTGAAAACATAATTTTAATGCCTCAGTACCTATAGTTTATCTCCATTAAATAAGAGGGAAAACATTCATTGTCTAACAGATCTGTGTGATTTTCAGAAACAGAGCTTCTATTTTAGGCACAGCCAGCGACTCTGGTGACCCTGGGCAGCAGTACTACCCGGACGAGCTCCCAGCTCTCGGAACCAGAGTTACAAGCAGCACGGTTGCTGGCAGGATTCTTGAGCTCGGGAGCCTGTGTGAGCCCCACAACACTCTCAGAGGCCTTTTGCTCCAGCGTAGGATGGCGTGGGGGTGAAGGGAGCAGGATGCGAAGCCAGGCCCCGGGCTCAGAACCCCAGCTCCAACAAGGGATGTGGTGCGAACCTGGGCGAGTTACTTATTGTCTGCTCATCACTCTTCTAATCAACAAAGAAAGATAATAATAGAACTTGGAGAGTTGTTGTGGGGAACAAATATGCTAATATACGAAGTGTGTGTAACAGCAGGTGGCAAGTGCGTCAAAAGAATTAGCATTATTATTCTTGATATTTTCTTCACAGGTACGGTAGGTGGGTTATTGTTCCCGATTTTTCACTCCCCTCTTTCTCACGTGACTTTGAAGCTCCTCACCAGAGGAGGAATGCACTTCCTCACCCCTTGACTGTCGCTCTGGCCGTGTGACTGCTGTGGCTGAGGAGTGTGGTTAGAGTGACAGCCTGCCAACCCCAGGAGCACTGACCACCAAGCTCCAGCCAGGCTGCACCGCCTTCCCCTTCACCTCCTCTGCCCTTCGGCCTGGAGGAGGGCTCTGGCAGCAGAGGGGGTGGGGAGGGGAGCAGAGTCCCAGCCCAGGCCTGAGGCGAGGTCTGCAGTTACAGCCTGCCTCTCAGATCACCAGCGCTACTTTCAGTCAGCTGGAAAAGCAGTGGACTTTTGGTCAACAGTTGTTTCCTTTTCCAGGTTGTTTTCTTTTCCAATACTACGTGCCTTAATAACAGCAGGTTCCGTTCCTCCCACCTCTGCTTCACTGAGTGACTGTTTTTGGGAGTGAATCAGCTGTTTCAAACCTGTGTGAGGGCTGATGCGCCCTCTGTCCGTCAGCCTTCCCCAGGAGACTCAGCCACCGCGCGCAGGCGTCATCAGGATTGCCCACACTGCTCCACTGTCCAGCATTGCCCAGTTAGCTAGGTGTCCTGGAGAGTGGGTGCTCACAAAGGTGCATTTCCAGATCATTAGTGCTTCAAACTTTTGCAGTGTAAAAACTTTAAAAAGTCACTGTTTTTGTTGAAAACATTTATAATATGTACAACTTCCTCTGTGTTTTACTAAGCAGAAAATACATAATATAATTCACCTACTTGTGATGACCCCGGAACATTGCTATGAACACCAGTGACCGGGCCATCCTGAGTTAACAGCAGTGCCCTGAGGATTGACAGGGCTCACAGAACTGCTTCCCCAGCAACGAGTGATGCCAAACCTCAGAGACAAAACCACCTAGGAAACAGGCCAACTAGGCAGTTTTTAAAAATTGCCCTTCTTCTACTTACAGCAGTAATACATGTTTACTGCAGAAAACCATGATGTACAAAATAACAAAAGGAAAATTTAAATCACTGAGGTGAGGTTTAAAATAGCTTTTTGCTGTCCGCAATTTTGCTTGTGCCTATGGGTGCTACTGTTAAAACCTCGCTCAGTTTCTACCCAGTGGTTCTCATCTCTCCTTCAAGGTAATGAGCCTGCAATTTGTGATCACGGCATTTATTTCTGGGTAAAATGGTGCCATGGTTTCAAGAAGATAAGATAAATGTTATCATGAATGTATAAAAAAATTCCTCTATACCCTTATTCAATAAAAAGATAAAATTTGGGCAATTTATAAGCTGTATCTTACAAATAATATTGTCAGTTTAAGTCTATAAGAAGCTGGGGAAATTGGCAAATAGTCCTTAATCTCTTTGAATCTTTTCACAGCTACTCTCAAGACCTTCGAAACTTTGCAGGTAGATTATAGAATAGAAGGTGTTGGGTGTCTTAGTCCATTCGGGCTGCTCTAACAAAATACCATAGACTGGTTGGCTTAAACAACAAAAATTTGTTTCCCATAGTTCTGGCGTCTGGAAGTCTAAGGGCAAGCTGCTGGCTGGGTCACTTCCTGGTGAGTGTCCTCCTGGTTTGCAGATGGCTACCCTCTCCTTGTGTCCTCACACGACAGACAGAGAGAGAGCAAACAAGCTCTCTCCTGTCTCTTCCTAGAAGGGCACTAACCCCGTCTTGAGGGCTCCACTCTCATCACCTAATCACCTCCCAAAGGCCCGCCTCCTAATACCATCACACGGGGGATTAGGGTTTCAACATATGAATTCTGGGAGGGACACAGACTTTCAGTCTGTAGCATTCCTGCTGTATCCTTTGGCAATGTTATAAAAAATTGGGAAGTCACCCAGTTCGAGCTTTATGCTAAGATTCTAGTGGCCACATGGTTAATTCCCAGATTTCTAGCTTCCCATAGTTACCTGGACCAGTCCCAGTGGATGCCTCTTGTTCTGGTGTAATTGTTAGTAGTGCCCCTTTCACCTCCACAAAGGCCCCAATGACCATGCTCCAGCCTCAGTTCACACCCCTCCCTGGCTGGGAGGCTCACAGTGCGTGCCAGTCCAGAGCGCGTCAGAAGAGAGGGAGGTGAGTCAGTACAGGTCCTCCCCACACCTGGAAAACAGCTCGGGAGGGCTCAGTGCCTGTGAGAAAGCATGTTCTTCTCAATGGCCAATTTCTGCAGGTCCGAGTATTGGCTGTCTCCTTAGTTCTGTCTTTCCTTTGAAGCAGGGGAAAGAAGACTGACCAGTGGGATGACCTTCCGGCTCTGGGGAGCCATGAATGACACACTAGACAAATCATGCATCAAGTTGGGAGAGCAGCCCGTTTCCTCCCATCCTTAAAACTCAGAGCCCTTCAGGCTGGGAAGGAGGTCAGAATGGCTCCCCTCTGTTATATTTCATGATAGTTGCTAGTTCAGACTTGCTAAATACTTTTAAAAATCATTAAAAACAATTTAATGTCAAGAAAAAATAATTAGAACCATAGTTCCATCCCCCAGGCATACCAAACCACAAGTATTTCTGGTTCTATGTCCATTATCATCTGCGTGCGTGCTTTCCGTAGTTGCACTATTTGCATTTAACACTGCTTTTGCAGTTTCTCAACTATTCCCTGTGTGTTACCTGCACCAGGGTGGGCACTACCCACGCTGCTGGACCAGCTCCCCTTTGGGGCATTGCAGGGCACTCCTGGCCCCTGCCCAGAGCCCAGACATCCTGTTCCTTTGTGGGGGCTTCAAGGGAGAGATGTTGAAGCCACAAGGAAAGACTGGATTTTGAAGACAAAGGTAAGGTTCCTCCTTTGAAGGCAGCATGAAACTGAAGAAGCCTGAGGAGCCTGAAATCAGAAGGTTGGGCTCTAAGCCTAGTGCATCCTCCTTGGGTGAGGACAGACTCAGCTTTGGTTCTTGTGCCTGTGAATGGTGATAAACCTCTGGGGGCTTGGGGGATTGACGTGGACAAAGCGTCTTGAACGAAACAGAGTTGTGCGAACGTTGTTTCTGTGGGGGATCAGAAGCAGGACTTAGGCCAGGAACAAGGCCTGGTGGATGGGGGCCCCGGCCCCGGGGGAAGGTGAGCTTAGGTGAGGCTGGCCCTCCTGCCATGCACCTGCCCCTCCCTGCACTCGCCTTCTCTCCTGGTCTTCACTTCCTTCCTGCCCTGCGGGCCGCTGTCTCTGTGTAGCCGCCCCTCACAGAGCGCTCCTCCAAGGCAGCACTGGGTTCTCTGCAGATTAAAATACGTGTCCAATGGAGGCAAGGAAGAGAAAAATGTCTGAGCTCAAGGATTTCCTGGTGACATTTCAAGATGTACTGCTGAATTTTGATGGATAAATTTTAATAGATACCTGAGCCTCATGGCTAAGAGAAAGCACAAAGTCAGTGCTGAGCCGTACAGACAGAATGGCAATTTAACTCTGCAGAAGTGAGTACTGGCCAGTTCTAGACTGGACTGAAAAGCCATCCCCCGCCATCTGCTCTCCCAGGCTGGTGATGACGTGTCTCCACATGGCCTTTCAGTCCTCCTGCATGGCCACTCACTTGTCACTGGCATGCCATGTTTGAAGGGTGAAGTCATTGGATCAACATTTGGATAGTTGTAGCTCCTTGTCCATTTTCCTCTGCTGTATCCCAAGCATTTTGATCCCAGTTGTCCTCGCGTAAACAAGTTCTCTAAACGTTTCATTCCACAGGCATTGAAGGGGTAACAGGCATTGCCAGTTGACAGTGCTTTCAAATGAGTAGCTAAAGTGAAAAAATAGTATGATTCTTGCCTTTCTCCCATTTACAAATGCACAGTATCTTTTACCCTGAACCTAAAGCATTGGGACAGACATTAGAGGTCATCTAACCCAAATTTCTCTCCTGTAACCCAAAGGGGTCTCAGGATCCTTGAGAGGCACATGTGGCTCCTGGGGTGGTTGTGAAAGTACACAGAGAATAGACAGGTGAAATCATTTGGTTACCACGACTCCAGCTGTGATTGTTTTATTTATTTAGGACTCACCTCCTTCCAATAGAAAGGCTTAAGGCAAGATTATTGTTTTAACTGTTAATAGGACACCTGGACCCTTTTGCCCTTAGTGTCAGTACTGAGTCCTGTGAAGTCCCTCCCTGCCCGCCTCCACCAGCCCCAATACGCTCACGTGGTTGCAGGGGCTGGGGACCCCGACATTAACCATCACCAGCCCTCACCATCCCCCCAGGTTGCTTTCTGTCGCTCTTGCTTTGTAAAATTAGTAAAGCATCCAGGAGAGGGACGGCGGGGACAATAATATGTAAATGAGTGAAACTTGATCAGTGTTAGGAAGATGTGGGGACGACTTTATTACAGGCAGGGAAACGTGCAGGTAAACGTGACACTGATGCAGCTTCCTATGGCTGTAGCTCCTTTCTTGAAAGGTCACTGAAGTGGGCCCTCCTGCATCCTGTGAAGAAAGCAGTTCAGTGCGTGAACCTCCTCCAAGGGAAAGACTGGTCCTTCCAGTCAGTTTCAAGAGGAGAATCTGCAGCAGGTCTAACCCTGTAGATCTAACTTTATAGCATCAACTCCAAAAACAGAGCAGGGGCGACCCCTGGGGAAACTGGGGAGCAGACCCCTTTGAGTCCACCTGCCTCAGAGCGCCCCTGGGGGCACCCTGTGCTCTTTCTTCTGTGTGTCTCTGCTCTCCTCACTGAAGCTGCTGCCGGAGGGACCCCACAACACCATGTTCAGTGTCATCTCTATCCTTTCACGTACAGCCTTGTCTCCAGGGGTGTCAGCAAGTCAGGTCTAATCATTATGCACTGAAAGGCTATGTTCTCAGGTGAATGTGACACGCAGAGCAGGGACATCCATAGTCTTTGTGGGCAGCCTCTTCTTTTGCTCACAGGCAGGCTGTTGCTATTATAGAGACACTAACAACTCTCTTGACCAGGGTCCTGGTTGCTATCTCTGCGTTCATTTATTTACTGCTCCTTCATTCGCTCATTAGGAAGTCTCTAGGGAGCGCCCATTTGAGCGTGCGCAGGTGAGTCTTAGGGTTACTGCCCCCTCGACACCTGTCTTCAAAAAGAACTCTTCTGCCTCTAACTTCTGTTTGCTACTTGGAATGTCCTGCCTGTGTGAAAAAGCTTCAGGGCGGCCTGGATTCAGGGACTGGTAAAGATCCTCAGCCTCCATTTCCGGCCCCAGTTGCAAACCAGCCCGCCAGCAGACGGAGTCAGAGCGCTGTCGTGAGCAAGCCCTGAGTTTTAGCGCCTGTGCTTAAACGTTGTTTTCCCTGGAAAGCCCTACTCTATCTCCAACCAGACTATGGCACGCTACTTAAAATTCCTTAAGTTTTTATTGTAAGTGAATTTCACATAAAGAAAGCAGATCTTTTAGTGTCGTCAGAAGGGTTATTTTTAAATTAAGAAGTATGCCACAGGGGCTGGCCCCGTGGCCGAGTGGTTAAGTTCGCGTGCTCCGCTGCAAGCGGCCCAGTGTTTCGTTGGTTCGAATCCTGGGCGCGGACATGGCACTGCTCATCAAACCACGCTGAGGCAGCGTCCCACATGCCACAACTAGAAGGACCCACAATGAAGAATATACAACTATGTACTGGGGGGCTTTGGGGAGAAAAAGGAAAAAATAAAATCTTTAAAAAAAAAAAAAAGAAGTATGCCATAAACTGTCAAATGTGATAATGTATATAATAGCACCTAACAGTGCCTGGTGCATGGTAGGTAAGCAATAAATATGAGTTGAATGAATGAAATAGCTCCATGTGCTGATGGGCAGGGGGTCCCTGAGGAGGAGACGGATGGCCAGACATGCTCTGGAGCAGGACGAGGCTCACTTAAGTAGCATTTTCTGAATGTTTAGGACCATCTTGAGGTTCCTGTGCATCCAAATTCCTAGACCCTTTCGGTCTATACAACCAATTTGTCATCTACCTTCTGCCTCTTGACAGTTTTTGAAACCTTCCCGCAACCTGGTTCCCTTCTTTGTAAAATGGTTTAACAATGAGTATACATGAGAATAACTGGTATCTCTACTAATAGGTGTACTAATACAGTATGTATAGATGCTGTAATTAGGAACATCTGTGCCTTTCGTCTCACTGGGTCGGTGTGAGGCCCCAGAGAGCTAACATATGGGAAGCCCTTTGTGAAGATGTTCCAGTCTAAATGGTTATCGTGATTGCTCAGTCACAACAACTGATTGCTGTGGGTCCCAGTACTTCCTCTGCCTCCTTTGGCTTGGCTCTGATTGATGGGGCAGACGTCATCTGTGTTTGTGCACTTGACTGGCTCCAGGGTCTGGTGTAGCCTGGCACTCTAAGCATGGAGGAGAGAGGTGCAGCCCCAGGCCGCCATTTCCGAGTGGTACCAGGTGGTTGAAAAGAAGCACTGCTTCAGTGCTGTTGGCGTGGTGCCTGGGCTCCAGGCCCTCAGGGTGGACGCCCGGACGGGCTGCGGGGACGGGCAGCCCGGGAAGCTGGTGGGATACAGCCACCCTTCCTGGCCCCAGTGAAGAGTCCTCCTCCCTCTACGTGTTTTTGTCAGCAGCCAAGCTTTTCTTTTGCTAAATTTCTTTTAACATGAAAGCTGAGCTCACCCCCGTTTTCCTCCCTCTCCCCTCACCCCATCACATCCGTTCACTCTCTTTGACCTTCTGCCAAAAACTCTATTTCTTAACACTCAGCTGCCTTCCATCTCATTTGCTCACAATGTTTTATTCTTGTAAGTTCTCGGTGTTCAAACCCCCAGGGTTACAGAAGCACGACTTTGAATTTATCTTCTTTCTCTTTCTTTAGAGCTTTGTTTTCAGGTTCATTAGGGACTGCCTCTGGGTGTAATTACCACCCTTCTGTTTTGAGCATTGCCCACTTTCTTCCTATTTTGTTAAAAATGCCGTAGATCTTTCGAGATTTCTTTCACTTTTGAAGTTATTACCTGTCTGCCTGCACATCAATCTTGTTGATTCTATTTCGAGGCATTTTCCTGAGTGAGCTTCTGCATAGCTATTTTTCTGCTCCCTGCCTTTTCAGGAAGGTGAAGTAGGATGAAGGAAAGGATTAGAACTCACGGCCCCAACTTCAGTCCTGTCAAACACGGCCTGTGCCAGCCGAGGCCGTGCCTGCCCTGGGGAGCTCCCTGTCCTGTACAACTTGCCGTGAACTCAGCTGCCTACAGAGGAGGCCTCTGGAGACCCCGGGACTTGTATACTGAAAAAGCTCTCTTCTCTTTCTCCGTCCACTCCTTTAACGAGGTTCCCACCCTGACGTGATGCCGTTTCCTCCAGCTGAGACCAGAGGCCTTGGCAAACAGGACCTGTTTTCTGGGCTGTCACCTTTGGGCCACCTCTCACCTCTGGCTCAGGCAGCTGGTTTAAATGAAACTCAAATTGAGCTTATCGAGCATTTGGTTAAAGCTAATGTTGATGGGAACTCACAGGTCAGAATGGAAAACTAATTTCCCTCCGGCTGCAGGTTCCACACTGGAGCTTGCTAGTTCTGTGGGCCTAAAGCGGAAGTCCACACAGGCCAGCAGGAGCCAACAATCTCACCATACAACCAGGAGCTAGTTTTCTCTGGATAAAAGGGGCTTCATATTTGGCCCAGGCCATGGAAGGATGAGATGTAAATCCCTCTGAGCTCTGAGGGACTGAACGTGTGACACTGGCTGCAGGAAATACATCACCTAAAGGCAATTGGGACCCGCCATCAGGCCTCGGTTTGGTCTATTTGATAAGCGCAATGGTCACCTCCCAAGTTTAGTCAGTCATCAGCCAGGTGCTTCCGGGAGACGCAGCAACTTCTCTGGGATGGAATAACATGGCCGCCTCAGGCTGTGGATGGGACCTGTCCATTTTAATGTTTAATTCAGCCTTGCTCATTTCTGTGAGCTGGGGTTTTGATTATTCCATTTCCAAGACTCTCTTTGTAAAACAGAGACACTGGGATGATTCGGGCCTTGTGGCCCAGTGGCCTCCGGTTTAGGCAGGTGCAGGCGGGGCACCCAGGGCTACGACCTGTGGGAGTTGTTTCCTGTCCACCTATCCCTGGAGGGGGCGAACCGCAGAGGAGGAGGAGTCTGGAGTCCAGGGATCAAGGGCCCAGCGAAGTGGAGCCTGGACCGTTGGTGCACCAAGGTGCGTGGTCATGAAAAGAGGGCCCGGAGGAAGAGGGGGATCAAAGCAGCAAGCCAGCAGACAGGGCAAGGCACCAGTGGAGCAGGAGTAAGCACACTCTCGGTACTTCTCTGCCTGCTTTGTGCATTTCATTGAGCTAGACTCAGGCCAGATGCTCCTCAACCCCAGGACACTGTACTCCCAGATACATGGTAAATAGTGAGTTCAACATTTTTAGGGCCTTCCCGGATGACCGGTGGCTGTGGTTACTTGGGTTCATCTTTGCCCTTCTTAAGCAGCTGAGGAGACTTCTCGAAAACAGCAGAGGCTTAGGTGAAACCTCTACTCTGAACAAAATAAACAGCAGTGGTTAATGATTACTCAGAGTCATCCCATGAGGAGAACGTATGAAAAGGGCATGAGAAAAATCACAGAAAGGCGAACGAGCATGTTTAAAGAAAGAAGAAAGTGGGTCAGGAATACAGTTTAGGTAGGTTTGCAACTTGCTGGAGCCTGTCAGCCAGATGTCCATGGTGGAGAGCTGTCCTGGGTCTTTGAGGAGTTGCTTTGCAAAATAACTTCCCTAAATCAGGTTCTCCAGAGGAGTCAGCTTGGGTTGGCACACGTCTGTTATTTGTAAGAAATGTAGTTTGGTTATGTGTGAGAACACGGCATAATTTGCACCATCAATTTTCCTCAGACTTTTCAAGTATGGTGGCCATCTCTTTCTTGCCTTTTAACCCTTTTTAATAGCAAAATATAACTAGCATAGAGGAAAGTGCCTTAAAGCATAACTATTGACTTCTGGTTCTACCCAGACAGAGTAGCCCTGTTTCTCCCAAGCCCTCCCCCCTAAAAATTCCTGGACGTAACACAGCAAACAAGCCTAGGAACACTCTGAAGGTGGAAAGAAGGAGGCAAACAGCCTATGGATCTCAGGACTTAAAGAATGATGTGGTGAGTTCCGTGGGTTTCTTCATCACTCCCATGTATCTTGGACAGGGTGCTGCAAAGCCTCCAACTGCAAACCGCCAACAGGACAGACAGAAAAGCTCTAGGAAAAGCCTGTTTTCCCCACTCAAAGGATGCAGAGAAGGGGTGCGCAGCAAAAGGAAACCTTTTAGGCAATATCCACCCCACCCTAGCAAAACACAAGTGGGCTGAACGGGGAGCTTCCAGCCCCACCTACACCCATTCTACTTGCAGAAGTTGACTGAGGTGCTTCCATTCCCAGTACAGTGGTGTGGGTGCCCCAGCTGGGAGCTGGGAGCATCTATCCCAATGACAGTGGATATCTCATCCAAAACCATGGAGGCCAGAAGTAAGAGGCACACATTTTTCAAGTACCAAAAGAAACGAATTGTTAACTGTAAACTTCATATCCAGCAAAAATATTCTTCAAGAATGAAGGGGAAATCAGAGATTCTCAGATGAAAGAAAACTTAGAGAATTTGTCACCAACTTAGAAGAAATGGGCCAATTTCTAGAAAACTACCAAACTTCATGATGAAACAGAGAACCTGAATGGTTTCTATAATCATTAAAGAAATGGAATCGGTAAGTAAGAAATTCTTAGAAATAACTCAGATGAAAACATTTTAAGAATTAACACAAATTTTATACAATCCATCTCAAAAAATAAAAGAGGAGTGAACATTTCTCAACTCATTTTATGAGACTAGTACCAAAAACAAAAAACGACAGTACAAAAAAGAAAGAAAGAAAAAAAATTGTAGACCTCTATCTCCATTAACTTAGATGCAAAAGGCCCTAACAAAATTTTAGTAAATCAAATCCAGTAATTTATAAAAAAGAATTATACACCAGGATAAAGTGGGATTTATTCCAGGTATGCAAAGCTAGTTCAATATTTGAAAATCAATCAATGTAATTTGCCATGTCAACATGTTAAAGAATAAAAAAATCATATGATTATATCAATTGATGCAGAAAAAACATTTGACACAATCCTGTACTCATTCCTAATAAAAACTCTCAGCAAATTAGGAATAGAGCTTGCTTTCTTAACTTGATAAAGGGAAGCTACAAAAAACCTACAGATGACATCAGACTTAATGGTGAAAGAATGAGTGCTATCTCCCTAAGGTTGGGAGAAATACAAGGGCGTCTGCTGTCACCGTTCTTATTTGACATAAGTTATGTCCACTGAAAAACATAACTGAAAGTTATGGCCACTGAAATAAGGCAAGAAAAATAAATAAAAGGCATAACATTTGGAAAGTAAGAAATAAAACTGCCCTTATTTACTAATGACATGGGTGTTTACACAGAAAATTCCAAGGAATTTATTTTAAAAACTCCTAGAACTAATAAGTGAGGTCAGCAAGAACAATACACAAAAATCAGTGGCATTTCTGTATATTAACAATGAGCATTTCAAAACCAAAATTAAAAACAGGATACTATTTACAATAGCTCCAAAGAAAATGACAGGCTGAGGTGTAAATGTAACAAAATATGTACAGAATCTGCATGCTGCAACTGTGAAACGCTGATGAAAGAAATCAACGACCTAAACAAATGGAGGGGCCGACCATGTTCACTTCTCCCCAAGTTGATCAAGAAGTTTAATGCAATTCCTATTAAAATACCAGGAAGCTATTTTGTAAAGGTAGACAAATTTGTCCTAAAATTTATATGGAAAGGCACAGGTGTTGGAATAGCTTAAATCATCTGGAAAAAGAAGAATAAATTAAGAGTGTCAGTCTATCTTACTAGCCTATCTACAGTAGTCAAGAGAGTATGGTACTGGCAGAAGGACAGACATATAGATCCATGCAACAGAACAGAGAGCCCAGAAAACAGACCTACATAAATATGCCCAACTGATTTTTGTCAAAGTTGCAAAAGCAATTTAATGGAGGAAGGATGGCCTTTTCAACTAATGGTTCTGGGGAAAGTGGACATCCACAGGCAAAGACAAACCTTGACCTAAGTTTCACACCTTATACAAAAATTAGCTCAAAGTGGATCACAGACAGATGTATAGGAAAGATTTACTAATTGGACCTCGTCAAAATTAAAACTTGTGCTTTGTGAAAGATCTTGTAAAGAGAAGCAAAAGGTAAGGTACAGACTGGGATAAAATACTTACAAATCACATATCTGACAAAGGACTAGGATCCAGAGTAGAGAAATCTTAAAATTTAAGAGTCAAACCATAATCCAATTCCAAAATAAGCAAAGGGGCTGGCCCCGTGGCCAAGTGGTTAAGTTCGCGCGCTCCGCTTCGGTGGCCCAGGGTTTCACTGGTTCAGATCCTGGGCGCAGACATGGCATGCCTTGTCAGGCATGCTGAGGTGGCATCCCATGTGCCACAACCAGAGGCACTCACAACTAGAATATACAACTATGTACCAGGGGACTTTGGGGAGAAGAAGAAGGAAAAAAAAAGAAGATTGACAGCAGTTGTTAGCTCAAGTGCCAATCCTTAAAAAGAAAAGAAGCAAAAAGCAAGAGCAGCCATTTCAAGGAAGAGGATAGAAAGATGGCAAATCAGCACATGAGAAGATATTCAACATCACTAGCCATTAGGGAAATGAAAGTTAAAACCACAGTAAGATATCGCTGCAAATCTATCAGGACGGCTGAAAGAAAAACAGTGACAACACTAAATACTGGTCAGGATGTGGAGAAACTGGATCATTCATACATTGTTGGTGGGAATAGGAAATGATACAGCCACTCTAGAAAACAGTTTAGCAGTTTCTTATAAAAATAAACATGCAATTACCGTATGAGCCAGCAAGTGCACTCTTGGGCGTTTATCCCAGAGAAATGAAGACATATATTCACATAGAAGCCTGCATAGGAGTCTTCATAGCAGCTTTACCTGTAATAGTCAAAACTGGAAACAACTGAGATACCCTTCAATGGGCGAATCTTTAAGCAAAATGTGGTGCATCCATATCATGGACTACTATTCAGGAACAAAAAGGAAAGAACTATTGGTGCACACAATAATCTGGATGCATCTGAGTATAAATAGCCAACCCCAAAATGTGATATCCTGTATGGTTCCATCTATAGAATATTTTTCAAAAGACAAAATTTTGGACCCCCTCCATTTATGTTAATATCTGCTAACTTGTATGATAATCACATCCTTGCTTTTCTTTTTTTACCATCTAACTGTGCATCCCTAAACATTAGAGTTTTTTAGGTTGTTAAAAAATCTTTAATGTTTCCTTTTTAAAATTTTTTTATTTTGATTTTTTAAATAGGTAACAGTGGTTTATAACATTATATAAATTTCAGGTGTACATCATTACATTTCTGTTTCTGTGCAGAGATTTTTTAAAGCTTTATATGACTGGGATCATACAAGGTATGTTTGGCTTTGTTCATTCAACAGAATGTTCACAAGATGCATCGAAGACGTTGCATTTGTCTGTAGTTTTCATTTTTCTTTGCTGTGTAATATTTTATTGAACAGAATACCACAATTTGTTTATCCATTCTTCTCTCGATAGACAATTGGATTGCTTGCAGTTCTTGGCTACTTTGAGTAATATCGGGATGAATATTTTGGGGCATGTTTTCCCATGAGCATGTGCTTGTATTTCTTTTGGGTAAAATACCAAGGAGTGGAATTACTGGGTCATAGGTTAAGACAATCTTTAACTGTTTCTGAAAGTGGTTGTACTCATTTTCATACCGACAGCAGTATATGAAAGTTCCTGTTTCTCCCTATTTTAACAGCTATATGGGTCATCTTTTTAATTTTAGCCATTCTGGTGCATGCGTAGTGGTGTCTCATTGTAGTTTTAATTTTCATTCTTCCATTATTAAGGAAGGTGAATGTGATGGCTAATTTTACATGTCAAATTGGCTAGGCTATGGTACCCAGTTATTTGGCCAAACACCATTCTAGATGTTGCTTGGAAGGTGTTTTTTAGGTGTGATTAACATTTGAATTAGTAGACTGAGTAAATCAGATCTTCATCCAATCTTTTGAAGGCCTTAAGAGCAAAAACTGAGGTTTCTGCGGGAGGGAGTTCTGCCTCCAGGCTGCCTTCAGACTCAAGATGCAACACCGACCCTTCCGCAGGCCTCCAGCCTGCCGGCACTCCTCGCAGATTCAGACTTGCCAGCCTCCACAGCCGTGTGAACATTCCTTAAAAGAAAACTCTCTCTTTCCCTCCCTCTCCCTCTCTCCACACACACACACATGCACACACAGTGTATGTGTGTGTGTGTATCCTATGAGTTCTGTTTCTCTGGAGGACCCTAATATGTTGAGCAGCTTTTTATATGTTTATTGGCCATTTTATTTTCCTCTTTTCTTAGTGCCTCTTCAAGTGTTTCCCTTTTTTTTTCCTATTGGTATATTTATCTTTTTCTTAGTAATTCGTAGGCATTTAAAAATACATTCTGTGTATGAACCCTACGCAGTAATACATGTTCTCTTCTACAAATATCTTCTTTTCTAACCTGCCTTTTCAGTCTCCTAATGGTGTCATTTAATAAGCAGAGATTCATAATTTTAATGTAGTCCAGTTTGCCAATCTTTTCCTTAAGTTAGTGCTTTTTGTATCCCCATCCCAATTTTCCCTAACCCCAAAACATGAAGTTATTTTCTATGTTATTTCATAGTGCTTTTACTATTTTTCTTTCACAGTTAGATCTATAAAATACCTGGAATCAATTTTCCCATTTGGCATGAAGTTGAGGTCAAGTTTCATTTTTCTCCCCATGTGGATATCCAATTGTCCCAGTTCAATTTATGGAAAAGACCATTCTTTTGCCCCTTATTCTACAACTTTTGTCACAAATCAAGTGTCCATATACACATGATGTGTTTCTGGGGTCCCAATTCTGTTTCATTGATTTTATCTTTCTATCCTCAAAATAGGCTAATATCATATTGTCTTAATTATTTTCAGCTTTATCATAAGTCTTGATATCCAACAGAGTAAATTCTCCCACCTCGTTCATTTTTATTTTAAAAAGTGTCTTGACTCTTCTTGACTATTTGTATTTTTATAAAAATTTTAGAATCAACTTGTAAAAAAAATACAAAAAAGACCCTTGTTGGAATTTCTGTTGGTACTGCATTGAATATAGATCAGTTTGAGGAGAATTGATATCTTTATAATATTGAGTTTTCCAATCCATAGACATGACATCTTATCCATTTATTTAGATATTCTTTAATTTCCTTATTAATGACTTCTAATTTTCTGTCTGGAGGTCTTGCCTATTTCTTGTTAGATTTTTCCCTATTTTTTGATGCTATTATTTATTAGAACTTTTGCTATTATATCTCATACTTTGTATCTCAAATTTCATTTTTTGGTTGTTTATTTGTATATAGAAATGCAATTGATTTTTAAAGTACTGACATGTATATTCATCAATCTTACTAAACAGTTGTTGATATTAATAGTTTAACCACACTCTTTTTTCATTTTTTACTTATACAATTATAGCATCCACAGATAACGGTAGCTTGCTTGCTTGCTTCTTTCTTTCTGCCTTCCTCCCTCCCTCCCTCCTTTCCCTCCCTCTTTCCCTTCCTTCCTTCCTTCGTTCTTCCTTCCTTCTTTTTTTCTTTCTTTTTTTACTGAGTGCGTAATAGTTTACATCATTGTGAAGTTTCAGTTGTACACTATTTCTTGACTGTCGCCGCATAAATGCTCCCCTTCACCCCCTGTGCCCACCTCCCACCCCCTTCCCTTCTGGTGACCACTGAACTGTTCTCTTTGTCCATGTGTTTGTTTATATTCCACATATGAGTGAAATCATATCGTGTTTGTCTTCCTATGCCCAACAGATTTCGCTTAACATAATACCCTCCAGGTCCACCCGTGTTGTTGCAAATGGGATGATTTTGTCTTTTTTATGGCTGAGTGGTATTCCATTGTATATATATACCACATCTGCTTTATCCAATCACTTGGATTGTTTCCACATCTTAGCTGTTGTGAATAATGCTGCAATGAGCATAGGGGTACATAAGTCACTTTGGATTGTTGATTTCAAGTTGTTTGGGTAGACATCCAGCAGTGGGATGGCTGGGTCATACGGTATTTCTATTTTTAATTTTTTGAGAAATCTCCGTACTGTTTTCCATAGTGGCTGCACCAGTTTTTGTTGCCACCAAGCAGTGTGTGAGTGTTCCCTTTTCTCCACACCCTCTCCAGCATTTTTTATTTTTAGTCTTAGTGATTATAGCCATTTTAAAAGGTGTCAAGTGGTATCTTAATGTAGTTTTACTTTGCATTTCCCTGATGATTAGTGATGCTGAACATCTTTTCACGTGCCTGTTGGCCATCTGTGTATCTTTGGAAAAATGTCTGCTCATCTCCTCTGCCCATTTTTTGATTGGGTTGTTTGGTTTTTTGTTGTTCAGTTGTCTGAGTTCCTAATATATTATGGAGATTAACCCCTTGTCAGATATATGATTTGCAAATATTTTCTCCCAATTGGTGGGTTGTCTCTTTGTTTTGATCCTAGTTTCTTTTGCCTTGCAGAAGCTCTTTAGTCTGATGAACTTCCACTTGTTTATTTTTTCTTTTGTTTCCCTTGTCTGACAAGACATGGTATTTGAAAACATCCTTTTAAGTTCAATGTCAAAGAGTGTACTACCTATGTTATCTTCAGGAGTTTTATGGTTTCAGGACATATCTTCAAGTCTTTGATCCATTTTGAGTTTATTTTTGTGTATGTTGTAAGATAACGGTCTACTTTCATTCTTTTGCATGTGGCTGTCCAGTTTTCCCAACACCATTTATTGAAGAGACTGTCTTTTCTCCATTGTATGTTCTTGGCACTTTTGTTGAAGATTAACTGTCTGTAGGTGTGTGGTTTTATTTCTGGGCTCTCAGTTCTGTTCCATTGATCTGTGTGCCTGTTTTTGTACCAGTACCATGCTGTTTTGATCACTATGGCTTTGTAGTACATTTTAAAGTGAGGGATTGAAATGCCTCCAGCTTTGTTCTTTTTTTTCTCAATATTGCTTTAGCCATTCGGTGTCTTTGGTTGCCCCATATGAATTTTAGGATTTTTTGTTCTGTTTCTGTGAAGAATGTCATTGGGATTCTGATTGGGATTGCATTGAATCTTTAGATTGCTTTAGGTATTATGGACATTTTAACTATGTTCATTCTTCCAATCCCTGTGCATGGAATGTCTTCCCATTTCTTTATGTCATCATCTATTTCTTTCAATAATGTCTTATCGTTTTCATTGTATAAGTCCTTCACCTCTTTGGTTAAATTTATTCCTAGATACTTTATTCTTTTTGTTGTGATTGTAAATGGAATTATATTCTTGAGTTCTCTTTCTGTAAGTTTGTTATTAAAGTATAGAAATGCAACTGATTTTTCTAAGTTGATTTTGTACCCTGCAACTTTACTGTAGTTTTTAATTATTTCTAACAGTTTTCTGATGGATTCTTTAGGGTTTTCTATAGACGAGATCAGGTCATCTGCAAACAGCGAGAGTTTTACTTCTTCACTCCCTATTTGGATTCCTTTTATTCCTTTCTCTTGCCTAATTGCTCTAGCCAAAACCTCCAGGACTATGTTGAATAAGAGTGGTGAGAGTGGGCATCCTTGTCTCGTTCCTGTTCTCAGGGGGATGGCGCTCAGTTTTTGCCCATTGAGTATGATGTTGGCTGTTGGTTTGTTATATATGGTCTTTATTATGTTGAGATAATTTCCTTCTATCCCCATTTTGTTAAGAGTTTTTTATCATAAATGGCTGTTGGGTCTTGTCAAATGCTTTCTCTGCGTCTATTGAGATGATCATGTGGTTTTTATTCCTCATTTTGTTAATGTGATGTATCACATTGATTGATTTGTGGATGTTGAACCATCCCTGTGTCCCTGGAATGAATCCTACTTCATCATGATGTATGATCTTTTTGATGTATTGCTGTATTTGGGTTGCCAATATTTTGTTGAGGATTTTTGCATCTATGTTCATCAGTGATATTGGCCTGTAGTTTTCCTTTCTTGTGTTGTTCTTGTCAGACTTGGCTATCAGAGTGATACCGGCCTCATATAATGTTTTGGGAAGCAATCCATCTTCCCTAATTTTTTGGAGTAGCTTGAGAAGGATAGGCATTAAATCCTCTCTGAAAGTTTGGTAGAATTCTCCAGGGAAGCCTTCTGGTCCTGGGCTTTTATTTTGGGGGATGCTTTTGATTATTGTTTCAATCTCTTTACTTGTGATTGGTCTATTCAGATTATCTACTTCTTCTTGATTCAGCTTTGGGAGGTTGTAAGCATCTAAGAATTTATCCATTTGCTCTAGATTGTCCATTTTGTTGGCATATAACTTTTCATAGTATTCTTTTATAATCCTTTGTATTTCTGTGGTATCTATTGTTATTTCTCCTCTTTCATTTCTAATTTTATTTATCTGAGCTTTCCCTCTTTTTTTCTTTGTAAGTCTGTCTAAGGGTTTGTCAATTTTATCTTTTCAAAGAACAGCTCTTTGTTTCATTGATCCTTTCTACTGCCTTTTTTGTTTCAATTGCATTTATTTCTGTTCTGATTTTTATTATTTCTCTCCTGCTGCTAACTTTGGGCTTTGTTTGTTCTTCTTTTTCTAATTCAGTTAGGTATAGTTTGAGATTGTTTATTTGGGATTTTTCTTGTTTGTTAAGGTAAGCCTGTGTTGCAAATGAATTTCCCTCTTAGGACTGCTTTTGCTGCCCATATGAGTTGGTATGGTATGTTTTCATTTTCATTTGTCTTCAGATATTGTTTGATTTCTCCTTTAATTTCTTCAATGACCCATTGGTTGTTCAATAGTATGTTGTTTAGTTTCCACATCTTTGTCCCTTTCTCAGCTTTTTTTTTTTTTGTAATTAATTTCTAGCTTCATAGTATTGTGATCGGAAACGATGCTTCTTATTATTTCAATCTTCTTAAATTTATTGAGGCTTGCCTTGTTTCCCAACATATGGTCTATCCTTTAGAATGTTCCATGCACACTTGAGAAGAATTCTGCTGTTTTTGGATGAGTGTTCTGTATATATCTATTAAATCCAAGTGGTCTAACTTTTCATTTAATTCCACTGTTTCCTTGTTGATTTTCTCTCTGGATGATCTATCCATTGATGTGAGTGAAGTGTTGAGGTCCCCTACTATTATTGTGTTATTACTAATATCTCCTTTTAGGCTTGTTAATAGTTGCTTTATGTACTTTGGGGCTCCTGTGTTGGATGCATAGATATTTATAAGTGTTATGTCTTCTTGGTGAAGTGTCCCTTTGATTGTTATATACTGCCCCTCTTTGTCTCTCTTTATCTGTCTTATCTTGAAGTCTACTTTGTCTGATATAAGTATGGCAACACCTGTTTTCTCTTGTTTGCTATTAGCTTGGAGTATCATCTTCTATCCCTTCACTCTGAGCCTGTGTTTGTTACTGGAGCTGAGATGTGTTTCCTGGAGGCAGCGTATTGTTGGGTCTTGTTTTTTAATCCATCTCACCACTCTGTGTCTTTTGATTGGAGAATTCAATCCATTTACGTTTAGGGTGATTATGGATATATGAGGGCTCAATGCTGCCAATTTTATCACTTGTTTTCTGGTTCTTCTTTATTTCCTTTGTTTCTCATCATGTGTGTTTTGGTCTACCAACTGAGTTATGTAGGTTTTACTTTAGGTTTCTTTGTTTTCTCTTTATTTATTATTGTGTTCTGCTTTTTTGCTTAGTGATTACCATGAGGTTTGTATGCAAAATCTCATGGAGAAGATAGTCCATTTTCTGATGGCCTCTTATTTTCTTAGACTATACTGATTCAATCCCCATCTTTTCTCCTCCTGTGTTGTTTTTGTCACATCTTATTCCATCTTGTCTTGTGAGTTTGTGGTTAAAATGACAATGTTATCTTTGTTTCTAGTGTTTTCTTTCCCTTTATCTTTAATGTTTTACTTGAGTATTTGCTAACCTGTTCTGATGTATAGCTATAATTTTCTGATTTTTTCTACCTACTTATCTCCTTACTCCATGCTTTGTAACCCCTTTCTCCCTTTTTTTTTTCCTTCAGGTATGAGGGCCTTGTTGAGTATTTCTTGTAGGTGGTGTCTCTTGGTTATGAATTCCCTTAGATTTTGTTTGTCTGGGAAAGTTTTTATTTCTCCCTCATATCAGAAGGATATTTTTGCTGGATAGAGTACTCTTGGCTGAAAGTTTTTGTCCTTCAAAGATTTGAATACATCATTCCAGTCTCTCCTAGCCTGTAAGGTTTCTGCAGAGAAATCCGCTGAAAGCCTGATAGGGGTTCCCTTGTAGGTTATTTTCTTCTGCCTGGCTGCCCTTAGTATTTTTTCTTTGTCATCTACTCTTGCCAGTTTCACTACTATATGCCTTGAAGAAGGTCTTTTTTATATTGACGTATTTAGGAGATCAGATAGCCTCTTCCACATGGATTTCCATCTCCTTCCCTAGGTTTGGGAAATTCTCTGCTATTATTTCTTTGAAGAAGCTTTCTGCTCCATTCTCCTTCTCCTTCCCATCTGGAATACCTATAATTCTTATCTTGCATTTCCTAATTGAGTCAGATATTTCTCAGAGACTTACTTTATTTCTTTTTAGTCTTAGTTCTCTCTCCTCCTCTATCTGGAGCATTTCAATATGTCTGTCCTCAATTATGCTAATTCGCTCCTCTATGATGTTCGCTCGAGCATTCAGGGAATCCATATTTTGTTTTATCTCATCCATTGTGTCTTTCATCTCCAATATTTCTGATTGATTCTTCTTTATAGTTTCAATCTCTTCTGTGAAGTAGCTCCTGAACTCGTTGAATTATTTCTCTAGATTCTCTTTTAACTCATTGAGTTGTTTGATGATAGCTAGTTTGAATTCTCTGTCATTTAGATTACATATTTCTGTGTCTTCAGGACTCTGTTCTGGGTACTTGTCATTTTCTCTCTGGTCTGGAGATTTAATATAATTTTTGATACTGCTAGAAGGCATGGCTCTGTTTTTCAGAATCCTGGTATTATTGATTGCTGTTACCACCTATCGCCACTGGGTGGGGTTCAAGAGCTGCATATTCTGAGCCCTCTGCATTCTGCTGGGATCCCAGGCACTGGAGCCAGCGTGGGGCAGGTGGGAGGAGGGGTGATTTCTCCTGTGTGCTCCCAGGGTTTTCTCACTCTGCTCTCACTATCTGCTTTCCTGGGGTGTTGGCTTGATGAAGTCACCCCCGCAATGGCTTTCACCTTGGTAGAGGACTTCCCCCTAGGCTGCGAGGGACCTTGGGGATCTCTGATGTTCCCACTAATGGGTGCTCCCTCCGTTTTCCTTCCCTCTCAGAGGGCTTGTGCTGTCCCGATCACAGTCTTTTGGGGATAGGGTGAAGTTTTCTCTTACCCCGTTCCACCTCCTCTGAGGGTCCTCCAGCCTCTCCGCCCTCGGTGGTCTGGCTGCATGGGTCTCTCAGATGCCTTTTGTGTTGCATGGCTGGCCTCTGTTGGAGTGTGAATGTCTTTTTTGCTACATCATGGAGGGGAGAGGTCACTGGCAGTGCTCACTGTGTCGTGATGCTGACGTTACCAGTCCTCTTTTTCTTTCTTTTAGCCTTAATGTTCTGGCTAAAACCTCCAGAACAATGTTGAATAGAAACACTGATAGAGGACATCCTTGTCTTGATCCCTCTTTTAAAAGGCAAACTTTCCTCATTTTACCCTTAAGTGCGATGTTCGCTATAAACCTTCATGTAGATCTTTATTTGATTAAAATATTCTTTCTGTTTCTAGCTTGCTAACAGTTTTTTTATATCATTTACGGATGTCGCATTCTTTCAAAAGCTTTTTCTGCATGTATTGAGCTGTCTATATTATCTGTTCTCCTTTATTCTGTTAATGTTGTGAATTACAATGATTGTCTTTCTAATGTTAAACAAATCTTGCATTGCTGGAATAAATGCAAATTTGTTGTGATATTATATTTTTACATATAGCTGGATTCAGTTTCATTATATTTTGTTTCAGGTTTCCATATCTATGTGCATGAGAGCAATTAGCTATTTTACTTTCTCATAATGTCCTTGTCTAGTTTTGGAATCAAGAGGAAGCTTTCTTCATTAAACCAGTTACTTTTTCTAGACTCTGAGTATAGAGCTCTAGGAAGACTGTCAGTCTGTTCCAGTACACTCAAGGTAGCATTTTGTTGTATTTTGGATTTCATAGCTTCTGTTGAGAAGTCTTCTTATTGTTAAGTAATTGAGTGCAGTCTATCTCATATCTCTGGCTTTTTAAAGATTTTTCTCTTTGCCTTATTTTCCCTGCAGTCTTATTATTATTATGTATTTGAATTTCTCCCATTTCAGGTTTGTTGGGCTTCTTGAATATGTGGATTGATGTCTTCCATCAGTTTTAACAAGTTCTCAGCCATTATCTCTTCAAGGACTGTTTCGGTCCCCTTCTCTCCTTTTTTTCTGGATCTTCCTCTCATATCTTCTACGTCTTTTGCTATTTTATCTGTTTGGTTTCTTTGATGTCCTTTTCTCTATATGCATACTTCTTTCTGGATGATTTCTTCTAATCTATCTTCAGTTAACCAATTCTTTGTTCAGTAGTGTCTCTTCTTTTGTTAAACTCATTGCTTTAGTTTTATATTTATGTATGTTAACTTCAGTTCAGTTACTTTGTTTGTTGTCCCAGAGTCTCTATTTCATGTTTATTTTGAAGTCTTGTTTTGGTATTCCAACATGTAGAGTCTCTGTGGATATATTTTCATTGTGTATTGTTTTCGCTGGCTCTTATTTTTATTTTATTTTTTTAAAGATTGGCACCTGAGCTAACAACTGTTGCCAATCTTTTTTTTTTTTTTTCCTGCCTTTTCTCCCCAAATCCCCCCAGTACATAGTTGTACATTTTAGTTGTGGGTCCTTCTAGTTATGGCATGTAGGACACAGCCTCAGCGTGACCTGATGAGTGGTGTCATGTCTGCACCCAGGAACCAAACCAGTGAAAACCTGGGCTGCTGAAGCGGAGCGCGTGAACTTAACCACTCAGCCATGGGGCTGCCCCCACTGGCTCTTATCTTTGAAGTCATGTGTCCTCATGTGCCTGCATATTTTTGATTTTGAGATAGATATTGTATTTGAACTTTTTCTTTTTTTGGTAGAAACAATCTCAGCCTGAGGTTATCTTCCTCCAGAGAGCTTTTTTCCTTCCTTTTGTCAAGCTCCGGGGATACCAGCATTCCAGAATCCCCTTAATCCAGCTGCAGGGACTGAGAAGTTTCCACACCACCCAGACGACTTGAAGCTCTGTGGAGTCTGGGTGGAAGCTGCCTTACCTCCAGTTCTCCCTGATGGCTAGGTCCCATCGCCAAACTCAGGGGGCCTGCCAAATCCCAACCCTTGGGAAGGACTGGACCTCAATGTTTGTCTTTCTGAACCCACAGGGCTCTCAAAACACCATCAGCCTATCATCTATCATCTTCATTTTAGCCAATGACACTAGGGCAAGGGGAGTTCTCAGGCCGCACTCATTGTAGTTCCCCTGGGTCTTACCTTACCATTCTTGTGTATGTTGTTAGCTCTCCAATGCCCTCAAGAAGATCCAAAAAAGATTATTTAGTTTTTATAGAGTTCCCAGGAGGGAAGATTGATCCTAATTTTCAGTCTACCGTAAATAGAAATCCTAATGACCATTTTCATAGCCAATAAATTTATATTACTTTTAGAATTAATGATTATGATGCTACCAAAGGATCACATTCTGCTGTGAATTTAATGAACTTTAAAAATAAATTTTATTTTATTATTTGTATGTAAAACTCACACATATATTTGAAAAATAGTTGTTTATATTTAAGTGCTCGAGACATGTACAGAATCAGGAAATGTTCACAATAAATGCCCTAAATTTTTTTGTCCACATACTAAATAAATATTACTGAATAAAGGAATTCAAGGAAAATCATTTTCTTGTAATTCAACCAAGATTTATTAAGCACCTCTCTCCAGCCAGGCCCAGTGACAGGAGCAAGGCCACTACGTATAGTCGCATCTGCTGCTCAGTCCACAAGGGCTCTTGGCCAAGGAGTGAACAGGGACTGGAATTTAGTCTTCGCTCAGCTGGCCACACTCATGGATGGGCCTTCTCCATCCAGGGGTCATCTTTCTCTCATCTCTATAAAGGCTAACAGCGGCCCCAGCTGGGAACTGCCACTACATGGGGAGGTGAGGTAAGGTTTGCCCACAGGATCTGCAGGAGGCCTGAAAACGGGCTGCCTAACCAGAAGGGGGTAGTGCTGGAAGCTTCCTGAATTAATGAATAGCCAAGAATGACTTACAGTTAGAGAGTCATTTGTACGTAAATTTTGGTTTCTGAATTACTTTATGAAATTTATTCATTTAAGAGATTTCTTGAAATTTTATTATATTGTTCATTTGCTTAGCCAACTTTTTAAGTTTTTAAAAATACTTAATACAAGAGTAAACTTCAGGACAGATTACCTTTGAATTACAGTAAAATCCCATGTTTGCATAAGAGCATATCTGTAGAGATGATGATTTTATGACATGAATGTACTTTGTAAGCACCCACAAACATAGTTATTTAAATGCCACCTGAAACCAGGCATTGGAAGACAGACGCTTAAAGATGAAAACAAATGCACACTTGATACAGTCGGAAGACGACCCGGAGGCTGGAACATCAAGTTGGGTTTCATCCAACAGCTAACGCTTACCTGGGTCTCGGCTCGGGAAGGTTTCGGACAGGTGACCGGAAAGATGGGGGCAGCCGGGAGCCGGGCCACCTGGTTAGGAAGCCGTTACCGTCATGAGTCTGGGGTTGTGTGGCCTGACCGGGGTGGGGCCAGCAGGCACGGGGGGCAAGGCTGCAGTGGGGACTGAAGGACGTTTAGGGGTAGGGTCCCCAACACAGCTTGCTGCCGCATCAGTGAGAGGAATAATCAAGACGGAGACATCAAACGTGGCTTTTAGCGCTAGTAAAGAAAATGTGGACTGTGCTTAAAAGACCTTTATAGAATTTTAAAAATAGAATTATTTTATCCCCAAATAAATTATTATGATGGCTCTCATTATTGTTTAATTATAATGGAATTTGAAAAAAATTAAATTAATAAGAAATTGCTAATTTCAATAAATAAAACTGTATTTATAGAATTGACTTTATCTGACTCATTCTGTTAAAATAAAATTTTACAACATCCCAGAACTACAGAGTGGTAGAATCTGAACCGGTGAGAGCGGATCCCACAGCCCTTCCGCAGTTAAGTCCCGCGTTGGGCGTCAGCGAGGCAGGTGGGGGAGGGGCAGGGCTGAAGGACGGAGGCGTGTCTGACGCCTGGTCTACTCCGCTCATCTGCGGGCATTGTTAGTGTAATTAGGGCACACTCTACACCTGCAAGGCAAGCCTTCAAGATTTTAACAAAAAGCATCCCCAGAATATTTCTGTCATAGAAAAGGGTGATTTCTTTTTTACGAATACGTGACTCTAGAAAAGTCTTCATAGGAAAGGATTTACTGGACTAGATACAAGTAAACCAGGGGAATAGTTGTATCTGAAGTTTTTATTCCAAAGATAAGCTGCTCTGGGACCAGCTTAATATGCTCCGACGCTGTGAGGCCAGGGCACTGGGGAAGCGCTGCATGAACCCCTGGTTTGTGCTCTGGCTCTCAGCGCGGGGAGCCTGAGCAGGCCCCGCAGAGAGCAGGGGGCAGCGCGCAGCGATAAGGATCTGGACAGTTTAGGACGCTGAGGAAGGGAGGGAAGGGGACCAGCATGGAGAGGAAGCAGAGGCCAGAGGAGGGGGCAGAGCTGTCCTTTGGAGATGCTCAAAATATATTGTCAAAATAAAGAAAGGTTACCTGTAGTGTGTTTCATATCCAACAGGAATAATATTTTGGAAACACTAAGTTGATGTATTTTTCATTGTTTCTCTGCCACCCCTCTCAGCCACAGGACTGTCACCCTGAGGGAGGAGGGGCGTTCCTGCACCAGAATCAAAGTCTAGGGACTGAACAGAGTTTTCTCACAAGCACAGCGAAGCTGACGGTGACAGGGGGCCCCAGACGACATGAGATGTGAGTGCTGAGGGACGAAGGTCAGGGGTGAGCAGGACCCTCCCTTTTGGGGAAAGGGGATAAAAGTGATCTGATAGAAAGAGGTTCAAGAACATGGAGACTGACAGAAAAGCCGGACAGCAGGAGGGGGACTCAAGACGCTGAGATGCCTGGGGCTGGACCCTCCCTCCCTGACAGCCGCTCGGGATGACGTGGGCTGCAGGCGCGGGAGACCAGCCCTGCCGCTGGTCGGAGCGGGCCTCCTTTATGTGCTTACTTTAGACCTGTTATGGGGCCCGGAGACAGCGGAGGAGGAGGCTGAACACACAACTACCGCTTCCCGAGACTGAGCTGACTGCAAGACCTTGTTTCAACCCGAAGTGCGTACGTTACCCGGGATGGGAACTTTGACGTCCTCCCGCAGCCACACCTCCACCCATGGGCGGGGCTGGGGGAGTCCAGACAGGACGAGCGCAGCCACGGGGAAAAAGGCATCGCCGTCTCGCAGGCGTCCGTCTGTAAACGTGTGTATTCATTTCTATGAAAAAAATGGGTTTCGTTTTTGGTGGTGAGATCGTGGGGGGATTTTCTTTTACTTTTTTTATTTATTTGTTTTTGAATTAGGAAAATTTTATGAGCATGTATAGCTTTTTATGTTCCAAAACAAGGCAAACCATAAGGTTATTTCCACTTAGATAAGTGAGGAGAGCCAGGCCTCCCCCCCCCCCCCCCCGCCCCGCTGGCCGCGGCGCCCCCGCCCTGTGCCCGCGCTCCCCGAGGCTCAGCGGGGCCCGGCCCCCACCGCACGCGGACCGGCCCCTCTGAGGAGCGGACTCGTGCTCAGGGCCACCCTGCCCCTTGGTTAGTGCGCGACCTCTAGGACCTTCCTAGGGCCAGAGGGGCCTTTTTATTCCGTGTTAGTAGGGGCCCGCTGATGACTCCGTGAGGCAAACCAAGCAAGAACAGAGACAGTCCTCACCCCAGATCGTGCCGCGAGCCCGGGGCGGGCTGGAGCCCGATTCTCCCCCGCGGCAGAAGGCAGCCTCTCAGCCGACCCCGGCGAGCCCCAGGCCGACCGCTGAGCTCTGTGCACCTGCGACCTCGTCCGGGCTGGGAGGGGCGAGGGCCCTGACATGAGCGGGTCCAACCACGTGTGCCCCTGTCCTTATTTCTGAGCACGCATCATCCCAATTAGCAGTTAGTATGCACTCAAGTGCAACAGAATTTTATAGATGTTTGAATATATCTGGATCACTTGCATGGAGAGAAAATAATTTGATAACATAGAAATTCTGTGTAATCTAATTTTTCCAAGCACTCAGGCCATTAATTTTGTCCAGAAATATAATAGTCACAGCTTACTATTTTTGCTCTTTCTTGCTAGGCATGATTTATTTATTTACTTTTCAGTGTTTAATGATATCTTTGACATTAAATACTAGGCTCAGACTCTCTCTCAAAAGACATAACATAATATCATGGGGATTGTCGACGAAAATAATCCATATCCAATCTATAAATGAAAATTTGGGTGAGTTTATTCTGAGCTTAAATCTGAGGATTATAACCCGGGAGAGTCTTTCCACAAAGGAACAGAGCACCCCAAAGACGTGGGGGGGTATACAGGGTCGTTATATACCCTCAAAGAGGATGTTTCACATATGATTGGAATGTCCCTTTTACAATAGTCGCGAGACTACTCTGTCAGCACAGCGATTGATGGAAACAGCAGGTGGGTCTTCTGTCTCTGTGAACACAGCAGGGTGGCAGTCTGTTGTCTCCAGCTGGGTGGTCACAGGTGAGCTGGGAGGTGAGTGCATCAATCAGTTCCTAGCCTAAGGAAAAATGCTAATGTCGGGGGGAAGTTGCATCTTTATCTCAAGGGCCTTTGTTCTGGCCATAGGAAATGTCTAAGCAGATATGCAATGCGTGCTCAATAGCCAGTCAGGCCCTTTTGGAGGAAGAAAAAGAGAAGTCAGGCCGAATTAGGTTTATACCAAATGGCTTCCTCATATACTCCAATATATCCTATTGCTTGCCATTTTTATTTGTCAGGATGTTATATTTAATCATCTTTGGCAATTATTTGATGCTATGCTGGAAAATTGGCTTAAAGTGACTGCAAGCATGTTGAGGCCCAAGTCTTTGTCTCCATTATCTTTGCGATAGAACAGTGGCGGGGAGCGAGACGCGGCCTGCTGACCGCCCAGGTGCTGTGCAGTGCAGCCTGTCCTGGGTCCCCATCGTGGCAACTGAATTTCGGGAACTCACGGGAGCCCTCCAGTGTCTGCTCTTTCGAGACTGTTCATATTCTTTTCCCATTTTTCTTTTAATTATTGTAAAAAGTGAAACCAATCATTTTTGGAATATGAACCTTTGGAAGCTGTTCTATATTCTGTGGACAGCTCTGTAGCCCCTGGCAGCCTCCTCCTAAAGTAACCCCACTTTCCTGTGAGTTGGAGACGGAATAAAGAAGTTGACCTTTTTAGAACAGGAACCAGAGGTCCGTGTCATCCACGATATGTTCCTGGATCTGGATCGTGGATACACAGCTGAAGAGAGTTCATGAACCCGAAAAATGAACCTTTTGTTTCCTCAGTGTTGCAAGAAATGTCATTAACAGGTTGGTGTGACGTTTCTAGTTTTTGGACTGTTCACAGTTTTACCTCCGTCTCCTTTTTAAAGGATTGTATGTTTACAGCATTCAATGTGCTTTTTGTGAATAAGATGGGGGAGAAAGAAAGCACTTGTTCCTAAAGTAAGAATTTCGAACAAAGGAGTTTCTAACTAAAGATATCCTAGGAGACCATGGGGAAGAGTGTCTTCTCTCACTGGCTCGTTGTGGGTGGCCCTGGAATGGACAGAATGAAGCAGCTGGTGCAGAAACAGGCCTCAGGGAGCTCGCCCGAGGCCAAGGGCAGGGCCGTCTCTCTCTGGGGTTGGCGTTAGCCTTTGTTCTCTTGTCTCCCTTTCCTCGCTCTGCTCTCCCTAGCACTGTTTTGCTGAATGTCTCTGGGAGGTGTGCTGAGGTGTATTTTAGTGTATGTTTTGTCTCAGTCGGGTTCATCGAACATTCGCAGTGAGTTTCCTCTGTTTGCTCTGTTCAGAGAAGCCTTTCAAAGAGCCTCCTGCTTGCGGTCCTGAAGAAATCCCTCTTGGGTTGAAATGTACAGGGGGGCACGTGCGGGTCAGGTTTAGGTCAGAGGGTGTTTCTTGTGGCATCTGAGCGCAGAGCTGCAACCCAGACCCTCCTTCTCTTGACTTAATGAGTGCTGTGATCTGATTCAACTGCTTTTCATATTTATTTTTGTCAGTGTCATGGGACTCGTTATGCAGGCACTCAAGTTAGCCCTCCCCTGTGAGAAATTGCCTCCCTTCCCTGTTGAGCTTTTATGGAACACTGGAATTTATGGAGCTTTTAAATAAAATCTATGGATCACACTTGTGCAAAGTGTTGCCAGAAAAGCATCATTGGACTTCAGCTTTTCCCTCTGTGGAGCTATCCCTCCTTTACTCAGAATAAGCAACAAAACAAGACCATCGGCACTGACCAACACGCTTTGGTCATAGTGAATGTTATGTCTCCTGTTTGTGTGTGTGTGTGTGTGTATTATACATGGGGGCGGTCCTGTTTGCACTCACTAGCCGCTGTGGCTCTTGGGCCCCTGAAACATGGCTAGTCTAAATCGAGAGTTGCTGTAAATATACACACTGGATACGTACTAGATTTCAAAGACTGTGAAAAAAATTGTAAAATATCTCAATTGTTTGTACAATTGTTTACATATTGAAATAATAATATGGTGTATATATTGGGTTAAATAAAACATATTATTAAAATTAATTTTACCTGTTTCTTTTTGACTTTTAAAATTTACCTGTTGTTTTCTTTTTTTCACCTTTTTATCTTTTTAACACACATATGTGGCTCACATCATATTTCTCTTGGACGGCGCTGGAATGGGCAGTACTCCCACTGCCTGAACGCCAAGATTTAGGGGGCTGGGTGTGTGATATTCCCCCTGTGGGCAGCAAGGCTTGACTATAGTTATCATTTTGGGTCCAGTGAGGCCTTTGGACCCAATATGTCTTTCTTGATACTAGAAAATGTTAGCTAGATGTTCTTAAATGTTTTTTAAGAGGCAACAAAAGTATTAACTATGAAGAATTGAATCCACACTATGAAAGGAGACCATGTACGTTTTTCTGCATCTTTAGAATATGTATAAAACTGTAGGGGAGGAGGACATTTCCTCTCCCCAAATGGGGGTTCGTCTAGCTGGAGAACGAATTAAATTCACATGAGACAGAATAGCAAGAGAAAATTAAACAAAGCTTTATGAGGAACCATGGCCCGGGGCCTTTCTTCCCGAGGGAAGAAAGGGCACCGAAGAAGTGGGGTGCACATAGCCCCCAAACGGGGTGTTTCACATGTGATTGAAAAGTCCCTTTTACAATAGTCACGAGGCTGCTCTGTCAGCACAGCACTTGATGGAAACGGCAGATAGGTCTGCTGTCTCAGTGAGCGCCGCAGGGTGGCAGGTGTGTTGCCTCGGGCTGGGGGGGGGTCACAGATGAGCGCCGCAATCGGTTCCTAGCCTAAGGAAAGATGCTTAATCCTTAAGAAATGCCAGCGTTGGGAGGGGGAGGGAAGTTAGTTACAGGAGGTTACCAGACTAGTACAATAAAATGCAGATTTTAAGTCCTTGCCTTTGGTATTGATTAAGAGTTTTTGGAGAGTAGGTCATCGCCTTTCTTCTTCCTGGTACAGAGAGGGAGGCACCTTTTACAGATAGAGATTTACCTTACAAATGTAAACGTGTCCTAACAAAGGGCAAGTTCCATTCCTCCTTCCCTGTCCCAGTTTATCAAAAGCAATGAGCCTCAAATAATCCTGATGCCAAAGAGACATATCTTGGGGTGGCCAATTCTAGGTCCCCACAATACGCATAAACGTATAATTACTACAAATGAGCTGTGGCTTAGTTTTGGTGTTAACATCCCGTCCCTCCTCGCTAGACTTTGTACAGCGTTAGCCCTTCTCTGCCCCGGTTGTTCTGCTCGTTCTGCTCGTCTCCCATGTGCCCTGTGCTGTGTTTATCCCGTCCCATTCTGCCTTGGGGGCCTTGCTTCCTGATGTCAGGACTCTGGGTACCAATCGCAGAGGGAGTTTTCATTCTCTCTATCTGCAGTCGCTCAATCGAGGATTTAAAATAGAACACCTTCGGCAAATTTCTGTAACTGTCTCTATTTCCACAGCACAGGCTCCAAGGGGCTTCGCTCTGGCCGCCCCCTCCCTGCAGGCGGTCTGCTGCGTGGCCTCTCTTTACTGAGCTGGTGTGTGGCGGGGCTCTCTGCTCTGAACAGTCAGTTTGTAGAAGCCGGCTCTGCTCCCCGTTTGCCTCTTTCTTGTTTGCCCTGAGTTGCTGTCTTACAAGAAGTCTCACACCCCATCCTGTCTTTTGATGGGAGAGCAGTTTCCACGTTGATTCCCAAACAGTGGCTCCTCAGTGTGTTCAGAAAGACCTGGGCTCTGCAGCGCCTCCCTGTTTCACCATCGGCTATCCCCCCCATCATCAAGGTCCCAACTGGTTGATTAAAATATGTAGCCAATAAAAACAGCTCTCATCCTAGAGGAGAATTTCTCCACTTCCTTGTGCTTGTGTAAGGGGCACGAAACCCACACTAGAGCATTCTACAATGTGCGGAAAATGTTTGCTTTAAAATGTTGTCTTTAAATATTTAAAATATACCAAAAGCCAATATGTATCAACGTTAGAAACAACACCTAAAAGGGAAAGGGGTAAGTTATATGAAAGAATGCGTTTTTCAAATTTAAAAGAGCAAGCTTATTGGCTAAGTCACCAATGTCCTTCTGCTTTCATTATAATTGCTCGAGAAAACTCTGTGATTTTCTAAATTCTTTTCTTTTTTTTTGCAACTGAAATATCTGGATTACTTCTGAATGGCTCAAGAAGATAGAGACAAACTCCAGGGGGCAAATGCTGTGAGTTGTTCTCGCCAGACAGAGTGGTCTGGTGTGTGCTCCAGGTAGCACCCCGTCTGTCTGGCTGTTCTTCCACATTCGAGAGCTCCTAGGAGTTTGTCCTCAGGCTCAGGACCTCATCGCTGGGTAAGGGCCAGCTCACTTTCCAGCCTCCTTGATCCTTTAAAAAAGGTTTGGGGTACCTGTCAAATAATAGGTCCTTAATAAATGGTAACTGGATATATAAGTAGTTAAATGAAAGGAAGAGTATCTACTTCTGGTTATTTTGGCTTCGAAATTTTGTCACTAACAGTAACCACAATTTTGAACAGTAATCACTAACGTTGGTTTTCTGATGCTCCAGGAATTCTCCAGTTTCCTAAGAAATGTCGGAAAGTCCTTCAAACTTAAGTTTAATTCCTGTGAATAAAAATAAACATAGATGGCATAATTTATAGAAAGAGGAGCATAGTGTCACTGGCCACATCAGTGCCTTAAGCATGGGCTCAACATATTAAAATATTTATATTTTTGAGAAATCATGATTTTTCTTTTTTGGAGTAAGTTTTGACTCAACACTGTCTGATTTCCTAAAGCAGCAAACAAACCAATTTTTAATTCTAAATGTTCTCTGGGGCAAAAATGGTAAAACGCAAAAATTCCCCCAATCTTTTTAATGGCATTTCAATGTACTCATTTTAGCTTCCTCATAATTTTTGTGTCCAAGGGCAACAGAGCTGAGTTGAGGCTGCTTCTCACAGGCGTTAGTCTCTAACGGTCCTACCAGGAGACGGGGGTGGGGCGGGGGCAGAGGCTGCCCGAGCGGGCCCTGGGGTCTGGCTGGTCCCCTGGCCCCAGGTAACCAGGGCTAACTGGAAAGACACACATTCGTTCATTCATTGTGCTGTCAGCTAAGGGATCTGGAGCACCAGGTCCTGCCAGATTTTTCCTGGCAAAGAAGCAAAAGGGTCCTTAGTGAAACGCTTCATTTCGTGCTTGTTCTGTCCCTTAAGCTGATAGAAGCAAGCTCATTTGAGTTTTCTCAACCAGAACATGCTGTAGTTAAGGCTGTGGGCCTTGGCTGTCCGTGTGCACAACCCAGATGACCCCGCAAGGCAGCTCTGGGGACATCCTGGTACTTTGGCCCTTTCCACTCCACCAAGGGTTGTTCTGGCCTGTGGTCCCGGCTGCTGTTCTGCCTCATGAAGTGCCACCTCGCAGTCTCCCATTCATGGGAGCGTTCCCTTCAAATGAGTGGACTGGACCAAAAATAGCCGCTCAGAAGCTGCTGTCTGCTTTGGACCTGGAATGTGAACTTCTGGAAAGTGATGGAAACTTCAGGACGGAGTCCTCATCTGCCCTTGAGGTCTGGTCAGCAGGGCTGTGCCCCTTCCAAGGAGGCTGATTTCAGGACTTCGGGCCTCTGGCCAGGCTCTGGGGGCAGGTCCCCGCACTCCTTTGTCTTGGTCACACTGAGTGCCTGGCTGCGGTTACTGACACAGGTCAGGCTCGTACAGAGGAACAGGGAAAACAGACACAGTCCTCCTGGGTCTGTAGCTCCTGGGCACCGCTTGCTGCGGACATGCAGCCCGCCAGCGAAAACCTCCCAGAGCCAGAGGAGCCCTGCTCCCCTGCAGTCTGCTGGCCGGACGTGGGCAGTGTCAGCCTGGGTCAGGCCTGGCTCAGAACCTTCCCGTGCCTTCCCATCATGCTGTGTCAGTTCCACAGCCCTCACCCGGCCTACCACAGTGCACTTTTCTCGAGAAAAGTGGAGCCATTCCATCAGCCTCTCCACACAGAGCAAGTGCACACTCAGCCCAGGCTGGCGTGTGCCTGCTCCCTCTGCCTGGAACGTTTGCTCCCTCGGCTCTGCTCCATGTCCTCTTGCAGGATGCCTTCCCTGGCCTTTGTACAACAGACTCCCCCCCAGCAACCTGGGAATCCATCATCCTCTCCTCTTTTGCCTAGTTTTATTTTCTCCCCTGTTCTCTATCTCCACCTGACAACTTGGATATGTATTTGTCTATCTCCCATCATGAGTGCAAACATTTATCTATTATGTTTACTGCTGGACTCCAGTGCCCAACACAAAATAGATGCTAAATCAATAATTAAATAAATAATAAATGATGGTTGAATGCAAGAATCCATTTGGAAAGCAGGTGTGTATTAGCTATTACCAGAAGAAAATCATCCTATTAACTCCGATTGCACAAAACATATCTTTACTTTTGTCATCGTTCTGTTTCAGAGCCAACCTCAGATGGAAATTTGGGAGTCCCTTCCCCGTTAGGTCTCTCCAGCACCCCCTTTCTTCTCCTGGTTCCAAGTTGTGCCCTGGCAGAGCCCCAGCAGGGATCTTGGCACATCCAGCCTGGCAGATACTCATTTTTATTCCTGTGCCCAGAGCTCAAACCTATGTGCCCTGCCCCAAACCGGCCCTCCCCACCCTTCCCTGCCGAGTCTGGGCTCTCCAGGATCACCAGGGCAGACGTCCCCTTCCTGCATGACCCAACCTCCCTGGAACCCTTTGCCTCTTTTCCTGCCACTGCTCTTAATTGAGACAATCTATTATCAGAAACACCTACTCATGTTGAACTTCAAAAGGAAGGAGGCACCCATCTCTCTTCTCCCCAGGGCATCGGGCTTCTATGTAGATTTGCCCACCCCCTGCCTCACATCTTTTTTTAATTGAAGTACAATTTACATAAAATAAAACACACAGATCTTAAGAGTTCAGTTAGATGAGTTTGGACAAATCTATACACCTGTGTAACCTCCACCCCAGTCAAGACGTGGAGAGCTTCCATCCCCCCGTGTGCGCCCTGCCCCTCCACAGGCCCCCCGCTGCTCTGGTTTCTACCCCAGAGCTCAGCTCTGCCTGTGCTAGAATGGCACACACAGAGACTCTACGCGGGACTCTTAAGATTCACCCACGTTGTGTGTTTCAATAGCTCTTTCCACTGCTGAGTAGCCTTCTGTTGCATGTACATACCCCAGTTCGTTTGTCCATTCACCTGTTGATGGACCTCTGGGTTATTTCCAGCTTTTTGCTATTATGAATAAAGCCGCTATGAACAGTCTTTATTAGTCTCTGAGTGGACAGGTGTTTTCATTTCTATTGGGTAAACAGGAGAAGAATTGCTGGTTCATAGAGTGGCTGCATGTTTGATTGAATATGATACCGCTGAACTATTTTTCAAAATGCTTGTTTCATTTTGCGTTTTCCCCTACAATTGGTATAGTCAGTCTGTTTAATATTCGCTGTGTTAGTGAGCGTGAAGTGGTATCTCGTGGTGGTTTTAATTTGCACGTCCATGATGATTAATGACACTGAGTATCCTTTCACGTGGTTATTACCCATTCATATATTTTCCTTTGTGAAGTGTCTGCTTAAGTCTTTTGCCTACTTTTAGGAATTGGGATACTTTATTTTATTTTATTTCAGAAGATAAACTTTATCTTTTATTGAGGTATAATTGACATACAACATTATATTAGTTTCAGCTGTACGACGTAATGATTCCATTTTGTACCTATTGTAATATGCTTACCACAGTAAGTCTAGGCAACATCGGGTACTTGCTTTCTTATGATTGGAATGAGGACAGTTCTTTGTCAGATGTATGCATGGCTAATATTTTCTTCCAGTTTGGGTCTTGCCTTTTCATTTTCCTAGGTGTCCTTCTGTGATGTTTTGGTGTGCCTTTGCAGTAATCCTTGTGACAGCTCTGGTATTATCTGTTATGATTATTTAATTCTTATGGTGTTGCTCACAATTTACTGAATGTGGCCTCTTTGAAACTAGGGTCTTGGCTTCTATTCTTTGCATTTTTTTTCCGTCCCAGGGGCAGAGCCCAGAGCACTGTCCTGATTGACAGCATTTGTTGACTGGTGATTGGCTGCTACACCAACTCTGCAGCCAGGTTAACAGATCTGTGCTGTTTCCTACTGAATTCCAAGCTGGCTCTGTGAGGGTTTAGGACTCTTCTTTGTAAACACGGTATTCTAAAGATAATTGGTTCTCAGAATAGTTTGTTCTTTTTGTCCCTAAGCCCTATGAAAGCGAGGGTAACACTAGTCTCCTGCAGCCCTCTACCATGAGGCCTGGTAGACAGTAGGTGCTTATTAAGTGTCCCTTGGATGAAATGAGTGATGTAGATGAAAATAATCCATAACCAATCTATAAATGAAAATTTGGGTGGGTTTATTCTGAGCTTAAATCTGAGGACCATGGCCTGGGGCCTTTCTTCCCAAAGGAAGAAAGGGCACCAAAGAAGTGGGGTGCACAGAGTGGTTATGTACCCCCAGAGAGGATGTTTCACATAGGATTGAAATGTCCCTTTTACAATAGTGGTGAGACTGCTCTGTCGGCACAGCAATTGATGGAAACAGCAGGTAGGTCTTCTGTCTCAGTGAACGCAGCAGGGTGGCAGTCTGTTGTCTGGAGCTGAGTGGTGACAGGTGAGCTGGGTGGTCAGAGGTGAGTGCAGCAATCAGTTCCTAGCCTAAGGAAAAATGCTTATCCCTAAGGAAATGCTAATGTGGGGGGGAAGTTGCACCTTTATCTCAAGGGCCTTTGTTCTGGCCATAGGAAATGTCTAAGCAGATATGCAATGCGTGCTCAATAGCCACAGTCAGTCCCTTTTGGAAAAAACAAAGTCAGGCTGAATTAGGTTTATACCAAATGGCTTCCTCATATGCTCCAATATATCCTATTGCTTGGCATTTTTATTTGTCACAGTTATAGCTGATTAAAAACAGAGAATTTAATACACGTATTTAGAAGCAGAAACCGTAGAAACAAGGGACGGAGCTAGTAACTGAATCCACCTGTTGCTTTGGCCCCTTCCCCTGTCTGCTTCTGCACTCGATTGATTACATGGTGCATGAATGTCTCTGAAATAAGAGAAAAGCTGAACTGAATGTTGACTGAGCTTCCACGGGCCGTGCTAAATTAGGGTTCTGGACCCAATTCCAACGTGTGTGTGTATGTTGCGGGGGTTTCCCACGCAACACCAAACAATTCTTGGACATCAGCAGGGTCTTCAAGAATTCAACTCAATTCTGACACTATCTACCTGGAGATTGCATCACATCCTACAGGTTAAGGGCTCAGTCCTACATTACTGACCACCGCTCCCCCCCTCCCCCCCAGCTTCAGATGCCAATTGCAAGCCCAGATTATCACCTGTCCTTCTGACTAAGCGGCTGTAGATCCCAAGACCCCCTCCTCAGGTTCGATTAATTTGCTAGAGGGGCTCACAGAACTCAGGAAAACACTTTACTTACTAGATCACTGGTTTATTATAAAAGGATACAACCCTGGAACAGCCAGATGGAAGAGACGCAGAGGGTAAGGTGTTGGGAAAGGGCGCAGAGCTTCCACGCCGTCTCCCAAGTGCCCCTCTCCCCACATCTCCACGTGGTCACCAACCGGAAGCTCTCCGAACCCAGGCCCTTTGTTTTTTTGTGGAGGCTTCATTACATAGGCATGGCTGATTAAAGCACTAGCCATTGGCAATTGATTCCATCTCCAGCTCCTCTCCCCTCCCCAGAGGTGGAGGTGGGAGTTCAACACAACAATGACGAGGTAGTTGGTCCTCCTGGCAACCAGCCCCCTTCCTTACGGGGGTCCAGAAGTACCTCATTAACGTAACAAAAGGCACCTCTACCATGCTCAACACTTAGGAAATTCCGAGGGTTTTGGGAGCTGTAAGCCAGGAACTGTGGATGAAGACCAAATAAATATGAGAAATGTATTTTGATCATCGGAATGACCAAATATATATTTCTTATCAATCACGATATGGCACTCAGTTTCCTCGTTTTACTAAACGGGGAGCCCCTGCAGGGGAGACACAGACGCCCTTCTCCTGCCCCGCCCAGCCCTGCTTCGACGAGCCTGCTCTCTCTCCCTTGCTTGCATCTCTCTGTAGCCTTTGGAGAACATTGTGAGTAGATCACACTCAATTTTCTACATAATCAAAACTGATAAAATCAGCGTCCGTGCCAGGAAGCAGAAGCTAGGACGCACCTCCTGAGCAGAGGCCGCTCTCCCTGAGCGCTTCGCTGGGCAGACTCACGAAAGCCGGGGGGACGGCCAGGGGGACGGCGCCGCTCTGGGCCTCAGTCCCCGCGTCGCCGGAGGACTGGGTTTCCTCCTGGGCCTTTAACAACTTCCGCACATTTTATGAATTTCTCTGAGATTAACGGTCCAGTCGTAAATGTAATATATGCACCCATAGTTAATTCACATGCTCGTTTTAGAAAAATTGGAAAAAGCCAAAAAGGTAGGAAAAGATCATTCTTAGTCCTGGCACTCCCAGGAAGTGAATATTGATGTTTTATAGTAGAGCATGTCCTTCCAGTGAGAAGGCGCTTCACACCGCTCCCTCTCGAGGAAGAATGAGGTGTAAAGAAAGCCATTTGTCCTCTGCCCAGACACCAGCTGCTCCTTCTGCGTGTATGTATGTTGTCATGTGTTTCCAGGGCACGCCTCCTCTCAGCTGTGATACTGACGGCAGCTGTCAGCATCTCCACGTCCTCACGGGCGCTGTGGGCCGGCCGCTCACTCCTCTGGCCTCACAGGGCTCGTCGCAGTCCTCCCAGAGCTGGGGGACTCAGCAGGCCTCCGAGCTGTTTCCTCAAAGCCTAAATGAGGGGAGGGGCTGTCAGCGTTCTACCTGATTCTCCGTCTTCCTTCTTCTGTGTTTCCTTAATTTCCTTGGAGTTCTAGGGATTCTGCTGAGGTTCTTCGTATCTGCTTTGAAACAGCAGAAGCAGAGGACCACAGCTGCGGCCGCAGAGACTCCAGCCTCCTGTCACAGATAAGGAAACTGAGGCTCGAGAGGTGGGCCCAGGCCCCGGCACGGGAGTGCGCCAGCTTCCTGACCAGAGCCGGCCCTCTGCGGGCTCACGGCATCACAGCAGGCGGGCTGAGCCGGCGCCCTGCCCCGAGTTCGGAGCTGCCCTGGCACCTCTCTCAGCAGCGAGTCTCTGGGAGGTAAACCGCTCAGGCCCAGGCGCCGACCCTGAGAGCAGTGCGATGTGGGTGGTGTGTGTGTGCATCCTTGTGCACACACCTGTACACACTGGGCCCCAGGCTTAGGCTGAATTCCCCATTAAGGCAACATTTCTGGGAAATTCTAGGGATGTTTGTAAACACAAAAGCTAAGGGAAGCCGAACGTCGTCCAGCAGGGGAGGATCCGCTCTATGTCACCTGTTGCTGCTGGTTTTCCCTCCTCCAGAGCCGTCTTTCCCCTCTCTGTCAGGTTTCATTTGCTTCTTTGGTGGGTTTCCATGCTGCCCGGGGCCCCTACTGGCCTGTGCAGGAGGGAGGCACTGGCGTGCGTTAGCCGTAGACTGCAGCCATCGCCTCACAAACGTGCGTAGAATGATTTTTCAAACACAAGTAAAGTCACGGCTGGTAAATGCAAAGTAATTTAAAAATATCCCCAATTTGTTCTGACTTTGGACATGGTGAATTTTCTGCTAAAGATACAACTCCTATTATATGGAGGGATACAATTTGGGGCATTAAAAAGTAGTTAATCCGCGTTCTCAAAATGTGGGCGACCAACTTCCCCTCAGAGCCCAGAGTTTATGGCCTGGCGAGCTCCTCTCAGGTCGATTCAAACAGCATGCAGGATTGGACCAGAGCTGTTACACACCCCCAGCAGCAGGGCCCCGCAACCACCCCCGCCCCCCACCCCGCCCCTGGGCCCTGGCTGTCCTGGAACCTGCCCTCCCTCGCCAGGGCCCCCGCCCCTGCCCTGCTGCCGGGCGAGGGCTGGCTTCTGGATCTGTTCCTTCCCTCTCCCAGAGGGCGGAGCAAAGCTCTTCACTCACACCGCCCACCCTGGGCAGAGTCGACGTGTGGGAACAGTGTTCATCGGCTGTCCCTCTCTACTCCTGACCACCTGCCCTCTGAGGTGCGGGTGGGATACGAGACAAGTACTCTTCCTACTGTACCAAACGCAGACAGAGCTTCCAACCAAAGGTGCGCATTTATGGCAGCAAAGTTTCCAGCATCCATGACGCGGTAACAAGGGTCGAGTGAATGTGCTTGGGGAGGAGACGTGCCCTGGGCCCCTTAAACTCGACTGCGCTGGAGGCGCCCTCTTCCACTGATTGTCAGGCTGTCCCTTATCTGCACACGTGGTGAAGCGCCCAGTCTTATATGTAGAGCTGGGTGAAGGTTCACATACATATGCACCCAGGGAGTCACCACCCACATCAGACAGGTTTCCAGCACCCTGGAAGGTTCCCTGACACCCCCACTCCTGCCCCCACGACCCCTCCTCAGCTGGAAGTATTGGACCCATTTACAGACAGACGACTAGGGCTAGACCTGGCGGTCTGGTCCCACTGACACCATCCTCCCGGCGTGGCGTGAGCAAACCCTTACCTACACTGCCCTCTCTTGTGGAGCTGAGCACAGTGCAGGACTGCTGTTGTATCCCAGGAAAGAAATTCGGAAGCTTTTGGACCCCGGGGTGCTGGGATGGTGCAGGGGAGGGTGCTGGCAGCCCCTTGCATCTGTCTGCCTCAGGGCGACCACCTGTGCAGACAGAGCTCCTGCCAGCCCCTGGCAGCCCACCCACCCACGCTGTGCTGTGCCAGGCCGCACGCGGGGGAGGGAGAGCATGCAGAGGGGCCCCTGGGTGCGGGGCTGCCTCCCACATCTCCCTACTCCTTCCTCCTCCGCAGCCCCTTCCCCTCTGCCCACGTGCCCGAGTGTGCAGCTCCCACCCCCACATGCCGACCTGAGAGCCGCCATCTGTCTTCCCTGCTTCCCCGGGCCTGCGCTGCCACAGTCCTCCCCTCCACGGCGCTAGCCGGGCCCCGGATCTGAGTGAGAGCTGGAGGTCTTCCAACTGTGCTTGTATATCCCCAGGGGCTGGGGTGCCAGAGTGTGAGCCACCCTCCCCCTTCTGATCCTGCTTCAAATTGCAGGTCGACCCTTTGAGTATTTCCTGGCCCCCTCCCTCACTGACGCACTGTACCTGGATTTTCCTTCCCCTTCTTCAGGTGTCCCCGGGGCATCTTGACACTGTGGGGCTCACACCTGTGACCCTGGCCTTTGCCGCGCCTCTCCTTCAGCCAGCTAGGAGCCTCTCTTCAGCTTAGGAAGTGACTGCATGGAAAGGAAATGTAGCAGAGGCCCCAACATGCTGCTCTCCCACCAGAAACACCTGCTCCTGCTCCCCCCACGTGCGCAAGGGAGAAACTCCCGAGGAGTCTTGCGCAATAACGAGGCACAGAACCGGCTTGTGAACAAACAGCTTGAATTTTCCTGCAGGCCCCTGAGTACACACACACCCCCACACAGGTACTACAAACTTGTAACTGATTTTCTTTCGTAAATGAAGATGCAACTTGTGACAAATCATATCCAGTTAGTGCCTTGAGTTAGAGTAGGCTGGCTAAAAGGGGTAACTGGAAGTAACTGAAAAACCAGCTTAGTGCCTTTAATAAATAGAATTTTTTTTTCTCACATAAGGCTAAGCTGTGGCTTTGGTTCAGGGGTTGAGTGATAACTGTTAACTGTAATTCTTTTGGTCTTATCCTCATACTTGTTGCTGCCTGGCTACAAAATGGCTGCCCCAGCTCCAGCCATCATATCCATTCAAGGTGGTTGGGTTGGTTTCTGGGTATGCACAAGTGAGTTTATAAGAGAAGAGACAACATGAGTTCTAAGTGCCAAGCGCTGACTTAGAAGCTTGATCCCATGTAATGCTACAGTGATTCTATAAGGCAGGTGCTAGTGTTGTTCCCACTTTAGACAGGAAGAAACTGAAGCTTAGAGAGACTAAGAACTGGTGAGTGGCGGAGTTTGGACTTGAGCCCAGCTCTTTCAATGTGCTCTTGACCTTTAAATGAGAACAGAGGGGCCGGCCCGGTGGTGCAGCGGTTAAGTGCGCACGTTCCGATTCTCAGAGGCCCAGGGTTCGCTGGTCCGGATCCCGGATGTGGACGTGGCACCGCTTGGCACGCCATGCTGTGGTAGGTGTCCCACATATAAAGTGGAGGAAGATGGGCACGGATGTTAGCTCAGGGTCAGGCTTCCTCAGCAACAAAAAGAGGAGGACTAGGCAGTAGTTAGCTCAGGGCTAATCTTCCTCAAAAAAAAAAAATTAAAAAAAAAAATGTGAAAGCACCTGCAATACAAGGTCGTGGGGTGAAATGTCCTCTAATGGGAACACACAGAAAGCGTTATGAAAGTTTTTTAAAAAGTGAAAGATCCCTTCCGGCTGGAGAAAGGAGTAAGGCAGTGAGGAGAGCAGGGTCTCGAGGGAGGGCATGACCTGGCACACGGAGGAGGGATGGGTGTCCCACCCCTGCTTGGCTTCCTCCTTCCACCCAGGAGAACTTAAGGTCAGTCACTGCTCCAGAGGAAGGCCCCTCATGCTGGCTGCGCTGCGCCCTCTTTGGCCCTGGGGGGGTTGGAGGGCGGCTTCTGGTGGGTAGCTTGCTGGGAGCTTAGGAGCAAGGGCACAGAGGCCGGACGGCCTTAGCTCAGCGTCCTAAAGGGGGAAGGAGAGAAATTAGAGAGACCAAAAAACTCTCCAGTGAAGTCAATTTTCAGCAAAATTCTGGAGAAGATTTTTAAACAGATAAGTCAAGCCAAAATAAACAAATTTTCTTTTCTGAGTACAATCTTCTGGGGCATTAGACGTTTGTGTGGGTCGTAGCTGATGGATACGTGTACCCACAGAACCAGGGTCCTTCCAAGGGAAGCCTCTGGTCATGTGCCTAGGGCTCTGCATTCACCCAGTCCTGTTGGACACTTTCTAATCAATAATTTTAAGGAAGACATAGATGGAATGCCTTAGAAATCGCAGAAAAGCCAGATCTGGGAGGGACAGCTTCTGAGCTGGACTATACAGTAAAAATTTTAAAAGATTTTGAAAGACAGGAGGCTTGGGGCGTGAATAAATAAAATGGACTCTAAGGGGATTCATACAATACCTAGCACTTAGATTCAGAAAATGAGCGGAGCTGTATGGGTTCGGGAGTCCTGGTGGGTCCTTGAGCCCTGTGAAGGGGGCAGAGTTGGCCACGGTCCCACACTAGCCCACACTGCTGGCCCCGCGTCCAGCAGAGCCAGTGGCAGGAGGCGTCTAAGAAGGCTGCCCTCTTTGTTGCGTGTGCTCTGGGAGGTCTCTGGTCCTTGAGTCTGTGGCCCCACGTGGTCTGACAGAGATCTCCTTCACTGCTCTCTTTAGCTCACCCTTTGCTTGATTTGACATTGGCTTGCCAGCTGTAAAGCTCTGACTGTTTTCCAGACTTCCAACAAGGTTGATTGTGACAGTTATTCACGTTTTTTCGAGGTTCTGTGGAGGGATGGCCCTTGGAGCAGCCACTCAGGTGTTTGCTGGGGTCACTGGTATACTTGCTGCGTTCTATCTAGAACGCAGGTGTCAGCCCTGCGCTGCCCCTAGCCGGGCCCCGTCTGCTGGGTCACGTACAGCCAAAGAGCCGGGACTAACCTAGGTGAGCAAGCTGGTGAAGGGCTGGAACCTGGTGGTGCTTTCCTAGAGAAGAGGAGGTCCAGTGGAGAAATGGCGGCTGTTTCAAAATCGTATTGGTCTGACGCCTGTGTCGTCCCAAAGAGAAATGTGCGGGCCTGGTGGGGAGTTGCAGAGATCCGGAATCTCATGCAGAAAGGGAAGTGCCCATCTGGGAGGCATTGGAGCACGCAGCGGTGGGAGATGGTCTGAGAGGCAGCGCTAGGACTCCTGCGGGCAGAGGCAGCGAAGGTGAGCTGGTCTAGCCTGCGATCCTATCACTCTTGTCCACTCTAGTCTCCAGCTGCTGTCACCAGCTCTTGCCGTCCTTCTTATAAAGGCCTGTGCAGCCCAAGCTCTCCTCTCCACCCACGCTGGATCACCAGCTCCCACACAGACCGCCAAGACATACCGAACTGTCCCTTCCCCTGACCCCTCCCCCTGCCCCAGCGTGGAGGGAGCGGCGCTCTATGCTCAAGGCTGCTCTTGCCTCCCTCCTGCCGAGTAAGTGCTCCTGGTCCCTGTTGCCCTCGGATCAATCTGAATCCCAGGGAAGGTCGTTTATAATTGGCCCAGCCATCTTTCCAGACCCAGGTCCTGCGTGTCCCCTCCATCCTGTTGCTGCTCAGCCTCTGGGGAGATGATCATGACGCCATGTGATGGGTGCCTGGGCTAGGGCAGAGGAGCACCGGGGATGGAGGCTGCGCCAGGACTGCCTGAGATGCCCAATGAGATGACCTTAACCTGGGCCTTACAGGAAGGACAGCCAACAGGTGACAAGGGGAGAGAGTGCAGCCTCGAAGTCACTGGGATCCCCTCCATGGGTCCGACTTCTCCAAGTCCGAGAGATGACCAGGGTGCTCTGGGTTCTATGTGGAGTCGCAAGAATATTACTGCCTTTCAACATGCTGATGCCGGATCCTCTCCAAAGGGCTCAAGATGCAGAACAGAAAACCTGATGTTTCATCCTGGGCATAGCCTTTGAACTTTTTCTCCACAGAAAACAACAGATAGCAGAGGGGCAAAATAAAAAGGAATAAAAAGAAAAAAATACATAAAGTCGTATGTTGTAAAGAAAGCACGCAGAGGTGGGGAGAGGCCGGCAGGTGTGCTCAGTCAGCAAAGGACGCTCAGTGAGGGGGACTCAGGTGCTCGGCACCACCAGGGCCCGGTGTGCTGTCCCAGGGGAAGGCCCCTGAGATACAGACAAGAGAAGTGAGCCAGTTCTGTCCTGCTGGATACGGTTGCCTCTCCATCCATTCCGCCTCGAAGAAGGACAGCAGTTGTCATCCTGGAAACCGCGCCGTGCAGCACCGCCACCAGAGATCCGCACACAGCACTTTAGGCGGTTCTTTGGACGGGCGTGGCTCCGCAGGGGAGGCCGCCGCCACACAGGGACCACTGTCATCAGTCATCATGGTTGAGAGCGTGGCTTGGGAGCTGCTGGCCAGGTGTCAGTCTCCCGGCTCCTTGTGATGCTGGGCAAGTCGCCTCACCGCTGTCTTCATCTACAAGGCAGGGGTGTAATAGCACCCATCTCCTGGGCTATAAGAGTACCCATCTCCGGGACTGTAAGAGTTCCCATCTCCTGGGCTGTAAGAGCTCCCATCTCCTGGGCTGTAAGAGTTCCCCTCTCCTGGGCTGTAAGAGTTCCCATCTCCTGGGCTGTAAGAGTTCCCATCTCCTGGGCTGTAAGAGCTCCCATCTCCTGGGCTGTAAGAGTTCCCATCTCCCGGGCTGTAAGAGTTCCCATCTCCTGGGCTGTAAGAGTTCCCATCTCCTGGGCTGTAAGAGCTCCCATCTCCTGGGCTGTAAGAGTTCCCATCTCCTGGGCTGTAAGAGGTCCCATCTCCTGGGCTGTAAGAGTTCCCATCTCCTGGGCTGTAAGAGCACCCATCTCCTGGGCTGTAAGAGTTCCCATCTCCTGGGCTGTAAGAGCTCCCATCTCCTGGGGTGTAAGAGTACCCATCTCCTGGGGTCTCAAGAAGCTTCCAGAAGCCTCTCTCTCTGTGCAGAACAGCTGGAATATCCAACAGATGCCGCTGGCTCACGAGAAATCACACTGACCTCCTCTTCCTCCTAGCCCTGTTCCTCTGCTGGCCTCTCAGTCCTTCAGCTGCTCACACCAAACTTCTTAGAGGAGCCTTGATTCCCCTCTGCCTCCCACATCCTGAATCCAATCTGTCAGCAAATTCTGTTGGCTCCAGCTTAAAATTTACCCGGAAGTGCCCCTTCTCCCCACCGCCGTCACTGCCGCTCTGCCTTGACCTCTCGTCTCTGCCAGTGGTCTCGCTGCCTCCATCCTTGTCCCCAGACAGTTTGCTAAGCAGAGAGGCCAGAGCTACCCTTAAACCAGCTTCAGCACGTCCTTGCTCTGCCCACACCGTGTGGGTCATCCATCCTGCTGGCGCTGGGCTGGCTTGGCTCCTCCCTGCCCTCCCGCCATGCCGCCTGCTTCTGGAGGAGGCCTGGCTTGCTGCGGCCTTGGGCCTCTGCCTGGAACGCTGTGCCCAGATGTTCGCCTGCTCACACTGTCTCCCCTGCAAGCCTTGCAGCAATGTCACCTTCCCAGCAAGGTCTCCCTGGACCATTGCCACCCACACCATCCACTCACCAGCCGTCCCCCTTTCCTCGTCCGTTTTTATCTGTAGTATGTATTAAGCTCAAACACACCCTGACGTTCACTTTTCATTTTCCTGCTCACCTGCATTTCCCTCTAGAACAGCAGTTCTTAACCTGTTTGAGGACATTTGGCAATGTCTGGAGGCATTTGGGGTTCTCATCACTGGGAGTGGGGTGCTACTGGCATCTGCCAGCTAGTGGCGGGGTGCACAGGACAGTGCCCTGTGCATCATCCCTAAAGAACCATCTACCCGAGGAGTCAGCCACGCCCATGCCGTGAACTCTGATGGAGAATGCAGGCTCTCCGAGGGCAACAGCACCTTTCCCGTTTGCTCCCAGTGACATCTCTGGCTCTCAGACAGGGCTCGATGTACGAAATGCTCAGTAAATGTGGAACGAACCGAGACAGCACCTCCTCAGCACGTGATAAATATGAATTTTGATTATTATTATTTCTTGTGGGTTTGTGTAGTGTCCATGCTTAGGGTTTTCAGAAAGGTCTCTGCACTCCTGGGCAGTGTGACAGAGTGGGAAGGATGCTGAATTTGGAGTCAGAGCTGTCTGAGCCCTAGCTCAGGGGCTCACATTATGAGCTGTGTGTCTCTGGGCAAGTCACTTAACCTCTCTGAGATTTCATTTCCTCATCCATTAGGTTAGGATAAAATTTTTTTTCTTTTTATCTGGAAAATTGATGGGATGAGAAAATATGGTAATATGTCAAAGTGCTTGTAAGCACTGACTACCTTTAAATTATTGCCATTATGTGGTGCCTCCTGCCAAAGGGGAAAACCAATTGATTTTACCATGGTTGACAATTTTACATTGGTTACGAGGAGCCCATTGTTCAGAGCCCATGTTTGCATAATTTGAGAGAGTTTCCATTTCCACCCATATGGCACTCCTTCCTTAGACAGGTGTCTTATGAGAAGAAAAGGAGCAGACAGCCCTTTAAAATGCACTGCACATATCACATATATTTCACTGAACAACTTTTGCACTTTAAAAAATTCAGACAATATGCTCAAAATAGTACTAATAAATTTTGTATCTTGGGTAATTTTTCTTAGACATACACCAAGGGAAAATAAGTAAAGAAAAACCCAGGAAAATAGAGATGGTAAAATAGAAGGGGCTTTGCTTATAAAGCAAGGGCCTGGGCTTCTCGCTGTAACCGCAGCACCTTTGAGGGCAAGGACCCAGATGCTCGATTTGGACACACGCATTCTTGCAATATGATCGCATTCTTCTTATGAATGAAACATCAAAAGGCACATGCTCTGGATGCTGGCATGCATTAACGCCGCCAAACCTGTGCCTTGGAGACCAGAAACAGCCAGCTCAGGGCCTCCCTTGTCGCTGGGGAAGCTGTGAGGAGCAGAGCCCCAAGAGAGCGCAGTGAGGGCCCCCTGACAGGCGCCCGGCCTGCGGCTACAGACCTGCAACAAACGTCAGAGTGAGCGGCGCTGGGGCCTGGTCAGCCCCCTGAGCCGATGCCCTTTGTTCCAGAGCACGGATCATGGTTTCACCTTTCTGGCTTAGTGGGGATTAAACCTGAAAGGGTCTTTGGAAAATATGATATCAAATGAATGTAAATATTATTTGCATAGCAACATAATTCGCATCTTTGTTTCTTCTTTTTTTTGGCTCCTTCAGAGAGTCATTATTCTTTCCTTGAGTCATCAGTTCATTTATTCATTCAACAATTATTTATTGAAATCTTATTTGTACTGGGCAGTGTTCTAAGTCCCCAGTATCTGGTGGAAAACAAGTCAGACCAGTGCCCTGCCCTCAGGAAGCTTACAGCCTAGAGCTAAGGGACTGATGGATGGACGACAGGGCACTTTTGGAATGTTAGATGCACTCCGGAGGGAAGCAACCAGGCAGGAAGGGCAATGTTTGCGGAGCTGAGGCCTGAGAGGGGAAGAGAGCCGGGCTGCAACTGCTGGGCAAGCAGTGCTCAGGGAGAGGGTGCTGTGTCTTCGAGGGTCTCAAGTAGGAATGAGTTAGCAGGAGGCCAGCCAAGGGCCTGGGGCAGAGGGAGAGAGGGCGAGAAGGAGGGGGAGGGGCTGGAGAGGAAGCAGGGAGGCGGGATGCGGCGGGGCATGGATGGCGTGCTGTGGGCTGAATTCACGTGCTACCTAAGGGAAGTGGGATGTTATTGAAGTGTTTTGAGTAGAGGAGTGAGGTGCTCTGATGTGCTTATGAGAAGAGCTCTCCGGCTTTGAGAGAATGGGTTGTGGAGGGGAAGCAGGGCGACTTGTGGGGGCTGTCACACTAGTACAGCAGGACCGGGGACACTTGGACCAGGGTGGTGGCTGAGGAGATGTGTGAGATATACTTTGAGAAAGAAAAGCAAGCCTTGTGGATGGAATTATCACAAACCATCAGGGAAAGGGGAGATCAGGGACGTCCCCCGAGTCTTCGCCTACGGTAATCGGGCAGGAACGTGGGAGGCGGGAGGGAAAGGGGCTGGAGGTGTCCGGTGTGCAAGCAACAGTTCTGTGTCCGCCGTGTGAAGTTTAGATGCCCTTTAGACATCAGAGTGGGGATGTCAGCTTGGTAGTTGAATAAAATCTTGAATTTGGGGGAGAGGTCAGGGCCGGAAATGAAGATTTGGGATTCATCAACATACAGATAATATTCAAAGTCACAGGAGCAGAGGAGATAATGAGAGAGAAGGCTTAGGTAAAGAGGGCCAGGAGCAAGCACAAGGGCACTCCAGCATTCGGAGTGCGATGGAGAAGGAGGAAGCAGCAGAGATGGCAGGAGAGGGAAGAACAGAAGAGGGTTCGGTGGCAGGTGACAACAGAAAACGTCTCACAGAGGAATGTCTTTGAAAGTGTCAGATGTGCTAAATGTGCCACAGCAGAAGGAGGTTGAAGTGCTGTGAGGATACTGGCGGCTGGGTTGCCTCTAGGCTGTGGGGACCTCGTGCAAGTATTGTTGTGGGGCCCTTGTCTATAGAAGCAATTTGATTTAAAAATGTGTTACAAATCCTTGGGCCTCTGTATGGTGATTTATCAATGAAGATTTAGAATAATAGATAAGAAGAAGTACTTGTGTATTTGTTTATTGTACTATTAGTGTGTTTGAAGGTCCTTCATCCTGTGCCCGAAGTGAGTGTGTCACTCCAAATCAGCGTGTCTCTCTCATCATGGTGGAGGTGGGGAGTAGCGTGCTCACACCATCTCAAGAAAGAAAAGCTGTGCTGGCCAGAGGGTACACACCAGCCAGACTCTCCTAAACAGGCCCTGGCCATGGGGGCCTGGGTGCTAGGGGCATCTGGTCGACCACACGCATAGGGTGGAGGAGAGCACCCCACAAAGTCCTGGTTTGGGCTGAGGGTGATACACCCAGGTGATACAGCTGGCCCCAGCAGGTGCTAACCACCAGAGGGGACCTAGAAAATGTCACGGGAGGTACTCCAAAGCGTGAGGTTTGGGGTAGGAGTCTGCTTGTCCAGTATAAAGGCTGTGCCGAGTGAGGAGGGGGATGCTGAAGAAAGCACCACAGAAGTGACAACAGTATTGGGCAGTCATCATTCATCAGCATCTTTGAGCATTCTTACTTCATTTCGATAATCCCTCACACTCTGTGTCCCGCCTTCCCAAGGTGGAAGCCAGAATCCTGCAACTGCAGACCCTCCGGTGGGCACACGACAGAGATGGAACTGGGTTGTGACCATGAGACACAGACTTAGACTTGGAGTTGGATTCAGAAATGAGCCATCTGAGGACGGGCTGCCAGCAGGGAAATCAGTCTTCTGGTGGGAGGAAGCCTGGGCTCTGCAGTGAGTGACCACGGGCAGGTTACCCTCCCTCTCTGTGCCTCAGTTTCTTCAGTTGTGGAATGGGGATGATAATAGCACTACCTCATGGGGGTTAGTAGCTGCGACATGGAAGGCACCCATAGCCACGTGTGGCACATGGTAAGAGCTACTCAAGTTTGCGCTCTCTCGTTGTTCCTCTGGCAAGCCCAGCGGCAGAGGCATCCGTCCTTTGGAGTTGACGGGGCAGAGCCGTTGTAATGGAATCACAAGTCTCGGAGATGTCCAGGCATTGGCTGCGGTGTTTTTGCTGAAGGACGAGGCAGGTGTGGTTGGGTATCATCCTTGGTGGTGTAACGTCAAGGTCTGTCTGTCTGACCCTCCTGGAGATTTGTAGGTTTACCTTTTAATAAATTACTTTTCTGCTTAGACTCTCCCGAGTGGATTCTTCTGTTTGGACTAAAAATTCTGACTGCTATGATGACACACACACTGGCCCCTGAGGATATTGGCTTTACTATGTAGATAGTTAGGGGTGAAGGAGGTGGGAGATCCTCACCAGAGGATAAGGCCCCAAAGCATGAGGCTACGTGGCATGTTGGTAGGGCGACCCTATAATTTATCATCTAAACTGGCACCCTTCTGAGAGTGAAAGGGGTGCTGTTAACAACCAGCGTGGGGCAACCAGCTGAAACGGGATGGTTTGGGTGAACAAGGGTGATGGCCATCGCAGGTGTCTGGGGAAGGGCGAGTTATCCAACACAATCATGTAACCCAGAGGTCAGCTGTCCCATCAAACAAAAGGCATTAGTGAGTGCTGAGGACTTAGTGACAAGTTCATAGGGAAGAAAGACGGGCTTTGCCTCTCATATCCCACATCCCACAGCTCACTGCTAGCAGTATTTTTCGTTAGCAATATTTTGTATTTGAAATGTGTCTGTGAGGGTCTCAGACCCTGAGCATTTTGTCACACTATCCGTTTCATACACAGAGTCCTTTCCCAGAGAGGAATTTTCATACTAGCTGCAAAAGAAAATGTCCCCATGTCTTGCTACTGGGGCATAAAGAAAGCTCAGTTGTGACCAGATTATAAGGAACCTTGAGTGCCAGAGTAAGGAGTTGGGTCCGTGAAAATACTTTAAAATATTTCCATTTTTCTTGGAAGGGAAACAGGAAGCAAGGGAGACTACCGAGGGGCCTCTGTATCAGAACAGGCTGGATGCAAGGATGTCTGAGTGGGATGCAGGAGACATTTCAGGACACAGTGAAAAGGATCCGCAGATTGGGATGCGGGGTAGTAGGAGTCAAAGATGATTTGGACACTTCACACTCATTAGGACGGCTATTATCAACACCTCTTTCACCCCCCTAAAAAAGCCTAGAAAATCACAGTATTGGCAAGGTCGTAGAGAAATTGGAACCCTTGTGCACTGTTGATGGGAATGTAAAATGGTGCAGCCACTATGGAAAACAGTATGGCAGCTCCTCAAAAGGTTAAGCATAGAATCACCACATGGTCCAGCCCTTCTACTTCAGGGTACATACTCAAAAGAATCGAAAGCAGGGCCGCAAAGAGGTATTTGTACATCCGTGTTTATAGCAGCATTTTTCACAGTAGCCAAAAGGTGGAAGCAACTCAGGTGTCCATCGATGGATGAATGGCTAAACAAAATGTGGTCTATATACACTCACTGGGCTATTGTTCATCCTGAAAAAGGAAGAAATTCTGACACACGCTACAACGTGGATGAACCTTGAGGACAGGCTACATGAAATAATCCAATCACAAAAAGACAAATACTGTATGAGTCCATTTATACGAAGTTCCTGGAATAGTCAAATTCATACAGAAAACAGAAGGGTGGCTGCCAGGGGCTGGGGGCAGAGAAGAGGAAATGGGGGGATGTTGTTCAATGGGTACAGAGTTTCTGTTTTCAAGATGAAAAGAGTTCTGTAGATTGGTTGCACTGCAGTGTGGATGTACTTAATACTACAGACCTGTGCACCTAAAAAGGACTGAGATGGTAAATTTTATGTTAGTGTATTTTACCACAGTTGAAAAAAAAGGATGATTTGAAAAATTCCTACTTGAGTGAGTGGGCAAATGGTGATATTGTTAAATAAGATATGAGGATGCAGGGGGTGTGTGGAGGAGAAGGAGATACTGTCAGGGATGCCCAGTGTGGGTGGCAGGTCATAGTTGAGGTTCTGGCAGGCAGAAGACAGAGTGAGCGCCGAGGCAGAGGAGGTTGGGGGCAGAGAGAAACAGAAAGAGAAGTGCAAAAGGGTGAATGAGGATTTTTACCTATGTATAATTTCACTTTTCATTCACTAAGTATCAGTTGAGCTATTAAGGTGCTCCATGCTGGGAATACAAAGATGGCCAAGGCCTCATCCCTGAACTCATGGTAGGGAAGACAAATACACACACACGCAGACACACCGAAACCTGCAAGTACAGACATGGCTCAGGCACTGATGGAGCCCACACAACTGGGCCTGGGCCAAAGGGGAAGGCTTCCTGGAGAAGAGGATTGCAGGAGCTGCAGAAATTACCGACACGGGCAGGCAGAAGTTCCAGGCAGGGCCACTTGGCCACTGGAGCGTCAGCTGTGAGGCAGGGTATGACTGGAGAACCAGAGGAGTGAGTCGTGGAGGGGAGTGTGGCTACAGCCCTGGGGACTCAGCAGTCAATCCAGAGGGCCACTGTGCCTGCCAAGTGGGGTGAAAGGAAGTCAGCCAAGGGTTTCAGACCAAGAAGTAATCAGAATAGAGCTCTAAACCTCAACCCGATGACTGAGATTGGGGGCTTCTGGCACGAAATGTTGAGGCTTCAAACCAGACCACTGGTAGAGGAAAGGAGAGCGGACATGCAGCCAATGAGTATTTGCAATTTGGCAAAAATGCAGCAGGATTTTAATGTTTCACTGAAACTGGGAAGTGGTTGGGAGAAAGAGAAGTTAAGAAGCATCTCAGCATTCTGGTTTCCAGAATGGTGTTGCAGCTGAGAAAGGGAAGCCTGGGGAGGAAGGAGCTGGTTTGTGGAAATGGTAATGACTTCATATGCAGGTTGTTTGAATTTGAAGAGTGGTGTTACAGTATATACATCCAGCAAGCAATTGGATATAGAATCTAAAGATTAGAAGGAAAGTCTAGGGTTGTGAGTCATTTAGGATTGCTCCAGTGGGTATGAGTGACAGAAAACTGGGCAAAACAATGAGCTAAACAGCCAGAGTTTTAATTTTCTCATGGAATGGGAGTCCAGAGGTTGGCACTCCGAGCCTCCGGGACGCGTCAAGGAGTCTGGCTCCTTATTTCTGTGTGCCATCCGGCACGTGACGGTTGTCTCCCTGCTCTCAGCTCTAACACTGAGTCCTAGCTCAGCGTGGAGAAGGAAAGGGATGAGAGACAGACACACGCCTGCTGAAACTTCCCCCTGTAATTGCTGTCCCAAAGCCCCACTTAGCAATTTCATCTCGTGTCCATAACTGTGTCAGCGGTCACCCCCAACTGCAAGAGAAGGTGCACCCCCAACACCCAAACCAGCGTTCTGTAATCAAGGAAGACTGATATTGGGTAGGCCATGAGCAAGACTGCCATAGACTCAGATGAAATGGGGGAGCCAGCATCGACAGGTAAGTGGGAATTAAAATTATAAAGACATATGAGATAAGATCATCCATGGAGAATGTAGGGTAGTGGACAGGTGGCTGGCTGACAGAAATCGAAGCACGCCCACATGTACTGAGCAGCTGAAGGAAGAGGAGCCAGAAAGGAGATGGGGGAGGGGCGTGAGAGCTGAGAGGGAACCAGGGAACATGGCATCGGGGTCCTCTGAAAAAGGAAGTGCTAAATCAGAGGGAATGGTCAGCAGTATAAAGGCCCTGGGATGTTAAGAATGGAGAAAAAACAAAGTTGGCTCTGACGATGATGCTCACTGTCAGTCTCAGCAGCATGGTGGTGACGCAAGTCAGTGGGTTGAGCAATGAGGTTGGGAAGGGGAGGCAGGAAGGGTGGACAGCTCTCTCAGGAGCCTTACGTGAGAATGGACTAGAGAAGGATTAGAAGGACCTGGAACCTCGAGAGAGGGTTTGTAGGATGGAAGAAACTGAAGCGTATTAACAGACCAAGCAGAAGCAGTGGAGAGGGAGCAGTTGAAGAAACAGGAGACACAGGAAGGATGGGTGGAGCCAGCTCCAAAGGCTCTTGACTCTTCTGAGAGTCATCATCTGTCTTATTTATTTATTTTTTTGGTGAGGAGGATTGGCCCTGAGCTAACACCTGTGCCAATCTTCCTCTACTTTATATATGGGGCACCTCCACAGCGTGGCTTGATGAGCAGTGTGTAGGTCTGCACCTGGGATCTGAACCCAGGAACCCTGGGCTTGCTGAAGTGGAGCGCACGAACTTAACCACTATACCACCAGGCCGCCCCCCCATCTGTCTTACTTTTATCTATTATTGAACAGGACATCTACAAATGTGTGTGTATATTTATTATAAGGTGATTTTTTTCTGGAAAGAGTGACCAACCTTTCAAGAACTATTTTTGAGTAGGTTCTAGAGTTTCTTTCTTTCAATATCGGTGAAGGGAACGTTACAGAAGCCTTTACAATGGATGATGTTCTTTTCAGGTTAACACTGGGAAAACCTGCAATATTAAAAAGCCTATATTCTAGGAAGTAAAATTATGTGTGTGTGTAATCTTCTTACTACATCCAGAAAATCATTAAAATAGTAAGAGAGGGGTGTATTAATCAGACTCTCAGTTGCAAGCAACAGAAACTCACTCTGGATGATTTACATAGAACAGAAATTTGTTTAAAGGATATTGAGCAGTTTACAAAATCTCCAGGAGATGTGGAGAACCAGATTGGATGCTATGCCACCAAAAACAATATTCAAAACCCATGAATTCCATTGCTGGGGCCGTCCAATATCGTCTACTAGCTACATGTGGCTGTTGGGCACTTGAAATCTAGCTGGTCCTAATTGAGATGTGTTGTAAGTGTAAACTACACACTGGATTTCAAAGACTGTTTACCATCTTGAAAAAAAGAATGTAAAATATCTCATTAATACTTTAAAAATAGTGATTGTGTTGAAATTATAATATTTGGCTATAGTGGATTAAATAAAATATGTTAAAATTAATTTCACCTGTTTCTTTTTACTTTTTTTAAGTGGAGTTAATAGAGAACTTTAAATTACATATGGGAAACTGGTACAACATCATTTCCTCTGTTTTCTGTTGATCAAAGCAAGTCACAAGGCCACAGCCAATACTCAGGGGGAAGGGAAGCAGACATCGCCCCGGATGCAGTGGTAGAGCTGTCTGGCAGCATCTGAGCATCTCCAGCAGCAGCACTGCCCCTGCTTTCTTTATGAGGATGGCGCTCGGCATCTGTGGGCTGGCCCAGTACTGGGCTTGGGAAAGATGTGACTCTTACAGGACAGGTCAGGCAGCCTCGTCACGTCTAGGGTTTTTGTTATACACGCCATGTAGGGCCTTCCTGGACTGCCCATCTCCTTTGGTCCTTGGGAACCAGCCTCAAGATCAGCTCTTCCACTGCACTTCCTATTATCCGTTGGAGCGTCTGGTGACCATGCCCACCCTCCACCTGTTATGATGGCCTTGTCCCTCCTTGCTCTGGCATCTGAGTGCCACAGTTTTGCCCCTGCCATGCCAGGACCTCACATCCTGCCCAGACCATGGAGCCCATTGCAACTGCTGCCACCAGCATCTCAGTTTGCAGAGAAGACCCGCCTTGGCACCCCCAATGTGCATGCCAACACAGCGCCTTCTGGGCCCTCCCGGGGAATCATGATTGGAGGATGGTAAGCAGTTTTCACAGGATACATCTCCCCCGACATTCCTAATTCTTCACATCTTCTTTCCTCCACGTTGTTCACATGGATTTCTGGCATGTCCACTTCACTGGGGATGCCACCATTGTCTCTAGGTTTCTGTCAACAAATAATGCAAACTATTAAAACCGCCTCAGCTGCTGGATCCGGCATACCAAATCCAAAATCTCCCAGTCTGCAATAAATTCTTCCACCCCTGTGCTAGCACACCCCAGGACCCATCTGCACATGTACTCATCAGACTTTGTGACTGAAAAATGGGAATAGTTCCTAAGGCTCTGGATGTTAACGACAGCTCCTCCCAGACTCCAGACCCTCCTCAGGCAGCAGCTCTGAGCAACGCTGAGGACTCCAAACCCCAGTCAGTGGCCAGCATTCCATGGCTTTCCTTTTTAAAAATTCATTTTCTTTATTGTGATGACATGAACATAATATAAAATTTACCATTTCAACCCTTTTTAAGAGTACAGCTCAGTTCAGACTGCTGTGCAGTTGTCACCACCATCCATCTCCAGACCTTTTTTCATCATCTGACTGGAAACTCTGTGCTCATTGCACACCAGCTCCCTGTTCCCGCCCCCAGCCCCTGGGAATTATCATTCTTCCTTCTGTTTCTGTGAATTTGACTTCTCTATGGACCTCATATAGGCGGCCTCATACAGTATTTGTCTTTTTGTGACTAGCTTATTTCACTGAGCATAACGTCCTCAAGGTTTGTCCATGTTGTAGCATGTGTCAGAATTTCCTTCCTTTTCCAGGCTGAATAATATTCCATTGGATGTATGTATCGTTTTTTGTTTATCTACTCATCCATCAATGCACACTTGAGTTGCTTCCACCTTGTGGTTATTGTGAATAGTGCTGATGTAAACATGGGTGTATAAATATCTTTTCGAGATTTTGCCGTCAATTCTTGTGAATATATACCCAGAAGTGGCTTTGCTGGATCATATGGTAATTCTGTAATTTTCTGAGGAGCTGCCACACTGCTTCCACAGTGGCTACACCGTTTTACGTCCCCGCCAGGAGCGTCTACCGTGGCATTCCTTTTCACCTCGCCTCATTGCCTCCCTTTCTCATTTTCCTCAATGCTTTTCCAAAACCTTTTTCAATTTCCTCAAGCTTCTTTCTCTCATGACTACTATTCCCCCCTCCAAAAAAACAGAAATCAAAACTCAAACCCCACGCTTGCCCAGTAGACGATTCAGCTTCATCGTGAAAGGCCTGGCACCATTAGCGGTTTTGAGCGACATTGTTTTACCTTGTCGCACTGACCCTGATGCCTCCTGCCACCCCTCCCGTCCAGGCGCTAGAAGTGCGCACGCGACTGTGGAGCGGCATCTGCGGGCATAGTGATCAGCTCCTGGTACCGCGTGCTCCCAGGTAAGCTCGCACCTGTGGCTTCTTCTGTTGTCTCTCAAAGGCCTTCCTTCTCCCTCTTCTGGAGGAAAACCTACAATGAAAGGATCCCAAATAGAAAGTGAGCTCGCTAGGTGCCAGCATGCCTTTATTTCTCCAGAGTTCTGACTTCAGGTCCATGTCAACCACTGGGATGTTGATACATTAAAAACATCTCAGAAAGTCTTCACATTGTGACAAGGGTGGTAAACATTTGGAGACTGAAGAACCGAGGAGATTTATTTTCAAATGAAAAAGGCCCCTGCAAAGCCTAAGACACTGCCTGTGTTTACTGACAGCAGCTGCCAATCTTTCAGGAAAACAAGAGGCAAATGCGATTTTTCAGGCGAGGGATGTTATTGGTGTGAAAGGCCAGACAGACAGAGCAGACTCCTTGGTCCTTCAGATTCCTGGAGCTTTCTATAATAGGAGTTGGCCAGAGACCAAGTCGAGGTTGGCTGTGACATTGCTGCCCCTAAAGGATTCTAAAAGGAGTGTGGCCTCTCATCTCCACCTCCTGCAGGGCTGAGGGGCGGCGGGCGACCCAGATCTTCTCGGAACCATGCCAGCGAGGTTCAAGATTAGAACGAGCTGGGCCTTGTGAAACTGAAGAAAAATATACGAGGGTCTTCCTGACCCTGAGGTCGAGGGGGGAGGCGTAGGGCCCACTGCTTGTCATCAGAAGACGACAGTGTGAGCACGGAAGGCTCTACTCATATTTCGTTTGCTCTCTCTTTCCAGGAGCAAGATTTTTAAGTGAAGAAGGGCAGAAAGGACACTGTTAAAGAGGAAATTGAAGCCTAAAACAGAGGAGAAGTTAGCTGCAGGGGAATTTACCGCTACTGGCCTTGGCAAATTACAGTCCGGTATTCTGAGAGAATTGGGGATGAGGATGCTTGACCCAGAGCCGCCATCCTTGGGCAATCACAGAGCAGTTGTTCTCACCTGGGGGGTATAAAATAATCACCTGGGTCTTCATAAACAAAGCAAGTCTACCTCCTGCCAGTTAGGTAAAGACATCCAAAAGAATAAGAGAATCCACAAAGCTGAGGCAAGAAATGTCCTAAATTTTAATAAGTGGAGAAAGGTAGATTCAGGGAATATCCAAATGTCTCCCACCAGCTCAGCCCCTCCTCAAACCTGTGGTGGCAGCTTCCTGGGATGAGAAGGTCCTGCGGGAGCATCTGGACCCACAGTGAACTCAGGGGAGTGCCGGTAGGAGCGCCTGGGCGTCTGCAGCCAGGGAGGCCCTTGCTGGCTCGGGCACTCCTGGTTCAGCTGAGAGGAGCTGAGCCCTGGTTCCAGGCCAGGGGCTGAGCTGCTCTGCTTCTCGCTTTGCACTCCACAGTGTAGGCACGTCAGTGATGAGACCGTCGATTTTTTTAAATTGTAGTAAAACATATATGACATAAAATTTACCATTTAGAAGCCATTCTTACGTGTACGCTTCAGTGGCATTAAGTACATTCACATTGTGGTGCATCCCTCACCACCATCCCTCTCCAGGACGTTTTCATTATCCCAACCTGAAACTCCATACCCGTAAGCAATAGCTTCCCATTCCTTCCTCCCCCAGCCCTGGGTGGGCCCCGTTTTACTTTCTGTCTCTATGAATTTGACTATTCTAGGGCCCTCATGTAAGTGTAATTATACAGTATTTGTCTTTTTGTGACTGGCTCATTTCACTTAGCATAATGTTCTCAAAGTTCATCCATGTTGTAGCATGAGTTAAGGCTGAATAATATTCCATTATATGTATATATCACATTTTTTTCACCAGTCATCTATCAAAGGGCACCTGGGTGTGTCCACCTTTTGGCTATCATGAATAATGCTGCTACAAACATTGGTGTACATGTATCTGTTTGAATCAGTGGAGTATCATTTTAAGCACAGTTGTTCATTCCTGTCACTGACAGAGTTCTTGGAACTCTTGGAAGCAAATAGACTCTGTGTGAAGTCCTTTTAAATATGTGATCTCATTTAATTTTCCGAACAACCCTACAAGGCAGGATGTCAATCCATTTAACAGATAAGGTTCGGGTTGGAAACTTGGCAAGGGCCGCATCGTGAAAGGTAACAGAACCCGGATGCCCACTAAGCTGGCTCAGGCTCTGGCTTCTCAGCATCCTTCATTTGCATGTCGAGTGAGCCTTCTGGGACCAGTTAAAGTGCAGGTTCTGTTCCAGTAGTTCCCTTGAGACTCTGCATTTCATGAGGCTCCTGGGGTGATGCCAATGTTGCTGGTCGAGACAACGCCGTAAACCGCAAAGCTTTAAGTGGAAGGTTGTGTGGCCACTCCACTGTTCTGGGAAATGCTTTCCTGCTCGCCATTCTGACCGCACACTTGCTGGTGTGTGCTCACATCTTTTTCCCCTTGGGTTGCCTTTGCTTCTTGGGCAAAGATCAGCTGATTATATTTGCAGGGGTCCCTTTCTGGGCTGTCTATTCAGTTCCACAGATACATTGTTGATTCTTTGACCAACACCACACTGTCTGGATTACAGTAGCTTTATAGCAGGTCTTACAATGGGGTAGTTTAATCTCTATGTATTTTGGGATTTCCAGCTATCTTTCTGCTATTGATTCCTAGTTTAATTCCATTGTGGTCTGAGAGCAGATATTATATGATTTTTATTCTGTTAAATTTTAAGGTGTGTTTGATGGCCCAGAATGTGATCTATCTTGATGAACGTTCCGTGTGAGCTTGAGAAGAATGTGTGTTCTGCTGTTCTTGGATCAGGTAGTCTACAGGTGTCCACTGCATCCCATTGATTGATGGTGGTGTTGAGTTCAACTCTGTCCTTACTGATTTTCTGCCTGCCGGATCTGTCCATTTCTGATAGAGCGATGTTGAAGTCTCCAACTATAATGGTGGATCATCTGTTCTCCTTGCAGTTCTATCAGTTTTGCCTTACGTGTTTTGATGCTCTGTTGTTAGGTGCATAGACGCTAAGGATTTTTACACCTTCTTGGAGGATTGATCCCTTTAACATTATGCCCGTCTTTACGCCTGATAACTTTCCTTGTTTTGAAGTTTGGTCTGTCTGAAGTTAATATAGCTACTCCTGCTTTCTTTTGATTGGTGTTAGCATGGTATATTTTTCTCCATTCATTTACTTTTAATCTATGTGTCTTTATCTTTAAAGTTGTTTTCCTGTGGACAGCATGGAGTTAGGTCTTGTTTTTTGATCCACTCTGACAATCTCTGTCTTTTAACTGGTGCATTTAGACCATTGACATTCAAAATGATTTTTGATACAGTTGGATTAATCTCTACTGTCTTATTGATATAGTTGAATTAATGTCTACTGTGTTTTCTATTTGGTGGCCTGTTCTTTGTTCCTATTTTTGTCTTCCACATTTTTTCTGCCTTTTGTGGTTTTAATTGAGCATTTTATATGATTCCGTTTTCTCTCCTTTCTTAGCATGCCCCTTATACTTCTTTTTTAAAAAATTATTTTACTGAGGTCATATTGGCTTACACATTGTATAAATTTCAGGTGTACATCACTATATTATTTCAGTTCTGTATTGACTGCATCGTGTTCACTACCAAAGAGTCCAGTTTTTATCCATCACCAGACATATGTGCCCCTTTACCCCTTTTGCCCTCCCTCAACCCAATTCTTCTCTGGTAACCACCAATGAATTCTCCTTATCTCTGTGTTTGTTTATCTTCCTCATATAAATGAAATCATATGGTGTTTGTCTTCCTGTGTCTGGCTTATTTCGTTTAGCATAATATTCTCAAGGTCCATCCATGTTCTTGCAAATGGCATGATTTTGTCTTTTTTATGGCTGAGTGGTATTCCATTGTATATATATACCACATCTTCTTTATCCAATCATCAGTCAGTGGGCACTTGTGTTGCGTCCATGTCTTGGCTTTTGTGAATAATGCTGCAATGAGTGTCGGGGTGCATAAGTCACTTTGGATTGTTGATTTCAAGTTGTTTGGGTAGATACCCAGTAGTGGGATAGCTGGGTCATATGATATTTCTATTTTTAATTTTTTGAGAAATCTCCGTACTGTTTTCCATAGTGGCTGCACCAGTTTGCATTCCCAGCAGCAGGGTACAAGCGTTCCCTTTTCTCCACATCCTCTCCAAAATTTGTTGTTTTTTGTCCTGTTAATTATAGACATTCTGACAGGTACAAGGTGATACATCATTGTAGTTTTGATTTGCATTTCTCTGTTGATTAGTGATGTTGAACACCTTTTCATGTGCCTATTGTCCTTCTGTATGTCTTCTTGGGAAAAATGTCTGTTAATATACTCTGCCCATTTTATGATGGAGTTGTTTTTTTGTTGTTGAGTTGTATAAGTTCTTTACATATTTTGGTGATTAACCCCTTGTTGGATATATGATTTGCAAATATTTTTTCCCAGTTGGTGTGTTGTCTTTTTGTTTTTTCCTGGTTTCCTTTGCCTTGCAGAAGCTCTTTAGTCTGATGTAGTCCCAATTGTTTATTTTTTCCTTTGTTTCCCTTGTCTGAGTAGACATGGTGTTTGAAAAGACCCTTGTAAGACTGATGTCAAAGAGTGTATTGTGTATATTTTCTTCTGGGAGTTTTATGGTTTCACATCTTATCTTCAAGTCTTTAATCCATTTTGGATTAAGTTTTGTGTATGGTGAAAGATAATGTCTACTTTCATTCTTTGGTATGTGGCTGTCCAGTTTTCCCAACATCATTTGTTGAACAGAATTTCATTTCTCCATTGTACGTTCTTAGCTTCTTTGTCAAAGATTAACTGTTTGTAGGTGTGTGGCTTTTTTCTGGGCTTTCAATTCTGTTCCATTGACCTGTGTGTCTTTTTTTGTACCAGTAGCATGCTGTTTTGATTACTATAGCTTTGTAGTATATTTTGAAGTCAAGGATTGTGATGCCTCCAGTTTTGTTCTTTTTTCTCTGGATTGCTTTAGCTATTCGGGGTCTTTTGTTGCCCCATGTAAATTTTAGGACTCTTTGTTCTATTTCCATGAAGAATGTCATTGGGATTCTGATTGGGATTGCATTGAATCTGTAGATTGATTTAGGTATTACGGACATTTTAACTATGTTTATTCTTCCAATCCATGTGCATGGAATATCTTTCCATTATGTCATCATTGATTTCTTTCAATAATGTCTTATAAGTATAGATCTTTCACCTCCTTGGTTAAATTTATTCTTAGATGCTTTATGCTTTTTGTTGCAATTATAAATGGTATTGTGTTCTCTTTCTGTTAGTTCATTATTAGTGTATAGAAATGCAACTGATTATTTAAGATGCTTTTGTACTCTGCAACTTTGAAGTAGTTGTTGATTATTTCTAATAGTTTTGTGCTGGATTCTTTAGGATTTTCTGTATATAAAATCATGTCATCTGCAAACAGTGAGAGTTTCATTTCTTCATTGCCTATTTGGATTCCTTTTATTTCTTTTTCTTGCCAAATTTCTCTGGCCGAAACCTCCAGTACTATGTTGAATAAGAGTGGTGAGAATGGGCACCCCTGTCTTGTTTCTGTTCTGAGGGATGGCTTTCAGTTTTTCTCCATTGAGTATGAAGTCGGCTGTGGCTTTGTCACATATGCCTTCCTTATGTTGAGGTACTTTCTCTCTATACCCATTTTATTAAGAGTTTTTATCATAAATGGATGTTGGATCTTGTCAAATGCTTTCTCAGTCGTCTATTGAGATGCTCATGTGCTTTTTATTCCTCATTTTGTTAATATGGTGTATCACATTGATTGATTTGTGCATGGTGAACCATCTCTGTGTCCCTGGTATAAATCCTACTTGATTGTGGTGTAGGATCTTTTTAATGTATTGCAGTATTTGGTCCACCAATATTTTATTGAGGATTTTTGCATCCATGTTCATCAGCAATATTGGCCTGTAATTTTACTTCTTTGTGTTGTCCTTGTCTGGCTTTGGATCAGGGTAATGTTGGCCTTGTAAAATGTGTTAGGAAGTGTTCCATCTTCTTCAATTTTTTGGAACAGTTTGAGAAGGATAGGTGCTAAATCTTCTTTGAACATTTGGTAGAATTCTCCAGAGAAGCCATCTGGTCCTAGACTTTTATTTTTTGGAAGGTTTTTGATTACTGTTTCAATCTCTTTACTTGTGATCGGTCTATTCAGATTATCTATTTCTTCTTGATTCAGTTTTGGGAGGTTTGTATAGTCGAAGAATTTATCCAGTTCTTCTAGATTGTCCAATTTGTTGACATAATTTTTCATAGCATCCTCTTATAATCCTTTATATTTCTGTGGTATATGTTGTAATTTCTCTTCTTTAATTTCTAATTTTATTTATTTTAGCCTTCTTTGTTTTTTTCTTAGTGAGTCTGGCTAAGGGTTTGTCAATTTTGTTTATCCTCTCAAAGAACCAGCTCTTAGTTTCATTGATTCTTTCTACTGTTTTTTTGGTTTCAATTTCATTTATTTCTGCTCTAATTTTTATTATTTATCTCCTGCTGACTTTGGGCTTTGTTTGTTCTTCTTTTTCTAGTTCTTTTAGGTGTAGTTTAAGATTGCTTATTTGAGATTTTTCTTGTTTGTTAAGGTTGGCCTGTATTGCCCTGAATTTCCCTCTTAGGACTGCTTTTGCTGCATTCCATGTGGGTTAGTATGGTGTATTTTCATTTTCATTTGTCTCCAGATATTTTTTGATTTCTTGTTTAATATATTCAATGATCCATTGCTTGTTCAGTAGCATGTTGTTTAGTCTCTACACGTTGATCACTTTCTCAGCTTCTGTCTTGTAGTTGGTTTCTAGTTTCATAGCATTGTGAACTGGAGCCAAGAAACTCAGCCCCAGCAACAAACAAAAAAACAAATTTCAAAGTACACTCTTGTGCCTTTAGATCTGTGAACAGGATATTTAATCCACAGCAACTGTTTAGAAATCTCCCTTTCCCGTCAATTTATACTTACATGGACATATGGTTTACCGTTTAAAGCAGGAGCGGGCACTAGCAGTAATTGTGCTGAGATGGTTGATATGATTTCAATCTTCTTAAATTTAATGAGGTTTGCCTTGTTTCCCATGTGGTCTATCTTTGAGAATGTTCCATGAGCACTTGAGAAGAACATGTATTCTGTTGATTTGGAGTGGAGTGTTCTATGTATATCTGTTAAGTCCATTTGGTCTAGGTTTTCATTTAATTCCACTGTTTCCTTGTTGACTTTCTGTCTGGAAGATCTATCCATTGATGTAACAGGGGTGTTGAGGTCCCCTGCTATTATTGTGTTGCTGTTAATATCTCCTTTTATGTCTGTTAATAGTTGCTTTATGTACTTTGGTGCTCATGTGTTGGGTGCATATATATATTTATAAGTGTTATGTCTTCTTGGTGGAGTGTCTCTTTTATCATTATATACTGCGCTTCTTTGTGTCTCATTGCCTGTGTTATTTTGAAGTCTGCTTTGTCTCACGTAAGTATGGCAACATCTGCTTTCTTTTGTTTGCCACTAGCTTGGAGTATTGTCTTCTATCCCTTCGCTCTAAGCCTGTGTGTGTCATTGGAGCTGAGATGTGTTTCCTGGAGGCAGCATATTGTTGGGTCTTGTTTTTTAATCCATTTTGCCACTCTGTGTCTCTTGATTGGAGAACGTAACCATTTACTGCTATTTGCCAGATCCTGTACTCAGTGCTTCACACACATTAACTCACCCAGTCTTTGCAAGAACAGCATGTGGGAGGTACTATAATTACCCCATTTCACAGATGAAGGCCTGTAAACTACTAGCTATAAACGTTAAGTGAGCCACTTAATTTGGTTCAAGAAATGTACTGTGGCTTTGTACAAGATTCTATTTGGTACAAGATAACCATTGTGGGTCAGAATGCATCTAAGCAAATCCCCCAACTTGTCCTCAAATAGAATGCCCCACCTGGGAATTTACAACCACCTATTTGGGGAACATCTTCTCTTATTGGTCAACTCAACCTCTAAAATTAGCCACTTTTTCAGGAAAAATAATCCTATTCCCTTGGTTTCTTTCTGCATGTTTCCTGTTTATAGTTGATGTCCTGTGGGCCTTCTCTGTTTTCTGTAGCTGCCAAAGACTTTTAGAGTTCAAAAAGACCTCACTAACTTGAGGGAAGAGGACAAAGTGAGGGGTGACTACCCCTCGAGTGTGGCTAGACCCACACTCTCAGGAATAAGTACAGGTCCAGACTGGAGTCTGAAACTGGGAAGGGTAGACAAAGTGAACAGAAAGACACGAAAGCTGAGCAAGCCAGGCATTCTCACCTAGGTCCTGATGGGAGAGTGTCTGAGTGGGACCAGGAGTGGTGGGCATCCGGTCTCCAGTCCTGTCACCTCCAGGATCCCTGGAGGTAATGCAGGGTCTCTGCCATCTGTGTGTCTCCCACGGGAGCAGATCAGTCCCACCTCTCTCTTTACCTTCATTCAAATCTTACTGCTGTGGTTCTTACCTCTGCATGGGTTATGCTTATAAAGCCGTGACCCAGTGGTCCAGTCTCAGGAAGACTGGAGCCAAGAAACTCAGCCCCAGCAACAAACAAAAAAACAAATTTCAAAGTACACTCTTGTGCCTTTAGATCTGTGAACAGGATATTTAATCCACAGCAACTGTTTAGAAATCTCCCTTTCCCGTCAATTTATACTTACATGGACATATGGTTTACCGTTTAAAGCAGGAGCGGGCACTAGCAGTAATTGTGCTGAGACAGTTGTGTGCTCAGGTTTTGATTAGAGAAGTATGGTCACTATGAGTGGTATAGAATAAGGGATTTACTATCAGAACCAGGCATGTGTAATCGTGGGAGCCGATGAAGAAGTCTGTGTGAGGCTGTTGCCTCTGCCTCTGGTGTTGGCCTGAGGATGGTGAGTTGGGGGGAAAGCTGAGGTCACGTGAGAGAGAGCAAGGACAAATTGGAACCACTTCTGTCTCTTACCACCTCCAACCTTGGCCACAGGGCTGACCTGCGAGACATGCTGTGCCCTTCTGGCCAGCATCACACATGCACTCGGCCAGGACCCAGTGGGACCAGGCTGCTGCCCCGACATCACTGCCAGCCCACAGAGGAGGTGGGTGTGCAGTGGCACCGGGCCCTGCACCAACCTTCAGGTGTCAGAAAGAAAGCCTGTGGCTTGCCTCTGTCTTCCAAATCCTGCGCATGTTTGTTTTGTGCCAACCTTAACCTGGAAACTTATAGGAAAAGGGATTCTGGGAAGCGGAGCTGCTGCTCAGCTAAGCTGACACAGTGAGGTCACCAGAAGAAAAGACATAAGTTGGCAGTGTCCTGGCAAGCCAGATGTGTGGTCACCCTCCTGACCCACAGCTCCACGGTCCCCTTCTCTTGTCAACACCTCAGACCTCCTCTCTTACTCTTTCCCACTTGCCTCTGGGCCTTCCTTGGGCTGCCCCAATTTCCTCTCCTCTGCATCACAGAGCCCAAAGAACCGCCCAGAGAATCTGATCTGGGAGGGCACTGAGGGCAGAGCCAAAACTCTCTAGCCCCGTGGAGAGGGAAAGGCTGGGGAGGACCATGCCTTGGCAACTCCAGTCTCCTACACCTTGGTACAGCTGGGCAATTTAGGGTATTATTGAGCATAAATGCTGCCCAATTCTTACTATGTGCTGTTAATTTTCAAACTTCTACCACTTTATTACTTGAATAATTTATTTACTAAATGTTTACTTAGTGGCTACTCTGTGCTGGGCAGTCTGCTCCCTGTACTGGGGTTGGTGGGGGGAGTCTGTCCTATTGGTAATGGTTCCTCAACACGTGCCTGACAATGCTCAGTATGTCTTCTGGATTTCTTATTTTTCTCATTTATCATTTGTGTCTCTTTTCTACTTTTTTGTTTAGTGGTTACCATGAGGTTTGTACGAAAAATCTTGAAGATGAGAGAGTCCATTTTCTGATGGCCTCTTATTTCCTTAGACTAAGCTGATTCAGTCCCTTTCCTCTTCCCCTCCTAGGTTGTTTTTGTCACATCTTATTCCATCTTGTGTTGTGAGTTTGTGGTTAAAATGACAAGATTATCTTTATTTTGGTGTTTTCCTTCCCATTATCTTTAATATTTTACTTGAATATTTGCTCACTTGTTCTGATGGATAGCTATAATTTTCTGATTTTGTCTGCTTATTTATCTCCTTACTCAGGGTTTTGTAAGCTCTTTATTTCTTTTCAGGTATAAGGGCCTTCTTGATAATTTCTTCTGTGTGTGTGTGTGGGGGGGGGGTGTCTTGTGATGATGAATTCCTTTAGCTTCTGTTTATCTGGGGAAGTGTTTATTTCTCCATCATATCTGAAAAATATTTTCACTGGATAGAGTATTCTTGGCTGAAAGTTTTCATCTTTCAGAATTTTGAATATTTCATTCCACTCTCTCCTAGCCTGTGAGGTTTCTGCTGAGAAATCACTGAAAGCCTGATAGGGGTTCCTTTGTAGTTATTTTCTTCTGCCTTGCTGCCCTTGCTATTTTTTTCTTTGTCATTGACTTTTGCTGGCTTCACTACTATATGCCTTGCAGTAAGTCTTTTTACATTTATGTAATCAGGAGATCTGGTGGTCTTTTTCACATGGATTTCCTTCTCCTTCCCCAGGTTTGGGAAGTTCTCCACTGTTATTTCCTTGAACAAGCTTTCTGCTCCATTCTCCTCCTCTCCCTCTTGAATACTTATAATCCTTATGTTTCATTTCCTAGTTAAGTATATTTCTTGGAGACTTTCTTCATATATTTTTAGTCTTAGTTCTCTCTCCTCCTACATCTGAAGCATTTCTATATTTCTGTCCTCAATGATGCTGACTTATTCCTCCATTATATCAGCTCTACCATTCAGGGAATTCATATTCAGCTTTATCTCATCCATGCATTTTTAATTTCCAATATTTCCGATCGTTTCTTCTTTATAGTTTTAATCTCTTTTGTGAAGTAGCTCCTGAACTTATTGAATTATCTATGTGCATTCTCTTTTAACTCATTCAGTCTTTTAATGATAGCTATTATGAATTCTCTGTCATTTTGGTTTTAGATTTCTGCACCTTCAGGATTGATTTCTGGGTACTTGTCATTTTCCCTCTGGTCTGGAGATTTAATATATTTTTTCATACTGCTAACAGCGTGGATTTGTGCTTCCACATTGTGGTAGTATTTGATCACTGCTTCCACCTGTCACCACTGGGTGGGGGTCAAGAGCTGCATATTCTGAGCCCATCACGATCCACAACACAGCTCCAGGGTGCTGGGCTGGGGTGCCAGGCAGGGAGGAGGGGTGCTTCCTTTCTCCTGCATGGATCTCCATGGCCTCTTACCCTGCCCTCACTATCTGCTCTCCTGGGGTGTTGACTTGATCAAGACACTCCTGTGACTGCTAGTCCCCTCTGTGGGAGGCTTTCCCCTGGGCTGTGAGGGACCTCAGAGATCCATGGTGTTCTCATGGAGGGCCACTGATCCCTCCCTGCTTTCCTCCTGGAGGCTGCGCATAACCCCTGGGTCACTGTCATTCCATGAGGAAGAGAAGCGTTCTCTTATCTCAGTCCACTTCTTCGGGGGGAGGCTTCAGCAGCTTCACCTTCTGATGTAGGGCTGTGTGCATCTCTCTGACGTCTTTTGTGCTGTATGGATGTCCTCTGTGGGAACATGAATGTCCTTTTTGTCATATCTTTGAGGGGAGAGTTTATGGGAGAGCTCACTCTGCCATGATGCTGACGTCACTCTCAGTATGTCTTCCGAATGAATGAGTGAACATAATGGAGGGCTCTTGAGAGGCGAGGGCAGCTTTCTGAGGAGGTTTGTTATTGTACTAATGAAAAGTGTGGAGAAAGTTCTGAAACTTTTCTTTAAGGGCATTCAACAAGCCTGTGCCCCTTGTGGCCCCCTCACGTGTAATGCAGGGCACAGAAAGACCTAAAGGAGATGCAGACAAAAGTTAATTCGGGACCTTACTGGCACTTTGACATGGCTTTTGTGTCTAATTATAGATGACATGGGTAAGTCAGGCAGGTGACTGCTTAAAGGCAGGCTGACACAGGAAATCCAAGAGCACGAATCGGTTCTTAATGACCAGGTATTTATTATATTGCAAGTTTAATTAAATTACCTCCTTCAAATGCAACTCATTGCTGGTTAATAAGAATATGTTTTCTATTTGTGTGATATGAATACTTTTTATCCCATAGCACTGTGCAGGCCAGATCAGACTTCACAGATGTGGGTGAAGATTACTTTTCACTTGTCCTAAAGGATTAGTCACCTCCATTAATCCTGACACAATTAGGTGAACTTAAAAGAACATTGGATCAACTTTCTTTTCTGAAGATGATAGTTTTGAAATGATTCTTACTTTTTTTTATGGTCCTTATGTTCTTATCATTAGAAAAAACTTTTGATCTTAAATTCTGCCACCCCAAATATGAAAAATTGAGCACATAAATCTCACAGCACTCTCTTACTCTGGTTCTGTGCCAAATGCTCAGAATAGTCCCTGAAAATTGAAGCCAACTACTGTGCTGACCCATGCCATATCTCTCCTCTCAGAGACTGACGATCCCAGGAGGGTCCCTTCAACTGCCTCCCTTCTGTCTCTGAGTCTTGTCTGTGACAAAGTGATGGGAGGTGAATGAGGGATGCTAAAATCTGACACAAACAGTCATTTTTGTACAGCATGCATAAAGTGGGTTATAAATGAAATCCTACTTGCCCAATAACGCCTGGGTATCTATCCTCTTGGGCTACTTGGTAAGCAGGATTCATTGCATGCCTTCTTGGCAAACAGCAATAGCTCTGTGAGTGGGTGGGACTGCTCCAGCGGGGATGGAGTTAGGATGTTGGCCTGACTGAGTGAACCACTAACACAGGCAGAAGGCATTTTCCATCATTGGAACTCGGTAGAGTTCTGAGATATCCATGTCCTTAATCTTGTGATCACTTATCCATGGCTCTTCGAGATGGTCAGGGTGTGAGGGTTCCCTTCCAAGATATACTCCAGAGCTTCAAGGCAGATAAATATCATCACTCACCAAAATAACACCTGGAACTGAGTGAGATACCCTCCCTATCCCTGTCTTGGCAATGTTTAAAATTTAAATATACTACTGTGAGAATTATAGGCCTTTAGAGTTGTAGGGGCCTTAAAGATAATTGGCCCAATCTCTTGGCCAAGTCAAGAGTTCCATCTGCAATCTGACTGTGTCAGAGCCAATTGACTGGTCATTAAAAGTTCAGGTTTCTTCTTCCATGGTGTGGAACTGTCTTGGGAGGCAGCTATACATGCCTCATTGCATTAGGTGAGATCAGGTGACTAGTTCACACGAGTGGATGAGTGTGGAGGTGATGTGTGTCTCTCAGGCATAGTCCACTGGCTGGAGGCAAAGGGCTCCAAGCCCTCCTGCACGGAAGGTGAGGAGCCCTGTGCCACCACTCACATCATCACCCCCGCGAACCGGGATACCCACAGTGGACATGAGTCAGAAATAAACTTTTATTGTTTTAAGGCACAGAATGAGGTTGCAAACTCACTGTATTTGGGAGATGGTATTTTCCCAATAAAAGATACAGCAATATCTTCACTCCTATATGTTCTTCTGAAATCTTGCCACTCTCCCATCAAAAGGTGGAGTGTATTTCCCAGCTCTTTAACCTTGATGAGCTCTTGTGACTACTGCTGCTGACCGCCTGGATGGATAGAATGCAGAGGAAGTGATCCTGTGTGATTTCTGAGGTGATGAGTGTTCCGCATGGCTCGTTCTGTGGGGACACTCGCCCTTGGGACTCAGGCCACGTGGAGAGGCTGCATGTAGGTGCTCTGGCTGACAGACCCAGCCAAGATCAGTCAGTCATGTGAGCCTTCCTATGGCTCCAGTTCCCACCTGCAAGATGAGCAGAGGAGGGACAAGCTATTCCTACAGAGCAGGGACCGAATGACAGGTGTGTGAACAGAATATACAGTGCTATTGTTTTAAGCCATTAAATTTTGGTATGGTTTTTAACTGAGCAATAGATAACTGGAACATTTCCCTATGACATCCTATGACAAAGCCCACACATGCCACTGCTGTTCTGGATGAGAAAGACAAGCACAGCAAGAGAATTCACACCAGGCCCACCAGATGATTTCCCAGCAAAGAACAAACTAAACAAGTCATGATTTCAAGTACTTGGAAAGTCATGTGGTCAGGGACCACATTCATTCCCGCTTGCTTAGAGAAGGGAAAATAGGTAAAAATTTCCTGGAAGGTGGATTCCGTCGCTCACCAGCAACATCCATGCAGAGGGGCGTGGCCAGCATGCTGCAGGAGTGCCGAGAGGAGGCAGGCAGGCTGAAGGAGCAGACATTGCTAAAATTCCTTCTGTGACTGAATCCCCTTTGCCGCCTTCACGAAGCTTTTCTGGAAAGTGTCATCCTCAGCACACATGAGGCTGTGATCAGGCTTCTCAAGGCCTGTCTGAGGCCCTGCTCTCAGCAGTGGGGCTGAGGGATGCTGAGGATGCTGTGTCGGACCCAGAATCTCTGGAAGTGATGTTCACTGAGGCACATACAAACTTTCAGGATGTATTTTCTTCTAGAAGGTACTATGTATTTCACCATAGCTCAGAATGAATACAACTCTTGGCAGATTCACAATTCTCATCTTTTCTCAGAAGGTGGCGAGTATCATCTTATCCGTGAGAAAAGTCCATTGCTCTTTCTCATGAGATTGATTATTCTTCTTTAGCTCTATATCTTTCATAAAGTATTTCACATTTTTTGAGAAAACACATCAGTATGACTTATAATTGACAATCTCCCCTTGGATGATTTAGGATGTACTTCTGCCAAGACATGAATTCAGGTATTAAGTATTATTCAATGTCAATTATGATGTAATTATTCTGGAAGCTTTTTTAATGTTCAATTTTCACTCATCTTGCTTATGAGTGTGATTTAAATATGGAGTCTTCTTGATTGTGGTCACATGTCACCAGTGCCATGCTTTAGCTTAATAACTGCACCATGCATGTGGGTTTAAGGATTTTCCAAGATCTTGAGCCAAACTAAAATAAAGTATGTCATGTCCCCAAATTGGAGGAGAGAATTTATTATAATTACTTTGAAGACTATGAAAGAAAACATAGACAACTGCAGGATTATTTTTAATTCTCAAAAAGAATGTGAAACGTTTTTGTCCCAGTGCCATGGAAACTGCAGCTGTTAACAAGGAGGAGCCTCATCAGGGCGCAATGGCCGCTGCTTTACAGTTGAAGAAATGGCAATTTATTCATTTAATTGACTGGCGTGTTCCATCAGTTTGAACAAATTCCTGTTCAAAATGTTGTTAATGTTCCAATCACTCAAGCTGCCCTCACCCCCCCCCCCCCACCCCCCGGTCAGATTAAGAGAAGCCCGGAGGTTTGTCTTGGGACCTCTTTCTGCTCCGTCCAAGAATTATCCCATCCGGAGGGGCTGCTCTGTTTCCAAAGCTTGCAAGGTGGGAACTGGGAGGTGTCAGTGCCTGCACCAGGCCCCTGGCACCTGCTGCCCTCGCTCCTCATGGTGGCCCTGCTGGCCCCAGCCATCCTGCAGAGTGGCAGTCACCCTGCTACTGCTTATCTCTGAGAGGAGGGAGAGGATCCCAGTGCATGCTTGCCTGGCATGACCCACCTGCCAGGGCTCTGGGCTCACCCTGTGACCACTAGGGCCGTGGTGGATGACCACAAGATGTTCCAGGTGGCCAGACCCTCCCCTCAGGCCACCGTCAGCCAACGGGGCTCTCCAGGTGGCATCTCTTGAAATTACCCTCACAAATTGTCCCCCAGGAGGTTGAGTAGGGAAGGTCTTCCAGCCTCAGTCACATGCTCAGTTGGGTCAGCCATCCCACGACCACCAAGACCTGGGCCATCAGGGCAGCTGCGCTTCCTTTTGGATGGGTAAGCACTTGTGCTCTGGGTGCGCTCTCGTTCCAGCACACTTCAGTCAAAGAGCATCTGGGTGAAGGGTGGAGGAGACTGGAAACTTGCTCATGGCCTCAGCTTACACACCAAGAGGTCCAGGGAGGGGTGGCTTTTGTCAAGTTACAAAGATGGTCCTGTGGACTTTTCCCTGGGCAGCAGATGCCTACGTGTCTCACCTGTCCAAAACCAAAGGGAACATTCAAATATTTCTTCCCAGCACAGAGAAGCCCTGCCCAAAGGCAGCTTGCAGCCTCACCAACACAGTAAAGAGGGCACCAGGTCACACAGGGCAGCTTACTCAGGTTGAAACGTAGTTCAAGTTCTGCCTCAGCAGGTCCGGGTGTCTCAACATTAAAAGACAAAAGTAAGCTTCTGTAGAGCAGTAACACATCCTGCACCGGGACTAATGATCTTTACATCTTCATTAGCTGGAACAACAGCTTCAAAAGTGAAATAAATGCACGACATGTATTTTGCAAGCTTAGGAATGTTCCTCTGTCCCCCTCTCTCTAATGGGAATGGCAACGTTTGGGCAGCACTAAGGCACATCTGTAAAGCATCTTGCAACCTGCAGATGGAAAGTGTCATGAGCAGCTGTGTGTGACTGAAGAGCCCCTGCTGCCGGCTCCTCCCCGTCCTCTGGCCGGAAGTGGGAAAGATTCTTCCCTGCAGGTTCGAAGGAAGCAACGGCGCTTATTCTTCTGAGCCGCAGCTTCATCCATCAACTCCAGGAAAATGCCTCCCAGATTCACATCCCGAGCTCTGCTCTCCCTCAAGCCCTGGAGCCCTGTTTGAATCACATCCCTAACTTCCAGACAGCCGCACCTCCCTGGCCTGCCAGCACCTCAAATTCATGTGCTTACGTTAAAACTTGTTGCCTGGCCCCTTACGGTGGCCCCTCCGACTCCCCTTTTAGGTCGAGGACATCCGTGATTCCTCCTGCTTTCTTCCCTCTTGTACCTAGTCAGTGACTGAGGAGGTGTTTCTTTTCTCATGTGTGTTTTCAACAGTGTTTACTGAGTACCTGCTGCAAGTAAAGCGCTGTGCCTGCTGGTGTGGAGGAAGAAAACTTGAATCTTGTTACTCAAGGAGCCTGGATTCAGGAGAGGGAGACAGTGTCTCTGTTGCGTGGGAGAGAGGGATAAAGTCAACAGGAAAAGCACGGATACGGTTCCAACGGACCCGGGAGGGGCCCCAGGTTCAGTGAAGGGGTTCACATGTATCGAGTGCCCTCTCCACTCCGTGTACTGCAACCTGCTCTGGTTTGGGTTTCCCCAGAGACAGCTCCGAAGAGCAGGATTTGAGGGCAAGTGGTTTATTCGGGAGGGGATCCTAGGAGACATCTGCAGAGCGTGGGAAATTGAGCAGCGAGGGGAAGGCAGCCAACAGAGTCCCACCGTGGGCAAGTGAAGCTCAGCCATGGGGGCCTCAGGAACATAGAGCCATCCTTCCCACGGGCACAGAGAGCTGCGGCGCTGAGGGTGGCCTGGTGCCTGCAGCCTGCTGCATACACCAGGGCAGAGCAGACTCTGGGCGGCCAGAGAAAGCTGCCGAATGCAGACACCAGCGCTGGGCGGGAGCTGGGCAGGAAGGGCCGAGAGCATGTAAGCGGGGCTCTGACGGCCCCCACCCCGCTCGCATCCTCACTGACGCCCCATCCAAACGGCAAGGCAGGTCTAACTCATCTCACTGTGGGGCAGCCGGCTTCGCACAGAGACGGCAAGCTGGTCATGGCGGGAGGGAGCCTGACCTCATGGCTGGTTGACTCTGGGGCCCTCGATACCGGCTCCATAGCACACGGCTAGGAGATGGATCAGGTTGCGTGGGGAGCGTCCCGAGAGATGGGGGCGACTGTGTGTGGTCATCCCAAGGCCTGCAGTCGACCTTGCAGGCCTCAGCTGGGCTGGGTCAGCACTGCCCTCGCGGCTGCCTCTTCTTTGCGCACTGACCAGTGAGGCGGCCCTCTCTAGTTCTTCTCTGACTCCTGCCACCGTTCTGTCTTCCCTGCTGTTGCTTCTCCATCCCCAGGGCTCTGCCCCTGCCCCGGGAAAGCTTTCCTCTCCTCTTCTCCGTGGATGAAAGCATCTACTCCCCTGGGCTTCCTACTGCCTCTAAGCTGATGACTTCATGCGCATTTTTAGCTCTCGCCTTATTCGTTAGCTTCCGGAGTTGGTGGATGTAAAAACAGACTCTGGAGTTCCACTCTCTGGATGCGGTCCTGGCTCTTCCACTGAGCGGCTGTGTGGCCCTGGGCAAGGGCCCTATCCTCTCTCCTTATCCTCAGAGGGTGCGTGAAGGACTAAATGATCCTCATGGAGGGCGCACGACTGTGCGTGGAGCTGGTCTCACTCCATGCCCTTGCATGTGCTCTTCTCTGCCCTGGGGTCCTCTCCCTCCTGCCGCCCAGGACAGTCCAGTCCATCCCCGAGGCGGCAGCACCTCCTCACTGGAGCACTCATGGCTGACTCTCTCATTTTGTCCTTCCTCGTGACGTCTTTCAGAAGCTGGCCTGACGTTATGGATAGACTGTACATCCTGTAGGTGGGCTGTGAACTTTCTACCTGCCGACCCTCCGGGGCCTGGGACAGTGCCCTACAACCCGAGTGGGTGCTCACAAATATGGGTAACAGACTTGAAGTTCTAGTTATACCAGGGGGCTTGCCCAAGAGAGTGGAATGATAGCTAAGGTTTCGGGGGGGTGGGGGGGGGCAGACACTGAGTGAAGAGAAGTCCATGTGGTTTGCAGAGGAAAGAGAACTAATGTCAAAAGTGAGGCGTTTGCTGGGAGGGTCCCAGGCCTGTGGATAGCATGGTGTGTGTGGCTTCTTCCCACCCTCTCTCTATGTATTACAGATGCAGACATTATAAATACCGGAAACTGTGAGTATTATAGCTATTATTACCTCATGCCTGCACACACAACACATACTATGTGAAATTAATTTTGAGAACTTCATTCCTTTTTGTCAAAAGAAAGTGCAATAGAAAGTCCAGATCTCAGGTGCTTAGAAGCATTTATGATGATCTTATGTGGCCTCGGAGAGAAAGGGAACTTAGAGGTTGACTGGTACAGCCTCTTCAAATTCAGTTTAGCCCAACTCTGAAGATGTTTATGAAATACCTACTATGCTCAAGACATTTCCTGACAGGTCTTACAGACCAATAAAACACAATCTTTGCCATTGAGGAGTTTGTGGGCTGGTAGGAGCTGTAAGACCACTATAAAATAAATATAAGGTAAGGCAGAGTATGAAAGATGCAGGAAAAAGAGCCAAGTGGATTCAAAAGAGAGGCAATGAAGAAGGGTTTCCTCGAGGAGGTGGTCTGCGAGATAGATGGGGTTTTAACAAGGACCAGAAAGATGCAGCACAGGTTACACAGAGGCGTCGTGCAGGTAAGGGGCAGGTTTGGGAAAAAGCTTGGAAGATGGAAAAGAGTCACAGCTGAGGGACAAACAGCTGGGGAGGAGGCAGCAGCCCTGTGAGTCAGGGAGCAAAGCTGGCTCCTCAGTGTAGGCGGATGGATGGAGGAGAGGCTGAGGATGGAGGAGCCATGGTCCAGTTAGAGACAGTGAGAGGCAGAATTGGTGGCAGTGGAAATGGAAATGGGAGACACTTGGGGGACACATCTATGATGATGTTGGAAAGCTGCAAAAATCGGTAACTGGTACATATGAGGGACTGAGACGGGGGAAGGCTTAAAGCTAGGCTTCTGTTTTGAACTCGGGTATCTAGGGAAAGGATAAGCCACAGGAAGGTCGGCTTCTGCTGAGATGCTTTTGGTTGCAAGTGACAGAAACCCAGCTCAGACCAGCTTTAGCAAAAGTGGGATTCTAATGGTCATGCACGCTTTAGGCGCCGCTTCATCCATGGACTCACCTGGTCAGTGATGTCATCAAGGCTCCCTCTCACCTCCTCCCCCTCCTCCCTCTCCCTCCCCATCTCTTCCCCCACCCCCTCTCCTTTCTGTTCTGCTCTCACCTATGCTCTAGCAGGGCTTCCTCACATGGCAGCAAAGTGGCCTCTGGAATCCCAGCCTGCATCTTTAAGTCTCAGATTCCAAAAGGAAGAGAGAACTCCCTTCCTGTCAATACCTCTATCTATATTACATACCAAATGTCACGTGAGAACCTGCTGTTTAGTTACATGTCTGCACTGGACTAATCATCTCAAGGGGTGAATGATTCTGATGGGCCAGCCTAGGCCACATGGCCTGTTGGGGACACAGGCGCGGGGGCCTGCGAGGGCCACGTGGACTGGGGATGGAGAGGTTCCCCAAAGGGAGGGAAGCTGGCCTGACCAGCACCTGTCCACTAGAAAGGTGTTTTGTGGAATGGGTAGAAGAAATCAAAATTGATTTCTTTTATGAGATTCTTTACAGACATAATTGTGCTTGAATTCTTTGAGTGATGGGGGCTCCTATTTCATCACATTGCCAATGATGACAACTCGGCCTATTAAAAAGCCCTTCTCTACATTGAGCCGAGGCCTGCCTCCCTGTCACTTTAATTCATTTTAGTTTTCCCCCGAAAAACAAGGCAAAGCAAGTACTCTTCTAACATGTTATTCAATCATAGAGATTCAAGGGCCTCAGGCCTCTAAGGAGGTGAAATATTTTCATCTTCCAGTTTACAGAAGATGTAACTGAAGAAGTTCACAGAGGTGATGTCACTTGTTGAGTTAGCCCAGCTGGGGTTCCTGCATCCCCAGTGACAGGCTCTACTCACGACACCACACTGCCTGTCTTGGTCGTCAGGCTCTGCTTTCACCCGGTCCTGAGGGCGTAGAACACACTCAGGAAGTGTTTGTTGAATGAATGAATGGTACTCTGAGTGGCTCACTTCAATATCTTTCCAGCATGAAGGCCAAGAGCAGACAGTGACAATTGTCTCATATTGAGGGCCTTTGTTGGTGTCTGATTAATAATAAACAACGTGTATCAATTAGGGTTCCCTGTTGAAACAGCAGAAACTGACTCTGGCTGATTTAACAAAAAAGGAACTAATTAAGTAAAGCTGGGAAACCCACAGGATCACCAGGAAGGCTGGCAAGGCAGTGCAGGCCACAGCCCAGGCTCACCACCCCAATCGAGCCCAGGGCTGGTCTGGCAACGACGGTCAGCTCCCAACCCTGAGATACAACCTGGCCGGCCCCAGACTCTGGGCACTGGTGCTGCTGGCCCTGCCGTCCTCCCCCACCTGCCCCTGCAGCTGGAGCCCCATGATGCTGGGTCTGCCTCCCACCCTCCACCTCGCGGGGGATGGGGTGGGGAGCAGCTTTTGACTGACTGAGCCTGTGTCACGTCCTCACACCCTAGCTGGATAAACCAATATGTGACTTTCACCAAGTGGAGAATCTCCCACATCTAAGAAGGAGTTCAGATCCTGGGCAGCCAAAAACCTGACACACAGTCACCCTATCCTGTTTCATCTGATCTTTCTCTTTGGACCACACTCTGTTCCTTTATCCTAAATTCCTGGACAAGCCTTCTAGCTCCCTTGCCACCTGTACCCAGGATTGAAAGTAATCCTGCAAATGAGGTCTGACAAGCTGAGTTACAAAGGGATTATTTCTTTCCATATCCTGACCCTTCACTTCCTTTAACACCTCCGAAGATCTCATTACTTTTCTAGGCAGCCATACTGCATGCATGACTCATGTTGGCTCACAGCATGCTTGTGGTCGCCTGAATTCCCAAGATCTTTTCACAGGAACGGACATTAAGTCAGGTCTTTTCAATCATTTGCTTATATAATTGACTTATTGAAAACAGGCAAATTTAACTGAGTAACATAAAACTGTATTTGTAATAATTCAACTGTTTAGTTCCCACCCTTCAATTCCTTTGCACTGGAGTACATTTTACTGGGACGCCTCAACCAGAAATTGCAAATTGGTGGCCTGTGGGCCAATTTGGCCACACACTCATTTTATTTGGCTAATATGGTGTTTTTTGAGAAACAAATTGGTTGCCAACTGTTGAACATCAGGAGATCTCACATAAAATGCAGGCCTTCCAGCTTTTCTGGAGAGGTGGACTGATCTGACAGTCCTGGGCCCTCCTTTCCTCAAGGCGAGCTGTGACTGGCTGGGGCTGAGGAGCAGCCATGCTCTTTGCCAGGTGCAGGCACAGCTCGCTGCCGTCCCCACCACGGTCTGTTGCTCAGCCGACCAGCCTTCATCCATTTCCGTGTCCAGCCCAGCCTCTGACTCCTTTGGGATTGCAGCCTGTCTGTCCTGCGGAAGGTGGTTAAGGCAGGGCCAAAGGAGTAGGGAGGAAGTGGGGGAGGTCTGAGCCTTCACTTCCTTTAACACCTCCGAAGATCTCATTACTTTTCTAGGCAGCCATACTGCATGCATGACTCATGTTGGCTCACAGCATGCTTGTGGTCCCAGCCTGCATGTGCTCCCGTATGGCCCGGGCTGAGGGCAGAGGTGTGGCTCTGGCCCCTGGCGGGGGCATCTACTGGTCTGTCTGCCCAGCGTGCACTTTTCCAGAAACTCTCATTTCTCCTTCTGTGTGACTCCTGAGGGTGCGGCCAGGTTTCAGATGATCCTGCTCCTGTAACCAACACGCACTGGTCCAGAGAGTGACCATCTGGGCCAAGCTAAGGCGACAGGGGTTTAAAAGTTCCTGCTGCACAGCGCCAGGTGAGCGCTTCTGTCAGTGGCTCAAGCCATCAGAGAAGTTCTTCTGGAGCTGTGACCATGTTTTCCACCACACGGGTTGAGAAGTAGAGGCAGCGTGCAAGAGAGGGACGGATCATGTCATTACACAGAGAAGGGCGAGAGCCAGACGCACGGGGCCCACCTGCAGTTATCCGGCTCAGCTCTGAGTCTGGGGCCCTGCGAGTGCCTCTGGTTCTCAGAATCTTTTCTGCTCCTTAAAAAACCCAGCTAGAGTTGGTTTCTGTTGCTCACAACCAAAACGACCCAGAGCATGTCATCACGGATAGCTCCTGCTCTCTGTGAGCCTTCCCAGGGTCTGAGGGCATCCCCCCTCACTCTCCCCCTTGTGTCCTGTGTCCATGCCACCTTCTTTTGGATCAAGCTTTCTGGGTCCTCTTGAAAATTCCCCTTCGTTGTTCCTAGCCAAGTCAAAGAGCAAAAGGAGGAGAATGAGAACCGCTTCTGTGCACTGTGATGTGCATGCCCTGCCTCTGGTCCTTCCAGGAAGCCTGCTCCCAGGTTCCAGTTAGGCAGCTCAGCCTTCAGTCTCGCACAGTTGTGGTGCTGGTGTGAATAATGCCGCACTAGTGAGACACTCCATGACACTGTGGGAAAGCCTCCTGCTGCCCGCAGGAGCTGGGGTTCCAGGCCCTGGCAGCCTGCTATGAGCTCAGGACACCTGGACCTGAGGGGCTAAGATCTGTGCTCAGATCACCACTGGGTGATAATCCATCCCGAAACCTGTTTTTCATTAATTCAACAAACGTTTATTGAGCACCTACTGTGTGCCAGGCACTGCCCTAGGCACCAGTGATACTACAGTGCAACATTACGGAGCTCATATTTTAAAGGAATGTGATCTTCTCCATGCAAGTTCTGGAGACAGAGAATTACCAACATGCAGCCTCGATGATTTTTCACAAGGATCGGTCTCATCTTCCTCACACGTGAACTGCGGTTAGAATGATCCCCTCACAAGGCCGTTCTGATGATTAAATAAAATAATGCATACGCATGTTCTTGGCTTTTAAGCCTCAACCAATATTACTTCCTCCCTGAAAAGTTAAAAAAAGTTACACTGTACTTCACAAAGCACAGGGTAGCCCGGCCGGCCTCCAGCCCTCAGCGCCTCTCCTGGCGTCAGCCCCGCAGGAGCGAAGGGCCCAGAAGCCCGATGTGCTCAGGGAGGGCGGGGACGCGCGCTGGCAACGCCGGCGGCCGCGAGGGGGCAGCGCGCGGCAGGGAATCCTCGCGGTCGACCCCAGCCCACCGCCGAACTTCCCTGCGGCGCCCGGTCCTCAGTACGTACTTCCGTTGCTCTGACGCTCCCAGAAGCCGGGGCGTCGGGAAGGCGAGCGCGAATTCCCCTTCCTCTGCGCCTCCCGAGGAGGCTGGAGGGGGGCTCGCGAGGCCGCGCCGCCGTGGGCGCTGGAGCGCCCCGCACTGCGCCGGCAAGGGCGCGTCGCCGAGCCGGGTGCCCGCACTAGGGTGCGGGTCGGCGGGCAGCGGGCCAATCTCCGACCCGGACTCCGGGGCCCCCGGCTGTCGCCGGGAGGAGCCCGAGCCGGCCCCGGGGCGCCTCCGCCACCCCGAGCGCCTCCCCCTGCTGCTTCGCGGGGCCACCCTGCACCCACACCCGCAGCTCCGGGGTTGTCACTTCTGCGCGCCGCTTCGAAAGGGGACCGGAGCGGGAGCGCTCCGGGGAGTTGTCGAGGAGGATGCCCTGGTGTTGGCTATATCCCCAAGCTGCTTGCCGGCGCTCGCGAGGAAGGCAGTCGGGATAACACCACCCAAACTTTCCTTCGCGGCAGCATCGGGAGGAAACAACCCTCGCCGAGGCTCACGGAGAGCAGAAGGGAAGACTCGGGGCACCTGGAGGGGACAGGGCCGAGCCTGCGCAGGACGGTGCCCTCGGAGTTTTTGGGAGCCCTGAAGGCGCCCTAAGGGGCAGGACTAGTCGCCGGCGTGCGCTCAGGCGAAAGGAGGTCCAGCGGGCGCAGCGTCTCCTTTCCTGAGCCCCGCAGTGACCGTGACCTCCGCGCGCTCCCCGCGCATGTGCTCGTGGCCGAGGAAGAGGAAGGGTCTGGCGGCACACGCTGGGGGCAGGGACTAGCGGGCAGGCCCAGGGCGCAGGGAGGTGCCGCGGGGGAGCGCGCTCTCTGCGCCCCTGCTTCCCCGGGACCCGACCGACTGCTTCTCGCGGTTCCTGCTGCGGGGCTCGGGGCCGCGAGCGGTCACTGTGAGCGCAGAGCCCGCTGAGTGTCGTGCCCGGTGCGCCCCTGGACCCGGCGCGGAGCGGCCACGCGGCGGGACAGGTGTAGCCGGCAGCCTCGGGCGCCGTGCTCCGAAGGACTGGGTGGGCTCGGCTGGCCGGGAGTTGGCTCGCGGGCCGCGGAACTCAGGTCCCCGCCACGCAGGTTGGTCGGCACGTCATTTTGCACCGCCGCGGCCGGAGCCTCGGGCCGCCAGCTGAAGTGAAGGAAGTCGCGGCGGAACCCGGCTCCCCGGGCAGCCCGGGCGCGACCCTGATGTCCGCTGCTCGCGGCGGGCCCCGCGCCGGCCCCCGCGCCCGCCCCGGGACCTAGGCAGCTGCGCGCGGCCGCCGCCGGCGCCTCCCCCATGCTGCTCGGAGCGTCCTGGCTGTGCGCGTCCAAGGCGGCCGCCGCTGCTGCGCAGAGCGAGGGCGACGACGACAGGCCAGGCGAGCGGCGGCGGCGGCGGCGGGCGGCGGCCGTGGCGGCGGGCGAGGACATGGATGAGTCGTCGCTGCTGGACCTGCTGGAGTGCTCCGTGTGCCTGGAGCGCCTGGACACCACTGCCAAGGTGCTGCCCTGCCAGCACACTTTCTGCCGCCGCTGTCTGGAGAGCATCGTGTGCTCGCGCCACGAGCTGCGCTGCCCCGAGTGCCGCATCCTGGTGGGCTGCGGCGTGGACGAGCTGCCCGCCAACATCCTGCTGGTGCGCCTGCTGGACGGCATCCGCCAGCGGCCCCGCGCCGGCGCCAGCCCGGGCGGCAGTCCCCCGGCGTGCCCTGGCCCCGGCTCAGGAGCGGCCACCGCGCTTGCGGGTGGTGGGGGCAGTGCGGCGGGCAGCGCCCCCGGCTCGCCCGTCTTCCTTTCTGGGTCGGCAGGCAGCGCCGCTGTCAGCCTGCGCGAGCTGACGACCAACAGGAGCGCGCCGGTGGTAAAGGTGGGTATCTGCTTCGCGGTGCGGCGCCAGAGGTGTGTGTGGACACGTGTGGGTGTGGAGGGCAGTGATGAGGGGCAGGGGAGACCAGAGGTGGCTTCACAGTGGCCCTTGCCTTGCTCTTCTTTCTCCACCCTGCTCCCCTCCAAGGACTCCTGAGTGTAACCCTTGGAGTCCGGCTTGCCAACTGTTGGACACCTTGTCTCCCCTATTCTGTCCCGTCCTCGCTGAACTTCCTGTCGTCCCGCCATCCTCTCCCTCCCCCCATTTCCCCCACCTCCACTTGCTTTGTGGCGGTATGTGGTCCCAGGGAATCTTTCCACCTGTCCATAGTGTGCCAACAGCCCATCCTCCCACGGGGTGGGCGCATCTTGCTGTCCCCTCCTCACCTCCAGTTCCTGCAGTTCCTGTGCTGGCCGGGCCTGTGTCTCCGGCTTTTTAACTTTGCTGGGACCCCCTTCTCCCCAGAAATAGGCTTCCTCCCACTGGACCCCGCACTGGCCTTCTGCACACCCTCAGCTAGCCTGGGTAAGGTTAGTGCTTAGTGTTTCCGGGTCTGATAGCCGGGAAGAGGTGGGCCTCAGGCCTGGTGTCTGTAAAGGAGGCTTGGGCAGAGGGAAGTGCTGACTGGGGGTTGGAAGAACACAGATTACAAACTCCATTGAACAGAAGGGAAAGAATCCGCCTGGAGACCGGAGGAGTGGTTGGCCCAGCCCTTCCTGGCCTGCGTCTGCCTGGAAGCCCGGGTTCTGTCTCCCACAGGGTCGCATTCCCATGTGGGTGCTTATTTGAGGTTTTTTGTTTTATTTTTTAAATTTTATTAATTTTTTTTATGCAACTACATCATACAGCATCCACTCCTTCTGTTTTAGTTGAAAGGCCTTATCTTGAGGGCATCGGTGATTTAGTTTCAAAAGCTTCCTTGAATGTGTCATTTCACACCCTCTGCCATCTTGGGAGCTGTTGTGGGGGGAGGGGTGACCCATGGGATGCTGATTTAGGCGAGAAACAAAGTACTCGCGTTTGATATTTTCTTTAAATGTAGAAAAGCCCACTGAAAGGTAAAAATAAAAACATTGATCTCTTGCAATTATGGTTCATTTTAGAAAATACACTTATCCCTCTATTTTTGACCATTTAAGGAGCTGGTGGTACATAAATCATTTCTATAACCCTCCAACATGTGTGGTACTGACATGCTGGGAGAGGGCTGCCAGCCGAAGGCCTCAGTCCTGCAGTGTCTCTGAGGTTAGGAGCTTAAGCCCATGGGTGCTGAGCTTTAGCGTTAAATGTCATCCTCTGCCACACTGGGTTTTCCTGTGGACCAGGAGGAATGCACCGTCCAGAACAGTCAAGGACTATTTGTACTTGGGGTCGCTGCTGAAGGGGTGTTAGTAGTGTTTCTTTGGTTTTAATTATGATTAAATCCAGTTATGTGTGTTCTTGTTACAGATCTTTAAACTTTTCCTTCCTGTCCTTGCTGTGTTTATCTAAGGTATTATAATTAAAGGTCTTTATTTGCAAAATAAGTGGGTTACTTCCTCTTGTTCAGAGAATTAAGTGATTTTTGGAATGATGCTTCTAGTAAAACACCAGGACCTTTTGATGAGAGTGTTTACAGGTGTCCTCCTCGTTACCTCAGGTGAATGGCATCTGATCAGGCAGTTAGGAGGGAACCTCTGAAACGTGAAAGGCCGGAGCCTTGAGGCAGCTCTTGGAACTAGGTGGCATTTGTAGTTAGTCCTGACGCCGAGCGACCAGGAACTGACTCTTTGTTGCCTGGGGTTATTGGCGGACTTTCCCTGGAGGCAGGTGGAACTCTCAGACCTGGCTTGTGGCCTCTGGGCTTTAGGGGATCTTAGAACACATTTACTTTCTTTTTCTTGTGTTAACCGTGACCCTCAGTCCTTTCTTCACAGGCCCGCCTCATAAGGACTCAGGTTTTAGGAAGGAGTCTGAATTATATTCAGTCTTATACTTGATCATTTTCAGAGAGGAAAAGGAGTTGGGGGGGGAGGGGGGAGGGTGTTGGGGAGTGGGAGAATACCCCGCCCCCAGCTTTTCCTTAAGGTTCTTATGGCTGGTCAAATAATCAGAGAGGCAGGTTAGCAAGAGAAAATCAAACAAGATTTAACAGCATGTATCCCTGGGAGAAACCCAGAAGACACTGAGTAACTCGGCCATCTGGCTGAGGCTGCCTGTTTCAAGCATCTTCAGCTACAGACAAGAAAGACATTGGGGATGGTGATTGGGGCCTTCAAAGGGGAGGAAGACAATTTACATGGAGCTGGAATGCAAATGTTTGTTAAACAGGGTTTGCTAGGCCAAAGAATGGGTTTGTTGGTGTCCTTTTGTCACACCCATTTTCCATCATACTATAGCTATCACGTGGTGTGAGCTCCTTCCTGGAAAGGCCTTCTATGGTAAAGTCCTTTAGGCAGTTTGGGGGCGGAAGGTCGGATGCTCTTCCTGAGTCTTCTGAGCCTTTACTGTCTTCAGCTCGAAATAGTCCACGTACCAGAGTGTGCATCTTGGGGCGGCCTGCCCCGAACCCCGTCAATGGTAATACCATCTAGCTTTTTATCCACTGAGTTTTAATAGTAGTGGGGGTCTTCCTGGGCACCCAGAAGTCCTGCATGCTGCACTTATCCTGCCGCTCTGGGTAATAGCATTTAGGTCCCACTGCATCATCTGGAGGGACAGGGACAATGTGGGAAGAGGGAAGGGATTGACATTAAGCAACTCTGTAAATTTGGTTGGCAAAGACGTCAGCTGAAAATTCCTTCAGCTGGTTCTTCAGTACGTTCTCACTGCTTTACTGTCCATTGGAATTGCTTTGACTCCTCACAGCAAAGCTGAATGCTGGCTGTTGCTGCCTGTTGTTTAATAGATGGGCACTCCTGTTACCGTTCAGCAAATACCATATATGCCTTAATAGCAGGTGACTGTAAATATAAGACAACCCCCTATTTTCCCAATGAGAAGCTCCTCAAATCTTCTTTTGGCATATGTAGACTTTTTAGGTATGCAGATACACAGATATCTGCTAGACTATTTATCAATTTAGTTACAGCTAGACCTTGGGAACACATTGTGTATAAAATGTATTAACTCCTCTTTGGTTCTACTTGGAGGTGGTGAAACATTTTCTTTCCAAACTCTTCACTGCATCTTTTTCATCAGTTTTGGTTATCTCCAGAGTCCTTTGGAAACCTCTAACCTGGTTAGCAGAGCCTCTCAGATCTGCTTTCACCTGAGGCATTTGAGATGAGGCATTTTTTGAAACCATTAATAATGCTGCCCCTGGAAATTTTATACCGAGTTACAAGTACCCAGTGCCTCAGGTTAGGACTGTTGCCTGTTGGCACATACTCGTACGTGTTGCTTCTTAAAGTGATCTTTAAGCAGCTGTGTTTTAATTATACTTTCCATTGCAGTTGATAAATGTCCGCTAAGTTTTCAGCCCAAATTGTTTTTAGTTTTGGTTTTACAGTTTTGCAAGGTAACCCTTTTAACACCCCTGACTAGCATTGATTGGGGTGTTTCAGGGCAACGTGTCTTTCTAAAACCGTTTTGCAGTTACAATTTGAATTACAATTTTGAATTACAATTTGCATTACAATTGAGTAATTCAAAGAGTACTTTTTAAATATGCTTTACTCAAATATAAGGCAGTTGCGGGTGTGTGTGTGTGGGGGGGTCTGATCCACGCTGTGCCTCTCCATTTGAAGTCGGCCTGTGTTACAGATTGTAGAGCATTAATGGCATCTAAGCCAAATGCTTGAATCTGTTTCCAGTTTTATCTTTGCTATCAGAGGTCATGTTCCCGATCCTTATAAGCTTCATCAAACTGAGAAGGTCCACACTATAATCTGTTTTAAACAGGCAGCAGGGGAGAGAGATCCTGCTCAGTTGCTGATGCTGCGGGTTGGCAGGCTCCCCTGAAGACGAAGCTTGCCTCCTTGGTCCAGGACACAGAGCTTGTCTACAGCCGCCTGGAATTAGGCTGCTCTGTGCAGTGGAGCTGAGCAGAATTATATCCCACTGTCCTTTCATTCCGGCTGTTGAGAGCCCGCTGGCTTGGTGGAGTGTGATGAAATTGGGTCTCAATTACGTAGTCGCTGCAAGTTCAGTATTTCAGTTCAATCTGTATTTAATCTGTATTTTTTTGCATTTAACATGCTCTTTTTCGAGGTACATTTTTGAAGTGAAACATCAGCAAGGATTTACTTAGGGGGAAACACTGTTTATAGCATCACTTCAAGAAGCCAAGGTCACTTTTTATCAGATTTGCCTTGCTTGGAAGATCTTCAGATGTGATGAATTAGAAATGCATGCTTGATGTGTATCCTATTGGAATTCTAATTAACCTTAAAAGAATAGGGGGTCAAACTGAAGGTGTTGGCAGCAATGAATGGTTTAAAAATTGTGCTTGCACACCATCATGTGGGGCTCCCTTTTCCCATTGAGTGAAGTTGGAATAAAAAAGCATATAAAATAGTAGCACAATTGGATTCTGCTCACAGACTTCTGCCTTCTTCTTTAAACTTGACCTTGACTCTTGATGGCTTATGGATGTTTAGAGATGCAGTGATCCTTTGGGAGATGCAGAAGAGCATCCAGGAGGAGCTGATTTGGTCAGTTGTTTCTCTCGTCTGCCACGCGTGTCTACACTGTTAACTCGTACGAAGGTTATCTGCAGACGTGAAGATCGTATGTTCGTATTTCTTATGTATTTTCTTAATGGAATGTGTGTGTGATGCTCGTGTGAGTTTATTTGAGTTTAAGTGAATTGGTATTTGCCGCAGGAATTCAGTTGAGTAGAAGTGGTGAGAGACTTTAAGAACAGGCCGGCACCAGGACTGGGTGCAAATGTTCTAGAGCCGAGAGCGCTGAGCGCAGGAGGGCAAGTTCTTGGTGACGCTCGGACAGAAGGAGGCACCTGGGAAAACTGGGGTGCCCTTCCCAGGGAGGCCGTGACGCAGCAGTTCAAGATGCAGGACAGCGTTGCAGTTCTCTCTCCGCTTCACTGAACACGTGTTTGAGTACCTGCCCCGTCCAGCTGCTGCAGTACGCACCGGGAGCACTTGGGATGAAAATTATATTGGTTTTTAGGAAGTGCCTTCAAAATCTGCTTCCTGCCTCACCATTAAATGGAGCACCAGGCTACTTTTTAAAGCAGCATTGACGTCCTGGCAACAAGAGCTGCTGTTCGGTGACAGTTATACTCCCAAGCCCTCATTTCTTCCGCACACACAATTGAAGCCCCGACACCTTATCTCTACGTGCTTTTTAGAAATTTCCACATAGGAAAGAAATATTTACTGTTTTTGGATAAGCCATTGTGTTCCTTAACTCTTTATAATAATTACCTAATTTCTACGTAACTTAAAAATTGCACCTGTTTCCCCCTTACAAGCCTGACTAAAGGTAATTAAAGCCAGGTGTGTTTGTGCAGGATGAAGCGTGCAGAGTGTCAAGAATGGTGTGGGCACGCAGCCTGTGCTAAATTAACATCACCTTGAAACAGATAACCAGTGAGACTCAGCTGTACCTGCCAGGTTCATGATGCCTCTGGGTTCATTTTGTCACTGGCCATCATTGTCTGGACGAAGTTTGGAGTCTAAACATGTGCAGAACGAAAGCACTTTATTGACCAGAGATAGTGACTCATAAAATGTAGAAACAGTGTCCACCCAACTCAGATCACAAGGCTGGGTGAAGAGCACAGGCCAGGTGGGCCTCCCCCCGGCCGCATGTGGGTGCAGCGGGGGCCTCCTCTCTCAGCCCATGAGCTGGTGTACATGGCGGGGTGCCCCTCCGTCCCAGCATCAGCGGCTGACCCCTGCTTCATTTGTCCTTTGTAAACCGTAATTCTGTTTAAGGTCCCTTTACATACTCACGTTCTTTTCTTTTCCCAGAACTTCAGCAGTTTCTTGCTTTTTTAAAATTTAGGTGTTGAAATAGAATTTTCTTTTTTCCTTTTAGCAAAAGGCGTATGTACTCTACACAGGGTTAATACCAGTCTGTGAAGTGTGGTTGATATTAATTGTAGCTCTTCCTCCGTGTCCCAAACTGTTCAGTGCGTCAGCTTTAACCGCCCAGTACCTCAGTCTGGCCCCTGGTGGACTAGTTTCCCACTTAATGCTTCATTTGCCATAAACAACCTCATGGGCTTAGAAAACCTTTCTTCTATAACCCCAGGCTGGGTTGTTATAAACTGAACAACCCCTAAAACACTCCCAATAGCCGTGCCCTCTGTGGGTGGTCCTGGGGGCCAAGGGAGACTTCAAAGACCCCCTCCCAACACCTGGGGAGTTGGGTGGCCTCTGGGTTGGTGTGGGCAGCTTGCATTGTCCATGTTGAAGGGATCATTCTAGGCCAGGTGGGTGACTTCATCCAGGTGAAGAGATGTTGGTCCACAACCCAGCCCACCTAAGCAGCCCACCTCCACAGTCCCTTCTTTTGCCTCCTCTGGGCATTTTCTGGCTCTGTTCATTTCCCCAGGCTGTTTTCAGTGTTCTTTCTTCACTGTTCCTTCTGTGGGCTGCGTGGTTTCCTGACAATCACTGCTTTTTTGGCCCTTTAAGGTTTGGATCATCTGGCTTTCTGGAGGTAACAGTTAGTCATCTTGCCTCAGCTCCTCTTCCTCCAGCTTTCTTAGTGAATGACAGCCATGCTGAGATTGTGCGCAAAGAATGGGCCTGAAGGCCCACACACAGCCTTGGACCAGCCCTCCTTCCCGGCACCCAGGGCCCACAGGAGCTGAGCCCGGGGCTGCAGAGATCCCAGCCTGCAGCCTGGCAGGGTCTTTACAGCTGCAGGTGGAAGTCTGTGTGACTTCAGGGTGCAGGTGGGCAACACTTGAGAGTGACAGTGACCCTTGAGATAAGAATTAAACTTCTAAGTTAGCGTCTCCCCAGAGAAAGCAAAATATTTGTTTCCTAGCCTCGGGGAACAGGTCTCTGGGAGGCATCCATGGGAGGTCAGGCATGGAGAGAGAAGGAGGGTTCCGAGTGGCCATGTGGCTGTGAGGAGCAGGCCAGTTAATTCAGCTCAGTAAATCCTGGACCTCATCTCCCTCCATGCCTGCTGGGCGACTGTGTTACCCCCACTGGGCTCTCCAGGTGTGCTCACCCTGAGGACGAGGGCATCCTGTTCTACACAGGGCTAATGCCCCAGTGAACCAGGACATCGTATTTCTGATTACCCCACTGTCCCACAATATTATAAGTGGCAGTGGTTTTGGGTTTTGAGAAAACAGACATGTCTGGGATCCACAGCTGGGAATTGTTCTGGCTGTGGTGCTGGTGGAGCACCCAGCAAGTCATGCTGCCCCAAGAGGTGGCTGCCTGTGGCCAGGAGGCCACTTCCCCTCTGCAGGACTACGTAGTGGCACAGACCTCACCTGCTCTCACCAGGAGAGGTTGCACGAGGAATTTCCTCTGGCATCGCCTCCACCCGCCGCCTCCTCCCTGCTGCCAGGTCTTTCTCAAGTTCCTTGAGTCTCCTGGGGTGGCTCAGGATGTTCCTGAAGGGCATCTCTGATCTTTTGCTCCGGCCTTCTGCCAGTCCTTCCTGGCCTCCGCCTCACAGCTGCCTGCAGGGGAAAGCTGCTGCCTGCCGGGTGTGGCTTACCAGCCTGAAGGAGCTGCCTGTACTGAGGTGCCACCATGTTCCAAGACCCCTCTGCGTGGTCTTGAAACACTACATGAAACATTGACCAGCGTAAACTAGTTTTGTTTTCTTAAAACAGGTTATTAATTAGCCAAACCTTGCTCAATAACAGAGACGGCCCTATGCATGTGCCAGGGGGGAATGCATAGCTCCAGGATGACCCAGGAACCAAGAATCTTCCTTCAATAAGCAAAATCAGGTTCCCAGCTGCCAAGTAGCTTGATTTCCATGTATGGCCTGATTTGAGGCGAGCTGGTCAGTGCCCAGGGCCCCACGTGCAGCTTAGTAGCCCCTAACTCCTTAAATTTCTCCCTGAACCCTGGATTGCAGAGGCAGGTTTGAGAGCCTTGCCTCCTGTCTCCTTGCAGTTGACCTTGCAATAAAGCTTTCTCTTTTCTTGAAAGTTGGTGCCGTAGTATTGGCTTCTGTGTGCGTCAGGGAGCGAGCCCTTTGCTTGGTAACAATTTCTGGTGACCATGAAGGGACCACAGTCCTGAGACTGCCTGCCTGGTGCTCTGCAGCTTCCAATCGGGCAACCTGTACATCTCCGTTTCTTTGCCACTTGCCCCCTCCCCACCCATATCCTTTCTGCTGTTGTTCTTCTCAGGTGGTTATTTGTGGTTTTATATTTTCTTCTTAAAAATTCACAAGAATGTTACGTTCTACTCTAGAAAATGCTTCCTCTAATTTTCGTAAAACCATGGGGTTGTATCCTCAAACTTGGAATCAGATATGTTTCCCATGACTTCCTGCAGCCCTGGCCCACCCCAGCTCCCCTTTTGGGTTCCCTGTCTTGTTGGGCACAGCTGTGGGGGGCTGAGCTCCACTGAGCAGAGCGGCGTGCATTGGCTCCCACCAGCAAGAGAGGGCTGCCACCCTGGACGGCTTCTCTGAAGATGAGCGGGGCGGCGTCTCCCGCGCTGTAATGCTGCTGTTCGCTGAGGAAGGTTTGAGCTGTGGCTTGCCTCTCTGGGTGAAGGGCTGCCGTGGCCATGTTGCACCGTGGCCCTGCCGCGCCACAGTGAGGTCAGGCTGAGGCTTGGTTTCTGATGGCTAGTGTTTGATGGGCCCTACCTGTGAAGCTGTTGGAGTTTGCTGTTGCGTGGAGAAAGAGCTATGGGTTTGTCAGTAGATTTGGGGAAAGGTGGCCGTCGTTTGGGGATGCTTTCACTCTAAATGTAAGTGGGAAAAATTCTGTCAGGTTGAAGAATTTTCAAGGGTGTTAGTTTCAAGGTGACAGTTGTCATGTTGACAGACACAGCGAAGGGTGTCACAGTGGAGTGCCAGGGACTACGAAGTGGCATCTTGGCTAGTGGAGTGTGACCTGGCATGGGAGACAAAGAAGGGGAGAGTGCCACGGGGGTGCTGGTGTTCCTGGTGGGTGAAACCCCCCAACAGAGTTGGGCTGGGACCCCGAGGAAGGACATGGGACAAGCATCTACATAGACAGAGTCTACATTGGGTACCTTTTTTGCAGTCCTTCCTTCCCAAATTACAGCTGTCATTTTTATCTAGTTCCATATCACCCAACAGTCCACACATTCTGGGGAGTTCAAGGGAAAGTCATGGTCTTGTTAGGGGCCACCTCTCACACTCCCACCACCGCTCCCCGCAGTCTCCCACAGTTGCTAGGCCTGGGGGGGCGACCCAGAAGAGGCCTTGTGTACCCAGAGGAGTTGGCCGGCTGTGGGGCAGGGGGCACAGCCCTGGACAGGCCGTGTCTGTGTCCACAGGAGCTTCGGCGTGGCCTTTTGAGGGTCACATGATGTTGGTTGTAGCCTTTCGGAGTGCAGTGGGGGACCTGCTGTCCCCCTCCCAGTCTCTTAGGGGGTCTTGGGGGCTGTACATTCTCTCAAGCTTCCTATGGCTCAGGGTCTCCACTGCCGCAGAATTAGTTCACTTCCTGTGGTCCTGGTGGTGCTGTCCAGGGAATCTTTCAAAAGGCATTCACTCCAGGCTTTTCCTGGAGCCTCCTCTTCTAGCACTGGCTTCTCAGGCTTTCTCCTCGGCGAAGGCTCACCTCTTTCACAGCTGTCCAAAGTTCTTTCTCTCCCTGTCTCTCTTCCTTTTTTCCCTGTTGGTGACCCTGTAGTGAGTCAGAGAATGGATGTTCTCTTTGTCCAAAAGACAGGGTGTTGGCTGGCACCTTCCTAGAGGTGCCTGGAAGAAATGGCCAAAAATGCCCATTTCTTGTGCTCACAACCATCGGTTGGTACTGAGAGGTTTGCCGGAAGGAAGTAAGAATAGGGAGACGATGAGCACAACAGTGGGCCTGAGGCTTTCACGGACGACGTCAGATCCACGTGTCGGCAACAGCCTCAGTGTCGCTGGGGCCAGGTGAGGCAGCTCTTGATCGAGCTCTTCAGTGTGCTGTTTGCACAGTAAAGAAACACTGTATTTGTGTGTATTTATTATTTTCCATCTGCTGCTTAGTCAACAGATCTGATAAGAAGCCAACACTTGAGTGAATTATCTTGCAGTGCTAAATAGAATTCTAAACATAGTCCTGTAAATGGTCCAAGAAAAGACGCTTCGTCAATTATTCAGGAGGGACATACCAAGGTCTCATAGCTTGTCACTGATTCCCAGTTTTTCAAAATGATTTATTTGTTAATGTTCCGTCAGGTGACCTTTCTAGTTTTATGTCCCTGCTTCTAGGTCTTCGGGCACTTCGGTTTAGTAATTGGAGTGTTTTTTTTGTAAGTATGCGGAAGTTCATCATGTCGTTTAGGTAAAATGTCCAGAATTTGAGCCTGGCCCTTTCATTTTTCACCCAATGATTAATGCATTTCAATATATATAAATACATGTATAGACATATAGATATGCCTTAATATGCATAGAATATACCTGTACTTCTATAGTTTTTATGAGTATGCAGTTACAGTTATTAATTGGATCGGCAGTCCACCCCTTTGCATGAAGGTCTGGGACTGGCTGACTTCTGCTGAGCTTTGGGTTTGCGTCTGCTCACACAGCCCCTCAGAGTGTATTGGATAATGAAGCAGGTTGACTGTGGGGGTCCAGTTCAGGAGGGGGCCCCTCTGTGCTGTGGTCTGTCCAGTCCTAGCCAGCTCCTTTTGTGGCGTCTTCTCCTGGTCTCACGCTGTGTGTTGTCCCTGGGGAAATCCCGCCCTACCACCTGCTTGGAGTAGGTCTTGGGCAAATTGCTTACCTAACAGAGGATCCATTTCCTCTTCTGTTCATGCCGCCCGTGCAGAGCGGAATGGACAGAGACGTGTGCACAGCACCTAGGGTGAGGTCAGAGTGCCATCAGTAGTCAGTAGTGTCACTGTGCCGGGACTCGAGACAGGCACTCCAAGGAGGGTTCCTTAAAAGATAGTTTTTTCTTTTTCGACACATTGGTAAGAGCTATGCCTCAGACTGTATACAAATTTCTGCACGTGTGGGCTGGACTTTTGAAGAATGAAGGAAGGGCTGAGTAATTGGCTCTGAGGAGCACGATTGCTGACTAGTGCCGTTTTGATGAGTAATAGACCCCATTAGATCACGGTAAAATACTTGATGATGTATAATTAAAGATGGCATTAGTCAGGCAGAAACTACAGCATTTAAAACTGTGAAAGGGATCATTCCTAATGCTGACAGTACATCCATGACTTAAGAAGCAGGATGTAACGGGCTGTCTTTGAATCAGGAAGACACTAAGATGTGGCCACAGACAGGCTGCTTGTTTGCAGCACAGCTGGTGCCCTTTTAAGTCTCAAATATTTGTAGTGAATGGCGACCATGCTGGTTTAAAAAAAAGTATTTTAGGTGAATTAACAGCTTGTGGAACAGTTGTGATTGGTGGTTTTACCGAAAAAAGAAGTCCTATTTTTTGTTCCTTGGAACAGGGCCAGGAAGCTTTGCTGGAGCATCTTGTGCAGGCCAGACATGGTGTGGGCTCTGGGGCGAGAGCAGCCAGCCTGATCGAGCTCTGTCCACGGAACCCACGCCCCACGGAACACAGAACACAGGGAGGCTGCACTCTGACCGGGAGCAGCTCGCTGTCCTTGGCCTTCGTTGACGCCTGACTGTCTTCAGACTTCCCTAGGCAGCCGGGAGAGTGGTCTCTGCCCCCGGGTACGGTGCTCCCGCAGGGCTCTGGCTGGGCTTGAGCTCCTTCTCGCCGTTTAATCAAGAGTCAAGTGTCTGGCAGATGACCTCAGTTATTAATAACACTGCTATTAATATTCATATTGACAGTCATTTGCACTTCTAAACCCCTTTCATCTCAAAGGTTACTGCAGCATTTCATAAACCGCAGATGCAGGGCTTCAAACAAGGCGCAGGGCTCTCTCCCGCAGTGAGAGGGCACCCGGCGTGCCAGGCTCGCAGAGCAGCAGCTGCGGGGTTCATCTGTTCAACGGCGCAGGTGCCTCTAAGCCAGCGTGGGCCTGGGCTCCTGTCACCTGCATCTGTGGGCAGGAGGAGTGCGGGTCACATCGAGGTGTCCATGTGTGTGCTGGGCACGGGTCTACTGCTGGGGCACAATAGAGAGCAGGATCACGTCTGTGACGTCCTGGAGCTCACATTTAGTCGGAGTAATGGGGATGCTATCAAGAGACTGTGAATAAAATGCTGACTGAAAAATTTCAGCTACAGTGGAGATGTTTCATAATGCATTATTTTTATACTCTAATTGGACTCAATTTAGATTTTAAAAAATCAGTGAATTCTCTTTGCAATCGACACATGATTTTTGTATCCTTTTGGAAGATTGAAATGATGTTTTAAAATATTGCAGCTCTGTTCCTTACTAGCCCAGTGGGTCTCCTGTGGGCTGCATGTGGAAATCCCCTGGACTTCCAGGTCCTGATGCACTTGGTCTGCGTGGGGCCTGGCATGGGTTTGTCAAAGGTGCTCGGGTGAGGCTGGTGCCAGCGTTGGTTGAGCAGTGCTGCTCTCGGCCACAGAAGGCCTGGGAAAGTTGATAGAGTAGGGGAAGCTTCCTGGCAGCCCGTTCCGAATTTGTAGAGAAGTGTAGTTGTAGGAGCAGAGGCTGGGAGACTCCTACCAGGTCTGTACCTGGAAGGATGAGTAGGACCTGGTCTGGTGAAGAGGGAGGAAGAGAGTGTTCCAATAGAGGGAACAGCAGGCACGGAGGCCTAGAGTCCTAAGGTGCTTGGAGCAAATGTGGAACTATGAAAGGAAATGATTGAGGGCCTACTGAGTGGCCATGAGACCAGCTTGGGGTAAGGTCGGAAGGGAAGGTGGAGGCAGGTGGTACAAGACCAGGCTAGAGATTTTGGTCTTTCGCCTGCTGACAGTTGGAGCCGTTCTATTTATGAGCCTGGCATTATTCTACTCATTAATTCACTTAAAAAATAATTCCTTAGGAAATAACTTTGCACAAAAACAATGAATTCAGCCCATTCGTTTAGTGGAATAGGTAGTATGATTACTCCCATTTTGCAGATGGGGAAAGCGAGGCCCAGTGAAGTCGACTAGCTTGTCACAGAGCTGGTGAGTGGTGCAGCTGGGACCTGAACCCAGAGTGACTCTGGCTTTTGGCTTGGGCTCCATATTTTTTTCAGATTGGTGCCATGAGCCTCATTTCACAGCGAGAAACCAAGGTGTGAGCTGGGATTAGAATTCAGTTCTGATCGCTTCAAAGTTCACATTATTTCCTCCTTACTGAGCTTCCCACACTGGGGGAAAAGTTAATATATTTTGTGGTGTCTTTTACGGTATTGTAAAGAAAAAGTGCATGTTATAAAGATGCAAGTCAGTGGGAGAGTTTCATCGCTGAACATAAGGAGCGTATATGTAAAGAGGAGCTGATGGGAGAAGGGATGGGAGAAAGGAGAGTGTACATTTTGCAATGCTGAAATGCTGATGAAGGTCGGCCCTGCTTTTGGGGCTCAGTGCAGAGAGAGGCTTCCACAGGTACTCTGTGTCACTGCGCAGAAGCCACTGTGACACGGGAGGTATTGGGGAGGTGAGGTCCTTGGGTTCTTGCTTAGGTTTGAAGTGTTCTTGATTCACACGGTGAAATGAACATTACGGAAAATGTGTGCGCAGTGACCCAGGATGTCCTCAAGTGTCGGTGCCGTCTTGTTTCTTCCCTAGGTGGGTAGCCTCTCCCTGCCGTCTCAGTCTCTGTCCCTCTCGGCTGAGTGTTAAAATCAGGCCCAGCTGTTTGTGGAGCTCTACATTTGCGGCCATGGAGAGAGACTGAATACAGGATTTTTTCCCCCTGAACATCTGCGCTTACACTTCTCAAAAACATTTACAAAAAGTTAATGGATTAACCTGTGTTCAAATAGTCTCGATGACTTGAATTCTTAGTTTTATATTCCAAAGCAGCACTGTCCATAGAAATAGAATGTGAGCCACATGTGTAATTTAAAATTATCTAGTAGTCACCTTACAAAAGGTGAGAAGCCACAGATGAAGTATCTTATTTAATCCCCTATATCTAAAATGTTAGCTGGTAAACATTGTGTTACAAAACCTATTAATGAGATAGTTTGCATTCTTTTTCCATGCTTAGTCTGAAGCCTGGTGCGTTTCATACTTCCAGCACCTCTCAGTTCCGACGCCCCATTGCCGGTGCTCAGTGGCCACGTGTGGCAGGCGCCGTGTTGGACAGTGGTGCCCTAATGGGTTAGAACACTCCAGACACCCTAGTACAGGTTCTGAGGCCAACATGCTTTTTCTGACTCTAACAGATTTGTATCCGCATAATGTACTTTCAGAAGGTTCATAAGCAACAACGTGTTGTTCCCTCTGGTTTCTGAGTTGTCATTGTGAGAGAATCTGCAAACAACTGCAGGAGCTTTTGGTTTGAACTTAACGTAATGACAGCCTGGAGGGCTTACAAAAGGCATGCTGAGAAATTGGCCTGAAACCCAGAATGTGCATATTTTTCGTACCCAGCTGATGATTTAAATTTCCCAAGGGGGAGTGCTTCCTCTCTGGCAAGTCTCCTGAGCAGCAGTCCCTTTGATGGACATGGAGTCTAGTTTATTTTTCTCCCAGACCCTTTCTGGAGGGAATGAAATTCAGTGTCTGGATTTACCTTCCGTCATAGGAAAAGTGCTCAGTGTCTCGCATGTAAGTGACTACAAAACGGTTATCTGCCAAGTTGTCCATCTTCTGAGGGGACAAGCAGTGTCTTCACGGTGTGCGTGGGGGTGGCCTGCTCTGTCCCCGCATACAGGGCTCTTGTTGGCTACGTGCACGGTGCGCTGAGTAAAGGATTCTGGGCTCCGGCTCAAGTCAGGAACCAGCGTGAAGCCTTGATCCGGCCGTGTGTGCCTGCAGTGGCCTGACGGCACTTAGAACGAGAGCTGGTTGAGCGGGGACAGCGGAGTGTTTGAACATTCGTTCACTGCGTGGAAATTGGATTTTTGCCTTTTATTATTTACATTGTGTTTTATCAGATTTATATTTAAGGCTGTGGGGTTTACCATTCTCTTTAAATGGCATTATTTAATAAAGAGTTAGCATTTCATTTGAAATTCAATTTAATGAGCTTGGGCGGGAGTGGGCATGGGTGGGGACCTGGTGTCCTCTCTAGGCTGGTCCAGGGTGCTGGTCACTGTCCCCTGTGTAGCCGCCTCTCAGTGCTGCGTTTCTCGGCGAATCGCCTTGTCCTTCAAACTTAAGAGGAACTCTTCACACACTCCCCACCCTCCAGCAGAGGCCCCATGCACCCTGTTTAAAGCTTCAGTCTCGGGGATGGACACTCCCGTGGTCCAGGGGCACTGCAGCTGGGGCTGGGACGAGGCCGCTGCGTCTGGGCCCCTCTTGGAAGCAGGCGTTGGTGGGCGGAAAGGGACTTTGGCCCTAGATGCTAATTGGGAAGCTTCTCTGGGAGAGCCTGTTCCTAGCACAGTGGGACAGAGCACCGGGCGAATATTTCACTGGAACAGAGTTAATGTTGTCGAAACCTGTACACTACGTTGCTAGCCCTGAACCCTGCCTGTGAGCGAGGCCAAGAGCACGTTCCTTTCTGATAAAAGAAGTGAAATCCATCCTCAATTGTAAGGTGGGCGTTTAAGGAGTAACTGAGAAGCCATTACTGAGAAAAAGCTAAAATGTGTGGTTTTTCTCTACCTTCTTAGTGATTTTTTTAATGTGTATTTTTGTTGAGTGTTGGAAAGGCAATCATGCTGATTTTGCCCGAAATTTGGACAGATCGGCTCTGTTGAGAAGGAAATAATGAGAGTATTAAAAGGGCAGAAAATGTCCTGTGCTTCACTGAGAGAATATTAAGGTCACGTGTCGATGAACACCAGACTCAGCCCACTGTGACATGCTTGGCCGCTCGACTCGCCTGCTCCGCATCCTGGGCCCAGAGATGCTGTTTGTGTTCTTGGAAGCCACCACAGTGGATGGGCACGACACAGGAAGACGTTCACCCAGGTGAGTCTGCCTCTGACACGCTGGCAATGGATTGTGACTCGGTCCCGAGGATGTACTTCTCGCTGTGTATTTTACTCCAACTGAGCTGAGATTTCCTGCAGACCTGGTCCCGCCGTGCCACCCACCTGTCCCCCAGCACTCCGGGACGTACGCATTCAGGACCTGCTGTATCATTTGCGGGGCCTAGTGCAAAGTAAAATTCAGGGCCCCTTGCTCTGGATTATAAGGAGCTTCGTTATGTGACCACAGAGCAGGTGAAGGGGCCCAATCTGTGACTCTCGTGAGTGAGTACAGACCTGCAGACCCGAACCTTCTGTGTCGACATATCAAAGTACAGACACTACAATGTGCTGTGGTCCCCACCCTTTGATCTCTTGGGTTAAAGGTCTGTCTAGAGCATCTGTCTTGTTTCAGCTAGGGTTCAAAATGCTTGCCCTGTGTGGGCGTGGCTGAGGGTCTGGGCCGCCGAGCTGCTTGCTGCTGTGGGTAGAGCGGGTCCCCTGTGGTGCCTTCTGTTGTTGCTATACTTACCTGTGTGACCAGATTGGCCCGAAGTTGGGAAATGCAGGGGACCAGGTGAGGGAGCGCCCCACACTTTCCCAACATAGGGAGGATTGGGTTTGTCCTGGTGGATGTGGCTTTGGGGGTGATTTGGGGCAGCTGACATGGATGAGGTGGAACAGCCTGGCACCGCTGCCTCTGTTCTCCAGGAGTGGCGCAGAGGCCTTGCTGGGTAGGCTCTTGAGAGGGGCCATCAGACCTTCTTGAGGAGCAGGGCCTTGAAGGCCCCCTCAGCCAGCTTGAATTCTTCATCAGTGGGAAACCAGGGCTCGCTCTTGAAATTAAAATGGTCCCCAGGTCACAGTCAGACAGCTCAGCTAAAAGTAGCAGGCTCCAGGGGTACCTTCTCCTTGTCACTTTCTCCTGGCCTCCATCTGAGCATTTTCGGCCTCATAGCTGAGCTGCCCATGCTAGGCAGGGCCAGGGCTCAGGAGTCTCAGAGCACATGTTTTTGGAGGCTGTTCCCCGATTTGGGCTGCTGGCATTCTCGCCCTCATCCCTAAAGATGGCTTAGCATTTTCCATTTCAGTTGTCGCCTTTACTGACTCCAGCCTGGTGTGACTCCAGCAGTCGTTTCTCTGTTGCATTCATAAAATAGAGTGGAGCATGTTTCATGGGTGCGGTATGGCAGGCTGGGGCTCCAGGAGCCCCTGGAGGTCAAGGTGACTGCTGAATAGCTGGGAGAAGGTGTTTTATAAATTGCAAATTGCTGTGCTGATGTGAGGTGGTGTTCTAATTGATTTGTATCTAGTATTTAGGCCTACTTTATGGTGCTTGTGGTATAATTTTGCTGTTTTAAATGATTATAGAATTTTGAAGATGTAGCTTTGCTTGGACGACACATTTTTGGTTATTTATGATTTATTTCAAGCAGAGTGTCTGGCCTGCAATTCAATCCTCTATTATACCATTGAACTTTGATGTGGCTTCCAGCAGTACTTTAGAACAGAAGTGAGCACTGCCAAGATGTGTAGTATAGTGTTGATGTATATAAATAACATAAAGTGGAGTTGACACCTACTCTCTCAGGTTACAAGGCCTTATTTTAGCTATTTTGTTGGGTGTCTTTCTAAACTTGTCACATTTACGGTGCCAAGTGGATTGGGTTGGGTTTGCTTGGTGACTTGGGGACGTTCTGCATGTCAGTTACTGAGGGGCATCCTGGGGGCTCCTGAGCGACCCGTGGGCCTGTCCTGCCGCTGCCTGGAGTGGCCGTATCCTGGAAAGCAGGGGCCCTCTCCCTACCTTTGCTGCTGCTTTAAAGAATCCTGGCTGCTGGCCATCCTCCCAGTTTCTACACTTTCTGATTAGCAGTCCACCTTAGCAGATCGGAACCAAGCTGATAAAATCAGTGAACTTGGCCCCACGCGTGGACTTAACCTCCTGCGTTATAGACGGGGGCTCAGATACACGCTGACCAAGATCACGTGCTTGTGTTTTCTCAGTTGCTTGTAGCTTCCCCTGGCCTGGGTGTTGATCCTTCCTGTCTGAGACCAGGGTCTTGCAGGAGGAGCAAGAGCCACTAAGACGTTTGTTTTGGACCTTTGAAAGACTCGGGAGAATCACTAAGGATGAACACTAAGGTATGAATTTTAAGTTTTAAAAAAATGATGTGAGGGTTGTTGCAGCTGACCCGATGTGAGCATAAAACTAGTCCTACCACGGAGGGGGCGCTCCCGATTGTCAGTAAGGGCTGAAGAGGGCCCCTGCTGCTGCTTCTCAGTTCAAACACTCTCTCTTATTTAAAGACTACCAAACACAGGTCAATAAAGGTTGATTTCCCCCTGAAATCATGCAGAGATTGCATGTGGCTTCATGCTTCCCCCACAGGGAAGGGTCTGCGCGTCTGGCTGTGGGAGGGGCTCCGGGAGTCGCTGTGGTGGGGGAGGCAGCTGCCTGCTGGTGGCTCGAGCACCCAGGACGTTCTTACCAGTTGGGATGAGAGCTCTTGAATTTGATTTCCCAGATTGTTATAATGTTATCAGAGAGAATTCTCTTACTGACTGAGGACCTCTACATCTTTCGTCTGACTCATTTTATTCTGTGGGTTCCTGTTCTGTGTGCTGTCCGTAGACTCATGAAGGGGGACCCCATTTTATGGACAGCAACAGAAGTCACAAGAGGCTTCATGATCTGGTGAAGGTCCCATAGCTAGTGAGAGGCTGAAACAGGATTGTGACCCAACTTTAAAGGTTGCACAGTTTCCCACTAGGGCACCGTGTCAGGACCGAGGCTGGTGTGGGGGGGCCTCCGAGTCATGCGGGTGGCTACCAGCAAAGCCAGGCTGGCGGAACTCCTGTGCAGCTCTTTCTGTTAGAAGTCAAAAGCGATGGGGACAGTCACTCCTCAGGCCTCGAGCAGGGTCTCCATCATCCACCCCGTGTGTTCACAGCCCCGAGCTGGGTCTCCATCGTCCACCCCGTGTGTTCACGGCCCCGAGCAGGGTCTCCATCATCCACCTCGTCTGTTCGTGGCCCCGAGCAGGGTCTCCATCATCCACCCCATCTGTTCACGGCCCCGAGCGGGGTCTCCATCATCCACCTCGTCTGTTCGTGGCCCCAAGCAGGGTCTCCATCGTCCACCCCATCTGTTCATGGCCCCGAGCAGGGTCTCCGTCATCCACCCCAGCTGTTCATGGCCCCGAGCAGGGTCTCCATCGTCCACCCCAGCTGTTCATGGCCCCGAGCAGGGTCTCCATCATCTACCGCGTCTGTTCACAGCCCCGAGCAGGGTCTCCATCATCCACCTCGTCTGTTCGTGGCCCCAAGCAGGGTCTCCATCGTCCACCCCATCTGTTCATGGCCCCGAGCAGGGTCTCCATCGTCCACCCCAGCTGTTCATGGCCCCGAGCAGGGTCTCCATTGTCCACCCCATCTGTTCATGGCCCCGAGCAGGGTCTCCATTGTCCACCCCGTGTGTTCACGGCCCCGAGCAGGGTCTCCATCGTCCACCCCTTCTGTTCATGGCCCCGAGCAGGGTCTCCATCATCCACCACGTCTGTTCATGGCCCCGAGCAGGGTCTCCATTGTCCGCCCCATCTGTTCACAGCCCGGAACCTCAGTGCTCTTCCTTCACCTCCCCTGGGTGGCATCAGATTTGCAGGCTTCACCTTGTTTAATTCTCCTAGTAACTCAATGAGGGAAGTGTTTGTGAGCCCTTACTTTCCAATGAAAAACAAAATGAGGCTCACCCAGGTTCCAGAACTCAAAAACAAGGAGCTAGGTTCAAACTTGCCAACTCTGACTCAGAGGCCCTGCTCCCCTCTTGCTGCCCCACTCCGGAAGCAGGTCTGGAAGGCCCATTGCGCTGGCCCAGGAGTGTGGACTTCACCCCTAGGCTGGGAGGAGCCGCTGAGGCACAGCTCTGGGACATGCACATTTTGGAACAGTCACCTCATCCACGTTGGGCCCAGGGTGGGCAGCCGGCGGGTTGCGGGGGCCCCGCCCCAAAGTCATCCAGTGCAGGGAGCAGGAGGGGGGCCTCGCCCAGGGGGCTCCTGGGAGGTGGGGCTCCCTGGGAGAGCTGAGCCTGGGGCTGACTTGGATGTGGAGGGACAGGCAGGCACTGGTGAGCATGGACCGTTTGCTTAGGAGAGAAGCTCTTTGAGGCATCCCGATGTGCTCTCTGCTTTCTCCACGTGGAATGACAGTCACAGCGGTGAGACTGGTTCTGTTGGCCATGGAGCAGCAGTTGAATAACGTGGGGCAGCTGAAAGGCACGGAGACCTTCACCTTCCTGGTCATGCATGAGTCCCTGGCGTGCAGTTTAGGAGGGTTAGGCCATGTGGCGGAGCTTTGGGCCACTGCAGGAGGCATGCAGATGGCAGGAGCACAGATGTGGGGCCACCTTCAGGCTAACCTCTCCCCGAGCCAGCTGTGTGCCCTGGGAGGGTGGTGCAGCCTCCCTGAGCCTCCGTTTCCTTTCTGTCCAGTGTGAGCAGGAAGCTTCCTGCAGGGCGTGTGGGTTAGGTCCCATGCATCAAATGCCACAGGTGCTTAATGTGTACATGGTATCAGTGAGCACGGCCCCTGCCCCAGCCTTCTCCTCGGGTGTATCCTTGAGAGACTGAGGGCACGTGGTGTGCTGGTGCAGGATTCTGCTGGCTGGCAGAGAGGGGAGCTGCAGAGGACACCTCTTGTTTCCTCATCAGATGCCTTTGGGACTAAAGCTGACTATAGAGGGACAAGGACCCCTGCAGAGCTGGCCCCGTGTGTGCCTCGGGACAGCCTCCACAGATGTCTCTCTGAGGATGAGCGCCCTGTGAGAGCAGGGGCGTCTCAGAGTGGCTGTCAGGTCCCTGTGCACGGCTGTGTGATTACCCACTGAAGAAGTCGCTCCGACCACCTAGGAGCACAAAGCCAGGGCTGTTCTTGCTGCTCCCGATGGTTCCCCCAGCCTTGACAGGAGAGGAGTGCTCAGTTCCTTGACCAGGTCCATCTTAATTTGGGGGCCACAGGGCTGGAGGCCATGGAAGCAATGGACAAAGCGGCCTCTTCAGTAATTTTGCTTGGTCTTGGGACCCTCTTGGCTGCTTCCCTTGAGGATGGCTGAAGTTGTCACCTGACTCAGAGATTTACAGCCTGTCTCAGACTCAGAGGCTGCTTTGATCTGGTGGGAAAGGAGCCCTGGGTATTTATAGGAGGCAGAGACAGGGTTCCACCAGGTAGGAGGCTGGAGTGGTGAACTTGCTCACCTTGGCAGCCCGGTGGCATCGTGGCCTAGCTGCCAGAGCCCGTGGAGTTGAGAGCCCAGCTCACCCGGGACACAAGAATAAGAGCATGTGGGTGGCTTTGGCTCAAACAGTTATGTTTGGTGTGTGGCGTGTTGACTATAGGGCACCATCTTTGGTTTCTTCTGTAATGAAACAGGTGATTACAGTGTTGGAAGAAAAGAAGTTGTAAGTGAACCTTTAAGGGCCCTCAGAGGGCAAACGGAGGCTCTTTCTAGACTCATTAAGGAGGGATGTTCTGAAGCTTGGCAGTTTTCTGACTCCACAGTCGGTAACTGATACACAGTCCCATCGGATACACAGCCGGCAGCTCCCCGTAAGAAGGAAACATCTTAGTCATTGCTCCACTTTGCTCCTAAACGGTGTTGTCCGTAATCTCTCTGGCCTGTTATCACCTATCTGTGGTCGGACAAGTATGAATGGAGGAATGCACTTAGGGTTTGACAGACTGGCCGGGACTGATTTCAGCTTCGTGATCTGGATATGGTACTTCTCAGCGGCCTTCCCTTCCCCTCGCCCTCCCTGGGCCTTTAATCCTTTCACACGATGAGACTCTGTGTGATCCTTGTGGTTATGTGTTTGCCTCTACGGTGAACCGCGCTGGCTGTGGGGAGCTGAGGGCTCACTCTTCCTGGTCTCGGATGACTCTTATGCCCCCTTTTATTTTATTTTTTCTGTGGACTCTGTGGCCAGACCTGGCTGTCTCCCAATTTACTGTTAGTATTCACTCGCTACATGTCCAGCTTCCTTTTCCAGGACTTTCCCAGGCAGCAGTGTTCTGGTAAAGGTTTAAAAACTGGATCTTTGGTGGGGCCGGCCGGTGGTGTAGTGGTTAAGTTTGTGCACTCCGCTTCGACGGCCCAGGGTTCATGTGTTTGAATCTTGGGCATGGACCTACACACCACTCATCAGGCCACGCTGTGACAGCGTCCCACGTACAAAGTAGAGGAAGATTGCCACAGATGTTAGCTCAGGGACAATCTTCCTCAAGCAAAAGTAAAACCAACCAAAACGAAAAAAACAACCAAAAAACGTAGCTCTCTGGGAGGGAAATAAAAGAGCACTGATTTGTAGTACTTGCCAATTTTCAGGGTGTAAATACTCTCATCATGGTCAGTTCACGCTACCAGTGTGATGTCGCCTGGCTTGCAAAACCTCTGACGATTTAACAGTCGGCCCTTGAGCTGAGGACAGCTGGCCCCAGCAGCCCGCTGTGGCACGACACAGGTTTCTCACGATGCTGCAAGTTGCTTGAACGTTCAAAGGGGTTGACTGATGAAGGTCACTACATTACAGCTGGGCCATTGCAAATGGAAATAACAAACAGTGGGGAGGTCATAATTGTTTTACTTTTCAAAGCCTCTTAGAATCTTCGTTGGAACATAAGAGAGGATGGCCAGTTTCCTCCATGGGACCAGTTCCGTTCCTGATGGCAGTGGGCCTTGGCAGAACTCGGTGCTGCCCTCCTGGGGCTGGTTTCTCCTGGGGTCCCTCTTTTCTCTTTGAGAAGGACAGTGTTGCTTTAGGTCGCCAACTGCCTGCCAAATCCAGGGAAACCATCACCCACAGAAGCTGGGGAGGGCGGTGCCAGTCCCACAGGCAGAGCTCCCCAGGAGGATCGAGACGGTTTGTCTTTGTCTTGGAGGAAAGAGTAACCGCTAGTGTGGACTGCCCGTCTGGGGCCGCCCAAGCATTTCCGCACACCCCCCTGCTTCCTGCCTCAAGTGGGGAACGCTGGCAGGAATGAGGATGGTGTGCTCTGTGAACCTTGTTGCCACTGTTAGAAGAAAAAGGAGGCTTGAGTGGAGGGGGTGCAAGAAAAAGACCTAAAACAGGAGTTGGCAAGCTCCAGCCTTTGGTGGTTGGAGCACCACACGCCTCCTTGTTTTCTCACTGTCTCGGGCTGCTTTCCCATCACTGAGTCACGTGGCCATGACAGCCGTGGGCCTGCAACGCCTGGGCTGTTTATCCTCTGGTCCTTGACAGGAAGCCTGGCTGACCTGCCTTAGAGCAGCTACTCTGCAGGCTGGCCTGCCACTGGAATGGGAAAATCACAGCCAGGATCTGACTGGCAGGTCTCCTTTGTCCCAGTGACACCGCAGGGCGGGGGGCTTTTCGCTGCCAGGATTGCCCCCTCCGATTCTTTCTTTTATATGTACACAAGAATCCTCGCTTGACGTGAGTGAGATACACACATTTATTTTAGCCCATTTCAGACTATCTGTGCCTCTGCGTGGACATTGAGTGTTTTCGTCTGTCCCCTCAGCTGGGTGCTGGGCCCTGTTGTGTGAGAAATGGACAGTGACTGGTTTTGTGTTGCAGGCTCTGACTGAAGCTCTGTCGCCTTTCCTCTTGTGTCCACTGTTGGGCTACTCATCGTCCCTTCTCCTCCAGGTTCCTGCTGTAGATGATCACCCTTGCAGGCTGCGCAGGCGAGCTGGGGACCTTCAGAAGGACGACCTGCAAGGGCAGAGTTGAGGAGTGGGCGGGGCTCGGGAGTGGCCCTGATGCCTTCCTGGGGTTGTCTCTGTCCTAATTCTAATGTTCATGTCTAATTCTTTCTGTTACACTGAGTTCACTTGTTGTGTTACTTCTCTCTCTGCTGAGGCATTATCACCCCTGCTGGGTCATAGAAGAGTCAGAGAGAGAAGGTTAGCCACGAAAAAATTATTCAGAGTAATTATTCTGAGGGAATTCCAGTGGGGGAAGTGAAGGGAGTCCTGACCAGAAAGAATATAGGGAACAGAAATAAAGAGAAAACCTTACATTCTTTCTCAAAGCAATATGGAATATCTTTTTTTCCCCTTCAGCTTATTGGCAATTGCCTTGGGTTCTGGCATCGTAGACGAACCTAGCTTCAGTTTTTAACTATATATGAAACTATACTTAACTCTAAAGCTCTGCCTCCCCATCCATGATTTTAAGAAGATCATTTTTATTTTTTTTGCTGTAAGTTATGCTCAGGGCTTCCTAATTGGACGAAAACAACGTGACTGTCTATATATTCAACCTGATGGGTTAAGTCGGCCTTCTGGTTAAGTGCCTGTTACCGCACTCCGGTCCCCAGCAAGCAGATCGCAAAGCAGTAGCGGAAGTGTGATCCCAGCGTCCGCGGGCGCCCGTGTCGGCCAGACCCTCCACGGTCGGATTAACAGCAGAACTCCTCAGGAGCAGCTCTCAGTACTCCGTTATGATATGGTTCTTGGCACAGGGGATTTTCTTCTCCCACTTTTCTAGAACCAATGTGGCCTTAAAAAAAGGAGAGAAGTGGCATTTTAGTCCAAAACATGGCTGCCAAATTATTTAGATCCTCAAGAGAAATCACAGGGGCAGGAGCTATGGCAGAGCCATTAACAGAAGCTGGCCCCTCAGCATTTGCAGCCATGGCATGACTTGAATTGTTAGCTGTCTCTCATCTTGGCTCATATTTGATCAAAGAATCTGTGGACGCCTGATGGCTCACGGCCTGGGAGAGGTCCCTGTGGGGAGCAGAGCCCCCGTGCTGTTCGTGTTTTCCCTTCTGGTGCGCCTGAGCTCCCCGTCGGACTGTCGCTGCACGTCTGTCGGCCCGTGTCTGAACTCCCCACTTGACTTCAGCTTCATGAGGCAGGGAGCTGGGGCTTTGTTCATTCCGACATCTCTTGCATCTACCACAGAGACATTGGTTAAATGGATGAGCGCATAACACAAGGCGATCCCGCTAAAATGTGACTTTGGAGAGAAGCCTGTTCTGTGCAGGGTCTCTGTAAAACTTTCATTTGCTAAAGTGAAACCATCCTACAAACCCAAATAGGATAGTCCTTTTATTATGCTTGGAGTACCTCCTTGTTAGGCTTAAAATGTCTCCTTTCGGGGAGTCGCAACAGCAGTGAAGACTCTGATTTGCAAACCTTTCATCACCGGGTCACAGATTCGGAGCCTTTCTAGAGGGGTTGCAGCTACATGTTTTCACCATCTGCTGGCGGGTCTGGCTGTCGGGAAATGGCGTTCCTGTTCTCACTGTGATTCTGGTCGTTTGGCAGTTGATCTCAGAGCACATCACTGGGAAGGGTGGGCCCACGGCTGTCCTGCCTTTGTTTAGACCCCAGCTATGAGGAGTGACAAGAACAGGGGCTCTGGACAGGAGGGAGGAGGGTCCCTGTTCAGAGGGGGCCCACCTGCGGTAATTCTGAAGCTTTACTGTCACCTCCTCCCGACTTCTGCTGGCTTGTAGCTGTCCGCTGTGAGCTGTGAGCTGAGCCGGGCCTGACACCTGAGGCAGGGGTGGGCCAGGGGGAGCCCCCTCACAGGTGTGGTGCAGGAGCTGTGGTGTTGGGCTGGGCGTGGGTGCTTGTGATCTCGCAAACCTTTGCTTGTCTGTGTCCTTAAACTCTCTGCGCTCCGACTTCAGGCCGAGTGCTTAGGGGCAGCTTTGCCTTCAAGCAGTTGGTGCTCTCGTCATGGAAGACGCTCCGCATTTGACAACAGAAGCAGACGTCGGAGATGTATGTGTCCGGAGTGGTTTCACCTCTCATGCACCTAATGAGGAAGGTGGGAAGAAGGGGCCGGGCGGGGCAGCTGCCTGCTGGGGTCACTTGGGGCCATGAGAGAGGACAGTCCTCTGAAGCTGTTTGACCTCTGGGTGTCACTCCTGGGGCTGGGAGTAGCTCTGCCTGGAAAAACCCACTTCATCTTTAGGTTTTGCCTGGTCACACTGTTAAAGAGACAAAATCATTTCTAGACTCCTAGGTTTAGTTTATAATTTATTGATAAGCCTGTGGAAGCTGTGCAGGTAGGTCCTGACCAGCTGGGTGGGCTTTGGCCTGATTTTCGTGTTAAATCCTTGTAGGTGAGAGTTGATTATAGATCCCTGTGAAGACAGGTTGAGTTTTTATCCTCCAGCGAGGATGAGTGTCTGCTCCCCAGCCGTAGACTGGCTGCCACTTGAACTGAAACTGATGGGTTTAGGAGCGGGTCCCTTTCTTTTTACTTTGACCCCCTTCAGCCACTCCTCACCCCGTGGCTCTGGCAACCGCCGAGCTGTTGTCTGTGAGCTTGGCTTTATTTATTTATTTATTTTTAAATTCTATCTATAAGTGAGATCGTATGGTAATTGTCTTTCTCTGTCTGACATTTCAGTCAGCATAATGCCTTCAAAGTCCATCCATGCTGCTGCTAATGGCAAGATTTCCTTCTTTTTTATAGCTGTGTAGTTTTCCATTGTGTATATATACCATAACTTCTTTATCTATCCGTCCATCCGTGGACACTTGGGGTGCTTCTGTATCTTGGCTACTGTAAATAATGCTGCAGTGAACAGAGAGGGCATATATCTTTTGATGTTTAGTGTTTTTGTTTTCTTTGGATAAATACCCAGAAGCGGTATTGCTGGATTGTGTAGTTCTATTTTAGTATTTTAAGGAGCCTCTATACTGTTTTCCGTAGTGGCTGCACCAATTTACATTCCCAGCAGCAGTGCATAAGGGTTCCTTTTTCTCTACATCCTTACCAACACTTGCATCTCTTGTCTTTTTGATAATAGCCATTCTGACAGATGTGAAGTGATAGCTCCTTGTGATTTTTATTTGCATTTCTCTGATGATTAATGATGTTGAGTATCTTTTCTTGAGCCTGTTGGTCATCTATATGTCTTCTTTGGGAAAATGTCTATTCAGATCCTCTGCCATTTTTAAAATCAGGTATCTTGTTTTTTTGCTGTTGAGTTGTATGAGTTCTTTCTATATTTTGGATATTAACCCCTTGTCAGATACTTGATTTGTAGATATTTCCCCTCCATTCAGTAGGTTGCTTTTTCACTCTGTTGATGGTTTCCTTGGCTGTGCAGCAAGTCCCCGCCTTTTTTTTTTTTTCGAAGATTAGCCCTGAGCTAACATCTGCTGCCAATCCTCCTCTTTTTGCTGAGGAAGACTGGCCGTGAGCTAACACTGGTGCCCATCTTCCCTGACTTTATATGTGGGACGCCTGCCACAGGATGGCTTGCCAAGTGGTGCCATGTCCACACCTGGGATCCAAACTGGCGAACCCCGGGCTGCTGAAGCAGAACGTGTGAACTCAACCGCTGAGCCACCGGGCCAACCCCAAGTCCCCTTCTTTTTGGCTTGTTGTGATGCCTCCTGGAACTGACTTGGTCAGGAGCCATCAGCACTGGAAGTCTGACTGCCTTCGTAAAGAAATTAGGCCTGAAAAGAACACCTCCATCTTCCCTGCATTAACACCCGTAGTGAGAATAGTCCTTGCAAACAGGTGATGCCTCCGCGCCAGACGGGCCTCTGGTGTGTCTTCAGAGCACCTTGGAACCCCAAGCTTCCTTGCCACGTTGAGGGGTCACAGGGTGAGAGGGCCTTGGAGAAAGCCAGCCCGTAGGTTTGTGTACGGGGACTCTCCCTGGGTCACCAAGAGCCACTTCCGCAGCACCTCGCGGCTGAGGAGTCCTTGAAGAAGTTGGCCTTTTCCATGGAGCAGCGTGGCTGGTGTCTCTGCACGTGTACTGTCTAATGATACAGAGCTGTAACTTTCTTTGTGGTTAAAAATCAGCTGTGGGACAGGGGCTGGCCCCGTGGCCGAGTGGTTAAGTTCGCGCGCTCCGCTGCAGGCGGCCCAGTGTTTCGTTAGTTTGAATCCTGGGCACGGACATGGCACTGCTCATCAGACCACGCTGAGGCAGCGTCCCACATGCCACAACTAGAAGAACCCACAACGAAGAATACACAACTATGTACCGGGGGGCGTTGGGGAGAAAAAGGAAAAAATAAAATCTTAAAAAAAAAAAAAAAAATCAGCTGTGGGACAATGCTGGTCTATCTCCAAGAATTTAGCATCATTTGGGTTTATTTGTACTTACCAGGAAGTAGTGTCTTACTTTTGCTAAGTTCATAGTGCCTTCCATTTGTGGCGTGAAATTGGTTTCTGAGTCCCCAGAGTTTCAGGAAGGGCTGTGAGGCTGATGATGTGGATGATGAAGGCGATGACGGTAAAGATCAACACCGCTGGCTCCCTGAAGTGGAAGAAGGAAGCCTCGGGGGGCTTCTTGTCTGCTCTGTGCCAACTTGTTCACTTGTGCTAACTGCTCTGTGCTCAACCGTTTTCTTTTCTACTTCCTTTAAGGGGTCCAGACTGAAGGCATAAAATTACTTTGTGCTGAACAGATTGACCCACCTTTAGCAAGTGGGATAGCGCTGTGTGAGTGTAATACGTTTGGGGAACATGTCTGGACGTGGTAGGCGTTTCATTGTTTCTGTGACTTTTTATTTAAGTGGCAAAAATATGTGAATTTCTTTAACTTAGAGACCTTAATGTATTAACTGATAAAGAAACCTTACTTCTTGCTTCCTTAATGATACTGAACTTAGGCCTTTGTTTTCATATAGCCCATGGGCATTGTAGTTTTAAGAACCATGGCGTTTTGGCCAAAACACTTTACCAGAAACTATGATGCCCATGTCTTTAAAACTGTCCTCAGCATCTAAGGAGTTCTAGAGTGCAGTTCGGGGTGGCTTGTGGTAGAACAGACAGGACTTGGTTCAGAAAGCCAGATTCCAGGATGTGGTTTTCCATTAACAGGGTTGTAATTGTACAGACCGGGTACCATGGTTGGCTCTTACTTCCTTTTCTGCAGATGGGTGGGGTGACATCCTCTGAGGACTGGTCCTGCTCCAAGTTGAGCTAGTTATTCATTCATCACACAGTTGTTTCTTGAGCACTAACTGTGCCAGGACTAGGGAGCGTGGTGGAGAAGCCATCTGCTGGCTTGGAGCCCACATCCGGTTTGCACAGGACAGATTTCCACGACTTCCACGTGGGAAGAGAGACAGTGGGCTTTTCCCCTCGGAAGGCCACCTGGGCTCACCTGCCCTCATTCAGAGAGGAGTGAGGGGAGGCGTTGTTGCACCAGATGGCCGCCCCTGCCTGCTGTTGCCCTGCTGGGCTTGGGACTCAGAGCACCAGATAAACAGGATGTGCTTTCCAAGAGTGCAGGGCCCAGGGGAGGCGCGATGCCGTGCGGCCAGTTCTGCAGCCAGCGGACATGTGTCCACACGTGGGGCGGGGGAGTCCGCATCCTGCCTCCGTTCACTGACGTCCTGCTTTTGTGTAGCCTGCTTGCTCTTCAACTGATCCTTTCCTGGTAATTTACAGATTTTAAATCAAGTGTTTGTTGGCTGCGTATTTGTCTGCTTGAATGTCCTTTTATCTCCTCACCATATCTATGTCTTGTCTATAATCTGTGAAGAATTCAGAGCTTTTGACATCGTCAAACAAAATAATACGATTTGCTATTAGTTACTATGCACGTGCGGGGAAAATTGGATGTGTTAACTTGAAATACTCTTCCCTACCGAAGATGACTTCCCCACGCTCTGTGCTTTCGCTTCTTTCTCTCTCCTGATAAGGACACTCGGCCTGGGGCTCACGGGCGCTGTCAGGACTCTTATGCCCATGGTGGGACAGAAAGTGCCTTAGAACACAGGACAGATGGCGTCATTTCCTCTTGCTGCCTGTTATCAGTGCAGAACCTCATTGGAGACATTTCCTGTTGGGACTCATATCCAGGGCCCTCCAGGCTTGTTTTGTCTGGGTCAGGAGGCTCTGCCCTCAGAATGCCACCCAGGCTCGGCCCTGCTCCCCAAATGGCCCTCAGGGCACACGGGTCCCAAACACACTCCAAATTGGGAGGGAAAGTGTGGCTTGCTTGCTCCCAGCTGGCCTCGCTTTCACAGAATGAAGGCATTCTATTTGTGTTTTGTATGGATTCATCTGTGAAAATCTCCTTTTGTGTTCCCATAAAGTGCATGAAGATGCAGAGAAACTGAGTCATGACTCTCTCCTGTGGTTGTGGTGAAACCCTTCCTCTCCAGAGCGACTTGGAGCTGAGACCCGTTTCCCAGTCGAAGGCACATCCAGGACTGTGGGCTTTGGTCTGGCCTGGTTTGATCCTTGGTTTGGAGAAGGAGGAAAACTTGATATGCACAGCATTTCCAAAGAAATGACCCCAAGGCAGAGCGGGATGGAGAGCATTTCTCTCCATCAGAGCCATCTGGAATGTGCTGATGAGTAAGCTGGCAATTAGCGCCAAGTGGCAGAATCCTCAGGCATCCCAGTGTCTTGAGCACAGCAGCTGCTGTGTCACCAAACCTCGCATCTGTAGGAAAGGCTGCTCGGACCCTGTCCTCAGCACTGGGCACGGTCCTGGAAACCCCCCTCTAACTCCCCTTGGCTTTGAGCAGGGAAGCCAGTGCATCAGGCCCCTCTGTTCACGAGGCACTTAGCTTTTTCCCCGTCTCTGGTCTCCCTTTTCTGTGGCTGTGTTTCTAACTTAAAAACATTAAAAAAATACTTATTGAGGTTTCAAACTTTTATCCTTCTTGGTGTTAGAAGTGAAAAATACCTTTTAATTGTGTAATTTTCCCCTCCCTGTCTTCTCTCTCCCTCCCTCCCTGCTTCCCTTCCCAGCTCTGGCGTCCCACTGTGCTGATGTTCAGTCAGCTGCACAGTTGTTGGAGTCCAGGGACGGGCAGCAGTTGCTGGGAGTGTGTGTGGCCACTCTGTGCTCGAGCTCCTCCTTCCCCTCCTTTTCCGTGAAATGACAAGGCACGCCTACCCAGGGAGAGTGCTGGTGGGGTGCTGGACACACGTGGATTGTAGCGGGCCTCCTTGCTTTCCTCGTCCCAGCGCTTGACCTCTGGTGTGTATTATAGAAGAGCATTGCCTTGGGTGAGGCCAGTGTTTCTTTCCCCAAAAGAACATGCATGTTCTAAGGCACGCTTGGGTGTGGATATACTGTGGCTGCTGTGCTTGTAAAGAACGTGTGTCTCTTTATGCAGGTGTCGGCCGGAATTCACCAAAACGCCGTGTTGGTTATCTCTGGTGGGTGGAACTTAGGAGAATTTTAATTTTTTTTTTTCATGTTTCTTTGGTCTATTTAAGTTTCCACAGTGAGTATACATTATTTTCTTAAATTCAGATTTTAGAAATTTGCTATCTTTTAGAATCTTTTTTTTCTTTCTGGAAATCGAATACAGACTGAGTCACAGGTTTTAGAATTACAGAATTGCAGAGTTGGAAAGAACCTTAAAGATGGCTGAGTTCACAGCCTGGCATTCAGATGAGAGGTGGCAGAGCCCACACTTGGGTTCTCTATTTCTGACTCCAGCTCTGTGCCCTTCTAGTCACCAACCAAGCCATCCCTGACCTGGGCATCCGGATGTGACTATTCCAGATGCAGGTGGGTTACTCTGGTTTGGGATGGTTTAGACTAACGTCATAGTTCTGCATTTCCTTTACAGCTAAGGCCGTACTCACAGACAACTCAAGACCAGGCCTTGGCAAACTACGGCCCATGGGCTGGCCTTCTGTTTTTGGAGAGAAGGGTTACTATTCCTGGAACACAGCCCCACCCCTTAGTTTATGTGTGTCTGTGGGTGCTTTGTGGCTACAACAGCAGAGGTTGCAACAAAGATTGCATGGCCTGGGAAGCTGAAAGTACTACTATCTGGACCTTTTGGAAAGTTTGTTGATACCTGTTAAGACTCATAAGATAGTAGAATGTTAACAGGAGACCTGTGACAAGGACCATCAATGTCAGAATGGGTCCGGGAGGAAACAGAGGCTAGTGCTTGCCTGTGCTGTTTTCAATGGTGTGGGTTTAGGCTCGTCTTAACAAAGGTGTGAGATGGGGCTGGAAAGCTAGTGTTGTCCTGGGAGTGGATGTTAAAACCTAGCTCTTTTGCTATGTTGCTTCATCTGGAATGTTCTCATTAGGAATGTGGAATCGGGTGTGGGCCAATTCTTATGCCCTTTAAAGCAGATGTCAAGTTTAGGCCATGGGGTGGGGGCTGGCATCACCAGTGGAAATCACCGTTTAGGCTTAGTTCAGATTAAATGTCAGAGGATGGCGAGCAGTGTAGTGTGGCGTGTTGCTCCTGCACCGTCCCCACAACCACCCCCACGTGTGCATTGTCCCAGGAGGCCTCAGAATAGGAGGGCAGTGCATGTGGCAGGGCCTCCCAGCCAGAGGCTGCTGGACGCCGGGGAATCCCCAAGGCCATTTCATTGTCTGCAAGAGTAAGCGGACGTTGTGTGGTGATCTATGGTAGGGCAGCACAGGCAGAAAGAAAGGTCAAATTGCTTTGTTTTGGCAAAAGGAGAAAAGGAACACACATTTGGGTTTGCTTCATGTGTACCGGTCAGAGTGCTGGATATTTTTATTTCATCTCATTTTTTCCTTCACGATACCTCATTGCAGATGGTAGCTAACATCTCCACTCTGTAGCTGGCGAGTGGGTGGGGCGGAGCAGTGCTGACGCTCAGTTGGTAGCTAACATCTCCACTCTATAGCTGGGGTGTGGGTGGGGCAGAGCAGTGCTGACGCTCAGTTGGTAGCTAACATCTCCACTCTGTAGCTGGGGTGTGGGTTGGGGTGGAGCAGTGCTGATGCTCTGAAGTTAGGTGCCCAGGCTCCACGGGCTCAGCTGGTGAGTGGCCCAGCCAGGACTACAGCGCAGTGCTGTGGTCTTTCTACTACGTCATGTGTCATCTGGAGTTCCCTCAGTGTGGCAGCAGTGTTCATATCCAGAAGGGCAGAAGCCTTGACTGGGAAGTGTATGTTTGATAAGGAATGGGAAGATGAATAGTTAGTAAATGTAATTTATTTGGCAGGTAGAAATCTTTTCAGGATGGGGTTCATAACATGAGGTAGGGGATTTTAATGTGTCTGCTGAGGAGAAGTTGGGAACTTTGTCGTATTCAGTAGAGTTCCTCCCTGGAGACCTGCTGGGCACACCTGCTAGGGCAGGTGGTTTTGTACATCCATTTGTTCGTTTTCTCATCAAGTGTTTACTAAGAGGGAACAAGGAGGAGCTCACAGCTCCCCTTAACAAAGATAGTCCTGTGACTGTGCTCAGTGAGCAGCAAATCTGAAATGTTATGTTATTGCTTTGGCTTAAAATGAGATCTGAATAGAAACCTTGTTTTTAAGGATCTCTAGAATCAGTAAAGAGGCTCATTTCAGGTGGTCTTGACTAAGTGACTTTTCTACATAGAGTGAACTGAAGTGAGTAATTTTGAACAGTGTGACCTATAGGCTTAATATTAAGAGAGACAGCCTGAAGTAGGGGTAATTCAGTTTTTACCAACTTTAAGCTGTCATGCCTGTAGATTTGTTTCGGGGTTTTTTTAGCATGCATTTTAGTTTTGTATTTTAATTATTTATTGGATAAGCACTGACTTATTTTTTCCTGGGAATTCTTGGAAGATTTTTATGGTAATACTTCATTAATCTGGATCACTTACATTGAAGCGAATCAGAGCGCAAGCAGAAGAGATCCCTGTGGTCCAAATGATGCTTGGTATTTATGTGCATGAGAGACCCTATGCCTGTACTTGGGGCTTCTCCTCCTGCCTTTGGTTGGCACCCGGGAAAAATTCACGTAGTTGACCTGCATTTCCTGGGTGCCTGCTCTTTGCTTGGCAGTGCTGAAAGTTGAAAATTCAAAGGGAAATAACCAATATACAACCTAGTGGGGGAACAACAGACTGCACAGTAAATATTTTGTAAAGCTTGAGTTGAGTGGTAGTTGTGGAGGTTCATAAAATATGTGAAAGTACAGAGAAGGCCGTCAATTGATTGAAAGGTCGTTTCAGAGCAGGCCCTGTGGAGGTGTTTTGAAAGAAGACGGGTGAGTGGCAATGAAAGAGATACTCCAAGTAGAAAGAACGCCGTCTGCAAAGGCATGTTGTGCTTCTAGGAGATCAATAGTTGTTCACAGTTTCTGGATCAAAAGGCATACAGGGAATAGAAGCAAGAAAGGAGGTTGTTATGTAGGCAAAAGTCAGGCTCAGCTGTGAGCCTTATTTTGTAGGTGACGAGGCATCGTTGACTGGCTTTCAGCAGAGATGACGTGTGTTTAGGGGAGGAGGGTCCCTGTGGCTGGCGGGTGGGGGTGGATTTGTCAGGTGAGGCTGGTGGAAGGAGACCACATAGGAGACTTCGTATTCTAGGTGACGCGTTTCGGCCTCCACTAAGGTTGTGGTGGTGGTGGGAAGAGAAGAGAAGTGAGGACCAGACCATGGTGTAGTGGAGAGAGCCCTCCACTGGGGTTGGGTGACCAGGCTTATCCCAGCTTTGCCACCCTCTTGCCCTGTGATCTGGGGGATCATGGATTACTGTGAACTGTTACTGTGTAATCTGTGATCACAGATAACTGTGATTACTGTTAAATGGTCCAAAATCTGAGACAATAAGCTCTGTTTACTGGGAAAGGGTCACTCATGTGGTGACCCTTTTGTTAGTGATGGTTGGATCAATCTCAAAGAGAGGTCTTTTCCTTAAAGACATGCCCAACCCTGGGGTCAGGCTTAAGGGGGACTGTTTTCTCATATGTGAAAACAGGAGGAATGATAGCCCCTCTTCTGGACTATTAAGCAGGAAGATTAAATGCCTAACCTTGGGCTGGTACATAGAAGGCTCCCAGTGAACTGTGGTTTTCTTTCTTAGCTGCTAGGATACTTGTGGTGTAACCAACCAGGCCCGACCTCACATGAATTAACTGCACGTGAAATAGTTTGGGGCAGGGATTTCTTACCTCAGGGCCTGTGGCTCCCTAGAGGGTCCATGAACGGACTTGGATGCCCCATGACCACTTGGGACAGTATGGTCTCCTGGAGCTTTTGTTTTCCTGGGGAGGATGGCCATCAGATTCTCATGGAGGTACATGATCCCCAAATGTTACAGTCAATGACCTAGAGGAAGAACAAGGATCACAAGGTGTATGGGTGGGCGCTCTGAGATCTGGCTCTTGTAAAGGAATCTGAAAACTCTTCGCGTAATGCAGGAGAAGGTATACTCCAGCGGAAAGTTATAGGAGCCCCCTTCAACTTGATCCTCGAGTAGATTTCAGATGTAAGGCACATTAAAGCCTCGTAGACAAGGTGATCTGTTGATTTATTTTGGCTTACTGGCTTATGACTTGTGGGTCAAGAGCGAGTAAGCTTGTTTACTTAATCCATCCTCCGCCCTTGAGGTAGGATTTCATTACTAAACGGGAAGTTTCTAGGGAGCAGAAGTCTCATTGAATTTTTCTTTCTATTTCCGAAAGCATCTAAAATAATCAGAAAGCCAGAATAGCTAACGACCTAAATGTTTTCTCCTGATTGTTCAGCTGTGTCTCTGTGTTAAAGTAAAGCAAATAGACAAGCACATCCTAAAACCAAAAAGCACTTTCTTTCCCCAGCTCTAGACAAATCTGTCTTGCTGGACTCAAGTCCAGCGTTTCTTTGAGAAAAAGTATGAGGCACCACGCTACCAAGCAAACCTCCATGTGTATTTCCTCTATTGCAGTCATGTCCTGGACCTTCCTCAGGACACAGCAGTCACGTGGTGAGCCTCCTCGTTGCTGTAATTCTTAGAGCTCTTTTGTGAGTGTTCTCCATTCCAGTTTGAAGGGTCTAAGTGATAGGGTGCCTCCTCTAGGCCTGACATACCCTGAGCGTGTTGGAGGGATGCTGGTGGGTCCACTTCAGTTTGCCTCTGTTCTGTAGCAGGGTGCTGTGGCTCAGCATGAGCCCTGGATCATCCTGCAGTGGGTGCCCCAGAGACATTATACTTTGATAGTTTACATTCTCTAAATGTATTACTCAGGGGTTATCCCCAACATTGCTATATATCATTTATTATGTCAACTTTTTGACCCAAGATCTTTGAACTCAAATATGATATTTTTCAGAGTCAAAAGTGTCTGTGATGGGGCCAGTCCTGTGGCCTAGTGGTTAAGTTCAGCATGCTCCACTTTGGCAGCCCAGGTTTGGTTCCTGGGCACGGCCCTACACCACTCATCAGCAGCCATGCTGTCGCAGTGACCCAGGTGCAAAATAGAGAAAGATTGGCACACATGTTAGCCCATGGCGAATCTTCCTCAAGCAAAAAGAAGAAGATTGGCAACAGATGTTAGCTCAGAGTGAATCTTCCTCACACACACAAAAAAATAGAGTCCATGATGGGACAGTAGGCAGAGCTGATGGCATGGCTGTTGGCTTACTTGACATGTCATCTTCTTCTTCCTTTCCCTCCCTGGAATTCACTTTGTTCGATTTCTTGTGCTGTTCACTTAGATCTGATTAACATTTTTAATTGGCGTGTTGTGTAGTTCTGGAAACTGCTTATTAGATTTCATAGGTGTCTCTGGCAGCACAACATGTTTAATGAGCAAAATAATTGTGTTACAGTGAAATGAATATGTCCATATTCACTGAATTAATAAATGAATTAAATGATGACTTCATGGAAACCTCCTGAGAAGTGGTTATGGACTGTCTTCTCAGTGTAAGATATTGAAGTTGACTGTGTGTGTGTGTCTGTGTGTATGGAGGCTTTGGAGGAAATAAATGTGCTTTTTCTTTTGGATTGTAATAATTTCTGTGTGTGTGTATTTAACCAGAATGAGAATCTGTAAGTAAAATGGGGTTCATGCCCTTTATCTGAGCCTCAGAAGAGTCTGTGGAACGCCCTGGCCGCTGTGAGGAAGTGGGTAGGATGTGTGGTGTCTCTGACCAGGGAGGGAGATAGCTCACAGCTCTGTGGAAATGGAGGCAATCAAAACTGGGTTCTACTTCCTGTTCCGTCAGGCAGCCTTTGCACTCTCTGATTCTGGAGGTGATGGTCAAGGAGTAAGGGGCGGAGTCAAGAGACTTTGGAGCTGCTGAGAGCAAGTCTAAACTCCACCTGCAGTAAAGGAAGCAGCAGAGTCCTGGAGGTCCTGACTTCCCCAGAGTCATGGTCACTGAGCAGGGGCCCCTGAGAACTCCTAACCGCCAGCCCAGGGCCATCTTGGCTGAACCACGCTGTCTCCTACCCCTCAAAGCGTTCCTTGTAGGAGGCCAGAAAAAAAAAAAACTCAGTGAAGAAAGAACAAGGGCTATCAAACAAGCGAGAGGCTGGATCATTCTGGCCCAAAGGTATTTTTTAAAGACTCTTGGTTGCAAGAAACAGACTCACTCAAATCCTTCAAGTGGTGGGAGCTTATTGTAAGGTTTCTCCTGCCTGGGGACCCAGGCGCAGCTGAACGCTGGGCCTCGGGAGGGGCAGGAGCCGCAGGAGAACCCGGCTGCGGGGCAGCTGTTGCCCTGGGTTGTGGGGTTCTCTATTCTGCTTGTCACATGGCTGGGCTGCACCCACCTGTTGGCTTCCTCTCTCCTTGTCCTACCACTGACTACTCCCATCTCTCTTCTGTTCCCTCCTCTTTCTGCTCACACTTCTCTCCGCCTCTGGCTCATGCCACCTTTCCTGGTTGGGCAGATAGTGTCAGTGGCTATTTTTGTTCTGTTTCCTGATTCCAGTTTCCAAAAGGGATCATCATAATGGCTCCAGAATCATTTCACAACAGGTGCACCAGAGACCATCAGTCAGCCAGTGAACTGGCTCCCCTGGGGTCGGCCAGCTGACAGGGTGGTCACTGGGCCTCGGGGGTGGAGGCCAGAGCAGGCTCGCTGGGGAGGGACTGCGAGGCCCACATGAGAGCACTTACAGTGGCTGTTTCCAGACTCCTCAGGCATGCAGTAGGTGCACTCTGAACCAGGTTTCTCAGGTTGACAAAGTTCCCATCTTGCTTGTCTTACTAATTGTCCCTTCTTGACAAGGTCCCCACTGATGGGCTGGTCTGCTGTGCTCAAACTGTGCTCAGGGGAACCCCCCTGGGCATAGGCAGGAGGAAGCGAGAGGGAGGAGTGGAGTGGACAGGACATTCCAGCTCATCTGCTTTGAATATTGGACTTCTGTGTCAGATTTTTCAAATAAACTTGTTATTTCCGAATAATTTTATATTTATGGAAAAGTTGAAAAAACTGCGCTGAGAATTCCAGTCCACCCATCACCCAGTTTCCCCTAAGGTTCACATTTTCCATTACCATGGTACAATTGTCAAAACTAAGAAAACGCGGGTACCTTATTGTTAACTATAAATTACAGACTTTATTCAGATTTCACCAGTTTGTCCACTCATCTCCTTTTTCTGTTCCAGGATCCAATCCAGAATATCACATTGCATTTAGCTGTGTAACACTCTGTGTGAAGAAAGCATTCCACTGTTAAGCGCACACCTGTACACACATGCCACCACCAGCACGAGGAACCTGAGGGTCTGCAGCCCCTTTCTCGTCCAATCCATACTGTACTGCAGACTTTTACCAAATTCCTCTTCATTAAAAGCTGCTTTTGTTACCTTCTTCTCTAGTTTAAGAACCTACAGGAGAAGCCAGTTGCTAAACACATCAAATCTAAACTCGCACTTGGCCAGCCGGGCCTCCCAGCCTGTGACCCACCCCCTCCCCACCTCCTCCTTCTCCAGCCTGGGAGTGGCTGCTGGGATCCCACCCCCTCCCCACCTCCTCCTCCAGCCTGGGGAATGGATGCTGGGATCCCACCCCCTCCCCACCTCCTCCTCCTCCAGCCTGGGGAATGGATGCTGGGATCCCACCCCCTCCCCACCTCCTCCTCCAGCCTGGGGAATGGATGCTGGGATCCCACCCCCTCCCCACCTCCTCCTCAAGCCTGGGGAATGGATGCTGGGATCCCACCCCCTCCCCACCTCCTCCTCCTCCTCCTCCAGCCTGGGAGTGGATGCTGGGATCCCACCCCCTCCCCACCTCCTCCTCCTCCAGCCTGGGAGTGGATGCTGGGATCCCACCCCCTCCCCACCTCCTCCTCCTCCAGCCTGGGAGTGGATGCTGGGATCCCACCCCCTCCCCATCTCCTCCTCCTCCAGCCTGGGAGTGGATGCTGGGATCCCACCCCCTCCCCACCTCCTCCTCCTCCAGCCTGGGAGTGGATGCTGGGATCCCACCCCCTCCCCATCTCCTCCTCCAGCCTGGGAGTGGATGCTGGGATCCCACCCCCTCCCCATCTCCTCCTCCAGCCTGGGAGTGGATGCTGGGATCCCACCCCCTCCCCATCTCCTCCTCCAGCCTGGGAGTGGATGCTGGGATCCCACCCGCTCCCCGCCTGTTTTGCTGTCTGCTTTTTTGCTTCTCTGAGCCTACTTCCTCCATGTCACTTTCTGAAGACCCTTTCTCCGTGACCTACGCCCCTTTTTTTACATCCTGGCAAGTGTTAAGTTTACATTGTTAGTATATTCTCTGGTTTTCCTTTGAGATCCTAGTGCAGCTATCTTGTCGTGCTGTGAGGGACTTGAGTGGGCTTTCCCTGTCCTCTGTGTCTGGTGGGGATGGGAGCCATGAGCTCCTTCAGTGGTGTTCACTCCTTCTCAGGGGAGGAGGAGCCTGATTTTGGATTAAAAAAATTCTCCACGTGATAAACATGTATGTGCTGCAAACTGGAATAATGTTTAAAAGTGGGTTAAAAGCCACATCCATTAGAGCATGGAGAGGTCGCAGGGAGCTGACTGCATAGTCTCATCTCACAAGTTGAGTGTTTTTCCTGCTTGTGCCTGGGACATGGAAGGTGCACAGAAATATTTGTCAGATGAAGTGAGCGAATGGATAAACGATGGCTTCAGTTAAATTGATGCTGTGAGGCTGGGCTGCTGATCACATCATTTATATCATCTACTGTGTTTGTCCGAATATAAAATAACTCTCGCTTTAAATTATTTCCTATTTTTTCTATGTGATGATTAAAAAAAGTGTCAGGCCAGTTTGGCCACTGGAATTTCTAGGAATGTAGATGGAATACTCAAATATCTGCTTCTCATTTTTAGTTTGTGCATATTAAAAGTACATACTCTTATAGTAATTTAAAATATTTTTTCACCCTCACGTTTCATAAATAACTTAACTCAGGAATTTCCTGTGAATCTTTGATGTTGGTGGCTTTAACATCAAAGAACCCCTTTTTGGGTCTCCGGACAGGTTTCAGAGCAACATCATCCTTATATATGACCGTGTTGTGGGATGTATTTTCTTTTCTCTTTTTTAAAATGAATTTATTTCATTTATTTATAAAACTGTATTCATTCAAAGTGTCTGGGAAGTTTGAAAAGGAAAACACAAAACAACAGTAGAATACAGAAAGGTAGAGTTCAGATTCCATTATTGGTCAAGAACTTCTCATCCCGTCTGATATCAGACTAATTAAACGGCTCCTCCTTGAGTTATGGCTCTTATGCCAGGATAGTATTTTCCACAGAGTTGAGACTTCATCCTAGTTTTCTAGATCAGTGTTGCCCAAAGGAAATATAATCTATGCCACAAATGCAAGGCATTATATATAATTAAAAATTTTCTGGTGGTCACATGAAAAACAGAGTAAAAAGAAACAGGTGAAACTAATTTTAATAATATATTTTCTTTAACCCAATATATCCAAAATGTTATCAGTTCAGTATGAAATCAATATAAAAACTGTTGAGCAGTTTTGCGTTTTTTTAAAACTAAGTCTTCAAAATTCGGTGTGTATTTTACCCTTATGTCACATCTCAGGCAAGACAGCCACGTTCACGTGTGCAGTAGCCACGTGTGTCCAACGGCTGCTCTGCTGGACAGGGCGGCTCTAGATTTCTCTGAGGGTGGTTTGGATTCAGAAAGACCTGGGTTTGCATACCTATTCCATCACTTATTTCCTGTGTGACTTTGAGCAAGTCACCATCCTGCAGAGCTGTCAGGAGCCTTAAGTGAGATGACTCACGTGACAGTGTACCTCTGCCAGCATGTGGCCCATGGGAGGTGGTCAATACGTGTTAGTTCTCCTCCCAGCTTTTCAAAATGGGGGGGAGTGGTGGGGTGGGAGGAAGGCAGAGACACGAGAAGCAGGAAAACTTGGATGAATCTCCTCACTGCAGGCAGAGCTGAGCGCAGATCAAGGACTGGTTGCTTAGAGAAAGGGTGGAGGTGCTGGTCTGGGTCATCAGATGGAGACCCGATGGGCATGTCCAGAGGTGTGCTGCCTGGCTCCTGCAGGGGCTGGAGCATCCGTCCTCTCTGTGCTGATCTAGGACCTTAGGCAGCGCAGCCCTGCTCGAAGCACAGCCATCAGCGATGATGAGAGGACTTTGAATCACGCTCTGGAAAGAGAGTTTTGAAAGATGTGGTTGTTTCCACTAAAAGAGAGAAAGAGAGAGAGGAAAAGAATGGAGAAGAACATGATCTTTATCTTCAAATAAACCAGCTTTGTCTGGACTTACGAGGCAGAACTCCTGTGCCAGCTGCAGGAAGGAAGAGGGCAGTTCGCCAAGAGAGGGCTTTGAAGCCGACATGTTTGACATGGAATGGGTTGCCTTGTGAGTTAGGAGCATTTTTTCAGAAGACCAGCTGCCACTTTACACTTGGTAGGAACACCGTGAGGAGGAGCAAGTTAGCAGCATGCGTAAACCACTGCGACATGTTGCACAGCATTATCGTTATCGTTAACGTCAGGTAACGGTGAATTCAGTGACCACTTACGGCAGGTATGTTGGACCTAGATGGACTCTGAGGCCCCTTCACTCCCCAGCGTCTCTAAATCACTTGCTCCTCACTGTCCAACACTGGGGTCTACACTCTTCTTCAAGGATGTGACACATGAGAAACTTGACTGTCTTTCCCTGACCTGACTCTGTGTGGAGATTGACTTCCCAGCCATCAAAGAGAATTCACCTTTCCCCATGCGATGAGCTTTTAGCTCCCGCCACGCAGGCATCAACAGGCCCTGGAGGAGCTGAATGCTGTCCTGTGCCGGGGCTGCATGTGCCATCGTCTCCTGGACAGTCTCTCACATCTTGGTTTCTGGGTGCCACTTTCTCCTGGTCTTCCTGTTTCTGACCCCATCTTCTCCAGTCTCTGCTCCTCAACCACAGGAGTTTTGAGGGTCTAGGCAGACCCTGTTCTCTGCTCTCTCCCCAACGTGATCTCCTCTGTTGTCTCTGCCCTGCTCTTGACTCCCACATCTTTTCTCTCAGCCCAGATTTCCCCCCCAGAGCTGCCTCCCTGGTGTCTTCCCCCATGTCTCACGGGCTCCTCTCACCCAGCACGCCACACCTGACTCCTTGTTCCCCAAACCCGCTCATCCTCTTCAGCTGCTCAGCGGTGAGGGCCACCATCATCCTCTTCGTTTCTGACATATACTCTAACCATTTTTATTCCAAGCCACAATGACTAATTCACCCAACGCTGGGACAGTTAATTTTTTTTAAGTTATCTTTTTAAAGGGTTGTTTATAATATAATCCAGCACATGGAATTGTGGGTCATCCCTTTCCAGTTAATTACTGACTCTGTGTTAACTTTGTCTCTTGTATAGCAATTATGCCAAGACCACTTTTGACTGAGTTTCAGGCTTATATGTCTCCTGCAAATACTGCTTTGGTGTTGCTGATCAAGTCCCGGGTAGAGTGCATAGGTTTGCAAGAAGAGTCCGGTAGGAAGCCAAGGAAAAGGGGCCCCTCCCTTGCTGCCTGGTGTCTTTGGAGACAAAGCTTTCCCCTATAGCTAGGCATGTAAAGTAGTTAGACTGCCACACCTTAAGGAGCAGAGACTGAAGTCTGGAGAGGTTTCACTGGCCTTTGAAGGCTGTGCCTTTTGTGTGTAAGCCGGGACTATAACATTTGAGTCGTATACCAGCTCTTCACTATTCAGTTTTCCTTTTTTTTATAGAAGAACCTAGAAATTCGCTTCTTTCTATCCTGCCTGTCCACTCTTTGATTCTGAAAGTTAACAGTTTACTAGCCAAAACAAAACCCAAAGCTATGCAGCCTCCCGACGCTTTCCTCCAGGGCGTAATTTGAGCCTTCCAGCAGCCCTGCAGGCCAGGAATAATTGGTTTCCTTTGCGGATAAGGAGGGGAGGTTAAATTACCTGTCCAGGGGCATCCAGCTAGTAAGGAGTGGAACCAAGGGCCGGCGCCAGGTCACTGTGTTGTCCCACGGGCCACACTCTCCCTGGGGCATCGTGGTGAGGGATGCAGGCTCACTCAGGAGCTGGAGGTGAGCTCCTCAGCATTCCAAAGCTTCGGTTTTTCTCATCTGTTGAATGGAGATGTAACAGTCTTTTGTGGGCTTAAGTGACGTGATGGGTGTTGAGTCCTGGGAGCTGTCTTGGGGACCGCGGTCTCCGCATGGGTGTGGCGTGTGTTTGGGGCTGCACGGTGGCGTTACATGTCATGCTTCAGCGCGCTGCAGAGCCTGCCTTCTGGCGCCTGACTGGCGTTTCGGTGGATCTGGACCTCCTTCCCTATAGGGTGGTGTGACTTTCTACTCTCTCCCTTGGGAGTTCTGGGAGATTTGCATTGGCCTAACCATTGTTAGACTCTGTCTCTGCCCCCTTCTTCAAATGAGCAGGTTCAGATCCCTGTTCATAAAAATAGATGGTTATCACACGAAGGCCTGGAGTTTCCTGGCAGCATGAAACAGAAAGGCAGTTTTCCCGGTGATGAAAGCGAATGGAGCAGGTGTGGCCTGTGCTGCCAGCAGCGGGTCCCTGGGGGAGCGCTGGTCTCCCGCCTGCCCAGCCCAGGGGCTCTACTCAGTCCTGCCTGGCAGAGGTGGGCGGTGGGGGCTCTGAACCATCGCTCAGCCTCAGGGCCCCTCCTTCCCAGGTTGTGTGCTCACCTCCACCCAATCTTGGGGAGTTTGTGTCCCTGCATAAGGGAGCATGTCCCCTCAAGCCCCCACGCCCCCCTGGGGTGGACCCCTCCCTGCCTCCTGGTGCGGCTCCCCCGGCTTTGTTCTTCCTCCTGAGGGTGTGCTGGTTCCTGCGCCACAGGGCTTTCTGGCTGGGGCGCTGAGTTGGGGAGCTGCACGGCATTTGAGAAAGCTTTTGCCAAGCCCAGTGAGGCCGTTATCCAGAAAACTGGGCAAAAATTGATGTTCATCTTTGAGGCAGGTTCTGGGAGACAATGGCCTCATCAAATGACAGAGAGTGTGAGAGAATACTTATATTTCCCACTTATTTCCATGTGGAAGGCATAAAGAAAATTGGAGGTGTCCGTGAATGCTGTAATACGCATGTTGCAGCTGCACCGACCGTGGTACCGGTGGAGCCTGCTCGTCAGCCATCTGTCCTGCCGTCTCCTCTGGGCCCAGTGATGCCCTCAGGACCATAGAGTGTCCTCAGAGGAGACCGTGTCCGCTGGCAGACAGTCTGGATTGCTTCTGCAACATTTTCCTGCTTGTTGAAAGTTCCCTCCTGTTGGGGATTGGAAGGGTGATTATTTTTCTGTATGTTGACCGGAACAATTCGACAGAGACGTATTGTCAGGTAAATGGTTCTTTTTGAATCTATGTGAATGAAATCTCATGTAAGACAAGTTCAGTGGGGCGCTCCGCTTTTTACAATACAAGATCGGATTGTGAGACTTCAGAGAAGAGTGGACACAGCTCTGCTTGTTTTCTTTGGGAACTTAAATAAAAAGACTTGTTTTCAATCCTTGATGTGAAGAGACAAATTAATTAAAAAAATGAAAGGAAGACATCACCTTTACTTGACAACAGAGCCTGTTGGAAGCACAGACGTCATGAGGTGGAAGCACAGACGTCATGAGGTGGAGGCACAGGGCCCTTGCAGTGTTGGGGTGGCGTCCCTACTGCCTTTGGGCTGGACTTGGTTCTCCCGTCGCTGGGGGTGGCAGCGAGCTGAGGCCCTGGACACACAGCTGTGGACACTCCACTGCACCTCGGTTCACTGGGCACATGGCTCTAGGGGGAAAGATGTGTTCTGGACAGGAAGTGGAATTTAATAAATTTCACACAAAACTCATCTAGAATTTTATATTGTGATTTTAGATGATTCACTTGGCACATTAATAATTTCATAAATAACCTTCTGTACTATGGTAGGAGAAACCGGGCAACAGTGTCCTGTCATTTAAAGGCTTTCCTGTGCCCTTGGCTGCGCCTAAAGGCCGAGTCACTCATCAGTGCAGACAAGATCTGTTCTGCTGTCAGTTCTTGTCCCCGCTGGCTTTGTGTCCCTGTGCCCGGCCGGTAGTGGCCTGGGCTTGGCCATCGTGAACACGTTTCATACCGTTCTCTCTGTGGGTTTTATTCCCTCAGTCTCTGGGGTGGCAGTTGATCCAGTGCTGTCACCTGCGTGTCACATTCCCTGAGTGACTTTATTCGGAAGAGGACAGGCCGTGTCTCTGCAGGCTCGCATGTGCCTTCAGTAATCTTCCTGTTGTTTGGAGATGTTATTGCTGAAACGCCCTGAAACGAGGGTGATGGTAACTGGAGTACTTACTGCGGTCTTCGTATTTGCACAGATTAATTCATGGAATCTCACAATAACCCTAGGGGCAGGTATCGCCATCATCTCCTGCAGATGAAGACACTGAGGCACAGAGATGTCGAGAAACTTATGTGAAGCCACACAGCACCAAGAGGGAGAGCCAGGATTTGAACCAGGGCGTGAGGCATTAGAGTGCATGCTCTTCACCACCATACTGGGCCGCCCTGTGCAAGTTTAAGTTGTATGTAAAATAAAAGTATGTAGCGTCAATTACTCAGACTTCAGTTTGGAAACTCGCTTGTGTTTAACATTTCCAACAACTGCTAAAAAAAAAAAAAATCCCCCTGCCCTCAAATGAACCCAAAGACAGTTCCTATTTTGAGTGGGGTTTTACATTGGGATAGACAGTCCTATGACGTGACTGCAGAGATCTGTCTTACCAGCCTTTCTCCTAATAAAGGAACCCACATGCCACTGCGAGGTGAATGCTCTCCTTGTGGCACATTTGTGAGGACTTAGGAGCGTGTGGGAGAGAGAAGGCCCCTGGCGCGTGTTACTTGAGTTATTTTCAACCTACCAATTTAGCTTCCATCTTACTTTGCAGCTGTTGGGCCAGAGTTTAGTTGCATTTTCAGTAAGTATGTGATTCTGCGGGTCCACTTATTTTCCCAGTTTATAACATCAAAGAACGTCAGAATGTGACGGAAACTTGAGGCCCTTGGCCGTGTCCCCCGCTGGGGACCCAGGAGGCTGGCTGACCCTCGCGGGCCTCGCCGGCCACCCCTCCGCTCAGTTAAGCGCCAGGCTGAGCAGTGAGGCCACACTCCGGACTGGGCTCCAGAGCTGCAGGATGAGGAGGACGGCTGCCGGCCCCACGGCGTGTCCCGCTTCTGCCCTTACAGCCGATTTTCCCCAAAGGCGTTGCTTTACCTCTTGCTCTCTTAGGTTGAATTTTAAAAATATACTTGGAATTCCAGTGATTGCCTGACTTGAAGAATTCATCATTCTGATTTAGCTCATTTAGTTGCCTCTGTTTAGGCTGAATTAGTGAAGTCTTTTGTTCTAGAGTGTAAAAGACCACCATAGACTTTTGAAAAATAGCATTGTGTAGAAAAGCTCAAGTTGGTGCTTCAGGCCACACACAGGTAGGTATCCGTGTCTGTCTGTGCACACCAGGCGCTCGTGTATGTCGACACACATGCACGCCCTGGTGAGGCTTGCTTCGGGCGTCTGCCTGCTCAGTGCAGATGTGGTGCCGGCCATGCCCCTGGAACCTCGTGAGCATGGCCTTGCATGCCACGCCTGCCGAGACCCTTGGGACCCCCAGAGAGGCCTGTCTCCAGAGGATCCTGGCCCGCTGCAGCGGGGGTGCAAGGTGGGGATCCTTGCCCTGGGTTTCCTCTGCATGGGTGGAGACTGTGCCCCCATGAGTGGATGGGTGAGCCCCCCACAGGTGTGTGCCCCCTGCAGGGTGCTCACAGGTCTGATGGGGATGGCGTGGGACGTACAGCGGAACCAGACCTGTTCCCTGGGCCCAGAAGGACTTCCCTGTTGGCAGCATCACAGTCACCACCTGCCACCAGCTGGCTTCTGTGCTCTTCTCGGTGTGAGATCTGGAAGCAGAAAGAACGACTATCTGGTCTGGAGCACGGTTTTCTCTCCCCGCAGGGATCACTGCCTCCCCGGTTCAAGGGGGCTGCTGTTCTCCCAGGGCTGGGACGCCGTGCGCCACACCGTTCGCATCTCAGGACTGGACAGCGTGTGGCACTGTGCCCTCGGGGCTTGTGCTGTCTCCTGCTTTGGCTCATAGTGCAGATGAAAGACCAGGGCCAGAGAAACAGCACCCCATCGTCATGCTACGTCTGGAAGGGGGCGTCAGGTGGTCCCTTCCTCTCCCTCAGACAGCTTTGCTTGGTGGTGACAGGGAAGCCATTCCTGTCCTGAGCTGCCTGGGCATCCACTAAGGGGGAAGTGCTTGGGGCTACGTGAGCTCCTCTCCATTGTCACGCCGTGCTTGTTGTCAGTGTGGCTTTTGAGACTTTCTGAGAGACACCGTTGCAAAAGCAGAATCTTACAGTTTGGTTTTTATAGACACCCACGAATGGAATAAAGACGCCTCCTACTTTCTTGGCTGGTCCTTGGAGCACAATGAAAGGGGACAGGGTTTGCTTTGCTGGGCCATTGTACTGCAGCAGATGTGTTCTAGCCTGTTTTGGTTAATAAAAGAATCTGAAACTATGTTTCAAGTGCTCTTTTCAGTCTGAAAAAGAGAAGCTGCTTCTGAGGGAAGGAGGCTGCTCTCCACCAGCCCCTCCAACTCCCCAGGGCCGACGTGAAGGGAGCACAGGTGGTGACTCTAATGGAGACCTGCGCACTCTAGCTGGAACGTTCTGGAGGCTCCTAGACTTGGGGAGGGGCTTCCACGACCCTGCTCCCAGAGGCTTCTGGGAGACTTGGCCTCGCTGACAGTATTGTGTTTCTTCTGGGGTGGAAAACAGTGCTTATGATGCCCTGCAGCGATAGAGAAGGCTCGGGTGTCTGAAGGAGGATGTGGCGTGAGGTCTGGCCAAGAGCCGTGTGGTTACCTGGTGCTGGGGGTGCCGGGAAGCAGCCCTGTGCTGTTGGTCCTCAGGCCCCACCTGATGCCTCACCACCCGGCAGGCGGGGAACTGATAGTGTTCAGCCCTTTGACTTTCTGTGTGGTACCTCCTGGAGAAGAGTGACCATCTCAGTCAGGTTACAGTTTCTCCCCAAAGAGTTTTATTTAGCAAAATTAAAAAGCCTTACTTTTTTAAATCAGTGTTCTTCATTTTTTAATACTTCCCCACTAAATGACTTCCTAGCATATCACAAATATATAGCTTGGAAATATATCAGTTTGATATCTTAGTAATAATCAAAGCTGCAATTAAAAGCCCAGTAAAAATAACTTTTATGTTTGCATCACTGTCAGCTACTTGTCTGGAGCTTCTGGCCGTTCTGACTGTCCTTTATGAATTCCCCCAAAGTGATGCCCACTTTGAAGGACTGGTCAGAGTTCTCAAGCTGACAGTGGCAGAGGTCGTGTCTGAGGTGCAGCCAGTGGGTGGCGTCAGGCTGGACCTGATGATCTGTGCACATGGCTGTGTAAGGATGCCCCCGGGAAGCTGGAAGCAGACTGCAGCTGCGTGAAATGGCTGTTATGTTTCTGTCGCGGATCTAGTTGGTGCTGAGCAGGGAGGAAGTTGGCAGAACTCAGAAGGAGAGGAAACTTCCAAGTGCTTTTTGATGTTGTAAGTGTCATTGCTTTAAACTTTCCTGTACTCGGGTAGGGCAGTTTGTCTGTGTGAGCTGGAACAAAAACCGTGGTGGAAGTCGTCTTTCCCTCTGTTACAATCAAATTGGCATCTTATTTTTATAGGTTGTGGCTGATGGGTTGTAAACGTCCAACGTGTCGTTTCTTTTCCTGTGGAATTGTGTAACACCTGAGTGAACAGATTGTTAATGGAGATGGTAAATTACCAAACTCCCATTGCACCTAATTAGGTTGCAGCAACTAAGTGCCAATTTTTCTTATTGCTTTATTTCCACAGCCTGCGTGTGCTTAAAATCATCTGCAACGTTAAACAAATATTCACTAGGTGTCTACCGTCTCTCTTCCTTTTCTGGTCAAACGACTTGACCCCCATGGGTTGGGATAACCAGGAGATGTAATATGCAAGACTGAGACTCAGATTAATCACTTTTTAGAGAGTGTTCAATTTGGAAAACATTTGATTGAACACTTGTATGCAAAGCACTTTGCTATACGTAAGGAGAAAATATAGAGTACGGTGATATTTCGCTCACTAGAAGCAACATTTTTGCGGGGGGAGATAACTCCAATGAATTTTAGTAATTGCTTTAATAAAGGAATCAGCAAATCTTTTCTATAAAAGACCAGATAGTAAGTATCCCAAGCTTTGCGGGCCACGTATAGTCTAACCTGTGTTGCTGTAGCTGGAAAGCAGCCACAGACAATATGTAAATGAAGGAGGAAAGAAACAAGGAGAGCTTGCTGGTGCATGTGTGGCAGTCCCCGAGTGCCCTGGCGGGGTAGAGGGAGGACAGTGACCACGCTGCCTGAAGGGGCCAAGTGGAGGGTGTGTGCATAGAAGAATGGACAGACGTCCTCCCCGACACCGGAAGGGAAGGGGATGATGGTGAATGGAGAAGGAGGAGTCTGGTGACTTGTGGGGAGCCAGCTGGAGGTTACATGAGGATCCTGGAGAGGCCCTGAGGTCTCAGCTGAGGTGTTGCTTAGCTTGACTGTTGGGTCCCTCCCATGACTCCTGTTTAGAAGAAAGTGGGATTGATTATGAATCAGTGGATTTGGGGTGGAAACAGTCTACACTCTTGAGTTATTCCTGATCATTCTCAGCAGCCTAGGAGTAGGGAGAAGGGAGGCCAGGTGGCCTAGGGTGACCACTGACATGAAGGAAAGGAGCCAGCGCCTCTGGGCATCTCCTCCGCCTCAGCACGTCTCTGTGTCATATTGCTTGAGGTGCAGGCATTTCCCACACTTCTACATGAAGGAATTTTACTTGAGGAAGATGCCATCCAGGGGCTTGGAGTGATTGCCTACGGTCATCTAGTTAGTGGCATCCTAGCGATAGCTCCCGGGTCACGGTGTGTGCTGACTTTAGAGGGCACTCACATTCGGTCACCATTAGCTAGTCATCTGAGGAGCCAGGTTAGCAGGCTGCGTCTGAGGATTCCTCCTCTCTGTGGTTAGAAAGAGAATGACCAATGTATGGAAATCTTTATTTATCTGTTTTCAACAGAAGTTCCCTCTGATAAACAGAAGCAGTTGAAAGTGGTGCTTTCCTGGTTGATGAAAGGGGACTCAGTGATCAGCTCCTTCCTCCCCTGCCGTCATTTTGGGGGAAACAATTTGAAAGACATTGACCTTGTCTACACATGCTCTCATTTTATGAGTGAGGAGACTCAGCAACCGAAGTCAAGATGGGTTAATTTTGGACTCAGGATTCTTAACGCCACCTCATACTGGGTCCTCACGAGCAGTTTGGCGTGTGGCGCTGACCTATTTGTTCAGCAGGCTGCCTCACTTCTTTATGGCTGTGTCTGTCCTAAAAAGGGAGCTTTCACTGGCACTTGGTCTCATGGGGATGTTTGTGGAAATCATGGCTTACTGGAAAGTGATTTGAGATATTTGGCTATAAAAAGCAGGAAAATGAATTTAAAAAAAATTTCTTATCTTGAGCAGGCATTGTTTTAAAAATGTTGAGTCTTTATGGCATTTATTTCCCATGGGAAGAAGCCTTTGTTACTGGGAATGCAGTTTTCGTCAGCCCGGCCCGTGCTGTGTTGGATTGGGCTAAGGCGTTCATGTGGAGATTTGGTGACTGCTGTAACTGTGCCAACATGGTCTTCATGTTGCATTTCTATCTTGAGACAGAGCATGGAACGGTTATGAAATGAGGCATGGAAACAGAGAATGGAATGAGGAGGAAAGCCATAACTAAATAGAAGAAGGATAATTCAAATATGCATTCCATCTGCAGGGCAAGACTTTACACTTTGAGCTTTATTTTCCAAGGACTTACTTTAAAATCTGGAAACTCGTTTCAGTCCCTGGGGCCTTCGGTGCTGCCACCATGGTAGAGGTTCGAGCAGTGACAGATAAGCTCGGACTTTGACAAATATGAATGGACATTGGAATTACTTCAATTCATCGTGTAGTTATTGAGCACCTGCTTATAAACTTGCATATATTACCTATTCACTTCAAAGCATTGCTACTAGTAAATATAGGTTTAAAAATCTTAATGCTTGCTTGATTGTTTTTAACAGCCCGTTCCATCAGGGCTGGAGAAGGCCCCGAAATGAGGACAGATTTTATTTATGCCCTGATTTTATTAATTTTCAATTTATGACATTCTTCTGGTGAGACGCTAAGTACTACTGAGGTAGCAGGAGTTAATGGCAGTCCACAAAAAGAGGAGAAAAGTGATGAATGCTTCTGTGACCTGGAAACAGGTCGCCTGTGAAAGTTGTAGTATAGATCTGTTGACAGCTAAAACGTCAGTGTGAAAAGAAATCAGTTAGCATTGTTCAAAGGCGAATAAATAGAGGTGATAGATTAATATTATGAAGAAAAATTTCCTACTATTTATAAAAATTGGAGTTTGGATCCCAAGGTAATTGCCAGAGGTCTCACATTTTAAGAGAACTGGAATCAGATTAAACACTTGGTACTCCCTAGGAAAATAAGCTGAGGGAGTGAAAAATACATTCCTGATCATTTCACTTATGATTCAGTTTTTTTTCTTTTAACAGTTTCTTTTTTTTTTTTTTTTTTGAGGAAGATTAGCCCTGAGCTAACATCTGCTGCCCATCCTTCTCTTTTTGCTGAGGAAGACTGGCCCTGAGCTAACATCAATGTCCATCTTCCTCCACTTTATATGTGGGATGCCTGCCACAGCATGGTGTGCCAAGTGGTGCCATGTCTGCACCCGCGATCTGAACCGGCGAACCCCCGGCCGCCAAAGCAGAACGTGCACACTTAACCACTGTGCCACTGGGCCGGCCCCAGTCTTTTAACGTTTCATTGAGTGGAATTCACATACCATACCATTCACACATTCAAAGCATACAATTCAATGGTGTTTTAGTATATTCACAGATATGTGCAGCACCACCACAGTCAGTACTAGAACATTTCATCACTTCAAAAAGATACTCTGTACCTTTTACTGTCACTCCCCTCCCCCACCTCCACCCCCTAGCCCTGCAACCATGACTCTACTTTCTGCCTCTATAGATTTCCCTATTCTGGGCTTTCGTTTGAATGGATTATAGAGTATGTTGCCTTTTGTGCCTGGCTTCTTTCACTCAGCATGATATTTTCGAGGTCCATCCATTGTGGCATGAATCAGTACTTCATTCCTTTTCATGGCTGAATAATACTCCCTTGTGTATATCTACCCCATTTTGTTTGTCCATCGTCCTTTGGTGGACACTTGGATTGCTTCCTCCTCTACGTTTACTTGTAATGATTGTGTAGAAGGATAAATATACATGATACATTTTGAGACCCAGATCATTCTTTTTCACACATAAGAACCAGCTAGCAATCAAAGGGAAAATATCAGTATAATGCTTAGCTCCTAACAAAGGATGTTTCCTACATGGCACTTTGTTAACTGTTCACCTAACTGGGTCAAACTAGGGATTTAGTAAATTGCAGCTTTCCCGAGGTCTCCTGGCCAGTGGACAGTGATGGCAGTTTGAACTCCAAATACAGGTGCACCCAAAGGAGTGGTTGTTTCCTAAAAAGAAAGTCTGAAAGCTTTGGAAGCGTTTGTTCTGTCTGTGTATGTACACAGTGTGCCAAATCTCCGTGTCAGGACATTCTAGTAAGAAGTCCCCAGGACGTGGATCCAGGGACAGTTGCTGTGGATGAACGGGCCGTGAACCTCCCCACACTCTGCCAGTGTTTGAGGAATCCTGAAGTGTGCCTCATGTGCTTTGAGGTCAGAGCACGTCCGGCAACTTAGCGCCGCTCAGCTTCAACGCACCGGTGGGTGTAGGAAGCTGGCGCTGCTGGTCCCTGCGCTTCTCGCCTCCTGGAGACTTTCTAAAGCTCAGGCAGGGACCGCCCTTGTACGTGCCCTTCCTGTGCTCCCGGGACCCCCAAGCCGCCTGGGTAGTTGTGAACTCCTACCTCACATGCAGGCCCCCTGGGAGCCCTCCCCCTGCCTGTATGACACCTGTCATCCCCTCCTGGTTTGCGAGGAGCAGGCACACTTGTTTCCCACAGTCCATTCCAGTGCCGCCTCACCTCCCTGCCAGCATAGTCCTTGCTGAGCTGTCAACTGGCTGATGGCAGCTGTGTCACAGCCACTTGGAATGAAAAAGCCCACTGATATGCCACAGCCCGTGCAAGTCTGAGGAAGAGGGTCGTTTGCTCCAGCAGCTGGCGTGGGCTCCTCATTGAAGGGTGTGGAGCATCTGCTCGGCAGAGGGGATATGCTGGGTGAGGGAGTGCCCACACACCTGGGAACAGATGTGGGCTTGGCCATCCTCGAGTTTAGGTGTCGTCAGGGCAGGTGACGGGCTTCCTTCTCTCCACGCCAGAGACTGCGGGGTACGCAGGACACACTCCTGATAGTGGCTGCATATGGCAGTGAGAGCACGGAGATCAGCAGCCCACAGCCCTCAAGATGCTGAGCAGAGGCCTCGCTCACGGTGGACTTAGTGTTTTGTTGGGAAAGAAACAGGGAAAGTCCAAGAGAGGGAGAAAGCAGAGGAACCTGCGGGATGAGGAGGCAGGGAAATGCCACTGTTCTGAAGGACCCTCGGTCGCAGATTTGAAGACACACAGCTTTTTAGAAGCAGGGGGAAATGAAGATGAAAAAACAAGATGATTTTTAAAATGAACCCTAGTATTTTGGCTCCTTGACTGAAAGGGAAAGCACTTTACAAATGTATTTGCAGCTGACAGATGGTTAAAAAAAAAAAGACAAATTTGGTTCTCTCTGAAGTGAGGGAAGCTCGTTGGAGACAGGGCTAGGAAATAGCAGGCGTCTGCATCCGCCCGCTCACCCTGGCCCTCTGGCAGCAGAGAGGTGGCAAGAGCGTCCTCAGGCTGGGGCCACGTGCCGGGTGTGGGCCAAGGGCGACCTTCAGTGCCCAGGGAGGGACAGGAGACAGAGGAGCTGCTCAGAGCTTCCTTGCCCCTGTCCGTGGTGACCCTGGCCCTGCAGACAATGGTGTCTGCTGTTCATTCTGCGTGTCCAGCCATCGGGCATCTCCCCAACTCTGGGCCTGGGTGTGACAGAGCTGTCTGTTGTATTTGGGAACCCACGTTGTCTGGGGACTATTTAATCGAGTTCCCATTTGCACCTAGCCCTGGCACGGTGGTGGGTTTCTCTCGTTGGTGCCATTTTTAGGTGGTTTTCTGGAAAGATGCCACTTTCCCGCAGGCGGCCTCTGACCGTGTGCCAGGCAGCTCAGCTTTGGCATTCCGTTTTCCTGAGCACTTGCTACTTTTGTTTCTTTGTGGAGTTCATTTGACCTGGACTTCTGAGAAGGTGTTTTAAAGTAGCCTTTGGACCTCCCGTGGACTTGGCCTTTTACCCTTCCACTTTAAAATACCTGCTTTTTGTGATTGCTTAATTCTAAGATGGAGTAAGTCCAGGTATTATGAGGGTTTCTCTAGTTTCCTTTCCACCTCTGGGTGTTAACTTGCCTTGTTACCTAGAGCCATCCCATGGTGGAAAGGGCTGGGAGACATCCATCTTGTGGGCCTTCTGCTGATCTACGTGTAGGAGGACGTGTTTTTCAATAGAGGGAATCCACGTTACTTTAGAAGTCTACAAGAGGCATCTTCAGGCCATCTTAATCAAAGCCTCCTTGGTGGGACCAGGGACAGAGGCTGAGAGGGCTCCCGTCTCACTCAAGGTCACACAGCTGGTCATTCATGGCTGGCCGTCTGGAATCCCTGTCCCCCCAAAGGCCGTGTCAGGTGGTGTTTGGGGTGGTCGGTTGCTGAGACCATCACAGGGCCTCCTCTGAGAGGGGATGAGGGTTGAAACCGTCTCCTGGGTATGGGTGTTGTCTCACCCTTCCCTCGCCCAGGGCTTCCCGGCTCGCCTGGGCTAGGTCACAGCGGGGTCCTCCTCACCCCTCAGCCTGGCATTTGGGCTGTGGCCTGGGTCCTGCCCCTGGCATTCACTTTATTCAACCCCTGGCGTGCAGCCTCCGGCTCAGCCTGTGGCTCCTGCAGCTGCGCTGCTACTTGGGGTGGCCCTCGGTGGGGGCAGACCTTCCCGCCATTCTCTTTGGAGGGTGTCTCGCACCGGCTGTTCAGATATGTGCTAGGAAGGCCAGGCTTTGTCGTGCTGCAAGGGCGGCCACGGTAATGGGACTGGATGGGGACAGTGTTTTTAGGACCCAGCCTCGCAGCCCCAGGAGTGTCGCTGCTGTGTGATCCCAGGCTGTACCCTGAAGCAGGTGGCTCAGGCCTGGGCCCAGGGACTGGAGTAGATCCCGGCAGAGAAGATCCTGGTGTGAATCTTGTACGAGAGTTTGCCCCAGCAGGGGAGAGGATGCTGCACCGCACACCCTTCCAGGCGCCCCCCCCCGTGGCCAAGTAAGACACAAAGCCAGGGCTTGGCGGGCCGGACCGCCCTGCTGCTTATAGTCTGACTCCTGATGTTTTGGGCACAACCCCAGGGCGGGGGATTCCTGCACAGAGGCACAGGCGAGCCCGGAGGAGCGTCCTCTGAGACCCTGCACAGGTGTGTGGAGGCCGATGTGACTGCCGGGTAGTATGACAGCTCCCGCTTAGCCACCAGGGTTTCCATGTGCCCGGCCCTGGGCACGGTGCTCTGCGCTAACTCAGCCGCTCCATCGCCCCGAGTGGGCATACCGTTTTCCCTTTTTACCACATGCGCCAGCATAGTATAGAGCCTGCTCAAGGCCGAGGTAGGGTCTGAGCCTAGGCGGTGGTTCTCGGTGCACCCCACCGTCCAGCGCTGACCCTGCACTTGGACTCAGCCACCCTCATGTGCACAGGTGCCGTAGGAGGCAGGTGGCCCTGGCTGGGGCCTGAGCGGCAGGCTGCCTGGAGAAGAGCTTTAGCTCTCTGTGGTTGCCATCTTAGTATTTTAATATCTTACTTTGAGTTTGTGTTTTGTGAGGTGCAACAGGACCGTGAGCCTGTTGGGTACTTGGCACCTGGGCCCCCGCGTGCTCCCACCTCCCCAGGTCACCAGGGCCCTGTCCCGTGTCCGAGCTGGAGGGTGCCTGCCAGGCTCTGCACTGGCCTGCCTGACCTCCTGCCAGGGACCAGCGTGAAGCAGCACGTGAACACACTGTGAGGGGTAACAGGCAGGGAGAGACCGCGGAAGAAAGGCAGAGACCTTTCTCCTGCTGTTTGCACAAAGGACATGCACGTGTGTTTGCACTGGGTCCCGCACGCAGTGTGGGTGCCCCCATTGGCAGCCTCAGTTCCTCGGATCTGGGGGAAGGCTGAGAGGAGAGGCTGAGGGTCTCCTGGAGTTGGGCATGTGGTCAGTAAGGTCAGGTGTCCAGTGAGGCTGCTCTCAGCTCAGCTCCGCCGTGGGTTCGGCAGCCCGTCGGCTGTCCCGGGCAGTCAGGCCTGGGGGCTGTGCCCCTCTCAGGAGGTGCTCAGGAGCCTGGGGCCCTGAGCCGGCATTTCTTCTCTCAGTGTCCTGAACAGCACACTTGGAGGTTCCTCTCGGGCGCCAGGGAAGGTCACATCAGACCTCCTGGGACTGTAAATGGCCTTGCCTGCATGATTGTAAATGAAAACATAAAATACACCCATGATCTAGACCCTGTGAGATTACAGCTGCAGAATAGTCTACATGGCAGTAAAATTGATGGCCCTAAAGAATAAATTCTCAACCGTGCAAGTCAGGGATTACTTTAAACATCCATGTGACAAGTCATCTAAAAATAAAACTCAGCGAGCCAGGCCTGTGTGGGGAGGAGGCGCAGCGGGCTGCCTCCCGGAGTGGGGAGACCAGGCCGCAGGGTGTGCCCCCAGGGGACATTCGGCAGTGTCTGGGACAGTTTGGGTTGTCACAGCTAAGGGGGTGCACTGGCATCTGGTGGGTGGAGGAGGCTGCACGTGCCGCCAGGCAGCCCACAGGGCCCAGGACAGAGCCTGCCCAGAGCAGGGTCCCGTATCTGCAGGAGCCACAGCCCTCTCTAGAGAGCCTGTGGGGCCGTTGCCCTGGCGAGTTGGGGGATGTTACCTGTTGTCTACACATACTCTTCACACAGCCCTTTACAGACAGCCCATGCCAGTTTGCGGAACAGAATGAAAACAGAACTCCAGGACACCCGTCTGCAGAGATGACCTCTGAGGGGGCTGTGCCTGGCCATGGCATTGGGTTTCGCAGAAAGGCTGCCCGCAGTTGGAGTCTGCTTGCTCAAGGACCTTCACAGACCCCTGACCAGACAGCAGCCTCCTCCACCGCCCCTGGAATCTGACCTTCCTCGCAGACTGTCCTCCTCATCTTTCTCATCTTTCCTGGCCCTCTCCCTCACTCTCTGAGGGCTCCGCCTCCCTCCTGGCCCCTGGTTGTGGCTCTGGCCCGTTTCTGTATGGTCCCCCTGTCCTGGTCGGGTCGGGGACTTGGAGCACCCGCCCTGGCCTGTGTCTGCAGCCCTGGACTCCAGCCCTGCTGGTCCAGTCACCTGCCACCGCTCTGCCTGGAGACGCTGCCAGCTTCCCAGAGTGAACTTGGTACACCAACCCCCGGCACAGCCTGCCCTGTTGGCGATGCCACCCTTCTCTTTCAGTTCATCTGCTCCCAGGCTCGCTCCTGTGCCGCCCCCTCTCACCCCCACGTATCTCCATAACTAGGTCCTTTAGGCCGGCTACAAGTCTGTGGGTCCCAGTGCAAAACACAAGTCCAGGGCCCTCTGTTCAAGGAGGAGGAAAGCCTTCCCTTCTCCGCGGTCTCTCCGATGTGGGCCTGTCATGGGGTTTCTATGAGCTGTGGAGGATGTGCAGACCCTCACAGGAGCCCGGGGGTCCCCTGCAGCTTGGCCAGGGGCCAGACCACAGGCCTCCCCGCACTGCTGCCTGGGTGCTGCTGGGGACAGCTGGTGGCAGGGGAATGGGAGACGGGGGCTGAGGGTCTGTCAGTCCCGGGAGGCAGGCGGGACCACATGTGAGCTGAGGCTGGACTCCTACCCCTAGCCGCAGTCCCCAGCCTCCTCTCCACTTCCCCCGCTCCCGCAGTGTGGCCCTTCCCCTGTGTCGGGCTGCTGCACTGGCTGCGCCTTTACCTGCCTTCCTGCTAACCCAGCCTTCCTGGGGCTGCACGGCTAAGGGGCCTGTGACGAATTTACTCTTGTCTCTTCTGCACTTCAAAACTCATTGTGCAAAAGGAGCACTCTGGCCCGGATTTGAACCCTCCTGCAGACACACCCGGCGCGGCTCTGCCTTGCTTCTACTCCGTGTGCTGTAAACGCGGGATAAGCCCTGGACTTGGGGCCTCCACCTCAGCCTGCGCAGCAGCCTTTCCCCTGCTCCCTGTGTCTGAGGCCTGGCCTCGCACCACGCCCAGACCCGCTGTTCCCTCAGTCACCGTCCGTCGTCTGTGAACAGCCTCTTCTCGAAGCTCCTCTGCTCCCTCCTGGTTGGAAGGCCTTTGAGGGCGTGGGGTGTCTCTCTTCCTGGTTGGAAGGCCGTTGAGGGCGTGGGGTGTCTCTCTCCTGGTTGGAAGGCCTTTGAGGGCGTGGGGTGTCTCTCTCCTGGGCCGTCCACACCACGGCCTTCATTATGTCTAGGTAATTTCAAGAGTAAAATCGATCTGTTCTGTATCCTCAGCTCAGCCCATGCAGCTTCTGGAGCAGCTGCCCTCGGCAGAGCAAATCCGCAGAGCGCTCCCGGGTCGCAGCCAGTGCTGAGGGGCCTGGACACTGCGGGGAAATGCTGCTTCGAGAAACCAGTGTAAATGCGGCTTTGCAGGTCTTTTCCTGTTCTTTATAAGGCAAAGTGATGTCCTCCTAAGAGAATTAGGTCCTGAGTGGCTAAGCCAGCCAGCGTCCCACCAAATCATCTAAAGTATTTGAAGTCAATACGAGGGGGCCTGGAGTTGAAGGCAAGATGTTCGTTGAGGAGCAGATGTTTTCATGAAAGTCCCTGGTTATATGTCCACAGAAAATAGGGACACAAGTGTGACTGCAGCCACATGTAGGTTTGCCTTGAGGCCTGGCTGGGTTTGTCACTGGGGGGCTCAGAACAGGTATGTTGATGTCCCTGGGAGGTGACCTCAGCCCTTCAGCTGTGGTCAGTCAGAGAAGGTGGCCACTCCTCCTCTCACTCACACTCCTGGGACAGAACAAATGACAGCTTGTAGGCAAAATGGAGGTCCCCCTCTCTTATCTCGGACCACACAGGGACCCCTGAACCCTTCTGTGGACTGTGAGGCCATTTCGCAGCCCTGGCCTGGTCTCAGCGTCCACAGGCTGCCCAAGTGTCCAGCCCGTCACAGCCCCAGGAGGTCAGAGTGTCACCTGTTTTTCAGGTCTAGGAAGGCAGCTCCTGGACAAGCTTTAAAAGAGAGATTGACAGTGAAATTCTCTGGTGGTTGTGCTTCAGCCACTCCAGGGGCTTTCCGGTGTCTAAGATTTCCTGATGTGAAGCTGTGATTGGGTGAACTTAATTTGTGTTTTCAGTTGTGTTTTCTCTTGGCGTCACTGGCACTGTGCCCCGTCCCCACATGTCTGGGTAGCTGGTGAATGATAGCAGGCTGTTTACCACCCCCCGGCCTCTCCTCTGCCTCTCTCTTCCTCCCTCCTGGCAGTCAGCAGGATTGTTCTTGGAAGCCCTGCTTCAGAGCTTAGAGGATGGAGCATGGGGCCGGGCCCCATGATCGTGGGTCCCAGGTGAACCAACCAGCAAACCGCCTTGGGTGAGGGCTCTCCCTCCCTGGCCTCTACTTGCCCATCTCTAAAGGCCACACGACAGCACCTGCCTCTGCGGCTGCTGACAGCCCTTTCCAGGCACAGCAGTGCTCTTGGGCTCTGTGCATGTTTCAGCGAGGGGAGAGAGCCTCCTTCCTGGGGAAGGGCCAAACTTGAAGTCTTTGCTGTAGGATTCATAGAAATAACTGCTTGTCTCATTAGCACATTTTCTGGTCCTGATCATAATATTTTAGAGTATAGACTGCATGAAAGAAATGAGAACACAATTTCACCATGGCGTATTATGGGAGCCCCAACTTGTCTCTGGGGGCAGGGGCCTGGGTCATTGTGTTGCAGTGACGATGAGGGGAGAGGCGCTCTCTAGTCAAGAGCATGCCATTGGGCCCTGCCCGCAGCCAGCCTGTGTCCCATGCCTGCTCTGCTCTTGCCCTCATCCGTCAAGGAGCATGGTGACTCCATGGGAATGCTTTACTCTAAGAAGGGGAGGTGAGGAGGAATGTGCGAGCCTCTTCAGGCAGTTGAGGGACAGCCGTCTGGAAGGGGCAGAGGCGTCACTCTAATTAAGAGGCTGGAAGTGGCTTCCTGGGCTGGACCACAGCCCATGGTGCAGAAGCAGAAGTGCTTTCTAGTCATCAGCACTGTCCTACTGTGAAATGGATGGCCTCCTTCTGGGGGATTTCCTCATGCCTGCAAGTGTGTAAGCCGCGGCAGGCGATCACTGTATCACTGCTGGCGTCGTGTTATCAGCTGCTTCTCTGTTCCAAAGTCTGAGGCTCCTCATTTCCTCCTGAATAGAGCTACCCCCATCGCATGGCCTGCGTGCGGCCCCCTGCGACCACCTCCTGTGCTCCAGCTTTATATGACCCCATTCCTTGTCACTTTGGTGCAACCAACATCGTGACTCTGTGCTGTTCTCTTGTGCATCCCGTACTTTCCCACTCCTGTGGTCTAGAATCTCCCTCTGCTAGCTCACACGTCCACATCTGCCATCCTGGAAGAACCAGCGTGGCTGCCACGTCTTCCGCAAAGACTTTCGGGCCCTTTTTTCTGTATACACAGGCCTGGACCTCTGTAGCATTTCCGCTCTCACGTTGGTGTCTCACTTCCTCCCCCGGCATGTCTTGTTCATTTTATCTGCTGTCAGTATCTTGAGGGCAGGGCTGATGCATGCAGTGCTGGCCTCCAGAGCCTCCCCCGAGTCCGCACGGTCCTCAGATGCACCAATGGTGACGTGAAGGAGGAGGTTCTGAGGGTCAAAATCGAGACAGTCTATGTTTGTGCAAATGTCAAAAGGCCATTCACCTGAATTTCCACCTTCCACCAAGTGATTGTCATCAGGCTTTTGAAACAAGAAGAAAACATGGAAGGAAAATCAGGAGAATGTCTGTATCTTCGTCGCTTATATTCAACTACTGATTTTGCCACGTTGCTTTTTCTCTTTACACGTTGGTCTGTGTGTCTCTCTCTGTGTCTGTCTATCCTGGGTGAACCGTGACACTTTTGTTTGGAAAAGATCGTGTTGCTTCATCCTTGGATAATACAGCATCACCTCTGAAGAATAAGGGCTTTGTTTTATCATGCTGTTATCCCACCCAGGAGACCAACACGGGCTTCCTAGTATGAGCAACATCAAACACCTGGTTCATGTTTGGTTCTCCTCAGTTGTTCCTTAAATATCTTTTTGTAGGTTTTGTTAAAACCGGGTGCACTCATTGCTATGCCCCTTGACTCTCTCTCATTCTAGACCAGGGTTCCTCAACAACCATGCTGTTATTCAGATGCACACACGTGTGTGCTGAGCAGTGTCGCTGGCTCCACCCTCCAGATTCCATTAGCACCGTCTGCCTCCTTTATGACAACCAGCAGTGCCTCCAGACATTGCCAAGTGCCCACTGGCAGGCAGCATGCCCTTGTTTGAGAACCATTGTTCTAGAACAGTCTCCCCAACTTTGTTTTCCAAGGCATTGACCTTTTGAAGACCCAGGCCAGTTGTTTCGTAAAACATTCCACTTTCTGGATTTAGTGGGTGATTTTTTGGTGGTGTCACCTACTTGTTTCTTGATTTCCTGTATTTTCTTGTAAACTGGAAGTGGGGGTAAACTAAAGGCTTTATTATGGTCCAGCTTAATAATTTTGGAAGCTTAACTTTTAAGATAGAGTGACTTATGTGGCTATTTATGTTCATGGCAAAAGTAACTTTTGAGGATGGAGCAGGCACGTTTCTCATGCGTGGGAGAGCAGCCGCGGGTGAGTTTCTAGAGCAGGCGGCTGGGGGTGCCCTCAGGGAGCCGCTCCCTTTGGGCTGGCTCACACGCTGACTGACCCCTGAATGACCTCCCTTTGGGCTGGCTCACTGCACCACCTGACCCCTGACTGACCGGGGAGGGTCCTCGTCCTGTTGCCTCCCAGGCAGCCTACCTGACGCAGGTGAAAAGCTCTGTGTGTGCTTAACCGTCTTGGACCTCAAGCTGAAACCTTTTCCTCTCTCTTTACTGTTTTTCCATGGAAACCAGCTGTGGGTTTATGCATTATTTGTTTACTTAAAAGGAAAAAGTAGATATGTGTTTCTCTGAGCTCCATGCAATACCGAGATTATCATGTGTACTTGTTAACAAGTGTTTGAAGGTGGTAGCTGGGACGCACTGGGTGGACGGTACTTGGACTCTGACGTTGCTCTTCAGGCCTGTGCTGCGGCTCCTTGGGAGTTTTATGGACTGAAACTGTGAAGGGAGGGCCCTCTCCCCCTGGGGGTCCTGCCTGGAATCGAATGTTATCACAGGGACTCGGCAGGGTGGTGGTGTTAACTGTGGTCGCAAACTCAAAGATTTGTGGTGAGAGACACTAGGAGTTGCTTGACTCTTGCTGTGCTGTCCCTGTACCCATTGTCAAAGTTAATTGAGATAATTCTTAACGCCTCTTCTGTCCAGTTGTGGGCCACGAGCTTGCGTTGGGTTAGTGAGTCTGTTTCGTGGCTGAAATCTCGCTCAGCACGCCTGTATCTGCTGAGCTCTGCCTTTGCAAGAGGTGGCAGTTGTACACCAGCCTGTGGGTGCCTGAGACAGGAGCTGTCCTGGGTCATTTGGAGCAGAGGGCGTGGAGGGCTGTATGCACCAAGAACGGGGGGTGATGTGGGTGTGTGGTTACAGAGGATGATAAACGGGGGATGAGGGCGCAGTGGTGGTAGATGAGTGCTCTATTTTATTATTATACTATCATCGAGTGCAAACAGAGAGATCTGCTTACAGAGGTTCGTTTCTATGAGCTACAATTGTTATTTCTGAGTAATTCTGGTGTATGGTCTGTAGTAATTATTAGAGTAAGCTATGTATCTGATTAAATAAATAATTTGTCTCTAATTTATGGCAATTTAAAGATGTCTTCTGTTCTCTTTGTCTCTGGGGGAGGGAAGGCAGGTTGCTATGGAGACAACATAAGAAAAAGTGACAGGCAAAAAAGCTTAGCAGTTTCGATTTTGAAAATATTTGTGATGTAGGTAATTATGTATGTAATAATGTTATGCAGCAGAGCCATCTGGCTTTGGAAGGATGTGTGTCATGGAATTTTACAGTAAAATAGTGTTTCTCTAAGGAACAAAATGCTATTTGTTTGTTATTAGGATGTTGAAATTGTGAACAACACAGATAGAATGGAGCCCTAAAATTGTCTCCAGGGGTGCAGCTGCTGTGTGATGTAATGTGTCACCTATAGAATTCGGAAAGCTACGTTCTCTTGGAAATAAAACGGTTATATAGTAAGAGACTATATACTGAGACTGGTTGAGTACGTAGTTTTGTACGTAGCTAAAATCAGGTTTACTCTGGTTAATAACTGATTTTGGTCCATTTAAATGGCACTGTTTTCTTTCTGTCTCCTTTTTTATTACACTATATCTCATATTGTTTAGGGGCCAATTTAACAAATTGACACGTGGCTGCTTCCCTCTGTCCTCATTGTCCCGGGCATTTCAGGTTAGTTTTACTCTAATTTGGAATTCCTGCTTTCATTCATCTGCAGTTGGAAATGTCCTCTCCCCCACACCCCTGCCCTACCCTGGTTTTAGAATTCTGATGTGATTTAGAAGAAGAAGAAACTTTAGCGTGGGACTTGTTAAACTTAATGATTTAGCAAGTATTTATTAATGCCTGTGCAGGGCACCGTGCTGGTTAACTCGCTCAGTCTTTATGGAGCCTCTACCGTACGTTTAAGCTCTGCTACAACGTGATGTGACTGTCCTATGGTTCCCAAGTGACAACTCTGCAGAGCTGAGGCCATAGTTCACATCTTAATGTGCCAGATGCAAGATGAATGCAAATTCACTGGCACTCCTGCTGTCTAGTTGTGGGGGCACATCCCCTTTCCTTGAACCTGGACTCTGTGGCCACTCTGACCAGTAGAATACAGCAGAAGTGACTTTGTGCCAGTTTCTGGGCCCAGGCCTTCAGAGACCAGCAGCATGCACTCCTGTCTTTTGGAATGCTCACTCTTGGAGCCCAGCCATCCTTTGAGGGAGCCCAAGCAGCCCTGTGGAAAGGCCCGTGTGGAGAGGAGCCCAGGCTCCAGCTGACAGTTCCGGCTGAGCTCCAACAGCCAGCATCGCCATGCCCGCCATGCACATGAGCTTCAAGAAGAGGCCGATCCTCGGGCCCCACTGACTCAGCCAGCTGCTCTCGTGTGGAGCAGAGATGTGCTGTACCTGCCAAGCCCTGTTCAAGTTGCATGTTTGTTACCAAAACTGACTGTTGTTGTTTTAAGCCACTGAGTTTTGTGCTGGTTTGTTATGTGGCAAGAGATAACCAGAATGCTTAGTTTTTCTCTAACCTCTGTACTGTTGCTCTGGGCATATGCCAGTGTCGAATGGCCTTGTTACGGGAGGTGAGGTAAAGGGATGCCTGTCTGGGAAGTAAACATGTTGGACACACGTCTCAAGGCTGAGAAGCACGAGCATCTCCAGTAAACGGCAAATTCAGGATAACTCTTACCCGGAACTTTTGTTTTACTAACCTGCTAGGGAAGATCCTTAGAGAGGGGGGCCAGTGGGGGTAGATGGAGAAGATCTGAGGGATGTAGGTCATCTGACAGAGGTGCTTTTGGCAGAGGGGCTCCCATGGAGGTCCGGCATCAATGAGGACGCACCCAGAGTGGACAGAGCCGCCCCGGCCACACCAGCTTTCCGTGGCAGTGGATGCCCCAAAGCAAACCCACAAATGTTGCCCTGTCTTTTCCTAAATGCTGCAAGTTGGACAGGGTCTTTTGTGGCAGCGTTCTCAGTTGCTAGACCAGGGTTCTGCGTTTACCCAGCCACCTGCTCTGTCCTGTGCTGACCATCCTAAGGATGAGCACCCTGGGCCTTTGGTGAGTAACACATGCAGATGGGGTGAAGAGGATGCATTCATTCTGTCTTTCTCCCTCTATGCGGTGGTCTGTCTGACACCGTAGCTGTGTGGCCAGGCCTGATGGTCTGAGGTCCTATGGAGTCATAAGCTATCTCCAGGCTGTAATACAACTGAGAGGTCATCCAATTTAGAAGTTCTCTCATGCCAGGTCATGTGCAGGTGACTTCTTCAGCAACCATGACCAGGTTTTCTCAGCTTCTTGATATGCTGGCAAATGCTTAACAGTCGGTTCTCTGGACAAAAAGCCCTGACACCTTATGCCAATTTTGGACTGTAAATACTTCCCCCCATTCCAAGCTGCTGATGTGGTATCCCTAAGTAGGGAAGAGATGTGCACGCACGATTGGCTCTCCTGAGCTCGTGCGGGCTCTCTGGCTCTGGCCCCGGGTACAGTGAGGGGATGGGGACAAGGTGCTGTGTGCCTGTGCACGTGCAGTGTCTGTGTTGTATGTTTCTGAGTAAAGGTGCCAGCTGTCATAGGGACGATTTCCTTTTGAGCTTTCGATCCACTCCCCGTTGTTGGTGTGAAAACAGCCTTTCTTGTATGACTTGGTGGTAGGAGTGGATGGTTTGTTTAACTCTTGTGTGAACTCGGTAGAATGACAGATAGGAGACATCAATATTTAAAGATTTATTGTTATTATAACTTTTATTGTGGTAAAATACACATAACAAAATTTACCGTTTTAGCCATTTTTGAGTATATAGTTCAGTGGCGGTAGAATTTACAATGTTGTACAGCCATCACCATTGTCCATTTCCAGAACTTTTTCATCATCCCAAATGGAAACCCTGGGCCCAGTCGGTGGTTGGTCCCCATTCCGTGCCCCCCACAGCCCCGGGAACCTCTGTTCTACTTTCTGTCTCTCTGACTTTGACTACTCAGGTAAGAGGAATCATGCAGTATCTTGTAGCACATGTCAGAACTCCCTTCCTTTTCGACACTGAATAATATTTCACTGTATGTATGTACCACATTTTGTTTATCCATTCATCCATCCAGGGATGTTTGAGTTGTTTCCACCTTTTGGCTGCTGTAAATAATGCTGCTGTGAACGTGGGTGTGCAAGTATCTGTCTGAGTCTCTGCCTTCATTTCTTTTTAATATATACCTAGAAGTAAAATTTGAAGATTTCTAATGGAACTGGCCCATTAAGTCCAAAGTCGGGAACCACTGGTCTTGTCTAAACTCTTCATTTTGTCTATAGGCGTTGAACCCAGGGAGGCGTACGCCATTTCCAAAGTTGCCCAGCTAATGAGTGGCACGGTGAGTGCTGGACTCCAAGTCCCTGGGGAGCAGAGTTGGCTGGAGTAACTGAAGAATCAGAATGGGACATCCAAGGTTTCAAAGAGCTGGAGCAGATGGCCTGAGCAGGGCGGTTGGTAGGTTTTCCCTGGCACCTGCAGGTACGGGCAGGAGGACACTGTGGAGTGACGGTGTCCCAACTCAGGACGGTACCTGGGCTGAGCCTGGACAGAATGGGGAGATGGAGCCTGGCTGGTTCTTCCAGGTTGGGAGTCACAGAGAGAAAGCTGCATTTTCTGCCTTAGTTCTGTCCTGGTTCCAGCAGGGAGAAATGCTGCTGAGATTTCGACTGCTCCTCTGGCAAGAAGTCCCTGTTTTTAAAGCATGAATCATGACAAAGCATGATGTTTTAAATTAAAAAGTCAATTTACAGACTCTAGGTGAGAAAATTTCTTTTTTAACTGAAGAGGGAAAATCCCCGCTCTGCAGGTGGAGTTGCTGTTGTCCTCCAAGTGAGAGCATCCTTCGGGGGGTTAGAGTGCAGGGGCCTGAGCTCCCTCGGCCAGCTCTCTTCTCTCGCGTGGGGATTGCTGACGGCACTTGAGTCCATTTTGTTTTGCTCTGGTCTTCTGTAAAGAATGCATCTACTTTGGTTAATATGCCCATTTATGCGTGTCTGTGGGGCCTCTGGAGAAAGCATTACTTGCAGAATTAAGGGCAATTAAAGGAGAGGTGAGCCCTGCCGTGTGGCCTGTGAGCTGGCGAGGGGCTCCGTGGCAGCATGAGAAGCAGGAGGCAGCAGTGGTGCCATTCCATCAGTCTTTGCGTATAAGCTTGGGTTTTGTTTAACGTCTTTATTAATGATGCTGGAGGGAGGCATCAGTAAACAGCAAGTTAATGAAATTCACAGATGAAGCTAAATGGGGAGCAGAGCAAAGTCTTGGAGAGGTTAGAGATATGGAGAGGAAACAGCATGGGCCTTGTCTAAGAAAAATGTGGGCGGGCACAGCTGGAGTGCGGGGGCGAATGTGTTTATTGGGAGAGCTGAGGACCGTCATGGATGAAGGGGAGATACGCTTAGAGCCCCAGGGCTGCGAGGAGCGTTGGAGAGAGAGACACAGAGGATACTCCTTCACGGTTCCCCACGTTTCTGTTCCCTGAAATCTGAACATGAACTCTGTTGGATTCAAGAAGGAATCCAGTGAGCACTTGCTTTGGTGCAACAGGAAGAGGGGACACTTTAAGGGCACATTGGGTGATTTTGGGCTGATAACTGGGCTGGTTGGCGTGGCTTGGCTGATGGCGGCTCAGAATCATGGCTCTGGGTAAGGGTGTGGTTTTGTTCAGCTTCTACCCGACTTGTCAGGGTCCAGGCCACCGGTGCCTGCCCTGGAATTGTCTTTCTCCTTTCCTTTACTCCCCATCTCCCTCCAATCCCATGAAATAAGGCTCCCCAGACAAGGTTGAGGAAGGTCAGTTAGCTCGGACTCTGATACAGTCCCCTAAGGGGGACTGCTTCGGCTGATTATAAATCCCAACTGGGTAGCATTTCACTTAGGGCCCTGATGAGGAAAAACAAAACAAAAGTCTCAGAGCGAATCCATTGTAGTCATTGTGGCAGCTTGTGGGGCTTAACCACACTACCAGGGAAGGCCTGGCATTGCTTTTCGGGCTGGAGATATGGGATCAGCTGATGAGCTTCTGTGGAGGAACCCCTGTCCCAGGCTGGGCACTGGGAGAACAAGGAGGACCACATACAGGGAGCGTGTGTCCGGAGGGAAGAAAGATGATTGGAATCTAGTGTAATAAGAGATAAGACAGATGCCTGCGCAGGCTCCCTGGAGGAGGCCCTGCACTGAGAGGCAGTCAGGTGGGAATGGCCTCCTGAGCAGGCAGAGGACAAAGCCTGGGGTCAGGCTCAGGGCAGTCTGATAACACACAGTCGAGCAGATAGGTCGTTTGGATGCTCTTGGTTGCAAGTAGCAAAAACCCAACTGGACGTGATTTAAATCATAGGGAAACTCACGGCCTCGTTTGGCAAGATCTCTGGGCATAGGTGGTTCCAGGTTGGTGCTGGCTTCACAGATGTCAGCAAAGGCACAGGTTCTTCCCACCTATCTGCCCTGCCACACACAGTGTGTCCCTCACAGTGAAAGATGGCTGGTGCAGCCTAGGCATCGCATCCTCCAGTGACAATGTTCAGCCATAGGATGGAAGGGCCAGGGCTCCTGGAACCGCTCTCTGTCATTAGGGAAGAAAATCTCCCCAGAGTGGCCAGCACACTTCCCCTTGTATCTCACTGGTGAGAACATGGCCATAGGATCTGCAAGAGAGTCGGGGAAAGTGAGCATCTGGCATTTTCAGTGTCTGTCATGAGCTGGAGCCCTTAAAGGAAGGAAGACTAGGCAGGTGGGGGGACGGGAGTGGGTGTTGGTGGGCACCAACTGTTTGCCATAGCAGGCACCTCTGAGCAGTGGGTGTCAGGACTGCAAACCTGGACAGGCAGGGGGAGTTCAGGTCAGTGGGGGCCTCATACACCACATTATGGAGCCTGGCTTTATCCTTTCCTTTGAGTGGGAAACCTGGGGCGGTTTGAAACAGCAGTGAGCATGCTCACTGTGGTTACAGTGTGGCAGGTGGCCTGTGGGGGCACGGTTAGAGACCACATGTCTGTCAGGAGGCTGTTTGAGGAATCCAGGTGGCAGAGGGTGAAGGCCCACACGTGGGTGACAGTAACAGAGGGCACAGGGGCCAGCCCGATGACACCTCTAGGAGGCTTGAAGCCAGTCCCTGAGGCAGGATTCCATGACGGGGTTGAATGTGGGGGCCAGGGGAGGGAGAAGTCTGAGATGAGCCCCATATTTTTGTTTGAGTAAATAAAACAGGGAGGACAGGAAGGCGGTCAAGTTTGGAGAGAGGAGGAAGCGTGCAAGTTTGTACGTGTGCTCCATTGAATGTCAGCAGGCTGGTGGACAGGAAAGGCTAAGACATAGACTGGAAATGGCGCTCTCAACTGGTGGTTTGTAGTAAAAATCAGTGGAGGAGGTAGGGCCACTGAAGGTGGGCGACGGGGGCTAGGCAGAGGGACTTGTTTAGTCCTCCTGGGAGCACTGCTGTGATGGCTGCAGGATGAGGAGCCCAGGGCCCTGCCTGAGAGTGAGGAGAGAGCTGACGACGCCAGGGCTGGGAGCACCACCAAGGAGTCAAGACATGGAGGAAGGAGTGAGGCAGGACTGCGGGTGCTGCAGATGAGAACCAGGCGTCCTGTTGGCGTGAGACCACGGTGCAGGGACGCTTCGTGAAGAAGGATGTCTGACGCTCGGCTTCCCTGGAAGAACGCATCAGCCTGATGCTCTTGCTGACACTGTGGGTGCTTCTGTGAACTCGACAGTCTGAAAGCTGGGGTCTGGTTACTAATCAGCTGTGTGGCCTTGAGCCAGTCACTCCCCCGCTGGGCTTGCTTCCTCTTGCACCAGAGGGACCACATGCATGTGCTCCAGAGGGCTGAGCTCAGGGGCTGCATGGAGGAGAGAGCAGGGCGGCTTTGGGAAGCGTCAGGCCCACTGGGGAGGCACGAGGGCAGAGTCCTCACAGCGGAGCTCTGGGGCCTGGCGCCAATGCCCCGGGCCATGTGCCAGCCATGAGGGCTGACACTCAGTTACACATCTCCTCAGTGGCAGAGTGAGATATCAGATAATCTAGGAAACAGCTTTTGGGCTTCTGAGTCTAGTAATTCTGGCCTTTTAAAAAAATGAGTAGTGTTAAAATTGCAGCTGAATTTTTAAGTTCCATGTGTCACAACTTACCCGGCTAAGCATTCCATGTTCCTCTCTTTTTCTGTCTTAGCGTTTCTCACTTTTGGAATAAGGAAGTCTGTAGTTCTGCCTTCGTGTGCCAGGGGTGGAGGGGGTGGCACTGGGAGAAGGCGGCTCTGGGTCATGGGAGAAGAAGGGAGAGTGAGTCTTCACTGAACAGGTGTTTTCTTAGTTAAAGTCAGGACGGTCCGTTTAACCCAGGGGAGGGGAGGTCGCTTTATCAAGAAGCAGCATTTTGAAAAGATCAGTGAACCGAGATGATCCATAACATATGGAGTTTAGCCAAGCTCTTCCCAAACCACTTAAACCTTGGGAAGAGGAGCAGGAGGAAAATGGGCCCTAATTTAAACAGCGTTTCCGCAGAGCGCTCGGAGTCCTGTGTGTGCCCCTCGGGGAGAGCCGCCTGTCTCTACCCTCGTTCCTTGCTGTGAGTGCCTTGTCAGGTGAGGCTCTTGCTCGCCAACTCTGGGCTCCCACTACAGGTGGTTTGTTCTTGCCTGGAAAGCACTTATTGGGATGCTGCTTCTGGAATCGTACCATGTGCCATGTGCTTTCCCTCATAGCAGACATTGTGCACAATTGTCGCCAAGGAGGGAGTGGTGGCTAGAATTGGCCCCGTGTGCAGACTGCACTAGTTGGTCCCATTTTCTTCTTCTGATGTGGAAGCGGGATGTTAGGAATCCTGAGACACGTGCACTGTGGGGTCCACTCAAACCTGCAAATGTGCTCTTGGCTCTTCCCTTGCTAGGGCCGTAGGAGACGGCATGGGCCTCTGAGCCATGGCTGAGTGCCGACTTCCTGGCTTCCATGCCTCACGCGTCACGACCTAGACAGTCGAGAGAAGACGAGGTTAGAGACAGATGCTGCCAGTTAGTCCAAGGAGCAGAGTATGCCAGTTGCCAGAGGGCGAGCCTGGAGCGGGATTCGTGGGCTCCGGTCCTCAGGCCAGCATCGGGCGCTGAGCCAGGGCTGCTGTGGGTCACCAGGGCCAGCAGTTGGCATGGTCCACCTATGAACTAAATGCCTTTGTCAGAGAGAGCTTAAAAACAACTGGCTGAGCTGTGAGGAATCAATGTTAAATATCTTGTGCTGGTGCCCAGCTGTTCCAAGGCAGGCTCCTCAGGCCTCTGCTCCTCCCTGCCCGCCTACCCCTCATCCCACACAGGCTTTTCTCCCCCTTTCCTGCCAAGTGAGAAGAGACGTGCATGTCCCAGGGTGCGCTTTCCTTTCTGCAAGCTTGGCTTCCGGCCCTCTCGCCATGTCTGCGGTTCTTGGCAGGCCAGTGTGCCTTCACCTCAGTCAGCCTTTGTCACCACAGTGAATCGCAGTTCACAGGGCACATGGAGCCTTCTGCAGATGGGAGTCCTGCCTGTCACTGGCGACTGATGCAGGCGAGGGCCGGGCCTGCTCGCTTCCCTGTGGCCGTCCTGACTTTCTCTGGTATGGCTCCAGGCTGAGCTCTCGCATAGATGTGAGTGTGTTGAGAGCTTCCTTCTCTGGCTCCTTTGTTTATGGCTTACCTAATTTCCAACTTAGAAGCTTCTTACCAGGAAAGGAAAAGACAGTAGAAAAGGAGACACAGGAAATTCAGTTCCTGTTGGAAGTGGGAGTGTCGGGGGGCTGTAGGGAGGTGCCTTGATTGGGTGGAGCAGCCCCAAGCCCAGCACATGGTCAGCACAGAAGGACCCACTGTGTTGTCCCAGGGGTCTCAGTGGGGGGAGGGGCACCCCCCACCCAGGGATCTCCGTCGTAGCCCGGCCTGAGGGGAGCTGCCTGACTCCTGCAGGTCTTCCAGGGCGGCTCAGCGAGGAACACACACTCAGGCCCTTTTCTTTGAGGGTTTCGGCTGTTGCTCCTGTCACCTGCCTTCCCTTGGGCATGTGGAGTTTTCAGAGGATGAGGTATGAACTGAGGGTGGAGCGTGGTGAAGATGACCACAGGAGTCGGACTAGAAGGTTTTGGAAACTGAACTGAGACAGAAACTGTTGTAATCTCCTTTTCTGCCCTAAAAAAAAAAATCCTGCCTGGCCTTACCAGCTTTCTGAGATGCGTGATAAAACCTGGTTTTAATCAGAGATCACTCATATGACTTGGCGCAAAAAAGGACATTTCAGTATTTGGAATTTCTTGGCTCTCCTTCCCTTCCTTTTGTGGTAAAGGAAGGTATGGCTTTCTTCTACTTCACCAGAAGTCCTTCTTTCGATTTGAAATATGAGCTTGTGAGTTGCTGGGTGGAATGTTCTAGAAGAGCCCTGGAGTGAAAATGTTATGCTCAACAAAGCAGGCTTCCATTCCCGCCCCCTCTCTGCTGTGCCCCTAGGTGGTGCGGCTTGTTGGGCAGAAACAGAGAAACGATGGACGGCGTGTATTACTGGTGCCTTCTGACCAGGGTCAGACGAGAACTTTGTATCTCTTGGGCAAGACACAGCCTCACCCTCCCCTCTTAGTCCAAAAGCCACGTGGAGCTGCAACTTGGGTGCCGGCGGCCCAGCGGCCAGCAGTGTTGGCTTGCCCTTTCGCGGTGGCCTTCTCCAAGTGAGAACAAAAAGAGCCACTTCCTTGGGCTCTGCTACGCTTGCTGGTTATTGAATGCCCCTCCGCCTGGCTGAAGATAAATCTGAGGTGACTCATTGAAAAGCCCCTGTGATTTATGCAGTTAGAAAAATATAGACGAAGAAGGAGATTAGATCAAAGGGGAAAAGGTGGTGAGGAGACCACAGGTACCCAGGGAAGAGTCAGGTGAAGATTGAGGACGTTTTCCAGATGCCAAGGTTAGAGCCTCTTAGCCCCTAAAGAGGAGAGGCGGGTGGAGAGTCCCGAGGGCCTGTGTGTCCCCAGGCTGAGGCCTCCAGCCACAGGAAGGTGCTGGAGCGTGCGGGGCAGATCCTTTCCGTGTGATCCTCTGAGAGCCCTCAAGGTTGACCACCTGAGCGGGAGCCCCAGTCCCATGGAGCAGATGGACGTGGAAGAGGGTACGCAGTGTGAGGATGGCGGGCCGTTCCCGAAGGCTGGCTCTGTGCCGAACCCGTCATGGACAAGGCTTCCTCTCCTCACAGCAATCCTGAGATGTAGGGACATTTTTTCCCTGTTTTACACTTAAGAAAACTGGGGTTCAGAGAGGTTAAGCAGCCTACCCGAGAAGTCACAGTCTGCCCACACAGCAGAGATTTGATCCTGGAGTCAGGTTAACTGAGGCCAGGACACTTGTTTTCACATCTGCATGTCAGAGCCAGAACCTGTGTGTGCGTGCCTGTGTGCGTGTGTGCAGAGCTCTACTTCTCAAACTTGTGAATGGCTTGGGTCACCCTGGGCTTCTGAAAATGCCTGGAGTTTCTCATGCAGCAGGTCCAGGGTAGGGCCTTGTTAGAACCTGCCTTTCCAGCAAGTTCCCAGGACACTGCTGCTGTTGGTCCAGGGACCCCACTCTGAGAGCCACAGGGTGAAGCACCTTCTTCTCGGTGCTGTCACTCCCCTTCCATTGGTGTTGATGTTGTCGTGTGTTTTGTTTGTTCTCCAAGATGGGGACCACTGATCTATACTGATCCCTCCTTTATAGATGGTGGGACTGAGCACCAAGGTGGGAAGGGCTGTCCCCAGGGTCACAGGGTGAATCCACGCAGAGCCGGGACCAGAGCCCCAGGACTCTGACTCCAGGCCAGGGTTTCTCTCCCTGAACCACAGTGAGCAGGACTCCTTCCTGCTCGTTAAAGCATCCCAGCCTTGCTGAGGTGCTGAAAGAGCAGGGGTACAGCATATCCAAGGAGATAAATGGCATTGGGTAGGGTTCAGCTCCCCATAGGCATTAATTCAGGTCTAGCATCCCATGGCTCTCCACTAGTGACATCGTATTGTAGAGTGCAGCACAGTTCTCAAAGCAGTGTTGCCTGTCTTGCCTTATTTATCCTCAGAGCACTCTGGGTGGACTGGATGGGCTGGGTGTTAGCCCTACTGTGGACCTGATAAGGCAGGGATCTGGAAGCTGAACGGCAGGGAGCAGGCTCCTGATTCGGTGCTCTCTCTGCTCCAGCGCCTCTCTCTGCGAATCCTAGGGCTCCCATCACGGCCTTAGTGTTCTGACTCCTCCCCGCCCCTCCTGAACAGGACTCCTTCCCCTTCCTACTTCCAACTTCTTGCCATTCAAGCCCTTCTTACTTGACACTGCTGCCTGTCCTGGTCATGTTTCTCAAGCTGTGACACACATGAGAGAGGTGGGATTGGGGAGAGCAAGGGGCAAGGCTCCCTAAGGTCTATGTGATCCTTGGGGGCCCAAAGTGACAAAGGGGCAGATGAGGGGAGATAGCATGGCCATCCTTCTGGGTGGGAGGAAGCACATGCCAGCCTCTTCAGAGCCCCCGCTTGTTTCCATCTTGTTTACTCCCCCAGAACCAGGTGAGAGCTTTGCCTTCTCTGCTAGCATCCAAGCTTATAGGCTGGTGTCTCCCTTCCTTTCTTTCCTGGGATTATGCCCTTTATGGGAACTGATCCTCTTTCTTGGTTAGAGTGCTCCTTGGGGCTCAAGTCCTCCCTTAACTGACCTTGATTTGGATGATTTCCAACTTGCCCTCCACTGGCATCCCACTTGATTGGTCTAGTGGAGTCCCAGCCTCCCTTGTCTCACATCTCACCTACAGGAGGGTGGAGGGGGCACCATGGCCTGGAGAAGCAGAGGATCATGGGCCTGCAGGGGGACTTCCCTGAGAGTATCCAGCAGAGTTGTAGTCAGACTTTTGTTTTTGATCAGTGTTTGTTTCTGGCTCAGTATCATGTTCAGAATGCTTTGTATACTCTGTAGTTTCCACTGCTTCATTTTGTCAAGTAAAACATAAAAAAAAAATTCACTGTCATTTACTAGAATAATGAACATTTTAATATCACAAAATTAGAAAGGATAGCCATTTCTATTTAACATAGTAATGGAAGGTGTAACCAGAGAAATTAGGCAAGAAAAAGAAATAAGAGGCATCCAAATTGGAAAGGAGTAAGTAAAATTATTTCTGTTTGCAGATGACATGATCTTATGATAGGAAATCTTAAAGAATCCTCAAAAAAAATTTAGAGCTAATAAATGAATTCAGCAAAGTTTCAGAATATGAAATCAACACTCCAAATTCAGTTGTATTTCTAAATACTTGCAATGAACACCCTGAAAAGAAAATTTTAAAAAAATTCCACTAATAGCATCAAAAAGAATAAAATACTTAGGAATAAATTTAACTAAGGAGGTAAAAGACTTGTACACTGAAAGCTACAAAACGTTTATGACACAAATAGATGCCCTTCGTCGTGGATGGGAAGACTTAATATTGTTCGGATGTTAATACTGCCCAAAGAATCTGCAGATTCAGTGCGATCCCTATCAAAACCCCAATGGTGTTTTTTACAGAAATAGAAAAAACATCCTAAAATTCATATGGAATCTTAAGGGATCTCAAACAGGCAAAACAATCTTGAAAGAGAAGAAGGAAGTTGGAGAACTCACTTCCTGATTCCAAAACGTACTACCAAGCTCCTGTAATCAAACACTGTGGGACTGGCCTAAGGACAGACATACAGGCCAACTGAATAGAAGAGAGCCAAAGAATAAAGCCTCTCATGTACGGTCGGCTGATTTTCAACAGGGTGCCGAAACCGTTCATTAAGGAAAGGATAGTCTTTTCAACAAACGGTGCTGGGAAAACTGGATATCCACACACAGAAGAAGTAAATTGGGCCCTGTCTTACACCGTATACGAAATTTAACTCAAAATGGATCCATGATGCAAGTGTAAGAGCTAAAATCTAAACAAAAGTGTTTCATAAAATGCTTAAAAGAAGACACAGGTGAAAATCCTCTTGACCTTGGATTAGGCAATGATTTCTTAAGTATAGCACCAAAAGCACAGGCAAAAAAAGAAGGAACAGATAACTTGGACTTCATCAAAATTAAAAACTTTTGTGCATCAAAGGACACTATTAACAGAATAAAAAGCCCACAGAATGGGAGAAACACTTACAAATCATATATCTGATAAGGGATTGATATCCAGAGTATATAAAGAACTCGTACAATTGAACAACAACAAAAACCAGGCCAATTCGAAAATGGGCAAAGGATTGAGGTCGACACGTCTCCACAGAAGACAGACAGATGGCCAATAAGCACGTGAGAAGATGTGCAGCCTCACTGATCGTTAGAGAAGTGCAAATCGAAGCTGCAGTGAGTCACCACCTCACACCCATTTAGAGGGCTGCTGTAACAAACCCAGAAAATAACAAGTGTTGGCATGGATGTGGAGAAATTAGAACCCTTGTGCGCTAGTGGTGGGAATGTGAAATGGTACAGCTGCTGTGGAAAACAGTATGGTGGTTCCTCAAAAAATTAAGCATGGAACTACCTTATGATCCAGCAATTCCACTTGTAGGTATATACCCAAAAGAACTGAAAGCAGGGTCTCAAAGAGATATTTGTACACCCATGTTCATAGCAGCGTTATTCACAATAGCTATAAATGTGGAAGCAACCCAAGTGTCCATTGACAGATGGATGAATAGGTAAACAAAAGTGATACATCCATACAATAGAATATTATTCAACCTTAAAATGGAATATTATTCAGCCTTAAAAAGAAAGGAAATTCTGACACATGCTATAGCATGGGTGAACCTTGAGAACCAGTATGCTAAGTGAAATAAGCCTGACACCAAAGGACAAATATTGTATGATTTCACTTAGGAAGTACCTCGAGTAGTCGAAATCATAGAGAAAGAAGGTAGAATAGAGATTACAAGGGGCCAGGGCAGGGGAAATGGGAAGTTATTGTTTAATGGGTACAAAGTTGTTTGGGAGGATAGAAAAGTTCTGGAAGTAGATGGTGGTGATGGTTATACAACAGTGTGGATATACTTAATAATAGTGATCTGTACACTTAAAATTGTTAAAATGGTAAATTTTATGTCATATGCATTTTACCACAATGAAACAATCTTTGTAAGTAGTGAGGACATAATCTGAATGTATAACTGTTCCTAAATAAAGGCAGTAACCAACTTCATACAAATACATTATAAGAAAAGAAAGAGTGTGTTAAGTTTGGAGAAAAATTGCAAGGTAAAACTTTTTGTCAATATGTGTAATTGCTTTCTTGATAGGAGATTTTCAATTTGGGAGTGTTAATCAGAGCTTGGTTAAGCAATTCAGTTTTTCTCCATTTTGGCCCATAATCTGCTTTCAGACAGGTGTGCCATTGCATACAGAGGTGCATGGTCTTGGGTGGTTCACATGGAGTTATCACACCCCACTGGAGCCAGGGCCTCCAACTCTGCTCCTGGAGAGCTCTGGGTGAAATAGGCAGAGAGTGTGGTCGGGCCGACCCAGAGTTGGGAGTGCACTTGGATTGTACATTGCCAGTCTGGTAGCAGGACCTGTTTCTCAATATCCACGCTGAGATTGCTACAGAAAGTGTGCAGAAACTCTCAGGGCACTGGCCCTGCTGCCGTGTCCCTCATGGGATCGTGACCTCCTCTCCTCAGTGATGTTGAGCTGTGCTAGCAGCATGCAGGTCATGTAGTGCAGGACTGAGGACCAGTCTCCAACAGCTCAGAAATAAACAGCCTGGCCCTCGGTGCAGCAAGCGTGCAAAGCCCTGACTCACACAGCCGCAGCATGAGGTGGGTGTGGGGAGTGATGCTGGGAAAGGAAGGGACGTCACCAAGCTGTCCTCATCCCCATCAGGTCCTTGTCTAGGGACCTTGGAGGGAGCGGTGCTGCCCTAGCAGCCCACAGTTCAGGGCTTGGGGACACTCTGGGGACCACTTCTAGCCTTGCAAGGGCCTCCCTGCCCTGGCCTTGGCCTTCTCTCCCTAAAACCCCAGGATCACACAGCTCATCTCTGCAGATGCTAACATCCCCATGTTTCTGTGAAATTAGGTGATTTGCCTAAAGACTTTTCCGACCACTGAAAACCAAGACAAACACATAGCAGGTGAAGTGCATTTCCCAATCCTCAGCCGGGAATTCTGTTTTCCTGTGACTGCATAGTGTTCCCCAAAGGCGTGCTGGCTTCCCTGTGTCCCCTGCTGAGATTCAGCCAGCCTCTCCCACGATGCTCCCTGTCAAGGCGCTGTGCCCTCAGTGTGGAGGGAGGAGGGAGGCGCTTGGTCCTGTGAACATCATCCACTCCTCTGGCAATCAGATGTCCCAAGTGTGTTTCTCAGCAGTGGCTGGCACCCGCTGCCCTGGCACTTCTCTGTGCACAGCAGGTTGGAAGGAAGTGGCTGGAGGGAGGCCGGAGGACGTGGCTGCCACCTAATCGCCTAAAACCAGACTTCTGCTGCTAGGGATCGTGAATGCTTTGTTGCGCTCCCCTGCTGTCCCACACGCAGTCACACGTCCCTTAGAGCAAGCGCTGGTTGTTGCCGTGACTTCAGAGCCCTCCGATGGCCCAGTTCCCCCTCTGCCAGCTTGGTGAGCAGCCCTCATGGGTTTGTTTCCCAGACCCATGAGGTATCAGAAGCGTTGCAGGAGCTGCCATGGGCTGGCTTTGAGCTGAGAACGCTTTGATGACCAAATCATGTAAGGCAGCCCCCCGCTGTGGGAGGCAGAGTGGTCTGCCCAGGTCAGCCTCTAGGTCAGCAGCTGGTCATGAGCTGTCAGGAGTCCTTCAACCGCCTGGAGGTAGGTGGGCACATGCTCAGCTGTCTGCTGAACTGAGCTCTCCTGAGGGCCGGGAGCGCATGTGGAGGCAACTTTAGTTCCTCAGGGCCTGGTTGTGTGCCCCTTTGCAGCCCCTCCATGTGCTCCGAGCCCCTCTGCCTGTCAGTGTGACGGCGTTCCGCATAGTTGGCTCTCCAGGCACGTAAAGCTCTCAGCATGTGTTTGTGCAACAAGTGGAATGAAGATGCGTCAGCTTGGCTCATACCTGGGCGGGATGTTAGAACTGCCACAAGGAGAAACTGAGGCCCAGTCTCATTTCTGCCTCCTGGCTGGCAGATGCACTGAGGCATGGGGCCATATGGAGAGCGTGTGTCAGTCAGAGTGAACTTTGCTTGTAGAGCTAATCAAACATATCAGAATTAGACTTTTTCTTGGCAAACCAAGACTGAGTTGGCGTTACTAGTAGTGTCATACGAAAGCTGTATGTCGTATATTGGTGGGTAGGACGTGTCCACATGCACTCTGGTTTTCAACCGCGTGCTGAGGGTAGTTCCTTTAACCTACTTCTCTTCTGCCGTGAAGGGACCTGGTGGCACCTCCTGGGAGCTCATGCATGGCAGCACCGAGGGGAGTCCTATGGGTTTGCTCTGTCCAGTGTGGCGGCCGCCACCCGCATGTGCCTGTCCAGTTGGTGAGATGTGCCTGTCCAGTTGGTGAGATGTGCCTAGTGAGACTTAGGAACTGGATTTTAATGATAGTGACTTTTAATCAATTACAGTTGAACTTGAAACGGCCGCATGTGGGTTGTGCTGCTCTGGTAGACAGGGAGCTGTAACATAATCTTGTCTTACTATTCTTTTTGGTTGTTTGTTTAATCTAATTTTAAAAGGAATTTTGTGGATTGGAGGAGAGATTAGGGCTGGGAGAAGGTGGTGGCTGAGCTGGGATTCTTGACCCCTGCTCTGGGGCTCCTTCCTCTCTCCAACTCTTGCAGCGCTGACTCAGCTGGGTGGCGTCAGAACAGCCGCTTAACTTCCCTGGCTCATGTTCCTCCCATGGGAAGTGAGGTTCCAAGGCTTCTTCTAGTTCCGGGGTTCTGTTTCATCTCATTCTTTGCTACAGGGGGTTCAAAGAGCTTGATTTTAATAATAATAGTGATAAAAGGTTTACTGAAGACTTGGTGGCCGGGCTGGGTGTTCCTCAAGTCCCGCCACCCTCACAGCTGGGAGGGCAGAGCTGGAAAAGGCCAGGATGGTTTCTAACTGCAGGTTCCTGGACTCCACCCACACCCTCTCAGAGGCAGGAAATCTGCATTTTGCCACTTTTCCCAGCAATCCTTACACAAGTGGCCTCCGTTAAAGGGACCTTGAGAGCTGCCTTCCCAGCCTGGTCCGTGTAGGTGCTCAGTGGGGGGCCAGGGATAGATAGTTCCGCAGGGGCTGCTCGAGAGCCTCTCCAGGCCAGCCAGGGTGAGAGCCTCCGTCACCCTCGTGCTTGAACTCAGAAAGCTGGGAGGTTGTCTCCTTTTTTCATATGAGTGTTGCAAACAGGGATAAGAGCAGGTCTGTGCAGTTGTCGTTGACTTAGCTTTAATATTTATAAATGAGCTTTAAGTTTGCTTTTAAAGAACACTATTCTAGTCTACTGTTGGAGCTAGCCACAGTGAATTACCAAAATATGACTTTAACATTAGAATATTACTTTGTCATGAAAAACAGACCTAAACAACTTTTCTGTCTGACTCTGGTCTTGTCATTTTTGACTCAGGCCAAACCGCGTCCTCATTTCTAGGAGGAGATATAGGAGGCATCTGTCCCAAACAGAAGCTCTTCTCTGTCTCTGGGCCCATCAGCCCAGCTCTAAGTTCTGCTTGTCACCACCTGCAGAAGGAGCCTGGAGTAAGATTAGCTCCTTTTACATCTTTTATGATAATAGTTAATGTCAGAGCCAGTGTGTAAACAGATCGCTGAGCTCACTTTAAATGTGACTCTGCCGGTGATCTCAAAGCTAAGGGCCCACTTAATTGGGAAAACAGCAGTTCTCGTGGCCGTTGCACCAACCACAGAGGACCCACAGCAACATGGGCCAGTGTCTGGATGAGCACAGCCCATCACAGGCACCGGGTGAAGTGTACCCTGCTGACCTCTTAGGACTTACCTCAAAAATCAACTGTAGGGCCAGCCCTGCTAGCCTCGTGGTTGAGTTTGGTGCGTTCCATTTAGGTTGGCCAGGTTCAGTTCCTGGGCAGGGACCTACACCGCTCTGTTAGCAGGCGTGCTGTGCTGGTGGCCCACATACTAAGAAATAGAGGAAGATTGGCACAGATATTAGCTTAGGGCAAATCTTCCTCAACCAAAAAAAAAAAAAAAAATCAACTAGCAATAGCTTCTTTTAAGCCCTTTCAAGGTTCTAGTCCTTTCCTATTCTTTGGGATGACTTTGTGGCTCAGTCTGTCAGCTTTTCCTCATTTCGGCTTGAATCCCTGCTCTTCCCTGAATTTTTCTCCATCTCCCGTCTTGCTTCTCCTCACTCAGTGGCTCACCTCAGCCCTGGGTGCTTACAGGATCCACCACGTGGAGGGCATTATGCTTGTTCTCTGGGGATACCAGGACGTACACAACATGAGTTATGCATTAAGGAGTTTATGACCTAGTAAGAGAAATAGTTGGTGGTAGAAATGAAACAGGATTCTTACTGTTGGAAGACACAGAAAATCTCACTTGGACCAGCCTAGACGAAGAAAGGAAGGAAGAGGTGTGGTGGCTGAGGGGACTGAAGGTCCTGAGCCAGGTGGTCTGTTGGGGCCAGCTTCATGGTTCAGGCAATGCCTTCTGGACTTGGTTCCTCCCAGCGCTGGGCCTCACCCGAGGCTCCTGGTGATGCCCGGGGCACCAGGTTCATCCTCACGGGGGCAGGATGGCGTAAGGTCTTTGTCCTTCCTCTGGAAGCCTTTCTGGAGTCTTTTCTGGTAGCCTCTATGGGACATGTGAGACTCACTCTGTTGGTGACTGTGGCAGCAGCTGGCTTAGACTTAGGTCCCGTGCTCCCTCTGGAGATGAAGGGGGTTCCACCCAGGCCTCAGGGACTGGCAGTGGGGGGAGGAGTGGGTGAGTAAGAGAGAATTGTGGCTGTTGAAGGAAGGAGGTGAGTGAATGCTAGGCAGGTGCTGGGCATGTGGACCCTACACGACCACTCCAGGAAATTACCGTACTAGAGATTTTAAAAGAGTCACATGTCAAGTGAAAAACAAATGTAATGGAAGTGCTGAGGATGGGGATGATGGGAGAAATCAGGGGCTATTTCATATGGGGGTTCCTGGATCTGATTGGATCCCTGACCTTTATCCAGACCTATTTCCTTGGGAAACCACTGACCTTTTGGGATCATCTCTGTGTGGAAGATTCCCCTCTAGCTTCTTGGCCGTGCCATCGGCTTCTTAGTGTGCTCTTGAAGCCCCTCATCTCGTCCCCTGCTGTCCTGTCACATTGTCCACTCCTCTGCAGATACCAGAATTCTACACACTTCTTCAAGGTCCAGCTCAAATGGGCCTCTGGGTAGACCACCTTCCCCTGCCAGCTTAGGTCAAAGCTGCCTTCTCTGAGTTCCAGCTCACTCTCAGGATCATCCTTGGCCCCCCTGGTGGCTCCTCCTTTGATCTGTGGTGTCTGCAGTCACACTTACCTGTGAATGCCCACGGATGGTGACTATCACTTGAGATGCTCATCCAGTCTCCTCCCAGCCACATTGCAGTAAGATGCTCATCATGCCTTGGTGCTATCCTGGCTCAGGGGAGCATGGTACTTACGTCTGTTGTGGGTGGCAAAGAGAGAGGGAGCTGCTCAGTATTTTCCTTTCTTTGTAGGAAAGTGGTCCCTGGACACTGCTGCATGTGTCTAGCTTGATACTTTGGCTCTTTCCTAATATATACTGACCGTCTTAATAGTTAAATTTTTGTGCTGCACATTATATACTTGCAATGTTGGGCAAACATTGCACCAATTGCTTATAATACTGTCATAAATTCAGTCAGCGGCCCTCACAGTCCCCGGAATGTGCCTGGTGACAGGTGTTACACTGCATGTCTGTTCCCCACAGGCTTTTATTGTCTCATTAATGAGCAGGTGCGATAAATTGTGTTGTAGACAGCATCTCTGTTAGTCTGGAGATGTTTGGGAGGCGTTTTCTATTTCCATGTCACCCCTTCCCTCTCCCCCTTTTTAATAGCCTTTTTTATTTTGGAATGTTTGTGAAAATAGTAGAGACAGTTTCCATATACCCACATCCCACTTCCCTATTGTTAACGCCTCCCATTAGTGAGGCACTTGTCATACATCATTATTAACATACAGTCCATCCTCTACTCGGTGTCTTTAGCTTTTCCTTGAGGTCCTTTTCTGTCTCGGGATGCCACCCAGAAGGACACGTCCCATCACCTTTCTCCGTCATGTCTCCTCAGGCTCCTCTTGGCTGTGAGTTTCTCAGATGCTCCTCGTTTTTGATGACCTGGACAGTTTCGAGGAGTGATGGCCAGGCATCTTGTGGAATGTCCCTCAAGTGGGGTTTGTTGGATGTCTTTCTCATGATTAGACTGGGTCACAGGTGTGGGGAGGAAGACCACAGAGGGGAAGTGCCCTTTTCATCACAGCGCATCAAGGGGACATGCCGTCTTCCTTTTGTTTGTTTGCCTATCCATCTATTTGTTTTTATTGTGGTAAAATATACTCAGCATTTACCATTTTAACTATTAAGTGGCATTGAGTATCCTGACGTTGTTGTACGACCATCATCAGCATCTATCTTCAGAACTTTTTCATCTTCCCCAACTGAAACTCTGTCCCCATTAAACACTAACTCCCTATCTCCCTCCCCCAGCCCCTGACAACCACCATCTACTTTCTGTTCTGTGAAATTGACTGCTCTAGTGTTTTAATGTAAGTTTTATTATTATCAGGTATGATGAGACCAATAGATCAGGAGGTGACTGCCATTGAAAAGATAGTTGTTACTTACAGTTCCCAAGAGGAGGGCGTACACCACAGCATGCAGGGCCACATGGGGAAGCACCAGGGTTGGTTAAAGGAGGGGTGGGTATGGTGGGCAAGAGCTTTTATTGTGGTTTCCAGGGAAGAAAGGGGTGAGGCAGGGTAAGCTGGCTTAGGATTGGCTGATTTGAATGATTTCAGTGGGCTCCGGGCATAGGGGCTGTCCCTAGTTATCCAGACCTCCCCTCTTGTGCTTAGGGCAGATGGATAGTGGTCTGGAGTGTGAGACCCCCATGGAGGAGGTGGTGGGGATGAGGACACTGCATTGGTTGGTTTGCATTTGGAAGGCACACTCACGGATGAGCTGCTTACTGTCTCTAGAATTGGCTAACCCTGAGGGCAGTCCCTCCAGGGTCAGCAAGGCCCCAGATGTCTGAGCATCAGAACAGAAACTAAGACATGGCTAATATGTCTAGGTACTTATATAAATGGAATTGTACAACATTTGGCCTTTGGTGTCTGACTTACCTCACTTAGCATAACGTTGTCTAGGTTCATCCATGTTGTAGCATGTGTCAGAATTTCCTTCCTAGTTAAGGCTGAATAACATTCCATTATATGTATATACCACACTTTTTTTTTAATCCGGTAAATATATTTATTTTTAAAGAAGACAAAAGATTCCATTTTCATTTCTAAATCTCCTGGGAATTCACAGGCCAATTGGCCTCCCTTTGGGGCCTTCTCCCATGTCAGTGAAGGGAAAGCACACGCAGGAAGGCAGGAAAGGTCAGACTCATTTAGGGCAGGAGCTGGGCTGATTGTGCAAGACAGAAATGCACTTCGTTATGTGTGATTAATCCTCACAGTTCCTGAATGTCGGCGTTCAGATGGGGCAGGAGACTTGGTTTCTGGGATGCAATTACTGTTTGCCACCCGTGACTGTGAAGAGGCCTTAGGTGGCTTGCCTCCCCTGTGTGCGCGTAACCCACCTGTCTCCCCTGCAGGAGGGCCTGTTCAGAACGTCTCTGGAGGAGTCTCAGGTGACTATCGGGCTAGAGCAGTGACTCCTCCAGGGCTATTTCCTGCTCTAATCACTGCTCTCTCTTGCACAGCTGAGAGGAATTGGTGGGCGGATGTGGGAGAGGCCAGCTAATGTGATGACATTTTGACAAGTGTGTTACAATAAAAAATAGCTCCCATAGGAGAAGGTTAATGCAGTGATCGGCCACGTTAGCTTTGGGCATCCTTAGATTTGTGTCGTCTTGGGGCAGGATGCTTTTCTCTTCTCGTGCAGACCAAGTCTCACTCGTATTCTAATGTATAGTGCTTGAGTTCTTTTTCCAGAAACATCGTTATCTGTTCATAACTATTTCCACTGGGTTTGTGCTGTGTTTCTTTATTCTGTGATAGGGTTCTTCCCTCTACTTACTCGTTAACTAGGCTACTCCCTCTACTCTCTCAGCTGACGTGTGGCTAAGGGCTACATACTAATTTTAACATTAGCCTAAGTAAAAGTATAATTAGTGTAAAAGTCTGCTTCCAAATTAAATCTTACCGTGCATTCCAAAGGCAGCTACAGAGTATTTGGGATTTATTTACTGTTGGGTCTTCCATTCCTTGTTGTCCTCTTACTCAGTTTCAGTTGTGTAGATTTACTCTAACTGGGGTAGGTATAGGCCATTTTTTAAAACAGCCTTATTGAGATGTAGTTCGCTTACCATATAATCTGCCCACTTACAGTGTATGATCCAATGGCTTTTAGTATCTTCACAGAGTTGTATATCTAGTGCCACAATCAATTTTAGAACATTCGTTCCTTTTATTGCTGAATCATACTCCATTCTATGAATATATCATGTTTTATTCATTTATTAAATGATGGACATTTGAATTGTTTTCACTTTTTGACTATTGTGAATAATGCTGCTATGAATATTCATATATAAGTTTCTGTGTAGACTTACGTTTTCATTTTTCTTGGGTACATACCTAGAGGTAGATTTGCTGGATCATATAATAACTCTGTTTAACCATTCGAGGAATTGCCAGACTGTTTTCCAAAGTGGCTGCCTCATTTTACATTCCTCCCAGCAATGTGTGAGAGTTCCAATTTCTCCACATCCTTGTCAACACATAGTACTGTCTGTTGTAGTTTATAGCCATCCTAGGTGGTATCACTTTTTCAGTGTTGGCAAATAATATGAGAGTTGCCAGAAGTATAGATATGGGTTCAAGTTACTATTTTACCACTTACCAACTGTGTAACCTGGGTGATTGGTTGATTAATTTCTCTGACCTCTGGTTCGCCTGTCTGTAAATAGGAGATGAATAATTATATCCATCTCCTAGGATGCTTGTGAGGATTGGCAGGGGGATGTGAAACAGCGTGGTGCCCCACACATCTCAACCCTCAGGAAGAGTAAGCCTTTATCGTTGTGCACAAAGTGATGCCAACTATAGGTCTCTACCCTTTCCTTGTGGCCTGTCTGTCCCTCCTTTTTTGAATGGGGTGATGAACTGTGTTTTAGAGAGGCGGGGTCATCCTGGCGGAGCAGCGATGGGTGAATTGGATACATCAGGTGATGGAAACCAGGCACTGGATTTTCCCTGATAATGTTTAAAGGGATCGCTTAAACACATCTGGCCCTTCGTTTTATACCTGAAACTGAGTTAATGATACAGTTCTTAGTGAGGTATCATTTATATACAGGACTTCACAAGTTTGGTTTACAGATCTATCAATCACTTTTGACAAATAATTGCAAGTGAGTGACCACCACCACAATCAAAGTATATAAAACTCCAAGGTTTGTCAGCTCTGAACACTCCACCCTATCTCTGTTGTCACACTGTCCTCCCACCCTAAGCCCCTGGCAATCCCTGATGGGTTTCTGTTCCTATAGTTTTGCCTATTCCAGAACATGATATAAATGGGCTCACATAGTATATAGCCTTTGAGTCTGGCTCCTCTCACTTAGCACACCACATGTGTGATTTGTCCATGTTGTTGTGTCTGTCAGTAGTTTGTTCCTTTTCATTTCTGGGTAATATTCTACTGTATGGATGTACCACAGTAGTATGTCCATTGAAGGACATTTGAGTTGTTTCCAGTTTTTGGCAATTATTAATAAAGTCACTGTAAACATTCACATAAAGGATTTTGTGTGAATATAAGTTTCCGTTTCACTTGGATCAATATTTAGGAGAGGGATTGCTGGATTCTGTGATGCTGGATCGTATGGCGAGTGTATGTTTAACATTTTAAGAAATTGCCATATTATTTTCCAAAGTAGCTGTACCAAGAAATTAATAATATTTTAACCAGGCCACTGAAATATTGAACTGATTACTAATCGGTTGCTGAGAATATGCTCATGTCTTGATATTCATACACTCTTTCCCAAAGTGACTAGAGTTGTGACTCTCAGGCTGTCAGTAGGTATGCCATGGAATGCCATTCTGTGGACAGATTCATGGCGGGAAACTTTGGGTTAAATTAAGGTAAACTGTTTCTTTATTGGAAGACATGGAGTATCTAACACCTGTGGCCCTTCAGGAAGAAGATGAAGGTAGACAGTTTTTCTAAATTTATTTGATGACAAAGGTCTTAGGAAGCCAGTGTCCTTTGGAACCAATTTTGGAGACACTAAGCTAGAGGACACAAATTCCTCTCAGTGCATCGTTCTCTTCTATCTGAAACCTCTCTGTATTGGTCAGGATGGGGTCTGTTGTGTTATAGTAACAAACAGCTTCATTCTGAGCTGTTTAAAACAGTGAAGCCTTCTTTCTCGTTCCTGCTGTATATTCATCTCAGAAGGTGAGGGCTCTGCTTCTGGTCGGTTGCACTCGGGGCACAGGCACACAGCACTCTGGCTCTTGAAGGCTTCTGTCTAGAAGTGACACGTGAGCTTTATTTGCCAAAACAAGTTATCTGACCACACCTGACTTCCTGGGGAAAGTCACTCAGTAACGTGCCTGGAAAGAGGAGAAATGGAGTGTTGTTGAACAGCCCTTGTCACCACCTCAAATTCTAAAGGACTGAAGCAAAAGGATTTTGTTCTATTGTATGTATTTATGTATTTGAGGGTTGGCCGGGTGCCCTGACCTCAGTGCTTGTTGTCACTTGGTCCCGCAGTTTATTGGGCTGTTGGGTGTGTGTGTCTGGCGCCTTCGCAAGCTACTCTGGTTCCCTCAGGCCTGGAGGCCATTCTTTTCTCCTTCCCTAGGAGGCAGAGCTTTAATACCAGACCACAGAATGATGCCACTTTAGAGTTGGGGGTCCCTTGGAGACTGTGTAGCCTATGGTTTCCAAACGCATTGCAGCATGAGAAACCTTTCTTCAAGTGAAAGCTTTCAAGGAAAGTCAGTGTATAAAATAGGACAACTCTGAGTGGTTCTGGGAGGAGTAAGGTGGGAGGCCAAGAACTCTGACCCTAGGGCCTTCCTTCTCCCTCTCCTCCCTGTCCTCCTCCTCCATCCCAGTGGTCTCTCAGGACCTCAAGAGTCCAGTTTGAGAGACCCTAATCTTTGCTGACTCTTTCTCTGGTAGCTGAGTGGAGGAAGCAGGTACTACACAACTCTGGACTCAGGACAATGGTGGAAGCTGGCACGCTGGACCATCTGGTCACCTGGGATGAGGAAACAGGTTGTAACTGACTGGGAGGAGGGCCCACAGCTGGACGTGGGAGGCGTTGTGGGCACTGGGCCCATAGGGCTGCTGTCTGTTAGCTTTTGCTGTTTCTCAGTGTCGGTAGAGGGAGAGATGGAGGGTGTGCATGTCTGCCGCTACAGAGATTTCAGAGCTGCAGTCTGGGTGTCCCTGGGGGAGGTGTGAGCTTTGATGATAACATTTATGTGACTCTTAATCATGCATCTCTCTCTCCGTTTTTGTCTAATCTTCACATTCACCCTGCCCCTGAGTGTTCCTCCTCCTGGACTGCTCGACCTCATTAACCTCTTAACTATGCGAAACTAACTTGCCCGGAGGACAACCTCTTAACTATGCGAAACTAACTTGCCTGGAGGACAACCTCTTAACTATGCGAAACTAACTTGCCCGGAGGACAACCTCTTAACTATGCGAAACTAACTTGCCCGGAGGACAATCTCCTAAATTCACTGCCCTTACAGGTGGGGGCTGTGGGGTTTCACTTTGACCTACTGGAATATGCATTAAACCTATTTAAGCGGTAAACCTCTCCAAGATTAATGATTTGTTTCTGGGGGACACTTTTCGAGCTGTTAATTACTCTGCCAGAAAGAAAGAAATCTCTTCTGGAAGCCAAACTGGCTCTGGAGGACAGTGTTCCTTTGGACCTTCATTAGTGACCAAATTCCCCTGGGCCAGAGGGAGCGGGGCGTCGGGAGAAGGTGATGCCCCAGAAGGTGCCGTGACTCTCCTAGCGAAGCCCCCTGGGGGCGCTCTGTGAGGGTCTTCCCTCTCCTGGTGGCAGGGCACATCACCAGGGAGGGAGACCACTTCCCACACCCGTGGTGTACACTGTTCGCACCCCCGCTGTCTTCCTCCCTGAGCTGTGCCATGTGCACACGCAAGCCATGTTTCTCAGGAAGCAGGAAGGAAAGTCTTCCTGGATCAGTGCCTTTTAGGAAATGAACGACATATTCTGTGCAGTCATGCCTTTGCAGACACTTGGTTGAAGATGACGAGGAATGAGGGCTCTGTTTCATTTAGAAACAGGGACAGTGCCGTCCGACACCGTAGAAAGCAGAAGTTTAAGGAGACCTCAAGGTCAAGGTTGAGGAAAGGAAATCCTGACTGACCCTGCCTGGCCCCCTATTTTATTTTTACTTCCCGGCCCATGGAACTGTTTCCTGTTTGCAGGCTGGTGCTGCCGCTGAAATATGACATCAGTGGATTCACGAGCCTGAGGAAACAGCCCATGCAGTTCAGGGTCATCCAAGCCAAGGTCAAAACCACAGTCACCATTGACGAGGATTTTTAGGCTGCTTAATTTTAAAATGGCTTATGATGAGGATTTTTAGGCTGGTTAGTTTTAAAACTACAGATGAGATTCAGGCTCCAAGGAGTGCAATTTGTTTGCCCCTTTGTTGGGAAACATTTACATTTCTAAGGGAAACCTCTATCTGTGAAGATGCCTCCCTCTCTGTGCCAGGAAGAGGGGGGGATGGTCTTATCTCTAGAAGCTCTTAATGGGGAAGACAAGAACTTAAGTTGGTTGCTGTCTGGCAATCTCATGTAACTGGTTTAGGGTGGTGGCGTCTAACCTTTCTAACCTTTACTTAATCCGATTTGATTCTTGTCTAAAAGTCATGGGATCACCCAATGACCAGACCCCACCCGCACTGATACCATTTTAACTTTTTTTCATGTTCTTTCCTTTGTCTTGTAAAGAGATGAATCATATACCTATGCCTTATAAAATTAGCCCTAACCCTCAACTCAGGGCAGCAGCAGGAGCTCTGACTGCCCGTGGGTCCTGTCCCCATGCCAGCGGGGGCAGCAGCAGCAGCTCTGCCTGCCCATGGGCTCTGTCCCCATGCCAGCGGGGGCAGCAGAAGCAGCGGCAACAGAAGCTCTGACTGCCCATGGGTCCTGTCCCCATGCTATTCCACTCTCTAAATAAAAGAGCACTACTGCCAGATCTTGAGAGTCTAAGAAATCTTTCTTTCGACTCCTCGGCTCACCGACCCCGCATCAACCATGGCAGGCTGTGGAAACCTGCGGGTGACTGTGCTGTGGGCTCAGGTGACAAGGCCAGACCGCAGCTAGGGGGTGGGGAGAAGCAGCCCCCAAACCGATTTCAGCGGGCCCCAGGGGTGAACACTAAACCCAGCCATAGGAAGGGCCGAAGAATTGGCACCTGGTGCAGAGTACTGTCCAGACTTGGAAGGGAGAGAAGGCAGCCAGTGAACACAGTGCTGTCACGTCGACTGCACAGTATTAAAACACGTGAAACTTAAAGAGCAATGCACACGGGAAAGGATATTGACTATTTCAAAGAGTTAATATGTTTAATATATGAAGAATTTGTTAAAAACGTTTGCTTAAAACTACCAAAACCTGATCATAGACAACAGCAAAGAACATATGTAATTAATTCATAATTGAGGAAATGACAATAATTAATGTCAGAAAACATTTGATCTTGGTAATCTGAAAACATATGGAAAAATCTTTGGTCTGAATAACCCAAGAGGTACACATTTAAAAAAACAATAAAATGCCATTTCTCAACTGTCAAATTAACAGAGAATGTAAAAAAGTGCACAGTCTTGATAAAGCTGTGGTGAAAGTTCAGTCAGATAATGCTTTTGGAACCTAGCGAGATGGACTGAAAGCCTTTAAAACGTGTCATTACACTTGGGGATCTGCCATAAGAAAATAATCCTCAAAACAAACAAATACAAACACCAAACACCTTTTACACAAAGTTTTCATTATAGTCTTATGAAATATAGCAGAAAATAGAGAACAACCTCAATATTATTAATTAATAGTATGAAGATTACTAAATAAAATATTGTATATGCAATTCAACGCTATGCACCCAGTTTAAAGCGATTTTTATTGAGATGAATTCATGAGGAAAGTATTGGCTCTTAAAAAGAAACAGGATACCAAATGGAATATACACTGATACTATGATATTTTAAGAAGTCTTATAGACCTACGCACAGAGAAAAGGCTGGAAGACAACTAGCAAAGGCATTAACAGGTAGATCATGCTGCTCTAAAACAAATTTCTCATTTTCTGTATTTACCAGTTTTCTTAATTGTTATGTATTCTTTTGATAATGATGAAAATAAAACTTAATCTTTAAGCTCTTGACTGCCAGCTATGCAATGTAGTGTCAGGAGGTCCTTGTTCTCATGCAAAAAGGTGGTCTGAGAATTCCTGACTTAATAGCAGTTATTATGTGGATTCCTCTGCCCAGTGGCTGGGAATTAGTAGTTTTGTGTGATGGTCATGGAAAAGCACTTTGTGCAAGTGTCACTTGCCTTTCAAGGAAGCCCTCACCCATGTAACAATGCTTGGGAGAAAATGGGTAGATGCAGAGGTGGTCCCATGGGCCCCGCGTCTCCGAGGAGGGCTCATGTCGAGTGGTGTGGCGGCTGTGAGGAGATGGGAAAGAAGATCGGCGGGACCCAGGGCATCAGCCCCACTCACAACAGGTGATCTGGGGGCGGGGAGCCCACTGATGCTGCAGGATATGAAGGCTGCTTTTCCAGACTTTGCTTCATGCAGGGTGACCGTGCCGCCTGCGAGAAAGCAGAATGCTCTACATTATTTGTTTGTGACACCCTTGATTTGCCTAATTAGAAAATACGGGCAGGGGCATTTTCTACAAGAGCTATTTTTAGCTTTATTGATGGCTTTGTTTCAGAGCTTCTTAAACCCAGAGTGTGGTTTAAGTAGAGGCGATTGCTTATGGGATGGTCTCACTCAGCAGTAGACAGGGGACGCGCCCTGTCCGGCAGCTATGTTTTCCTCAAGTGCTGTTTCGTGCGTTGTTTCCCTCGTAAGTGAGGGAAAGCTCCTGGTCTCCCCTAATGGTCTGGTGAGGGGTCGTGTGCCCCAGAAGGCAGTCAGCCAGCTCTGGGAGCAGCCGAGGGCCAAGAGGCAGCCAAGCAGCCGATGGAGAGGGGATCCCCTCATCTCTTCATCTGACTTCTCTGCTTCCTGTTCTTTCTCTTTGTGGAGACGGAACAAGCACGTTCTCTGGGTGTGTGTACAGGCTGGTTGTCAAGGTGGTTTTGCACGTGCCAGGATGTAGAAACCCTCTTTCTCCCAAGCGTCCCAGAACTCTGAGTCTTGTGAGCACGCTGAGGTTCCTTCTCCAGTGCATGGCCTGAGCGCCTCTGCACAGTCGGCGTCAGTAACTGGAACTTTGAATCAGAGCACGAATGGATGACAAAGCTCCAGCCTTGCTTCTTGGGGTTATTTCCTTGGGATTTCTCTGTGGGACCTTGATGCATTCCTGCTGCTGCTTCAGGGGGTGTTTGTAAGTTTCAGTGGCTCCGTTCCAGGGTACAGAGTGGTCATGTCTTTCTCCTCACACAAAAATGGATCAAATAAGGATACACTTTGCTAGTGAAAAGCTGGGCCTTTTTTCCCCTAAAGTGAGAATTTTTCAGATCAGATGAACTGTGCTGTTCTGAAGAGATTTTGAGTTTAGACCTTCCTTTGACTTTAAATCTGACCGGAGAAATGGGGTTAATGGGCAGACACGTTGTTTACAAATAAAAGACTGGTTATAGACTCCGGTTTGATCATCCCATAGGGCAAATGAAGGGGGATGATTGTTGAGGGTATTCTTAGTTGAGTAAGAGGTTTTAGCAGAAGGCAATGCTCTTCCAGACACTCCAACTCCAGCAGAGCCGCCTGAGGAGAACTGGCCGCTCCGTGCTGGTGGTCGCACATCCTTGGGAGAGAATTTCCGTGCCACCTGCCTTTCCTCACTAGAGATCTATAACTAAAGCAACTGTCTCTCAGAGCATCTTCCAAAATTTCTGACAGTTTTCCTTTGAGGATTAAAAATACGTCTGCTGAAGGGTGAGGAGTCGCTCGATCGCTGGGTGCCCAGCTGTGATGACTTGTTTTGGAAATGTTTTCTGGTTAGCACTGGGTCTTGCAAAGCAGGGTGCCAGGCTCTTCTCAGAGAGAAATCACTTAGCCCCTCAGGGGCCTCCAGGCTCGGCCTAGATTCCTGTTCTTAATTTGCTGACTAGAGTTGAAGATGTTGTAGTGCAGAGTGGAATGAGCCACACCTGAGGATTCCAGACTGGCTTGGCATTTCCTCCTGGGGAACCATGGGTTACTCACCTAACACCTCTGGGCCTCAAGGTTGGACGTGATGGTCTCTTTCAGTTCCGTCAGTAGGAGGCTCTCCTGATACAGACCTACGTACTGCAACTTGATGATCAATAGGTTTTTCACTGCAGGACTTTCAGACCTTCCGCATCTCCCGTCTCCCTAGCCCTGACGTGCCCGTTTACTCCACACAAATGCGGGGCTGTTGGTGGGGATGCTCTCACCTCCCCTCTCTCCCACCCCTGAGCTTGTTCGTACTTTCTCCTGTTGTCCTCCTCTCTAACCCAAGAGGTTTTTCTCTCCCCTTGTGAGGCCAGATCCTCCTCCTGGACTCTGGAGTGCACCCTGCCTCCCTGGGAGCTGGAACCCACCTCCCAGCCTCGGTCTTGAATGCCCGTCCTCTCCTTCCCCCACCTCCTTATAATCCACAGCCAGTCAAACCCATCTCCACAAACCAACCCCACACCTGCCTCGACCAAAACGAACTCTATCGAGCGTCAGAAGAGTAATTACTAAAATGTGTATGTTTAAGAGAAGTAAACTCTATGAATGAGAGGACTCATTGTCCAATAAATTAATAAAAATTAGTTAATGTTCACTGAGGACAAAAAGAGAAAGGCAGTTTGCACTTTCACGAGTTAAGTAGCAAACTCTCTAAAAATCAATTTGTCTAAATCTAGAAAAGGTGCAGCTCGTCTTTGATCTGGCAACTCCAGCCTGAGAATCTAACCAAAATAAAGAGGACAGTGATTCGTTTGTAAAGAAGCTTGTCACAATGACAAAGCCGTTATCAAGGATGGAAGGGTATTAGAGTATTTAGAGTGAAAAAAGGGCACAGAATTCTTTATGTGGTGTGATCCTTCCTCTCTTCTCAATCGGTATGTATTGAGGGAAAAAAAGACTGGAAGGAGTATCTTAGGAATGTCTTCTTTGTTTATATTAATTATTATGTTTAAAAAAATTGGGGGAGGAAAAGATTCTCCCCATCTAGTCAATTAACACGTCTATCACTTCACATATTTATCTTTTTTCTTCTCCTGAGAACATTTAAGTTCTACTCTCTTGGCAAATTTCAACTATACAGTGTCATGTTATCAATTATTTCACCATGTTTTACATTAGATCCTCAGACCCTATTCGTCTTAGTCCTGAAAGTTTGTACCCTTTGACCAACCTCTCCCTGTATCTCCCAACCCTGAGCCCCTGGCCACCACTTTTCTACTCTCTGTTCTGTGAGTTTGACTGTTTCTTTAAGATTCCACACATAAGTGATACCATGTAGTATTTGTCTGCTCTGTCTGCCTCCTCTCACTGAGCAGAATGCCCTCAAGGTCCATCCGTGTTGTCACAAATGGCAGGATTTCCTTCTTTCTCATGGCTGAGTAGTATTCCGTTGTTTACATAAACATCTTCTTTACCCATTCCTCCATTGGTGGACGCTTAGGTTGTTTCCATGTCTTGGCTGTTGTGAATAATGTTGCAGTGAGCATGGGGGTGCAGATGGCTCTTTGATATCCTTTTTTTGTTTCTTTTGGATGAATACCCAGAAGTGGAATTGCTGGATTGTATGGTAGTTCTATTTTTAATTTTTTTGAGGAACCTCCATACTCTTTTCCATAGTGGCTGCACATTTACATTCCCACCAGCAGTGCACAAGGTTTCCTTTTTTTCTTCATCCTTGCCAACACTCATTATTTCTTGTCTTTTTGATGATAACCATTCTGACTGGTGTGAGGTGATGTCTCCTTGTGGTTTTGATTTGCATTTCCCTGATGATTAGTGGTGTTGAGTATCTTTCCATGTGCCTGTTGGCCATGTGGATGACTTCTTTGGAAAAATGTCTATTCTCTTCCTCTGCCCATTTTTTAAGTTGGATTATTTGTGTGTGTGTGTGTCTTGCTATTGAGTTAATGAGTTCTTTGTATAGTTTGGATATTAACCCCTTCTCAGATATGTGATTTGCAAATGCCTTTTGTTTTGTTGATGGTTTTCTTTGCTGTGCAGAAGGCATGTCTTTTTTTTTCCTTTTACCTTTTGAAATTTCTTACAATGAGCTCGTATAACATTTTTTGAGCAGAAAAATCAGATGTAAAAAGTGTCCTTCCGCCTCCTCTTTCTCCCCTCACGTGGGCACCTCAGCCCTCAAGTTTTCCCCTCACTCATTCCTTCAAACCTGTGGCCCCCCCCCCCCCCCCCCACTGTGGCTTTTGTCACCGCTCTCCCCCATCCCTGAAAGTCTTGCCTCTTTGGCTTCAGTCTCTCTCAGTTTCTTTTCTCTGTGTGTGTGTTTCTCTAGTCTTGTCAGGAATCTTTTTATTCCGTTTGGGTCTGACACTGATGTCCCTGGGGAGCTGCCCTCATGGTGGTTTGCCTGTCTGTCCAGGTGCCCTTGAGCCACAGGACTTGGACTCCTAGTGTCTCTTCCGGCAAGTGGCTGAGTTTTATATAAAAGGGGCGTCATATACAGCCTGTCACATGGCTGGTTCATTATTCCCTTTCCTTTTAACATTAATTCTCTGTCCTTCCATTTCCCCTGATCATAACCTGCTCCCAGGCAGAACCGCTTCTCTCTCACCTGTGTTGCTATCCTGTCTTACATGTTCCTTCCTCCCAGTGTTCTTAGCTTTTGCAGCATGTGGGAATTACCTGGGGGAGCTTCAGAACTCCTAGGCCGAGGTCCCAGCCCAGCAGTTGCGATACCACTGGTCGGACGGAAGCTGGGCACGGGGTGTTGTAAGGCTCCGGGGTGAGTGTGCTGGTGGCAGGGCTGAGAGCCTCCTCCCTCACTGTATTGTGGATGGTCACGTGCATGGCATGTGGCTGTCTCTGGGTCCTGCCCCCTGGACGTCAGGAGCGCCCCCAGGCCCCACTGCTCTACAGATTCTGGTGCTGGGCACTGAGTGCTTACTGGAAAACAGGAGTGAATGGGAGCAAGCCCAAGTGAGTAAATCTGTGTTTCTGCGCTGACCGCCCTGCCTTGGTGCTGGTCTAGCTGGGTGTTTGGTCAACCCAAACAGACCTCCTGCCTTGGCTTCACTCCACTGGGGTTGTGCCTACCAGCAAAATCAGCACCAGTGGGCTGCTTGGTCAGACAGGCAGGCAGGAGATGTTTCTCAAGCGCCTGCTCTGTGTGGGGCCCCCTCAGCGTCATTGAGGCCAGAACTGGTGGTTGACCTTCTTTCCCCATTGATGTCCTCAGACGGGGATGCAGTATACTCTGAGGGAACTATGACCTAAACTCTGTGGCTCAAACAGACCAAGAAGGAAAATGTGGACAGTTTATATGTCTGTACAGTGGTGGCCTGGTTAGGCAATCAATAACAGTGGGAGAAGATGTAAGACATTGTATCTCAGGAAGAATATTTGGACGAAGGTTACTACCTTCTACAGGTGGCTGGTGAGGGCTGACAAAAGCTTCTTGGGGATGTATGGACATTAGTGGCAGTTAGGGACTACAGGCCTAGAGGCCAAAAGACCATCCTCATAAGAAGGGCCCTAGTGACTGACTAGACTCTCAGTCTATGGGGAGAGCCAGCATCCCATCACTCATCATGGTTTGTCATGGCTCCTGCTGTGCACTGTCACACTTCTCAGCTTTCCTTTGTTCTATCCTTTTCCATTCATTCACTTACCAGGTGTGTATGGAGTGCCTCCTGGGTGCACTGAGTGGTGAACCAGAAAGAGGATGTCTCTATTCTCACAAAGTTTACATTCCAGTGGGGAGGCCAACAAACATGAAATATTAATAAAAAAAAAAAAAACAGATGGGAGCAGGCGATGCGCTGATAATTAACACTATAGGAAAATATAATGGAGAATGGCAAAATGATGATTTTTATGTTTGGTGGCCAGGGAACATCTTTGAAGAGATGGTATCTAAGCCAATATGTGAAGAGCTGAATGATGAGAAGGAGCCAGCGAGGCAAAAATCAAAGATGGGAGAGGAGATACCTGGTACCAAGGTGCTAAGATGGGAGTGGCCTTGGCGTTTTCAGGAACCACACAGCAGCCTGAATGGTTTTGAAATTCAGGAAAGGAGTTTGGATCGTGTTCTCAGTGCATTGGGAAGTCATTGAAAGGCTTTAATCAGAGCAGTGCTTGATCTGGTTTGCTTTAGAAAGATCTTTCTGGATGCTCCCCAGGGGAAAGATTGGGAGAGCCGTGTCTGGAAGCAGGTGACCAGATATAGCTGATTACAGTATCAAAGGCCAGAAATGATGATGACTTAGGCCAGAATGTAGTAGTAGAGATGACAGTAAGTTGGACAGACTTAGGGTTTGCTTGGAAGAATGATCAACAGGTCTTGTGGATGCATTAGATGTTCGGTATGAGGGAGAGGAAAATCAAGGATGACTTCTAGAGTTTTGGCTTCAGTACCTGGATGGATATTAATATTTACCAAAGTTATGAACACTGCTAAATATACAAAAGGAATATACAAATTTCTAGTTGGAGCCTGTCAAGGTTGAGGTATCTGTTAGACATCAAAGTAGAGATGTCAGTAGTCAATTGGTTATACAAGTAGAGACATAGATTGTTGGAGTCAGTGGCATTTAGAAAGAGTGACAACGTGTTCCTGTTTTCCCAGGACAGTCCTGGTCTACAGCTGTTGTCCCAACATCATTATTAAAGGACTTCCTTTTCACTCTCAGCAGCAGACCTGTTTGTGCTGTAATTTATATCGTCATCTTTCACAGAGATGATATTTTATGCCATGGGGCTGGAGAGGTCACTAGAGAGAGAATGCAATACAGATAAAGCACTTGGAAGTGCTGATGTGGGAGGAGACCAAGGAAGCAGCCACCAAAGTCAGAGAAAAGTTAGGAGGAGATGGCTCATCCCAGCTGAGAGAGAACTGTGCTTGGGAGGAAAAGAGTCTTGTGTGAAAGAGTGAGATGAGGACACACAGTGACCACAGCATGAGGCAGTTTCATGAGGATAGTCCCAGTGGATGGGGAAAGGTGGAAGCCCACATGGTCTGAAGCAGGAGCATGAATGTGTGATGAGCTTGCTACATTCTCCTTGTTCTTCCACTTTTCAGGTCAAAATCATACTTCTTCTTAAGGAGCTAATTTTAATGTCATCTCCTCCACTGAAACTTCCCTGAGTTTCAACAGTTAACTTGTTGGAATTAATTGCCCTTTTGTATTCCCATAGTGCTTTGTTTATAACTTTTCATGTGACAGTTTCTTACTGTTCATTGTGTTATAGTCACACGTACATGGCTATGTCTCCTTATTAGACTACAAACCATTTGAAGGCAGGGACTATTTCTTTTTTTTCTTTATCTTCCCTCTGAACCCTAGGCTGTCACAATTCAATGAATGTGAAAGACATTTGAGAAATGTGGAATGATTGAGTGGGTGGATTTGTGAATAAATGAGTGAATGGATGAGTGAATGAATGGATAAATGAGCAAGTGAATGAGTGAATGGTTGAGTGAGTGAGTGAGCCAATAGATGAGTGAATGGATGAGTGTGTGAGTGAATGGATGAGTGTGTGAGTGAATGGATGAGTGAGCGAGTGATCCAAAGGATAAGTGAATGGATGAGTGAGTGGGCCAATGGATGAGTGAGTGAGCCAATGGATGAGTGAATGGATGAGTGAATGAATGAGTGAGTGAGTAAATGGATGAATGAGTAAGTAAGCAAGTTGAGGATTAGAACCCCAGTAAGTCGGTACCAAGTACATGTGCAGCATAACAGCCATGGGCAGTTGGTATTTCTGTCTCCCCTGCCCAACTCATTTGTTCCTGAGCAAAAGCTTCTGCTGCCAGCACTGGTCATTACACGCTGCAATGGATAATGGAAGGGAGCTTATTTTCTATTCTCTTGGACCTAGGCTGCCTATAATTCTGAAGGAAACAGTAGTTTCCTTGAACTGAAAATAAAGAGGATCCTCTTTGGCTATTTTCCTGTTTTCCTTGTACTGTTTGAAGGATATACTATTTGTGGGCTGCAAAACAATAGATTCTAATCTGAGCTAGAGATAGACTGTAAGAGGAGCATGAAACATTTAAGAAGCACACACGAATCACCACAAAGCATTATGCAGAAGCTTGCTTAGGGATATGCGCACATTCTGCATTTGGGGTCAGCTCAGCAAAGTGGCAGATAGCTGATGTGTCCTTATTAGGACACATTATTATAAACCCCTGGCAGTATGAAGAAAACAAATACTATATTAAGTCTTTAGGCAAAGACATCCATACTGGTTTTTACCCATGCATGAATGCAAATCTGTCTTCCTGATGCCTTGGAAATACCCCAAAACAAATGCCAAATGTGAGACTGAAAGTTAAATTTATAGGGCTCTAAGCTGTGGGGAACTGTTTTTAAGATGAGAGCTGTTCTACCTAAAAGTTGCTTTAGGAATAAGCTGTAGAATGAGGAGAACCCAAGAATGCCAGTTAGTAAGAGAAGATGTTATCAGAATTTCTGTTAGGCAGATATAGGGAGGAAATCTGGGGGTGGTATTATCTGCAGCCCTGAAAACCACGGCCTCAAGAAACTAGAGTCCAAGATGTGCAAAGCCACGATGCCTGACCCTGGAAAGAGCCTGTGGCCCTGTCCCTGGCCTCGGCCTGGGGCCTGAGGACAGCCCTCCCTGTAGGAGCCAGGTGAGGTCTCACACACTTTGCACACTGCAGCCTGCATGGCCATCAGTGGGATCCTGCTCCATACGGTAGAAGCAGGACAAATCGGCCTGGGGCCTGCCCCTGGATTTCAGCCCTCCCACAGGTGGCGGGTGTTGCTGATGGGCGAGCGGAGTTGTTGCTGTCCTTGCTGTTTGATGGCGCCCCCCGGAAATGGTCTGTCCTGCTGTTCTGGGCAGCTTTCTGCTGAGGGGCCTGCTGCCAGGGTACTTGTCCATGGCGCTCGGCAGAGGGGACAGAGTCTGGCCCCTGTTGCCCGGCACAGTTGTGTGTGTGAGGCCTGGTCTCCGTGCTCCCCGGGGAGGCCCAGACTGTCCCTCTGAGGGTCAGTGGGGAGCTGCGCTGAGGTTTCCAGACACAAAGACGAGGGCAGAGCTGCCCACTGCCAGGGTCAGAGTGAGGTCATGCCTGTGGTCACTTCCTTCTGTCCCCAGCTCATGGCCAGCCTCGGCCTGCACTGGAACTGGACCCCTCTTGGTGCTTGGATGTGTTTTCTGTTTCCTTGTGATTTCAGTCTGGATACTGGGACCCTAGGAGTCTGGAAAACAACTGGCATGTTGGTTCTTCCTGTGCAAGTTGATAATTTTCCTTTCTAAGTCTCAACTGGAAATCAAAAGTAAATTAATTTTTATTTTTCTAGACAAGCTGCACCTCTAAAGTGACGTGTTATTGTGGGAAATAGGACTTTGGACAAACTAAAGACTACCTATAAAATACCTCTGTGATTTCTCATGTTTGCTTCTTATCCCTTGAGCTGAGACCAGATTCATTAAGAATTTCCTTCAAAGTTGGCCACAATAAATATACTAACCAATTCAGGAAATTCATCGTAAATCACCATTTTTGCCATAATTCCTTGACCTTCAGATTTCCCAGTTAAAGTGGCCTGCAGGGACTCTCAGCTGTCTTATGGAGCCTTCGAACCCCCCGGTGGAGGACGCGTAGACGTGGAATCTGGGGTACTTAACACAGTCCCGGCACTGTTTGCTGGACTCGGGAAGCCCTTTGACGGGGCAAACACGTGTGCCCGTAAGAAAGGTGCCGACTCGCAGGAGGCAGCCCTGCGGTCAGGACACCGGCACGGCGTCTTCCGTGTGCGGCCTGTGCTGGACTTGGGAGGCGGCTCACTCCTCGGGCCTCTGTTTCCCGGCGTAGACGGGCGCAGGAGGCCGGTGTCGGTCACCTGTCCGCTCCTGCCTGTGCACGAGCTCTCGCCCGGTCCGGCTGCACCGGGGCCTCTTCCCGGATGCCCACAGCCTCAGGGTCCCCGCTCCTGGGCTCTGACAGACTGGCTGTGCCCTCAGTTCTTTGCTGAGGCTCCCCTTACTGGTGTAGTTTTATTTTTCATATTAGCAAACTGACCTTTTAATTATTCCTCACAGGTATTTTAAAAATTTTAAGTTGTGAAATATAGCATATAACAAAAGAACATGTAAACATTACGCTAAGTGAAAGAAACCTGCCACAGAAGACCACGGATGATATGACTCCATTTCTGTGAAATGTCCCGAATAGGGAAGCCTGTAGACAGAAGCAGACTAGTGGTTACATCTAAGTGTTGCTGCCTCGCTGGCCACAGTCAGCCCCACGGCCACTAAGGCAGTGTGGAACGGAACGCTCCCAGGGCCCTCCAGGGAGACACGAACCAGCGGGAGGCTGTTACTGTGCGACTCCTATAGTAGCCACTGCTGTTTTCTCTTGTGGGCTGTTGGCCTTTTACGTTGATTGTTAGGAATTCTTTAAATAGTCTGAATACTACTTCTTTGATAGTTAGTGTGTTGATTTTGGATCAGTAGAAGTTCTTAAATAAATGAGGTCAACAAAATAATCATAATAATGGTATGTGTTCTGGGCTAAATTTAGAAAACTTTACAGTATAAAACAAATATAGGAAACTTTTTTATCTCAAAGGAGGAACTGAGATTAAACTACTAGAACTTACCAAATTCAGTTTCTGCATCTGCTGTAATTTAGTAATTGGCTGCTTTAGAGGGGCGCCTGAATAGAGACGTGGGGTTTGTAGGAGGTGTGAGGCCCTGTGGGTTAGGCAGGGCAGGAGGCACAGTAGCTACTGGGAGTGAATTCAAGTAAGTGCCACTCTTTTTACAAAGTTTATTTTTAGAATTTCTAAATTAACCTTGTTCATTTAAGAATATGTGTTATATTCTGCATAACTTGGTTTCCTTCATTAAATTATCTTTTAATACGGAATTTGATATACTCGGAAAAATACAAAGTTTCTAATGTTTTAAAAAATACATTGAGGTATGAGGATGGATATTAAGGTTCTGGATTTGGGTTCTCTTTCCAAATTTGTTCTTAAGTAGGCAAAAATATGCCCCCGCCCCACCCCGATAAAAGCAAGAGAAATGTTTCACCGTTACAGCCTGTGCTGTTTAATGTCAGGGATACGTTCTGAGGAACGCACCGTTAGGCGACATCCTGTTGTGCAAACAGCACAGTGTCCTTATGCAAACCTGGATGGTGCAGCCTTACGCCTGGGCTGTATGGTGCTGATCTCATGGGACCGCGGTCCGTCGCTGACCGGAACGTCGTTATGCAGCACATGACTGTGCAATACGAAGGGGTGTTGAGCTTAGCCAAGCCATTTTGTAGTGTCCACAGAAGCAGAGTTCATTCCTTCAAAGTCTCTGAGTGCTCGGGCTCGCCGGATCCGCGTCCGCGGGGGCAACTTGTGCGCCCTCGCCATGGTGGCCTCCTGGGGACCACGCGGGCCATCGCCCATCCGCAGGGGCTGTGGAGCGCAAAGTGTGCCCAACCTACTTCTTGATGGTTTTGTTTTCCGGATACAAATCATTTCTGGTGGTGGCAGGAGAGTTTCGGCAGCCAGAGGCCCCAGGGTATGTGCTGTGGGGCAGCTTGGCGGCACTCCAGGCCGATCCTTGCTGCCTGGTGCTGATGCCCCCAGGCCCCCAGCCGTGCGGCCTGCAGCGGCTTTCCTGGCGGAGCTGAGAGTCTGAAGCAGCCGGTGCGATTCTTCTTGTTTATTTAATAGTCTCTTGGACTGGGCTCTGGGTCGTACTTAGAGTTTGGATCAAAATTGGTTGTATCTGGGTCATGTGGACATGAATTTGACTGTCTGGAAAAGAGAAAATAGAGCAAGTGCTTAGTAAAGCACCAGGCCAGGTGCAGATCATGATTTCTCTTTGATTTAGATGCAAATATTGCTATATAGATTACCATATAAAGATTCATAATACATAATTTAAGAAAATAATTATTCAGGAAGTGGAGACCAGGAAATGCTAGGTGAGGATTTTTTCTTATACTGCGTTTTCTTCATTCTAAAACCATTAGACTTGTGAATTCCCTTCCCAGAGCTCCTGGGGCTGCCCTGTGAGGTTCTGCACTGCACAGCTCGGGTCGGGGGCATTCACATTACAGTTATCCAGTATTTGACTTGAGAAAGGACTGCTTTTTCTGGCTTGCACAAGAATGGTCCCGGGCATGTGGCAGCCAGCATGACTGCCTCCCCCGCCAGCAAAGGTACTTAGAGGAAAACATGAAGGAAACCAAGTTTCCCTTCTGCTGACATTTTGCAGCTTTCCCTGTCCCCACCACAGACCTTCATGTCTCTAACCTCAGGCAGCTGATCTGTTTTTCTTGTTTTTAACACGTAGCAGTATAGCAGTATAGAGCACAGCGCCAGGAGCGAGGGTCACAATTTTCCACCTGCATTGTCCAGGGGAAGTTACTTGCTGGCTCTGTGCCTCAGTTTCCTCATCTATAAAATGGGGGCGCTACTTTCCTCGTTGGGCCATTGGGAGGGTTAAATGAATTAATAAAGTACGCATTGCTGTGCATGATGCGTCGTATGTAAATGCTACCAGCCTTGTTCAGCTTTGCACCTGCCATTGCTCTCACGTACACCTATGTTAGAGGACTGCATCTTGAACACTCAGGAACGTTTGAGGGCATGGGTGGAGAACTTGTGATCCGTTCCCTTGATGCCATGAGAAGAAGGCCAGGTAAATGGTCAGTTTCTTTGTCTGTTGCCCTCTGAGTTCTGCTTCTCCCTGTCTTAGCAGTTCCCCACCTGGGGTGTGGCTGCTTAATGTGCCAGCCTCTCCCATGAGACGGAGCCTCCTCTGTGGCGGCATCTTTGATTCTTGGGGCGTCACCAGGCACGTGGCAGGGCTCCTGGGGCGCTTGTGTTCAGTGGATGGATTGGCGCTCCCTGGGGTAGGCAGCCCTGCCTCTTTAGGGTAGTCGTCTCTTGCTGTCATAGTCCCCCTGGGCCAGCTCAGCAAGGCAGGGCTCGCCACATGCTCATTCTGGTCTCAGAATCCAGAAACACTCTGGAAGGACATTGAACGTCCATGCGGGCCTGTGTTCGTGCGAGGTCAGGCGGGGAGTGTTGTTTCCCTCAGAGCCGGGATGGCAGTTTTGACCCTGGATCAGAGTTGAAATCTAACAGAACAGGGGAGGGGTCCTCTCCGAGGACTCATACAGGCTCACAGTCCTTCTGTGGCTCCCAGGAGACCGGGAGATGCAGGACAGCCCGCAGATGCTTGGAGGGCCAGGCTCTGCCGGCCCCTGGCCTGTGTTGCCGGGCACCCCTCTGTTCAGGCATGCTGGGCCTTTGAGAGCTTCTGCAGACTTTGCTTATGGGATCGTGCAGAGTTTCTACTGTTACTTTTTTTGTAGTCTTTATTGCCTAAATTTTATTTTCCAAATCCTTCGTTTCTCATTTTCTCTGGGTGCAGTTTTATTCAGTGAAAGGGAAAACTTCAAGCTGTTGATGAGTGAATCACTGGAGAAAACAGCAAAGGAGGATTTTATTTCAAGGTATCTTAGGTGTCTGATGACAGACGGGGCATCTCTGGTGTCCTGTTGCCCTGCGACCTGCTGTCAGCCCCTGACCTGCTCAAACGGTATTTTCCAGTGTTAACTGAGGGCGATGGCGGAGCCTTGTGGAAGCCAGCAGCTCTTCTGGGCTGGGAGGGTGTCATTCCACCTCTTTCTTTGACACTGCCCGGCTCACATTTCATTGCATTTGAGTCCACTCAGAGCATGCCCAGCTGTTCAGTGGCTGTGGCCTCTCAGTCCAGGCAGCCCGAGAGCCACCAGATTGCTCTCGTCCACTCTGAGGCCTCATTCACTCCACACCCTGAAAAAGTGCCCGTCAGGCCAGAGCTTTTCATGCCCACATGGGCACGAAGATAAGTCCTTTTCTGAGAGGCTCGCACAAGTTGTTCAGTCCGTCATGTGACAAGGAAATAATAAATTGGCTGCTCTGCTTTTCAGTTGTGTGGGCTTAAGGAGAAGAGAGAGAGGCAGAGGCTCGTGGCATCTCTGTGGTGGCGGCTGCCCCGTGTCTGTGCAGTGCGGTGCACGGAGGCCCGGAGCAGGCGGAGCTGCGTCCTGTCCTCCCTGATGGCCGGCCAGGCCTGCTCTCCTCCCGCCAGCTGCTCACAGGGGGCTCGTTCTCCTTCCCCATCCCAGGGCCCGTACTTTATGAAAGCCACTGGCACACACCCGTGTCCTGAGCACAGCCAGAGCGGCCTGTCTCAGTTTCCAAAACAGCAAGGGAACCAAGTGCAGAGACCTGGGCTAAGAATGCACGTGTACGTGAGGGAGACAGCGACCCGCTCAAGCGGGACTTCATTGAAATGGCCTTCCCGGACCGGGGCCTGGCTGCCCAGGCCCAGGATGCTGCCGGCCAGTTTGGCCTCTATGCCGCCGTTTCAGGGCTTGTTCCCTCTCTGGTGGTCCCACGCTTGTGCACACACACGCATGTGCACAGGCCTGTGAACGCTTTCTTTGGCTGGCCCTGGCGGCCGGCAGTCCCGGGCTGCCCAGGAGTCTGCCTGCCCTTGGGAAGCAGGCTCCTTTTCAAGACTGACTTTCTGATTCAGGGCAGGGAAAGAACCCAGCACTCGTCCCTGCCAAACATCCGGAACACCCAGCAGCTGGTGGCTGATAAGACTTTAACCCATCAGCCCACACTTACATACAGAGTAAATTTACATTAATAACCTCTGAAAAGAAATGCCTCGTGGCAAGATTTCCAGGAGTCATTTGTAGGGAATGGAATGAATATTTATTGAGGGGATCCTAAAGGGGCTGACCAGTATGACAACCAGTGAGGAGATTGTGCCCCCATTTTAAAGAGCAGGAAACTGGAGTCAGGAGGACCACTCCATCACGTGGAGCCAGGGTTTCAGTGAAGGTCTCTCAAAGCTCAGAGCCCATAAGCTTTCTGTTTTCTCTCGGGTGTGGGGAGAGCCTTCCTTGGGTCCTCAACTCACTCCTGTCAAGGCCAAGCCAACGATGTAAACTGGTGAGGGCCGGCAGCTGCCGAATGATGTAGGCATGGTGTCACCGACTTGGATCCTCACTAGATCTGGTCGACCAGTCTGACCCAGGCATGCTCTGCCCCTGACGTTTGTTCCCGCCCTGATGCGGCAAGTTGCCTTGATGCTCTGGGAGCCCCGCTCTGGCTGAGCCATGACTGTCAGAAAGTTCCAGTTTGTAGTCCACATGCACAGAGTGGATGCTGCGTTAGACCAGGGCTGCTCTGCTGTCTGTCACGCTCAGCGCAGGCTCTCTCCAGGCCAGAGCAGACACGTGTCCAGGCATGGCGGCCTGGACCGAGCTCCCGAGAGGTGTGTGAACCCCTCGGCTGCCAGTTGGGGAGCAGCCCTAAAAAGCTAATTGGCTCTGCTGTATTCAGCCAGAACACTCTGTGGTCAGGGGCTCTCCTTTCAGCACGAATTGTGGAGACTGTCTCTAGGCCACTGCTTTTCCTTGATTCTCTCTGTTGGTTGCCCCGCGCCCTCTCTCCCTGAATGGGGAGGGGAGGGCAGCTCTGCATCCGCCTGCAGGTGAAGGCTGCCTTCAGAGAGGAGTGGCGGCCTTGGGCTAGGAGGGGTCTGGTTCTCATGTGGCTTCATTACAAGGTTTCTGATACACACCTACTGCCAGATCCAAAATAGTAGCCACCACATAGCCACACAGCTCGAGGCTTAAATCACTCATGAAAGCTGGGTTGGGGGATCTGTAAGGCTCGGCTCTCCCACAGGGGTGCGTCTGTGCACTCTGGCTTCTCTGGCCTCCCGGGTCTGATGGAGGGTGCCTCTGGGCTCTGGGGGGCACCCCGGGCTATGCAGGTCCTGAGATGAAGCTGCAGCTGGCTGAGTGTGCACACAGAGGCCTGGGCCTCACCCCCTCTGGGACCGCTGTCCAGAGCTGTGCGGCGTGTAAAAACCTGCTAAGGGCAGGTTGGGATTCCTGTGGCTTCTCTGTTCTGATTCTCCTGGGTGGTGTGATGTGGTGACACGTGGGCTGTGTGGACCTGCTTGGCCTTGGAGTCCTTTGAGAGGACAGCTCCGTGGCTGCGGTCAGGCTGCAGCCCACCCACCCCTGCGCACTGCCTGGCCCCAGGGCTCTCCCGGATCCTGAGAACTTTAATATCCTGAGAGCTTCTTCATAGAGTGCTTTTTCTCACAACGCCCTGGAGATAGCACGTTTCAGAGGCACTTTATTTAGGAGGACTTGCTGACAGGGAGAAGAATCTGAGCTAAATTAAAATATAATGATTTCTATACTTGTTCTCACTGCCGACAGAAGAATTGTTTTTCTTGATTTTGTTCATTTCACTTTTGCTACATGGAGGCTTCAAACAGGTGGATGTGGAAAGAGCTGTGTGTCAAAATGGGGCTCCCCTCGCGCGTCTGGGTGGTCTCCGTCGCCATGCTCTGTGAGCCTCCAGCGTTTGCACAGTCTCCAGGCTGGGGGACAGGACACTGGGAGCTGTCCAAGCTGTGTCTGTGACCTGCCTCTAGGGGTGGGGACTCCAGTGGATGCTCCCACTGCCTATAGTCTCTTCTCACACCCCGGCCCCCCCCCCTCCATAGGTCCTTTGCAAACGGTCTTCTGAGTGTTTTTGGTAGAGAGATGCTTGTGATATATCCCAACCCTTTTGAGAGCAGAGATGTTCTTTTGGAGCTTTTCATTTTCTGAATTCTCAGGGCATTTTGGGAGTAAAAGCGTTCCTGAGACTCTCCTGGTGGCTGTTTATAAAGTGCGTACACTAACTAGGTTTGGCAGCCGTGTAGTTTAGTCTCCCTCTCCTTAGTGGAAGAGCCACGCACACTGTCTCCTGAACTCCCAGACCGGTGCCCAGCCCCTGCCGGCCCTCGTGTGGCACTGAGGGGAGGTGAGTGCGAGGGCACGCGGGACCTGGTCTGGGGCGCATGGGCCTTCTTGGTGGACACGGGTGGGCAGAGGGTGGGAGAGCTCATGGGCCAGGTGGAGTTCATTAATGAGGCGGCAGGCCACTTCCCAGTGACACAACCCTGCAGCGGGCAGTACCGGCGCGGGGAGCAGGGCCGGGCACCCAGGAGGGGCCCTGGGCTGCAGGGAGCCTTGGCATTCCTCTCACCAGCTCCCAGGAGAGACGTGGGCAGGACCGAACCCGGCTTCTCTGGGAGCTGGAGAAACGGGCTTCCCTGTCTGCTCTGGGGAGTGAGGCGAGAAGAGCGTCCGCGGTGGGCTGGGCCGAGGAGACGGGGCGGGCGGCAGGGGGCGGGCGGCAGGGTGCCGGGAGCTTCCTCTGAGCGCGGGCAGGGCAGGGCCGGCCCCAGGCCCCCTGTGAGTGCGCTCGTCCCGGCTGGAGGCTCAGACAGCCCTTCCAGAGAAGACTTTCCTCTCCGGGCCGCCGCGGCCTCCGCGGCCCAGAGGCCTTGTGCAGGTTGTCGCCTGTGCCTGTCAGGGCAGAGACAGGGCGGGCCGCGCAGCTGGCAGTTCCAGTGCGCGGCGCCGGCCTGAATGGAGAAGCGCAGGTGCGGCCCGCCGTGCTGGCTCAGGTTCCGGCCGCGATGCAGCAGCGTCGCCCCAACAGCCGACCTGCACGTGGTCCCAGCCCTGCACCGCGAGGACAAGCGACTGGAGCTCCGCGTAGCTCGGGGCTTCATCTGCAGGGTGGGCACAGGGCCATCGTTCGTTCGTGTGAGTGCTGACCCGAAGGAGGCGTGGTGGACGAGAGCAGGGGGCGTGTGGGGGCGCGGCCAGAGTGTCCTGAGACTGGCCTTCAGTCCCGCCCCTCACCCTGTCCGCAGTCCCAGGCCAGGTGGACTGAAGTTCCTGGGGACCTGCCGTCGTGTCTAAGCAGAGTGCCGCGCGCACGGCCAGGGTGGGTTTCTCGTCTCCAGGGCACGGCGAGGGCGGGCAGGGTGCCCTCCAGCGGCCCACACCGTCCGCGCGGTGGGGGCGCGCGTGCTGGGCGGTGTGCGCCTGCGGAGTGCTCAGCCCTGCTCTGGGTTGTGAAGCCCGCCCCTCCTGCGCACTCGACCCGCCGTGCAGCCGCCAGACGCGTCCGCTCGATTACGCACGTCGGGCCAGTCCAGCCCAGAGCGCCGCCTCCCGCTTGTAGTGGTGAAGAAACAAGGGAGACAGGCCCCGGCTGATGGCTTTTCCTCTTGTCAGGAGTAAAGCAGTGAGGAGGAGGTGCTTGTCCCCTCCCCGGGCCGGGAAGCCCCTCCTCACGTGGTCACGCAGCAACCGTGTGATCGGTTGCGAAGAGTGCGTTCTGTTTGTGTTCGTCGTGGTGACAGCAGAGCAGTCAAAGGCGCTGCTGGTGGGATTAAACTGGCAGAGCCAGGGCGAAGACAACACGGGGTGGCAGTGGTCAAGACAGACGTGAGGGAGGGGACCCTCACGGCTTTGAGGACATCAGGCACTCTGACAGTGGTGCTTGTGAGTCCTGCAGCTGTCTGGGACCTGTGCCTGCCCGCCCCTGCCCTGTGCCGGGAGAGGCCAGGAGCCGCCCTGCCACAGCGGGCCACTGGAGGCCGTAAAACAGCCACAGGCCCTTCAAAGGGGAGGGGCCCTTCGACCCAGGTGCACTGGCTGCAAGAAGTCTTTACCTGGGCCTTGACTGGTTTCTGTCTGGCTGTGATAGTGTGTGTGCTGGTGAGCACCCGCTGAGCAGGTGAAGTTAGGACCCTGCCAGGTGGGCACAATGCCCCTAGGCACCCCACTTTTGCTTATCACGCACAGGGGAATCCTAGCGCTTCCTTCCTTCCCTGTTTTGTTTAGAGATGCACGTCGCCCAGATTGGCTGTGTGGATGTGTGTGCATCCCTCCTAGACGGAGAGGGAGTTTCTGTCTGTTTAGCCTGGAATTGAGAGTCATGTCTGTGCTATTTGGCTTTATGCTAATTGACCGAAATCCATGACATGTTGCGCAGAACTTGACTGCCCGGGAAACCTGTGTGAGGAAGGGGCAGCCCCATTTTGAGCCAGGTGATGACAGAGCAAGGAGAATCAATACCACTGGGCAGGGTGGGTCCTCCACCCAGAGCCTAGGCCAGCTGCAGATTGGCAGGCACAAGAGGGGCACAGGAGCGGGCCTGGGTGATGGATGACACCCCTCAGGATACGGCTGGGGGAGGGTTCGGGAAGGGGCCTGGTGGGCCTGTGTGCCTGCCCCGGGGCAACCCTATGTGGATATCTTCTGGGGTAGCCCACCTGGCATTCAAGGAATACCCAGAGAGTGGCTGGGGCTCTCTGGTTCTCTCTGTGATGGGTAAGCGCATGTTTCTTTCTGAGCTGTTTGAGCAGAGCCAGAGGCTGCGATAAGCACATGCAGGTGAAGTCGCGGGTGGGGCCTGTGTTCCAGGTCCCTCTGTCCACCTCACATGGGAGCAGTAGTTGAGAGCCTCTTGGTGACTGGGAACTGTGACCACTTCCCTCGCACACTGCCCCCAGCTTTCTGAGTGTTTCTGTGGTCTCTCTCCGCTCCATGGGAGGCAGGTGGACGGTCCCCATCCTCCAGAAGTGGGAGGCGCCCTGCAAGGTGCAGTCTGCCCAGAGAGCCAGGCTCCAGTATGCGGTGGGACTGGGACTCGGAACAGAGCCAGGAGGCTGCGCTTCCTTGAGAGGATTGCAGAATAAGAAAGAAGAAAATGGGACAGAGCTCCAGGCTCTGAAATTCCATCTGTAAACTGTCTCTGTCCAGCGCGCTAATTTGTAACTATCTCCCGCTTCGTTGAGTACTCACAGTGCTGACTGGGTAATTCACTTGCCAATGAAAGTATGCAGCCTTGTAACATCTGTACTATTTACTGCAAGACTGTTAAGTCCTCAAATATTCACGTCTTGTTTCTTCCCTAGATTATAGTTGCCTTGAAGGCAGAGAGCCTATTGCCCTCTGCATGTTGAGATGCCCACACACCACTGAGATTCTGTCACTGCCCTGCCTGGGAATTGCCCAGAGAGGGTGAGAAATCCCTTTCCTAACAGCACATTGCTATTTGTGTGGTCATGGGTCTTGTTGAATGGGATGTGTGTTTAAGGTTAGGTTTGTTGAGAACCAGTGTAAATGGCAGGTGTTTCCGGGCCTTCAATGCAGACTCATGCAGGTTTGGGAGCTGGGAGCACCCTGGAGCCCAGCTGCTCCAGCCTTTCACTTACAGTGGGGAAACTGAGGTCCCTTAGGTTCTCTCTGCTCTGTTGCCACAGGAGATATTCTGATGCGTGAAGTACAACGTGTGTTAAAGATCCTTCAGTGGATATGCAGCATCTTATCTTATTAGATCAGGAGGAAGGGCCACAGGACTCCACAAAACCAGGTACCCAGCAGGGCAAAGTGTGGCCAGAGCAGGAGGGCAGCTGCCGATGCACCGTGACAGGCTGACAAGAATGCATGAGCCCACAGGAGCCTCTGGGCCCTGCTGCGGGGAAGGCCTGGGATGCTCACTGCGGTGCTGGGCTCTTCCCCTTAAGGTTGCAATTATGTTTTTCTAACAAAGTGATATTTAAAGAAGGCCAGCATTAAGATTCTGCGTTTAGGGGCCGGCCCCTTAGCTGAGTGGTTAAGTTCGCATGCTCGGCTTCAGCAGCCCAGGATTCATGGGTTTGGATCCTGGCTGCAGACCTAGCACTGCTCATCAAGCCATGCTGAGGCGGTGTCCCACATGGAAGAACTAGAATGACCTACAACTAGGATATACAGCTATGTGCTGGAGCTTTGGGGAGAGAAGAAAAAGAGAGAGGAAGATTAGGGGCTGGCCTGGTGGCACACTGGTTAAGTGCACACGTTCTGATTTGGCAGCCTGGGGTTCGTAGGTTCAGATCCTGGGTGCGGACATGGCACCGCTTGGCAAGCCATGCTGTGGTAGGCATCCCATGTATAAAGTAGAGGAAGATGGGCACGGATGTTAGCTCAGGGCTAGTCTTCCTCAGCAAAAAGAGGAGGATTGGCAGCAGATGTTAGCTCAGGGCTAATCTTCCTCAAAAAAAAAAAGAAAAAAAGAAAGATTGACAACAGATGTTAGCTCAGGGCCAATCTTCCTCACCAAAAAAATAGAAAAGCATAAAAAAAAAGATTCTGTGTTTAGCTATCAGAGGCTTGAAAGCTTGCAGAGAAACCAGGTGGCTAACTGGTTTTATAAATATGAGAGATGAATGTCTTGGGTGACCTAATTGAGAAGCACCAGACAGATGCCACAGTCAGAACTGGGAACCCCTCACCATGTGTGGGGGCCAGCCTGGTCTCACTGCAGAAGCTCTGAGGTCACTGCTTCACACTCGGCTTTGACACCCATCCTGGTAGCCTCCCAGGGTGCCACTGGGGGACCCGAGGCCTGGAGGGCAGCACTCAGCCCAGTCTTGGTAGACAGGTAAACCTATCCAGGCCTGCACTGGGGTCTGAGGCTGATTCAGGCCTCGTCCCTGCAGAGGTTTTTGAAGAGCAAGTAATTAAGTAGCTGGAATATGGAGACTTTTAAAAAAGCCTCTTGTGGGTTAGGGTGCTGAAGCATGGAAAGATTCATTCTCTATGGTTTTTTTTCACTGTGAGCCAGGCAGAGAATTTGCTCAGGATTTTCATTGTCTGAGCAAAGCCAACTTAGCTGCTTTCTCCCAGGAAAGCTCCTCCAGAAGGAAACAACACTGAGAGGGCTGTGAGCTGTGACATGTCAGGCCCTGATCAGGAGCACTTAGGAGCCTCACATGGCCTGTGGGTGCTCCCCTCTACCTCAACACAGTCATCCCCCGAGTCTGTGGGTGCTCCCCTCTATGTTGACACAGTCATCCCCCGAGTCTGTGGGTGCTCCCCTCTACCTCAACAAAGTCATCCACTGAGTCTGTGGGTGCTCCCCTCTACCTCGACACAGACATTCCCTGAGTCTGTGGGTGCTCACCTCTACCTTGACACGGTCATCCCCTGAGTGTGTGGGTGCTCCCCTCTACGTTGACACAGTCATCCCCTGAGTCTGTGGGTGCTCCTGTTTACATTGACACAGTCATCCCCCGAGTCTGTGGGTGCTCCCCACCTGCCTCAACATGGTCCCCATGTGTCCCACTTGGCTTCCCAGTAATCTAGTGCTCACTCTGTGGAGTGAGCAGTCAGGGGTGTCAATAGACACAGATGATTTTATTAGATACTCAGTTTTTATACATGAATTGGTATATTTTTGAGTTTACTTGCTGTTGGAATGCCTCAAGGAAAAAGCCCACAAAAAAAAGCTCTCCAGGAGCCAGGAGAAAGAGTTGGAACTTATTAGCTGAGAACGGCTTTGACATACTAGAGAATGTCCTTTCCACCCAGTGGTGACGCACCTTCCAAGAGGCTCCACCCTGGACAGTGAACTGGGGGTTCCTGCTTCCCAGGCTTACGCAGGTCAACTCCTGCTGAAGCCGAGAGCAGATTCTCCGGGAGGGAGGGGTTCGCCATCCCCCCGAAACCTGCACTCTTAGCGGCTGGTGTCTGGATTGTCTCCACAGTCATTCAGCAGTAACGAGGACCCCAGCGACGACTCAGGTCTGTTCAGATCAAATGTTCAGTGTCTCCCCCAGCCCACCACGGAACTCAGAGACATAGAAGTTGGTCTGTGGTCTGCATAGTGGGACAAAACCTTGCTTCTTACCCACAGGACGTGATGCTGTTTGGAATGGATTGTCGAACCTACTTCTCTTCCTCTCCACTATCACACTTTGGAAAACTTTCTTCTGTCTGTCTGGGTTTGCTCACTTATGCACCTAAGAAGGTCCACAGGTGTAGACACAGTAGGACAGTAGCTCTGTGGTGATACATAGACTTCAGGGGTCTCCAGGGAGCTATTTTTCTCCTCTTTGCTGACGTTTGGGGAACATAATATGCTCCAGTGGATGGAGTGGTCGTCAAGGCCAGATCCTGAGACGTGCACGTTTGTATACCCAACCCCAGCAAACTTAGAAACCAAAACCAACCCACAGCCCTGACTTCAGCACGTTTTTAGAAGCCATGGGATCACCTGGGAAGAGAAGCAGCCCGCTGGTGAGGCTGAGGCTGGAGGGTGTGGGATTACTGCTTGACTGGTGCCCGGCATTCTCCTAGGCACCGGGCGTCACTTCTCGTCTTTGAGGCAGCTCAGGGAGGTCACTGACACCCCGTTACACACACGCTGAGGCCCAGGGAGGTGACATCCCTGCCCGGCATCGTCTGCTGTAAGTGGTGAACTTGAGTCAAATCGAGGTCCCCCTGACTTGGGAGCCTGCGCTTTCTCTAGAGGGAGGGATGGGACTGTCCTGCAGGAGCCTTGGACTCCCTTCTCTAAGACAGCAAGGCCCCCCTCCTGCATGTGGAAACCTGCTGCAGAGATTGTCCAGTGCCCAGCCCAGCGCCTGCACGGCCTGGCAGAGTGACCCCAACTCCCCGCTCCCGACCTCCCCCTTCTCCGCCATGTGCCATCTGGCACAGGTGACTGCACTGGCCTTGTCCTCACGGGATCAGAGAGAGATCCCTCCAGCAAGCCTGGAGGTCTTGCAGCGGTGCCTGGTGGTCACCACACACCCTGGGGTTAAACTGTCACCCACTTTGAAGTGAGAGGAGTTTTGGGAAGTTCTTATCAAGAAAACCTCGCTTGAAATAGATTATTTCTAGGTTTCATTTCTTCTGTCTTTTCACGACGACAGGAATCTTCTCACAAATCTGAAATTGTCCTCTGGCAGCTTGCTGGTGGATGGCACTGCAGGCCCTCCGTAGCTGCACCATTGCTTGTGTGGCCGAGAGGGCGAAGGTCAGTGACTGCGGTGGGGAATCCAGCGTGTCCTGTGCCTTCCTCCTCTCTCCTGGTCATCACGGAAAACATCAGGCCCTTGGGAGCAGCAGGCTCACCTTTCACCCATTTCCCACTCATCTCGTGCCCCAGGGAAATGGACGTTGTTTACAACAGAAAAACCCAGGGCCCTGGGCTTCCACTGCAGAGAAATCCGATCCTTCTTGGACTTCTTTGAGACCAGCTTTATTTATTTACTTTTAAATTATTGGGGTCATATTGGCTTACAGCATTGTGTAAATTTCAGGTGTACATCACTACATTTCAGTTTCTGTGTAGCCTGCATCGTGTTCACCACCAATAGCCCAGTTTTTATCCATTACCGTACATATGTGCCCCTTTACTCCTTTTGCTACCCTTCCTCCACCCCCTTCTTTGGTAACCCCTAATCTATTCTCCTTATCTATGTGTGTGTTTGTTTATCTTCCACATATGAGTGAAATCATATGGCAGTTGTCTTTGTCTGTCTGACTTAGTTTGGTCAGCATAATACCCTCAAGGTCCATCCATGGTATCACAAATGGCAAAATTTTGTCTTTTTTATAGCTGAGTAGTATTCCTTGTATATTTATACCACATTTTCTCTATCCGTTCATCCATTGATAGGCACTTGGGTTGCTTCCACATCTTGTCTACTATAAATAACGCTGTGATGAACATAGGAGTGCATGTATCTTTTTGAATTGCTGATTTCATGTTTTTTGGATAAATACCCAGTAGTGGGATAGCTGGATCATATGGTAGTTCTATTTTTAATTTTTTCAGAAATCTCTGTACTGTTTCACATAGTGGCTGCACCAGTTTGCGTCCTGCAACTTTACTGTATTTGTCAATTATTTCTAATGGTTTTCAGGTGGATTCTTTAGGGTTTTCTATATATATAGAAATCATGTCATCTGCAAATAGTGACAGTTTTACTTCTTTTCCTATTTGGATCCCTTTTATTTCTATTTCTTGCCTAATTGTTCTGGCTAAAACATCCAGTACTGTGTTGAATAAGAGTGGCAAGAGTGGGGACACTTGTCTTGTTCCTGTTCTCAGAGGAATAGATTTTAGTTTTTCACCATTGAGTGTGATGTTGGCTGTGGGTTTGTCATATATGACCTTTATTATGTTGAGATACTTTCCTTCCATACCCATTTTATTGAAAGTTTTGATCCTAAGTGGGTGTTGGATCTTGTCCAGTGCTTTCTCTGCATCTATTGAGATGATCGTGTGATTTTTATTCTTCATTTTGTTGATGTGGTGTATCACGTTGATTGATTTGTGGATGTTGAACCCTCCCTGCATCCCTGGAATCAATCCCGCTTGATCATGGTTATGATGTTTTTAGTATATTGCTGTATTCGATTCGATAATATTTTGTTGAGGACTTTTGCATCTGTGTTCATCAGCGATGTGGACCTATACTTTTCCTTCTTTGTGTTGTCTGATTTTGGTATCAGGGCAATATTGGCCTCATAGAATGAGTTAGGAAATGTCCCATCTTTGTCAATATTTCAGAACAGTTTGAGAAGGATAGGTATTAAATCTTCTTTGAATGTTTGGTAGAATCCTCCAGGGAAGGTGTATGGACCCGGACTTTTATTTTTTGGGAGGTTTTTGATTACTGTTTCAATCTCTTGTGATTGGTCTATTCAGATTCTCTGTTTCTTCTTGGTTCAGTTTTGGGAGATTGTAAGAGTCTAAGAATTTATCCATTTCTTCTAGGTTGTACAGTTTGTTGGCATATAGCTTTTCATAATATTCTCTTATAATTCTTTGTATTTCTGTGGTGTCCATTGTAATTTCTCCTCTTTCACTTCTGATTTTATTTATTGGAGACTTCTCTCTTTTTTCCTTAGTGAGTCTGGCTAAGGGTTTGTCAGTTTTGTTTCTCTTCTCAAAGAACCAGCTCTCACTTTCATTGATCTTTTCTATTGTTTTTTATTGTTTATATTGTTTATATTGTTTTCTATTGTTTTTTAGTCATTTATTTCTGCTCTGATTTCTATTTCCCTCCTTCTACTGACTTAGGGCTTTGTTTTTCTTTTTCTTGTTTTTTTAGGTAAGTATAAGATTGCTCATTTGAGACTTTTATTGTTTGTTCATGTAGGCCTGTATTGCTATAAATTTCCCTCTTTGTACCACTTTTACTGCATCCTGTAAGAGTTGATATGTTGTGTTTTCTTTTCATCTGTCTCCAGGTATTTTTTTCTTCTTTGATTTCTTTATTGATCTAATGGTTGTTCAGTAGCATGTTGTTTAGTCTCCATATATTTGTGACTTTCCCAGTTTTTTTCTTGTAGTTGATTTCTAGTTTTACAGCACTGTGATTGGAAAAGATTGTGAATGTGATTTCAGTCTTCTTAAATTTATTGAGGCTTACTTTATTTCTCAACATATGGTCTATCTTTGAGAATGTTCCATGTGCACTTGAGAAGAATGTGCTTCCTGCTGTTTTTGGATAGAATGTTTTATGTATATCTATTAAGTCCATCTAGTCTAGTGTTTCACTTAAATCCGCTGTTTCCTTGTTGACTTTCTGTCTGGATGACCTATCTATTGATGTAACTGGGGTGTTGAGGCACCCTACTATTATTGTGTTGCTGTTAATGTCTCCTTTTAGGCCTGTTATTTGCTTTATGTATGCTGGTACTCCTGTGTTAGGTGCATGTGTATTAATAAGTATTATGTCTTCTTGTTGGAATGTCCCTTTTATCATTATATAATGCCCATTTTGTCTCTACTTATCTTTTTATCTTGAAGTCTAATTTGTCTGATACAAGTGTGACTATGCTCCCTTTCTTTCGCTTGCCATTTGCTTGGAGAATCATCTTCCATCCCTTCATTCTGAGCCTGTGTTTGTCTTTAGAGCTGTGATGTGTTTCCTGGAGGCAGCATATCGTTGAGTCTTGTTCTTTAATCCATCCACCCACTCTGTCTTTTGATTGGAGAGTTCAACCATTTACATTTAGAGTGATTATTGATATATGAGGGCTTAATGCTGCCATTTTATCACTTGTTTTCTGGTTGTTCTGTATTTCCCTTGTTTCTCTTCCTGTGGATTTTGGACTGCCAGTTCAGTTTGGTGGCTCTTTGTGATGGTTTTCTCAGTTTTCTCTTTATTTATGAATTGTGACTCTGCTCTGATTTTTTGTTTTGTGGTTACTGTGAGGTTTGTATTAAAGATCTTGTAGATGAGATTGTCCTTTTTCTTATAGCCTCTTATCTCCATTTGTCTCTGCAGATTCTGCCCCTTTCCTCTTCCCCGTCTATGTTTTCCTTGTCAAAAGTTATTTTTTTGTGTTGTGAGTTTGTGAGCAAATTGTATTGGTTATAGTTATTTTTGATGCTTTCTCTCCCTTTATCTTTTGTGTTATAACTAAGTGTTTACTAACCTATTCTGATATAGAGCTGCGATTTTCTGATTCTGTCTGTGTATTTAGGTCCTTGTTCAAAGTTTTGTAAGCCTTTGCTTTATAGTTTCAGGTAGGAGGGCTGCTTTCAATGTTTCCTTCTAAGACTTGTCTACTGGCAATCAGCTCCTCAGCTTTTCTTCTTTGGGAAAGAGATTGGCTTTATTTTTATTTATTTTAAATACTAATATGTATTCTGGTTTGCTTATTTGAGTAGGTGTGTTTCAAGGGTAATAAATTGTAAGGAAAAAACCCTAAATAGGGGTCGGCCCGGTGGCGCAGTGGTTAAGTTTGCACATTCCGCTTCTTGGTGACCCAGGGTTCGCTGGTTCAGATCCCAGGTGTGGACATGGCACTGCTTGGCAAGCCATGCTGTGGTAGGTGTCCCACATATAAAGTAGAACAAGATGGGCACAGATGTTAGCTCAGGGCCAGGCTTCCTCAGCAAAAAGAGGAGGACTGGCAGTAGTTAGCTCAGGGCTAATCTTCCTCAAAAAAACAAAAGAAAACAAAAAACCTCCTAAATATCTATGTGACCCCCCAGAGGCAAAAGAATGAAGGGCGCTGGGTGGCGTGGGAAGGCCATTGCATACACACACACACACACACACACACACACACACCACTCTGTCCAACACCCTCGTATTGACTCCCCTGGGCACATGTGCAGCACTGGGCACTAATCCCTCTTGCCATGTTAGGCTCCCTGGAGCTCAGGTGCCTAAGTTGCCATCAGAACCCCCGGGCTTTCATTGTCCAAGTTGGCACTCCTTCATCATTCCTCCAGCTTCACTGGTCGCTGTTGGATGAGACCCTGTCCTGGGACAGCAGGCTGTGAGCACGGGGTGGGGGGTGCAGTGGGAGGTGGATGGACTTCCTGGGCAGAGGTCAATGCCAGCCCACCCACAGGAGCCTCTGCCTGTGGGATCTGGGGTCCAAACAGCATTCCTTGGCAGGCCCACCTGCGTGACCAAGGTCAGCCTGGCCCAGCCTAGCCCTTCTGCCCTCTTCGATGGTAACAGCGCTCAGAATAAGCCCGCAGGTGCCAGCGCTCTCCTGAGTGCTTTCTGTGTGGACACCACTGAACGCCCTGCCCAGCCTTCTGGTCAGCAACCCCATTATCACTGCCCCCGCCCCCTACCAACCCCATTATCACTGCCCCCGCCCCCTGCCCCGTGCTGATGAGGTGACGGAGCCTCAGGGAGGTTGAGGAACGGGCTGAGGGCCGAGCTGTACCTTACTTCCTTACTTAGCATCTGACTCCAAGGCCAGGGCCTGTACCCCAAGCCTTGCCCTCTCTGGCCTCTCCAATGTGTTTTCTCCACTTCCTGTTTGGCAGACTATTTCCAAACCTCTCAGACTCACTTCTTGGCAAGGTCCTTCTTGTAAACAGTCTATGGTTTTGGGGGGCAGGCATCATGCAGTCTCAGGTTTGCCTCTGGGGCACCGTCAGTCTGCAGAGGACACAGCAAGTGCAGAAATGGGCTTCGCGGCTCAGACTCTGGCTCCAGAGGCTTCTCAGGATGGGATGGTTGTCTTTTCTTGTTAAAAAGAAACAGTTACGAAAGCCATGAGGGTGACGGGTAGAAAGGAAAGCACGGAGAACAGCCATGTCATAGGATTAAAAGCCCGAAGCAGGGAGAAGCTGAGGCAGCCATCGATGGCAGCCTGCAGGCTGTGTCCACCAGCTGCTGAAAGGGCCTGAGGTTTGAAAAACTAACCAAATACTGCAAAATGGGAGAAAAATTGACCTTTCTTATTGCCCTTTTTCTTCATATAATTAAAACCTCCCAAAATCAGATGGTAGAAACAAACACTCCAATTCTAAACGTCAGCCAGATACTAATGTGGAGCCTGGTAACTGGTACCCGTAATGTTAGAGATCATTCAGCACACAGTCAGGATTCTGCCACGAGTCCTTGGGTGCCTTGTCTGTGAAATGTGAGGCTGTTTGAGGCCAGTGGCCTGGCCCTGGGTCTCCAAAAGCCCGGATCCCATTAAAGCTGGTAAGGGCTCCCTCCCCGAAGATGCAGATAGCATAACGGAGCCCGCACTGGCCTCAGTGAGGCGGCTGACCCTGACACAGAGTGTTTCTTTGCTTTGGGTTGAATTTGTAGCCATAGGTTATCCCATTATAGTTGGAAGCTCTGATAAGCAGTTGCAGGGGTTTTTTTTGTTAATTAAAATGAAAAAGTATTTAATACAAGAGATTGATGCATAGAAGCTTTAGTGTGTGGGTCTGGAGTGCAGTGCCAAATACCGAGAGGTAGGTGACGGGTGGAAACCACTGAGCTGGTCACTGAGATTCCTCCAGCTCCAAACGTGTTCTGTTTGGAAATATTTCTGGGGCTTGAAAAGAAGTTGGAATGACCTGCTGATTGCTGGAGGAATTCTTAGGAGTGCAGGAGTTTGCTAGTTTGCGTGCATGCACGTGTGTGCGTGTGCCTGTGTGTGCACGTGCCTGTGTGTGTGTTTGTGTGTATGACTACAGGAGATCCAGCCAGTGCGTCAGATCTGCTGCTGCCTGAAGCCGGAGCATCCTCTGACGTGAGGAGACTTGTTCCCATGTAGAGGACGTGACGAGGGACGCCTACGTTTGGAAATGCTTCCCCACAGGCATCCTAACTCTGCCTCCTGCTCTTTTCACTCTCCCAGATACAGTCATGTGTCGCTTAACGACAGGGTTAGTTCTGAGAAACACGTCGTTAGGCGATGTCGTCGTCGTGCCAACGTCACAGTGTACCTACACAAACCTGGAGGGTATAGCCTGCTACACACCTAGGCTATGTGGTGCTAATCTTATGGGACCTCCGTCATTTATGTGGTCTGTTGTTGACCAAAACATCGTTTTGTGGCACATGACTGTGAAGCAAGGCCCATAAACCACTGGTGACACCCAGGTGCCTGTGGGCCCGGCATGAGGCCGCATGAATACCCTGCCCCAGGCAGGGTCAGGCCCAGCCTCTGAGTCCTTCACACTCACAGAGGTGGCCCCGGAGCCAAGGCAGAAATGGAGTTAGAAGGCTTTTGGTTCAGGCCTTCCTGTCCCTTGGTCACTGAGCAGTGGTGTGGCCCCAAGCTTGCTTCATTCACAGCATACTCATATGTACGTCAAAAGTGGAATGAATAACTCAACTGTGGCTTAATTAATTAAGAAAGTAAGAAAGAAGAGTGAATGTGTGTGCAGGTGTGTGTGAGAACCTTGGAGAGATTTATCCCATGTTATTTAATTGCCCTCCAGACTTTCAGAGCTGAAGACCAGCGCCGCAGGTGGCCCTCCTCTAAGGACAGGGTCATTTATGTCCACCGAGCAGTAACAGGCATTCTTGGTGAGCCAGTTGATTTACAAATCTGTATAAGCAGCAACTTCTAATTCACAAAGCTATAAAATATCTATAAGACTTAAAAAGAAAGTAATATGACCTGTAGACAGATATGAATGAAAGCATCGATCAATATTTTTCCAGTTTTATGGAGATGTAATGGGCATATAACATTGTACAAGTTCAAGGTGTGTAACATAATGATTTGATGTAGGTATTTATTGTGAAATTATCACCACAGTAAGTTTAGATAATATTCATCACCTCACATAGATACAAATTTTTTTCCCCTTGTGGTGAGAACTTTTAAGATCTACTCTCTGAGCAACAGCATGGATCAATATGGAAGCACGTGGTTAATGAAAGCATCCTGACTTCCCCTGTCCCCGATGGGGCCTCTCACTGGTTGACAGTAACCAGCTGGGGAGGTGGTTGCACTGGGAATCCCTTCCTGTCTGTTACTTTCCCGGTGTGTGCTGAGATTTGTCATTTTGTTAGGAATCTCCCTTCTTCCAAATAGGACACAGATGTCAAGGCAAACAAAGGACCAGACAGAGCCTCCTGTCAGATCTGTGGGAGGGACGCCCACTAGCGAAGAGGGCAGGTGTGAACACAAGCACTGCCAGCTTAAAGAAAACCCAAAAGATGAAAGCTGTGTGGCCTGTACAAGTTCTGAGTGTGCTTATCTGGCTGCACGCCCAATTATGTAAGCACTGTGGGCTTGGTTGCGGAGAGACCAAGGAAAAGACTCAGAGACAGCGTACAAAACATAGGCTTTATTGCGTCTTACTTACGGGGAGTGTCCAGGAGCAGCTGGCTGGACGGAGTTGTGCACCTGCCGCTGGACAGGGAGGGGTTGCTTCTGTAGGAAGGGGAATAAAGACTACGTGCTTGCCAAGAGGGGCTGTCCCTGGTATGACCAACGTTCCCAGGAGCAGCAGCTCACCTGAGGACCTCTGTGTTCCTTCAAGACGTGATTCACTTTGACAGAGATAAGTTAAGATCCGGGTTGGCCAGGCCCTGGATGGTTACAGATCCCACATGGTTGGCATTCTGCCCAGACGGGGGCCAGAGGACACACGGTTGTTATAGGGCGCATACTAGTGCCCTTACAGTGCCAGAGGAAGAAACAATGACCAAAAGAGAGATGACCACTGCCCCCACTGGGAGGAAACCTTGTTCCTAGGGCAGGAGAGCTGCGCTGGGAGATAGTGGTGCTTATCTTCCTTGAGCGTCTCCTGATGAACAAGACAAAGTGCGTTGACTTGAAACGGAAAAGTGACAGGAAGCCAAGAGTGAGCTCCTCCCGAGAAGCCCCTGGGATCTGCCCACCACCTTTGGTGTGGCATCTGCACACTTGTCTGGATTTTAAATACTTTCCTCAGAGACACTCTCCCCTCTCACAGGGAACCTGAATAGACGTGCAAAGGAAACTTAAAATTCAAAGATCAAAAACGTAGTGTAACACTCAGCGTTTGGATTTTGGAATTAGAGTTTAAAAAAATTGATTCAGACGGTATTGCTTGTCCCTTCCCCTGAAATGAACTGAGGACCTTCCCCCAGGCCACACAGGAGCAGCGGGCAGGACTGCAGCTCAGACGCCCTTGAAACTGATTATAACGGGTAGTCAAGTCATGATGTAGGGCTGCAAGCCCAGCTGGGCTAGGGCGGCGCGGTATCGGGCCAAGAGACCAAAGAAACAACCCCGAGACTGTGGACGAGACATAGAGGTTTACTGGGACTTACTTGCAGGGAGCGTGTCCAGTGGCAGCCGGCTGGACGGAAGTACATGTACGCCCACAACCACTCCCTTAAGAGAAGCTTGCTTCAGTGGGCAGAGGAACAAAGGCTGCATGCTTGCCAGAGGGCTGTCCTTGGTATGACCAGCGTTCCCAGGAACAGTAGCTCACGTGGAGGGGCTTTGTGTCCCTGTAAGAGGGGATGTTCTTTACATGGGATAAGGGAGGATGCAGGCTGGCCAGGCCCAGGTCATTATAAATCCCAGTAGCTAGGCTGCCAGCCCAGAAGGGAGCCAGAGACACATGGCTGCAATGAGCCTGGGGGTTTCTGCTGAGCAAGCAAGGCCCAGGCCCTACACATGACGATGGCTTCCTAGCTGGGATCCAGCGGAGGGCCTGTGCTCACTGATGGGGCTGCCCTGGGACCCTTGCACCAGGTCCTCTCCCACTGCTGACCACAGATCCTGTATGACCTCGCTGGACTTCTGTGGTATGACTGTTGAAACCCAAGATTGAGTTTACCATCCTTAAAGTGTTGTACAAATCTGAATTGAGTATGTTTATCCTGTAACTTGATTACTGAAAATGGCTAGAAAAATCCAAAGGGGGAACTGGAATTCTGACAGCTGCCCACACGTGCTCTTCGCCCCCGGTTCTCTCTCAGGTGTTCTTTTGGGTGCCTGTTGATAGTTTTCAGATTGTGGGACCTTTGGGTACATGTGGTATGGTGAGTGCTGAGCAGCTGAGTGACCCTAGGGTACCCTGTGTCATGGCCGGGCCCATGCCACCCACCAGCCCCGGCAGCCCCGTGTGTCTCTGGCCGGTTGTCTGGACTGGCGGAGTGGTCGTCCCTCATCTGAGGGATCAGACTGACCAAGGTTCGGATCCCCCGGGACCCTCCCCCACTGGTGGTCTTTACAGTCTTTTTCCTATTTAGCAGCTGCTCGCTTTTCCAGACCAAATCTCTAGCAGTTGCTGAACTCAAAGCAGAAGCTGCTTCTTGGGCCCAGCAGCAGCAGCAGCTCCACATCTGTGAGGATGCCTCCTCTGAGAAGCAAGAGCTTCTGCAGAATGGAACCCAGAAGAACTGGAGCAAGAGCAGCCCGTGCCCAGACTCACTGGTGGGGTCCTGCCGGTGCAGTCGCTCATGCAGTGTTCTGGGCGGAGGGCCTGTCCCTCACAGGTGCCAGTGGCTTGTTTGTTTGTTTTCTTTTAATGATGCTTCTATTTGGGCTGAAAGGAGCTTTTGTTCCTGTGGAAATCTTGCCTCAAGTGAGGAAAAACCCCTGCTCTTAGACCCACATACAGTCACTGACAGTTCTCCGTGACCATCAGTCTGCAGTCGCCATGGAGACTGTCAGGCCTGGCTGTTTGTGGTCTGCAGAGGGCAATTGTGGGCCCGAGATCTCACAAAGATACCCAGCTCACCGGGAGGCTGGGCGAGGGGGCAAGCCAGGAGCCAGAGTGAGCGCATCTCAGGAAAGATCGCACTAAACAGCGGGGCGCGGGGTGCGATGTTGGGTGTTGTGTTCATGGGTTTGGGGCTTGCTTTCTCCGCCGGCAAAGGCTCTTCATGTCCCCTGAATCAGGGCATGCTTACCTTCAGAGGGAGGGAATCACAAAGGATCCACAAAGGTTTCCTATTAAGCTACTGGAAGAAATTAAAAGAGGAAACTTTTTAAAAATTGGTTTTAATTTTACCAGTGGGGTGGAGACTAATACAACAGAAGTAGTTTACTGAGTATTGAGGGCTGAAGAAGTATTAGTTCTTGATGACCATCTGGGTGACTTAGAACAGACTTTTAACTCTCCCATATAAATAAGCCACTGCCCATTACCTAGCAAGATCATAGGTCTGTTCTGAGGGTTATTACATGCTTGTTTTTACTCCATGCCAACTGTGAGGCTGGGGAAGGCCCGGTACACATGTCCCTGTAGACAGCAGGGGCAGGTGGGTACAGGGCTCTTGAGGCAGAGGCTTTCCTGGGACAGCCTAGGCACCATCGATGAAGGAAAGTCCTGAACCATGAGTGAGAAGGAGCAAGATCCTAAAGGGAACATATGGGTCCGCATGTGCCCCCAGAGGTAGATGAGGTTGGTCGTAGGTGATTGAGAAAACGGTGGAAACTGAGAGCCTGCAGACTGTGCTATTCAAGGAGCAGGTTAATGCAGCCTCACTCATTCAGGACGTGTTCAGCGAGTGCAAGCAAGGTGCCAGGCGTCTTCCATGTGCTGGGGTTGGTAGTGGGGCAGGTACAGGTCCCCGCTGTCCTGGGGCTCATGGTTTCATAATGGCAAACGTTAAACCAGACAACTGCTGCAGGGGATCCATAAGATCTATTGCTTGAGAAGTAAGCTGTCACACTTAGAGTCACAGGTTTCCCTTTCATGTGGTGACAGGGGAATGTGCATTGTGACTTAAATCCAGAAAGTACTCAGCGTAAGTGCTGATTGCTTATAAATGGCTTCTTCGACGTGCTATGAAAAAGGTGACCTACTGTTAAGAATTTGGGCTCTGGAGTGGTGGGATGGGTTTGGGACTCACTCACTGACTGTGGGAAGATGGTAAGAGTACTGACAGGTACACTACTGAGCAGAGCAGAGCGCTTGACTTACAGGAAGTATCACTCACTTCTGTGTATTGTTATTGTCACTGTTATTATTGTCTTGTTGTTATGTTTTGCAGAATTGCCTTTGGTTGTCTACCAAAAGCAATCCTGTAACTCTAGAAGTCTTCTAGGACTTTGATTTTTAGAAAGTTGAAAATTTACCATCCCTGGGAACAAACTTAAGTGGGTTTGAGATTTCAAGTTTATCAGTCCTAAGCGTATTATGACACTGGGTATTCTGTATATCAAAAGTTAGTTCTAGCAACTCCACTTCTAGGTATATGCCCCAAAGAATTGAAAGCAGGTAGGCAAACAAGTGCTGGCTCATCCGTGTTCACAGCAGCACTAACCACAGGAGGTGAAAAGTGGAAACAAGCCAGTGTCCATCAGTGGATGAGCCGATAGACGAATTGTGGCATATACATGCCATGGAGTATTATTTACCCTTAAAAAGAAGTGAAGTACTGATACATGATACAACGTGGATGAACCTTGAAAACTTTATGCTCAAGGAAAGCCAGTCACAAAGGTCACATATCATATGATTCCATTTCCATGACGTGTCCAGAATAGATAAATCCATGGAAATCAGAAGGCGGGTTGGCGGTTGCCAGGGGATGGCAGAAGGAGCAGTGGAGACTAACTGCTTAATAGGTGTTATTTTGATGCGATGAAAATGTTTTGGAACTAGATAGAGGTGGCTGTGCAACATTGTGAATGTGCTAAATGCCACTGAATTGTTCACTTTGAAATGGTTAATTTTATGTTACATAAATTTCACCTCAATAAAAAAAGCTGGTTCTTAAGTACCACTTACATTATATTTGCAGATTACCGTAATAACTCCTTTCTATGATTTCAGCCTTTACAAATAATGCAAAATTGCCCACTCAGAACAACTTCCCTCATTAAAAACAAATGTTCTCGATGCTTGTCTGTCTTGTTCCACCAACAGCCAGGAGCCTGAGTTTAACCTTTCGCGAAGCTTTGGGTAATCATCATGAATATGTTTAACATATTTTGCTGCAATTTGGTCAGGCTGCAGGGCTGTCAAGTGAGACAGACATCCACTCTACTCTCTCTTTTGATCCTGAGAAGTAGGAGAGACTTGAGGCATCCCCAGGGAAGTCAGATGACCAGACTCCACTCTACGTGTTTGTGGTAATATTGGTGAGCTGCTCAGAGCCATGCCTGGCCAGAGGGACAACTACCAGTGTGCTTGTCATGTGCTCTGAGGAGGGTCCCAGGGCCCTCCACTCAGTCCGACAGACATGGGGAGTCTGCTGGGGGCCAGGGGCTGTGAGGGGCTGGGTTGATGAAAGAATCAACAGCCCCTGCCCTCTCGGGCTTTCCATTTCCAGTCTCTGTGGACTATGGGGCAGTGGGTTTTCTCACTGATTTGGGGCACTATTTGTTTATTTTGGGGTTGTAGGTTGTTCCAAATGATGGAGGTGACTAGAAATCTTAATGATAAATGTGTCAGTCAGTTGATAAGCACTCCAATTGTGACCTGCACCTGCTGGGCCCCATCCTTTTCTTCTCCTGCCCGTGAGATAGTCGCCACTTCCCAGTTCAGGGATTAGCCAAGGCTGTCTGGGCACTAGCTGAGCGGAGGCATTGTTGTAAGAAGTCCATTCTTCTTTCCGCTGTTTGCTGGCCTCCCTCTGCAGGGTATCCGCCCCACTGCTTCCCCACACTGAGGATGCTTATGGAGCCATGTGTCAGTGGGAGGGAGCTGAGGGTCAGGGGAACTGGTAGGAGGGTCGGCGCTTTCCCTTCAGGGTCGGTTGGTTTTAAAGGTCCGCTCTAGGTTTATGGAGAGTAAAATTCATTATACTCTGACATTCTTTGGCTGCATTTATGGAATGGATTTATAGCCCATGTCAGTTACAGCTGGGTGTGGGAAGACAAAACATCCTCCCATTTGGTCCTGGTGGCAGGGCCCAGTGTTTCCACCCTGGGGAGGATTCCCTGGTTGGGTTGTCAGAGAATAACTCAACAGCTGCTCCTTCAGAGGGCCTTTGTTCTCCCCAGCGGCCGAGTGGTCCTGACCTGGGGATGTTGAGGGCATCCTCTGGCTGAACCTGCCCAGCGTCAGAGTTAGGCAGCCCGTGTTCTCCAGGGCTGATGTCTGACTACAGGAGCAAGCATTCCCCTGAAAACCAGAGAAAGCACAAATCCTCTCCCACGTGACCAAATGTGCAGTATGGATGTTCTTGGAGATACAAAACTCTCATATCTTAGAAGAATAAAAAGTCATTTGCTCTAGAAAAGGGTCATGCTTAGACTGAAATGGGATTAGATCTTTGGATATGAATGGCATCGATGAAAAATATGTCCCTCAATAAAATAGCAGCTATTTTTGGGTAAGCCCAGTGGCAATGGCCTGAGAATGACTCTGTCAGGGTGCAGGCCCGTCTGCAGAGTGTATGTCCTTCAGGACCCCCAAAGAGCTTGACGCCTTAGTCCAGTCATTGCTGCGTGGAGGGCCTTGTTCACGCCACTTAGGGCTTTATTTTCTCCATCCGTAAGAGGGATGCAGTAACTGAAGAAGACTTGTATTTCGTGTGTATATTGTGAAACTAAATGATACAGTTACTATCATCATGCCATGAGTGCTTTGAGCCTTGGGGCCAGGCAGATCTGAGCTCTTACCATGCAGGTGGTCCAAGTCTGACAGAGGGCACCTTTAACAAAATCTCCTTTATTCCAGCATTGTTGATGGCTCAGCTTCCTCTGTTGTTTTGCATCTAGAGAAGTCAGTTTTGATTTATTTACATGTATCCTACCTTGTTCCTACAAGGATTTAAGGTGCCTTGTAGAAATGCTACAGTGAAGTATTGACATGAGGAAAAAATGAATTGAAGAGAGTGGAGATGAAGCATGACACATGTGGTCCAGCTTTGTGTTTGGGGGAGAGTTTAAGATGGGGAGTGCTTAGCTTGAGAGCACTCTGCCCCCTGAAAGGGGTGTTGAACAAGTCCATGTCATGCACAGGCTTTCACTGAGCATCTGTAAAATGTCAAGCACCGTCCTGGGTGCTGGCTATAAACATGAAGTCAGCTCCAGGTGGGCTGGCCCTCAGCTGCTTAGAGCCTTGCGTGGGGGGGGTGGTGAGTCAGGCCTTCAGTGTGTCTTCATTATTTAGTTAGAACTGGATTCTCAGAATTTTAGCTACATGAGTGCCAGGTGTGTCCGCTATCTTGGCGCTTTGACACTGGCCTCTCCTCTGCAGTAACCCAAATGTGACTCTGCGATCTGTACTACAGAGGTTTGCAGATAATGGCTTGATTGGATGTTGAACTGATTCTTTTCTTAGTGTCATTTCATTTAAGCCTCTTGATGTCACCCATGACTTGGTTATGGAAATCCACTTCATGCTCCCAATTACTACAATTCTGTAATTTCATAAGATTTAGTATCTTTTCTGAAGAGTCCTACTTCTGTTAGGGCATTTAGCAGCTTTCTGCACCACTGAGCAGTCCACGAAATACCGAGTAGCAGGCGTCGCTTCAGTTGGCACTGCCTCCCTGAGACTTCCTGCGTGCACTGTTGGTATTCATCACTGTGCTCCTCTGCAGGGTAGCCGATTTAACTGTGGATTAAACAGTCAGGGCTTGCGTTGGGACACTCAGGGCACCTCCTGTTCTTGAGGAATCCCAGATGTATTGTGTGACAACAGGGTCATTGAACCCACGCACAGCTGGGAGAGGATGTGTAGGTTTCAGGAAATTTACTTGGAAAATGCCATTCTTCTGCCTAATGGTGTCACTTCTCAAAAGTGGAGAAACAGCGGCCAAGTAACTTCAACTCTTTCCTCATGAAAATAAATTACAAGGACATTTCTTTTGCTTAAAGCTGTTCCAGTAATTCACCTGACCTATTTTGTACTCGTTTGTGGAGGATGTTTCCATGAGTCCACAATGGACACCTTATTGGCAAGGCTGGCACAGGTGCAGAGCAGACTAGTACCCGTGGTGAGTGCGGCCCGAGGAGCGTCAGGTTGGGGCTTGTCAGTTTGTGGCCGTGATGACCCTTCGAGAGAGCCAGGCGTTTCTTCTTCTACCTTGGTGTTCAGTACTCTCTGTCCAATTAAAATAAATGTGCCCAGTGAACAAAGGCCCATGGTTGACAATGAGGCTCGTAGATTTGACGGTGGGGAGGCCTGGCCATGTGATAGGGCTGTGGGCCAGTCTGTCAGTGAGCCAATGCCACAATAATGCTGCAGAACAATCCAGCCCAGCGTCCCTGGCACACAGCAGTGAGCATTTACCGCTCACGCACGCTCGGGAGTTTTGGCTGACGTGTGCTTGCCTTGGCTTCAAGCTGTGGCTGGGGCCAGGTCTGGTGCATTTGACTTTTACCTTCTTTGGACCAGCAGCTACCTGAGCCACACTCTTGTGACAAAAGGCAAGACTGCAAGAAAGCAAGCCCACCTATGCCCACCCGAAACACATTTCATGCCTCTGCCTGTGTCTTGTCCGTCGCTATCCCTGGCCAAAGCAAGTCACGTGGCTAAGCCCAAAGTCAGGGGGTGGGGAGGTGCACCCCACAGAAGTGGAGGTGGAAGGGGTACTTGCTGAGGAGTCATCTACCCAGGCTCTGTGTGGACATGTGCTTTCAGCAATAGACGAAAGGCTGAGCATTTGGGGTCGTAGCTTCCCCATCCCAAAGTCGGTGGGCATGTGCTTGCCTTTGAGGTGGTTCTCCTTCCTGGCTGTAAAGCATGAAAGAAAGTAAGGGGGCCTTGGAGACTGCCGTGGCCAGTCAATTTATGGCAAATGCATTTATTATATAGAAGCTTATCCATGTGGTATTGAGGGCAGACTAAGAACTGGGGTCCGGATCCCACGTGTGTGTTTTGGGAAGAGGTGTGGCTGTTCTGTGCTAAGTAACTTCTGGGAGATGTGCTCACTCCTGAGGGAGCTGACTCCCCTCCACCCTTCACACCGTCTCCACTGCTTTTTCAAGGCTGACAGCCGTGACAGGATCCCAGTGGCCCGTGAAAGGCTGGTGAAGCTGTGAGGATGCTGGCCGTCAGGCTCGAGCTGCAGCTACAGGGTCTCATGGGAAGTGCCATCACCTGGCTGGAGGCCTCTCTCTCAGGCTTCATCCTGTCTTTGGGGTCTTTCTCCACCTCACTTTGATGATGTGAGGCCCCTGTGGCCTTGGCTGGGGAAGTCGCCCCCTCCCCTCACTGACGTTCTGCCTGTCCAGGGCTGGAGTGAGGAGCGCACACAGTTGCCTGTTTGGTGGGATTTCAAGGAAATAGGCTGCATTCCTTTCCCACCCCCTCACTTTTTCCAGAAATATCCTCACCATCCTTTCCTTTTGGAATTCTGTTGTTGGGATGTCCCATGTTTGCAGCTGCTGTCAGCTTCCATTTGCTTTGAACCTCAGCACCCTTGGGAGCAATGACACCAGACCATTGCAGATGTTGACCTGCTTGCCGACTCTGGTTCCTCAGACTGATTTCAAGCTAAAACAGCTAAGAACCAGGCCTGGAGAGCAGGACGGGGAGGACTGCCTTTGAGGGGAAGGGATGGGGATCCACGAGTACTGTGGGACAAAGGCGGGGCCTGCCCTGTAGCGGGGGATTAGGGTGTGGGCCCCTGGGGGCCGTTGAGGAATGAGGCTGGGAAGTGAGAGGGCGCCAGCAGTGGCAACTCCCAAGGTGGTGGCCTTTCTCAGGTTGTGCTGCTTTGGGTGGGGGTGGTAGAGCCTTGGGGCTTCAGGCTCCCCCGATTCTTTTATCCTAGAAGACAGCATAGCTCTTTCCTCTCTGCTTTGCAGGGGCCCCTTCTTTCTTGCTGCAGTGCTTGGTCAGAGTCATAAACAGCCGACCTCTGTGGTTGGCTGTAACGACCTGCGCGTGTGGAGGGAAGGACAGACGCAGGAAACACAGAGCGCCTGGTCCTGCGAACGCGGCAAAGTCCTGGCGAGTCTGCACTGCCGGGGAGCGGAGGCCTCTCTGTTCAGCCCCCTCACTTTACATACAAGTGGCTGAGGCCCAGTGAGGGGGAGGACTTTCTGGGGCCCCACAGCCAGCTGGTGGCAGTCGGCTCGAAGGCTCTGGACAGCAGTGTCTGCTGTCGCTGCTCTGGGCCCCACAGCCCACGCTCTTGGCTGGGCAGGGCCGTCAGGGCCCAGCCTGGTGGACAGTCGGCAGTGCGGAAGGGGAAGCAATGGGGATCCTGGCCTGAGGGTTCACCGAATGGGGCTTGAGTGGGTGATGGCCCAGATCCAGCTCCAGTGGGAAGGAGATGCAGGATCCAGTGTCCTAATTCTTGAGAACCTCATGTGAAGAGTGTCTACAAAAACTTCACACAGTAGGCCAGCCACATCATCTCAAAAGATTATTTTGAAACAGTTTGGGTGATAGAAACAATTTTTTTGCTATTTAGTACCAAAAGGTGAGGGTGCCTGTGTGATGTAGCTGGATAAGTTGAAATGAGGTTCGCCCCAAATGGGCTGTGAATCCATGACTCGCGAGTGTTGAGGATTTTGTTTCGACAAGGACCCCATCTCTCCTTTTATTGAGCACTCACTGTGTGGTCACCTGTACTGTGTCCATTACACGTTATCATCTATTGTGTATAATAAGCCTTTGGGAGCAGATAAATTATTCTCATTGCAAATGCAGAAACTGAAGTGCTGGGCCATTAGGAGCTTGCATGGGGTCACATAGGTAGACATGGTGATGCAGATTCAAACACAGATCTGCACGTCATCCCCTCGGCCAAAGCAGTTCACATGGCTAAGCCCGAAGTCAGGGAGTGGGAAGCGCACCCCACAGAAGTGGAAGGGGAAGGGGATCCGCACGGCCACAGAGCCTCACGCCCCCCGTGGCTGAGCCATGCTGCAGAGGGAGATGGAGACAGAGCTGATTGCGGAGAGGAGGGTGGGCACAGCTGTCACCGTGTGATGAGAAGGGAGTCCCCACCCTGACACAGTCTGGGGCTCCGCCCTGTCCTTTGTTGCTGATTTGTTTGGGTGAGAGTACTTTCAGCTACCTCCTGCCCCTTCCCCGCGCCCTTCCTTCCCTCAAAATTCCATTGCCAGGGAAGAAGTGAGGAGAGAGCCCTGGCCTCGCTCTGTGGGTGAAGCGTGCCCGAAGGGGCCTCCCTCTGGTCTCCACAGTGAGCGCACGGGTGCCGTGGAGTCCGGCAGCGCTGGCAGGTATGAGAGTGCAGCCGCTTTCTCAGTCGTCCAGCAGCAGCAGGGTGTGTGAGGGAGCCGTGATGGGTGTCTCCCTGCTGGGAGGAAGGACGGGAACCTCTGAATCAAGCTCTAGGTCTGGCGTTGGGAAGTGCTACACTCAACTTAAGCATAATGTGTTGTGAGTGACCAGCGGCCGCATTCCCACAGTTCTCGGACTCAGGGCAGAGCTGAATCAGAAGCCTCTGTCACTCTGGTTCCATGATGCTGGGCGGCTGCACACCCAGAAGGTGATCCTGTGCCGATGAGCACACCAACCATCCTGGTGGGAGCAAACAGACCACGGGGGACACAGGGACCACGAGGAGGGGTGGGGGACACAGACCACAGGGGACATGCAGACCACAGGGAGGGGTGGGGGACACAGACCATGGGGGACACACAGACTACTGGGAGGTGTGGGGACACAGCCCAGGGGGAGACGTGGGGCATGCAGCACTGCATGGTGCTGCAGGTGAGGTGGCTAGCACCGACCTGTCCTGCTCCAGGGGGAGAGCCCAGGGAGGGCTGTGAGCCTGGGGCTGGAAGGCTGCGGCTGGCCCTGGGTTTGGGAAGCTGGAGCCGTGGAGAAGCTTTTGTGGCTGCGCTGACGGGGCGGCTGCCTTGGAGATGAGCCAGCGCTCAGGTTGCACATGCTCCCTCCTGTTGGTGTCAGGGGCCGTGCGAAAAGGACGTGAGCTGGCACTGCCCTGGCTGGAGCCCATTCTGATGTGGCTCAGCTCAGGGAGAGAAGCAGCCTGGCTGTGCTTGCTTGTTTGTCCAGTTTCTGCTACCTTCCCAAGGGAGCAGTTTCTGCTTCATGATGGATAGTAGCTCTTTTATTCCATCATATTGGCACGCGTGTTTGTTGGGTAAACCTTTATCTTTTCCCTGCACGTTAAGGAAGGGAGAGAGATGCCTTGTGGATGTGTGTAGATGGGATTGCGTTATTTAGTCACATTGGTCCAAGTCGTCTGCTTTTCTTAACCTAAGAATGGATTCAGGGATGCAGTGAGCTTGGGTTTTGCTGAGCTTCCAAGACACAGGTGTGAAGAAGTGGGCAAGCTGGGGGAGTGCTCCTGCCCTGCCCCACGGCCTCCAGTTCTCCTCCGCATCAAGAAGGCACTGGGCTCTCTCAAACGGGGCCGCCCTGGCCTTCAGAGCCCAAACCTGTGCTGGGAGGTCCTGCGTGGTGTGGGTTTGGGCCAGGAGCCCCTGCAAGGCCTGGGGACACTCAGCTTCACAGATAGCGTAGGGAGCTGCTGAACTCCTCCTGCGCTCATCTGTGATGGGGACGTGTGTGCACCCTCGTGTGCTTGGATGAAGTCTCTTAACGTGGGTCTGGCTGATCATTTTCTTTTACTTTTCAGCTTTGTGTTTGTTTTATGGTTTAGTAGCCGGAAAGGCCAAAGGAGGAAGACGTGGGAGAACTGCATCAACACGCAGCAGTCTGTCCCCTGTCCTCTGGGCTCGGCCGCAGGCGAGGTGAGGGTGGGCTGGAGGCAGCACACCCCGCTCCCTGGGCAGGACAAGTTGGAGGAGTCCTGACCTAATGGAGGAGCCTGGTGGCCCTCTGTGGATGCAGGCAGGTCCCTGAGGGACCTCAGGAAGTGTAATGGAGACATGCTGTGTCAGCTGAGAGGATGACGTGCAGGCTCTTCATCTCACTGAGCCCCGGTTCCTCCTTGTGAGAGGGGTCAGAATGACTGCTTTAGGGGGCTGGATGAGGATTACGTGGAGCCGCGTTTGGAAGGTGAGTCAAGGCTTGGCCCAAGGCTGGGTTCATGGGCAACAGCGATGAAGGCCGTAGGATGGTAAATTCTGAAAGAATTGGAAACACCTAATTTTCAAAAGTGGCTGGCATATGCCACAGAAGATGCAGGAGACACAGTGAGGTCCGGGCTGCTCCTGAAGGTGACACAGGGGGCATGGTGATAGGGGTGGATTTTGGCTCTTGTCTGACAGTCGGGGCTGTGAGAGAGCAGTTGCAAGGGAAGAAGCCTGCGTTGCATCTTTCGGTGCACACAGCGGCCCTGGAAGGAGGGGACACTGGCTCCTTTTGTAGATTAAGAATTTGAGAATTATGCTAAACAGCTGTCCTGTTGCAGAGATGTCAGTGGTGCGCTTGGATCTGAGCTTGGCTCTACAGGGCTCCTGTGATCCTTTTCTTAATCCCCTCTGAGACTCCCTTCCGCAGCAGGAGCTCCGTGCCCAGGAGGACTCACCAAGGCGGGGTGCCTGGGTGAGGGTCGGGTGAAGCACATGTAAAATGACCCTCGTTCCTTCAGCACGAGCCTTACGTTTCTGAGCCCCCTCTCCCCCGCGGCTCTGTTTAGAGCCCTTATTCTGTGAGGGCTTGAGTCTGGCATAGCAGGACCCCGGCAGGAGGGTGGCAGTGGTGACGTTACTTCTGTGTACATCCAGCTCCCCGTTAATGTTGTCTTGAGTGTTCCCTGTCGCTGACTAATCGCTTTTCCATTTCCACTCCTAATGAAGGGTCTGAAAGAAAGTGATCTGGGTCCTGAGCCACAGGTCTCAGGGGGAGCCCTGGGGCATGGGCTGGGGGCCTCTGGTGTTCTTATCTGTGGTGTGCCCCTCAAGGATTTCTGCTTTGGAGGCGACATCATTTGAGTGTTGTTGGTTTTCTTGAGCACCTTCATTGCGCTGATGACAATGAATATCACTAAAGGACATTCTTGTTCTTACAGCATTCAGGGCCTGATAGTGACCAGAATTATAAAATAAGTTGTAAAAGGTGAAATTCGGTGGTCGTGGGGACAGGCTTCTGCCTTCAGGCTAGGACTTGATTCTCAAAGGTAGCTAGTCTACGCAGCGTGGGTTGGGAGGTGGGTGCCTGAAGAAATGGGGCACAGCCCCCTCCCCTCGCGCTCTCACAGTCTGGCCTTCATGCCCCCAACTTTCAGGAAGCCACTCGACATTTTTGCTGCAGGAAACCTTGTGTTTGAGCCCTGCAGAGCAGTCAGGAACAGGGTGGTTCCGGCTCGAAGAGGGGTGTGGAGTGGCATATGTAACCGTGTGGGAGACCACTGCCAATTTTATGGGCCAAACGGTGTCGTCGAGGCTTTGGTGACTTTTTGGAACTCTTCTCAGGCCCCGTGAGGCAGATCCACCGAGACACTGTCCTCTGGGAGCTGCTCTTCTCGGTGGGTGGGCACATCTCTGCGGAGAGTGTGCGTGTGTGAGTGTTAAAATGCTCTGTGGCTCTGTGTAGGATGAACTCCTGAGTCCACCCCAGCTCAGCTTCTGCTTTCCTGATGACAGGGTTTGGGAAAGTAACGAGAGACGTTCTGGCCTCGCAATGTCAAAAAGTGCACTCCGTGTAGGAAACAGTGGCCTCTTGCCGGAAATGCTGCCCATGTGCTGTGCTGCAGGCGCCGTCACTCTGCCGCCAGGCTGCGCCTGTCTTGGCACTGCCGAGGAAAGGTGAGACCCAGGCACGGTTCATCCCACCGACCGTGGAAGAACCCTGCAGAGAGGGGTGCTTGTGCGTGAGGAGGGCTTTCCATGGAAGCTGCGCTAAAGAGACAACAGATGGCTGTCCAGCCCTGGCATTCTGGTTTGGGGAGTGTGCCACTCCGTCACCTGCTGGGTGCCGTTCACTGTGAAGCTGAGCCACTGGGACTCCAGAAGGGCTGTGGAGGGTCAAGTGTTAATTAAGCTGGATTAGGCATGAATCAACATCTTGCCTTTCCAAAACAATCAGACAGAGAGTTCTTTCTGAATGAGACTTCAGGCAGGAGTCATGAATCCCCTGGGCTTTGCTCTCTGCCTGGTGCGCTCTGGCAGCATGTCTGGAAGCAGTTTGTTGTCAGTGCCCGCAGGGCACCCGCACTTGTGGGGTGCTGCAGTGCCTGGCAGCAGGTGCACAGTGGGCTGCGTGGCTGGCTCGTCCCGTCATGCCCTGGAGCGTGGCCATGCTGAGCCCGGAGCCTGACGTGTGTCTGCCTAGTCCTCCCTGGGAGCTCTGCAGGACCAAGGCGCCACTTATGACAGCTTGTGTTTGCATCTGTGGAGGACCCGTGCTCCACATGAGGAAGCCAGCGCCTTTCAGGCCCAGCGCTGTTGTGAGTCTGAGGAGTAGGACGGTTTCCTCCTTCCTCTTCCTGACCTTTAGCTTTCTCTCTGATCATGGAGCCATGAGCTCTTCCTCCTCCCCTGGGCACCTCTCCACGTCTTCTCCATTGTGTCCCCAATTCTCTCTTCACTCCCGTGGGAACTGGCTTATGTGCCCAGTTTCTCTTTTCTTCTCTGGGTTCTAAGGTTCTGTTGCCTTCAAGACAGTTTGCTAAGATTAGCAAACTAATCTAATCAGCCAGGCATTGGTCAACACTTGACCTTGTGCTTGCGAGTAAAATGGTGTTTCTCACATGGAGAGGTGGATGTCTAGGTGAGTGTCATGAAGTGGCAGAACGGAAAACTGTGGCGATCAGACCCCTGGGGGCCTTGTGCCCATATCTGTGGGTTTTCAAAGTAACTTTACCCTAGGATTTCATTTCACTTTTAGTTCTTAAAGCAAGGGGCAGACAAAAGGATGGGACAGGGGCTGGCCCCGTGGCCGAGTGGCTAAGTTCGCACGCTCCGCTGCAGGCGGCCCAGTGTTTCCTTGGTTTGTATCCTGGGTGCAGACATGGCACTGCTCATCAAACCACGCTGAGGCAGCGTCCCACATGCCACAACTAGAAGGACCCACAATGAAGAATATACAACTATGTACCGGGGGGCTTTGGGGAGAAAAAGGGGAAAAAAATAAAATCTTTAAAAAAAAAAAAAAAAGGATGGGACAGTTTTGGGTCACTCTGAGGGAGGAAATGTGAATAAAACACAGATTTAGTTGTGATGACTAAAACATGTGATTGAGGGGTGTTTTCCGTCTTCCTGGAAGGAGCTGGAGATGGTGCTCTGTCTGGCCGTGTGACCCGCACCTGCCTCGCGCTACAAAGATATGTGACAGACCCAAGGCCTAGCCTGCGAAGGGGATGGGCCTATTAGGTGTCCTGCAGTCACTTGGCTCGGCCTCCTGCAGAATTACTGTGGGACATTCTTATCATTGAGTGGGACAGGTGAAATAGCTACGGCCAGGCAGCCTCCGAGCCTGGCCGGGATTGGACTCAGGCCCTTAGGGCCATGTGGAGCATAGGCTTCCTCACAGCTCTGCCCCAGGTGCAGGCACTGAGCATGAAGGCTGGCTCACTGTAGTCCCTGCAACAGGAAACTCCTCAGTCAGAGCCTGCAAGGAGCCTCTACACACAGGTCCGTCACTATAATTCTGAAATCCAAAAAGCTCTGAAAATGGAAAGGTTTTTTTCCTCTATGTTTGGCACAAACTCATTTCACAGCAAAACCTGACCTGTGCTGTCATGAGCCCGTCTACCTTAGTGACGCCTGTGTTTCCCTGCAGAATGGGTTGCCTGGCACGACCTAGATGGAGGAGTTAGGTAATTATAGGAGAGCGTGCGATTTTGCCTTTCCAAAATGTAAACATTCCTGAATTCCTGAGCCCATCTGTCTCCAAGGGCCATGACAGTGGTACCTGCCTTGTGGGGAGGCTGTCAGATTCCCAGAGATTGGAAGGAGGCAGTGATCATGTGGCACAGAATTTTGCATCTAAAATTTACATTTTAAAAATTTCTCCAGGGGACTGCTTTCTGCTGACGTCCTGTGAATAGACACTTGGTCTCCCTTGTGAGGGTGCATGGTGGTCCCCAAACCTTCCCAGTGATCACAGTGGTTCCCCGATTCCTGATACCCTGGTAGAAAAGCTGCACCAGTGTCTGCAGACCATCTTGACTCCAAACCATAGCTATGAATAAATGGACATATTCATTTGCAGGCTCATCAAGAACATAGAAAAGCGTTGTTTTGAGGTGCTCAGGCATCAGGAGGCTGCTCAAGGGTTTCTGAGAGCACTGGGCCTGGGCACCACTCTCGAGGAGTTTCCCCTTGGTCCTGCAGAGCCACCCTCCCCCTGTACCCTGAGTGCCCAGGAGGCTGAGTGTCTGGACCACACCCCAGGCACGTGGGTGGATCTATCTGTTAGGAAGCATGTGCAAGAGGAGGAAGCCTGGACCAAGAGGTGTACCCCCTGCTGCCTCCTGCCACAGACGTCTGCTCCTGACAGGAGACCCTTTGCGTGGGGCGCTTCTCTCTGGGCTCTGCAGACCTTGCTCTCCTTCCCACTGTGGCCAGTTGTTGGTGCTGCACTGCCCCTGATGCCATTTCCTAAACCCTGCCCACATGCCTGTAAATTTTCCTTCTACAAACTCTCCTCAGTTACCCAGTTGAGTAAGCCATCTCTCTTCTTCCAGATCCTGCCTCCTGAAACTACCAAACCAGAGATGGTTCAGTTCCTGGTGTGGGCAGTCCTGTGGCCCTTTTTGACTGATTGCCGCCAGTGCCAGTGGGTGGCGTTTTCTCGTTGTGACATCGCTAGTCTTAACTGTCACTTCAGGCTCGTGCCTCTAAGCTATCTTGTTTGCCAAGAAAACGCTTTGAACTTCTGTCTCCAGGAAGAACTCGAGCTACCTAGACACACTGCACTTCAACCCTTCAGAACAGGCAAGGAGCCCAAATCCCTGGCCTCCTGGGGATGTTAGCAGTTGGGGTGACTGCCGCTGACTGTGAGTGCCTCTGTGTAACTCCAGCTAGAGTCGTGGGAGGCCTGAGTCCAGGAGATGCCTTAGTTCTTAATGGATTAGGACACAGGAACACTCAGAGGTATTCTCTGAAGACTAGTTCACAAAGGAGGTATTTTAATGTGAATATGCCAGCTCTTAAAATTGGATGAAGCCAGAAAGTGTGTTAGCCTACAGAGATGTCATTGAAGAAATTTTTGCTTCCCTATATTATCAGGCACCCCAGGTGACTCCTAGAACAGAATTTTTGTCATGTAGGCCTAAAATCATCATCCTCACTTCCTTTCTGTTGAGGGTTGTTCTGCATTTCCTGACAACACACTGAGATTTTACAAGGCAAGGCATTGTCACCAAAGGAGACTGACTTATTTTCTCTTTGCTGCCATATTTTCTCCTTTCATGGTGGAATCCTGCCAGGAGCCTGGGAGTTTGCAGTCTCTGATCCTTCCTGTGGAAAAGGGGCAAAAGTGGTTGTCACGCTGGAGGACACATGGGATAAGATGGCAGATGGCTAGAAAGCTACTGCAGTATGACAAAAATCACTTTCTTATTTAGTAGCTTCTGGAAATCTTTATGCCCATGTGGTAGGGAAACAGATGGAGGTACCATAAAGAAAGCAGTACCAGTGTCTGCAGAGCATAAGAGAATGCATCTTGACTTCAAACCAAAGCTATGAATAAATTGACAAATTTATTTGTGGGCTTATCAAGGACATAAAAAAATTATTCTGGCTAGCAAATGAAAATGGAATTGTGTTGCTCACTGACATTCATTTGTCAACTGTTCTTGGAACGGGTGTTAAATTATAACTGAAGAGCTGGCATTATAAAGCCAAACTGGGATTTTCCAAGCTGTGAAATGAAAAGAAAATTATTAGCTATCTCTTCGTCCATTCTTCCTCTATCCTCCTGCAAAAACAGCCCCTTCTCTGCTGTCGTATGACTAGGGATGCACGCTCTACGTGCACACAGTGTTGTAATGAATCCCACATTATCACCAACTGGCTGGAGATGATTCTTCTCATTATTTACTCCCCAAAGGAGGAGGATATCAAATCCTTTGTTCCTACACAAAGGAGTCTTAAAAACAACCATTTCAGAGAGTTACTTGACTGAGAGGTGTGTGTTATCTCCTGTAGAGAAATTGCTGTGTCTATATGAATTTGGGTTTTCTTGATGACGTATATCTCATTTTGACAAGAAATGAGTCTAGGAGGCTCCACTCTTACAAGAAGTACATTTGGCTAAGCATCGAGCCTAGTGGAGATCTGGTAAAGATCTCAGTAGTTCTGGTTGCTGTGAGGTAGTGCTGGGATGCTTCACCTTGTGCGTAGATGTCTTTGGTTTTGGTTTTGAGGCACATGGGAAGCTGTGTTGGCTTTCATCCCCTCTGTGACTCTTGCTCTGGGTGACACAGGTGTTGTGGCTTCATGTTACAAAATGGAAGATGAAGAATGGAGGGCACTTGATTCCTAGGAATGCATGCTGAGGGAGGATGTACAGTCATGAAATAACACGTTGTTGATGGTTGGGGGTTTTTTAGCCCCAAACTGGGTGACAATGAAATCTTTAAATCAGTTAACTTCTTCAGACCTTGGTTTCCTCATCTAGCACATTGTAGGATTGACCTAGATCATCTCTGAGGTTCCTTGCAGCTCCGCGTATAATTTTTGGATTCTAAGCCTTTGGATCTCTTTGACCTGGATCAGTGCTTCTAATCTTTGAGATGCTAACAGCCCACTGGGAGATCTTATTAAAATGCAGATTCTGCTTCTGTAGGTCCAGGGGAATGCCTGGGAGTCAGCATTAACCAAAGACGCTCTCCCTCGATGCCAGTGCTACAGGTCCACGGACCACACTTTGAGTACCAGGGATATAGATGGCCTAGGTTGTGAGGTCCTGGGCCAGCCAAATCCTTCCTTTGTCTTCAGATTTTTCAGAGCTCATCACGTTATTCCTTCTTTTTGGCAATAAAGAGAAACAAGGAAGGCAAAGTGAGAGCTTCTGTTTTTAGTAATCCAAAGCATTGCAGCTAGGCACACAAAAAATATTTATTATGTTAGTTGAGTGGGAGAAGACATGAGTATATTCAGGCATAAAATACTCAAGTTTTTTCCCTTCCCTCCCTCCTCTCCCCCAACATGTGCACTCTCTCTCTCTCTCTCTCTCTCTCCACACACACACACACACACACACATACATATACGCCACCTCCTCCCCAGATGCCATTACCTGGAATCCCGTTACCCCTCCAGCTCATGTCCTTATTCTCCAGTACTCAGCGTCCATTTTCCTCACTCCCCTCTACACAGCCCATGCCTGAGTATGTTTCCTCTGACTAAAGTGTCTTTTCACCTACCCAAAGCCTGGCATTTTTCTAGACTAGCTCAAGTCCCAACTCCTCCTTGAAGCCTTCTGAATCCCTTCTTGTTCCATCCCTGGTCTTTGGGAGCAAGGATGCAGACCCCTGGCCTGACTGCTGCCCCCGCCCTGGCAGTACTCCTGGCGGAACTGCTGTTGCTCACAGGCCTTTCCTGGCTTCAGGATGGAGCTTCAGAATCCTTCCCAACACAGTGCTCTTGACAGCCTCTAACAACTGCTTCAACGTGTTTGCCATCTGGTTTAGGGCTTAAGTATTATTTTTATTCTCCATGTATGTATTTTCTGCCTCTTTGGCCAGATGGTAAGTATGTTGAGAATGGTGACAGTGTATATGGCTTCATACTTTGTTGCTGTTTCCCGGGGGTACCTGGCAGAGTGCTGGGTGCAAGGTAGGTGCACAGTAAATGACCACCTGACTGCCTGGGGCAGCTCTGGGTCCTGCATTCCCCATGTGCTCATTCAGTTCCTGAGGGAGCCCCTAATCCCCTTGACCCCGGAAGTGTCCAGAACTGGTCACTGAGCGTGTCCAGTGGAACCTAGTCAGAGACACTTGTTCTTGGGAGTCTGAGGCAGGAGGAGGCAACCTTAACATGATTCCTTTGGAAATGCTGTCAAGATGCTGTGGAGAAATGCCAGAAAAGCAGCAACGACAGAAGGCTGTCAGGAGGAAAAAGAGATGGAGAAATGTTTCCTCTTTTGCATTGTGTTTGGGGAGGAGGGACGTTGCTTTGATTTTTAATGCTCCACATGCAGCTGCCTCTGTCACTTTGGGTTGGACAAGGCCCATCTGCTCTAGAGCGAGTGGAGATGGTCTGTTTCATTTCTGGCGATTGCTGGGAGGGCCTCGCTGCTGCACGGGTCAGGTGAGGGGTGCGAGGGTGGGCGCAGGTCCAGCTGGCTCTTGGCAGCATGCTTCAGAGGGCTGCCATTTCCATCCTGAGAAGGCTCTGGGAGGACGCTGCGTCCTGGGTCGTCTGAACCCAGGCCGGCCCTGTGTGGTGGGGAGACGCTGGGAGGAATTTTGGAAGGCTGAGTCTCTTTCCAGTGGGCACAGCGCCCACCTGCTCCCGCTACTCCTCTTTGTTCCCAAGCTGCTCCCGGCTCTAGGTTCATCCCCAGAGTCCAGAGTGGGGAGTCAGCTGGACGAGGTCACCAGGTTCAAGTCAGTGCTGCATCCCGGCTCTGTCGAGGAGCAGCCAAAAGCTGAGCCAGATTTGACGTCTCTTCAGTGTGAAATAATACATATTTTAAAATGTTTCCTTCTAATTAAAAACATTATTTATGCTCACTACAGAAAATGTGGAATGTATAAATGTATAAAAATAAACGTTTAAAGAAAGAAATAGAACTTGCCCTTTCATAATCCAGAAAAACCCTCGTTGATGTTTGGGTGTTCTGTGTATGGATTTGTTTTCCAAACATGATTGGGATCGTGTTAAACACAAACTTTTGTTCCCTCGTCTTTCACTTAGTGTTATATTTAGTTAGAATGTTTTCATGTCGTTAAAATGAGATATTTAATAGCTGTGAAACAAACTACAAATATTTCCCATAATTTATGTAACTTTTCACCTAGTGGATATTTAAACTTGTTCCAGTTTTTCTCTATTTTAAATAATATTTTATCCTGTTTATCAAGTTGCAATTCCTAATTGCTATTTTGGATGTTATTCTTGCTTATCCATTTTTCTTTTCCCTCTTGCCAATTTTCTGCCCGCATGCTTGCCTGGAAAAGCACCTGTCTTGTTGGGATGGTGCGCAGAGGTAGGACGCACCTGCCTGATTTGCTCAGGACTGACACTGGCGTCGGATGCCTCAGCCCCACAGTTGTGGGCGGGTCTCTCAGGGGACACAACTCTGAGAGGCCGTGTCCAGTAGGCCCCTGGACTGCCCCACGCCAGGAGACCCCCTGCAATCTGTGCTGCCTCAGGGTTGGCTCAGTGGGGGAGGGTGAGGAAGTCCTCTTTCTAAAACTGTCTGGCACTGTAGTGCAATGCACAGGTCCGCACAGCTGACTGGAGTCTCCTCTTTCCTGCTGGGTTTGCACCGTAAGTCGTGGGATTGGCAGTGTCTCTTCACATGGAGTCAGAGGCCACCGACATCTGGCAGAGAGGCTGTGGCCCTGACCCTGCTGCTTTTGGCCTGTCTGGGCATTCGGTGTATTGCAGTCACTGGCAAGCCAGATCAGGCCACTAGACAGGTGAGAGGCTGGCCAACCACAGGACAAAAGGGGCCACAGAGGGCTCCCCCTCGCCTCAGCCACACAGCCACCCCCTCCACACTGGTGGAAGTCAGGTCCCCCAGATTGGATGGCATCCTCGCCCTGCCCAGGACCACTAGAAGAGAAGGGCGTGAAGACCATGCAGCCCAGGAGCCCCTGCCTGCGGAGCCTTCCGTCAAATTAAGTCTGGTGCCCAGACTCATGTAGTGTCCTTGGGGCAGGGCCTCTCCAGGTGGGAGTGTGTTATGCCAAAGAATCAGTGTCTTGTCTGGGCGTCCCTGCTTGGCTGTCAGTCCTTCCTGAAATCACCCACACAGATTCAGTGGGGAGCAAAATCCTCCCCTGCCCAGATCTGGCAGGATGCTTGGGGTTTCTTGTCAGACCAGGAGTCAGGATAACCAGGAGTGTGGCCCAGGATCTGCTTCTCGCCCACGTGTCCTTGCCACAAAATGGCTGTGGCTCGAGTAGCCACAGGGTCCAGGGTCTACAGGCCGTGGCTTGGTCAAGTGGCTGGTCGTGTTGTGTCCCTTCTTATTATTGTCTTTTCTCTGCCTGAAAAGTAGCCATGGATTCTTCCTTCTGACCCACTGGGAGGGAGCTGTCTGTGGTCATGATTGTTCCGTGGGCCCCTCTGTGAGATAAGGTTGCTCTAGTCAGATGTCTTCCTTCCATTGTTTCAGAGGAGGAGTCTGCATGCCAAGTAAAGTTCCTTAGTAGGAGGTTTTGCTCGAGCCATTAGAGAGCTTCTGTGAAGACGGGTGTTCTGTCTGTATAAAGAATTGCTATTAGAGCCATCCTTGCATTCCTTCACCTGGTCCTCAGATGTTTGAGCATCTACTGTGTGATCTGGGACTCAGCTGGAAAGAAGACTCAGCTGGAGGAGCAGGGCCACACCCAGGTACATGGTGTCACGACCCAAGGGGAGGCACTGGAGGAGGTGCTGGCTCAGTAGGGGTCTCAGTCAAACTCCTGACACAGAGCGCAGCACACAGGTGCTCAGAAGAGGTGCTGCGTGAGTGGGAAAGAGGACTTAGCAAGGACAGGAGGGAGTGGGGCAGGAGGGGGTTCGGTGGTGGACACAGTGTTTTCTGAATTATTTTAGCTAATATTTGTTGAGTGCTTGCAATATTTAGGCTGCAGTATGGATGAGCTAGGCCTGGGAGCCCAGCCCCAGGGTCTGACCGTCCGCCCATTTCCTCACTCATTGGTGTAGTACTCACTTGCTGTGTGCCCACTGTATGCCAGGCACTGGGGCTGGCCCTGAGTGTGTGGGTGAGTGACTCAGCTCAGATTCTGCTCTCATGGGGCTTCTGGTTCAGGTGGGAGGGACACTCTGGACAGAAACAGCTGAATACGTGTCTACCAAGGGTGGTAAGTGCCGTGAAGAAGGCGATGAGGGAGCAGGTCAGGAGAGGCAAGGCAGGGGCTGCAGAGTGGGTGTCAGGAGCTGTGTCTGAGGAGCTGACTCCCGGGAGCAGTTTGCTGCGGAATTGTCCCTTTTTCATTGACCTTATTTTGTTACTACAAATGCTGTAAATAATAGAAAAGACTGATTTCTGCTTGCCTTCTTTGAGGATACCCTTTCCTAAAGCAGTTGAAAGGAAGTGCATAGAAGAAGGGAGGAGGAGAGGTGGCACTGGCGCCTGGGGGCTCAGACCCCGAGCTGTGCCCTGGAGAGGGGGCGCCTTGAACCCATGCTCTCCTGGCACAGGCCACGGCCCCCAGGCCTCCAGGTCTTCCCCAAGCTGACCGACAGCCACTCCACAGGTGGTGTGATGTGAGAACGTGTCCAGCGGGAGTGTCCTCCACTGGGTAGAGATGGACTGTCCCAGTCAGACCTTCTGAGGGGGGATCCAGGATGGGCAGGGTGTCGGGGCAGCAGTGGGGAGGGATGGTGGGCATGGGGTGTGGAGGTGGGTGTAACAAGCTGCCAAATAGATGGAGGGAAGGAAGGGAGAGAGGCAGAGAGTGCTGGGCATGCACACAGGATCTTAGCTGTGTTTCTAGGGAGTGGACTCTACATGGGGGGTTGGAGGTGGGGAGGAACTGTTTGTCCCTGTGGGTCTCATCTGGTCTGGTTTCTGCACAGTCAGCAGGGAACTGGTAGCTGCCTGGGCCCCATGGCCTGTGAGCCACAGGAGGAGGGTCTCCTACGGTGCAGGGGGAGGCCATTTCTGAGGACAGGCTGGGTCCCTTTCCTCCAGGCAATGAGCCTGCCCTGCCCACGGTCACCTGCACCCTGCCAGGCCTGGTAGAGGCCACGCCCAGTGGGAGAGCCGGCGTTCACTGGATGCTCTCTGCAGGATGCCTGTTCTGGTGCCCCAGCTCTTCCCCCACGAGACAGGCCATCACAGGGGCCAGTGACCAGGGAGGCGTCCTGGGCCCCTCTGTTCCTCACCCTGCTGCAGCACACCCGTCAGCTCTACCCCTGCGACACCATGCTCTGGCTGCTTCTCCAGCCTACTTCTCTTCTCTGGATGGTGGAGCTGCTCCTGACCCGCCCCTACTTCTTCTCTTGCCCTACATCTGTTCTCTCACAGTAGCCAGAGCAATCCTGTTGAAACAGAAGTCAGATCATGCCAGTCCTAGACTCCGGACCCCTCAGTGCCTCCCATCATAGTCAGAGAAAAGTGCAGAGCCCGTAAAATGGCCTGTGAGGGCCTGCACCACGCACCCCCAGCCCCACCGCCTCTCCAGTCACTTCTCCCCACTCCCCTACCCCCTCATCCCCTGGATCCCCTGCAGCCACTGGCCCCTGCCTTTCCTGTAACTCACCAGGCAGGGTCCCACCCCAGGACATTTGCACATGCTGTTCCCATGGCCTGGAACATCCCCCACCCCCATGTTACCTTCTCAGTGTGGCCTTCCCTGACCACTCTACTTAAAATTGCAACCCTGCTTCCACCGAATACTCCCCATTTCTTTTCCCTTTGTTATTTCTCTCCAGAGCACGTCTCACCATTTAGCCTTCTCTGTATTTTATGTGTATATTTTGTTACTGTCTGTCTTTTCCCACTAAAATTCGAGATCCAGGAGAGCCAGGGATATTTCCCCATTTTGGTCGATGCTGTAACCACATATTCAAGAGTGGTGCTTGGCCCATAAAGTCCTCAACACATACTTGAGTGATTGACCATCAGGCCACCCTGAGGGAAGTGTGCCAGCCTCTGGGGCCTTTTGAAGCAAGGGGACACCCCTGTGATTCACCCCTCCCAGGCCTTCGGCCTTGTGCCCCTGGGACAGGAGGACTGCTCCCCAAGGGGAGGCGGGAATCGCCTGGCGGTGAAATTGCCTTCCGTTTCCTGAGTTCCCCTGAATTGTAAGGTGCCTCTTTTGCTCTGTACTTGATGAATCCAAAAGCTGGTTCTGTCTGGGATATTCTAAATAATCAGAGGGATGAAGAGAGAATCCTGAAGCAAGGCTTTTCTTTGCCCACTCCCTGCTGTGTTGTCAGCACCAGAGGGAGGATGCGGCCGCAGTGCGGACCAATTTATTGATTGATTAAAATGCTTACAAAACCCAGCATGTACAGCCAGGCTGAACATTCAATTAAAAAGCCTGAAATGAAAATTCAGAACTGCTGAATGACAAGTAGGATGTACAGAGCCAGCTAAGAAAGGAATAAAATGATAAAACTTAAAGCAGGCGAGGATTTGTTCTATTTATTCATTTTGCCCTTTCTCCTATATTTTGGAAACTGGAAAGCTCTGTGGCCCGTGGCACAGTCGGTGAGCAAGTGAGCCAGTGAATGAAAGCTGGCACAGTGTGGGGGTGACCGGCTACTCCTTGGAGCAAGAATTTGAGAGGAATACTGTGACCATGGACACCACTGCGCAAGTCCATGCACATGGGCGTGGCGAGAACGTGACCCTGAGGTCTCCTCTAGAGATGTTAGCATGAGGTTTGCACCGCACTGGCCCTTGCTGAAGGAAGGATGTGAATGCGTGCCCCAGGGATGCCAGGCGTGACCTCCAGGAGGAGTGGCTAGGGATGCGATTGGGGAAGGTGCCCTGGGAAGCTGTTCTTCCTCTGTCTGTCTTCCTCTTCATCCTTTATGCTCTGCCTGCAGTCTGAGCAGACTTCAGTTGCCCAGGTGAGAGTGGGCTTCAGGCGAGGGTTGCCCATAGCTCATTTCTCGCAAGTGAGTATGTGGTCCACGAGCCCACAGGCCTCCTCACCTGCCTCAGCTCCTGCTGACTCGGAAGAGCTCTCGAAAGAGGCAGCACAGAGCCTCTGCTCTCCACGTCCTCTTGCCCTTGGGGGCTGCTGGGATGTGGTCCAGATGCAGAGAGCAGGACTGATCTCCTCTCATGGATGTCAGTAGGCCTCTGTTCTCCTTGCGTTAACAATGCTTGTCCCACTGGTCGCTCAGAGAGCTGGCAGGAGAAGCATGGTGTGGGTGCGCCTGTTGCCAGATTTCCCTGCTGCCTGGTCGGTCTGTGGGCCAGCCAGCTCAGGAGGGCGTGGAGCTGGGGCTCCTCATGGTCAGCCCGCAGGAAGTGATCCTGGAGACGCTCATCAGAGAGCCTGTAAAGTCTGTCTTGTCTTCAGACACGAGATCTCCCCTACCCCTCAGAGGCTGAAATTAGTTAAATGGGGGCAGTCTGGAGTGGAAGGGAAAATTCTGGGGATCTCTACACAGAGTTTGAAACTGAATTATCTGATTTCCTCAATTTTTAAACTCCACTGTAGCCGAGGAAAGTTGGGGGAGACTAACCAGTTGTGACAGAACAGTTCCTGATTCTGCTGAGGCACCTCCCCTCTGTGTGTGCTTCTGAGCGAACACGGAACACCACGTGCGCAAAAGTGCCCGTTTGCACGGGAGTCACAGGAAATTCACATTCGCTTTGACTGAGGGTGGGCACTGTTCTATTTTAGGGCAAGGCTTTTTTCTCTTCCAGCTCAAACTACATTTTCAGTTATGATCTTTGTGTAGTGTCATGTAGTGCTCCACACTAAAGTGATGAAGCTTTTTTTTTTAAGTGAAATATCTTCGGGCCTAGGCTGTGGCAGCCAGTAAGCATGGCAATCCTGAGATGCTTGTCTTCCCTCTGAGCATCAAGGAAGAGAGCCCATCTCTTGTCACAGGAGTGACAGGCACAGGGCTGCCACACGGGTCCAGTGAGACGCCAGGGAGCTGAGCAGGGCTGAGCGGTTGGGCTCAGGCCGTGGTGTCTGCTGGGTGCTCTGCCCTCTCTTGTGGCCGGCTGAGTCTCCTCTCTCCTCAGCCAGGTGCACGTGGCCCCCGTGGAGGCTTCCAGAGGCCAGCTCACTGAAGATCTGCCCCCGTGAAAGCTGCCCCTTAGCTTGTTAGTCCACAGTCTTTAGCGCTATGCTACCCACTGCAGCTTAAAGTTCTTCAAATTTGAATGTGAAGTAATTAAAGTTAGATAAAATTCAGTTTCTCAGTCACACTAGCCACTTTTCAAGTGCCTAAGAGCTAGTGACCACGTCCCGGACAGCACGGATTGGGCACATTTTCGTCATCTCAGAAGGTCTCTGTCCAGTCCTGCTCTGGAATATGAGGCTTGGCCCAGCTCATCACTTTGAATCAGGCCACATCCGGTCGAGGGTCTGGCCAGCCAGTGGACGAACCCTCTTGGATCAGCTGTCCTCTCCTTGTGCAGTCAGCCCTGGCCGTGTCTTCAGGGCGGCCACAGTGGGGCCGGTTTTCAGAGAAGGAGGGCTTGGATGGAGCTGCTGCCCTCTGATGTAGTTATTGTCTTGACCCAGATTTACAATCTGCTTCACAATAGTGCTGTCAGTCATGCTTGGTAGCAGTGTCCTGCCACCTTGATCCCCAACACAGTGGCAGGATTGTGTAAGCAAAGCGGAAACGACCCCTTGAATCGGCTTCACGTGGATAGTCAAACCAGAAAACGAGTATGGAACTACATTTGTTTGCATCCTTTGAATGAGTAGGGACCAGGGAAACCCTGCCCACTGTGGGGAATTCTGCTGCCCTGGCCAGTGCCCTGAGGAGACCAGGATTAAGGAAACAGGTAAACACCAAGCCAGCAGATATGAAGGGCCAAGCTGCAGCCTGAATTTCCAGGTTTCTTTTGTGAGCAGCTTGGCCTCCCTCTGAGGAGGTGTTTTGTCACTGCCCTGCTCAGCCCCACACTTGCCAACAGTGGCAGCTGGACCACTGCTCCGGAGCACAGAGGAGAACCACACTGTCAGCCAGCACATTCTGTCCACCAGCTGGGTGAGGGAGTGGCCAAGCTGGGAGGGACCGCACAGCTGTGACCCACAGAGCAAACCTGAGCACAGAGCATGCTCTCCTGCCCCACCCGAGAGCGGCTACAAATGGGAGATGCTGGGAAAGAGCAGCCACTGAGAGCAACCTTAGGAGGCAATGAGAAGCTCAGAGACATCTTGGGAAGACACAGGGGGAAGGTGCTGAGGTGACTGGTCAGAGCTAAAAGCCACCTGGCTGGTTTCAGTGCCATCTGTAAAATCAGCATTAGCTTACACAGAGGAATGTGTAATCTGTTCGTTACCTAATTTCCTGAGGTGTCTGGTCACTTGGGTACTTCTCAGGCATTGGGTGTTTCTCCATCTTAATGTTACCTGGGTCCTTCAGTGAAATTGTGCCTAAGACACTTTTGATTATTTCGATAATATTAATCTCTTAGGAAGGAGTGCACAACTGGGGTATGTTGATCTTCTCCTGGATTAGTTCCTGGAGTTGTGACGTTTTAACAGATCTGTTCTTCAGCTGGTTTTAACCTGTTGACTGCTTCTTTCTCTGAAATTCAGTGACTTATACTACAGTGGAAAGGTTTTCATTGAGGCTTGTTGTAAACCCTACCAAGTGGGTGAAGGGCCTTCTCCCTTACCGCCCACTCACACAGGCGTGGCTTTCCCCACACCTGCATTTTCCCAGAGCAGGAGAACATTGGTAAGCCAACAAATATTTTCATTACTTAAGGACCACAGAAATATATATTTCATTGTGTAACCTACAAAACCCAAGTTTCCTGCTCTGAAATGCTCAAGATAAAAATTACAGCACAATCATCAAGGAAAAGTTACATATGACAGGCCGTATTTGGTGACGTAGCTCTGCCCAACATACGAGTTTAGAAGAGGACACCTGGCAGAAACAAGCAATGCACGTGTGGTCAGCTCTTATTTGACAAGGGAGCCAAGAGTACTCAATGGAGAAGACACAGTCTCTTCAATAAATGTTGCTGGGACTATTAGATATCTACATGTAAAAGAATGAAACTGGATCCTTATATCACTCACAGAAATTAACTCAAAATGGATTAATGACTTAAATGTAAGACCTGAAACCATTAAACTCTAGAAGAAAACATAGGAATAAAGCTCTTTGACATGGGTCATGTCAATGGTTTTTTGGAAATGACACCTAAAGCAGAAGTCACAAAATTAAAAATAAACAAATGGGGCTACATCAAAGTGAAAATCTTCTGTACAGCAAAGGAAACCATCAACAAAATAAAAAGCCTATGGAATGGGAGAAAATGTTTGCAAATCATATATCTGATATTTGGTCAATACCCAAAATACATAAAGAACTCACACAAGTCAATAGCAAAAAAAAAACCCCTAAATAATCTAGTGAAAAATCGGCAAAGGACCTGAATAGACATTTTTCCAAAGAAGACATACAGATGGCCAACACGCACCTGAAAAGGTGCTGGACATCACTAATCATCAAATCAAAACCACAATGAGATATCAACACCTCACGCCTGTCGGAATGGCTGGTATCAGAAAGGGAAAAAAATAACAAGTGTTGGTGAGAATGTGGAGAAGAAGGACCTCTCATGAGCACTGTTGGTGGGAACGTAAGCTCGTGCAGCCACTGTGGAAAACAGTATGGAGTTTCTTCAAAAAATCAAAAATAGAACGACCATATGATCCCGCAATTCCACTTCTGGGAATATATCCAAAGGAAATGAAAACCCTAACTTGAAAAGATATGTGCACTCCCATGTTCACTGCAGCGTTATTTACAATAGCCGAGAGACGGAAGCAACCCAAGTGCCCATCAATGGATGAATGGATAAAGAAGATGTGGTATAGAGCCAGCCCTGATGGCCTAGTGGTTAAAGTTTGGTGTGCTCCACTTCGGTGGCCCAGGTTTGGTTCCAGGGCACGGAAACCAGACCTCTCATCTGTCCGTAGCCGTGCTGTGGGGGCAGCTCACGTAGAATTAGAAGGACCTACAACTAGAATATACGACTATGTACTGGAGCTTTGGGGAGGAAAAAAAAAAAAGAAAATGTGATGTATATATGTACAATGGAATATTAGCCACAAAAGAGAAGGAAATCTTACCATTTGCAAAACATAGATGAACCCTGAGGCCATTATGCTAAGTGAAATATGTCAGACGGAGAAAGACAAATACTGTGTAATCTCTCTTATATGTGGAATCTCCAAAAAAAAGCCCCACCAAACTCATAGAAAAAGAGAACCAATTTCTGGTTACCAGAAGCAGGGGTGAGGGGATGGGGAATTGGAGGAAGGTGGTCAAGACGCACAAACCTCCAGCTGTAAGATAAATAAGTACTAGGGATGTGTTGTGCCACGCGATGACTGGAGCCAACACTGCTGTGTGGGATATTTGGAAGTTGTTAAGAAAGGAAATCCTAAGAGTTGTCATCACAAGGAAGAACCTTTTTTTTTCTTTTTCCTTTGTATCTTTATGAGATGATGGATGTTAACTAAACATATGGTGGTAATCATTTCACTATATATGTCAGTGATTTTCCGGTACACCTTAAATTTATACAGAGCTGTATGTCAATTATATCTCAATAAAACTGAAAGGAGAAAAAGAAGAGGCCACCTGGGCACCAGGGGTGCTGCCGCTGGTGGGGAGCCAGCAGGCTTCTCTGGGGCAGGGAGCACAGAGCTGTGAGGCCACTACGGCCATGTGGGGAGGGTGCTGAAGGAGAGGTGGAATTTGAGCTGAGATGAGTGGAGAGGAGGAAGCCAGAGGCAGGAGAGTGTGGTCTGGACCAGGTGAGAGGGGAAGGTGTGGGGAAGGATGAGGAAGAAGGTTCTGGCCATCACACAGGCAGACTCGAGCAGGAAGAATGGGCACACGGACTCTAGCCTCCCCTTCGTGCATGTCTGCCCTGAGCTCTGGCAGCAGAAGCCGGGAAAATTAGAACTGCACAGGATGCTTCTTAACCTCATTATGCTTTAAAAAAAAAAAAAAAAAGAAGCACCTCTCCCAAACAACAGCAAAAAAGCACATCTTGCCTTGTGACTAAAGCCAGTAAAGTGAGCAATTGTTGTCGTTAAAAAGAAAAGAAAAAGTTGCCTAAAAGCTTACTGAAACAGAGCTGTATGTACTTAGAATCTAAACCTCCACACCCCTCCATGGCACGTCTAACCAGGTGACCAGGACACCTGAGACCTCCAAGTGCATCTGGGGCCACACTGAGTTCACTTCCTTGTTGATGGCACTTCCCAAACTTGGAATGGAGAGGCCGTGCAGGCCAGAGAATGCCCGGCAGCAGCTTGGCACTGGAGTCCTGTCCTTTCTCTGCCTGCCATTTCCTCCCCACGTGGCGGGATGTGGTGGCATTCCCTCCCTGGGCTTTGGGTTTAAGCCAGGGTGGCAGCAGGATGTGCCCCAGACCTCCTGTGTTCCTGTGACCATGTCCCCGGGGTATACCTCAAGCAAATGCGTTGTATCAGACATTGAGGCTGTGTACTGTTTGTGTGGGATTCCTGTGTCATTTCTGTGTGGCACAGAGCTGGGGGACCAGTAAAGGAAGCTATTGCAGGAGGTCTGTGAGCACAGGGGCCAGAACTAGGCTGGCGACAGGGAGGATAGAATGGATGCTGTTCCCCAAAAAGGGCCTGGAATTGTCCACGCACGCTTTTTATGGCACTCCCAGCTTCACCTGCTCTTGTACGTTGACCTGAGCTAACAGTAGATGAGAGCAGGCAGCCCCAGCAGGCCTTCGTGACACTGGGCCCCACTGGCAGCAGGATTTGGTCAATTCCAGTGGGCACCGTCACCTTACGTTCCTTCCTGTGCAGTGAGTAGCCGGGACTGGGGAGGACGCACGTTCATGGCATCGCCCTGAGAAGCCCCGAGGCTTGCTGGAGTGGTCTTAGGAGCTCTGATTGAGACCAGTGCATGTGACAGAACAGAAGGAAATCCACGTGGAGCTCTCTCATGTGCCTGGTGCTCCTCTGAGTTCGGCCCCTTTGGGCTGCTTCCCCCGCTGTTCCTTCCTCCTTCAGTCAGCACATTGTTCTTTGATCTCTCAGTAGACCCAGGAGTTCCAGAGTTCACGGGGGCTTACTGCTGTCTGGTGGGCTCACACTGGCCATGGTGGGATGTGTCAGGAATATTGCTTTTGTCTGCCTCACGCTATGGCTATGTCATCTAACATCAAGGAAACAGATGTCGCATCGTCTACATATCCCTTTCAGAGAAAAGCCATGCTTGGCAGGATCCATTAAAACGGTTGGAATAGACAATTTCTCAGCAGAGAGAGAGTCAGCAAAGCACAGTCCTGAAGAAGTGTCAGGGTGGGGGCCAGGTTGAGGGATGCATGGAGAGTGCCCCCACACACAGGCTTGCAGCTGTCCTGTGCCATGCGGTCACTTGCAGGACGTCTGTCCCACCTTGAACAGCCTGTGCTCCAGCAGCATTTGGCAGAGCTCTATGATTCCTCCCGGGAGTGTCCCCAGGCACCCATGTCCACCTTTGCAAGCAGGTTGCACGTACAGTGGAAGGCATGAGAACCAAGCAGAATGGAGGTGGTTTCAGGAGAAGCGTTCAGAGTCACCAGTCAGTTGACTCCAAACACATTCAGTAACCTAGGACATTATTTACGACACATCCAACCTGAAATGGCAGGATCACATTTCCTGTTGTCTGGTGACCCTTTTAGGGCATGGTCCAGGAAGAAACTTCAAAACCACAGGGCCGTTTGGTGGACTGGTTGATAGTGTCTCCGCCTGGACTGAGCAGGTGGTGTGTATTTTAAATAATCAGCGAGAGAGCTGAAGTGTGCTGGGCATGGGCTGGCGCCCCAGCTGGTCTGTGATTTGCTCATAGAGGAAGTCTTTGCTCAGTTGTTTGCATTTGGAATGTGGACTTAAAGGACACAGTTGAAGGCACCATGATTATTGCAGCACGTTTTTAGTTTATAGATGGGAGACTTCTAATGTGTATTTCTCTATTCTGCATGTAATCGACCGAAGTTTTTTATTTCTCTTAAAGTGGCTTGAAATAGAGAAATATTTGTGCCTGCCATAAGTATTATCACATAATTTTCACACTTAGTTTCCATTGCTGAGAGATGCCTATTTGGATATTGAATATACATAAGTACCTTTTCACAAATTGAACTTTTACATAGCCAAATTGATTTAATTCTTAAATCCACGTTGTAATATAGGACATTGACGATGTTCTGCTATGATCATTACAGGAGTGCTCTGCAGGGGAAGTGAGGATGGCGTAACGTGGAGGGCGAGCAGGATCCTCCTTCTCTGCTCGGCTCTCTTCTGACTTCTGTGCTATAGCTTGGAAGGTGCATATCTATCCCAGAAGTAGTGGATGGTTTGAAGGATGATTTAGGACTATGAAAGTACCTTTCTGATTGACGTGCCCTAGTGGTGGTTGTGTTTTTCCTTGTCTGGCTTCAACTTTGAAAATGGCACTAATTTCAAGTGATGCACAAGTCACATCAAGGCTAATCTTTTGGCACAATTAGTGAACTTTAGTAAAGTAGTGGCTTGTCTTGTTTTTCCTTTTTCGTTACAGCCTTGAAGCTTTTTCTGATTCTCCTCTCCCCACACCCACATTATCTCCTAGTAGATGGCATGGAGGCACATAGACTCCAGAACTGGTGTTTCCCTCAGTCACACCTGTGCTTCTATCCAGATTGACCTTACGGTGGTGAATCTGGGGCAGGAAAGGTCAGCCACTGTATGCCGTCTTCCTGTTGAACTGACCTGGGTATCATGGTGGCCACTCCAGCAGTCAGACGTTGACCAGGGGGAATACTGGGGTATGTGTTTCTTGGTTTCTTTTAGTATTGTTGGTTCAAAAATATGTTAGAGATCTGGAACTGACAATTTGGTTATTTTAAAACTCAAAATCTTACAGAGAATCACAGAGCTTAATAAATGAAGCATAAAAGGCCTAAGGGACAGAAATATGATCGCTCAGGTTCTAAATCCTTTTTCTTGTGGACAAGATCCTCACTTAAAGTCAGCTTGTTCCTCTCTGTAATAATTCTAACAAGTTTGGTTTTGGGTTTTTATTACTTTTTATTGTGGTAAAATGCATATCATAGAAAATTCACCATTTTAAACCATTTTAAGGTGTACAGGTCAGTAGCATTTAGCACATTCACAATTTTGTGCAGTTATCACCTCTGTCTAGTTTCAGAATCTTTTCATCACCCAGAAGGGAACTCTGTATCCGTTAACCTATTACTCCCTATTCCTCCCTACTCTGAGCCCCTGGTAGCCTCTATTCTTACTGTCTCTGAATTTGACTTCTCTAGGGACCTCATATAAGTGGAGTCACACAGTATTTGTCCATTAGTGTCTGGCTTCTTTCACTTGGGGTAATATTTTCAAGTTTTATCCATGTCATAGCATGTGTCAGAATTTCATTCCTTTTTAAAGGCTAGAATCCCGTGGTGTATATACACGTTTTGTTTATTCATTCATCCACTGATGGGTGTTTGGCCGGCTTCCACCTTTTGGCTGTTGTGAATGGACCTGCACTGAACATTCCTGTACAGGTATTTGCTTGAAGACCTGTTTTCAGTTCTCTGGGGCGTACACCTGGGAGTGGAATTTCTGGGTTATATGGTAATTGTGTGTTTTCAACCTTTGGGGTGTACACCTGGGAGTGGAATTGCTGGGTTATATGGTAATTGTGTGTTTTCAACCTTTGGGGCGTACACCTGGGAGTGGAATTGCTGGGTTATATGGTAATTGTGTGTTTTCAACCTTTGGGGTGTACACCTGGGAGTGGAATTGCTGGGCTATATGGTAATTGTGTGTTCTCAACCTTTGGGGCGTACACCTGGGAGTGGAATTGCTGGGCTATATGGTAATTCTGTGTTTCTCTTGCTGAGGAACTGCCATAGTGTTTTCCACGTCAGCTCTTGGATTTTAATTTTATCGACAGTAAAGTGAAAGAGGAGAGGGACTGAGTGTTACAGGCGGGCAAGCCTGTAGCATTGAGAAGCAGCAGAAGACAGGGAGCGAACTCAAGGCCCCTCCACGGTAGGGCTGTGTGTCCTGTGTTCATCAGCCTCCTCCGTGGGTGGACTGGGCTCTGAGGAGCCAAGGGGGGCCTGGAAATAGGTTAGAGAGCTTGTTTATACAACATCCTCGACCCTGGTGTGATGTCAGGACCTCCCCTCCTCTTCATGATGTCCAGGCTGTACCCTAGACCGACTGAGCTGCATCTCCAGGGTGCGGCCTGGCATCTGTGTTTCCTGTTGCATTTGTTGTTAATACAGTAGCTGATGGTGCAAGGCCAGGGACGAGAACCACAGCTAAAGTGTCAGACTGTAAGGCATGTTCGTGAGACCTTGAGACTCACATCTGAGTGCTCGCCATGTGCCAGACTGCTCTTCATCCTCGACGCCTGATGTGTCAGGTAGTCCTCACAATAAGCATATGAGGTAAGTCTCTATTATCGCCCTTTTTACAAAAGAGGAAACCGAAGGCCAGGCATCTCCGTGCTTAGCCCAAGGCCGCCCAGCTGTGAGGGAAGACCTGGGGCTCCAGCTGCGGTGAGGCCACTGCAGGCAGCTCCAGCTGCCTTTCAAGCTTAACAGCCACAGGAGAGGAGAAGGAAATACTCTGGGGGTCACAGAGAGATGGGTTTTCCTGGCTTAAAGAAGGGGCACCGTTCTCCAGGTGGTGGTGTTTGCTGTAAGACCTGAAAGATGCTTCTAGTTTATTTGTAGGGATGGAGGGCCTGCCACTCCACATAGAGGTGGCAGCCTGAGCACAGGAAAGGGGCTTGCCATTCTGGGTGCATCTGGAAGAGCAAGTGAGGGGGCTTGGCTAGAGCAAACGGGTTTGAAGAATCATGATGGAGAAGGTAGCTGGAAGGTGCTCTGGGGCCTTGGACGTGAACTACGGGGTTTGGACTTTGCTTTTTGGGGCATGAGAGAGACAGGTGGTGGTTTTGGAGCAGGGAGGAAGGTGACCAGAAAGAGCCCGGGACCACAGGGCCCTGGGACACGGGAGGGGAAGAGGCTGTGCGGAAGTGAGGGGCCCTGAAGACCCGGCCCGTGTGGATCTGAGGGCACCACAGTGGGAGAGAGCAGCTGCCTGAGTGTGGTCTGCAAGACAGGGTGGTGGCAGAGGGGACACTAGGCTGTGTGCCAGGGGATCGGGAGGTGGAGGTGCCCAGCGACAGCGCACAGCGACCACACTGGGTCACATATGTGCAATGTGGTCTGTTTAACAAAGCGGGGCTTGGGATACAGTTTAAAAGATTTTTTTCCCTCTGAAATGGTTAATTTGATAAATCTTCAATTATCTCCTAGAAGCTAGGATTCCAAAGGGTGGATATTTTAAAGGGGTAGCAATCATGGATGTTGTCAGAGTGATAATGATGATGCCTGGTGCAGCTGGTGGGGAGGGACCAGGATCCAGCCAGGGAGCAGGGCAGCTGTAGATGGCTCCCCTTTGACTTGACCTCTGTGCAGGAAGGAATTCTCCACCGTGTGAAGAAAGTCACTCACGTACTCATTTTTATTATCCTGCACCTCATGAGTCTGTCTCCATCCTAATTTGTGTGTGTCTGTCACTTTGCACAGTGTTTAAGGTTGCGTATCAATTTGTAAATTAGTCCTTCTCTACATGCACAGGCAGACTTGCTCCTTAACGAATCATTTGATGAATCTTCTTACAAATGAATAGTCTTCACCAGCCTATTTCTTACTCGGTAAATGCTTTTGCTGTTTTGGTTTTGTTGAACAGGGTATAACTGTACTAGTGTCAAATGTCTCTCAGTGAGTAGGGGAATCAGACCACTGGTATATCAGATGGGCCCATCCCAGGCCTGTCTGTGTCGCAGGGAGTGGATGTAGCGGAAACGTCTCTGGGGACCACGGGAAACTCACAGCCCCTCCATGTGACTGTTATTCTCGGTGAAGCCCTGAGGTTTAGAACCCCAGCACTCACTGCAGAGCTGTGCTGTCCACTAAGGTAGCCAGTAATCATGCTCGGCCAACGACCGCCCCGGTGGACAGCAAACGCGGAGCGCATCCCTCGGTGCAGAAAGCTCAGGGGCTGGTGCTCCGCTGGAATGATGACGACCAAGGCAGGAGGTTTTACTGGACTGAGTGTCGTTGGCAAAAGCTTTTGTTTTATGATTTATTCTTTGGGGTCCCCGTTGTCAAATGTGAACCCCCACAGTGTGTCACAGGGCTACCAGTCTCTCCGTAACATGGCAGAATTGTGCAATGGGAAAAGTCCAGTGATTTGAAAGGTCCCTGGGTCCTGCCCCAACTTTGGGCTATTAATTGAGTGACACTAACGAGGTAAATTGCTTTGTTCTCTAAGTCTTACAGTCCACTTAGTGATGAAAACAAAGCAAAGTAACCCTCTGCCCCATGTCAGAAGGGGAGTGTGAAGGCTTCTATCTATAGAGTACACTTAGACTAAGAGGCAGCAAGAAAGTGTCTTAGCATGAAAACATAAATGTGCAGAACGATGGTCAGTTTCCTGTGTAAGCAGAGAGGACAACGTGAGTATCTTACAGACGTCAGAGACTGTAACGGCCGAGGATATACGCGAGTGGAGGGTCTGCGTGGGCTTCTAACAGCTGGGAAGGAGGGCGCCTCCAGTCTCAGTTGAGGCCTTCCTGTCAGAGCTCGTCTCCTGGGCTCCTTCATTCTCCTTGTCCTGGTGACCTTTTGGGGGTGGGGAGGTGAGCGCTGCTTGCTGCCTTAGCACAGACGAGCCTCTGTTGTGTGGACGGGCTGACTGTGGCAGTGCCATCCTGGGCGGCCCTTCACCCACTTGGACACGTCTGGATTTCATCTAATAGGAAAGCGCCAGCCACCAGAACGCCAACCGTTTCGGAAGCAGGCCTCTGCCCGTGTCGTACTAGAGAATGGGGGCATTTTGAGATGTGTTTGGAGGTTTTTTGGTCTAACTGTGTGAGACTTCATGAGAGTGTTTCAGAGTGTTTTCATCTAACTTGCAAACAGTTCTAATATTTAGGGGTTTGATGTGGTTAAAAAATGCTTTTCTAGCACAGGGTTCTGAGAAAATGAAGCTTTCAAAGGAGAGAGAGGGCGATGGGGCTGTGGGAGCTGCTCAGGGCTGGTTTTGTTGAACTCGAGGGCCTGGAAGAGGTTCCTCCGACGTCCTGGTCTGGGTTTCACCCCTCACAGAAAATCTTCACCGCTCTAGGTTGCTCCCCACGCGGGGGCCTCTGCCTGGGGGCTTGGTGGATGTGGGGAGGATGACAGAGGGAGGGGATGAGGCCCACACCCCGCTTCTGGATGCTGAGTTGATGCTGAGGCTGGGGAGATGCTGTGTGGTAGTGGCTGGTCTGCGTGCTCCAGCTGGTGGGGAGGGCTCAGTGCATGTGCTGATTCTCCTCCAGGCACTGGCCTCCTGTCCACCGCAGGGGAGCCATCGGGTGTGATGTCGCTGTGGTCATGACTACATGCATGGGTGGCCTTTAACAACACAGTCCGTGACATAAAGAGAACTTGTCACTCATCTTAGAGAGTCCCTCTGTTTTGTTTTTTTTTTAAATTGGCTTTGGGGGCTGGCTCCATGGCCAAGTGGTTAAGTTCTCATGCTCTGCTTCAGCGGCCCGGGGTTCACTGGTTCGGATCCTGGGCACGGACATACACACCCCTCATTAAGCCCTGGCAACCACTCATCTTTTTACTGTCTCCATAGTTTTGCTTTTTCTAGAATGTCATATAGTTGGAATCATACAGTATGTAGCCTTTTCAGACTGGCGTCTTTCATTTAGTAATATGTATTTAGGGTCCCTCCATGTCTCTTCGTGGCTTGATAGCTCATTTGTTTTTAATGCTGGATAATATTCTGTTGTCTCGATGTTTATTTATCTATTCATCTACTGAAGGACATCTTGGTTGCTTCCAAGTTTGGGCAATTATGAGTAAAGCTGCTATAAACATCGTGTGCAGGTTTTGGTGTGGACAGAAGTTTTCATTCTCCATGTTAATGGTGTTGGGTTCATGAGATCCTGGCTGCACCTCCCACTTGGATGTGCTTTCTTGGCAAAGTGGAGTCCTGGAGTGGTGGTTCTGCTCATGAGCTCATGGTCGTTCTGTGTCGGGTCTTGCCCATGGTCAGCACTGTTGACTCTGACTCCACTCCCGGCCCCGGGGGAGAGAAGGAGCAGAGGGAGGAGAGTCCTCAGGTCTCTCTCTTCACCTCTTGGACCTCAGCAAGGAAACTGTCTGCCTCAGTCCTAGGGAGAGTGCCCCCCCAGCTCACTGGGTCGGGGGAGCCGTGTCACATGGCGTTGTGAGCGGCCTAGGACTCAGTTCTGGTCTGGTGTCGGCCAGAGCTAGGTTTTGCCTTCTCTGTTCCAAAGCCCCTTCTAGTGTACAGGATGGTCATAAAGTCCTCTTGGGTGTCTGTGAATTGCTATTCCTGGGAAAAGAGAACTGACCTGTGTTTAAATGACTTCAGATGCATAATATTAGTTACCGTTATTTTTGTGTCACAGTATTAAAGTAAGAGGGCTGTTTGCTTTTTGAGAAGAAACATTTTGCCGAAAGTAACTCTGCTTATGACTGCCTTCGGTGTCCTGGTGCTAACTGGGGGATGCGTCCTAGGACCTATAGAACAACCCCACTGTCTGGGTTTAGATTTCTCAACGAGGCAAGTAAGTGGAGTCTGGGTTGAGAGGAAAGGTGAATGTGGTCAACAGGTCTCTCTCGGTTTGTGAACTGAGTGGCCATGTGCAGCTCTGCCACCTTCCTGACCAAGCTCAGCACGGGCAGAGGAGACCTGCACCTGAACAGAGGCAGATCCTGCGACATGGGCCAGAAGGCTGCTGACTCGCCTCTCTCCTGTCCCGCTGAACCTCCAGCAGGCTGAATCTCCGTATGCTAAAGCTCCCTTTAAGAGGAAAACCATTCTAGTGATACTGAGAGTGAGAGTTGAAATCCTTGCCTAATTTCAGATTAAGCAAAACATAAGCACTTGGCAAATGCTGAAATTGTAAAGTTGTGCAAGCAGAAGAACCACTTTGAAATCTGAAGCATGGCCCCAGATGTTTGGGAGTGTTTCCATTCGGCTGCTACTCCTGGCATGACGGGCTGCATAGCTCCTTCTCGCTGCGTGTGACAGGGAGGACCACCGAGTGCCTGCTGATGCAGAGCCCTGTGGAAGGCGGAGCAAGTCAGGACTGCTCTCAGAACACTCATTTATCAGGGTGATTACGTCGTGGCAGATTTGAGCTCTGCGTGCTGGAGTTTGTTAGGTAAAGGATGTCAGACAACTGTGGTTTGCTCTTGTTGGGGAGTCGGTTCACAGTCAAGGTGAACATGGCCGGATTCTGATGGCACTCGTGTATGCCGATATTCAGGGAGCAGCGTTTGTTCTTTAGCTCGGTTGATGAGATTGGGGGCCCCATAAAGCCAAGATGCCACAGAAGCTGGTGCCGCCCCTGCCAGCTGCCAGCGGAAGTCTTGGGGCTGGGCTTCCCAGGTGTTACCATCCAATCTAAAGACAGGCATAAAAGATAAGCCCCAAGTAGCCTGAGCTGAGGCCACCCTTCAGTTCAAAGGCAGAGAGTGGCTTTAGAAGAGGGAGGATTCTGGAAACAAACCCAAATGGAATTTCTTGTTTCTTGTAGGTAGAGCCAAGTGGATTAAATATGCAGTGAGATTTTACTTCAGAATTTCTCTGAGAACAACTTTAGTTAAAGCCTCTGTTCCACAGCGGATGAAAAGCACTGGTCTGTTTGGGCTTAGAGATGGGGATGCATTGGACCTCCATTCCCACGGAGCGCCGGCCTGGGTGTGCACTGCCCGGTGCAGCAGGCTTTGGGCACAGCGACCACTCATGGGCGTCACGGGACAGGAGCTCCCATCCCTGGGTGTTTCTTGGTTTCTTCTCCAGTACCTTATTCTTGGTTGTCGCCCTAGAGATGTTACATTGTGGCAGCAGTGCCATTTTGCGAGGGCCAAGAATTAAGCTTGTTGCATTACTTGGAATTGAAGACGAGTCAGTCCCGAGAGCATCTGGATAGACATTCTACATTTATTTCCCCTTTTCTTGAACCCATGACGGCAGAGACCAGAAAGAGACGGTGGTCCTCAGCTCTGTCTGCTGCCGGCCCACTGGGGAGCCATAGAACACCCAGTGCTTTCCTTACATGTCCTGGGCCCAGAGCTTGGATTTACAAGAGCTTTGCTTTTTCACTCACAGCTTCTTGGGGTGGTTACTGGTGAGGAGACAAAGAAATGAGTACAGATCTGTGTACCCACGCCCACGTGGAAGGAGGCCCACATGGCAGAAAACACCCCATGGAGCTTGTTCCAGAGAAGAAAATCCCCCCTTCCCCTGTCGTCTCTTGTCATCCCTATTGTTTCTAAACATTAGCTTTATCCCCCTCCCTCTTTTAAAATGTGCTGACTTGTGGAAGCCTGGCCGGAGCCAAAGGAGTGTGGCTGGCTCCCTCCCAGGCCTGGCCTGTCCCCCTGTCCCAGACATTCTGGCCATACTCTGTCTCCCCTCGTCCTGCTTGGAGCTAGTAATAGCGTTGGTCCATTTGCTCTGCCTTTAGGATTTAGAACTCTCCGCCAGTGCTTTATAAAAGGTTCGAGAGGGCGATAACGGGGTGTGTTATTCTGGAGGTCCCAACGTGAACAGCCTCCATTTTAAATCTTCCGTGAGCTTCTGCTCTGAGCCTGGCCTGGACGTGTCCCTGGGATGGCAAAAGATTCTCGTGCTAACTTGTATTTCAGTTGGCCGGCCGCCTCCTACACAAACTGGAAGGAGGGAAAAGCAGCACACTGGCTGCCAGCTTGGAGTTTCACAGGCAGACAGAACGCCAGACACAACCTCTTCACCCCAAACAACTAAATAAAATAGGCTTGGGATTGCATATTTCAGAAGGAGTTGTTTTATGCCATGCAAATGACCACGCTGAAATTTACAATGTATAATTTTATGTAAAGACTTGAGGACTAGCCCTGGAGTGGTTTGCACATCCGTGCCTTTTAGCTCTGCCCCTCGCTCCCTGTTTATGATCCACGATTGAGCTCTTTCTTTTGCACTACTCCTCTCCTCTACCTGGCAAACTTCTACTCATCTTTCAAAACCTACAATGTCACCTGCTCTGTAAGTCATCTTTGCCTCCTCTGGCTGCTTAGCTGTTTGTCTGTCTGTACCTCCTTTGAGCCTTCGCTGTGGTCCTGTCTTCCTGAGGACACTGGCTGTGCCATGTTGCTTCTCTCTCATGGGCTTTTGGTAAGAACTGAATGCATGTGACTGTATGCCCCCCCAGAGCAGCGCAGGTGCTCACTTAGCATTTGTGGACAAAGGTGACTGTTCTCTCTGCCCAGTGTTTGTGACCATTCTTAGTGTGCTCGCCCCTGCTCAAGTGGCTCTCTCCAGAGGATGGGTCCTTGTGGGGAGGAGGGGCGAGTAAGAACCAGAAGGAGAGGTTTCCTTCCTACTCTCCGCACAGTTGCCAGTGGCCCCCTTGGCTGGAGAGAAAGATCTCAGCTCTCTTTCTTCCCTAAGCCTATCTGAACAGCCAGGTCTAACGTGTATAACCACGGAGGCCAGGTCAGCCACAAAGGGCACAGAATGGTCTTTCCTGCTAGCAGAACAACCCCAGTCCAGGACCGTGTTACTTGCATCCTCAGCAGTAAGTCATGGCTTCCTCTTTGCGTTTCCTAATCCTAGGCCAGTTTCCATGCTAAAAGGAGGTTGTTCTACCTGTTGGATTCATGTTTGTTATCTGGAGCAGTTTAGGCCTCTCCCGACCTCATCAGAATGTCTAAGCCCCCTCCTTATGAGGTCAGCGTAGTCCATATGGATTCTAGCTCTTCAATACTCAACATGCAGAACTGATGTTCTTGTAAAATTATGGGTATTCTTTTGCTGTAAAACGTCAATGCAGAGGCAGGTGCTCCAGGTAAATAAGCAGTGCCATGCAAATGGATTTCCTTCTAGAGGAAGATCAAGGTCTCTAGGCACAGGGCTTTGCTGGACACAGGTGGACAGGCCGAGAGGCCCAGTGGGATGACCAGTGGCTGCGGAGGTTGGTCTCAGACCCAGATTCAGATCCCTGCCATCCTCCTATCATCTGTGTGACTCTGTACAATTTTCTTAATCTTTCTGAACCACAAACCCTTGATCTGTAAAATGAACATAATGTCACCTATCTTTCAGGTTTTTAAACGAGGATTAGAATGTACGTAAACCATCTAAGATTGTTTCATAGGAGCTCAAAAATGGCTGCTATTCATGATATGTTACAGCAATGTGAGTAATGACTATTATTAATAGGCATACTAATAAGAAATAGCACTCATGAAAGAAAGACACATGGACATACAAGACTCCAGGTGCAGGAACACAGCTCTCCAGCCCTTCTTTGCACTCTTTGAGGTCTGCAGTCAGTAATGGAACTCAAACCTTACATGCTCAGATTCACTTTTAATTAGACGGTTCTCATCAGAACGCCATTCCTTTACTGTCTTGCCACTTAATTTAGTACATTGGTTGAGCAAATGTGGCACGCAAATTGCCTCTTCCTCCCTCCGGAACGTGGCTCATTGCCAAAGCCAGCATGAACTGAGAAGCATTTGAAGTGGAAATTAGTTGAGTCAGTGTAGACAGTTGTAGAATTTTATCTGCTTAGAGTATTTTAAAAATTAGATTATGCTTTGTTTCCATTTAACAAAGGAAGGAAAATGTTGTTGCTGGTGTTTTTATTAAAATAGAACAAACAGTCTTCAATGACTAGATGGATTACAGGAGATGAGACTGATCAGTAGAAGATTAAATTTTGCCAAGCCAATTTAGGAGTCTTTTCTAGCTAAACCCCCTTGTGGCAGAATAGATCTGGTGAACATGAACAAATGTAGCAGGTGTCAACCCTGGTCTCCTGCCAGGCAACTCAAGGAGAGTCTTGAGGGGAGAGAGTCTACTTCTAGCTACCATTAGGGGTGCTAGAAGATATGTGTAAGTAAGCGATGGGCCACATGCTGACATCAAAGACTGGCCATGAAAATCCCAAAGTTCGGACCGAATTCTGAGGATTATTGCTCCTTACCTAGAGTCCTGGTATGGTCAGGACTCTGTGACCTGGAGATGGGACTATTTCCTGGCAGGTCTGAGCTCTAGAAGTTATCAGTTCTAATAATTCAGTACCAAAGCAAATACTACATTTCGAGGAGTGGATGGCGCTTTAAAAATAAAAATCACCTTGACAACAGGCAGTCACAGCAAGAAAAGAGGAAGAGGGGAGGTGACAGGGGAGGGAGAGAAAGGGAGAAGCAGAGAGGTGGATGAAGGGTATGGGAGAGAAGGACAGACAGGCAGAAAAGACCCGGCATGGCTTTTAACAGCCTGGATTCCACAAATAATCACCACCCCTTCTCCCTTTTTACGGAACTTTATATATTTTGCATTTCCTGTTGAAATCCTAACTCCAGATCTTCCTCCGTAAACCCGCGGAGGCTGACGGCAGCCAGGCCACACGGAGGCAAAGCCAGACCTGGGAGGTGGTTCCTGAGGGCAGCCTTGAAGGTAGAGTGGGAGCCCAGGAGGCGGAGCTGAGAAGAGAGCTCAGCGCTCCTTGCCTTGGAGTTGAGCTTGTCAGCCAATAAAATTGTCAGTCTTAAGGAAGCTTAGATTTCTAAATAAGGCTATAAATAATTTCATAAATGGGTCTGTGTTGTATAGTAGTGTGTGCTGATTTTTGAGAGCTACTGTAAGAACGGATTTGCTGAATGAATAAGTCTGCAGTAGCTGCCAGTAGAAGGGGAAACGACAGTCCAATGCAGAAAAAACCCTTCAGAAAGGATGCATTAACTGAGCACAGAGGGGATTCACAGAGGGAAATCAGCACATAAGTGATTTCTGATTCATTAAGGGAGAGGCTGTCAGCTTGTTCCTTGGTTTCTCAGCAGATAAGAATTCAAATGAGGACCCTTCTCCAACTCGGAAATCAAGCTTCTGGTGTCTGCATTTCTCCCCACGTTAGGATATGGGCAGACAGCTTTATTGCCATCAATTAGAGTTCTGTGCACAAATCTTGTAACGTTAAGATGAGGCCAAGAGGTGGCTTTTCCCTGGCTAGATTGGGATTTAATGAGAGTAGGCAGACATCATAAAAAAGCTAAGTATGGGTTGTGGGCATGGCTGTTAAGCTGTGTTGCAGAGGGATTTTCCTGTACCGTGTCAGCGTCTTTATCATCCTACCCCCCGGGTTATTTCATTAAATGCTGTAGCAGAGACAGGAAGAAGCTTGCAGATATTTTGCTGCTTCTGCTTTTGCTAGCCCTTGGGCTCCCAGCGTGCGCTCCAGAGAGAGGCCTTGGCTTCCACCACAATGCAAAAGAACGAAAGGAGAAGTGTGTACTTCTGAAGTGGGAAGACAAGCCAGGGTCCATCAGGAACCTCTGGCTCATCGGGTCTCGGTCTGGAGGTCATCAGGTGTTGAGCGAGGGCTGACACAGAGGCAAGTACCTCTAAAGCAGGTGACACAGAGAAAGATGCCGTGGAGAGGAGACCTGTGAGACTACATAGGCTCTGTACTGTCTCCATGTATGGGGACTTGTGTGAATAAAAAACCACATATGCACACACAGAAACTCACATAGATACATACCATCCCCAAGAACTGTCAGTGAGATTTAAAATCGTAAACAAACCACCAAGTGCGTTCTCTGCTTGTAATCTGTAGCCTCCCCCATCCAGCCTTTCTCTCCAGGAAGAATATTGTAAGTGGTGATGGATGGGCATAAATTTAAGCCCCCCAACATAGCTGTCTCTAGTGTGACCTGATCTGAATGCATGTCTGAACCAGGGCTAGCGGCTCTTGGACACCCATGAGGTCCACATGTGGGTCTGGCTGTGTGCCCTCCAGCCACAACCAGAGGAAATGGCAGGAATGACCATGATGCCTGCGCTCCCACCCTCCTGCAAAAGACGGTGGAGTTCAGAAGAGATAGTGGGCACGAAGACACTGTTCTAAACGGTAATAAACCATAAACCTGCTTTCCAGATGTGAATAACTGTTGTTAGTTTAGGTCCCCAAATATCTCAGAGTGCTGATTTCAGTTTAAGTTTACATTTTATAGTTTTAAAGTGGATTTTAGTATAGCCACAAAGTCATACAACCACCACTGCTAATTCCAGAACAATTTTATCACCCGAAAAGAAACCCCATATCCAAGAGCAGTCACTCTATTCTCCTCTCCTCCTGGCCCCTGGAAGCCATTAATCTGTCTTCTGTCTCTATGGATTAGTCTACTCTCAACACTTCATATGAATGGAATCAGATAATATGTGTCTGACTTCTTTCACTTAACATAAAATTTTCAGAGTTTATCTTGGTGGTCACACCAAGGTCACACCTTTCATTCTTTTCATGGTTGAATAATAAAACATTGTATGGATCCATTCATCAGTCAGTGGACATTTGGGTGGTTCTCACTTGTTGACAATCGTGCTAGTCCTGCTATGAATATTCATGTACAAGTTGTGTGTGGACAAATGTTTTCATCCATCTAGGAGTGGAATTGCAGGTTGTGTGGTAACTCTGTTTAATCTTTTGAGGATTTGCCTGACTGTTGATCAAAGTGGCTGAACCATTTTACCTTTCCACCAGCAAAGCATGAGGGTTCCAGTTTCCTCACATCCTGGCCAACATTTATTGTTGCCTCTCTCTATGGTTTATAGCCATCCTCATGGGTATGAAGTGGTTTTGAATAATCTTTTAGATTTTAAATTAATAATGAAGGTTATAGTCACCACTTACCTGGGAAGGAAAACCAGGTTGATAATGTCAACTCATATTTATAAAGAGCTGATGGTTCCTTTAAAGGTAGTATTTTAAGAAGGCAAAGTTGACCCTTTCTTCTGAAATTCCTTGCTCAGAAGCTGTGGATACTTTCTGGTGGTCGAGTGGATGAAGATTGCGATCACTGTCTAAGCCCTGAGTGATGCTGAGGGGAGGAAGGATGCACAACTGGGAGGAGAGCCTGACTGGAAATCCCCTCTGATTCTGAGGGGCCGCCGTCTTCTTCCTTCCCGTGCAGTCTGTCTGAATCTCTACAGTGTGTGTGCATGCATGTTGGCGCATCGTCTCCTGGAAGCAACAGTTGAAATGTCACTTCCCCCAAATCCTCTCCTCTTCCCATTTCTAAAAAGTAATGACTAATACAGAAAAATGCAATCACACAATTTTGGCAAGGAGAAGTCTATTCCGGGACAAGCCTTTGGCTTGTGTTTAAAAATGTTTTGAAAATGTGTGTGTGGTTTATGTGTTTTGTTTTTCCTAGAGGCTGGAAGGGAGGATGTGATGACTCTTACCAGGCCCAAGAGGTCAGCGTAGGGGTTCTTGGCCACAGTTCCCCTGCTGTGCTCGGAAACAACACGCTAGTCTTTAATTTTCTCTGAAGATGAGTGCCTCACTCCATCCCTCCAGCTGGCACTGCTGGAGTCAGGGTGGGTTAGTCTACACAGAGCAAGCCAAGAAATCACAGAATCTCGGGACTGAAGTGGGTCTCAGGACCACCTGCTCTGTTCACTCTCTTGGTTTCCTTTTACCGCTGCCCCCAGTGACTCAGCCCCGTTTACAACATCCCCTAAAGTGGCTGTTCCAGGTCTACCTGGGCCCAAATGTACCCATCCCCAGAGGCAGCCTATTCCATTCTCAACTCTGACTGCCGCACAGTAACATCTGCCTCGTGGTCGGGCTCCACCCTGTGGGCCACTCTGCACATAGCTGTCCCAATCTTTTACAGAGTGGCACTTTAATTAAAGCATTTAACAAAACCGCCATTACGCCCATCCCCGCTTATCTGATTTCCAGGCTGGGCAACCCCACCAGCTCCTCCAGCCACCCCTCCGAGTGTCTTGCAGACCACTGGGCCTAGGGCAGGGTGCAGGCACTGCCGGTGCCCACTGCTTTCCCTCCTCATTGCCGCTGTGCGACAGTGATGCTGATCCAAACGTGAAGCTCATAGGCTTTCATTCCAGATCACTCCAGGTAAAAAGCTGCTCGTTGAGGGTTAAAAGTGTGTGTGGCACTTAGATTAGAAATGAGTAGTCTTTGCATTTTACTTTTAGTAATATTTTTATTGTGAAACATATTATGCATAAAAGCCTATAAAGTGTGTATGCACAATTTCAAGATGAGAATATACCAAGCACTGGTGTAGCTCCCACCTAGCCTGAAAATGTGCAACCTAGAGGCCCTTCCGGTGGCTGTTGTATCAATGTCTCCTGTGCTTGCCTTTAGCGTGGTAAAACCATTCAAGGACATGTACGTATGTATCTTTACATAGCGTATTTAGTTTTATTTAGCTTTGCTTGTTGCTAAATATTACATACTTAGAATCACTATGTGTTCTTCTGTGACTTTCTTCTTCCACTCAGCAAAGAATCAGCCATGTTGACACGTGTGGACGCCATCCACTCATTTTTCCACTGGATAGCATTTCATGATTGGAGTAGATCCCACATTATCCACTTTATATTTGATAGGCATTTTGGTTGCTTCTGTTTTTTGCTGCCCACGTAGCAGCACATTCTTGCTCCAGAGAACATGAGGCTGTATTCTTTGGAACAGAATAGCTGGGCACTAGGGTCCCCCTTTCTATTGCCACCAGCACTGGTGAGCCTGTTCTACACTCTTGTCAGTACCTGCTATTGGCAGACATTTTGCTAATCCGTGAGTGTGAAATGGCATCTTGCTGTGGCTTAATTTGCAGATCTCTGATTACCAGTGCTGTTGAATATATTTTCATGTATTTATGGACCACTTGGCTTTTTTTTGAGGCTAGATAGACAGTATTTATCTAGTATTGACTCTCTTGCCCCTGTTCTCAGTGATTTTGGATGTACTGTCTGCTTTAATCCTTCCCGGTAACATAGTTGTTATCAGAGTGAGGCACCTGAGGGCAGGTGGAGTCACTTGCTTGGTGTCCCCACTGGTACGAGCGGGGCCCTGGCACCTGTGTCACAAGCTGGCTCTGGCGCGGCTCTCTCGCTGAGTTCTTTATATAGTCTGGGTGCTAATACCTTGTTTCTGAAATGTGTTGTAAATATCTTCTCCTAGTTTGTGGATTCTCTTTTTCCTTTCTTTTTAGTGTTCTCTGATGAACAGAAGTTTTTAAATTTTAGTGTTGTTGAACTGAACACATTTTCTTTTATGGTGAGTCCTTTGTGTCTTATTTAAAAAATCTTTTCCTACCTTGGAGCCTTACATCAACTTCTAAAAGTTTCATAGTTTTCCTTTTCACATCTAAGACTTTAATTTGACTAGGAATAATTCTGTATATGGTGTGAGGTAGAGGACCATTTTCTCCCATATAGATAATCCAATCTTGCCAACACCATTTATTAAATAGCCCAGCCCCCCTGCTGATCTGAATGCCATGCTCAGAGATAAGTCATCTCCGTGTGGCACTGTTTCTGAACTGGCCCAGCTCCCCCAGTCTACTCCCTATTCCATTATCTGTTCATAATCACTATAGCTTATTTAAAGCCTTGATATCTAGTAGGACAAAGAACTTTGCTGTTCCATATAAATTTTGAATCAGTCTATCAAGTACCTCAAAATCCTGTTGAGATTTACACTGGAAATGCATTTGAACTGTAGGGGAAGAACACAAATCCTCTACCTTCTGGGTCCTGCTGACTGGGCTACAAATTAAATTCACATGAGACAGAATAACAGGAGAAAATCAAACAAAGCTTTGTAACATGTATACGTGGGAGAAACCCAGGAAAGCTGAGTAACTCACCAAAATGGCTGAGGCTGTTACCTTAAATACCATCTTCAGCTAAAGACAAAGGAGTACGTTGGGGTTCGGGGAGTCAGTTATGGGAGATCACCAGCAAACACAGTAAATGAGATAAGGTTATTATACAGATTTAAGTCCTTGCCTTCTACATTGATAAGAGTTCCTAGAGATAAGGTCATCCCCCCTCCTTCCTGGTACAGAGAGGGAGACACCTTTAGAGATGGAGATTTCCCTTACAAATGTAAATGTCTCTTACAAAGGGTAACTTCTACTTTCAGAGCTTCTCCCGAGTCTGCAGTTTTTAAAAGTAACCAGCCCAAAATAATCCTCATGCTAAAGAGACACATTTTGGGGTGACCAATTCTGACCCCTAACAGAACTATACATCAATTTGAAAGAAAATTATAGCTTTTCTGAATCTTCCTACTCAAAAACATAGTATTTCTTTCAATTTATTTAGGTCATCTTGAATGTCTTTCAGTAAACTTCATAATATTTCCAGAAAGGGAATGTACATTTTTTGTTTATTTTATTCCTAGTACTATTTATAATAGCAACAAAAATATAAAGTATTTTTTAAATTATATACTCTAACTTCTTGTTGATTGCATATAGAAAAGCAGTAGACTTTTGTATCTTGGTGGTTGTATCCAATAACTTTGCCAAATTCTTAATAATTCCCACACTTTCTGGGTGGTATTTTTGGGTTCTTACATAGGTAATCATATCATCTACAAACAATTATGGGTTTGTTTCTTCCTTTCCAGTCTGCCTATTTTTATTTCTCTTCTGTCTAATGACATCCCCAGTGCAGTGTGTGCTAGGAGTGATAGAAAAAGCATCCTTGCCTTGATCCTGATCTTAAAGGTAATGTGCTCAAGATTTCCCCATTGAGGAGGATGTTTATTGTGGAGGTTTTGTTGATATTCTTTATCAGGTTAAGGAAATTCTCTTCTGTTCCAGGTTACTAAGAGGTTATGTTTAAATTGTAAGTCAATTTTTAATTTTATTAAATGATTTTTCTTTTGAGATGGTGTGGTTTTTCTTTTTCAATCTTCAGTGTGACAGATAAGTAATTTTTTAATGATAAACCGACCTGTATCCCTGGAAAACCCAAATCAGGATGTGCTGTGATTTCTTACACATTGATGGAGTCAGACAGGATGTGCTTGATTTCTTACACATTGATGGGGTCAGACAGGATGTGCTGTGATCTTATGTGTTGATGGGGTCACACAGGCTGCATTGTGATCTCCTCTTTTTTTTTTTTTTTTGAAGAAGAAGATTAGCCCTGAGCTAACTACTGCCAGTCCTCCTCTTTTTGCTGAGGAAGCCTGGCCCTGAGCTAACATCCGTGCCCATCTTCCTCTACTTTATATATGGGACGCCTAACACAGCATGGCGTGCTAAGCGGTGCCATGTCCACACCCAGAATCCGAACCGGTGAACCCCAGGCCACTGAGATGCGGAGCATGTGAACTTAACCGCTGCGCCACCGGGCCAGCCCCTGCGTTGTGGTCTCTTATGCATTGCTGCGGTCAGACAGGATGCACTGTGATCTCTTACGCGTTGATGGGGTCAGACAGGATGCACTGTGATCTTTTAGACATTGATGGGTCAACTGGTGAATCCTGTGTTCTAGAGATTGACTTTCAGCGCAGCTGGCATATTTCTCATCCTCGCTTCCACTTAGGGTGAAGCCTGTTAGAGCCAACTTTCTGAGGTACCTCTTGGTGGCCTCCCCATTGTGATGGGCCTGAGGACTCACAGTAAACCCCCTTGTCAACATCAAATGGTTTAGCACAAAACTCTCGTAAAAACTGGCTTTGGTGCTCACTTCCCAGGCTTCCTGTGTTCACTTTTGGCCTTTGCATAATCCTTCCTTTCATGTCAGCTCAACAATATATTTCTTTTTCTTGTTATTATGGATACTTGCAAACATACACTATAGCGGAGGGTCTAATATAATGACCCCAGTGTATCCAGCATCCAGCATCAATACTTATCAACATTTGCCAATCTTATTTCATATCTCCCCTCACTTTTTTGGGAATATTTTTAAGGAAATTTCAAGCATCATTATTTCTTCTGTAAATACTTCAGTATTTATCTTCAACAGATACAGTCTTTAAAAAAAATAACCACAATATCATCACATTTTTCAAAATTAACAATAATTCCCTAATATCAGTCCATGTACAAATTTCCCTGATAGTCTCTAAAATGTGTTTTTGTGCCTTTCTGGCTTGAAATAAGGTCCACATATGGCACTCGATTACGTCTCTTCCATTTCTTTTCAATTTGAACAGCTCCCACTGCCTCTTCGTGCCATTAGTTTGTTGAAGAAACCTATTCATTTCTTCTGTAAAACTCCCACATTCTTGACTCTGCTAGTTACATCCTTGCAGTGTTATTTATCACGTTCTTTCATCCTCATGTTTCCTGTAAACTAGTTTGATTCGATTTGTTTGTTTACCTACTTGTCTGTTTTTCCAAGAACACTTCATAGATGGTGCTGGGAACCTCCAATTTCAGCTACACATTTCAGAGATGGTCCTTGTACTTTTTAATCTGGCATTTTAGTTGCTTCAATGAGGAAGGGGGTCCAGAACGCCTAGATGGTGGCCCTGCTGGCAGTGCAAGTCCAGAAGTAGTTTCTGGTGATGTGACTGTTCCTCTTAGGCTCCTGGTTGCATGTCGTCCCGTGACCTGGCAGCGTGTTTCGCCCCCTCCCCAAATCTTTGTGCACGTGAACCAGAGGCTCCTGACCACTTTGGTGGCAGGCATGTGACAGTACCTCCCATGCGCACTAATGTTATGCACAGTTGGAGTGCACAATGTCAAACGTGTGAACTCCAGTTCTCTATTCCGTCCCCGCCCAGGAGTGTGAGCTGAGCCTTCCCTTGCGATGTTGGTGTGGTAGCAGTTATGACGTGCCTGGGCCACGGCCTTCCTCTCACGTCCTGGCTGGCCGCTGCTGTCTTCATGTGGCGACAGAGGCAGTCTTCTTAATACCATGACCTGCAATCTGCCTCACGTTTCTTCTGAGAAGACATAGCTCCTCTTTTACTTCACATTTCTCTCCTCTCAAAAAATTGTTCCTCTCACTCCTATTTCAGTGTCTTTGTGGTGGCCATCTCCATACGTTTTTTGGTATTTCACCCCCACTTAGTCCTCTCCCATTGTCCTTAATTTCTAGGCCCAGTCACTGACCAGACCCTACCAAGCTTAGTGGACTGTCTCTAAATCTTCCATCTGAGAACCATCCTGGAGATTTCTGAGGAAAGATTAACTCATGGGAAAAAGGGCTATTTCTGGGCCTAAAGAATCAGGTTGATCTGCAGGCAGGGTTCTTTACTAAGAGTTTTTCAATGGGTGCACATCATTGGATTCTTTGCCTTGAGAGAAAAAACCACTGGCTCCAGAGATCATGGCTAGAGCTAGTGCCTGTTCCCTGCCCTCTCTGGGGCTTAGCCTTCCTCAGGCACGTTTCTGAGATGGATGGCCAATTCCCATGAGTCTGGAGCTGATGGGCCTCTGCCAGCAGAGGAAGCTTCCGCAGAGAGGTTTGCATATCTCCAAGGCTGCAAGGGGGCCATGCTCAACTTGATTTAGAGCCAAGATGCAAGAAATTGGAAAGGAAGGTAAAATAAATTAATTGCAGGAGCCTGACACAAACTAGCCAAGAGACGTTTTTCCTTACCATTGGACCAGCCGCTGCCTTCAACCTACCTGTTATCCCACGTTAGGCAGTTTGCAACCTCTGGAGCTCAACAGAAGAAGAAAGTTACATGAAAGTGAAGGGTTTCCAGAAGTTTCCCCGAAGAACCTTTTAACTTTGGGTACAGACAAACCACATCATTTTCCAGGGGGTTCTTGGATCACTAGTCATTGAAGTAGGAATTGAGAAGGGGATGCCATAAGAAGACAACATTCCTGGCCCTTAAGAAAAGTTTAATGTTGTCTAGATGAAGCAAATGGTTAAAAAATTGAAGAAGCTACATACGGGATGAAATGTAGCCAGGTGGCTGTGGAGGTACCCTGAGGGAAAGTGCTGGAGAGAATGTCCTCTGGCCAGTTTCCGTCATAGTGGAATGTGTGTGGTAAGTCTGCCCAACGTTGTGGCCCACAGAAAGAAGAATGTTGCCTTTTCCTCAATTTTGGTTTGCGTTTCAAATGTCATTGGAAAATGGCAAGTGTCCTCTCCTTGTTTCCATATCTCTGTTTCTGACCTTTCTTTTTTTTCTCTCTCATCTTGGTGTATCTCTGAAGTATCCAGCACTTTCATCCTAAGATTTTTTAAGTCATGTATGTTCTGCATATTATGATATAAGTAAACATTCTATCTTCCTTGCAAACTTTGTGAGAATGGGGGAGTGTGTCAGCCTTAAACTTTTATATCTCTAGAGTTTCACACAGTACCTGGCACAGAGAAAGTTGTCAGTAAGTGAGTGGGTGGGTGGGTGGATGGATGATGAAGAAAGATACTTCAAATATGTACACAGGTATACAAATATACACCGTCACTCCGCAACCTCGCTAAAGAGGGGCGTGTGTGTATGTGTGTGTGTGTTTGTGTTTTCTCACCCTGGCTCCCATTAATAAACAGGCTCTGTGTTAAAGGACTGTGAATTCCTCTGGTGAGGGTCTTTGAGTCTCTCATCTCTACATCACTAGCACCTTGCACAGTGTTTTATACTGGGAATCCCCAGTAAATATGTGTTGAACAGAGGTTGTGCTGTGTCTTAGCTTGTGTTCTAAGGCCCATGCGAAAAGCCAGGCATTTGGAACCTTTGTGTTATCTGTGGTTGACTTTTGACTGAAATCTAAAAAGGCTCCTCAGCTTTTCCTTGAGCACAGGAAGGTACTCTTTCCAAGATGACCAGAAGATAAACCGAAAGGCAGTTTCTCATTTCTCTCCATGCTCAGCCTCATGTCTTTCCTTGAGCATGGGGAATGCTGGTGTTTTTGTTCATGAAGCTGAAATCCTTTGATACTGTGTGCAGAGCCTCCCTCTCGTCCACCGTGGGGCTGTGTGCCAGGGCAAGGTTCAGGAATTGGCGTCCTGTGGGTTCCTCATTTCTGTCAGTTCACAGCCCCACAACCTTCTTTCTTGCCTCCTCCCCTCCCCTTTTTCTCTCCCCTTTTTGCATCATAAAGAAACGAACTTGAGTGAGAAGAGGAACCCTTAGAGGCTGGGGACCTTCCCCAGGCCTTGCAGCAGGGCCCCCTGCCTGGAGCCTGTCCCCCAGAAGCTGCAGCTCCCCTCTCTTCCTTCCACCTTAATTTACAGCCGCAGCCCCCCACGGGCACTCCCCCGCCTCTTCCCGTGCAGGAGTGTTTTCCCCGTGGTACTTACTGTTTTCACATGCCACAGGTATTTGATGCTTTATTTTGTGTCTGTCTCTCCCCTTCTGGGGCGTTGCTCGCTCAGGGCAGAGATGTCATCGTCTGCTTCGTCTGTTGCCAGGACTGCGTTGGCGGGGACCTGGTGGCCAGCCTGCTCTCAGTAGGTGAAAGCCTATGCTGGGAACTGTGCTCGCGAGCATCCGGCTGAGACTGGGGGCGGGGCCCCTGGCGCCCTCCCTGGGCCCCGGCGGGCCTGGGCGCTTCTGGGGCCTGCGTGCCGAAGAGGCGACTGCACGGCGGGGTGCCCTGGACCGAGGGGCGGGCGGCGCCTGCGTCCATTCCAGCTCTCCCCCTGACGCCGGCCAGCAGCCCCTCCGGCCCAGTGGAGCCCAGGCCTCAGCGCTGCTCTGATGCCAGGCCAGGCGTGGGGCCGCGGGAGAGCCTTCTCGTGCGCCGCAGCCCGCGCTCAGGTCCTCCTGGGCTGAGACTCTTCTGCCTTCGGTCCGGTCCCTCGGGATGCCTTTCTTAGCTGTCTTTGCAGCTGTAAGGAGCCCGGGCTGCCCGCAGCGGGTGGGACGCGCTCTAACCTGCGGGGTCCAGGGCGGGGTGTTGGCATCACTCTGCTGAGCAATTCTCACGGACTCCAGGAGGCCAGAAGGCCGCGGTTCAGGTGCTAGCGTGGGCAGCGAGACCTAGGCGTAGGGCGCATGCTTGTGAGTTTATGTGGTATGCGAATTGTCCTTAGAAAGGTCTTGAAGTATTTCTTGCCATGCAGCATAAATGGGTAGAAACCGATGTGTTCCTTTGAGGTATTCTGACGAGGTGGAAATGAACTGTGAAGGCAAAGCTTTGGCACTCCTGATGCTGCAGCACACGGAGGGCAAGGCAACCTGCCACCGGCCACTTATCCCAGTCAGTGGGTGGGTCGGGCTGACCACAGCCTGGGCTCTGGGGGACGGTGAGGGTGACTGGCCCTGGTTGGAGCAGCACGTCCTCCCCTGGGTCTGGTTCCCTGCAGGCGCAGCTTTGCCTGGGCACTGGCCCTGGAGCTCGTCCAGGAGAGACTTCTGTCCTGAGCCCTGAGCTCACTTCCTGAATCTAACAGTGCCTGGGGCTCGGTCTCGTTTGCAGCCAGCGTCAGGCCTGAACCTTGGAGAAAAATGATGGACTTGCCTATATTTGTCAAGTTCTGGCGTTCCCCTGCCTGCAGTTGAGAATTCAAGTTAAGGACAATTCATTTTACTTTTAAAAATCCCCAGCATATCTTTATTGGACATACTAATGTTGCCTGGTATTGGCTGAAATGCACAAGAAACTGTATGTGACCGGTTTGATGCATCAGTTTGAGCATCACATTTTAAAGAAAGTCAATCCATTGGTTTCTTGATTTTGAAAACATACACACAAAACAAATCTAGCCCAATTCTGTATTAGTACAAACCTTGAGAACAACTTGAGTGTGATCACATTTTACATGACACAAAGTGAGACCACATGAGTAGCACTGAGGAACAGACCCCAGACAGAGGGCCAAATTCAGCCCATTGCCTGTTTTTGTAAATAAAGTTTTCTTGGAACACACGCACACCCATTCATTTATGTATAATCTATGGGGTCTGTGGCTGCTTTCATACTACAATGGCAGAATTAAGTAGCTTTGTTGGGAGGCCTGCAAAGCCTAAAATATTTACTATCTGGCTCTTTCCAGGAAAAGTTTGCTGACCCCTGGCATAGAGAATAAGGCCTGGCTGTGTGACCTTGAGCAAGTTACCTAACTTCTTTGTGACTCAGTTTTCTCATCTGTAAAATGGAGATGATAGTAATACTTGCTTTATAAGGTTGTTATGAAGATTAAATGTATTAATAATTGTAACATCTTAGAATAATTTCTGACAAGTGGTAAATTTTTAAATATGTGGGCAAGTTTCTAAGACTAAAAAAGTCCAACCACTTATTCAAATCTCAGACAACTCCTCGTTTGGGCACTGACCATGTAAAGACCACGTCATTTTTTGGGCACCCCGGCCGCTGTGAGGCCCCCTCCCTTTGAAGAACCTGCTTTGTGAGGCTGATAGTTCCTGTCTGCACTGCCCCCGGATGGCTCTTCCCTGAAAATTAGGGCTGAGACGGATGGGCTGGAGGAAGGATAGCTGGAGTGGAGAGTGAGTGGGCCCTCTGCCGACCTCCCAGTGATGAGAGGGGCCGAGTGAGGCAGCCACAGCTCCGGCAGCTATGATTCCAGGGGGAGGGAGGAAACCTGGTGGAGTAGGGGCGGGGGGGTGGGGGGGGGGAGGTAGCAAGAAGAAGGCATGCATCTTAATGAGAGAGGAGGACGGACAAGAGGGATTCAGCCATGTGGGGTAGGCTGCAAAATACTCCCCCTCAGCTCTTTAGAACCCCATGTGATGGGTTTCCTCTCGCTGCTGAGTGACTGTCCCTGCTTCTCCCTGCCTTCTCAGGTGGGAGCTTTGTCTGTCACCTGCTCTTCGAGAGCACTTCTGAGGCAGAGTGTCTTGAAAGCAGGCAGACTCCTGTGTGGAGAACCCAACATTTTTACTGAGACGTCTCTGGGTCCCCTTTCTCTTCTCCACTTTTTAGGCTGGATTTTCTCGGAAAATTGTGCTTTTAATTATTTTTGTGCGTTCTCAGGCCTTGTGTCCTGATTCCAGGCTCTGCGAATGTGGTTTATATCACAGCATTCATGGACGGTTTTGCTGCTCCACAGGATAATAATAATTACACCACTGCTTGCTTCAGAGCTAAAATTTGTATGTTCTCAGTGCGGATTCACCAGGGCGTTTTACAGCATCCTGCCAGTAAGAATGTTGCCCTGCCAGCCGTCGATGTTATTCCTTTCCTTGGCCTGATTTGGAATGCTGACACTCAGCACCTCCAAGGAGGACGCCAGGTGGCACAGCCTTTCACTCGCCCCAGACGAGCAGAATGTCTCTTCCTAAGATATCCTCCAGAGAAGATGTTTTCTCAGTGTCTTTCCTTATCCTCTGCCTGTGCCTCAGTTTCCCCATGGAAAGGCCCCAGTTGTATCCATCTCATTCAGAATCTCCACCGGGCTGTTCAGGGCCCCACACAGGGCCCCCTGGAATTCTGGAGCACGCAGACACACACGCTACTGGCAGCAGCTCAGAGACCATTGCTTGTTTCTGTGGCGAGAGTATTTGCACTAATCATTTATTCATGAAGGTCACCTTAAGTCTATAAAGTGACTGCAACATTCAATTTTGGGGTGATTTCCATTACAAAGTTAACACAGCATTTTGTAAATAAATGTCTGGAGTTAATGATTTCTGTAAATCAACACAGAAATAAAACACCAAGGGACCCTCTCCAGCTCCAGCCATGTGCATCGAGGCTGGTGCTGTGGAGAATCCTGCCCAACAGTCCACCTGTCCCAGGCAAAGGGTGGTCTGGGCCCCAGACAGCCAGGCTGCTGTCCTATGTGGGTAGCAAACTACAGAATTAGTGAAAAGCAGGTAAATTCAATATATGCATGAATTAAACCCAAACCATTAGCTATTCTTTGACTCAAGCTTAATAGCAAACTCTATTTCATATCCAAAACATTCGTTGAAGGCTTGAAGTTTTCGTGCTTTTCTGTTATGTGTCTGAAGTGCCCGAAGCCCCTAAAAGGAGGGAGGGGAGCCACAAAACGGGCTCATGGGGTGTTTTTTTCTGACATTGACTGCATGACGTAAAGATGGTTAAAAACGTCAGGGCCTGCAGGGAGAGGAAAGCCTGGGCTCCCTTGGTCTCAGGACCCTCTCCCTTCTCCCCATGCGGAGGCTGGGCCCACCCGCTCCGCCCCCCAGCGCAGAGTCCGACGGGAGCTGGGAGCTGACTGTCTCTCTCCTGGCCCTGCCCCTTCTGTCCTGTGACTGCTCTGTGGCCAGGAGCCATTCCCTCCTTGTCAGGGGTGTCCCCAGTGCCTGATACCAGGGCTCCCACTTCACACATGGCAAAATGTTTTCCTTGTATGGTAACGTGGGACTGGGCAAGGAGGAAGCAAGAGTGGTCCTACAGTGCTCGGCTCATGGTCCATCCTCAGCATTTAAACCCAACCGACAGGACATGTGGGACCTTATAACACACGCATGCCTTCCCGGAAGTCCGCCACCCTGCTAAGGGGAGGACTCGTCTTTCTCTAGCTGACAAGCGTCAGGTCCTGGTCACGTCACTGCGGCCCTTTGCTTGTTTTACAGCTTGCCTGTCTGTGGTTGTGTGATGTGCTGTGCACAGCTTCAGTAAACACAGCATCCGCTGCTTCCTGACCTGGAAAGTGTGGCACTAAAAGAAACATAGTATTGTACTGACTGTGTGCCAGGCACGAGCGACTGATAGATGCACCTCCCTTAGTCTCACCGGATCCCTGGACGAGAGGTGCTCTCTGAGCCCACTCTGCGCGTGAGGAGACTGAGGCCAGAGCAGCCAGTGTGCGGCAGAGTCAGGCTCTTACATGTCCTGCGCGGCCCCCCTCAGACCCCTCGAGGACCTGGACCCCATCCTGACGCAGTCTCCTCTCTCTTCCTTGGAGCTGGATTCTTGGGGAAACTTATTTTTTACATGGATATTTACAAATATCTTATCTTTCCCTTACCTTTTTGTATTACTTTTTCTTTCTTTCTTTTTTAGTAGCATCAAAACAATGCTATGAGAAAAATATTTGAAGATGGTGTGGCTGTTAGTTTGGGTTGAAATAAGGACTTGGAAAGAAGGCAGGACCTTCTGCTCCTCCTTCCCTTCATGGAAAAGGACAGATGCTGGTGGGAAGCTTCGCTTTCCTCCTGACCTCCGGGCCTTCCAAGGTGGCTGGAGGTCCGGGCGCACAGGGCAAGGCCCTCTGACCCATAAAGGAGGCTCTGGTGAGTGTGCCTCCTGCGGGAGCCAGTGGAAGTGTGAGACGTGGGACTGGCCTGGGCGTCGCTAGATTCAGGCCTGGGGGAAGGGGCTGTGAGTTGCAGGCAGTGAGCCCCTACTCCCTGGGTGAGATCCCGGGAGCATTAAACCACCAGGCACAGACCACCTTCTCAAGGCAGAGACGGCAGTCCCCACCCTGCTGCCAGCTGCAGGACTCTGTCACGTGCTCCTCTAGGTGACCGTTGTCGAGAACACGTCTAGGGATGTCCCAAGACCAGTTCACAGTGTGGGTGTGGTCTTCCCAGAAGGAGGAGAAATGACACTTCTCCAAACTGGAGAAAGGCAAAGACAGGTCTGGACCCCTCCGGCCTGAGGGGTAACCGTCCGCGCCTTTCCTTTTCCTTCCCCATTAAGCAGGTGGTTCTCAGAGCTCCACAGGGGCTCGCTCCCTCTCTGGGAGCCGGAGGCAGCCTGTGGTTAAGAGCTGAGAGCTGGGTCCCCTCTTACAAGCCCAGACACTGAGCAGAGGGCTTGCCTCTCTTGGTTCTTCTCACTTAGGAAATGGCAGTAATAATTCCTACTTCACAGGGTTCCTGTGAGCAATAATCGAGTTTTCTGGAGTGTCTGGTGTGGAGTAGCAGCTAAATAAATGGTCATGTTGCTATCTTTAGGAGGAAGTGGAAGTCAGACCACCTGGGTTCCCATCTTGGTCTGCCATTTTCTACCACCTCTGGGACCTTGGGCAAGTTGCCGAACTTCATTGTGCCTCAGTTTCCTGTCTGCAAAGTGTCAATAATTTAAGACCCACATCATAGGGTTGCTGTGAGGATTCGGTGGGTCACATAGGGCAGGTGTAGGGAGTAGCAACTGGCACATCCCGGATGCTCAGGAGAAAGCGTCCCGTCCTTGTGAGGAAGGGGCGACAGGGCCTGTGACAGTCAGGAGGGAGAGTGTTGCTGTGGAAGGGAGGTGGTCAGTACTGCTGGAGCCCTGAACCAGTGCACAGAGACCATGGTAGGGGGAGGACGTCACACAGGGACAATATGCTTGACTTCTGCTGAGTTTACTTCCACCCGATTCGCTGCTAAGCCCACGTGTGCAGGTGCGGGGCGTCCTCCCCTCCCCATCTGACGTTTACTCCATAGAGAGTTAGGGCTTGCTGTTGGCCATTCTCTATACTTAGAAACTTCTGCCTTTTCTAGCACCAGCATCCAGGCTCCTGGAGCATGTGTTTGCCTCAGTGAACAGTCTCTGACAGCGGTTCTTTTAGAACCTTCTTCATTAACTGACAAAACGCTCATTACATTGCATCAATTTTGTTATCTTGACATTACTAGGAAATGTGGGCGGACAGATTTGATTATCTCCAGTATGTGGGAAAACGAAGCCTCTGAGAATTGAGGTGCTTTGTCACAAGGTGCGTTGCAAGGCCACCTCCAAGTCAGAGCTGTCCCCAGATCCCTGCTTTGACACCAGAAGTGGTAGAGCTGCTCGTAAGTGTAACACACACTCCACTTACGCAGAGGAGTCCAGCAGCCTCCCCCCGTTTCCCTGGAATGAGTGGAAGCTGCAAACATCTGACCTTGGGCCATCGCTAACCTTGACGTTCTATACCAGGGGTCGGTAGACTTCTGTGCAGGGCCAGGCAGCACATGTGTTTGGCTTTGTGGCCCATACGGTTGGTCTCCGTTGTAAGTGGGGTGGCTGCGTCCCCATAAAGCTTGACTTACAGAGACAGGAGGTGGGATAGGTGGGACCCAGGGCTGTGGTTTGCCAACTCCTGAGCTGTGCTAGTTTTCCATACGTCCTCCTTCCCTTTCTCCTCACTGACTTCAGAACAACAAACCCGAGTTGGTGGCAGGTGGATTGTGTTAGAGAAACAGTTTGCATGTGTGTATGTGGATGTGCTTGCCTGCACCCGGGCATGCTGCCCATACATGCCCCTTTCCCTCGGAATGTGACAGGTGGGTTCCAGGCCGGAGCTGGGCACTGTGGTCTCTAAGCCAGTACTTACAGTGCGTGCTGAAGACCTAGATACGGGACTGCCAAAGCCAGGGTTAAAGCTTCTCCAGGGAATTCTAATTTGTTCATGTTTTCATAACTATCAGAACAGAATTACATTTGATTTCCTTTATGAACCAGGGGTTCTAGAACATTCTTCACACTTAAATACAGCACTGATGGGCCGTCACCATACCCAGAATGGGAGGGACCTGGAGTGCTCTCAGGTCGCAGAGGCAGGTGGTGGGCATGCTGGGTGGTGTCCTCTGGTGCAGGGGCGGTGGGAGGGCAGCTGAGGGAGGTGTGGGGAGCGAGGCCGGCACCCTCCCAGGGGTGAAGACCTTGTTTTGTTAGCCTGTGAACCCTCTTAGGCTCATATGTGGACATGTGCTGTGGAGTGTGGACAGCAGACGGGTGGGCTGTGGAGGGAGGCACGTGGTGCTCCCTGCCAGAGAGCCTGGAGCTGCCCGGGAACCAAGGTGACCACCAGAGCCTGGCTCCTCCGACAGTGGCCTATGCCCTTAAGCTGACCGTTCACACAGCCGAAGTCACCTCTCCCAGCCAACAGTGGGGCCGGTTGTTCGCCTGCAACTCAGGGAGACTCTGGACGTGCACACTCTGATTTCAGTGAAAGGACGCCATCCCACGCCCCGTGCCAGCCACGCCTCTTGCTGGTGGTCCGCCTCCTCGCACTCCTGCGAGTCTTCTTGTGTCACTCTGCTCTCCAGGTGGCACACGCAGCAGTGGGCTAGGGCACCAACTGAGGTCTCAGCCTTCCCCTCCCTGTGCTCTCCTTCTCATAGAACCTCCTCGTTTTCATTCCCAACTTTGAGCTGTTCCACTGCTTGTCCCCACCCCAACCGCCCATCAGGAGGAGAGAGAGGAAGTAGGCTGGCATTGGTCAGGGCCCCGTGTGGTAACAGCCCAGTGCACTGTGTGTCCGAGGCCCTCTGAGGGACACAGGTAGGAAGAAGTTCTCTCAGGAAGGCTGAAGTACATGTTAACACTGAATGCTTCCCTCACTGGCACCCAGTGTAGACAATCCACATTTGGACATCACAGGAATTCCTGAGAGGCTTCCCCAGGGCATCTTTATCTTTGCAAACCAGAAATGGAACAGAGAACTGGTGAAGCCCTTGTCTGACCAGAAGGCAACAGCTTGTCGTAACAATCCTATAGAAACTCTGTCAGACCAACCAACTTTGGAAAACCTGGTGCTCAGAAATGTGATTGTGTTTTGTCAGAAGCTGCTCAGACTTGGAAGAATGCATGGGTCTCAGAGGGAGAAAGGGCACTCACAAATATGCATCCTGGGCTTCCCCAGCCTGCGCTGATAGGCAGCGAAGCTCCACAGTGCCCACATGAGCCCATGAGCTGGGGCCAATGGTGGTCTAGGGCTGGGGGTCAGGAGAGGCTCCTGGTGGTGGTGACCCTAGGCTTCCTGTTATTTTTCTTCATGCGGATAGTAAAGAGTGCGCTCCTGGCCGTGGCAGGAGCCAAGGGTGCCTCAGGCCGTGCCCGTCCTTGCTGTGAGCAGCCCAGCTCCTCGGGTTCCCCTGGGACAGAGGGTGGGGTGCTGGGAGGGCTGTCCGTCACACCTAGGGGCTCTCTATGGCACAGGAGCAAACTATCTGCCTGGGACCCTCATTGATGGGCATGCTGAGCTGAGGCCTGGCCTGTGAACACGTCTATGTGTGTGCACGTGTGTGTGTGCATGCGTGCTTTCCACAAAGTTATCTTCACTCTCAATGTTTTCATTAATGTCGGCTGTAAATCTGCCCAAAGAGAAAAACAAACAAAACAAAAGACCTCCTAACTGAGCTGTTTCTTTGTCAGGAGCAGCTTTTCCTAAGAATGGGTCCTCAGGCTGCTTTCCGGTGGCCTTAACTGGAATCTCACCTTCCCTCTGCTAGACTTAGTTTGGTCCTGGTGTCTACCCTCTTTCCAGGGTAATGTATGTGAGTGGCTTAGAAATTGCCTTCACAGCCTCAAAAGGGTGAATTGAGTTTTTTGAGCATAAATTCTTTGAAGAGGACAGTGCAGTTTTGAAAAAGATTTATTTCTTATGACATGGTGGTTTCATTATAAAGTTTTATCAGCTAATTTGAGAGCAGGTTCAAAGAGCCACATCCCTTATTTGACATAACAGTGACGTTGCTTTATATAGCACTGTTCATCTGGAGGAACCCAAAGGGCTTCACACCTTCCACCTACAAAGGACTCCACCTGAGCCAAAGTCACCAGATGTCTCTAAGGCGAAGTGTAGCCTTCCTTCAATCCCACTTCTCCTAACAGTTCAGAACGGGAGGTTCAGCCCTACCACCTTCTAGCAAAGTGTCGCTAACATCAGCAAATTGACTGGCAAAGTGCATGGAGCAGCAGGCAAACTTGAGAAGAGGGCCTTTGACAAAGTCTGGGAAAAGTAAAGAAAGGAAAAGAAAGAAAAGTACATTTTCTTTTCAGTCATCCCTAATCTTGCTGAAACATGAAACTTAACTGAAGGCAGCTCTTGGCAGTAGACAGCTTGTGTCTTTGCGGTTGCCTCACACGATAACCGCCCAGGGGTGACCTCATGCCCCCTGTGTTGGAGACAGATTGGGCGTTTCTCTTTTGCTGCATTTTCCGTGATCTTCTGAATGAAGGGGTGTGTCGTACTCCTCCAGGAGCCTAGAGCCTGGAGTGGGATCTGGCATAGCGTGGTGTTCCATAAACACCTGGAAGAATGAGAGACAAATATGGGGAAGGGAAAAGCCATCAGGATGAAAGAATGAAAGAAACAAAAAGCCAGGACCAATGGATAGCCTTTAATAGAAAAGGGAAGAAGGAACTTGAGATGTCACCAGCTGTAAAACTAAAACTTGGGGACCTCCGGCTGGAGTGTGACATAGTAACAACTTTATCACAGATCCACTTTGTAAACTAGAAGATAGGGACATTCTGGTTAAACACGTTATTTAACACATGAGAAGGCTAACGCATCGTGCCTTTCCACGTAAGTCTAAATCTGAGAGTGCTTGTGTTCCAAAAGGAAAATGCATAAGTGATCACCCACAGCGATCTTCAAGTAAACACTCGGGCTTGAAAACTGCTTAGAGCTAAAGAAATCATCGGTCGGACCTCAGATGCCTTGAATTAGTCAGGATACAGGCTAAGCTGTGGATGAGAAGATCCCAAATCATGGTGGCTCCAATGAGATAGAGTCTCCTATCCAGTCCTGGGCACTGTCCTACAAGGTGGCCCAAGGGCCCAGCTTCCTTCCTCTTCTGCTCTGAGTGGAAGTGTTTGTGGAAAAGGCTGGCTCACCTCTCCAGGCCATGCGAGGGGAGAAACAGGAAGTGTACTTTCCTTACGATGTCATTATAAAACATGGCTCGGAATTTGCACCAATCACTTTCGTTTGCATTCCATTCACTAGAATCTTGACGCGTGTCCATGGCCACCTGCAAGCGAGGCTGGAAAATGAAGTCTTTAGCTGAGTGACTTTGACCCCAGTTGGCACATGGAATATTTTCACTGACAAGAAGGAGCAAGTGGACGCTGGCGGACAGTGAGCTGTCTCCGCGTCCTTCACGGACCTGCAGTGCTCGGCTTGTTTGCAGGGAGGCAGTCTCCCCTCTTTGGCCTGCCCTTCAATCCTGGAGCTCGCCATGATTCATTTCTCCAACACTTGTGGACTCTGCTGTATTCTGTGTGAGGCAGGCCCACGTCTGTCTCCAGCTCCATGCCTTTGCTCAGGCCAGTTCCTCCAACTGTAATACTCTACTCCTCGTCCAGCAAGCCTTGGGGTTTTCCCCATTCATCCAGGCCCAACCACTGTCAGTAACAGGATTTTGGACTACACAGACCCTAAACCTCACATCCTGGAAAGACTAACGTGCAGAGAAATGTCCCCCAGCCAGGGACTCCTAGCCCAGGCCCTAATCCCTCAGTAGTCCATACAGTCATTCATTCATTCAGTCAGTCAGGATTTTGAGCATGTGATCTGTATCAGGCCAGGGGTTGGGGATGCAACTTCAATCAAAAACAGGCACAGCATGTGTCCTGGTGGGGCTGATGGTCTCAGGGGCCTCCACTGGATCATGGAGTTAGAACCTAAAAAGGCTGCCTGGGAAGCCCTGGGTGAGGGACAATGGGGTGACTCCTTAGAGTCTAAAATGTGAGCCAGCTCTTTGTACATGCTCTTCACCCCAGCTTGCTGGAAATCTGGGAGAAGGAGGAGACCTGGCCCGGGCCGAGCCTCCCCTGCTCCCCTATGCTCCAGGCCAGCTGTGGCACCTGCCTTACTCCCCGGGGAGCCTGTGTGACTTAGAGCCGTGTCACAGCATGGTGTAGTGGAAGCACATTTGTCAAAGCCTGCTGCTGCGATGATGACAGTAGAAGATGGAAATGGCGCTGCTGCGCACGCGTGAGCACCGTGTCTCCACAGGGTAGGACGTTAAGCCCAGAGTGAGATTTGTCTGCTGCATCTGAGTAATGAGCCATGAAATTGACATTATAAGTTTTAATTATTATTAATGTCTTGCAGGGGCAGCTGGTGTTAATTATCCTGTAGGCATCTCGGATGTATTCCCCCTTTTCCTTTTATTTCTTTCTCTTAATGTAGTAAGCCCATATAAAGGCAGCTTAGGAGCAAATCTGAATGCAATTCCTGCAGCAGGGAGCACACAAAAAGTGGGAGAGCTTGTGAGGAACAGTCTGGGGCAGAAAGGAGGTGGCTCCAGAGACCCACTCGCTTTCCCTGCACCCGGCTGGGGAAGGCGTGGATTTCAGAAGTCCTCTCGGTTGCTGCCTTTAAATTTGCAGAAGTCTTTCCCCGCTATGATAGCATTTGCCTGCCTCTAGGCCCTTGTCATGGACTAATTAGTTAATCTTATAGAGGGCTTTGAAGATGAAAGCGCTGTGGCGGTGCTGAGAGTCATCATTTCTGATCATTTCCTAACAGCAGGAACCAGGTTCTGACTCTTCTGCCCCACTGAATGTTCTGCCTCTGGACATCGTCCCTGACTTTTGTTTTTCGTGCTCAGAAATGTGTCCTGCATCTTAAAAAGGCGTCCACCCTCTCAGCACTGCTCTGTGAGGGGCTGCTCTTGGCAGCCTGAGGAGGGGATTGGTGCGGGGGGACCGGCTCCCTCACTCCGCTGCCCTTCTCCATTGCTTGCTGTCTCCTCTCGCCTTCTCCTTGCTTGTGGACGGGAGCAGGCCAGAGTGGCTGCCTGACCAGACGTGGCTGGAGCCGGTGAGGTGGTGCTGTGTGTTCCCGCCCTTCGCTCTGACATCAGGGTCAGGCTGCTGGCCTGGGCTCGGCTGCCCCTGGAGCCGTGGCGAGGGGCGGTGCCGTTGGCTGCTGCCCTGCTTCTGCTGCTTCAGAAGGCAGCTAGGCCCCTCTTTCCCTGGTTCATATGCTGGGACAGCTGCTCCTTTGCTCCTCTGTGTGGAGCTGGGATTGGCACCCTTTTCCTGAATCTCTGTGAGGATAGTTTACAGGTTGTCATGTCAGATCTGTCTCTCATTTCTGACTTTCCCCACTCCCTGCCCACCCAGGCCCCATTTCAGGAGTATCCTCAGCCCCTTGAATTAGCAGGCATGGATGGGACACCTCCCCATGCCGGGACATCTCCTCGATCCCAGGGTGGTCAGGAAAACACAGCACAGTCCTATTCTGGGGCCTTGATTTAATAGAGGCTAATGTAGTGGGAGACTGATGGACTAGAGGCTCCCAGGATGACGCAGGAGCACAGAGTGGGCTGTTGCTGAGTCTGGGAGGGAGAGAGATTGGGCAGAGGAGGTAGCAAAGACCTGGAGGTTCCAGAAGCACATGCTCTTTGTGAGCAAGGATGCGCTTGACATGGGCAATGAGGAGGAACGCTGAGGGCATGGCTGTGGCTGGAAGGTATGCAAAGGCTAGCCTGGCAGATGCCATGCTAGCAGCTTGGGTCCCCCTCCCTGAGGGTGGTAAGTAGCCACTGAAAGCTTGTAAGTGGCAGCGTGGGAGGATCAGCTCTGCGTTTGGGCATCCAGCCTCAGAGTGGGCTGATGGGACCTAGGGACTCACCAGCAGAGGTTTGCAGTGGTTTAGGTGGGAGAGATGAAGGTGGAAGCATGCACAGCGTCTCTCGGTGAGAGCTTAGAAATAGAGTGAGCAGGATCTGGGGACTTCAGCTGAGGCTGAGGGAAGGGGTGGGTACAGGGGTAGCAGAGGGTACTTGCTTAGCAGTGGGTGGGGATTCCATACCCAGGATCAGGGATGCAGCAGGGGGACAGTGGGGGCTCCAAGACTAAAGATGGCTTCAGTGGGACATCCAGGCAGAGATGTCAGGCAAGCAGTTAGATTGACATAAGCCCCCTACTTGAAGAAGGAAGTTGGAAGCACAGAGAGATTCGAGAGTCAGGGCCTAGAGGCAGGAAGAGTTGGCCGTGAAAGTAGTTGCCTGGCCAGGGCGGCCCGAGGCTGCGATGCCCAGATGAGTGGTGCCAGGTGCATTCTGGAGAATCACTGAAAGATGGATTCCCCCCAGTATGAGGAGTGCATGCCTCACAGGAACTGTGAAGACACACTACTCAAGGACACCAGCCCTGGAGCCAGGCCCCGCATGGGAAGAGCCCAATTTCCCTTCATTACACCCAGGCCCTTCCCTGCCACCCTGGGCAGGTCGAGCCAGGATTACACATCATGTGTGTGTGTGGTGCTTGCAAGTGGCTCTATGACAGCTGACCTGGTAAAGCTGGTGGTGGGCAGGCCAAAGTGGAAATGCAGTGTCCCTTCCACAGGGAGGACAGGGAGGTGCATGTGTTCAAATAGCATGAAAGTACACAGAGGGCAGCAGAGCCCATAGAAACTGTTGACAGTAATAACCCACAGTCAATCTAGAAATCAAAACTGCGGTGAATTTATGATGAGCCAGATCTAGGACTAGCCTGGGGCCTTCCTTCCCCAAGGAAGGAGGGGCACAAAGAAGTGGGATGTACAGAGTGGTTATATGCCATCTTGGAACAAAGAGCTTACATCACATATGATAGGAATGTTCCTTTTACAGTTGTCACCAGATGCCTGTCTGGCACCGCAGGTTGGTGGTCAGCAGGTCAGGGGTCACAAGGTAAGCCCAACAGGTCAGTAATTAATCCTTAGTTCCCAGGAAGAGATGTTTATCATTAAAGAAATGACAATATAGGGGGAAGCTACATCCCTATCTCTAAGGGCGTCATTCTTGTCTTTGATACACAGTAAATATTTAAAGCAGATGTACAATGTATGCTCAACAGGCCACGTCAGGCCCTTTTGGAAAAACAAGGTCAGGCCCCATTAGTTTTAAGCCAAATGGCTTCCTCATGTACTCTAGTATATCCTCTTGCTTGTCATTTATTTATCAAAACAAAAGTGTGGATCTGTCCAGTCTTGCTCTCTGTTGTCATCAGTCATGGCAAAAATTACCAAACAGCCCAGAGTCCCTGGCTCCTGGAACAGTACTCTTGAGCGTTGCTTTCTTAGTCTGGGGTGGAGGGAAGCGGAGTCTGTGACAGATCGAAGTGTAGGGGAGGAAGACATTTCCTCTTCCCAAATGGGGGTTCGTCTGGCCGGAGAACGAATTAAATTCACAGGAGACAGAATAGCAAGAGAAAATTAAACAAAGCTTTATGAGGAACCATGGCCCGGGGCCTTTCTTCCCGAAGGAAGAAAGGGCACCAAAGAAGTGGGGTGCACATAGTGGTTATATACCCCCAAACAGGGTGTTTCACATGTGATTGAAATGTCCCTCCCACAATAGTCACAAGATTGCCCTGTCAGCACAGTGCTTGATGGACACAGCAGGTAATGGTCTGCTATCTCGGTGGGCGTAGCAAGAGGCTAGTGGATTGTCTGGAGCTGGGCGGTCACAGGTGAGCACGAGCGCAGCAGCAATCAGTTCCTAGCCTAAGGAAAGATGATTAATCCTTAAAGAAATGCCAACGTTGGGAGGGGGAGGGAAGTCAGTTACAGGAGGTTACCAGAGAAGCACAATAAAATGCAGATTTAAGTCTTTGCCTTTGGTATTGATTAAGAGTTTTTAGAGAGAAGGTCATCTCCTTTCTTCTTCCTGGTACAGCGAGGGAGTCACCTTTTACAGATAGAGATTTACCTTACAAGTGTAAAGGTGTCCTAACAAAGGGCAAATTCCATTCCTCAGAGCCTTCTTCCCTGTCCCAGTTTATCAAAAGCAATCAGCCTCAAATAATCCTGATGCCAAAGAGACATATCTTGGGGTGGCCAATTCCAGGTCCCCACAGTAGCTTTCCTTTGGTCACCGAGTTGAGGGCAGTTTCCCAGTTCAGCAGAATCTTCTTTTCTCGCTGTCTCTGTAATACCTCTTGCCTCCGTGGGGGTCTCAGCTCCATGTGGTCAGTAGTGAAAATCCTTCCACCACAAATATAAATGTTCTATTTCACTTTTAAAGTTGTGATAGACTAGGTTCAAAAAGAACAAGTGTCAGTGAAAATAATTCATAACCAATCTATAAATGAAGATTTGGGAGAGTTTATTCTGAGCTAGAATGTGAGGACCATGGCCTGGGAGAGTCCTTCCACAAAGGAACGGAGCACTCCAAAGAAGTGGGGGTGTACAGGGTGGTTATATAGCCTCAAAGAGGATGTTTCACATATGATTGAAATGTCCCTCCCACAATAGCAGGTAGTGGCTCTGCTATCTCCGTGGGCACAGCAGGAAGCAAGTCTGTTGTCTCGAGCTGGGTGGTCACAGGTGAGCTCAGCAATCACTTCCTAGCCTAAGGAAAGTTGCTTAGTCTTTAAGGAGATGGCCATCGTTGGGAGGGGGAGGGAAGTTGCACCTTTATCTCAGGGGCCTTTGTTCTTGCCATAGGGAATGTCTAAAGCAGATATATAATGCATACTCAACAGCCAAGGTCAGGCCCTTTTGGAAAAACAAGGTCACGCCAAATTAGGTTTACACCAAATGGCTTCCTCATATACTGCAATATATCCTATCGCTTGCCATTTCTATTTGTCACACTGAAGCTACTCTGTCTTTTTGTAAATTTAACCTAACTGGCCAGGGCAGGTTTCTCAACCCTGGCACTGTGGACATTCCAGGCAGGTCATCCTTGGTGAGGGGGCTGTCCTGGGCCTCATAGGATGTTTAACAGCCTCCCTGGTTTCTACTCATTAAATCTAATAGCACCCCACCTCCCAGTTGTGACAATCAAAAATGTCTTCAGACAGTGCCAGATGTCCCCTGGGGGGCAAAATTGTCCCTGCTTGAGAACTCTGGGCCAGTGGCTGACTGGCCCCTGTGTGGCAGTGCAATTCTTGTGGTGGCCCACAGCCAGCAGCCTCTTCCATTCTTTTCTGATGGCAGTCCTTGTATTGCAAATTACCCTCCGCCTCAGCTCCCTAAAATTGGATCTGCTTACAGTTCAAAGCTAGCCAGAGTGAGTGTTATTGGAAGGAAACTGATTTTTTTTCCTCATCTAGTTCTGCAAGGAAAATTGTCTGGTTTTACTGTTTAATTGGTTAGTGGTGGCTATTTGTCACTTTGCCAGCAGGTTCTCTCTTAACTGCTGTCGTTTGACATTGCTGAAACGTAAATGCAGAGTGATTGAGTTGCCAAGATGCTATTAAGTCCTCTACAAAGAGTTTTTCGATGTACTGCCACTTCAGGCTTTTGTGCCTCTATTGATTGATTCGAATACTAAAGAAGTCCTTGGCATAGGCAGCCCTGGTGAGAAAACCAGGCTTCTGTTAGGAAATCGTTAGGTATTGACACAGGGACAGTGGTAGCTCTTTGTTTGTTTTCCTCTGGCCTAGACTGGGCCTTTGGCAAAGCTTACTCAGTTGAGCATGTGTTGGCCACTGGTAAGACGAGGAAGAGAAACCCAGGCGGCCACTGGTCTTCATGAAACAGGCCCAGTTAAGTTAGAGGAGCCCAGAAAGTGGACGATGGTGTCCGGTCAGGTTCCAGGGTGGTTCAACAGACTCCTTATTGCTGAAGAGTAGAAGATCACCGAGAGTTCCACTTGGGTTTCAGAGCCAGTCACTGCTGGAGACCAGAGATGGCAGGTTGCTTTTGGGTGGGTTGGCTAACCTTTGACAGGATGACAGGAACACTCCATGATGTTAAGAGGATACTGTTCTATGCTCTTGAAATTGTACTTTTGGACCTGATTTCCTTATGCATCAAAAGCTATGTGTCATGGTTGGGGGGTCTGTGACAGCTGGGGACCACTTGTTACAACCTTGTGTTACTGAACCAGGTTCGTTTTTTGCCGCTGCCCAGAAAGCCAAACACCAAGGGGGCGAGATTGTAGCAGAGAGAGGGTTTACTCACAAGGCAACCACGTGAGGAAGCGAGAGCATGAGCCTCAAATCCGCTTCCCCGCAAATAGGGACTCAGGGGTATTTATGGGATGGGGGGGCAAGGTGGTCTGAAGTGTGGAGAGAGGTGATTGGAGGTGAGGAGAGAGGAGGTAACTGATGATCTGCGCAAGCGTAGTCAGACTTCATGCCTTTTCATGGGACCCATGATCACAAAATGGTGGCGTTAGCATGATCTGAGGGAGGAGTTTTAGCCTCTTGACATCAAAATGTTGCCTATGTGACATCTGCACAGGCCCAGTTGATGAGTTGGTGGTCTCAACCGGCCTGAAGTGGACAAGGAGTTGTAATTTCTAAAACAGCTCATATGCCCGTTGCCATGGTGACCCAGGCTCCAGGGAGATGTTCTCTACAGGAGTCTAGTGGGAGTCAGAGAGCGTATTGCCTAGCCAGCACAGTTAACAATGGGTGGGTTAAACAGCTAAAAGCTATAATCAGTAATCGCAAAAAGGAAAAAACTTTAGTTCCTAGCTACTTAGTCATCAATGGCTAACTCTGCTGGTTTCACTTGAGTGTACTGGGGACCAAGGTCCTTGGGATGGCCTCTGTCTCCCATGGCCATGCTGTCCTTCTGAGCTGGACATCATAGGCATATTCCACAAGTTGTAAGCCCACTGAGTGGGAAGGGCCCAGTAGTCAATGTGGGTCTGTCTCCTCAACCGTGACGCATGTTCTGAGTTGCTGTGAAGGTTCAGAGACAAAGTAAGGACAATTTTGTTGGATAATAACCACTGGAAATCTGGCAGCTGGAAATACCACCCAATGGAGGACAATTCAGCACAGAGTAGTGGGTGAGAACACTCTGGAGCCAGACCATGTGGGTGGGGATTCTGCCCTCCCCTTACAGGTGTGGGGCTTCGGGCAAGTTACCATCTCTCTCCCTGTGCCTCAGTTTCTTCACCTGTAAATAAAGATAATTTAGCTCCTGCCTCAGAGTCGCACTCAGCACAGAGTGAGTGGGTCTGTGTGGACGGCCTTGGACGGTGCCTGGTCCCTCCTGACGTGCTGTTTGAGGAGGAGTTGCCGTTGTGGTGACCCTCATGTCCAGGCAGGGCCATGGGCTCCTGTACCCCAGTGGCGAGGTGCCTGTTCCTTTGAACCTTCTCCCTGGGGCCTTCTGGACGTGCCTGCAGACACAGGGCCCTGCAGGCCACGCATTCAGATCTAACCAGGCAGCAGGAAGGCCACTGAGCAATGGTGTTGTTTTCTTTCAGACCCTCTCCCAGCTCCCCTGTGGCAAAGCCCTCTGCAGTTACGAGGGGAAGGAGCCCGGCGACCTCAAGTTTCACAAGGGTGACGTCATCCTCCTGCGGCGCAGGCTGGACGAGCACTGGTACCATGGGGAGCTGCAGGGTGCACACGGCTCCCTGCCCACCAGCTGCATCCAGTGCGTCCGGCCCTGGCCACAGGCCCCGCCCCAGGGCAAAGCGCTGTATGATTTCGAGATGAAGGACAGAGACCAGGACAAGGACTGTCTAAGCTTCACCAAGGTAAGGGGCCGTCCTCCCACAGCAACTCCCCGCCAGGAGCCGGGGCAGGGCACGCGTGGTACACCTTCCTGCTGGTTCGAACCCTGGCCCCTCGCTGACATGTGCCCTCCCTGCGCCTCTCAAGTCAGGAGAGGGGCTGTTTGCACTTCCTGAGCTGATCGGGATGGCACACAGCCTGACACGGCTCCGCCCAGAGCCGACAGGGCCCTCGCTGAGTACCGGTGGGCCTGCGAGACCTGAGTCAGTGCTGGTAGCTAAGCAGGACTCAGGTGCAAAGGGAGGGGGTCCTCCCAGGACTCACAGGCCCTGGGAGGGGCTTCTAGGGGCTGTCATGGGGAAGAGGGGCCGGGCCCGAAACCAACATGTCACAGCACATCCTCCAGAGCACGAGGTACTCCGAAGGGTTGGCAGACATGGCGCTGAGGGCCATTTGAAGAGGCCAGGTCGGTCTTGCTGAGAGGGACCCCATGTGGTAGGACTAAACAGTGTTCACCAGTGGAGTCATCCCGGGAGAGCCCAGGGAAATGCTGGGGTCTGGTTCCTGGCCTCCCAGGCCTCAGAGGTTGTCAATCATTGAGAGAACAGAGGTGATGGCCCGAGGGTCCCTTCTGACCACGACTGACGGCTCCACCCATGTCTGTGGGTGTCCCTCTTCCTCGTCTTCATGCTCACACTCACTCTCCCCTGGCGCTGGAACCCCTGAAGCCCTGCTGTCTTGTCTGCCTGACGCAGTCAGCGCACTTACCTCCGGTTGACTAATCGGGTGCCAAGTGCTTTACTGACACGCTCGCACTGTGTTTGCACACCCGCCAAGGTGCCCACGGGACACATTGGAGCCTGACTTCCTGACGCTAGAACCAAAGCTCAGAGCCACGCCCCTTACCCAAGGCTGGTCAGCCTCTCCGTTGTCCCTGTCCTCTTGTCTGTCCTCCACTCCCTCCAACCCCTCCCTCTGCTCTCCCTCTCTTTCGCTCCCTCCGTCTCTCTCTCTGTCTCTCTCTGTCTCTCTCTCTCTCACACACACACACAAACGGTTGTAAATAACCGAGCTAGAATTCCAACTCAAATCTCCAACTTTAAGAAGTCCAGGATCTTCCCCTTCTGAGAGGACACTGTTCTCTCTCTCCGTGTCTGTCTCTCTCTCTCTCTCTCTACTCCCGTCTCTCTCTCCCTCCCCCTCTCTCTCCCTCCCTCCCTCTCTCTCTCTCTCTTTCTCTCTCTCTCTCTCTCCCCCTCCCCCCCCACCCCCCCCTCTCTCTCTCTCTCTCTCTGTCTCTCTCTCTCTCTGTCTCTCTCTCTCTCTCTGTCTCTCTGTCTCCATCTGCTCAGTGCAGGACTTGGCTGTGGTGCAGAGCGCTCTGGAGGGCTGCGGCAGTGCCATGCACACCATATTTGAGCAAAATTGGCATGTCCTGCGCATGGCTGCTATTTATGTCTTGTTCCATTGTTCAGCCTGACAGTGAATAATCTATTTTTCATTCAGGGATTCAACTCTTTCTTCCTTCCTTTCATCAAGGTGTTCTGATGCTAATTCCAATTGTCATCTAGCTGATGCAGCTTCCCAAGAAGCCTGCATCCAGGCCTCCCTCTCTCCCTCTCCCTTTCCCAGCCTCTCTCTCTCCCTCTCTCCCTATCTCTCCCTCTCTCCCCATCTCCCCTCTCCCTCTCTCCCTCTCCATCTCTCCCTCTCTCCCCATCTCCCCTCTCCCTCTCTCTATCTCTCCCTCTCTCCTCATCTCTCCTCTCCCTCTCTTTCTCTCCCTCTCTCCCTCTCTCCCTCTCTATCTCTCCCCATCTCTCCTCTCCCTCTCTATCTCTCCCTCTCTCCCCATCTCCCCTCTCCCTCTCTCTATCTCTCCCTCTCTCCTCATCTCTCCTCTCCCTCTCTCTCTCTCCCTCTCTATCTCTCCCTCTCTCCTCATCTCTCCTCTCCCTCTCTCCTCATCTCTCCTCTCCCCTCTCTCTCTCCCTCTCTCTATCTCTCCCTCTCTCCTCATCTCTCCTCTCCCTCTCTCTCTATCTCTCCCTCTCTCCCTATCTCTCCCTCTCTCCCCATCTCTCCTCTCCCTCTCTCCCTCTCTCTCTCTATCTCTCCCTCTCTCCCCATCTCTCCTCTCCCTCTCTCTCTCTCCCTCTCTCTATCTCTCCCTCTCTCCTCATCTCTCCTCTCCCTCTCTCCTCATCTCTCCTCTCCCTCTCTCTCTCTCCCTCTCTCTATCTCTCCCTCTCTCCTCATCTCTCCTCTCCCTCTCTCTCTATCTCTCCCTCTCTCCCTATCTCTCCCTCTCTCCCCATCTCTCCTCTCCCTCTCTCCCTCTCTCTCTCTCTATCTCTCCCTCTCTCCCCATCTCTCCTCTCCCTCTCTCTCTCTCTCCCTTTCCCTCTCTATCTCTTTCTCTCTCTCCCTCCCTCTCGCTCTCCCTCGAGCTTGCTCTCAGTCAGAGGGCAGAGGGGCAGGCTGCCCAAAGTACAGTGTCAGGCAGACGGAACCCTGCTTTGCTCACTTCTACTTTGCTCTGGAGCTCCTGCCCTGAGAGAAGAACGCTCAGGGGGCCCGTCATGCTCTGTGCTGTCACTTGTGACCAAGAACAGGGACTCCAACAACCACTCTGGGTATGTTTGGACCCTTGCTAAGGAGACAGACCCCGTTATGGCTCCAGGCTCCTCCCAGCTCAGCTGGCTCCAGGGACAGACACGAGGCCCCCTCACAGAATTTCACCAGAGGAGGCTCTCCAAGCCAGGAGAGCTCACTGTGGACTGACAGCGCCCTGCAGCCTCCAGCCTCTCCTGCTGTGAGCCAAGGCCGGCCTTTCCTGCCGCCACCATAACCTGCCCCACTCTACGACCTCTGCCTGGGACGCTCGACTCCAGATGAAGACCAGAGCCCACTGGACAAGAGGCCAGAGGGGCTTGGGTTCTTATCAACAACCTGTGCCCCGCCCCAACTCTATGGGAACTGCGCTGTGTCCCGGAGACACAGACGGACTCGCTGCCCTCGTGCAGCTTGCGTCTAGTGGGAGAGACAGCAACAGCAAGTCAAGAGATAAGGGTTCAAAAGACAATTTCAGAGAGTAATGAGCTGTGCTGGTTGCCCAGGAGGCAGACTGAACATTTAGTAAGGGTTCCAAAATATTCACTGATAGAATTTGGTATCTGATATTTCAAAAGAAACATTAAAGTGGTCCTTATGGGAAAGTCAGCATTCCGTTAGGCTTCTTTAGACTTATCCTGTGGTTGGCACTGTTTTTACTTTGAGTTACGTGGTGGGGGTACCGTGATGTCCCTGGGCTGAGCGAGCATCCCTGTTGAGGGGGTGTCATCGTGAGGGCTCTCCACGGATGTGGCATTTGAGAGGCAAAGGCGCTAGCTGTGAGAGGTCAGGGGGTCTCCTGGCGTGGAACGTGACGTCCCTTTCCACAGGAGGCCGGGTGGGAGGTGCCGTATGTCGTATGTTTTCCAAGGACTTTCTTTCCTTGAATCCTGTGGATTAACATGCGGGGTTAGAGCGCCCTGGGTGTGACCCCAACGAGATCAGTGCCGTGACCCCCAGGGTGTTCACAGAACCTGTCACCCACACCCACTGTCCCCTCCTGCTTGGATCAGGCACAGCCTCTACTAAGAGCCCGGTTTCTCTGTGCCTGTCACCACTGAATGCCTCCAAACGCAGCCTCCCAGGACGCGGGCAACACGTCCTGGCTCCTTCTACTCGGCTTGGGTCTCCTGTTGCCCGCGGCACCTGCCCGAGATTTTCCCAGCTCGTTGTCACGGCCTGGAATGCTGGTTCTGCCTAACGACCTCCGACCTCCGTTTAGGTCACACCTCGGGTGACCAGAGGTTGTCTGTGCTTCGACACTGCAGCTTCAGGCCAGCCTGGTTTCGCCTCCAGAGAAGGCTTTGTTGTTTGAATGTGTTCCATTGAGTCAGTAAGGAAGAGCGGTCTCTAAAAGCCACAGAGTCACTGTGATGGAGTGATGGGGTTTAAAAAGGCATGAAGCAGGGGACCAAAGCAAGATTTTTACCTGTGATGTTGGCTTTTGAACAGTCCTGTTAAAATTGCATTAATTAAGTCATTCTAAAACCAAAGTCTTTGTTTCATGTTCGTGGAGAATGAATAATTACTTTTTGTATAAAAAGCATATTTTGTAACTTCTTAGGGGCCCTTCTCCAAAGAGCAAATAAGGAGGCCGAGGAAGTAAGTGCAGCATCCTGGGCCCTGCGGCAGCCTGTTCCCAGCCCTCCCAGCCCTCCCAGCCCTCCCAGCTCTCCACTCCCAGCCCTCCCAGCTCTCCCAGCTCTCCCAGCTCTCCCGGCCCTCCCAGCCCTCCCAGCCCTCCACTCCCAGCTCTCCCAGCTCTCCCACCTCTCCCACCTCTCCCAGCCCTCCCAGCTCTCCACTCCCAGCCCTCCCAGCCCTCCCAGCTCTCCACTCCCTGCCCTCCCAGCTCTCCCAGCTTTCCTACCTCTCCCAGCTCTTCCAGCTCTCCACTCCCAGCCCTCCCACCCCTCCCAGCCCTCCCACCTCTCCCAGCCCTCCCAGCCCTCCCAGCCCTCCCACCTCTCCCAGCTCTCCCACCTCTCCCACCTCTCCCAGCCCTCCCAGCCCTCCCACCTCTCCCAGCTCTCCCAGCTCTCCCAGCTCTCCCAGCTCTCCACGCTCTCCACTCCCAGCCCTCCCAACCCTCCCAGCCCTCCCAGCTCTCCCAGCTCTCCCAGCTCCCCCAGCTCTCCGTGGCCTCCGCGTTGGGGGAGGGCTGGGTTTGGAGGCACGGTGCTGCAGGGCCTGGCAGTTCGGGATCCCACGTGTGACCTGAGGAGAACACTTGCCCTTGCTGGGCCACTGGCTCCTCATCTTCCTAGGCAGGACACTCATCCCTCCCCCAGGGGCCGAGGGCTAGGTGACCCAAGTCCAGAGCCGAGCTGAGGGTTCGGCATCAAGAGAAGCCTCGAGCTCCATGCCTTGTGTGGTGGCTTACTCCATGTTATCTTATTTTCGCTCAACTACAAGTCTCAGCAAATATTTGTGGAGCCCTGACCATATAACTTTCAGTTAATGAGAACGGTTCCATCCCCTTGCCAGGGGCCTGTGTTGCATGTAAAGGGCCTGGGGCTGCCCTCTAGTGAGTTCACTCTCTCTGGCTCAGGAGCCCTCAGAGGCTGTGAGATTGTCTCAGGCAGCACCTAGCCAGTCACAGAATCACTCGTGGACCCACTGCGTCGGGGACCCGAGGCTCACCACGTTGGCCTGAGTCCCCACCGTCCTTGCACATGGGGAAGCCACAGGCCTTGTGGACACAGGGACAGCTGCTTTTTAGTCCTCATCTCACACTCTCCCATCCTCGCCCCAACCCTCCAGGGCCAAACGGACGCTTTGAGTTGGCGAAACCCTTTGAAAACACTGTCGCCGCTTGTCCTGATCTAGTCAGACTTTCTCCTTCCACGTGATCCTCTCACGCTGCTGAGAGCTTAGTCATCGTTTCCCAAAATTCACCATCCTTGCTCTCCTCTGTGAGTGAATCCAGCATTAACCCCACACTATGTTCTTCTGATCCAGGGACAGGCTTAGATAAAATGTGGACAGAGGTTAGGCTCCAGAGTATTTGTATTATTATGTGGTGGCTTTGGGACATTTTCTTACTCTTGGACTCTCTTTTTTAACTAGAAAATGGAGTTGGCAGTAGGATGCAGTGAGCAAAGGCATTTAGAGAACCAGATAGTCACCCAATCCTTGCTTTCTGCCGTGTGCTCTCCTCCTGCTTCAGGAGGAGCCACGGTTCCCTCTGACACGTCCCACTCTTCATGTCAGCCCAGAATGCTCACAGGAGGACAGACAGCCTTCCTAAGGCACACCCCATGTGGAGAGCTGAGAATTCCTAGGGCTGGTCCGCTATACCCTATCTTCCTGGTGGCTAAATCTTGGAGGGACTTGCCCAGGGGTGTGGAATCCACTCAGCCCGTGTCAAGGCTGCTGTCCCTGTCTCTGGGCACCCAGGCCTGTGCTGTCATCTTTGCTTCTTCCTGATGGCAGTTGGGAGCACCTTCAAGACTCGAGAACTTTGTGACCATGGACCAAAGTGGAATGAGCCCAAGGAGAGCGGGGTGGCTCTTAAACATTCTCTCCTTCTGAGCTCTGTATTCTGTTCAGGTAAACCATGAAAAACTGGTTACCGAACCAGTCAACTACTGGCCACTGTCTGAACCAGGTTCGTTTTGCCTGCTGCACGATTATGCCAATCGCTGAAATGACGCATTTGCTGCAGAGAGAGGATTTAATTCACAAGACAGCCAAGTAAGGAGGCAGGAGAACAAATATCAGATCTACATCCCCCCAAAATAGGGATTAGGGATATTTATGGAATAAAGGGGCGGGGTGGTCTCAGTGTGGGAACGATGCTTGGAGGTGAGGAGAAGTGAGGTAACTGGTGATCTGCGCAAGCGTGCTCAAGCTTCATGGCTCTTCACGGGACACATGTTCACAAAATAGCGGCGTTACCATGCTCTGCGGGTGGAGTTTTCGGCCCTCTGACATCAAAGGTCACCTATCAGTCATCCTTGCAGGCCCAGTTGATGAGTTGGTGGTCTTAACCAGCCTGATGGGACAAGGGGTGGCCTCTCAGTTCCCAAAAAACTGAAGCTCCGGTTACCATGGAGACCCAGGCATGGGAGACGTCGTCCACGGGGGCTTTATGACGTGTTCTCTATCTGCTTCCACTGCAGACAGACAACTAGCTGAGTGTAGTTAAACCAAGTCAGCTCCTGGTTTCAAACACACCAGAGAAACCCAGTCACTTTCTTGGCTCGTGGAGCAGGACCCCTCCTTCAAATTGGGCAGCAACCCTGCAGCCCCCTGAGTGTCCACTGGGCCTGTGTGGAGGAGGCACTTTACTAAGATGATCAGCTTGGAGACAGAAAGGAGGTGACAGGAGTAGAGGCAGCCTGAGGGGCTGCTGAGGTGTGTCCTTGCCCACCCCCTTCTTTGACGTCAAGGTAGAGGTCAGGGAATCTGTACAGGGAGTCATTTTGATTTGCAGGAAAGCTTGGAATATGTCTGAAGCTTTGTCAGGAAAGATTTTCAAGCCTTCTCAGAATGTGAGCTCTTCTCTCAGGACAGGCCCCACACCCTGTGTGCCCCACCCCGCTGTCCCCTGGCTCACTGTGGGCGCCCCCACCTGTTCTCCCCTTAGCAGCTGGAGCAAGCAAGTCTGTTACCCTGTGTCAGGGGTGCCCACCTCTGCTCAGGGCCCCCACTGGCTTCTCCTCTTCCCCAGAGTTGACACCAAAGTCTGTGCTGCCAACAAGACTCCCCCGACCTGCCCCTGCCTCCCTCCCCAGCTGATTTCCCCCGCTCACCCCGGGCTCACTCCGCTCCCAGCCACACTGGCCTCCTGGCCTCTCCTGTCCAGGTGAGTCTGCTGGCTCCGCCAGGGCATCTGCAGCCGGCCCACAGCCTGGATGCCCTCCCTACCTGTCTGCAGGCCCTCAGGGCAGCCCGATGCCCCTGTGATGGAGCCCTGCCTACCCAGCACTCCACATCCCATTTTCTCCTCCCAAGAAGGTATGTACTTGTATTGACAGAACATTGTCACCTCTCCTGGCTGGAGTGCAGGCTCCCTGAGGGCAGGATCCTCAGTCATCTACTCACTGCCTGTCCCCGGCATGGGACAGTGCAGGGCACATAGGACTTTGAATCCGTAGTGGACGGTGAAGCTGGTGCGGGCGCTCTGCCTTGCTGCAGGGAGCATCAGTTCATGCTCACCCGGCCTCCTTGTCCCGTTCATCCACTCTTCAGACACATGTCATCCCAAGAGTGTGTTCCAGGTGCCAGGCTCAGTGCCAAGGACAGTGGCCAGCAGAGTCCCACCCTCAAGTGCTCGCAGCCCACAGAGGGTGGCCAGGACTGGCATTATCCCAGCACCGAGCCATGCCTGCTGCAGGCTGTGTAGTGGGGGAGGTTGTGACACCTGACCTTTGACCTCTCCACTTTCACAGGGGCCCACCCTGTGGCTGCAGGTTCCCGCAGCCCTGAGCTGCTCTGAGCCTCTGCGTCTCCCTCATGCAGTGTTGCTCTCTTTGCTGGTTCCATGCGTCTGGCAACGCCTGGAGTTGAGACTAGGTGATGAGACAGGAAGATGGGAGAAAGCCCCCCGGGCTCAGGAGAGTCCTGACAGCTGAGGCCTTGGCAGGGCAGCAGGGCCTTCAGGTCGCGGAGTCCTTTAGAGCCTCACCTGGGCCTGCCGACAGCTATCAGGAACAATTTGTGTTATTTCTGCTACAAAAGGTTGAGGGAGTTTTTGAGCTTTTCCCTTTTTAATTGTCCCTTCTTTCTGTGAAACAGTGACTTGGGCTCTGTCTGTGGCTGGCGTGCATTCTGACAATGGATGCTGCTGGTGACGGGCCGGGTCCCCAGGCATGCCGCCACAGGTGGCTGCCATGGCCGTGGCCCAGCCCAGCAGGAGCCAGAGCTGAAGGGCAAGCCCATGAGCCGAGTTTCCAAAGGGGCACCTCTGGTCTCTGGGACGTTATGACCTCTCGGAACCCTTGAGTGCAAGTGGAAGGGGACAGAGGAGGAGCTGGAGTGCTCTCCGGCGGAGCCGTTGCCTCCCTCTTCCTGGCCCTTCAGGGGCTATTTCTAGGGGTTTTCTATGTGTTGTTGCCCCACAGCTGATTTAGGAGAGTGAAATCTTAGGCCCCAGAGATTGGTTTATCCAGAGCTACTAGGCGAGTGAGTTCTCCAGGGTTTCGGTGAGCCTGGCGTCTCAGGCTGAGCCCCTGAGGTGTGAGCTCTGACCTTTACTGAATGTACCTTTAAAGTGGCAGTGAAGGGCGGTACGCTCAGCCAGCACCTTTAGTGGCATCCAGAGGGCTTCTGCCGGGACACCACATTCCAGCCTCCAAGAGTCCGGAGGCAGAGCCTCAGTGCACTATGCTGCAGCCTTTCTTCCTCATGGAGCCCATCTGGTTGCAGCTTTACTCTTTCCCTGGTAGAAGCGAATGCGCAAACTTTAGGAGAGTTAGGCAGATGAATTAAAATGCAGTTAGAGGCCCCCTCTGGGGGTGGGCCTACCACGGGGCCTGAATCCTTTGCAAAGGCATTACCCACTGAGCCTTGGGAAGAAAGGCAATGTGGTTTTTTAATAACGACGTTGTGCAGACTTACAATCATTAGGACCACCCTGAGACCACCGGAATACAAAGGAGAGCCACTGCCATACGGCAACGGCATTTGGTGTATTTTCAAAGCTTGGATGTTTCAGGGAACAGGGAAAAGAGCATATGGAAGTCTACTGACCCACAGCAAGTAACGAGCACCTTATGTGAAACCTGTAAGTGAAATTGAGTCGTGCGTCTGAAAGTGAAGTGATGTTGTGGAAACAACGCTCATTCATAAAATCCTCAAATGTTGCCATATTGGCCCAGAAACTTGTGTGTCCGTCTGACCATCAGTGGTGTCTTTGGTGTCTGGTCAGATTGTGTTTACTCCTCTACATCAAGCAAGGGTGATAAACTGGGGCTCGCAGGCCGAATTCTGTCCACCTGCTACTGTTCTTGTAAGTATAGTTTTCTTGGCACACAGCCCAGGCTCCTTCATTTACTTGTCGTGTCTGGTTGCTTTCACCCCAAAACTGCAGAGTTGAGTACATGGCAGAGACATGATGGCCAGCAAATCCTGAAATGTTGACTCTGTGGCCCTTTCTAGAAAGGTTTGCTGACCTGTGACGCAAAGCACAGCACTACAGAGGCCAAGCACACGATGATTGCTTGCACATCCCACTCAGCATGGCTTTGTTCTGAGGCCACTGGCAGCCCGCCACATTGAGTGTGACATGAAGGGGGCAAGTTCTCTATGAAGCAGCAACTGAAATTTGCCTCCACCCATGCACGGCAGTCTTGCCATTGTCAAATGTAAGGCCCAGTCAGTGTTTCAGGAGAGAGGACTTCTCCGCATTCCAGGGAGGCCCCAGAGCAGGCGTTTCCCCTTTCCTTGTCCTTCTGCAAGCACTGGCTCCAGGCTGTCAAATATGACATCACATCAGAGACCTGATGTGATCCAACTGTGAAAAGTGGTCGCTCTTTTCCTAGTCCTGCGTTGGTGGCGAGAGAAGTCATGAGTTTCTGCCTAGCCCAGCACTTGTGTGTTCCTCGTTGGGGGCTGTCTCCGTTGTGTGAGTTTGGGTCATAGGCAGCGCCGTGGGAAACCTTCCTCAGCACTCTTAGGCAGAGTTCATTCCTTATTGTGTGTGTGGAGAGTGACTGGCTTCCTGCATCTAGCATTCTCCCAGCAGTTTTGGATCCTGCTACTGTCCTGAAATCCCAGGCAGCCGTGAGACCCGGAACTGCCCCTGTCAGTGTTTGAGGCAGAACAGACACCTTCCACCAGGTGCCAGCAAACCAGGGCTAGGACTCCATTGGATTTGCATGTGATAGGCAGATGGGGCTGTGCAGGCTCCACCTCTCATTTCACTAAGGTCACATTTGACATGACTGCATTTCAGATCCCACTTACTGCACTGTGGTGGGATTTTACTGAACTTACGTTACATCGGGTGATGTCCATATCTTTACTACGAGGTCTCCCCCGCCAAGCGCTGAGCTCTTCTTCAGAAGGGACTGTCTCCTTCTCATGCCTGGCACTTAGGGATGCTCACATTGGTGACTGGATGAGGAACAGGTTTGCACTGCTTAACACTTGGAGTGATGACAAATTCCTTGGCCTAAGAGGTGGCGGCCTGTTTCTGGACAGCTCTCCCTTATGTGCAACTGTGTCTGCTTCTTAGTAACTCAGAGCCCTCGGTGCTAATTCTGGGTGACCCAGAATGAGCCCAGCTCTTCAGTGTGGTAAAGAAGCCAAAGCGCGAAGACGATAATCATACCTCCCCAACCCCCTGTGCACGTGTGCATGGATGTGCGCGCGCACACACACACACACACATTTCTCAGGCTCAGCGATCCCACTTTCTCCTCTAGCTTTCTGAGACTTGATGCAGACTGTTTACGTAATGGTTGGCTTCCTCAGTATGTGATGTCCCTTTGGAGGTTTGTTAAGACCAAATGCTACATTCAAGGGGCGCATGACTAGTCCACACCTGATAGACTATGACCGTTTTTTCTTTAAAAAAAAACCTTTTTATTTAAGTACTGTGTAATAGACCAAGTCCACTAATCAAGATTATGCAACTTGATGAATGAAAAGAATATATTCTTATAATCACTACCCAGTGGAGAAATGGTGAGATATCATGCCCCAGTCCCCCCAACCTTCTCTCCTCCCACGTCTTTTAATACCATAGATGAGTTGTGTCTGTTCTTGAACTTTAAATTAATGGATCATGCACAATATGTTTCTGTGGTCAGTATATATGATTTTATATTTTATCGCCAATACCACACTATCTTCAGTACCGTAGCTTTAGAGTAAGTCTTGAAGTTGGAGAGTGTCAGTCTTTGTTCCTCTCCTTCACTATCGTGGTGGTTATTCTGGTCTTTTGCCTTTCTGTATAAACTTCAGAACCAATTTGTCAATATCCGCAAAATAACTTGCTGGGATTTTGATCATAATTGCGTTGAATCCATAGATCAAGTTGGGAAAAACTGACATCTTGACAATATTGTCTTCCTGTCCATGAAGATGGAACATCTCTCCGTTTATTTCATTCTTCTTTGATTTCTTCATTCATCAGAGTTTTGTAGTTTTCCTCATATAGATCTTGTACTTATTTTATTAGATTTATACCTAAGTATTTCATCTTTGGGGTACTAATGCAAATGGTATTGTGTTTTAATGTCAAATTCTACTTGTTCATTGCTGATATATAGGAAAATGTTTGACTTTTGTATCTTACAACCTTGTTATAATCACTTACTAGTTCCAGTAGTTTTTTTGTTGATTCTTTCAGATTTTCTACATAGACAATCATGTCATCTGCAAACAAAGGCTGTTTTATCTTTTTCCTTCCAAATTGGTATATATTTTCTTTTCTTATTGCATTAGATAGGACTCCAGTATGTTGTTGAGAAGCTGTAGTTAGAGGGAGAATCCTTGCCTTGTTCCTGATCTTAGTGGGAAAGCTTCACCTTTCTCACCAATAAATATGAGGTTAGTTGTAGGTCTTTTGTAGATGTTCTTTATCAAGTTGAGGAAGTTTCCCTCTATTCCTAGTTTACTGAGAGTTTTATTTTTTTATCATGAAAGGGTATTTGATTTTGTCAAATGCTTTTTCTGTATCTATTGATACAATCATGGGATTTTTACTCTTTAGCTACTAATGTGATAGATTGCGTTAATTTGTGAATGTTGAACCAGCCTTGCATACCCGGATAAATTCCAGTTGGTCAAACTGTACAATTCTTTGTATACCTTGTTGGATTCAATTTGCTGATTTCTTGTTGAGGATTTTTGCATGTATGGTCATGAGAGATTGCTCTGCAGTTTTCTTTGCTCACCGTGTCTTTGTCTGGTTTTAGTATTGGTGTCATGCTGGCCTCATGGAATGAGTTAGGAAGTAGTCCCTCTGCTTTTAATTTCTGGAAGAGATTGTTAGAGAATTTGGTATAATTTCTTCCTTAAGTGTTTGGTAGAATTCTCCAGTGAACCCGTCTGCGTCTGGGGCTTTCTGCCTAGGAGGTTTATTAATTATTGATTCAGTTTCTTTAATAAACATAGGCCTATTCAGATGGTCTGTTTCTTCTTGTGTGATTTTTGGCAGATGACGTCTTTCAAGGAATTGGTCCATTACATGTAGATTATCAAGTTTATGGGCATAGTTGTTCATAGTGTTCCTTTAATACCTTTTTTTTTTTTTTAAGATTTTATTTTTTCCTTTTTCTCCCCAAAGCCCCCCGGTACATAGTTGTGTATTCTTCGTTGTGGGTTCTTCTAGTTGTGGCATGTGGGACGCTGCCTCAGCGTGGTCTGACGAGCAGTGCCATGTCCGCGCCCAGGATTCGAACTAACGAAACACTGGGCTGCCTGCTACAGAGTGCACGAACTTAACCACTCGGCCACGGGGCCAGCCCCTCCTTTAATACCTTTTTAATATCCATTGAATCGTAGTAATGTCCCCTGTTACATTCCTGATATTAATAATTTGTGTCCCCTCTATTTTTTTCTTGGTTAACCTGGCTAGGGGCTTATCAATTTCATTGATCTTTTCAAATAACAAGCTTTTGGTCTTGTTTCTTGTTTTCAATTTGATTGATTTCTGCTCTGATTTCTATTATTTATTTTCTTCTGCTTACTTTGAATCTAATTTGTTCTTTTTCTAGTTTCATAAATTGGAAGCTTAGATTAGTGATTTTAGGTCTTTCTTCTTTTCTAATATATGCGTCCAGTGTTATGAATTTTTTTTAAGCACTGTTTTCACTGCAGCCCACAAATTTTGATAAGATGTGTTTCTATTTTCATTTATTTCAAAATATTTAAAAATTCCTCTTGATATTTCTTCTTTGAATCAAGTGTTATTGAGAGTCATGTTGTTTAATTTCCAAGTACTTGGGGATTTTTCTGCTTTTTTGAATTGGTTTCTAGTTTAATTCTGTTGTAGTCCGAGAGCAGACATTGCATAGTTTCTATCCTTTTAACTTTGTTAAAGTGTGTTTTATGGCCCAAACTGTGATCTGTCTTAGTGAACATTCGTGTGAGCTTGAGAAGAATGTGTGTTCTGCTGTTCTCGGATGAAGTAGTCTATGGATGTCAATATATTCAGTTGCTTGACGGTGTTGTTCACCGTCTCCAGCTGTAATGGTGGATCCATCTGTTCTCCTTGGAGTTCTGTTAGTGTTGCCTCACATGTTCTCTGTTGTTAGGCACATACACATTAAGGATTGTTAGGTTTTCTTGGAGAATTGACCCCTTTATCATGTAATGTTCCTCTTTATCCTTGACCATGTCCCTTGCTCTGAATTCTGCTCTGTCCAAAATTAATATAACTATGTCCACTTTCTTTTGATTAGGGTTAGCATAGTATATCTTTCTCCATGCATTTACTTTTACTCTGTGTCTTTATATTTAAAGCATATTTCTTGTAGACAACATATAGTTGGTCTTGTTTTTTGATCTATTATTACAATCTTGTCTTTTATTTTGTGCATTTAGACCATTGACATACAAAGTGATTATTGATATTGTTAGATTAGTATTTACCATATTTGTTTCTGTTTTCTATTTATTGCCCTTGATTTTTATTCCTATTTTTGTCTTCCATTCTTTTTTTGCCTTTTGTAGTTTGACTGAACATTTTATATAATTCCATTTTCTCTCCTTTCCTAGCATATCAGTTATACCTCTTTTTAGATAATTTTAGCGGCTCTCCGAGAGTTTGCAGTGTACATTTACAGCTGATCCAAGTCCACTCTCGCATAACACTGTACTGTTTCATGGGTAGTGCAAGTACCTTATAGTAACAAAATAACACTTTCCTCCTATCCCTTGTATCATTGCTGTCATTCATTTCACTTGTATATAAACATACATAAGCATACATATATAATATATGATATATGCATAAGCATACATATGTGATTACACTGTTGCTATTATTATTTTGAACAAACTGTTATCTGTTAGATCAACTAAGAATAAGAAAAATAAAAGTTTTTGTTTTACCTTCACGTACTCCTTATTTGACGTTCTTTCTTTCCTTATGTAGATTCTAGTTTTTGACCTATATTGTTTTCTTTCTCTCTAAAGAACTTTTAACATTTCTCACAATGCAGGTCAACTGGCAAGAAATTCCCTCAATTTTGTTTGTCTGAGAAAATCTTTATTTCTCCCTCACTATTGAAAGATAATTTTTTAGGGTATATATAGAATTCTAGGTTGCTGTTTTTTTCCTCCAAACACTTTAAGTATTTCACTTCACTCTCTTCTTGCCTGCTTGATTTCTCAGAAATTGGGTGTAATTCTTTTCCTTGCTCCTCTATAGGTAAGGTAATTTTTTCTTCTAGCTTCTTTCAGTATTTTTTGTTTACCTTTGATTTTTCTGTAGTCTGAAAATGACGTGCCTAGGTGTAGATTTTTTGGCACTTATTTTCCTTGGTATTCTCTGAGCTTCCTGGATCTATGGTTTGGTGTCTGACCTTAATTTAGGGGAAATTCTCAGTCATTATTGTGTCAAATATTTCTTCTCTTCCTTCCTTTCTTCTCCTTCTAGCATTCCCATCGTATGTATGGCTCACCCTTTATAGTTGTCCCACAGTCCTTGGACAGTCTGTTTTGTTTCTTTTTTCAGTCTTTGTTCTCTTTGCTTTTTCATTTTGAAGGTTTCTATTGAGATATCCTTTAGCTCAGAGATTCTTCCTCAGCCATATCCAGTATACTAATAAGTCCATTGAAGACACTCTTCATTTAAGTTATAGTGGTTTTGATCTCTGTGATATCATTACTTTTTGGTTCTTTCTTAGACTTTCCATCTCTCTGCTTACATTGCCCGTCTGTTCCTGCATGCTGTCTACTTAATCCATCAGTGCCCTTAGCATACTAATCACAGTTGTTTTAAATTCCCAGTCTGATAATTCCAACATCCCTACTGTATCTGAGTCTGGTTCTGCAACTTGCTGTCTCTTCAAACTGTTTTTGCCTTTTGGTATGTCTATTAATTTTTTTTGATAACTGGACATGATGTACCAGGTAAAAGGAACTGCTGTGAATAGGCCTTTAGCAATGTGATTATAAGTTGTGGGGGGAAGGCAAGCATTCCGCAGTCCTGTGATCCTGTGATTAGCTCTCAGTCTTCTAAGGAGACTGTTCTTCTAGCTTGTGAAGTCCACATGCGCTTCTCCATTTTCCCCCTCCTCCTTAGGTAGGACAGGATGGCTGGAGTGGACTGGAGTTGGGTGTGGTATTGGTGGACAATACATAAGTTATTTAACCAATCCTCCTTTGCTGTGCGTTTGCCTCTAGTTTTTCTCTAGTTGAACAAATACTGTGGTGAACATCCTCAGAGCTCAATTGTTTTGCATCTCTTGGATTCCTTAGAATGGAGTCCCTGGAAGTGGCATTGTTAGATCTGTGGGTGTCTGGGCTCTGATGTTTGATAGGAATTGCCAAACTGCCTGCCATAAATTTATACCTCCACCAAAAATAGCATGCCCGTTCCCTGCATGCTGCCAGCACTGTGGGTTGGCTATATGTTCATCTTTGCTAATTTGATGGCAAAAAAGAACAAAGAAGGAAAAAAGGAATCTTCTTGTTTAAAATTCTATTTCTTTAACTGCTAGTCAGGTATAACATTTTTAAATGTGTTTAAGGGCAATTTGCTTTTCTTCTTTTGTGAGTTGTCTGGGTTTTGCCCCCAGCCTACTTTTCTTTTAAGATCTTTGTCTTTTTCTCCTCCTGTGTCTTTAAGTCCTTATATAGTAAGGACTCTCATGTATCCTGCAAGTATTTTTCTGATTTATTTGCCCTTTTGTTTTGTTTCTGCTGTTTTTATCATAGAGAATTTAGTTTTTCTGTAGCCAAATTTTTGTTATCATACATCAAAAGACCTTCCCCAGCTCAAGATTAAATATCTATTCGTATTTTCTTCTTGGATATTCAAAGACTTTTTCCCTGACATTTAAATCTTTAATCCTTATGGAATTGGTTTTGGCATATACAGTGAATTAGGGAACTAACTTTAGTTTTTTTAATGGTTAACCAATTTTAATCACATTTTCTAACTGATTATTTCTGGTAGATAAGAAAACCAATGACTTTGTGTGTTTCTTTTAAAATTTGCAGCCTTGCTCAAGTTCTTACTTATTCTAGTTTTTTAGTGGATACTCTAATTTTCTAGATAGAAAATTGTATACCCTTCTTTCCAATATTCATACTTCTTGTTTTATCTTCTCTTATTTCTTTGGCTCTAATTTCTAGACCAGTGTTAAATAATTGTATGCATATTAGGGCATTTTCTCTCTCTTTTTTTTTTTTTACCAAAATTAATCTGGCATTTTCTTCTTTTTAAGTTTACAGAATTAAATTTTCGTGTATGTTCTTTTGCTGTTGCAAAAACTCTGGCTTGTAGGAACCCCACCATTGCCTCTCCCTTTGTGTGATCAGTGAAGTCTTAGGCGTCTTTGGCTAAATCTGAATTGAGTTCCTCATGGGCTCAGGGCTCTCCTGGTTGTGATCTTGTGAGGTGAGCAAGGTGCAGGAATAAGGGGCATGCTCTGTGTATCTCTCCTCAAGCCTGTCGGCCACTTTCGCCCTAATGTTTATCAGAAAAGCTCTCACACTCTAATGGCTGAGGGTTTGCTAGAGGGAAACCCTTGTCAATATTATCCTGTAGCCCAAGAACCAGCTACCCTGTAATATGTGAAATGGTAGGATTCCCTTATGTTGCATTTTTCTGGCCTCTATCAATTGGGAAAAGTCAGAAATCATTTTGTTATTTGTTATCCTGTACAGCAGGAAACTGGAGTTGAGGACAGAGCAAACAAGGGATGTGATTGCCCTTCAACTCCACTCTGCTCCTTGGAGAGGAGAGGTTGGGAGAGACCTAGGTGGGACTTCCCAGCACGGGTGCTTGTCCTTGCTTTTCCCTCTCTGCTCTCTGAAAGGCTTATCCGGTTCCCATTAGATCATTCTATCTCGCCCTATATGAACACCCCAAAACTGTGTGCTCCCTCAGCTCATGGTGAAGCATCTTCTCTGATGATTTCATGAAGTCTCCTGCCCTAAAACGTTCCTCTGACCCTGGGAGAGGCCTACACATCCCAGGTTATTGCTTCACATTAAAGTTTTGAAGCCTCATTGGGAAGACATGGTACATTCAAATCTAGTAGGTGTTCCTCCATTAGGCCGCTCTTGGCCATCAGCTCCTCAGCCCATTAGAGTCCCAGATGGGCCAGCTGGTCTCCTAGCAGATTCTTGAGGTGCAGATGACAGGGAGGTTTTGACGTGGCGTGGTGGGAGTGACAGATGGTTAGGGAGACTGTCCTGGGGGGCTCCCCTGCACACCCTGTGTACTGAAGGAAGAGTGTTACTGGAGAGGCATCGCAGGCCAGCCAGAGAGCCCTGGTGTCCGTACCAGTTTTGCCCATGGCGTCCCTGTTTGGCCCTCATGACCCTGCTGCAGGCTGTGTTGTCTCTCTCTCCCCCGGGCTTCCTCCTAGTCATTTCCCTCTTTTGTTCTCCATCAGTTCTCAGTCCTTTCTCTCTCCCACCTTCCCTTCCACACCCCCCGCCATTTGTCACTGCAGCTCCTGGCACCTGTGAAGGCATCCTGGGTCTGTCCTTCCTCACCAGCTGCCTGTCAGTCTTCCTCCTTGCTTCTGGCCTCTTCCTTTCTCCTTCCGTTTCCACTCTGTGCTTTATCCTTGGTATTGTCTGGCATGCCATAGAATTTAAGAGGGTTATTCAAAGCTTTATGTACCCATGACTCTAAATAAATATAGTTTGATTGGGTCATTAAAAATGTTCTTTAATGGAGTCAGAAACTTAAAATGTTTTACACTTAGCTGAATTTATATATTCAAAATATTTTATTTCATTAAATAAACAATGGGGACGTGAATTTTAAAATACTAACTATATTGTAGATTGCCCCACTTTTCCATTCAGGGAATCTTTGCAGCTGTAATCACTACACAAGAGAGAAAGAGAGACCCTAGGGAAGGTGTCAGGGTTGACTGTTTTCATGTCACACCTCGCAATGAGTACTAACCATTCTTTGAATCACTGCTTGGAGTCTTTTCTTAGCCTCAACAATACTAACGGTCTCTTGTTCTCTTTTTTGTTGTGTGCATGTCCCCGTGCTTGTGTACATGGTGGCTCCGGCAATTCCAGGACGAAGTCCTGACCGTGATCAGAAGAGTGGATGACAACTGGGCAGAAGGAATGCTGGGGGACAAGGTTGGGATTTTCCCCCTCCTGTACGTGGAGGTAAGGCCATGCTGCCACGCCCGCTGCTGCTTTCACCCTGGGCGTTTGTTTCACTAGTCCAGGGATGACCTGAGCTTGGAGCCTCCTTTTCTAAGAGAGAAGGAAGCTACTTCACAATAGTCTAAGGTCGGATAGACTTGTAAGATGCACGGTTTCCCGAACACTTTGTAAGCTTCCATTTGTGCGTTTGCTTCAGCTCCCGGGGGGTGTTCTTCATCCTGCTGCTTAAGATCTGAGAACTTGATGCATGAATACCACTTGCCGTGCAATCTAGAAGTCAAAAATCTGAGCTCCCAGACATTTTTAGCCAATGGAACTTTTTCCCAGGCAGACTGTTACAGGGATACTCAAAGACATACATGAGAATGTTCACGGAAACTTGATTATGATGGCCCCAGGCTGGAAGCAGTTCAAATGTCCATCAACTGTGGAATGGATAAAGTGTGGTATGTCCATATGATGGACTGCTACCCAGTAGTGAAAATGAACAAAAGATTACTACGTTTTCTAGATTTTTGAAAGAAGCCAGACACAAAAGAGCATATGCTGTAGGATTTTTTTAAAGGAAGTTCCAAAGCAGGCCCGACTACCTCGGGGTAACAGACGTCAGAGCAGCGGTGCCTTCAAGGGCAGATTGACTGGAAGAGACAAGGAGGCTTCTGGGATGTGGAGGTGTTTTAGATCTTAGTTTGGGGAGTGGCTACACAGTTGTAGCAGCTGTAAAATGGTGTTCAGTTAACATTTGTGCACTCTTTTTTACACTGCAATTTAGGAAGCTAGGGAAAAATGTTATAGGGAACCCCAAGGCAGGTAACAGTAGCATCCACCCCTTGCTGATGGCTGAGTCAGGCCCATCAGCTACCCCCTTCTCTGGAGGAGGGTCAGGCATCATCAGGGAGGCCAAGACTGTGGGCGCAGGGCTGGGAAACCAACCAGCTGGGCTTCTGACAGCTCTCCTTGGTTCCGCAGTCATACGCAAAGTCACTGGCAAGTTGCCCATCTGTGCCTTCCCAGGGTTGATTGCCTAGCCACTGGAGATGTGCCTTTCGAATACTCTTCCCTCCAGGATGTAGGGCGTCTCCTTCATCTCTCTGGCTCTGTGGCCTTTTGTGCCCCATACTGGCCCTCACAGGGCCACCTCTGCTCTGAGCACAGGCTCCTTACACCCTGTATGTTTCCTCAGATAGGACAGCCCTGTGGCCCTTGAGGCTCAGGGGCCTGGCCCTCCTCCCAGGAGCCATGGCAGGGGCGTCACTCCTCCTTGTCCTGCACCTTCCTGGGCAGGGCTGCAGCCTGTGCAGTGCCTAGCCCCACACCATCGCCCTAGGAGCCCTGGCCGCAGCCACAGTGCCACCTCAGATGCTCAGAAACAGACTCCTGGGTTCTCTGCAACAACCAGTGACACCAGAAGCCCCAAATGGGGATTGCTGAGGACCGTTTTTCACTGTTTTTATATTGATTCCCTTTTGAGGTGCTTGAAATGTGGAACAAAAGGCCACTGTGACTCTTGCCTAGCCTTAGGGTGTGTCCTGGTGGGTTGGAAAGTTAGCCCAGACTGTTGTCCTCTTTGAGGCCGAGCAGGTGTGTGAGATCAGAGTGGTCAGAGCCGGGGTCTTCTGCAGGCTTGGAACCCGAGCTAGACTGGTGCCGCGAGGGAGCCTGGGGCTTCCTTCTCTGGATGCCACTCAGGCAGATGGCACAGTTTGGAGTGTACTTTATGCCAAGAGATGGAGCTGGTGCTCCTGAAGGAATGTGGTGGACCCGTGCTCCTGCAGGACTGACTGACAGAGAGCTCTCCTGCAGCCCATTCAGCTGGGGTTTGAAGCGTGTACAGGGTGCAGGTTTGTGGGCAGGCATCCGACTGGGGTCCTGTGGGGCAGCGGGACTTCCGCCCCACCTGGGCTCCCCAGCAGTCAGTTCAGGCCTGATGCTTGATGGACTGCAGTGGATCTGTAAGAAGTGGACGAGAACTTTTGCGCTGCAGACCGTATAGTCGTCTCCCACCTGGGGCTATTTCTTCACCCTGGGCTTTCTGGGCAGGCACAGTGGGACAAATGGACTAAAACTGGCCTGGAGCTGGCCTGACCCTCCGCTGCTGGCGGCCTGTATCCTGAGAAGGCAGTGCTGTCTCCAGAAATGTCCATACTTCCTGGTGTACTGTGGAAATCATCCTCTCCCCCAGGTACCCACCTGCCCACTGGTCACGGGCGCTGCATCTGTGTGTGCACCCGCCGCCTCCTCCTCCCCACCCCCGTGCACCTTTCCTGCCCAGGCCTTGACTTTCCTCACTGCCCTTCCAGCTCCTCTTCCTCCTTCCCGGCCCACAGTCCTGCGCCCTGGAACCTGCCTCCTTGTTCTTTTCTCCCCACTGGTTTTATGAGCAGTCACCGTTCAGCAGCCGTCTTCACATGGGAACTCATGGCATGTGTCACTGACTCCTGCCCGTTCGTCAGAGGACTGCTGAGCAGGACACTTTCACTGGTGTCTACCCAGGACAGAGAGAAGAGCAGGCAAGGGGTGCTCTTGCCCTTGGGGAATAAACCCAGACGCAAGACAGGGCCTTCCTTCTGTGTCTCCAGTCCTTGACAGGGCAGAATTATTGCAGTCGTTTTGGTTTTTCAGAAGGCACTGTTCCAATAGGAGTGAGAATGATTCCATCTGAGGGAATTCCTCAGGCCTGGGGACGGGGGAGCCCCTTCCTTGGTGTGTGAGGGCTGTGGTGGACCAGTGGCGGGGTCAGTGCACTGTGGGAACACGGAGGAGGTGCTCGGTCATTCCCGAGTCTTGCCATGGCTTGGCTGGGTCCAACTTTGGCGTCCCCACCCTGTAGCATGAGTGCTCCAATGGGAGCTCTTGCCAAGCCAGCCCCATTCTCCTTTTTCATGGGGCTCCAAGATGGCATGCTTGGGGTCTGCCGTTCCTGAGAGCAGGGCCTGTACCTCATGGGCAATGGCAGCCCCAGTGGCAGGACCACGAGTGGGCCATGGGACAGCTCAGGGCATCGTGGGCTTCAGAGGTGGACCCAGTGGGACCCAACACCACACACTAGACATGTGACCTTTGACAAGTTCCTTAACTTTCCTGGGCCTCAGTTTCCTCTCTCAAACGAGGGCAGTGACACGGGCCTCGGGGTAGTCATGTGGCTTAAAGACAGTAACAGAGTGCACAGACAAGGCTGCCATGAGGTGGGCTCCTCGTGTGGGCTGTCTGCTTTGTTTCGTTATCGTAAATGTTTGCTGAATGACTGACTCCTCGCTGGCCCGTTCGGGCGTCTGTTGAAGGTCTTTGTGTGGTTCCTGGGCTTGGGCTTTATTTGGCCTCGCATCCCCAAGTGTTTTCTTGCAAGTGCTCATTTTGGCTCCCCCAGCGGCTGGGGGCTCTTTGAGGGTAGGTGTGCCCCCGTCCGTGCAGGCAGGACAGCCCCAGCCGCGGCTTCCTAAGCTGAGCAGTTAGCAGTTGGATAATGTCAACAAGACAGGCGATGCAGCATTCCAGTGCTGGTGATAGGAGCGGCAGCTTGCTTGCACGCTGTCCTTGAGCAGCACGGGTGGGAGTCAGCTCAGTCCAGAGACAGGACGCAGGGCTGTGCTCTCCTGTCCTGCCGAGGCCCCGGAGGGACTTGCATGCAGACTTAGAAGGCACATTAGCAGATTTGCCCATGATGCTTGTCTGTAGGAAAACCTCTCCATGGGGCCAGAATTCAGATGCCAAAGACATAATAGGCTGGAACTGCAGTTGTAAAGAATGGTGAAATGTAGTAAGCATAGATGTCAGGTTCTGCCCTCACGCTCTGAAAACCAGTTGTTCAAGCAGTGTAATGCCGAGAGCTAGATCACCAGCAGTTAATAAAAAGAGCCCGAAGTTAGTGGGGGCTGCGGTGGTGCTTTGTTTACTGGGGGGGACATTTACAGATTAGCTCCTCTGCGTGATCGCTGTGTGTGGCCGGCTACCTCGGGGACGCGCCATGTAGGGCACACCCTCATGGACACTCATGCCCTGCCACGCGCAGAAACAGCCCGCATCACCTCTGCCTGGGCAGCAAAAGGAGGAGGGTCTGAGGAGGGTCCCCCTTCCCGACTTCCCCTCCGTGTCCCGGTGACAAGGGTGAAGGGCGGCCGCTCTGTGCCTAAGATGGCCCCGAGTCTGTGGCGTGTTGACAGGCAGGGGTGGTGGAGGGCGTGGAAGGCTGATGGCACCAGCCAGCCCGCTCTGCCGGGCAGTGCTCTGCTCAGGGCCAGAGAGAGCTCTTGGCGCCCTCAGGTCTGGTTTGGGAGAAGAGGGCGGTGGTGGTTCCCTGGGGGAAGGTCTCCCCTCCCCTCAGCGACTAGGGTGCCCTGAGAGCTGACACTGTGCTCCTGGTCTGTTCACTCACTGTCTGCTTTTATTTGCACAGCTTCTCAGAGGGTGTTATGGGTGAGAAGTTGTCCCCCTATTTGGCAGGTGAGAAATATGGAGCCCAAATGGGATGGCACCGTGCACTGGGGCTTGCCCACCTGACCTCAGCCCAGCTCTTTCCCAGTGTGGATGGGCATGCACTGAAGTGGGGAGGAGTTCTCTTGACCTGGAAGGAGGCATGGCTTGGTGCCATGGAATGCCTCGGGGCTCTTCTAGAAATATAGCGTTGCAGGGAAAACTTCTCTTGTGAACTCGGGAGGTCTTGCATAGTCCAGCGTGCGTGTGCCCCTGCACACACACACGGGCAGGGCTGGCTTGAGATGGGAGAGGCTGAAGCACATGGTGACTGTGGGTCAGGGGCAGCCTCTGCTGGACTCAGAAATGGGAAGTGGAAATAGGGGCACAGACGAATTGGCAGAGCTGCTGGTGACCTGTGAGCGTCTGGTAATTCAGAGAAAGCACCCTCGCGTCAGTGGATTTAGTCAGATCGCCCCGGGATCTGGGGAGAGCAGGAGATGGAGACTTTCTCTTGCCTTCTGTGACCATGGCTATGTGAGCACAAGGTGTCCCACGTTTGCCACAGACATGGGCCACTCCACCGTTCTCCCCAGTGCTGGACATGGAGATCCGAGTGTCCAGGCTTCCTCTCTGTGGCTTGTCAAGCCCATTGCTTTGGGATACAAGCAAATAGAATTTCAGTGGTGGCGAAGGCTACCTTACCCTTGCACCTGACCCACGGGAGACAGAAGGGCCTGAGCTCTGAGGATGTCCAGCCTTGGCTGCTGCTGCAGAGGGAGCGGTCAGGTCTTGTGTGGAGGGCTGAGCAGACATTCTCCAGGGGCCTGCTATCCAGTGGGGTCCCCAGTCGAGAGGAGTCCAGAGGCCTGGCAGGAATTTTCAAATGTGTCTACAGCAGTCACTTTCTGAGTGCCTGTCCCACGTCTGGCAAGCCTGTGCCCTGTGTGGGCTGTGGCAGGCAGGGCCGTGGGCTAGCTGGGTCTGTGGCTCATTTCCCCCTGGAGACTGTGTGGGTGGAGTGCCACCAGGGATCCCCAAGAACCATCCCCAGGCCTGTGGCTCCTCGGGCCAACTCTCCAACCCTACCACTGCCCTACCCGGCAGGCTCGAGTCTGCGGCCGACTGACGAGGAGGGGTCCGACCCTGGCGCCCCAGCCCTGCTCACTGCCCCCAGCCACGTGGCCTTCCTCTGTCTCCTGACAGCCCAGGGCCCTCCCTGCCTTGGCATAGCGCGGCGAGCCAGCACGGGCACCAATCCACCTGGCTCCAGACTTTCATCCCCGTGCCTCATTGTCCTCATCTGTGTTCTAGTGTAATGACCGTGCCCACCTCACCGGGTTCTGCTGAGGATAAAATTGACAAGTGCAGTGCACAGAACGGTGTCTGGCACAGAGTCAGACCATGTGCTAGAAATTATCGTCACCTTTCATATTATCTTTAGACCCTACACAATCCAGTGCCTCCGAGTCACCTCGCTGTGTGGACAGCAGCAAGAGGCCACGAGTCTCCTCGCAAAATTGCATTTTTGTGCTGGACTCTTGTTCTTGAGGCTGTCGTATGAATGAGGAAGAAGACTTTGACCCTTAAAAAAAGTTTGGAGCAGTCTTCCCTTTCGTTCAGAGCGAAGGGAAACGGTGATTTGTAGAATGAATATCCATTAACTGTGTAGGGAAAGGAGCCTTGTCTGGAATGATCGAGCTTTCAGAAAAGGGGCGCCCCTTGCCACGCTGTGGGCAGAGCGTGGGATCAGTGATTCAGTGTGGGAGGGGCCTGCCCCAGTCACTGGTCTGCTGGAAGGAAAGCAGATTCTGAGCAGCAGGCTGGGCTGGGGCTGGAGAGGCCCCAGCATCCCTGGGCGCCCCCTACCCCTACCCCGCGGCACAGCGAGACCAGGCAGTTAATTTATGCTTCCGTAAACCGTTTTGTATTTGAAAGAGGATGAATGTGTGATTAAATTCTGCTCTTGTTTGTATTTCTTGTTGCTAAATTTGCAACGCAGTTCATGTGCTAATGTTCTTAAATATGTAAATTTGGAGGAGAATTTACTGGGTTATCTTTGGGGTTTTAGTCATGGTAAGTCTTCATACCCTGTTCTTGGATCCAGCTGAGAAAAAGATGAGTGTCTGAGAGATGGAAATTGAAATATTAACTTTATTATCAATAAATCTCAGTAGGAGAATATAGATCAGATCTGGGACAAGGGAACTTGCTGGTTCCTCACCCTCAAGCATAGACCTTGGGACCTCCCAACCCAAGAGAGAGTCGAGACTGAAAACTGACACCTGCCTAGAATTGCTCCTGAGCCAGAGCTGGGAGAGTGGAAAGAGGAGAATGACCTCCAGGCCCTACGGCTTCTGATAGATTAGCTCCACCTGGCCAGTGCAGGTGGCCTGAGACTGTGAAGATCTCCCTCGGTTAGGGAGGCACATAGAGTGTTCACAGATGAAATTATGTGGTTTCTGCAATTTGCTTTGAAACACCCCAGAAAAACAGTGGAGGAGGGCAGGCGGTGCAGGAGTCGAGAATGGCAGAATGGTGCTGGTGGCTGAAGCTGAGTGATGGGTGCCTCTTTCTACTTTTGTGTCTGTTATAAAAAGTTAAAAAGTCCTGCGTTAGGCCTTGCTGCCCCTGCAGTCAGGTAACTGATGGGGGGATGAGAGAAGAGGCCAAGAGTGCTGTCCAGCGTGTATCACTCTGCCTCTGCCAGGAAGGCAGACGCTCCTGCCGCAGGGGTAGCGGCTGCGCCTGGCCTGCGGTGGAGGTGTGCTGCGCCCAACTCATCCTCTGCTCACCTCTCTCTGCTTCCGGTTTCCTTCCATCTTGGCCTGGTGGATTCCTTCCACCTTCTGAGCTCTGTGGTGCTCTCGCGGCAGCCCCCATGGGAGCACGATGCAGGGCAGCTCCCTGAGGATTCTGGAGTCTCCCTAAGGCATGTGACCACAGTCTGTGCCCCTATATCAAGACACTGCTGCTCAGCGGGCGAAACCAGACCATCTGAAGGAGGAGACCTGTGCTGGGCCTTCCCTGAAACGTCGTGCTCCTCAAAGGGACTGTGTTTCCACTAAACTGAAAAGCACCAAAGTCTTTTATGGCGCTTCATGCTTTGTACAAAATGGAAAAAGATATGTTCCTGCTGCAATTCAGGAAGCCTCACGGTTGGTTGACAGATAGCCCAGCCAAGGCTGCTCTTTTCTTTAGTTTTTCATGACTTTATGATTGTAAAAGTAGTACCTGGCTATTGTTCAAAATAGGGAGATTCAGAAAGTGTAAAAAAGAAAATTAAAATCACCTACAATCCTACCAGTAAATGTAAATACACGTGTAGGAAGAGAGTGAAATGTTAGCATGTTGTTCCGTTTCCTTTATTCATTCCTATGTATAAATTTACATATATTTTGAACAAATTTGGGATTGTGCAGCACCAGTATTCTATCTTGCTTTTTTCATTAAATTGTGAGAATTTTCCAATGATGTTCTTGCGGTAGCTTCAAAGCCCTCACCCCACAGTCTGTCCTCAGCACAGCAGTCAGGGCTCCTGCTGAATGTGTGTTGGTTGTCCCTCTGCTGTGTAGACCTCCCAGCCCCTCCCCCATCTCACTCCAGGAAAACCAGGACCTGCGGAGGCCGGAGTCCCGCGCAGCTGATCCGTCACCTTGACCTCACTCTACCCACGAGCCCGCTCCAGCCACTCTGGCTTCCTTGCTCCTCCCCAGACACACCAGCCTCGCCTACTCCCACCACAGGGTCCTGGCACCTGCTGTTCCTGCCTCTCTGTCGCTCCTCCCCCAGATGTCAGTCCCCCTGCTGTGTCTCCTGCAGGTCTTGTGTCCCAGGTCACTTGCTCTAAGCCCCCTGTGTTACCACACTGCCCTCCCCACCAGCACATCTCCTGCTCCTGCTGTCTGCTCCATACACCCCTCACCACCTGACACACTAGCTGTATGTAATCCAATGCTTACTGCCTTACTCTCTGGGTCTCCCTGAGACAGGAGTTCTGTCTGATTTTTAACCGATGTGCCTTCAGTGCCAAGCAGAGGCCCTGGCACACAGTAGGCATCGAATACATGTGTGCTCTATGATCAGAGCCCTTCTCCTTCTCTAGCACCAACCCCAGGTGGTTGGCGTCTGTCCTCCCCGGGCCAGTCTACCTGGTCTCAGCCCCCTGCTGCCGCACGGACCCCGGAACCCTAACAAGTCGCACAGACCTTCCTCGGCAGCCTCTGCACCAGCTCCATAGAACGCACCCATCGCTGCTCAGGAGCTCACAGAGCTTCAATCCACAGCCAGCTTCTGTTCAGCCTGGAGTCTGCACAGCCCGAGCCCACTTACTTCTGACCCTGCACACACAGCGCATGCACAGATGCACATGTGCACACACTCACGGACACACACAGCACATGCGCACACATACACCTGCACGTCTTCCCTGCCTTGAATTACTCATGTCACATTTGGCCCCTGTCCATCACCATGGAAATTAAATTCCTTCTCCATTTAGCCCAACCTCTCTCTAATAGATCTTTTATTCAGTGTGCACTTATGAGTATTCATAAGCCCCTTTTGTGACCATGGAGTACATCCTTAGGAAAAGTTCTTTCCATGAAAAAGCTTCACCAGCACATACTGTGCACAGCTCCAAGGTGCCTGGGGAGAGACTGAAGTGAAGCCAGGGCACCCCATGGGCTGCCTGCCTCTAGCTGCCGGGTCGCGTGTGAAGTGGGCGTGAGTCGCAGCTCCCTCCAGGAGTTGCTGAAGGCACGTGTGACCATGCTGAGCGCAGTGTTCAGGTCATCCTCCATGAGTAGGCACCCTCGCATACACATGCAGATGTTAGCTGCATTCATGCATTGATTAGGTATTTATTGTACACCTCCTGTGTGCCCAGCACTAAGCTTGTTAACCACCTGTGAAATAAGACGGCTGTTTGTAAGTGGACGAAGGAGCCTCTGATTTTCAGAATTCCGTATCAGCTCGGAGGTCTTGATTGTCTTGTAGTTACAAGGGTTGTCCTGAGATCTCAGAGAGAGAGTGAGCCAGAGAAAGAGAGACTGAGGGAGAAGGGGAGGGAGAGACATGGAGAAATGGAGAGAGAGGGTGGAAATGCTTGCTGTCTGGAAGCCAAGTGGTTGGAGGCTTAAATTAAGAGGTGGTGAAGTGGCAGGTGGCGTGTCAAGCCCACAGTAGCAGAACAGTTCAGTGGAGGCCTGGCTGGAGCTTCATGAACCATGGCTGAGCATTTTTCTGTCCCTCGGCCACACTGGGAGCCTCCAGGGGCAGTGTCCTGGGCCTCGCCTGATCTTGGGAGCTGATTTTTCTGTCCCGGGGAAGCTGTGTATGGGGTGCTTGCCTGCTGTGGGTGCACAAATGTCCCGTAGGGGAGGAAGACATTTCCTCTACCCACTCTGGGTCCTTCTGGCTGAACAATGAATTAAATTCACATAAGACAGAATAACAGGAGAAAATCAAACAAAGCTTTGTAACATGTATACATGGGAGAGACTCAGGAAAACTAAGCAACTCGCCAAAATGGCCGAGGTTCTCATCTTAAATACCCTCCTCAGCTAGAGGCAAAGGAGGATGTTGGGGGTGGGGGGAGTCAATTATGGGAGAGTACCAGAAAAGTACAGTAAACAAGAGTGAGGTTATATGCAGATTTAAGTCCTTGCCTCCTGCATTGATGAGAGTTCCTAGAGATAAGGTCATACCCCCTCCTTCCTGGTACAGAGAGGGAGACACCTTTGCAGATGGAGATTTCCCTTACAAATGTAAATGTGTCTTACAAAGGGTAACTTCTGCTTTTCAGAGTTTCTCTTGTCTGCAGTTTTAAAAAGTAACCAGCCCAAAATAATCCTCATGCCAAAGAGACGTATTTTGGGGTGACCAATGCCAGTCCCCTGCAGTCCCATCCGCTTCCCAGGTGCCATGTGAGGACAGATGGGGCCCTCAGCGCCACCCGCAGGATCAGAAACCCAGCATAGCTGGCAAGTGTGTTCAAGGATGGGGCAGGGGGACACAGGAAGGGCTGGGTGGATTCCAAATGAGGAGTGTTTCCAAACCCATGTCTCCTGCAGGGGGTGCACGCTGAGGGCCCCAGAAAGGCTCCTGGCTGTTGGAGCCACGTGGGGCCGGGGCACTGCTACCAGCTGCACAGGTGTCTATTTTCCACCCAGGCCAATGGGAAGAAGAGGTTTTATGTCTCATTGGGTCTCTTCTGCCCTCGATGCCAGTGGCTGTCAGTATTTTTGGATTGAGACTCAGTGAGAAATGCCTTTCCATCCCCACCATGGGCGCGCACCCCAGTGTGTACGTGAAACTGAACGGACACTTCCTGGGGCTGCTTCACCCAGCCCGCTGAGGCTTTCTGACAGTGTCTCTTCTAATCTGGGTCACTTTTTAAAAAGCGCTGGTCAGGGCCCCCTAAATCAATAGGTACAAACGACTGCTCTTAGGGATACACACAGCTCTGTGAGTAAGGAAAGGAAATATTAGACCTTCTATTGACATTTGTTATTTAAGAATTTTTAACTTACTTTTATTTTCTATTTTGTGTGGCTTTATGATGCATATAATATAGTGGCACACTAGAAAATATGTCATTTATCGGAGGTGTGTTCCGAGAAATGCTTTCCTGACAGGGGTGCACAGTCACTGAAGAGGTTAGAGGCCCCTGGCCTGGGTCATCGCTGGTGGCCTGGCCCTGGGGTCCACCGGTGAAGCTGCCCCTGCCTGCTGGCTTCTGAACTCTATGCCAGCCATGTCTCCTTACAGTGCTCCCCTGCTCCTTCCTCAGCCACCTACGACCTGTGACCTGTGCAGCAGAAGGACCCTGTGAGGTGTTTACTTCAGTCCTCTGCTTAAAATGGCCAGAAATGCCTTGGCCAGCACACTGGGGACGTGATGGCTCTGTAGGAGGCCCCTCACCCCGCCTGTGCGCTGAGGTCTGCCACCTTCCCACAGAGAGACGCCCCTCGGGGCTTCTTGCAGAAATGGAGAATAAGTGGTGCCTTTTGTTTCCTGAAAAACAACCTTTTTTCTCCTTTTATCTGCAGGCACAATTATCACAGGGTCTTTATGCTAATCTCAGCGCTTCCAGGAGGTGTCCTCTGGCTCACGGATGTCCCCCGCCAAGGCGCTAATCCTCACTCTTTGCTGCTCATGAGCCTTTTCTCTGACTTGGACACGTTCTCGGCAAATGAGAGAAGTTTTCTGTTTTTTCATTTTTATCTATATCAGACTCTGTCTGGAATCTTTCTTCTCATGGGCCCTGATACTGAAATGAGACCGTGATGCTGGCACAGGAAAGGAACATCACTCAGTGTCAGAGGCTGACCTCAGAGGGGAAGCCTCATTCCCCATGGCAGTTGGGTGAGTGCCCAGGAAGGGAGGGTGGCAGCTCTGCACGGAGGCCCAGAGAGGGGTGCTGTGCGTGTTTTCTGGTTGTAGTGAAGACCACTCACCAAGCAAGGGCGCGCTGACCCTCTCTTGCAGGCCCTCCTGGGACTGGCGGTGGTGGCGAGGTTGTTCCTGGGCTCGCTGCCGTGCCGCAGGTGTGGGTAGAGGACACGGCCCCCCTCTGTCTGCCCTGCCGGCAGCAGGGCCTTGAGGTTCCAGTGGGGATGCTGCCGTCGTCGGCACGAGGGCACGGGGCCGGGGCAGATTTGCCGAAGTGGTCCAAGGCTCGGCCAGACGGCCCCAGCTGCTAGCCATCGTGGCAGGTGAGGCAGCCCCCGCGTGCTCTTCCAGGCGCTGGCGGAGTGGCACGGCCCACTGCTCATGTAAAGCGCCCTGCACCTCACGGAGCTGGGGCTTTGTCCAGTCCTGGATAATGGGATGCGGAAACAAGTGTCATGTCCCGGTCTCCTTACTTTAGCTGTTAGGCATTATCTCTTCCAAAATCCGCACCTGTACTAGTCTTTGCGTGCAAGGTTGGGCAACTGCTGTGCAGTTCAGCTGTCCATCTACGTTTGTCTTCATTGCTGGATAGTTCTTGTCTTCAATCTCAATTATCTGAATAGTTGCCTCAGTTCCCCAGCCCACCTTGACAACATAACTGCAGCCTCACCTGTCCCTTCAGTCACCTCGAGAGGGAAGCAACGTGTGAATGCAACACAGAGAGGACAGCATGGAAAAGAGGCAGCTGCCCTGTGCTTGTGCAGTGTGAGTCGCAGGTGGGACTCCCAGCAGCCGGGACCATGGCCCCGCGTCTGGGTTTCCGCTACCCTGCTGCAGGGCTTCTGGCCTTGCTGACCACTCTGTAAAAGGTTTAATTCTAAGGATGGGGATCAGCTCAAGGTAGAAGCCTCTCCCGTGGCAGGTGCGCAGCAAACACTTGGGGTTGCGTGAGAGAGCGCCAGGCCGGGGTGCTGGTGCGGGCATTACAGGCGTCCAGGCTTCCACATCCCCAGTGAATGCAAGCTTGGCATTGTTAGCAGACCTTGAGCTCGCCGCCACGGCTCTGAAGTACAAGGTGGGAGCAGATGACCCCCGCCCTCGGAAACCGTCGCTGAAGACCTCCCAGTGCGAGACTCTGCCCGCCCTAATTTTCATGCCAACAAGAAGATCTGATTTATAAAGACCCACATTTGAATCTCCAAGATGAAGCCAGCTCTCTCCAGTTGCCAAAGGCATAGATGCCCCTCAATGAATATGTTAGTTTTTTAACCTAAAGGTGTAGCAAGATCAGAAAAGCATCCTCATGCTCTGCAGTAGGAGTTCATGATGGTGGATCCAATGAGATGTGGTGGGAAGGTGTGAGCAGTAGCGATAGTGCCAGTGAACTGTGTGATTTGGAACAAGTCATTTAAACTCTCTCCACCTCAGTTCCTCATCTGTAAAATGCCATTTTTAAAAAAAATCTAGTTGCAACCTAGCATGACCCAGGGAAGTACAGAGTGCTGTGGGATTGTGAAGGAAGGGCCATCACAGAGCATGAATAATGATAGCCTCTTCCATTTTTTTTTTTTGGTGAGGAAGATTGGTCCTGAGCTAACATCTGTTGCCAATCTTCCTCTTTTTTTCTTTTTCTTTTTTTTGCTCCCCAAAGCCCCAGAACATAGTTGTATATCCTAGTTGCACGTCCTTCCAGTTCCTCTGTGTGGGATGCCACCTCAGCATGGCTTGATGAGTGGGGCTAGGTCTGTGTCCAGGATCTAAACCTCTGAACCCTGGGCTGCTGAAGTAGAGCTTGTGACCTTAACCGCTCTGCCACAGGGCCCGCTCCCTAAAATGGCCATGTTGATGTGGCCTCAGCCATTGACATCCAGGTCAGATGAGCCCCTGTGGTGCTGTGGGAGATGTGCGTGGCCTGTGGCCATCCACAGGCTGCCTGCTTCAACAGCTCAGGCAGTCAGCTGTTGAGAGCACTTATTTCAGCCTTTCCCTTCTAAAGCTCTAGCTGTGCTCAGAGGCTGCCTTCCGGGAGGAGGGTGAGGGTGCCAGAGTTGAAAGGGAATCCTCTATCCCACCAGCCCTGTGGACGATAGCCATGGAGAGCACGGGTGTTCACGGCTGGGACGCGCCGACGAAGATGCCGCACCGTCTCCGCTGCCCCCTCAGGGAGGCGGGAGCACTCGAGATTTCCCCCGACCCGGTTCCAGGCTGGTAAAGGACATTCCTCGACCACTCTGAGTTTGAGAAATCATAGGCCGACCACCAGGCTCAGTGACCTGTACTGTGCTCGGTCACTGGGGCGGGAGGCATGGATCAAAGGCAGATGCCGAGCCAGAGCCACTGACGTCGGCCATGTGGACGTTTCCGGGGGAGGCTGCCTCCATGGTGAAGCCCAGGTTGCAAAGCAGTGTTCTAGAAGCTCCAGAGTCAAAGGGCTCCGCCCACAGCAGTAGCCTCATCTCCGGGGGCTGGTAGAGTTGCAGGAATTTGGGGCACCATCCCAGACCTGTTGAACTGGAATCTGTGTCTTTGACAACTCCCTAATAATTGGACACACCCTGAAGGATGAACTTCACTCGAGCAGGCTCTCCTGTTACCTGCAGCATCCTCATGACCTCGCACAGGGCCTGGGACGTGGGGGGTGCCCAGAGGACATCTGTCGTCTGACGGGGCATCTGGAGATGCGCTGGTTGCCTCCCTTTCGAGTCATAAGCAGCTGCCCTCCAGCCTGCTTGCCCCCTGGCTCCCTGGGTTTCCATGCAGGGGAGACACACATCCCTCCCTGGTGTCGCAGTCGCAGCTCTGTTGCCTGTGCTGTGGGTGTGCTGAAGATTGGACTTCCTGCTCTGGGGCAGGACGGAGGTCTGTGTGCACATCTCTTTCCTGATATTTTTCTTAAGAACTGCTGGGCACCTGCCACCCCACTGTGCTTCCCTTCATATCATCCCGTCGCTCTGTCTTTCCAACCTTATTTCTCCTTTAAAGATTCCTCCTACATACATTCAGTGTAAAGTCCTCTCATCAGAACCAGTGGTTTCAGGGCAACTGCTCTGCCTAGGCCCCCAGATCTGGGCTTTCCTGGACCAAGTTCCCAAATCAGGCACTGGCCCCGGGTTCAGCACGGGCTGCCGGGGCTCTGTGAGCCTGCAGATGGGAGAGCCTTTTATCTTTAACCTGGTCCCCAAAGTCAGGTGCAGCTGGGGTGCTACGACTAACTCCAGTGTAAGAGACTGTCCTGTGGAACTGTGGAAACAATGGAGAGAGGAAACTCTTCAGTTCTTCTTCCATTTCTGGGTGTTCCTATGGTTGGAGGAAAGAGTGGTTGTGGAGCTGATAAAGTTGGGGACACAAAGTCCCGGGAAGAGGGTCGCTAAACCCGAGGCAGAACACAGAGTCCCTGACAGGGGAGCAAACCTGGCTGCCTGTCACATCCCCATTGGCGAGACTGCACCTGTGGTGGAGGAAATGCACCTGACCGTGAGCTGCACCCCCTGTCTGATGCCACATTCCCAGGAGTGTCCGGATGGTGGGTTGGCTCCTAGAGAGGGGCTTGCACAGAGGCTTCGGAGCAGGTCCTGTGATGGGGCCTCCTTTCCAGTGCCGGGGACAGGCCACGTAATAACAAACAAGCTCAAGACTTTTAAATGTTGGTGCTACCACTTCGTTTCCAATTGTATGGAAGTTAAAAATGTCCTCTGTTTCTATCAAAATACAGTGACAACTGGAATTATTGGATCCATTGGTTAACGACTGATTGTTTTGTTGTGTGAATGAAGAAGCAGTCTGTGTGTCTGTGTGCCTGTCCGTGTGGGCTGGGGGCATCACCTGCGGGACAAATCTGGTGATCATCTGTGTGCATGCAGGTGGCGCGGCAGAGCCTTTCATCCCGAGATGAGCATCTCGGCAGGGGAGGGGAGCGTCCAGAGGCAGAGGCCCAGGAAGCACTGGTCCACCTCATCACACACCACTGCTTCACAGCTGGCAGTCAGCAGCCAGTCACAGAAGATTCTAGCATTCTGGTTGTGGGGGACTGAGGAGGAAGCCTCCCACGTTCGTTCACTGCCTCCCCGGCCCTCCTTCAGGAACTCAGTCTAATGGGCCAGCATCCCCCGGCCTGGCGAGGCGGGCCTGCAGTGCCCTGGTGGGGGACACAGATCCATCTGGTTTCCCTGTGGTGTGGAGGCCTGTGGGCGAGAGGAGAGGAGTGTGAAGAACCCGGAAATCGTGCTGCCCCTTGCCAGTCTGATGCGGAAGGTGCTGTTGCAGGCGGATGTTGGCAGGTGACGGCGTCCTGCAATAACTGGCCCCTGTGGACATGTGGGCAGAGAGGCCTTCTAGCTGCGATGGCACCGGGTCTGCCAGCTGCCAGACCCAGCCTTGGATGCCGTGCGGTGTGGCTGAGTGTGGCTCGTTGGGAAGATAGCCAGCTTCCTGGCCGTGAGTTTCGCCTGCAGGCCTGAGTCACAGAGGAGCAGCACTCGCCTTGGATTCTGCAGACCCGTGGTCGGTCTATTTGCCACCGTGCCTGTCCAGGCAGGTCTAGCAAACCGGGGTCTCCAGTCATGGTCGGCGTTACTGGCTAGTCCTGGATACATATGGCTCCAACAAGAAGCCACTGGTCACAGAAGCAAAGATTTGGGGAACAAGATAAAACTGAACTGCTTCTCTTCATCGGAGGGCCCTTCCCTGGAGTCTCCTTTCCCCACAGAAACAGATGGTAGGGACTCTGCACTCCCGAGGAAATGCACGAATTCACCTCTTGGAGCAGAATTTCTTGCTTTTAATACTCCTACTTTGTTGAAAGCACCTATCTTTAATGGAGATTTACTTGCCCAGCTTCCAGCACCTGGCCTGGGCTCTGGGTTGTTCAGGCATGAGTGAGAGGCATGTGTCCCCTACCCCAGTCCTCCATCCAGGCGGAGAGGCAGGATGGTCCAGTGTCAGCAGCCTCTGGAGACACGTGCTGAGGACTGACGCATGCACTGCTGAGCCGCCTGGCAGTCGGTGAGCGATGGCAGAGCTTTCTCGGCTGCTGTGGTGTCAGCTCAGATTATGGTTCCGTGTGGTGTGTTCTGGGCGAACCTCCACCTGACCTGGATTTCCTGATTTTGAAAATAGAGTTTCTGATACCAACTCAACAGAGTCACAGGGAAATTAAGACACTCTGAGTCTGTTGCTTGGGGGAGGAACAGGACTGTTTCAGCCAGCCTCAGGCGTTACCAGTGGTGTTATTTCTGAATAATAAGGTTCCAAGTGGAGACATTGGCAGCGAGGGGTTAGACTGTGTTCCGAGGGTGACAAACAAGGTGTTGTGCTGTTGCTTCCAGCTTCTCTATTTTACTCCTGGCCCCGCAGCAGGGTGCAGAACACTGGGGTCCAGGAGGCCGGCCCTTGGGTGTTTGGAGCACCCCTCGCAGGGCTGTGGAGGGAGCAGGACTGGTTATGCTTTGAGCTGGCACTGCTGAGAAAGCAAATGAATGAGCCATAAAATAGAGCAACACAGCTGAGCCTGGCTGGAGGACACGTTTCAAAGGAAGTAATCCTGGACTTAGATCACATATTTTGGGGCCTGGAGAGTTTTTCATAACCGCCCTCTGAAAGACAAGTGTTTATCATGGAAATGCTGACAGCCCCACGCCTGGGCCGTGGGCAGCGCCCGGCCGTGCAGCTGCCACTGATGCGTGAGCTCACAGAGGCGGCACCGCTCATGGGCTTGTCTCTTTAACGCGTCAACAACATGCTCTCAGCTGCAGCCCCGGGTGGTGTGTGCTGAGTGAGGGCTGGGGGAACTTCCTAACCCAGGCCTGTGGCAGAGCACGCCGCACAAGGGGGGCCTGCCCCCTTCAGCCCACTTCTGCTCAGCGAGAATGAGGACGTGGGCGAGGCTCCCGCCGGGGACCTGCTGCTCCACGGCTCGTCCCAGTTAGCCTTTGCTAGCCTGTGGGATCTCCCGCCTCTCTGGTCTCCCATCCCGTCCCATCTGAACCTCATGCACCCTCCAGACCCTGTTCAGTGCCTTCTGCATGGAGCCTTCGACCTGCCCCGTGGCCTCTGTTGACCACCCCTCTCCAGATTGTGCCTTGTCCTTGGCACCAAACTGCGCCTGCTGTCCTTGCATTTGCTCCCGTTGGCCCTTTTGTGACCCCTTTGGGATCCCTTTTGCTGCAGGTGTGTGTAGCGTTCCAGGAGGCCCCCCGTGCTGCCTCTCCCCTCCCCTCTCAGGCAGGCAGCCACCCTCGGCGGCAGGAGACCTGCACGAGGCAGCCCAGCACTACAGGGAGGTGTCAGCGGCTGACCCGGAAGGCCCCCCTACCTGCCCTCTCCACCAGCAGCCTGAGGCCTCTCCGTCAGAAGTCCCTTCAGCCCAGGCCGCTGCGCAGGGGAAGCTGTACCCCGCCTGCATGCAGGGCAAGGGCACAGGTGGGGGCCGCCAGCACGGGGACGTCCCCTTGCTGATGCTTCCCAGGACAGCACAGCTTGGCCAGTGTGAAGAAGGGAGATAAGTCTGTGGTGTGCCCTACTCCACTCTCACTGGCCCTCGCCCTGCCCTGGTGGCTCCTCCCCCGGACACTCCATGCCACAGTTGGGCCCTGGCAGCAGACTGTGGGTGGACAGTCCCGGCCACAGTGAGTCCCATCCCAGGTTCTACACAGGGGACTGGCTCCAGGGTCACCTTTGACCCCATGGTGCTCTGTGGAGGCCTGCTTGTGGGTCTGGGGGTCTCTTCAGACCCTGAGGCACCTGCTGGGCCTTGACCTGGCATGGCTAGCTCTGCCTGGACACACCAAAGCTCTGGGTCTCTGAGCCTGAGGCCCATGGGTCAGCTCGGCCCTGCTGGCCTCCAGTGTTCACTCTGTGGTGGGAGTTCTCCCTGCCCCCCATGCACGGGTGTCTTCTAGAGTCCCCTCCCCTGATTGTGGGAGGACTGTGAGGGTGTTCTGCTGACGGCAGCTCGAATCCTGGTGGGCAGTGGGTCCACTCAGCCTTCTGGACTGCCAGAGACAGCGCATTTCTCTGTCTAGTCCTCCTTTTTCCTTTTCTACTTTTCTTCTCTGATTCTGTCACCATGGCAAGGGCAGCATGCAGCACACATCGGGTGGCTCTTTGCCATCGGAGAGCACTGGTCTGCCAGGGAGAGCGCTCCAGCAGGGCATCCTCCCTCCCACCCGCCTCTGGTGCACATTCCAGGAGCCACGCAGACCTCTCTCTGCAGGCGTCTCGGGGATGCTCGCCTGCGCTGGCCTCGGTGGTCGCACAGGAGAACCGCGGCCGAGGCCCAGATTGTGAAGCGAATTTTAGGAAAACAGGTGCCTCTTTAGAGTGGAGGGACCTTCCGCCTCGGAGCCACTGAGAAGACATGGGCAGAGAACACATCTGTCCGCCTGGAACGCATGATGGGCCTGGCTCTTTCTGCCAGTTCCGCGTCAGGTGGGGGGTGAGCAGGGCCAGAGCCTGCAGACCCTCAGGCTTCTCTGTCACCTTCAGAAAGCAGAGTCCAGTGGGCAGTGACTGTCCTCAGGGTGTTTCCCTCTGGGAACCATGCAGAGCTTATGTCCGTAGGCTAGAAATTTGGGTCTGTGGTGTCTGGAGAGAAGAAAAAGGGAGCCAGGGATGGAGAAGCAGCCTTGGAAAGCCGGTGGTGCACTGCCAGGTTCTGCTCTGGTCGCCGTCTGGATCCGCGAGAGTGCGGTGGCCTCTGTCCAGAAGCTGGCTGGGACCCATGCCCTGGCATAGAGGTCACTGTGACTGCTGCTGTCCAGCCAGCAGAGCCCAACCGTGCGGGACAGAGACCATAGGCCAGGTGTTCTGGAGCCCAGGACACCCGCAGCCCTTTCTGTTTGGTGAAGAGAAAATAAAAAGCAACAGCTTGCGTTCCCTCATGTTTGACTCTGTCAGAGGGCTGCTGGCATTTACTCAACTTCTCCTACTTCCGGAAGGATGAAGGGGAAAGATGGAATTTGACAGGCATCTATTAGCATAATAGCATTTATTTGACCTGTCTTGTGGAGGTGATCCCAAGCTGATTCTCACATCACATTTTCTTCGTGGCCACACTGAACACACAATACCTGGTTCCTTCTGCTCCCTTCCTTCAGTTGCCAAAAGTTCCCCTTTAGATATGAACTTAAGTTGAGCCAAGCACAGCCTAAGAGGAAAGGGGCTCCATCGTACACCTTGAATGGAAGACTTGCTCAAGATGTGAGAATGAGGGGGACACGATGGTTCCTAGATGGTGAATTGACCGTTTATCCGAACTTAAGCCCACGTGAGCACAGGCTCCTCCTCAGCCTCCAGGAGCCCCCAGTACAGTCTGAGATGGAAGGCTGTGTTGGCGGCCTGGACACTGACCCCTGTTACCACAGGTGCTCATGGGAGCACCTCCATCCCACCTTTCCTGATAAGCACCAAGCAGGATCAAACCTTCACCAAAACAAACTCTTCCCTGTAAAAGCACCTGCTGTTTCGTGGGACAGGTGGGGAGGAAAGGGAAGGAGGAGTGTCCCATCCTTGCAGAATCTCCAGATGCGGGTCAGGTCAGCTCTGAGTCCTGACACCCTGAGTGGAGTCTTTTGCTGGAAAGAGCATCCACAGCTCCCACTCACCAGGCCCACTGTCCTGCCACCTGTGGTCCTCGTGTTTAGAGAGTGCATTCTGGTCCCACGCCTGGAGTTCTCCTCCCAGAGGGACCAGAGTTCTGCAGGGCGCACCAGGACTCTGTTGTCTTGGTGGACATAGGACTGCTGGCTGGCGTTTCTTCCCCCTCTCCATCGGGTCCCTTGCTCTCTGCAGGTCTGCATCTGCACCCCACAATGGGCAGCCCAGGAGAGGAGAGGGCTACACTGGGGCAGACGCGGTAGCCAGCCCTTGGAAAACACGGCTGCTCCAGGAGCCTTTCCGTATAATCTGCAGATGTCACTCCGGCCTTCCCCGTGCTTTGTCATGGCACCTTTCATACTGGATGCCCCGTTAGAAAAACCTGACCACTCTGAACACATTGTCCGTTTTTAAATGTGAGCTCAGGCTGGGAGAGCACAGAGCTGGACGTAGATGTGACCATTGTCTGATGAAACCTCCTTCTCCCCCTTTCTCACCTAGCTCAACGACTCCGCCAAGCAGCTCATGGAGTTGGACAAGCCATGCCCAGCTGCTGTGTCTGGCTGCCATGCCTCGTTGCCCTCTGACCCTCGCTCGGCGGCCAGTGTGGCCCCAGGGCCCACGGTAAGCAGCACGGGGGCAGTCAGTGCCTTTCAGCGGCGTGTGGACAGCAAGAAGAATACCAAGAAACGCCACTCGTTCACTGCGCTCAGCGTGTCGCACAAGTCCTCTCAGGCCGCCAGCCACAGGCATTCCATGGAAATCAGTGCCCCGGTTTTGATCAGCTCCAGCGACCCGCGGGCCGCAGCCAGAATCGGGGAGCTGGCTCATCTGTCGTGCAGTGCTCCCACCCAGGTAACGTCCTCAGGGCGTGGACAGGGAGGCGCCAGGTATGCACCCCTTGGGTCTGGGGCCTCCATCTTCAGCTCCATGCTCAGCATCCTGTCCCCTACACGAGCAAGAAGGAGCCATGGCAGCAGTGCCCTTTGGGGTTGACTGTGGCTCCTTCTCACAGCCTAGCCTCGGGGGCCCTCGAGGCTATGGTAGGAGGTGTGTCTCCCTGTCACAACCAGAGTGAACATGCGACTGGTGCTCCCCGCGTTCAGAAGATGACCTAGTGGTGTGTGAGGTGCTTTGAAGGCACACGACACAGCCTTTGAATTACACAGGTTCACTGCATGGGGGGGTGTCCCATCTCAGCCCATCGAGCTGTGCCGTGGAGAACACCTTGGTTTGGTGCCAGTGTGCTTTTAGCATCTCTGGAACACTTGCTGACTTCCTTCCCTTTCAACAAAGAGAGAAGGGCCAGAGCTCAGAACTAGAGTTAACTACATTGTTTAGTACTTTCATTATTTGTACAGATACCTTCTATTTCTAGATATGGCGCTGGTTCCATTCCACTAGTAAGATAAAGGAGAGGGGAGGGACTTTTTTCTCAATCAACCAGCCAAAGGTGGCCCTGGAGCCCCCAGGCCCATGCTTGCCCATGGGGTATCTGGTCCCTACGTCCTGTAATTCGTGGATAATAAGTCCAGGGCTCAGGCTCCCTCAGTGTCTCCAGGGGGTTCTGAAACAGGAGTGAGCAGGGCCCATGGACGTTAGCAGAGCTCTCTGGCACTCTCCTGCACCCTGAGGGCTTGCAGACCTAGGTGCAGGATCTGGTGTTCTCTCTGCCTCTCCCTCATGCTCACCTGGTCTCAACCTTCCTGCTGCCATAGCTCTGAATTAATAGGAACAGAGGGAACATTCCTGGGCTCTGCAGTCTGAGTGTACTGTAGATAGCCCCCAGGGCAGAAAGGGAACAGATATTTTTTGCTTGAGGAAGATTGTCTCTGAGCTAACATCTGTATCAATCTTCCTCTATTTTGTATGTGGGACGCCACTGCAGTGTGGCTTGATGAGTGTTGTGCAGGTCCGAGCCCAGGATCTGAAACTGCGAACCCCAGGCTGCCAGAGTAGAGCACACCAATGTAACCACTGCACCACCAGGCAGGCCCCAGGAATAGATTTTGAAAAAGATTTGCGCCCCGCTTTTTTCCACCATGAGTTCAGTGCTGAATTACTTGTGCTAGAGATGATGGGGACCCTGGGACCCATTTTCCAGCAGTTATACTTGAAGTGAAAGTTGTGACCAGGCTCTGGACTTTAGTGGGCTCATCAAAAGGGGTGAGAGATCAAGCCAGAGGTTCCCACTGTCTCCTTTTCTGCTTTAATTCAACTATTGGGAGACAGGGTGGCACTGGGCAGCTGTGAGTTAAGGGCAAGCCGCCGTATGTTGCGATCTGCGGGCACCAGCCTGCTGTCTGAGGTCGGGCTACACCCAGAGACCAGCCCCCTGGGCTCTGCCATCCACCCTGGCACTGTCTTCCTGGTTCTTTATGGCTTTGTTGGCCTCATGCGTCACACTGGGACGTCCACCCCCTGGCCCACCTGAGGACTCCCCCAGGGTTGCTAAGGGCGTGCCAGGCAGGTCCTGCAGTTGGTCACGGTGCCACATGTATCCCCCCACCCCATGCCGGACACACTCTGCAAGGGGAACTCAGTCCCAGAGTTCTGTGCTTGGGGGCAAACTGGGACTTTCTGGTCATGCACCTGGAGAAACCCAGCATCATTGCAGGCACGTGTTCATCCAGGAGTGGAGGCCTCCGCATGCCAGGCTGACGTCATGGGGACAGGCTCTGGGATGGCACAGCAGAAGCATTGAGGCTCCTCAGTACCCAGGGGCATGGGGCAATTCCAGCTGGCCCCAGCGAGTGTCTAGCCAGCCTCCTACCACCCGGCAGCCCCTCGAGACTCGTTGTGTCCATCCAGGCTGTGACAGGTGTATTCACCAACAGGATGAGTTCTTAGCCCCCGTGAGATGAATAAGACTGGTCATCTAGCACCCAGGCCAGGTCTGCCCGCACGGGTGCACCCCCTTGCCTACACACCCAGGGCTTCTTGAGCTGTGAGGAGCAGAGGTTTCGTAAGGCCTTGAGTCCTGGATCCCAGTGAATTTTCTTCTGGAGATCAAGGGTGGCTACTGTCACTGACAGTCACTGAGCCTTCACTGAACATTGCAAAGGATCCATAGCAAGCTCCAAGCTGCAGCCCTGGCTGCCTGGAAGCACAGCCAGCTGGAGGGGAGAGGAGACCTTGGGTGAGTGGCTCCAGCTGAGTTTACCTGTGAGACAGGCCCTGATGGTGCCACACACTCATGTGCAGGAATCTACAGATCAGACAGGAACACCCAACGTGAGACGATTGTGCTGCTATTTAATTGACTTGATTCTAAAACCCTATGGAGGAAGATGCCCACCCTCACCCACACACGAGCATCGGTGTGGCAGTGCACTTGGGGGGGACACGTGGACAGGGAGCCCTTGGTAGCTGAGTTCTGGTTCATCAACATCACTGCCTCTTCTTGCTCTCTTGTGTGTTTCTTCAAAATGAAGAGCAAGTAGGGGCTGTGGTTTCTATGGAAATAGCTCTACAAAGGCATTTTCCCTGCTTCTCAGACTGAACGCAGTGAGCATCCTTAGGCCGAAGCCTCAGGGTCCTAGCGCAGGGAGGCACGTCCAGAGAGCCGGGGGTGTGCTTGCTCCCATGGCCCCGCCCAGTCTCCTCCCTGTTCTGATCTCACCTCCCACTGGGCTTCTTGGCACATCTCAGCTTCCTGCCCTGCGTGGCACTCTCCCCATCGGGAGAGCCAGGAGGTTTCATGATCTCCATTCATAGATGAGGAAACTGAGGCCCCGAGGGCGTGAGTAACGTCTCAGCCTGTGCTGTCCGACAGCCCTCCCTGCCCCCTGGCTCCCGTCAGGAGTGGTGTGGACATGAGTCTGGGACGTGGATATCGTTTAACTCTTTCTCTTCTGTAAGATGCACAGGGTTGCCCTCAGGCCAGAGGAGACGAAGCAGGAGCACACTAGCCAGGCCCTGCAGAGCCGCTGACGCTCGCCTCTCCCTCTCCTTAGTCTTAGTCTGGGACCCGGGGAACCTCTCTGAGCCTGAAGAGTTGCCATCAGAGCCAAGTTCAACGCTGTCCTTGCACCTCTTAACCCTGGGAAAGCTGCCCACTCTCTTCTCCTGGAGCCTCAGTTTCCTTGTCTGTTGAGTGGAGCGATGGCAGTCGAGTTGCTGTGAGGATGAAGTGCATGGACACAGGCTGGCGTCTCCTCATCACAGCACATCATCGTTGGCTGTGGTGGTTCTCTCTGCTGCTCAGGGAATCAGGGAACGAATCACCAGCCCCAAGACATCCGATGTGACACTCGGGACTCTGGGCGCCTCTTCTATTCTAAGCCGCTGCTCTCTGCTCTGAGATTCTCTCTGCTGTGGCACTGTGCTAGAGCCGAGCCACGAGGTCCCGAAGGCTGGTGGTGGATACGGGGTGGGTGGGGCCAAGGCTGCCTGCTGTCACACCTCCTGTCATGGGTGCTGGCTTGACTAGCATCCCCATAAGCCAGTGTCCCTTCCAACTGTCAGACGCTCAGTCTGTCCCCAGTGACAGCCAGGCAGGCTGGTGTGGTCCAGTGCCCCTGGCTTCAGAGGTCCGTCAGAGAAATCTGAGGACCCCACCTGGAATCCACTGAGGTGAGTTCCAGCCTTGGCTGCACACTGTTATCACCTGGAGGACTGAACAAATTCGCATGCCAGCTGCCCCCAGCACAGCCCTGGCCTCACAGCACTGAGGTGATTGGTCTGGGGTGTGGCCTGGGTCTGGGGACTTCAGAATCCCTGCCCCGGGTGGCACAGCCAGGCTGAGCAGCACCGCCGTCTCAGAGGGCACTGCCCCCTCTCAACTCCAGGCTGTGCCACGGGCCATGCCTGAACCTGGGCCCCAAGCCCACATGGGGTACCAACGTCCTGGTGCCCCCAGGACTGCAGGGTTCCCTGGGGCACAGGACTTCAGTGCTAGAACCAGGATGGTCCTGGCATAGCAGGACAGTTGGCCACCCTGGAACATTTCTCTTTTGCTCAGTAGTCTCCAAAGGGAGGTGTCTGGAGGTTTTCAACAGGATGTCATGTGGTCCTCTCTGCAGGGCCTGTGTTGGGTCCCAGAGGCCCCAACACAGGGAAGGCCTGGTTGCTGCTCCTATGGGCGACAGTGTAGGAGATTTAAGTGAGGGCCAGAGACACTACTCTAGGCCAGGCTGTCGCTCCTGGCACCCTAGACCCCTGTGTGGTGTGTGCTTTTCCACTTGGGAGGCCTTTAAAACATTCCGATCCCAGGGCCCAGTGAAACCCAAGTCAGCGAGGGAGGGTGGATTCCATGTATCAGTCAGGCCTGTGTGCAGGGATGCTGTGTAACAAACAGCAGGGCCTGGGGGCTCTGTGGGGCTTCTGTCCAGGTGGGCTCAGGTCTGCTCCGTGGGCCTCATTTTGATGCCCAGGCGGAAAGCAGAGGTGTCCTGGGGTTTGCCATACTTGCCTGGCCTCTCAAGGCCTAGACTTGGGCCCAGCAATGGGCAGGCCACACTGACGTGGTAGGGAGGGAGGGAACAGTGCCAAGAACGCTGTCCTCCCCTGGAGTGCTCCATGCCCTCCGGTGCTTCTGCTGGGACCCTGCCCGGTGCCTGGGCAGCAGGCTGTGGCCTCTGGGCAGTTTTTGTACATCTCTTGCTCTAACAATGACTCTTATATTTTTTAAGGGTTGTTTAAAAAAGAAGCGGGGAGAGTGGGTGGGAGAGGAAGAGGAAGAAGCAACCCAGAACCTGAAATACTGCCTCCCTGGCCCTTTCCCAAGAAGGCTGGAGGCTGCGGCTGTGCCAGCGTGGGCCCTGAAAGGGAAAGCGAGCTGTGGGGAAAAGAAAGGAGGAAACTGGCCGGTGAGTAAGGTCGCTGAAAGGCCAGCTTGGGAGGAGGGATTCCAAAGCAGGAAAGGAAGAAGGCTTGGATTTCGGGGCCTGACATGGAAAGGCACTAATTTCCTGTCCTCCCCCTGTCCGGAGCTTGTCTGCCTGTGGTGAGGGGCGGTGGAAAATGTGGGAGATTCTGGAATGTGCTCCTTTCTCCCTTCCGAGTATCCTGTGGGACAGCAGCCTGGGTCTCATAAAGGTTTCTGCACACCAGATGACCACATGAGAACATCCTAAAGGCTGCAGACTCAGGGGCCCAGTGATTTGTTCTGGGAGCCAGGGGAGCAGGGAAGAAGGAAGGTGGCCGAGCGGCTGCATCACTGGGGCTGCTGCCCTTCCGGGAGGGTGCCGTGGGTGCTGCAAGGGGCTTGGAGCTGCACTGCCAGGCTGATGGTGGTGGCAAGAAGGGGGAGGTGTTGAGCCCTCTCTCTCTCCCCCTCCCCAGGCAGCTGCTCCTGGAGGCCTGTCCCTACCTCTGACACGCTTCTGCTTTCTCATGTCGGATGCGCTCCGCTCTGCAATCTGACCTCTTCCTCCACCCCTGCTGCCAAAACCCAGCTGGCCAAGGTCACCAGTGCCTGGGCCCAGTGTCCTTGCCCTGTCTTTCTCATCCTTGACATCTCAACAGCATTGGACACGAGGACGAGACCCCTTCGAGAATCTCTCCCGCCTTTGCCTCTGGGACCTTTTCGTGCAGTTCAGAGCACTCATCTGGCCCGTCCGTGGACCCTCTCTCTTTAACCTCACGAGAACATCCGTGCTGCCCTGGCCTCCCTTTTCCATCCTGTGCTGCTCTCCCATGGGGTTCTCAGCCAGCCACAGCTGACCCTCAAATGTCTAAACTCTGCCCTGCAGGACCTTTTCTAACCTCTAGCTTCTTTTTCCTGCCATCTGATGGCTTCACTTGGAGAGGCACCTCAATTTCAGTAGATGCCGGAAGAGAATAATTGTCCTCCTCTTGCCTCAACCTGGTTAGCCTTTCTTTATTGCATCCTAGCACAGATTCCTGAAGCGAAGACCCGACATCTTCCAAACTCTCTCTCCCTGTCACCTCTGCCATCCGACCAGGATCTCAGCTCTAACCCCCAAACTTTTCTCCCATTGTGTTAGTCAGGGTGAGGCAGGTCATCTGCTCTGACAGACAACGCCAGATCCCAGTTGGTGTAACACAGTGAACGTGTGTCCTGTGCTTCAGCAGTGGGTCAGGCAGTCTCTCCTGAGTGGTGAGCTCAAGCAGGACACGGTGTCCCACCTGCTTCCTCTTGTAGCTCTGCCACCTCAGCACGTGGCCTGCAGCAGGAAGGGGGCATAGAGAGGTGCCTGGACACTTAAGTGCCTCAGCCTGGAAGTGATACCAGTCACCTCTCCTCTCTGTTCATTCGCCAGAACTCTTCACCCTGCCCAACCTAACTGTAAGGGGGCTGGGCCACGTGGAGCAGCACGTGCTGGTGTATCAGGCAGACTGTGTGGTCCCAGCCACACCCATGGTGTCCCGTCTCTGCGTGACACCAACTCTGGCTGGGTGCAGGCACCCCTCAGCCCTCACCAAGACCACGTCAGCTGATTCCTAACTCCCTGCTTCTGGGTCCTCTTGACCCACATGTAATAGGATTGATCTTTCCACGAATGCTTCTGGAGATTCCCCACTGCCTTAGGATTAACTCTAGCTCCATAGCTGGGCCTGCAGAGCCCTTTAAACTTGGCCCCAGTTTGTCTTCCTAGCCTCCCCCCAATCACTGTCCACTCCTGCACTGTCTGCACAGTCCCACTGCCTGTGGCCCCCATGCTGGGCTGGCTCCATCCGGCTCACCCCTCACAAGACTACAGCAACTGATTCCTTTGCCCGGGCTGTTCCTGCTTTCCACTCACCCTCTTCTCTTCTTACCTGCCCAGCACACAATACAAAGACACATCCCGATTTGGAATGTTCCAGCGTACCCTTTGTAGCTATCTGAAATTTTCACTTCCCCTGTACAGCTTTCCATGGCTCCAGATCACCTTTCCACCAACCAAGTTAATTCCCCCATTGTATCTGTGCCTGCAGGACTTTCTGCACACTCTGTCATGGACCATGTTGCCTTTGTCATATGTGTATATATGGCTGTCTCCCCTTACTCCTGGACTGAGACGCCCTTGAAGTCAGGAACTGGGTGTCGTTTGCTGTATCTTGGCACCTAGGCCACAGTGGGGTTCACATCCGTTCTCTTTCTCCTTGGAGGACCACGGGACCCGAGTCAGCCGCTCTGCAGACCTGATGATTTTGCACGTCAAACACCGTGGCACCAGAAGTGCCATGTGGCCTTCCCCACCGTTGCCTGGCTCCGCATGGCCTCCAGGTCCGGGTCAGCGGGTGCAGAGGGGGTGCAGCTGTGAGGTGACCAGCTGAGGGATTCCCAGGGGGGTGGGGTCGGGCTGAGCCTCCAGTGCACACCCTGCTCACATTTGCACCCTTGTGAGCTGTTTCTCCCTGCCCTTTGGAGAGGTCAGGGGCAGTGCAGTTCCCCGGTGAGCACCGGAGCAGCACCCTGTGTGGCCTCTCAGCAGGGAGGGGGAGGGTCATCAGAGGGGAGGAGAGGTGACTAGGCCTTGCAGACTGGCTCCAACTTTAAGAAGCCAGATACTTGTTTGTGGAGGTCATTGGGTCAAATCAGGAAATGATTCCTCACATTTTAGAACAGTTCTCTCATAAACCAAATAAGACTCCCAGCATAGGAGTCATCACTGAAATGCCTGAGGTGGCCAGGGGCACGCAGCTCTGCAATGCCCTGTGTCAGTCGGTGATCCAGGTTTCACGCCACAGCCGGCAGCCCAGGCCCTAGAGGCTGCCTCCTACACACACACTGCGTGTGCATCTTGGGCAGTCGAGCTTCTCCACAGTGCCTTCACCCAGGACACCAGCAGGCGCCCCCAAGCCAAGTCTGGCCCCGCTGCCTGTTTGAGTAGATAAAAGCTGTATTGGACACAGCCACACCCGCTAATCTATACATGGTCTGTAGCTGTTTTCAGGCCACAACAGGAGCTGCGTGGTTGTGACAGAGATCCTATGACCTGCAAAGCCTGAAAGATTATATTCTGGCCCGGTGCAGAAAGCACTGGCTCACCTCGGTCTAGAATGTCACTGTGGCAGGGGTGGGCAATGCAGTGATGCGTGCAATGGCCCTTAAGGCTTACATGGAGGTGACACACTGACCTCGGCTCACGTTTCAGCAGCCAAAGCAAATCCTACAGCCCTGTTCTGCTTGCAGGGGGTGAGAGGGAAGTCCAGCAGGTGTCCCTGAGGAGGACAGCCTGAATGCTTGTGAACAGCCCCCTGAGGCCTTTCCCCCAGAGCCTCCCTCTGTGCTTGTAGGTTAACTGATTAACACAGAAGTGGGGAAACTTGTGGAGGTTTAACTCTGCTTGGAAGATTCTGGGGTATCTTTAAAATGCATCCCCACCTGCCGCAGGAGGGCATGCGGTGTTGCCTTTCCTCTGTCTCTGCAGGATGCACGGCTCAGCAGGAGGCGGTGCTGGAGTCCCCAGCCGTGCAGCCTCCTGGCTGGAGCCCTCACCTGCAGAGCACAGGCTCCTGCCTGGCCGAGAACCAGTGCTTATTTTTAGTGTTTTCAGAAAGTTACAAACTTAATTCCATGCCTTATAAGGAGGAAAAAAAAAGAACCAAGTGAACGTGGAATGAATAAAATAAAATGCCAACCTGAGGACCTCGGGCGAGAAGAGCTTTCTTTGGCAAGTCTGGGAACTGCTGTGCATCCATGACTTAACCAGCTGTGCTTTGAAGGTGAGGACAGAGAACACGGGGCCTGCCTGTGACCTGGCTCTGTTTTCATCAGCTGCCAGGCTGTTCCATCCATGACATCAGGTGCTGACCACGTTTCTTTTGCTGTGATGACAAGGCAGGAGCCATATCTGCAGTTTTCTGCCTGTGCCTCCGGCCTGTCTGCTGGCAGATGAGGGAGGCAAGCATCATGGAAGGTCCCTGATGTCCCCTTGGCACCTAGTGAGTGCCCAGGAGCTCTGGGTGGGCATGTCCTGGCCCAGGAATGCAGTTGAGCTGCTGGTGCCCTCAGTCTCTCCTCTCAAGGTTGGTGAGTTCTTTGTTAAAGGAGCAGCCTGTGGCAGGTACAAGGACCCCAGCCTCTAGGCCCCACCCGGCCCACCAGGAGACAAGAACATAGGTCTGTGCCATAGAGGGTAGAAAGTAGGAAGTGCCATGGATCAGCACAAGGAAAGGCCACAGCAGGTCAGAGGAAGACACAAGAGGAACCGAGGCAAGAAGGGGCACCAAGGATCCCTCAGGTGGGCTTCCTGGGGGCCTCTATGCTCCTCAAGGCTCTGGGGCAAAGCCACGTTGTTCCCGGGCAGGAGGACAGTAAGGAAGTTTAGAACCATCCCCACCTCACCCTGGATCTCTGCTACTTCAGCCCTCTTCTCGTCCCCCCCCCTGGCCCAGCCCTTTCCCGGAGGACACCCTGCCTGCCCCCTCTCCATGCTGAGGTCTGGGCCACCCTTCCCGGCCCTGGCATCATCTGGACACAGTGGGAGTGGGGGACTTCAGCAGCCTTCCCTGACTCGCCCTCCCTCTGCTCCTGTGAGCTCGCGCTCCCAGGCTCGGGTGGCCGAGGCTCTCACAGTGTCTGGCATCGACTGTTGGCAGGACCACCTGTGAGCTTTGCTAGGACAGCAGGTCTGCCCCTCCTGTACCCTCAGTGCCTGGCACGGAGCCTCTGCGCAGGGCGCTCTCAGACACGTGGGTGGATGGATGGACACACTGCGTTAGAATTGAGCAGAAGGGGTTTGTAGCCCACCCCTCCTCAGCCTCTCTGTATAGAAGGCCCTGCCTGTTTGAACACACGGGTCGTTGGGACATGAATATTGTACATTTTGTGTAAAGCCAGATGAAGATGCCTTTGGTCTTATGGACTCACACAGAGCAGGCAGTCCACAGTAGCTACTGGCACGTTCCTTTGGCTAAAGACCACCAAGCAAGCTGGGTCTTGTAAGGGGAAGCCAGAGGAAAGCCGTGAGTGGAGACCCACCTGTGCCTCTCCTTGGTGAGAAAAGACTCGAGGGCTGACTCTGTGGGTCCAGGGTTGAAACTTGCAAGGCCCCAGATAGATGAGAAGCAGGCCTGTGATGCCTTTACAGACACCCCTCCCTCCTTGGTGGTTTGAGATTTTCATTCCTTGAACTGGAACCATTTTGTGGATGCTGTTCCCCTGCATCCCACCACCCTTTTTTTGTACATTCTCCTTAATGATGTCCTGGGGATGCCTTGTTAAGCTTGCGGCACAGCTGCAGCTTTGTGGTCCCAACTCTTGGCCGCTAAGATGAGGGCAGAAGCTGGAGGCCCATCCTCTCCTCACGGACACCTAGAGCACGAGTCGACCGGCTTTGTCAGTAAAAGGCAGAGAGTAAATATTTTAGATTTTGTGGGCTGTGTGGTCTCTGTCACAGCTCCTCAGTTCCGCCCGTGTGGGTAAAAGCAGCCAGAGACCACAGCAAATGGGTGAGTGTGGCTGGGTGCCAATAAAACTTCATGTACAAAAGCAGGGGACAGCCAGGTCTGAGCTGCAGGCGAGTCCCCCCCCAACCCCCCCACGAACAGACTGTGGAGACGAAGCAAGGGGCGCGTTCCTGCAGACCTGGAGTCAGCGGCTCCAGGGCTGGAGTCAGTCGCTTGTGTCAGATAGAGTCCTGCAGGAGAGGGATGGGCAGTGGACGGCATTCGCAGTGACTTTTGGTCGCTTATGGCCTTCATCTCAGGCGACCTTCCAGCTCACCTGAGGGCTGACGGAGAGAACGGTGGCAGTTATGTGGGCACAAAGCGCGGCCCACTCCTTCTGCCAGGACGGACCATCGTGTTAGGGCCAGCATGAGCTCCGCCAGCCCGGGCCCTCACCCACCAGCCCTGCCCGGCCTCACCAGCCCACATTTCTCCAGGCTGGGGAGCAGGGGGCACCCCTGGGTCCTCGGCCCTGCAAGCTATTTGCTGTTCCTTTTTGGAGCCAAGCAGAAGAATTGACCGTAAATGTTTTGTCCTGAAATTTTCTTTGGGAAGCGCATTCCTGAGAGTCTGATTTACACTCTGTGTTATGGAGTGGTGGCATGTGAGGAATAAAACATGCTCGTGTCCCTGCTCCCTGGGGTGATGACAGTGTTCTGTGGATTCACATTAAAAATTAAAATGAGAGGCCGACCCGGTGACGGTTAAGTTCGCATGTCAGCTTCAGTGGCCTGGGGTTCGCCAGTTTGGATCCCGGGTGTGGACCTACACACTGCTTGGCAAGCCATGCTGAGGCAGGCGTCCCACATATACACTAGAGACGATGGGCAAGGATGTCAGCTCAGGGCCAATCTTCCTGAGCAAAAAGAGGAGGATCGACAGCAGATGTTAGTTCAGGGCTAATCTTCCTCAAAAAAAAAACTAAGAAGAAAAAAATTAAAACGAAGAGATGTTGCTTCTCAGGGTCTTAGTCTGTGCTACTCTGTCAACGAAAGCAACTTGGAGCCCTGTGCAGCCTGCCAGCCCACAGACCCCCTTTCCCTTCCTATTGCTCCCAACAGGAAAGTAACATGGCCTGCTTCCCTGCTCCTGCCTGGGGCCCCGTACAGTGCTGCAGCAGGGCCTCCGGTGTCTTGTAACAACCTGACAATTTAGAATCGGGTTCGTGGCTGCAGCACTGCGGCCAGAAACAGATGCTGGGCTTCCAACCAGCGGCCGCTGGGACGTTACGAAGAGGCATGCAGGTCACTGTAAGAAATGATAGCTGAGTTTTTACTGTCTGCTCTGCAGGGTGTGAGCCGCTCGCCCATGCAGTCTCTGCTAGTGGCTCTGTCTTTTATAGGGAGGAAAAGGGGGCCTGGAAGGCAAGCAGCTTGCCCTGGTTCCCTGGAGTGCACAGCCTGCCTGGGCTCAGGCCCCCAATCTGTGCATGTTCCTCGAAGGGCAATGGGTGAGTGGCACCAGGGAGAGCGTTGATGGGCTCCCTGGCCTGCTTTCCCTGTTTGCTCGTCCCATGGTAAGTTCCATTTGATGAGGTCTCTAACACGTGGCCCAGCTAGCTGACCCTGCACTTACTTGGCTCCTGTTAAACGCTTGTGGACTGTTTTTGAACATTAGGCCCAAAGGGAGTGCTGGAGTTGTCCATTCTGTGGGGTCAGTGGCTCCGAGGACCAAGCCATGAGCATCCTCTCATTGTTGGCCGGCTCCTCCAGGCAGGGGTGTGCTCACCTGCCTGGCTGAACCCTAGCATGTGTCCTCTGTGGAGTCATCTGAAAAGAAAACCACAGGAACCTGTCTTATCACAGTTGGAGGCCTTTCCTGGGATGGGTCAGCGGCACAGCTCTGCGGTCACTGGGCTGAGCCAGGCTTTGACGTCGGGGCAGAGGTGTCTGTGGTGATCTTGGAGACAGGAGGAACGTCAGCCCTAGGGCTGCTTCCCAGTGATTTTCATCTGAAAGCAGCTGGAGTCCCTTCTCCCGCCTGATGTTTATCCTGCCTGATTTCTTTCATTCCTGCCAAGGCTCCGCTGATCCCTTAAGGCCCAGAACCATTTAAAATTAAGCCCTTATAAGTCAAAGCAGTATCAGCGATGTGGCTCTCAGCTAGGAGAAAAGAGGCCTCAGTTCCAGGCCCAGGAAGCCCCGTCCAGCATGGTTGGAGCGGAGAGCGTGGGGCAGACGCCCTGGTGTTGCATTACATGGATCTCAGACCAGACTTTTCCTGTCGCATGTGTTCCAGAAGCGATCCATTATGGGTGCAGCAGCGCCTCCAGGCAGCTTAGCCCGTCCTGAAGCCTGGCAGGAGGTGCTGACTGGGAACCCTGTGCAAGGCCTTATGCTGATGCGGTTCTAATCAAAATCACTTAAAGGAGAGCCCCTTTTTGCTGTGATAACTGCCCCGGGGGAGCAGCATCCCAATTGCCTCTCAGGGCTTCTCATCAGTTACATTCTGCTCCCCTGGGCCCATGGTCCTCAGTGTTCACAGCTCAATGGTCAGTGGGGGACACCCCTCCACCCACCACCACCTCGCATCGACAGACACAGAAACTAAGACTTGGTTCAGGGGAGAATGGATGCAGCCCTGGTCTACACCTGGAAGTCACAACACTGTTCACTTCAGTATCCTGAGGGCAGAGCCGGCTTGTGGTTGCCGCTACTCAGCAGGACCCCCGGCCAGGCCTCTGACTCTGGGCTCTGCACTGCACAGGGGCCAGACAAGGACACGCTCAGCCAGCCTCAGTGTTAGGTGTTCTCCATCTTGACCTTTGGGAAAACCGTGTTCACAAGTGTGACATCTCTCTGCTTCTCCATTCCAGCTCAAGTGACAGTGTGCTGTGAGGTCCCAGATACCTGCTATGTAGCGCCTGTTGCATCAAGTTTCAGCTGAGAGCCAGGTTTCCAGCAAAGCCACCAGGACGCCCCTCCCTGGCGGCTTTCCTTAGGTTCAGTCCTGTCTCAGGGCGCCTGTCGACTCCTGACACCTGTGTGCCTGTGCAACACCGCCCGCCCCAGTCCTCCCCAAACCCCTAACATCTGCCTTATGAAGTCGGAGTGTTCTATGTCTCATCACCCAGGGGTGTTGGTCCATGTCGCAAAGATAGGCTCTTGAGCCGTGACACCGCGTGCTCCGGGCAGGCCACAGTCCCAGCCAGCATTCTCCCTCTGCCTGGCAGAAGGAAATCAATCTTCGTCTCTCCTGGCCACAGACATTATTCCCTCCTCTTGAATTATGGCTTGAGGCTCAAGGACATGGGCAGGTGGAGACCCCAGGCAGGCTGCCGTCCTGCCGCAGCCAGACTCAGAGCAGTCTCCACCCGGGTCCCGCGTGCTCTTCGTGTGACGTGCTGGTTTGGGTGGTTCGGCTGTTTTAGGAGAGTTTATCTGGATAGGAGACATGTTGACAAAAGCAGGGTCCTGGGTTCGGGCTCCGTCTGAGCCGATCGTCTTCTCTGTCTGCCACCCCTGCTGCCCAGCTGCCTGCCCGCCGCCGACTGACAGCGCTGGGCCTGGCAGCAGGGGGGCTGGTCTGCAGGCCCACCCCAAGTCCTGCCCTGTCCCCTCCTGGCGCCCCCCAAGATGTGTGTGGAATCTGGGGAAACATGGGGTCACCGTCAACCAGAGCTTGATCTTGAAACAGATCTCAAATAATTGAACCTGTTAGTCTGTTTATATTACTTTGAAAATGTATCTGAAAACCCTTGTCACTTGTTGATATTAAAATGATGAAAAATTTGAACATACAGATTTTTTAAAATACCCGAAATCCCCACTACCCTAAATACCAATGTTTATCATTTGGTACATAAATTTCCACACCTTTTTTCCATGGAAATACATGCATCTTTTTACAGAAACGAGATAATCCTGCATGTCCATCTCTCTCAGCTCCTTTTCCATTTGATGAACCCTGCACGGCCGTCGTGCCTATCAGTGCAGACCCAGCACGTAGTGTCTGTGTGCTGTCGCTGGCATCCTCTCATTGAGCCTCTGCCCTGGGCGCATGGCTGCTTTGTGTTCCGGTCCTCGTATCATGAACAATGCCTTGTCTGCTCCTTCCTCAGCCTGTTCAAGTGGTTTGGATTTCATTCTTAGGAAGCTGCTGGGTCAACAGCATTCTGCCCCTTCCCGCTCTCCCTCTCCAGAACTGACAGAAGTTTTGTCCGCAAGCCCAGAAAACTGGGATTTGGGGCTAACTTTGTGTTAGAAATGCTCTGGCCCACAAGCTCCTTGCCCCTGTCCAGTTCCTCTCCATGTCTGTGAGCTGGGGCATCCCCACTGCACAGGCATGTCACTAGGGCCATAGCCCAGCAGGCCCTGATTGACGACGCAACAGGACAGAAACAAGTGACTGCGGGGTGGCTGCACAGGCCCATGTCTTGTGTGTGTCCTGGGAGGTGGGGTCAGGCAATGTGAGCCAACTTGGTCATCCAATAGCGACAATTGCTAGCCATGTAAGCACGCTGTGCGTACCCACATCTCCAAATGGAAGGAATGCTTCTGGCCTTCAGCTGACTTGGCCTTGCTCCAGCATTCGGCACGGTTGACACCAGCTTCCCCTCGGAACACTCGCCTCCCTGGACCCAGAGACACCACCACTTCTGGCTCCTTCTGTGCCCTTGCCGGCTCCCCTGCGTGTCGGAGTCTGCAGGCTGAGTCTCAGGGCATCGTCTCTCCCCACTGCACACATTCTCCCAGGCCGTCTCATCCATCTCCCAGCTGACGAGTAAGGAGGAGAGGCAGCATTTATTGAGGGCTTACTATGAGCTTTAAATTACCATGTGTGATATTCCACCTAACCTGGAGGACGGGAGCTTTCGTGAGCCGTTTCCATCTCCCCAGGCCTCTGTCCCACACTGCTTAATTCCTAAGGTCTGGGGAGCCAGCAGGTCACGTGTTTTGTCTGGTTTGTCAGGTGTTTCAAGGAGGAGGGTACGTCCAGTCCCTGTGACTCCATCATTGGTCGAGAGCAGAAATCCATGCCTCCATCTTAAAGATGGGGAAACTGAGGCTCAGTGACACTAACTTGTCCAAGGTCACACAGACACAGCCCCACACACTTTAGAGTGAAGGGCTTAACTGAGGGTGCACTTCCTGTAGATGGACTATGTGTTCATGGCCCTGTAAGCCAGTCCCCTCCTCTGAGCTCCTGGCTGGCATCATCGGCTGCCCTCATCCTTAGGGTCCCCAGGCAGGTCAAACTCAACACGTCCAACACTCGGCTCGTGCCCTCCCCCCAGATCTCATGTTCCCATCTCTTCACATGGCAGCTCCATCTGGCAAGTCATGAAGGCCAGAAACTTGGCTCATCCTCCTTCCTCGTGCCCTTTAGCCCGTCAGTCCACCAGTCCTGTTGGTGGAGGAGGGAATAATGGCCTCCCAAACACGTCCACATCCTAATCCCCAGAACCTGTGCATATGGTACCTCACTTGGCAAAAGAGGTGAGGAATTGAGATGGGGAGACGATTCTGGTGGGCCCAAGGCAATCACAGAGCTCCTTATAAGAGGTGAGGAATTGAGATGGGGAGATGATTCTGGTGGGCCCAATGCAATTGCAGGGGTCCTTACAAGAGGGAGGCAGGAGGTCGGAGTCAGAGAGGAGATGAGACAGTGGAAGCAGAGGTCAGAGAGAAAGAACTGAAGATGCTACATTGTTGGCTTTGAAGATGGAGGAAGAGGCCATGAGCCAAGGCATGCAGGCAGCGTGTAGAAGCTTGGAAAGGCAAGGAGTGGCTTCTCCCCTGGAGCCTCCAGAAGGAGCACAGCCCCTGACGCCTTGATGTTAGTGCTGCTGACTTTTAGAACTGGAAGATAGCAAACATGTGCTGCTTTAAGCTGCTAAGTTTGTAGTCCTTTGTGACAGCAGCCGTAAGACACACATCCAGATGGCATGGTGGATAAGCACATGACCTCTAGCACCACCCTGCCTGAGTTCAAGCCCAACCTTGGCCACTTACTGGCTGTGTGAATGTGAGCCATTCACTTAACTTCTCTGTGCCTCTGTTTATTCATTTTGTAAACGGTGACAAGAAATAACACCCACTATACAGGCTTATTGTGAGGATTAAATGCATTATTCCAGCACAGTGGTCAGAGCAGGCACAGTCCATGGTGAGTTCTGTCTGAGGGGAGCGGTCGTTGTTATTATTGCTGCTGCCGTTCTTACCCACGGCCTCCTACACGTGTCCAGACCCTCCCCTCCCCTCTCCATCACCATGCCCCCAATCCAGGCCTGAACTCCCTCAGTGCTCCCTAACCGGTCCCCTTGTAAGAGCTGGCTCTGAGCCGATCTCTCCCTCTCTCTTGCCAGCTTTTCAGGGCACCTCTTTGCCCTCAGAGTGAAGACCAGGACCCTCAGGGTAGTCGAGGCGGCCTCGCATGGCCTGGCTCTGCCCTCTCGAGCACCTCCCCCTTGTCCTCCAGCCTTTCCTTTCTTTCAGTGTCTTCAAATGTGCTGAGCGGGCCTTTTCCAGCCTTTGCTGGGCGGGGGGCCTCTGCTGCTTCCTCCGCAGCTCTCCTATGGGCCTGCCTCCTGCTCACAAAAGCCTCTCTGGCCACGGCCCCCCTCGGCGAGACCCTGTTGTGTGCTCCTACAGCCCTGCATGTGTCGGGCCCCCACATGTCGATGATGACATGTCTAACTGTGCCCTCAGTGAGGCCATGTCTGCATAGAGCCAGCCTGACACTCAGGTGGTCAGTGGGTGCCCATGAGCACCTGGAACGTGCCCAGGCTGGCAGAGCAACCCTACAACTCGACTGATGTCACAGCACCTTCTTGCTTGTGTGGAGGGGTGAGGGGGCGCTTCCCATCAGCTCACTGACCAGCTCTGACCTTGCCTGAGCCCCACGCTGGAGGTGCCCCACGACATCTGCTGACCACCCCCAGCGTGGGGCTGGCCTGGCCCGTGCCTGTTTGAGTGAGTGGGTGAAGGGCCCACACTTTTTTTTTTTGAGTGTCCTGCGCACACTCCTCTCCAGTGACCATCCAAGAAGAGCTGTGGCTCCTCCAAAACCAGCACGAGGGGTGCCTGCTGCCCTTGCTCCACACCCCAGGGGCGGGAGGGCTTGGCCCAGGTGGCCGCTGCTGTAGAGGCTGCCCTCCTGCCCCTACCTGAAGCTCTGTGGAGGACGGTCCCTGGCCGACTGTGGAGAACTCCACCAGCGACTATCCTGAAGGAAAATAATCCCAAGTCTTGATGGGGAACACCTCTTGGTGTTCTCGCCCAAGGGAGGGCAGGGCTGAGGAGCAAACAGAAGACCCCGGAATCTGTCAGCAGAAGGGATGTCCCCACCTCAGCCCAGTTCCACACACACTCTTGGAAACACGACTTCCGTGCATCAGCCACAGGGCCGAGTCTGTGAAGGGCGCTGCCTTTGAGAGCTCAGTTTTCTCTTACAGGTGTGGGAGCTTGGAATGGGAAGTCCTTTGAGACTTCGAGTTACCTTGGAGACACCAGGGAAGCTATGCTTCTCTATTGCACATTCTCATTCTGCCAGGTGTTCCACTGTTGAAACAAGCAGGAGAATTTCTCCCTTTTTAGGGGTTGCGGATGGCTGTGATTTCCGGCACCTTCCGTGATCCCTGGCAGAGGAGGGCAGTTGGCCACCTGGGGAGGGAGCAGGTTGCCGTAGTATGTGGAGCTCAGCGGCTAAGCAAGGTCAGAGCTGGTTGGTGGGCTGATGAGAAAGGCCCCCTCAGTCCTCCATGCAAGCAAGAAAGTGGTGTAATGGGCAGCCAGGTTGTAGGGTTGTTCCACCTGCCTGGAGAGTGTTCTAGGTGGATCTCTCATCCCATCTTTGTGATTTCTGCTTCTAGCAACCTTCGCCTACCTGAGGACCCATGGTGCTTGTCCACTCCCAGCCACAACCCTGGGCAGCCCCTCCACCGCCCACTGCCCCGCTGCCTTCTGCCCAGCAGCTCCTGAGGCTCTGCTTAAGCCTGCCAGGCTCCCGCTTCATCTGGTGCCAGTTTCCTCAAGGATCCCGGTCCTTTCCCTTGTGGAGGAGTCTAGAAGGGATCCTTGAGGAAATGAGGAGACCCCTGGCTCTCTCGACTTTGAGGGATGTGGACCCCACTCTCCTCCAGGCACCCCTGGAGGTCCCCATCTGTGCAGTTTCCTGGGGCAGCTGTGACAGCACCACGAACTGGGTGGCTCAAAGCAACAGGAAGCTATTCCCTCACAGTTCTGGAGACCAGAAGTCCAAAGTCAGGGTGTTGGCTGGACTGGCTTCCTGGAGGCTGAGGGAGACTCCGTCCCGGGCCACTCTCCCAGCTTCTGGTAGTTGCCAGCAATCCTCAGGGTTTCTCAGCTTGCAGCGCGTTACTCCAACCTCTGCCTCCGTTTTCACGCGGCCTTCCTTCCCCTCTGGGTGTCTCTGTTCTCTTCTCCGTCTCTTACAAGGACACTGGTCTTTGGATTTAGGGCCCACTCTCATCAAGGATAATCTCACCCCAGGATCCTTCCCTTATAACCTGCAAAGACCCTCATTCCAAATAAGGTCACCTTGACGAGCCCCGGGGGCTACGACTTGGACGTAGCTTTCAGGGTCACATAGTCCAACTCACTGTAATCTAATACCTCTGAACAGAAAGACAGGGTGCCACCTGGGGAGGATCAGGCCAGGATGGTCGACATGGTGGGGAGGGCATTTGGGGCCAATGTTACCCCTCAAGGGCAGGGTCTCCAGGATTCTCTGCAGGAATTGCCTGGGCAAGATCATCGCATGGCCCAGATCCTTCTGCTTGGCCCTTAACCTCATCCCTCAGCCAGCTCAGCATGCACGTGATGCTTAACAGGCGCCGTCTCTAAGTAGACCGTTCCTCCAGGGATCTTCTTGCAAAGGAAACCCTTGAATCTTTGAGCCCCTCAGGGCCTGAGGTGGGAGATGCTGTGCTCTGTGAGTCTGTCGCCCTGCTGCCTGCCCCTCTGTCCACTGCCGAAGGACCAGTTTTCTTTAGAGAGTAATCTTTAGTTCCCAGGAGTGTAGTTTTTAAATAAGCTCTTGCTTTGTAGCATGAAAGGTTTTGTCTGGATTTTCTTTGACAAACACAATAATTAATTCAAGTTATAAGAATAAAAACAGGCCACCCCACACTGGCTTCTTCCTCATTAAACACAGTGTGACGCTGATCAACCCAGACCCAGGCCAGAGCGACTTTCTGAGCGGCTCCAGGAGGTCTCTTGACAGCTGCTTCGGGATGGTGTCATCAGCCGCCGAGCTCTCTCCAGTGGGCTCAGGACCTGTGACTGACAACCAGGCAAGGGCAACCTGAGCATCTTGGAGGCCCAGGGTCAGGCAGCAGAGGCGAGAATAGACGCCTTTGACCTCCAGCCCACCTCGCCTTTCTCTTCTGGGGCAGGAGCCTCCTGTCCACTCACGCCTGTCTCCTCTTGTCGTTTCCAGGACTCCTCCTCCTCGGCCGGACCCGCCCCAGCGGCTGAACAGCAGGGCACGGCTCCCAAAGTCCAGCTGCCCCTCAACGTGTGAGCTGCCGTTTATGTTTTTGGGGCCCCATGCCTTCAGCTTCTCCCTCCCACCCCTGCTAGCATGTCAATGTACAGTTTCTCTAGGGTTTTCTGTTTTGTTACTAGCTGGTTAGTTTAGTTATGCGCATCTAATAATGCTGCTGACAGGAGAGTGTGGAAAACAAAAGTCTAGCAGGTTCTTTTTTTTTTGAGGAAGATTAGCCCTGAGCTAACATCCACCACCTCTTCTTTTGTGCTGAGGAAGACTGGCCTTGAGCTAATATCCGTGCCCATCTTCCTCTACTTTATATGTGGGACGCCTACCACAGTGTGGCTTGCCAAGTGGTGCCGTGTCCACACCCAGGATCCGAACCGGTGAACCCCTGGCTGCCGAAGCGGAACATGCACACTTAACCGCTGTGCCGCCAGGCTGGCCTCTAGCAGGTTCTTTTAATGTCATTGTCTCTAGGACATTTATTATAAGCAGGGTGATATTCAGAATATTTGATGAGGGGGCCGGCTCCATGGCCGAGTGGTTAAGTTTGAGTACTCTGCTACAGCGGCCCAGGGTTTCTCTGGTTCGGATCCTGGACGTGGTCATGGCACCACTCATCAGGCCACGTTGAGGCAGCGTCCCACGTACTACAACTGGAAGGACCCACAACTAAAATATACAACTAAATACTGGGGGGATTTGGGGAGGAAAAAAAAAAGGTTGGCAACAGTTGTTAGCTCAGGTGCCCATCTTTAAAAAAATATTTGACGACACGAATATCATCAGGAAAGGAGCAGCCATAGCATGGAGAAGACCTCAGAGGCCCCTGAGAAGGTCAGGGGTGGGCCCCGGAGGGCAGAGGGCAGCCAGAGCTGGGCGGCCTGGACCTGGGAGCCGTCACTAGTTAGCCACTCAGAAGCAGCTCAGTGTTGTAACAGCCATAACTGTCACACCGTGCACAGCGGCTACATACCGTCCCCACATATAACCAGGTGAGTCACTGTTAGGAAGTGAGAGGCTTATCTTGTTCAGAAAATCTGCTCTTGTGAAATTACAGCTCTTAAAAGATATGTGCAGTTTAAAAATTCTCCACTTAAATAGTGTTCTGAAGACTTAGCTTGCCTTCTGCTCTTTACTTGGCAATGAGTTCAGTGACTTGAATGAATGTTTTAAGGTGGAGAACATGAATTCGGTAAATAATATGGCGAGGTAGAAAGTTCCATAGATGCAATGCCGGTCAAAGGGACACTGAGAACCCGTGTTGTTGCAGACTGGAATGTATTTCAAGCAAAAAATGCCTTTTGAAAAAGCAACTTGCCAAGCTTCAAAAAGTTTCCTAGAAGTAGAGTAAGTTCGCGGTGCCACTCGCTCCCTCTGGACGCCTGTCGGAGCGCCCGCCCTCGTCTGGCGGCAGGCGGGAGGCCCCTGCACACCCTCCCTCTGTCTGGGTGCACACTCCGCCGCCATTAGGTTGTTACCACCAACAGCTAAACATAAGGAAAGTGAGGCTTGCCTGTCTGTTACCCAGCTTCTGAGGGGGACGTGACTGCTAAGCTACCTTCTAGATGTCTTTAGGGTGAGATTCAAGTTTTCACCAACACTGGACAGAAGTTGCTCTCCTCTGACTCTGTCTCCCAGACAAGCTCCAGCGGCTTCCACTCAAACCTGGGGCCAGGAGCTCACGGAGAAGGATGGGCGGTGGTGATCTTGCTTTTCCTGAAGAGCTGGATGCAGGACCCCATCCCTGAGAGGTGGACCTGCATCCATGGGAGACGCTTGGACCCTAATGTAGTTTCCCAAATGAGAGGCAGGACATGGTGAGTTTTTCAAGGACAAGGCCCAGGAGTCTCATTTTGGGGTCCCCCCAAATGGACGCCTTGCACACAGGCTCTCGATAACTATTTCCTCGTTCAGTGAGAGGCAAAGCATTCCCATCCAGGCGTGAGGGCTCCTGGCGTCGGCCAAGACCCCAGTGCTTATGTGTCAGGTCCGCCCCCAAGAAGGCTGCTCTGTCTTTGAGGCCGAAAAGGTAATAGAGTTCCAAGAATATCCCTCTCCAGGAGCTGTGAAGACGTTCTGGAGGCCTCAACCATGCACAGGCCTTCCATGTCACGGGGGGCATTTTAATTTGAGGCAGAGTATCGAAGGACCTCTTTCTCCCCCTGCCTGGCCATGGGGGTGAGGGGTCACTTTAGTCCTCAGCCCTCGGCCCTCTCCCCGTCTGCCTCACCCCCAGCACATGGCTGTCTCTGTTTGGGTTGACATTTTCACTTAGGTAACAGAAGGGAGACTTATGTGTCAGACACTCTTCTTCAAAGGGTGATAAGTGATTTGGCAGGACTGTGTCCATGGTCACAGTGGTCATCTGAGCAGCAGGTGAATCGTGCCAGCAGGACTAAGATTGGCTGTTGTAAGTGTGTGGGTGCCATGGCTGTATACACCAAGTGACAAGCACTGTGGCAGGTAATTTATGTATGTTACAGTACTGTGCATGATCCATTTTGAGAACATGACCTTTGAAATCACGTTTTCATTTGATTCCTAGGGAGGGAAAGATTAGATTGACCTCATTGGCTTATCAAGTAAGAGATTAGTCTGACCGCTTGCCATCCTGTTTACCTCTAAGAAGTTAACAGTCCCAGGCTTACGGTGACAGGCTTTAGGGGTGGGAGTGTGGCTGCCCTTCACCTGACTGTTCTTCCGCAAACAGTGCCAAGAGTCATGTTCAAAGGTCTGAGATTGAGCGTGAGGGGCGCTACCTTCACGAAATCTATGGCCTGGTGAGTGTGCTGCTGTGAGCTGGCAAGTCTGCTGATGGCAATGGCCTTGGACTCCAGGGAGTGCCCACGGGGCTGAGCTGACCGTCAGTCACAGACCCTCACTCTGCAGTCCTCTTAGCACGTGGGTTTGACTGCTGTGGGTGAAGTGTTGTCCTTCAAACACGAGCCCACATCCTGGAAAGGCCTGGTCTCTCGGGTCAGCTTTGGCAGCAGGATGTTGTTCTTGTCCCCTTCTCCCGGTGTTTAAGAGGTTTCCGTGGGCACTGATTTCCTGCGGGTTCAGTTGGGCTGAAACACAAGAAGGGTCTCAGTTTGCCCACCCCATGCATGGAGGTGGCTGCTCGTCTGTGGGGACATTGACACACGCAGACCCGCAGGATCCCACACCCTGTCTTCTCACCTCCTCGGCATTGGGAAGCCACCCGAAGTCCGCTCCCTGGCCCTCAGCATCTGCCCGACCTGCAGTGCTTCCTAGGGGCAGAAACGAGTGTCTGGTCCTGGAGGCCATGCTGCGGGCCAGAGACAGCCCGTCTGAAGGTCTGAAGGTCAGTAGAGAGCACTGTGACTGGGCCACCACTCAGGCTGGGGGCATGTCTCACCCCCACTGCTCCATGGGCATTTCTGAGCCAGACAAGGGGAGTAAAGGCTGCAGGGTTAGGAAGAGAGCCGAGGGCGTGCGAGGAAGGGGCTGAGCCGCCTCCAGAGTCCCGGCACCTTCAGCAGCTTGGCCAAGTCCCCTGAAGCTCTGCTGAGGAGTCAGGGGCGCTGGAGGAGGAGGAAAGCACGGGGTCAGGTGGACAGACTCAAGGTGGACTGCCCCTGCCCCCTCTCCCGGAGCCGCCCTCGTGGGGCCTGAATGCAGCCCACCTTCTGAGCAGGAGACTTCCACAGTCAGAGGGGAAGACTCGTTCCTGTGGGAAAACCCAAAGCCTCCTGAAGTGTGTGACTACCCGATGCCATCTGGGTGCCCTGGGTGTCTCATCAGGGAGGCCGGAGAAACAAGGGGAGGCAGGAGCAGAGTTGCCTGCAGAAGGGGGAGGGAGCCCAAGGGGCAGCAGGCAGCATGCTCCTGGCCGTGCTCCGGGTGGAGGCGGCATCCCTTACTTGGGGGGAGCGGAGGGGAGCTGCTCCCATGGGACTGCAAGGGCAGTCTTGCAGGCCTGGCTGTGACCCTCCTTGTGACCCCACCTCCATTTGTCCTGAGGGTCAAGAGGTTGCTGAGCCACCTTCTAATGACTCTGTGGCCCCCACTTTCTGTGACATTAGGAAAGGGACTGGTGACCAGATGGCACCCCGCACAGGAGAGGGGAATCTTCCCCAACACGTCCATTGCACAGTGGCTGGCCCTGCGTGTCTGTCCACCATGGGCTCGATTAGTGTGAGCTCAGCGCACCAGGACCCTAGAACAGAAGTCCCAGCCCAGGCCACAGTGAGGCCGCCATCCAGGTCCAGCCTTCTCTGGCAGCACCCGGCCTCGTGGTCCACACTTCCAAGGTCACCACACCCGCCCCAGGGTGTGGAGAAGGTGACCCCTGCTGCTCCCGTCACCTTCAAGGAGAGAGCACACCAGGCCCTGAGCAGGGAGGGAGTGGGAGAAACGCATGTGGGAGGAGCAGGACCCCCTGGGCAGAGCGGGGAGCATGGCAGGCAGAGGCTGGAGCCTGGTAAAGGTGCTGGCCGGCCACCTACGGTGACAGAAAGGAGTTGCTCCTTGAGCCAGCATGAGCCGGGCAGGTGGCGGGGTCCCCAGCAGCACCAGGTTTGTCCAAGTCAGGTTTCCTGGAAGCCGACCCCGAGGCTGAGGCTTGTTGAGGACGGCTCCCAGAAGCTGCACCCATGTGGAACAAGCCACTGAGCAGTGGTTGCAGGCAGCTCAGCTGACCCTCCGTGAGCTCTGGACCCTGGCAGCCCTGCAGTTCCCCCGCCCAAAGCGAGCCCGTGGGCCTCAGGCTGCACGGTGCCAGGTGAAGCAGCAGCCTGCAGGGAAGTTCCCACTGGGGGCACCATGGCACGGTCGGCAGCCCTGGCCCACTCTGGGAGACAGTGCTGTGGCCCTTGAGTGGGGACCAGGGCTGGGCCTCACCACACCCAGAAAGAGGTGGGTCTTCAACTTTAGAAACATCCAGAGGGCTTGTGGAAGCCAGATTGCTGGGTCTCATCCAGTTCCTCTAGGGTGAGGCCCCGACTGTGCCGGTCAAACAAGTTCCCCGGTGACGCAGCTGCTGCTGGCTGCTCCGTGGGGGTCACCGCACTACAGCCCCACCGGCACGTTTCCCGTGAGCTCAGTGTAGGAGGGACGCCAGTCCCCGCACTGGCCTCATGGCCACGCGGCCCCCAGCTCCTTCCTCCCTCGGACTCCCAGCATTGGGTTCCACCTGAGAGAACTTTGTCTGAACAGCTCCCGAATGCTGCCCGCTTCTCTCCTCTGAGCGTCTGCACCCACCGCTAGCCCCAGCTGCAGCATCTGGTCACCTCACGGCTCCCTCAGCTCAGCTGTCACCTCCTTCAGGAGGGCTTACCTGGCCTTCCAATTGTGGGTAGTCCCCTCCCAGGCCCCGTGGCAACCTGTGTAGACCCTGACATGGCACCTTCACCACCCGCCTCCCCCTGCCCGGGAGCAGGTGCTCCACCAGCTGGCTCACCTGGCAGTCGTTCGTAGACATCTGTTGAATCCAGTCAGTGAGCGGGCATGTGTCTCGCTAGTCTGGGCCCATGTGGCCCCAGCACCCAGAAGAGCAGGAGCAGAGCTCTTTGCAGGAGGAATGGGAAAGAGTCTTGTTTATTTTAGAAGACACACAAGTAAGCCATCCTGTCGAGGAAAAGGGCAAGAAATTAACGAGGGCACTGAAATCCTTGAATTCCCTCCTTGATTAGGGCAGGAGGGAAATCTGTAGGCAGTTAACAGCAAGTGAATGTCTTGCTATAGAAATGAGCAAGTGCCGCGGCGAGTGCTGTGCTCAGAGATTCCTAACAGGCTGCATGTAAGAACAGACAGTGTGCGGTGCCCAGCTGGGTGGCCACAGCTACGGCCGTGTCCAGTCGACCCTGTCTCTGCGAGGGCGCCTGGGGGCGGGCTGCGGGGCCTGCCATCCCACCCCTGTCTCACACTCTCGGGTCTGCCTAGAGGAGAGGACACCTTTTCCTAACTGGCGCAAAAGCCCCATATTGGCTACAGGGTGAAGGGGAAGAAAGCATTCTGAACCAAATTCTCCTACTGTTGCCTTAAACAAGGTGTTTTTAGTACCAACCTTTTTTGTGTGAATCCGCAGAGATGAATTCTGGTCCTAGAGGGGCAGCCTGTCTGATCTACGCGTGCTTTTGAGCCTGCCCTGAGCCCTCCGTGAAGGTCTGTATAAAGCCACCAAGGCCTTGTGAAGGAACAGAAAGTGAGAGCAGGGCCCTGGGAACCGAGGGGGTGAGCACCACGCAGTGCTGCCTGCTCTGCCCTGCTCCACAGTCGGCCCGTGCCCGTGCCTGGCCACAGCCCCTGCAGGCCCCCTGAGGACAGCTCGCCCAGACACTGGCAGGGCACGCCCAAGGGGATGTGAGTGGAAAGGGAGTGCAGAGATGGCACCCCTGTGGCCGTCACTCGGAGCCCAGACGGAGTGACTTGGTGCCTGGCGCAGGCGGGGAGAGCTGCAGGCCTCAGGCTGACAGCGGGCGGGGCATCTTCTGTTCAACTGTGGTCTGTCCCGTGCTCTCCCTCGAGTCATTCCGAGAGGAAGGCAGATGCCATGTGACATATTCCCCCATGCCAGGCCAGCACCCCGCCCAGCAGGAGCTGCGCGCCAGATTTGCAGACACCACATGCAGAAGACGACCTGGCAGAGCCATCTGTGTTTGGTTTCCCCTCTGAGGCACCCAAAGGAAAAATAAGTCCGAGGGCGGAGATTTTTCAAGGTGAAGTCAGATTTATTTACATCCCAGTCCCGGCAACGCACACCTGGAAGCTGCACTTGAAATACTGATACCAGAGGAGGTATTACTCACTGACAAAGTAAATTTAAAAGAAAGCTGAAAAGAGCGAGCGTGTTAGTGCCCTGGTGCAAACCGGGGCAGCACCTCCCCATGCCATGGCCCCATGGGCTCCGGCTCCAGACCTGGCCTCGCCTGGGCAACCTCGGCAGGGCCTACGGCCTTCGCTGCAGCCTCCACGGGGCCCTGCCCAGGCCTTGGGCCACAGAAGCCCACCTGCCTCTAACTTGCTGCGGGAGCACAGATGCTCCGTCTGTTTGAGCCTCAGTTCCTCAGCCGTGAGGTAGGGGGTCACCCCAACCTCAGAGTTCACCCCTGGGAGAGCTGGCACGTAGCGAAGGCCAGTTTCCTGCCCCAGCCGTGGCCCAGGGCTCCTGGGGTGGGGGTGGAGCTCTGCACAGCTGTCCTTAGGGCCCTGACATCAACTCCTTACAAATGAGGTAAAGTCAGAGTTTTTGACTCTGATGACTTTGAGAGCTGTGCCTTGAGGAAGAGGGCCACGTCGCCCCTTGGGGGTGATGGTGCTGATGGCCTCCTTGGAAATGACACTGTCTGCACTGTCCATTGTGAGCCCCCAAGAGGTGTGTGTATCACGGGCAATCTAATAAATAAACTGGCTGAAATAGCCACTTCCCACTGTGCGGAATCCGGACTGTCCGTGTGAAGAGCCATGATGTAGGATAAATCCGAATGCGCCTCTTGCCAGCAGACCTAAGGGACGTTTCTCTCACAGGCCCGTGCCCAGGATGTGGTACAGGAGGGGGAGGTGCCGTCGTTCCTGCTCCGTGGCGCTGTGGCCCGCGCACGGAGTTCAGCTTGGACAAACCAGGCAGTAGGCGTCCAGCCGGGTTCACCTCTTGTCTGCCCCTGCTGCTGCCTTTGTTACTTCATTAGAAACTATGTCTGTGTGTATCTAAAATAAAAGTGGAATTTTAAAGAAGACTTTGCTGGCTTAAAAGTCTTCATCAAGATGATTTGAGGCCCACAACCTGCAGAACACTCATTTTTGTTTGGTGGGGAAGGATGAAAACAGCCCTTTATGCTGAGAAGTGAGCCCAGAGCCCTTGCTCCCTACACGGCGTGGGCCCTAAAGTGTTGGGTGGGAGAGGGTCAGCTCATTCCCGGAAGACAGAGAACTTCCAGTTATTTGATGGCTGCTCCCCCAGGATCACAAACAGGACTGTTAACAGTTCAGATGGTTTGTGGGGTATTTATCGCAGTTGCTAACACTTGCTTTATTTTTAAAATCTGGAATGTGAATTCCCTGCTGTGGAATTTGGATGCTAATGGACATGGCTTGCTGAGCCAGCTGTGGGCAGGTGCAAGTCCCAGTCCGTGGGCTCCTGAGCCAACGTGAGCTGTCCATGCTTGTCTCCTGGGGTCTGTCCTCTCTCTGGCAGGGACAGCTTCCTTATTTGGCAGATGACTGGGAACAGGATCCCCTTGTCCATAGCTTCATACTCCACTCGGCAGATGCAGGGTCCCTCTGAAGTCACCCAGGTCCCAGAGGCTGGAAGGGTAGATGGAGGGGTCAGGAAAGAGGTCCCAGTCGGAGGCACCCTTTGCTACGCCACCGCCGTGGCCTGGGTCGAGGAGTCCTTGACACCTCCAGCAGCTGGCAGAGCTGGTTTGGTGTCTCTCTTGGAACAAGCTTCTTCATCTCCTGGCTTCTACCCCCCTGTGACTCATGTCTCCTACCTCCACCTTTCTGGGCCGCCTTCCTCCCCTCCCCACAGCTTGCCACCCCCGTCTCTGCTCTCTCCTTTCTGTGGGCTCTTCCAGGCTGCCTCGGCCCCTCCTGGACCGGCTCACTCTCTTGCCCCGTCTTGCAGCCTCTGCTTCTCCTTTTCATTTCCTCTCCTTCCTTTTTAGAGATCAGCAGCCTGCAGCTCCCTTCCCTCTGCCTTCCCCTCCACGCTTCCGTGAGCTCTTCCCCATGGCTCCCATCACCCATCTCTTCCTCCCGTAGTCCCGACTCCCCACATTGGCCTCCTAGAAGAGGAAAGCGAAAACCTGATTGCTCTGCACTATTTTTGTGTTCAAGGTCTGCTGGCAGACCTTGGGGCAGTACAAAACAGGTTTTAGTACATGTACACATATGTGCACACACAGACACACCCACACCCCCTTTCCTGCCTATCTTAGTCTCAAAACCAGAGCACCTATTTTATTCTTTTTTCAACAAATGTTTATTGAGAATCTACTCTCTTCCAGACGCTACTGTAGATCCTGGGGACAGAGCAGGGAGCAAAACAGATACAGATCTCTGCCTCGTGGAGCACACGGTGTAGTGGGAGTGGAACAGGAGGATGAGAGATGAGAGCCCCAGAGGGAGGGGAAGGTACAGGCAAAGGCCCTGGGGCAGAAGCATGGTCAGTATATTCAGTGTGTATACATAGTACACATATATTACAGTATATATAGCTTGGAGTAAAGCTTCCCTGAGCCAAGATTTGGTGGGTCCCCTCAGCTAGAGACTTGTCCGCATGGTCCCCTTCCTCCAGGCTAGACTCTGGTTTCCCTCTACACTGGCCCTTGTCCTTCTCAGGAGGTAGAGGTGGCCCCAAGTCAGCAGGTGGCTGCCTCTTGCAGGATCCTAGCTAAGGACAGGATGATCTGTCACAAGAGGTCACAGCTGCTCAAATTCCCTTGATCCCACAAGAATGTGGTGAGAAACAGGGAGATGAGAGAGGAAAGGGAGGGAACTTAAACTCGACACAGCCCCTCCCTGAGGAGGTCGGCCACCTTGAAACTTCCATGTGTGAAAGGAGCCTTTGGAAAAGGGGTCTTCAGTAAGGCAGAGCTCTGGGCAATAGACCCCAGGGCTTGGCCAGGAGGAAGCCTGAGGTGTAATGCTCTCCCTGTCGTGTGTTCTGTGATCCCAGGCCACATGTGCATGGCGCTGCTCAGGTGCACAGGAAACCCGCAGAGTCCTGTCCAGGACACCAAGTGATGGCTGGTGGCCCGGTCCTTCAAGGGAAGTGTTCAACAGCCAGCAGCCAGCAGGGGCCTGGAGGGAGGAGAAGGATGTGCATGAGGCCCACGGAACTTGATCTCCTCCTGGGCCTGGGGATGGAGGAGCAGGGGTGGGGGACTGCAGGCCAGCAGTGGGCCATGCAGCGGGGCCACAGCGCCACTCTGTGCCGTCCAGGCTCCGCACAGGCCCCAGGAGTGGGTGGAACAGAACCTCAGGCCCCAAACCTTGTTTAACAAGCAGGGGAAGAGAGCCCTGTGTCGGTCCCCAGATGTGTGAAGGAGCAAGGGCAGCATGTGGTTCCTCTCTCTTTGACCAAGGGAACGTGGCTGTTTGACATGGTCTGTGCTGCACACACACACACCCCAAGGAGCCCTCACCCCAGCTTGGCCTTCTGCTCCTGGCTACCGTGTATTCACTGGCCACAGAATCAAAAAGATTGTCTCACATCAGGAAGAGACAGAACGAGGGAAACAGACAGGATTTATGCTTCAATTATGTTTCCTTGAGAGCAGGCACGAAAAGTCGTGCATCATTTGTATCGGTTCACAGGCCTCCCACTGGCCCGGCCTTCTTTTCTCTTTTCCTCCTTCCCGTGCCCAAGCCTGAGCGGTGTGGGAACCCCTCCCCTCCCTGTGGAGGTGGAGGGCACGCGGCATCTGTGATGTAGAGGCAGTGTTCACGTGACTTTTCCGTTTGTAGTCATTCCTCCGTCACCATCAAAGAGCTCCCTGGGAGTCATCAAACGTGGAACACAAAGGGGCCACCTAGGTCTCTTCATGTGTCGCCTGGACACTGTGTCAAAAAGGTGGATTTTCTGCCCATCACAAGCGGAGGGTCCTCACGGGTGATGGCTTCATCTCTCCCCCATGAAGCACAGAGTCCTTCCTGATTGTCAGGGTTCATCTGTTCGCACAGAGAAAGAAGCAGAGATGTGAGCCCCCTTTCATCCTGCGATGTCCAGAGCGGGAGAGGGCTGAGGGCGGGAAGCCTGGAGAGAAGGCAGGTCAACAAGGCCGGGCTCCAAGGGGCAAACAGAGGTGCCTGCTGTGTGTAGGATTAGGAGGTTGGAAGGGGTGGCAGCTTTTATTTTGTTTTACCTTTTTCTACTTTATTTTAAGGCCAAGACATCTTCCTCCCTTCAGAATTCTCATCCTGCTCTGGTGTGTCCTTTGCTAGGCCTCCCAGGCCCAGGCGGCCTCCTCTCTCCCACTTGAACCCTAGTGAATCCTGTCCCATTTCTAGATTCCCTACTCAGAAGGCCCTCCCAGGGTCAGGAGGGAGCTGGGGGGTCTGGGAGCCTCCTCAGAGCCGTGCGTGCACAGATGCCACAGGGATGCTGCAGAGATGCTGCCCTGCGTGCGCCCTGAGGAGCCACGGCCCTGGCAAGGGTCAGTGTGCCCCCCAAGTAGTCCATCCTGGTGGAAGAGCCAGGAGATGACGTGTCAGTCACATCCATCTCTGGTGTCCTACGGATCTGAGCCCCAACCCACTCTCCAGCCTGAATCTTATAAGCAAATAGAGTTGTCTGATCCGGTTCTCTCCATCAGTTCAAAGCCAGCCATTTCCCAGACTCACAAAGTAGGAAAGCACCGTGCAAGGCTCACCCAGCCCTTACAAGGACCCGTGAGACTGGGGCCGAGCACCGCGGGGTGTGTCACACGAGTGCTCGCCCCAGGACGGGGGCTGACTTCAAGGCACAGCTTCTGAAGCCTAGGCCAGGACTTACAACACTAGGTTTGTTCTTTATGTGTCTTAAATAGACTGTAAAGGAAAGTAGAATTTAAACCATTAGTCATGGTACAAATATTGCAAGGGAGAATGCAACCAACACCTCCCTAACTAGACTCTTTTCTTTAAAAAGGGCTTCTGAGCTCTCTCCAGGCTCAGGTTGATTGGAAGAGCCAGGCAGGCAAGCCAGGGCGGAGTCAGACCAGATGAAGGAAACCCACACAGACCTACTTAGTTCACTCTCCATTTTCCCTAAAGTTTTCTCATGACCATGAGATTTAGAAAAAAATGATCAGGCCCAAATTCCTGGTCCCCAGGGATCTAGTTCTGACCCATCCCTAGGGCTTTGGAGGAGGCGTGTAGCCTCACTGAGCTATCAGATGGAAGGTGGTGCCAAGTGCCCGCCTACCAGGCCCCTGAAGGGCTGCGGAGGGATCGTGGGCACCAGCATCACAAAGCGGAAGCTTGTCCGCTCCCCGTGGGTCCTCCCAGGACCCGGGTCTGCAGATGTGTGGTGGCCGTGCTGGGGGCCCCTGTGACTGCCTGGCTGCTTGATCATGAGCAGTAGGTCAGATGCACTGTGCAAGCCTCACGGCATCGGCTGCTCTCTTCAGGCTGGGTTCATCCACAGATGAGCTCACATGTGACCAGGTGATGCCAGGCGCCCCTGCCCGCCCCGCCAGCCTCCATTCATCCTGGGCCCTGCTTCTTCTGCCTGCAGGTACCTGGCGCTCTACGCCTACAAGCCCCAGAAGAGTGACGAGCTGGAACTGCGCAAGGGCGAGATGTACCGTGTCCTTGAGAAGTGCCAGGACGGCTGGTTCAAGGGCACGTCCCTGAGGACCGGGCTCTCTGGGGTGTTCCCAGGAAACTACGTGACGCCTGTCTCCAGGTGAGGGCATCACTGCCTGGGAGAGGGGGAGCTGCCCCACATCCCCCAGCAGCTGACGTCACTGCCTGAGGGGCCACTCAAACACACCGTCTAGAAGGCTTCGAGGGCCCCTGCCCGCGGGGCTTGGCCTGTGAGCTCCGAGCAGCCCTGAACCAGAGGTCTGCGTGGCAAGTGTTTCACCTTCTGAACTGGGTTTTGCTTGTCTTTCCCCAGCCTCTGTGTCATCACATAGAGACCTGTTATGCATAAAACACACACATAGGCCTATATGAAAAGGAAAAGTTATATATTCTCAAAAGTTAACAGTTGTTATTGAGTGGTAGCATTATGAGTAATTAAAATTTCTTTTCTTCCTTGTGCGTTCCTGTGTTTTAGAAATTTTCTGTTTTATTATTTTTATAAAATACAAAAGGGAATTTTAGGAATTTACTGCAGAGGTAATCCAGAGTTGTCTGAGAATTTTCCACTGGGATGAAGTGTCTGCTGCTTGATTTTATTTGTCAGTCTCACTCATGGAACCCTGTCTGGCACAGCCCTGTGATAACACTCCAGAACACGCAAATAAACTGAAGACACAGCCTTCGGGTTCTGCTGTCTTTGGAGCAAGGCTGCCATGCAAATCTTAGCGCTTAGACCTTGTGTTGGTGGCTACGCCGCCTCACAGTTCTCAAAGCGCCAAGCAGAGCAGCGCTGGCCTGGAGATGGCTCGCTCACCCCTTGTCTGACGGCCCTTCCTGCAAAGGCCCGGAATTTGTGAGCCCACTTTATTCAGTTTTTTAAATTATTTCCTATGGTAAAAGTGAGTTCAACAGGTGGCAGATGTGATTTAAAAACATTCATGGTTTTGGCAGGCTGGCCAACGGTTCCCGCGGGAGGGGACTTCGGGCAGCTCTAAGGGCTAAGGAAGAAGGTGCCACCCCGTGGTCCCACGGCCCTGGAATGGCCAACCCTTCTCCCGCGGCTGCAGTGCAGAAGCGCTGACTCAGTGGCACATGGCTCTTCCCCAAGTGAGGTCACGGCCCAGGCATATGAGCCTGGAGGCGGGGCCCGCCCACCAGCCCAGTGGCCACAGGCCTGGCAGCGCCTGTTCTCTCCTGCACGCGGCCACCTGTGTCTCACTACTGAGGTACTGAGGTCCTCAGGGGACAGAGAGGGAGTTTACCTGACTCCTGGACAGTTGGAAGACGTCTGATCCCCCGAAAGTGAACCCACAGAAGCTTCCAAGCCCCGGACTCCGCCACACCTTGAACCCCTCGGCCGGTGTGTACGTTTGGTGGACATGCGTACGGGACGAAGGGGTGAAGCCCATCTCAGAGTGGCTGTGCTCCTCTTGACTTCTGACGCCCTGCACTCTCAACTGGTTTCTTCTGGAAGCTCCGGGGTGAAAGGGCATCTGTTTCTGGTCTGAGACTGCCAGTTCCCTGACATCTCTCGGAAGGACGTTGTCTGTCTGTGCCCTTTCCCAGAGGCCAGCAGAAGCAAGAAGGTGGCCATGTCCAGACAGAGACCGGTCCTTGCTGTCCCTTGCCATCACATGCCGAGCCCCGTGGGGTGTGGCCGAGTCATCGTCCCTCCTGGATGTGTCTGGGGACACACAGCTGTTTGTTAGAATGAATCAAGGCAGCAGCTCTGGTACAAAATGTTTGATTGGCTGGGGTCATTTGTCTGTTTCTCAGGGTTCTTTTGCTATTTCTTAGATATTCACATTGAGAGTTAGCCCCGTGAAGGTCTTAGAAAGGGGGCCCTGCTGTCGCACTCAAGCCCTGGGCATGGTTTGCCCACCAGGATTGTCTTGGCATTGGTTTAGGATCTGTCCCCTGGACTACATGCTGTCATCTCTCAGGTCCAGCAGGGAGGGACGGGCCTTTCGCGCTGGCCTGTGTGGCCTGGTTCCGTCTGTGCCCTCGCCTGACTTAATTCTGCTTTGTTCCCTCAGGGTTCCCGTAGGAGGGGCTGGGCCACCCCGGAATAATGTGGTTGGAGGGTCTCCACTGGCCAAAGGGATGGCCGCAACCATCCACCCAGGCGGTGGAAGTCTGAGCAGCCCAGCCACTGCCACCAGGCCCACCCCTCCCCTGACCACACCCCAGGCCCAGGCCCAGCACCAGGCGGCCTCTCCCGCGATGGGCAGCTGTCTGCGGCACTCAACACAGCCGGCGGCCAGCCAGGCCCGGAGCACTATCCCCACAGGTACGCACCAGACCCCTGGGGATCTCACTCTGCTGAAAAACTTGACAAGGGAGTATCTCAGGGACACAAAATGTGAGAAACATTTTGGCCCAGGTCTCAAGCAGTCCATGGTGGGGCAAATTGTATTTGCTTATCAGAATCACAAGCTTCTGCTGATCTCTGGGAAATTTATTGACTTATCATATTACCCTATCCTGGCAGCTGAAATGGATTAGAGAATTCACAAATATTTATACATTTCATTATAGCAAGAGGACTGCGTGGACTAATAGGATTAACATTGGTGCCTCCGGATGCCCCCGTGAGCAGGGGTGCCTCAGCTGCACAGGCCTTCCCCGTGCCAGGCCCTTAAGGCTTTCCCAGTTAGGCTGCATCTCACTGACCAGGCTGGGACTGAGACCCAGATCCTGGGTGTTCCCTTTCTGAAATGCTCTGAGGCTAGAAAGAGTGCCGGTCATTAATCCTTCACCTTCATGCCAACTTGATCAATAGCCAGGCTGACATAATTTAAGAAAATCCAGCTTGCTCCCAGTGTGGTGTGAGATGAAGAGAAATCATGGGGCGGATCTTAAAGGCCTAGAGAAGGTAAACACATCTTACTTGGAAGCTTAACACTGAGCTAATAAGAACTACTGGAGCTTGACTTACGTGATGCTCCTGGGAGCCCACTCCAGTGACCTCCTGAAACCACAGAACCAGTGACATTGTCACTGTGCAGTGAAGGGAACAGCGGACAGGGGGATGGAACTCTGAATTTCATTAAATGACACACCCCAACCTGACTCTCAGAAATCCTCTCCCTTCTCAAAGTAAGGCTCAAAGGACAAAACAAACACGAATTCTTTGGAGCAATAAAATACACTGTTTCTTAGAATCTAGCCAACCAGAAGATGACCCTTTACAGGTGCTCCAGAAAGCGTCTTCTTGAGTGTGAAAAGTGGAGATGGGACTTAGCGCAGCCAGGGCCGTATTTTCCCCCAAGTCCCTGTGATGGGGGGGGGGGGGTTAGATGCCACTTGCTCACCTGATTACTCCTTGGGGAAGGTGGCCTGCACATTGCCATGCTGATGCCAGTCCGGGCTTGCACGCGGCAGGAAGAGTTGCTGAGCCCTTGAGGGAACCCTGAATGTGATATAAACCAGCCTGAGTGTTGTAGAGTGTGGTCCGTTTCAGTCAGCGTGCCTGCTAACAAAACAGGACCCGTCTCTGCTCTCCGCTCTCACGGACTGAGCAGCTGTCTGGGAGGGCCGTGCGGCTGTGCAGGAGGGTGGGATGTGATGGAGGCTGGGAGGATGGGAAAGCCTTCTCACAGAGGTCCATCCCACAAGGAGCAGCAAAGTAACAGGCAGGAACACAAAGAAGGGCACCCTCTGAAGCTGGAGGAGAGGATAGTCAGACCAACAGAAGTGGGAGCAAGCGCATTCTTGCTCAGCCAGCTGCAAGCAATTCAGTAAAGACAGAGCAAACAGATGCCTGGTTGGGACGGGAGCAGGGAGGCAGGCAGACCTGGGTTTGAATGCTGGGGCTGCCGTAATTGCCACGGCCTCGGTTTCTTCCTCTGTAGAATGGCACTTACCTCTGAGGACGTTGTGTGAGAACCATCCAGAATGGCTTCTCTAGTATGTATTCAGTACATTTAGCTATTTTTATTCTCTGTTAGAGAAATAAGAATATTATTAGAGTACTCAATGCATGAGAGTCAAAAAAGTCAACATAAATTGTTACCAACGATCTAGGGGTGTATTCTCACTTAAAGGCAGTGGGGACCCACCAAGGGATTTTAAGCCAGAGGGATGACACCTTACCAATATCACCAGGCATGGCTGGAGGAGGAGTTGGCGTGGCACAGCCTGAGGCCAGGAGCCACTAGAAAGGTGTTGCTGTGCTCAGGTGAGAGATGGCAATGGGCCTGGACCCAGTGAGTGAGGTTGCAGAATTGGGACAAAATAACAAGATATTTAGGAGGCAGGATGGTTATGACTTGGGGATGGACTGGATGGAAGTGCTCAGGGAAAGCAAGGAACCACGTCCTGTTTCCAGGTTTCTGGAACCAGTTGACTGGGAAAATGACGATGGCATTCCCTGACCTAGAAGAGACTAGAAGGGACTGGCTTGTGGGGGAAGTTAATGACATGCAGTTTTGAGAGGTACAGTGGGTGCTGGTCACACTGTGGCCCGCTGGCTGATTTGGGACAGCCTCCCGAGATGGGGCTCACATCCCATGTGTGAATCTTGCCATCCCTGGTGGAAGGCAGACCCTGCTCTTCTAGCCTGCCTTGCAAGTACCCTGCAGACTTGTGATCTAAACTGGGGACAGATACACCTGCACATGACTTCCATTTGGAAGACAACAGGAGAGGCCACGTGGATGCCTTTTGGGGATGAAGGTGGTAGAGAAAACATCTAGCTTTTCAGGGGAAGCAGCGTGACTTCGTGGGTCCCGTGCCTGATTGTCAGTGGGTGCAGGCTGGACTTCTGGGGTCCTGTACCCAACTGTCAGTGGGTGCAGGGTGCAATTCTAGGGTCTATAGCCTGATCCTCCGTGGGTGCAGGGTGGGTCTGATGCCCACTGCCCAGCCTCATGCTGGGTAGTGCCTGTGTCCAGCAGTGGTGGGTCTGCACCAAGGAAGTGTCACAGAGCCTCCAGGACTGCCTCTGCCACCCCAGACTGTGAGCACTTAAGAGTCTTTCATATATCTCTTTTTTGTTTAAATTAGCCAAGAGTGAGTTCTGTGTCTTTGCAGCTCTTGCCTGCAGGGCCCTGGGGAGGAGCTAGTTGTCTTTTACTGAAAGAGCTCTGCAGCAGTATCACCCGGTGTCCCATCTCTGGCCCCAACCACTACCTTCTTAGCCGTGCCCTGGCATGGCTCAAGCTCACCTGATGGTGGTTCTTGGGAGCCTGTAGCTGGGAACACAGCCTTGTAGTAGCCAAGTGACCCAGTGAGTGCACCGCAGAGCTTGCTGATGTGCTCAGCTGGGTCAGAAGTACACAGAGATACTGATCTCCGGGCCCTGGAAGCTAACGTCCCACCAGGTCCCTTCTCGTTATGCAATCTCACCCACTTACCCCAGCATGTCATACAAGAGTTTCCTGTGTGCTATGACAGAGAAGGTTCCGGCAGCCCTGTCCCTCTGAGAGTGAACAGCCCAGCATGTCAGCCCTGGGTTATCTGCACAAAATGCCAGTATAATGGCCTTTCCATGCCACACCTTCCTAGCAACTTCCTCAATTCAAAGAAGAAAATGGGGCCTGCCAGTCATTTCTCCCTCCATGAAATAACAAGCAGAATCAAAAGAAATGGGCATGGCTAGGGCAGTACCGCATTGCGCCTCAGTCATCAATCACCATAGTAACCACCACGGTGTGACAAGCATTCTCTTCCAGCAGTTTAATTTTACATATGGGAAGCGTGAGGCACAGGATGGGTAAAACAGCTTTCCCAGTGCATTCCAACCTAATGCTGTCCCCACACTATTGCTGTCACAGCCACGTTAAAGAATGGCTCCTGTGGCGTCATACCAGTGAATTAAATGCCACTGAGTTCCCACAGCATTTTCCACTTCACTCTGCATTTCAAGAGAGAAAAAACACTGTTGACAGTACAAGTAATGGATTGTTCGTGCAATAATTGCCCATTCCAGCAAACCCAGCCCAGGCGGTTGAGAAGTGTTTCATCAATGTTCTCATCTCGAGCTAAAGGCAGGCAGTCTCACAAAGGTGTAATTGCATTGCCCATAACATCCAATATGATTTGTTCTACTTGATTAATGTAGCTCCTTTTCCCAAGGGCAGAGCTCTCACTGTAAAGTGCTGGGGTCCAGACATCCTCATATCAGTGTCTGGCAGGGGCGAGAGCCCTGTGCAGCTGTGTGTTCACCAGCATAAAAGCACTGAAAGAGAGCTAGAGACACACAAGGCAGTCTGCTAGGGTCTGAAAACACAGAGAAGAACCAGATAGACCCCATTTCTAACCCCACTTAGAGAGAAGGATAAGAAAACCAGTTCTTATAAGAGAGTTTTGAAAACACTGTGGTGGAGGCATCTGTAGGGTACTAAAGCATGCAGGAGAGAGATCGCGTTCAGACTGGGGAGGAAAGTGGGAGAGAAATAGGGAGGGGTTTGTGGAAAGTTTTCAAGAGGAGGTGATGCTGCCTTGATTCCTCAAGGGCAAATAGGAACTATCTGAGGAGACAAAGCAGAGAAAGAGTCCCAGCAGAGGGACCAGCAAGGACAGAGCCATGTGTTGAGAAAGACCATAGCCCTTACTGGGGTAACTTTAGTTAGTTTGATAAACTCAGACAAAAGCCATGGAAGGAGAAGTATAGTGTTTTGATGACAGTTTCTCTGCTGAGCCAACATTTCCTTTTAGATCTCAGAGATGAGTAGAGCGTAGCCTCCGCAGGGGTAAGGTGACAGTGCAGCCATGGGAGAAGCTGATGCGGGCAGAGGCTGGGGCCACAGAACCGAAAGCAGGCCAGCGTGGGAGGGCGAGAGAGCAAGAGGAGGGCGAGAGAGCAAGGGGATGAGGGCCTTGAGGTGGCGCTGAAGGGTAAACAGGGGCAGAGCATGAAGGTTCTGTAGACCACGTCGAAGAATTTCAGTCTTTATCCTAAGGGCAGTGGAGCACCTTAGAGGGTTTTAAATAGTAGATGTAATCGGATATTTGTGTCTAAAAGATAAAGCTAGACTTCTGCTTAAGGTAATGAGGACAGGATTATCCTCCCACTGGAAACAACTAAAAAACAACAGACAAATATATAAAATGACAGTTTGCAAGACGGCAGATGTTAGAAAGCCAAGAACAGTGATGTGCGAGAGATGGGAAACAAAGAGATGGGCCCAGCATACACACCTGGAGAGAAGTTCCAGGCTGTGGCACAGGGAGGGAAAGCCCAGAGGATGCAGAGCATCCCTGTTGAGTAGTATACTGCGAACTAGTCAGCATGTGCATGTGAGGAAACTACCCAAAGCCAGGAAAAATGAAAGAAGGACCAGTGCTGTCAGTGCTGTCGTCCCTAGGCATGAAAAGGAGCAGGAACACGTAACGGGCAATAGAGTGATAAAGCAATCAGAGCCAACCCAGGACTGACACAGAAGTTAGAATTAGCAGACAAAGACCTTAAAACATTTTTCATAATTGCATTCTATATGCTTAGAATGTTAAGTAGGGACATGGGAGATATTTAAAAGACCCAAATCAAACTTCTAGAAATAAGAACTATAGTGCATGAGACCAAGAATATACTTGATGGAATTAATGGCAGGTCAGACACTGCTGAAGACAATGTTAGTGAACTTTAAGATATAACAATGGAAACTCTGAAAAATGAAACACAGAGATAAAAGAGAACTTTAAAAAATGAATAGAGGGGATCAGCCTGGTGGTGCAGCAGTTAAGTTCACATGTTCCTCTTCGGCAGCCTGGGGTTCGCTGGTTTGGATCCCAGGTGTGGACATGGCACCACTTGGCAAGCCATGCTGTGGCAGGCATCGCACATATTAAGTAGAGGAAGATGGGCATGGATGTTAGCTCAGAGCCAGTCTTCCTCAGCAAAAAGAGGAGGATTGGCAGCAGATGTTAGCTCATGGCTAATCTTCCTCAAAAAAAAAAAATTGAACAGATCATCAGCGAGCAATGGGAAGATTTCAAGTGGCTTAATATACGTGAGATTAAAGTCCCCAAAGTAGAGGAGAAAGAGGCATGACAGAAAAATTATTTGAAGAAATAATGACCAAAATTGTTCTAAATTTGTTGAAAACTACAAACTCACAAATCAACAACAGTTGGTGAATCCCAAGCACAAGAAACATGGAGAAAACTACACCAAGGCAAAATCTAGTCAAATTGTTCAAAGTCTGTGATAAAGAAGATGTTAAAAGCAGCCAGAGAAAATAGATACATTATGTAAAGTGTGAAAAAAATAACAATGACAGATTTCTTGTCAGGGACACTTCAAGTGGGAAGGCAGTGGAGAACTGAAAGAAAGAAATCTGTCAAGTTAGGATTCTATACCCAGCACAAATATCTTTCAAAAATGAAAGCAAAATAAAGAATTATTCAGACATTGTAAAGCTAAAAGATTCCATCATTAATAGACCCACACTATGATAAATGTTAGAGTTCTTTAGGAAGAAAGAAATTGATACCAAATGGAAATGTGGGTCTTTACAAAGGAATGAATGGTAACTACATAAATATGTAAGATTTTTTCTTATTATTTAGATATCTTTAAATTATAACCATTTAAAAAAATAAAAACAACATGGTTTGGAATTGAAAACATATGTAAAAGTAAAGTGTATAATAGCAAATGCACAAAGGTTGGGACAGGAGAAATAGAAGTATATGCTGTATACTGTATTGGGGTGTTGTAAGTATTCTTATGCTATATCTGAAGAGTTATGGGAACACTTGTAGGTAGACTACGATAAACTAAAGATGTAAGCAACCACTAAATATGAAAATGGAGAGTTACAGCAAATGACCCAACAGAGGAAATAAAGTGGAATCACAAAAACTTCAAGTTAATCCAAAAGAGAGGAAAGGGTACAAAGAATACATGGGTCAAATACAAAACATGTAGTAAATTGTAGATTTAAAGCTAGTCATATAAATAATCTCATTAAATGTAAATGGTATAAATAGTCCCAAGTAGAATGCAGAGATTGTCAGTTATTATTAAAAAAAAAAGATTGAACCATATGCTGTGAACAGGAAACAGATTTTAATATTAAAATATATATAAAGTACATAAAAAGGCAAATAAGTTAAAAGTATAAGGATGGAACAAGATACACAGTTGATTCTCATTATTCACTGTAGTTATGTTCTATAAAGTTTCCATGAACACTGAATTAGTGAATATTGAACTATTGCTCCTAAGTGAAATAGGTGCGTGTGTGCGCGTGTGTATCTCACATAGATTATAATCTTAAATACTAGAAACAACTTATCCTGGTAGATTCTTTTTTTTTTAAAGAAGAAGTGAGGTTTAGAAGTGTTAAGTGACTTGCCTGAGGCCACCCCACTAACAGGTGACAAAGCTGGGATTCAAACCCGTCCAACTGGCCGCAGAGCTGGAGCTTCTTGCACTGCGCTGCCTGCCGCCTCCCGTCTCTTTCCTGGGCATCCTTGTATGAACTGAAACGAGAAAGCAGAGTGCTATCCTGTTACACTTCAGCATCAGTGACTCAGATTTTTTGCTCATCTGTGCATGTCTGGGAATGACCACAGAAGCACCACAGGTACTCATTTGGTTACAAATCCATTTTAGCTAGTAAGTGAGTCTGCAAATATGGAATCTGTAAATAATGAGGATGGACTGTACCAGGCTTGCTAATCAAAAGAAATCTGGAGTGGTTATATTAATAGCAGACAGAGTAGAATTCAGAACAAAGAATATTATTATTAACAAAAAAGGCAATTTAATAATGTTGAAGGGGTCAGTTCATCAAAAGGACTAAATATTTATGCCTTGAATAACAGAGCTTCAAAATATGTCAATAAGTGATTATTGGTAGAAGTACAGGGAGAGGGGCTGGCCCCGTGGCCGAGTGGTTAAGTTCGCGCGCTCCGCTGCAGGCGGCCCAGTGTTTCGTCGGTTCGAATCCTGGGCGCGGACATGGCACTGCTCATCAGACCACGCTGAGGCAGCGTCCCACATGCCACAACTAGAAGAACCCACAACGAAGAATATACAACTATGTACCGGGGGGCTTTGGGGAGAAAAAGGAAATAATAAAATCTTTAAAAAAAAAAAAAAAAAAAAAAAAGAAGTACAGGGAGAAATAGACAAATCTATAATTGTAGTCATAGATTTCAATCCTTCTCTCTATAACTTAGAGAGCAAGTAGACATAATATTGGTAAGAATGTAGAACATTAGAACAATACTATAACAACTTGACTTAATTGACATTTTTGGAGTACTTTACCTAACAACAGCAAACTACACATTCTTGTCATGTACACACAGAACCCTTACCCAAGATAAACCATATTCTTGGCCAAAATATTTAAATCTCGATAAATTTAAAAGGATTCAGGTTACACAGACTACAACAGAGTGAATTAGAAATTAATAACACAAAGATATCCCCAAATATTTGAAAACTAAATGGCACACTTCAAAACAACCCATGGATCAAAGAAGAAATCAAAAGTAATATTAGAAGCATTTTGAACTGAGTGAAGTGAAAACACAGCATGTCAACATTGGTAGGAAGCCACTTAAGCAGTACTTAAGAGGAAATTTATAGCACTAAACACCTGTATTAGGAAAAAAAAAAAGAAAGTTCTCAGATCAATTACCTCAGTTTCACTTTATGAAACTAGAATAAAAAGAAGAAAGGAACCACAAAGGAAAAGATCATGCAGAAATCAATGGAATAGAAAGCAGAAAAACAATAGAGAAAAATCAATGAAACCAAAATTGGGTTCACTGAAAAAATCAATAATAAAATTGATAAACCTCCTGCCAGAGGGATAAAGAGAGAATACGAAAGTTATCAATACCAGGAATAGTAGAAGGGACATCACTTAAGATTCTACAGGATAATAAAGGATTATTATAAAAAATATTATGCTAATAAACTCAACAAATTAGACAAAATGGATAAATTTCTTGAAATATACAAATTTATAAACTTAAGAAGTAGTAAGTAACCTGAATAAGCCTATTTCTATTAAAGAAATTGAGTTAGTTAAAAACCTTTCACAAAGAAAACTCCAGGCCTAAGTGGCTTCACTGGTGAATTTTACCTAATGGTTATGGAAGAAATTATAACAATTCTATGGAAACTTTTCCAGCAAATTGAAAAGAAGGGAGAATATTTTCTAACTCTTTCGATAAACCCAGCATTACCCTCATACCAAAACCAGACAAAGACATTAAAAAGAAAATAAATCTACAGACTATCACTCATAAACATAAATGTAAAAATTCTAAACAAAATTTTAGCAAGTCAAATAGAGCAATAAATAAACAGGATAATACATCATGACCAAGTAGGGTTTATCCCAGGAATTCCAGGTCTCATTACACACTTGGCAATCAATATAATTCACTGTATTAACAAACTAAAAAATGAAAATAATATGATCAGTCCAATAGATGTGAAAAAAATTTTTGACAAAATTCAACATACAGTTCTGATAGAAACTCTCAGAAAATGAGAAAATAGAAGTGAACTTCTTCAACCTGCTAAAGGGCATCTCTGAAACCCACGGCCAACATCAGACCTTAATGGTCAAAGACTGGAAACTTTCCCCCGAGATCAGGATCAAGACAAGGATGTCCACTCCTGCCACTTCTGCTCAGTATTGTACTGTACGTTCTAGCCAGAGCAGTTAAGTTAAGAAAGAGAAATAAAAGGCATGCAGATTGGAGAGGAGGGAGTAAAACTATCTTTGTTTGCAGGTGGCGTGATCTCTTATATAGAAAACCCTAAGGAATCCACACTCACACACACACAAAGCTTTTTTTAGAGCTAGTAAATGAGTTCAGCAAGGTTTCAGGATACAATATCAATATACAAAATCAATTGTATTTTTACATACTAGCAATGAATAATTAGAAATTGACATTTAAGAAAAGATACCAATTTTAATAGCATCGAAAAATGTAAATGACTTAGGAATAAGTCTGACCAAAGGTGAGGAAGACCGGTACACTGAAAACTACAAAATATTGCTAAGAGAATTGAAGGAATACTTAAATAAGTAGACAAATATACTTTATTTATGGATGAGAAGACAATATTGTTAAGGTGTTTATTCTCCAAGCAGTGACCTATAGATTCAATCGAATACCAGTGTCCCACCCAACATTTTTGTAGAAACTGGCATCTGGTTCTCAAATTCATATGGCATGAAAGGACCCAGAATAGCCAAAAACAACGTTGAAAAGAAGAACAAAGTTGGAAGTGTAACACTGATTTCAAGACATATTGTAAAGCTACAGTAATCAAGTCAATGTGATACTAGTGTCAAGATAAACAACTAGATTAACAGATACTTTTTCTGAAGACAGAAAACTGTGCATTAAATTTGGTGACAGGTAGAATCATATTGATCTTGTCCAGGTAATATTTGGTGGGATGATGGGTGAGAAACCGTGTTTCAGTAGACGGAGAGGCGAATGGAGGACTCCTGGACAGTACGGAAGAGTGAGCTTATGTAGAAATCCCCTACTTTCTCTGTTCTAAACACAGAGAGCTTTGTTTTTAAATTTTTGAAAAGTCAACTCTATGGGTCTAAACAAAATGGAACACACAATACCAAGTGGGGTTGAAGCGCTGGCCTGCCAGGCTCCAGGACCAAAAGGAGGTGGTGCTGGCTGACTTTCAGCTCCTGCAGGAGAATATGGACAAGAAGGCCCTAGTAAGTGTCAGAGGCCCAGAGCCGAGTGCGCTGGTTCCAGCAGCTGCAGCCACTTCCGAGGGAACAATGGATGCTGAGCCCCTGCCTGGGTCTGGGCGAGAACAGAGAGTCCCACCTGGTCACGGAGCTGTTTGGCTCTGGCCTGGGGACTAGATCAGCACCATCCCTGCAGGGCAGAGCCAGAGAGAAGCAGTGAGAGAACTGCCAGACCCAGAGAGGTGAGCAAAGAGAGGAAACCGCAGCAATAAGGCGCTCACGCTCAAGATGAGCTTCACACTCAAATCTCAGAGCACAGGGGGAGAACTAATGCATGAAAGAGAGCAATAAAGCGAAGAAATGGGAGGGAAATGAGAGAGAAATCTGAAAAAGTGTTTGCTATCAGTGTATTTAAGATCTCTAAGAGGAAGAAGAAAGAATAACACCCCCCCCCCCAAAAAAAAAAGAAAATCAGGGGGTTATGAAGAAAAAAGATAACAGATGGATAGCTATGAGTCAGAAACTGCTGGACATGAAAAAGAACAAACTTGGAATTTTGGAAAGAGAAAAATATATTTATTTACATTCAAAACATCCATGGGTGACATAAACTGTAGACTGGACACAGGTGAAGATGGAATTAGTGACACTGGAAAGCTGTACAAAGAAATTGATCCAGAACACAGAGCCGAGACGAAAACTGCGATGAAAGCAAATACTGATCATACAAAGAAATGAATGAAAAGTAAGAAAGAGCCAGTGTAGACACTATTTCAAGATTGTTAGGTAGAAAGAAAAGCAAGAAAAGGAGCTACTAGCCAGAAGAACACAAAGTACAGAAGGAGGACTGTTTTTCAAATGGGAGAGACTTGACTTGGTTAGTAAATTACAGGAGGAGAGCCAATAGAGGAGTTGAATGCAGGAGAGCAGAGGCTGAGCCAGGGGGAAGTGTCAAGAAGAGGGTGAAGGGGTTAACTGGGGAGACCCTGTGTCCTGCAGACTGGAGGGAGGGTGGTCTGGATGTGGCTGAGTTGAGACAGAGGTTGGCCTGAAGTCATGGGGGTCTCCAGTATTCATTTCATCCACAAGGTCGGAAGTGAGAGACTTGAGAGTAAGGGAAGGACAAAGTTGATGATAAAGTAGGTCATTTATTCATTCAGCTACTCTTTATAAAGCCCCCACTGGGTGCCAGGACCGTTTCTAGGTCCTGGGGACAGAACAGTGGACTGCGTGAGGGCTCACAGGACCAAGGACCAGAGTTACTGAAGCACGCTGAAGGTTTACAGAGAGGAAAGGGGGACCAGACTGAGCAGTTGTAGCAGTTTCTCAGACAGCCTACGTCTGTCGACGAGGTTGCTTTGGCATTGCTAACCCGTAGGGTCACTAGAGGGATGTAGTCTAGGTCAGCAAAAGGTTGGGTGATGAGGGGTGGGTGAAATTGAGGGTAAATGCTACTGAAGGTCAGTGGAACCTGAGATTCTCCCACCAGCCAGTGCATGAGCCATGCTGCTCTTTCTCATGGGTGTTTCTTTCTCTCCAGTTGTTTAGTTCTGTGGAATCTGCAGAGATGTTGCAGCTGAGGTTCTCTTTTCTTAAAGACTGGTTCATTCATTCAAAAAGTTTATGAAGCACCCACTACGTGCCAACCACTGGTCCTGCTCTTTGGAATGTGTCAGTGAACGAAGCAGCAGCTGTCCCCCCGGGGAGCTCACACTGTAGGGGTGGGGGAACCAACATGAACATCGATATGAGATACACAGACCACTAAAAGGAGATGAGTGCCTTGGGAGAAGAGGAAAATTAGAACAGGCAAGAGGGGCCGAGACCCCAGAGGCAGGTGGCATTGCTCAGTGGTTGGTTGGGGCAGGCCACTCTGAGAAGGTGGCCAGGCTGACTGGAGGCAGCGAGGGTCCCACCAGGCAGCCCTCTGGGGGAAGAGCAGTCTGTAGACAGACAGTCTGGCACCAAGTCTCAGGTGAGAGACTCGCCTGTGTGAGGACCAGACAGGGCTGGAGTGGCTGAGGGGAAGGAAAGGGGAGAGGTTAGGAGATGGCATCAGAGAGAACACATGGCAGACAGGCTTAGCACTTTCTGGAACGCCCTCTCTTCTTTGCATGGGGTTCAGCAAGGTGACGTGCATTCACGTGGGAGCCAGCCGGAGGTGGAGGTGAGCTGGCAGGGCCCTCAGGAGGGAGAAGCTGCAACAGCCCTGCAGACTGAGCCCTGGGCCCAAGGGTGACTGCCCTTCCCCAGCGGAGCTGTCACTTCTGTCGAGGGGCCGGTGGGCTGGTGTGAGGGAGAATGCAAATGCAGGAGATGGGTAGATAAATGGCCCCAGGAGCACTGCCTGAGTCACCAGGTCGCCTCCGGGTGATTAAATGACTCCACTGGCTCCTCCTCCTTTTGAAACGTGGAGCCACATTGAGGGAGGATCCAAACCCATCCAAACCCTGAGTAGTTTTTTAAAATCATAGATCAGCCTTTATATATTTTACCTCCTGGAAACCAGGACGCGGCCTGAATCCCGGAGACCCACGATCGTGTAATTAGATCCCGATGCTCTTCCCACAGCCTTCCGAAAGGCGGGAGGCCTCCTCACGGGGGGGAGGGGCATCATGCGCGGTCCGTGGAGTAGCTGTTAGGGTTTATGAGTGTATTATTATCTATTCAAGGCGTATTTGGGGGCTGAGGATATTGTTTTATTGCGCGAATTTTTTTCGTGTTGCTGAAGCCATGAATGCCACAAATCCTGGTGGTGGAAAATAACAACAGCGTGATTTTTCTCTGACGTAACAATGCAAAGATGGCTGAATCGGAGTTGCGGTGTGGACACGGTGTGGCGTGGTGTCTGCCGCCCCGCCCGTGTCTCTCCTTTGGGTCAGAGCAGTGCAGGCTGTGAGTCGCTGTCCCTCTGGTGTGGCGCATCCTCTCTCCCTATTTTTTTCATCTGTAATTAGTGAGGAGACAGTTCTTCAAAATTGCTAACAAGAGGTGTGGCAGGATTAATTTTCATATGGTGCTGTGTCTAGAGAGAACTTTATCTTTTCAAACAGCAGATTGTTGCAAATGTTATGCCTTTAGACTCCTGACATCCTCAGGAAGCATTTTGCGGGCAGCAAGGGGGTGGGTTCAGAGTTGTGAGGCTCCTGTTCTATGAATCCAGAAGTTCTGTCCCTTCCACGTGCAGACAGGGCCACCCCCGCAGGTGGATCACAGAGGGAGAGGCACACGGCTCCCCTCAAGGCTGCGGTGGAGGGAAACCCCACTGCTTTCTTCCTGCGATGGATTGTCCATCCCAGCAAAGCAGGCTGCAGGCCCGGCCCTGGCTCAGCCCTGTCAGGTGCCAAGGGTGAGAAGCAAGGACTGGGCTGTCACAGTGCTGGGGTCAAGACTGACCAGAGTCGAGCTGCAGAAAATGATCCCCTTACAGGCAGCGGGGTCTAATAGTTTGGGGCATTTGGAGGGTTCTTCAAGATTCTTTCACAGGCTTTACTTTTATGAACATTTTAACAAAGGTGTTTTTAAAAATCTTCTGAGCGTGTTAGCTCATCACAGCAGAGAAAACCAGTTCAAAGACTTCCGAGAGCGCTGAGAAGGCGCCCACACGCATGGCCCCCTGGGGGAGGGTCGGCGGCCCCTGGGGAGGCTGTGCTGCGCCTGGCAGGGCTTTGGGAAGACAGGGATGCTTTTGCACGTCTGCAGGCCTGTCCGGAGAGACTTCAGAGCAAGGCTGTGGGCGCCGGGTGGCCGAGGCCGAGGGAAGAGTCCATTGCAATTGCACTGCAGGTTGCAAAATAACCTTTCAACCCTCTTTCTTTCTCACCCCATGCTCCAGCTGCCCCCTCTTCAGCTCAGGCTCAGGACCGACCCACCGCCACAGTGTCACCCCTGTGCACCCAGAACTCCCCTTCCCGCCTGCCTGCCGTCAGCCTCAGGCCCCACTCTGTGGTGTCCCCACAGCATATCCACCAGCCCCCGACGCAGACGGTCATCGGAGCCCAGTGCCCCCGGCCGGCCATCCCACTCACGTCGGCAGCATCAGCCATCACGCCTCCCAATGTCAGCGCTGCCAACCTCAACGGGGAGGCCGGAGGGGGGCCCATCAGTGGCCTGTCGACATCCAGCCCCCCCAGCACAGGATACAGACCAGATGAGAAGAAAAATGAAAAGGTAAGTGGCCCATCCTGGGCTGGCCCTGGCCCTGGCCCGGCTGCTCACTGGGACTCTGGCAGCAGATCCCAATGGTGCTTTGTACAGTTAAGACGAATGAAGGCCCCAAGGCCCTGCCCTCAGAGGGACCAGGCGCGTGACAGAGGTGGAGAGCGCAGCAGCGCAGCGGCCGCTCCTTGCTGTGGGACCCAGGCGGGCTCAGGTCTGGGAGGGCGGACAGGAGCCCCACTGCAGTCTTCTTGCAAATCTGAGAAAGGGCATCTCTTCCTCAAGATGCTTTAGTGCCGTCCGTTGGAAAATCACTGTAATACACTCATCTTGTTAAAAGAACATACTTACTGCCATGTGCCAGGATATTATCATAATAAGTATACAAGCCTGCTTAGGTGCAGTGTAAACAGCACCCCTCACTTCAGTGTGTGCTCCTTGTGCAGTCCACAACCGGTTCCACCACGAGACAGGCCTGTTTTCTGAGGAGAAACGAGAGGAAGATGCTGGCTAGTGGTTGGTGCGGACAGTGTTTTCAGCTGTTCTCTCAGCTGTGAAGGAAAGTGAGCTTGTTTCACAAAAGAAATGTGAGTCCAGTGAACTCACCTCACTTGCCACCCAGCTACACCCTGGGTTAGGCAGGATTAGAATCCAGATTTCCAAAGCCGTGCTGTTCAATAAAACTACAGTTCAAGCCACATGTCTAATTTAAAATCTTCCAGGAGCTACACTTCTAAAAGGTTAAAATAATTTAAAAATATAATTAAAAGGTAAAATTCGTTTTAATGGCATAATCTATTAAACTCAATATCCAAAATATTATAGTTTCTACATGTAATCTATATGAAAAGTTTGTTGCTACGCTGTCTCCCTTTCTTCATATCCAGTCTGCAAAAGCCAGCATGGAGCCCAGGGAGACGGCCGTGCCCAGTGCTCAGGGCCTGTGTGCTGCCCGCGGCCGTGCCAGCCAGTGTGGGCCGAGCTGTCCACAGGGAGCCCTTCTCTTTACGGGCCCTGCTGTGTGAGCAGTTTCTTCTTGTTCTCTCTTGGCTTTACCACATTTTGTGGCTCTTGTTAAACCCTTCTATGGGAAGCCAGTCTTTGGAGAAGAGTGTGCTGCGCAGGGTTTGGGTGGGACCCTCAACGCTAGGTGGGGTATTCAGAGTGAGGACAGCCTCTCCCGTCCCTTGGGGACAGTACCAGAACCAGCGTTGCCAACACAGGCCATTTACGCAGGACCCCTGAAGGCATGCCCACCGGGTCACCACCCGTGCTCGGCAGGAGCCCAGGCACGTCCTCAGAGCCTCGGGGTCTGGGCTGAGGCCTCCTCAGGGCCTGTGTCATCTGGTCCAGAGGAGTGTTATTCCCAGCTCACGGGTGTGGAGGAGGCCTCAGTCTCAGCCACTACTGCTGTGCTGTCAGCCGGCAAAGCTCACGTCTGCTTGAGACCAGTGCAGGGCCTGGGCATGACGTGGAATGGTTGCTCTGCATGTCGTGTCCATGTCTGTCTGAAAATCACTAAGGTCTTGATCCGCTCCCTGCCACCTGGCAGCCGTGTTAGGAGATAGCTGGGTCTGGTCAGGAGAGAGAAGTCAGGGTGTGGGCCCCCCCTCACTTGGATGTCCTTCCTGGAAGACAGGTCCCCCAGGCCTCTGAGCGGCTAAGAAAACGCTTGGTGGTGGACTTGGAGAGAGAAGAGCCATAATAGCTCTGTGAACATTTCTGGTTCTTTGCCAGAAAACTCCCTCTCTCTATTTCGCGGAGCAGACGGGGCTGGCTTCAACGTGGCTGCCGCCAAGCAGGATCAGACCTGCAGGAATCTGTGTGGAGAGCCGTCGCGTTCACCGTCTGCCCTCCTACGTGTGTTGCTAATGAAGCCAGTGCTGGGCCTGCTCTCAACATCCGCCTGGTAGACACTTAGCAGGGATTTTGCTTTCACTCGAGGCTTACACTCTGTTAGCAGTTCTCCTCCCTCAGCAAGGAACAGCTCAGTCCGGGGGACACCCGGAAGGGCCCCCTTGGTGAAAGGAAGCCCTGCTCCCAGAGGGACAGCAGCAGACCTGTCAGCTTCTCTCTGACAGTTCCCAAGTCGGCCTGGCAGCAGACGTGCACAGCCCGCACCGTCCTGTCCCTGGACTGCTCGCAGCGCGGGGAGCCATCCGTGCTGTGCTCCCAAGGAGGCAGGAAGCGGACCTCGTGGGGTGAAGCGCACACCTGTCTGTAGGTACAGCAGCCGTCATCAGCATGAACCCCGGAGGAGACGTGGACCTCCTTCCAAATGTTATGTGTGTTTTCATTTCTCACCTTTCAAACCAAGCAAAATAGAAAGCATTGGTCTGAAAAAGCCTGTTAATGTTTTCCTCCTGCATCCCCAGTTACATTTCTCTAGTTTGTAGTACGTGCAGAATGTCCACAGTTGCCATTTCTGGCAGAAGAGCAGACCGTGGCGGTTCAGGTGAACCCATGTGGTGGCTGTGAGTCTGCAGTGCGCCCGGGCTGGGAGCCTTGGCAGCACCCTGCCACCTCCCCTTGCCCCCACCTTGACTACAACGCAACAGATTTTACCAACTTTGAGTGCACATCATGGGCTTCAAATCTATTTCTGGGTCACCCCGTCGTAGATGTGCACGTGTCTAACTGCAGTGAAAGGACTTTTGAAAGTAATTGGCAGGAGTCTCCGGGCTGTTTCTGTTATTGGATTCTCCTCGGGAAAAGGCAGTGAGCTCCCAGCCCACTGTCCACAGAGACGGACACCTCAGCACCTCCCTCCTTTCATCGTGCCGAGCTCTGCTGAAATTTGGTCCAGGCCCTTCCAAGCATATGCCCAAGAGAGAGCCGTGACTGATGGGCTCCTGGCACCGAGGTAGAGCGGGGTGGGTGGGGGGCTGTCTCCCAGGACGGTGGGAGATTTGTGTCCCAGCGTTCCTGAGTGTGGAGAAGGAAGAGGCCCAATCCAGCTTGTGCATGTCGACCGCCATGTGGAGATCCCTGGGAGGCTGGCCCTCTGCTGGTTATGCCTGTGGGGCTGGGTCTTTCAGCCCTGCTCCAGGCAGGTATTTCCTGTTGGCCCTGTGTGGCCCAGTCTTGGTGGGGAGGCCTCTGGAGCGACACAGTGCTGACAGGGTGGGGATTCTTTCTGTAGACTGGCTCCTGAGCTGGAGCTCCTTTCTGGGCCCCCAGCTTCTGCCAGAGTGCAGCCTCCTCAGCTTGCTCTCCCCGATGCTCTTCCCGCTCACCTCCCTGGCCGTATCAGTTCCCTGCAGGGGCTGCCCCACGAGCGGGCTGCCGGCACACAGCCACACAGCAGCTCCACCTTCCTGGAGAGCTACCCACTCCCCAGTAGGGCACAGTCCAGCAGTGTGCCTGGGGGCCATGAAGACTGGGTTGACTGGGTCTACCCAGCCACAGTGACAGACTGGAACGCTTCCACGGGCGCCTGTGCTGGGGCGGAGGGGGCCAAGGACAGGCCTGGGCTGGGGGTAGTGCTGATCCAGGGGTTCGCTCACAGCTCTGGACAGCACCAGGAACTCTTCCATCACCTCAGTCCATCTGGGCCGGCCAAGGATCTGTTCTGCTTGGGGTGGATCTGCCCGGGGTGCCCTGGTAGAATAGGGCCACCCCTGCCAAGGAGACCTGGGAAGGACATGGACTTTGAAGCTCCTAGTCTGAAGCAGATCCCTGGGGAAGCTATCAAGTGCTGGACACCCCAGGCTGCATGAGCGCTTCCCAGTCGCCCCGCTGGAAAGATTAGAGGCACCCAGGGTATGGGTAAGACCCCAAGGTGTGGGCAGGACCCCAGGGTATGGGCAGGACCCTGGGACGCAGAAACTATGGTGATCACGGTCTTCCGAAGGTGCAGCAGGTGGCCGCACTGGTGATGTTCCCATCGAAGCACTCGGGCCTAGAGCTCCTGAAGAAGGGACTGGGTACAACCTGTGGAGTAATCTTTGCAGCACCTGCAAATCACAGAGTAGAAACCAAATCTTGGAAGACTTTTAAGAAGGTGATCTGTAGGATTTAACACTTTTACACTTAAAAAATTAATTTTGTGCTTGAGACAACCATTCAGTTCCACCTGGCATGTCTGTCAATGGGTGCTTCCTGTTTTTGAGGCCTCGTGAACACCTCAGCACCAGGTGGGATGGATCAGTCAGCCCTCGGGGCACCTCCGGGGGAAAGTCATCGAAGGAGGACTCCTGTGCCCCAAGACAGAGGCCGCCGTCTGCCACGAGCAGCAGTGATGCGCTCAGACGGGAAGAAGCTCGTGGTCCTCCGGCAGCCATGAGCCTCGGATCTTAGAGCCTTCCCAGGCCGACTAGCTGGAAGTCACTCACTCACTTATCTATTTGTTGCAACGAGCACGCATAGGAGCCAGGCAGAGTGCTAGGCTCTGGGGGGGTCTGTGGCGACAGAAGGTTCTGCCCTGGCCTGGGGGAACTCGGAGTCCGGTACAGGGATGGGAACAGAGGCTTCCTGGGGGCCTTTAGCCCTGGGAAGGGAGCACCTTCCAGGCTGAGGGAACAGCCTGAGCAGAGGCTGAAGGGTGTGGCCCGAAGGTGAGAGCAGCTGGGAGGTAGCAGGCGGCTCATGGAGGGCCTGTCGTCAGCCTCGCTGCTCAGCAGTTTGAGTGGCCTGGCGCCGGGCAGGAGGGTGGAATTCAAGGCCTGCTGGAAGGACGCTGCCGTACTCGTCCCCTCCTCTGGGTTCCGGGTGGCTCACTCTCCTGTTCTCCCTCTGGCAGTGAACTGTTGCCCTTGGAGGGCTCGTCGCTGGTGCCGACCCTTCACCTCATGCTCCCCTTGGCATCAGCGTGCCCACAGGGCACTTACCCTTTCTTGTGATCTCTACAGCTCTGTCTTTCAAACCACATGTTTGAAGATAACCCATTCATGAGTCATGGAGCCAGTGTAGTGTATTTGGACCAACATTTTTGTTTAGATTGAATAGGATGTATAGAATGGAATAGATCAGCAGCTCAGCACACAGGGGTCGGTATAATTGGAGGAAATAGCAGTGGTGGTTGCACGTGCTGTGTCCTGGTATAAAACTTATTTCAGAAGAGCCCCCACACCCTGCCTGACAGGCCCTGGAGTACCTTGCTCATGGAAGGCATCTGGTGATGTTTGTCAGAGACTTGGGAAAACTGCTGCCAGTACGTTTTCACTCCCATGACATATGAGAAATCCTTGACTTTATGGGCCAGAAGAAAGCTAACCTTCTGCTTATGGATGAGATAGTTTCAGTTTCACAGAATAATAGAATATTGCAACTGGAAAGATCCTCTGAAGATCTTTTCATTAAACTGTTTATTTTTGATGATGCTCCTGAGGCTCAGAGATGCTGAAAGACTTGCCTGGGTCACACAGCATTGTGTGGAGCCAGAACTCTTGCCTCCCGACTCCTATGTCTGTGCTATCTTGGCTCCAGTGTGTTGACTTGTGGTGGCCTCCCCACTCCCTTGAGGCCATCCTCAGGTGTTTTGGACTTGTCTGAGACTGCTGCAGTGAGGAGAAGTCTGGGGTAGCTGTTGGCAGGAGGCCGGGAGGTCAGCCGGGGAGAAGGGAGTGTAAGCCTGAAGTGTCTGCTTTCTGGGTCTACACTGGCCTCAACTGCAGCTGGAGCCCAAATGGTAGTGAGCCCTGTGACCAAATCCATGTGGACGGTTTGACCTTTATAATCAAGGCTTTGCGAACTGGTCTGATCAGAGAGGCTCAGGAGGCCTGATGGGACTGCCTGTGGCGGGGCCTCTGGGAAGTATGTTTGCAGATGAATTTGTTCTGTATTATCTACCCTCCACCCCTTTACCCGTATGTGTATGTATGACAGTGGGTGAAAAGGCAGCTGTCATATAGGGTTACAATTACACTTTTAATGAACGTGGGGCTTGCAATCTAAAGAGCCCTTCAGGATGAAGCTCTTCAGAAGAACCAGGCAGCTCTTCCTAAGGGAAGAATCGCTGGTTTGAGAATGTCTCTCTCTCCCGCTGGGGCTCCACTGCAGTAGCCCAGCCTTTTGTTTGTGCTGTTTCTAAAGTGTGGATTCGGTGGGGAGCGGGGGTGGCGGCGCTGTAGGCTCTGCAGCCCACATCTCCATCGCTGCCATGGGTTTCCAGTTGGGGGACAGGCTGGAGCCCCGCCCGCCCAGCCAGCAGTGGGGAGGGTCCTGCTGTGTCATTGACTCACAGACGCTAAGTCAGAGGTGGGAGTGGGCTGGGTCTGACCTCGCCAGAGCTGAGTTCCACCTCAGGCCTGACCCTCACCCTGATCTCCGGGGGAAGTCTTGCCCCTGGCCTGCTTGTGGGTGAGGCCGAAACACATGGAGACCCTCAGACCAGTGCTGTTTCTCAGGCGTGGCCTCAGCGGAGGAGGGGGGCGCATGAAGCGTACTGAGCCCTCGGCCCACGTGGCACATCCTTCTGGGCTTAGGGAACCCCATGAGCCCCACAGAGGAGTTCAGGAGGCACCTGGTCAGCTGTGGGCCGTGGACACCCGCTTCCTCCCGGGGATGCTCGTGCTGGGCAGCTCTGCCTGCCCCTGGCACAGGAGTTGGCACTCTGGCGGGCAGAGGAGAGGACCGCTTTCTGACTGCCGTGGGCTGCTGGGAGCCCACTGACTTCAGCCTTCCCCTCAGCTCCCTGTGGGTGGGCTGTCTTCTGCGGGTGAGGAAAGCTGGCGTTTGACTGATAAGTAATTTTCAGGCTGAAAATGAACCCATCCTGAAAGCACGAATACCAGCTGTCGAAACAACGGCATTCCGAAGTTTTACGGGAAACTTTTTTTTAGATGGGGACATGCTGCGGAGCGTCCCTTCCCTGTGATGGGGCAGTAGCTTCTTCCTCCCACCCATCAGGGCACAGACCTCCAAGTGGCACAGGCCGGTGGCACCACCCTGGTCTGCAGGGAGCTCAGAGGTGGCCCAGAGACCTTCTCCTGGCGTCTGCTCCCTCCCACAACAAGAAGGTGCCACGAGGCCAGCCCACCCCCCCTTCTCCTATAGAGCTCCCCTGGCCTCTGTCCTGGGCTGCGACCTGATCCCATGTGCTGCTGGATCTTGGCTTGGTGGAGTGCTGGTGACCCTTTTAGGGTCAAATGTGGACGTGGAGGTCCAGGGAGCGAGGTGACCTGCCCAAGGCCATGCAGCTAGTAAGCACTGTGAAAAACACCAAGCCCCTTGGTGCTCAGGAGAGTGTCCACCCCTACCGCTCTGCTCCTGTCGGCCGGCTTCTCCTGCTGCGTGCCCAGTGGCCCGTCCTCTGAGCATCCAGGGCGTGGCTGGGGACGAGGGAAGGAAGCAGGAGCCAAATTACTTCACTAGTGAGGGAAACTTGAGTTTGAAAAAAGAAGGTCTGGGGCATGGCCTGGCATAATCAGGGCTCCTGTGTTGACTGACTGTGTGACTGGGGACAACCTCATTTGCTGTCCTATGTCTCACTCTCCTCGTCTGTGAGACCGGGCTGGCAGCATCTGCACCCTGAGTTTCGGCGAGGAGGAAATTAGTTAATCTCATAAATGCTTAGCAGAGGATTTGGAACAAAAATATTAGAAATCATTCTTAAGAATTTGATAGTTCATTGAAGAGGAGATCCCATAAGAATTATGAGACAGGTGCAGATGTAAAACTTATATTCCTGAGGCTTCTAATAAAAGATTAAAAGGAGATTTGATTTGCAGTTTTATGAAAAAAGACACTTAACATTGCCAAATCCAGACATGTAGGCTGCTCAAAATGAACCCGGATTGGCTGGTGTGTTCTGTTTGCGAAATGCTATTTATTCATGTCCTCAACCACTGGAGGTTCCAATTCCTAGTTCCTTTTTTCCATGCCCACCAAGAAACATGGATATAAACGGTTTTTTTTTTTTTTTAAAGATTTTATTTTTTCTCTTTCTCCCCTAAGCCCCGGTACATAGTTGTATATTCTTCGCTGTGGGTCCCTCTAGTTGTGGTATGTGGGACGCCACCTCAGCGTGGCTTGATGAGCAGTGCCATGTCCGCGCCCAGGATTCGAACCAACGAAACACTGGGCCGCCTGCAGCGGAGCGCGCGAACTTAACCACTCGGCCACGGGGCCAGCCCCGGATATAAACGGTTTTTAAGGTGTCAGTTTCATACCTGACATTTAGCCTGAGTGATGGGTGGAGCCCAAGAGAACTATTTTAGTCAGAAGTTGTGTTTCAACTGCAAAGCTTTAAACCAAAATTAATTTTTAAAGATAGTAATAAATTCTAGGAAAGAAAAAGAATTTGTGAATCAGCTGTAACAGCTGTGGGATTCTGTAACCCTCCCCAGAAGGCAAAATTTGCCGCAACTAATCAGGATTGTTGGGGGATTGTACACTTGCCTGACACATGGCCCAGCGCTCTGGGATAACCAAGAGATGGATGTGGCAGCATGGCTTGTGAGGTCAAAAGTAGACGTTCGAGTTCGAGTGGCATTCGAGTGGCCATGAGCCACTTGAGCACGCTTGATTCCCACATCAAGTGTGGGTTCTGTTCTGCAATATTCTACCACTGTTATCACCTTCCTTTTCAATTGACATGTCCTCATGTTGCTCATAAAGACGTGGGATATTTTTTCCAGCCTTCAATGCCCAGAAAATCTCAGCAGATGGAATCAGTTCTAAAGGAAAACATATACACACACCCCGTAAGCCACACAAGGAGGTAATGCCTACAGGGTGGACCCACCAGGCTGCCCTTCCCAGAAGGCAGACATGTCAGCATCATGGGGCATCTCCAATGTTCTAGAGAACTCGTGAGTGCTTTTCCATTTTGTCTCATAGCTGAGGGCAATGCTGAGAAGAGCAGAGTGCTGGTGTCATCATTTTGTTTGTTGTGGTTTTATTGAACACCCAGACAGTGATAGTGAAGGCCTGGGCCATTCTGTCACCTCAGTGGGATAAGACAACTTTACCCTGTCATCCCCTCAGGATGAAGTCACTCTCGGGCAGACTTCATTTTCATTTGCCTGATATTTTATGTGCTTAGTAATTCCTTCTAGGCCACATCTAAATAAATTACAAGACATATTTACGTATTGCATGAGAATGAAGTTCATTAATCTTTTTAGAGGATTCACACTTTTTCTATCCGTGTCTCAAGTAGAACTAAAGGGTCAATGTGACGAAAATGTTATTGCTTTATGATCTCTTTGTAAGACTAGCAGTAATGGCTAGGTTTCTGGCTTGTATCAACTGCCTCTGACTCATTTGTTCTCTCCCTCACTTTATGTCATCTTTGTTCTCTCCTTCACTTTATAGCATCTTAGACAAGTCTCTTAGGCTTCAGTTTGTTTAATATTAAATGGGAATATAGACATACCTCGGAGATATTGAAGGTTTACTTCCAGACAACTGCAATAAAGCGAGTCACACGAGTTATTTGGTTTCCAGTGCGTATAAAAGTAGTATAAACACTATACTGTAGTTGAGTGTCAATAGCATTATGTCTAAAAAACAATGTACATACCCTAATTAAAAAGTGCTTTACTGCTAAAAATGCTGCCCATCACCTGAGCCTTCAGCGAGTCATAACCTCTTTGCTGGTGGAGGGTCCTGCCTCGATGTTGATGGTGCTGACTGATCAGGGTTGTGGCTGCTGAAGGTGGGGGTGGCTGCGGCAAGTTCTTAACATAAGACAACGATGAGGTTTGCCACACTGATTGACTCTGCTTCATGAACGATTTCTCTGTAGCATGCGATGCTGTTTGACAGCATTTTACCCACAGAGTTTCTTTCAAAATTGGAGTCAACCCTCTCAAACCCTGCTGCTGCTTTATCAACTGAGTTCATGTAAATTCTAAATCCTTTGTTGTCATTTCAACAATCTTCACAGCATCTTCACCAGGAGTCGATTCCATCTCAGGAAACCACTTTCTTTGCTCACTCCTAAGAAGCAACTCCTTATCCGTTAGTTTTCTCATGAGATGGCAGCAATCCAGTCACATCTTCAGGCTCCACTTCTAGTTCTAATTTTCTTGCTGTTTCCACCACATCTGCAGTTACTTCCTCTACTGAAGTCTTGAACCCTCAAAGTTCCATGAGGGCTAGAATCAACTTCTTCCAAACTTCTGTTAATGTTGATATTTTGACCTCTTCCCATGAAGCATGAATGTTATTAGTGGCACCTAGAATGGTGAATCCTTTCCAGAAGTCTTTCAATTCACTTTGCCCAGATCCATCAGAGGAATCACTGTCTATGGCAGCTATAGCCTTACGAGATGTATTTCTTAAATAAGACTTGAAAGTCAAAATTGCTCCTTGATCCATGGGCTGCAGAATGGATGTTGAGTTAGCAGGCAGAAAAATAATATTAACCTTGTTGTACATCTCCATCAGAGCTCCTGGGTGACCAGGTGCATGTTTTGAAAGGAATCCTTTTTTCTGAGCAGTAGGTCTCAACACCGGGCTTAAATTATTCAGTAAACCATGTTGTAAACAGACGTGCTGTCATCCGTGATATGTAATTCCATTTATAGTGCACAGGCAGAGTGGATTTAGCATAATTCTTAAGGGCCCTAGGATTTCTGGAATGGTAAATGAGCACTGGCTCCACCTTAAAGTCGCCAGCTGCATGGGCCCCTAACAAGAGAGACAGCCTGTTCTCTGAAACTGTGAAGCCACGCATTGACTTCTCCTCTCTAGCTACGAAAGTCCCAGATGGCATCTTCTTCCAATAAAGACTGTTCCATCTGCATTGAAAATCTGCTGTTTAGTGGAGCCACCTTCATTGATTCTCTCAGCCAGATTTTCTGGATAACCTGCTGCAGCTTCTCCATCAGCGCTTGCTGCTTCGCCTTGCACGTTTGTTATGGAGGTGGCTTCTTTCCTTACACCTCATGAACCAACCTCTGCTAGCTTCAGACTTTCCTTCTGCAGCTTCCTCCCCTCTCTCAGCCTTCATAGAATTGAAGAGAGTTAGGGCCTTGCTCTGGATTAGGCTTTGGCTTAAGGGAAGGTTGTGGTGGTTTGATCTTCTATCCAGACCGCTAAAACTTTCTCCATATCAGCAACAAGGCCGTTTCACTTTCTTACCATTCATGTGTTCACTGGAGTAGCACTTTTAATTTCCTTCAAGAACTTTCCTTTGCGTTCATAACTGGCTAGTCCTTTAAGGCAAGAGGCCTAGCTTTTGGCCTGTCTCAGCTTTCGACATACCTTCCTTCCTGAGCTTAATCATTTCTAGCTTTTGATTTAAAGTGAGAGATGTGCAACCCTTCCTTTTGCTTGAACACTTAGAGGCCATTGTAGGGTTATTAATTGGCCTGATTTCAATATTGTTGTGTCTCCGGGAATAGGGAGACCCGAGGAGAGGGAGAGATAGAAAAACGGCCGGTCAGTGGAGCAGTCAGAGCACACAGACATTTGTAGATTAAGTTCCAGTCTTATATTGGTTCAGTTCATGGCAACCCCAAATAATTACAACAGTAACATTAAAGATCACTGATCACCATAGCAAATAGAATAATAATGGAAAAGTTTGAAATACGGCAGGAACTACCAGAATGTGACACAGAGACATGAAGTACTCAAATGCTGGTGGAAAAATGTCACCTACAGACTTGCTGGATGCAGGGTTCCACAGACCTTCAATTTGTGAAACCCATAGTCTCTGCGAAGTGCCATAAGCGAAGCACAATAAAATGAGGTATGCCTGTAATGTTTTCGCTAACTACTAAAAGATTGATTATTGATTTGTATCAGTCAGAGTTCTCCAGAGAACAGACCCAAAAGGAGATACAGATAAAAATATTTCTTTTAAGGAATTGGCTCATACAATGATTGTGGAGGCTGGCAAGCCAAAATTCTGTGGAGCAGGCCAACAGGAGTTGATGCTGTGGTCTTGAGGCAGAAATTTTTCTTCCCCAGAAAACCTCAGATTGCTCTTAAGTCCTTCAACTGACTGCATGAGGCCCATCCCCATTATTGCGGCACATACTCTAAGCAACCTCCTCACTTGCAGTCAACTGGCAGTAGAAGTTAATCACATCTACAGTGCACCTCACAGCAGCATCTAGACTAGTGCTGGGTGAACACTGAGCACCACAGACTAGCCAAGCTGACACAAAATTAACCAGTACAGTACCTCTGTCAATCTGTCACCCATACTCATCTCTGTAAATTGTACTCAGTCTTCAAATAAAGACAACAGTGCAGTCAGCCTTTGGGGGCATTCACATGGAACACAAATTTCATTCCACATTTTTTTCCCAATCATAGAGGTCTATCCATATACCACTCCCAGACCTCCTTGTCACCAGTTTTCTAATCACATTTCTTCCAATCCCTGACCATTGGCCACAGCCTGTGAATCACTAGACAATCACACCTCTAGCCATTTCTTCTTCCAAGCAAAATTAACAACAGTGCTCCTCAAAGTTCTGCCCACAAAGTTCACTCTCTCTTAAGGCCCAGCAGCCAAAAGCTGTTTCTCAACAGGAGAGTAACTGTTGGAGAGGCTGGCAGGGCTGTGCACCAAATCCTAAGGGCTTATGCTGCAGTTCACCTGTTAGGGCCTGTCAGATGCTCCAAACAGCATCCCCACCTGCCAGTGACACTTCAGGCACCACTGGGTCTGCTCGATCAGATGGCCCAAGTGGCAGAGTGGCTTTCACAGCACCTGGATCTGTGGCAGAGCATTCTCTTGTTCTTGGCCCCACTCAAAACTAGGCTGAAGTAGCACACCCAAACAAGGACTGTGTCACCTCCAGAATCCAAAGAAGCCCACTAGGCATTGTGTCTTTTGGTTGTGGGGGGAGCTGTGTGCAACAACTTATCCTTTACCTTAGGAGGGATATCTTGACATGCCTCACACCACTGGACCCTAGAAATTTCACTGAGTGGGAAGCCCTCGAGTTTTTGGTGCATTTATTTCCCACCTTCTGAATGCAAACGTCTTACCAATAAGTCTAGAGTAGTTGCAACTTCTTGCTCAGTAGATCCAATCAGCATAATGTCACCAATGTAACTAATCAGTGTGATAGCTTTTGGAAAGGAAAAGTGATCAAGATCCCTGTAAACTAAATTAATACATGATGCTGGAGGGTTGATATACCCCAGAAGTAGGACAGTGAAGTTGTGTTGAAAGCAAGCTGCTTCTGGTGGGTCTTATTAACAGGTATGGAGAAAAAAGCATTTTCTATTTCAATAGCTGCATGCCAGGCACCAGGGATGTGCTAATTGGCTCAAGGAATGAAACCACACCCAGTCACCACCTGGTTAAGTTTATGACAAACCACTGTCGTTCTCCAAGATCCATCTGTCTTCTGCACAGGCCACATAGGGGAGATGAATGAGGAGGTGATGGAATCACCACCCTTGCATCTTTCAAGTCCTTCATGGTGGCACAAATCTCTGCAGTCCCTCCAGGAACGCATCTCTGCTTCTGGTTTACTTTCCTAGGTAAAGGCAGTTCTAGTGGCTTCCATTTGGTCTTTCCCTCCATAACAGACCTCACTCCGTGAGTCAGGGAGCCAGTGTGGGGATTCCGCCTGTTGCTGAGTATATCTTATCTAGTTACGTATTCTGGAACTGGGGGAAGAAAGCACAGAATGGGTTCGAGGACCCACTGGACCTATTATGAGATGGACCTGAGCTCGGACTTCATTGATCACCCCACCTCCATAGGCCCCTACTCTGACAGGGGGCCACAGTGACAGTTTGGGTCTCCTGGTTAATGTCAGTTTAGAGCCAGTGTCCAGTTGTTCCTGAAAGGTCTGATTCTTTCCTTTTCCCCAGTGCACAGTTATCCTGGTAAAAAGCTGTGGAGAAAGGCCAGGAGAAAGATTAACAGCATGAATTGTTGGCACTGTAGTAGATTCCTTCCTCAAGAGGACCTGCCTTCCCCTGCACTGAAGGGGTTCTGGGCCTGTGAACTGTAAGTCTGGGAGTTGATCGAGGGGCCGTAGCTCTCTGTTTTTATGATTTTAATTAGACTTCTGTTCACTAGACCAGGACCTCTTCTGCTTATACAGATCAAGTCAGGATTTAGTGGACTGCCAAGCTACTTCTCTTCGAGGGGCGCCACGATCAACCACCCAATGCCGTAGGTCTGCACACACCAGACTCTTTGACTCTGCCCATTATGGTGACCATGCCCACCTTGTCTGTGGCAATGGAGTACCTCCACTTGGTCCCTGCCACCTCAGGATCCAGTTATCCCATTCCATTCAGGCTTCCCAATTCAGTGCACAATTTTTACTGTGAGGTCCGGCCGACAGAGAAGAGTGATCGCAGAGCTCTGCAAGGATGCTGGCGCTCTTCTCACAGTTGTGGTGACAGGTGTGTCCTCTGGACCGTCATGGGATGGTGAGCAGGTCTCACCTGATAAATCCACTCTAACATTTCAATCTGCCTAAGCTTCTGGGTACCTTCTTCTACAGTATAGCAGGGCAGGTCTGGCATTTCAACCTAATTTACTGTATGTCACCTTTTGGTACATGTTTCAGCCAACCAACCAAATGAACTGTGAGGGCCCTTTCCATCCCTTGAGCCCTAACATTAAATCCAGAATCTCTGTTTAGCTGGCCCATTTCGGTAAATTGGGCCTGCTCTAACTTTATGTTTCTTTCACCGTTATCCCACACCCTTAGTAGCCATTCCCACACATATTCCCCCGATTTATTTTTGTGTAATTTGGAAAAGTCATGCAGTTCGGTTGGAGTGTCAGACTTTCATGGGTCAGACTGTGTACCTCACCTTTTGGAACCTGCTCAGACTTGAGTCTAGTTATAGATCTAGAAGCCAAAAATGCTGGTGGTGTCGGTCCTAAGGAGAATCATCAGTGTCTTGCAAGGCACCTCCCTCAGGGGAGACCATAACAGGTTCCTCAGGCAAAGCAGGTCCACCTGCTCAGACAGGGATGGAAGGGCTGATTCTAGTGGCAAAGAAGGCTCAGCAGAATTTAGGGGGTCAGTGTCCCCAGCCTCATCAGAATCTACTCATATGTTCCCATTCCATTTTCAGGATTCCATTCCTTCCCAAACATTGCCCTCACATACACAACAGACATCCTGCAGGGTGGGGCATTCACTCTGCATAGTAATTCAGCCACTCCAGGATGAAACCCTGGGTTAATTTTCAGAAATCTCAGCTCTGGGGCTACAGGAGGTAAGGATTTCTTTCAGAGCAGAGATAGAAACTTTCAGGTCGCTTATGTGTCACTTGAGCTGGGAATTTGAAATCCTGAGCTCATCATTTGTCCAGCATAGTTAAGAGCAACCAGTCAATCTCACACTCATGAGTTGGACAGAATGTACTAAGGTATCTGATACATGGTCATCCAGAACCTTGCCTCCTAAGACTGTTTGATTAGCAGTATCCTACGGTGCTACTTCGTGCATCTCTAGTGCCACATCTTACCATGGATGATCGCTCTTTAACACTATGAAAATAGAGTCATAGGGCCTTTAAAGCTAATCACCTTAGAGAACTAATTCCAGATAACACAGAACCAAGTCACAAAACTCATGTTTAAGATTCTACTCCTCTAGAATCACCCCTGATACCAAAATCTCTATCATCCAGAGTTCTCCAGAGAAATAGAACCAAAGGAATTGGCTCATGTGCTTGTGGAATTTGGCAAATCTGAAGTCTGTGGAGCAGGCCAGCAGGCTGGGAACGCAGGGAAGAGTTGGTGTTGCAATCCAAAATCTGAGGGGCAGGCCCACAGATGGAAACTGAGGCAGAAGTCAATGCGGTAGTCTTGAGGCAGAATTTCTTCTTACCCAGGAAACCTCAGTTCTTGCTTTTAAAGCCTTCAACTCCCACTCGCATCGTAGAGAGTAATCTGTACTTAACGTCGGATGATTGTGGATATTCATCACGTCCACAAAGACCTTTACAGCAGCACCTGTGCTAGCACTGGCCCTAACAACTGGCCACCACAGCCTAGCCAAGTTGACACCTGAAATTAACCGTAACAGAGTAATAGCGGAGAAAACTATTAACCGTTTAGATGAAATGTTACTAAAAATGTCCAAGGTCAGAATCACTCAGATAAAAGTATGAGAGGTGTTGCCACTGCTGGATTTTGTTTTCCAGGCTTGCGCAGTGAATGCGCTGATGTCAGCGATCTCTTGTTCACGGCTCCACACGGAGCCGTCACTGGGTGGGTTTGGGGACTATGGTTTAAACTCGTATGAAGTTACAGGTAAAGTAAAATGCATCCTGTGGGGGGAATATAAATCACTTCAAATTTCTGATGATTGTGAAACTTGGTAACAAATCAGTACTTTGGAAACAACGGGGAAGAGGCTATAAATTTTCCAGCGCTCACGGAAAAGGAAGGTGTTACCACTTGTTTCCTCTGCAGTCAAGCTCTCTAAACCACTTGACCTGACTTCAAATATTTATATTAGGGAAATACTAAGATCATTAAAGAGGATGCCCCAAGCAGTACTTGAGAGATGTGAGGAAATTGTCCATATCTCACCGTAGACAGCTGGTTGTTCCTCAGCTGGGGCCCCTTTCTCCCTCAGAACTCTTTCTAACTCCATGAACTGGGCTTTCGGGATTCTCAGAGCTGGAGGTGAACGTAGATAAGGCAGGAAGTGAACATGCAGAGTCCTCTCTCAGGAAAGGTACCTGTGTAAAGTGCTCCTGGCAAGAAGTCACTAAGAGAAGACGCAGAGACCCTCGTCTCTGAGGGCCCGGACTCACAGTCTTAGCACTAGACAAGAATTTGACTGTCATCTGAGCTGAACAGACCCACCAGGCAGCCACCCACCCGGCAGTCCTGTCTGCAGCATTCCTAAAGAGGGATCGCTCAGCTTTGCCAAAGTGCCTCTAGAGACGGGGAAGTGACTTTGATGAAGGAGCCTATTCTGTGGCTGGACTGACCTGTTGCTAAAAACTCATCCGCTTGTTGAGTCACAATCTACAATCTACACACATATGCACACGCAAATATACATACATACCTGCATACACACATTCACACGTGCACATACACACACACCTATATGTGCACATACACATGCATACCTGCGTGTACCAAGTGTGTATACATGCACACACATACACTCACATGTTCACACACATAACATACACAGACAACTACACATCCTGCAGAGTTGATCCACTTGGGCAGTTCTGCCACCTCATAGTTCATTTCCTCTTCTAAAAGTAGCCCTTCTGATACTGTGTCATCCTCCCAAAGACTTTTTTTTTTTTTTGGTAAGAAAGATTGGCCCTGAGCTAACATCTGTGCCAGTCTTCCTCTATTTTATATGTGGGTTACCACCACAGTGTGGCTTGTTGAGCGGTGTGTGGGTTTGCACCCAGGATCCAAACTCATGAACCCCAGGCCGCCAAGGTGGAGCACACAAACTTAACCACTACACCACCAGGCCGGCCCTCCAAAGAGTTTTTTTTAAATACTTTATTTTTTAGAGCAGTTTTAGATTCACAGCAAAATTGAGCAGAAGGTAGAAGTTTCCCATATACCCCTGCCCCCACACGTGCACAGCCTCCCCCATTTTCAACATCCCCCCCAAAGCAGTACACTTGTTACAACTGATGAACCTACACTGACACGTCACAATCCCCCAGAGTCCGTCGTTTGCATTAGGGTTCACTCTTGGTGGTGTACATTCTACGGGTTTGGACAGATGTATAATGATATGTATCCACCATGATAGCATCATACCGAATAGTTTCATTGCCCTAAAAATCCTCTGTGCTCTATTCATCCCTCCCCCGCAACCCCTGGCAACCACTGATCATTTTACTGTCTCCACAGTTCTGCCTTTTTCCGAATGTCATGTGGTTGGAATCATACAGTATGTGACCTTTTCAGGCTGGCTTCTCTCACTTAGTGTGGTATACATGGAGGTCCTCCATGCCTTTTCATGGATTGATCACCTGTTCCCTCTTATCACTGATTGATATTCCATTGTATGGATGTACCATAGTTCATCCATGCTCTTAGTGGGGGTTTCTTGTTTGCTTCCGAGTTTTGGCAATTACAAATAAAGCTGCTGTAAACGTTGTGTGCAGGTTTTGTGTGGACATAAGTTTGCAGCTCATCTGGGTAAATACCAAGGAGTGTGATGGCTGGATTGTATGATAAGAGCATGTTGGGTTTTGTAAACTGTCTTCCAAAGTAGCTGTACCGTTTTGCATTCCCACCAAGCCATGAATGACAGTTCCGGTTGCCTCACATCCTCACCAGCATTTGGTGTTATCGGCATTTTGGATTTTCACCATTCTAAACGTTGTCTAGTAGTATCATTGCCATTTTAATTTGCAATTCCTTGATGGCATATGATGTTGAACAGGTTTTCACGAGCTTGTTTGCCTTCTGTATATCTTCTCTGGGGAAGTGTTCAGCTCTTTTGCCTGCTTTTAATCAAGTTGTTTGTTTTCTTACTGTTGGCTTTTAATAGTTCTTTGTATATTTTGGGTAACAGTTCTTTTATCATATTTGTCTTTTGCAAATATTTTCTCCCAGCTTATGGCTTGTCTTCTAATTCTCTTCATGGAGTCTTTTAAGAGCAGAAGTTTTTAATTTTAAAGAAGTCTGACATCATCTATTTCTTTCGTGAATCATGCCTGTGGCGTTATATCTAAAAAGTCATCACCAAACCCAAGGTCATCTAGATTTTCTCCTACGTTATCTCTAGGAGTTTTCTAGTTTTGCATTTTACATTTAAGGCTATGATCCCTTTTGAGATAATTTTTCTGAAAAGTGTAAGATCTGTGTCTAGATTCTTTTCGGTTTTTTTTTGCATGTTGATGTCCAGTTATTTTAGCACCATCTGTTGAAAAGACTATCCTTTTCTTCATTGTATTGCTTTTGCTACTTTGTCAAAGATCAGTTGACTATATTTGTGTGGGTCTATTTTTGGGCTCTCTATGCAGTTCCATTGATCTATTTGTCAGTTCTTTTGCCACTAAAATTCATCTTGATTACTGTAGCTTTATTGTAAATCTTGACGTTGGTAGTGTCAGTCCTCCAACTTTGTTCTTTTCCTTCAATATTGTGTTGGCTATTCTGGGTCTTTTGCCTCTCCATATAAACTTTAGAATTAGTTTGTCAATATCCACAAAATAACTTTCTGGAATATTGATTAAGATTGTTTTGAATCTATATGTCAAGTTGGGAAGAATTGACATCTCGACAATATTGAGTCTTCCTATCTATGAACATGGAATATCTCTCCATTGATTTAGTTCTTCTTTGATTTCATTCATCAGAATTTTGTTATTTTTCCTTATGTAGACCTTCTACATATTTTGTTATATTTATACCTAAGTATTTCATTTTAAGGGGTGCTACTGTAAATGGTATTGTATTTTTAACTTCAAATTTCAGCTGTTCATTGGTGGTACATAGGAAAGCAATTAACATTGTTGTATTAACTTTGGATGCTTCAAACTTGTTATAATGCATATCAGTCCCAGGAGGGTTTTTTTTTTGTCAATTCTTTCCAATTTTTTATGTAGACAATTATATAATCTGTGAACAAAGATAGTTTTATTACTTCCTTCCAAATCTATGTACCTTTTATTTCCTTTTCTTGTTTTATTGCGTTTGTTTGGACTTCCAGTATGATGTTGAAGAGAAGTGCTGAGAGGGGACATTCTTGCCTTGTTCTTGATCTTAGTGGGAAAGCTTCTAGTTTCTCACCATTAAGGATAATGTTAGCTGTAGGTTTTTTGTAAATGTTCTTTTTCAGATTGAGGAAATTCCTCTCTATTCCTAATTTACCAAGAGTTTTTTATCATGATGGGTGTTGGATTTTGTCAAACATTTTTTCTGTTTCTATTCAAGTGATCATGTGATTTTTCTTCTTTAGCCTGTTGATGTCATAGATTACACTAATTGATTTTTGAATGTTGAACCAACTTTGTGTACTTAGGGTAAGTCCCACTTGGCTATGGTATATAATTCTTTTTAAACATTGTTCGATTCTATTTGCTAATATTTTGTTGAGGATTTTTGCATCTATGATCATGAGAGATATTAGTCTGTAGTTTGCTTGTAATTCTTTTGTCTGGTTTTGGTATTAGGATAATACTGGACTCATAGAATGAGTTAGGAAATATTCTCTCTGCTTCTATCTTCTGGAGGAGATTGTGTAGAATTGGCATAATTCTTCCTTGAATGTTTGGTGGAATTCACCAGTGAACCCATCTGGGCTGGCATGTTCTGTTTTGAAAGGTTATAATTACTGATTCAAATTCTTTAAGAGACATAGGCCTATTCATATTGTCTATTTCTTCTTGTGTAAGTTTTGGCAGCTTGTGTCTTTCAACAAATTGGTTCATTTCATCTTACTTATCAAATTTGTGAGCATAAAATTATTCATAATATTTCTTTATTATCGCTTAACGTCCATGGGGTCTGTAGTGATGTCCCTTCTTTCATTTCTGATGTTAGTAAATTGTGTCTTCTCTCTTTTTTTCTTAGTTTGCTTATTAGTTAGAGGCTTATCAATTTTATTGATCTTTTCAAAGAACCAGCTTTAGATTTCTTTGATTTTCCCTATTGATTTCCTATTTCACTGTCATTGATTTCTGCTCTAATTTTTATTATTTCTTATCTTTTGCTTACTTTGGTTTTAATTTGTTCTTCTTTTTCTGGTTTCCTAAGGTGGAGGCTTAGATTATTGATTTTAGAACTGTCTTCGAATATGTACGTTCAGTGCTATAAATTTCCCTCTAACCACTGCTTTCAATGCATCCCACAAATTCTGATAAGTTGTGTTTTAATTTTCATTAAATTCAAAATGTATTTTGATTTCTTCTTTGACCTGTGTGTTATTTAGAAGTGCATTGTTTAATCTCCACATATGTTAGGCTTTTCCAGTTATCTTTCTGTTATTGCTTTCTATTTTAGTTTCATTGTGATCTGAGAGCAGACATTGTATGATTTTTATTTTAAATTGTTAAAATGTGTTTTATGGCACAGAATGTGGTCTATCTTGGTGAATGTTCCATGTGAGCTTGAGAAGAATGTGTATTTTGCTGTTATCAGATGAAGCAGTCTGTAGATGTCAATTATATCCTGTTGACTGATGGTGTTGTTGAGTTCAAGTATGTCCTTACTGATTTTCTGACTGCTGGTCTATTGGTTACTGATAGAGGAATGCTGAAGTCTTCAACTAAAGACTTGTAAATCTAGATTAAACAAATACAGATCACAGAACCATCCTCAAGCAATGGGGCCCCCAGAGCCCTAGACATGTATTTCTCTGTGAACTGTTTGGTGAGTACTGTGTCTCAGGCACGTTGCTAAGAATTGGGACCCAGTGGTGAACAAGATAGGCAAGGTCCCTGCCCTCATGGGGCTGGCATCATGGTGGTGGAAAGACAAACACGTATACAAAGGGCTAACAAATATCCTTCTAGGTGCTGTAAGCAGAAGGAAGAAAAATAAACAGAGCGGTGGGAGAAGGGGGTTGTGTTTTAGACAAAGGCCTATGTGAAGAGAGGAGGCAGCCCTGCAAGCAGGAAAAGTATGTTCCGGACCGGGGGACAGCAAGAGCCAGGGCCCTAAGGACACCCAGCTGACACAGTCGGAGAAGGCCAGGCAGACTGTGGTGGCCAGAACCAGGTGAAAGGAGCAACAGTGGCAGGAGAGGGTCACCAGAGGTCGGCAGGCATCCAGGCACACCTCACGGCACAGTGGGCAGTCTGGATTCCAAAGGAAAAGCAGAGCAGAGCCTTTGGCGATTTTGAACTAGAGAGTGATATGGTCATATTACCCTTTTAGAAAGATCAGTGGGTCCACCGAGGGAGGCAGGGGCTGGTGGGAGGTGTGTAAGTGTTTCAGAAAGAGATGGAGGCAGTGTGGACCAGGATGGACACTTTTTATTCTGGAGTAGGATGTGGATAACAAACGTAATTACATTACTGTTAAAGATGGGGAAAGGGACGTAACAAAAAGATAAGTGACTTGACCATAGAGACAAGAAAGCTATTTTGTAATGAAGACCAGGCTAGAATTTTCTCTTCGAGACTTGTGCCTATTTTTATGTAAAAACTTACTCTCTGCTCTGTGTGTGTGTGTGTGCATATTTGGTGAGGGAGAAAAAGGCTGAATATTTGAAGGATGAGACAGAGAACTCTCATTCACTGCTGATGGAAATAGAAAATGGTACAATCACTTTGGAAAATAGCTCAGCAGTTTTTAAAGACGTTAACCATACCTCCTCTGAGCCAGCCATTCCAGTCCTAGATATTCGCCCAGGAGAAATGGAAACACGGGCCTATGCAAAGACTCCTAGCGGAGCCTTCCTAGCAGCCTTATTTGTAACAAGTCCAAACTGGAATCAACCCAAATGTCAATCAGCTGTTGAGTGGATGAACAAACGGTGTTGCATCCACACAATGGGCTGCTCAGCAATGGAAAGAAGCGAGCTGCTGACACAGACAGTGACACAGAGGAAGTTCAAAGTCACTGAAGAAGGCACATAGGAAAAAGAATACATACTGGATGATTTCATTTATATAAAGTTTTAGAAAATTCAAACTAATCTATAGGGACAGAAAGCAGATCAGTGGTTCCCTGGGGCCAGGGGAGAAACGCGTGAAGGACTGTGGAGGGGCACGTGCAAACCCTCGGGGGCAGTGGGAATGCAGGCTGCCCGGCCATGGCGAGGTTTCACAGGGGCGCGCCTGCGCCAAAACTTATCAAGCTTATAAAAAATAGTTGATGACACTTTATTACAAAGAAGGACTTACGTATTTTTGTGAAAATATACGATTTGCGTAGCTATTTCAGACACGGTGCGTTACTTTGATACTACATTGCCACTTCCTCCCCGCTCTGACACAAATATCTATCAGACAGGCTGTGCTCTGCTGAAGGCAAAGCCAGGACGAGCGCCTCATGCAGCTGTTTGCTTCTCAGGCAAACTCTATGTCTTTTGCCGTTTGGCTAAAGTCCGTAATCCGGGTCCGCTGGTCCCAGGTCTCAGGCTGATGGGTCTGCCACCGCGACCGTTGCTGGCTGCTGTGGCAGAAGGAGAGAGGCCCCTGGAAGATCCCCAGGAGCAGCTAAATGTCTCAGCCCAGAAGCGATAGACATCACATTTGCTCTCAAGTTCTCCCACAACTCCTTGCTCCACCCAGGTGCGCGGCCCCACCCAATCCCAAAGGCACCAGGAAGGAAAAGATTCCGTGTGCCTGGAAAGCAGAGAGGACAAATGATTTGCTCACAGAGAAACAGAGGAGCAGAACTCAGAGCTGTCTCCCTCGTGAGGTTTGCTCACCCGCTGAGGCTGTGACCCTGGAGCTTCCTTCCCCTCTGTGGTGGCCTCCTGTGCTACCAGACGCATGCAGAGCTCAAGGCATTTAAAGGCGTTGGCAGGCTGTCTCATTGGCCTCTTGGCCCAGGAGACTGAGGAAGCACATCGGGAGTGAACTGTGGTTTTACCCAGAAGCGAGTCCAGACGGCGCCCCGCAGTTGGTTCTGTGCGAAGTCTGGGAGCAGGCCCTTGTCCACTGTAACCTAGACGGCCTCAGTGGGGTGTCCGTGGAGCATCTGAGCCTACACAGCAAGGGTTCTCAAAGCATTTTCAGGAAGTGCAAGCAGCACAGTGAAGCCGTGAATTACCCTGCTGAGTGGAGCTACTTCATGTTACCGTGTTAACATTAGAGAATTTTTTCAAGGTGGTCATCGTAGCTGAGCCCTTCTGGCAGTGGACGTGCCTTCTGGTGAGTGAAGGCAGGTCCACATTCCCACCCACTCGGAGTCTTCCTGTCTCCTCTAGGGTGGAAGGGCCATATCCAGCAGGCCAATGGCACCCCCTCAGCACAGGGGCCAAGGATCTTATCACAGAAAGAAAATGAGCTCCCTTCCTTTGGTATGACTTGTTTCCTCAGCAGTGAATGACAGGATTAGAAAGGATGGTCGGCAAAGCCCTCCCAGCTCCAAGGACAGGAGCTGTAAACCCACAATTGTGTTTCTAACAGACTCCATCTCTGGATCACCTTTTCCAGAACTTTGCTAGATTTCAACAAGAAGTCCCTGGAAAAGATCTTATCAATCTGTGGTTTCCAGAATTCACCTTTTCCTTACTGCAAGTCTCGGGTGACATTGCCCACCATTAGTGCTGTTGCCCTCTCTGGTCATTCATTTATTTTTTCATCCATTGACAAGAAAATACTCATGGAGCTTCTCCTTCGTGGTGAGCCGTGGCTCAGCGCTCCAGCCCAGGGCTGAACGAGGGGTCTGCATGGGGAGACGCTCCTTTGCACAGGCAGCTCTGCTAAGCTGTGTGAACTAATAATAGTGCCCCAGACGGGCTGCTGTGGAAACCCAGAGGCAGAGCCCTCATTGAGGGGGCAGGAGTGCAGATGTGCAGGAAAAATGGCTGGAAAAGGAGACCATGAGCCATCACCCTTGCTCCATAGGCTGCAGCTTAGGGATACCCTTTGCAGAGAAGTCTTCGTTCTAAACACAGAGAAGCTCACAGCAACTAAAGGATACTGGCCTTTCATTCCTCTTTGCTGATTACAAGCAATCGCTTCTGTTGCCTCAGGTGGGACAGTAACAAGATTCCCCAGAGGAACAGCTGCAGGGCCCACCGCCCGCCTGCCTTCTTCCACCCACCTCGGTGGTCACACTTCATGGGGAAGGGGCTGCCTCTGAGTCAGTCACCTGCTCCAGGACACACCTGGGCTGGAGTCCAGGGGCCTTCCTTTTCCGCTAACCCCTCCCATCTCAGCCTCCACATGCCCAGTAGAGAATGGTGCCAAGAGTGTCGTCTTGAAGGTGAACTAATGCAGAATCCGTGGCGAGCTTCCCCTTCCTTTCTGCACAGCGCGCTTCTCGTGAAATGCTCCCACATTCTCCTTCTGGAGGCTCCTCGGTCTCACGTAAAGTAGACGTCTGGCAGCTCTCCAGAAGGTCGGAACTGTGTGGACACCAGTCGTGTGGTTTGGTCTGGGAGGTGTGCCATTTTCCTTCGTAACTGGAGTGGTAATTCAGGGAAGAGCAGAGTGTGGGGCCCTGGGCTAGCTGGACCTATAGAACTAGTTCATCTGGATTCTGACAGCTCAGCTTCCTTCAAATTTCCACCCTTGTCTAATCATTTTAATGTGGGTAATAACAATCACGCATGACCTTGTGATGGTGACTCCTCAGAGAAATTTAGGAGCAGTTGCCAATTTAAGACTGGACACAGACGAAAGCCCAAATCAGGGCCCTGGTTCAGGGAGGTGCTGCCTGGCCAGGGTCTAGGCTGCTGCCTGCAGGGCGGTGGGAGGAGACCCTGGCCAATCGGCCTTCCTGAGCCCTTCCTCACTGCATCTCTGAGGTGGTCCCCAGGCTGGATGGGCATCTCACATTCCTGGAAGCAGTCTGTCTTAAGAAGCACACAAATACAGGAATAAAATCCACATCATCCTGCAGAGCTTGGAGGCCGCCTGTCAGTGCCTGGCATGCTGTCGGCTCATTGTAAGTGCTAATGAAAATAACAGCTGTGACTCCTAGGCAAGCCTCAGAGAGCCTGTGTCCTCTGGAGGACGCACAGCTCCTTCCGTGTGCAGCTGCCCACCTGCTGCTGCCTTCCGGTCATGTGAGGTGATTTCTATCCATCTGTTTTGTTTTAAAAAAATTTCAGAAAGTACATGAGCTTGGCATACCTGAGTAAATACTGAGGTGTTTAGTCTCTCTTGCTCCGTTACAGAAATCCTTCCGAAGGATGCCCGATTTTCCCGAGATTTCACCTGAATGCGTTTCCTCTAATCACTTGTGGTGGCACTGTATTTGTTCTACAGAAAACCCACCAGAGGCCTGTTGGAAATCCAAATGCAAGTCAAAATTATCCTCATAGGACAAAGCCACGACACAGCCCAGACATGTCCCAGCTTCTTATCTCTGTCCGTCTGCCTTTTGGCCTAATGTCCTTTAAAGCAATTTTAAAGAAATTAATGTTGTGCTATAAATTCCGCCAGGCCAGCGGGGCCTTTCCTCTTCAGTGCAAAGATGATGGCACTGAATCAGGGGGCAGGGGGCAGGGGGCAGGGCCACACAAGCTGCGGCTGCTCGGGTGCTGAGCTTAGAAGAATTTGTAAAGAGTTGAAACCTCAGCACTTCGCTCCTCCCTCATTTCACAGTATTAAACACTGTTAGCTCTGTCTCAGCTCTGTGATAGTTTGCCTAGAGACAAGGGCTTCTTGCCGGGAAGCGTGGGCACCACGCAGAGATCTGGTCTGCTCCCGTTCTGCACCCGGGCTCCTCTGAGGACTGGAGGTTGAGCCTTGGCCCTGCCTGTGCGGCAGCCTCCCTTTTGGCCGTGGGAGCAGCTGGCTGGGCTCATGGCTGCTGATCAAAGGTTGGCATCACATTCAGAATATGGAGGACTTGGGGGATGTTTGGTGTTTGGTGCTGGACAGGACGAATACCTTGAGGTCTGCATCCTCAGGGTCCACGGGGGAGGTAAAAGTAGCAAATACAGAGGCTAAAGAGGCCTGAACAACATAGACGCATGCAGGACAGAGCAGAGGAGAGAGAAACAACCCTTCCTAAGATGCTCACCGAGGTTTCCGAGGAGAGGGCTTCCAAACGGGCCGACAAGCTCGAATGGGGCTCGTGGGGAGGGTGGAGGCGGCGGCACGTCCCCGTGGAGAGAGGAGGGCGCGCGCCAGGTCCTGCCACAGCTGCCAGGAAGCTGGTCATCGCCCTTCTGCCCTCCTGCCCCTGCTTGTGTCCTCTCACACCGAGCCACCCTGGAGTGAGCCAGAGCGAGCCTGTCTGAGAGGCCCCTGAGCAGCCGGGCTTCCTGTGGGGCACATCCACCACCTTATCCCACAAGCTCTCTCTCCTGGGGGTCTCCTAACCGCTCTTGCATGCTGCTCCATGTCATCAGCAGAGCTATCCTTACTTCTAGGGTAGAACGTCACTGCACACTGACGCCGCGCCCCCTCAGGGTCGGAAAGTCCACGTAGATACGGTCTTTCCATCAAAGGTGCTGGAGATCATGGTCATGGAGTGGGCTGTGGTGCTAGGAGAGTCTTTCCATGCCTGTTTGGCCTCATCTCCTTGGCGTTGGGGTTGTGGCTTCCGTTTGAGATGTTTACTGCAGGGCTGCGGGGCGGGGGCAAAGTTTCTGGAGCTGTCAGGTGTGCAGAAGACACAGGTGCCAGGGAAGCTGAGCTGCATGGCTACACAAGAACACACACTTGTCCACACACAAGTGCAGGACTCCTGGCTGCTCTTGGCAGGTGGCTGTGGGCACAGCATCTGTGGCTGTTCTTTTGGGGCGGGAGGAAGGGATGGAGTTATGGGTCTGATGGTTGTGTGTCAGCCTAGTTGAGAAAAGAGAGCCCTCAGGTTTCTGTGGGTTGTTTGGGCTACAGGTGTGAGCTGGTCACAGTTATTTGCCTGCTGACATCCTAGCAGAGCGCCGGGGGAGGGAGGACCTGTGTCCACGGTGGAGTGGCGCATGGTTGATGGAAAATGTGGGCACAATCAGGAGAAGGGCACACCTCATGGAGGACACTTGGCAGCCATGTGTGAGCCCACGGTTGGCCCGGGGGTGGGATTACACTAAGAACAGCAGAGGGCTCACTGCTCCATCCTTGGCGCCTCAGCCTGCCTGGGGAGATGGCACAGGGGAGCTGAGAAGCTTCTTGCTGGCCTTGGGGCAGCATCAGGGCCAGACCGTGTCCTTTATCCAGAGTACCACAGATACTTCTTTGCTGTCGCAGGAAACAGTAGGCAGTACGATGGCTCTGGAGAGCCGTGATCCCTGTGCTCTAGACGGGGAGCATCAGCAGGGCCGCGGCACAAGCTCGGGGTGCAGTGCAGACTCCACACTCACTCTCGGCTGGAGAGCTCAGCCACCTTCCAAGATTCGGCCCCAGCCTGCCCACTTCAGTGCCAGGAAAGGGAGTACCCCTCCCCAGTCACAGAAATGAGAATGGTGCTTTTCAGTGTTATCCGTGAATCTCCAAGGGCTTCTGGATCATTCTGTCTCCCAAATGCACTCTTCATTGCCCCTCCACTCCCTCGCCTCCCAAAGCAAACCCACACAAGGCAGAGGCCAGCCTCCCTGCCTCCTAAGAGCTGTTCCCAGCTCAGTTCCTGCAGTTGCCCAGGTCTTAAAGCCAAAGCTGGGAAAGAAATGGGATGCTGAGAGGTGGTCTGGGAGCAGAAGGCCCACCTGGCCAACATCGGCCTTCCACCACAAAATGACCAGAGGGGAGGCACAGGGACAGACTCTCGAGTAGAGCCTGACACCTGTTGTGTAAACGAGGGCTTCTCAACCTTGGCACTGTGGGGGCTAGACTTGCGGGGACTGCGCCGTGCACTGTAGCATGCTGAGCAGCACCCCTGGTTTCTACCCACTAGATCCCAGTAGCATGCCATATCCCAGTTATGACAACCAGAAGTATCCCTAAACATTGCCACGTGTCTCTTTGGGGGGCAGAATTGCCCCTGGTTGAGAACCCCTGGTGTATAAACCAACCACGTCTCTAGAACCACGAACTGCGTGTGAGGCCCCTGGGGCCCAGGTGTGGCTGTGCCCCGAGATTATGCTGATAGTCGTTATCTTGGGCAACTCTTCAGCCTTTCCAAATCTTCAGAATCCTTCCCTTCATTTTCAAGAGCCTTAGCCCTGCCAAAAAACTCCTGCAGTAAAATTGAGCTTATTAGAACTTACTCATCTTGCTTCACGGAAACTTATGCCCATCAATAAAGTTTCCGTGAAGCAACATGAATTAATTCTAGAGATCTGCTGTTACGACATTGCACCTATAGTCAACAATGCTGTATTGTACACCAAAATTTACTGAAATAAAATTTAATTTAAAAAATTTAGCTTATTAGCATAGCATAGGCTGGAGATGGCTGTACCTTCCTTTCATCCCAGCTCTCCTAAACCGAGTTGACCGGGTCAGCCTTGCTCATGCCAGATCTGCTAACATCCTGCAGTACAAAGTTCTTAGGGGGCACTAAGGATGCTAGCATAGTGCCTCTTGGGATTTGGGTGAAGATCAAATGAGATTATGTATATGTGAGTCTGACAATTGTGGCATAACCCAAAGGTAAGGTCCTAGTACCCAGATCACCTCAGACTCTTCAGACAGTTCATACGGTGAGATCTAATACACAAAATATTCAAACTTTTGTGTTAATCTGGACTCTACCATGTCAAGGACTAGGAGATATTAGTCTTCCTAATGCCTTCTAAAGTGCCCTCGAGCTCTCTATGAGCCTCAACGGTGATTATGAAGAGATTGACCCTGGATGACATAAGCCTTGGAGAAAATGGAAATCTTTGAAGCTTGGACCCTCTTCCCCTGAAGTGAGGAGACAGAACAAATCTCAAACCCACCTCCCAAAAGTGGGGACTAGGCATATTTATGGGGTAGAGGGTCAGGGTGCCCTGAAGCGTGGGGATAAATGACTGGAGGCAAGGAGAATGAGGTATCTTGATGATCTGCACAGTGTAGTCAGACTTCATGCCTCTTCATTGGACGCATGTGCACCAAATGGTGGCATTAACATGGTCTGAAGGTGGAGTTTTTGGCTCCGTGACATCAGGTGTTCACCTATCAGACACCTGTGCAGGCCCAGTTGGTGGGTTAGTGATCTCTATTGACCTAAACCCTTGAATGAAGGGGTCGACTCTTAATCCCTGAAAAACAGCCCCGGCGTCCGTTACCATGGTGACCCAAGTGTCAGGGAGCTGTTATCCGCGAGGAACCTGGTGGGAGTTGGATGGTATGTTGCCTAAGCAGCACAGCTAATGATGGGCAGGCAGACAACTAGAACTACAATTAATAATTGTCTGGAAAACTTTAGTTACCAGCTCCCTAATCTTTGATAGCTAACTGTTCCCTGGTTTCAACATCGCATGTTGGCTGTTAGGAACTGACCCAGAGGAGAGAAAATTGCCACCTGCTCCTCCACAAAGGCACTCCACGCCCAAAGACCGCGTCGCTCTCTGCCCTCCAAGAAAGAAACGGCATGCTCTATGGGCTCAGCTGCACGTCCTCGCTCCCTGCAGCCGTGGTCCTTAGGGGCCCCATGTTTCTCTTGCCAGCCCAATCCTGAAATCCCTAAAAGGAGAGCAGAGAGTTCTCCCAGCCATGGGCTGAGAGGCCCTCTTCCAGCCAGATGCATGGCGGGCAGTGCCGGGGGAGAGCTAACCCCCTCCTTGAGGGGCTCTCCCAGCCGGAGAGGTGGGGTTAAAGTGACTGGATCACAGCCCCACAGAGTCCTGCCTTCTGTGTGGACCGACACAGAGGAACTCTCTCCCGCTGCTGGCGAGCTCCCTGCCCACTCTGCCTCCTCACCCACCCCCAACCCCGGTAATGAAACATTACTTGAATGATTACAAGGTTGAGAGAAGACCCTTGGGGAGAGGGCTCCCTGAGTGTTCTATCCACTGGCAGCCATGAGAGGGCCCACCAAGGGCTCTGAGCTAGCTGAGCAGTATCTTCGCAGAGGGAAACGAGCTGCTTGATTGGAGGCAGCGTCTTAGGCAAGTGATTTAAATGCTCTTTATGCTCTAAATGCCTTAAGCTCACACTTACACCTTTATGGCTCTTGCTCCATTTTCATTTCTTATCTCTTTCTCAGTTCCTGTAAAGCCATCTAGCTGTCTCTGATACATGCAAACGTCTGTGGTTTGGATTCCCTGGGCTGCCTGAGAAAGGCATCCTCTGGGTAAGACACTTCTGCCTCAGCTGTGCCTTAAAGTCAGGACGGGGCCTCCTAGCCCTGAGCACCCCGCACAGTGTGAGACGCCGTCTCGTTGGTGCTCACAACCTGCCGTCCGATTTGCTTGGGTTAGATTATCTGCAAGTCTTCATATTTCCAGTAAAATATATGGAAGTTCAGTTCTTGGCATCTTTCCTAACAGAATTCTTCTCATCGTCCACTTGGATGCTTGGTTCACCTTCAACTGTGCATATTTACAATATTTCTGTCAACTTCTCCAAAGTCTGTTGGGATATGCTTTCATTTTTCCATCCTGCACTTATTTATCAAAAATAGTGTGTGTGTGTGTGTGTGTGTGTGTGTGTGTGTGTGATGCTCGTGTGTAAGACCTGACACTCAAAGGCAGCAATGCCAGCAGTCTCGTTGTGCAGCCTGGTCTGAGACTGGGAGAGCTCATGGGGGTCAGAGTGAAATGTGCACCAGTTCCTCTTGCTGCAGAACTCATCACCCCAAAACTCAGGGGCTTCCAACAGCAGTCACTTTGTCATGCTCATGTTGTGCTCCTGTTCTGTGGGTCAGGACCGTGGGCAGGACACACTGGGAAGGTTCTCTCTGCTCCACCATGTCTGGGGCCTCAGCTGAAGGGTGACGGCTGTGGATGGTGTGCTGGCTGGGGCCATCCCGAGGCATGCTGGCTCACCCACGGTTGGCTGTTGGTGCTGGCAGCTGGCTGGACCCTCGTTTGGGCTGTTTGTCCAATACCAGCATGTGGCCTCTCCATGCGGTCTGCACATGGGCAAGCTGGGGCTTCTTTGCAGCATAGTGGCTGGGTCCCAAGAGTGAGTGTGTGGTATCTTCATGCCTTGGAGTCATGAGTGGCCTTTCCACTGTGCTCCATCAGTGGAGACTGTCACAGGGTCTCCTGCCACACAGGGAGGGGATGTGGCTTCTATCACTTAATAAGGGGAATGCCAAAGTTACTTTGTAAGGAGGGTGAATGGGAGGGGAGACAGTTTTATGGCTAGTTTTGGAAAATATAATTTGCCACATTGCCCAAGGTCCCCTTTTAGCTCTGTGACCTCTCACTCTTTTCTTGAGCTTAGTCGGAACGTTTCTTGTCTATTACAGCTCCCTCTGGTTCAGTACTTTTTAATTAAGAGCAAAATAAATTCTGCTGTGCCTGTTATCCCAAGGAGTCTTGCTTCCCAGTTTCCACTGACGTCATGGGCAGAGGAAGCAGTGGCCTGGGCTGTTGGGCGCCCTCATACTGGACTCTGCAGCCCTGTCCAAGCCTGCAGCTGGTCAGTGCTGGGCATCCACAAGCCCCTTGCATCCTTGTTTCTCAGTTGAATGAAACCATCACTTTCTTAATTCTAAGGAGGTGGGCATGGACGCCTTTGAGAACCTCCTGAAGGCCATGTTTGTGTGCCCACTCCCAGCTGTGCACTTCCAGGGGTCTCACATCCCCTGAAGCCATCCTCAGACCGCTGATCACACCTGTGGATTTGCTCGAGTCAGGTCCTTCCCATCCGAGCACCTGATGAACCCAAGGCAGCAGGAAATAGAGCTTCCAAGAATTCTCTTTCCTGTTCCAGGTTTGCTGACAGCCCCTGCAGCTCAGTGCCACATGGGTGATGTGTCCCCTCAGGCACACATGTCATCGCAGCCTGTGGGAAGGAGCGGCTTTAGCCTTGCTTCCTGGGAGGACCGTTCTTAGAGAAGAAAAGACTAGGTCCTGGCACTTTTCCTTTGGCCGAGAGGTGATTCTTTCTTTTCCAACGTAGTAAAAAGCAACTGTGGTGTGACAGTCAGGTATCACTCATAGCAAGACTTATTCCTGCAGAAAGAAGGCGTCATGCCCAATATGCCCGTGGTAGCAAACATCCGTGCTGTAGCCACACTGATGTGAAGGGGACAGCAGACTCACGCAGGCGTCTACCAGGGGTCAGGCATCTTACCTTTGTTATTTCGTTTGATCCCTATAACTCTCTATGGGAGGTGCTATTGATAGCCCCATTTCACAGATGGGGAAACTGAGTTGCAGAAAACTGAAGTCTCCTGTTCAAGGGCACACGGCTGAAGCCAGATTAGAACCCAGGCAGTTGCTTCCTGCTCTTTCCACGGTGCTGTGTTGCCTTTCTTCCCTTCATTAGCCAGAGGCTTAGACTGGTCTCTAGGTTTCAGAATGAGCATCCTGGCACTCCATGACAGGTCATTTCCCAGTGCACACCCCAGCAAGCCTCTACCACCTGTCTTCTGAGACTCACTGGTCCCTACTTCACTCAGCATCTGCCAGTGGTGGCCTGCCCTGCTGTGGCCTTTGTGACGCCCACCCAGGGCACTGTGACCCTGGCCTTGCCTGCTGTGTGGAGTGACAGTGGCATAGGACCATGCTGCAGAAGCTGCACATGCGACTGCAACAGGCTCATTTGTTCGGATCCTTTGTGGAGTGCTGGCCGGGCTGGACCCAGGGCCCAGGGGTGCCTGCAGCCCAGGTCTGCCCTCGGCAAGGCTGTGACGGCCTGTGAGGCTAAAAGGAAAGAGAACCAAGGGGAGCGGAATCGGGGGTGCCAGCCCTCTGTTCCTCTGATGGATCAAGGCTCGCAAGGGAGGTGTACATCGCAATCACCTCTGCCCCCGGACTGGCTGAATTAGATCTCAGGGTGGCGCCCAATGTCTGTCACTCAGAAGGTGTCACTGCGGTAGAGGCTGCTTACTAGTCTAAGTACCACCGTGACCCTTATTGAACATCTGGTGACTACTGGGCCGGATGAGAGGCACACGGATGCTGACTGCTGTCAAGTCAGAGACGGGACAGGCAAACATGGTGCAGCGCAGCTGGCATGCCACGCCTTGTGCCCGTAAGCCATGTGGGCAGCTGCCTGCAGCATCTGGGAGGGAGAAGCCCCCAGGCTGGCAGGAGAGCAGAAGGCGGGGCTTGGTCCATGAGCTGCAGGCCTGTGGGAGAGGCTGTGCCAGGTCAGCCTTGGAGGTGTGGTTGTGTCAGGGGGCGGTAAGTGAAGACGTTAGACTCAGGAACACTGAGAAGGCCTCCAGAGCTTCTGCCAGGCCCTGGCGTGCAAGGCAGATTAGGCACAGGAGGACCCAAGCAAGGGGCCTGTGGTAACACCAGCAACAGAGGAAAAACAAACCTTCCTTCCATTCACTCATTCACCAACTGCAGTGGGAATGGCAGGCAGAGAAAGTCAGCACTCAGCGTCCAGAGACCTGAGTCCAAGGCCTGATCCCACCCTCAGACAGGTCGCTTCATCTCTCAGAACTTGAATTTCCCCATCTATAAGTGAGGTGACTGCGTCCCTTATGTAGCTGTTATGTAGAGGACTGCTTTGGACGGAATGTTTGTGTCCTCCCAGAATTCCTAAGTTGTAGTCCTAACCCTCCAGGTAAGGTAGAGCCTTTGGGAGGTGATTAGGCTCAGATGAAATCGTGAGGGTGGGGGCGTCACGATGGGAGTAGTGGCCTTATAAGAGGACGGGAGAGCTCTCACCACACGCACACACGAGGAGAGGCTGTGTGCACACAAGGGAGAAGGCAGTGTCTGCAGGCCAGAAAGAGAGTCCTCGTCAAGAGCCGGACCCTGCGGCGCCCTGACCTCAGGGCTCCAGCTTCCAGAACTGTGAGAAAATAAATTTTTGTTGTTTAAATCCCCCAGTCTATGGTATTTTTTGTGGACGCCTAAGCAAACTGATACAGATTTCAGTGCTGTGAAGTGGGTGCTGCTGTGACAGACGCCTGAACGTGTGGAAGCCGCTGTGGAGCCTGGAAACGGATAGCGGCTGGAGGGGCTTGGAGGTGCGTGCTTGATGTGTGGGTGTTAAAGGGAGTCCTGGTGAGGGCCTGGAAGGAAAAGAGGAGAGCTAGAGAGAACGCTGCTTCCTAGAGAATACGTAAATAATCGTGAACAGAATGCTAGTGGAAGTACGCATGTAAAGCTGATTCTGGTGAGGTCTCAGAGGGAAATGAGGAGCACATTCTTGAAAACTGGAAGGAAGGCCATCCTTGTTATAAAGTGACAGAGAATTTAGCTGAACTGTGTTCTGGTGTTTTGTGGACTGTTTTGTAGAGCTTGTGAGCAATGAAATTGATATTTAGTTGAGGAGATTTCTAAGCAAAGTATTGAAGGAGTCACTTGCTTCCTCCTGATGGCTTATAACAAAATGCCAGAGGAAAGAAATGAATTGAAGAAGGAACTGTTTACCAGAAAGGAACCAGAACTTGGACATTTGGAAAATTCTCAGCCTATCCATATTGCAAAACATGAGAAAGGCTGTTCTGAAGAGGCCGAACAAGCATTTGATAAAGAGAAACTGAGTGTGACCCATGGACTTAAGCGGCCACCTCAGCAGAGGCCAGGAGGGAGATGGCATTGACCCGGCAGAGACCCTGTTAGTTTGAACTGAAGGGGACAGAGAAAGCAGGATGAAATGAAGGATGGCTCAGACTTCTCGAATTCTTTACAACTGGACCGTAGAGCTGTTTGGCTGCAGACGTGTGCGCTTCTGCCAGGAGCCGGAAGACGAGCCCTGGGGGAGATTCCAAGACCATCGGGACCACCACCTTGTTGTTAACAGGCCAGACGGCCTCTGAGGCTGCGCAGGGCCTGGAAGGAGGCATCGAGCCAAAGACGGCTGTTCTTGAACTTTAGCATCTAACGGAGTTTGCCTTGCTAAGTTGGGACTTGCTTAGGACCCATCGTCCCTTCCTTTTCCTATTTCTTCTTTTTGGGATGGGAATGTCTATTATGCCTGCCCCACCATTGTGTTTGGGAAGCACACGACTTCTTCGGTTGCCCAGGCTCACAGCTGAAGAGGAAGTTTACCTCAGGGTGGACTGTGGCCGAGTCTCGGCTCTGTGTGATTTGGACCATGTTTAGACAAGACTTTGGACCGTAGACTTCAGCGTCCATGCCGGAAGAAGTCAAGACATCAGAGCTGTTGGGAGGGGATGAATGTGTTTTGCATGTGAAAAGGACATGACTTTGAGGGGTCAGGGCAGAATGTTATGTACTGAATGTTTGTGTCCCCCACTCTGTTCATATGTTGAAACTCTAACCCTCAATGGGATGGTATTTGGAAATGAGGCCCTAGGGAGGTGATTATATGAGGAGGCTGTAAGGGTGGGGCCCTTGTGATGGGATTAGTGACCTTTTAAGAAGAGGAACAGAGATTTCTCTTTCCACGTACATGCAATGAGGAGAGGCTGTGAGAGGACACAGCACGAAGGTGGCTACAGCCAGGAAAAGAGCCTCACCAAGAGCCCCACGCTGCTGGCACCCTGATCTTTGGCTCCCAACCTCCAGAACTATGAGAAAACAGTTTCTGTTAGTAAAGCCACCCAGTCTGTGGGTGACTAGACAGTTCCAGGGGCTTGGAGAACATCCTCAGCCTATTATTGCACAAGAGGCTTCCAGAGGATGGGGGGCGTGTAGCTGGCACCTCAGTCCTATTTGCACCCTGCTTTATGGGTGAATGGCACGTGCTTCCTCTGACCTCAGGCTATGCTAACAGGAAGTGAATGCTGGCTGAGGGCCAGGCAAGTGGAGGAAGAGCTTGGCTTGTACAGCACCGTAGCTCAGTGTCCTGACAGCTGGCCTGTGCTGAGTGCTTACTGTGCACTGGGCTCTTTGCCAGGTGCCTTACGTGTTGTCAGCATCAGCCCTCTGCATGGCACTGAGGGGGCTGCTGTTGATGTCCTGTCTTGAGGAAGCAGCCCAGAGCAATGCGGTGCTACCCGTGTCATGGGGTGGTATGTAATTGGCCAACCTGCCATTTTATCATCATGCAGCCCATCAGATTCTGTAATCATCACACTGTGTAAATACCTCAGTGCCCCTCCAAGACGTGACTTAAACAAATGAAGATCCGAGCAGTGCGTGATGGGGTGCCTACCACTCACTGAATGCTGTGCTGAGATTATGCCCCTTGTTCTTCTTTAGTTCTCATGACACAGTAGGAGAGCTGTAGTTAAAATTTGGAATCCAGTCCTGGGTTCATTCAGACTATGCAACTTTCCAGGTGAGGATCCTGTGTCTGTGTTTAGTATCTCAGAGACTCCATTTTCCTATGGTGTTGTTTTAAGAGGCCAATGAGCTAAGGTGCGTACAAGACTCAGAACAGTGCCCAGTTCCTATTTCTGAAGAAATAGTTCCAGTATAGTTTTATGTATATATAGTTATGTAGTCATTTTACATATGAGGAAACTGAGTCTGAGAACAGTTAAGTAACTTGTTCAAGGTCAGTCACCTAATAACGACATTGACCCCCAGCTCCATCTGTCTCCACGGCTGTGAGGATGTGGCTGTGCTCATCTCAAAGGTCCTCCACATCAGGAGCTCTTTCCTGCTGTGTTGAACTTGGCTGGTCACCCAAAACCACTTGCCAGGAGGCCCAGCTCCTAAGTGTTCCTCACTCCATTTCTGAGTCTGGCAAACGTCTATGCTCCCAGGACCCGTGGCTCTGCTCTGAAGGACCAGGACACCAGGATCTCCAACTCCTCTGCTCTTCTGTCCATCTGGCTCCCATTCCCAAGGGCCTGGCACAAGGCCACGGGCGGAAGGGCGTGACCAAGGCTGTGGCACCAGAGGTTCACTCCTCAAGAGAGCAAGGAGAGCAGCGGGAGGCCGCAGCCTCTTCCCGCCGGAAGCCAGGCTGGAGGCGCACCGTCAAGATTGGCACGTCGTCAGCTGCTGCTTCCCTGCCTCCGTGTTTTCATGAATCAGTCTTTATCTGCTGCTTTTGTGAGGGCAGGACTTTGAAGATGTGTTTTAAAGTTTAAAATAGCCAATAGCGGAATGCGTAATTTTTGTCGCTTTTAATTAGCTCGTGGACTTCTTCCTCTTTATTTATCATAGCTCTTCTATTCATCGAGCCTTTCTGAACACACGGTGCATGTTATGTTGTTCTAAGCCCTTCTCTGCTCTTACAGAAGCTATGTTTTCAGGCATCATCAGAGGTGCGCCTCCCCCATGAGCGCTCTGACAGGCCATGGCTTTGAGTGGCCCTTTGCCCATCTCTAACAGGAGGAGTTCCCAAAGACAACATCCAGACAGAAAGCTTCCAAGTGCAGCTTGCTGGCCCAGAGCCAGGCTCAGCAAACATAAGGATGCACTGTGTCCTCTGGTTTTTATTCTGAACACCTAAGGGCTCCTTAAAGCCCCCGCATTATTTGTCATGCCAAACTCGTGTGGATCAGACCTCTGACCGTGTTTCAGTCTCACCAGCGCTTTCCTAGATGTACAGCTGTGGGTCGTTCTAAAGGCTGCAGTGTCACCCAGAATGTTGATGTCATTCAACAGATCACTAATGGCTCAGAATTAACATAGGGTTTGGCACAATGCCAGAGTTGGAAACAAAAAGGAGTCTGCCACCGTCCCACGGGCACAGAGCGCGTTCTTGTGGCTGCTGCCCAGCAGGACAGCTTCAAGCCTACCTCTCTTCACCTCCTGTCTCCAGCTGGCAGGAGCTGGTGTCACCTTCCCTCTAAACTCTTGGTCACCATCACCATCGCCGTCCGTGGCCCCGCGGTCCCGCTCGGGCTCCTCAGAAGCACTGCAACATCAGTGGCTGCATCCTGTTGACCTGCCACCCTGGAGTCCCTCGCTTCCCTGCTCCCTGCCCTTCCCACCACCTCTGCCTCCAACACTGCTCCTGGCAGCTCCCAGTGTCTACCCAGCAGACTTCAAGCTCCTGGGTTGGGCCCTAAGGCCACCAGCATGTGCTGTCCACCTGCCTGTCTCACCACACCGGGCGCCATGGACCGTCTTCTGACTGGATCTGCTCCTTCCACGCCTGATCCCTTCCCTGTGCCGCATCACCCACCAGCCACCCCTGTTCACGATGCCCAGATCAGCCCAGCTCTCAAGGCCACCCCATCTGCCCCCTCCTATAAGATCACCTCCTTCTCTACAAGCTAATTAAGAGCAAAAATTCTCTCTGGTTCATCACATCTAGTACCATTATGTTCAACGCGACAGGTTGCAGCTTTTTCCTTTCTTATGTTTCCTCTCTTAAATTAAAAAGAAATACATGTTAGACATAATAATTCCATCATTACAAAAGTGCATAACAACAGCTAAATTCTGCCCAAGCCTCCCTCCTGTCCTTGCTCACCCCTGTAGCCAATATTAATGGTCTGTGGGGAATATTTCTATGCTTTCTCCAGACAGTCTGCAGATACTCCCAGGTCCCTGAGTGTCAACACATGAACTGAATGTGACCCATGGCCACTGTCTCCTGGGTCTCAGCTCATGCAAATGTCATTGTGTGCACCTGGCAAAGTGAAACTGTGTGATAATGCTTGAACCTTTGTTCTCAAGGCTAATGAGTTCTCAGCTACCCTTCTGACGTTGAAAAGAGCGAGTACCCCTCTGCCTGTGCCACCCGTGTGGGATCCTGCAAGTCAAGGGCGTCCTGGCTTCCAGGGCTAAGCCTTGCAAATCAGGTCCGCGTCTGTGTGCTGCCGCCACATCTGGCCAGTGTTCACTGTGCGCCTGGCCAATATTTTAGATGTTGCCCTAAGCAAAAACGAATTGAGAAGGTAAATCTGTTTGAGGGCACTGGTCCCGTGGCCACCTCTTTCAGCATGGGTTAATGAAGGAGACAGCCTGATAAGAATGGGGCACTTATTGGTCACATTTACAGGTTTACGTCATTTTAGTTAAGTGAATTGTATCCCTGAAAGATTTAATGTCACATTTTATAAATCAAATTCTATCCCTTTGGCTTCTTATAATTTCAGAGACCATTTTCCATAATTTTCAATTGCCTTTTAACTGGCAACAGTTCTTAATTTAAGCTTTAAATTTCTTTTTCCTTTTTCCAAGCTGTTATACAATGCTCTATGAAACAATTAAGACCCCTGGGAAACCTCTATCTCAATCATAACAGAAAAACTATTATTTCATTATTTGCAAAATGTTTTACGGTTTTCCTATAATGAATGAACATCTTCAAATATCTCTTTTTAATATTAGATTTCCAGATGATTCTTTAAAGGTAGGGCATGACTTTATTTCAGGGTGTGTGTGTGTATGTGTGAGAGTTTGTGTCTATAAGTTTGAGCGTGTGTGCATATAAGTGTGTGTGGGTGTGTCTATAAACGTGAGTGTGTGTGTCTACAAGTATGAGAGTGTATCTGTAAGTGTGAGTGTGTGTGCACACATAGCTTTTCTTCGTGTAACCTTCGAGCTCTTCCTTCTGCACATGCTGCTCCGTGTGCCTGCTGAGGAAGGCTGTCAGGTCTGGGTGTGTATCTTCTGGAATGCCCCTGTGTCGTGCCTGCAGTCCTTTGCCGGTGCATGTCCCTCTGCTGGTGGCCTGCCCTACTCGCTGAGCTGTTGCTCACACATCGGCCCTGGCCGCTCAAAGTGTGACTGGGGCCAACGGCCTCCCCTGGGAGCTGCTGAATGGCTCGAGCCCACAGCTGGGCCTGTCTCTCCAGTGCACTGAGCGCTCTAAAGCACTGCTTTGAAACCCATCTTGTCTCCGGGCCTGGGGACTAACAACAAACCATGGTGCCTTCCCAAAACGCTTTATCACCTTCCCAAAAAGCTCATCCCTCTTTGTGTCTCTACCTCACTGTGTGTGGTCTTCCAAACCCACTTCGCTTCTAAGGCATCACTTGCTGGGTTCTGTATCAGAATCACTTTTTTGTCCCCATTTCAGACCTACTGAGTCAGAATCTTTGAGGGGTCCTTGTGTCAGCCTCTCCCAAAGCAAAGCAAGGGTTAATGGTGAGACATCACGTTGTAGAGATGAATCAATTTTATTCATTGAACAAAAAAGTATTGGGAGCTCACCAGGTTGTAGGTGTTTTGCAAAAACTTAAAAATAGGCAAACACGTCATAAAAACAGCAACATCAAATATTTGTGAGATGCTTTAATAGTTTAAAAAGCACTCTTGTATTTGTCATCTTAACAACTTGGTGAGGCAAACAGTGCCCGAGCGGCTGGATTCAGAGTGCACAGCTGGAGTGGTGCGAGCTCAGGCGGGTGCGCTGAGCGGGGAGCTGCCCAGCACGTCACAGAGGAGGGCTATCCTCGGGGGCAGCAGGAGCCTCACGCTCATTTTGGGTGAAAGCAGGAGGTGAGGGCGCCTTTCTCTGCAGAGGTGCCTCCTCCTATGGCAGGACTTGTGAGAGAGGGAGGCATTCTGTTCCCACAGCTCCGTCTGTTTGGGGTCCTCTGGCAAGGCTGAAATGACTGGACCTTGGCCGTTCAAAGGGTTGTGGGGATGGAAAGCGACCCCTCCCCTGGAGAGGGGAATTTAAACCACGGATGGAGGCAGCAGGATGCTGGCAGGAAAGTTGTGTAGGAAAGCAGCGACCCCCTAAAACTTGTATGGGAAAAAATGACCCCTGAAACGTAACGGGGACATCACTCTTGGCATTTTCCCAGGCTCATGATGGTCCCTAATTTGGTCCTGGTCCCAGAGAAACCCAGCAAATCCATCCATCCTTTACATAAACTCCTAGCGCACGTTGACCCCAAACTGCATCCTCTGAAACCTCTTATTTTCTTATTGTCTCATGGGGCTGCCCCATGATCGACCAGTGAGCCTGTTCCTGACACCCCCAAAGTTCCCATTAGCTGACTCTTAGCTGCATCACACAGAACAGGATGGCCCCCAGGGGAAGTGCTTGGAACGCCCGCCCCCGTCCTCCGGGAGTTCCCTGTGCACCGTGATTGCTGGCACACTGACTGTCACAGCAGTTTGTCAGAACTGGGTGCTCACGACATTAGCAGAGTTCTGTCATGGACAGCAGACCTTTTGGAGAACGTTTTCCAGCCATGATATCAGTGTTTGTCGAAGTGAAATTAAAATGATGATCGGTTATATTTAAGCATGCAGATCTGAGACAGGAAAATTATCCATCACGCCCACGTGCCTCTTTCCAAACACGCACCCAGGCTGTACTTCACTGCAGACATGCTGAGTGGCCCAGTGGCTTTTCCCTGTCTCAGCTCACTGCACACCCCGTTGAGGCTCGGCCCATGGTGCCAGGGCTTTCTGTCCTGCGGCAGCACCTTGCAAGAAAGCCTTTGTTGATTGATTGAATCTGTCCTTTCCTCATGAGGCAGAAGGGCACCCCGTAGGGACCATGGGGGCTCCCGTGCTGGCTGAGCTCACTTCCTTCAGGGTTGTTCGTCCAGGACATTGAGTGCCTGCTGTCTTCCAGGCACCAGGCTAGGCACTGGGATCCTGCAGAGAGCAGCATGGAATGCTGGCCTCAGCGCTTCTGTTCTGGAGGGAGAAGGGGAGGGAATGGGAAGCACCCTTGCCCATCTAGGGAGGAGCAGTAGGGCTGAAGAAGGGGAACCTGGTGGGGAGCGTGCTGGCAGGAAGCGAAGGCAGGTGGTGACCTCTGGGACTCCGAGGTGGGCTCTGACGGCCGGGCCCAGAGGGCCCTGACCCTTAGGCACCCTTCACACCCACTGCATCCTCCCACCTCCGGGCCCTCCCTGTGGTCCCAGGAGACCATCGTCGTGAGGAGCCAGACACACACTACCAACTCCCTGGTGGTCGCACAAGCCTCAGCTACTTTAGGGACTCGGAGGCCCTGAGGCCACTTCTGAGCCAGCTGCGTGACGCCCCCTGGTGGCCGAATGACTGAGCTCCCTAGGTGTGCTCCACGCGCATCTTCCTCGTGGACGTGGAATAGGGCTGACTGGGCAAGGTGAACAGACAAGGCTGCCCTGAGCCCACCTGCTCCCCACCCAGCTGGGACTCACTCCAGCCAGCCTCTTCTCATGGTGGGCGGTATTTAGGACATCTGCTTCCATCCTTTCTAGCAGTATCAGTGCTGGGAGAAGAGAAAAACACATGGACTCATTCATAACAAAGTGTTACTGACTCAGCCTAAGCAGCTGCCTGTCCCTCAATGTGTGCCTTTTATGGGGGTTTCAGCACCACTCGCCTGCCCAGTGGTTCCACTCACACAGATGAGGAAGGCGGGAAGAGAAACCTCCCATCTCCCCACCTCCGGGTCCACCCAGCCCTGTGACCACAGCAGACTCTTGAGTGGGCATCGCTGACCTAGTGACTATCGTTTCAGACTTCCATGCACTGCCACCATCTCACACCATGTCTCCATGTCCCCCTGCCACCTAGCTTCCGTTGAACATTAGAAAACTAGCTTCCAGTGAAGCCCTGAACGTGTCCAGGTTCCAGGGCAGGTACATGGTTATCAAAGCACCTCTCTGTGTGTGTACACTCTTCCACACACACACATCGCTCATACACACAGTGCACTCACATGTACGCAACTCTCATGCACACACACACACGGACGAGCCTCAAGTGGATATGATTCTTTTCTCTCATACCTGGCGTTTTCTTAGCGTGTCAGTGGCAACATTTTAAGCATTTCCATGTGACTACCACAGGCCGTTGCGGAAGGCAGCTGAGGCTGGGATGCCCACTCATCACCATCCTGCACAGCATGCAGGGCAGGCAGAGATGGTGGTGGATCCTGGGCCAGGCCCCCTAGGGACACTGCCTAGTCCTTATCTGGGTTGGTGTTGCCACCCAGCCAAACTGTCAGTTATTCCTGCAAGCCTGCTCCGAGCCCCACAACGCGAGACTGAGGAGAGGAGCTGTAGTGCATCTCTGAGAAGTCTGGGCCCCTTCTGAGCTGTGCTGATCCCCTCAGGACCCAGGCCAGGCAGGCGGGCTCCGCGTCCATCCCGCCTCTGAAAGGGGTCTGACGACCGTGTCTGCAGTTTTTGTACCTGCCCTCCAGCCCAGCACTGCTTCTTGCCTGCCTTGTTTGCTGGAGCTGAAAGGCCTGGACCAACCTCCCAGACTTGGGCCTCAGTCTTCAGGGACAAGGATTCTCTGCCTGGATTGTATATCAAGCCCAATAAATTAAGCGCATCTATTTTTTTTAAAGTGCAGTTAAAAAGAAAAAATAGAGGGAGCCAAGAGAGTACAGAATCTGGGACATCAGATGAAGATGCTGTGCTGGTCGTCCTGCCTGCAGGTGGCCATTTGAGATGGGGAGAATCACCATGAGAACTGGGCCTGGGTGATGGACCTGGAGACGGGTCTGGACGTCCTCGTGCGTGGCGTTGAAACAGGCCTCCTGACTGCGAGGGCAGCTCCTTTAAGCTATTTTCGTTGTCTTGGGTGTGAGGGTCATGGCCCGTGTGCTGTCACATCCTGTACAGCCCTTTCTCGTGAGGTAAGGAAGCCGCCGGCCTGCTGGGTGAAGAGGTTGTACCAGGATATTTCCCAGTGAGGGGCTTCAGGGTGGGAGGGGAAGCCACCGTCGTCACCCAGGGGCTGCCCGCAGCTCTGGGACGAGCGCTCCTCCCTGTCCAGCAAATTGCTGTCCCAGGATTAGACGAGATGCTCGCAGGCACACACACAAAGGCACACACACAAACGCAGGCACAAGCACACTCCGGGTTCCCTGTGTGCAGCAAAGCATTCTGTGCCGAGGAGACGTGGCGTCCGGTGCTGCCCGGGGGCTCCAGGTGGTGCTGTGCCCGGGACCCATGACCTTTGGCTCTGGAACCCAGGGTTGGGCAGCTAATCTCAGGAAGCCTAATGGAGAAGGATTAGCCCCCACCTGCAAAGTCCACTTGGAAAAACTGGGGCAGGAGAAACCCAGTTATGCTGACTGCTGGTTCCTTTGACACAGCAAATGACGGTGCCAGGCTGGGACACGGTCCTGCGATGCGGAGCGGGGTGTTTGGGACCGCCCCTCGCAGCATCCACTCCTGGGAATGGCACTTTCCACCGGCCTGACCCAGGGCCTCCTGGGTCTGCTTTGAGCACTTCTGCCAGGTTTGGGGAAGGAAGGAAAACTTTCGGTCTTAGTTTTGTTTTCTTCCTCTAACCAGATGAACAAAATTTTGTTTAAAGTTTCCAAACAGGATTATCCTTTCCCCTCTCGCTAACAACAAGGTCATTTAGAAGCATTAGCCCATTGATTTTAACTTTGCATGTCTCTCCAGAAAGAGAAGAAGAGCGGGCTGCTGAAACTTCTAGCTGGGGCGTCCACCAAGAAGAAGTCTCGCTCCCCGCCGTCCATCTCTCCGACCCACGACCCCCAGGTGGCAGTGGATGCCACTCTCCAGGGCGCATTGGGGCCCGAAGTGTCCTCGCGGTCCATCCATGGCAGGGCAGGGTCCTGCCCCATAGAGAGTGAGATGCAGGGGGCGATGGGGATGGAGCCACTGCACAGAAAGGCGGGCTCCTTGGATCTGAACTTCTCCTCATCCCCTTCCCGGCAAGCACCTCTCTCCATGGCCGCCATCCGGCCCGAGGCCAAGCCGTTGCCTAGAGAGAGGTAAGTGGGAGGTGGGTGTCCATCCTCTGGGACCTTGGTGTGGGTTGGTCTCTGTGGTCTGGAGCCACTTTTGGGGAACCGGGACAATGGGGATTTCCCAAGGATTAAATTTACCAGACATCCCTTACTATCCACATCTACTCAACTCCTGAGCTTGGACGGTGAGCATCAGATAAAAGGAGTTTGCAGGTGAACGGGAGCATATTTCATGTTCTGAATCCATCGGGGTCCTGAGTTTGGGATTTAGAAAGGATCATCAGGAAATGTGGCAGAACTGACAGGGTACTAAGCCCAAAGAGCGAGTGAAGGGGTAGCGAAAGGACTGTGTCCCCTCAGCGCTGGGGGCACCCTGGAGTGGACCTGGGCTGAGTGCCCGTGGGCTTGTGTGCCCCACCCAGGGAGCAGCTTTTGTTGAGGCTCGGCCTACTCTGACATCTTAGAATTATACAACCTTACCCCAAAGTTGGCTTCAAGGGTGTATAGTCTGTTGGCTTGAACAATATGAAATTGCTAATATTCATGGTTTTTTGTGGGTTTTTTTGTTTTTTTGTGGGGTTTTTTTCCCCAAAACTAACAATTTCATAGAGTTTAGCCTAGAGTTTTACAGATCAGGAATCAATCCAACCGAGGCGATGTGACCCAGCTAGGAGTTTCACAGGTCAGAGGTGGGTTGGCCCATTAGTCCTTAGGGAGCTCCGAGTAAGGGCCAGAATGCTCTGCAGAGAGAGGGGCTGGTGTCAGATTAGGACAGCGGGGAAGCAGTTTCCTGCCTAAATTCCTTCTCGTTGGAACGCGGCTTAACTAGTAAAAAGGTGAGCAGGCTCACGAGGAAACAGTCCTGGTGCTTCTGCCTGGCCACACTGACTGCCAGCCAGCTCTGCTGCATGTCTCCCGGTGCCTGTGGCCTGAAAAGGCCACCACTGTCCTGAGCATCTGCTAGGTCCAGCGCCATGTCCAGGCTGGTAGAGGCTCCACCTTGATCAGGGTCAGACACATTTTCTGTCAAGGGCCAGGTAGTAAATATTGCAGATGTTGCCATGGTCTCTGTCACAACTACTCACCTCAGCTGTTACAGCGTTAAGGCAACCATAGACAATACAGAAACAGTGGGCCTGGTATTCCAGTAACACTTGACTTGTGGACACGGACATTTAAATGTCATATGGTTTTCTCGTCATGGAAATATGCTTCTTCTTTTGATTTCTTTTTGAACCATTTAAAGTGCAACAACATTAGCTCTCAGACCACATGAGTTAGCCGCAGGCCACAGTTTGCCAAGCCCTGGCCTTGATGATGGCCTTCGAGCTGAGCCAATGGGGTGGCGTTGAGACCCAGGGTCGCTGAGAGAACAACTCTCTCTGCAGGCTGGTGGAGGGACACTGGGCCAGCGCTCACGGCTTTCTGATAAACAGGTAAAGTGTAAGTCCGTATGTATGCCCGCTTTTACCTCAGGGCCGATGCTCAGAACACTCAGCAATTGCTGTGATTCTGGCCATGACGATCCAGGACGGCCATGCTGTGCATGCCGCTAAGCATCTGCTAGCGTTTCTTATGTGTATTCTCTCAGGGAATCCTCCCAAGAAGCTGTGAATTCACTGTCCTCGTTTTATAGATGAGGACACTGAGGGTTCGTAAAAGGCCAAGTACCTTGCTCAAGGTCACACAGCTAGTTAGCTGCCAAGCCAGGGACTGAACTGAGGGCTTTCCAACCCCCAGACCTGGCTCTGAGCCCCTGAGTGAGGTGCACGGTCAGCATTCACCCAGTGCACTCACCTGGTCCACAGAGGGTCTGGGCATCTTCAGCTTATACCCAGTCGGAACACGTCACACCCCTGCCAGGGCGTCAGCCTCTGCTTCTGGATCCTCCACGGCGGATCAGCACGCACTGTCTGGCTGAGGTGCACCTGCAAGCCCCCCCGGTCAGGGCTGGGCCCGTTACAGGGAAGTGCTTTGCCCACAGCAAGTCCCCACGCCCCTTAGAAGACTGGATTCATACTACACACACCATACACCACACACACAAACACACACCACACCACACACACGCATAAATACACACCACACACACACCCCACATACTACACACACACCACATACATCACACACATAAACACAGGCACACACCACACACACACACCACACATCACATACTACACACACCACATACATCACACACATAAACATACACCACACACACAATAACACACACCACATACATCACACACATAAACACATACCACACACACACATAACCATACACCACACACATAAATAAACACCACACACACCACACATCAGATGCTACACACACACCACATATATCACACACATAAACACACACACACTATACAGCACACGCACCACACATACGTAAACACACACCACATCATATACCACACACACCACACACTGAAACACACACCACACTACACACACACCAAACACACCACATACATTACACACATAAACATACCACACACCACACACATAAACACACAACCACATACATCACACACATGACACACACAAACACACACCACACACATAAACACACAACACACACAACACACGCATAAACACAAAACCACATACATCACACACACATATGACACACACGTAAATACACACCACACACACCCACCACACACCACACCCACCACACACTCTCTGTCTCTCCCCCAGCCCCACTTCCCTTCCCAAGGGAGCCCCCTCCAACCTTGGGCAGCTCTTCCATTCCAGGACCTTCTTACTTCCATGGGGTCATGCCCTAGCTGCCTTTGAGTTCTGAATGTGAGTCCCTCCTCCCCAGGTCACAGAGAGGGTGGCTCCTGAGAATGACAGACTTCTAGATATTTCTAACCTGCTCCCATGTCTCCCCTAGGTTTCTGTCCTTTCCCAGATCCCTCAACTTTCAAACTCTTCAGTAAAAGATCTTAAAAGACCCTACTCTGAAAAATCATGGCTGTCTATGATTCACTAGAAAATTCATGGAATTACTCCCACGCTCTGAATCTTTCATCTAATCACGGGGTTATTATACCCAGAGATTCGTGGTGCCCTCCTTGTTCCCAGCACAGCTCATGAGTGATGAGAGTTTTCCAAACACAGCCTGAAATCAAGCGACTGCCTAATGAGCCCCAGGACGCCACCTGCCGTTGCCCAGTGCCGCCCGCAGGTCTCTCGCGTCTGGGCGCAGGCAGGTGGGAGCTGAGGACGTGGCAGTGGGAAGCCTTCCTCCTCAGGTGGGTGGCCCCAGACAGCACTGGACCTGGGCTCTGCAGGCTTGTCCACAAACTCACCTCACAGCCGAGGGGAGCAGTTGCAGCGGGAAGCCCTGCCCCGGAGGCCCCGGGCATGCCTCGAGCCCCACGTGTCTGAGGATGCCTGCTGTGGGCAAGGCCACTTTGCGATGGCGAGGTGGGAACTAGTGAAGGATGGGCGGAGCCTCAGACTCCAGGTTTCCAGCACCACATGCCGATCAGTGGCCCTCCCTCTGGCTGGCCCAGCCTGGGCTTTGGGCGCCTCCTGTGTACAGACTCCCTGGGGTGTAAACGTTTCTTCCAGAGGATTTGAGAGGACAGAGGAGTGCTCTCCCATCTGCTCTGAGGAAGGAAGTTCAGGTTGCACGGTGCTGTGGTGGGATGCCACCCAGAAGAGCAACGTGGGGAAGGTCCCCAGCTGGGGTGGCCCGGCCTGCACGTCAGCTCCCTGGAGGCCCCATTCCAGACACCTGTAAGAGCCAAGCCCACACCATGATGTGTAGGCGAAGTGCAAGTATCGTCCCTCCCTAGCCTAACTCTTGGGCAGTCTGCACATACTCACGCCTTGTTGACAGTGTGCAGGAAGCCAAGTTTCTGGAAGTTTCTTGGGTAACTCACAATAGGGGTGTAGTTATGGGACCAGGTAAAACTGTCTAATGCCCTGTCTCCCCGGCAAGGGTATGCAGACCTGGGACAGGTCTGGCTGAGTTCTCAGGCCAGCCGCCCCCATCCTCTGGATGCCTGCCTCCTCACTCCCGGCAATAGTGCAGAGTGGCTCTGAGCAATAGGCACACTTATCAGCCATTTCACCCCAAACAAGTGTCTTCGTTTCTTTGGGTCCCAGTGCCCCCACATATAAAATGGGGATGATAATACCTGCCTGATAGTTACAGTATTTGTAAAACACCTAGATTAATACCTGGAAAATTATGAATGCATAATAAACAGACACAACGATAACAGTAATACATGAAATGATGTGTATAATAATATTATATGATATAACATATACAATAATGATAAGATGATATGATGATGCCTCCAGTGCTGCCTGGTACGCTCTCCTTCCTTTTGATCAGCACAGTCTTTTTTCCCATATGTTCACACACTCAGTCTATCCATCCTCACCTCTTGCTGACCTGTAAGTTGTTTGGCTTTGCTAGGATTTAAAAGTTTTTTTCTTTGATGTTTTATGTGTCTTCTTGGGCAGAATAATGGCTCCAAAAGATGTATAGGCCTTAATCCCCAAACACTGTGACTGTGTCACCCTACATGGCGAAGAGGCATTAAGGCTGCAGATGGAATAAAGGTTGCTAACCAGCTGACTCCAAATGGAGAGACGATCCCAGAGTATGCGGGCAGTCCCAGTGTGACCGCTAGTGTCCTCATAATAGAATAAGGAGGCCAAAGAGAAAGTCAAAGTGACACCACGTGAGGACTCAGCCGTCCTCACTGTCTTTGAAGATGGAGGAAGAGGCCTCCAGCCCAGGAGTGCGGGCAGCTTCTAGGAGCTGGGAAAGGCTAGGGAATGCCTGCTGCCCCGTGGCCTCCAGAAGGGATGCGGCCCTGCCGAGACCTTGAGTTCAGCCTGTGAGCCTGTCTTGGACGTCTGACTTAGAGAACGGCAGGATGAGAAATTTGTGCTGTATCAGGCCCAAAGTTTGTGGAAATTTGTTACAGGCCAATAGGCAACTAATACTCGTGTTGATATTAGAGTTCACTGTCCAGGATATAGATGTATCATTATCACTTCCAAGTTCCTGGTGGACACTGTTCTGTGATGACCACATTCCACCAGCTCGGAGAGCACGCCTCCTCAGCTGTGCTGAAGCAAGTGCTGTGAAAAACCCACCACCCAGAGCGTCCCCTCGTGACCCCATCATCAGGGAGGGGAGCAGATGACACAGGAGGAGAACGCTCCAGACCTCACACAGAAAGCAAATTGCAATAAGCAGTGGTAAGAATTCACTCTGATTTTGAGCCTTTTGCTTCCCCCAAGTCTTATGTCTGAAAAGTAGCTTGGTTGACAGACCCTTAACACAGCAGAGAGCAGTCTCTTACTGATTTACGACATCACAATCATGACACAGGAGTAGCTGCCGTCCTTAACTCTTCAACTGGTCTTTGTGTCTATAACAGGGAGTATCAGATACTTCATGCAGCAGGAAGTCGGAATGATCAGAGTCTTGGAATGATCCGGACAGAAACGTAGAATGTGCGTTCATATGCACTCAACCCACATTACCCATCTGGACTCATTAAATCATTGAATTGCTCAGAAGCACCAAATTGCTTTTTTCCCCCTAACAAATTACATTTTTAAAGTTGCTTGTTTGTTTCACATCTGGCAGTTGAGGCAAAAGCCAAAACTTGTGTTCGGAGTCTGAGAAATCATCACACTCTTTGCCTTTTTTTCCCTGGGGAATTGAGAGAAGGAGGCAGATGCTTGGAGAGGAGGTGGAGGACGGCAGAAAGCCACAAGTAGGACCAACACTGGTCTTGGTGGTCCTACGCACAGCCCGAGTGCTGGGCTGTGGGAATGGCACGGTCTGTGTGAGGGCTGGCTGATCTCACAGGCCGCTGCTGTGTCCCCACAGCCATCTGTCCTCCTGCAGGAGTTGCCGGCAGGCAGCTGGGCTGGGGGCAGGGCAGGAGTTACGCTTTCCTTCCTCTCCTCCTCCATACCCCAAATGCCAGCATCTGGCACCCGGGGACAGTGGTGGAGACTGGCCCAACACTCCTGCACCTGCAGCCATTCCAAGACACTTAGGGCGCCTAGCCAGCCATGCTTTCTGGGCAGCAGGACGCTGCATGCCTGCCAGGTGGGCCTCAGGAGCCACCTGCCTCTCTGCCCTGCTCTCACTGCCTGGGGCCAGTTGGGGCCGTGAGCTCCCCAGGTCTGGGCCTGGTCTTCTCCACCTGTGCGTCATCCCGAGCCCCAGCGCCAACCCCGGCTGCCCAAAACCATGGGTTCTCTGCCCCAGCCTCTACAGGCTGGCCCCACAGGCCCTGGGAGCAGGTGGGGCTGAGGAGGGGTGAGGTCTCCCTCAGCACCCCAATGGTCAGATACCGGCGTGCAGATGTTCACCCTAGGATTTGTTGCAAATCCACATTCTCTGGCCCCTTCCCCCAGAGCCACTCAAATAGGTCCAGGATGGAGCCCAGGAACCTGACCCAGGGCCCTGAAGCCAATGGGCGAAGTTTGAGAAATCTGACTTAGGAGCTCTTTTCTTTATAATGAATGTCCTAGTTTCTTAAAGCCCAGGATATCCTGGGTCAGAGCGCCACAGGCAGAGCCCCTTGAGAGCCCTCAGCACAGCCCGCTGCCAGGACCCCTGGATGCTCTCCTTCAGGGGCCCTTCGTCTGGCTGTGGCCGATGAGGGGAGGCAGGGACCGGGGACAGGCTCTCACAGCCAGCTGGGAGCCCACAGAAGACTGAGGGTAAAGTGTTCTCCCATCTTCTCCACCCAGCTAGTGGGCCAGGACCACAGCCTGGGCACTGCCAGGGCAGAGGGGAACAGCAAGGCCGCCTCAGGGTGGCCCCTGATACAGGTCAGCCCAGGCGCAGGCCCGCCGCCCACACAGTCTGTCAGGGTCCTTCTCCCCATCAGGGCTGCAGCCCTCTTCCATATGAAGGAATGACAGAGACTCTACCCTTCAAGCCACTAGCCCCCTCCCAGGTCCCCAGCCTCCCCTCCAGCATGTGCTAACAGGAGAGTTACTGAGCTGCTGCTGTGTGCAGGCCTCTTCCTGGCACTGAGCACAAGCAGAGAGGAGGAGCAAGTCCCTGCGTCGTCAGGGGCTCGCCTGATGGGGTGGGAGACCTGCAGTAAGTGCAGTAAGTAGGTGCTGGCCGGGCCTGCGAGGGTAGGAGTGCTCCGGGGACATGCAGGGCAGGGCAGGCTTGAGGTGGCTGTGACAGGGAAGGGCTTTCAGGGCAGAGGGAGCAGCCAGCGCAGGATCCCTGACCGGGGCATCAGGGCCGCAGCAGGGGGAGGTCAAGCAGCACAGAGGTGCTCCGAGGGCACTGGGAACACAGACGACTTTTCCCAGCTTTGGCCTCTACTCTGAGAGATGGGAAACCACTGGCTCGTTCTAAACAAAGGAGTGCGGTGATCTCCACCTTGTGTTTTCGCTTGTGTGGCTGCTGAGTGGACAGCAGGCAAAAGAGGAGAGAGGGTAAAGCAAGGAGCCCAAGAGAGGCAAGTGCTGGGACCCTGGACGGCCCGTGGGAGACTGCTGGGGAGATCATGTGGGGAGACGGTGTCAGGAGACCATGGTGGGTGAAAGCGTGGGTCGTGGTGAGAGCGTGGTGGGGAAGACCCTGTGGGGGCGGAGCGTGGTGGGGGGAGATAGAAGTGGGGGAGAGCGTGGTGGGGGGAGAGTGTGGGAGGAGATAGAGGTGGGGGAGAGTGTGGTGGTGGAGCCTGTGGGAGGAGATAGAGGTGGGGGAGAGCGTGGTGGGGGAGCGTGTGGGGGGAGATAGAGGTGGGGGAGAGTGTGGTGGTGGAGCGTGTGGGGGGAGATAGAGGTGGGGGAGAGCGTGGTGGGGGAGCGTGTGGGGGGAGACTGTAGTGAGGGAGAGCTTGGGGGGGGGAGACCCTGGGGAGAGACCGTGCAGGGTGACGGTGGCGAGGTCGCGGGCATGGGTCAGAGAACTGCTGGCTGCACCCTCTCCCAGGCGTCCCTTGGGGACATTGTCCGGGCCATCGCGGAGTCGTTACTGAGCGCCTGGGCCCCGCCGGCCAACCGTGCCACCTCGGCCCTGGCCCTCGGGCGCTCGGGGTTTTCCTGGAGTGAGACAGCCACGCCCGGCCCGCCGCCAGCCCGCCCGCCTTGGCGCCTGGCAGGGGCAGGTCCGCTCTGCCTGCAGCGCACAGGCCCCTGCGGGTCCCTTCAGGGGGCGCTGGGCGGCCGGTGGCCCGGTGCTGGCTCAGAGGGCTGCTCTTTGGAGGGCCCCTCGAGGCCTCCCCTGGGGGCTGTCAGGCCTGCCCTGTGCTGGCCCGCGGGCTCTGGATCCTTGACAAGGTGCTGGCCTAGGGTCAGGCCCTCCTCTCAGACCCGGGGAGCCTGGCGCCCCCACCTCCGGGACCTGCCTTGGCCCAGAGGGGCCCTGGGGGTCTGTGCCTGCGGGGAGCCCGGCCGCAGCGCCCCTTGGCCTCGGCCACAGGAGGACTCCTGTCTCTGGGTGGATTTTGTGTCCCGTTGATCTGAAATGGGGACTCTGCGGAGGCCTCCGAGGCTGCGGGGAAGGCCCAGGCTTGGCAGGAGGGAGATGCGTGAGAACTCGGCCTCGCTCCGGCGCTAAGGCCACAACAGCTGGTGATTTTGCCGCACATGTAAATAGAGTGACCGTTTACCAACAGGGGTCCAAGTGCCCTCCCACGCGCTGTGGGACAGCTAACCCAGAGGTGTCCTCACCTGCCTGGCCTCAGGAGGTGAGGACAGCCAGTCTAGGGTTGTGCACCCAGGACTGGACAGAGCGAGGACATGGCCAGCGTCCTGCCCTTGCCCGACACCCACCCCTGGGGAGGCTGCCGTCCGCGGTGGGCTGGAGGCAGGGGGAGACCCACACGGAGGGGCTGCAGCATGGGCACAAGTGTTCCAGCTGCATAGATGGGTGTCCAAAAGGACACCAAAGGGAAAAATTATTTAAAAAAAATTTTTTTTAATTAAAACATTTTGGAAAAATTAAAAATAAAGATAAGTAGAAGTTTTTTTAAGTGGTAGCCCTGAATTACAACAGTTTACATCAGAGGGAGAAGGAAAAGGAGAAGGAAGAGAGAAACCCTGCAGGCAGCCTGGCGAGGGCAGGCCTATCCGGGTCGGGCTCACCCACCTCCCGTGTGTCCCCCCAGGTACCGCGTGGTGGTCTCCTACCCACCACAGAGCGCGGCGGAGATCGAGCTGAAGGAGGGGGATGTCGTGTTTGTGCACAAGAAGCGCGAGGACGGCTGGTACCAGGGGACGCTGCAGAGCACCGGCCGCACTGGCCTCTTCCCAGGCAGCTTCGTGGAGAGCTTCTGAGGACGCGCCCCGCCCGCACACTGGGCGCCGAGCCGGGAGTCGCGGCACGAGGAGGGGGAGCTGCTGCGTCAGGGGCCCAGGCCCTTCCCAGGCACCGGGGGCCCCTGGGTGGGGTGGGAGCTCCTGGCCTGGAGGTTGTGCTTTTGCCCAAACCCCCAACTGAGCACACCCTGGGTTCGCCAGTGGAACGCCTCCCTCTCTGTGAACTGTAAAGAGATGTCTGAAAAGGGAAGAAGATGCTGATGCGGCTGATGGCGGCTGTGACGTCCCACAGAGCTGCTGTGCTCTTGGCGCCTCTTGGGCCAGGCTGGAAGCTCTGGCAGGACTGGGGACAGGGCCCAGAGCTCCTGGAGAACGTCTTTGCCCGCTGCCCCGGGCTTCCTGTGGGGTCGCGTGGCTCCATCACCTCTCTATATACCTCAGTCACCTGCCGCCTGGCTCCTCAGCCCAGGGTGTTCCTGGCACAGGGGCCGTCACCGGCACAGTCCTGGGAAAGCCCCACGCAGCTCCCGTGGGGCGTGGGTCCACTGGCTTTGTCTCCTGCCGGTGTTTAAGCAGCGTTTGTGTTTCGCCACCACTGTCCCTTTGCATTGCTTCTTTCTTACATCTTTTTAATGCACAGCTGTTAGACTTTATATATTTCTAATAGGCCATACATTCCCTATTTTTCACACATCTGGTGCTGCCTTTTTGTAAAACTAGTAATGACTCGGTTGAGCTTGAAGCAGAGATGTCTGAGGAGACATCAAATGGGCAGAATTTTCACATGTGCCGCATGAATCCTGGAGAAGTCTTAAAGCCCACGTGCTCCCCTCACAGTGTCGGCTAGTGCTCCACGGAGTAAGAGGGAGTCCATTAGGTGGTTGGAGGAAGTTTGGAAAAAGCTGATTTCTTTAAAACGTACCAAAGCCCCATGCTCTGTCTAGACAGTGATAATTATTACTCAAGGACTGGAAACATTTTGAGGGAAGGTCACTATAATTGCCTTTTGTGTGGCAGTTAAAAGAACATGAAGGTCGACCCCAGCCTAGGAAGGCAGAATTTTCCTTTTATTGCTTTAGAGAGAATGACTACAATTAGCATTATCAGCATATGGTTTCCCACTATCAAAATGTACAGTTTTTACCGCAGTTCAGATTTGTCACCTTGTGAAGGTTCTGTCCTTTTTCTTTTTTTTTTTTATAAGTAACTCCTCCTCCATGACGCAGTGCAAACTTTGGTCTGGACGCTAGACGCAGTGGGGTTAACAGGGGTTTGAGGCGTCGCTGCAGACTCGCATGGCCCCAGGAGCTGGGAAGGAGAGACAAGGAGGAGGCCACTCGGGCCGGGGACCCTCGGCCCCCCGCGTGGAGTCCATGGAATGACCTCCCGAGCCCAGCTGCTCGCGCCCCACAGCGCTGGCGGGAGGAGCCCTATCCCAAGCGGCCTCTTTCTCAAGAGACCCACACCTTAGGAACGCATTCTCATCAGTTCAGAGTCACAATTTGTAAATCCTCTCTCTGTATTTTTACAAAACCACTCAGGTTTAAATTAGGCTGAATAAATTTGGTAACATAGAATCTCGCTGGTTTTTACGGATTCAACAGAATCCAGAAACCTGGTCCCTGGCCTGGCGTGATGCCTTTGAAGTACGAACGCCAGTTTTCAGAGTCCTACTGGGATGTGACTTGGCTGTTTGTTACTGCCAGGTGGCTACCACACTGTGGGATCATGCCTAAAGAAAGGCTCTTTTTCTCTCTCCAGATGATAACAGATTTAACAGACTCGAGAAATTTGTTCTGAATCAAAGTCCAGGTTAAACATAAGGAGCCCTGTGCGCTGAGTTAATGACAAGCAGAAGATAGGCATTTGCCATTGGTTGGCACATTAGCTGCCTACCAAGCATAAAAATCGTGTGCATGTTTAAAGTCATGTCCTCACCAAAAACACGCACAGATTAGCACACTGAGTGAGACACATGTTCTCCGGTGAAACCAGAACTAACTCAAATCCCCAGATACAAGGAAAGTCTCTTTATTTTCAACAACGGCAGTTACCAAGCAACAGAGCATACTAACTTAGACCTCCTTTTCTCTCCCAGCTGTCGCCCGCATGGTGCTCATGGTGGGTGGGAATTGCTGAGCAGCCTGGGGACCGTGGTGAGGGGGCCCCCTGGGGCCCAGCACCCGCTGAGCAGAGAGCTGGGGCAAGAGACCAGGCATCTTTGTGAGGCATCAGCTGGCCCTCTCGTGGCAGTGTCAGGGGTGGGCGTGTACTGCCTCGGGAGGGAAAGTGATGCCATAGGCCTGGCCAACGCCAGGGCATCCTCTCGTGCAGGGCTCCTGGAGCTAGTGCCCAACTCCCAGAGAGCAGGGACGTGCACGACCAGCCGCTGTGCTCTAGGCTGAGTGTTTTCAAACACGTTCAGTCAGACTCGTCAGCCTTCAGGACCATTTAACACCCAGACGAGAGCAGCAGCAGAATTAGACCCTTCCTTCAGGCCATCTTGCCTGGAAGAACACACTCTTTGGGATCCTAAGATGAAACCAACACTTGCCGGAAACCCTCACGGTCCCTCCTGGTCCAGGGACTTAGACACCTTGTTGGTGCCGTGGCGTTTGGATGCCAAGGTGACTTGCTTTGAGAAGCACGTAGAGTTCACAGCCACCACTGAGTGAGGTCAGTGGACACTGAGGTGACAGGGACATTCAGGCCACCAAAAGGCCACAGGAGCAGAATGGGGAGATGGTAGGCAAGCACTTCCCCGGCAGCCTCTCAGTGTGAATGCCGGGCGCTGGTGCCCCAAACAAACTCAGCCGAGTGGCTGGGAAATTGTACTTTGCACAGTTCACCCCCGCCCCATGTTTTTGTTATACACAAATGTCAGTGTGTGATTTTGGAAGAATTGACAGTGATAACAAACTGTGATGCCTGTGCTTCTGAGTCCTTAAATAAAAATGAACGTGGAGAGGCCCTGCGTCTGGACGGTGGGAGCAGTGAGACGGGTGCCGAGGCGGGGAGGCCTGAGCAGAAACACCCGGCTGGGTAGGATCAGAACCAGGCAGGCACCATCCCATGTCTCCACAGGCCAGCCTGTTGGCTCAGACACCTGCCACCTCTGAGGGCTTCCACGTGGGGGACACAGGGTCGGTGTCAGGATGGTGGGCTGCCGAGAGCCATGGCCAGCACATCCCAGAGATCTGCTGGCTGGGTGCAAGGCCTGAGTCACAGGCTGGCCAGGCTTGAGACCGTGGAGGCCCTCTAGCTCCCCACCAGGGGCTCATTTGCCAGGGAGGGGAGGGTAACCTCTGCAGACGACTCACTTCCTTTCTTGTGGAAAAATGTCTTCTGTCAAAGTTATTCAAGTCCCTGTCAACCAAGAGTGCCTGGTGTTGACCTACCTGACCACACTCACGACCCTGCCCTTGTATGCCTGGCCCTCCGGGCGCCTGAGCCATGAGGAGATATTTTCTGGAGCATGGGGTGGAGGGTACCTGGAATCCACCACCAGGAGGGACCTCAGGAGGCCACTGACCTCCAGAAAGGTGGGCCTGTCCCAAGTCAGCCAGCTGGACAGACCCTGATGGAGGCCTGCCCCACAGACCTGAAACACGTCAGAGTGTCTCCTGAAACAGGCTGACTATCCTGCATACACTTGAGCCAAAGGAGCTCAGCAAAGAGCCGTTTTGCTCTTCTAGGAAAGTGAAGTGAGCTTGTCTAAGATTAAGTAGCACAGTGTGGGGTGTACGGGGGAGAGGGTAGAGGCCCAGCACTACGGGAAGGAGGCACACTGCTGCTCACTGGCATCTCCCAACAGGCGTGGGCTCTTGTCCTCATCTGCTAGGTGAGCAATCAAGGCTACAAGAGGCTAAATGAATTGCCTCAGAGCACACAGCTCAGTGGAACGCCAAACTCGAGTCTACTTAGCCAACTCTAAAAGCTGGGTGCTAAACCCATGCCCTTCTATAGAAATACTATGTCAAGCATGACTGCGTGGGAAGAGAGGGCCAGAGGACACGTAGGCAGTTCACTGCCCATCACAATCTGTGAGGACAGGGTGCGGTGGCCAGTGCAGCCAAACCAGCTGGGCAGGGACAGCCTGGCTACGGCATTAGATATGGCAACCCCTCAAGGCCTGGTGCCATTTTACCTTCAAAGCATGAAACTACTCCCAGTGGTCTAATGCGTGCTCACTAAGCAAGCAGTACCAATTTCCCTTCTCGGGGCTAACACCCACAGGCAGAACCGCGTGCTAGGCAGGGCAGCTCGACTGCTCCGCTCGTGTCGCAGAGACGTTCTTCTTGTCCACCAGTGAGCTGCGGCTCCAGTTGAGGCCTCAGTCCCTGTGAATTCTGTGAGCAGGAGATGCATCTCTGCCAGTAACTGACAGGTGGCGTGTCTGCACTGGTTGCACGTTGGGTCTTCTTTCCCAGGGGAGACGCTCAGCAGGCCGGCCCTTCATTTAGACTTCCCCATGAAGAGCCATGCTGGGCGCTGCAGGGAGGGAGAGGGCAACCGGCTCTCAGCGGGCCTCCGAGACAACACACGACTGGCTGGGAGTGAGGCAGGCTAATCTGGGAGGAGCGCCTGCACAGAGCCTTGTGAGTGTTCACGGAAGAGGGCGCAGGCCTGCTGGAGGCCTCGGTGAGTCTCTCTCTAGTGTGCTCTTCTAAAAGGGGGAGGCCAGTGTCTAGGGGCTCTCCAAATGGGGGACTGAGATACCATCCCAGATCTTTATTTATGAGGTATTTTCACAAATATTATCTGACTTCATCCTCACAACATCCCTGAGGTGTGGTCTTTATCATTCCCAATTTATAGATAAGAAATAGAGACTCTGAGAAGTTTGTTATTAGCGCTGGCTTAAAGGAATGGCAGAACCAGGGCTTCTGACTTCCAGTCTCTGGCTTTCTCTTGAATGCAGCAGAAATCCTCAAATGATGGTTCTGGCAGCCAGCACTCACTCTCTGTCAGCACTAAATCCCTCATGAGGTGGGCACTGTTGTCAGATGCTTCATAGGTAGAGAAACGGAGGCAGCACGAGGCCGGGTATGTGGTTAGGCCCACACGTGCATACACAGCGAGGCTGGGCCTCACACCTGATGCCAGGAGGAGTCATGCTTGGCTCCCGGTGCGGGAGCTGTGGACGATTGTTCGCCAGAGCGGCCAGCTCTGAGCCGTACCTCAGGAAGCCCGACCGGGGCCTACACTACAGGGAACAAGGACTAGAGCCTCACCAGTCCCTTCCACCACTGAGATTGCTGTCTCTCCTTGTGCTCAGACCCTGCATGTCGGGGGAGAACACAGCATCCCCTCACAAAGCCTGTGCTGCTCAGACGAAGCTGCTGAGGCCCAGAGGCCCTCCCCCCGCAGCCAGCTCCAGCCCCGGCCCTGCCAGAGCCCGTGGCCATCTCTCTGGGTCTTGTCAAGATCTTTGTTATTTGAACGTGTTGCTGGAGTTCTCTTCTCATTTCCTCTTGTCCTTGCAAGTAGTTCCTTAATATCTCAAAGGAGGCCACACCTGGCCACCCACAAGGGAGTGCATCTTGGTCCTGTGAGCCGGAGTTGCTAGGCTCAGATCTAGCTGTTGTCGCCCAACATTTGAGGCTGGCCCTGCCATGCCGAGGCCTGTCATTGGGTCTCCCCTGAACTAGTCCTGTGCTCTGTCAGGCTACACCAAGATCAGCTGGTGTGCTAAGGAGTAAATCCCAGATACCCAGAAATTTGTGACAGTGTCATTAGTCAGGGCCCTGTCATTTGAAAATGTCAAAAAACCTGCTAGAATAAGTGAAATGGGGAAATTCTTGACTCAAGTAATTGAAAAGCTGAGGGTGGTCATCTGAGATATGTGGAAATGATGGGGGTGGTTCTGGTTGTTACAATGACTGGGGAAATTACCCACATTTTGCTCGTGGGGATTGGGCATATTGAGCATCCTGCAATGTGTGGAATAACCCCACACAGTGAAGAGCATCCTGCTTGAAGTGCCCACAGCGTATCCACTAAGAAACTGGTTAAGGTATATTTTACTTCGGGCACAGCTGCATCTGGGTGCTTACATGCTATTCTCGAGTATTGTCTGCTTTGCTCCATGTTGGCTCCTTTTTCAGGCAAGCTCTCCCTACATCAAGGCAATATTGTCACCAGCAGGTTTAGGATAACCAACATCTTAGCCGTCACCACAGGAAGAGAGCTTCTCTTTCTCAGTGGTCCCAGTCAAAGTCCTGGGATCCAAAACCCGTGGACTCCACTGGTTCAGCCTGGGTCCATGTTAATCTCCCTAACTTGGCCTTTGTGGACAGAAGACAGGAATATGCTGACTGAAGGGGTCTGAGATAAAGGCTGTCCCTAAGCTGTCACCGGCCCAAACCACATGGTTGAGAGTGAAGATGAGAGGACACCCGCATAGTGCTGGTAGCACAATGGAAGGAGATATGACTGGTCAGGTAAGAACAGCAAATGCCCAGCCCTCAGGGCTGCTTCCCCTCAAGACACGGCCCCCAGAAACCCCCCAGCAAAGGCTGAGAAGTTGGACCATCAGATGGTCACCATACCATATTTATGAAGATGAGATATGAAAACCAGATCTGAAAAAGTTCCACAGGAAACATTCACGGACTTGGACACAATTATGAATATGGAGAAGAAGTCTTAGTTTAGAGGAAGTCTTCTTTCTCAATGTCCTAAAAAATGGAGCCAGATAGAAGCCAGGATGTAGGAAGGCAGTGTTGTGGAGGAAAGCCACCCGTCCACGCTCCGTCAATGGCTCCAGGCTGCATCCACCCGTTCACTGGAGAACGCACGTTGATAGAGCATGCACACATGCCGGGCTGGCCCGACAGACATGGCAGGAGGGCGGAATTGGCGATCAGGAAAGGAAGGCTGGCTTTGAATGAGTAACTGCAAACCTGGGAAGCACAGTGCTTGAGGGGAGCAGGCTTGGTCAGCCCCTGGCAGAGGGATCCAGCCCACTCATGGACCACATTCACGCTGTCTTCTGCTTGGAGATTCTGGGCAAGAGTGGGCAGTGTCAATGGAGTAGGCAAGGAGTGCACTCCTGCCCAGGAAAGAGGTAGGCTCATTTCTGCCAGGAGAAACCTGAGGATGGGCCCCATCTCGTAAGGTCGTGTAAGGACATTTGCTACGTCTGTGCGTCGTCTCCCTCCCCTCTTACCTGTACTCATTCACCCAACAGCTGTTTCCTAAGACTCCTTATGCCAGGCCCAACATCACAGAGACAATGGAGGCAGGGTGGCCCTGCCCGAGGTGCTGGAGCCCCTGCAGCTTCTGCCTGGTGGGGTCCTGGCCAGTCAGTCAGAAGGTACTGTGCTCGGTGCTGTAGACATGGGGTAAATGAGTTCAGGTGCCTGGAATGGTTTGCTGCACAAAAAAGGCCCCAGCCTGAGCGGCATGCATAACAGACATTCGTGGCCTCACAGTTTTGCAGGCTGGAAATCCGAGATCAGGGGTCTGCAGTGGTGACTTCTTCTGAGATCTTCCTCCTTGGCTTGTGGATGGCCGTCTGCTCCCAGTGTCTTCACACGGTCTTCCCTCTGTGTGTGTGTCTAATTCTCCTCTTCTTATAAGGACACTAGTCATATTGGATTAGGACCACCTCAATTACCTCGTTTTAACTTAATTACCTCTTTAAGGACCTTTTCTCCAAGTCCAGTCACATTCTGAGGTCCTGGGGGTTTGGACCTTACCATATGAATTTTGGGGGCACAGAACTCAGCCCATAGTAGTGCGTATGCTCATGGAGACCACATTGTAATGAGGAAGTCAAAAGTTAAACTAAATAAAATAACTAGACAATAGCTACTGGGCAAATAATTACTACAGCGCAAAGTGTGGAGGGGTCATAGGAGAATTTCATCCAGTTGTGGGGGACAGCATGGCAGGTCACTTTTAGAGAGCGAAAGAGGATGTTCTGGTGGAGGGAACAGCATATGAAATACCCAGCGAGGCTCTAGAGAGCTTGGCTAAAACTGAGACAGAGGAGAAGGGGAAGAGAGGCAGAGGAAGGACTGAGGTGAGAATGAGCAGGAAGCCGGCTCAGTCTTCTAGGTCAAAGGCAAGAGAAAACTTGTAAAGAATCCTAAGAGGGAGGGTGGGCAACCATGTCTGTGTTTTAAAGCTCCCTCTGTCGGCAACGTAGAGAATAGACTGTGTGAGTGGGGAAAGCTACTGCAGAGGTCCAGGAAAGAGGTATGGTGTCTGCCTAGGGCAGCACAGGGACGTGGAGAGAAGCGGGCAGAACTGAAGGGCCCCCAAATGAGCCTGTGGAGGCCAAGGAGGGCGCTCTCCACATGCCCTAGGGGACGACCGCTCCTGTCCCCTTCACACAGTTACTTCTTTACATGACTGGAAAGAGGGAGGAGGGGAGGGCTGCAGGATGCCCAAGCAGGCTCCCAGCAGGGGCCCATGGGTTAGTCAGGGCTCTCCAGAGAAACAGGGCCAACAGCATCCTATACAGAGACGTATAAGAGGAGGTTTATCATGGGAACTGGTTCATGTGATCTTGGAGGCTGAGGAGGCCCGCCATCTGCCGTCTGCCAGCTGGAGCCCAGGACAGCCTGCTGGGTAACGCAGCCCGAGCCGGAATGCGTGAGAACCGGGAGCTCTGATGTCCAAGAGCAGGAGAACATGGGCATCCCAGCTCAAGAAAAGAGAGAGAAAATTCACCCTGCTTTTGCTTTTTTGTTCTATTCTGTCTCAAAGGAATGGATAACACCAGCCCATGTTGGTGAGGCGAGCTACTCGAGTCAGTCTACTAATTCAAATGCTGATCTCTTCCAGGAACACTCTCCCAGACACAGAAATAATGTTTTGTCAGCTTTCTAGGCATCCCTTAGCCCAGCCAAGTTGACACATGAAGTTAACCATCCCCACTATCATGGCCCCTCAGGATCCCTGCTTGGAAGACCACTGGGTTGCTGGTTGCCAGCAGCCCCTCTCTGCACACTGGTGAGGGACTTTCACCTTTACTGAAACGGGAGGCCAGACGCCTCCCCCTCTGCTAGTCCCCAGCGGTTCAGCCGGGTCATGCTTGGCCCAGATGCTGACGGTGATCACGGGGCGCATTTCTATTCCTGGCCGGGACCAGAGGCTCTGAGCACCCAACGCTGCTTCAGAACAAAGCAGCCAGCAAAGCCGGCACAGTGCTGGCCATGCTGTGTGCCACGAAACCCCTCCTCACCGTCTGAACAGGAGCGGGACTCGAGCAACAGCAGCAGGGGCAAGAGTTATGCCCACAGGCAAGTGAGTGGGAGCTCCAAATGGGTCGCACAACCAAAGCAAGAAAAGTTTCCCTCCAGGAACCCTGAATGCAAGACAGAGGGAGAGAGCAGTGGCGTGGGGGCCTCGATGCGGACGGTGAGGGTACCTGGGCCTCAAATCCTGCTGCGTCCTCGTCCGCGGCGACGGTGAGTGTGGATGAAGTATTAAGTGCTCACTCTGCTGGACCCGTTCTTGATCCTTTACAGGGTTGTCTTGTTTTTGTGCTCACACCAGCCTTAGGAGGCAGGAACTGTTTTCATGCCCATTTCATAGATGAGGAAACTGAAGCAGAGAGAGGTTAACCAGCTCACCTCAGGAGGTGACCAAGTGGTACAGCTGGGATTCAAGCCCGGGCAATCTGGTCCCAAAGACGACATCCTGACCCTGGCAGGCTTGGCTCCCAGTGCCCACAGGGGCGGGGCCCTCGGGGCCAAGGGCCAGGTTCCAGCCCCACATCTTCCTCCGCTGGCTGTGTGACCCCCATGGGGCTGGGGCCAGGGCTCTTCATCTGCTGTTCAGTTCTCGTCTATGGAATTGACTAGACAAACCCCAGCTGACACTCGCTGGCTTCCCTTCCCCCCGTGAGGAGGACGACCAGGGAGATTCACAGGAGCTGGAAGAGCCCCTGCTCTCAGGCTGGCACAGAGTGCAGATGCTTGGCCTGCCCCCCGGGGCCCACGCTTGTGCCCCTGCCAGAGGTCGGAGGTCGGCCCTCCATGCGCCTCTAAGGAGCTGACCCTGCTCCTTCCCATGAAAGGGCCTTGAGGACCCATGCTGGCTCCTACTTCCTATCTCTCCTCTGTATGCCCCTCGGATGCCCTGAGGGAGCAGTGGCGTCTAGCTGCCCCTCCAAGGACTCTTCAGAGTGCACAGCCGTTGGGGTCCTCTTGGCTCTGCAGTGCTCAGCGAGCCCACCGTGGACGCTGGGTGTCCATCTCCATGTCTGGGATCACTCTAAGTGTCTAGAGGGCAGGACCACACCCTAAGGAAGTCAGCCCAGCTGAGGGGTGAGGTGGGAGAGAGAAGCAGAGGCTGGACCCCCATCCCTTTAGGTCTTGGCCTTCCACTCTGAAGTCTTATAACCACTAGTGTCACCAGAGTGCTAGGTAGGAGGCTCCAGAGCTGCCCAGGCCCTGGCCCCCAGGGAAGCCTCTGAGCACACAGGACAGAGTCTGGGTTCTCAGGGGCCGAGGGCAGAGGGCAGAATTGGACTTCTTCCAGGCCTCAGTCTGAGGCTCAGATTCATGAACCATCGCTCTTTGCCACAATGACCTGACTGCTGCCAAGTCCACCAAAACAAAGAGGAAGGCTGCATGGGGCTGTCTGCCCTTGACATGCTCGCCCGCGCCTGCCCATACCCACTCCTGACCACAGGGGGCCTCCACCTAACCTGCACCTCCGAGAGCCCCATCGCATGTGATGATCAACTGGGGTGACATCAGTGTCAACATAAGAACCAATTTTAGGTGAGTTGTCCCTCCCTCTTTCAGTGGCTCTGTCTCATTTCTTTCTGTGAGGTGCCCCCTTGTTCTGGAAACTCTCCTCTTGACTTCTGGCTGTGACACTCTCTGATCCTTCTCCACCTGGCGCCTGCCCGGCATCCCGGGGTCCCATGCTCCTCACTCCTCATGCATCCTCGGGTGGCCTCAAGTGCTCCTGGCATCTGAAATGCCGTCTGTGACTGAAGGACTCCCTTGTGCCTCAGCCTCCCTTCTCCCGAGCTGAGTCGCAGGACCTGACTGCTGGCGGACATGGCCCCTCTACATGTCACGGGCACCCTGCACGTTCCCCTAACCTGCTCTTAGACTCGACTAGTGGCGTCCAGGCAGAGTCAGGGGCCGCCTTTGCCCTCTTCCTAATGTCCAGCCAGTCTCCACATTTGGCTGCCACTGTCACCTCCTAACCTGCGGCCCCAGGTCATCTATCTGCCCCAGTCCTGGGTGTGCCCAGGTACCAGGACAGTCCCACCAGATGTCCTTGGCCCAGTGTGACGGTCAGGGTCTGTTCTCTTCTGTGCCGGTGGCAAAGGATTTTGAATATCACCGCTGCTCACCCTCCCTCCTAGTCAGCTGCAGTTGTCCCCACCTGGGCTCCTTAGCTTCCATGGTGTGTTTCTTTATCTCTGCGCCAAGTGTTTCTCAAGAATCCTTGGCTGGAGGGGCTGTGCTGAGTGGAGGCAGGAGCAGGCATGCTGGGCCCTGTGTGAGATGGGTTGGCTGCAGAGGCTGATTAAGAAAGGGTGAGAAGCCGGCCCTGCGGGAGGCAAGCAGGCTGAACCCTCAGAGAGCCTTCGATGCTGCCGCCTTTGACTTTCCAGCCGCCCCGCGTGTCCATCTCCCTGAGGTCCTCCACCCTGAGACCCACCTGCTCACCATACCCCAACCCCACCCCCCTCTTGTCCTGAGCCACCAGCCAGGGTGGCAGTGTGCTTCTTGAAAGCTAAATCACCCTCTGTGTCCTACCCCTGTCCTCTGGGCCAGTTTTCTTCAGCCATTGCCATGGCAACTAGCCTTGGTGATTGTCACTCGACCCCGCCTCCCCTTGGCTGCACCTTTGTGACCTGGGGCTTTTCTGTCACCCCAGTGAGGGGAAGCCTGCGGGAGTCTACACAGCACCTACACCTGTGGGGGACACCTGGAGTGGTGCCCCCTGGAACCAGCGGGTGGATACCCTTCCCTTTCCACGGGACAGTTCTGGGACTGCCCTTCTTCCCTGGCTGGCCTTCCGGGTCTTCCACACCTGTTTCCTGGAGTTACCGCCCAGAAGAAAGCACTGATGCAGTAGCCCCATCTCAGCCCCCAGACCCCATTTTTCCACACCTGCCCAACACATACACACACACCCCTCCTGTTTCTCGTTGTAGCGCTCCTGCACTGGGCGAGGATTAGAGGAGGACCACGTGGAAGGAAGAGCACCAGGGCAGCTAAGGAGTCTGTGCTCTACTCCCTCACCCAGGGCCAGCCTGGAGCTGCACAGCATGTGGCCAGGGGCACAGGGAAGTGGGTGTCACCAGAGACCAAGCCCTCACTCACAGCACGTCCTGTGCTCACTCCCTCCTCCTTCAGTGGGGCTGCCAGACACCTGCCTGCTGGTGATGAGCGCATCCTAGAAAAGCAAGCAGCCCACCTGGAAGCCTGGCATGCCCCGGGCCTGTGGGCCCCCTGTCCCTGTGAGTCTGCAGCCCCAGGTCGGTTCTTGCTCCACCTGGAGTGAGAACGAGAGAAGGGCCTTAGACTGGACACCTCCACACGTCCCTCAGGAAGGCAGCACGCCCAGCTTCTGTCTCCGCCATCAGAGTGCTCTCACGGCTCTGAGATGTGTGTGAACCCTAAACCCCACATCACACTCCTGGGTGAGATCCCACACTCACGCGCCTCCTGGGAGCACCCGTATGTTGGGCTGGCTGCTCCCAGAGTCCAGTACGACTCATAACTCAGCTGTGGATGCAAGCATCGGTACAGCTCTGAGCTGCTGAATATGGAGCATCTGCTTTGGATTCAGAGAACCACATTAGAAACCACAGGAGCATGCAGCCCGGGTGTGTGAGCCGCCCCGTTCCCCTGTCCAGCCCTGCCACCCCCAATTCTAGTGGATTCAGACTTGTGAACAGCTCTGACCTCCTCGAGTCCTCAAGTCCAAATTAAGTTCAGGACACTTAGGCCGCGTCTAGGGACCAGCCCGGCGCTGGGCTGGCCAGGCAGCTGTCGGGAGGGGCAGGCCACAGGGCTCTCCCTTTTCCCTCGCGGTGGGCACTTCCCCAATGTGCAGCCACCTCCACCCACAGCCCTCAGGCATGGAATGTGCTTCCTGCCTGGGCCCAGATCTCTGCTCTCCCAGCCTGAGTGGACAAACGCTGGCGTCCACAGTATTCCTTCCACCCGCTTTGCTCTTTCTGTCGCCGTGGGCCCAATCCGTGTCTGGAACTCTTCTCACAGTTTTACTGCATTTCATGAAGCCTACAGCTTGACTCCCTTGGCTGTGGGGAAGAGGATGTCTCCTCCCCACCCTGGGCCTGGGCAGCCTCAGCCAGGCCATGCACAGAGACAGGTGGCCACTCCCTCAGATGCTTCTTCCTCTCCAGGTTCACCATACCCACCCCTTCCCCTCCCTCTGCCTCTCACATGCACCCTTCTCCCCAGACTCTTGACTTACTTTGGCCAGAGATGCCTGGAATGCAGAGCCCACGGCTTCTCTGCAGTTCCCACACCCAGCACTCTGCCCGGTGGTAGAACGTGAGTCCAGGGGTGATGTTTGCCCTGGAAATCATGGATGGCCTCCAGGACTGAATGCCTCTGCCCCCGGGCCTGGATCTGCACTCGGCCCTGACATCTGGCTCAGCACAGTGGCCCATGGTGGAAGATGTTCTCTAGGCATTGGGAAACAGCCTTAATGGAAGCTCGGCAGCATCCAGTGGCCAGTGCTGGCGAGCTCGGCAGGACCTGTGGCTCCAGACTGCTTGCCTCAGATGACCTACATGCGAATTGAAGAGGATTTGGAGGTAGCGGCTAGAGAAGGGAGCCCAGCAGCCCTTGGGCATGGGGACAACGCTGGCACTTCCTCCCAGGGCATCAGGGATGGGCACGCCCTGCTCAGTGCCAACCCATTCGCCTTGTCAGTGCCAGTCCATGGCCCAAGGCTGCTGTGGAGCCATGTGCTCTCCAGACGACAGGAGCCATTAGCAGCACGGCTCGCCCTTCCCAGCCTCTCCTGTAGCCCTGGTCTCATGCCCATCTCCCCACTGTGGGACTCTGGAACGCTGAAGCCCCCAGGAAGCCCCTTGCCCCCTCAGCCAGACTCCCAGCCCGCAGCAGGCCGCCGGTGGCAGAGAGGCTTCTGCCAGGGCAGCTGCGCTCGGCCTCGCCACCTGCTTCCTGCTCTGCGCTCTTGCTCAGCTCCAGGGTCTCTGGCTGAAGGGGACAGTTACAGTCAGCGATCTTCCCTGGCCAAGGAATGTGGGAAGCGCCCTCTGAAACAGGCACTCCCCTCCTGACCCCTCAAGGCAGCGGGCTGCCTCCCTGCTTCCCCTCTGGGGTTCCTCCTTCCCCCACAGAGGGATGGCATTTGGGGACACTGACGTTGACAGCCTGTAGACCCTGGAGCCCTGGCAACCCCCACAGTGGTCCCTTCAGCCGTGGGACCAGCCTGCACCAACTGGCCTTCATTCAGAGCTCATGTCATGGCCTTTCCTGGGTTAGAAAGAACCAAGTTCAAGTACTTACCTCAGGCCAGAGCTTCTACATTTGAAAATGTGGACATGATGGACCTACTCTCAGGTTTAAGGACTAAGGGGCACAATCTTGGTAAAGTGCCTTCACAGGAGAGGCTACCCAGGCCCTCCTGGTTGCCCAGCACATGGGTTTGCCCCTGCCTCCACACCCCTAGGGCCTGCCCTGGACAGCTCAGGGACTGAGGCGGTCATGACTCACAACCCCGGGGCAGCCAGAAAGGAGCAGAAGGCTTCCTGTGGGTGGGAGTAGTGGCTGACCTCCTACGGGAGCCCCCAGCCTCAAAACACACACACAGCTAACTGCAGGACAGAGTCCTCAGCTCTCCAAATCGGAATGGACGTTCCTGCTTCCTCCCTGCAGAGGAGATCTCCTCAACAGTGGTTGCATTTTCCAGAAAAGACAGTCCAATTATTTTCCCATGATAACTTTTTTAAGTGCAAAATATACTTCATCACTGCTCCTCATCAGTCAAAATGGATCTCAGTTGCTGGAGTCTCCTGCAGAGATCCTGGCCTCTGCTCAATGAGCCCCTGAAGTTCGTGATGTGGGAAACGGTGATGGCAGGTTCTGCTGACCCAGCAGAGCCTTCTAGGAATGCCAGCCCCATGCCTCACAAGCCCAGAACCAGCCAGAACCACTGTGCCCTGTGGGTGGGTTCCCTGAGGTGAAGCCTTGGAATGCGTCATGGAATGTGCAAAGGGACGCAGAGGCCCCGATGAGCCTAACGTTCCTCTGGAAACTGCTGTCCCCTGCAGCCCAGCTCCCACACACCAGCCCCAGATGCCATCTGTGTGCACATTTGTTTCCATGCTGCCCCTGATCAGCAGGGACCACAGTGCCCAGAATGCAGTACCGGTTCAATCAAAGCTTCATGGGGTTGTTATCATTAACTGGTTACTCTGAGAACTCGGAGGACCTCTGCTCAATGCTTCTCCTCGGGGCATCAGCACTGCCTCAGTGAGGGGCACACAGGCCAGTGCAGACCACAGCCCGCAGGTCTGGTGTCACAGCACCACCTCAGTGAGGGGCAGACAGGCCAGTGCAGACCACAGCCCGCAGGTTTGGCGTCACAGCACCACCTCAGTGAGGGACAGACAGGCCAGTGCAGACCACAGCCTGCAGGTGTTGTGCCACAGTGCCCAGGAGACCCTGGCTGTTGTCCTTGTTGAAGCCCATTTGAGGTGTGGGGATGCGGGCTTTGACAAGTCTGGGGCTGGCCCAGGGCTCGACTGCTTCCCTGGTCCACCTGTGGGCACGCTCTGAGGGCGCGGTGATCTCATGTTGCCCCTGGGACTCGGCACCTGTCTGCCCACGGCCTCATGTCTCCTTTCTCACCGATTCTCCCCCTTGGCCACATGCTGGAATCACCTGCAAGCTGTCTAAGGTCCCGATGCTGCATCCCTGCCTGAGATTCTGATTCTAGGGTCTGGGGTGGAAGTGTCCCAGGTGCCCTCATGTGAAGCTCAGGTTGACACCCACCGTGTGTGTACTGTGGGCTCCAGGAGCACACTCACAGCCATGGGTCCGCCATCCCACACACATCGTGTTGTTTCTGGGGTGAACTCAGGAGCCTACGGTAACGCACGGGGTGGGCTCAGGTTCCTTAAGATAGACATGTCCTTGCCGCTCCACAGTCCGCAGAAGCTGGCTGAGCGCATGTTCTGTAAGGGAAGTTGGGGAAGACTGATGGAAGGCTGGCATTGCGTCTCAGTCTCATTTTATCACTTCAGAGAGGCAAACACGGACCAGAAGTGAACAAGCTAACACGCTGAGGACCTGCTGCCGAGGCAGGTGCTTTGTCGAGCTGTGGATTCACCATGCCCGCTCTAGAGCTGGGTTCTCAGCCCAGCAGTTTGTTTCTCTATTGGACCTCGTTAGCATCCTTAGCAAATAACTTCCAGGATAGAAAAATATATATGGGCAATTAAATGTAAAACATATATGGGCAATTGTGTTACTTTTCTAGTTTCGATTGATGTATCATGAATCTGTTTCTCACTCTTATGCAAGAGCTATTTGCATGCAAGGCGTTTTGCTCCTGCTGAGCAGCACGCCTCTGGAGGGAGTGGGGGGCACTAGCTACTCTTTCCTTTTTGTATCAACATGCGATCTTAGCTGTGTCAAGTGAGCACTGAGCGATGATCTCAGTTAATTTTATTAGCACCCTACACATAGTACTCCTCTCACACTGATTTACTGATAGGAAAGCGGAGGTTCAGGGCAGCTGGTCTCACAACCAGGAATCAGCTGAACCAAGAGGGAGACCCTCCTGGCCACCTCCTGAGCTCACACATTGAGATCCACAAACACTTGTTGCATTGACAGTCTGTCCACTCGAAGAGAGAAGGCACCTGCTTTAAGAATGGCCTCTGTGCAATTTCTGATGGACATTCTCATGACTAACATTCTTCAGTGAAATTATATGTAAAGCAAATATGCATCGACCCAATCAAAGTTTCCCACTGAACTTTGCCAGAATTTAAAATTTGCTTTTTCACAGAGAGCACTTGAGGTTCAAACGTATATTTATGACTCTACGATTCACCCAGACTTTCATTTCCAGGATCACTGACCCATGTCATTCCTACTGTTAGGTCAGGAGCAGCCCAGGCAGGAGGGGGGCCCTGAGCCCCACGGTCAACAGCGGGGTCCCCACAGCCGTTGGGGGGATCACACTGGTCTGCACGGTCACTTTTGACTTGAAAATGCTATATTTTCACCTTTTTTTTTTTTTAAAGAAAAGGACAGACATGCATTAAAAAATATATCATCACATATGCACGGATGCCACTGAGTTAGTTATTTCATTGACAGGTCAGTAGAAAGCAACTGGGCCCTGTGCGCATTTTTGTCGGGCGGGCAAGGGTGTTGCCTCCTCTGCCTGCTCTTGCTGCCTGCTCCCCTGAAGTTTCCAGGCAAGGCCCCGTGGGCACTGACTACGCCAACGACTTACATCCTCATAGACCGTGAGAGTTTTGCAGATAGGGGAGGGTGGGCTTCCCAGGGTGGGCGTGTGACCAAGCCCAGCAGGACCAGGCGTGGGGAATGGGGCGTGGGGAGGATCTCTAGGGCAGCCCCCAGCCACTGTTCTCCATCACAAGGCCCCTTTTGAAAACCAGGTGCCACAGACCCACAGGGGGAAAGAAAGAAGACTAGTATGGATGGAATGCCTCCATGTGCCGGGGCTCACCTGGGTGACGCAATGGGGAATTCAGATTCCCAGGGCTCCCTGCTCTCTGGAAGAAGTCTATGTTTAGAAGTTGCTGGGGGTCAGGGCTCATTTGCTGGCCAGGAGGGAGAGGAGGGCAGGCTGGGGGACGCTGGCCACGAAGCGTGTCGTGTGCTTCTCACAAGGGCGCCTGCAGCAGGGCCTCTGTGCTCATCTCCCCGCCTGAGACAGCCGCAAACTCGGCGGGACGCATACTAGTTACAGCATGAGTTATAGTTAGTCATAATATGAAGTCAGACACAGGTTAGGCCAAGGAATACAGCTCTGGCTGCTGACTTTTCGTAGAGGATGGACTATTTCTAAACAAGATGGGAGAAGCACTTTTAAAAGGAAGTCAGAGAAGGTGCCTTCTGAAGCTGTGGGGCTCTTTCGAGCCTACAGCCGGCAGGGCGGTGTGGGCAGGAAGGGGCCCTACTCTAGCCTGTGCATCGGCCTTCTGGGTCAGCCGCCCCTACCCGGAGCATTTGTGGGGCCTGGCTGCTGACATCAGGAGGCCGTCGGGGAGCAGGACATGGATGACTCGCTGGTACCTGGCCAAGGTGGCCAGAGCTCTCTCTGTTGCTGGTTCCAGGAAGTGAGGGGTGTCAGGGCACCCAGGCCTCTCTGCTGCTGCTGGGGCCCAGCCTGTCTCACGGGGAGGAAGAAAGAGCTGCAGGTCCATCATCTTGTGGGATCTTTGCCTGGTTCATTCTGTTCCCAGCACAATCTGGCCTGAGTGAGCCTCGGGGCAGGGCGGGGCCCACGGACCCACAAACCAGGCCCCTGCCCGTGTGGACCGAGCCCAGGGAGAGCCGTGGCAGGGAACCTGGAGCCTGTGCAGTCCTGGTAGGAGGTGCCTTCAGAGGGTGAGGGCCAGGTGGGCCAGCATCCCTTCTTTCAGGGACGATGGAGACGGTGTAAGAAGGAGGACGATGCAGGTGACCTGCTGGCCACGCGGGGCTCGGAGAGCAGGGCTGCTGCTCTGGACTTGGGGAGTGAAGACGGCTGGTGCAGACCTGGCTGTACCCTTCGCGCTGGGCCACTGCGTCAGGGCTCTGCCCCACCTCTGCTCGTCTCCAGAACGAGGAAAGAATGCCCACTGCTCTTCCTCATGAGATCAGCAGGAACAGTGTGCGGACGTGCCTGGCACCGGGCAGATGGCATCAAACATGGCCCTTCATGGAACCTTCCAGTGAATACTTACCAAGGACCAGCAGAGCACAGGCAGTGAGGGCCATCGAGGCTCGTCTGCTGAGGTGGGGCGTGGTCAGGTCTGGGCCCACAGAATGCCCTCTGAAGTTTGTGAACGAGGACATGCTGCAGTAGGACATGGGCGGGGCGCTCCGTGCTGGGTGCTCCATCCCTCTTCGGTTCCGGCCTGGTTTGCTCAGCTCGAGTTTCTCCCCAGACCGTCACCTCCAGGTCCACAGCCCCAAGACGTTTCTGGGGCTGGGATGCATCTATTTGTCTCTCTTTCTCATCCTTGCCTTGGTGCTGTCACAGGGTAGGATCAATGACCTGCACTTCCTGGGAAGAGCCTGGCGTGGCAGACAGAGGAGAAGGTGCTGGAATGGGGCCACCCCTGGGGAGGAGCAGTCATGGTGAGAGAAAACCCATTCAGGTAAAAACAAGGTTTTTTAGAGAAGGGGATATTCCTGAGAGTCAGGAAGGAGGTGCTCCCCAGAGGTCAGAGGTCCTTCAGTCCCAGTGTCTCCATGCATGTCCCTGTTTTAGGGGTCGTGGGGACCAGGCCACTCCTAGACAGGCCTGAGACCCAGGAAGTGAGATGGTGACCTTGGTGGAAAGTGCCCAGTGGGGCTTGGGTCTTAGGAAGGAGGCAAGAGCTGGTTTCCTGCGTGACAGAGGGTGGGGCCCCTGCCACGGCTCAGTGCTCTCATCGAGGCTCAGGACGGGGGCCGGGTCTGGCTGGCCCATCAGCAGGACCACTCTGGGCTCGGGCCAGGCAGGCCCTCTGCTGTCCTCTCCGCCTGTGGGGCAGATGGAAATGCAGAGGTCGCCAGGGTGGCTAAGGGTGCTGGGAACCCCGACCCCACGGGGGGAGAGAGGGTGAGCTGCGGGGCCACTGCAGAGGGCGGCAGGCGCACGAGAGAACCCCGAGCAGCCAAAGTAGAGAGGCGCACCGAGGACGGTGACTGAACAGGGAGGAGGGAGACCGCCCACAGAGGAGCGACAGCTACAGTACAGAAAGAACTCTCAGCACTCACGAATAAAAGGCCAAACAAGTCAATGGGAAAATGGGCAAAAGGCCTGAAGAGACACCTCCCCAGAGAGGACCAACAGATGCAAACAGCCACACGAAAAGGTGCTCAGTGTCATCAGCCATTAGAGAAACACAAATTAAAACCACAGAATATGATTGTACACCTAAAACCACTGGCTAAAATAAAAAATAGTGATAACACCAAATGCTGGTGAGGATGTGGAGAAATTGGGTCTCTCATCCATTGCTGGTGGGAGTGGAAAGTGGTATGACCACTCTGAGAAACACTCTGGCAGTTTCTTAAAAAATTAAATGCAGCTGATATATGACCCAGAAATTGCACACTCTTGCACACTTATCCTGAAAAATGCAAACTATATTCACACAAAAACCTGTACACTAATGTTCATAGAAGCTTTATTCCTAATAGCCCCAAATTGCACAAAGCCCAAATGTCCTTCAGTGGCTGAGTGGTTAAACAGACTGTGACACAGGCACCCTGTGCACTATGAGTCCGCAGCGAAAAGGGGCAAACTGTCGATACATCAACAACCTGGATGGATCTCAAGGGCATTATGCTGAGTAAAAAAAGCCCAACTCAAAAGGTCACATACTGTATGATTCCATTTGTATAACATCCTTGAAATTATAAAATGATAGAGGTGGAGAACAGATTAGTGGTGGCAAGGGGTTGGGGGTGCAGAAGGAGGGAGGTGGGTGTGACCATGAAAGGGCAGTGGGGCATCCCTGTGGTGATGAAGCTGTTCTGTGTCTTGGTGGTGGTGACTCGAATCTATACATAGATGGCTTGGTGGTCGTGACTACAGGGCATGGAATTAAATGCGTGTGCACACACACTCACACAAGCAGAGCTGGTGAGATCTGAATAAGGCCAGAGGGTTGTATCTGACTGGGTTCCTGGTGGGGATATGGTCTACAGGGCGCAAGATGCTACCACTGGGGAAACTTGGTGAAGGGCACACGGAATCTCTTTCTGTTACTTCCTAAAATTGCATGTGAATCCACAATTATCTCAAAATAAAGTTTTAGAAAGCAGGAGAGGAATTGGAGCTGAGCTTAGAGCACAAAGATGAAAGAGTGGGGGGTCTGAGCCTGCGTGAGGATTGGGATGTTGTGATGAGAGCTGGAGGCAGGTGGATGCTCAGCAGCTCACCCTCAGCTTTGCCACGCCTGCTCCATCAGGGAGAACGGACTTCAGAGGAGACGGTGGGGCCCCAGAGGCTGTCCAGGGCTGCGCCGGCGTGATGCTGTCGCGTCGCACCACACTCCCCTGCTGTCCCACACACCTGCCACGCTGGCTCAGTCTCCCCGCGCGGCTGAGAGCGTGCTAGGGAAAGTCCAGGGTTTCCTTTCTTGCTCTTTGGCAGCACCTGGCCAAGGCCCCGCTGCCAGGTGGGAGGGAGCTCCTGACCTTAGAAATGTCCAGGAGAGCTGGGGCCCTCGCGCTGCACCAATGGGAACACTGAGCGGTCAGCGCGAGCCCGCGGTCTAACGACTGGACACTCACACCCGCTCTGTCATACTCTGTTCCACTCGTTTCCACCTCCTTTATTCGAGTCTTGATGTTTTTAACAATCAAAAGAAATCACCGGCTGGAAAAGTCACCTGGAAACACCCTTTCAAACAGGAAGGAGCTTGCATCCACAGGAAGCAGGTTCGTGTCCGCTTGGCAGACCCCGCAGCCCTTATCTCCTCTGGGGCCCTCCTGTTAACAGTTTCATCACAGATTTAATCACCTTGTTACCTACGTGCCTCTTATTAGTCCCTGTGACAGTAGGTGTTAATTGAGGACGACTTTGCGGGGACGGGGCAGGCGGCTGTGGACGGGCGGCTCCAGACCCCGGTCCAGCACAGCCCCTGACTCAGCACTGCGTAGAGGGCACGGTCCTCGCTCCACAGCGGCAGCATCTTACCTCGAAATTTCCTTCCCAAAATTTAATTTAAAAAAAGAAACCACTGAACAAACATATGCAAATTGAATTGAGTCTCCTACCAGTTGAGATTAGTAAAAATTTAGCAAAGTAAGCTTTGAGGGGGCATGGCTGATTCTCCAGCTACCCGTATGTGTGGTTCTGAGCCCACCGCAAAGATTCTGGTCCAGTGGAGCCGGAGTCAGTCCAGGCATCACTGTCTTCTACTAGCTTCCCAGGGACATTAATATGCCACCAAAATTAAGAAGCGTTGCTCTCTATCTTCATTTATGGAAACAGCTTGGCCATGAGCGTGCCTGCACGGGAGCAGCTCAAGCACAGCCGTCAGCCTGCTGAGAATGACGGAGGGAAGGAGATTGTTAAAATAAATGTGCGTTTACACGGAGCGGCATAAATTCAAGTTCCATTTATTGTAGGTTGCCCAATTTGGAGGAAGTGCTAAAAGGACCAAACATACAAGTATATGTAAATGAGCTGTCACTAAATTTCTTACTGTAATTGATCCACAAGCTCAAACATTTGCTCGGTTAACATTCTCCCACCCACAGACTGCCCTGAGTCATTTTCACGACCGCTAGTTCCATCTCCTTCAGCCTCTATTTTTCACAAACCTTTATGGAGCATCTCCTCTGGACACAGTGGTGGGGACACGACATGCAAAATGCCATCTGTCCCCTGAAGCACTTGGATGAGGGCTTTCTCTGCTCTGAGCACCGACACCCTTGTGGAGCCTCAGGCCGTGGCTGCCTCTGATGTCTCCCCAGGCCCTGTCTTAAGTGGGACAGGTCCTTGCTAGGCATTCCGGCCTCCGAAGACACTAGGGGAGGCCTGTCTTCAGAGAGACTCGCCCGCATTATGCAGAACTCTAGTCGGGGCCTCCGAGAGGCCTGAGGCAGAAGCCCAGGCCGCACACATGGCTGGCTGACAGGCAGGGCCACCCATGAAAGGCCGGCAGTGACTCTAGGCAAGTGCACCTGTTAAGAGGTGGCTTTAGAGTTTGGCAAAATGTGCCAAAAGCCTTCAGATCTTCATGCTTTTTGGCCTTTTGGGAAATCTAACCATGGAAATAATCAGAGATGAGAACAAAAAATTATGTCAAAACATATTTGCTGAAGCATTATCCATAATAATGAAAAAAATGATAAAGACTGTAAATGCCCAGCCTCGGGAAATTGTTTAACTCATCTGTGATATGCAAGAATATGAGGCAGCCACCAATCACTGTGTCTGTGGGGCTGGGTTTAAGATATAATATTAAGCAAACACAGAAAAAATCATGCTTAGAGAAAAACAAATGGAAGACATTTGTCTTCCAAATACTCACTCTGGGCTTGAGGATCACTTGTGGTTTTCCTTATTTTCTATATTTTCTATAATAATTCTTTTCTGATTTAAAGACCCTCAATAATTTTAAAAGTAAAAGGCAACTTTACCTAGAGTGATGGTAATACATGTGGCCAATAGACATGCCTGTTCAAAACACCAGTCACCTGCACTGCTCAGGCTGGGGCCCGTGTGGTCCCCCCAACCCGGCTTGGGGCTTGCCTCAGAGGACAGCAGCACACGTCATGCACACAGAGCTTTGAGCCTGGGGGTTTACCTTCTTGCTGCTGGCAGCTCATCTCCCACCTGTGAGTAACCCTGCTGGGGACACACAGCCCTCCTGCCTGCCAGGTGACCACACTTGCATGGGGGACCCCAGGAGGCAGCCACAGAGCTGCCCATCTGAGCCCAGCCCACACTGCAGACCTGCAGCCAGACAGTGGCCACCGCGTTTGGGGTGGTTTGTTACAGAGGAGCAGACAACTAAGTGGGAAATCTTGGCTTGAACCCAAATCCTGCCACTTATCAGTGTGTGTGAGGCTTCACTCGCTAGGCCTTATGCATGCTGTGAGGGCACAGAGTCCCAAAGACCACAGAACAGGCCCAGCTCTTGTCTCACTGCGAAGGCAGGAGCCGGCCCAGGACTGTGGAAGGCGAGCGTCTGCCCTGGCCCCCACCCTGTGCCAGGCAGCAGCTGTGATGGAAACAGCACCGCAGGCAGGGCTGTGTGCCATGGCTATTCAGGGATGCTGGTGCAGCAGAAACTGCTGCAGTCGAGCAGAGAAGCCCGGCCGTGAGGCACAAATAGAAAAATCTGAACTGGGATAAATCTCCAGCTGAATGGCGGTCCATGTCCCAGTCCCTGAGGCATTAGCCATGTGTGGGTGACATCAATGCTTGCCAGCCCTGCTGGGAATGCGCCCAGGCAGCTAAGAGAGATGGGAGGGCTGGGAGGCAGCTGCCCACGGCTTCCGGCTGCTGGGTCAGCGTGGACACTGGGGAGCACAGGAGGCCGCATGGAGGAGGCAGCCTGGTTTCCATTCCACAGATCATTCTAATAGAGGAAAGAGCTGCTATCTGTAAGGCACCTGGCACAGAGCATGCACCGAACCAGAGACATCAGTGGAAGAGCGTGCGTCCACAGGGCACGACTCTGCAGGAGAACGCCCATGCATGCCTGGCTGCTGTGGGCTGTGTCCCTGCGCAGCCCTCTGTGGCTCCTCTCTGTGGACCAGGTTCCCTCCTGAGAACAGCGCTGCCCCTGCTAGTCCTGCAGGTCCTGTCAAGCTGTACAGGGCTGTACGGTGGGGCTGAGTGTCCACTCCCCCGTCATTCCCACAGGGACACAGCCCCCTAGCACTTTACCTGGGAGCTCTGCTGTGTCACCTGCCTCCCTCGTCCCCACTTGCCCCCTGCGCTTCCCAGGAGGCCTTTTCTGACCTGGATGTTGAGGAACTCCCCTCCTGTGGAAGACTGCATTACCACAACAGCCTGGGGCCACGTCTCAGCCCAGTGGAGGGAGACCCTCAGGCCTCAGCAAGCCTCACTGTCGGCCTCCTGACACCTATGTCAGGATCACTGTTCTCAACCCCACCCCTGGGGAGCACAGGCACCCCAGTCGCCCCTCCTCCCTGTGCTGGCCTGCGAACGGCACAGCCCGGCCATTTGGATCTTTCTGGACAGTTCTCCCAGGGCCTTTCAGACACCTGTGGGTGGGAGGCTGGACATCCTTCTCTACCAGTTGATCACCTCCACCTGGATTAGATGTGGTCTGGGACCACCTCTGGCTGATGCTGAGGAACACCCTTTGAAGATGGCAAAGTAAAAGGACCAGGCCTGCCCGCGCCTGCCGAGCCAGTCGCCTGCCGAGCTCTCCAGGAAGATAAAGGAGTCTCTCAGGCCTGCAGCTGCTTCTCGCTGTGTATCTGCTACTTCTCCGAGCCCGACCTTTGCCTCCGCACCCCGCCGTGCCACCCTGTCCAGCCCTACACTTCTAAAGCTCACGGTCCTCGACATCCAATTCTCTTCTGGACGCAGTGCGTTTGAGCCGGGTCTTGAAAGAGCCACAGATGCGTGCCGTGAAGAAGCGCTGGACCGGCAACATGGGCCCCACAGTGGGCCGGGCCCTGAAGGAGCGTGGCACCCTCGGGGCTCAGGCACATCACCTCCCACGGTCTGGAGAACGGAGCGTCCCTCGGCACCTCCTTGGTCACCTGTTGGGTAGCTGGGGACAGCCTGCTCAGAGCCTGTGAGTTATAAAATGCCTGGGAGACGGGCCACGCAGCTTGCTGGCCATTGCTCTTGTCTTATTATGAAAAACAGACTCACTTCTCAAACTAAATGCTTTTGCTCCTCATCAGTGTTGCCCTCTCCCCTGTGCTCAGGACCATGCTCACATAGCTGGTTGCTGGCTCCACTTTCCCCCATGGTTTCGTGGTTGGGGTCTCACTGGTCCCACCACTTTTCATCCAAAGTGGATGAGGGAATTGGTTTGTTTTTGCTGCTCTTCCTAATTCTCCAGCTTAATGAGGAGCCTCAGCATTGACAGCCTCTGAGCGACAGCCCTGGGCGGCTGAGTGTGCACGGGGGAGGCCATACCAGGTCATAGGTCACAGTTACAGGGCCATGTGTCCAGCTGTGAGGAGCTGTCTGCGACCCCCAACCTTCAGCCCCCACTGCCAGTTCCCATCAAGCCTCTGGCAGGCAGGAATCTGGGGGAAGTGAACGAGGACAAAACTTGGTCTGTCTTCCAGATCGTCACTTCACACGAAGGCCTCCTCTGTCCTCTGAGGCCTTGCAGTCCCGCCACAGGCTACCTTTCCTTGAGGTTAGGCTCAGGGCTGCCTCCTGCTGACCTCACGGCCTTGGGCAAGTCACACCTCTCTGAGCTGTTTTCTCCTCATCTGTATGAGGACAATGTGCCTGCTGTCTGAGGTCTGAGGATTAGAGAAATGTTCTGAGTGTCTGGCGCAGGACCTGCACAGAGGGCCTCAACGGCTGTGGTTCCCCAGATGTAGCCCCTCTCTCACCTCTGCCTGAGACCCACACCTCCCTCCCTCACTCCTGGTGAATTCCCATTCAAGGCCCCTGCCACAAGTACGGTGTCGCTTCTTCTAGGAAGCCCCCCTGATGGGCTCCGCACTCCCAGAGCCAAGGTGTGTGTCCAGCCAGCAAGCGTTTGCTTCCCATGAAAGACTGAGCTGCCCCAAGGCGGGGCCATGGCTCCCTGGCCCGTCAGAGGTCTCTCGAGGACTTCATGTTGGTCTAATCAGTGCAGTCCTTGCCACCAAGTGGACGCTTAGTGACGTTTAGTTGAACAATTTAAATGGCTTGATTTGACTTATAGAAATAACTGATTTTCACAGCAGCTGTCTACAGAGGCACCTCCCACTCCTACAAAAGCTCACACACACCTGCAACACCTCACACCGACTCACACACCAGCTTCACTTTGCTACCTGAACCCAGCGCAGCCAACACTTACTGATCTGCTGCCACATGCAGACACTGCTGGTCCTGAAGACGAAAGACAGAGAAGGCGTGAGGGACCCCAGAAGGCCACAGCCATGGTCAAGCAGCCACGTGAACACGAGGGGTGGCGCTACCCAGAACGTGGCCTACTGGGGGCCAGATGGTGTTTGCCTCCTTCCTCTCCATGGTGGGGAAAGAATTCCGGAGAGAGACAGATGCACACATGTTGCATGCACTTCTCCATAGTCAAGCTGGACCTGGACAAAGTCCTAAACAACGGGGAAAGACTGAGGAGCTGTCACAGATTTGGGGAGACAAAGAGGCAGGACAATGCAAAGCGGGATCCTGGGAAGGAGACGGGCCTGAGTGGGACAACCGGCAGAGCTCAACCACCCTAGCAGCGTGTCAACGTCAATGTTCTGATTCAGACAATTGTGCTGTGGGTGTGTAAGATCTGCACATTAAGGGGAGCTCCATGAAAGGAATATGACAATTCTGCACTATTTTTGCAACGTTTTGCTAAGCCTAAAGTTATCTCAAAATAAAAGATTTTTTAACAGAAAATAAAGAGATGTGGCTGACAGGCTATTAATCTTAACAAGTTTGCTTTGCAGTTGATTCCTTTTGAAGGACCTCACGCCCTCAGCAGAGTCGCCAGGGCCTGAAGCCCTCTTCCCAGCTGCCTAGAGAGAAGAGAAGGGCAATGGCTCACTGAGACTGGGCGGCGGGAGAGTGAGGGCGGGAGAGCGGAGCCCGTGCAGGCAGACTAGTGGACAGTCCATCCGTCTGGGCTGATGGTCGGCTCCACAGGAAAAGTCCACAGCGTCAGGCTCCTCGGGGTGCTGAGCATGGCCATCTTTGAGGACGGTTCCAGCTCGTAAAGCATGCACGTGGCACAAGGGCCGTAAGCGTGCGGGAGGCCCTGGCTGCGCCTGAGCTGGGCACGGGGGTGGGTACTCTGGCAGGGGGAAGGCTGTGCAGAGGAAGGCAGACCTGAGGTGGGAGAAGGGACTCGGCGGTGGTGAGAAGTAAACGGTGTGTCTGCGTGAGGAGGAAGTCTTTGTGTTCCTGGGGTGCAGTGGGCGGGGGCTGGGGCGTGGAGCAGAGCAAGAGAGCCCGCCAGCCCAGACAGGCTCTGCATGCCCACCGAGCATCTGCTTCCTTCTGGAGATGCCCCAGAGGATATTGAAACAGGGAGTAGCCTGATTACAGCCCAGGGAGGCCACCAGCCTCTGAGCGGGACGGCCCGGGAGGTCTGAGCCCAACGGGGCTTCTGCAGGAACAGATTTGGTGACAGCGTGTCACCAATAAAAACTTAAGCTGTTCAGTGGTGTACAGAACAGATGTCCTGCCTCTGTCCAGCCTCTCCCTGCTGCATCCTGCATACATACTCTGTCCTGAGTGCCCTCGCTCCCCTCCGCCCAAGCCCCATTGCAGCGCAAGGACTGTTCTGGAAATTAGTCATAAAAATGCAACTGCTGAGTGTTTAGAAGTTTGCCTTTTTAGACTATGTCAGTCCACAGACCTCTGCCTTCCTGGGAAGCCTGGAGCCAGACCTCCAGGGGCCCTGACTTTCAAGAGTGATGTTTCTGCTTTAGGTCTAAAGAGTCTAATGAACAGACAGTTCCCAGAAAAGAAGCACAAATGGCCCTCACCGTATGAAAAGATGCCCAGCCTTATGCATAATCAGACACATGCAAATTCAAACGACGGTGACATCACTCATCGCCCGTCAGATTGGCGGAAGTCCACAGGTTGGACAGCGCGCTCCATGGGTGAGGCCGCAGGGAGCAGCATTCTCCCACCCACTGGTGGGAATGCAGGCAGAGCAGCGCCAGGAAGGGAAGGCAGTCGCACAGACACACCTGGGCACCCAGATATGGCAGGTGGATGAGGGCATCCATTGCAGCAGTGTTGTAACATCGAACAATAGGAAACAACCAGGTGTCCACCAGCCAGGGACCTGGGAACCATGCAGCTGCCAACCCGACTCAGAAGTGAGCCCGGAGCTGCAAGCTTCCACATAGATTGCCAAAGGAAGAAAGTGAAGTGCAGAACAATAAACACGTACATCTTCTTGTAAGGAAGTAAATTTGTAAGTAATAAGTATATATATGCATATAAAAGTAATAAGAATATATATATACTCTGTATCCGCTTGGTTTTGCATAAGAAATATTAACAACACTGGCAATAAACACCGTTGTAATTCAAATCGTGAAGGAACAGGAGCAAACAGGACTATGTGCAGAGGCCAGCACGAGAGGCCACTGGAGTGCCTTTCCACACAGTATTTCCTTTTACATGTAAATATCTCACATACTCAGAACGTAACTATCTTTCTTTTACTGAGGTCACATTGGTTTATAACACTGTGTAAATTCCAGGGGTACATCATTATATTTCGGCTTCTGTATAGACTGCATTGTGCTCACTGCCAAAAGTCTAGTTTTTATCCATTACCATCCATATGTGCCCTTGACCCCTTTCACCCTCTCTCTACCCTCTTTCCCTCTGGTAACCACCAATCTGTCCTCTGTATCTGTGTGTTTGTTTGTCGAAATGTAATTTTCAATTTAAAAATCAAATGACCTGTTTTGAAAGTCACATGCTGTACACCGACTCCTTCTCCATGGCGCTGTTTACTAGGATCCCTCTGTCCGGTGTCTGTGCCGCCCTTGAGACCTTCAGGAGGAAGGGCTGGGCCAGGGCTGGTTCCTGGGTGCTTGTGGAGCAGCCTCTGAGCTGTCTGCTGAGAGCCGGGAAGGGGAGCGAAGGTTGAGCCCTCAACATAGGCACAGTCAGAAATGGCATTTCAGGACATGAACTAGAGACCCTGGAAGAGGGAAAAAGGACTTGGAGCTTCAGAAGGCCAGTGCCTCCACGTCCTCCCCACTCCTCACCCCATTGTCAGCCACATCCTCTCCAGCCGGGGAGTGCATGAGAAGAACGGGAGAGGTGACAAAGCTGGGCAGACCACCCTCCCACCTGGGATCTTTGAGGATTCAGCAGAAGTGCCTCCCGCCCTGGCCGCAGAGCTCGCCCTTCGGAGATCAGTGCTGTCAGGCTTTCTCTCCTTTTTGGTGGTCAAAGCTGCAATCCTGACACTCGGTTTCTGCTGTGGAAACATCTCACTCTCCACATGGCTCCTTGTTTGATGTCCATCCTCTCCAGGATTCAGGGCGTGCTCTGCAGAGATGCGGACTCTGCTCGGCTCACTCTTGGCCCCTTCTCTCTTCTCACTTCTCAGCTGCTGTGGCGCTGAGCACTTCTAAAGGGAAGGAGGGGGCAGATCCTGCAACACTGCTGAGTTATTGAAATCATGGCAAATCCAATACGTTACCCTGAACTCAGCCCTTTCATGTGCCTCTTAAATATGCATCATAGACATAATAAATGTAAATCAGACTGGGAATGACTTTTCAGCTGTTCATCTGGAGCATCATTGATTTATAGTTTTTCAATTAATTCATCAAAGTACCTAGATTTTAATCAAAGGCTTCAGAATCTTCTGTGGGGCCAGGTCAAATCACTGTCAATCTGAAGGTAGGTCTCTAGTGGCATACCACAGGGCTCTGCCCAGTAGTACATTCTATAATTTAGATGAAGGATCAAGGCATAAATATCACATCTATCAATTATCCAAAGCCTAGTGGGACAGGTAGATATAACAGTTGACAGAATCAAGGTCACGGTTGCCTCAAGGGAAGAGATTAATGCACCAATCTGAATAACTGTAAAAGCAGCAATTCATTGTACTTGACCAAAGATCATTTGCAAAGTGACTGAAGTTCCTCCAAAAGGATGCTGTAACATAAGTAAATTGAAAACTGCCCGCACAGGTGAATGTAGAGGGTCCCACTGCACTCTGCACTGGCCACCTGCGCCACGGAGAGTCTGGCTGAGGCGGCCGCATGTCATGGGGGCATGTGGGGAACCACCGAAGGCTTGCAGCTGTGCAGCGTGGAGAAGCATCGGGGTGACACAGTGCTGTTCTCAGGGCTCATGGGCTGGAATCCCCTCTGACTATTGAAAGGGGCTCCCAGTATGAACAGGCAGAATTCACAAGGGAGGGAGGTTCTTTGCCATTATAAACTAGGTCACCCTCCAGGCTTTGGAGTTATCTGTTAATACAAGCATTCCAGTTGCATCAACCAAGCAAATTATAGAAGAGCTATTTATACTTTATATTTTCAAAACCTGAGAACTTTTTGTTCAAATGAAATCTTATCTGGAAGCTCAACATATAAACCAGATGAAAGCAGAGTGATTCTGCTTGAAACAGGGGTGGAGGCCCAGGTGCCCATCTGCACAGGTGCCCCTACACCTGTGACACTCATGAAGGCCTGTGTAGATCAGCTCGAAATCCCTGTGACAACAGAAGCCTGGACCCTGTGTGCACTTGGCTCTTTTTTGTTTCTCCCAGGCAGATATAACACTTCTGCAATCTTACATTTCTGTAACAACTGACAGCTGTCAGCTGTGCTGGGCGTGATGGTATAATAAGCTCCTGGAAGATTTTGTAAGGATGTTTAGACCTAAAAATATGATCCAGAATTGATATCACAAAATTAAGTTAAACAGTTCAGCTATCACACACAATGCCTGCATTTTATATACAGCATAGGTTATATTCCCAGAATGCCTTGGGATTTGATTTTGGGCCAACTCTCTCAGGTTTATTCCTTCCTCATCTTTTCTTACTCAGTATCAGGCATCTCGAGACCATTGTCAACGGCCATCCCTGTACAGCCATTTCACAGCCATGAGATAAGTGGAAACGCCCATCCCCAAAAATCTTCAACAGCCACCTCCTGAAATGCCCAGCTACTGTGGATGCTGCCTGCTGAACAGAGTTCTGTGAAGGTAACTTCACTCCTGCCTCCCATTTGAAAAGCTTCTTCTCCTTTATTACCAGATAGAAAGTTCTCACGTGTGTGACATCAACTGCTCTTATGCTCCCTTCTTTCGGAGAAACAGTCATCTTATCTGAGCACATCATGGCCCCTACATGTATTTCCAAGACTGCCCTGTAGCTGGACCCAGCCCTGAGTGGGGACTGTTAGTAGAAAGCTGCATGCACCATCCGCTCCATTGTTCCCTCTTTGCAAGGTGGAGCATGGATGTGTAGAAAGCCCATCTACCACCATGAAGAAAGATAGGAGCAAACTCGACCAATAGGAGAAGAATGACGAGGGGGGACCTTGGACCCACTCACCTGCTGTGGATGGCCTGCCCAAGGGGATCCTTGAGAGAGAAAAAGACAATCACCTGTTTAAACCCACTGACTTTGAGTCTCTTGCTAGAGCCGTCTAGCCTTTCTCATCTGGTGTCTGTGTTTCTGCGATCCCCAGCAGCCTTCCTTCTAATTTGACATCCTGTGAATCGTAGGCTCTGCTGTCTGTGACTCTGCGATCCCCACCAGCCTTCCTTCCACTCTGACGTCCTGTGAAGCGTCAGCTCTGGTGTCTGTGTTTCTGCGATCCCCACCAGCCTTCCCTCTGATCTGACGTCCTGTGAAGCGTCAGCTCTGGTGTCTGTGTTTCTGCGATCCCCACCAGCCTTCCTTCTAATCTGACGTCCTGTGTATTTTCAGCTCTGGTGGCATCCTAGTTAGAGCTGCAGCAGATATTGCTAAATAATTATAAACCAGTTCTGACCTCTGCTTATGGCTACAATAGAAAAGCAGGCATTTGATGTACCCTTCCACCTTACTTAACTAGAAAATTAAATAAAATATAGGGCATTAGAACACAAATATCACAGAACCGAGATTTCTGAAAGAAGGGAACCAAAAGAAGTGCGTTACTTTGCTCAGGCCGCCACGACAAAGTGCCACCGACCAAGGAGGCTTAAACAACAGAAATTTGTTTTATCAAATTCTGGAGGTTGGGAGGCTCAGATCAAGATGTTGGCAGGGTTGGTTTCTTCTGAGGCCTCAGTCCTTGGCTTGCAGACGGTCATCCTCTCCCATTGTCATCACGTGGCCTCCCTCTGTGCGTGTCTGTGTCGTCATCTCCTCCTCTTGTAAGGACACCGGTCATATTGGATTAGAGTCTGCCCTCAATGACCTCATTAACCTTACTTACCTTTTTAGAGGCCCTACATCAAATACAGTCACATTCTGAGGTACTGGGGATTAGGACTTCAAAACAAATTTTGGAGGGGACACAATTCAACCCATAACACAAAAAGAGCTCAGCAAGTGCCCAGGTCACTGCCTGGAGAGTTTCTAGGCTTCAGTACAAGGAAGGGGAACCCAAACAGAGCCTGTTTGACCTGCTGAGTGATGGAGACAGAGGCCGAGGTGGACAGAATTTGTGAGACAGAATACCAGAAAGGAGGGAACTGTATAGAATGCACAAGCTCTAGAGATGGGCAGAGGGGCCCCTCAAATCTTTCCTTGAGTAGCAGTCTGCACAGGTAAGTTGGGAGACAATGCAAGCTGGGCAAACGAACACCATGAAGGAGCAGCCAAAACAATTCCCAGAACTGACACGGGACCAGGAACGGCATGTGCGTGGACAAGCAAGCGGGAAGCGATGTCCTGACATAGGAGGTCCTAAGATCCCTCCGAAGTGTGTGGTCTCAGTAATGCAATCCAATTAGCTCCAGGAGAAAGCCATCTGCACAAAGCCCAGACACAAGTCTCAGAAAGGTCAAACTGATTTCAAGGGATTTAACTACATCTGGACAAAAGCCAAGCTGTCTGCAGGAATACAGCAACTCCAGCCTCCACTGATAACAGTGTAAACTGCACACTGCAGGAATACAGCCACTCCAGCCTCCACTGATAACAGTGTAAACTGCACAACATCTGCAGGAATACAGCCACTCCAGCCTCCGCTGATAACAGTGTAAACTGCACATCTGCAGGAATACAGCCACTCCAGCCTCCATGATAACAGTGTAAACTGCACAACATCTGCAGGAATACAGCCACTCCAGCCTCCACTGATAACAGTGTAAACTGCACAACATCTGCTGGAATACAGTCAAACTCCAGCCTCCACTGATAACAGTGTAAACTGCACAACATCTGCAGGAATACAGCCACTCCAGCCTCCACTGATAACAGTGTAAACTGCACATCTGCTGGAATACAGTCACTCCAGCCTCCACTGACAACAGTGTAAACTGCACAACATCTGCAGGAATACAGCCACTCCAGCCTCCACTGATAACAGTGTAAACTGCACAACATCTGGCATCCAGTAAAGAGGCACAAAGCATACAAAGAAGCAGGAAATATGACTCACAATATTCAGAAAATTAATCAATAGAAATACATCAGAAAAGACACAGTTCACAAAATTATAGACAAAAAGCATTAAAACTACTATTATATAGTCCATAAGTTTAAAAAGGTAGAGGAAAGCATGAACATGATGAAAAGAGAAATGGAAAATTTGTTAAAGACACAGATTTAACTTATAGGATGAAAAATACAATATTTGAAATGAAAAATACATGCTATGCTCCTAACAGCAGATTACATAATTCATGAAAAAGATCCATGAACTTGAAGACAGAGCAGTAGAAACTATCCAAAATGAAACACACAGAGAAAAAACACTGAGGCTATTAAGAGAGCATCAGTGAGCTGTGGGACAACATCAATTGACCTCACTTACGTATAGCTGAAGTCCTCAAAAATCAGGGAGGTGGACAGAAAAATATTTTGAAGAAATAATTACCAAAAAGTCTTCCAAATATGATGAACTACAAATTCACAGATACAAAAGTCTCGATGAACCCCAAGCAGAAAGAATATGAAAACACACACACACACACAAATTATAATCAAACTCCTGAACACCAGTGACAAAGACAAAAACTAAAATCAGTCAGAGAAAAACAGACACATTACATGGATAGGAACTAAGTTAAGAATGAGAGAAGACAGCTCATCAGAAACAATGCACGCCAAAAGGCAATGACGTCCTTTAAAAGGACTGAATAATATATACATAAATCTATATCTATCTCCATATCAACCTAGAATCCATGCCAGTGAAAGTATTATTCAAAAACAAAGGCAAAAGAAAGACACTGAGACAAACAAAAGCTGGAAATATTCGTTGCGAGCACACTTAAGTTACAAGAAACGTTAAAGGATGTTCTTCAGCTAGAAGGAGAATGACACCTAAAAGAAATTCAGATCTATGCAAAGTAATAAAGAGCACTGGAAATGGTAAATATGTGAGTAACATAAATGACTGTTTTTCTCATGTTTAAAAATCACTTTAAAAGATAACCAATTGTTTAAAGCAGAATCAAAACATATTGTGGACTTTGTAACATATGTAGAAGTAAAATGTATGAAAACAATAACACAAAGCCTGCAAAGGGTAAAATGGACATAGACTATAATAAAATGCTTAGAAAATACATGAAGTGCTGTAATATGAAATGGAAGCATTCTTTGACAAGGGACTTACAAAATATGTGAATTGATACAATACGTATCTTTAATATCATGATAACTTAATCAATGCTAATTAAAAAGATACATATTATAAACTCTAAGGCAATCACAAAATTTTAAAACAAAAAAGTATGCCTCTTAAGCCAAAAAAGAAAATAAAATGGAAAAATAAAAAATACTAAATTAATCCAAAGAAGTCAGGAAAAGAGGGAGGGAGAAAAACACAATAAATGGATGAAACAAAAACTATAGCAGGATTGTGGCTGTAAGTCAATTCTATTACTACTGATGGTCAAACACTCCAACTAACAGGTGCAGACGGTCAGACCGAATTTAAAAGAGTAAGATTCAGGTACATGCTGTCTACTAAAACACTTCTTTAAAGTAAAGACATAGATAGATTAAAAGGAAAAGAATGGAAAAAAAGATATATCCTGAAAACATAAATGAAAAGAAAGCTAAAGTGGCTATATTAATACACGACAAAGTAGACTTCAGAACAAGGAATTTATCAGGGATAAGAGGTGTCATTTCTTAATGATAAAGGGGCCAATTCATCAGAAGAGCTTACCAGTCTTAAGTGTCTATGCACTTAATAACTGAGTTTCAAAGTACGCGAAGCAAAAAACTGATGCAACTGAAAAGAGACCCACAGATCCCATAGACATTAAAAGGGCAAATCCACTACTGTAATTAGAAATTTCAACAATGTTCTCTCAGTAATTGATAGAACAAGTGGACAGAAAATCTATAAAAACCTAGAAAACAATACTATCAATCAGTTTGATCTAAGTGACATTTATAGAACACTCCAGCCAACGACAGCAGAAAATACACATTCTTTTTTAAGTGCACACAGAACATTCACCAAGATACACCATATTTTTTTTTTTTAAAGATTTTTTATTTTTCTCCTTTTTCTCCCCAAAGCCTCCCGGTACATAGTTGTATATTTTGTTGTGGGTCTTTCTAGCTGTGGCATGTGGGACGCTGCCTCAGCGTGGTCTGACGAGCAGTGCCATGTCCGCGCCCAGGATTCGAACCAACGAAACACTGGGCCGCCTGCAGCGGAGCACGCGAACTTAACCACTCGGCCACGGGGCCAGCCCCAAGATACACCATATTTTTGACCATAGCTTCAATAAATTTAAGAGGGTTGAAATTGTATAAAGTATGCTCTCTGATCACAGTGGAATTAAACTAGCAATCAATAATGAAAAGATGTCTGGAAAATTTCTAAATATTCAGAAATTAAACAACACACTTGTAAAAACCCATGGCTCAAAAAAAACCTTAAACAAATTTACAAAATATTTGAACTTAATAAACACAAAACACACAAAATTGTGAGATGCAGCTGAAGGAACGATTCGAAGGAAATTCATGGTATTACACACTTAAAGTAGAAAAGAAAGTTCTAAAATTAATGATCCAAGTTTTCACCTTGAGAAACTAGATTAACAAGAGCCAATAAATCCAAAGTTAACAGGAAGAAGAAAATAAGAAATATAAAGCAAAATCAGTGAAATAAAATGTGGAAAAACAACAGAGAAAATCAAAACCAAAAGATGTTTCTTAGAAAAGCTAGCCAGATTGAGGAGGGAAAAAAAGAGAATAAATGAATTACCAACATCAGAAATGAAAGTAAGAACATCACCACAGATCCCCTAGGCATTAAAAGAAAAATAAGGAACTATTATGAATAAAAATCTATGCCAACAAATTTGATAACAGATGAGATTTACAAATTTTTTGAAAGACACAAACTACTATAGTTCACTGAAGAAGAAATAGGTAAACTGCATCGTCCTGTGTCTATTTAAGAAATCGAATCCATAACCTAAAACTTTCCCACAAAAAATATAGATATATATATCTTCCCAGATGACTTCACTGGTGAGTTCTATTAAACATCTAATAAAGAAACAATACCAATTTTAAACAGACTGTTCAGAAAATTGAAAAGGAGGAGATATTTTCCAACTCATTCTACTCACTCTACAAGGCTAGCATAAAACTGATACCAAAATCAGACAAAGACTTTAGGAGAAAAGAAAACTACAGACTGAAATCCCTAATGAACACAGATGCAAAAATGCTTTTAAAAATGCAGCAAAACAAATCCAACCATATATAAAAAGGATAGTGCATCATGATCAAATGGTGTTTATATTTGAGATATATATATATATATATATATATATATATATATATGAGTTTGGTTGCCATGGAGATGGTAAGAAGAATTTTCCGGGTGCCGATCCCACGAGGCGACAGTGCATGGGGCCAGAGGCAGCCCCTACAGTGGGGAAAAGCGAGTGTGAGTGCCTGCCCAGCTGCCCAGCTTGCACTGGACTTGACTGGAGAAATCTGTTTCTCTCCAGCAGCACCTAGAGTACCCAGGTGGGGCCTCCATGACTGGGGGAAGGAGGAGATCAGGAACGAGGCAGATAAAAAATATCAGAGGGCATTAAAGGGACATGGTTCCTGCTGACTGCACTCAGGACTTGGCAGGAAATCTGCCCATGAGCCTCTGGGAGAACCTCGCCCGAGGATCTCCCCGCTGCCTGCAGGCACCACCAATGCCCAAAGCACTAGACTCCCACCTCCCATGGCCCTGTGGCCGGCTCCTTGTGTGCACTCCCAAGTGCAGCGGCAAAAGCAAGTGCAATCAACGAAGCGCTGTCAGAAACACAGATCCGGGTCTGCGGGTGAGGGAGAAACCGCAAACTTAGGCTATAGTGCCCCCTTGTGGAAAACCCAGGAGATGGAGAAAACCTCAGATATAACAGCGCTAGCGAACAGTACACCCCACCTGAAGGCAACCAGGAAAGATTTAAGGGAGTGATCGCTACTTCAAGGCAAAAGCAATAACGCAAAACTATAAAGAACATGAAAAATCCAGGAACCATGTCATCACCAAAATATCACAATAATTCACCAATAACCAAGTCCAGAGGCGTGGAATTTTGCAGTCTAGCTGATAGAGTTCAAAATAGGTGTTTTGAAGAAACTCAATGAGCTATGAGGAAACTCAGAAAGATGGTTCATTGAGATTAGAAAGAAGATCCAAGCACAAAGTGAAATATTTATCAAAGAGATATAAATCATTAAAAAGAACCAAACAAAAAGTCTGGAGTTGAAGAATTCAATGAACAAGATGAAAAATACACTAGAGAGCATCTGCATCAGAGTACAGCAAATGGAAGACAGAATAATGAGCTAGTGGATAGGAATTTTGAAATAACCCAGTCAGAGGAGAACAAAGCAAAAAGAACGAAGAAAGCCTATGTGATCTATGGGATTCCATCAAAAGAACAACTATTAGGATAATCTGGGTTCCAGTAGGAGAAGAGAAGAAGAAAGAAGAAAGGTTATTTAAAGAAATAATAGCTGATTACCTCCCCAACTGGGGAGAGACTTAGAATCCAAGTTCTTAAAGCTGACAGATCACCCTGTTATCTCCATGCAAAAGACCTTCTCCAAGACACATTATAATGACGCTGTCAAAAATCACAGATACAGAAAGAATCTGAAAAGCAGCCAGTTATCAATAAAAAAGATTGTAAAACTACCAAAAAAACTCCATTAGGCTATCAGCGGATTTCTCAGCAGCAACCCTATAGGCCAGGACAGAGTGGAATGACATGGTCAAAGTGTCGAAAGAAAAAATTGCCACCCAAGAATACTCTACAGCATGGTTATCCTTTATATTTGAGGGAGAAATAAAGATTTTCCAAGACAAACAAAAGCTGATGGAGTTCCTCACCACTAAACTTGCCTTGCAAGAAATGCTGCAAGGAGTTCTTCAAGCTGAAATGAAAAGACAGACACGAATCAGTGACATGAAAACATACAAAAGTACACAACACACTGGCAAAGGTAAACACACAGTCAGACATGAAACCCTCATTCTGTAATAGGACAGTGTGTTAGCCACTTAACTATGGTATAAAATAACTTTTATTCAAAATAATTATAGCTACTGTAGTTTGTTAACAAATACATAATATAAAGAGAAAAATAATGACATCAAAAATATTAAAGAGGCAGGAGTAAAAGGCTTTTGTAGACAATTGAAGTTAAGTTACTATCAGCTTAAAATAGACTGTTTAATCTATGAAATGTTTTATATAAGCCGTGTGGTAACTACAAAGCAAAAACCTAGAGTAGATGCACAGACGATAAAGAGGGAAGAGGGCATATCAACATGGACAATCACCAATTTACAAAGGTAAGCAGAAACAGAGGGGAAGAGAAACAGTGAAAATGCAAAACAAGCAGAAAACAATAAGATGATGTTAGTAGGTCTTCACATACCAGTAATAACTCTAAATGTAAATGGATTAAATTCACCAATCAAAAGGCACAGAGCAGCTGAATGGATTAAAAAACAAGACCCAACTACATGCTGCCTACAAGAGACTCACTTCAGCTTTAAGGACACACATGGGCTCAAAGTGAAGGGATGGAAAAAGATATTCCATGCAAGTGAAGCCAGAAGAAAGTGGGGATAGCTATACTTCTATCAGACAAAACAGACTTTACCAATAATGGTGACAAGAGACAAAGAAGGTCATTATGTAATGATAAATGTAATGTAATGCATGTCTCAATTCCCATCAAGAAGATATAACAATTGTAAATATCTATGCACCCAACATTGGAGCACTTAAATATATTAAGCAAATATTAACAGGTCTGAAGGGAGAAACAGACAACAACCACAATAAGAGCAAGGGACTTCAGTACCCTACTTTCCACAATGGATAGGTCATCCAGACAGAAAGTCAACAAGAAAATGTCAAACTATCCTTTTACGAAATGGACCTAACAGACACATAAGGACATTCCAACCAGCAGCAGCAGGATACAGCTTCTTCTCAAGCACACACGGAACATTCTCCCAGACAGACCCATTACAAGTTCGAGCAAGTTTAAAATGAGTGAAATCATACCAATATATTTTCTGACTACAATGGTGTGAAACTAGAAATCAACAAGAGGAAAGCGGGGAATCTAAAAATATGTGGAAACTAAACAACACACTCCTGGACAACCGATGAGTGAAAAAAAAGAAATCAAAAAAGAAATTTAAGAAGTCTTGAAACAAATGAAAGTGGAAACAAAACATACCAAAGCCTATGGGACACTGCAAAAGTGATTCTGAGGGAAGTTTATAGGGATAAATGCGTATATTAAGAAAACAGAAAGATCTCAAAGAAACAACCTAACTTCACACCTCAAGGAACTAAAAAAAGAACAAACAAAGCCCAAAGGTATCAGAAGAAAGGCAACAACCAAGTTCAAACTGGAAATAAATGAAATAGAGACCAAAAACACCAGTGGAACTAAGAGTGAGTTTTTCAAAAAGATAAACAAAATTGACTAAACCGTTAGCTAGACTAACTAAGAAAAAGAGAGACAAGATTCAAATAAATAAAATTAGAAATGGAAGCGGAGACATTACAATTGATACTACAGAAATACATAAGAGCGTAAGAACGATTACATGCCACCAAATTGAATTTCTTTCCTAGCAGAAATGGATAAATTCCTAGAAACATACAGCTGACCAAGACTGTATCAGGAAGAAATAGAAAATCTGAATAGACCATTAACAAGCAAGGAGATTGAATCAGCAATCAAAAAATCTCCCAACACAGAAAAACTGAGGACCAGATGGCTTCACTGGCAAATGCTATCAAAAATTTAAGGAAGAATTAACACCACTTCTTTTCAAACTCTTCCAAAAGTTTAAGAGGGAAGATTTCCAAACTCATTTTACAAGGCCAGCATTACCCTGATACCAAAGCCGGATAAGGACACTTTAAGAAAACTATAGACCAATATCTCTGGTGAATATAGATGCAAAAATTCTCAAAAAAATATTAGCAAACCAAATTCAACAACATTTTAAAAGGATTATGCATCATGACCAAGTGGAATTTTTTCCCTGGGAGGCAAGGAATGTTCAACATATGCAAATCAATAAATATGAAGCACCACATTAATAGAATTAAAGATAAAAATTATATGGTCATCTCAATGAGTGCAGAAAAAGCATTCCATGAAAGCATTTGACAAAAAACACCCTTTCATGATTAAAAACTCTCAAGAAATTGAGTATAGAAGGAACACACCTCAACATAGTAAAGGCCATCTATAACAAACCCACAGCTAACAACAAAACATATGAAAAAGAAATAAAGAAAACTATGCCATTCACAATAGCATCAAAAACAACAAAATACATAGGAATAAAGTTAACCAAGAACGTGAAAGGGGGGAATTGGATGAAGGTGGTCAAGATACAAACTTCTCATTATAAGATAAATCAGTACTGGGGATGTAACATACAACATGATGACTATAGCCAACACTGCGGTGTGGCATACAGGAAAGTTGTTCAGAGTTGATCCTAAGAGTTCTCATCATAAGGAAAAAATATTTTTCCTTTTTTGTTTTTGTACCTCTATGAGACGATGGATGTTAACTAAACTTACTGAGTAATCATTTCACAATACCTGAAAGTCAAGTCATCATGCTGTTAACCTACACAATGCTGCACGTCAAGTATCTCTCAATAAAACTGGGGGGAAATGAACGATCTAAACCATGAAAACTACAAGACTTTGATGAAAGAAATTAAAGAAGATATATACAAATGGAAATTTATCCCATGTTCATGGATTGGAAGAATTAATATTGCTAAAATGTCCATACTACCCAAGGCCATCTATAGATTCAGTGAAATCTCTACCAAAATTCCAAAGGCATTTTTCACTGAAGTGGAAAAAACAATCCTAAAATTGGTGTGGAATCACAAAATACCCTGAATAGCCAAAGCACTCATGAGAGAGAACAAAGCCAGAGGCACCACATTTCCTGATTTCAAACTATACTACAAAGTTATAGTAATTAAAACGGTATGGTACTGGCATAAAAATAGGCACATAGACCAACGGAACAGAATGGAGAGGCCAGAAAGAAACCTCCACATTTACGGTCGACTAACATGTGACAAGGGAGCCAAGAATACGCAAAGGGGAAAAGATAGTCTGTGTATCAAATGATGTTGGGATAACTGAACACCACATGCAGAAAAATAAAATTGGACACCTATCTTACACTGCTCACAAAAATTAACTTAAACACAGGACCTGCTACCCTAAAAATCCCAGAAGAAAACATATGGAAAAGCTCCTTGACACTGGTCTGGGCAATGATGTTTTGGATATGACACCAAAAGTGTAATCAACAAACGCAAAAATCAACTAGTAAGACTACATCAAACTAAAAAGCTTCTGCATAGCAAAGGAACCATTCCAAAAAGTGAAAAGGCAACCTACAAAATGGGAGAAACTATTTGCAAACCATAAGTTGGATACGGGGTTAAGATGCAAAATATATAAAGAATTCATACAACTCAATAATAAAAGAAAAAATCAAGCAATCTAATTAAAAAATGGGCAACAGACATTTTTTCAGAGAAGACATCCAAATGCCCAACAGACAAATGAAAAGATGCTCAACCTCACTAATCATGAGGGAAATGCAAATCAAAACCACAGTGAGCTATTGCCTCACACCTGTTAGGGGGCCATTGTCAGAAAGACAGGAGGCGACAGGTGCTGGGGCTCTCCTCAGCCCAGGCAGCCGCTCCCTACCTCAGCCAGCTGTGCTCTGTGGCCTTTTTTCCACTTCCGACGAGCCAAACCCTCTTGACACCCGTTAGAGTTGATAATTCTCTATATTAAATTTTCCCCATTTACTATGGTTTCTCTCTCCTGACTGGTCCTGATACATATAACATCTGCTAGAAACATTTCCTCAGCAATTAAAAAAAGAACCCGTACAGAGCACAGGAACACCATTTTTAACGCCAGCAGGTTGGCACCATTCATCCAGCTGACAGCTGAAAGGACCGCATGCCAGACCCTGTAACTGCAGAGACGAATTAGATGTGGATTCTGACCTGAGGAATTTGTGACGTAACTCGGGCTCAAGCACATAAGCCAAAAACAAGCCTTCGAAGCACTGCGATGTAGGAATACACTGTGTGCGTGCACCAGGAAGGGAGTCCTGTGGACATCAGAGGACTTCGCCCTGCTGGCTTGTCTCTTCTGTCCACTCCCTCTCTCCCCTCCCTCCCCAGCTTGCCCACCTGATGCCCAGCAGTGCACACTTAGACCCCTGCGCTAGCACCGCCAGCCACTCCCTCCCCACAGGGCCTGTGCAGGCCTCTGCCCTGTGTGCCATCTCCCAGGACAGCCTAGGTCTCCGAGGGTGGAATAAAGGTGGACAAGAAGCAGCCGGTGTGCGCTTGTGGAGGGGGTGTGGGGCCAGAGAGGCAGAGTCCTATGCACGTGGGGACCCTTGGTCTGAACAGAGGTGCCGCCGGCTTCCATTTGTCCTCCTGCCCAGAGGCCACAAATCATCCTGGACCGCCCTTTTCAGTCCCTAGCCGCTGCTCCCGTCTCCCCCTGGGGAATTCTGCACCCCACCTCCCAGGAAGCTTTGTCAGATGAAAAACAAATACAGACTTAGTAAGGAAAGACTTTATTCAACAAGGTTGTTGCAAGGGATGGAGGGGGACCATTCCAGGAGGAATAAATCTGCTGGAGCTCAGGTTTGGCAGGAAGGCTCTTCCTGCTGCAGGGAGTAGTGAACGAGGCTGCTGAGGACCAGCTGTGGGCAGGGTGGATGCAATGAAAGAAGGGCAGGTGGGATAATAAATCAGAGAATGATTCACCCAGAGCCCAGCCTATTTTCAAAGGGTCCATCAGGAGGGCTGTGTGCTGGCTCAGGTTCAAGCATTGTGTTCTGATCAATCAGTGGGGGCAAGCAGTTCACCTAAACATTTACGAAACAGGCAAAACACGTGGAGGGTCTATGTCTGGCCCCGTCCTTGGCAAACAGGGGACAGCGTGACTCTCATGTAAGTCAATGGGGAAGGGGGTCTTGGCAACAAGTCCCTTCCTTGAATACGGAGGGCACAGGGAGTCCCTGACCTTCGCTGCTTTCCAGGATCACAGGGCTTGGGTAAAGTTCAACATTGTCACTTTTATCTTTGATGTCCTCTTGGATGTTACCACATGGAGGGAGAGGGAGGGAGGGAGAGAGAAGGAGACGGGCCAACAGGCTGATGCTGGCCTCACCGCATCCTGGCTTCTCTCAGCCTGGGCCTCGGTTGTTGACAACCACCTTCCTCACATCCAAACTCTTATGGAGAGTCTGACTGGGTCGTGTTGCCAACAGCTCACACCCACCGTCCTGTGCCTTCCTTCACAATTCCACAGCCCATGTTCTAGCTTTGCAGCAGCTTCCTGCAAGGCTTCATGGAGGGGTGGAGGAGCATGGCAAGGTGAGAGGGGACAAAGGGCCAGCTCCTTCCCCAGCGGCTTGCTGTTCCCATCAGCATGGCACCTGGCAGCCTCACTCCCCTGCTCCTCTGCCCTGGGGCAGATGCTGCCCTGCAGCTGCTGTCTCCACATTGCTCAGTGTTCCCTTTTGCTCTCCACCCGCCATGTAACCAGTTCCTCATAGCACACTCTTTGTGAAATCCCTGGTGCGGTTAGCTCTTCCTGAATGGATCCTAACTGATCCAGACTGCTAAGTTGCTGTTAAATAGTGTCAGGTCCTTCTTTCACTCCCTCTTTCCCAAACATAGATTAATCCCACAGGCTGCTAGCCACCTGGACCTGGCTGTCATGGGACACGAGCCCTCTTGGGTTGAACCAGCCAGGGTTACAAGGCCATGTGAACCAAAGGGAGCAATTTCTGGGCAAGGTGCTACCAGAGGCAGGTAGGGCAGATGCCCAGGGTCTCACAGCCTCCTTGACACAGAGCCCAGAAGGGGGTGTTACCCAGAGGACTGGGGGGGCCCATGTGGGAGCCCAGGGAGACAGGTTTGAGCAGCTGGACAGACGGTGTCCCATTAGCCAGATTAGCATACGGGGGAGGAGGATTGGAGAGTGGACATCAGGAGGCCCATTTAGGACTGCTGGATTTTTGTTGCATGTGGACCACACAAGTAGATATTTCCAGCAGATGGTTAGAAATATGATCTGGTGCTTGGGAGAGAGATGAAGGCCCCAGGTAGGAATATGAAGCCATTGGATGTGGCCTAAGCAAGAAGTGCAGTGAGCACACAGGGAGGCTGAGAAGGGGGCGGAGGAGGAAAAGGAAGGAAAACTGAGGATGACATCATGCAGGTGATTAAGAGAGCTGGTCCAGCACCGGGGACGGAGAGTGAGAGTCAGAATGTGGCAGAAATAGGTGACAGTAACTCTCACTCTTCCCGAACTTGTCTCATCATCTTCAAAAGGGGGAGAAAAACCATGACCTTTTCAACTATTCTGAGGCTGAATGAAATAATAATGTAATAACATAATGCACTCAGTGCCTCACACATAGTATGTTAACCATTCTCATATTAAATAACAAATGGTCTGAAACTCAGGAAAGCCTGGGATTTTAGCCCATTCACTCCTGTTACTCAGGAAAACACCACGTAGAAAGTGGGAACTGAGGAAGATATGAATAGATGATGTCTCCCTTACCTGGATGTGGAAAGCGTCCTAGCAAATGGGTCCTAGTCCTGTCACCCAGAAAAAGGAGAGACAATAATCTGTCCATCTTTACACATCAGAGGAAGCTATGGAGATCAATAGTTTATCTAAACCTGGAGATTATTTTTATAGTTGGTATGTCATCACTTGTGCTTATGGACACCATGCACTATTTCAGTTCCTGTGCGGCACTTCCATGTAAAGTAATCCTGCATCTTATTTTTACCCAAATGATAGATTTCTAAAAGAGATCAACAAGTTTTCCTTAAGTCAGCCATCTATGCGAGTATTTAATTATGCTTTGTAACACTCTTAAAAATCTCTCAGCATTTTCTGGGCAATCTCAAATGATTTCCTAAATCCTCCCATCTTAAATCAGCATTACCCACTTTGATACCGGGTAAGCCTCAGATTTGCTCAGAAATTTGCACAGAACCATTGATGCTCATCAAGGAGACAGCTATCCTAACAGCTGACTAAGACCACAGCCACATATGACTCACAGTGATTTCTTAGCAGCATCTGCTGGTGGGAATCATAAGCACCCCAGATTTGAAAAGGAAATTATTTTGGTTATGGCAAACTGTATGTATTTTCACTAGGAAAATTCCAGCACCGGATAAAGATTTTATTACTTTTGTTGTTGTTGTTGAATGAGAAGAAAGAAATGAAAATGGTTCACATTTAAATGGATGGTTCTTAAGAAGTAAGCATCTGAAAGACCAACATTCCCATTCACACTGTGAACTGTGTGTGCGCGGGTGACCTGGGAACCACAGAAGGAGTAGCACGACAGTGACACAGCCTTTTTTGTTATTGCACTATTCTAAGTTTTATTTGCATCTACTAGTCAAGAACAGCAAAACATTTATCTTCTAAAGCAGAAAGGTTGACGTGCAGTCCCACGGGAAAGGCTGATAGAACCGTGGGTCTGAGAGGCTGTTGGACGAGATAACATAGTGCAAGGGGACGTCTGTACTCCGAAAATATTCTTCACTCAGTGCCAATTGGTTTGGATTTTTTAGTACAGAATGACTTTTAAAACATTTTTAAAAAAGGAAATTAGCTCTTAGCAAATAGAAACAGGTAAGAATATGAACTGAGTTCGCTTATTTCACACAAACATAATTTGTAACCAGAACATATCCTTTGCCCATTTTTTGATTGGGTTGTTCGGTTTTTTATTGTTCAGTTGTATGAGTTCCTTATATATTATGGAGATTAACCCCTTGTCAGATATATGATTTGCAAATATTTTCTCCCAATTGGTGGGTTGTCTCTTTGTTTTGATCCTAGTTTCTTTTGCCTTGCAGAAGCTCTTTAGTCTGATGAACTCCCACTTGTTTATTTTTTCTTTTGTTTCCCTTGTCTGAGAAGACATGGTATTCGAAAAGATCATTTTTAGTTTGATGTTAAAGACTGTACTACCTATGTTATCTTCCGGAAGTTTTATGGTTTCAGGACTTCAACTCTTTGATCCATTTTGAGTTTATATTTGTATATGTTGTAAGATAATGGTCTACTTTCATTCTTTTGCATGTGGCTGTCCAGTTTTCCCAACACCATTTATTGAAGAGACTATCTTTTCTCCATTGTTCTTGGCTCCTTTGTCGAAGATTAGCTGTTCATAGATGCGCGGTTTTATTTCTGGGCTGTCAGTTCTGTTCCATTGATCTGTGTGCCTGTTTTTGTTCCAGTACCATGCTCTTTTGATCACTATGGCTTTGTAGTACATTTTGAAGTCAGGGATTGTGATGCCTTCAGCTTTCTTCTTTTTTCTCAGGATTGCCTTAGCAATTAGGGGTCTTTGGTTGCCCCATATGAATTTTAGGATTCTTGGTTCTATTTCTGTGAAGAATGTCATTGGGATTGCACTGAATCTGTAGATTGCTTTGGGAAATATAGACATTTTAACTATGTTTATTCTTCCAACCCATGTACATGGAATCTCTTTCCATCTCTTTATGTCAATGAGTTCAGGAGCTACTTCACAAAAGAGATTGAAACTATAAAGAAGAATCAATCAGAAATATTAGAGATGGAAGAGATACAGCAAAATATGGATTTTCTGAATGCTCGAGTGGACATCATAGAGGAGCATATCAGCATAATCAAAGATAGACATGTTGAAATGCTCCAGAGGAGGAGAGAGAACTAAGACTAAAAAGAAATGAAGAGAGCCTCCGAGAAATATCTGACTCAATGAGGAAATGCAACATAAGAATTACAGGTATTCAAGAAGGAATTCCAGTTCTGTCATTGTCCCCTCAGGTCATTCACTTCTCCAGGCCTCAATTTCCTTATCTGTCCAATGCAGATAGTAACACCCGCCCATCTGCCTCCTTGAGTTCAAACAGGAAAGTAAAAATTAGAACAGTCTGAAAATTACTAAGTGCTTTAAAAGCAACTCAGAGCTGGGAGGGCACCAAAATAACCAACTATATTTAGGCCAATACTATTGAAATGTCTAAGACCAAAGTTTCTTGTTGTTATGTTTTACCTGATTGAAGTCAAATAATTCAGGTGAGTTGGTGTTGGATATAATTCCCAGAAGCCTGCATCCATGCAGCACTGCCTGGGAGCGGGAGAGGGACTCTCCCTGATTCTGTGCTTTAGTTAACAGGCTCATCTGGCTCTCACACTAAGCTTAGCCTTTGTCAGCAATAAACGTGGTATTTTGGCCTCCAGCTACCACACTTCTAGTTTTCAATTTCTTTCAGAACTCAGGTGAGGAAGACGGGGGCTATCCATTAGGCCCCTGAAAAATTCTAACATTTAGGGCGCGGGACAGGAATACTAAGAAATACCAGAGAATGGATGACGCAGACCAAGTAACGCATGGGGAAGTGTTGTGGGACCAGGTGTGTGGACCTCAGTATGTGGGCATTGTTCTTCTTTCTTTCTAAACATTTGTTGAAGTACTGCAGAAAGTGTACATATAAATGTACAGTTTGACAAATTTTCACTAAACAGTAACGCGCACGTGACGAACACGAAGATCCAGAAATTTACCAGCACTCCAGAATCTCCCCTCAGACACCCTCCGGTCTCTACTCCTCACCTGGGACAACCATTAGGTGGGCTCCTAGCTACACAGAGTTGAGGTGGGCGGGGGCCCTGTGGATTGTTTCGCAGTCGGCTTTTGACTTCTAGCCTTGGGCAGGAGAATTCAAGGTTTAAAGAGCATGCTGCTTTGACATTGGGGGTGACTGCTTACTTGTAGTGGCTCTGTCCACAGGCAAGTGACTTTCCACAGAGGCAGGAATTTAAGCAAAGGCTGCTTGGGCCTCAGCAAAGGCACAGGCCATTTGCGTGACCCCACGAGAGGATGGGCCTGTGGAGTACCTTGACCCTGACCTTAATCCTGAGCTGCAGTTAGCAGAGGTGTGTGGCAGCAGGATCCTGAGTACAAAACCAGAAAATGCAGGACAGCTGTTGAGGCGGAAGGGCGAAGGTGCAACAGGGCCTAGGAGGCAACTTAGGGAAAAGAGATTCCTTGCACAGGGAGTGTGCTTTTCAACTTCAGGCATCCAAGGCGTGCATGAGCCACATCCCACTGTTCTTAAATGATTAGGTGGGCAGTGGTACTCCACAACCTTCCTACACTCATTATTGATTCTAACACTTTGTCTACAGCATCATTTGCATTTACTACAAACACAAACACATCACCGGTGAATACTGAGTTTTTTGTTCCTTTCCAGTCCACCTTCATTTTTTTGGCTACAACCGCCAGTAAAACACGTAAAGGAAGAGGGTGATGGTGGCAATCCTTTGCTTGTCCCCTGTCCGAAAGAGATGGCTTTCAGTATTTTGCCAGTAAGTATGCTGCTTGCTATGGGTTATCCTCTGTAGACATCCTTAATCACATTGACAAGGTTTCCTTCTATTCAGTGTTCTGAGTCCTTTTTTGTCTGTTTTTTAAATCTTGAAAAGATGCTAAATTTTACCAATATTCTCTGATCTACAGGGATTACCATATGATTTTTCTTTTAATATTCATGCTATGAATTACATTAATCTTCTAATGTTAAAACCACCTTGCATTCTTGGAATAGACCAACATGGAGAGGAAGTACTGTCTTTTTACTTATATATATATATTCCTGGATACAGTCTGTTACTATTTTGTTCAGGATTTTATGCATCTCTGTTCACGTACGAGATCAGATTATAATTATCCTTTCTCAGAATGTCCTTATTAGGCTTTGAAATGAAAGTCATACTGGCCTTATAAAATGAGTTTGGGAATGTTTCTTTTACCCATTCTGTGGGAATGTATTTTTCTATTGCTGCTGTCACAAATTACCACAGACACAGTGGCTCAAAACAATATAAATTTCTTCCAGTTTTGGTGGTCAGAAGTCTCTCTTGGGTCTCACGAGACTAAAATCAAAGTGTCTGAGTTCCTTCTGGAGAACCCGCCTCCTTGCCTTCTCCAGCTTCTGGGATCCACCCACATTTCTTGGCTCACAGCCCCTCCCTCCATCTTCAGAGCCAGCAACGCTGCATTTCTCTGGCCCTGCTTCAGGCCTCACATCTCCCTCGGACCACAGCTGAGGGACTGTCAGCTCTTTATGGACCCACGTGATTAGACTGGGCTCCCCAGACAAGCCAGGACCATCTCCCATCTCCAGGCTGTAAACTGAACTGCACCCACATGGCCTCTTTATGGACCTACGTGATTAGACTGGGCTCCCCAGACAATCCAGGACCGTCACCCGTCTCCAGGCTGTGAACTGAACCACACCCACACGGCCTCTTCTGCCAGGTAAGGGACATAGTCACAGGATCCAGGGATGAGGACATGGACATTTTTGGGGGGCGAGCATTTTCCTACCTGCCACAGGAACTGTGAAAGAATGGCTTTCCTCTTTACATGTCCAGGCAGCATTCTCAGATGAACGTATCTTAGCCTAACCTTTATGGGGATTTTAATTATGATTTTCTATTAGTTCTTTTTTTTTTTGAGAGAGAGACATTATCCCTGAGCTAAGTGATGCCAATCATCCTCTTTTTGCTGAGGAAGCCTGGCCCTGAGCTAACATCGTGCCCATCTTCCTCTACTTCATATGTGGGACGCCTACCACAGCGTGGCTTGCCAAGTGGTGCCATGTCCGCACCCGGGACCCGAACCGGCTAACCCCGGGCCGCTGAGAAGCGGAGTGTGGGCACTTAACTGCTGTGCCACCAGGCCGGCCCTATATTAGTTCTCATATCAGTAAGTTAATTTCTTAAATGAATTTACCATTTCTTCTATATTTTCAAACGTTGACAACGTTTTAACGTCTATAGGATCTGTATTGGTATTCTTTTTTTCATTTCCATTGTTTTTGCCTTTTACTTTTTAAGGAAAAAATCAGGCTTATTGAAGTATAATTTACATATTCTAAAAAGTGTTCTAGGTGTATAGTTGCATGAGATTTTACAAATGTATGCAGCCCTGGAACCACCACCACGGTAAAGATAGAGTATTTCTGTTACTGAAACCAAAGTGGGCTCCCTCCTGGCGAGTTAAATCAGACTCTCCACCAGAAGTCGTTGTCTCACAAAGTGAAGTGTGTTTGCAGCAAATAGGAGCCCCTGAGGAATCATTTCCAGAGTCGCGGTGTCCCCGAACAAAGGGAAGCAGGGACATTCATTTCAGACAAGGAATGAATACTCCAAAGGGAGAGGTGGGAATCCTCTTGCACAAGCTCACTTGGAAAACGCGATTCCACGTACGCTGCAGGTGGTGGCAACCAGGCCCACCCTCCTCCTGGAGAGCTCGTAGCCTTAAAAATAAGGCAAAGCTCACAGGCAAGCTCTTGTGGTGAGGCCTGGACTCGTTCAGGGAGGTTGCTCGTGGCATCTCAACATAAAATAACAAAACGGAAAAAACAACTTGGAAAAACATTAAATGCTTCCAAACCCACCCTTGAGTTCCTTGGGGGAATTAGTTGGTGGCATTTGCACCACTCCCAAAGGCTCCCCTGTGTGCCTCTGCAGCTTTCTGTCCTCGTGTGTTTTGCTTTGACAAACATGTCATATAGATGGAGTCATATAGCATACAGCCTTTTCCGTCTGGCTTGACTTAGCATAATACTTTTGGGTTTATTCATGTCTCTGTATGTATCAGTAGTTTGTTCCTTCCCACTGTGTGATAAGCCACAACTCATTTATGCCCTCATCATGGACATTTGGGTAATTTCAAGTTTGGCAGATCATGAAAAAAGCTGCTATAAACATTTAAGCATAGGTCCTTGTATGAACAAATATTTTTATTTATCTTAAATATATTTTTTAGGACTGGAATTGCTGGGTTGTATGGTGTGGTAGGCAGAACAATGTCCTCTTAAAGATCTTAATGCCTGGAACCTCTGAATGTTAGGTTACATGACAAAGGGGAATTAAGGCTGCTGATCAAAAAAAAAGGCTGCTGATCAGCACATAGGGGGATTATGCTGGAGCCCAAAGTAATCACAGGCTCTTTCAAAGTGGAAGAGGAAGAGGAAAAGAGCAGACTGATGCAATGTGAAGACTCAACTTACCCTTGCTGACTTTGAAGATGGGGTAAGTAAGGGTGATGAGCCAAGGAATGGGGGCAGTTTCTAGAAGCTGGAAAAGCCGAGAGAGGGATTTTCCCCTAGAACCTCCAGAAGGAACAGAGCCCTGTCCACACTTGATTTTAGCCCGGTGAGACCCAGGTCAGCCTTCTGACTTCCAAAACTGAAGAACAGCTTTTAAGTCACAAGTTTGTGATAATTTGTCCCAGCAGCAACAGAACACTAATACGCATGGTAAGGGTATAAGAAGCGTCAAAGTGCCAAAGAGGCTGACCCACCGGCCTGCTTACCAGCAGCGCAGCGCTCCAGCCACTCCATGCCCTTCTTTCTTGGGGAGTGTCAGGTTTGTTGCTGTTGTTGACTTTTCATTTTAGCTGTTCTGTGCCGCTCTCCTTTCTTCTTGGTCATTCTTCTCATGGTTTATCAATCTTGATAATCTTTTAAAAGTAGAGGAACTTTCAATATTTTTTTTTCTACTTCATTAATTCCTGTTCTCATCCTCATTATTTTTCTTTGGGTTTAGTTTACTATTCTTTTCCTAACTTCTTGAGATGAATATCCAGAACATTGGTTTCCAGCCTTTTTCCCTCCCAATACTAGCATTTAGGACTATAAATTTTGACTCTAAGAATGACTGTAGCTGCTTCTCACAAGTTATGATACACAATATTTTCATTATCATTCAGTTCAGTCCAAAATATTTTCTAATTTATTTTTTGATTTCTTCTCTGATCCATGATTTAGAAATGTATTTCTTAATTTCCAAACATATTGGTGTTTTTTAATTATGACTGATTTCTATCTTAATTATATTATGATCAGAGAACATAGTCTGTATGATTCCTTTAGAAGGTATTGAGGCTTACTTTATAGTAGTCAAACATATAGTCAATATTCATCAATGTTCCAAGTATACTTGAAAATCGTGTATTCTGTGATTCTTGGGTACACTGTTGTGTGTGTGTTCACCAGGCCAAAGTTGGTGAATGTTTTCTTCAAGTCTCCCACAACTGTACTAATTTTTGGTCTGCTTGTTCTATTACACACAAGAGTGTGTGTTAAAATCTCCCACTGAGTGTGGATTTGTATATTTCTCCATCTCGTCATCAATTTTTGCTTTCAATATGCTGTTATTGTATTATGTGCATACAAACGTGGAATTGTTACCTGTTCTCTTATTTGAAGTCCCCATCTTCATCCCTAATAATGCTTTTTGCCTTAAAGTTTTTTTTAATATATAGAAAACATAGGTACGCATTAGCGTTTGGACAGAGTTCGCATGATGTACCATTTCCTGTGTCTATAAAGACAGAGTAAGTTTTAGACCTCTCTCTTGTAAAGTGCATAGAACTGATCTTTTAAAACTTTTATCTAAAAAAATTAGAGCATGTAATCCATGTAATTGCTGATTTATCTAGATCTGAACCTACCATGTAACTGAACGCTTTCTCATTGTCATACCTGTTTTATTCCCTTAATTTTCTAGTTTTCTTTTGGATTATCACTTATCAGACTAGTTTTCCTTCTACTGGCTTGAAAGTTAGACACTTTACCCAACTTACATGCACTCTTACTGAGGCTCTTTTACCTGGCTGACTGGCACTTCTATCCTCGCCCCAGATCACTCGATTTACCCTGTTCCCCAACTTACATGCCACCAGTTCTCTCTAGCTTTCCAATCCACAAGACATTATCATTCACAACATCCACAAGACGCAATCATTATTCATTCAGATTTATCCACATGACTGCCACTTCCATTACTGTGTACTCCTTTCTGCATCAGTGGTTTTAGACACTGCTTATGCTCTTCTACTGCACACTCAGTGTTGACAACTACCGGCGTGGACTTAGTCCCTGGCCTGGAGAACCTCCTCCCCCAGGACATCTTTCCCATGAACTCTGGAGGGGTATCTGACCACAGGAGGTCAACTCTTCCTGTGGCTCCTACTGCCTGCTGATTTGGGTTTATAACTCTTTCTTGATCTGTTCCTTACCTACTTCTAAAACCTCACCTTTACTCGTGGCCCACATCTCCCCATACTTGCTATTCACATTTTGCTACTTTCCAGAGTACAAAGGTTCTACCAAAACGTGCCACTGCTCGTGCCTGGACTGCCTTTCTCCATTCCCGTATCTGAGAAGGTGTTCCTGCTCCCTCAGGACCAGGCCCTGCCCTGGACGCTGCCTGTGCTCTGTGGTGGAGGCGGAGCTCCTGAGGGCACTCCACGCACAGCCTGCTCTCGTCTCGTTGCTGCTCTGGTTGCTCCACGAGGGCATAGACAGCTTTAAGCTGGTTTGTGTCCCATTTCCTTGCCCAATAGGAAAATGGGGCCTAAATTGAGTTTATTTTCAAAATAGGGATAACAGTAATCCCTGTAATGTTGTTTCCTTTGCATCCATAGTCTATGTGAAAGAGCTTTAAAAATCAAAGGCTGTATACACAGATGCATGGTTGGTAGTGAGAGGCAATTCTCTTTCACATGCTTTATGGAAAAAAATTGAAGAAAACATGTCTAGCTTTATTTTGCTCCCAGGCAATTTATGAACTTAAGCATCAGTGGATAATATGTCACTTTGTAACCTAGACCCTGAGTAGGGGAGAATAAATTAGCTTTCTAAGGAGAAGTTGAACATTATGGTGCAATTGTTTTAAAATTTTTCTTTCTTTGCATGGCAACTCTTTTAAAATGAAACCTTACATGAATCCCAAATATATGAAATAAATGAAAGATTCACACTGTGGTTGAAACTCATGTGGTGAGTCTTTCTCACAGCAATCACCGGTGCACAAAATGATTACCCTTCTGTTAAGTTCAGAGTTTTGGGGAGGTTTCAATAATCTTTTCAACTAGAAACTTGAATCACTTTGTTTTAACATGCCAACCACCAATATGGCATTTAACGGTGATTCTATTACAGTTTACGGTAGCTGTTTTATACACAGTTTGATATAATGTGGCTACAAATATCCAGCAGTCACATCAGGTCCCCGAGCTCCGGGATGATGCTCCTCAGCTAACGCTCAGCACTGGGGCAGGAGCTGGGCTCTATGTGGCAGGCCACCTGTCCACAGGGGCGCACCACCTCTCCGGCTCCCACTTTCCAGAGCTTGGGCATTACTGATCCTGAGAAGAAAGTTCAGAGCTTTTTCTGCAATACTTGTAACTTACTTTAGTAAAGTTTTAAAAGGTTAGGAGATGTTTGTGAATTTCAAATGCAAAAATGGAATTTAAAGTGTCCAGATAAATTGTGCTACGAAATAAAGGTTTTATTTACAGCCTATTATACAACTTCACGAAAAAACACATTGCTCAGAATCTGACATAGGCTAAGTAAAACATTTTGTTGTCTAAAAAAAATACTGGTAATATACCCAAGTCTTAATTCAAATATATAATTAGATGAATTAGTTTTGATAAAATGTTTCTTAAGAAGACAGTTTGCAAAAAGAAAAGTTAAAGTAATTTAAATACATTTTAGTAAATATGTAGATACATTTTGTCAGGATTAAATGTCAGTTTTATTTAAAATATTCAGTACAAAGTATGAAAACTTATACCCTATGACCATTAAGAAAAAAGTTAGAAACCCACTAAATTGTTCTGAGAATACTACTAAGGCACTGAATTCAAATATCCCTTAGGATATGAATTATCTAAACTCTTGTATCTTTAACATTCAGATGTTCATAGTTATTTTCTTAAGAAATATTTTTAAAAAGATGATTCAACCTTATTATTTCTTCCCCTGGAAGACAGAATTTTAAACAAGTATGTAATACATCCTAATGATAATAGTCTGATAACATCCAGGTTCAAAGGTATTTGTCACTAGAAAAGGGATTTATATACCTGGATGTTTTTACTTTTAAACATATTTTGTTTCATCACAACAATACATCAATCACAATAAAGCATACTAAAGCATGGAAGGCCACTATGTTATATAATTTGATACAAAAACTTAGATCATGTTACCATTTGGATAACTGTATCAAAAATTTAAAAGTTCCATAAAACTATTGAGAGGTTAGTGTTTCAGGTACGTAATACATTTTAAAACTTATCCCTAAAACTTTACCTTTAGAATGCAGAAAACAAAGTTTCATCTTGGAATATAAATGCAATCAGATGGCCATCATATGAATGAGCTCTGTATTTTCAATGGCACCGACACTTTGCTCTGTGGTATAAAGCACTGCAAAGTGACAATAACTGGGCAGTAGGAGAAATGATCTAGATTCATCACAAGCCAGCAACTTAAAAACTTCTAACAACACTCAAGACGTAAGTGATGTCCACTCTGGCTTATGTATCGCCCCTACACTTAAACATATTTTTCCATAAATGGTAATTACTGTGGCCATTTGCCAGATATAAAATAAGTGATAGAACAAATAAAAACAGCAAGAAAATCAAAGCACACTTCTAACATTTTAATAACGTTTGCTTGTGATGACTTTCTGTGATCTGGAACCTTTGTTTTACATAAAATTGGAGCTGGAAAGAGAAAAGAAAACTTATTATTGGTACAATAGAAAATCACATAGGAAATAAAAATGACTAGAATCATTAGTTTTACAAAGCTTTTATAGAAAGAGCAAATATACGTCTAACATACTATAGGATATCTAGCTATGAAAACAGAAAAAAACACCAAACTCTGTTATCTTGAGAATGAATTCTGAGCTCTCAAAAAACTATGGGCTTGGCCCTGATTTTTGTGCACAGACTAATGGTTCTCAAGTGGAACAGGGTGACAATTTCTACAAGATAAATGTAAATTGTCTTTCATGTATGGAATAAAATTGGGGAATCCAATTTTAGTAACACTGCATTAAGATGAAAGGATAAGAAGGTAAAAGGTCCCTTAGCTTTATAATTCAAAGAATACTGAAAAGCAGTAATAAATTATATTTCTAGTTTATCCCTTGAAATTCAATGCTTGAATAAAACAGCCTTTATGAGTTGTATTCATTCTTTCGACAAATAACTGCATGCCTACTATGTACTAGGCACTGTTCTAGGAGCTGGGGATGGAATGTCAAGGAACAAAACAAAGATGCGTGCCCTTGTAGAGATTACATTAAAAGATCATACATGAGAATTCCTTCTTTCTTCCCAAACTATATAATCCACAGGCCAACTAAATCCACCAAAACTCTGTGGATTTACTTCTCCATAGTTCATATTTTCCTAACTATTTGGAAGTTGAATTGCAATACTGCAAATGCTCTGTTTGAAATAAGATGTGGTGATAGAATTAGATGAGAGTGTTGCTCTGTGAGGAGCCTGAGGAAGAGTGGATGCCACTATAGCACAGGTAGTTGGAGGGAACTGAGGCCAAGACCCACAAAGGAGCATTCTCAACAGAACAAGCCAATGATGACTTTCAAGAACAGTCAAACAGGCAAACTGACAAGGACATACTAAGTGGAAGAAATAAAATGAAGGACAAAAAGTACAGAAGAGGAAAAAAAACTTATTTTCTAAAACTTTGGTAACTTTGATTTTAACACATACCCCAAACCTATAAGCCTTTGATTATCATCCAAATGCTACTCATGGCCGCCCCACTGTACTGGGGCCCTCTCTACCTTCCTCTGCATCTTTGGGTCCACCAGTGGTCTCACAAGCTCTGACATCAAAGCACAGGAGTTCGAATCGATAGGCTGGTGCCCTTATTAAGATAAAAATTCTCACAAAATCATTATTAGTAGAATTTGTTAAAAAAAAAAAAGTGAACCTAAGAATTAGTTTTTTAAATCAAGCATTATTTTATGCCTATGGTTCCCCAGTAAAGTACAGCTTCCAATTAGACATGAAATTCAACATAACTACTGGGAGGTCAGCAGTTACCAGCTGTCTACTAGCGCCACAGGCTGGGACAGGAAATAAGAGCAGCCATTTGTTCCCCAAGGAATTGACCCTTTTTTACACTGTGATGTATTTTTATTTTGTTCATTCATTTATCCACGCATTTTGGCAAATATTTTCTGAGCACTTAATATGTGCCAGAGCTGTTCCGGATGCTAAGGAAACAGCAGAGCACAGGAGGGATAAGGCTTCTGCCGGCAGGGAGCTGACCTCGGAGCCGCAGGAGGCAGACAAGGAATAAGGCAGCCGACAGGGAGAAGCCCTCCGGAGGGTGAAAGAGCCACGAAACAGGCGCTGGTGGGGCGGGGTTCCCAGAGACCGGCGCGCGGGTGGCTTACTTCTTCCGGTCCTTGTCCTTCCTCAGGTTGCTGCCTGATGCCATGAAGGTCTGGTTCTGGTATATCTCGGAGGTAGCTTTCTTTTTAGAGAAAGCAATTATTTCTTCTTCCAACAGTCTTCTCTTTTCTTCAAGCTTCATTCTCTCTTCTTGGTGAACTCTTTTAAGGTGCTCAAATTTGGCCTGTAGCTGTGAAACAAAGGTGCAATTCCCACTGATGACACAGTGTGGCAGCACATGCACAGATGTGTTGTCTGTCTCAGAACACAACCGCTACCGCTCACCCTCCTACACGTCCTCTATCTAGCCTTCCTGATGTCTCCTAAGTTCCTGCTTCAAGCAAAAATTTACACATAGAATTGCCTTGGTAACTTGAAATGATTTCCCACGCAAAAAATGCATGAACAAAACATAAGAAAAAACCATAGCCTTATGAACAAACCCCAGCTTTTAAAACACTTGATCTTTTAGAGTTTTTATTTTCTTGCTCTACATTTTCCCCACAAAGCTTCTTCAGTTTCTAAAATTCATGCGCAATACAAATGAAGGACACAAACTACAGAAGCAAGTTGTCAGAAAGGAAAAGAGCTTCCTTATTTTCCAAAAAAGTTACTACACATAGGGAGACCGTTATTGAAAGTTATACTGGTAAATTTTCTGGGAAAGCAAGTGTCAATTTAAATCAAGAATCTTAAAAATCTGTTACATTTTTCCACAGTCATTCATCTTCTTGAAATCTAAACTAAGTCAAGAAATCCTAAATTCAGAGAACGTTTTAAACATTAAAATACTAACTGTAGTAGAATTTATACCATGATGGGAAAAAACAGCCTGCATCTAACAAAATAAAAAAAATAAATTTATGCTAAATATACTCAACGCAGCCATTATGAGTTTTCCTAAACCACAACATGAGATTTCCCTGGTTTAATTGTTGTTTATCTGAAAAAAAAAATCTAGAGACTTTAGTAGACTCCATATGAATCAACTGTGTGCCACGCCTGCCAAGAACACAAGCACTGCACAGAGAACCTAGATCAAAAAAGATAATTTTTTTTTTTGGTGAGGAAGACTGTCACTGAGCTAACATCTTTGCCAATCTTCCTCCATTTTGTATGTGTGACACCTCCACAGCATGGCCTGATGAACAGTGTGTATGTCCATGCCCAGGATCTGAACCATGAACCCCAGGCTGCCAAAGCAGTGTGCAAACTTAACCACTATGCCACTGGGCCAGACCCAAAAGATAATGTCTTTTGATCCTCTAGTCTGGTTAGACAAAATAAATTAGTATTTTCAGTTCTGGGGAGCAATCTAGCATTCATACTAAAAGTAGGAGTTGGTTTCTAGAAAAGATGAGGGTAGAAACTGCAGAGTGCTAAATTCCATCCTAATAAAAATCAAATGTTCCAAATATGTAATTGGTTGTCTAGTGAGCCCATAAACCCCTGACAGAAGTATTTAAAATGGAGATACAACAGGGTTGAAAGAGATTAAGGCCCTTCTACTTTAAGATTCTTTTATTCCTGAGGTCATTTCAGGGAAGCATCAGTTCCTCAATATTTGCTTATTTAAATGGCTCTTGCTTTTATAAAAAGATATATGAGTATGTGTGTGTATTTAAAGGGTGAGACTCATCCAGCTGTCGTTCAAGTCCCTGGTGTCAACAGTCACAGCTCTCTGAGGATGTGTGCATCCCTTCTATGTTTGGGAGAGGGGTGGGGTGAAGCACACAGCATGGAAGGGAGGGCACAGGGGCAGGTTCATACTATGTGAGCAGAGCTCTAGCTCTGACTACTTAAACGGAGGCTGCAGACTTTATATGCATACTTAAATATCTTGAAAGGTTACAGAGTACTTCATATATCATTCTGGAAGTTGACTAAAAATTCCAGGAAATCTATAAAGAGAAAAACGTCTTAAAGGGGGGAGGGGGAAGGTGTGAATGTGACTATCATTCACACGATGTGGCGTTTACAGCTTTTGAATGGTAACAATCTAATCCATACACATGAAACACTCACTCGTGGTTCCATTATTTACTACAGTAGGCACTTAATTCAAACAGATTTTCAAATACTCAAAAAGTTAAACACAGCAGACCTTTTGCGTTGTTGATAACTACTCACCAATGCTCTTAAAATCATATCCAATATGGTACACTGCTGTATCTTTCAGAAATACTATTTCTAAGGATATTATACAGTCTATTTGTCAATGACCCTTTGAAAAGTATCCATTTTTACAAATAAATGTGAGAGAAAACATTGATCTCGTGTTGAACTAGTAAATATCTTTAATCTGAGCTCTGTGCATCACTGGGGTCCCTTTCTGCCTTAACTGCCTGAAGGGCAGAGCTGTCTGTGCTCATGGAGAAGTCACCTTCTGCCACCGCTCTCAGCTGCACCTATGTGCAAACCACTCCTGCTGTCCTGCATTATAAGGCACCTGCACTATCATGTTCAAGCTTATAATGCAGCTGTATTTTTTTTACTGAAAATTATCTAGGGTACTTTTGGAAATGGGAGAGGCATAAATATTAAATGAAAAACTAGCCAAAAAATAGACAAAGATAAAATTGGGAAGTAGTAATATTTTAATGATGGTTATGCACTTTGAGGGATAAATATAAAATGTGTACTTCTTCTTATAGTGGGGGAAGGGGTATGAGAAATCTGTATGTCAAACGTAACATGGCTCATTAGTGCATCTAGAATGACATTAATAAACATACAGAAAAGATAACACTGAACTAGTGTTTCAAGATAACATTTGTTCTGTGCATCTCCATACTCCAGGTATCTGATGTTCACAGCATTTTCAGCTAATTATACCTAAAAATCCACATTTATACAAAAGATAAATTAAGAGGTATCTGTTTTACAACAACATTGGTAAGGATATTTTAAATAACAAGGTCCTCTAACACAGAATTAACTAGTGTTTTGGGTTATCTTTTTATTAGTGACTGCCAGTATCTTACTGATACAACTAGGTTTTGAGTGACCAAAAGTCCCAGATGCCCGGAATAGCCCTGGTTTATACCTACCTGTTTATACCTACTTGTTCTCCTGGTATAATTATTAATAAGCTTCCTTTCCCTCTAAAACTGTAGTAATTAAGACAACAAATGACATGGTCTTCCTTAGTCTTTCAGTTAATGACTCTTGGTATCATGGAGCAATGATTATTGATGGATGCCCTTCACCAGAGGGACCCTGACTCTAAACGATTAACAATATCGGTTTTACAATGTGAAAATCCGTCATGAGGTCCCTTGTAATACACTGGCCTCTAAAGCGATATAATTAGAAGTTTAGAACTCTGGTGACAACTTCAGTTGCTGGTGCCTTGGGTTTAAATTAACTTCATCATTAGTTTAATATACACTCAACACAAAAAAGCACTTGAGAGTGACGTGTGCATCATGGCAGAGCGAGTTGTTCCCTTGGACTCTCCCCCTCTAAAATACAACCAAAAGGACATTCACACGCCAACAGAGGACATTCACACAACACAAAAGATGTCAGAGACCGACACAGCCATATGTCTGAAGGTGGTGGTGAGGCTGGATCCTCCAGAGGAAGTGGAAGCTGAAAGGCATGAGTTCTGTGGAGAGAGAGGGGCTGTGGCTGGAGGAGGTGCGCAGCGGAGAGGCGCCCTGTACTCACCTGGCACTCCAGCCCCAAGATCGCTCAGGGTGTGGCACAGACAGGCGGCAGCTAATGGAGCCCCGTGAGCACCCAGAGCACCATGCAGAGAGAGAGGCAGAGGTTGGTGGAGGCACACAGGTGTAAGAAAGGGTCCCTTCCCCCATCTGGCACTCCAGTCCTGTGATGGCCAGAGCTGTGCACACAGAGAGCAGAGGCTGGGGGAGGTGCAGATGAAGGAGAGCACCCTCACCCCTGCTTGGTGCTCCAGATCTGCCATCAGTCAGAGCATTGCACAGTGAGAAAAGAAGTCAGTGGCAGGAGCTGGGGAGCCCCTGACCATGCTGGGCCTGGAATTCACAGTGCCTGAGTCCCACCCAGTGGAGGCAGGTGGCAGGGACCACACAGAGGCAAAAATCCACACCACCAAGCAGTATGAGAAAGTAAATTAAACCTCCAAACCAGAAGGAAAATGACAAGTACCCAGAAACCAAACCTGAAGACACAGAAATCCATAATCTAAATGATGAAGAATTCAAAATAGCTATTGTAAAAAAACTCAACAAGTTACAAGAAAACACAGAAAGACAAATTAACGAATTCAGGAGCTTCTTCACAAAAGAGACTGAAACTATAAAGAAGAATCAGAATTGTGGGAGAAGAAAAACACAATGATGGAAGATCAAGAAAACTCTGGAATCCCTAAATAACAGAACTGACAATATGGAAGACCAAATTAGCAATTTAGAAGACAGTACTATAGAAATGCTTCAGAGGGAGAAGAGAGAACTGAGACTAAAAAGAAATGAAGAAGCTCTCAGAGAAATATCTGACTCAATTAAGAAATGCAACATAAGGATTAGAGGTATTCCAGATGGGGAAGAGAGGGAGAATGGAGCAGAAAACCTGTTGAAAGAAATAATAGTACAGAATTTCCCAAACCTGGGGAAGAGGATGGAAATCCATGTGAAAGAGGCACCAGATCTAAATATGTCAATGTAAAAAGACTTACTGCAAGGCATATAGTACTGAGGCTGGCAAAAGTCAATGACAAAGAAAAAATATTAAGGGCAACAAGGCAGAAAAAATAACTTACAAAGGAACCCCTATTATACTTTCAGCAGATTTCTCAGCAGAAACCTTACAGGCTACGAGAGAGTGGCATGATATATTCAGAATTCTGAAAGACAAAAACATCCATACAAGAATACTCTACCCAGTGGAAATCTCCTTCAGATATAATGGAGAGACAAAAACTTTCCAGGATAAACAAAAGCTAAGGGAGTTCATCACCACAGGACACCCCGTACAAGAAATCCTCAAGAAGGCCCTCATACCTGAAAAGAAAAAAGAAAAAAAATAAGAAAGGGGCTACAAAGCCCTGAGCAAGGAGATGAATAGGTAGGCAATAATCAGAAAATGGCAGCTCTCTATCAGATCAGGTTGGTAAACACTTAACTTTTACATCAAGGATAAAGAAAAGGAAAACACCAAAATAAAAATAATCTCATCATTTTAACCACAAACTCACAACACAAGATGGAATAAGATATGACAAAAGTAACTTAGAAAGGGAAGAGGAAAGGGATGGAATCAGTAGAGACTAAGGAAATAAGAGGCTATCAGAAAATGGACTATCTCATCTACGAGATATTTTATAAGAACCTAATGGTAACCACTAAACGAATAATTAGAACAGAGACATATAGGATAAACAAGGAGAAAATGAAGAAAACCAGCATAGAAAACTACCTAACTGAATTTGTAGTCTGAAATATATGGGATGAGAAACAAAGGAAATGCAGGAGAACTGGAAAACAAACAATAAAATGGCAGCATTAGGCCCTCAAATATCAATAATCACTCTAAATGTAAATGGATTGAATTCTCCAATCAGAGTGGCAAGATGGATTAAAGAACAAGACCCAACAATATGCTGCCTCCAGGAAACACATCTCAGCTTTAAAGACAAACACAGGCTCAGAGTGAAGGGATGGAACACAGCACTCCAAGCTAATGGCAAATGAAAGAAAGCAGGTGTTACCATACTTATATCAGATAAAGTAGACCTCAAGATAAAACAGGTAAAGAGAGACAAAGAGGGGCAGTACATAACGATAAAAGGGTCTCTCCACCAAGAAGACATAACACTTATAAACATATATGCACCCAACACAGGAGCACCAAAGTACATAAAGCAACAATTAACAAACCTAAAAGGAGATAGTACCAACAACACAATAATAGTAGGGGACCTCAACACCCCACTTACATCAGTGGACAGATTATCCAGACAAAACGTCAACAAGGAGACAGTGGAATTAAATGAAAAACTAGACTAGATAAACTTAATAGATTTATAGAGAGCGCTCCATCCAAAAACAGCAGAATACACATTCTTCTCAAGCTCACATGGAACATTCTCAAGGATAGACCATATATTGGGAAACAAGGCAAACTTCAATAAATTTAAGAAGATTGAAATCATATCTACTATCTTTTCCAGCCATAATGCTATCAAACTAGAAATCAATTGCAAGAAAAAAGCTGGGAAAGGAACAAAAATGTGGAGGCTACACAACATGCTACTGAACAACCAATGAGTCATCGAAGAAATAAAGAGAGAAATCAAATAATATTTGGAGACAAATGAGAATGAAAACACCATACCAACTCAGATGGATGCAGCAAAAGTGGTCCTACGAGGGCAATTTATAGCAATACAGGCGAAAGTTAACAAACAATGAAAAGCTCAAATAATCTTAAAGTACACCTAACAGAATTAGAAAAAGAAGAACAAATAAAGCCCAAACTCAACAGAAGCAGAAAAATAATAAAAATCAGAGCAGAAATAAATGAAATTGAAACAAAAAAGACTGTAGAAAGGATCAATGAAGCAAGGAGCTGGTTCTCTGAGAAGATAAACAAAATTGACAAACCCTTAACCAGACTCACAAAAAAAGGAGATGCCTCAAATAAATAAAATCAGAAATGAAAGAGGAAAAATTACAAGAAATACCACAGAAATACAAAAAACTCTTAGAGAATATTATGAAAAACTATACCCCAACAAACTGGACAATCTAGAAGAAATGGATAAATTCTTAGACTCTTACAACCTCCCAAAACTGAATCAAGAAGAAATAGAGAATCTGAATAGACCAATCACAAGTAAAGACATTGAAACAGTAATCAAAAACCTCCCCAAAATAAAATTCCAGGACCAGATGGCTTTTCTGGAGAATTTTATCAAACATTCAAAGAAGATTCTTCTCAAACTATTCCAAAAAATTGAGGAAGATGGAAATATTCCTAACACATCCTACGAGGCCAATATCACCCTGATACCAAAGCCAGACAACAACAACACAAAGAAGGAAACTTTTACAGGCCAATATCACTGATGAACACAGACACAAAAATCTTCAACAAAACATTGGTAAACCAAATATAGCAATACATTAAAGGAATCATACACCACGATCAAGGGGGATTCATACCAGGGACACAGGGATGGTTCAACATCCGCAAATCAATCAATGTGATATACCACATTAACAAAATGAGGAGCAAAAACCACATGATCATCTCCATAGATGCAGAGAAAGCATTTGACAAGATCCAACATCCATTCATGATAAAAGCTCTCAATAAAATGGTAAAGAAGGAAAGTATCTCAACACGATAAAGGCCATACATGACAAACCCACAGCCAACATCATACTCAACGGGGAAAAACTGAAAGCCATCCCTCAGAACAGGAACAAGACAAGGGTGCCCAATCTCACCACTCTTATTCAACATAGTACTGGTGGTTTTGCCAGGGCAATTAGGCAAGAACAAGAAATAAAAGGAAACCAAACAGGAACTGAAGAAGTGAAACTCTCGCTGTTTGCAGATGACATGATTTTATATCTAGAAAACCCTAAAGAATCCATCAGAAAACTATTAGAAATAATCAACAACTACAGCAAAGTTGCAGGGTACAAAGTCAACTTCCAAAAATCAGTGGCATTTCTATACTCTAATAACAAACTAACAGAAAGAGAACTCAAGAACACAATCCCATTTACAATCACAATGAAAAGAATAAAATATCTAGGAACAAATTTAACCAAGGAGGTGAAAGATCTATACAAGGAACATTATAAGACATTACTGAAAGAAATCGATAATGACATAAAGAAATGGGAAGATATTCCATGCACATGGATTGGAAGAATAAACATAGTTAAAATGTCCATACTTCCTAAAGCAATCTAAAGATTCAATGCAATCCCGATCAGAACCCCAATGACACTCTTCACAGAAATAGAACAAAGAATCTTAAAATTCACATGGGGCAACAAAAGACCCCAAATAGCCAAAGCAATCTTGAGAAACAAGAACAAAGCCAGTGGCTTCACAATCCCTGACTTCAAAATATATTACAAAGCTATATAGTAATCAAAACAGCATGGTACTGGTACAAAAACAGGCACACAGAACAATGGAACAGAAGAAAGCCCAGAAACAAAACCACATATCTATGGACAGCTAATCTTTGACAGAGGAACCACGAACATACAGTGGAGAAAGGAAGGCCTCTTCAATAAATGGTGTTGGGAAAACTGGACAGCCACATGCTAAAGAATGAAAGTAGACCATTATCTTTCTCCATACACAAAAATAGACTCAAAATGGACCAAAAACTTGAAGGTAAGACCTGAAACCATAAAACTTCTGGAAGAAAATATAGGCAGTAAACCCTTTGACGTCATATTTAAAAGGATCTTTTCGAATACCATATCTTCTCAGACAAGGGAAACAGAAGGACAAATAGCCAAGAGAGACTTGATCAGACTAAAGGGCTTCTGGAAGGCAAAGGAAACCAAGATCAAAATGAAAAAACAACCCACCAAATGGGAGAAAATATCTGCAAATCATATATCCAATAAGGGGTTAATTGCCACAGTATATGAAGAACTCACACAAATGAACATAAAAACAAACAACCCAATCAAAAGGTGGGCAGAGGATCTGAACAGACATTTCTCCAAAGAAGATATACAGATAGCCAATAGGCACATGAAAAGATGCTCAACATCACTAATCATCAGGGAAATGCAAATCAAAATTATACTTAGTATATCATCTTATGCCTGTTAGAATGGTTATAATCACCAAGACAAAAAACAACAAATGTTGGAGAGGTTGTAGAGAAAAGGAAACCCTCATCCACTGCTAGTAGGAATGCAAACTGGTGCAGCCAGTATGGAAAACGCTACAGAGATTTCTCAAAATTAAAAACAGAAATACCACATGACTCAGCTATCCCACTACTGGGTATTTATCCAAAGAACTGGAAATCAACAGTACAAAGACACTTATGCACCTCTATGTTCACTGCAGCACTATTCACAATAGACAAGACGTGGAAGCAACCCAAGTGCCCACTGACTGATGATTGGATAAAGAAGATGTGGTATATATACACAATGGAATACTACTCAGCCATAAAAAAAGACAAAGTTGTCTCTTCACAACCAAATGGAAGGACCTTGAGGGCATTGTGTTAAGCGAAATAAGCCAGACAAAGACAAACACCATATGATTTCACTCATGTATGGAACATAAACAAACTTACAGACAAAGAGAACAATTTAGTGGTTACCAGGGCAAAGCAGGGTGGAGGGTGGGCACAAGGGGTAAAGGGGCACACTTATATGGTGTCTGACAAATATTAATGTACAACTAAAATTTCACAATGTTATAAACTATTATGACCACAACAACAAAAAAAGCACTTGAACCATAAAAATAAAAATCTACAAAGCATCTACTGACAATTAGTGTTTCTCTTTTTCTTTCAATCATTTGGTCACCCTGAATTTTCAATTTCCTTTTAAATAATACACATTTAAGTAAATAGTTTTATGTGGGATTTAAAAAATCAAAACTCAATTATAAACCACTTGAACATCTTCTCTCCTCATTAGAGAAACTAAGAATCATGGTATATGAGAGAGAAACTCTTAAGAGTTTTACTCTGCTACCATCTTAAAGATAAATCTACTAATTCAAAGAAAAGTCAGTATCTTTACTTCCTATTCATCACAACTCCTTCCTCAATATTATCTTTAAACAAATTTCAAACGAGGGACTATTCTCAAATAAAAGAGACTATAAACAAACAGAACACCCAAATGCAATGTGAGACCTATGACTGAATTCTGGTTCAAAAACAAAAATAAAAAATCACCAAACAAAAAAACAATAAAAGACAATCTTGGGACAACTGGGAAGATTTGAAAATGGACTGGAGAGTAGGTGAGATTATGGCATTCCTATTAATTTTCTTAGATATAATATTGGTACTACGGATGAAAATGCACCTAAGCTTCAGAGTTGCACACTGAAGTACCTAGGGATAGTGTCCTGCTGTCTACAACCAGCACTCAGATGACCAGGGAAACACACACACACGTACACACACAAAATAAAGACGTCAAGACATTCAACACTACATCTAGGGGTGGGAAGGGGAAGGGACACAGGTAACCTGTACTTTCATTTTCCTGTTGTTTGAACTTTTTCAAAATAAAAGATCAAAATGCAAATTATAAATGATATATTAGATTATTAATTTTACAAAACCACTTACTACAGGGTTCATTTAAATAGCAAGTATTTGAAATAATAAATTTGTAAAATTAAACTACTTTACAAATAACTCTTCGTGAGTTCTTATATTATCAAGTTCTTTTGTGTTAACATTTCTGTCTTCTCTTAGAAATTCCTTTTTGCAGCTCATCCTTTTTGACTCTCATCTTAAATGTGACTTGACTTAGAAGTAGTGACTGCAGTTAGGCCTACAGAAAATAGCTTAACTCAAATAAAATTAAAATTAATGCTTGAAGAACTGGAAGCAAACAGAAGTATGGAAATTCACTGCTGATGTATTTTGTGCCAAGGCTATCCAAAGGGCAACACCACCATGTAACTCATCTAGAAAGCCTGAGTTCAAACTAAAAAAACTACTGAACAGCTTTCATAGCTACTCATTTCAGGCAAATAACAATCCCAACAACTCTCAAAATCTCAAAAAAGGCTTTGTGAAGCCACAGCTAAAACATTTCCGGCTCATGGTGAAGACATTTAAAACACTTCTCAGTAGCCTAGTTCATTACAAGTCTTTGGGGAAACTACTTCTAATCTAACGTGAAGACTATTTGCTCAAAAAGGTCAAAATTTTTATTTGATTTCAGACTACGATTTTTTTAAAGTCTGTATCCAGACTATGTGTTAAAATAGCTACTTTTTAAAGAACAAGAAGTAATCTCTAAATCATCTCAACTAAATTCTTGAGGAAAATTTTCCAAATTAATAGGACACCTAAAAATTAACTGCACATTACAACAAACCAGCGTACTTGCCTCTCTCTCAGCTTCTTTCAGGATGGCTTCTTTCTCCTTTACTCGCTGCACAAACATCTGCTTCATTTCTTCTTCCTTCCTCTGAAGTTCACCATAAAATTCGTGTCTTTTGGCTTCATAGGTCTCTTGAAGACTAAAAAATTATTTGTGGTACTCTCATGTTAAAAAGATGATGTAACAAACTTGCAACAACTCAATCATCATGGTTTAAGCTTCATAACTATAACAACATGTACCAATATCCTGTTACAGAGAGCAACTCAAAGCATGAAATCTCCTATAGCATGAGACATAAAAAGCCACCAGTGCTACAGTTAATACAGAGTACCGGGATTTTGAAATTTTGGTTTATCAAATCCTTCACTGGCAGTACTCTCATTTCACCCCAAACAAATTCTTCTTTCAGTCTTTGTTAATTGGCATCACTGTGTCTGGAAACCTTGAGGTTCTAAAGTCCTCCGACTCTCCATTTACCTGTATCTCCGTATGTGATCACCAAGGCCTGTGACCCTGACATCATTTAAGTCCAGTCATCTCTTGGTTTGTACAGATATCCCGCTACAGCCCAACTTATCTTTGTGATTCTCTGCCTTCACTACCGCAATAATCTCCTCATAGATTTCTGGACTTTTAGTTCCTCTTTCTTTCACTTTGTTCTTCTCCTAAGATTTTCCACCAAAAACACAAATCTCATTACCTTTTTTCTCTGTATTACAGTTGCTATTTACAGAACAAAGTCTCAACTCCTTTAAATAGCACTTAAGATACTTCACAGTCTGCCCTAATTCTACGTTTCCAGATTCATTTCCTACCAAACCAAGCCAATCCCCCTAAGGTTCCAGTCATATCAACCTCTTCATTGTTCCTCAAATGCGCCACACATTTCATGCTTTAGTCTGGTGTGTCTCTGCTTTCAACGCCATTCCCCACTTCCCAGCCCCTTGTCCCCCAGCGAATCGGCTCTCCCTCAAGGCCAAATCCCAAAGCAGCCTCCTCTAGAAAGCCTTCTCTCGTCTCCATCCAAGCACTTCAGGGCCCTTGTTTATGCCTCTTCTTTGGCATTTATACCCTACTCGCCTCTCTCATCCAACAGACCGTCACCTTTGTGAGCTGACTAGCCACAGGGCTTTAGACACTTCAGTTTCTTCATAAATGTTCATGTGACGATAGAAATTGCTGGGAAGTAGAGCCAGATTTAATCAGGCAGAGCAAGGACTATGAGAATCTCCCAGAGGTTTAACAAGGAGCAAAAATCTACTTTCCAGCGGCGTGGCGTCACAATTAGAAATTTCTACTGCTTATAAGAACACTTCATATCTAAAGAGATTTAAAGTGTGATGAATTGAGGAAGTTTACTAATCTTCTAAGTATAGAATTCTGTAAGTTCACGGAACAATAGAGTAAAGAAATGCGGCACAAAGCTGTTAAGGCTGATGTGAGTGTGTGGTATGCACAGCAGCTGCTCCAAGGAGGAGCAGATCCTAGACATTGTCTTCAAGAGCAAAGCTTATAAATGTACAAAATGCCCTGGATCACCATATAAATGCCTCAAATCTCAAGGAAGCATTTTACTTTTCACCAGGTTTCTTGTTTTTCTGTGTTGGTTTAGTCTTATTTTAAAGAAGCCTCTAAATCTATGAGGCTACTTTCACTATTTCTAGAAACCTCACTACATTCACTCGCCTTACACTTGACTGATAGTCTTTAATGACAAACTTGGTTTAAATAACGTCTTGAATTCATATCAAATGTCAGCTTAAAAGAGGTCTCATTAGTAAAAGCTTTAAAAAAAAAAAAGAAAGGGGCCAGCCCCGTGGCCAAGTGGTTAAGTTCGCCCGCTCCGCTTCAGCAGCCCAGGGTTTTGTCGGTTCGGATCCTGGGCGTGGACATGGCACCACTCATCAGGCCATGCTGAGGTAGCATCCCACATGCCACAACTAGAAGGACCCACAACTAAAAATACACAACTATATACTGGGGAGCTTTGGGAGAAAAAGGGAAAATAAAATCTTTAAAAAAGGGTCTCATTAATCTATTTACACAAGCACTCGAGTTGCTTAGGAGGAAAACAAGTCTATCCGGCAAAGAGAGATCTCACGTCTGCTGAGCAGCTGCCACCAGCAGGGTCCTTTCTGGACCCCTTTCACTGTCTAATTCCCGCAGCAACAGCGAAGAACAAGCACTGAGAGTCTCTTTCACAGGTGAGAAAACTAAAGCTCAGAGAGGTAAAGTAATTTGCCCAAAGTAACATAGTTGGTAAGTAAAAAGCTGGGATTTGAGCCAGATCAGCCTTGCTCCAAGGCCCGCATTCCTAACCACCACAAGACTGTCCTGAAGTCAAGTCTCAGCAGAAGATACAAAAGTGAGAGACTGCTCCTGCGTAATTTGCATCACATCACACTGCTTTCCAACTTTGACCACGTCAATTTATAAAGTCAGAACTGCACGTAAAGAAACCTGCACTATCTTTCAAAAGGTCGTAAAGAAACTCAGAACATCTGAAAGGGAATGGGTTATATAGTAACTGTCGTAAAACTAATGCAACCATTGTTTACTATCAAGGATTTATTTATTAAATGAAAATAAAAAGTTTCCTTGCTATCCTACTCCCATTTCTAGTATAAAAGTAGCTTGCTGTCATGAATATCTAATGCAACATACTACTATAGTTGCAAATATCATTGACAACACAAAGTGGAAAATAAAAGAGAAAAAAAAATTCTCAGATGCTCGTGTTCATCAAGAAAATCACTCTGGTCCCTTCACTTAGGACCTCTTTGTGCTTTACGTATAGTTCTAATAAGCCTGGTGAACTTTTTCCTTTTCTACTGTAAACTAAATGCAGAAAGTTAATAACTATTTATTTCTTGAGAGTTCCAAAGACACAAAATTCGCTGACACAAAAAACTGTCAAACACTTGAGCAACTCTAAAATACTACGAAGATCTTTCTTTCCAAACTACAGGTGCCACAACACTTCAGTGACAGTGATTTGGTACTCAAAATGTTAAAGGTGACTAACTGTGGGAACAAGATTGGTTATGTTAATCTAAAATAACCTGGGGATTTAAGCAGGTTTATAAAAGCAAGTTTCATATAGTTTAAATAATTAAAGAGAAATAAAGGACAGACATTCTAACAGGTTCACATAACTATTTTTTTTATTGATAGATATAATATTGAGGGACAGATTTTACATGCCAATCAAATCATAGTGACTATTCTTATGTACACCTCCAATTAAATGGGGAAGAGTCCCCAAGAGAATAGAATATAACTTGTTAAATCTATAAAAGTAAAACTTTCCTAAGACATCATCAGGCTATAATAAACTATAGAACCTTTATCAAGTAATTGATTCACAAATGTGAAAGCCTCCCCTATAAGAATGTAAACTCCGTGAGAGCCAGGACTATAGGATCTTATTTGGTATTACATCTCCAGAGCCTTGCAAAGAGTAGACACTTTAAAAATACTTATGATTTTATACAGTGTTATTCACTGTTGACTCCCAAATTATCTCAGCCCTAACTTAACCCCAAGAGATTCACTTATGTAGTAACCTACTCAAACTCTTTACCTGATATTTATCAGCAACTTACATTTAACATGTCCAAAAACCTCTCAATTACCAACCACAACCCCTGAAATCTACTCCTTCCTCAGACTTGGTCGTATCAATAAACATCACCACCACTCACCTAGTTTCTCATGTCAAAAACTATACTGGAGTCATCATGGATTTCTCTCTTTCCTTTACACCCCATATCCAAACCGTCAGTGAGTCCTACTAACTTTAATTTCAAATTACTTATCCTAAATATGCTCCTGACCACCTCTGCCACCCCCCCCCCCCCCCAAGCCTCTGTGTTCTCACGCCTGGACTGCTACAGTGGCCTCCTAAGTGGGAGTCCTCATTTCCACTTCTGACCACCGCCCATACTCTATGCTCCTCACAGGGCCAGAGTGTCTTCCTCCCACCCCCACCCCAGAAGCTCTACAAGGGTAGAGTCTTGTTTAATCCCACAGCACATATATACCCAGTGTTGACGAAAATAATCCATAAATGAAAATTTGGGTGAGTTTATTCTGAGCTTAAATCTTAGGATTATAACCCGGGAGAGTCTTTCCACAAAGGAACAGAGCACTCCAAAGAAGTGGGGGTGCACAGAGTGGTTATATACCCTCAAAGAGGGTGTTTCACATATGATTGAAATGTCCCTCCCACAATAGTCACAAGATTGCCCTGTCGGCACAGCACTTGATGGACACAGCAGGTAGTGGGTCTGCTATTTTGGTGGGCAGAGCAGGAGGCAAGTCTATTGTCTCGAGCTGGGCGGTCACAGGTGAGCGCAGCAATCAGTTTCTAGGCTAAGGAAAGATGCTTAATCCTTAAGGGAATGCCATCGTTGGGAGGGGGAGGGAAGTTGCACCTTTATCTCAAGGGCCTTTGCTCTTGCCATAGGGAATCTCTAAAGCAGATACACAATGCATGCTCAACGGCCTCGGTCAGGCCCTTTTGGAAAGACAAGGTCAGGCCAAATTAGGTTTACACCAAATGGCTTCCTCATATATTCCAATATATCCTATTACTTGCCATTTTTATTTGTCACCAGTGACTAGCATCATGTGGGGCAGATGGTAGACAAACAGTAAAAATCTAGTGAACGATGAATGGGAATTTTAATTTAAATGCAGATTCTTAGGCTCCATCCCTGTCTAGTCAAAGGTGACTGATGATTGACCCACCAGGCAATCTGAAGCCATTGTCTTGGAGAACCTGAAGACTGTCCCACTTGCTCTCACTCAGGATCTGTGCCTCATTAATGCACACAGAGACCGCTGAACTGACCTTCAGACTTGAAAGAGCGAGAAGCAAAGCCTTCTCTGGCAGACACCAGAGAAGCCAACTCTAGAAGATTTATCCACAATAGAGAACACAATCATTTTACCAAAGCTGGCCCATAACCGGAAGCAGAGTATGCTGGAAACTGGCGAGGGAGGGTTATGTACATATAATTCTTAATTTATTATGCTACTAGAGCTAAAACACTAATTAAATACATAGACTGAAAAAATTTAACCTCATCTATTACTAAATCTTTCCAAAAGTCACACGCGAGAAGAGCATCGATTTAACGTTCTCCTTCTCCTTCCTTTTGTGTTTATTCTGGTACAAATACTAAGAGCTAGGGATATGACTGAAATGCAAATAATGGAATGGAAAAGGAATCCTTAGTCTCACAGCGGAGTTTAAAATAGTGTTTGTCCTAAGGATCTCATGCTTTCCTCCATGCAAAAGTTGTTCTGGAATGATCCATCAAGTCAAATTTGATTTAGTACATTAAGGATTAGTTTCATGTTTACATATCTTAATCAAAATCAACTCAGGAATGTAGTAGCAGATAAAATTACCTAGCAAGTTTATAACAACATTTAGTGGTTTAATCACTGAGCAAGAAGGTCATCAAGGTCTAAAATTCTTGTAACTACTATTATAATATTTTGAGAAACAGTCTAATCTCTGGTTCCCTATGAGTACTTTCATTCTTCCTTCACAAGATATTTTCCCAAGTTTAAGTCATTCCAAAACTTTCATCAGGATAAAAACCAACTGTTTTTTAGTTTACTATAATTCCAGTTTCAATCTTCTTTTATAATAACAGATACTTCCATGTTTTTCAGATAAATACAAAAATAAAACCAGATAATGTGAGTTTTTCCTTCAGTTATTCATTTCGGCATGTAGTGAAATATAGGCTTTTGCTGTATGTTTTTCCTTCTACTGAACTCTTAGAGTCAGATGAGGTCTTAGAGACGCTTCAAAAGCAAACACGTTTCAAGCGATTTGAGAAGGATAATAATTAACCATTATAAAATGATTCTACTTCAGGTTTGGGAGATATCTGGGAAACACATTTTCCATCATCCTGGATATATAAAAAGGTACAATCCTCTCTCATTTCTTCCTTCGTTGGTTTCTCAGAGAAATCCCCACTTACCTGAGCGGCTTATTCTCTGGGCCCACATCTGTCAAGCCCATTTCCTCCAGTTTGCAACGCCTGTAAAGTTCATAGTGCCTCGTGTGGGTCTGTTCTCGCAGATCCTCCATGTTTGTACAAATGAGCATTTCCCGGAGCTTTACAAAGTCACAATGGTTTTCATTTTCCACTAGCCGGAAAAACAAGAAAACAGTAACACCCATTCTTAATTCCTGACACACAATTAGTATGAATGAATGAATAAATGAAAACACACTTTAAATAACAAAACAGCAAAATGATCAGTCTAATTAATAGCTGCAACTGTTTTATACAAGTAACCAGGAAGAAACTCTTGCATTATACCCTGTGAATTATAGGTAATGTTAATTAACAGACTGGGAGATTTCCTTTAAATTTAGTAGCCAATGGATAAACAGGAAATAGGAAAGAAATATGTTATATTATGTTGCCATATGCTCCAGTTATTTCACTAATATTCTGTTAGTTTACAAACCATCCTCCGGACATTTCACACAGTACTTAAAAAGAGTATATAACATTATTTCACTAAAACTTCAAAGTAGTAAATTCTACATTCTCAAAAATACCATCTGTGTATGCTATAAATATCAAATTCTTTTTATATAATGCCACATTTATGATCCTGTGTTAGACACTATTCAAAATTAGTGAATAAACTTACATGGCTCTCCTTCTATGCTTAGACTGACCAGATGATTACAAATAAATATGTCACTGTGACCAAAAGTTTTAAGTACAGTTATTATTTCTACATTTTTATACATTAAAATGTCTCAAGTTTTGTCAATATTTTTCATTAATTACAAAATTTGTCAATTTAAAAAAAGCAGCATTGCAAAACTAGTCCTAGTAGGGGTAATTCACCCCCCATTAATTAGCATCACAAGTAAATGAACCATGTAGTACTAATCACTTCCTCATTATAATGTTAGATAAATCCTAAAATTTTTCGTTGGCTGACTAGTTTGGTTTGGAAATAGTTGGCAACATTTGGATGAGTAAAAATACATAAATTTACAAGATGGTTTATTGTGCCCTAGGAATTACCTAGTAATTAGTTTATGCAGCATGCTGACACTGCCATTTACACTCCAATTTGTTTAAAGGATCCAGCCAGTGCTGGATGCACTGTCTGGCGCACCTGGGCAGGGAACGTGTGTGTGGCAGGATGTACGACATGGGGAGGCTCTGCCAGCCTCTAGATAGTCAACCCTTCTGATGACCAACCATGATCCAAAATAAGCATCATCTCAAAGAATGTACTATATGCCTCTTTCAGACTCTTAGGCGACATACCTATTTCTAGTTACTGTTTATCTCATTTACCTTGTACAACACCCCAAGGGTACTGGCGAGCTTTGACCATCTTATTTCCAACTTTTACTTCATCCATACTTCCTACAACAGCAAATGGCAGATGTCCCTGGAAAGGAACCATGATACCCATCACATTTCATACCAATGTGATAAAGGCCTACCTAAAAAGTTTTATGAAAATAACAGAGAAGAGAAAATTTATTAAATAACAAATATATTAAAATCAAATGATCTGCTACGACTCAGATTTTAAAACTTGGCAGTGAATACGTGCCAACTATTCTGCAAGAGTCATTTCCAGGCCCTACAAAAAAAATTGTTTACTGAGCATCCCCCACATGCAAGGCATTATGCTAGAAGAATACAAAAGAAGCAAGAATTCTAGTATAGGTATCATTTCCTTCAATATTATCTTTACCCTAAAAGATAAAGATAATGTTGAGGAAATATCCACACACACACACATACTATATAACTAAAGTATATATCTATATTTAGTGTGTGTTTAGATATATGATACTAATACAAGGTAATATCTACGTTCCAAACTAATGCTAAATAAAGTAAATGTTATAGAAATTTAGAGGAGTGAGATCACTGTGAGCAGGAAGATACCACCCAAACTGGAGATGAATCAGAGTAGGAAGAACTAACTAAGGAGAAGATTTTGAACAAGATACAATAGCTAGATTTAGGGGCAGTGAGTAGATTGGTCTGTCTGAAGCTGTGGATTAACACAGGTGAAAAGTCTAATGTAAAAAGTATTAAGTGTTATGTTTAATATTTAATAATTGACATTACTTAGTCTCTTAATTGTGCCTTTCTAAACGATTATTCCACGTGGGCACAAGAAATAAAACTAGATCTAGAGATAATTTAACACATAAGAATTAAGATCAATCATTTACATTAGCCAGCTTTTTATATATTTAGTTTAAGTAAAATGGAGTATGAAAAATCAGAAAAGGAAAAGAAAAACAATGGAATGAATAGTTACTGAATGTCACTGTGTTAGGCAGTGAACAAAGGCTGTATCCTCACAATGACCCTTAAGATACGTATTATTGACCCAATTATGTAGATGAAGTCACAGTCTCAGGGAGGTTAATAACTCCCACAAGAACAGACGGTTAAGTCCGTCTGACTCCAAAACCCATGATCCTTCAAAATATAACCAGATATATAAGAAATTTAATAGCCTGAGAAAGGAACACAAAGAACTTAGTCATCTTCAATTATACTAAACTAAAAGTTATGTGAATGCTTGATATGTACATGTGACCCTGTAAGGGGGAATGAGCTCAAATACCAGATTAGAAAGATCTCCTTAAAGATGTCAAGATTATACAGCATTCTACAGGAGGTTATACTGTCTTCTCATGTTTTTAAAGGCAGGATAGAAAGGCATCTTTCTACGGCAATTAAGTATGGTTCCAAAAAGGTGATTCGCAGTCTCACAAATTTATCGCTTTATTTAGGTGAGAGTAGGGAGGAAAGAAAATATGCTCAAAAATATATTCTCATTATACTTTCTTTCAACTCTAGAAAACAAAACATCTTCCCATCCTGGACAGTTTGAAAATTCATCTTGTTTAAAGTCTTTTTGGAAGACATAAGTAAAAATGTTACTTAGTAGCAATGTTACTTACGAATTACTTTTTTTTCACATGTAAAACAAAATTAATATTCAATTAGGAGCTTACATTCATTGAAGCATTGATTTTAGCAATAGTTTCATCATCTGTTGGAAACTGGTATATCTGGACACCATTGCTGACCAATTCACTCATGAGCTTGATCTTAAACTTATGTAATTCACTTTTAGAAATTGCATCTGCTTTGGCAATCACTGGTATAACGTTCACCTATTAAGAATAAAGGAAAACAAAATCTCATAACTGAGGACTTATTTTTTACACCCTGTAGATTTTGCATTCAAAACCACTCAGTCTCTGACAAGTTTCCTTAACCTAGATCAGGGGACAGGCAAACTACAGTCCAGCTCACTGCCTGTTTATATAAATAAAGATTTATTGGAACATAGCTAGGCCCATCCATTTACATATTCTCTATGGCCACTTTCATGCTACAATAGCAAAGATGAGTAGTTACATCAGAGACCATGCAGCCTGCAAAGCCTCAAGTATGTACTACCTGGTCCTTCAGAGAAAAAGCTTGCTGACTCCTGACCTAGATAATCACTGGCTGTCATTCTTACCTATACCCCTATACAATCATTCCTACAGATGCTGGCCTTACAATAACTGCCTTTAAAATGCAGAGCTCTTAGGCCAGCCGGAGTGGCCGGGTGGTTGTTTGGCACGCTCCTCTTTGGCAGTCTGGGTTCAGTTCCCGGATGTGGACCTACACCAGTCATTTATCAGTGGCCATGCTATGATGGTGGTTCACATACCAAACAGAGGAAGACTGGCAACAGACGTTAGCTCAGGGTGAATCTTCCTCAGGAAAAAAAACCCCAGAGCTCTTATAACATTAATCTTTCATCTGAATTTAGGTTTAGAAATCTCACATTTTCTTCTCTCAAAGTTTCTTATGATTCTGTTACACACACAATAAGTAAAATATAAGCAGTAAGCTGAAATCACCTGCTTAACTCAGTAAGAATTTTTTTATTTCTTAATAATCTAAGCACTAAGTAATTAGGGTGACTGATCCCTTAGCAAAGCTATGAAACAGGTGAAGTTTCTCCTTCTGCCTCTCATTTCAGCAGGTCCCCTTTGCCCAATGAATCTATCAGCTCTGGACCCCGTTGTCACAGACTCTTACACCTAGATGTTGAAGGAAGGAAATTTTATGAATATTAACTAAAAGTGTTTAAGACTCAAAAGAATAACTCTCTCAGTATTATTTAAAGTCCTATCACTGGCCACAGAGGGAGAGATTTGGGGTCATGAAGACCGACTAACTTGTAAAGCCAGTTCTATAAGACTAACGTCCCCACAAAAGACTATCTCCACAAATTCAGGGGTTTATATGTTTTTCGTTTATTTACTTTGTTTTTAGTGAAAACTTCAGGCTAACTAGTCATATATGTCAAAAGGGTGAGCCATCAATGTAATTTTCAGAATGAAAGTGAAAAGCAAAAATTCTAATTCCTATTCTGTTCTTAAATTTCTTTCTCAATTTCACACTGATTTACTACATACATTTGGATTTATTAGTCTTAAATATGCTCCAAAGGACATAAAGATTTTCCCAACTATCCATGAAATAAATGGCAGAAAAGTTTCCAACAATTGTGGGTAAAAAGGTTTCACATGCAATTAATCAAAGTACATAAAAATTTGATGCCACGTTCTTGGTTTCAATATTATATACTAAGATATTCCATAAATTATGTCAAGTTAATAACTCATAATTGCTTCCACAGTAAATAGCAGAAGCAGGCTGTAGCTAAGTGCCTGACATGAAGCTTTTTGATTGTAATGAAAGTGCCTGACATTAAGCTTTGGGTTGCCGAGGTATTCATTTCAAAGACATCCATCTCGAATAAACGCATTGCCAGTTGTATGACACAGCTACTAGCAAACCAACTGGATGAGGAAGCCGGCCATCCCTACCCACGAAGTTCCCTTTCAGAAAGTCTGGGAGACCCAGATAACTGACTGCTTGACGGTTTCCACTTCTCCCTTCCCACACCTGAACTCCTGTTCTTAGGCTTTAAATTTGCCAATAAACAGTGAACCTGCGAAACCCTAGACACCCCACCCTCAGACTTTAATAAAGGCAGAGAACAGGCTGGCACTCCCCTCACCTCTCTCTACTTTCGACCTCACTGTGTGGCCCTGGGTGTGCTGTGTCCCCTCCAGGATCTGTAAGTAACAAATCTTGTCCTTCAAAGTTCCCCGATGGTTTCTTACTGAAGCGCAACTAGAGATCATAGTAAGAACCACAAAAGGGCCTGCCTGGTGTCACAGTAGTTAAGTTCAGCGCACTACACTTCAGTGGGGTTCGCGGGTTTGGATCGCAGACGCAGACCTATACTACTCATCAAGCCATGCTGTGGCAGCAACTCACATTCAAAATAGGGGAAGCGGGGCACAGATGTTAGCTCAGGGTAACTCTTCCTCAAGCAAAAAGAGGAAGATTGGCAAGAGGTGTTAGCTCAGAGCCAATCTTCCTCATCAAAAACAAACAAACAAAAGAACCACAAAGGCTGGCCCAGCTCAGACACTGGCCCCAGTGGTGGTAGGGGAAGGCCTGTGGGGCTGGCTATGAGGAAATACAGTCAGGGAGTGCCTCGGGCTTTCCTAGCCAAGACCGTCACTATCACCAGGCTGGGAGGACACAACTAGACTGAATGTGAACACAGTGGTCGTCTGTCTGTCAGGGGAGGGAAAGTAACAGAGGCTCTCACTGATGGCAACCTGCCACTACTGGCATAAGATAAGGCAACTTTCCAGGTTAAGCAGTGGAGTGTTCTGCATTTAGGAACAAGACAAACTATCAATTCAATTAATCCTCACATCTTCCCCCTGAGGCAGGTATTCTCCCTACTGTTTATTTTAGAGGTAAGGAAACTGAGGCTCAGAGCACTAAAGAAACGCCCAAGAGCACACAGCTATTAAGTGACAGAGGCAGTATTTAAAACCAGCCTCCAGTGACACCAAAGTCCATGATTTTTACACAAACTACATCACATTACTTCTGTCTAGCTAAGACAAAGTTGCACACTCTTGTTTTTATGTTCCTTTAATAAATATGAATTTCCATATAATCAGAAAACTAAGAAAACAACTGGCTAAATGATTAGAACATCTGAGGAGATGAACAGTCTCTCATACAAGCTTCATCAAGTTTTGCTACAGCCAGTGGACTGAACAACTCATTGAAGTCAATCAGTCCACGTAGCGAGACCTCGCCAGCAACCCCATGCTTCCCATGCCGATTTCTACAGAGAGCAGTGGTGCCAGAGCGCCCCGGCTTTCTGAATCCCAGCTCATAAACAACTGGCCCAGAAAACGGAAGCTGCATTTCTCACACCACCAGAGGTTACAAGAAAACTCTGAAGATTTTTTTAGTATAAGATAGTCCTTAATGATCTTTTAAACAAATAAAAAAGCCTGAAGTGAGTTAATCTGTGGATAATATTTTTTTATAGCTCCCTAAATTTATATATAGCTCCTTGGCTCAAAAATTCAAAAATAAGTTTTCTTGGTATAGTTCAAATTACAATATAACTTATTATAATATATGACGAAACATTAGACCTTAGTCTTTGTCAGTCAGTGAACTTCTTCCCACTTAATAGTGTCATAAAGTTAATGTCAAATAAATTCTATATTTAAAAAACATTAAATGATACCCATATTCTGGCATGCAATTTAATCACAAAAATTTGATGTTAACGTTTTTTTCTTTGCATCTCATCTTCCAAACTGAACATCTCTGGAAAATAACCTAAGACTGCAGCTCATAAAGTATTTTAAAAATGCACAGAATAAAACATTTATGATCTATGTATATCATAAAGATATTTTAATAGTTCAAAATAAATATTAAAGGATTCTAAGCTGACTCCTTTTCCAAACCCACTTTGCTGTCGAGGCTCTTCATGGTTAAGAGGTCCAGCGTCTTCAGGGAGTGGCCTGTGGGAGAGATGAAGTAGAGGCACACGTGGACGCGGGAGTCGTGGTAGGTACAGAGGGAGCGCTTAATCTTCAGCTCTTCTTGGAGATAAGCCTCAAACTGAGCATCTATGTAGTCAACTATTGGCTGGTAGCTGAAAAAGTAATTATTTAAATATTTAATGTAACATATTCATGCTACCTTAATGATATCTGCGTAAGTCCAAAGTTTGAGATCTGGATTTTCACCAGTTAATAAAGTTAATATCAATGCTAAACAGATAACTTCAGTTATAAAACAAATTGTACAGAACATGCATGTATAAAGGTAGTACTTTAAAACCATCACGACAACCTGTGCTTTAAATTGTTTTATAGAAATGGTCTTGAATTTATATTGGTTCATCCTCACATTCATTCAACCACTAGATCCCTTTCTGACAAAGGTTCTCATACATTCCAGACTCCTGAACGAGGCTAGGCGTCTGACTAGATGTGGCATATTATTTAGCTGAGAAAAGGCAGGAGTATCAATAACTTAAAAGATATTTAAGTCAAATTCCATGGCTTCTTGCTTCTTAAATCAGATTTGTCAGGCACGAAAAGCATTAACGTAGCCAGGAGGAAGGGCACACATCAGAGGAGAGCATCTCACCAGGACTGCAGGCATTCTCATTTCCTTCTATTCATCCTTCAAGACACCAATCATATCACAGTGCACATGCAGAGCACTGTGCTCATCTGGTTTTAAGATTAGTCTGTGAATGTTCCACTTCATTATGATGTGCTAAATCACTGCCTATGCAACTCAACTTTCTACTCTTAACCATTCTCATTAAGCAAATCTTGGTTTCCAAGTGAAAATAACAGCAAACAGTTCCCCTGTCAAATTCCCTGGACTCACAATTTTATAAGTGTCTTTGTAGCCCAAGTAGGGCAGTACCTTGTGTGGCTGAGGTACTCAATAAATCTGTACAGAACTGAGCCTTTCTATAAAGCTGCCTGATTCTTCTAGTCCTTGAGGAACATCACTTCTTTTAAACTCAGAATCCTTGTTCTCACCGTGCACATGGTAAGCAACATGAGGACAGAGACGGCATCTTACACTTCTGTGTTCCCCACAACAACTAGCCTAATACCTTGCATTTTCTCAGGCGGACTATTAAGAACACCAGTGTTCACTATTAGGCATATCATCCTTGGGAAACCATCCAAATGCGGCCTAACACGATTCCCTCCTAAATAATAAAATGGTAAAAATTAATCTGTGAGTGCATATCTAACATAAAAATTCCAGAAAAGCTTTTATTAATGACTTAAAATATATCAGTAATATGACCTAAATAAACAGCCATAAATGCTCCTCTGTGTGAATGCTTTGCATTATGCTTTTCATAAATAAAAACCATAAACATTTCCTTCTAAATAAATAATAAACCATTAGGAATTCTTCCACAGTAATTGCCCTAGGTTTCCATTCCCAGTAAATTGCAGACTCACTCCTTCGATGAAATGAAAGGCAATGGCTTAAAATATAAAAATCACCTCCTTAAAAACATCAAAGTAGGGGCTGGCCCTGTGGCTGAGTGGTTAAAGTTCTGCGTCCTCTGCTTTGGTGGCCAGGTTAGCAGGTTCGGATCCTGGGTGTGGACCTACTCCACTCATCAGCCATGCTGTGGAGGCATCCCACACACAAAGTAAAGGAAGACTGGCACAGATGTTAGCTCAGGGCAAATCTTCCTCAAGCAAAACAAGAGGAAGATTGGTAATGGATGTTACTCAGGGTGAATCTTCCTCACCAAAAAAAAAGAAAAGAGAAAAAAATTAAAGTACTCTAAAGTGGTAAGAAATTAACCAGGTCAAATTTGAAGAGAATAGAAACTGAGAGAAGTAAGTAGAGGACTAGAGTGGGGGTCAGTAAATGGGCCAAATCCAGGCTGATGCCTGTTTTTGTAATTAAGGTTTCACTGAAATACAGTCATGTATATTTGTTTATGTATTGTTTATGGCTGCTTGTGCTACAATGGCAGAGCTGTGCAGCTAGACAGAGACCACGTGTCTTGTAAAGCTTGCAATATTTACTGTCTGGCACTTTACAGAAAAAGTTTACTAACCCCTGCACTAAAAGCATCAAGGATAGTTTCATCCTGAGGTCACCTGTCAATCCAGTTCTTGGGCTTTGTTCCTGAAGGACTCACAGCACAGGGCTCACATAAGACAGAAATCTAATGAGAGGCTGCCTCCCCACAATAAGTGACATCCTAAAAGCTTGCACCTTTAGGGTAAGAATGAACTAGAAGTAAACCTATGATTCCTCCCCCTCCTCAAGGATCTGTAGGGAAGGTTGCCCCGGCACTAAATTAAGTAAGGAAAAGAAAAGAAAAGAATAAAAAAATCCCATCCTTGAGAACTTGTGGCCACAGGGTCAGTTCTTGCAAATATTTGCAACCCAGGTTCACAATGCCTCTTTGATTCTGGGAACCACAAGCCATGAAAGAGGCTTAGGGATCCTCAGAGTATTAATGCCCAGAGGGGCTGAACTTAAGCAAATTCAAATCTTTCCAAAGGAACACATCTTCATCTTAAACCTCAGAATATCTCTAAAAATAATTTTTTAAAGATCATGAGAACTATAATAAAAAATAACCAGGCACATAAGCAAAGGAAAAAGCACAATGAAGGAGAACCAAAGGAAAAAACAGACATCAGAAAAATAATTGCAAAATTTTAATATACTGGAATTATATAATTATAATAGAGATAAAAGAAAGAAAAAACAAACTTGAATATACATGCTGGGAATAGTAAAGTGATAAAAACTGATCCTATAGATATGCATATGAACCACACAAAATGCACAGATTTGAAAAACACAAATAGCCAAAATGAAAACTCAATGGATTAGTTTAACAGCATATTAGACAAAGCTGAAGACAGAATTAGTATACTGGAAGATAAATCAAAAATAATTATCCAGCAAGTAATAGAGAGAAAAAAAGATAGAAATATGAAGAGAGATTAAGAGTAAGAGACATGGAAGACATAATGAGAAGGCCTAACATACATTTCATCAAAGTTTCAGAGGGAAAGGAGACAGACAAAGGGGCAGAAGCAATATTTAAAGTGACGGTGACTCAATTTTTTTAATGAATTGATGACACTACTCAGATTCAAGAAGCCAAACAAATGACAAGCAGGATAAATTAGAAATTTTTTTTAAAAAACCATACACATCATGGTAAAACTAGAGAAAAACAAAAAGATCTTAAAAACACTGGAGGAAAAAATGAGAGTACTATGAAGGAGGAGAAAGACTGACAGCTGACTTCTCAACAGTAAAACAGAAGCCAGGAGACAGTGGAATGGTATCTTCAATGGGAAAAAAGAAAATAAGCACCTGCCCTGAATGGTGTACCCTACTAAAATGTCAATTATGAGAGAAAAACAGGGATTTTTGGTTAAGAGGTTAATAAATATTGGCCACATTAAGTAATAATAATAATGTCTTGTGGTTTTTTAACCACAAGAGAGATAAAACACATGACAGGGTAAGTAAGAAGATGGGGTTAATGGAGTTTAAGTGTTCAAAATTCCATTTTATTGTCCATCTGTATCATTAAGGACAAGTACCAATATTAATTCATCTTGAACTTTGATTAGGTTAGAGATTACATTTTATAATCTCTAGGGTAACAACTAAAAGAAGAGAAATCCTGCAAGAAAGGAAAAAGAAATGTGGAACTAGCAGGACAAACAGAAAACGCAAACTAAGATGATAAATTTACACCTAAATATATCAGTAACTACATTAACGAAATGCGAATGAACTAAATGCAAATTAAAAGATAAGCACTGTCAGAGAGGATTTTAAAATGAAAACACATATGTTCAATAAGAAACATATATAAAGCACAAGGGTACAGAAAGGTTGAAAGCAAAGAGGTAGAAAAAGTACAGCATACAAAGAAAGCTGATATACCTACACTAAAATCTGCAACATAGCCTTTAACACGAGAAGCATTCCAAGAGAAAAAGAGGCCATTACATAATAATAACAGTGTTGACTCTTCAGGATGAAATAAAAGTAGAAATTAAAAATTAATTGAAATTTGGAAAAATACTATGTATTAAAACTTGTGGGATGCACTTAAAGCCATACTTAGAGGGTAATTTATAATCTCAAATGCATAAAGCTGAGAATCAATGAAAAATTAGATCAAAACCCAAAGAAAGGTGATTATAGATATCAGAGCAGAAATTCATGAAATGCGAAAACAAAAAGTATAAAATTAAGAGGATCAATAAAGCTCAAATTTGAAAAGACCAAAAAAAACTGACAATGCTTTGTCGAGCCTGATCAGGGAGAAAAGAAAACAAGCATAAAAACCAGTATCAGAAAAGGAAATGCAGGCATTGTTACAGATGATGTAGACAATAAAAAGATATTAGGAGTAGATTATGAATATTTTTAAGTAAATCTATTTGAAAATTTGGATGAAATGGACAGATTCCTGGAAAATTGTAACATCACAACTGTCTCAAAAAATGATTCTAAATTGTCCTATAATCATTAAAGAAAACGAATTAGTAACTCAAAATCTTCTAAGAAAACTCCAGGCCCAGATTTTTTTTGTTTTTGTTTGTTTTGGGGGAAGATTAGCCCTGAGCTAACGTCTACCACCAACCCTCCTCTTTTTGCTGAGGAAGATTAGCCTTGAGCTAACATCCGTGCCCATCTTCCTCTACTTTATATGTGGGACGACTGCCACAGCACCGCTTGATAAGCGGTGTGTAGGTCTGCGCCCAGGATCTGAACCAGTGAACCCCAGGCCAATGAAGCGGAGCATGAGAACTTAACTGCTGCACCTCCGGGTGGGCCCCCAGGCGCAGATGGTTTTATTGGTGAGTTCCACCAATCATTCCAAGGAAAAATAACTCTAATCTTATACAAATTTTTCCAGAAAATAGACTAAAAAACTCCCAAAACTCATTTTAGAAGGCTAATATAACCTTGATAGAAAAAAAGAGAGAGACACTATAAGAGGTAAATACAGGTTGAAAACCTCACTTATAAACATAAGATGCAATAATACTAAAAAAAAAAAGAAATCAAACATAGCACAATGTAAAAAGAATACCAAATGGTATCCAAGATTGCAAGGTTAATTTACGAATAGAAAAATCAGTTACTGTAACTCACCTTATTAAAGACTAAAGGAGGAAACTATAATCTTCTCCACAGAATGCAAAAAAGAAAATCTGATAATATCTATTCCTGATTTAAAAAAAAACATGTCTTACTAATAATATAAAGGAATTTCCTTATTCTAACTTAAAAAAAAAGAAAGCAGCACAATACACGGTAAAAATAAAGCTTTCCCTTTGGAGGCAGGACAGGCAAGGATGCCCACTATCACCACTGACTATCCAACAAAATACTCTAAGTCCCACCCAGTGCAGCCAGGCCTTAAAAGTGAAAGAAAGAAAACAAAGACTACTATCTTCAGCCATGACGTAGTAATTGGGATTGGACTTACCCTCCCACTTTAAATAAGTAGAAACTTGGGCAATGAATATATGAAAAAGGTTGTCAGGCATTGAATGACAGGCAGGACAGAACTGTGATCACTGAGAAGAGAAATAAGCGTGCGGAGCTCTCCAGTCTCCCCAGTGCGCCGGGAGACGAGGTCGCGAGGCACAGCACAAGGGGAGTGCAGGACCCTCAGACCCCCCTGAGCGTGGAGACGCAGACAGGAGCTCAGGGAGGACAAGGCAACCAGAGTCTGTAGGAGACAACCCTGGCGAGAAGGGAGCTGCACTGACAGAAAGTGCTAGAGCTTTAGAGAGGGCGAAGCACTGGTCTACCAGCACATGTGGCGAGGACGGGCCAAGACTGTGGACATCTCCTACGTCACAGCCGTGGTGGTGGTTACTAAACTGTACACTTGTCAAAATTAACTAACTGTACACTTTAAAAAAATCAGTGTTTTATTTATATATTGTAAATTATACAGCAATAAAACTTATTTTAAAAGAAAGAAACAAAAGAACTGAAAAGGAAGAAATATAAATGTCATTATTTGTCAGTTATCCTACCACATACATAGAAAATCTAAAACAAATTTAGAGATGAAGTGTTAGACTTAATCAGAAAATTTACAAAAGTTGCTATATGCAAAATCAATTATATGTCTATACACCAAACAGAAAGTGAAATATTTTTAAAAGATACCATTTACGAGAGCATCAAAAATGCCAAATATCTAAGAATAAATTTATTTAAAGCTGTATAAGATCTCTTTATAGAAAATTACAAAGAGGTTAATAAGATTCAAACAATGTGTCACAGGCCTTTGCCTCTGCCACTACTATCCGCCTCTTCCAGAAAGCCATACCAGTCACTTCTTGAAATTTAAAGCAGAACACACAAATGTGCTAAAAAAGCTAACATAATTCGCATAAAGAGAGTCAATTATGCAAAACATTTTCCCTCTAAAGTAAACTTTAGGAAACTAGGCAATTACCTCTACCAATGAAAATATATACATTTCAAAAAGAAAAAAAGAATAGAGTTATTGCTTTACCCTAATCTAGTTCCCCTTTTCATATTTTAAATTTCATACAAAATCTATAATCAATCTTTACAATATCATAGGAGAGAGAATGACATAACATGAAATATAAATAGAAATTTTATAGCGAACTTTTCTTGCAATGCTTAAATAATGTACCTGGCTAATTTGGTTAGAATTTCACAAAAAAAATTCATGCACCAATGATTTGGCCAGTGTATGTTTGCCACTGTATGTCTTGTTTTCTTTTTTCCTTAACAAGATAAGTTCTCCTGAAAATTAGTACAAAACATTTAATCTACACTGAATTGACACAGCCGGAAATAATTAATAATATTTTTGATGAAATACACATTTTAATAATGTGATTCAAATTACTCTAAAGAAATTAGATGACTGGAGAAAAATGTCAATTAGAACAAACTACTACTTAATTATTAAAAAAATTAAAGTCTGGGAGGACAGAAATAGATTTCCATAGTAGAAAATCAAACAATAGCTTATGGGGCAAGAAGTTAAATATCTTGAAATAAGAAAAACTTGTTTTTTTACAAGAAGAAAACACGTACCTCTCTTCTTTGTTTATTTGGTCACCAAATCCCACTGTATTCACAATGGTCAATTTTAATCGAACATTACTTTCCTGGAGTTCATATGTCTGAGCTTTAAGTTTAACATGTGGGTAAAAATGTGAGGATTCATGGTCTTCAAAATTAGTATTAAACAATGTGTCAATTAGCGTTGATTTTCCAATTCCAGTCTCCCCTGAAAGAAACAAAGGTACATCTTCACAGGCACACAGGACAGATGAGAAAAAATAAAACTATAAACTCTTAGTGGTTTCAAGGATCCCAAATATTTCAAGTATTTCAAAGGCTGGGTTGGTCATGAAAGGGATACATGCTAAGGCTGGTCCACTGAGTCATCAGCAGAGCATAAAAATGAGTAGGTATGCTAACTAATTCACAACTCTGAAGAAAGCACTGAAATGTTTAAAGAGCAAACACAAAGTGTAAAGCAGTACAGCTAAGGAAATTGATAGAATTTAACTAACTGAACAAAATCTGCAAGCATGATCTCAAATTGATAACATGAACATCATACTGCTTACGACAAGAACGAAGTGAGCACGAGAAATATGAAGGAAGGAGTCAGAGGAAGGATTTGGCACTCACCCACACAGAGAATATTAAAACAGAAGCCTTGCTGGATGGATCTGTTGACCAGCTGATCAGGCAAACTCTCAAAACCAACATGGCCACCCATAGCTAAAGAACGAACATTTTCTCTTTTTTGCTGAAGGGAAACAAAAACAGGAGCAATAAAAACGAGTTTTACTAAAATAAGATATAGATACATTTGAAAGGTTAAATATAATTTATCAAAGAAACTAAAGATTTTATCATTACATCTCCTCTAAGACACAAATGATTTAGTAAATTTGTGAGAAATTTGTGTTCAGACCCTCAAAACACATATTTCTTCTTCTCTTCATATGATGAGAGTCCAGCACTGTTTATAACATTAAAGTATTTGATTTCTAAAAATGGGGAAATATCCAAGTAAACTACAGCATATTCATTAATAAAAAGGAATGTTTAAAGTCATTAAAGAAATTTAAACAAATTTTTAATAACTTAAATTCTTACATTCAAATGTCAAGTGAAAAAAGTACAATATGAAATTATAGATACAGTTCCAGCTCCTAGTGAGAGAAGAGTAACTTACGTCACACTTACATCCCTGCTAATAACTATTATAATCAATTCTTTTAAGGTACTGGAATGCAACCAAAGGCAGAAAGACACTGGAGGGAATGAGACTTGAGAGAAGGAAACCATACAAGGTGAGGCGCAGATTTTCTAGCTTTTCCCTGAGGGCATTCTTCAACCATTGCTGCACAAAGAAGATAGAGACAAGAAGGAAGTTGTCTTACTGGGCTGAGAAGCCAGTTGGAGATAAGGGCAGGCAGGGCAACAAAAAACTGAAGAAAATCCAGAGGAGAGAGTACAAAATGTGCAAACACACTCGCCTGGAATCTTTGGCTGACTGCTGAACTGTGTATGTACAGGGGGATACAAAGAGTCTGGCTGAGAGGACATGGGACCCGGAAGGAGCTACGCAGACTGTGCAAGGCTGCTATCCTAGGGAGCTTGAATTTTAAGCCTCTAAGTTAAAAGGGCTTGGTAAACACTTCAGACTTTTGACTGAAAACATATGGGCCACATTTAGGATTCAGGATTACATCGCAGGAATCAGAAATTAGTCCCCAGTGCTGAAGGCACCACTGAAGCAGACCCGCCCTAACAACACCTATAACCAGACTCAACAGGATCACTGGGACCCGCAAGTACTTTAACTGCCTGCTAGAACAAAGGTCAACACTCTGGGAGAAGAAACAGAACGCAGCAACTCTACAATGTGTCATCCACAATATCCACCCTACAATCAAAAATTACTACATAGGGAGAAGCAGAAAAATGAGATTCACAGTCAAGGGAAAAAAAAAAAAACAGTCAACAGAAGATCTGCAAATGAACCAGATGTTTAATTAGCTGATAAGAACTTCAACATTAAAATAACTATGATAAATATGCTAAAGAAGAAAAATATGCTCTTTTCCTACAGGAAAGAGTGATGAATATCATGGGTGACATGATAGGGAATTTTAAGAGAGATATGAAAGCTCTCAACAACAATAAAGGCAACAAATGGAACTCCTAGAATGGAAAAAATACAACATCTGAAATAAACAAGTTACTGAAGAGTATTAAGAGCAGGTCAAACAATGGAAGGTTTGTTCCATAATTATTACCCAAGGTAAATATCTTTATTTATCCAAGCTAAAAATCTCTCATAGAAAAGATAAACTATAACAGAGCCTCAAAAAGCTGGAAAAATATCAAATGGTCTAATATACCTATAACTGAAACACTAGATGGTAAAGAGAGGTGGTGGCAGCGAGAGGGAGGAAAGAAGCAGCTAATAGTCACTGCAAACTTTTCAGTTTTCTAAACATGAACTCAGAGAAACAAGAGAAGAACAAACAGGAAAATCCAAAGGAACCCACGACCAGGATCAGAGCAAGCTGTTCAAAATAAAGAAAAACTTTAAAAGAAACGAGGTGTGTGGAAACATACTGCACACAAGTAAAACATCTAAAATAATCATAGTTTTCTCAGAAGAAACAACACAAACCAGAAGACAATAAAACATCAACAAGCTGCCAAAAGAAAAAAAAATGACAACCTATAATTCTACATCCAATGAAAACACACTTTCACAAATGAAGGCAAAATGAATACACCTTCAGACAAACAAAACGTGAGAAAATTCACTGCAAGCAGACCTACACTACAAGAAACGTTAAAAAGTTCTTCAAGAGAAAAGAAAAATAACAACAGATGGAAACTCAGATCTACAAAAATGAACATCAACAGAAAGATAAAACTGTGGGTAAATGTAAGAAAATTTTTTGCTTGTTTTAATTTCTTGAAAATATACTTGACTGTTAAAGCAACAACAATGTATTACAGATTTATAAAAATGGAGAAGTTGGGGCCGGCCCGGTGGCGCAGCAGTTGAGTGCGCATGTTCCGCTTCTCAGTGGCACGGGGTTCACCGGTTCGGATCCCAGGTGTGGACATGGCACTGCTTGGCAAAAGCTATGCTGCGGTCGGCGTCCCACATATAGAGTAGAGGAAGATGGGCATGGATCTTAGCTCAGGGCCAGTCTTCCTCAGCAAAAAGAGGAGGATTGGCAGTAGTTAGCTCAGGGCTAATCTTCCTCAAAAAAAAAAAGAAATGGAGAAGTAGAATGTATGATAAAGAAATGGAGAGGTAGAATGTATGATAATGAGAGCACAAGAGATGGGAGAAGGAATTGAGACACACTGTTCTAAGGTTTCTATATCATACAGGAAGTACAATAATATTATTTGAAGGTAGTGTGTGATAAGTTAAAGCTTACATCAATTAATATTTTAAAAAATAAAAGACCAAGGAGTAATAGCTAATAACCCAATAATGGAAATAAAATGCAATCATAAAATACTCTATTAATCCAAAAGAAAGCAGGAAAAGAAGAAAAATGAAAGGACAAATAGAAAACAAACAGCAAATTGGCAGAATTAAACGCATTTATATCTACAATTAAATTAAATATGAATGGTCTAAACCAGCAGCACTGTCCAACAGAATTTTCTGCGCTGATGGAAATGTTCTATACCTGAGCTGTGCAACAGGTAACCACTAGCCACATGCAGATATTGTGCAATCGAAATGTAACTAATGCAACTGAGGAAGTAATTTTTAAATTTTATTTAATTTTAACTAACTCAAACAGCCATATGTGGCTAGAAGCTACCATACTGGGCAGTGCAGGTCTTAACATTTCAGTTGAAAGAAGGAAACTGTCACATTGGATAAAAGAGCAAGAGCCAATGATACGCTGTCAATACAGTAACTGACAGAATGATTATAAAATGTATATGGAAATGGAGAAGATTTAGAATACTTAAAGCAATTTTACAAAAGAACAAAGTTGAAGAAGTCCTACCTAATCATAAAGCTACAATCACCAAAAAGTGTGGTATTGTAACAATTTATTATTTATCTATTTGTCTACTTCATCAAAATTAAAAACGTCTGATCATCAAGGAATATGTAAGTCACACACTGGGAGAAAATATTACACATATATATATGACAAAACACTTGTATTCAGAATACAGAAAGAATTCGTATGATTCAACAATAAAATAACCCATTTTTTAAAAAAATGGATAAAAAACACTTCACTTCAAAGTGAACAGACACTTCACAAAGTAGATAAAATAGCCAATAAGCAAATGAAAGAGTGCTCAACATTATTAGTTATCAGGGAAATGTGAATTAAAACTACAATAAGACACCACTGAACATCCACAAAAATGGCTGAAATTAAAAAGGCTGATAATGTCCACTGCTGGAGATGGTCCACAGCTGGAACTCTGAGAAGTGTGCCGACGTGAATGCAGAATGGTACAGCCACTTTGGAAAACGGGGGTAATTTTTTATAAAGTTAAATACACATGACCATACAACCAAAAACAACCCCACTTGTAGGTACCTAAGATAAGCAAAAACATATATCCATATAAGGACTTGTGCACAAATGTTCATAGCAGCTTTACTCCAAAAAGTAAAAAACTGGAAACAATCTAAATGTCCAACAACTGGAGAATGGATAAACAAATTGTAGTATACCCATACAATGGAATACTAAACCACTGATACATGTCACAACATAGATAAATCTCAAAAGCTAAGTATCTAAGCAGTGATTTATTTACTGTGATTTGAGTAAAGAAAAAAGTCTATGTTTTCACATATACATGAATATGGATGAAAATGTCTCAAAGGGTAGTAACAGACTATTGAGAGTGGTTACCACTGGACAGTGGACTGGGAGGTTGAGAAGAGTGGTCTTAAGGTGGAGGTGAGAAAGACTTGCTTTTTATTGTACATGGTGGGTAGAATTCTAACATGGACCCCAAGACTGATGGTCCCTCGCATACCCATACCTTCTAGTTATTCAATCAAATACTAATCTAGGTGCTGCTGTGAAGGGATTTTACAGATGTAATTCACATCCCAGATCAGTTAACCTGAGAAAGGGAGATTATCCCGGATGGGCCTGACCTAATCAGGTGAGCCCTAAAAAGAGACTGTGAACTTCCAAGTGAAAGGGGTTTGAAGCCAGAAGGGGATTCAACATCCAAGCCCCCCTGCTGTGTGGGTGAGAGACAGCCACACAGAAGGGACCCAACATTCGAGCCCCTGCTGTGTAGTTAAGAGACAGCCACACAGAGGGGACCCAACATTCGAGCCCCTGCTGTGTAGTTAAGAGACAGCCACACAGAGGGGACCCAACATCTGAGCCCCTGCTTTGTGGGTGACAGCCAGCTGCATGGAGAGGCCCCAACATCTGAGCCCCCTGCTGTATGGGTGACAGACAGCCACCAGAGGGGACCCAACATCCCAGCCCCTTGCTGTATGGGTGACAGACAGCCACCAGAGGGGACCCAGCATTGGAGCCCTCTGCTCTGAGGGTGAGAGACCACCACCGGAGGGGACCCAACAACCCAGCCCCCTGCTGTGTGGTAAGAGACAGCCACACAGAGGGGACTCAACATCCGAGCCCCCTCCTGTGTGGGTGACAGACAGCCATTTGGTGGTGACCTAAGAGTGGTCTCTAGGAGCTGAGAGCAACCAGTCAGCAAGAACGGAATTCTGCCAACGACCTGGAAGAGCTGGGAAGCAGAGCCTCCAGACAAGAACGCAGCTGAGCATGAGGCCCCACGAGAGAAGCCAGCAGTGCCCCGCCTGACGTTCTGATCCCTGGCACTGTGAGCTAACACACAGGCGTGGATTTAAGCAGCCAAATTTGTAGCAATTGCTTAGGGAACAACTGAAAACGAGTCCACTGCATTCTCTTCTGTGCCGTTAAATTCCTGTTAGTCAAGAAAGCATAGCTCTATGATGAAAACAGAGAGAGTGAAGGAACAGCATGCTTCCTAGTCAGGAACGTGCTCAAGAAGATAAGAACACCACTTAGGAGAGTTTGTATGTGACAATCACATGCTTATCACATAAAAGGTGAACTCAATGGCCTTAGAATCCCTTCTGGTTCTAAAGCTGCAAGATTTTAATGTCATGGAAATAAAAGAAGCTTTTCAAAAATGTGGGAGTGGTCACCATAATTTGATGAAGAAGAGGGGCCAGAGAAAGGGAGGACCAAGCAACAGCCACTCAATGGGCTGGTCATGACAAACAGAAATGGCAAGCGATAGGATATATTGGAGCATATGAGGAAGCCATTTGGTGTAAACCTAATTAGGCCTGACTTTGTTTTTTCCAAACAAGGCCTGACTGTGGCCATTGAGCACACGTTGTATATCTGCTTTAAAGATTTACTATGGCAAGAACAAATGCCCTTAAGATAAATGTGCAACTTCCCCCTACATGGGCATTTCCTTAGGGATAAGCATCTTTCCTTAGGCTAGGAACTGATTGCTATGCTCACCTTTGACCACCCAGCTCGAGACAACAGACCTGCCACCCTGCTGTGTTCACCGAGACAGCAGACCTACCTGCTGTGTCCATCAATCGCTGTGCTGACAGAGCAGTCTCGCGACTTTTGTAAAAAGGACATTTCAATCATATGTGAAACATCCTGTTTGGGGGTATATAACCACGCTGTGCACCCCACTTCTTCGGTGCCCTTTCTTCCTTCAGGAAGAAAGGCCCCAGGCCATGGTCCTCAGATTTTAGCTCAGAATAAACTCATCCCAAATTTTCATTTATAGATTGGCTATGGATTATTTTCGTCGACAGTCACTAGAAGAGTTCAGCAGAGCAATGTGTTAGAAGGCACATTAAAGAGTAATTCAAAAAGTCCGTGAGGTGATAAAATAAAGAAGCAACAGACTACTATTACCAATGAGAAAAAAAGATAAAAACGATGGCAGTTTGGCAGTCAAATTATGGTTTTTCAACTCTGTGGGGACCTTAGCATGTGAGGAGGAAGAGGGAAAAACAAGAAGAGACTTATTGGAACACACAACTAAAGGAAATTAATTAACCTTATTGAATTACCCAAGCTGTATTTGCAATTTTCTTTTTTAAAAAAAATCGACAACTCACCTCTTTCACCAAGTTAAATTTACTCCCTCTTTTTTATTATAGATTTTAATCTGAATTACCAAACACATTCCTCCTGCACGGGCACAGTGAGAAGGACCTGGAAGCATGATAGTCGGAGTGCACACTTAGGAAGGCATGTGACAGGGCCGCCCAGACACTTCCTGCTCTCCGTCATTAAAGGAGCTCTCCACGTCCACCGAGCTCGGTAAGCACGCCCAGCAAAAGCAGTGCTAGTCCTCCTACTGAACGCTGTGGAGGCAGTCGGAATTTGCTTAGCGTCATGTAAGATAGAGACATCGTGGACACTCAACAGTTATTCAACCCATCATTGATTTTTAACTTGAATCAACATAAAATTTAATTCACATTCAAGGTAAGTACAAACAAGTCTCTGAGGTCTCTGAGTGGTTATTTTGAAATCATAAAGGCATCTGCAGTATGATACGGATCTATTTAAAAGATATACTCACTCTCTGTTCATCATCAGAAACTTGTGAGGATATACAAGTTGTTTTTGTTGCCATGTGAGACTGAAAGAGCTGAAAAAGAAAAAGAAAAAGAAAACAGATATTAAAACCTATATCTAGGGCTGGCCCAGTGGCACAGTGGTAAAGTTCGCACGTTCTGCTTCTCGGTGGCCTGGGGTTTGCTGGTTCATATCCCCAGTGAGGACGTGGCACCGTGTGGTAAGCCACGGTGTGGTAGGCGTCCCATGTACAAAGTAGAGGAAATGGGCATGGATGTTAGCTTAGGGTCAGTCTTCCTCAGCAAAAAGAGGAGGACTGGCAGTAGTTAGCTCAGGGCTAATCTTCCTCAAAAAAAAAAAAACCTATATCTAAATAATATATTTACCTTATAAAGGAAATCTAATATTGTCATTACCACCAAGTTTTGACTTGTAATCTACACAACTGACTGATGTTTAAAACTGTAGTTTTCTTGCTGGATAGATATCTAAGTAAACTACATGAAATATTCAACATATAATATACATTAATGCACTAATACACACACACACACACAAATTGTAAAAAAATAGTAAACCTCATTTACATTCAGGAAGACAAAGAACATTACATTTACTTAAAATACTTTATAGGATTAAAAAGGGAAAATGAGCTATTTCACTTAAAAAAAAATACTCTAGTGGGCCAGCCCCATGGCGTAGTGGTTAAGTCCAGTGTGCTTTGCTCCGGCAGCCCAGGTTCATGGGTTTGTATCCCAGGCGCAGACCTACAACACTCATCAGCCATGCTATGGTGGAGACCCACATACAAAATAGAGGAAGACTGGCACAGATGTTAGCTCAGGGCTAATCTTCCTCAAGCAAAAAGATGAGGAAGACTGGCAACAGATGTTAGCTCAGGGTGACTCTTCCTCACCAAAAACCTCCAAAAACCAAAAACTCTAGGAGCCAAGGCGGCACTCAAAATTAGGTGTATTCCACTGTAGCAAAGAGGAAAGAGAAATGTTAATGCTCCAATGTCAGTATATTTGGGAATGGAGGGACTTTAACATCTGAACAGGTTCCTTAGTTATCCAATTAAAATAGAAATGATTATCATTTATACAACTCCTATTATATGCCCACCATTATGCTAGCTCATTAAGCAGTTTCTTATTTAATCCTTACAACAGATCTGAGACAAATGTATGAATTCCCATAGCCTACATGAGAAAATTAGGATTCTGAAAGGTTAAATAACTTACCTCAAATCATGTAAGCCTGTAAGTTGTAGATACAGGTCTGATCTGACTGCAAAGCTGGTGTTCCTTTTACTGTCTCAAGTTGTAAACCAAATACATATTCACTGTGTTTGCAATGGTGAGGGATGGGGGAAGAGAGGTACAAGAGAAGTTGTGCAAATCTCCAAGTAATACTGCCTCAAAAGGCACTGCTATCCTACTTCCGAGTGCAGCACAAGACACTGAGGAAACGTGGCATTCAAAAAAATAAGATTGCTATGGATGTAGGAAGAAAAAATGCAGCCGGTGCCAATGAGAATAGAATGCAAAGTTCCCTTCCTACGCTTGACTCCCTAGTACCTCAGTAGTTTTCTTCCTCAGAGGCCACCAGACTCTTAGGCACCCTTCCAGAGATCGATGAGGTGTGTGTAAAGCACACGTGAATACACAGGTCTTTTTTGTTTATACAGATGTCAGTGGCCTATTGCTCTGTATTATGGTTTTTTGCTTCATCAATCCTGAAGACCATTTCACTAGTATGTAGATCTGCCTCATTGTTTCTACAGTATAGCATTCTATTCTGTATACTACAGTATACATGGATGTTCTATATTTATTTAAGCACTTCCCTAGTCTTTAATTTGTTGTTATGTGCCATCACATCGGCTCCTACTCCTGCAACCCTAGGAATGAGCGATGTCCACATGTCCTGTCCTCCACAGCCCCACTCAGCTCCTGTAGACACGGGCCTACGGCTTCCTGTATGGAGTCAACCCACTCCTATTTGGTCCTCCTCTTCTCCTGCTGCCTCTACTGTTCCCAGCGTTACTGTCTTTTCCAGAGAGTCCTGCCTTCTCATGGTGTGCCCAACGTAGGACGGCCTCAGTTTTATCATCTTTGCCTCCAGCGACAGCTCAGGCCTAATTTGCTCTGGGACCCACCGGTCGCCTTTCTGGTAGTCCAGGGTGTCCGCAGAGCTCTCCCCCAACACCATATTTCCAATGAACCCATTTTTTCCTGCAGCCTTCTTCACTGTCCGGCTTTTGCATGCGTACACAGTGGTTGGGAGCAGAGGGTGTGGACAACCTTGGCCTTGGTGTCTGATGACACTTCCTCACACCTGGTGATCCTCGCTAATTCTTCCATTGCTGCCCTTCCACGTCTCAGCCTCCCCTTGGTTCCATGGCTGCAGCCTCCGTTTAAATCGATGACTGAACCAAGGCAGACAGATTCTTTAACAATTTCAGTGTCTTCACTGTCTACGTTAAAGTTGTGCACTTCTTCCGCAGTGGGATTTCTGTCTTCCTGACGTTCAAATGCAGTCAGTCCTGCTTTGGCACTTTCTTCTTCCACTTTCGTCAGAAGTTGTTTCAAGCCACTGCTGCTTTCTGCCAGTAAGACGGTGTCACCTGCGGACCCTAGACGGTTGGTGTTTCTTCCACCAGTTTTCACTCCTCCTCCGTCTGAGCCCAGCCCAGTTCTTCGTTTGCTCGGTTCTGCGTACAGAGTAAACAGATAGGGAGATAAAGTGCACGCTGCCTGACACCTTGGCCTAAAGGAAAGCATCCCGTCTCTCCATATTCTGTCCTGGCGTGACTTCTTGCCCACAGCACAGCTCACACATCAGACAGTCAAGTGCCGAGCACGCCCATTTCTCTCAGAGCAGCCCACAGCTTCCCATGATCCACGCAGGCAAAGGCTTTGCTGTCGTCTATAAACACAGACTAACCTTCTGGAATTCTCGGGAGCGCTCCGGTAGCCAGCGGATAGTCACAGTTGGATCTCGTGTGCCTCTCCCTTTTCGAAATGCAGCTTGGCCGTCGGGCGTTTCTTAGTCCACATGAGGTACAGGCCTTCGCTGCAGCTCCGGGAGCATCACTCACTCGCACAGGACATCAGAGCAATGGTCCTGTAGGCACTGCCCTCCTTGGTAGCGCCTTTCTTGGGGATTGGCCTGTACATCGAGTGTTTCCAGTCTGCAGGCCATTGTTTCGTTGACACATTCTTGTCAGGATTTTGACAGATTCAGTCTCTGTGGCTTGACGTAACGCTATCAATATCCCATCTAGTCCAGGTGACGTATTTCTTCCCAGCATTTCCAGGGCAGCTTTCCCTTCACTTTCTAGAATTGCGGGTTCTCCCTCATAGGAGTCTTCTTCGGAGGCATCTGTCATCCTTTCGTCTCTTCTGTGTGGACTTTCACATACGGTTTCCACCTTCCCTCTATTTTCTCCTGATCAGAGGGTGTGCTTCCCTGTGGGTCGCTCAGCATTCCTAACCTGGGTTTAAATTTCCCTTTGGCTTCTTGAATCTTCCGGAAGAGACCTCTTGTTCCTTTTGGCTGTCCTCTTCTCTCTCTCTGCAGTGGCCATTAGGCTGGTTCTCTTTATCTCCACGTGACAGTTACTGAAAAACTGCGTTCACGATTCTCACCCTGCTTTTGGACCTTTAACTTTTGCGTCTCCTCCATCCTTAACAAGTTTCAGCGTTTCTTCTGTCAGCCATCTTGATTTAGCTTTCTTTTTGTTTCAAGCACTGTCTTTCTGCATCTTCCTTAGTAATATTTCTGGTTTCAGTCCAGAGTTCTTCTGGTTCTCGGTCAATTAGGTTTAACACCACAAATCTGGTTTTACCTGGACCTTGAATTCACCAAGCATGCTGTTTACGTTAGTTCTGGCTCCAGGATCCGTTCAGTGTTCTTCTTCAGCTTTACTCTGAGGTTTGATGTTAACAGTCGTGGTCAGGACCGCAGTCTGCTCCTGGTCTTGTTTTGGCAGAAAGAACACAGCTTCCCCGTGCAGACAGTCCTGTCGCGTTGCTTGAAGCGTGTATACACGATGGACAGAATGTTGGCTTCACAGAAATCCACGAGCCAGTCTCCTGCTTCCCTTCTGAGCCCTAGTCCAAATTTTCCAAAGAATTGTTTTATTTCCTCCTTTTGCATTCCCAGTCACCTACAATTACCAGCACGTCTTGATTTGCTGTGTGACCGGTTTCTTCTTGGACACGGCGGGAAAACTGTTTCACCATCTTCAGCGTCTGCAGCTGGAGCACAGACTTGGGTGACGGCTACGCTAACAGGTGCTCCCAGAAGTCTGACTGACCTTCCCCGGTGAGACCTTGTGTCGCGGCCCCTGACCGCCTGTGCTGCCTCCTGCCCCAGGACCAGAACTGCTCCGTCTCTTCCGAGCCTGTCATTTCCGGGGTGGAACGCTCTGCAGTCGTCTGACTGAAAGTGCCCCATTCTCGTCCGTTTTAGCTTGCTGACGCCAAGTGCTGCGATGTTTACACGTCCCATTTCTTGCTAGACAAATGCAATCTTATTTTGACATTACTTTACCCCCTTAATTAGAAAAGGAGTATTCCATGTTTACTATAGGAAAAAAAATACTGTTTCTAATTGTGTCATTTTAATAACACTGCAACGAACATCCTTCTTGCAGCAGCAAAAGAGGTGTGCCACTCAGTCCCTTAAGAAAGAACTGCTCTTTGTCTACAAAGAACGCAGTCAGCTGACAGCCTCCAGCTGCAGAGCCTTCAAGATCTGCACAGCATTCGACTGAAGACCACGCTCTTCCCAGGCAGCCCCTGGCCAAGGACTGAGCACAGTGGAGGTGTCCCGGTCTGGCCCCTGCTGCCCTGTGCAGGCCTCCCTGTCAGGCAGGCAGAGCTCTCCAGTGGGCTGGCCCAGACTGCCAGATCAGCACGGCCTCTGGGGCTCTCTCTGCCCTGTTTTGCTTCCTAACGTCTCTCCTTCCACAGTTGTCAAGATCTGCATCAGGACCTTAAAGCTTGTCCTCTCCAGTCCTGCTTCCGCCCCCTTTCTCTTTCACAGGCATTACCTCCCCTCTCTTCCTCCCACCCCTAATGAATCTTTAACTCCTAATTCTTCAGCATCTGTTTCCTGGAGGATCCAAACGGCCACACCTGTATACACATCAATCATTTTGTACATCTGATAATTTCCTCATGATACATTCCTAGAATGTAATTACTGATCAAAGGTATAAACGTATTGCCAAACTGCCCCTCAAAAAGGCTGTACCTGCTTACACTTCCAAAATTAGCATATAAAAATAAAGTGTCCATTGTATTATATAGTCCTCAATACAGGGTATTAACAGTTTTTAAGTGTTTGTCAATTTGATAGGCAAAAGTTGACATCTTAATTGGACTTCTGATATTTTGAACCTCTTTTTCAGGTCACTGGCTGGAAAAGTATATATTTTCATAAATCATCAGTTCATGTTTTTTCTCTATTTGCCTATCAGGGTATTCCTTCTTTGTCTCTCTTATTAACATACAGAGCTGTTAGATATGACTCCATGCTTGTCATGTGTACTCCAAGCAGCTTCTCCTGATTTGTCACTGATCTTTCAATTTTCATAGAGTACAATCTATCAGTCTTTTCCTTTATGGTTTCTTCCTTAAATGTAAAGCTTAGAAAATCTTTTCACACTCTTAAGTTTAAAAAAATGCATCTAAACTTTTTCCAAGTTTTTTTATGGTTTCATGTCTTATACAAAAGCTTTGCAGGCCTTCTAAAAATTACTTTCTAGTACTGTGTGAGTTAAGGAAATCTGACTTTTTCCCAAAGCCACTGTACCATCAATGGAGAACAAAGTATATTCAATCATCTATAGTCTGTCTTATGGAAATGAATCTCCAAGAGAAAAACTAGGACCCATGAATGGACTAGAAAGGCAGATGTGACACAATGAAGAGAACTCAGTGAAGGACTAGAACTGTCTAACAAGAGTAGCATGGGCTGCCCCATGCAGGATTCAGCTGCTGGCCCTGGGGGGCATTCAAACAGTGACACAGTAATCATCAACTGGGCAAACTGCAGAGCCGAGGCCTGCACTGAGTGGGAAGCAAAAATAAAGATCTTCTAAGGTCTGTCTCACCTCAGAGTTTATGACTGTCTGCCTCCGAGCAAGCAATGAGGAAAGAGTATGTGATGGAGACTGAAGCATGAGTCACGGGAACTGCACGTACAGATAAGGTGGATTAAGGGAAGACCAGCAAAATTGTACCTAGTTGATGGAAAGACCTCTTAGAACGAAAACTCAAGGTTTACTTAAATGAAAAGTAGATGACTCGAATTCCTGAGAGAGGGAGCATGTTCCATGCAGACGAGGTGATAAAAAAACCAACCTAATTTGAGAAGTCATTTATTTAACCCAGGAAAAGCAAATGGGAGACAAGCTAAACAAAAAGGAAGGCAAAGAAACTCATTCAAAGGACTTAATATTGACAAGGAACATTTGGGAAAAAAGAATACTGAGGAATCAGTGTGAAGTTGATCAGTACACGCTGCTTGTCATTTATTCTACAAATACAATATTTACTAAAAGCTCTTGCATTTTCAGGACAGAGCAACAGACCCCAAACATTGAGGATCAAAGGTGAATAAGTCAATATCCTTGCAATTTAAATTTAGTACAGGTGAGAGATATGTATACAACTTATGGAGAGGGCACAGCAGGAGTTCGGGGTATAATGAACTCTGCATTATCTGAGAAGGCACTGTCAAAAAAGGCTTGAGCCGAGACTTGAAAGAGAAATAGCAATTTTCCTAGCAAATGAGAAAAGAAGGTAGAGGAATCAATGTGCGCAAAAGCACGCAAGTATACTTGGTATGGCTGGAAAACGGCAGTAAGCTCATCATCACTTCAGCCTAAGGAAGCTTAAGTTTAACTATAAGGAGGACAGCATAAGAAGCGAGGCTGGAGAAGGCAACAAAGGGCTGGGCATCCACTCTGCCTCAGAGTGAGTTCCATGAGCACCTTCAGGTATCTTGAACTAAGGTCACTTGATAGATATTACTGTGAAGCAGGAAAAATAATATGAGATGAATCAGCACAGGTTTGATGCAATTTTGGAAATACTGAGTTTAAGGTTCCTATGAACACCTTGGATTCTTCAAGGAACTTCCAACTAGTCACCTGAATCTTTAGCCAAGTGTGTGATTAATCCAGGGTAACTTTTAGATGATTATTAAAACAAAGACAGTGGTTATTCCCCTTTCTCGTGAAGTCTTCACTGATCCCATAAGACTTGAATGTTAGTAAAAACACTAAAAATTCAGCCCAAGTCACTACGGTAGTACGGTTTTTAGACTGAACATAGTTAATACTGTCTCACTAGTAACAGGCTCCAGTTCAGAAGGTATTATCTCGTTTTTATAAGTCAGAAAAAGATAAATCTTCAAAAGGAAGGAAAAAGTTGCACATAGTAAGAATCTATATTGAATATTGGCTATGGAGAATATTATTACAAAGATTAGAAGCAATAATTATGAAAATTAGGAGAAATAATCTGATTTGCTATTAAGTGGCAAAAGAAGACTAAGACTATTGACATCGTGGTTACAAGCAAAAACTATTTATGCATATAAGCAAGCATACATAGGATCTGAATCTTGGGGGAGGAGAATAAATATTTCCTTTTCTTCTTGAAATCCATCAATATCACTTATGCGAATTTAACAAAGACTAAAGTAGAAAAAAGAATATAAGTCTTCCTAAAATATCTATAAAAATGTATTTATTTAACAAATATGTACTGAGTGCCCACTGTGTTCCAGGAACTGTCCTAGGCACTGGGGATGCATAACTTAACAAAATAGAAAAAGATCCCTGCCATTATGGAGCTTCTGCTCCAATTAGGGAAAGACAGGCAAAAATCAAAGTAAAGTATATGCTATAATATGATAATAGAGAATAACAAATGCAATAAGGAAAAATAAGGTAGGAAAGGGGGACAGGAAATGCCAAGGTGGCAGGGTGAGGGGGTGCCATTTTGAACAGGTGGTTAGGGAAGGCCTAACTGGCAAGCAAAGGCCTAGGGAGTTTGGGAACAGAACAGATGAAGAGCATTCCAGGCAGAGGTCTTATTGCAGCTTATTGTAAGTATTGTAAGGACTTGGCTTTGAAGGGTTTTAGCATAAGAGGGACATGATTCCTCTTTGTATTAAAAGGTTCACTACCACAGCTACTATGTTGAGAGCAGACTGAAGAATGGCAAGGCAGAAACAAGGAGACTAGTTAAGAGGCTACTGCATTAATCTAGGAACGAGATCATGGCAGTATGTTAGCAAAGGAAGAGGTAAGATGTGGTCCAATTCTGGATCTACCTCAAAGGTAGAACCAAAGAATTTGCTAAAGGTTCGATGTGGGGTACGAAGAATAGCTCCAAAGTTTCTCCAAAGCCAAGGCAAGGCTTGAGCAACAGGGAGGGAGGAGCTCCACTTACTGGAACTGGGAAGACTAGAGGAGGAGGAGGAGGCAAGATGAGAAGTTCTCTTTGGAACATGTTAAACTGGAGATGCTTATTAGATACTGAAGTGAAGGTACTAAGGAAGTAGTTAGATAAACAAGTCGAGAGTGCGGAGCAATCTGGACTGGAGATAACAATTCTGAAGTCATCGATATACGGCTAGTACTTAATGCTGTGGGACGAGAAGAAATCACCCCCGGAGTAAAGGTATTTATAAAAGGAAAGGGATCACAGAGTTGAGCCCTGGGATACTCAGACATTTAAAGGTTGGGGAACTGAGAAGCAACCAGTCCAAGGGACTGAGAAGGAACAGCTAAAGAGGGTGAAAGAAACCCAGAAAGTGTGGAGTCCTGGAAGACAGGTGCAGAAAGCATTTTGGGGAGGAAAGAGTGTGTGCCACTTCCATTCCTTTACGCATCGTGTGAGGCTGCTTTCAGGCCACAATGGCAGAGCTGCACAGTTGTGACACAGACTGTATGGCTCACAAAACCGAAAATATTTACTATTTGACTCTTGAAAGAAAACCTTTGCCAACCCTTGATCTAGAAGAATGAGAGGGTGAATGAACGAGGAAAATGCAGTACAATTTTTAGCAAGCAGCAAGGCCTCTGGAGGTTAGTGGTCATGACGTTAAAGTGAGACCACTAAGCATGATTTTCCTCTGTCATACTCAGCTGTGAGAGCACAAGAGCAGAGTCAGGGGACAGTTTAATTGAAGGGGGTGTGGGGTTTCACCAGGGAAGAATGATGAAGCAGAGAGGGAACTGAAACATGCACGGAAATGATTATAAATGTCACAAGCACGGACAGAAAGCTGGGCAAAAAGAGAAAAGAGGACATGCATGGAAGACATGAGGGAAAGGGAAAGGTGGCAGGATCAACAGATTAGGCCAAAGAATTGTGGGACCTGGAGTACCTGAGGGAGTAAACAGGGAAGGCAGCAGGGGTGGTCAGAACGGAATGCTTGAACTGAGATGACTAGGGGCTGCAGTTACTGGCATGACGAGAGGACCAAAGTGTTAACTACAAGGAGAGGCTAAAGTAGCATAGAGAACACGATACCAAAGGACAGGGCAGGTCAAAAACGGAAAGGCAGGGCACTGCAAGGAGCATCTCTGTGGATACTGAAGTCATCCAGAATGACGACAGGTCTACTGTCATGGAACGACAGGGAGCTGGCAGCTACACCATCAAACATGGGGGAGGTGGGGTTTCAGAAATGACTGCAACAAAGAGGGGGTGAGTATATGCTATGATAGCTGAGTGACAGTCAAAACCGGGAATATTTAGGAAGGAGAGGAGGAGAAAGGTCTGGAAGTGGCGATGAGGAGTAAAGTGGTCAACTATGAAACCTCCAGGCCCTGTGCTCCAAGTGTCCATTAATGACAGTAGGCTTCAAAACAAAGCTCCCAGAGATCCCCTCTGGGAAAAGTTCAGTCAAATGTGAAATTAGTCAAATATTACTATATTCTGACTAAAATCACAAATACATAGGGAAGGCCTGATCCATCTTAACACAAAAGTAGCGGGCAAAACTTTCTAGAGAGCTGTGGACCAAGACCCAGGTAATAAATAAGTGAAAAATGTGATTATTCCTCTTTTATCCACATTGGCAAAGATGGACTACCATGCTACAGTGATGCCCTGTTCTCTCTGAGAGGTGATCCTTTTGTCCCAGGCCATACTCTCTTCTGATTCCTACAGCCTCACTAAGGATGGTCAGGATTTGACCACCATCCACCTCTTCAGATTTGTCTTGTTCATGATGACCCCTTCTGGCAAATTTCAGACATGCCAAAGCTCCAACCCACCACAGGCCCTTTGCAACTGCCATTCCCTTTGCCTGGATGCCCCTTCCATCCTTTGTCCCATACAAAGATTCCTCCTTTCAAGGAGCTTACATTATAGTGAAGAGGACAGCCAAGTGTGGTACATGCTATGAAGGAAAGAGAGTGATGTGATCCAAAGCAGTCAAGATGACAGTCGGGGGTAGATTTTCAACAAGGGGCAAATGTAATCCAATGGAGAAAGGATGGTCTTTTTAAAAAATGGTGCTGGAACAACTGGACTTCTATATGCAAAAAAAAACAAACCTCAATTCATACCTTGAACTACATATAAAAATTAACTAAAAATGGATCATAGACCTAAAACTTCTAGAAGAAAATGTATAAAATCTTTGTGGCCCTAGGTTAGGCAAAGGTTTCTTAGCCACAACACCAAAAGCATGATCTACAAGAGAAAAAATGATAAACTGAACCTAACAAACTAAAAACTTTCTGCTCTTCAAAACACACTGTTAAGAGAATAAAAAAAACAAGACACATCCTTGGATAAAACATCTGTAAATTATTTATCTCATAAAGAACTTATATAAGAAACATACACGTATATTTTTAAAACCTGTACAACTCAATAATAGACAATAATTCAATTTAAAAAGTGGGAAAAGATTTGAACAGACACTTCACCAAAGACATAAGGATGGCAAATAAGCATATGACAAGATGTTCAACATTTTTAGTCACTAGGTAAATGCACATTAAATCACCAGATATCACTACATGCCTATGGGAATGACTTTTTTTAAAAATGACAATACTGGCAAGGATGCAGAGCAACAGGAACTCTCAGTCATTATTGGTGGGAATGCAAACTGGTACACACATTTTGGAAAACAGTTTGGCAGTTTCTTAAGTTAAACACACACCATACCACTCAGCACTCCTACTCCTAGACAGCAACCCAAGTGAAATGAAAACTTATATTCACATAAAAACCTGTGTAAAACTGGAAACAGCTCAAATGTTCTTCAACTGGAGAAATAGTGACCAACCTCAACTGTGGCACATCCACACAACAGAGTGCTACTCAGCAGTGAAGGGGAATAGGCAGCAGCATGGGTGAATGTCAAAAGCACTGCACTTAGCTCGAGAAGCCAGCTCAAGGGCTTCATAAGTTCCCAGATACCTTGTCCTGGGAAAGGCAAAACAACAGGGCAGAAAACTGACAGTCTTCAAGCCCGTTTCAACAACGTGACTGTCAGAGAGGAGAAGGACTACAAGGAAGCACAAAGGAATCTGGAGAGGTGATGGAACTGTTCTGTATCTTCAACTGTGGCTGTAGGGACACAACTGTATGCAGTCATCAAAACTCATGGAACTTCATACTAAAAACAGGTAAATTTCACTGTACATAAGTTATACCTCAATAAAAAAGTTAATTCATAAAGATACAACAAAATTTTCTAACTAAAAGTAAGTAATCAATACATGGGAAAGCAGTAGCTAACAAAAACTTAGAATATCTGAGGATAAACTAAATGATTAAGACAATGCATGTACGATTATCTGTCAGCAGCAAAAAAACCAAAATGTACAGCAAAACATGCAAACACAAAATGAGATTAAAATATTTTCTCTAATCGTTCAAATTACAATTCAGTATTCAGTTCTTTCGCCCCTAGAGTTACGTGGAAACTATAAACTATAATTCTTTTCTATACAACAGAATCTCTGTTACTATATGACAAGCAGCCTATCTTCTCCCCAAACAGAGAGCCCCTAGAAATTACCTCAGTGCCCCATATCACAAGAGAGAAGAGTTAACATGACATCAGTATAAATATATGGCTTAAGAAGGCTGTTAGAATTAATTGCTTATGGTGGTAACAGATGCAGACTGCTGGAGCACTGAGTAACTGCCAAAGCCATGCAGGAGGGCCCGGGGCAAGGAGGGCCAACGACAGCATGAACACAACAAGAGGCAGTCTGTTCAACAAAATGTGAGAAAGTTAACCCTCATCCAAAAAAATGGAGATAATTCAGTCATGAAGATGGGAGGATAAACACAAGTAAAGTACTTGCCCTGGTGCACGCACTTTAGCATTTGGCAGCATTCAGTTACCCCAGCAGATACAGTCAAACAGCAAAGGACAAAGGCATATAAATGCTTGCAAAGATCTTTAGAAATTACTAGACGACTAAAAAAGTAGAATTGGTCCAAACAAGTTGAAAATGGCTAAAGTTCCCTTGAGTTTTTTAAAAAATATACATTGAAGAAAATTTTAAAGCTGTTTTCTTCATGATTCGTATATGCTACTGAAAAGGCATCTCATGTTATTTTCAGGTTGAGTGTACAGTCTGAGATGATGAATCTTCTTTCTGTCTAACATATCCAGCCAGTTCTTCTCTGCTCATCTAGGGCCATCTCTTCCTTTACTACTTAGCTCAATATGGAACTTTTGCAAAAAGTCTTCACTCTTTACAGAAGTTAAAGCTAGTACAAATCACAATCTTACAAATGGCTTATATTTTCCAAAAGTTCATTTTAGTAAGCTTCTTAGATTTAGAATACAGTTTCCATAGAAACAATATTATAGACAGAGTTAAGGTCCCAAGCAGCTTCATGAATGTCTTATTTACCCCATAATGCACAGACTATTCACAGTCTTAGATTAAGTTTTCAAACCTAGTAGCAGACTAAGAAGAAAGCATACTTGTTGCCCCATTCCTAGAAAGACTAACTGTAGATTATGCGTTCTCAAAGGGATATTACACCGCCACATGAACATGGTAGGAATTGGCTTTTCGGGGATGAAAGAAAATGAACGGTTTGAAGCCCTACAAAGTTCAACCCTATGTGAAAAAAACTTATTCTTTAGTAGTGAATTCCTCTCATTAGGGAGAACTTAAAGTTAATGAATAAACTGTATTAATTTAATAAGATTAATTAAATGTTCTTAATTAATGAAATTTGACATAAATTTAATTTTTCTCTTGCAGGGGCAATAATCAAAGGAAGGTTGAGCAATCCTACTCTGGATAAACCTTCAGACAGGCAACGTTTGCATTTAGTATTTCCCACCTTCCCTCTGTAGCCCTCCCGATGCTGTCCTGCTCCCTCCCAGTCTCCTCACCCAGTCTGGTCCTAGATCAAAAGTGCCCACCTGCACTCACGCCTAATAAATGCCTACTTTCTGGATTCCCAAGATCACACCAGGTGTTAGGAAAGTGACCCACTGACTGACTTTCCCTGAGCTAGCTATACTTTCCCAAGAGGAAAAAAGACCTTTTAATAAGTAGATTTCAAGCAACATAAACAGGAAAATGCTGAAGATCATACTGGAGGTGGGGGATAATTCAACGTTTTTGTTTCTGAAGCCCTGAATCACTGGCCTGAAGACTGAACGGTACTAGCTACCAATTTGTCAATGTGGACAATTTCTCATCTACGCATAAAGGACAACCCTAGTGAACAACTCCTTTTAAAACAAAGCTCCTTTATAATAGACATCTTTTTATTTTATTTTTTGAAAATCATTTAAGCAATTCTGGCTTAATTCATAGCTCAAAATAACATTCCAGCTAAAGAGTACACATTCAACTAAGCAAAAACATCACCGTGTACAACTTATATCTGTCCATGAAAAAAGTGGAGTACAGACCACTGACAAAAGACTTATGGTATCCATCAATATTCTTCACTACTTATGACCCCTGTCTATACAGATCATGCTGTCTAACTGGAACAACAGGACTCCTCACTGTCTCCATAAACACGGCCCACACAGACAGGAGGATAAACTCTATCTGGTTCTTAAGAGGAGAGGGGAAAGGAGATCAGAGAGGATGTCCCACAGTTCTCCTCCTTATCTTCGGTAAGCTCCTTAGTCTTGTGACACTAGGCTGCCTGAAACTAGTTTGGAGGGTCTGGGAAATACAGCATGCATGGCAAGGACCTGCAGGGCCAGCTCGGCCTCCTGGTCCCTCCCCACATCCAAATCTCAAACAGAAATGGTCTCTCCTTTCCCCTAACCTTAACCCCTTCTTATGCCTTTCTATGCATATTTTCTTTTCTTCAACATACGGCATCCTTTTAATTCATATTTCAATTACGTTACTCAGGTCTGACATGCCAGAAAATGACCCTATGCCTCTTAAATAATTTCTGCTTTCGTTAATAAACATTTCTGGAACATATCCTTTGTTAACTAAATGATTACTATGCAATCTCTACCAAACTGCCATATACTTATTTTTACATCTATCAGCTGTCTCAGGTCTAGGTATGAGAGTATTTAGGATTCTTTACATGGAAAAATATTTGGGACAGCCTTAAATGGAATATGGTTGAGAGGGTGCATCTTTATCCCTCTTCCCCGCCAGAGGCTCTATACCCTTAGCTCTCCCACGTTCATACTCCACAAGCTACCACTTCCTCTTACTTGAGTCTCCAAGCATCTTCCCTGTAACAGAAAGAAGTACGAGTGAAATTCTACAGCCTGGGTTCATTTTCCTCAGCTTCATTTCTCCCCAAGGCTGCATTTTAAAAATCTTTCACCTGCTCTGTTTGACTTTACCTCCTTTTTTAGTCTCAATACCTGGTTCACTTTTTAAAATTTGCTCCAACAATTTATTTATCCCATAATTTAAAAACTTCTAGTGTCTGAAAAAACAAACTGAAAGAAATCTGGAAGTTCTAGAATTCCTAATATAGTCAATTCATGGTTCCTAAGAGAATACAGTAACCATGTTTCTCAAAATAGATGCCCCAAACACATGATGAAAAAGCATCCTGGTACTCAGAGAGGCAATCGGCAGTGCTGCATCAAGCCCAGGACCCAAGACTTCTTTCACTAGGTAGAACTCTAATGATATCCCCATTTGTCTATGATAGTAAGGTTTGCAGGGAGCCAAACAGAAAACTGCACATCTGGAGACATTATTTAAATTAACCAAAACAAACAGACAAGGAAAAAGAGGTTGCCAAAATATAATTCTGAACAAATTTAAGACTGGCAAACAAAAATTCACCTTTAAAATGACATGTTCTGGAATGACTCATATAATGTAATGAACTCGAGTTCTAGTATATCTAAACTGCTTCAGCTAAATCCTCAATGAAAAATCTCTGGACTTTTTGAGAAATACAGAGAAAGTAGTTAACTTCAAAAAAGTGTAACTGCCAAATACAAAATTTCAAAGACAAGAATAATACTGGAGTGAAATATGCATATTTACTCAAAGTAATTAATACTAACAAAGTATAAGTGCTACATCCCAGTCGACTAAATCATGACATTTGTTTTAAAGGTATTTAAAATGAGAGTTTCTAATGCTTTGGTTATGTTACTGACACTATGAGAAATGTGATTTCTATTTTCGTGATCTTCAAATCAGTCAGTAGTCGATACAAATTCTACAAGATGTTAAATAAATTTGTATAATAAAGCATCATCTAAATCAAACTTCCTCCCAGATATAAGCAGAAGTATAAGACTTAAAGTTCTCAATGAAAAAGCTTTGCGAATTGAGCATTTTGTATTGGGAATGCTTAAAATAATAAAAAGAGGAAAGCAGATTTCATATGGTTAAAAATGAAGGGCCAATACACATTCTCGAAGACAGGAAATCTTTTCTGTACTAAAATACAAAAATTTAAAAGCACTCTTCTTCCTTGTCTCCCACATACCAAAACAAATAAATAAAAATCAATACAAGTAGTTACAGTCTGGGACTATGTTAGGATCAAAAGCAATCTGCGAATCCCTACCTAAAAGGTATGATGACACTCCGAGTGTGCAGCCTGGTGGAAGGGGGAACTTCATTAGAACAGGAGTGTAGGCTAACAATTTATGTAGTAACACAGGTTCTCTGTGAGAATTTATAATTTATGCATTTAACATTCAACAAGTATAAAATCATTCAACGTGAACATATTTTCCATATAAAAAATAATCAATACTTGTCCTCAAAGATATAAAATCATGGCTATGCAGGATACAAAAAATATTACAGGTTGCTCTTCCTGAAGATAGATCACTTAATTGAGGGGGGAAGAATGCAAGACTCATTAAAATTTAATTGATGTAAAAGTTAAATAACAATACAAAGCATAAACTAGGAGGTATTACAAGGTAGCATATGACTAAGTGGCAAATGAGCAGTATGACAGAATGCCAAGGCTTAGGATTCTCTGGAGAAGCTCCAGAGGAGGTGGGACAGGAACTTGGTCTTTCATTATCCTATAATGATTATAGGATCTGGATCAGTGGGAAAGAAGGATGTCTCACCAAATGGAGAAATGGGAATGCACAAAGGCACTGAGGTAATAATTAACTCCAGGACATGAAAGGAAAGAATTAAGACTCACACTTCAAGATAGAAAGTAAAACAAATGAGGGAAGCCTCTAAGATACACAAATTATCCTCACTGAAAAATAACAGAAAAAGAGTTCAGAGGCACTGCAGGTGAAACCGGAAATGACAAATACATATAGGAATTGAAAAGATTTAGACATCATTTAAAGGTTTTAGAAGGACAGTCTGAAGCAGAAAATTATGAGCGTGTGTTTCAGGAGACAGAAAAAGACAGTCAATATTACTTCAAGATCCACTACCACAGTCAGCAATAAATAACTATACAGTCAAGATCTCTGGAATCATAAAACTCATGCAAAGACTAATAAGGGACATGCTGGAGATGGTGGCAGAGACAACAGAGCCAAGGCAGATCTCACCACCACCAGCTGTGACTCCTGGAGCAGATACTAAACCTCCCTGAGACTTAATGTCGTCTTCTATTAAAAAAATAAGTCTGTAAATCTGTTAAGAGTATCAAGTGAAATTTAACACAGAGGTCTTTAAAAAATAAAGGTAGAATAAAAATGAAAATACAAAACACTAAAATTTCCTGGACACAGCTAACGCACTGCTGAGAGGGAAATTCACATTGCCAAGTACATACAACAGAAAGGAAGAAAAGTCTCAAATCAATGATCTAAGGTCTCCCCTCCAGAACTTAGAAAAGAAGAGCAAATTAAACAGAAAGCAAGCAAAAAGAATCAGAAATCAGTTACACTGAAAATAGAAAAACAACAGAGGAAAACCAATGAAACTAAGAGCTGCTTCTTTGAAAAGATGAATGAAATCGACAAACTTCTAGCAAAATTAAGAAAGGCAGAAAACACAAATTATCAATATCAGGAATGAAACAGGGAATATCGGGACAGACCCTGAAGACATCAAAAGGATATTAAGGGACTCCTATGAACAATTCTATACACATGAATCTGACACCTTGGAAGGAACGGATCACAAAACCACACTCTACCACAACTCACCCACTATGCAATGATATGAATAGCTGGATAACTATTAAGGAAATTAAATTTGTAATTTTAAAACTCCCAAAAAAGGAATCTCCAGGCCCAGATGGTTTCACAGAAGAATCCTACCAAAGATTTAAAGAATTAACACCAATTCTCTACAATCTATTTCAGAAAACAGAAGAGGGAACACTTTCCAGTTCATTTCACAAAATAGTACCCTAATACCAAACCAAACAAAGACAGTACAAAAACTTACAGACCAATATCTTTCATGAACTTGATAAAGAACACCTACAAAAAACCCCACAGTTACAATGAAAGACTGAAGGCTTCCCCCTCATCAGAAACAAAGCAAGTATGTCTTGCTCTCACCACTGTTATTCCAATGATGCTAGAAGTCCCAGCCAGCACCATAAGGCAGGAAAGAAATGAAGGAAAGAAAAGGCATACAGATTGGAAAAGAAGAAATAAAACTGCCCCTATGTGTATATGACGTGATTTTCTACGTAGAAAATCCCAAAGAATCTAGTAGGAATCCCAACTCCTAGAATAAATGAATGCAGCAAGGTCAAAGGATACAAGATAAACATACAAAATTAACTGTATTTTTATACGTTAACAATGAACATGTGGACAAGGAAATTAAAAATAAATACCATTTACATTGCTAAAAAAAAAAGAAATAGGTGGAAACCTAACAAAACATACACAGGACTTGTATGCTGAAAACTATATAATGCTGATGAAAGAAATTAAGAGAAAATACAAAGAAATGGGGAGAAGTACCGTGTCCTTAGGTTGGAAGACTCAATATAGTAGAGATATCAATTCTCCCTAAATTGATATACAGATTTAACCTAATTCCTATCAAAATCCCAGCAAAATTCTTTGCAGATATTGATAAGACTACTCTAAAATTTATAATGAAAGGCAGAGGAACTAGAATAGCCAAAAAAATTTTGAAAAATAAGAAGAAAATCTTGAAAAATAAGAATAAAGAATCAGTCTAGTCTATTTCAAGGCTTACTATACACTACAGGAATCAAGACTGTGTGTTAATAAAGAACCCAGAAAGAGATCCACACAAATATGCTCAAATGATTTTTTGGCAAAAGTGCAAAAACAATTTTGAAGATAGCCTTTTCAAGAAATGGTGGTGGAGCATCAATAAGCCAAAAGATGACCCTTCACCTAAGTCTCACATCTTATACAAAAGCCAACCCACAATGGGTCATGGATTTAAACGTAAAGCATAAACTATAAAACTTCCTGAAAAAAATTAAGAGAAAACCTTTGGGATCTAGGGTTAGGCAAAGAGATCGTAGACTTGATACAAACAGTACAATCCATAGGAGAAAAAAGTATAAAATGGATTTTATCAAAATTAAAAATTTCTGCTCTGCAAGACTCTTTTAAGAGGATGAAAAAAACTACAGACTGAGAGAAAACATTTGCAAAGCACCTATCAAGAAAGGACTACTATCTAGAAAAGAAACTCTAAAATAAACAGTAAAAAAGAGAAAAAAAATCCAATTAGGAAATGGGCAAAAAAAATGAAGAGACATTTCACTGAAGAGAATATGCAGATGGAAAATAAGCCCATGAAAAGATGTTTAACATCATTAGCCATTAGGGAAATGCAAATTAAAACCACAATATGTCACTACATTCCTATCAGAATGTCTAAATAAAAAATAGGAACACCAAATGCTGGTGAGGATATGGAGACACTGATCTCTCATATACATTGCTCATGGTAATGGACAATGGGGCAGAAACTCTGGGAAACATTTCAGCAGTTTCTTATAAAACTAAACATGCAACTGCCATATGACCCACCAACTATACTCCTGGGCATTTATCCCAGAGAATTGTTACGTTATATTATGTTACTGTACGCTAACGTTTATAGCAGCTTTTTTCTTAACAGCCCAACAACAGAAACAACCTAGATGTCCTTTAAATAAAGTATGGTACATCCATACCATGGAATACTACCCAAAAAACGAACAAATTACACGTAACAACCTGGATGAATCTCCAGAGAATTTTGCTGAGTGAAAAGAAGCCAATCCCAAAAGGTTACACACTGTGTGATTTCATTATGTAACAGTCTTGAAATGAGGAAATTATATAAATGAACAGACTGGCAGTTGTCAGGGGTTGAGGAAGTGGGGTGGGTGGGAATCGGGTGAAGCTACAAAAGGGCAACCTGAGGCATCCTCGCAGTGAAGGAAAGTTCTCTGTCTTCAAGGCTTCAATGTCAATGTCCTGGTTATGGTCCTGTATCATGGTTTTGCAAGATGTTATTACTAAAGAAAACTGGGGAAAGAGTACAGGGAATCTCTCTTATTTCTCACCAGTGGATGTGAATCTACGATTATCTCAAAATAAAGTCTAATTAGAAAATAAAGGTAGCCTTATTATTGCAAAATAAGAGAAATAGACAAGAAATCAGACAAATGAAGTGCTCTTTTCAGCCCAAATTAAATTCTAAAGACTACTCTGAATCAAAGAGTTTATAAAACAGATTTTCCTCACCCACACAGGCACCCAAACACAGCAACTGCAACAAAGCAGTCCAGACAGAGAACGGAGACTTCTCTAAACACGTGACAGTGAAAGAGACCCGGGCTGACACGGGGAGAAGCAGCCCTTGTCCGGGGGCCATCAGAGAGGCCGGCTGAACGTGGGCCCAGCACCCAGCTTCGCTTGCTACCATCTCCACTCTGTTCCTGTTCTCAACTTCTAATTTAGGGGATCGCTTAGACCAGTAGTTCTCAAATTTTTTGCTCTCAGGCCTCCAATGAGCTTTTATTAACACGGATTACAACCATTGATATTTACAATATCGGAAATTAAAACAAACTTTTAAAAAGATAAGTATACACAGGGACATATTCCATGAGCCCTCAGAACAGTGAAGCCATTACACAGCACGTGGCCTCTGGGAAACTCAACGTGCACTCCTAAGAATGAGAGCGAAGAGGGCAAGTAACAGGTTGGTGTTGTCATGAAAACAATCGTGACCACACTTCGAGAACCACTGGCTTACTATCAAATGAGATACTTATCAAAGTGACTCGAAAGGCCTCAAACACTGAGCAAACGACCGCCATGTATTCTTTCGGTCCACAAGGGTGCCACGGCAAAAACAAGGCTCCCATCCTCACGGAGGACGACTGGCCATCGCACAGCCGGGGGACAGACAGGCTGCTGAGCCGCCAGGGAGCGAGGGTCTGGGCGCGCCGCCACCCCGTGCCCGCCCGCCGCGTGCCCGCCTGCACACGTCCCCGTCCTCGCCCGCCGCGTCCCCGCCCGCACTCGTCCCCGCCCGCCGCGTCCCCGCCCGCACTCGTCCCCGCCCGCACACGTCCCCGCCCGCACTCGTCCCCGCCTGCCTCGTCCCCGCCCGCACTCGTCCCCGCCCGCACTCGTCCCCGCCCGCCGCGTCCCCGCCCGCACTCGTCCCCGCCCGCACTCGTCCCCGCCTGCCTCGTCCCGGCCGCACACGTCCCCGCCCGCACTCGTCCCCGCCTGCCGCGTCCCCGCCCGCACTCGTCCCCGCCCGCACTCGTCCCCGCCCGCACACGTCCCCGCCCGCACTCGTCCCCGCCCGCACTCGTCCCCGCCTGCCGCGTCCCCGCCCGCACGCGTCCCCGCCCGCCGGGTCCCCGCCCGCACACGTCTTCGTCCGCCGCGCGCCCGCCCGCGCCCGGGAGCGCCGCCGCCGCGTCCCCGCCCGCACGCGTCCCCGCCCGGACACTCAGACCGTTAAACGCGGAGCCCTGCAACCGCGCTCCGGACTCCCCTGGGCAGAGCCAGGAAGCACTGCGGGGACTGCGGCGGCTCCCGCCCGGCGCCCCGGCGGGCCGCCGCTGCCGAACGGGGAGCCCCGTCGCCGCCGAGCCGGGGGCGGCCGGAGTCTGCGCTGAGAAAATACGCGGGGCGGCGGGACTCACCAGGTGCCGCGCCCCCTCGGCGGCCATGGTCCCGGGCGGGAGCGGACGCGGCCGGCGGAGGCCCCGAGCAGCGGTCCCCGCGGCCGACGCAGCCAGGGGGCCGGTCCGGGCTCTCGGAGGGGGCTGGCGGCGGGGTAACGGGCGGGGCTGGCCTCCACGGGGCGGGGCCGGGCCAGCGGCCTCGGGGACGCGGGGCGCGGGCCAGGGGGCGGGGACCCGCCGGGAGGGGCGCGCGCCATCCGCCGCGCCAAGTCGGGGCGCCCCCCTCGACGTCCGAGAGGACAAGTCAGTGCCGGGGGCGTGACTGAGGAGGTTTCAGAACTGACGAGAGGAAACAGCGCGACGACTCCTCCCCAGCCAGCCCACCGCGGCGGGGGTGCAGTGATTGCCGCCCGCGCGCGGACCGGAAGTGGGCGGGACCGGAGGGGGCGTGTCCGCCGGCGGCGGGCGGGAGCTGTGATTGCGGCCGGCGCGCGAACCGGAAGTGGGCGGGGCAGGCGGGGGCGTGGCCCCCCGGGGCGCGGCTCAGCGGGGCAGTGGCGGTGCCCGGCCTCAGACGCGGTGGCGCGGAGCGTGAGCCCCTGCCTGCCGTCCGGTCGGTCGGAGCGGGCCCCGTGGAGCGGGCCGCGATGGGGTCGGGCTGAGCCGCCCGCCGCCCACGAGAGCGCGGCCGCGGATGGCGGGGCCGGCGGAGCTGGGCCCCGAGGCCGTGCTGCGCTTCCTGGCGGCGCGCGGGGGCCGTGTCCGGCACGCCGAGCTGGTGCAGCACTTCGCGGGCGCCCTGGGCGGCGAGCCCGAGCAGCGCGCCCGCGCCCGCGCGCGCTTCAAGGAGCTGGTCAACGCCGTGGCCACGGTGCGCGCTGACCCCGCCGACGGCTGCAAGTACGTGCACCTCAAGAGGAGGTTCTGCGAGGCGGCCGCGCCCCCGCCGGGCCCGCCGCCCGCGGAGCCCGAGCCACCGGAGGCGGCGCCTCCCGAAGCGCCCCCGGGGCCGGGCTGCGGGCCGCACGACGGGCATGGGGAGCTCGCGGCCGCCGCGCTCCGGCCGCCGAGCCCGGTCGGCGACAGCGGGAGCGGCGGGGCCCGGAGGAAGAACTCGCGGCGCGACGCGCAGCCCCCGCCCCGTGGGCCAGCCTCTGGCCCCGGCGAGGACCTGGAGCCCGCGCCCCACGGGGAGGCGGCGGACGGGGGCAGCCCGCCCGGGGGCATCGCCGCCCCGAGGTCCACCCGCCAGAACCTCCGGGACCTTGTGATGGGCAGCTCCCCCCAGCTGAAGAGGAGCGTCTGTCCTGAGGGCAGCAGCCCCGGGGGCTCTTCTGCTGCAGGGCGCTGCAAAAGCGGGGGCGACTCGGACAGCGCGTCCGTCGCTTCGTCGTCGGCCGAGGAGGAGAGCAGTGGCGGGGGCTCGGTGACGCTGGACCCTCTGGAGCACGCGTGGATGCTCTCCGCCTCGGACGGCAAGTGGGACGGCCTGGAAGGCTTGCTCACCTGCGAGCCTGGCCTGCTGGCCAAGCGAGACTTCATCACAGGCTTCACCTGCCTGCACTGGGCCGCCAAGCACGGCAGGCAGGAGCTCCTGGCCATGCTGGTCAACTTCGCCAACAAACACCAGCTGCCAGTGAATATCAACGCCAGGACAAGCGGAGGCTACACCGCCCTGCACCTGGCAGCCATGCACGGGCACGTGGAGGTGGTGAAGTTGCTGGTGGGGGCCTATGACGCGGACGTGGACATCAGGGACTACAGTGGGAAAAAGGCCTCTCAGTACCTGAGTCCGAGCATCGCGGAGGAGATCAAGAACCTGGTGGGAGCCCTGGACGAGGAGGACGGGGAGAGCGCGGCCGGCAGCGGGGGTGGGCGCTGGAGGCTTTCCAAGGTGCTCCCCTCACATCTCATCACCTACAAACTCTCCCACGTCCTGGAGGATGGAGGGGATCATCACCACCATCACCACTTGGCTGAGGGATGGGCTGGAGGCAAAGCAAAGGAGCAAGGTCGCAAAGCCTCAGGCAGCTCCACTGGGCGGATAAAACCCCGACTCAACAAAATCCGTTTCCGAACCCAGATCATCCACACCACACCGTGCTCTTTCCGAGATCCGGAGCAGCCGCTGGAGGAGGGGGAGGAGGAAGAGGAGGATCGGTCTCTTAAAGGCCACTCCTCTTCATTCAAGTTGAGACCGAAATCCAATGTATTTGGGTAAAAACAATTTCTTTTAGAAAATTCTAAGATTTATGTGGCTTTAGGAATACCACATTAGATGTAGGTGAGGAAGTGAGGCAGAAAAGACTTAGGATAAATTCTCCATCCTTTCTTGGGGGCTGGAATAGGTGATAGGAATTCCCCCCCAGTATTCTGGGTGAAGGGGATTTCCAAGTGCTTCATCAAACCTTGACCTGGGCCTCTTTTGCCCATGCCACCTCTCTGCCCTGGAGTCCCTGTTTCTAAGGACCAGAAATCTATCTACATTGGGGGTGCAGAACTGATGACTGAGGGTTCCTTTGAGTTAACCATTGCTGGATGCCATGTGAAGTAAGGAATATTGCACTTCTATGTGTGTTTTTAAAAGTGTTTACTCTTCCAAGAGCAACAAGAAATGCAAATTGTAATGAAACTGGTAGTATTTGTGAGTGTGAACAAACTATATACTGCCCTGTTTTTTTACTACAGTAATTGAATTTGCTTTTTAAGATACTACTGAAGGTCGAGTCAAAGTTGAAACACAAAATACTAGTTAGTGAATAATGTGAATAAAAATGGAAATCCTCTTGGCATCCTATTTGTATTCAAGTAGTGTTCAACTATTTTTTTTTAAAGCAATTTCAGCTTTAATCACTGAACTAAAGAAATAAGCAACATTCACCTTTGAGTTAGTCCGCAGTATGGTTTCCTCTTAACTATATTTCATCCCACTGCACTGAGTGTTGAGGTACTTTATTAACTACACAATTTTTATTTAAACAAAATATTTTTCACAATCTCTGGTACTTTAAGTAAAATATTGCCTCTGGTTCTGATTCTCACTGGTTTTGCTATTCTAAAAGTCTAAATTTGCCAGAGTTTTTGTTCTGGGGATCATATAACCATTGGAATTATTTGACATGACCCTATTTGATGGTGCTTAGAGTTGAATTGCCTGCAGAAACTGTTTCTGGTTTAGACAGCAAAAATTGGCATAAATGTTAGTGTATGCTTCTGTGAAGTAATTATTAAATCAACTCAATGATTCTCAAGGTACGCTTTTTATTTTACTAATACGATCCATTCATGGTCTCTATGCTTTGTAGTAGTGTTTTGCAAATGTTTAAAATACAAAATCGTTTCAATTTTCCAGCGTTTCCTTGAATCTCTTAGAGACGTACAGTGAAGTTACTGACAAGCTGAATAGTAAATCTACTCTGTTAAGAATAGCACTTTATAAAAGGGAAAAGAGAAGAGATGGAACTATTTCTATATTTCAATGCTGCTGGCTATTACATTCCTTTGTATATAAATGAAAAATACTTCTCATTAAAATTAGAGACTTGTGTGGTTTTTAGTTAATTTCTTTCAACTCTGTCAGAGTAAATGTCTTTATGGTGATTGTAAAACTTAATTCAAGCATATTAAATCGATTTGTAACAAGATGCAAAGCAACTTTTGTGGGAGACTCACCCCGACAAGTCCGTCTCCCGTAGTCTTTTTGGTCTTATAATTGCTGAAACGTAAGTACCTGCAACCTGTAGAGATTAAGGAGTGACTCACCAGCTTGCAGAGCGAGTGAACCAATATGTGAATTGCACAGGACTGCACTGTTCAGAGAGTTCTTAGATCTTTAATTTCTCAAGTCGTAGAAATTTGTAACGAGTTGGTCACACCTCTCTAGATAGCATCTGAATTTGTTTGAAGACTGATGAAAAGCACATACAGTATATAAACTATTATCCATTTGTGTGCCTTCACTTTTGTTTTAGGATAATGGAAATGGACCACGTACATTTCAGAAGCACTTTTATCCATACATGTGGGTGAAAAAAATCTAACTTTGTATAAATTAACAATAGGTTCCTCAAAGGTGAAGAACAGTCGTTTGTTCTGAATCATACATGTGACCTGTATCCAGTGCAGAATAACCTCCCATCGAGGAATCTTATGTTCCATTGACATGTAAAGCTGAAGTGAACTATAGAGTAGACACTTCAGAACCATCCATGTGTTCTCTTGGACAGTCGGTATTCTCAACGGTGTGTGTTGGTAACTGCGCAAAATCTATAATTTGCTAGATCTTTAGAGATTGAGTCAATACTTCATTCAATTTGCCTTTCACACTAAACAGTTTAACTTTTTGGATAAAGTATACTTTAAATTTTCAAAAATCATTCCTGAGGGGAACTACTTCTGGCATTCGTTGTCGTGATGTGCTCGTGTGAAGTAAACGTAGCATTTTCAGCTACTTAACTCTACATTCCTCTTATTTTCAGTTTCCAAATTGAGATTATAAAAAGCAAATGATTTGTGTAATTTGATATTTGTGGCATTGTGCCTACCGTTAATGGGAATATAAATGTCAGTTACTTAGATGTTTGTTGATGGGAAGCTGATTAGAAAACCCAGGTATGTCCATGCGTTTCTTACAGGTACGCTTGAAACTAGTGAATGTTTGTCACAATTGTCTTCACTTTTATGGTGTATAAAATGGTATTTTGGAGTCCAAGATGCCTTGTGTCTTATTTCTAAAAATAAGTAAGTGAAAGTTTGGGAGTTTCAAATGTAAAATTTATAGTAAATTTTGTTTTATCAAAATAAAAGGTTCACACTAGATTTTTTCTCTGAATCGTCTAAACCTCTGTAGTCCTTTATACTTTTTTACCTGTATAGTGTTTTATAGTTCACACAATGCTTTTTGAAGTTTCAGTTTATTTGATCCCTTTCCTATCCCTCAAAGTTACTGGCCATATATCCCTAATTTACAGGTAAGGAAGTGAAGGTTGATGGCTATTCAGTGTCACAAAGTAAATGGCAGTTAGTTAGGTCTTAAGATTCATTGCTTTCCACAACATCTTTTCTGCACTTCGTATTGCCAAATTTTGGCAAAAGTGCTATGGTTTGGCACCAGTGATGGAGGAATCAACTTGGGAAGGTAGTACCTCCACCACACCTTTAAAAAAACAACCCTCTGGTCCATGCACACGCCATCTACCGTAAACCTTCCCTACCCAGACCGGATCTTAAGAAAGGCATGGGAATGCCTTCTTCCATTTTCTTCAATATCCGCCAAGCATTGGACATTAATGAATTCATTTCCTCATCAAAGCTGCCTTTGATCTTTTAACAAAATTCACCTCTTCAGATGGCAGAGGGATGTGGGAATCCTTGTAATTGTCCGCCATTGCTCTCTCTTGGGAAGATCCTGTTATAATTGCTGCTAGGGTTTTTCCTTGCTGCTGTTGACTTGTAACAACTTATAAATAAATTTATATTTATAAATTTTCAGTGCAACTGAAGGACTAGATAAGTCTAGTTTCTGTTTCAGGATGACATCTTTCCTTAGAAGTGTGCATCTTAAAAGGATTCATTGAGCAGCCCACTTAAAGATAACTTTGCAGTTTTTCCCAGTGAAAAATTATTTTTTTATTTTGCTAAATAAATGGTGTTTTTTCTTGTAAATTAATCCTGAACGTAAATACTCTGGGAATTTGCTGCAAACCATTGTTCCTTCAATGATGACTCAAATTTTCATGAAATACTTAATATTAGAGAGCTAGAAGATGACGCTTTGTGAACTTGTTTTTCCAGATAGAGCAGTAAAGTTGGTTGCATCTGATTTTATCCTCTGAAGAACATTGCTTTCCTGTTACCATACCTTTTTCTCCTTTATCTTCTCTATAAATGTCAGTTTCATCTCAGGAAGTGGCTTCCCCACTCAGTTAATTGCCTAGTTTTCCATGTTTATTGGTGAGGTATGTTTAACAAGGGCCCCTACTCTTACACAATGCCTGGCATGTTGAAGGTACTCAATAAGTGTCTTTTGTTGTTTTAATGGGAAACGCTAACGAAATATTTTGTAATGCTGCATCATATGGATAATTTCAACAATATACATTCATGCCAAGTGAATGAAGGTATTTTTCGTTCAACATGGCTCCTAACTGCCAGTCAGCTACTTCCTCTGCTGTCCAGCCAAAAGAACAATCTGTTCCAATCCTGGAGGTAAACTCGGCTTTATTAAGATTTTACTTTGTGAGCAATTTAAGAGATTTTCGAGAGTAAATTTGATCATAAGAAAGTTTTGCCTTAGGAGTCGACTCAAGTACATAATCTCTAGTAGAATCCACTCTAACTGGCTTTAAATATTCTAAGTATCATCATGTATACAAATGACTACTTGTTCTGTGAAACCTCAAAGAGTAAAAGAACAGGAAGAGGTTTAGTTTAGCTCAGAGAACTTTTTCATAGTCATTTTAAACATGCCATGGACTGTCTCATAAGGTAGAACACTCAGCCTCTGGGAATAATTGGTCAGAGGTTACATGAGCACCCGAAAAGTTAGAATAGATCATTTTAAAGCACCCTTGTGACTCATTTTGTCTTGTGAAACATTGCTCTGGGCCATATCCATTCTGACCAAAGGTTTAGCCAAAACTGGCCTGACTTAGAATCAAGTAAGTTAACCAGTGAAGTAGCATCACATAAGTTCTTTTTAAACCCAGCTTTATGCTTTTCCCATCAAAGAGCTTGGAAATGCCTGTTAGAATACTCTTCTATGTCTCTAAGAAACTTTGAGTTTAATGGTCTAGAAATGTAATTGAGCATCCTTGGGATTTGTCCAGAAGTTTCTGATATTGATAATGTGACCTTCTAGTTTTGTCTTGGTCCATTTGGGCTGCTATAGCAGAATACCATAGACCGAGTGGCTTATAAACAGCAGAAATTTATTTCTCACAGTTATAGAGGCTGGGAAATCCAAGATCAAGATACCGGCAGATTCAGTGTCTGGTGAGAGCCTGCTTCCTGGTTCATAGACAGTCTCTATTCGCTGTGTCCTCACATGGCAGAAGCAGCAAGGGAGCTCTCGGATCTCTTTTCTAAAGGCACTAATCCCATTCATGAGAGCTTCTTCCTCATGACCTAATCACCTCCCAAAGGCGTCACCCCCTAATACCATCACGCTGGGGGTTAGGTTTCAACATATGAATTTTGGTGGGACACAAACATTCAATCCGTAACAAGTTTGCATTCAGAGGCAATTATTTGGTTGTAGGTAGCAGTTCAATGCCATTGCTGATGCTGAGTCTGCACTACGGAGATTCTAAACTGGGCCAAAAGTTTTCTTTGGTCGTATGAGAACAGCTAATACTTCCAGAAAGCTTACTGTGTATGCCAGGCTAGGTTCTAAGCACTTATGAAAAGGAAGCTGTTTAGTTCTCCGAACTCCCTGCCCCATTCAATTCTAGAATCTCCATTTTATTGATGGGGAATTGAGGTGCAGAAACCGGTTGGCTGCCCAGGTTCACAAAGCTAGGTGGTGGAAGGGCCTGGCCTTGAATTCTGGCAGCACCGCTCTAGGGCTCGTGGTGATCACCAGCCTACGCCATTTCTCCAGGAATGTGAGATGCAGGCAACGGGCCAGAAGCTTACAAGCCACTATTGATGTGGAAATGCTGTAGAAAATTCATGGTTCTTGTATAAGAGACCCAACAAAAACCACAAACAAGCACTATGATCGAGACAGATATTGACTTTAACACCCTAACATTACTGCATGGGAATAAGATTAGAGCCAGTTTTAAGGTGTTTGTTTTTTTCCTTCTCACCCAGGATAAAATTTCTTTGGGTTGGGAAAGAACATTTCCATAGGTCAGAATAGTAGAGTTGCTAAAATGTATAGGGTGTGGCTCTGTTTCTCTTTTTAGGCTCACTTTCCCTCTCTCTGCCTTGTCTGAGCACTTAGGCAGTAATGGAAGGGGTGGGTCCACTTCCACAGAATCATGAGATTAAAGGTCGACCTGGAAGAAAACCACCAACACAGCATCCATTTTCCTTACCATAAATTTCTAAATTTGTAACCCACTAAATCTGACTTTTGGTAACTCATTTTGGAATAGACAGAAGCTTACCTTTGCTTTATCAAAGGGTGATATTTGAATGTTTTTAAGAACAGAATCTTTAAGAATATTTGCTTATTGTTTGCAAATTGCTCTTAAAAGAGTCGCTTGCTACAACTTTGATACCCAGTTAACTACACATGTACTTCAAATGAATAAAAGTGCCTTGCTTTAATTTATTAACTATTTTTGTATAAAAAATGTAATGTATGCTCATGGGTTTAAACAAATGACAGTGTTGAAGCAGACAGGGTGAAAAGAACTACTCATCTCTCCCCATTTACATTCTGCAGCGTAACTCCAGACCGTTGTTCCTTCTATACTTTTGGATATTTTTGGATTATTCTATACTACTTTAACTCAGGCTGGCTTCTCTCCTGGGTTTAAAATAATTTATTCACTTTTTAGTAGGTTGAATGCAGATATTGAAGAAGGGAAACAAAGCTAGTGTTTAGATTCTCATCTTAAGCACATGGTATCTGTAAGGCTTCCGAGGGGAGAAGAGGACTTGTTACAGTTTGGGTTCCCTGGGAGCTCCACCTAGGTTCCGGCTTCGTCTCAGTGCATCCACTGCCAGTCAGTCCAGAATTATTCACAGAATCAATTACCTTTATTATTCCAGCCAACATTATAGACCATGATATATGCTTTCAACCCACCTTGCCCATTCCATAAGCATTATTTCTCTCTCTCAGACTGTTCCCTGAGGTTCCCATTGGAAGCCATCTGTAGCTGTATGGGGAATGTTATTTGAGGTCTCTGCTCTTCTTTTCCTTCCCTCATGGGAGGATAATGAGTACCATGCAGTCCAGACGTTTGTGTTTCTTATGCTGATTGCTGCAGATTCTCTCTCCTTGGGTCCTTCCATACATCTCTCACTGTCTCTTGGTTATACACAGAAAATCCATTTATTCAGATTTGGGCTACATCGAACTTAACCTCTTAACTAATTATGAGGAGAGATTTTGGTAAGCAAATGAACAGAATAAAGGAATATTTAAGGGACACGTTGCCCGGTAAAGACCTTAAACCACTGCCATGTGCCTTTTGTTCCAGGGTAATGCTACCATCACTGCGGGATATTGAAGAGAGAATTCCTGAACTGAGTGGAAAGGCAGGCAGGATAAACTTTGAGATCATTTTAACTAGAAAATTATATAATATAGATGCTTATGATCATGCCCCAGAAGCCCAGCTGCAGGTCAGGCTCAGCATTCTTTAACATTGGGACCTATGTTGAAGCAGAAATTTGTCAGCCTAGTTTGAGTTTACTAAATAGAAATGGATTGCACTTGTAACATCTTGTAATTCAGAGTTTTCATCAATTCCTGTTGATCTCACCCCCAATCAGTCCTCATTAGAGTATTTAAAAGTATTTACTTAGATAAAATTGACTCATGCAAAACATAGATCCTTTATTTTCTCGTTGAAAATGACCATTATTTCTTATCACTGGAAAATTGATCTGTCATTTTTGTGCCATTTACACTTAGGCAGGCTACGTATCTTGAGTTTCAATAGTTCGTCTATATCCTAGAGATGATATATCCTGTACAGCCCATCACACATAGTTGTTTTAAGATTTAAATGATATGAAAATGTTTTAAAATACTACAAAGTACTAAACAAATGACATGTAGAATTAAAGAGATTCACTATCAAAGTTCCTTTTCCGTCTTCTCTCACCAAATCAGGCTATTTCCTTTTCAAAGATCATGATTATACACCCAGAGCTCCCCTGGAGAAAATTAAAAGTATGCAGATTTCAAAAAGAAATTGATAAATCAGAACAGAAGCTTTAAAATGCCTTTCAGGAACTGATAGATCGTGCATTCCAAATATTGGAATGGATGTGGAATATCTGAATAACTAAGTAAGCTACTTAATCAGTATATTTATAAATGAACCCTGTACTTAACAAATTGTTAAAATATATCTTTTCCACTATTCATAGAAAATTTTACAAACATTAACCATTTACAGGTCACAAAGGAAGTCTCAACAAATTTTAAAGAATCAATATCATACAAACCAATTCACTTACCACAGTGCAATTAAATTAGATCAACAATAATAGTTTTTGTTTTTTAATAAGTTCTTTGGAACCCTAAAATTGTGCTCCTAAAATTCTAATGAGTTAAAAAAATTCACATCTGAAGGGACAACATACTGGGTCGAGAAGCGAATTACACTCAAATTACTCTTTATATATGAAGATTTGCATGATGCATTTAAAGTGCTATTTGAGCCAAATTTATATCCTTAATGAAATTCATTTTAAAAACTGAAAATAATTAGGTTAATCACTCAAATCAAACTGCAAAAAAAAAATAGTAAACAATGATGGTGGTAAAAAATTATGCTAAAACAGTACAGCAACTGTATACTAACAACTTGAAAACTAATATTAAATAGATAGTGTTTTAGAAAAAAAAGACTTAAATAGAAAGTCTTTAAAAACCAAATAACCATTTAAGAAATTGAATTGTTATTTAGAAGTCATTCTTTCTCCCCAACACTGTACTCTCTTAAAACAAACAAAACACACCACGAAGAAATACTTCCTATCACATACTGTCTCAGAGAATATAAAAAGAAACACTCTATGAGTTTAATGTAATCTTGGTATCAAAATCAGACTGATTGAGTACAAGAAAAGGAAATTATAGACTGATCTCACTTATTAACTTAGATTTAAAATTCCTTAATAATAGTATATCAAATTCGGCAAATTCTGGTAAAGTACTCCCCCCAGCAATGGAAGGTTGGCTCAAAATCAGAAAATCTGTTTAACATAACATACCACATTCAGGTATGGAGAGAAACTGTAAAATAATCTAAACAATTGTAAATTCTTACAATGCTAAGTGTTGGTGAAAATATGGAGCAAAGGGAACTCGCGTGTGCAGAATCTGTGTAAATTAGAACCACTATGGAGCGGAAAATAGAAATGAATTTTCATTACATTGGAAAATGTAATGAAGTTAAAGATATGTATATCCTTTAACCCAGCAACTCCACTTCTCCATACATTTCCTGCTCGAAAGGTGGACTTCGGACCAATAACGTCAGCATCACTTCAGAGCTCATTAGAAATCCAGAGTCTCAGGCTCCTCCTGAGACCCGCTGAATCAGAATTTGTGTTTTAACAAGGTCCAGGCCTAGAGACCTCAGGCACAGGCTCAAGCATGCTTGTTACAGGCTTGTTTCTAATAAAACAAAAAAGGGAACAACCCAAATTTCCAGCATAAGGACAACAGATAAATAAATTGTACTATAGTACAATGACATATCACAGAGCAGCTAAAATTAAATAAAACAAAACCATGTATACCAACATGGATTAAATTCAAAATCATAGTGCTAAGTGAAAAAACAGCAAATTACAGACTGAAATGTAGAGTATGATACACTTTATTTAATGTTTGAAAATAAAACAATATTCTCTTTCATTTGAGGATACAACCATATGTAGTAATAGTATAAAAAAGCATAGGAGTGATATACACCAAATTTAATATGGTCATTACCTCTGGGGGAAAGGAAAATGAAGTGGAGAAGCTTAACTATATCTGTGGTGTTTTGTTTCTTTAAAAAAAATCAAAATGAAACATAGCAGGATGTTTACAATAAAGCTGGGTGATGGTGTACATTTGTTTATTGTATTTTTCTGTGTATTTGAAATACTGCACACAAAAAAGAACAAAGATAGGCACAGTCTGATCTTCTGTGTCATGGCTTTTCCGTTCTTCCTTGTTTTGCTGTTTGTCTGAACTCATTCAGAATAAAATCTGGAGGATAAAGTAGGAATGTCCTGAGAAGGCTGGCTTTCAGCTGTCAACAGAGTGGGCAGAATTAAGCTAAGGAGGCACAGTCAGGAACATCAGCTAGGGGAAAGTGAGGCTGATGTGCAGACTGGTGACACAACTTCCCTCCTACCGCCTGTCAGTGCCTCACTGTGGAAACTGGCCCACTTCTCAGACTCACAGCTCTGCCTCTCAGACTCTCAAATCTGAGAAGTTTGGTTTAGACTGGCTTACACCAAACGGCTGCCTTGCAGATTAGGAAGGTCAAAGTGAGGTGCAGCTGTTCTGCCTCTGTTATTCCAGCAGACGAGCTGGCGATGGAGGTCTTTCCTGGGACTGGGGCCCTGGTTTGCTCCTTAGCCTTGTGGATGTCTAGAACAGTGTGCAGGCTTCTGATTGGCTGGTGTGGACTGGGGTGGGGCAATGTGGGCCTACATCCATAGTTGAGGGAGTGATTTGAAAAAAAAATTTTTATGGGAGTATATAAAATACATACAGAAAGCACACACATTCTTTGCATATAACAATGGCTTTTCATAAACTGAACACAGCTGTGTAACCAGCACCCAGAATAAGACACAAAACCTTGCCTTCACCCTGGAAATCCCTCTCATGCCCCTTCCAGTCACCACCCACCTCACAAAGGTGCCACTGTCCTGACTTCTGAGTCCATAGACTAATTTTGGCTGTTTTTGTACTTTATATAAAACGAATCATGTAGTACTTTCTCCTTTTTTTGCTCAACAATCTTCGTAAGATTCATCTATATTGTTGCTTACAGATGTTTATTCTCATTGCTATACAGCTGTGTGGCTATAATGTGATTTATCTCTTGTACTGTTGACGGTCAGTTGAGCTGTTTCATTTGGGCCACTGTTAATAGCAGTGCTATGCCCACTCTACTGAAAGGCTTTTTGTGGACAGACGTTGGTATTTCTGGGCAGCAGGGTGTGCGTGTGTTTAACTTTGATACAGCGAGGGCAGTGACTTCCTGCTTCTCCATCTTCCAAATAGTAACAGAGGGGGCAGCTCCAGTGGCCCTCTTCCGTGGTGGTGTTCTGGGACGGTCCCAAAAGCTCAGCCTATAGCCTGCCTCTCTGATGCTTGCAAAGATGTTCCAGACACCTAGGGCCCTGCAGTAAACCCCCTTCTCTTGGTTTCTGTTACAAGTGACTGATCACTAACCATTACGGCAGGTCTCCCCTGTTGTTCCTGATATGGTCACATTCAGTCTACTAGTGTAAGCCTCCCTCATTTGTAGCCTCACACTTTCTAGGTGGATGCATTGTTCTGCTAAACTCATCCTTTTTCCCCAAAGCTGTCTGCTTGGTTTAGGTCTTTTTCAGTCTATCCACATTTTGTTTCAAGGCATGTCACCAATTTGATTACATGCTGTCTTTTCAAAGCAGCACATCTCAGGTAGTACATTTTTTTGTTGTTTTGCAGGTAAGGATTCGCCCTGAGCTAACATCTGTTGCCAGTCTTCCTCTTTTTATTTTCCTTCCCAAAGCCCTGGTGCTTGAATGTATATCCTAGTTGTAAGTCATTCTATTTTTCTATGTGAGCTACCACCACAGCATAGCTACTAACAGACGAGTGGTGTGGTTCTGCGCTTGGGAACCAAACCCAGGCCCCCGAAGTGGGAAGAGCCCCAAACTTTAACCACTCGGCTATCAGTGCTGGCTCTCAGGTAGTACATTTAATCTACTTTTAAACGGTAGATTTTTTTTTTGAGGAAGATCAGCCCTGAGCTAACATCTGCTGCCAGTCCTCCTCTTTTTGCTGAGGAAGACTGGCCCTGAGCTAACATCTGTGACCATTCTCCTCTACTTTATATGTGGGACACCTACCGCAGCATGGCTTGCCAAGCGGTGCTGTGTCCGCACCTGGGATCCGAACCAGCAAACCCTGGGCCACCAAAGTGGAACATGGGAACTTAACCACTGCGCCACCAGGCCAGCCCCAGTAGATTTTTTTTTTAAGCTTACAAAAATACTTAAGCGAGTTCTGTTTATTATTCCTTTCTTTCTCGAGGAAGCTAATGTTCTTGGCAAGCAAGTCAGCAATCATTTAATTATAAGTGTCTGACTAAATATAAAATACTACTGAATAGCCACCAGGAAGTACAAACAGTACTTGGCCTTAAAGGTTTTTTTTTTAAAATAAATTATACTGATTTTCATTTTTCCAGGACTTATTTCCATAAGCTTGAAAAATGATAAATTTCTACCTTAATATAAACACTAGCTTTACAAGTATTTACTAAATTGAGAATTTATTTTCAAATTTCAATACTAGTCTGTACTAATTTGAATGGTAAATATGAAAATATGTGTATGAGTATGTGTGTGTGTATATATATATATACACATATATATACAGTGCAGTTTGCTGATCTTTATTTATTAAAAAGTAACTCTAGAGATTGTAGAAGGGGAGCAGCCATGTGCTTCCTCTGTAGAGATAACAATGATCCAGATGTCCCAGGTTCTGTCCTCAAGGGACTCTCAGTCAGGAGTAAAACAGAACATGCCCACAAATAGCTGCAGAGCGGGAAGGAATGGGAAAAATCTATGTGGGCTACACAGACAAGGTGATACTAAGGTTTGGGAGACAAGATAATTTCCAGCTGGAGGATCAGGAAGACTTGTGGAGATAACAGTGAAGGATATACAAGGATAGAAAGTTTCCAAGATTAAAAACTTGGAAAGCATATATTGAAAATATATCTAGTTATTTGAAGCTTCAACAGACAGAACGCCATGTTGTGTGAACTGGCAGTTGACTTGTGGCAGCTGTAGGATTGCAGATGTCATCTTGTCCTGCTCGTGATACCGGCCCTGATATCAGTTCCCTGACATTAGACCCAGCACATATGGGGTTAAAACAAAAGCACTCATCCCCTTTCCCTGCTTACTCCTTGGCTTCCTGGCACCAGAATCCACCACCCACCACAGAGGCAGACAACTAAGGACATCCACCTGTGGATTCCCTTATCTTGCCATCCTCCTCTCTGAAGGTGGCCTCAAAAGGCCAAATGCAGGCTGGTGGGAAAGCTCCAACCAGCAAGGCCATAGGCTCCCCCTCCCTACAAGCAGCCTCATTCCTTGCAAACTTTAAAACACCTCGCCTCCCATTGTTTGGGAAGACAAGAGGAATTTGAGGGCTCACTCTTATCTCCCAGCTGATGTCACCTGAAACAAAAGTGCTTTCCTGGCCATAAGTCTGGCATTCCAGTTTTCATTTGGCCCCTCTCGTGTGGCACATAGGGAACCTATGTTTGCAGCTGGTAGCAATCTGGGGAGCCAGCCAGGAGGCTCTTGCTCATGGCTCCGCAGCCCCGGGAAGACTGGGATTCCCTGGGAAGTGGCCCAGCAACCACCTGGGTGATTTGCCCTAGGGCTGTTCCCAGCACTTCCCGTCTGGCCCAGCACTGCTGACCCTCGGTGTGTTTCCTTATGGCAAGGAAACAGGCTCTAGATTTGTGTGTCTGTTTTTGCTTCTGGTAAGTCGATAGACTCAATCTGGAATAGGGTAAGTTGCCTCGGAGACAGCTGTGAACTTCCTTCCCCTCCTCTGGGGAGCTTTCTGTTCGTAGAGGGGCCATCTGGGGTCCTTTCCGTCCCCGGAGGGACCATCGGAGCGCACATTCGGAGTGGGAACAGTTGTAGGACTTTCTACCCTAAATCTGGGCACCAGTTCACTGGTGTCTGGCTTTTCTCTGTCTGAATCTATGTGTCTGTCTGCCTCTGTGTATTGGAAAGGGAAACATGCTGTCTGTCCCCAAGCGGAGCCCACTGGGGCTAATTCTGAGTAGGTGGTCTAATAATAGCCATAAGCCAATGTCTCAAAAGGGATGATTTTCTTCTGTAACACAGCATGGCCACAGTATTCTTTAAACTCCATACAGAACATGACTAAACAATGGATCCTTAAGTTGGAAAATTTTGAGAGAGATAAACAGCTGTTTTATGGGTACCTATGAAAAGACCAAATTAAAGGTAAAATACAATGACGAGTCTTAAAAACTTGATCAAACTTGGGGTCTCAGCTTCTTTTCATGGTCTTACAGATGCTACCAAAAACATAAAGTTGACAAAAGAATAAAGGGAAGCTGAGAAAAAATAAAGGGACTCTTTTCAACAAGGTGGAAAATTTTTTTTTTTTTTAAGATTTTATTTTTTCCTTTTTCTCCCCAAAGCCCCCCGGTACATAGTTGTGTATTCTTCGTTGTGGGTTCCTCTAGTTGTGGCATGTGGGACGCTGCCTCAGCGTGGTCTGACGAGCAGTGCCATGTCCGCGCCCAGGATTCGAACCGACGAAACACTGGGCCGCCTGCAGCGGAGCGCGCAAACTTAACCACTCAGCCACGGGGCCAGCCCCAACAAGGTGGAAATTTTTAAAGGAGTTTTTAAGAATAATAAAAAGAACAAGCTAAATAAGACAACTATTTAAAAAAGAGAGAGAGAAATCAAAAAGGAAAGAATCACAAGACTTGTCTCAACAGGGTGGAAATCTTTAGCTATTTATTAAAAGGAAAGTGGGATACATAGAACAGACATGAATAAAGTTAAAACAGAGGTTTTATAAAACACCGCCTGAGGGTGGGTGGGCTAAAGGGAACCCCTATTGGCCCCCCAACATTAAAGGACCTCAGACAGGCCTGTTCTTTTCACCCCAGTTTGAAAAACATTAAAAAGCCAGAAGGCAGAAATCACAGTGAGAAACCTGACCAGCAATTGTTTGGGGCAACAGTTAGGCTGTTCAGGTTAATGAGACTATAAAGATTAACGTGTTTAAGCTAACATCAAATAAAGAGGTTATGTCAACTTTGTCTAAATGTTTTTTTGGAAATAGATGTTACGTCTGGCTAGAAATGCTTCCCCTACACAACACTGGAATACTGAAACTTGTTAATGGAATCCTAATATAAATTATAATTAGAAGTATAAGAGTTGATAAAATTAAGATAAAGTTTGCATAAATTAATATATTTAAATGGGCTCTATGTAAAATGGTTGTATCTCTTTTGCCTGATTGCATTATAGATAATGTTATGGGGATAAACATTACGTGATGCTGGGGAACGTTTCCCCTGCCTGATGTTGTAAGAGCATATAAATCCCCTTGGGAGGCTGTGTTAATTAAATGTGCTAAAGGAGAGCTCACTTTAAAATGGGCAAAATGGGGCAATTTCAGTTTACCCAAACTGGTGTATTTACATATGCAATTCGAAAAAGACAGCTACAAAGTTAACCAAAGGGAAGCCTATTTTAATCTTTTGAGGCTTCGAAATGAAATCAGGAATACTTTACTGCCTCTTTAAAAGAAAATAATTAATTAAACATGCCAGCAGCTAAAGCCAAATCTGCTGTTCCTCTCTTCTCTCTTGCTGAGCTTCCCCACTTCTACCCCCCCGAAATTCCTGATCTAAAATTAAGCAATGAAAATAAGGAAACTTTTGAGATAATTTGGAATTGTAATGGCCATTCTAGGGAGCTTCTGGTTCAGATAAGTCCACCTCAGGGGTCACCCTGAAAAGAAAGGATTCAAAACCTCTCATAGTGGAATGTAGTCTTTGATTAATATGCAGAAACTTCTAAATAAAACCCCTTTCCAGGGGCCGGCCCGGTGGCGCAGTGGTTAAGTGCACACGTTCCGCTTCAGCGGCCCGTGTTTGGCCGGTTCGGATCCCGGGTGCAGACATGGCACTGCTTGACAAGCTGTGCTGTGGCAGGCATCCCACATATAAAGTAGAGGAGGATGGGCACGGATGTTAGCTCAGGGCCAGTCTTCCTCAGCAAAGAGAGGAGGATTGGCAGCAGATGTTAGCTCAGGGCTAATCTTCCTCAAAAACAACCCACAAAAAACCCTTTCCTTGCCATCAGCCTGGTGTTCCAGTCTTCATTTGGCCCTCTTGTGTGGCCGGTAAAGAACCTGTGTTTGTGGCTGGTAGCAAAATGTGGAGCAGCAGAGATAAGGGGTGAGTCGTGCTCAGGCAGAGCTAGGCCTTGGACCCAAGCCTCAGAGTGCCAGCTCAATACTGTTGCCTTCTTTCTCTTCAAATTCCTTTCAGCTGCAAAATCTTATAGATCACCATAATTGTTGTTACTGCCTTTTTATTGTGCCCAGGCTCTATGGAAAATGGTTTGGTTTAGGCAAGGTCCTGACAGGAGATAGAAGGCACATTCAGCTGGAATTTTTTCTTTTGGAGGAGAGGTAGATTGTCCCTGAGCTAACATCTGTGCTGATCTTCCTCTATTTCATATGTGGGACACTGCCACAGCATGGCATGGCTTCATGAGCAGTGTGTAGGTCCATGCCTGGGAGCCAAACCTGCAAACCCTGGGCCGCCAAAGCAGAGTACATGCACCAACTTAACCACTACGCCACTGGGCCAGCCCCTCAGCTGGAATTTTTAAAAGACTTTTGAAGGAAGGGATGATTTTACAAAGAATAGACAAGATTAGGGGAACCAGCAGAAGGCTGAGGCCCCCAGGGAAGCTGCTACCACCTTCAAGCCTGAGGTTGTTGGTAGAGAGCTATGGGAAGGGGCTCCCAGCTGTCCTGTTGTCCCAGAAGGATGCAGCCACTGCAGAACCACAGCCACGCAGGAGGGAGAAACCCCACCTGTCTCCTCCAGTGCTTCTCAGCACCTGGGTGGAACCGAGGGCAAGATTAAAAAGGAAACCCAGGGGCTGGCCCCATGGCCGAGTGGTTAAGTTCACGTGCTCCACTTTGGCGTTCCAGTGTTTGCCGGTTCAGATCCTGGGCGTGGACACGGCACCGCTGATCAAGCCATGCTGAGGTGGCGTCCCACATGCCACAACTAGAAGTATCCACAACTGAAAATATACAACTATGGATTAGGGGGCTTTGGGGAGAAAAAGGAAAATAATAAAATCTTAAAAAAAGGAAACCCAGATGACTTGTCTCCCAGGTAGAGAATGAATCTAGGGGCAGATGGATGATATCTAGCACAGAAAATGAGCATAGGCTTAAAAAAGAGACTGCTAGATTCGGACTGTGACAGGCTGGTTGATTTTCCAAAGTCAATAGACATTCATTTTTTTCACATAGCACAGAGTTAATTCTGTTTAATTCTCTTAAAAATCTAGTTTGTGCAACAGCTGGTACCATATGAATGCTATTGCCAAAGAGAAATATAGATCAACTGGTGATTTCACTTGCAATTTGTAGCTGTCATCTTCTCCAAGAAGCCTTTGGTGCGTCGCTGCCTCCGTGTGCTGTGTGTTGTCAGCTGCGGTGCCCACGATACTGGGATTAGTGTCCTGCAGGTCGTCTCCCGTGCTGCACGCCGAGCTTTCTCAGGGTGTGGGTTTTCTTGTATTCCTTTCTTTGTGCTGAACACTCAGCACAAAAATGTGAGCAAGTAGCAAGAGACAAGTTGAATAAGCTTATTTGAAAAATAATTAAACAAAACTCTCATAAATAAAATGTATAATAATTGAATTTAAAACAAAAAACCAAACTTAATGGATAGCCTTACACCAGATTAGATACCCCAGAAGAGGAAAAAAATCAACTGGAAGATACATTTGAGGACATTATCTAGAATGTATCTCAGAGAGACAGATTTTTTTTTTAATGCAAAAAAGAAGTTAAGACACATAAAGGATAGGATGAGATCAAACTTACATGCATTTGGGATTCCAGGAGGAGACAACAGGGAGAAGGAGGAAGAGGAAATATTCAAAGAAGTAATGGCTGGCAATTTTCCCTAACTGATGGAAAGCGCCAGTCATTGATCAGGAAGCCCAACAAATTGCAAACAGAATAAATGAACAGAAACTCACACCCAGATGTATCATACTTATGCTTGAAGAACACCAAATACAAAGAGAAGACATTAAAATAAGCCAGAAAGAAAAGAAAGACTATCTCCAAAAAAAATGGACAATTAGGCTGAGAGCCAATCTCATCACAGCAGCAATAAGAGCCAGAAGGTGGGGGCGAGGCGGGGAGGTGCGGGGGTCTGATGTCTTCAACACGCTGATGAAAATAACTGTCAGCTAGAACTGAAGGTGAAGATTTCAGGTCTTTCAAGACTGAAGGCAAAATAAAGATATTTCCAGACAAATGCAAATTGAGAGAATTTGCCTCCAACGTAGTTAGTTGCTCATTAAAGAACTATATTCAGAAAGAATGAAAGTAATCCCAGATGGAAGGTCTGAAATGTATGTGGTGATGATTCGAAGGAATATTGACTGCATAATACAATAATAATAATCACTTGTAATGTTAAAACTTAAGGTATAACTAATGTGGAAGGATTTGAGATAAAAAACATGACTAATGTTCACTATGATACTAATTATTTGCATAGAATGTGAAGTCACAACCACAAATGAGTATCCATGAAGAAATAAGAAACTGGTAAACATTGACGGTCATATCTTTCTGAATAAATATTCCACTGCTGACATGTTTGTTTGTTTGGTCGTCTGCCAGCACCTCTACCACAGAGGCTACGGCAGGAGCCTAAGTGAGAGAATTAGCAGAGGGAGAGAAGCCTTTGCACGTTGTATCCTAACCCTTTGCTTATTCAGCGCTCCAGCATCCTCGACCAGATGAGCAGGTGGCATTCACCACTCTGAGAGCCTTCACCCACAGCTCACGAGCGAGCCATGTGCCGTGGCCTGGGAGGGAGCTACTGCCAAAGGGGGCGGTCCGACCCTGTCTGAGCTGAGGGAGAAGCCGAGACTGCGGAGAGAGAGCGGGACCAGAGTAAAGATGGAGCATGGAGATGAAGGGAGAGTGTTCTGTTCTTCCAGAGTAACCCACTCAACAGGTGTTCCCGAGCGCCGCTTGCAGGCACTTTGTGGGTGCTAAGTTGTCAGCATGAGCAAGACATATCTCTACTTCTCCAACTACTGCAAAATGATAAGTAAACACAGAATTGTGCTACATTATTAGTAATCTGATGATGCTTTAGAATTCACATGGGTTTTTTTCACAGAGAAGAACATATCAAGATACAGTTTTTCTAATAAAAATTATTATGTATCGACATCATATGCCTCCTGAAAAGAACACATTACTTCTATGAAATCTGTGCCAAAAGTACATAACCTCAGTGGAATAATTAGGAAACATCGACAAACCCACAGGGAGGGACCTTCTACAGTATAGCGACATGTAGTCATCAAACAGGTAATATTGTAAAAGACAAAGAGAGACCCAGGAGCTGTTCCAGATTAAAGGAGACTCAAGAGATAGAACAACTGAATATGGCGCATGACTCAAACTTTTCCTTTGCTATAAAAGACATTATTAAGATAATTTGCAAAATCTGAATAAGGTCTGTAGATTATAATGGCATGGTATCAATGCTAATTTCCTGCTTTTATCTTTGTTCTGACAAATAGAAATGGCAAGTAATATGATATATTGGAGCATATGAGGAAGCCATTTGGTATCAGCCTAATTTGGCCTGACTTTGTTTTGCCAAAAGGGCCTGACATGGCCATTGAGCATGCGTTGTATCTGCTTAAGCATTTGCTATGTCCCAAAGGCAAGAACAAATGCCCTTAAGATGAACGTGCAACTTCCCCCCACATTGGCATTTCCTTAAGGATAAGCGTCTCTCCCTAGGCTAAGAACTGACTGCTGTGCTCACCTTTGACCACCCAGCTCGAGACAACAGACCTGCCACCCTGCTGTGTTCACCGAGACAGCAGACCTACCTGCTGTGTCCACCAATCACTGTGCTGACAGAGCAGTCTTGCGACTATTGTAAAAGGGACATTTCAAGCATATGTGAAATATCCTCTTTAGGGGTATATAACCACTCTGTACATCCCACTTCTTTGGTGCCTTTCCTTCCTTTGGGAAGGAAGGCCCCAGGCCATAGTCCTCAGATTTTACCTCAGAATAAAGTCACCCAAATTTTCTTTTATAGATTGGTTATGGATTATTTTCATTGGCAGTTCTGTGGTTATGTAAAAGAATGTCCTTGCTTCTGGGAAATATACAGTAACTATCTGGCTAAGGAGCATCACGTCTGCAACTTACTCTTAAATGGTTCAGGAAAAAAATCAAGAGGTAGAGAAAGTTAAAGCAAATGTGGCAAAATCTTAACATTTGGGGAATCAGGACAAAAGATATATGGAAATTCTTTGTACTCTTACTGCAAGTTACATTTTAAAAAATGTAAAAGCAGAAAACTATTATGCAAGAGTTAAGATAAAGGCTTTTCCGGTATTTGTTATTGGCAGCACTCACTCGAAGCAAACTAAGTTCATTTAAAGAAAGGGGTAAACACTAGGTTTGCTCTCGGAAAATAGTTTCCATATGAGATTTAACTTTTCCCTGAAACTCTTAGGTTCCACAAAAGCAAACTCAAGTTCCGAATTCCCTGCCAGGTGTACATGTTATGTGTCTGGACTGCTGTGTTTTGTTGTTGTTTTTCCGAATCTGGTTTGAGGGTGACCTCCAGAGTGGGGCTGTGCCTCCCCGCAGGGTGACAGCGATCTCACCGTGGCCTCTTTCCATTGATGCCTTGCAAAATCAACCAGGGCAGATTCGGCTTTCACGTATGTGTTAATAAAAGCAATCCCCGATTCACCATATAACGCAGAGGAGGTTTGTACAGTAATAAACTTTGTTTTAAATGGAGCCTCAGCAACAGGGTTCCCATTATTCAATTCTGTTTTAGATTCTTTTTTTTTTTTTTTGGAGGAAGATTATCCCTGAGCTAACATCTGCTGCCAATCCTCCTCTTTTTACTGAGGAAGACTGGCCCTGAGCTAACATCCATGCCCATCTTCCTCTACTTTATAGATGGGATGCCTGCCACAACATGGCTTGCCGAGCAGTGCCATGTCCACACCCAGGATCTGAACCAGCCAACCCTGGGCTGCCGAAGCGGAACATGCGCACTTAACCGCTGTGCCACTGGGATGGCCCCCTTTTAGATTCTTTCATTGTTTTATTTTATTTATTTATTGTTTGATTGAAATATATTTGACATATAATATTGCGTAAATTTAAGGTGTGCGTTAATTTGATACATGTGTATATTATAATATGATTGCCATTGTAGTAAAAGTTAGCACCTCTATCTTGTTTCATAATTATCCTTTCTTTTTAGTGTTGCAATCATTAAGTTCTAGTCTCTTAACAAGATCAATGATTATAATACAAATATTGTTGTCTTTTAGATTTTTTTAATGGCCCTATCATGAGGGCTTGATCTCAGCTACTAGGACTGGTTCTCCTAAAAACCACTAAAACTGTTGAAAAAAACAGTTTCAAATGCCTAGGAAATTGCGTTGTTGAGATGATTCTCTTGTGAGACTGCCCGGTTCTTCTGCCAATCCCCGGAGATGATGTTTCTTGAAATAAATAGAGGTTGGAGACTCCTACCTCCAGTAGAGTTCTGGCCACACTCCAAAGCAAAGCCTGGTCCCAGCAGGTGTTGCTCCTGGCCACATCCCTTTATGACATGGGAGCCATCTGAAAGAGGTGGCACCTGGATTTTCTATCCAATGATCTTGGGAAGAAGGAGTGGTTGCCTTATGCTTGGAATGCTTTTTGACGTCATAGAGACGTGTCAGCGTTGTCCCATCCATGGCACCTCCTCATTTGTGGAGATTCATTCAGATTTTTTCCCTCTACCTTCTGAATTGAGAAATTAATAGTAGTTAGTGATGGATTTAAGTATTAGGCCAAATCGACGCTAAGAAACTAAAGCAGATTTTCTCCATCTCACTGGACATTGTGGTAAAGAGAATCCCTCCAGAATCTTCTGAAGTTTTTAATTAAGTAGTTATTTAAACCATGTCAGGAAATTGTTGTAATCTGGGGGCTCTGACTTACCTTTTACGAAAGGTTCTTATCAGGTCATCCATGTTTTCTACCAGTCCTAGAGCAAGAGTGAAAGAGAACCCCAGGAACTTCCTGCTCAGAAATGGCTGTGAATTTTCTTTCCTTCTTCTGCCTTCTATTTTTTTTCTGAAAGAGTGCATTAAGCATAAAGGAGGATTCACACGGTTACTTAGAAATTACCTGATTCCTTTTGTTTTCAAAGCTCAAAATTCCTTTAATATTTAATCTTTCCTCACAATGGTTCTGAACAGTAAAATGAATTACGAGGTCCCTTTTCTAACAGCAGGTAAACTCCAGCCAGGGTGGAGCTGATTACTCACTGAGGGCCCCAGCAACGCTCGTCACCACGATCTGTCCTTACAGCCTTACCTGTGGCTGCTGGCTGCCAGGCTCCGTGAATCACAGTCACACCCAGCTCTTAGAGACAGAAGGCTCAGATTCCTGGGCTCTGTTTCCATCCTGTCCCACTGCCGTTGCCTGAACAGTCATTCCAAAGCCTCAAGCCTGGAGACCGAAGCATCTGTTATTCCAAATCAAGCCCAGGTGTAGCTGCGAGGACTGAATCAGATGGCTGAGTGCCTACCCACACCCACCCAGCTCCCGCTGCCAAAACAACTCTGACAATCTTCTGACAGTTAGAGTTGCTGCTTTTATTTGGGGCTTACGAAAGGCTAGAAATTGAGGATAAATCTTCTAGAATTATTTTAAAATTAAGAGGGGGAAGAAGGGAAATATTTGGGATGCCTAAGAAGTATAACTGCAAACGCCTTCCGAACATGGATCGGGCTGAGCACACATCCAAAAGGATTGAAAGCAGGAGCCTGAGCAGCTGTTTGTACACCAATGTTCACAGTAGCATTATCCACAGTAGTCAAAAGGTGGAAACAACCAAATAATATCAGGGCATGAATGGATAAACAAGATGTGGAATATTCATACAATGGAATATTATCCAGCCTAAAAAGAGTGACATTCTGACACAAGCTACAACATGGATTAATCGTGAAGACATTCAGCTAAATGAAATAAGCCGGATACAAAAGGACAAATGCTGTCTGATTCCACTTAGATGAGGTCCCCGGAGGAATCAGATTTGTAGAGAAAGAAAGTACAAAGATGGTTGCCAGGGGATCGGGGGTGGTGAATGGGGAGTTATTGTTTAATGGGGACAGAGTTTCAGTTTTACAAGATGAAAAAGTTCTGTAGATGGATGATGGTGATGGTTGCACAACAATGGAATGTCATTGAGCTGTTCACTTAAAAATGGCTAAAATGGTAAATTTTATGTTATGTATATTTACTACATTAAAAAAAAAACACACACGGATTGGGAACAAAGGGACAATATCCTCGCCAGTCATGTAATTGGCAGAGACAGGCTTTCTGTTTCTCAAATAATCTTTATTTTCCTTTGGCTATTGGAAATGCATTTTACAAAGGACTTAGGATTAATAAAAGGAACTGAGTAATGGCCACTTGATGAGAGGTTCAAGGGTATCAGCCGGATGGTGTGCTCTGGCAGCTGAGCATTTGGGGCAGGGACGAGTGTAATGCTGTAAGCAGAAAATAAAAGTCCCTTGTGTGTGCACAAAATGACACTTTCCTTAGAGTCTAGGGGGAAATCTGCTAACGTCGTGGGACAAAATCTTCCCACGCAAAACTCAAAGTATTCAGAAGGCTGTCCAGCAGGTAATTTCTCTCTCTTCTGGGCAGATCGCCTCACTTCTAGCTTTTCTTTTTCCTAACTTTCAGATATTATCATCTTTTTCTTTTTAAAGCTCTACCTCTAATTGAGTGATTACAGCCACTTAACTAAACCATATTTGTTAGTAACTTGTCATGAGATTGCGGGTCCTAAGAATTAAAGGCATTATCTTACAGGAAATGCTTAGCTCTTGTTGTTATTGTTGTTAACTTTTCATTTTGAAAAATGTCAAAAATACGGAAAAGTGTATATGAACCCTAATGTACCCACAAACCAGGTTCCACAATTCTTAACATTTTGATCAAATCTTCTTTCATCTATTTCCCTAACACTTTCCCCCAACTCATGCTATTTTGAAGCAAATCCCAGACATCAGAAAAAGTGGAGTTCATAAGCATTGTTGAAATGCTTAAAACTGTTGCTGGTAATTTTGTAATATAAATTTTGAAATCTAAATGCCATTTTCTACAAATAGTAAAACTAAAGGACACTCATTGTGTTGCCAAGTCGCACGTCATCAGGGTGTGTGTACAGCAAGATATATGGATGTGTTTAAGTGGGAAATGCAGGGGGGCATCATTTCTGGGTAGGCTTCCTATCTGCTATGAAATGTTTAGATTTTAAAATTCTTAATAAAACTCAAAATTAAAAAAAATTGTGTCTCTAAGAGGTAAGTGTGCAAGCATGCACACATACACACGCAAATTTATTTGTTGAAGAAACTGTATCATTTTTCCCATGAAGTTCTCAGTCTGGACTTTCCAACTGCATCCCCATGAGGTCATAACATGTTCTTCTGTCTCCTTGTTTCTGATGATCAGTATGCGTATCTAGAGACTTGATCCCATTCAGATTCCATTTTGGCAAGAAGACTTCATGAGTGGCGTTGTGTACCTTTATCCGGAGACCCACAGTATCTGTTGTTTGCATGTGTGAGTGTGGTGTCAGTGGTGTAGAAGATTGGTCCAGATCCATTATTTCATTAGGGCTTGCAAAATGGTGGTCTAACTCCATCACTCCTTCTTCAGTTATTGGTTGGGCTACTTCTGTAAAGAGAAACTTCTCTTCATCTATTTGGTTGCCCTGAGGTACAGTTCCTATAGGAAAAGAAGGATAAATGCATGCATTTTCCCTTTTATTTGCCAGTTTTTCAAACTACAAAATGGTTTCCTAGCATCTTCCAAAGGTGACCAGTGAGCTGGACTTTTAAAGATCATTATGAACTCTGAGCTTCAACATATTAAACGTGTTTCAGCCCCCTCTGATTATTTTTTGACACTCTAATAGCCAACTTGAGAGGATCTTTTTGGCCTTTGGTTGGCTCTCAAGTTGGCTAATAACTCATTTTGACACAACTCTGGGAGTCTTTGCTACTTTTTTGCTCTAATATGACAATATGTTCTGAGTTCATTTTGTACATTTCCTTCTCCATACCTGGAATTGGATGTTTCTCTAAGGAAGCCTAGTTTTCTTAGTGAGGAATGCTATAGGGACATCCAAGGTGCTCATTGCCATTGGGGTTATCATTGTTTCTAGGTCTTTCAGAGGACAGTGCTACAAAATCCACTTTTTAAATAAAATATATTACTAGCTGTGAGACTTCAATCAATTTGATTTACTTCTCTGAGCCTCAGTTTTCTCATCAGCAAAACAAAGATGAATGATACCTACTGTCTCATATGCTTCTTATGGGAATTTAACAAGATAGCATATGCTGAGTTTAACTCAGATGTCCTTCTACATGGCTTGGGATCCAATTCATAAACTCTAGTTTGATCTTAGAGCAATTACGCATGTGCCCTTATATGCTATCAGAGGTTATGGCCTCAAAGTCTAGTGTAGTCCCTTCTGAAATACTGTCCTTTCGTCTTGATACACTCAGGATAGCCCTTGGAATAATGTGGGTCGTTAGGAGAGTCCCATTGACCTATCTTCTTTTGGGGTGCAGCCTTCAGTGGATGGATGGGTGCTGATGGCTAAGAAGACATTAAAGCTGAAAAGACCTATTCCAGAATCTGCCATTTCTTAAACCTAGAGCCGTCAGCTCCCCACATCCCCAGCTTCTTGCTGACCAAAGTTCTCTCGACCAGTCTTTCTAAAATTCTCAGAATTCGAAAGATCATGTTTCACCATTCTCCTAAAACATTCAAGAGATGAGTGACCCACTCTTACTGAGACCAAGATTTTCCAGTCCTAGTCTATGTTGTGAAATAGCTGGCATTTTCTCGTAAAAGTCAATGTAACATCTGGCAAGGCCCCTTTCTGGAGAGCACCCTGCTCTGGGAGTCCAGCACAGAACAAAGGGCTGGTAGGATGACGGTGTGGGTTGTACCTGGGAGGGAGGAGAGGATGCAAGTCAAGGTCAAGAGCCTATCTCAGGATGAATCAACGTAGTGTCAACCCTAGCATGAAACTGGTGGCCTGTGACTTTTAGATGCCTCATTTCCATGTCTCTATCCTTACCCCTTATCTTCAACCAGTCCCAACTAATTTGTTGCGCCAATTCTCCTACTTATTAAATAGACTCTGGGCTTGGATTACCAAATAGAATTCCTACAGAATCTTTAAAATTATAGCAGCATTTCATTAATTTTGACTTGAAGGGGTTCTGAATTGTAGACTATTTAAAAATAAATAAGATAGTTGAACACACAGATCAACCTTAGCTTCACTAAAATGGGAACTCTAGATACTACACCTCCTGGGGTGATACAATGGGAAGTTTCCAGCATCACCTAGGTAGCATTCATGCCATAAAAACGGGACCTAAATCTAATCAAGCTTGTAGAACTAGCTACCACCTTACAGGAAATAGCAGGGGACAGTGAAACAATTTGAATGATGCCATAGGGTGTCATCAATCAATCCAGAATATGGAAAACTCCAGAGGACAAATGACAAGGTCATTTTTGGCATAAAAAGAAATGGGAGGGATGGTTATAAAAAAGACTTAGGGGACAAATTAACCAAGTGCAATATGTGGAATTTGTTTAGATCTCGACCCACCACAGCAATTAGAAAAATAGGTTTTTAATCTAATACATACAATAGCAGAGGACTATTGCTAATTTTGTTAGAAATGATAATGGCATGGTGGTTATGTTTCTTAAAAACTCCTTATCAGTTACAGATGCATACTGCAGTATTTACAGAAAAAAATGGCATGATATAAGAGATTTACTTTAAAATATTCCGAAACAAAACAAAATACCAGTGTTTGTGGGGAAAAAAAGATAAAAATAATAGGAGCAAAACGGGGATGTTTTTTGAAGCTGAGTGATGGGTATATGGAGGTTTACTATATTATTCTCTCTACTTGTTATATGTTTGAAACTTTCCATAATAAAAATAATTTTAAACTTAAAAAGAGTAAAAATAAATAAGTGTAAGAAAGGGAGGGAGGGAAGCTTTTGCAATACAGTCTAGGTGGGAGATGAAGGTGCTCTGTACTCTGGTTCTATCAGTGAGATGGTGAGAATTGAATGAATTCGGGATATATTTTTGGGGAGTAGAGAACTGTTTTCTAGTGGTATTAGGAAAGGGGGAAACCAGTTATGATTCCTAAGTTTTTGGCTTTGAGCCACTGGGAGAATAGCCACAAACTTACCGAGAAGAAAACTGGGGAGGAGAAAACCGGCTGGCAGGCAGAACTCAGAAATTCTGTTTTGGCTGTACTGAGTCTGAGGTGGTGATCAGGAATGTCAACCCACCGTTGGACACACAGCTTTGGAGTTCAAGGGAAATGTTGGAGCTGGGGATAGACGTTTAGGAGTCACCAGCCAATGGATGGTATTTAAAACTACAGGAATGAATAAGGTCACTAGGGAGAATGTGGTTAAATAAAAGTAGTTTGCGGGGCAGGCCCCGTGACCGAGTGGTTAAGTTTGTCCACTCTTCTTTGGCGGCCCAGGGTTCGCCAGTTGGGATCCTGTATGCGGATCTGCACACCACTCATCAAGCCATGCTGAGGTGCATCCCACATAGAAGAACTGAAATGACCTATAACTAGGACAACTAGGCTTTGGGGAGAAAAAAAAAAGAGGAAGGTTGGCAACAGATGTTCGCTCAGGGCCAATCTTCCTCGCCAAAAAAGTAAATAAATAAAAGAGAGAGAGAAAAAAGTAGTGTGTATTAGAGTTAGAATTTTCCAGACTCTAAGATGAGTGCTAAGAAATCATCTCCAAAATTTCCCTGAGGCAAAAAAAGAAATCAGGCTTTTACAGTAACCACATTCAAACCACATGAGCTGTGGACTGGCTCTGGCGTCTCTTTATCCCCAGAGGCATCTAGAACACTGTTGCTGGGAAGCACAGCGATGTGGCCTGGATGCAGCTGCAGGCTGGAATTTAACCCCGTGGCCAGCACTCCACTTTCCAAAGAAGTGGAGCTGTCACCCAAACCTGGACCTTGTTTCCTGTCCTCTTCCCAGGCTGCCTGTCAATGTTTGATTTCCAGATCACAGGACCTCATCCATTGCCAGGCCCCAAGGCCATCACTTCAAACAGAGAAGAGGAAGTCAGCAGAAACTGCTCTAGTCAAAATGTCTGCTTTTAGGGACGTTTTCTAGTTGCTTGTTCCTGCTGGTCCCCACCCCCTGGGATAGCAATGCAGAGCTAACTCTGAGAGGCTTTTGTCTGCTTCCCCAGCTGGACTGTGTGGCCCCAGATGACAATGCCATGATTCACAGCCCAGTGGGCTCCTAAATGTCAGTGCGCGTGCCAGCAGCAAGGTTACTCTTCAACCATTGGCAAAATTCTTCCACAGCGTTTTTTTTCTAATGCATACCTTTGTGGGCCCAGTGACATGATTCCTTGACTGCTGTCTTTGAGCCTTGATTGCCAAAGAGTGCAGGGTTAACGTCACAAGGTGAAGTGGTGGAGAGACAGAGTAGAGGAGGGAGGGAGGGGTGGGCCTCACACGGCACACCCCCGCATTTAGTCCGTTGTCTCAGCACCTCTCCTAGAGCAGCGGGCAGCTGCACTTGGTGTAGTGGGCACAAGCTGCCTCTGGCCAAACCCTGAGGGTGATGCCTGAAATTCACCTTTCAGCCTGAGATTTTGTTCTCTGTATAAAGCCAATTACTGCTGCCATTAGTAAGTGAGACTATGCCTTGTTAAAATTAATGCGGGTCCTCCCAAGTTTATCTCTGAAAGGAGACTTTCTGGCCAAGGCTGGCGTGCCAAGGCTCTGAGGGGCAGGGTGCGGAGAGCCCAGTGGTCCTCTGCCTGGAGGCTGGAGTCCCCGTCCATCACTTAACTGTGTGGACCAACCCTGAGCAGTGTAATCCCCTCCCCCACGTCAGAGCCTGAGTCAGAGGACCCTCATAGTGCCTCCCGTGCAGAGCTGTGGGAGGTTAGAGTTCGTGGAGAGAGGGAAGGCTAGTCGAGCTGTGTGTGCACACAGGAAGCCCAGTGTGAGTGCTGGAACCATGTGATTATGACTGTCAACCCCATGCTGCCTCCCATAGCTGCGCCCTTCCCATTTTACTCAGCTCTAAGTGGGGACAAAACTCTTATTTCCTCTCAGCACAGCCAAGAAAGGCTGTGACATTCACAAAACTTCACTAAGACATGAAGGAGAACCAAAGGGAACTAAAGTCAAAGGAACTCTGAAGCCTGACACCAGCTGAGCAGGGCACCCCGCCTGCCCGGGCCAGGGCCACTCCACAGGCTGCCCTCCTTGTCGGCCTCTGCGCTTCCCTCTCAGACCTTCGGCCCTCCTGAGGAAGACCCCACGGGCACTCTCCGAGGTTACTTTCTGTTATATTTCTGGTCTCCTCCCAGGGGACTGACCCTCACACTTCACTCAGGGACCAGGGAGAGGCACTCACTCCGGGCGTAAACTGTAAGGGGGGCAGCACCAGAAAACTCAGTCATCCAGATAAATAATATTTTGATTTAATATTTTAAAAAATCAAAAGGAATGCAAAAATTCCATGATGAATGAAATGTTAAAATTTTAAATGAAGACAGGATCTGACAGCACTATACTGAGCTATATTGGAGCCCAAGGCAAAAGGAATCGTGTGCTCCCCTATATGCATTTTTATGTATTTTTAACTGACTAGTGATTTTGATGAAATATTATTAAAGGCGTTGCTTCCCTCAAAGCCTGGAAAGTAAAATGATAATAAATTCAGTTTTTGGTGGAAGTAAAATAGTTAAATGTAAAATGATGCTGTGAGTTTTCATAAACCTATGTTTCAAATTTTCAGTATTTTCAAACTACTTTAATGTTCTGGGAAACAATCCTTAAGAAGCACATAAAACCCATAGCAGGCCAGCACCTTTTGCCCTCTGTCTCAGCTCCAGCATGGCTGCCAGCAGGGCTGGGCTTGCCTTCCAGGCTAGTGAGGCTCAGCCTGGCTATGACTCTCCATTTTCAAACCTTGTTCCTCTACCCCCAGCAGCAGTCCCTGCAGGTCACATCTGTCCCAGGTGACCCTCTTGAGCATGTCTGACTGAAGGCCTGACCCAGGCTGCACCCAGCAGAGGAGGTCTTACTTGAGGATTGGGAGTTGTGGACCAGTGAAGCCAGTCTGCGCAGGCCGCTGCACAGGGACTTGTCAGCCTGGAGGCCAGGCTGTGGCTGGTCATGCAAACAGTCTGCAAAGACAGAAAATAAGCAATGAAAGATGGAAATGGAGACAAATGGCCATGTGGCTCAGGAGCAGGACTTGGAAACAACTTTCTAGGTCCTGGGTATTTCCTCATGAGGCTGCCTTGGGTTTCATGATCTACATGCATGACCTTATAATCAAGTCCTTTTTTCTCCTTAAGCTGGTGTAAGTGTATTTCTATTACTTAGAATCAAAAACATCCTTGAGGCAAATTTGGTGAATCTAATAGGATAGTGGAGGCCTAATAACATGGCTACAATTTGTATGGCTGTCATCAGCAATGACCATGGATTCATGAAGACAATGTATGAAAAAGGTCAGAGATGGAAGATAATATTAATGTACCAATTAGCAGGTTAAAGTAACACAGACCAGTACCAGGGATAGCATTTCAAGCAACTGCAAAAAGCCCAATTGCCTAACCTTCAGGTATTGTTTTAAATACCACTTTTTCCGGGAACACTTCACTGACCCCTAGACTAAGGTGAACACCCCTCCCCCCAGTTATGTACCCAAATATTTGCAAGAATGTTTTTGTACCTATCTTCTCTGCTGGAATGTAAACCCCCGAGGGAAGCGCCCTTTATCTGTTTGCTCACCGTCTGTCCCCAGTACCTGGTACAGTGGGTGACAGGGCCAGGTGCTTAGTAAATTTGTTTTCATGCTGTCGAGTGGATTCTGGCTCCTAGTGCCCCTGTGGACAGCAGAGCTGAGCCCTGTCCAGTCTTTTTGTGCCATCTTCTTACCTTCTGGCGCTACATCAGACAAGACTCTATTGCCATTCACAATGTTTTCATGGCCGGTTTTTTCAGATGTGAGCGGCCAGTTCCTTCTTCTTAGTCTGTCTAGTCTGGAAGCTCCACTGAAACCTGTCCCCCATGGGTGACCCTGCTGGTATTTGAAATACCAATGGCACAGCTTTCAGCATCACAGCAACACACAGCTGCTACACTTTCACAACCTCCAGACCAGTGGTGTGGTTCCCTGACTGGGACACGAACCTGGGTCACTGAGGCGAGAGCACTGAATCTTAACCACTAGACCACCAGGTCTGGCTGCTTAAGAAATACTAGTTTACTAATATAAAGATACGAACTTTGGGTAACACAGTATGTCACTGTGATATTGAAACCAAGGATGAAGAGGTGAAAAAAATCTTCCCTACAGCAAAAATTTTGAGATAAGCTTTGCTAACTGCAGCTGTGCATACTCAGCATAACCAACTGTTGTTTAAAACCAACCAGGTCTTTCTGTCTCTCCTTAGTATATGAGCGAGATGCCTTTCCTGGGAAGTCAAGGTCCAGATGTCAGGATTCAGACTCACAAGACCAAACACAGGCTGAAGATGAGAACTAACCAGAAAAGTCCAGACATTCAATGGAAAGATATTCAGTCTTCAAGGCCAAACCCAGGCTGGTGCCAATCAGCATGGCCACATGTTCCCCCTACCCTAACTAAAACCCCCGGCACGCGCTCCCCTCCCCCACCTAGAACCCCAGCACGCCCCCCACCTAGAACCCCAGCACACGTTCTCCTCCCCTACCTAACACCCCAGAAAAAAACCCTGCCCTTTCTCCCTTCAGGGAGGTGGATCTGAGTTCTAACTCCCATCTCCTCATCTGGCTGCCTTTCGATAATAATAAATGTCTTTCTTTGCCACAAACCTGGTGTTTCTAGTTATTGGCCCTACTGCGTAGGGGGTAAACGAACCTGTGTTTGCATGTAGCGCTGTCATGACCCCCAAAGCAATCTTAGAAATTACAAATGCATGGTTACAAGAGTGTCCCGTTCTTCACAAAGAAACATTTGTTTTTAGAAAGAATAGTCACACCTCGTGTTTAGGCGGTCCTTGTTCTGCACCAGTGCTGTGAGCAGCACCCACAGGTGACCATTTCATCCTGACAACAGCTCTCAGTGGCAGTCTATGCAGGGTTGGGATTTGAATCAACCGTCCAGCCTCAGGGCTGCACTTCCTCTTTAAGGGAATGAATGGATCAAATGAATGGATGCTGAAACAGAAATTTTTCAGTTTCAGTGTTATCATCACTCATACCTTGTTGTGAATGGAACAGCTGAGAAAACACAGCAGGGAGACCAGAAGAGAATTAGCAGGCTTTGGGCCCTGGAAGAGGGAGGTGTAGAGATGTAGAAGTTGCCCGCATAGAGAGCAAGGAGATAAAGACACAACTCTATCATCACCAAGCCCATTTTACAGATGGGGAAGCTGAGACACATTCAAGTTATTAAAAATTTAAGTGGTAGAACCAGGGTTCAAACTCAGGCGTGACATGGTCACCCCATGATGTCATCAAGGACTCAGGTCCTCTCCATCACTGTGCTCTGCAGTCCTCAGATTACTATGCTCAGACCACCCACTTCAGGGCTGCAAGATGTGAGCCCCTCACAGCCAGACGCCAAAATAGCCTGTGGAAGAGACCCACTTCTCCCCAGAGCTTCCTTTGAAGAGTGAGGGAGTCTTTCTCAAAGACCCCAGACAATCCCCCTTCCGCACGTGTCTTACCTGGAATTGGGTCAGTGGGCCCCGGCGCGGGAAGGGGGCCAGAGGCCTAAGTGTTCAATAGGCACCTTTTTTCCATTGTAAGGGAGGTCACAGAGTGATAGCTCCTGATCTCAGTAAACCAGGACTGGATGTCAGCCTACTGTGCCATTGGGCCTCCCTGCTTACATCAGAGGCCTGCTGTTCAGCCACCTCAGGAAGTTCCTTCAGGTTGGATCCATTTTTCAGCCCGTTGTTCCTCCTACCAGGACCAGGAGAGAGAATCACGCCGGGGAGAAGTGCTTCTCCAGTGTGCTGAGGAAGCCACGCGGGGCTCCGCTGCCTGGCCAGACCTGCGTGCCGGTGACGGCGTCCAACAAGCCACTGGCCTGTGGTCACTGGGGCAGGGGGCAAAACTAGCAAAGAGGGACTAGAAACATTTCTGTGTCCCTCCCCACCCCGACCCCTCACAACCTCCAGGGAAGATGATTGGCTGTTTCTGGCCCCATGAACTTGGGGAACACCCTTCCTTCAACCAGAAAGAGGAAAACTGCTTCCTCTGGACTTGGGTCCAGCAGGAAATGTTCCACCTCTGAGGTGACAGCTTCCCCAAGTGCCCATAGAGCCACACACAGGGAGGCAGTGGGCCTGGTGGGTGCACTGATGGGGGTAGGTGGGGCCCTGGCCTCCCCTTACACTCCCCTGCCTCCTCTCCACACCCTTTTGGCTGGCCCAGGAGACCCCCTGCCCTCAGACATCTGAGGCCTGCTCTCTGCAGTGGGTGTGCGGCTGCCTTCCCGTGCACAGAGCCTCTTCTTCCCAGCTGTGCTCGGGAATCCGCCATTTGGGAAGGCAACCTTTCCCCAGTGTAGAAATATTGGTCAGTCAGTCCATCACAAAGGCGCATTGCCTGGCCAGGCAAGGTTTAGCCAAGGGCCAGCAACCGATCCTGGCTAATGAGACATGTGGGGAAGTCCGCTGGGGGCACTGTGAAAGGGCCCTTCACTTTTGAAGGAAGGGGCACACAGACCTGGGGCTGACAGGGCATTCCCAAGCTGGGAATGGGGCCACCTGCCTGGGGCAGCGCCTTGTTGAGAAGGAAGCAGGAGGCCGGGTCTGCTGCAGACAGTCTCCTCCGGTTTCTGAAGGGCCACAGGCAGCCTTTGTGCTTGCCAGAGAAGAGGAGATCATGCCCTGACTCAAAACAGGCCCGGTGCCCTCCCTGTCCCTAGGACCCCAGTGTGTGGGGCCCTCAGGGACCACAGCCACCCTCTGCTCTTTCCTTAGAGCCGTGCTTGCCAGAGACACTCAGTGCTGGAACCCAGACACCAACCTCAACAGTCTGTGAACTTATCCACAACTGCTTTGACTTTTTATGGCTCTAGTAGAAATCTCTACACAGTGGAGCTGTGCTTTTCACCCTTGAACATGAATGGAACCACCAGGGATCTTGCTGAAAGGCTGACTCTGCCTCAGGGGCTCCCGGGCGGGGTTAGAGAACGGCGCCTAACAGCCCAGGTGATGGTGCTCCGCAAACCAAGAGTCCTGGGGCTGGGGCCTGGGGGCTGAACCCACCTTGGCCCTGTGGGGGGTCAGCCAACCTCTATGGCTCCCCCTGAGCCAGGCTTGCCAGCCACGCCCTCACCCCACCAACAAAAGGGAAGACATGCTCTGACCAAAAAATAAAACTTTGCAGTTGTTGCTGAGGACCAGAAAATAAACACCTGACTATGTAAGCATTAAGAAAAGAATAGAGAAAAAGAAAAAATAAGCTTCTTATAAACTGGGAACAGCAAAACGCAGAGCTTTCTTAGACAGCAAGAGAAATTCAACTGTCTCCATGCCAGGTGAAGGAAGCTGACATGAAGCTTTCCAGCGTGAGATGCATTCCTGAAAGTGGTACTTTCAACGTACCACAGGGATTTACTATTTAAAGGTATCATAATGTTACACTTTCCTAAAATAATGAATATTTTCTGTATGGCAGCTGATTATCTCCTCATGTATTATTGTAAAATTCCAAGTTTTTTAATATTCCATTTTCTTAAGAGCTGATTTCCAGAACACAACTTTCCTTTCAGAAAGTTTTGCCCCGTGTGTCCTTCTGGGTGAAGAGTGGCTCCTGAGGCAGAGAGGAACTTGGCAAGCTGTCACTATGACAGTTCATCCGCCAAGGACAGGACCCTTCCCTCATCAGCACGCCTTACTAGATGTGATGAAATGACAATTTTAGGGTGTAACCATTTGCTGTAGAACAGTCGTGACCTCTTTTAGGGCGAGGCTGCAATGATCCTAACATTTCCCAGGACGATCTCAGTTCCAGATGCTCCTTGCAGGCCACTGATGTGTGTGACTTTGTCTTTTCAACGTATTCACAAACATTGTGCTCATTTGGATTTTGGGGGAAACAAAAGTCTGGGGGATGATGGAAATTCATAAGGCTCATCACAATACGTTCTCGTGCTGTGACAGCACACACAGCAGCAGCCAGGCTTGGGAAACGTGCCAAAACCCCAAAGATCAAGAGCAGGGACTTAACCTGAGGACCTAGGAACAATGTGTTAGGAAGCTGAGAGTGAAGGCAAGGTATCCCAGACATTAGTAACTGCAGGAAGCCACTACCTCCCTAGGGCAGAAAGGACAAAGAGAGGAGGTGAAGCCAGGAGTCCAAAAGCCAAGACCACTCGTGCGAGCTGTAGCCACAGAAGCTGCCTGGCTGGAACTGGGGCTATGGGGGAGGAGCCACCCAGCCAGGGCCAAAGCAGAGGAGACCCAGACAGAGATGCTGCAGGAGCAGGGAAGATGGGGAGGGGCTGCTCTTCTTCTCTCCATTTCCTTCCTGCCAATCTCTTGCCAGGACCTCCCATGGCTGATACTAACTGGAAATTGGCAGAGAAGTCTGGGAAATGTAGTCTGACAGAGCCAAGCAGGTAGGGGCTGGGAAGGCACCTGAGAGCAGATGGCAAATAACTGGCACAACCACTCTTTTTGTGACTCAGTATCTAGTCTCATATATCTACCCACATTTAACTCCCATTCAATAATGTCATGGGTCCACCTGCCTGGATTAACTTTCCTTAACATTCCCTCTCCCTCCACATAGAGAGACACGAAGTCCCAGCAATCTCTGGATCCTTCTCAAAGTCCAGGATCTCTGGTGATACTCAGTCCCCTCTATCAAATCCAGATGTGGTTTCTGGTGGTCTATGAACTACGCTGGTTAACTGCCGTCAATCCTCCTCATCTAAAGCCATAGGCAACAGGTAAAGTGGGAATGTAGGTACGTGTGTGTGTGTATATAATTTTAAAACTTCATGTATTATACTTTATATTTTTATATTTATTATATTTTTTCATTATATTTTACTATTTAAAATTACCACAGTTCTCATTTCTGTAACTTTCATGAGATTGATATTATCACTTTTTTTTCTTATCACCCATTCCAAGTTCCCTTGACCATCAGGTGGTTGGTGTTCTTTACCTCGTAGGATGACACAAACCCTTATTTCTGAGTCATCTGAGTCCTTAGTGGTCCTGCCTTTAATGGGTAGCTGTAGTTTTTCATTAGATTTTGCTTTTGGATATGGAAGTACTAAGAAAAGCTCAATAAATCCCCTCGGTGCCAACCCTGGACCTCTCTTGTTCCTGCTGTATAGTGCCAACCCACTGCCCCCTGGGAAGTCAGGAGGTATTGCCCAGCTAGCTCAGTAAGCCTCCTTTCTCTATATGCCTGTTGGTTCTGTGGTATAAGGAAGCCCAAAATAGCCAGGGCTCAGCATGCAAGTCAACGGGAACATCATCACATCTCCTGGTGAAGCACTCTCTTCTTGACAACCAAAGACTCGAAACCTCCAGACCAAGCTTTCAAGGATGGAAACGGGTCATCAGGTAATGTTGAGAGGGTTCGCTACCATTTCCACTCCTTGATCCCTGGGCCTGTGAATTCCTGCTGTGGAAGAAATGGTGCCATGTATTACTCCCTGGCTCAAAGCATTCTGTAGTGCAGCCCTCCCAACCTTGTTTCTCCACTGGTTCCATAACTGAATATGCATAAGACTGGGCTCAAGCAGATCCAGAAATGACAGAGTTCCATGACACCTACTCTTGCTACCATGCTCTGCTTCTCTAACCCCAAACTCAAGGCCTTATGGAAGTCCCTCAGGACCATATGAGAGGGTCATAAAAACTTGGGTCTGTTTTACAGATGCATCTACGCAACACGTTAGCACCAGCAAGAAATGGACTGCTGGTGCCTTCAGCCCCTCTCAAGGGTGGCCCTGAAGGACAGTGGTGAGGGGAGAGCTGTTCAGTGGGTAAAACTTTGAGTACTTTGCCTAGCAAGAGAGTCAGAGATAAGGATCTGCACTGATTCATAGATATTAGCTAATTGTTTGGCTGGTTGGTTGGGAAGTTAGAACAAAATTGGAAGATTTCTAACAGGGAAGTCTAAGGAAGAGACCTGACCTCCCAGAATGGACAGAGCATGATGATGTCTGTGTCCCATATGATTGCTTCTCAATGGCGTTCACTGCAGAGGGGACTTTCAAAAATCAGATGAACAAGACGATATTAATATGTGAGTAATAGCTTGTCCCCTCAGCTTGTTCAATGGCCCATGTACAAAGTGGTCATAGCAACAGGGATGATGGCTATGTGTGGGCTCAACAACGTGATTACCCCTCACTAAGGTTCATCTGGCTACTGCCACTCCTGATGCCTAACCTGCTGAGGGCAGAAACCCACACTTCTTTTCCAACAGGTCACCACTTCCAAGAGAGGGGCCGGTGGCAGGGCTGCTGCACGGTGGTAGGTTGATTACATTATACTTCTTTCCGTCATGGAGGGAGAGACAATTTGTCCTCACTACAGTAGACAAATGTTCTGTCTATTGACTTGCTTTCGCTGCCTGCAATGCTTCTGCTAGCCCCATTACCCATGGACTCAAAGAATGTTTTATTTACCATCGAGGTATCCTGCAAAACCTTACTCTGACCAAGGGACTTTTACACATCAAAAGTAAGGCATTCTTCACTTGATGATGGATTCCTGCTGTGTATGCACAGCCATATGACTTGGGGCGTCAGGTAGCACCCTGTCATGATGGCAACTTGATGTGTCTACCGATTTGGTGTCCCATAGTCAACCTTTCAGTCTCTACCAGAGCCCCGTAGGAAAACAGGAGCTGTTTCTCAAAAGCATAATTTGCAGTTATCTGTAGAAAAAGATATGGATTTGCTCTGAATGGTAGGACACAATGAGATTTTGGCTTTCCAGAGATGAATGTCAAAATATACTGAGTGCTTAATAAGCCCTCAAAAGTCTCATTGTCTCCCTTTCTCAGATGCACAGTTACCATGGTAAATGACCTCGGATCCCTTTGGGGAGGGCCTGGAGGAAGACTTATAGATTATTGTATTTCTGACCATGCTGAAGTTTCCTTACTAAGGAGACTGGACTTCTCTTTATCAAGGATTTGGGGCTCCTGAGGGCTGCCAAAGGTCTGGGAATTGAAAGAGAAATAATTTCCTTTTGTGGTTACTGGAGTCATGTTTCTGCTGACCTAGAATTTTTCTGCTTATATAAAGTGATGCTTTCGTAGGTTGCCCATTGGTTCCATTTCAAAGTTGACTGTGAGCCCTCTAGTTCAAATTGAAGACATCCTTCACTTCTTTTGCACATTTAAACAATTGCATTCATCTTGTCTGATGGGTAAGCTGTCAGCTGGACCCACGGATCTAGGATCCCATCATTCCCACTTAATCAGAAAGCCCATTTCCATAGAGAGGCTCTGTCATTCTCACAGGGCTTTTCAAGGCTGTTGGTCCTCTCCTCACTAGAGCATTTCTGAAAGTCTCAATCTCTGGGAGTCTCTGGGTCCTCCTGCAAGACAGTCAGGTCATGGGAAACTGGGTTGCACAAAATAATTTCCTTTCATCTTTCTCATATTCTGAAATCTTTGGATGCCTTCCTTGACATTATCCCAGGGAAGTTCTGGACTCTCTGCTTTGTTAAATGTAGACCACTATTGGGCCCAGGTTTAAGTCAACCAAATTGTTAGAGCCACTGCCAGCTCTTCAAGCTAGCACAGGAAGTCTAGAGTCTTGGATAATAAAACTTCTATCAATAAATGTAGTCCAGTCCAATATTTTATTCCATCTCAAGTTCTTGTGGACATAAACTCAGCAAAATCTTGCAGTTGTTATGCTATCTCCTCTGGGAACAAACCTAGGATGTGTGGATCTGACTAACAATGGATTTGGAAGTAATGAGAAGAAGTGATGGTACATCTTCAGGAGAATAGGCATTTCCTTGAAAGGCAATCACTTCAGGTGAGTGGCCTCAGATGGTGTGGAAGATGTTTCTGCTGGCAAGGAAGTCTCAGTGCATTTGGGGTGCAAGGTTCTCAGATTCTTAAAAACCCATCCAAATGTCCTCATCTCAATCTTGTGGTTCCACAAACCATATTAACAGTTTCCCAACTTAAGACGCTTGACAAGACTGAAGTTGAACTCGTCTTGTAATTTGGAAGTCTGCGCAACAAGATTTTTGGTCTAGTCCTCAGCTTGTGATATAAAAATAAGACATCTGTTAAGGCCACTGTGGAAGTTCTCAGTTTCTTTGACCATGACTTGACTTGAGCTAAGAGTTTAAAGCCCTGAGCTTAACTTTTTTTTTTTTCTTAGTGAGCTCTCTAGTGCAACATGAAGAAGCCAGTACTTCTTCATTACTACCATCCCCATCATTACCACCATTGTTACTACCATCACTGTCATTACTACATCACTGTCATTACTACCATCCCCATCATTACTATCATATGAAGTGCAAAAGCTATTTCATATCCCAATGTCTTGCTTTCAAAAAGCCCTCCACCTCAAGTCAGCACAGATGATAATTTGTCATTGTGATGTCATAGAATTGGCACAGCTCATAACTGCTTTTCAAATAGGTAAGCAATCCCAGGATTCCTGAATCTCAGAATTCCTGGGACCACTTCTGGGATCAGTCAAGAACCAATCAGAGCAGGGAATGCATCTGAGACAAAACAAATTTCTGGTGTAGTCATGGAGTATAGCGTGTGTACTTGACAACTTACTAGCTGTATGATCTTTGGAATGTTGGGTGATCTGTCCAGGAGTGTTTTCATTTGTCAAGTGGAGGTGATATTATTTCTCTGCCCTACCACACTCAGCCAAGTGGCCGTGAATCATATATCTCTCCTCCCACTGCTTGCAGCTGCAGTTCTTTGGAACTTGGAGGACACCAGACAAGCAGCTTATAAATGACAGGCAGTGAAGGGCTCTGCTCAGATAGAATAACTGCTTGAATCCAGTCTTTCATCTGAAAATTAAAATGGACAACTCCCAGAAGCTCCTGGGGTTTGGGAAATTTTGGGGACCATGGATAAGCTGATGAGGCAGAGATGAGTCATTCATAAGAAGAGAAGAATGGAGAAGAGAAGAGCAAACTGGGAGAGGCAGAGACTGGGGACACTGAGGGAGCCTCCCCTGGGTGTCAGCATCCACCCCCCAAGATGCAGAAGGTTCTGCCCTATTTCCTCATTTGGGTTCCCTCAGAGCAAAACCAACAAAACAAAACTCTCCCTTTCACTTGAACTGTCTGCATGGTCTGTCTTCCTTGAAATCAAAAGATTCTGGCCTGGGGAAAAAAGAACATCTCTAATACACTGCAGTGAGTATTAAATGAGCTAATTTGTGTGAAAGCCCAGGTATACTGGAAAAAAACAAACTTGAGTCAGGTAGCTTAGGGTTAAAATTCTGTGCCTACTAGTCATTATGAGTATGGCCGTGGGTGGCTTAACCTCCCCCACCTCAGCTTCCTCAACTGTAAAATGAAGATAATTCTATTTGGAATGCACTTCCAGAGCTATGAATCTCCATTTGCAAACCCGTTCTTCAAAGCCTAACTCAAGTAACATGTCCACAAGTCCCTCCTAAGCCCCTAAGAGGGTCACCTCCCTTCTCCGCCTCAGCAGACTGATCCAGTTGTGCCATGTATACTATTCGTTTACACACTGGCCTCATCTCTCCCACCATGCCATGACCATCCTGCAGTTAGGGACATGTCCAATCACGCTTTATCCCCAACAGGGCATGGCAGACAGCCTCTAGGAGAGGAGATGTGGAATAAACTTTCTTGAATGAGTGAAGCACCTACTGTCCATTAGAACCATATTCCTTTTTTCTTTTAATTTTCAACTCCTTTTCTGAAAAATAAAATTTCAGAGAAAGCCCAGCTTCCTTTGTTCAGGGCTTATCATATGTTATCGTTTCTGAAATGTATCTCATATGATAATTAGCAATTCTAAAATTAATTTGCCCTTTGGCATTAACTAATGTCATGTGAGTCTTCTGAGTTTTCTTCAACTAAAACTTTAGTGAATGCAGAATAAGGCCTCAAGGGAAGAGAAAGAGCTAAAACATAGTCTAATATGTTTTTGTTAGGATAATGGAAAGAATTTAGAAAAATAGGAAGATTCATAGGAGAAATCAAGATCCCCAGTAGAGAAGAAAAAAGGCTGATGGTAAAAATTAACTATAAAATGGGGATGATCTTTCGACCAATTATTTCAACAATCGGGCCAAGGAAATCCATGATATGATTTGAAAGATGAAGTCATTTCAGGTAAATTAGAAACAACCTCTGGATACCCTGCTCTCATGAATGGCCCAAAACCTAGACATTACCTAGCTGCTAAATAGTTAAGAATCCTGCTCTGGACACGCAGACATCCACGCACTTCAATATGCCAAACAGCTGTTTATTAAGCAGAACTGGACACCCCCAACCACCTTCTCTCTATTCACATGGAAAGAAAATAATAAAAGTGTGTAGAGTGAAGTCCAACTTGAAGTAAATACTTAAACTGGTTATAAATTCATGTTCGGTTGTATTTAACTACTAAGTAAGAATGGTATCTTCATTAAGGGAGGGGAAAAATAGATTCTCAGAAGGCAATCTGAATTGACTGAAAGTTCCAAAGGCAAGAATATTAGCTGCATTTGTCTATAGTTACTTGATATGGAGGTCTTACCCCAGGTTCATAACTTTGAAATTGGCCCAAATCAGAGTTCACAGTGCATAAGCTAATTCTTAATTTTTTCCTTAATAAAATGATTTCATTCCTAACAAATATAAATCAGAATCACAACATTCTCTCCTTATGTAAACAGATCACCGTGATATCTAGTAACTAGATCCTTTTAGAACAAGGTTGAGTCATAGTAAAAGGATCTTACTAAAGCTATTCAAAGATTGACAAGTGATATCAGTGATATCCCAAGAAGGAAATTAGAAAAATGAAATCAAATAAGCTCAAATAACAGCACCCCAGTGACCTTGGCTTCATTTCAAATGTGAATGTTGGGGAATAGCAATCACAGCCCTGTCTTTTGTTGGGGACTTTCTGTGATTTATCCCGAGGTGGCTGTGAGTGTGGTCATGGGCTTGCAACTGGATGGACAATGGGAGGGTCAGGGGTGGGACACAGGCTGACGGGCACAGGGAGAAGGACACAGTCCCTTCAGCGGGTACTGAGTGCAATGAAGGTTTTGTCTGGCAGACAAGTATGAAAGCCCAGGGCCCAGCATTAGAAAAAGGGTTTGCAAGGGCTCCAGATGAGGTGGAGGGGCTCTGATGCATGCAGAAGGGCAGGGAAACCTGAAGGAGGTCTGTCAGCAGGGCCCAGTGCTGGTCTCTAGGAGGAGAACAGCAGCAAAGCAAAGCTCCAGTCTGGGTGGGACTGATACTCCAGGCAGGTTAGTTGGACAGGGTGCTTGGGGCCAGGGTCCAGAGCACAGCCCAGTTATGAGAACTGGGGCACAAGGTAGAGGCCCAGAACGAGCAGCAGGAGCTTAACTCTTGTCTCAGGTCAGAATTAGTTCTGGGAAATGAAAGACAGGAAGAGCTGAGCCTACGTGGAGGGATCAAGCAGTCCCCATAGCCAGGAGTCTGTGAGGGAACTAAAGGCTGTCCAGAGCTGCTGTGGGCAGGCTGATGGAGGCCGTCAAGGACCTGAGCAGCAGAATGTCATTCTGGTTCTGCCACCAAATGATGTTAGACAAATCTCTCAGAACCTCCTTTTCCTCTTCTGAAAAGCAGCAGTGATAACCACTCCCTCCTAAGAGTTTGGGTTAAGATCTTATTTTCCTCCCCTGGCTCCTTCTCATCCACCTGGCCCATGGATGTAGAGAAGATTTTAGCCCAGTGTCTGTCTTCAGCCCTCTTCTCTCATTCTATACTCTCACCTTGGATTCCCCTGTCTACACCTACAGCTCCATCTTTAGCCTTGGCCTCGGTCTTGGACATCAGTGTACTAGCTAGGATTCATCACTTAGGGCTGGCTTGTCTGCTGAAATAAATAGATATATGATAAATAGGTAATGGCCTAAACACAACAGAAATATATTTCTTTCTCAAGTAAACAAAGCAGGGCCATCCTATCTGGGCAGCATTACTCCCTTCCATGCAGTCATTCAGGGACCCAGGTGGATGGAGACTTTGCCACCTTCAACGTGTAGCTTCATGGTTGTCCTGTCAGTGCCACTAGTGGAAGGGGAAGGGGCATGAGGGAGCACGAGAAGGTTTTAAGGGCTTAGGATGAAAGTGGCACACATTTGGCTTATATTCTACTGTCTAGAACTCAGTCACATGGCTGTACCTAACTGCAAGGGAGGCTGGGAAGCGTAGACAGGTGGTGAGCCCAGAAAGTGGGGGACACAGGGTTTAGTGAGTAGTGATGAGTTTCTGCCACGTTCATCGTTGGCTTCCAACTCCCTTCAGGCTGTATCCCTGGAGTGCCCTGCAGGAACTCAGACTAACCCTGTTCAAAGTCAGATTCACTGATGTCTCCAATACAATTCCTTCCTTTTACTAGATTCCTTCCACTGCTAATGGTGTTATCATCCACTTAGATGCCCACCTACAAATCTTTGAGTGAGTTTCACTTCTCTCTCTTTCAGTAAGTTTTGGTAGTGGCCATGAAAAGGCACAGTTCATATTTCCTGCTTCAAGGAGCATGATTGACTGAAGGCCCCAGTCAATCAAGGTTTGAGACCCCTTCTGGGTCCATCTCTGTGTTTTTACTGAGCCCACAATTCCCATGGGCTACTCCCAGCCTATGACTGAGCATGTATGGGCCATTCCTGCCAGAATTGGGAGACTTTGACTCAAGGACTCCCCATCAGCCTGGCAGAAACTTCTTAGAGTTGTGCTGAGTCTGAGCCTCTCTTCTCCACTCCTTCCTTTTCTCTTCTTCACCAGGATCAGACCTGCTTTATGATCTAAAGGCTCTCCCCACCTTTATATTTCACAGGCGTTCCCCCTAATAAATCTCTTGCAAATAATTCTAATACCATATTGGCATCTGCTTTTCAGAGGACCTGAACCAGAGCAGTTTTCAAAGTGATCCTCTTTTCCATTCCCACCACCACTGCCCTTGTTCAGGTGCGTGCTTCTTCTCCCTCGTACTATTGCAAAAACTCCTAATGAATAGTCTCCCTCCCTCCAATCTAGTTCTTTTCAGCTGAGCATCTATACTGCCACAGAGTTCCATTTCCAAAATATAGATATTAACATATCACTCTTCTGATAAAATGCTTTCAATTGTTTCCACCTGCCACCTATGGAATCCACCTAACTTCTTCGAACATGCTTCAGAATTCTTCACAATCTCTCCTCACCCTCGCCTCCTCCCGCTACATTTCCCACATCTGGAACACTTGCCTTTTTCTGAAACTATATTATTCCCTCTCTGTCTGGGCTCCAACCTGAAATGGTTTCCATCTATTTTTTATTCTATCAAAATACTATTCATTAATTAGGGCCCAGCTCAAAACTCTCCCTAATCATCAAAGACCTATTTCTTCGCTCTTCTGGGTTCTCACATCATTTTGTACTTATCCGTTACTTTGCATATCTTTGTTTAAGTGCATGTCTATCTCCTCCACCAGCTGGCGATTCTTGAAGGCAAGGAGAGCATTTCATTCATTCATTCATTCATTCGTTCTACACATAGTTATTGAGCAGCTACTGTGCTCTTTTTCCGGTCCTGGGTGTTGGGGATAAATCAACAAAATAGACCCAAAAAACCCCTTTTCCTACTGCATTTCATTCTAGTATATACCCAGTGTTTAGTGGTGCTCTTGCATATAGCAAGTACCTCAACGTTTTTTAAACACTGAAAAGGAGATCATCACTTAAAAAGCCCTACTGACCAAATATATGGCTAATAGTGATGCCAAGACTTGCATCCATCTTAGGAGGAGAAAATGGAGTCATAGCTTGGAATGTCTGCAGATATTACAGAAGAACTACACAAACAAAAGTAATACGTGCCACAAATTTAGGCCAAGAAACTTGAGGTGAAAGGTAGGAAGGTTGGTAGAACATGCAAATTAAAGAGCACAGCTTCTGGGGGATCTTGTCAAGATGGTGGTGTGAGCAGATGTTGAACTTGCCTCCTCCCACAAACACAACCTAGTTACAATAATTTTTGGAAAAATTACCCTGGATTGAAAACTGAAAACTGGATAAAAAGCACCCCCACAATAAGGGACAGTCCTGACTAAGGAAGAAGAGGCAGAAATTCCTGCTGGAGAGGAAAAAAGCCACCTTTGGGAGCAGTGGAGCTTCTCAGCTGGCCAGGCAGGAGCCACCCTAAGGTCCACAGCCCTCCCTGGGGAGTGAGTTCTGGAGTGGGGCCGATACTGCTATAAGCATCCTTCAGACTCAGCCCAACTGAGACTAGGGTCTTCCTGTCTGGCTTTGCTGGCTATTAACTGCAGCGAGGATACCACTAGAAAAGCTATCGACGGAAAGCCGAAAAGACCTGGGTCTTAAAGGGCTCACACACAAACTCACTCATTGCAGCAACCTAAAATCACCAGAGAGAAGGCTGACTGTCCTTTGGTGAAACGAGACTCACCTGGTGGGCTCTGGGGACATCTTGGTGATAGGAGGGACCTCTCCAGAGACTGAGACATTGGTGGGGGCCGTTGTTCTGAGCTGGTCCAGGCATGCTGACATGGACCTGGTGGGTGCCATTGAGGTTCATCCCTTGGCCTGTTAGCCCAGGGGTCTGCCACACCCACTAGAGCACAGATTTAATCCAGTTCAGCCAGGGCAGGCAACCCACCCTAGGGACCAGCCACACCTAACAGCAAGCTTCAGATTACTTTTCAGCCTGCATTGACTGGGTGCCTTGATCCTCTACAGGAAGGCAAGGGTGTCTGCCTCTGTGGGGCAGGGCCTATGTGAGGACCAGGTGAACTGTAGGGGGGCATTGGTGGAGAGGTGGGGGCTCCTGCAGTGCGGCATTGGGGTATGCTCCAGGAGGTTGAGAAGTGTGCATGGACCATGACTGTGTTGACAGTGTGTGTGGTCCTGTGGGGTGTGAGGCTTATCAGCGGCAGAAGACCTGTGCTTCACAAATAGCCATAGAAAGGATCAGCCCCGCCTTACAAAACCTGAAACAATTGAGTGCCCCCATGCCTAGGGCCAGCCCCACTCAGCTGGGAGTGAAAACTGAAAACTGGATAAAAACAACCCCCTCAACAAGGGACAGTCCTGACTAAGGCAGAAGAGGCAGAAATTCCTGCTGCACTCCTAAGAGAACTGACAACAGCCTTGTAGGCCTGAGGCCTATCACAACTGTATGCCCCTGAGCCTAGCAACCAGCTACACTGGGTATCAACCCAATTAAGAGGAAAACTGCAATATGAGTGTGCTGATAGACTTTGTAGCCAACAGTGCTGAGGCTCCCCTAACCGGATTTACAAACAGCTGGCCAGGGAAGGAAAGATTAGACTCCCTGGGTACCTGCAGTGGGAGCAACCCTGCCACAGCAGAAGGACACAAGTAGCTCACAAAGGGATCACTCCTGTTTCTTATGGACTGGTGATGAGAGGAAGCACACTGCTGGACCTCAAAAGGCATCTATATATGATTTGAAAAACATATAATGTGGGAGGAGGGGAGTGAAAAAGTAGAGCTTTTAGAAAGAGGTCAAGCTAAAGAGTCTATCTACTCAATATAGACTGTTATATGCATAGTATATTAAATAAGATCCTCATGGTAATCACAAATTAGTAACCTATAACAAACAAGAAAAAAAGTAAGATAAAAGAAATTAAACATATTACTAAAGATAGCCATCAAACCACAAGGGAAGAGAGCAAGAGAAAAAGAAAGGAGCAGAGAACTACTAAAACACCCAGAAAAAAAAGGGACAAAATGGCAATAAATACATATTTATCAATAGATACTTTAAATGTCAGTGGACTAAATGCTCCAATCAAATGCCATAGGGTGGCCAATTGGATTAAAAAACAAGACCCATGTATATGCTGCATACAAGAGACACACTTCAGACCTAAAGACACTCACAATCTGAACGTGAAAGGATGGAAAAAGATATTCCATGCAAATGGCAAAGGAAAGAAAGCAGGGGTAGCAATACTTATATCAGACAGAATAGACTTTAAAACAAAAATTGTAACAAGAGACAAAGACAGGCACTAAATAATGATAAAGGGTACAATCCAACAAGAAAATATAACACTTGTAAATATCTACGCACCCAACATAGGAGCACCTAAATATATAAAGCAATTATTAACAGACATAAGAGGAGAAATAGACAGTAACACAATAATAGTAGGGGACTTTAACACTCCACTTACACCAATGGATAGATCATCCAAACAGAAGATCAATAAGGAAACACTGGCCTTAAAGGACACATTAGACCAGATGGACTTAGTAGATATATACAGAACGTTTCATCCAAAAAACACAGAATACACATTCTTTTCTTTTTTTTTTAAAGATTTAATTTTTTCCTTTTTCTCCCCAAAGCCCCCCCAGTACATAGTTGTATATTCTTCGTTGTGGGTCCTTCTAGTTGTGGCATTTGGGATGCTGCCTCAGTGTGGTTTGATGAGCAGTGCCATATCCGCGCCCAGGATTCAAACCAACGAAACACTGGGCCGCCTGCAGCGGAGCACGCAAACTTAACCACTCAGCCACGGGGCCAGCCCCTACACATTCTTTTCGAATGCCCATGGAACATTCTCCAGGATTGATCATATATTAGGCCACAAAACAAGTCCCAATAAATTTAAGAAGTTTGAAATAATACCATGCATCTTTTCTGACCACAAAGGTATGAAACTAGAAGTCAACTACAGGAAGAAAACCAGAAAAGCCACAAAAATGTGGAGATTAAACAAAATGCTACTGAACAACGATTGGGTCAATGAAGAAATCAAAGAAGAAATAAAAAAATTCGTGGAGACAAATGAAAATGAAAACGCAACATGCCAAAATCTGTGGGATACAGCAAAAGCGGTTCTACGCAGGAAGTTTATAGCAATTCAGGCCTACCTCAACAAAGAAGAAAAATCCCAAGTAGACAATCTAAAAGCACATCTAAAGGTACTGGAAAAAGAACAACAAACAAAGTCCAAAATCAGCAGAGGGAAGGAAATAATAAAAATCAGAGCAGAAATAAATGAAATAGAGACTAAAAAAACAATAGAAAAAATTAGTGAAACCAAGAGGTGGTTCTTTGAAAATATAAAAAAATTGACAAACCCTTAGCTAGACTCACCAAGAAAAAAAGAGAGAAGCCTCAAATAAATAAAATCAGAAATGAAAGAGGAGAGATTACAATGGACACCTCAGAAATACAAAAGACAATAAGAGAATACTATGAAAGCTATACGCCAACAAATTGGATAATCTAGCAGAAATGGATAAATTCTCAGAAACATACAACCTTCCAAAACTGGACCAGGAAGAGGTAGAAAATTCGAATACACCGATCACCAGTAAGGAGATTGAAACAGCAATCAGAAACCTCCCCAAAAATAAAAGTCCACGACCAGATGTCATCCCTGGTGAATTCTACCAAACATTCAAAGAAGACTTATGTTGACGAAAATAATCCATAACCAATCTATAAATGAAAATTTGGGTGAGTTTATCCTGAGCTGAAATCTGAGGACCATGGCCCGGGGCCTTTCTTCCCGAAGGAAGAAACAGCACCAAGGAAGTGAGGTGCACAGAGTGGTTATATATCCCCATACAGGACATTTCACATATGATTGAAATGTCCCTCCCACAATAGTCACAAGATTGCCCTGTCAGCACAGCGCTTGATGGACACAGCAGGTAGTGGGTCTGCTATCTCGGAGGGCATAGCAGGAGGCAAGTCTATTGTCTCGAGCTGAGTGGTCACAGGTGAGCACAGCAATCAGTTTCTAGCCTAAGGAAAGATGCTTAATCCTTAAGGAGATGCCAACGTGGGGAGGGGGAGGGAAGTTGCACCTTTATCTCAAGGGCCTTTGTTCTTGCCATATGGAATCTCTAAAGCAGATATACAATGCATGCTCAACGGCCTCAGTCAGGCCCTTTTGGAAAGACAAGGTCAGGCCGAATTAGGTTTACACCAAATGGCTTTCTCGTATACTCTAATATATCCTATTGCTTGCCATTTCTATTTGTCATTTTCCCCTTTTGATCTATAATCTTTTGATAGAAAGCACTGATGATCAAAATATTGTCCCTCGGTGCCAGGGTGGTTGCTGCCTGCCCTGGGTCCATCATGTCCCTCGGTGCTAGACTTTTATCTCATTATTTGCCTAGTTATCCACATTGGGGGGAAATAGTGGACAAGCATGGAGGTACATGTATTAACAGAGGAAGCATTTCATATGTTATGTAATTTCCAATTAATTTTAGATTGTTTCACAAACATTGTATATATGCTTCTCTATGACACTTTGTATTTACATTGTATATGATTGTAGAACAAGTACAATAATAATAATTCAATATTTTTGAAAGGATTTGTCTGAAATGAATTCTTAGTCATAGTCTCTATCAGAAAAGGAAATTTGTCCAGGGTTATAAGACAGATCAACCACCTCAAGCCGTCGAGCAATCATTACTCTAGCTTGTATGCTACTCTTACAACACTGAGTAAAGAAAACAACAATTAGTTTGAATATTATGACCAGTACAAGGATTCTAATAAGTAGTAGAAATAGGAGTTGCAATCCAGATCGAAAAAGAGAACTGATACTGAAAAGGGAGCCAACCAAACAAATCAAAGGGGATGCAGGATTCACATAAGGCATCCACTTGCTTCTTCATGTGCTTTAGCAGAGATGACACATTGGAAGATTCATCACGTATAAAAACACAGCATCCAGTCTGAATGATTGTATAGGTACCACCTGGGGATGCACTAAGAATGTCTAAAGCCATTCTGTTTTGAAGGACAGCCTTTCACATTAAAGACATTTCAGTATTTAATGGGGCTATTCCTGTTTGACTGTCATTAAGGGCTTCTTGAGTAAATTTAGTCAGAGATTCCATATGTAATAATGGCATCTTTTAGCCCCAAAGAAGAAGCACATATAGTTGCAAATATAGCCATACCAGTGGAGCACTGAACAAGCCCACCCGGCCTTAAAGAGAGGGAGATTGGCAAGAGGTTTTAACTCAGCTTGACTTCTTCCCTGCTTTTAAAGGAAACTCAGGGTGCAGTGTTTTAGCCATCCAGGCAGTAGCCAAGGCCAAAGATTTGTTCCACATAACCATTGAGATCCATTAGGAGTCACTCGATAAATTCCTGCCCTTCAAGATCAGTCTGTTCCACATTAATCCCTTTCTTTAAGTATGACAGTATTTCAAACAAATTATAAAATAGGTATACAGTTTAAGCATAACAAAGGTTTAAATGAGGAGATATAAGGTCAGGAATACAGGCCTGGTCCGGAGTCTTGGGACAGCTGTCTACAACAGATGCCGTCTTCTTCTCGTCCTGGTATGGCCCCTTCCAACAGGGCTGCTAACAGTCTTATTTAATGTCTCTTTCAATAAATAAATTCTCCAGGTTACAGTCCAAGATCCTTGAGTTCTGGGAGCTCTCTGTGAAAGAATTAGCTACCAATCTTTCACTTCTTTAAGCACCTCAATAAGACCATGACAACAATTTAACATACCCCTTAAGCAAAGTTTGGTTCATATATTTCTTCATCTAATTGCATAGGCTGTTTTATTATTATTTCAAAATGAGACAGCTGATGTTTACAAAAAGTGTAGATTAAGATTAAGGAGCACTAGCACAAGAGCTTTTAGCTGTGAGAGAGTAAATGCTTCTGAAACCTTGCCAACTTAGTTTTGGTTGTGCCATTAGTTCTTTCTACCAATCCTGAGGATTGAGGATGGTAAGCACAGTGGAAATGCTGCAGTATTGGCCAAATATTACAAACAGATTAAATTATTTATCCGGTGAAATGAGTTCCCCAGTCACTGTGTAACTCGGGAGGAATTCCTCAAACAGGAATTTATTCTTTTCAATAATAATTTACCTAAAGCCATCACTCTTCTGCAAGGAAAGGCCTCAAAACAATGTGAGAACATACAGATCATTACAAGACATATTTATCCTTGAGATGGTGGCATTTGGACAAAGTCCAATTGTCATACCTCAAAGGGTCCCTTAGGAAGGGAAAGTGGCTTTGTGACTCATGAAGTGGCTTCTCTGGATTATACTTTGGGCATATAGCAGGAGTAGTAGAGGCTATATGAGCCACTGGGAGAAAGTTGCCAAAAGTATTATTTTTCCCTTTTGCTGCAATCTATATATATTATTTAAGACCCATTTGTAAACCAAATTAAACAATAGAATGCAGTTGTGATCTTCTCCCCTTGTGATGTTGGAAGCAATGTAGCTGATGCGGGGTTGGTGAACCAAGGAGCCAAAAGAAAGACTTTTTTTGGACTCTCAAGGTCTGGCAGTAGTGCTCTGCCATCTAGAGAATAGCATGTGGACAGGACCCATGGGCAGGAGGAGCTGCTGCTGCAAACATGGGTTGACAGTAGAGCTAAATCTAAGGCATAGGCATGTGAGTCATCTCTTTACAAGACAAAGAAAAAAGTTAAAAATGGTATCAGTGCAGGTGGGGTCTGGCTATTGGGTAGTCCTATAACTTTTAGATAAGAATCAAATCGGATTAAGTAAATGCCAGAAGTCATCACCCTAAATACTATCTGCAGCTAAAGACAAAGGAGGGCATTGGTGGTCCGGGGAGTCAGCTACATGAGGTTACCAGACATGCACAATAAACAAGACTTAAGTCCTTGCCATGCCCATTAAGAGTTTCTAGAGATAAGGTCATCATCCCTTCCTCCTGGTGCAGAGAGGGAAACACCCACAGATGGAGACTTCCTTCACAAATGCAAATGTCTCTTATCAAAGGGCAAGCAATTTCCACACCTCAGAACCTCCTTCTCCTCTGCAGTTTTAACAGTAACCAGCCAAAAATAATCCTCATCAGTAGCAAGGTTAAAATAATGAATAATATTTACTTACACAATATAACCTAAGATTGATTATCATTTACTTGGCAATGCTTCTCATGCAACTTAGCATTCCAAACAAGCCTAATTAGTATCCCTCCTTTATGGGAAGAGAACAAATTTCTTTGAGAAGTCCCAGGGGCCCTCTGAAAATCCTCAGAGAAATTCTCTTCCTTCATCCAGGTCAAAGGAAAACCTTTATTCAGGACTTGACTATTTGTTTGAGGGAGAAGCTTGTCAAAAATATCAAAAGATCTTGAAACACTTACTTAAACATGATCAAGAGGTTGCTGATCTTGTCATTGTAAAACAAGAGTCAATGAAACAATACTTCATAATATTTAACCAAAGTGACAACAGCAAAAAAAAAAAAAAAAACACACCTTAATAGAGAGACCTCTGTCTTTTTGCACCTAGGAAATTACCTTAACAAAACATAGATCTTCTGTAAACTTACTCAGAAGAAAAAACCTTTTATAACTTCTTTATCAAGAGCAGACTAAGAGTTTAAGAAAATTATCCTTTTAAGAGAAAGCCAAATTTTAATTTCTGCACCAGCTTATTTTTAACATTAAAACTCATTCACTTAATTGGATTTACTTTAATCTTAGCCAACTTGACCAGGCATAAAACTCCTTTCAGAATTTCTCCTTCATAAACCTTCTACAACTTTCTTTTTGCCTTCAGAATTTGTCCCATGTCTTTTTTTTTTTTTTCCCCTCCTAGTACTTTAGGACAAATTTATCTTTCTTAACCAACCAAACAAAATTTTTCATTCCTATTATACCTTCTTTACTGAAAACTTACACTTTACTTTCCCTGAATACAGAGCTGTTTTTCTTATTAATTTCTAGCAGCGTTAATCACATATATTAGAACTCTTTAACCTTTAACAAACCGTAGTAAACACTAAAAAGGTAAGCAATTACGAATTGTCTTTTATCCCAGCATTCTAAACACTTTTCCTAATTTCTAGAAACGTGCCACACTTTACAGTAAAAGACCCAAAGACTTTTAGCCTCTCTGCAATAAGAAGCCAAAAGTAGATAACTTATATATGTTTAGCAATAATGTTTCAGTGTTCCATCCAATCCAAAAATGACCCAGATACTCAGATTTTTATCATTTAACTTAACTTGATAGAACGATTGTTACCAAAAAGAATTTTGAAGCTGTTTTTTTCCCACGTATACAGACCATAAAAGTTATTTTACTCACTTTTGTCTATTTAAACCTTTTGTTTCCAACAACTATGTTCAGATTACCTACAAAACCTCATGAGACATTAGACAAAACTGGTCATCATTTAAAGCTATTATTTTGCTGATGAATTTCTAACAGACGACATGAACTTATCTGACTAGTAAACCCAGGCTGCATGCCTGCATCATATTCAAATATCAACAACTTTTCAGGACATGCCTTTTCAATCAAACCAACAACTTAAACTTTCATTAACCAAAGATTAATCTATATCATGTTAACTTGAAAGATATTTGAGTTAGTTCTATTTAGAAAAAACTTTTATTCAATGGAATAGAGATCTTGAGAAATTGTACCATCCAGAGGTAAAATATAAAAACTTTTGTAACATACATATAGACACAGACAGACAGACAGACAGAACAAAGATTTTCCTTATATTTCTGAGTTAGGTGTTCTCAGAGTGGACCACGGTGGAAAGGCTTGTTTTTCCAGTTTTTTCCTTTTTCTCTTTCTTGCTTTTGGCCTTAGCAATCTGGCTTGGGATGCGCCTTTGTTAAGCAATTGCAATCACAGCATGAAGCTAACTGGAGTCCGGAGGAAAGGCTGCCCATTTGGGAACTGATTGGGCTGTTTTAGAAGCTTGATTTCCCGCTTCGCTTTTAATTTTGTTTTGTTATAAAGTCCGAACAACTTCTAAGGACAGTGTAATGGGTCAGAAAGTGTGCTGCTTGTGAGTGTTACTCCCTATAGAAAGGTCATAAACACTCTCTTACGTGCCTTGGTTTTTCCCTCCAGCTGCCTAATATGGCCATGGGAGCTTGGAGCGCGGGGTGACCAGCCCTTATGTGCGCGTCCCCAGATGAGCCTGTAATTAATTACCGTGAATGAGAGCGGAGTTCCCTATGGGACCGCTGCACGTCGTGAGGATTGATCCATTGACACTCCCGCTGAGGTCCTTAGTCACCTAAGGACACCTTTTGGTAAAGGCCAGGAGGAGCAAATGTCCCTTTTCTTTGGAGCTGAACACATTCAGTCTCTCATTTCTCTATCAAGCAGTTGTTCAGACTTGATAAACACAATTCTTTCCAATTTAAAGCCAAATTAAAAACGTCAGCCCTCCCCATTCACTCCCAAGTTCCTCTAGGCTCCTCTGGCCTAGCAAATTCCTCCTAGGTTCCTCTTACCTACGGTATGTACAACTACCCCTTAACCTCTAGTCTTAAGACCTTACCCAGCTCATATAAACTCTTGGACTGTCAACTTAAAATAAGGAGGTCCGGGTTTCAGGAGAACTCACCAGGGTCACCTGAAGAATGCAGTGATCCGGGGGGCTCATGGGCCCTTATTGGTACTGAATGCTGGTTCAGTGTAGATTCCAGGTGGCCTCTGGCGGGTTTCTCTGAAATCCTGCCGCGACTATGCCAAGAACTGTCAATGAAAATAATCCATAACCAATCTATAAATGAAAATTTGGGTGAGTTTATCCTGAGCTGAAATCTGAGGACCATGGCCAGGGGCCTTTCTTCCTGAAGGAAGAAACAGCACCAAGGAAGTGAGGTGTACAGAGTGGTTATATACCCTCATACAGGACGTTTCATATATGATTGAAATGTCCCTCCCACAATAGTCACAAGATTGCCCTGTCAGCACAGCACTTGATGGACACAGCAGGTAGTGGGTCTGCTATCTCAGAGGGCATAGCAGGAGGCAAGTCTATTGTCTCAAGCTGGGTGGTCACAGGTGAGCGCAGCAATCAGTTCCTAGCCTAAGGAAAGATGCTTAATCCTTAAGGGAATGCCAACCTTGGGAGGGGGAGGGAAGTTGCACCTTTATCTCAAGGGCCTTTGCTCTTGCCATAGGGAAACTCTAAAGCAGATATACAATGCATGCTCAACGGCCTCAGTCAGGCCCTTTTGGAAAGACAAGGTCAGGCTGAATTAGGTTTACACAAAATGGCTTCCTCATATACTCCAATATATCCTATTACTTGCCATTTTTATTTGTAACTCAATACATATCCTTCTCAAACTCTTCCAAAAAATTGAAGAGGAGGGGAGGCTTCCTAACTCCTTCTACAAAGCCAATATTATCCTGATAACAAAACCAGACAAGGCAAACAAAAAGAAGAAAATTACAGGCCAATATCACTGATGAACATCGATGCAAAAATCCTCAACAAAATATTAACAAATCGAATACAACAATACATTAAAAGGATCATACATCATGATCAAGTGGGTTTCATTCCAGAGATGCAGGAATGGTTTAACATCTGCAAATCTATCAACGTGATACACCACATTAATAAAATGAAGAATAAAAATCACATGATCATCTCAATAGATGCAGAGGAAGCATTTGACAAGATTCAGCATCCATTTATGATAAAAATTCTAAATAAAATGGGTATAGAAGGAAAATACCTCAATATAATAAAGGCCATATATGACAAACCCACAGCAAATGTCATTCTCAATGGAGAAAAACTGAAAGCTATCCCTCTAAGAACAGGAACCAGAAAGGATGCCCACTGTCACCACTCTTATTTAATGTAGTATTGGAAGTCCTAGCCAGAGCAATCAGGCAAGAAAAAGAAATAAAAGGCATCCATATTGGAAAAGAAGAAGTGAAACTGTCACTCTTTGCAGATGACATGATTTTATATCTAGAAAACCCTAAAGATTCCACTAAAAAAGCTTTTAGAAGCAATAAAGGAATATAGTCAAGTTGCAGGATACAAAATCAAAGTACAAAAATTGGTAGCATTTCTATACACTAACAACGAAGTAGCAGAAAGAGAAATTAAGAATGCAATCCCATTTAAAGTGCAACAAAAAGAATAAAATACCTAGGAATAAACTTAACCAAAGAGGTGAAAGATCTGTACACCAAAAACTATAAAATATTGTTGAAAGAAATCGAAGAAGACACGAAGAAATGGAAAGATATTCCATGCTCTTGGATTGGAAGAATTAACATTGTTCAAACGTCCATACTTCCTAAAGCAATCTGTAGATTCAAGGCAATCCCTATCAAAGTTCCAACAACACTTTTCACAGAAATACAACAAAGAATCCTAAAATTTGTATGGAACAACAAAAGACCCCAAATAGCCAAAGGATTCCTGAGAAAAAAGAACAAAGCTGGAGGTATCACACTCCCCGATTTCAAAATATACTACAAAGCCATAGTAACCAAAACAGCATGGTACTGGCACAAAAACAGACACACAGATCAATGGAACAGAATCGAGACCCCAGATGTAAAGCCATAGATGTATGGACAGTTAGTATTCGACAAGGGAGCCAAGAGCATACGATGGAGAAAAGAGAGTCTCTTCAGTAAATGGTGTTGGGAAAACTGGACAGCCACATGCCAAAGAATGAAAGTAGACCATTCCCTTACACCATGCACAAAAATCAACTCAAAATGGATTAAAGACTTGAATGTAAGACCCAAAACCATGAAACTTCTAGAAGAAAACATAGGCAGTACGCTCTTTGACATCTGTCTGAGCAGCATATTTTCAAGTCCCATGTCTGACTGCGCAAGGGAAACCAAAGAAAAAATAAACAAATGGGACTACATCAAACTAAAAGTCTTCTGCACAGCAAAGGAAACCATCAACAAAACGAAAAGACAACCTAACATTTGGGAGAAGATATTTGCAAACAATATATCGGATAAAGGGTTAATATCCAAAATATACAAAGAACTCATACAGCTCAACAACAAAAAAACCAACAATCCAATTAGAAAATGGGCAAAAGATCTGAACAGAGGTTTCTCCAAAGAAGATATAACATGGCCAATAGGCATATGAAAAGATGCTCAACATCATTAGCTATCAGGGAAATGCAAATCAAAACTACAATGAGATATCACCTCACTCCGGTCAGAATGGCTGTAATGAACAAGACAGGAAACAACAAATGTTGGTGAGGATGTGGAGAGAAGGGTACCCTCGTACACTGCTGTTGGGAGTGCAAACTGGTGCAGCCACTATGGAAAGCAGTATGGAGCATCCTCAGAAAATTAAGGATAGATCTACCATATGCTCCAGCTATCCCACTGCTGGGTATTTATCCAAAGAGTAGCTCATTGTGGTCTTAATTTCCATTTCTCTGAAGACTAATAAGGTTGAGCACCTTGACATGTATGCCCCATTTGGGACACCCATTTTGTGAAGTTCCTGTTCAAGTCTTTTGCCCACTTTTTCTCCAGGGTTGTGTGCCTTTTTCCCACTAATTTGTTAGGATTCTGCTGCAGATGCCTCCTCAGGCCTGCATGGAGAGGGCATGCCTCTCGCTCTCCACACTATCTTGATGACAGCTTGTTACTGTGTTAGTCTTCACAGTTAGTGAATACCTCCTATTTTAAACAATAAACATTGAGTGTAATTGTACTTGAATTTAACAGAAAAAAAAGAACAAGCAAAATTGAAGGAATTGCTGATTTTCAGTCAAATGTTTTCTTATCATAAAAAAATACTAGTTTCTAAAATAAACCTGCTGAAACTGAGAAAAGGGTTTATGACAAGCATTAATGGGTAGCAGCTATTTTAAAATGCGCTTCAACTTAGCATCTACTACTTGTTATGAATAAGGAGATTAAATTCCTTCTCTGCTCTCTCCCTATCTCCTGAGTTTGCCAGCTTTATGCTGGCGAGGTTTACACTTAATTCTGAGGATGCAATTTCCACTGTAGTCCAGTCTCAACTTCGTTTCTGTGGAGGAATCCCTCTGCACGGTCTTTCTACCATGGTTTCTCCCTCCCTTAATGTTTTATTTGATTCATCTCCTGCTTAGCTAGACTTCATCTTCAACTATGTTTTTAAGGGCCCTTACGTGCCGATTTCCTCTGATGCTGTCAGAGAATGTCTGTTACCTTCAAACTCGAAGGACAACTTGGCAAAGTATGAAGTGGTCGGGCAGGGCCATGGATACGATCATCCACATGCCTCCCATGGCATTCTGCTTTACGAGTCAGGGACTGGGGACTAATTTCCCACTGACGCTTCCCTCCCTGGTGCACTGATAACACCAGTTCTCGAGTTCCTGGATAAATGAGCAGAAGCGAGACCCTGAGCCAAGAGAGGAACCAGGCACCTGGCTCAGTGTTAACCCCAGGCCTCTTGCTCTACCTGCCTCTCTTTACTGAGGGTGGGATTTGTTTGAAAGCTGTGTGGTAATACAGCCCCAGGTGGATTGCTGGTCCTAGAGCACATTCAGCTTCCAGACCTCGTGATCTGTGAGGACTCGAGAGAGCAGCTAGTGCTGTTTCACTGTGAAACACCCTGTTGGGTTCCTTTGAGGATACAGGTGTTTGTGAGATCAGTGAGACCACAGTGGCCAGTGAGGAAGACTGAATTTGTTCATCCAAGTCATCCACACATTTATTCCATCAACAAACATTTACATACAAGGAGGTTCCTCTAGTGTAATAGTCACCGCAGTCTTTCTGTGTGTGTGAAGTGCTCAAGAGAAGCCTTTTCCAACATGCTGGAAGGACTGAGCCAAATAGCACTGTGCCCTCCTTCCTGGCCCTTATTCCCTTGTGCCCACTCCCTGGGACGCACTGCCTTGCTCTCTGCTTCCTATGTCCACCCGCATGGCCCTGGGAGGCATAGGTGAAAATGGAACCTGGGCTCTTCCTCAGCATCTCCATCACCCTTTAAAGGACAGCCTTTCCCAGCTCCATCCTTCACCATCATACCGCACGTGCTCTCTCCTATCCTTCCACTCCATTGACTAAAAAAGTAGCCTTGCTGAGTGTAATTTAATTGTCCTTAATGAGAAGCAGAGAATCCCACAGACATGCATGTGCAGACACGTTGAACACATCCAGTGCCCAGAGTCCGGGCTGTGCCATATCATCCAGCAAATTTTCTACCTATTCAGCACTGCCAGGTAGTAAGCACTTCCTTTGCCCTAAGCCCTGAGATTACCGTCTTCAGAGCAGAAGCCACAGAGCTGACATGACATGACAGGCTCAGGACGTGCCAGCCAAAGGAGTGGTCATGAGCCTTTCCATGGATAGAAAAGGAAGCATTTTTTTCTCCCCCAAATAAGGAGGCAACAAGATATTAATAACAGAAGTACTTTGCAAACTCTGATGTAGGAAGACAAGATAGAACAGTGTATTCATGTTGCGCAGAGGTTGAATTCTGTGAGCAGGGGGCACGCCCGCAATTGGAGGCTGATTTCTGGGGCGTTCTGTGGATATATGCTTAGAGAGACAGCACTGAGTTTTTCTTTGGTGTCTGTTTGTCTATCATCTATCTATCTATCTATCTATATATCTATTATCTACGTGTCTATCACCTCTCTCTCTATCTCTGGACACAGTGACACTCTTGAAGGTAGACAAGGCCATACTCTGGAGATTTGAATTTGAGAGAAAACTGTGGTTGTCTATTCAGAGGCTAGGATGTGGTCTGTGAGCTTTTCCCCCTCTGCTCCTCTCCTTACTAAATGGGGCCCATGGCTGGGTGACAGTCTCCATTTTCTGAGGTTTGATACTCAATTTGCAAACGGCTGTTGGCTCCCTTTTCTCTTGCCCATGCCACTTCCCATGCTCACCTCCCCACAGTCTCCTCCTTCAGGTGTTCTCCCGGGAGTCACCGCCTCTGGGCACGTTTCCCTGGCTCTCCAGGCCGCATCAGAAGCTTCTCCCCTCACCTGTGTTACAGGACAGCCTGGTGTCCAGGGTCTCACCACCCCTTCAGATCTGGATAGGACTGACTCAGTTCCCATTACCCAGCTTCTCAGACTAGAAGTCAGTGCCTGGCCCAAGATTTCTTGGAATTTGGAGGGGAGGAGTTTGTGTTCTCAAGGCCACAATTGTGCCAATTTCTAGCCTTGGCCAAACTCTTTGCTCTTTTCTCTCTATGGCGTGGTTATTCTTTGACCTCTTCCCTGACACCAACTCAGTAAGAGTCAGGGCCTTTCTCTTTGATCACCCCCTTCACGGCGACAGTGAACCGAATTAGGAGCAGCAGAATGTTTATTGAAGGTTTATGGGTCACAGGAAGTGCTCTTAAAAGCAAAGTACTCAAAATTCACTTCACTCTTTAAACTAGTCCTCCAGCCAGATTTCTCCTAGCTGGGCTACCAGTCCCCTCCCTCCTTTCTCTCCCTCTCTTTTTCAGGAATCCCCTCCCCTGACTCCTCTCTCCAACAACATCTATGTCCTCATGTGCCAAATCCTGACCCAGAAGTTTATCAAGTTAGTTTTCCATTAAAGCCAGTTCTTTCCCGATGAAAAACTCTGGTGTCAACTGTTTAGATAAAATGGTTTTTATTTCCTCACGATAGCAACTACCAATTGCAGTATAATCCATTTCTGTATCTCCCTCTAAACCAGGCTGGACTCTCAGTAAGGGCAGAGGCCTCATCTTTGGTCTGTGCGTCCCTAGTACCTGGCAAGGGGACTCGTGAGCACTCAGCAAACCCAGCGGTCACACGAGTGAACGACTGACCAGAGGAGAAGAGGGAAACGGGCCTGTGGGGGTTCTACTTAGCGGGAGCAGGAGGGTCACGCCAGGCAGCCTGTTGCTAGGTGATGATGGGCTTTGGGAAGGGATGTGCAGTGTTGCTTAGCAACATTTCCTCACTCTCCTATCACTCAGAACGCACAGGACCAAACAATTCTTATGGGAAGACTAGGTCTTTTGATCTCTCTCACTTAAAAAAAGATAAGATCTTCCCTTTTGTCTCAGCTCACAATATGTAATTTTTTAAAGGACCACAAAGGCGAAAAATATTGAGGATCTCAAATATTCACACCCAAGAATCTACTTCATCAGACGGTTAAGAGAGTCAGAGGGACATTCAGAGGACTTTGAAGAGTCCACAGCCTGCCTTCTCTTCCCTGAACGGACAAGCTCAGTCAGCTGTGACCGGGAATGCTGCTGCTCTAGCGTGCAGCTGCATTTCTCCTGCAGGCTCAGAGAGAGAACTCGGTCACTTGGCCCAGCCTGGACCAGAGTTGGCTGGTCACCTAGGACAGAACAGCCTTCTGGATATGGTTGATGTTTTCCTCACTAGCTTAGCCCAGGAAGAAGAACATTCAGATTTACTGTCCATCTGAAACCAAGAAAACCGTTGTATGACCTTAAGTTCCTTGAAATATTTGCATTGAAAGAGTTGCATGGGTCAAATAATCACAAATAAAGGACCCAATTTCCTTCTGTGCCGGAGAAGACACAGTGGACTCTTTGGGATTGTTTGTCCTTCTCTTGCTTTCCTGCCAGCTTCCACAAAACGATGCCAGTGGGGTCCAGGAACCTGGATCCAGGCTGCAGAGTGTGGCTGAAGGAGGCTGTCATCCAGTCTCTGTGGGTGCAGGGAGGGCCCACTGCCTTGTAGCTGTGGAGCTGACACTTTCTGTGAGAGAGGTGATCCTGGGGTAGGACGTGGTACTTAGTAGGGGCACAATCAATGAATGAACCTGGAGTAAACCTAGAACCATTCTGTCGCTCAGCATTCAACAACCACTTGCTAAGGGCCCGCCATGTGATGATTCAAGGGCAGTAAAAGGCAGAGATGTGCTCCTACACTCAGAGCTCCCAGTCTGGCTGTTCTGGGAGCAGGCTGGTGAGGTGCCTGTGGCCTGACCTCACAGCCCTCCCCAGTCAGTTCTGCAGAGGCGCAGTGAGTATTAAATTAGGGAATGCTGGATCCTTGCCTTGAAAAGAAGTACAAGGGTAGGTCCCAAGAGCACACATTTTCATCAACTGATCAATACATAAACTTGTTTTATGTGTGTTTCTGTTTAAAGACACCTTATTTAGTATACATTGTTGATTCATTTATGTGGAACTCTTGCCAAGGGCACTCTAACTCAGGCCTGAAGGGAGCTCATCTAACACCCGCGTCCCTCCTAAGGCATGTCACAGCCCTCCTGAGCTTAGGAACCCTGACGGCATGCCGGCACCCGCTTGGGGGCCATTTTCAACAATGAAATCACCCACGAAAAGCGTACGTTGTGAAAAACAAGGCACTAAATAGACTACAAAAAGGGCACTTGTTTACAGTATAAGCTGAAACAAAAAACAGAGCCCCGCCCTGTTGACCTCAGCTGAGAATGTACCAAATGGGCAACTCAAATTTTTTTCCACTCTGTGCATGTCCACAAATGACCACGAAAGCAGTGCAAGCATTGATTTTGGGTTTACAAATGAGTTTTCTAGAGTAGGTGAGTTCACAAACACAGAACCTGCAAATATGCATGTGTATGTATGACTATATGGCATTATCTGTTAAAGCTGAAGACACACACACACATATACATATACATATGACATCCACATGCATATGCGTGAGTGTATTTAAAAAGTAAAGCAAACTCATTTACACCCATCCACTTCATGGTGAGAAGGTGTGACCCTAAGGCCACCCATTATCAATGCCACCCCCTTTAGCTGATAGGAGCAATCTTCTGGTTACTTGGTTTCAAACTCTTTAGAGTAGAAATTTCCAAATCTAACAGCTTCACATGATCTCAATCAAACTAATCGTGCTTCTATCAAAATTCCCAGGGGACCTTGCTAAAATTGTGTGTTCATGGGCCCTAACTCCCTTCCTGACCTGCTGAAACAGAGCCCGTGGTAAGAGACGGCTGGAGCCTGGGGAGGAGGACGTGCATTTGACACAGTTCACAAGGCTCACACCTCAAGTTTGAGAATCGCTGTCAGGGCTTCCCCGCTAGTTAGAGAAGCAAGCCCTTATAATTTTTGCCTGACCTCAGGGCAAGAGGCAAATTGCTAAAATAGACCCTCCCCAGTTCAGTGGAAAAGTGACCATTTATAGAGCATTAGCCTGGAGAATCGTAACCAGGAGGCGCGGCTCCATGTGGCCTTTGGAAATCATTTGCAGAGACCCCATCAGTCCTCCTGGCAGGGCGGCTGGCCTCACCGTGTGACATTATGGACTCCGCCTGTGGTCACGGCACAGCTTCACAGCGGGAGTGCATCTTGTCCCAAGACCACTAGTTCAATTAGCCAGCAGGGCTTTAATGAGTACCTAACCCTGCGCAAAGCCACTCTAGCCACACTTTTTCTGTCTACCTCAAGCCCAGTGGAGACAAAACATCCCCAGGTGCAAATGATCTACTCTGTTCTCTGGAGCAGAGAGGGGGCCTCTTTCCAAGTGTTTCCCAGACCTGCCTGTCTGTCAGCCCCACCTGAGATGCTCACCTAAAACACGAGCTCCCAAGCCTGTTTCCTGGAGATTCTGATTGGGTTGGTTAAGGTGGAGCCAGGACCCCAGGCTCTTCCTCCAATCAGACAAGCTCAGGAAACAGTGCTCTACCAAAAACAGACGTTCTTTTGAAAAGAATAAAGACACTACTGTAAATAGTGAGATACTATCTTGAAAATAATACAAAATATTGTAATAATATTATAATTTCTTGCAGGGGGAAAGGAGAAGGGGATCCTGGCAATGAGTCCAACAGCAAGGTTGCCAAATAAAAATACAGGACAGCAAGTTAAAACTGAATTTCAGATAAACAGTGAATACTAGTAAAAGTAGGCATGAGACAGACTTAAAGTTTTTGTTTTTGTCTTCCTGAAATTCAGATCTAGCTGGGTGCTCTGTAATTGTATTTTCCAGGTCTGTCCACCCATCTGGGAGGCAACTGAGGAGATGGAGGGCGTTGGCTCAGGCTGACTGTAAACAGGGATGGGCAGGTTGGGCAGGATCAGAGGTGGCCAGTCAGTGGGCTAGGGTGGTGATAGGAACATTTATTGACTATTGACTAGGAGCCAGGCACTATTTTAAGTACTTCACATTAATATATTTACCCCAGACACTAACGTGTGATGTAGATATGATCCTTATCCCCTTTTACAGATTTGGAAACTGAGGCAGATAGTGGTAACTTGCCCCAAATCACAGCAATGAGGAGGAGAAGAGCAATATTCCTCCTAGCCAGTGTGACCTGTGCCCTTGGGCAAGCCACCAAGCTGGCTGCCACCACAGGAAAGAGGCAAAGTTTTCTCTAATACAATGGTCCTTAACCGTTGTGGATGGTCCCTGACACCCCTCCCCCAATTCATTAATGTATTCAACAAATCAAATATTTATTGTGTGTCTGCTCTGTGCTGGGTACCGGTCCAAGACTCTGGGGATGTGATGGTGAACGAAATAGATCTACTTCCTGCTTTGTGGAGCTGATTGATAGTGGTGGGAGGAGGGAGATTGTTTCTAGAACTTTCATCAGAGATTTAAGTACGTCCTTAATTCCTCCTCCATCGGTGGAAGATAAAGAGCCACTAGTCTGGCTCCTCTCCCCAGGATCTTTCTCAAACTGTAGCTTCCTCACCCAGTGCTGGCCGCCTCCCACCAGCGGCCCTCACTGTGTTGTATCGAATTTTGTTTTATCAATTTGTTTTCCTGTCACTGCCCTGAGAACTGGAAGCAGCACTTTGTTCAGGAAGCAAGAGGCATTGGTCAGCCGACTCCCTGGGCAGAGTCCTCAGAGTGGTCTTGAGAGAATCCGCTGAAGATCTCAAAGTGGGTGTCAGTCCAGGATAGAGGCTGGAAAGGGGACTGAGGTGTATCTGGGAGAACTTGGTGCCCAGCTAGGAGACAGCCCACCCCTGGGTACATTTCCCACATTTTCTGGTAAGCTAAGATGTCTTCCTGGTGGTGATAGTCTTCCCACAGCTCCATCAAGGGTGATGGGAGAGTGTTGTCAGAGCCAGGGCGCAGGCAGCCTGCTGGGCTTCTGTCTGGTTCACAGAAAACAGTTCATCTTTCATTCTCCCTCACTCTGCCTCCACCCAGGCAGCAACTTAAGCCTGCTTGTTCTTGTTTTCACCATGCACGTAAAACATTGTCATTACCAGGATTATAATGAAGGAAATGCAAATCAAAACCATGAGATCATTTTTCATGTCAGAGTGACAAACATCTTAAAGGGTGACGACCTGCAGTGCTGGTGGTGGTGTGGGAAGACAGGTATTCTCATACATCGTTAGGAGAGAGTAAATTGAAACATATTTTTCAGTGGGAATTTTGGTATTATCTACAAAAATTAAAATACACATTCCTTTTGACCCAGTTCCCCTGTGGAAATTCACCATACAGCATAACCCAAAATATCTGTAGAAGGATATTTACTGCAGCACTAGGTGTAACAGTGAAAAAGCCAGAAATGATAAACCTAAATGTCCACTGATAGGGGAATGATGAAATAGGTCGCAGTTTCTTTGTAAAATTGAATTCCACGTAACCTTTAAGAATGAGCTAGGTCTGTACATACTAATCTGGAAAGATCGCCAAGATACATTCTTCTTTTCTTCATCTATTGTTGAATAATTCATCCAACTCTTGACAAAAATAATCCATAACCTATCTATAAATGAAAATTTGGGTGAGTTTATTCTGAGCCAAAATGTGAGGACTTTGGCAGGGGGACTTCCTTTCTGAAGGAAGGAAGGGCACCAAAGAAGTGGGGTGGACAGAGTGGTTATATACCCCCAAAGAGGATGTTTCACGTATGATTGAAATGTCCCTTTTACAATAGTCATGAGACTGCTCTGTCGGCACAGTGCTTGGTGGACACAGCAGGTAGGTCTGCTGTCTCGGTGAACACAGCAGGGTGGCAGGTCTGTTGTCTGGAGCTGGGTGGTCACAGGTGAGCTGGGTGGTCAAAAGTGAGCACAGCAGTCAGTTCCTAGCCTAGGGAGAGATGCTTATCCTTAAGGAAATGCCAATGTGGGGGGAAGTTGCACCTTTAGATTAAGGCCATTTGTTCTTGCCATAGGAAATATTTAAAGCAGATATACAATGCATGCTCAATGGCTATGTCAGGCCCTTTTGGAAAAAACAAAGTCAGGCCAAATTAGGTTTACACCAAATGGGTTCCTCATATACTCCAATATATCCTACTGCTTGCCATTTTTATTTGTCACAACAAAGTCACCATTGTCACTGTGTGCCAGTCACAGAGCTAGAGGAGAGAAGAGGGCCATGACCAAGGTTGAGGCACTCAAATGCAAAAGCCCAGGTAGAGGAGGACTGTGAAAAGAATGGAGGGCTTAGGAGAGAGGGGGTGGCCCTCAACATCAAAGGATGTTGAGTTACAGGAGGACTGAGCAACCTGCCCTCTGGATTTGTTACAGAACCAGGCTTGTTTCGAATGCTGCAAGGTTGTGCCAATGTAGGGGAGGTGGACATTGCTTCTCCCCAAATGTGGGTTCGTCTGGCTGGAGAATGAATTAAATTCACATGAGACAGAATAGCAAGAGAAAATTAAACAAAGTTTTATGAGGAACCATGGCCCGGGGCCTTTCTTCCCGAAGGAAGAAAGGGCACCGAAGAAGTGGGGTGCACATAGTGGTTACATAACCCCAAAACGGGGTGTTTCACATATGATTGAAAAGTCCCTTTTACAATAGTCACGAGGCTGCTCTGTCAGCACAGCGCTTGATGGAAACGACAGATAGGTCTGCTGTCCCAGTGAACGCCACGGGGTGGCAGGTGTGTTGCCTCAGGCTGGGGGTGGGGGCACAGATGAGTGCCACAATCGGTTCCCAGCCTAAAGAAACATGCTTAATCTTTAAGGAGACGCCAACGTTGGGAGGGGGAGGGAAGTCAGTTACAGGAGGTTACCAGAGAAGCACACTAAGATGCAGCTTTAAGTCCTTGCCTTTGGTATTGATTAAGAGTTTTTAGAGAGAAGGTCATCTCCTTTCTTCTTCCTGGTACAGAGAGGGAGGCAACTTTCACAGACAGAGATTTACCTTACAAGTGTAAACGTGTCCTAACAAAGGGCAAGTTCCATTCCTCCTTCCCTGTCCCAGTTTATCAAAAGCAATCAGCCTCAAATAATCCTGATGCCAAAGAGACATATCTTGGGGTGGCCAATTCCAGGTCCCCACACCAATCACCAAGAGGATGAGTTTGCAAAGAAAGAGTGTTTAGTTCACAAGGCAGGAGAGCAAGGAGATGGGAGAACTAATCTCAAATCCCCCTCCCTGAAGAATGGGGGTCAGGGGTATTTATAGGATGAGGAGGCAGGGGAATAGATGATTGGAGGTGAAGAGAAGTGAGGTGATTGCGGATCTGTGCCAGTGCAGTCAAGCTTTGTGCATGGCTCTTCTGTGAAGAGCCACGAAAGGGTGGCCTTACCATTGGGGGAGAACTAGTGGGATGGAAGAGAGGCACGATTTTTATTTTTCATTTTATCTTCAGAACTCTCTTCTTCCTTTCTCGACCAATATTCCTAATATTTAGCTTAACTGATCTCAGCTAAGTATCCAGAGGAAAGCAGCTCCAATGAAAAGAACCCAAGGAATCTGAGCTAAAAGATAAATTGTAAATAACTCATCTTTCCTGGCTCCTCACCCCCAAGGATCTTGCATTTTAAAACAGCATTCATCTATACCCGGATTAGCTGTGTTGAATCACAAAGACAAGGGAGGAATTTCGGGAATGTGAGGCCATCTTTCCCCTTCCTGGGGTGTTTGTGTCGCCGTGACTGTAGGATGCTGAGCAAGGTCAGGATTAGTTGTTCTCTGGCTGCATGGCAGACCTGGGGAGCTTCAGAAATATTGATGACCTATCACCACACTGGATCGGATAAATCCAAAACATTGAGGATGGGGCCCAGGTATCATTATTTTTGAACACTTGACTCTCAACCAAGAGTCTAGAGCAGAGGTTCTCAGCTGACTACACATTAGAATCACTTGGGGAGTAAAAAAAAATATTAATGTCGGTATGAGTCTGCTCGGGCTACCGTAACAAAATACCACAGACTAAATGGCTTAAAAACAGAAATTTATTTTCTCATAATTCTGGAGGCTGAACGTCCAAGATCAAGGTGTGGCAGGTTTGGCTTCTCCTGAGGCCTCTCTCCTTGGCTTGTAGACAGCCGTCTTCTTCCCGTGTCTCCACACAGTCTCTTCTCTCAATGTGTCCATGTCCTAACCTCCTCTTCTCGTAAGGATACCAGTTACAGTGGATTGGAGTTCACCCTAATGACCTCATTTTAACTTAAGCATCTCTTTAAAGGCCCAACCTCTAAATACAGTCACCTTTTGAGCTACTGAAGGTTGGGAGTTCAAGATATGAATTTTGAAGAGACACAATTCAGCCCATGACAATGTCCAAGCTCCATTTTAAGCCAATAAAGTCAGAATCTGTGGAGATGAGGTCTGGACATTGACATTTTTTTCAACCACAGATGATTCTGATGTGCAGCTGAGGCTGAGGAATGACTGCTGAAAGGGCAACCAGGAGCAGGAAAGGGACACAAGGAGACAGGCAGGCCACCGCCCTCCGCCACCTGCAGGCTGTCCACAGCGAGGGCCTGGATGCTGCTGCTCTAGCGTGGTCATTGGACTTAAGGGGCTATAGATGTGCCCACAATCACCACCTCTTTAATCTGTGTCTCCATCTCCTCCAGTTTGTAGGTCAGTCTCTAAGGAGCTCAGTGAATCTGGCTCCTAACCTTAGCATAACCAGATCAAATTCCTTGAGGCCAGAGTGGTCAAAATACAAGTGAGTTTCAGACAAACAACTGATATCATTGAAAAGAGACTGGGCAAGGTGACAAGTGGAGGAAGACGATTCCCAGAAGGAGGTGAGGAAGGCTGGGGTGGTGTGGCAGGCACCCCTGGCTGTGCCCCCAACCAACCTGCCCCTGTCCTGACTCGTCACTGTCAGAGCCCTGTTGGTTCACAGGGGATGACTTCTTTTGCCTGTGGACCGGTCTGTGCAAGGACGTGACGCCAGGAGCTGGAGGCGAAGAGCCCAATGAGGAGAAACCCTCTCAGCTGACAAACAGAAATGGCAAGCAATAGGATATATTGGAGTGTATGAGGAAGCCACTCGGTGTAAACCTAACTCCGCCTGACTTTGTTTTTTCCAAAACGGCCTGACTGTGGCCGTTGAGCACACATTGTATATCTGCTTTAAAACATTTCCTATGGCAAGAGCAAATGGCCTTAAGATAAAGGTGCAACTTCCCCCGACATTGGCATTTCCTTAGGGATAAGCATCTTTCCTTAGGCTAGGAACTGATTGCTGCACTCACCTTTGACCACCAGCTCACCTGTGACCATGCAGCTGGAGACAGCAGACCTGCCACCCTGCTGTGTCCACCAAGACAGCAGACCTACCTGCTGTTTCCATCAATTGCTGTGCCGACAGAGCAGTCTTGCCACTATTGTAAAAGGGACATTTCAATCCTATGTGAAACATCCTGTATGGGGGTATATAACCACTCTGTGCACCCCACTTCTTTGGTGCCCTTTCTTCCTTTGGGAAGAAAGGCCCTGGGCCATGGTCCTCAGATTTTAGCTCAGAATAAACTCACCCACATTTTCATTTATAGATTGGTTATGGATTATTTTCATCGACACAGCATAGAGATGGGAAGAGGCTGGGTTCTTCATGATGCCATTGCGTCATGGAGTTAAGCCAATCCCTAGAACTGCTCCATTTTGGACTTTTTGTTAGAAGATGAAAGAAATTTCTTCCTGTTTAAACTGTTGACCTGGGATTTTCTGTTTCTTGCAGCCAAAAGCATCTTAAACTGACATAGGTAGTTACTCCAAGGCAGTGGTTCTCAATTACAGTGGCCACAAATTACACCCTGTTGGTAGCTTTACAAAAATAAAACAAACCAAACAACTCCGCTGATTTCTGGGTTCCACATCTAGAGATTGAGTTAATTGGTCTAGAGTGAAAGAAAGGCACTGGGAATTTTTTTTTTCCCGAAGAAGTTTAGCCCTGAGAGAACATCTGCCAATCCTCCTCTTTCTGCTGAGGAAGACTGGCCCTGAGCTAACATCTGTGCCCATCTTCCTCTACTTTCTATGTGGGATGCCTACCACAGCATGGGTTGCCAAGTGGTGCCATGTCTGCACCCGGGATCCGAACCAGGGAACCTGGGCCACTGAAGTGGAATGTGTGCACTTAACCGCTGGGCCACCGGGCTTGCCCTGGCACTGGGAATTTTTAAAGCTGGGATGGAGTTGAGAACCACTGCTCTAATGTTAGGAGATTGCTATGAAAGAGAATACAGGAGCTGATCAGAAACCTTTAAAGCCAAAAGCCGAGTAAAGATGGTACAAAACAGGAGGTGGACACAGTGCCTCTTGTCCTTGGCTGTTGTCAGTGCAGAGCAAGAACAGCTCATGCAAATGGAGTGGGCGGGTCACAGGGAGCTGCTAGAGTCACCAGGAGCTCAGTTTCTACATAGGCCAAGGGTGGACTGAGATCTGGCTGAAAACAACCTCATTTCCTTATACAATAATGATCTCATTTCCTCATTGGAAGAGGTGGTGTGTACGCTACACATGTGCACGTGTGTGTGTGGTAGTGATGGGGGAGCTAGAAGAGTTTGCATTTTAATTTGGAATTATATGGAAGCACAGGCTTTTCAGGAAGAAGAAACCAAGTCTAAGCCCTAGTGAGGCTGGACTTGTGATTGTGTGAGTGGGGTCTGCGCTGAGGTCTCTCCAGGCAGGAGTGAGGGAGGGGCTCTGCTCCCTGCTCTTAGACTCTTCAAGGCTGGGATGGGTGCATGCTGGACTATGGACACACAAAGGACCACAGAGACAGGAAAAATCAAGGTCACAGAAACACAGCTCTTGAGGGAGAACCCCTGGTCCCTGTGTGGTATAAGTAGAATCGTCACTGTCACCTGTGTTACCAAATCAAAATGCGTTTGCTACCTGGAGGGTTAAAATCAGACTCTCCACCAGAAGTAGCTGTTACACAAAATAGAGTTTCTTTGTAGCAAACAGGGGCCCATGGGGAATCATTTCCAATGCTGTGGCTCCCCCGAGGAAAGGGAAGCAGGTGCCTTCTATTTCGGGTGCGGAATGAATTTAAAAGAGCAGTTTGTCATCATATGTAGAAGCGAGGATCAGCTGGTGCGGGCGCACTCTGAAGACACACTCCCACATACATTGCATGTAAGGCCTGGACTCCTCCTGGGGCAGAGATTTCAGTATTAAGATGAAGTAAAGGACATCTTCTGGTCATCTCTGGCCTGTCTGCCCAAGCGCTGCCCTTGTAGTGGGGCTCCATCTGGTTCCGGCTGATTGATGCTGATATTTCTTCCCAATGTGGCCCTGAAAATCAACCCTGAGGGAGCGTGAAGGACCTTTAAACTTCCTTTGAGCGGCTTAGGGCAGACACAGGTGACCCCTGGACAGCAGTGATTACTGCTGGTGGTGAAGTTAAGTTGTGGAGCTGCTCTCTGAGGCTCTGGGGCCACTTCTCGTCTGGAGACCTCATGCGATCTCATTTTCCTAGGCAGACTTGCCTCTACAGATTGTGACTAGGGACAAGCCACCCCTCTTCTTTGTTTTCCCTACTTAAAAAAGAAGCAAACAACTCTTTTTCTTCAAATATCCCTATAAGGGTTACCCAGGCCCCATGTGTCTAAAAATCCTCAGTCAGTGGCCTTAGTGAGGATGGCTGACCCTGTCTTTTGGATGGTGATGATTAGGAAGGGGAGATTAAATCATCAAGTCATTCAAAAAGTCTTAGTGAGAATCTGATTGATACTAGGAAGACACCAAAGTGAATACTACTTAGTCCCAGCCTTCAAAGAGCTTATAACTTGTGAGGGAAAGAAAGCTAAACTGCATGATGATATTGGAAATAATTAAAGGTTAGATTATGTAATACTACTAATAAAACCCATAAGTGGAAGTTCAAAGAGCTGGAGAAGAAGCCTTTGTGAGAAGGTAGGACTCCTGTTAGGTGCTGAGAGGGACACAGGATTTGGCTGGGTGGGAGGAGGCAGGCGTTGGGGTACAAGCTGGAGCAAGTTGGCCCAGAGAACCGGATGTGTGGCGAGGACAGTGGGGGATGGCTTGCAGGGCTGCAGTGGGAGTGAGGTAGGCTAGGGCAGCATGGCCAGGATGTGGAAGACCTTGAAGGTCCAGAAAACCAGGGAGTTTCAAACGTTCAAACGCTGACTCATGCACCGAGCCACATAGCAGGCATCCATAATTTATGACATGGCTCTGGGAACACCCTCCCTCCACCCAAGCACAGCAACTGTGCCATAAGCTAAGAGCAGCCGCCTATGACCTGACACAGAATAAATATTAGTTCCATAACATAGACCAAGTCACTTCTTGCGTTCCTGTTAAGGTGTTGACCTCAAGTCTTTCAGTCAGTGACCATCCCCACAAAAATGCTGATCCATTGTGCAATAGATGCCTGGTTTCTGGCAGCAGAATTCACTAGGTGGCTGGCATTCTGCTGGTGTTTGCCCAGAGCACTCCCAGGGCCCTCCTGCTCCATGACCCAGCACATTCTGCTTCTCCTCCAAGGGCCCATTCCTCCTTTCCACCATCCCTGACCCCTCGGGTACCGTTGCTGGGAGGGGTTACATTTTGCCATTTCACTGTATCCTTCCCCAGGTTGTCTGCCAACCATCTTCATTCCTTTTCACTCTGAGTAGAGACTATTTCTCGTTCTTCTTTTGTCTCTTAAGGAAAAACACGTAGTGCCAAATCCACAGTGGGTTAAAATTCAAGAATACCTTTCACTTCCCCCAAGTTTACTAGAGACAAAAACTATACTATAATTAATATTTTATATTTTAGACTAGGTAAATACACACATGAAATTATAAAAGTACAAAAGGGAAAAGCAAGTCTTCCTCTCTCCCTTGCTTTTCATTCCATCTAATCTCCTCCAAGGCAAACACTTCTAGGTTTCTTGGGACTCCTATGAGAAATTCTATATATTTATGAACTTTTTTGAATATTTATTATATTTTTTCAGACAAATTGCAATATGCTACACTCACTATTCTGAAAGTTGCTTTTGTCACTTATCATTATATCTTGCAGCATTGTCAGTACTCATAATCCTGCCTCTTTCTTTGTTAATAGCTGCATACTATTCCATTGTGTGGATAGACACATGATTTATTTAACCAGGAAACCACTGGTAGATGTGTAAGACAAACAATATTACATTGAATATGCTTATAAACACAGAGTTTTGTCCTTGCACCAGTGTAACCATAGGATGATTACTGAGGAGTAGAATTCCTGGGTCTTAAGGGATGCCTATTTCAAATTTCAGCAATTATTGCCAAGTTGCCTTTGTAGAGGTCACACCAAGTTGCACATTCACAAGCCGTATATGAGATATGTTTGCCACACCCTCAGAGACCTACCATATCTTTTAATCTTGAGGCAAAAGTATTTCCTGAGCCTTCCTTCTGTGCCTGGCGCTCTGCCTGGCACCGTGAATGTGTGGACAGCTGAGACCGGAGCAGCCCGCTTCTCTGTGCGGGCGGCTGTCCTGGACCTCGCCTGTGGGGCGGCACAGCCCTGCCCAGAGGGCCTGCCAATTTGGGAGTTGTTTGGCTGCTGTGGTTCTGGCGAGTTTTGAAATGGCCGTCAGTTTGTGGGAAGGGTTATAGTAGGGTCACAGAGCAGAGGAGGAGACAGTTGCAAGGGTCAGAAAGAGGCAGAGAGAGCAAAGAAGATGGGAGAATGGTGGCGTGGCTCCTGGAGACCAGGTGCTGGAGAGCGGGGAAGAACAGGGAACCAAGAACAAGTCACATTTCGGGGGGAAAAAAAAAAAGCCTAAACCATGAGAGAAAATTTGGGGTTTAAAATATTCCTGAAAAATTTCACAGAAAAGTAGGTTTTTTCAGGTGTTTGCAGTTAATTTTGTAAATTTTGGAATTTCCTCATCTCTCACCCTCCGGCCTTCATCGTTCAATATCATCTATTTTTTAAGATGTTTCACCGTTTTTGCTGTGGTAACTGGATATCAGGGTCCTGGGGACCATTGGCAGTGTCAGGGGCGACCTGTGGAAGGTTTCGGGAGAGTGACCCAGATTTTCCCTACAGCAAGTCAAGGCCCTGCCCGGGGGCCTCTGGAAGGTCGAGAGGAAGCCGATTGTTCTTTGGGTGAAACTGGAGCATTAAGCTCAAATCTTGCTTAAGCAAACTGGTTTCACTACTTAAATTTAAACCTGTTGTAGGTGAGATAGACACCTGCACATAAAGTAGTTTACATTTCTAATCCTAAACCTGCTGGCTGGAACAGGAAAGGGCTGACATCTCACATATGCTTATGTAAATACAGAATTGCTCATGGGCCCGTAAATGTTTTACAGAAGATATTTATCCTTTCAGTGTGGCCTCCCTTCCTCCCTAGGAAACACCTGCCTTCTCTCCCCTCAGAAGGGTCTTCTTGGCACAGCTCCCCTGCACCCACGCTCCTGGACTGCGTGTGGAGACTGAGCCTTGCACTGATCAGGCTCCACGCATCAATGAAGTCACTTATTCAGTGATTTATTTCTATCAGTATGGACTCGAGTACTTATTTTCTTTGGGGGTTGTAATCCAGTGTTATCATTGTTCGTTTTGGGGCTCACGTTGTCCCAGCATTGGCCATCAGGAGTTCCTTTAGGCTGTGTCCTTTTCATTTGCCCCCATGTGATTTTTTCAGCACTTTCTTACTTTTTGGCAGCACAAGGTTTATCTTGTAAATTCCTTGCCCCATCTTCAGAATCAGTCCCTTCGCTGAGGAGCCCTGGCTACTTTTCTTGGAGAATGAATGGTATCCAGGAGGTAGGTGTGCTCAGTTACTCAGGTGTCACTGCTCCTAGACCTTCTTAGTCAACAGGACTGGGAAACATATGTGTGTATAGCGACCCCCCCCCCACACATCTATACCTCCTTGTCTAACTATCTGTCTGTATATATATATCTAAACACCGTGAATTCATATTAACACTTCTGATGTCAATTGACACCACAAGTCCATTTTAGCCTAATTTGTAACTTCTTTCTCCAACAATGAGAAACCTGGTTCTCACTATCTACAATATATTTCCTTATTTGTTCAACTGTACTATATGCACGGTTTCTGACTTGTGCACCCTGCCCCCTGGGAGAGGCAGACTTCCCAACCACGTCACAGAGCCATGTTGTCTGCAGCCTGACAGCATCCAGTCATAACCCTGCTCTCCCAAGTTACTTAGGTCAGGGGAATATTTTGTTTTACAGATGATATGAGTGAGCCAGAAAACAGGAAAAATGTGTGTGGAGCCTGCAGTGGGAGAGGGGTGGTGTGCAGAAGACAATTGGCCATTGCTAGTGCCCCACTGGGCAGCTGCTCTGCATTTGTGCTGTGCCACCGTCTGTCGGAGCTGTCGTGCAGCATTTGGTGTTCAGCCCTGTATAGAGAGGTGAATTTGTATGAGTATTTCTTGTGGCATCACAAGAAAGCTCTTCCTGGAGCCCATGGTGCCCTGTGGTCAGAGGATTCAGGGGCAGCTCAGGCCTTTGCAGTGCGTTCCTGGGACAAGCTGCTGTGTAGACTCTGTGCCTCGTTCCGCGCAGGAGGCCTCAGGCCGTCAGATTGCTTTGCATTCTATTCTGTACAGACTCTTGAGTGAACATTAGTCGCTCTTGTGGCACCAGCAGGCTCATGGCCCCTCCTGCACGTCTTTTAGAAGCATGACTCTTGCAGTTCCCTGGGGTCAGCCTCCTTTGAGCTGAAAACAGATCTTGTTGGATCTCTACTTTCTCCTTTAGAATGAATGTGACATAGTTTCCTCTTACTTGACACTGACCATATCTTCCTTTCCTGGCTGACATTTTGGAGGAACCTGTTACCATTTTCTCCAAAATCTGGTGGGCAGTTAGGAACAGGCTGTGAGCTGGAGACAGGCTGTGGGAAGGCCCGGAACAGGCCGCTTTGGAAGCAGAGGGAAGGCAAGCTGGCAAAGCAGGTGTGCTTGGTCGCGGACAGTGGGCCTCAGAGACCCCTGAGCTGAACCCCCCCCATCCTGAGTGCCTCTAATATCTATCATTTCTTTCCAAATCCATTTAGGATGAAACAGCAGGGTAGAACTTAAATTCAAACTCGACATCTTTATCTTGCAGTGCTAGCATTTGGGGTCAGTAGGCGTGGAAGAGGGAAAAGGTCAGCAGGAAACAACTTGTGGAGAGATTTTCAACTAGCTGTTACGTCTTTTCAATACTTGCTTCTCATGAGGAACGACGAACTCCAGCCACGCCTCAGACTTGGCAGAATCGCCTTTTCCCTCTCCTACACTGTGGTTCAGGAAATGCTAAAATTCTTTCTGCCAAGTGCTCTGTCTCCCCCTCCCCCATCTTGGCTCCATTTCTAAAAGCATGTTCAAGCACTTACAGAGAAATTTGATCCATATGGGTTGGCTCATCTATACTTAACTCATAAAAACTGCTCTTTTTTAAGAGTTATTCCATTGCCAAGTGTCTCTGAACAGCAATAAAATGTTTTTCCAAGACAAAGTGATAGCTGAACTCCAAAAATTACCTGTCCTCTCTCTCCTTTATCTAAAATTCCATTCAATTTAACCGGCATTTATGAAATTTCCTCATATGTATCAGGTACATATGAGGGGTAGGTACCTGGAGGTAGAAAGATAAGGGCTACCTGGTTTCTGTTCTTCAGGAGTTATTAGTCTAGTGAGGGAAAGAGAAATGTACCAATGATGATACTATTTTTACATTCTTAGCATGTTCCTGGCACGTGTGACAAAGGAGGCCACCAGAAGCAGAGGAACTTCAGAGTCACTTGAGACTGAGTGAGTTCCCCCAGCGAGTGAGAGAGCGAGTCGTTCGTTGCAGCCAGGCCTGCCTGCACGTCAGCCTGTGGCTCACCACCAACATGCGATGGGGGCACCTGAGAGCCACCTGGGGAAGCGGGGAAGGCCTCTGCCAGCCCCAGCCTCGCGAGATTCTGTTTTTCCCTTTGCCCCACCTCCTTCCTTCTTGCACACTCAGTATCCAGAGGGTTCTGAACATTGCCCTTCGGAGTATCCCTTCCCAGCTGTCAGCTTTGTTCTCCTTCTCCTGCCAGTGTAGGCACCTCACCAGGCCAGGTGACACCTGGTTCTGCAGGTTTTACCACATTCAGTCATCAACAGCAGAACAGTCAGCTCTGTCCTGCCCAAGGCAGTTCTTTATAAACCACAGAGCAAAGACCTTAGTCTCTCCTGGCACTGATAACTCGGGGCTGTAAATATGTCGGCATGATGGGAAGTGTTTACGATAGCTCTGCCAGAAGCCCAGCAAAAGTGTTTACAGAAAACACACTGACGTACAAGTAACAGAACCAGCCAGTCAGCAGTTGATGATTGGGAGAGAAATTTCCCTAAATAACAGGTTTTTTGTGGATAACACATAACAATGTTGCTTTCAGCCTAAACATGGGGATTGGTGGAGAGCCACCTAGAGACAGAGTCCAGAGATCCATCACTGTCACCAGGTGGCATAAAGCTCAGCTGAGAGGTTCCTGCAGGACCCTGGGATGGCAGGGCCAGTTTCTAGGGCTTTGCTTGGAGCCGGATCGAAGCAGGAATGCCCGGAGTGACCTAGCGCTTGGCTTGGGCTCAGCCTCCGGGCCAGTATAAGTCTAGAACAGGTTTCACAGAGCATTCTGCAAGTTCCGTGGGTCTCCAGAGATGGGACTTGGAGCTACCTTGGGTAAGGGTGGAGATAGGGATGAACAAGCAGCCAGAAAGAAAATCTGTACGGTAAAACTGAAACCCCTGTGGGTGCCCTGGATATACGCTCCTATTTCCACCTCCAACTTTAAGCATCCTGGAAAGTTTGTAATCAGTTTTCACTTTCTGCCTGTCAAACCCAAATCTCTCTCTTGCAAGCTTACTGCCTGGGCAAACTGGTGTGCGTGTTCTGGATGAGGTGCTGATCAGATATGGCAGCAGAAAGAAATCAGACACAAAGGCCACATGTTGTATGAGTCCACTTACATGAGCTGTCCAGAAGAGGCAAATGCATAGAGACAGAAAGTGGATTCGTGGTTACCTATGGCTAGGGGGTGCGGGGAGGTACAGAGACTTGGGGTTAGGGCAAAGGGGTGTGGCGTATCTTCTTGGGATAATAAAAATGTTCTAGAGTTGATTATAGTGGTGGCGAATGTACAGCTCTGGGAATAGACTAAAAGCTACTGAATTGTATACTTTAAAAGGATGAACTTTATGTATGTGAATTCTATCTCGGTAAAAAATAAATGTGACAGCAGAACTGAGAGAGAGAAACAAAATAGAAGCCAAGAGGCCTCGCGCCTCTCTCCTCTTTAGGAAAGTCCCTGGGTTTCTCTTTGTTTTTGCTCAGCTAGAGGCTACGGGCCATGTGGGAGAAAAGCCTGAAATGTGCAAGAGAGTCTGCTCCCCACCGCATGGCCCTTTGCTACTTCTTCTTTCTCTAAGTCAGAATTTGGGGTTTCTTGGAAGCTGCTAAATGGCTGCCTGAATTAATTCACCTCCAAAATTGTGGAGCAGTGGATGCATATATGCCTCATTCAACATCCTTTTTAACTACTGTCATTCATTCAACACACATGTTTATCGAGGGCCAATTATGTGCCAGACACTGTTCTAGACAGTTGGCATACATCAGATCTTCATGTTATGGTGCTCCTAGTTTAGTCAAAGGTGACAGAAAAACAGTAAACATAAGAAAACAAGTAAATCATGTGGCATATTTGAAGGTAATCAGTGCTAAGGAAAAAAGGCAGAGCAGGGTAAGGGGGTTGGGAGCGCAGAGTTGGGGTGGAGAAAACTGCAGGTTTAAAACAGAGTGGGCCGAATAGATTCCATTAGGAAGGTGTCATTTGAGCAAAGGCCAGGAGGAGGTCCGGGGAGAGCCCTGCAGGTCACTGGGGGAAGTCCTGTCCAGACCCAGGCACCGCACCTGAGGCAGGAGGTACCAGATGGCCATGGTAGAGTTGCTGAGGGGGGAAAGGAGGCCGAGGAAGGCAAGGGCGAGGGGCAGCAGCTCGCATCAGGCATTGCTGGGTGTGTTAATCATGTGTTTTTTATTTGGTATTTTTGACACTTGGACATCTTGGGGCCTTGCTAACCCTGGAGCCCCTCCCAGGATCAGCTAATTCCTGGAGAGAGTAAATATGCAAACCAACCAATCCAGAGCCTATGCCCCCAGCTGCCTCCTCCCTCTGGCTCTCACACTTGAGGCCACTGTTTCCCCACCCTAATCACCCCAGGCCAGGTGCCAGACAACTAGGAACTGCTCCTATACCTCATTGCCTGCTGAAGTTATTCAAACCAGCCAACCTAGAATTGCTACCCAGCCTTGCCTGTATCTTCCTGTGGAAAGCTTCACACAATGAAGGTTCTTTCCCATGTTCTCCCTGCTCCCTCTGCCTCCTGACTGACGCTGGGGCTTCCCCACGTGGCCCTGCGAGGCATGCCTCCTGTTTCTAGGAATCTGTGAATATAGAATCTTCTTCCTTCACAACAGTCATTTCCATGTCTGTGCGTCTTACCATGTCTGATTAAAACAAATCCTGGGTCCCCTTAAAAGAGGAGAGAGATGCAGAACCACTGGGTGGTTTAGAGCAGAGGAGGGACATGATCCAAGTTGTTTCTGAAGGGCCCCTCTGGTTGCTGTGTGGAGAAGAGATGAAAGGCAAAGATGGAGTCAGGGCTGCATCACCCTGGTAAGACAGTGGTGCTGGGACCAGAGTAGTGGCTGTGGAGGTGGTGGGAAATATATTCCAGATATACCATGCACACAAAGCCTGCCCAATTAGATGTGAGATGTGGAAAAAAAGAAGAGTCTAAGTGACTCCAAGTTATACGCTAAGCAAAGGAAGAATGGCATTGGCGTTGACTGAGACAGAGAGAGCTGTGGGTGGAGCAGGTTTGGGGAAGGGGGGCTTCATTAGGAATTTAGCTTTGGGGATGTTGCCTTGGAGACATCTATTAGTTCCTCAAGCGGAGATGTCAGAGCAGCTGTTGGATGCACAAGTTTGGAGTGTGGAGGAAAACTGAGCTGAAAATAACTTGCGAGTGGCCAGCACATGGGTGGTATTTAAAGCCATGAGACCAGAGGAGACTTCCCAGGGAGAAAGAGAAGTGGACCCAGGAAGCCCCAGGTGCCCAACATTAAGAGATCAGGGAGAAGATGAGGCCTGCACAGGAAGACTGAGAGTACTGTGATGGGGAGGAATCCAGGAAACCACGTTGTCCTAGAAGCCACAAGAAGAAGGTATATCAACGAATGGGATGTAATCAGCTGTGTCAAATGCTGCTGAAGGGTAAGCACTGAGAACTGACCATGACATTGGGCAATGTGCAGGCCTGTGGTGACCTTGACAAGAGCTCTTGGTTTGGTTAGGTCACTGGAGGTAAAGAATTGAAGGAAATGAGAAGACCAAGTGTGGGAGGACTCATCTTCATGTGCACTTAAAGCATACAGCAGGTGTAGCTTTGGAGGGACATAGTGACCCAGAAGAGACAGGCGAATCATGCTGGGGCTGGGTGATGTCAGCTGAGAGAAGTCATGGGTGATAGAGTCCATGCATCTGAAGTCAGAGCTGGGGGTTTAGGCAGGAACGAGGTAATGGTTTGAGAGTGGCCGTGAGGGACAAAGGCATCGATCCCACCTTCAGGTCCAGTTTAGAGGAGGGAGTGCGGGCCACCCTTTGGGCAGGCTGCAGGGGAAGTGGTATCTTCCACAGGGCAAGGAGGTGCAGTGTAAAGGGGCTTTTGCTGGTATTCAACTAAGTTCCAGAGGGCACAGAGGAAGACTCAGGTATTGGACACAACGCGAGAAGGGAACAGAATGGAAGGTATCCAGATAAGCTCCCTGCTTTCCTGGGGCTTACATTCTAGTAGGAGGAGACAGAAACAAACAAAAACAGGCAGAAGATGTAAAAAAAAAATTAGTAACCAGTGCAATAAGAATAAAATGGAAGGATATGGTGAGAGGGACTAGGCAGCTACTTTATAGGGCGGGGCCCCTGAGGAGATGGTGTTTAGCCTGAGATGACAAGAAGGAGCCAGGGAAGAGCCTTCCAGGCAGAGGCAACAGCCATCACAAGGGCCCTAAAAGGAAACTGAGCTCGGTGTCCTCCGGGGGCAGAAAGGAGGTCCGTGTGTCTTAGTGAACAAGGGAAGCTTCACAGGCAAAGTCATAGCTACTTACAATGTGTATATTTGGTTGTATGAATTGTATCTCACCAAAGCTGATATAATTTTGAAAGCATTACTCTGGAGAGTGAGGGGAGGAGAGACTGGAGTGGATGAGAGCAGAAATGAGGAGACGATCCAGAGGCCACATGGCAATGCAGGACAGGGAGACTGTGGACTGAGGGGATGGTGATAGAGATGGAGGGAAGGAAAACTGGGGGTCATTTGGGGAGCCTGCTAGGCAGGATTTGCTGGCAGATCAGATGGGGTGGGCACGGAAAAGAGAGGAGCCAATGCTGAACTCCAGTGCCTGTGGATGAGGGCTTGAGTGAGGGACAACAGAGGCAGAGGGAGTCCTCACATGAAGGGTTTCCTGAGTTGAGGGTGATATGTTTACGTAGGGGTCATACCACAGACTCACCACAGACCCACCACAGGAAGTGAGTTGGTGGGAGAGGTGGAAAGCGCTGAGAGTGCAGAGGGAGGGTGACTTGGCTGCAGTTCAGAGGACTCTCGGAGCAGCCAGGAGACGGAGACTGGGTAAGGGCACCCCTCTACTCTGCACAGGAAGAGAACTCTGGAATCATAGCAAAGGGGATGCCTGTTAACCTACATACTCTTATTTAACTCCTTTCATAACTGTAAATGTGTATCAGCTCTGCTCTCATCAAACAGAAAGCAGCCAATGTAGAAATAAGATTTCTCGGCCATACTAACCTTTTTAGGTTGAGTATTCTTTGCATACTGAATGTTCAACGACAAGCCCTTAGAGCAGTGATGTCTGCCTGGCATCAGCAGGTCAGCCAGCTGGAGCCTCCCACTAAGGATGAGTGATTGAACGTGCCTTCAATATGTCTAGTTGGGAAAAGAAAACTGAAGACAGAAGACTTGTAGGGACAATGGAAACTTTGGCTATTTCTTTTGCCACAGAATGTTGACTCTGCTTTAGCCAGTGGAGTTGAACTAATAAGTTTATCTGTTTTTGAAAAAGTTTGCTTGTGTGAAGACTCTGATTAACTATCTGAGTTTGAAATAGAATATAAAATAGGATGAGCTTTTTATTTCTGCTGTGTTGGGAACTTTCTTTCAAGATTCATTTACTGAAAGTCAATTATGAATGGGTTTACTTTTATATTTATGAACCAGCGAAATCCCAATCTGTGGCTGATTCATGGGGGTTGATGTTGCGGAAATTCATCCTAATAATCTCACTGGGTAGCCCATTGCACTTATTTTAATGAATTGCGGTCAGACTATATCAGAAGTAAATGCACCAGTAAGACAAAATTACTTCGCCCTGAGATTTCAGTAAAGCGAGTTCATTAGTTAAGTAGGCTATAGAAAGTGTTCATGAGAAATCATATTTACAATCCCTGTGGTTTCAGAAGATATAAACTCATTAAAAAACATTTGTGATTACACATGTCTGAATTGTCCTTTGAGACATGTCAAGTAAATGCCTGGGTTCTCCTTTGTGATTATGAGATGAAAACTATGAAATGAAAACCAGTGTAAATAAGTTATAATATTATCTTATAGTAAGTTTATGTGATGAATTCCTTACATTAAATAGCAAGGAACATTTTCATATTTATTTATATAAAATCATTTTCTCCCTGACTCTACAAAATAAATGTAGAATAAATGTTTACATAACGTGATTTTTAACACATACACTCATGCCTCATTCCTGTTCCACAGGGAAGATGTGGAGTTTGAACTGAGCCTTGAAGATTTCAAGAAGCACTGACAGAAGAGGAAGGCATTCCAAGCCGGGTCTTGTGTGGGGAAGGACGTGGAGGCAGTAGAGAGACAGCGAGTGCTGCTTGGCCTGCAGGGTCCAAGTAGGGAAGTGGCTGGAAAGCTAAGTGAGGACCGGACGGGAAAGTCCTATAGAGCAGCCTGAGCAGTGCCCAAGCAGCTGAAGGATTTTGAGCAGGAAGATGGCATGATCAGAGCTGGCACTGGATGGTTATTCTGGGGTAAATGTAGCTAGGGAACTGTAACTCCTTATTCTTAGGGGCATGTTAGGGATGGAATTTTGGTTCTGAAATGCACCCCTATGTCTTATGTCATTTCTACCTCGTGGATGAAGTTTTGATTTGTAAGTTATTTTATACTGTCTTTGGAAAGGATTGTCTTTGCCAGGGGATTTATTTTTATATTTCCTGAGCCCTTCCTTCAGATAGCTTATATTTTAGTTGAGAGACAAGACTAGAACACGTGAAAGAACAATACAAAGCAAAATGCAAGATTCAGTTCAGACTAGAAGTTCTTGAGGACAACTGAGGAGAGGGACAACAATGTGGTGCTAAATGAAAGTCTCAGGAAAATCCCCAAATGGGGCACCTCCAGGAATTGAGAACTAAGGGGATTAGTAGAGAGATAGTGACTATTGCTCTTAAGCAAGGAGTTGTGGACACCCTTGTTTGCCTGCTAAGTATCCTATGTGCCCTTCCACTTTCCTGTTAGAACTTAGATTTTGTAGGCCAAGTGACGCAGGGGGAAGCTGACCCGTGACTCCACAAACCACGACTCTAGGAGTGAGTCCTGATCAGTCTAAATAAACTCATCTTGCTGATGCCACCTCTCCTTGCCAGTGATTGGTTCAGGGATCCAGGTGTAAGCCAATAAGGGCTTCTATTCTTCTGGCAACTGTTATTGGTCAAAAGATGGACAAGTGACTGCAGTTGGTCCAATAGGACTGAGGGGGAGGACTGTTATTCCATAGTTGGAGGAGATGCCCTCTCAACAAGGTATCATGATGTCTGTTGCTGTTGGTGACTGTGGCCATGAAGGAAGGCAGCCTGAAGACAAAGCCAGCACATGAGGAAGGGCAGAGGAGGGACTTAAGGAGATATGGAGAGGAGGTCCTGATCATGCCATGCTCAGAGTCGCCCTACATTGGGACTTCTTGATATGTGAGCTAATCCATCTTCTTATTGTTAAAGCCACTTTAAGTTCAGCTATTGGTTACTTGTGGCAGAGAACATCCTGAGTGATAGACAGGTATGACAAAGTTGGTGTACCCATTCTAGAAAGATAGGCTGAGGGAGAACAAATGAAACATACAGGCTTTGTTTTTAAGAAATCTAACTTGCTTGCTCTTTTTGATATGTATATCTCCATAGATTAGGAAGAAAACCAAATTAGGTAAAAGGACATTGTGTTAGATGACAATTGGTATCTCAGGTTAGGTTATAAGAAGATTTAAAACACTCCAGGGCTTGGCTATAGATTTCAGGTGAAGTCCTCTATCCTCTGCGTTCCAATTACTGAGCGGGTGACACCCACTAGGGGTATTAGAATCATCTAGATCAATTGACTCCCCCTTCAGGCAGAGGACTCAGGGGAGTAAAGGACCCATGAAAACATCTGGCTCTGGGTGTCCTGAGATTTTGGTCTCACTGCAGTCAAAGTAGTCTAGTTCAGAGAAGAAGGTGTCCCTAATATTGGCAGGCCCTAGAATATGATGGCTACAGCGGGTAGGGAAAAGCTAAAGGAGGAAGCCAAAATTTGAGGTGGTTATTAAATCCTTTTATTACTTGCTGTCATTTTTTAATGGAAATGCTAATTTTAAAAATAAAGTATTTAGTAGTTCTTGTTTAAAGAAATAAAATAATACCATCAGGTTGCTCTTAGTGTGTTTCTTTTTGCTCCTGTGGATCAATGGCTGTTATCAGAAAATGGGCTGCATCTCATATATATCAATAAAATCTGTGTCCATAATTAGTGGACAGGAAACTTGAGAGGCGAGAGCCAGACCTTCAATGGCTTAGAAACCCTTCGACGGCTCTCTAGTGCCAGCAGGATGGGGTCGTACATAACATGGTCTGTAAAGTCTTCCAGACCTGGCCTTGCTTTCGTCTTCTTCATGCTCACCATGTGTCAGCTGACCTGTATTTTTACAATTCTCTGAATATGCGCCCTCATCTTTTTAGCTCCCCACCTCTGCCTGGAATGCTCTTCCCTCCCTAGCCCCTGCTCAGCCACTCCCTTCTGTCCGTCAGGACCAAGCTCAGGCATTGCTTCCTCCAGGAAATGCTCCCTGACTCCCTCCCCTACCCCTAGTTGGGAGAGGGCACTGCTCTTCTGGCCTGTATGGAGCTTACCCTTTGAACTGCATCTTAGCCTTTGCACTTAGCAATGCTTCTCTTTGGATAAATCAGAATTTTTGCCCATTCAAGCACATCCTGTGCTACTCCTATCATCTCATATCAGGAAAGGCCTGGAGAAGCTGGAGGTCTGGGCATGGAGTTGGAGCCTTATCCTTCTAGTTACAGGGCTGTGTTGCTAGTGGGGCTTTCCTGTGCAGACCCTGCAAAGGTTAGGTCCTTGGCAAGAGGCTGTCCAAGATACTGGAAATCAGTCTCTTGCCCTGCCCAGGTCTCACCAGCCAGAAAAACTCAATTGACTCTATAGGCTCAGGAACTGCCGGGCAAGCTGATGAGGGCTGTGCTACAGCCATGGGCTCTCAGAATAGACAAGGGCATTGTTCTGCCATTGATGCTCCCTTTTTCCACAGGAAAATGAATGGGATATAAGAGGATTGAGGAGTAACGGATCGAGGCCAGAGAGGGAAAATTATGACAGAATTTCACCTAGGAAATTCCTTCCTGACCTGTGATTGTTTTACTTGGAAATGAAATAATTGGTTACACACAGCAAATCCCAAGGGGGAGCATGATAGCAAGATCCCAGAACACAGAAACAGATGAAGTGTTGGCCTGAGGCAGAGAGAGACTCCAGAGAAATGAAGAGCAGTCTCTGTTCTCAGGATACCTGGCCTGTTGCTGCTGAGTGGCGAGGCCCAGGAAAGGAGGAAGAGAATTATTCCCCAACCTGGTTATAGAGTGACCCTCCTGATTTTCCTTCGGCACATATGTGGGCCAACTCTTTCAAGAGATTTTAAATTTTATTTTAGGCACCAGAGGCAAAAGATAGCAAAGCACTGTGCAGAGTACGGAGAGGGGCTGTGCTACGGGTCAGCACGTGTCGTGTGCCCCTGCTCCAAGGGGCTCAATGTGGCCTTGAGAAACAGCCCTCATTTCCTCCAACTCTGTCTCATCCTTCTCTTTGTGTGTCCCCTCCCCCTGCTCTCTCTCCTCCTGCCCCCTTTGCCCGCTCTTGCCTACTGTGTCTCCTCTCCCCTTAATCCACACGTCGAGTACACCCACTGCTAACAAACACGCATTTTTCTCAGTGGGTGTTCTGATCATAATTCAAAATCAAAAATTGTTATTTTCCGTCATGAAGTTCAGAGTGGTTTTCAGGCTGAAACCTTTTAACACCTCAGGCAGAGATCAAGTAATTATCAGGACTATCACCAAGAAGCAGAAGGAATGCAAACATTCTAGTTGTCAACTGTCTATTTTGCAAAGCCCCTCACCCAATATTGAGGTTTCAAATAAGGAGTCTGATTGGATTCAGGGACAAAAATAGGGAAGCGATGACTGCAGGATGAGGAGAAGGGCCACTGTTTCCGTGAGTGGCGCAGTGGAGCTAATTGCCAATATTGACCCTGAAGTATTTCTAATGACAAAGCACTGTGTCGAATGTACTGAAATAGCACCTTTATTCCAATTGCTAAGATTCCTTCAACATCTTCAAGAAGAAAGGAATGGGAAAGATTATTACCGTTATTTTATGAGTGAAGAATTGTGATCCAAGCTCAGGGTTCTTACCCATGGACTCTGGATGTGTCGACGACAGAGACAGGGACAGCTCAGGAGATTTCCACCAGTCAGGCAGCCCGACCCTTCCTCTAACCTAAATATCCCCCCAGATAAAGACAGCATGCCCCTCCTTCCCTCTGAAAGAAGAGTGTGAAGATAGTTTATTATAGCGACGAAGGGCTGAAGGACCCTTGCATGAAGAAGTTATTGAAAAAGGATATAGTGAGAAGTACTGTTCAATATACCCTCTGCCAATTCACTTTAATTTGACTGGACTTCTCACTGAATGTGGTTGACCCTGCATGTCCCACTTGTGCCTGTGAGTTATCTCTGAATTCAATAAGTAACACTAACATTACTCAAAGTAATTTCTATACGCCAAAGCATGGTACTGATTATTATTATATAATTCATAACAGAAAGTAATTACTTGAGAAGTTCTAAAAAATAACATGTAATTTCTCCTCTTTTTTTTACTGAGGTACAATTGACATATAACATTATATTGGTTTCAGGTGTACACATAATGATTCAATATTTGTATATATTGCAAAATGAGCGCTACCATAAGTCTAGTTAACATCTATCATCATACATAGTTACAAAACTTTTTTCTTGTGATGAGAACTTTTAAGATCTACTCTCTTAGCAACTAATGTACTATGTGGTGACTATGTCAGTAATACTGTATTGCATATTTGGAAGTTGGTAGGAGACTAGATCTCATATTTTTTAAAGGAAGTATCCTTAAAGAATTTTAATCAAATACTTATCATATTATCATGTATTCCTTTGTTTTTATGGCCTTATTTTAATAAAGGTAATCCATGTTCATTGTAAACATTTCAGAAAACACAGAAATAAAAGGGGAAAAAATCACCTATTACCTCACCACTTAGAAAAACTATTGTTATCACTAGCTTGTACAGTTTTTCAGGCTTTTTCTCTGCACATATTCAGACTTAAAAAAAAAAATCTGGTCACAGAGATAGTTGTAGATTCACCCACGGCCGTAAGAAACACTACAGAGAGATTCCACATATGCCTCACTCAGTGACTCCCAATGGTCAGGTCTTGCATGACTGTAGTACAATATCACAACCAAGACACTGATATTAATGCCACCAATTGACCTGATTGGAATGTCACCATTTTTACGTGTCCTCATGTGTGTGTGTGTGTGTTTACTTCTATGAGATTGGATCATGTGTAGATTCGTGTGGTCACCACAGTCAGGATACAGAACAACTCCATCGCAAAGACCCTTCCTGCTACGGCTTTAAGCCACGTCCACTCCCACCCCTCCCCCACAACCCCAGCACCTGGCAACCATACATCTGTTCTCCATTTCTGTAATTTTGTCATTTCAAGAACGTTATAGAAATGAAATCATACAGTATGTAACCTTTTGAGGTTGGCTTTTAAAAAATTCGGTGTAATGCCCTTGAGATCCACCCAAATTGTGGGTATCAATAGCTTGTTCCTTTTATTTCTGAGTAGCAGTCCATGGTATGGATGTACCATGGTGTGTTTAACATTCACCCACTGGAAGACATTTGGGTTTTTAATTTTTTTTACAAATAAACCTGCCGTGAACATTTGTGTGCAGGTTTCTGTGTGAACCTAAGTTTTCATTGCTCTAGGATAATGCCCAAGGGTGCAATTGCTTGGTCATATAGTAAACACATATTTAGTTTTAGAGAAACTGCCACACTTTTTACCAGAGTGACGGTACCATTTTACATTACTACCAGCAATGAGCCATCCACTTCCTTCACATCCTTGTCAGCATTGGGTTTTGTCAGCATTTTTGATTTTAGCCATTTGGATAGACGTATAATGGTATCTCATTATGGTTTGAATTTGCATTTCCCGAATGATTAATGATGCTGAGCATCTTTTCATGGCATGTATTTGTACGTCCTCTTCGCTGAAGTGTCTTTTTGGATTTTTAAATTGAATTTGTTTTTTACTGTTGAGATTTGAGAGTTAATTACCAATGCTATAATTCTACATACAGCTCCTTTGTTGGATATGAGGCTTGGAAATATTTATTCCCAGACTATAGCTTGTTTTTTCATTCTTTTAACAGAGTCTTTCACAGGGAAAAATTTTTACGTGATCCAATTTATCAATTTTTCCTTTTATGGATCATGCTTTTGGTCTTAAGTCTAAGAGCACTTCACCTAGCTCCAGGTCTGGAAGATTTTCTCCTCAGTTCCTTTTCTTAAATGTTTTAAAGTTTTATCTTTTGATACCTAAGTCTGTGGTCCATTTCGAGTTAATCTGAGTACAAGCTGTGAAGTTTTTTTATTGAGGATCACTTCGTTTGTCTTTGCCTGCCCGATTACTCCAGCAGCATTTGAAAAAGCTATGTTTCCTCCATGGAATTGCATTTCCACTTTTGTAAAAACTCATTTGGGCATGTTTGTGTGAGTCTATTTCTGGTTCCTCTATTCTGTGTGTCTATGTCCCCACCAATATTATATTGTTTTTATTATAGTTACATATTAAGCTTTAACACTAGACAGAATGATTCCTCCTACTTTATTTTCTTTTTCAAAATCATTTTAGCTATTCTAGGTCTTGTGTGTTTCTTTCTGGTTTTTAGAATAAAAATTTAGAATAAGTTTGTCTATATGTATAAGAAATCCTGCTGAGATTTTGGTAGGAATTACATTACATTAATACATCAATTTAGGGAGATTGATGTCTTTACTATGTCGAGTCTTCTGATCCTTGAACACAGTATCTCTCTCCATTTCTTTAGGTCATTTTTTATTTCTTTCATCAGGATTTTGTGATTTTCAAGATACATATTATGTAGTTGTTTTGTTAGATTTATACCTAAGTATTTCATTTTCATTGGAGAAATTGTAAATGGTATTGTGTTTTTAATTTCAGTTTCCACAGGTTCATTGATAATATATAGAAATGTGACTGACATTTGTGTGTTGATTTTGCATTGTACAACCTTGCCGAACTCACTTCTTAGTTCTAGGAATGTTTTTGAAGATTCCTTGGGCTTTTCTACATAGACAGTTGTGTCATCTGCAAATAGGGACAATTTATTTCTTCCTTTCCAATTGTTATGCCTTTTATTTCTTTTCCCTGCCTTATTGTCTGTCTAGAGCTCCCAGTACTATAATAAATAAGACTGGCGAGAGCAGACTTGTTCCCAATCTAAGGGGAAAGCATTCTGTCATTCACTAGTATGTATGATGTTAGTTTTAGGTGTTTGTAGATGCTCTTTGTCAAGTTGAGGAAGTTCTCCTCTATTCCTAATTTGATAAGAGTTTTTATCATGAGTGGATGTTGGATTTTTGTAAAAAATTTTTTTCACACTGATTAATAAAATCATATGATTCTTCTTCTTTAACATGTTAATTTGGTGGATTACATTAATTGGTTTTTGAATGTTAAACAAGCCTTGCATACCTGGATAAAACTCACTTGCTTGTGGTGTATAATCCTTTTTACATATTGCTATATTCTACTTGCTAATACTTTGCTGAGAATTTTAACACCTAAGTTCATGGAAGATATAAATCTGTAGTTTTCTCTTTTTGTTGTGTCTTTATTTGATTTTAGTATCTAATTAATGCTAGTCTCATAAAAATAGTTGAGAAGTGTTCTCTCCTCTTCTACTTTCTGAAGGAGATTGTATAAAATTGGTGTTAATTCATCTTTAAATGTTTGGTGGAATTCTCCAACAAAACCATCTGGGCCTGCATTTTTCTTATTTAGAAGTTTTTAAATTATTAATTCAATTTCTTTAATGGTTATAGAACTATTCAAGTTGTCTATTTCATCTTCGCAGTTTTCAAGGAATTGGTCCATTTCTTCTGGTTCCATTTTTGGAACCAACTAATTTATGAACATAAAGTTGTAGTAGTCTCTATTATCCTTTTATTTAATATTGGCACCTGAGCTAACAACTTTTGCCAATCTTTTTTTTTTTCTTCTGCTTTTTCTCTCCAAATCTCCCAGGCACATAGTTGCATATTCTAGTTGTGGGTCCTTCTAGTTGTGGCATGTGGGACGCCGCCTCAGAATGGCCTGATGAGCAGTGCCATCTCCGTGCCCAGCATCTGAACCAGTGAAACCCTGGGCCGCCGAAGTGGAGTGCACAAACTTAACCACTTGGCCATGGGGCCGGTCCTCTATTATCCTTTTGATGCTTGCAGGATCTGCAGTGATACCCTGTTTCATTCCTGGTATTGGTGATTTGTGCCTTCACTTTTTTATTTTGATAGTATTGCTAGAGGTCTATCAATATTATGGATTTTTTTTCAAAGAGCCAAATTTTTGTTTCATGGATTTTCTCTATTGTTTTCCTGTTTTAAATTTCACTGATTTATGCTTTTTATCTTTATGATTTCTTTCCATCTGCTTACTTTGGGTTTATTTTACTCTTCCTTTTCTAGTTTCTTGAAGTAGGAACTTCAGCCATTGATCTGACACTTTTCTTCTTTCCTAAGTATTTAATGCGTTTTGTTTCCCTCTCTGCACTGCTTTAGCTTCATTCCACATATTGTGATATGTTGCATTTTTTATTTTCACTCAATTCTATGTGTGTTAAAATTTTTTTCAATATTTCTTCTTTGACCCTTGGATAATTTAGAAGTGGATTGTTTAATTTCCAAGTGTTTGGAGATTTTCCTGCTCTTTTTCTGTTATTGATTAAATTTGTTGAGGTTTGCTTTATGGTCAAAGATATGCCCCACCTTGGTGAATGTTCCACAGGTGCTTAAAAAAAAGTGTATTCTGTTGTTGGATAGAATGTTCTATACAGGTCAATTTGATCATGTTGGTTGATTGTATTGTTCATTTATTCTATATCCTTGTTGATTTTCTCTCTAGTAGTTTTAGCAATTGCTGAGAGTGGGATGTTGAAGTCTCCAGCTATGATTGTGGATTTATCCATTTCTCCTTCAGCTCTATCAGTTGTTATTTCTGTTAGTGTTTTGAGACTCTGTTGTTTGGTGTATGCACATTTAGGATTGCATCTTCATGGTAGATTGATCCTTTTACCATTATGAGAAGTCCCTCTTTTTTCTCTAGTAACGTTTTTTCCTTGGAAGTCTACTTTGTCTGATATTGATATAGCCAGTCTTGATTTTTAAAAAATTAATGTATGCATGGTATATCTTTTTCTATCCTTTTACTTTCTACCTATTTGTATTGTATTTGATTGAGTTTCTCATAGAGAGACTGTTATTAGATCATTTTTTATCCACTCTGTCAATCTCTGTCTTTTCGTTGGTGTATTTAGACCATTTATATTTAAGAAATTATAGCTATATTAGGACTTAAGCCTGTCATTTTATTATTTGTTTTCTGTTTATTTCCTCTGATTCTTGTTCCTCTGTTCCTCTTTTGTTACCTTCATGTGGGTTACTCGAACTTCTTCTTTGGATTCCATCTTGTTTTATTTATGGCGTTTTTGAGTTATATCATTTTGTATAGTTTTCTTACTGGTTGCTTTAGGTATTACGAATATAAATATGTGACTTATCACAGGCTACTCATATCAATATTTTATCTCTTCAGGTGAAATGTAGAAACTTTATTTCCATTTAGGTCCCTATACCTTCTCTGCTTTAAAAATTTAATTCCATGAAGTACTTTTTCTACACACATTGAATACCACATCAGATAGTATAATTTTTGCTTCAGTTATCAAATATGATTTAAGAAACTCATGAGAAGTAAGATAGTCTATTATATTTACCCATTCCAGTACTTATCTTTCATTTCTGAAGTTCCAAGCCTTCTTCTGTTACCATTTCCTTTCTGTGTACAGAATTTCCTTTAGCCATTCTCTATGGGTAGATTTGCCAGCAACAAATTCTCTTAGTTTTCTTGAGAATGGCTTTATTTCCTCTTCATTCCTGAAGAATCTTTTCACTAGGAGTAGAATTCATGGTTGACAATTATTTCAGTACTTGAAAAATATTATTCCACTTCCTTCTTGTGTTTATGGTTTCAGATGAGAAATCTGTTATTATTTCAATTGGTGTTCCATTATTAATAATGTGTCACTTCCCTCTGGTTGTTTTCAATATTTTTTCTTTGCCTTGAGTTTTCATAAGTTCAATTATGATGTTGTCTTGGCACAGATTTCTTTGGATTTATCCTATATGGAATTCCCTTAGCTTCTTTAATGCATAGCTTTATATTTTTCACCAAATTTGTCAAGTTTTTGGCCCTTGTTTCTTTAAATACTTTTCAGTTCCACTCCCTCTCCTTTCCTTCTGGAACTTCAGTGATAGGAATGTTAGCTCTTTTGTTATCGTCCTATAGTTCCCTGAGACTGCTTTTAAAACTTTTTTCAGTGTATTTTCTCTCTGTTGCTCAATTTGGGTAAATTCTTCTGAAATGTCCTCAAGTTCTCTGATCCTATCCTCTCATCTGCACTGTACTATTGAGTCCATTCAGTGAGTTTCATTTATTGTATTTTTTAGTTTTATAATTTCCATTTGGTTCTTTTAAAAGCATAGCTTCTATTTCTTTGCCAAGATTTCCTATTGTTTTTATTTAAGAGAATTCCTAATGGCATGTTGCAGCATTTTCATGATACCTTTTAAAAAACCATTGTCAGATAATTCCCACATCAGATTCATCTTGGTATTGGGGTCCATTGACATTTCTCACTCAAGTTGTGATTTTTCTGCTTCTTGGCTTAATGAATAATTTTCCACTATATCCTGGATATTTTGCATATTATATTATTAACTCTGGATCCTATTTAATCTTGCTGTTTTTAGCCAGCATTTTCCCTATTGAGATGTTGCATGAGGGCTGGATAGGTTTGTACTTTCAACTTCCCATGGGTCCTGCCAAGACCATTTCAGCAAAAGTGTAGCCAACAAGTGCTATTGGGTGGGAGTGGTGGCTCAGCGTGATGCCAGACCCCACTGAAATTACCTTAGTGAGAAAATTGGAATATCATCCACTTCTGCCAGATGAGAGATGAAAGATCAACAATTTTGCTTCAGCTATCAAATCTTTGTTCAGCCCTGCTGATGCTACGTTGAAAGGGGAATACGTGTGCTACCTGCTTTTGCCAGGTAAAGATGGAAGATTATCTCCCAGCCCAGCCCTGCCAACATCACTGGCAGGAGAACTGGAGTGCTGCGGCTTGCTTTTATAGGGCAGAGGGATGGAGTGAAAGATTAGATTCTTACTCAGTCTTTTTGAGACTGCAGTGGGTAGAGGGCAATTTTTCATTGAATTTTTGCTGCAGTATGGTGGATATTGCCAAAAAGGTTTTCTGTTGTTAGGCTACCCTTTTCTCAGCCTTTGGTTAGGGATAACAGGCTTTTCTTGGAGTTTTTATTTCTTTGACTGTTGGTAGTTCCGGGTTTGAGCCTTCTGTAGCTTTTTGTCTAGGATATATGGGAAGCAACAAGGAAACCCAGGGAACTCACCACATGTTATTCCTCAAGTTCTAAGGTCCCCAGCTAGTCCATGTTATTCTTTCCACCATTCAAATTCTTCTTATGCTTTTTTCTAGTGATATACCTAGTGATTTTTTAGTTACAAAAGAGAGACCCTAGAAGGAATGGGCCTATTCCATCTTATCCAGAACTGAACAACTAAATTCTTTTTTATGTATCAATTTTAACTTATTTTTAAAAAAATATGAGTCTTGCCGGCCTATAACCTACTGACATATAAAATTCTTAGTCATATGACACTCACTCATTATTTTGCGTTTGGAAGATTACTTGCAAAAATGAAAATTATTATAGTGGTAGCATAGTGAAGGTATGAATAAATTTAATCAGCTTTATTGATATATAATTTATATTCAGTCAAGTTTACCCATTTTAAGTGTATGGTTCAATGAGTTTTAACAGACAAATAAAATTGCATAACTACAACCACAGCTAAAATATAAAACATTTGCATCAAGCCAAAAAGTTTCTTTCTGTTCCTTTCCAGTCTTTTCTCTTCCCCTAACTGACAGCCCCTGGCAACCATTTATTGGCTGTCTATTACCGCAGCCTTTCTAAAATTACATATATACGAAATTATGCAGCATGTTGTCATTTTGACTATAGCTTTTTTTTTAAAGTTAATTTTTATTGAGTTTATGATAGTTTACAATTTTGTGAAATTTCAGTTGTACATTATTGTCTCTCAGTCATGTTGTAGGTGCACCCCTTCACCCTTTGTGCCCACCCCCTACCCCCTGTTTCTCCTGCTAGCCACTAATCTGTTCTCTTTGTCCACGTGTTTAAATTCCTCATATGAGTGGAGTCATACAGAGATTGTCCTTCTCTATCTGGCTTATTTCACTTAACATAATTCCCTCAAGGTCCATCCATGTTTTTGTAAATGGGATGATTTTATTCTTTTTTTTGGCTGAGTAGTATTCCATTGTATATATATACCACATCTTCTCTATCCAGTCATCAGTTGGTGGGCACTTAGGTTGCTTCCACGTCTTGGCTATTGTAAATAATGCTGCAATGAACATTGGGGTGCATGGGACTTTTGAAATTGCTGACTTCAAGTTCTATGGATAGATACCCAGTAGTGGGATAGCTGGGTCATAAGGTATTTCTATTTTTAATTTTTTGAGGAATCTCCATACTGTTTTCCATAGTGGTCGCACCAGTTTGCGTTCCCACCAGCAGTGTATGAGGGTTCCTTTTTCTCCACAACCTCTCCAACATTTGTTACTTTTTGTTTTGGTTATTTTTGCCATTCTAATGGGTGTAAGGTGATATGTTAGTGTAGTTTTGATTTGTGTTTCCCTGATGATTAGAGATGATGAGCACCTTTTCATGTGCCTATTGGCCATACATGTATCTTCTTTGGAGAAATGTCTGTTCATGTCTCCAGCCCATTTTTTTGATCGGGTTGTTTGATTTTTTGTTGTTGAGTTGTGTGAGTTCTTTATATAATATTATGGAGATTAACCCTTTGTGGGATATATGACTTGCAAATATTTTTCCCAATTAGTGGGTTGATTTTTTGTTTCCATCCTGTTTTCCCTTGCCTTGAAGAAGCTCTTTAGTTTGATGAAGTCCCATTTGTTTATTCTTTCTATTGTTTCCCTTGTCTGAGAAGACATGGTGTCTGAAAAGATCCTTTTAATACTGATGTCAGAGAGTGTACTGCCTACATTTTCCTCTAGAAGCCTTATGGTTTCATGTCTTGCCTTTAGGTCTTTGATCCATTTAGAGTTTATTTTTGTGAATGGTGAAAAAGAATGGTCAATTTTCATTCTTTTACATGTGGCTTTCCAGTTTTCCCAGCACCATTTGTTGAAAAGACTTTCTTTTCTCCATTGTATGCCTTCAGCTCCTTTGTCGAAGATTAGCTGTCCATAGATGTGTGATTTTATTTCTGGGCTTTCGATTCTGTTCCATTGATCTATGGCACCTGTTTTTGTACCAGTACCATGCTGTTTTGATTACTGTAGCTTTGTAGTATGTTTTGAAGTCAGGGATTGTGATGCCTCCAGCTTTGTTCTTTTTTCTCAGGATTGCTTTAGAAATTCGGGGTCTTTTGTTGCCCCATATGAATTTTAGGATTCTTTGTTCTATTTCTGTAAGGAATGTCGTTGGGATTCTGATTGGGATGGCATTGAATCTGTAGATTGCTTTAGGTAGAATGGACATTTTAATTATGTTTATTCTTCCAATCCATGTACATGGAATGTCTTTCCATCTCTTTATGTCATCATCCATTTCTTTCAGGAAAGCCTTGTAGTTTTCATTGTATAGGTCTTTCACTTCCTTAGTTAAATTCACCCTCAGGTATTTTATTCTTTTTGTAGCGATTGTGAATAGCATTGTGTTCTTGAGTTCTTTTTCTGTTAGTTCGTTGTTAGAGTATAGAAATGCTACTGATTTATGTAAGTTGAGTTTATATCCTGCAACTTTGCTGTAGTTGTTGATTATTTCTAAAAGTTTTCCAATGGATTCTTTGGGGGTTTCTGTATATACGATCATGTTGTCTGCAAACAGCAAGAGTTTCACTTCTTCTCTCCCTATTTGGATTCCTTTTATTCCTTTCTCTTGCCAAATTGCTCCGGCAAAAACCTCCAGTACCATGTTGAATAAGAGTGGTGATAGAGGGCATCCTTGTCTCGTTCCTGTTTTCAGGGGGATGGTGCACAGGTTTTGCCCATTGAGTATGATGTTGGCTGTGGGTTTGTCATATATGGCCTTTATTATGTTGAGGTAATTTCCTTCTGTCCCCATTTTGTTCAGAGTTTTTATCATAAATTGCTGTTGGATCTTGTCAAATGCTTTCTCTACATCTATTGAGATGATCATGTGGTTGTTATTCTTCATTGTTGATGTGGTGTATCATGTTGATTGATTTGCGGATGTTGAACCATCCCTGTGTCCCTGGTATGAATCCAACTTGATCATGATGTATGATCCTTTTGATGTATTGCTGAATTCGAGTTGCCAAAATTTTGTTGAGAATGTTTGCATCTATGTTCATCAGCGATATTGGCCTGTAGTTCTCCTTTTTCGTGCTGTTCTTGTCAGGCTTTGGTATCAGAATGATGTTGGCCTTGTAGAATGTTTTAGGAAGTGTTCCATCCTCCCTAATTTTTTGGAATAGCTTGAAAAGCATAGGTATTAAATCCTCTTTGAAAGTTTGGTGGGATTCCCCAGGAAAGCCATCTGGTCCTGGGGTTTTATTCTTTGAGATGCTTTTGATTGCTGTTTCAATGTCCTCCCTTGTGATTGGTCTGTTCAGACTGTCTGCTTCTTCTTGACTTAGCTTTGAGAGATTGTAAGAATCTAAGAATTTATCCATTTCCTCTAGGTTATCCGTTTTGTTGGCAGATAGTTTTTCGTGGTATTCTCTTATAATCCGTTGTATTTCTATGGAGTCTGTTGTTATTTCTCCTGTTTCATTTCTGATTTCATTTATTTGAGCTTTCTCTCTTTTTTTCTTTGTAAGACTGGCTAGAGGTTTGTCAATTTTGTTTATCTTTTCAAAGAACCAGCTCTTTGTTTCATTGATCCTTTCTACTGCCTTTTTTGTTTCAATAGCATTTATTTCTGCTCTGATTTTTATCATTTCTCTCCTGCTGACTTTGGGCTTTGTTTGTTCTTCTTTCTCTAATTCAGTTAGGTGTAATTTGAGGTTGCTTATTTGGGATTTTTCTTGTTTGTTAAGGTGTGCTTGTATTGCGATCAATTTCCCTTTTAATACAGCTTTTGCTGTATCCCATATTAGTTGGTACAGCATGTTATCATTTTCATTTGTCTCCAGATATTTTTTGATTTCTTCTTTAATTTCTTCAATGATCTATTGCTTGTTCCATAGCATATTGTTTAGTCTCCACATCTTTGTCCCTTTCCAAGCTTTTTTCTTGTAATTAATTTCTAGCTTTATAGCACTATGATTGGAGAAGATGCTTGTTATTATTTCAATTTTTTAAAATTTATAGAGGCTTGCCTTGTTTCCTAACATATGGTCTATCCTTGAGGATGTTCCATGTACACTTGAGAAGAATGTGTATCCTGCTGTTTTTGGGTGGAGTGTTCTATATATGTCTATTAAGTCCAACTGTTTTTGTTTTTCATTTAATTCCACCATTTCCTTGTTGATTTTCTGTCTGGATAATCTGTCCAATGATGTCAGTGGGGTGTTGAGGTCCCCTACTATTATTGTGTTCTTTTTAATATCTTCTTTTAGGTTTGTTAATAGTTGCTTTATGAACTGTGGTGCTCCTGTGTTGGGTGCATAGATATTTATAAGCATTATTTCTTCTTGATGTAGTGTTCCTTTGATGATTATATACTGACCCTCTATGTCTCTCTTTGCCTGCCTTATCTTGAGATCTACTTTGTCTGGTATAAGTATTGTGACACCTGCTTTCTTTTGTTTGCCATTAGCTTGGATTATTGTCTTCCACCCCTTCACTCTGAGCCTGTATTTGTCATTGGAGCTGAGGTATGTTTCCTGGAGGCAACAGATTGTTGGATCTTGTTCTTTAATCCATCTTGCTGCTCTGTGTCTTTTTATTGGAGAGTTCAATCCATTTACATTGAGGGTGATTATTGATGCATGAGGGCTTAATGCTGTCATTCTGTCACTCATTTTCCAGTTTTCCTGCATTCCCTTTGTTTCTCGTCCTGTGTGTTTTGGCCCACCCATTGACTTCTCCAGTTTATTATTTCCTTACTTATTTTTTATGTCTCTGTTCTGTTTTTAAGTTTAGGGGCTACCCTGTACTTTGTATTCAGAATCTCGTGCATAACATAGTCCATTTTCTGGTGGCTTCTTATTTTCTTAGCCTAAACTGATTCAGTCCCTTTCCTCCTTCCCTCCTGAGTTATTATTGTCATCTCTTATTCCAACTTGTGTTGTGAGTTTGTGGTTAAAGTGACAAGATTGTCTTTGTTTTTGATGTTTTCCTGCCGTTTATCCTAATGCTATAGTTGAATATTTGCTATCCTATTCTGATTCTATCTGTCTCCTTACTCTGTGTTTTGTGACGCCTTTCTCCCTTTTTTTCCCCAGGTATGAAGGCCTTCTTGAGGATTTCTTGTCGCGGGGGGTCTCATGCTACAAAGTCCCTTAGCTTTTGTTTGTCTGGGAAAGATTTAATTTCTCCCTCATATCTGAAGGATATTTTTGCTGGATAGAGTATTCTTGGCTGAAGATTGTTATCTTTTAAAGTTTTGAATATGTCATTCCAATCTCTCCTAGCTTGTAAGGTTTCTGCAGAGAAACCCGCTGAAAGTCTGATAGGGGTTCCTTTGTAGGTTATTTTCTTCTGCCTTGCTGTCCTCAGTATTCTTTCTTTGTCATTCACTTTTGCCAGTTTTACTACTATATGCCTTGAAGTAGGTCTTTTTACATTGACAAATCTAGGAGACCTGAAAGCTTCCTCCACACACATTTCTCTCTCATTCCCTAGTTTTGGGAAGCTCTCTGCTATTATTTCTTTGAGCATGTTTTCTGCTCCATTCTCCTTTTTGTCACCCTTGGGGATACCAATAATTCTTACATTGCATTTCCTCATTGAGTCAGCTATTTCTCAGAGATTTTATTCATTCCTTTTTAGTCTTAGTTCTCTCTCCTTCTCTGTCTGGAGCCATTCAACCTGTCTATCTTCAATTATGCTGATTTGCTCCTCCATGGCATCCACATGGGCATTCAGGGATTCTGTATTATGTTTTATTTCTTCCATTGTACTTTTCATCTCTAGTATTTCTGATTGATTCTTCTTTATAGTTTCAATCTCTTTTGTGAAGTAACTCCAGAACTCGTTGACATGTTTCTCTATATTTTCCTTTACCTCATTGAGTTTTTTGATGATAGCTATTCTGAATTCGTTGTTGTTTAGTTTACTTATTTCTGAGTCCTCAGGACATAATTTTCAGTGCTTGTTTTCCCTCTGGTCTAGAGCTTTTATGAACTGCCGGATGCTGGAAGATGGATGGCTCTTCCCCATCGTGATATTGTTTGGTTGTAGTTACTGCCTGTCGCCACTAGACGGGGATCGAGAGCTGCATATTCTGAGTCCTCTGCCTTCAGCCGAGATGGCAGGCACAGCGCGGGTTGGGGGAGGGGGGCACTGTCTCTTGTGTGCAAACCTGGTTTCCCAATCAGCTCTCGCTATCTGCTCTCCTGGGGTCTTGGCTTGATGAGGTCACCCCACACGAAAACTTTCCCCTGTTAAAGGGCTTCCGTCTGGGCGGCAAGTGCCCTAGGGAGTCCTGGGTGATCCTGCAGACGTGTGATCTTTCCCCTACCCCTTCCCTCATGGAGCCTCCCACAGCAGCTATCCCAGTCTTTAGGGGAGGGAGCGAAGTTCTCTCTTACCCCATTCCAGCTCCTTCAAAGGGGGCTGCAGCCTCTCCACCCTCCATCATTTCACTGCTGTGGGTCTCCAAGGACTCCTGTGCTATTAGGATATTTTTTGTTGGAATACTCTTCCTCCTTTTTGTTCTATGTTGGAGGGGAGAGAGTCCTGGGCAAGCTCACTCTGCCACGATGCTGACGTCACTCCTCAACTATAGCTTCTTTTACTTAGCCTAATGCTTTTGAGATTCATCCATATTGTTGCATCTATATTTTTTGGTAATTAGTATTTCTTTGCATAAATGTATGTCAATTTGTTTATTCATTCACCAGTTGATGAACATTTGGATTGTTTCCAGTTTTCAGCAGCTATTTTGAATAAAGCTTCTATAAAATTTCTGTAAATGTTATTTTTTTGTAGTGGATAGGTTTCATTGCTCTTGGCTAAATACACAAACATAGATTGCTGGGATTCTGTAAGTACATGTCTAATTTTTTAAGAAGCTACCAAAGTGTTTTCCAAACTGAGTGTACCATTTTCATTCTCACAGCCAGTGTATAAGAAATCCAGTTGCTAGCATCCTTGCCAACATTTGGTATTGTCTGCCTTTGAAATTTCAACCATTCTAGTGAGTGTGAGGTGATATCTTATTGTGGCTTTAATTTTCATTTTCTAATGAGTGTCTTTTAATATGTTATTTGCCATTTCTATATCTTCTTCAGTGTAGTGTCTGTTCAAACATTTCATGTATTTTTTTGGAGTTGTTAGCCTTCTTATTAATGAGTTATCAGTGTTCTTTATATATTCAGGATACAAGTACTTTATCAGATATACATTGTGCAAATATTTTCTATGGCTTACATATTTATTTTTTTAACAGTATCTTTTGAAGAACAAAAAGTGATATATTTTTCGGTAATAGCTTTGTTGAGATAAAAGTCACATTCCATACAATTCACCCACTTAAAGTGTACACTTAAAAGTTTTAATTTTGGTGAAATTCAATTTATCAGCTTTTTTAGTATGGTTCTTGCTTTTTTGTGTCATGTCTACAAAATCCTTGCCAACTCATGGTTATAAAAATTTTCTCTTGGGTTTTCCTCAGGAAGTTTGTAGTTTTAGCTCCTATACTTAGATCTATGATCTATTTCAAGTTAATTTTTTAAATGTGTGAAGGGTTGAGGTTAATTTGTTTCCTTATGAATATCTAATTTTTCGTTATCATTTGTTGAAAGGACTGTCTCTTTGCCTGTTGTATCACCTTGGCATCTAGGTCAAAGGTCAACTGAACATGCGTGGGTCCATTTCTGGACTCTATTCTGTTCCATTTATCTATATGTCTATTTTTATGCCTTTTCCAGTCTTGGCTACTTTAGTTTTGCATTCATAAAGTTGGGTAGTACAATTTCTCTAACTTTATTATTATTATTATTATTATTATTATTATTTTTAGGATTGGCACCTGGGCTAACAACTGTTGCCAATCTTTTTTTTTTTTTCTGCTTTATTTCCCAAACTCCCCCAATACATAGTTGTATATCTTAGTTGAAGGTCCTTCTAGTTGTGGGATGTGGGACGCCGCCTCAACGTGGCCTGACGAGCGGTGCCATGTCCGCGCCCAGGATCCGAACCCTGGGCCGCTGCAGCGGAGCGTGCGAACTTAACAACTCGGCCACGGAGCCAGCCCCTCTAACTTTATTATTTTTAAACTTGCTTTGGCTATTTTAGGTCCTCTGCACTTCCATACAAATTTTAGAAGTAAAAAAACCTGCTGAGATTTGATTGGAATTGTACTGAATCTATACAGCAACTAAGGGAGAATTGACATCTTAACAACAGTGAGTCTTGTGACTCATAGACCTGGTATACCGCTCCATCACATAAATCTTTAAAATTTCCCTCAGTGGTGTTTTGTAGTGTTCACTGTACAAGACTTGCACTTTTTTGTTTGATTTTGCTTTTTTTATTTGTCTATGCCAAAATAAAAGTTATTTATTCCTGAATTTAAACTTTTAAACATTTGTTGTTAGTATATAGAAATACAAGTAATTTTTGTATAATGACCTTGTATCCTGTGACCTTGCTGAACTCAATAGTTTAGTAGCTTTTTGTGGATTCTTTGAAATGTGCTACATGGACAGTCATGCCATCTGCAAATAAAGACATGTATTTCTGCCTTTCTGATCTGTTTATCTTTTGTTTCTTTTCTTTGCCCTATTGCACTAGCCAGGACCTTTAGCACAGTGTTAATTAGAAGTGATGAGAGCAGACATCCTTGTAGTATTCCTTCTCTTAGGAGGAAAGCATTTATTCTTTCACTTAAATATGATGGTAGCTCTAGGGGTGTTGTCCATGTCCTTTATCAGGTTGAGAAAGTTCCCTTTGGCTGTTAATTTGTTGAGTTTCTTTCATGAATGGGTGTTGAATGTTTTCAAATTTTTCTGCATCTAAACATATGCTTTTTTCTTTTTTTAGCTTGTTAATATGGTATTGATTTTTGAATGTTATACCAACGTTGCATTTTTGGTACAAACCTGACTTCGTTGTGATATTTATGTTACTGAACTTGATTCGCTAATATTTCGTGAAGTATTTTTACAAGGGTTATTGGTCTTTAGTTTTCTTTTAAAATCTTTGATTTTAGTATCAAAACCTCACTGGTTTTTTTATCACATATTTTGGTATCAAAACACTGGTCTCATAAAATTATTTGGAAAGGATTAACTCCTCTTCTATTTTCTGGAAGCATTGGCAGAGAATTGGTATTATTTACTCCTAAAATGTTTGGTAGAATACACCAGAAGTTTTCTTGGTACAGTGTCTTTATTTGCAGAGTTAATATTTAAAATGGATACAAAGCTATTTAGCTTGTCTACTTTTTCTTGAGTGAGGTTTGGTAGTTCGTGTCTTTCAAGGAATATGTCCATTCCACCTAAGTTGTCAAGTTTATTGGTGTAAAAAGTGGATGATTTAGATGTTTACATTTAGATGATTAGTGGATGATTTAGAGTTTACATTTTTAACTTGTCACAGCCAATCCTCAAATAATACTATATCACTTTATATAGAGTGTACGAACCTTAAAATATTATGCTTCCATTTTCCTCTCTTGTCCTTTTGGTTATTTTTGTCTTCATTTTGCTTCTACATATCTTATAACCTCCACAAAACAGTGTTATTTTTGTTTTGAGCAGCCAATTATCATTTGAAGATATTGTAAAACAAAAGGTGTGGTTTTCTTTATGTTTCTTATGCTTAGGTTTTGTTGAGGTTCTTGCATCTCTGGATTTGCAGTTTTCATCAGATTTGGAAAAACTTTGGTCATTATTTCTTCAAATATATTTTGGTCTCCCCTCAACGTCTCTCGTTCTGGTACTCCAATTGTACATGTGTTAGACTGCTTCTTGTTGTCCCATAGGTCATCAATGGTCCTTTGACTTTTTTCCAGTCATTTTTTTCTCTTTGTGCTTCACTTTGGATCTATTGCTGTATCTTTAAGTTAACTAATTTTGGGGGGGCAGTGTTTAACCTCCTGTTTATCTCAACCAGTGTACTTGCTCATTTTATCTTTTATTTATTTACGTTTTTTTGAAGATTTTAATTTTCCTTTTTCTCCCAAAGCCCCCTGGTACATACTTGTGTATTTTTAGTTGTGGGTCCTTATAGTTGTGGGATGTGGGATGCCACCTCAGCATGGCCTGATGAGCAGTGCCATGTCTGTGCCCAAGATTCAAACTGGCAAAACTCTGGGCTGCCTAAGCAGAGCACGCAAACTTAACCACTCCGCCGCGGGCCCAGCCCCTATTTGTTCATTTTAGACTTTGTACTTTTTATCTCCAAATGTTTCATCTGTGTCCTTTAAATATATCATTCATTTCCCTCTTCATAATGTTTTCTTTTAGATCATTGACAATATTTATAGTAGCTGTTTTAAAGTTCTTGTGTGCCAATTCCATTATTTGTGTCAATTCTGGGTTTGTATTAATTGAGATTTGCTTTGTATTAATTGACCCTATTTGTATTAATTACTAATTTTACATTGTTGTATGCTGGATTTTGTTATATTCCTTTAAAGAGCATTGCAGTTTGTTTTGGCAAGCAGTTGTTTCCTGCAGATGTTTTTATGGGTGGTTTTAAAGCTTTGTTTAGGTGGGTGTGTGGCAACCTTTATTGTGGGGTTACTTTAACCCCATTACTAAGGTATAACTCTTGTGAGCACTTGGCCTCGTGTTATGTGTATTATTAAGTTTCTCCATCTGCTGAGTGAGTTCTGGCAGTTGCATTCATCTCCTGCTTTCTCATGGCTCTTCTCATGCCTTATGGAATTTCATTCTGTATATGCACTAGTTAGTCCTTAAAAACGCAAGGGGACCCTGCGGATCTCTGAAGCACTCTTTCTTTGCAAGTCTTTTCCTTTTAGTACTCTGCTCATGTATTCCACCTGCCTTGGCCTCCCCAAACTGTAATCTTTTTCTTTCAATTCAGTGAGTCTTCTGGGATCTCCTTGCCTGTGTTGCAGCCTGGACATTGCCTCCAGGAAGAAGGCTGAGGCAATTGTAGGGCTGATTTAATTTGTTTCTCTCCTCTCAGGGATTCCTTTCCTGTACTTGCTGTTGTTCAATTTCTAAAAATAGGCTTTCATTTATTTTGTTTGTTTTCTAGTTTATATGGCAGGAAGATAATTCCTCTAGTAGATTATCTTTCCTGGGTGGAGGCAGATGTTCTGGATAATTTTTTTATTGGTTACCGTTACATTGTTTTAAAAAGCTCTTATCATACTAGCAACCTAATCTGAATACTCGACAACCTACAGGGAATGCTGCAGAGATTGTTATTAGTACATCCTGTGAAAATAAAACACTCTGCATTGAAATGTAGTTATGGCTAATAAGGACACGATAAGCAGAAACAACCAAGGAAGGCCCATCCCAGCCAAAAGGAAGTAGGCATAATTAGAGGGCAGATGCTTGATGACTTCTTTCCTTTAAGGAAATGGCAAAAGAACAAACCAGAAGTGATAGAGGAGGAAAGCTGGGAGTCCAGGGAGAGGCAAGGGCAAAAGAGAGTTTGTGAATAACAGAAACTTCAGAACCAATAAAGGAGATCGGTCCAGCCTCACAGCCCTGGTGGCCGAGGGAAAGCAGAGGACCATGACATGCCGGAGACAAGTTCCCAGGAGCCCAGGGCCGGGGCTCGCACTGTCACTTAGACTCTGCAGAAAGAAACGAAGGCCAGGAGAATCAATCACTTTCTGCAGTCAGAACATAATAAAATGAGCCTGATCCCACGAGGATCTTCACATGCAATTGGATGCAATTTCTTTATACAAGGCAAATTAGAAAAAACAAAATTATTTTTTCTTATAGAGACTTTGCCTTTGGTTCCAAAACAAGTGTTTTAAATCTGGACTTTTACTTGTGTTGATCAAAAATGTAGGGCTTTTTTCCTTTTAGGCAGTCACAAAGGCCAACCAGTCCCTGGGCATCTATCTGATTCTTTTGTTTCATTACTGACTATATTTATGTGCTATTTCACAGCATACATTTAAATAGTCTTCTGGGGAGTTAAAGTAAACAATCACCTAACGGGTCTGATGTGAGGAAATACTAGGAAGGGTCACCTGCCTGAAATGCTACTTTGAGTATCTGCTGCAATGCCACGGTCCCAGCACGTCATGCCTCCACGAAGGGAGACACTGCAAGCTGGCTGCCCAGCAGTCACACATTAGCGTGACATACTGTTTTAGCTTGTTTTCCTCACGACCAATGGCTGAGACCAGTCCATAGGGAAATCCTAACTGGGTGGGTGGTGAAGAAAGGAGTATAACTCAGGACATGAAAAGTTTTCTGGGGAGGACAATTGTGGAGGGTTTGAAAACTCAAGGTCAGAGGATATTAAAGCGGCAGATTGGAAAGAGGAGGTGAAGAGAGAGCAAACATAAAGCTCACCTGTAGTTTGCTTGGGGCAGGCCCTGGTCTAGTGTCTCATTCTCTTTTTTGTAATTGTTAATTTTTTCTATGGAAGTTATGATAGCTTACAACATTGTGAAATTTCAGCTGTACATTGTTATTTGTCAGTCACCATACAGGTGCGCCCCTTCACTCTTTGTGCCCAGGGTCTCATTCTTAATCACTGGTTTTCCTTCATGGGATGTTCTGTCCGACTTATGGCTCCATGGGCTGAACTGCCACCCATCCGCCTGGCATCCTGGCCAAAGGCATCATGCAGTAAGCCAGGGCATGTCCCGTGCAACCTGGCTGTGCAAACGTGGTCTGGGTACAACCCTACCTCTCTCCCACATCCCACACAAAGACGACAAACCACCAACCACACAGTAAGATGAGCCCTTCACTTATACTAAGAGAGAATTCATTTCAGAACATTCCTTCCCTCTCGTTCTGACCATAACTTTCCCTGACCATTTAACTTTATATCATCTACTTGTAAGAGTTCCTATCAGTAATATGTTGGAGGGTTCATATTGCCCAGAAGTTTCAGAAAGTGCCAGACTGAGGATCATGACCAGTTTATTTCCCTAGATCGTTCCTTCCCTCAACCCCACATTCTTTGGGTTCTGAGTCAGTCGCTTTTTACTACAGCTCTGTCATAGGTGTACTGGTTCTGCCGGTGCTTTAGTGTGACAGCAGAGGTGTGGCCAGTTAGGGCACGACCTGTTCTTTCAAGAGGCCCTTGCTCCTCTATCGGTGTGCTCACTACATTCTCCCCACACCCTAACCTCAGACAGAAGAGCACAGGAATTACACGACAGAAACAGCAAACAGCATTGATCAGCTTTGAGGGCAGGGCTAACCAAAAGATCTGTCCTTCCGAATAGAGGGCTTTGGGGGTGTGGGTGATTAATGTGAAGATTAACAAAGAATAACAACTCAAGAGCAAAAATAATAGGAACAACAGCTACAGATTAACCAAACAGTGTTAGCACTAATTAAGAGCCCAATGTTTGTACTAGTCATCCAGACGTGAATTGCCGAGCTTCCAAGTGTTGAGGTCAGTCAGCGAATGCAGATAATGCTGAGGTTTGAGTTGTTAGCATTTTATATGGCATTCTGGGCTGTAGTGTGCAAATTCTAACCAAACAGCACTGTGTCTTTTGAGCCATGCCTCTTACCTAACAGGATGCCAGCTAAATATTACACGGTGGTGGTCTGTTTTTCTTTTCTACACGTTAATTGTTCCTCACCTTGTGGTTTGTTGTTAGAGTAGCTTTCCAGATGAATCCTCCTCTTCTACTCACTTCCTTCCTCCTTCCATCTAACACACACTATCAGAATAAAATTCCTGAAACACCACCTTGCAAATGTGTCCCCCCACACCAGCTTAAAACGTATAGAGGTTTCTAATTATCTATTGGTTAAGTCCAAGTCACATAACTGGCCACTTTTGCTTAAGAACTGGTGTCCGCCATGAAAAGCAAGACAAACTCCCATCACTGGGATCCTCTGGAGGATACATCCTTGCTGTAGAACGTAGTAGAGCGGCCAATCCTTTCTTCCACCATCATTTTTTCACTACTTGCATCCCACCTTATCAGAGAAACTACCCAGGCTGAGGGCAAGGGGTCAGATGATCTGACCCTGTTCAGCAGAGTTTATTGGCCCGGGGATAGAAACCAGATTCATCAGATTGGTTAGATGATGCTCTCTCCCACACTTTTGGAAGTGGGCTCAGAAACTGCAGCTAGTCTATGCTGAGCCTTAAACTGAGCTGCTAGGCAGCCATATTTGCACCCCATGCATTACACAGCACAGAGCACTGTTCTCCGGAGAGAAAAGATGGAAGCAGGTATCAAAGAGAAAGGGCATCAAAAAGTCAGTAACAGAAACAGCAGCAATTCGATATGTCTGTACTCACAGAATGCTCAAACCCCTCTAGGAACTACAAAAATGCAAAATGAAACAATAATTGGAATTTTCTGACAATCAGCTTAGCAGATAAAAGCAAAATGGAATATATGCAGTGAGAGTGATGGATAGGAAGGAAGATAAGTAACAAGACAGACGTAGAGAGAGCAAGGTCTGATCAGCCAGCTGCTGGAGGTTTTCTTACCGTCTCCTGGGGTTGCTGTAAAGCTTGCTCCTGGTCAGTCCTGTGTACACATGTCTGCAAGGGTGTGCTCCCCGCTGTTATAGGCTCAAACTCTGAAGTGACAGCTCCCAGAGTTCAATCTGTGCTCAGCCATTATTCTCTAAATCACAGACCTGATCAGGGTGGCTGTGTCTGGGCCTGAGCCTGGCGCTCTGCAGACCCACGGGGTGTTGTGTGGTCCTTTTCCATGCCTGGCCCTTCCTAGGACTTAGGCAGAGCCGCTCTGGCTCAGCCCAGCAGGCTTCTCCAAATTTGAATTTGGGGGCAGGAGTTAATGCCTCAAACCCCACAGAGGTCTAGGACCTATACAAACAGAGCCACTGCCTTCGCAGCTCTGCCGACCGAGGTTTTAAGGAATAGTTATCTAATGGCCATCTCAAATTCAAACTTCTAAAATGGAAATCCTAATGTCAATCCTCTGCAAAAAATAACCCTGCTCCACTCGCCCCTCTTCAGATAAAGCTAGCTCCAGCTGCTCATATAATCAGCAACGAGACCTCCGTGTCATCCTGGGTTCCTCCTTCTCAGATTCATAGCCAGCCCATTCTTCAAAATGTATCAAATACTCAACCCCTTCCTGGGACTGACTCCCTGGTGGGAGCTACTGTCCCCTCCCACCTAGGTTATGCTTTGGCCTCCTGGCTGCTCCTCCTGCCCCTGCCCGCAGAGTCTGTTCTCAGCACAGAAGACATAAATTAGGCCAGGCCCCTGTCTGCTCACACTCGGCATTGGTGCCCATTTCACCCAGATGAGGAGCAAGAGTGTTACTGAGAAGGAAAGCCTGTGGCTTCTCTGAAGTCACTCTAGCTCCTGCAGACTGGCCCCTGGTGGTCCTTGGAGACACCAGCACAGGCTTGCCTCAGGGCTTTTGCACTGGCTGTGCCCTCTGCCTGGAATGCCCTTCCTCAGAAACCCACATGGCTGGGGCCAACCACATGGCCGAGTGGTTAAGTTTGCACATTCTGCTTCACCAGCCCAGGGTTTACTGGTCTGGATCCTAGGCGCAGACCTACGCACCACTCATCAAGAAATGCCACATGGAGGAACTAGACTGACTTGCAACAAGGATATACAACTATGTACTGGGGCTTTGGGGAGAAAAAGAAAAAGAGGAAGATTGGCAAGAGATGTTAGCTCAAGGCCAATCTTCCTCGCCAAAAAAAGAAAAAGAAAAAAACCCCACATGGCCAACTCCTTTCTTCCTTTAAGACTTGATTCCCGTCTCATTTGCCATTGAGGCTTGCCTTCACCAGCCACCTTCCCAATACCGCTACTCTCCCATGCCCTGTTCTGCTTCTCCCCTCATGGCACCTATTCCCTTTCAGTATGGTGTATAATTCTGTTATTTATTGTGTGCATTGTCTGCCTCTCACTCCTCACTCCATGTAAGTAAATATCTTTCTCTTTTGTTCACTGAGGGATTCTGAGCACTTAGACCAATGCTTGGCACAGACTAAGTACTCAATAAATGTTTGTGGAAAGAGCTAGTAAAGAATGAATGATCGGTTACATCTTTCATCTCTGGCAAATGGGTGTCACGTTGCCTCAGGTATGAGTAACTAAGATGGAGCACCCAGGAATGTTGAAAGACACAGGTGCTGCCCTGGGGAGACCGTCCATCACCTTCCCTCCTGGAAGGGGCGGGCACTATGCTGTAGGGACGGACCCCCCGAAGGATGCCCAACTTAAGCTCTGCCATGGCAGCATGTGCACACAGGTGGCAAGGCTTCCAGAGCCCCTGATGAAGATCGGGAAGCTACCACCACACTGCTCTGCACAACCTCTGGGAGGGAGTGCACGGGAGGCCCCAAAGAGGTCCAGCACCCATACAAATGGAGCCACTGCCTTCACAGCTCTGCCAAAAGCCAGAGGGAACTTTAACTCTTGACTCCACAAAGTTTTGAATTGCTGGAATTTTTTATATTTAACCAATATTACTTTTATAATCAAATAAATTTTCATGTTTTAGAGAATAAAGCTGATGTCCCTAGAGAAGCAGTCAGAGACCTTGAGGACTGCAGAGCCAGGAGGATGACTGGCCCCAGAGGCTCGGAGACCCAGGGCCGACCCCTCTACAGACAGCCTTCCTGCCTGTGTCCAGGAAATGTTCTAAGATGCAAGCAACAGAAACTGACTGGCTGATTTAAGCAGAAAATAAGCTTATCACAAAGATATTCTCAGATTCAGGCTTGGAAAGAGGGCAGGAGCAGCCAGAAGCTGACTCTGCCAGAGCTGCGGCTGCTGCTGCTCCACAGGGCTGCTGCACTCCCAGCTGCTGCTTCCACCCCTGCAGACTGGTTGCTGCCCATGCCAGCATCACTGAAGAGAATTCTCTCATCTCTTCTTCCTTGCATCACTGCCTCTGGATTCAAAAGCTGGGGTGGGTGTGTCTGATGGGCCAGGCTTAGCTGCCCATCCTCTAGCGGGAAAGGAAACTGGGAAAGTGAAGATCTATTTTATTTTTCTGCTCCCACAGTGGTAGATTCTCCAACAGGAAAAGGAGTTCAAAAGCTAGGCAGCCAAAAAATCCCAACAGATATTTGTGACAAACAGCTTTCCGTTATGAGAATCAGACAATCCCTCTCTGAGATATAAACACATTTTGGGTGGTTTTAAAGGGTAATCTGTTGGGAAATGAGCCTTTAAGGAAATGTCCTACTCTGATGGGCTGGTCTTCATTTTGCAGCTTGCCAACGGAATACACCAATTTCCTTGGGACTTTCTGAAACAGCTCCGGGGGTGGGGAAGTGTGCCCAGTGACTGGCCTTGGTGGCCTTCGCTGGGAGCTGTGGTGTGGGGCAGGTGCGCTGGACCGAGGGATGGGAAGGGGGTGCTCCAGAGCCATGGCCAGGCTGGCTTTAGCTTAGGGAGAAAAGAGAATGACAGAACCAGTGAAGGAGCTCAGAAGATGGCAGAGAAGGAGATGGGTGGGATGTGGGTGGGAGATAAGGACAAAGAGGGGCTTTGTGGGCCCCTCAGGCAGATCCTTTTTAGTTCCTTGGCCCCCTCCAAGTGAGCAAATGCAGGGCGAAGGGCCTTGCAGCTTAGGCCCCACCTACACCTCACACTCCCTTGTCCCAGCCAACCTGGCCCACCTACTGACTGCTCCGAACAGATCAGGAGCACTCCTATCCCTGAGCCTTACTTCAGGTCGTTGCCTCGAACCCATGTCCCTGCCCTTAGCTTTCCCCTTCTTATTTCTTGTCTTCCTTCAGAGTCCAGCTTACTGCCAATTCCTCAATCCTATTTCCAGACTGTCTTCCCCAGAGCGGTCACTCACTCCCCTGACTAGCTCTGGGACCTGACTTTGACTCCACTCAGGTCTGTTCTATGCTTGTTGCCCCACTCCCACCACAGCCCAATACATCAGGACCTGTCACTAGGAGTCTGCCCTTGGGGGTGGGGAGTGGTGCTCGTCAACAGGTGTATTCAATCAGGTAGTGGGCTCCAAGGTCGAGGGAGCCTGGGAGGCTCTGGGAGCATAGGTGAGGTCACCTCACCCAAATGGAATAGGAAGGTGTTCAGGGAAGGCCACCTGAGGAGGGTCCTAGTTGAGTATTAAAGAATAAATTTCAAGACAGATTTGGAGCTGTTCACAGATTGGATATGGCCCGTGAAGGACAGGTAGGTTCAGGAAATGCTCCCGTGTTTCTCCCCTGCCTCAGACACGGCCTAGGTAGGAAGGGCAAGGACCCCACGTTCTCAGCCTCTGTTTTCCCCCCACGAGCCTGTGTGCTCCCCTGCCCGGCAGAGTGCAGTCATAGCCATACATGCTTGCTGGAATAATCCTCAACTTATTTCCATAAACACAGTTTTTACTCTAGATCTATTGTCTAGTAACTCCTTGCAGGAAATTGGCAGTTTTCCTGACCAATGATATGTTTTTGAGGGCTTACTTAAAGTTAAATTTATATATTAAAGTCACTTAGAGGTTGTAGCGCAGTTGCTTACCAAAAAACCTGAATGATTCTTTTCTTTTTTTTCATTTGGTTCTTTTCTTGTCTTCTATTTCCTATGACTTATGTCTGCTTCTACTTAGATTTGACACAGCACAATTCCTTCCTGTGCACTTCCTAAAAAAGGCCAAGGAGAAGCAGTGCTAAGATTATGGACCTGTTTGAAAACAATCTACCCTGAGTACACCCCTTAGCCAGGCTGACATTCACTAGTAAATACCCACTGAGCCCAATGGATTGTAAGATACTGAGAGAATTGAGTGGTGGGAGGCAGCTGGCTGCAGTTCCTGAGCCCTTCGGCCCTTCCCCCTCTCCCCATGACCCACCCATGGAAGGGGGGACATCTGCCCATCAGATCAACTCTGTCAGATGGGCCATCAGGCCAGCGTCCATTCTGATTGGTTGGTGCCCACGTCGTGCTGGTTGTTAAAGAATTCAAATAGCCCCCCTGCCCTTTTAAACATCCTTTTCTCCTAAAATTCAAAGCTCTTTAGTCTCATAATTTTCTCTCTCAATCCACTCTTTTAAAGTGTTGAATAAATATCTAAACGTTAAGATGTAAATAAAGCAAACAAAAACTTCTTGGTTTGAACCTCTCAGGCAAGCTAGGGCTCTCCATAGCTCCGCATGGGTGCAGAGCTGAGCTGGTGGTGGAAAGCTGCTTGAGCACCATCCTCGCGAGGGTGGCGGAGGGGTGGACTGGGCATCCGGCTCCAGGAGCCAGCAGCGTCAGTGCAGTCTAGTGCAGAGGAATGTTCGTCTGGGCTTAGCATCAGTTCTGAGAAACCTCTCCTCTGTGTCTCCAAAGCGAGATCCCACCCTCCCTATTCCTTGTAGACACTCTGTACACCTGGGGCACTCGATTTACACCATTACACTTGGCTCAATTATTAATAGTATCTCTCTGTCTAAGAAGTAGCCTAGTTAACATGGAAATTTCTTGGTTGCCTTATTTACTGCTGACTGCTTCTCTGGGTCTGAAGGAGGCAGTCACTGCTGCTGCAGTCGAGTCTTTTGACAGTGAAGAAGGAACTTATTACAAACACATGGTTTAGCACACGGACCTTGAGAATGCATGGGATGTCTCCAGGTCTTTTGTTCAGCCTCCTGCAGAATCACAGAAGCCTCGAATAGCTGGAGTGGAAGGTATCTGACAGCCCATAGTCACAGTCATAGAGTAGAAACTGTGGATGCCTGGCTCTTTGCCACTGTTGACAACACTAGCCATGCCCTTATTAAATGGCCCCCCAGCCCCGCCAGCAAGTGGAATTTTGAAAAAGGTAGTTTTTTAAATCTTTTGTCATTTTCTGGAAAAAAAAGTGCTTATGGCAATAAATTAGAAAAAAGATAAAAAGAAAAAATATTAATAATCAGTCATAATTTACATTCTCCAAGACAGCTGGCCTGGAATCTTCCAAAAATTTACTGACATGGGGAAAAGTGGACTGATTCTTTCTGGATTGCAAAAGATGAAAATTACATAGCCACCAAATGCATTCATAAATCCTGATGGAATCGCTGATCGAAAAAGAAAAAAGCGTATAAAGAAGACTTTTTTGGGGGAAATTTTGAATATGGATCGATAACTGATATAATGGGGTTATTGTTAATTTTCTTAGATGTGATAATGGAAAGAAAAACGTGTGCGCACGCACAAAGAAACAAAGCAAATACGGCAAAATGTGAACTGGCGGGGAGTCTAGTTAAAGGCCATATCGGTGCTCAGTATATGATTCTTTTAACCTTTCTTTCATGTTTGAAAAATTTCAAAATAAAAAGTTGGAGAAATATCCACCCATATTCATTCCACTGAAAGGTAGCCGCTGTTAACATCATTTTTATATATTTACATAAATCACAGATACATGTTTTGAGTAAAATTCAGTTACATATACATAATTTTGTAACCCCTTTAGCACAAAACATTTTATTTTAAAATAATTTAAAAAATGAAGTTGAGGGGCTGGCCCAGTGGCATGGTGGTTAAGTTTGCGCACTCCAATTTGGCAGCCTAGGGTCTGCTGGTTTGGATCCTGGGCACTGAACTAGCACCACTCATCAAGCCATGCTGTGACAGTGTCCCACATACAAATAAAAAAAGAGAGGAAGATTGGCACAGATGTTGGCTGAGGGCTAGTCTTCCTCACTCCTGCCCCCCCGCCAAAATTGAGTAACACACAATTTTGCAATCTCTGACTCTTTATTGTGAGCATTTTCTGCCATCAAATATCCATAGAAAACATAAACATCAATGCTGCCTAATAGTCTACCATGTGACTGTCATAATCTACTTAACCATTTTCTGGTTTAGTCTGCTTCCATGCTAATAAGAACTCATTGTGAACAACTTTATATAAATCTTCGTTTGTTTTTGTGCATTGTCTATATGTAACAAAATATCTTACCACATGCAGGTATTTTCCAAATATCTAGGTATTTTCCAAACATCTAGGCTATTTTCCAAATCCATGGGAGAGTTGCCTTTATTGATATTCAGTTGCTTGCTATGTCCTTGGCCAGTTAGTCATGGGTCAGTAAAGTGGCCCCACGCCCACTGTCGCATGTGGAGGAAGGCACTGTCAACACCATGGCCAGGCCTTTGGAGTAGACCTGATGAGTCTCTTCCACAACATGTTAACCAGGGAAATATTCGTCCTCTCTGAACTCCACCGACAGAAGGCTTCCTCCTAGCAGAGCTTTTCAGAGACTTTGATTTTATATTTCTAGTTCTATTACCTTTTAGGCTGTAAATGGAATAAATGGTCCACCTTCTGGCTAGCCTCAGCACTGGGCCCAAATGGACCCACAGGAGGGAAATAAGCTAACTTTTTAGGGCTTAAAATGCAATTTAAGCTTTTACTGAAATCTGCCAAAGAGAGAATTATGTTGCATGCCACACAGGAAGATGACCCTCAATTTCCCCACTCCTGCCCCCATCCCCACACCTCTCCAGTCATGTCCCTGTCCTTTCCCCTCCCTGGAACTCCCCCTCAACCTCCTTTAGGCTGGTTTCCCCCCTTCTCCCCTCTTTCCTCTCACCCTGAGCCCTCCGCCACTTTCAGAATCGATTCCCTTCCTCTGTGAGTGGCTTCCTGCCCTTCCTGATGAAACCAGGTTGCCTCATTGATGCCTCTGATTTTCCTCTTTGCCTCCTACGTGGACCCTTCACCCATGGAGGCCTCAAGGCCAGGCTGGACAAGGGAACCCAGGAAGGGTCAGGGGGAGGTTTAAATATTCTTTGCTAATATTTGTCCTGTCAAATTCATGTCACTTACATAAGTTTTCTCAAATGCTCTTTGGAAAGGGTAGGGTAGAAACATTCATTTCATCAAGACTTGTTGGTGCCAGGCCTGCTCTAGTTGGGGATATCGGGTAAACAAGTGTGCACGTGGGCTCACCTTCTGGGGTCGTGGAGAAAGACACTAAACCTAGTGTGAGAAATGCTCCGCCACGCGGCCATGGGAGAGCAGGCTTCCTCTCATTTTTATGCCACGGTACACATAGAAAAGGCTCATAATTGTACTGCAGTCAAGATTGTCTGTGTGTATATATATGTACATATAAAAGATATTCTTCTGTCCTAACAAGACGATGGTTTAAAAATTCTTAAAAGCCAATCTTAAAAACAATCATTAAAAAGAAAATAAAACAATGAATATAAAGCCTCTAGATATGAGCAATTTTAAAAAAGAAAAGAATTGAGAAAGCTTAAAATATCAGACTTTATAGACAGAAAAGATTAGTATTTTACATTTGAGTAAATTTAATTTTCAATTCTGGTCAGTAAACATAGAGTTCTAATTATTAATTTTTAAAAGTTTTGACTTTTGAGGGGGAAAAAGCCTAATTGACTAATTGACTAGACGGCCAGAGAAAAAGTGGCTCCCCTCTGCAAGGACAGTGTTCCTGAACCTCTGAAGGGGTCACTTCAGCAGTCTGCACGTGTGGCTTCCAGGTGAGCACGTTAGAAATGCATGCTGTCTAGAGCCCGGCAGAGGTCCTGGTCCACTGGGGGCAGCTGTGGCTTTGGTAAGCCTTCCAGGTGAGCTGATGAATCCCACATTCACTGACAGTCAGCCAAAAGCATTCCATCTGGGAGGAGGAGAGGAAGTAGAGAGGTGAAGGTGAGAGGAGCACTGGGGAAGGATGCGTGAGTCCCAGAGACTCCAGCTGCATTGAAGTAACAGCCTTGGCATACAAAGTGAGGCATTTGGTGATCACCAAGACACCAAAATGTTTCCATAATCGGAAGGGGATTCAGCTACGCTGAGACAGCAACATAGCCTAATTTACTGGCTGGATAGTTTCTCGGGCCTGGGCCCATCTAAATGTCAGGAAGCCTCTGGCTCTGTGCTAGGACCTCCTCTCATTACACTCTCTGTGTGGCCTCTTCCAACCCCAGGGCCTCAGATGCCATCTGAAAGCTGATGACTCTAAGATCCACACTGTTCCTCTGAGTTCCAGACTCGAGTCTCCCCTGGGTTCTGCTGTCTCTGCAGGGATGTCTCTAAAGGGAGCTCCAAGTTGACATGGCCAGATGACAACGTCGCCTGCTCCCCTAGTCCCCCAGCTCTGTCTTTGTGAGCACTTGTGATACACTACACATACACAGGACCTCAGGCCAAAATTCTGTCATTCTTGAAACCACTTCCCCTCCCACTCAGTGAATTGTCACCATTACCTCTGAGCTCTACCTCAGATCTGACCATTTCTCACCATCACCAGGGTTATAACCCAGAGCGAACTACGATTGACCCTCCCCTAGGACTCTGCAGTAGCTTCCTAACCAGCCCCCTTTTTCTACTCTTGTCTCCTGTGCTCTATGGAGCAGCCAAGTAGGGTTTTTAAAAATCAAACTAAGTCACCCTTCTGTTTAACAAGTCTCCAGTGGCTTTCACCCTTATAAAACCCTAAAGCCCTTGCTTCCATGGTATGAGGCCCTACAGGACCGGGCCCACCACCATTTCAGGCTCTCTCCTTCCACACTCTGCTGCTTATCGACTATGCAGGAACCAGAGGAGGCCACAGCACGTGCCCCTGCCCTCCAATGAGCCATGCAAGTCTGCTCCAGGTGTCTGCACCTGCTGTGCCTCTGCCCGAGTCCTTGAGGTCTCTCACACCTGCCTCCTTCTCACCATTCACGTCTCGGCTCAGTTCACACCAACCCAGGGGAGCTTCTCTGACCCAGCTTACTCGTAGTCACCCTCTATTTTGCCTTCTCCATTGCACTTAGTCCCTGAAATTGTTTCCTTACATGTTTATTATTTGTTTAGCCCACTTGAATGGAAGTTCTTTAAGGGCTGCATGCTGTTTTGTCTCCTGCTGTATCCTTCCTTCCCTTTCACCGTTGGGCTCATGTGGCTGCTGTTTCTCAGGGCCAGAAGCTCCACTGCGAGTTCTCCAAGAGAGGTCCCTGCCCAGCGCCTTCTCTTTCCAAGTCAGGTGGCTGACACAACCAATTGGTTCAGACATCATGAAGAGGACAACACAATGTTCCATTTTGGCTTTGAACACATTTCCACTGACCGCTGGGTTTTTATTTCCTCCTCAGACAGAAGATTTCAAACCCATGTAGGTTGTTAGAACAGCTCTCCAGACAGCCCTTTTCCTTGCCTGCTTGCATCAAGGTGCAGGCCTGGAAGGGAGGAAACCAGGGCCGGTGGCCAGTGAGCCTGCCCTGACCCTTGCTGACTCCAGCTGCACCTCTCTGGGCTGAGCCGGAGCCCTTTCCCTCTCCAGGGCTCAGGGTGTGGGCTTCTTTTACCCTTACTCTCAGGGCTGCTTATGATTTTTGTGGGTCCTGGGCATTTTTGCCTGCCTTGGCCCCTTCCTCCATAAAAATATGCTAAAAATTATATTTTACAATGACAGTGGTATAAAGATGAGTATAATCTAGGCTGGATTCATTATTATGTATTCAGTTTTCTTCTGATTCTAGAAGAAATTAAAGTTGAATCATAGTCATGGGTGCCTAAAACAAGAATCGTGGGCCCTGGGCCCTGTGATGGAGGGCCTGGTGAGAAGTTGGCTGTGCTTAGCCTCCCACTGTGTGGCCCTGTACAGATGGATAGTTACTAAGAAAAGGAGAAAACTTCTGTTTGATGGAATATGATCCAAATCCACCTTGAGAGTCCACCTGGAGGGGAGGGCCAGCTCAGCCAGTCTAGACTCTAGCAGACCTCCTTCCATTCCAGTCTCCTGAGACCCTCTGTCACCTGCACCCACCACCTGACATTCCACTTTCAGACCTCATTGACCTAAACAGGCTGCTTGAGCATAACACACAGTCACTTGGCAGGGAGGGGAGGTGCTCAAATGCAGATTCTGAGTCCCATCCAATTAGGAATCTTTAGGATTCTGCATCACTAATAAGCTCCCTGGTGAAGCTGAGGCTCACTGAAGTTTGAGAAGAGCTCCTTGAACTCTAATGTAAATATCACTTAAAGGCGTTATCAAACATTGAAGAAGACTCCTCCTTAATCCCTCCAAAGGCCAGCCTTGATTTAGAGGTAGGGGCCAAGCAGAGGCAGGCTGGACAGAGCAGCCAGCAAGGGATGAGAGGTGCAGTCAAATATCAAATCCAACAGGTACCTCTGAGCTGTGTGACAGGGCAACTCATGCACCCTCAGAGCTCCAGTCTCTTCATCTGCAAACCGGGAATAACAGTAATACTTACTGATACAGTAATACGGGCTGAGGATCAATTGAGATCATGAATTTGTGTTCGATAAAGTGTAAGGTCAAGGACAAGCTCTGTGGCAGTGGTCATTGTCTTGGGGTTCTTAACCCCTGATCCCTGTGCCTGGAGGACCCATGAGAGGCTACACAAAACCCAACACTCCTTCATGATAAAAACACTCCACAAACTAGGAATAGAAAGGAACTTCCTCAGTGTGATAAAAGTCATCTGAAAAAAACCCATAGCTGATATCATATTTAACAGCGAACAATTGAAAGCCTTCTCCCCTAAGATCACAAACAAGACATAGACAGCCTTTCTTGTCACTTCTATTCAACATCGTACTAGAGGTTCTAACCAGGGCAGTTAGACGAGAGAGAAAAATCAAAGGCCTTCCAATGATAAAGGAAGAAGTAAAACTATCTCTATTCACAGATGGCATAATCTTGTGTATAGAAAACACAAAAGAATCCACTGAAAAACTATTAGAATAAATGAGTTGCAGAATACAAGATCAATATACAAAAACCAGTTATATTTCTCTACACTTGCAAAGAACAGTCTGAATGTCAAATTCAGAAAGTAATTCCATTTACAGTGGCATCAAAAATGGTAAAATATCTAAGAATCAACTTAACAAAAGAAGCGAACTTATACTGAGATCTCCAAAACAGTATTGAAAGAAATTAAAGATCTAAGTAAATGGAAAAAGATCACATGTTCTTAGATGAGAAGGGTTAACATTAAGACGGCAACACTTGCTGAATTGATCTACAGATTCAGTGTGATCTCTTTCAGACCCCCAGCTGACTTCTTGGTGGAGATTGACAAGCTGATTCTAAATTTTGTATGGAATTGCAAGAGACCCAGAATGTGAGGATAGTAGAAGTCTGCAACTTGGAAGAGGGCCCTCGTCTGACCATGCTGAGAGCCTGATCTTGGGCTTCCAGCCTCTGGAACTGTGAGTAATAAATTTCTTGTGTTTATAAGCCACCTAGTTCATGGTATTTTGTTACAGCAGCCTAAATAGACTAAGACAAAAATGTTCTAACGTTGACTGTGGGGATGGCACTCCATGAACTAAAAACCATTGAACTGCACACTTGAATGAGTGATTGTATGGTACGTGAATTATATCTCAATTAAGCTGTTAAAAATTGGAGGGAGTGAGGAAAGTCCATAGCTACATCCCATTCTTCAATGGGTCCCCTTCCCAAAAAAAGACCATTCCAGAAGCACTGACCTAGGCAGATTCCCACTGGGGCACCATGAGTTTCAAGTCCTGGCCACATGGATGATTATTCTTTAAGCAAAAATTCACTTGTTTCTCTCACTTGACAACATTTATTTAGATCAAAATTTAATGATGTCAACCCTTATGCTGGGAGGAACAGAACGAAATGAGCTGAGCCTCTAGAAGCTGCTATCCCGAGGGACAATGGTTGGTCATTCTTGGCCAGATTCTAGCCCTTTCTTGTGATCACTCACCAGTCAGCTTTGACCCATCTACATTCAGCAGCTATATGTGGTTGACCTAAATTTCATTTGACATTTCTACTGACTTTAGAACCCTTTGGGAATAGAACAAGCCATTTCATATTTCACCCATGTGAAATACTGAACTTCCTCCCCACTCCTTTTCCAGCCTGAGGCTGATGCTCTGATCATTATTTCTGAAAGAAATCCTGGCAATGTATTATCGCTGTGACCACCACAACAGCAGCACTTGCAACCCACAAGTGGTTCTCAGCCTGGGAATCACCTGAGGAGTTTTTAAAAAATTGCAATGCCTGGGGTCCAGACAAATTGAAACCAAATAAGACTCAGGTATCTGAGACTTTTAAAGACCCTGCTGGTGATGCTAATGCACAATGAAGGCTGAGAATCACTCTATCTAGGCAGTGGGACAATGTAGTTCCCCCAGTAAACTGAATATCCGTAAGAATTTGGCACCCTAAATGTAAATTCTCAACCCAGGGCTCAAGACAAAATAATTCAGTCATTGTTCACAGTTCTGATGGAACATAGCCTGTCATCTGTTCTAGTCTCCTTAGTTTTCAGATGTGTAAATCACCCAAAAGATGTGAGGTTCTTGCCAAGGCTACATGATTTTGCCTTGGTCCCCAAAAGACTAGAGTGTCCTCAGGCCAGGACCCTCAAGCAGGATACTGTGTTCCTTCCCTTGATTGTCACTAGCCCAGCCCCAGAAGGAGGTGGCCATTCCAGAACAGTTTAGGAATGTGGCTTCCTCTCTAGCTATGCTTCCCTCACCTAACTCTGAGGACTTGTCCAAATTCAGTAGACACCTGTCAGGTTGCAGACACTGTCCCCGGAGGGTAATGTAGCTGCAGAGACCGCACAGAATTTGCCACCTTGATCAACATGTCAGCTGCCCCAAGACAAAATGGGGCTGGTCGAAATGCTAGAAGAAATGCCTGAATTAATTGATTCCATTGCTAAAATCTTCACAACTTTTGAGTTGACACTGGATGGTATTTAAAAGTTTATTAGAATCTTGCTGTGGAAATGTGAACTTTCTTTTTTGTACTCCAGCTTTTTTTCCTCTGATGCCCTGTCCAAAAGAGGCAAAGTTGAACATGTTTGTTCAGCAGCTAAAAGCAGTCATACCAGAAATCCCCCGCTCAAGAGCTTATGGAACACAGGACGTGTGATTGGTTTCCAAAGCAACAGACTCGTAAACGTGGAAGATTGGGCAGAAACACACTGGGGGTTTCTCATCAATGGTAAGAGCAGGGCTCTCAGCAGGCAGGCATCAGAGCAGAGATCAAATTATAGAGTGAAGTGCTGGAATTTGCTCAGAGGGCACCTTTTTCTAGTCCATTTTAGTACCAGAGATAAAAAAACAAGATTACTAAGCCACGCAGTGAGAGGCAGGCCCAGGGTGAGGACAGAAAGTGGTGGTGGTTGCTGCTGTTTTGGTCTCCCTATCCAGTGTTTTTCTCATAAATATCAATCCACCTCTTTTTTATGCTCAATTTTTTCACTATGTATTTTACCTTATACATAAAATATGTTCTCCTCAGTAATATGCACTGGATGCCCGTTGGTGTCCCCTAGTCATAGAGAATATGAGTCTCATGGGTGCAGAAGACATGGGCTACCGTTACAACCAAGAGTCCCCTTAGCAGGCAGCGCCCTAGTCCTGCCAGAGAAGACTGCCAACTGGCTTGTTCCAAACTCCACCCTCCTCTCAGGGCCTGTCTCTCACCACATAACCCACTCAACCTCAAGAATCCTGTGCAGCCTGTTGACCCATTTAGGCAACACACTTATTTTAGAGGGAATGCCAGGAAGTCCTACAGCTCAAGGTCAAACGTTCTACGGCGGCTTTGGTGAGGGCTGCGTGTGCACCTGTGTGAAGTGGGGTCAACAGGAAGTCAGCAGACTAAGAGGCCATTTGGTTACACCTGATTTTAAAGCCGAAGGAGCAGAGAAGTTCGCAGCTGTTCTGTGAGGAGTGGACCTTGGGGACTCTGTGTCTCACTTGTCTGTGTCCTAAAGCATACTCAAACAGCTTTTTGAAGAGAATCTTGGTCCTCCTTGCTGGATGCCTCCTCTTTCATAGAGGAGTTAATGTATTGCCATGACCAGCTGGCTACTGGCCAGATGCAACTGGGGCAAAGCCTGGAGCTGTTCCTTGGCTCAGTGCTTGTTCACAGCTGGAATGGAGGGCACATAGTCCACCAGCCATCTCTCCCATCTCCACATTCTCCTAAGGGCACTGTGTTCCCATCAGTCCTTTTCTTATTGGGTGTAGTCATTCTCAACATATGAGGGGGACAGGTCGGGAAGCATACCCCCTGAGGACACTTGGAATCTGGAGCAGACCCTGCATGCTTTTTAAAAAGCAAGCCCCAGGGGTACGTCCTGTGTCCCACCACATGTCTAATTCTAGGCCCTGGACTGAGCCAGCAGCGCAATTGCAGCAAGATAAGACCTCGAAACTCTAAATAGCTGTTTTTCTCCCAGCACTTGCTGACCTTCCTCCTGGAAGCTGCCTCTGGGAGAATCGGGGTTACCACAGCAGGACCACAGAAAGGCTGTAGTGGTCTTGACTTCCAAGGCTCCACAAGGAAGCAGAGTATTGAGTTACGCCTGGAGAGGCAGATGGCTCTGGGTACTCCATCCCAAAATGGGTCCATGGATGGCCATAAGAGGAGAGTGTGAGGCATGACCCTGGGGGCAGTGAGGGGATGACAAGAGCTGAGTAGGGAGGAAGAAAGAGTGCAGAAAGGCTGAGGATGGCCTTGTGTGGCCAATGTCTGGGAGCCAGGCATCCCAGAGGCAGCCCACCTGCTCATTCGCACACTCAGTAAAGACTTATTGAGTGACTCCCACATGCCGGGCTCTGATCAAGGCACTGAGGATACAGCAGCGAACCAAAAAGTCCAAAGCCCCTGCTGTCATAGGCTCATGCTTTGTGGGGGCTGGGGCTGGGGCAGACTGACAAATAAACACAGGCACAGGGTTGCTGTCAAGCTCACCCATCTTGGTTGAGGGCCTCCCTGGAAAGCTCTCTGTTCCTCACTCAGTAGGAGGTGGTTTTGAGCCCAGAGAACTCTTGGGGTCCAGGTGCAACCCCAGGATGCCTGAGAGCTCCACCTCCACTCCGTAGGGTGAGGGTCTCAATTTCAGGACATAGTAGTGGGCTAGAAGAGCAGCTGCCAGTGCTTGGTCTTGGTAGGGTCTGGACAGGGGACAAATCCAGTGTCCTGGTATGACGCCCAGGTGTGGTATGGTATGGTATGACGATAAGTGTTACTTCATCCAAACTGCACCTCAGCACTGTGCCGTCAGCTTTCCTGTAGGGAGAAGATGAACGCTCTCCCTGCAGGCTGGCGATTCCTGCAGCATTCCTGCCTTCTCTGGGCTCCATGGAAAGCACTGTGGTATATCTAGGAGGAACCAAGTGCAGGAGCTTGATCACCTCATTCTGTAATTCCTCTTCCTAGGGACTCTCAGGAGAAAAGTCTCTGTTCTGGGTGCCGGGAATGGCACTTCTGAGTACTGCTGTGAGTTTTAGTCACAAAACTGAGGTCTAACCTTTAAATTGGCTGCTAGAAAGCTCCAAGCCCAATTTGTGGCCCCCAGCAAATGTAGAGGACATCTAGTGAGGGCTTTGTGAACCAACTTCATTCTGGCTCACCTTTTTTCATTTGTTTTCTTTGTCCCATTTCCCTCATTCACCCATTTTAAATTTCACCCTATTGTATTGGATTGAATTAGTGAGGAAAAGATAGATATTCCCTGTCTGTTGTTTTCTATCCATTGCACTTGACAAATAGAAATGGCAAGCAGTAGTATATATTGGAGTATATGAGGAAGCCATTTGGTGTAAACCTAATTTGGCCTGACTGTGTTTTTTTCAAAAGGGCCTGACCATGGCCATTGAGCACGCATTGTATATCTGCTTTAAACATTTCCTATGGCAAGAACAAATCCCTTAAGATAAAGGTGCAACTTCCCACCCACATTGGCACTTCCTTAAGGATAAGCATCTTTCCTTAGGCTAGGAACTGATGGCTGCACTCACCTTTGACCACCCAGCTCACCTGTGACCACCCAGCTCCAGACAACAGACCAGCGACCCTGCAGGATTCACGGAGACAGCAGACCTACCTGCTGTTTCCATCAATTGCTGTGCCGACAGAGCAGTCTCACAACTACTGTAAAAGGGACATTTCAAGCATATGTGAAACATCCTCTTTGGGGGTATATAGCCATTCTGTGTGCCTCATTTCTTTGGTGCCCTTTCTTCCTTCGGGAAGAAAGGCCCCAGGCCATGGTCCTCACATTTTAGCTCAAAATAAACTCTCCCAAATTTTCATTTATAGATTGTTTATGGATTATTTTCGTTGACACACTCCTTGCTTCGGGCACATGTGATAAAGGTGAGCCCGCCCTCCACAACTTCATGCTGAGTTCTACCGACTCTTGACCCTTGGGGGAAAGCCTCAAGCACTTTTATTTGCTCTTTGCCATCTGCCAAGTAAAGAACCCTGCAAGACTCGGCTCCAGTCCTGTCCAAGAAGTCTTTTCTGCAAGTCCCAATGGGATTGACCTCTCTCTGCTTGGGCCCCACAGAGCCTCCCCCCACGGCCTGTCTGTGACCATGCTGAGCAGCACAGCCTGGCCCCAGAAATGTGTCAGATGAATGTGCAGGTGAACAAGGTCACCCCTTACTAATGAAGACATGGCAAAATAGTCATCACTGGACACTCATACTTCACGTTCAAGGATAGGAATTATAAAAGCTCACAGACAACAGGGGATGGATTTGGAGAGGGGAAGGAGGGGCTCAGGGCTGTACCAGCAGCTGAAGTTCATTAAGAAGAGCTGATAATGCATGACTCCCCCACACAGCCCTGTGAAATGTCACCTCCATTCTACAAATGTGGAGACTGAGTTTCCTAACTTTTTGAGGCGTGTGCCTGAGATGTGGTCAGACTGGCTGGACTCAGTGTTACTGAACCAGGTTCGTTTCTGCCCACCACCCAGAAAGCCAAACACCCAGACGACGAGATTGTGGCAGAGCGAGTTTAATCACGGGGCAGCCACATGAGGAAGCGAGAGCATGAGTCTCAGATCCGCTTTCCTGAAAATAGAGACTCAGGGGTATTTATGGGATGGGGGGCAAGGTGGTCTGAAGTGTGGAGAGAGGTGATTGGAGGTGAGGAGAGGGGAGGGAACTGATGATCTGTGCAAGCGAAGTCAGACTTCATGCCTCTTCATAGGGCCCATGTTCACAGAGTGGCAGTGTTAGCCTGAGCTGAGAGTGGAGTTTTTAGCCTCTTGATGTCAAAGGTCGCCTATCGGACATCTGCACGGGCCCAGTTAATGAGTTGGTCGTCTCAACTGGCCTGAAGTGGACAAGGGGCTCTAATTCCTGAAAAGCAGCTCCCACACCAATTCCCATGGTGACCCAGGCTCCAGGGAGATGTTATCTACAGGAACCTAGTGGGAGTCAGATAGCTATTGCCTAAACAGCACAGTTAACAATGCAGGTGGGTTAAACAGCTAAAAGCTATAATCAGTAATTGCAAAAAGGAAGAAAACTTTAGTACCTAGCTACTTAATCATCAATGGCTAACTCTGCCGGTTTCGTCTGCACAGGGGTTGCAGAGGCAAGCTGATTCAGAACCACATCTACGCCACCTCCTGTGGCCGCACGGAAGGCTGGAAGGCCGACCGGGGAGAAGCTCGCAGAGGGGGGAAGGCCTGGGGACCAGAGTGAAGGAAGTGGGTGTGGGGAGCCAGAGGCTGGCAGGGAGGGTGAGAGCCCCGAGAAAGCCAGTGTCAGAAGTGGGTGTCTGACATGGCCGGGCCTAGGGGCCTGGGGACAGCGGTGGCGTCTGGAAAGCAGGCGGAAGGCGGGCACTGAGAGGGGCCGCAGGGACACGGCGCTGAGCTGGCAGAGCGTTCCCAGGCCCTGAGGCTCTGCGCTCGGCTTTTCCTCGCAGGACTCGGAGCCCCGCCTGCCGCCTCTGTGACAAGTACAAAAAACAACAAAGAGCGGGTTTTGGGTTCTGGTCGGGTCTTCGGTGCGGATGTGGGGATGGGGAACTGCGGCCTTGGGGGCAGCTGGGGAGGGGCAGGGTGTCCCCAGACGAGGGTCCGTCCACGCCCTCCGCAGGCTGTGGGACAAGCGGCCCCGCTGGCCTCTGCCTTCTGGGGGCCCAGGACAAGCCCCGAGGGCGCCCCTGGAGCCTGCGCTCACAGCCCCTGTGTGTGGTGCAGCTGTCCTCTGCGTGGCTGGGGAGCTGCCGAAGGGCAACCAGCTCCTAGGCCACATGCCTGAGCGCACCGGCTGGGAGCCAAGGATGCGGCTCCAGAGGAGCCACCCCAGCCGGGTCCCTCTACTTTTAGGCAGGAAACTGCCATTTCCAGGCTGCGGGCAATGATCAGAATTCGGAGCTGGAGACACTGATCCCCTTTGGGATAGATTCACTTCATTTTGGGAGAATCCCTAAAATGAAATGTTTTATTTCCAAAAAAAGGTGGTGGGGGGGGATTAAAGATCGCAATCTACTGCTTTTGGGGGAAACGTCAGTCACTGAGTGGAAATGCGTTCCTGCAGAGTGGCGGATTTAGCTGTGTGAATTGGGTGTCTTTTTAACCAGCGTGCTCTTGAAAAATGGGCAAATTTTCTTCCTAAATACGGATTTCTCTGGGCCTCTGAGTGACCCCATGGTGCCGAGATGAGAGAAGAGACCCCAGGGGAAGTGTGTTGCTGATGTGGGGGCCCTACCTCTGGCTCCATCCTGCTGCTGGGCCCTGTCTCCCGGCATGGCCCTGACGTCTGCTCTCAGCTAGTCAAGGAGACCAAAAAGGCCTGGCCTGCAGGGCCAGACACACTCTGGGGCTGAGGGGTGGGGGACTTCCAGAGACTCGGAGGGAGCTGAGAGGGTGGCCAGTGAAGCAGCCGGTGGGCCCTTGCCTCAGGATGGCCTGCACTGAGGAGCTGAGAAAGTGGCTCAGCTCCGTGCCTCAGGCTTGGCTCCTGCTGCAAAGCAAAAGGAGAGCCCTGTGGCCAAGCTTGGGACCAACAGCTATGATATGAACGTGTTGACAAACATAATCCATAACCAATCTATAAATGAAAATTGGGGTGAGTTTATTCTGAGCTGAATGTGAGGCCCATATAGCCCAGGGCCTTCCTTCCCCAAGGAAGGAACGGCACCAAAGAAGTGGGGTGGACAGAGTAGTTATATACCCTCAAACAGCTTGTTTCACATAGGATTGGAATATCCCTTTTACAATAGTCGGGAGACTGCTCTGTCCACACAGCGATTGATGGACACAGCAGGTAGGTCTGCTGTCTCAGTGAACACAGCAGGGTGGCAGGTCTGTTGTCTGGAGCTGGGTGGTCACAGGTGAGCACAGCAGCCAGTTCCTAGCCTAGGGAGGGATGCTTATCCCTACGGAAATGCCATGTGGGGGCAGTTGCACCTTTATCTTAAGGGCCTTTGTTCTTGTCTGTGGGACATAGGAAATGCTTAAAGCAGATATACAAGGCACGCTCAATGGCCACACCATGCCCTTTCGGAAGAAAATAAAGTCAGGCTGAATTAGGTTTGCACCAAATGGCTTCCTCATATACTCCAGTATATCCTATTGCTTGCTGTTTATTTGTCAAATGCAAGCAGCCAGAAGAAATACGTTCTGGACACAGGGAGACAGTAAGGGCCCAGAAGCAGCTGAGATTGGGACCTAGAGGTGGGCAGAGAGGATGCGGAGGCTGAAGACACTCTCTCCTGGGGGACTGGTAGGACCTGGGGAGAGGGCCCCCAGGAAGCCAGGGCTTGCTCCTTGCCCAGCTGGACAGGTGTTAGCATTTGATCAGTAAAAGAACTCCCACCTTACCTTGTGGCCCAGCTGGGGAAGAGACACGCAGGTTCTAGTAGTTATACCGATTGTGACAGCAGAGTAAAGTTCACGTTTCTGTGGCCCAGCAGAGTCTTAAAGTGCTCTCACATCTGCATCTCATTTAATCCTTTAAAAAGAGGGTCAGGGCAGAATAATGCAGCGACCCTGGGCAGGGAACTACACCTTTCTGAGGCTTTTTCTCTTTTGCCTAATGGGGGTGATGACACCCACCTTGAGGATCTTTTTGTGAATTATGAAGATTGGATAGGTATGATTATTAACCATTTTTGTTACTAAGCTACTAACAAGCTATATGACCATGCTAAGCTCCCTAACCTCAACAATCCTGCTAAACAAAGAGTCTTCAAAGTTCTTTTTATATTTTCCCAAAGACATGTGACCAGGAGAAAGTCTGAAATGGGACTGGATGTGCAAGCTGCTCTTGAGGGTAGGGAGCCAGCTGGAACCCACCATAGGGGATCCTCTCCACCTGGGGGACCCACCATCTGGGAGGAAGATGTGACCGTAACATCTGGCTCCAGGATAAACTTGGAAAACCCTTGGGGTTTCCCAGGAGGTCTGATTGGGCAGAGAGGCAAGGAAGAGACATCACGTTTGCTGAGCACCTGCTCCCTGTTAATCACTGAACTCACAAGCTGGCATGGCCGCCTACCATGTAGCAGACCTGTGCTGAGCTCCGGGACTCCAGTGGAAACAGGCCAGATGGAGCTCCTGCCCTCGGGGAGCTCAGTCTGGGGACGCGCCTGCCCTAGTCCTGCCCAGGCTGCAGGCACGCGGCGCCACGTTCAGTTTCTGCCCTGTCTGCCTGATACCTCAACGAGCAGCTTCCTAATATTTTCCTTTAAATCAACATGTTTTATTATAAAAGGAGAACCAGCATTTTCATAATACATTAAAATAAACACAAATTAAAAAATGTTCACCATAACTTATCTGATAAACACTAGGGACACAAATAGCCTTTGGGGAACAATGAACTTTGTAGTGGGAAGATCAGTTTTATCTTTCCCATTTACAGATGGGAAAATGAAGGCAAGACTTGAGGTCTTACTTCAGGTCAGCTAGCCAGCAAATGGTGGAGCCGGGGCTCCATGTGAAGCCTGTGTGGCTCCAAAGCCCACATGCCTTTCATTATGTCTGCTTGCTCTGAGGACCCTTAGTCATTTTGCACATGGGGTGGGGTGACTTCTGCTTTCTCAAAAACTCCCTGCACAACCAGAGGCTCAGGCTCAGTGGAGCATGAGCAGCCCTCCTTAGAGAGCACATAAAACAACAGCCTGATGCACGGAGCGCATCCAACGGGCCTGGTTTAATGTAGAGCTTAGTTTTGAATATCATTGGACTTTTGAAGGCAAAACAATTAATACAAATGCCTGGCTACCCAGGGCTTCCCTCTAGCAATAAGCACGAAGTATGACCTCTTCAGGAGGAAAAGTGCTCTCAGAAGAACTCATGATGTCAGATCTGGATGACAGGAGGAGAAGCACGGTTAGATGTGTGGAGACCTCCTGCTCTCGTGCAGTGGAGGGTCTGGTTCTCTGCATTTCCAATTCACAGTTTTCAGGTCCAGTGAACATCTACAACAGGCCTGCTATATGCACCATACCTGGACTTATTTAATGTTCAAAACAAAACCATGAATTAGGTGTTGTTATTCTCTCTTTTACAAATAAGGGAACTAGGCCTCTATAGAGTTACTCAACTTGCCCAGTGTCGCAGTTAGCTAATTGAAGCAAGGTTGCCAGGCATGCTTCTTGTTGATTACCCAGATATGACATCTGTATTTTCATAAAGGCATCCTGTAAACCTTGAAAGAACTACCTTATTATGGGTCTCGTCCCAAGATTTCTTTTGCTAAGGAAGATTGGCTCTGAGCTAAAATCTGTTGCCAATCTTCCTCTCTTTGCCCAAGGAAATCTGTTGCTGAGCTAACATTTGTGCCAGTCATCCTCTACTTTGTATGTGGGATGCTGTCGCAGCATGGCTTGATGAGCAGTGTGTAGCTCTGCACCCAGGATCTAATCCCTCAAACCCTGGGCCACTGAAGCAGAGCACATGAACTTAACCACTATGCCACTGGCTGGCCCCCCAAGATTCCTTTTCTGATAGGAAGTTTTCTCCATTTCTATTTGGTTAGAAAATATCTTTATGTCATTCTTGTTCTTGAATGAGAGTTTAATTGGGTATATAGTTCTAGGTTGACAGTTGTTTTCTCTCAGTCCTTTGGGGATATTATTTTCCTGGCTTCTGGCTTCATCTTGAGAGGCCTGTTGTCAGTCTATTCATTAGCCCTTCAAAAATACTATTTTCTAGCTGTTTTTGAGATCTTGTTTGCCTTTGAAGCTCTGTAGTTTCTGTAGGATGTGTCCAGACATGGATTTTTTATTTTTTATTTTGCTTGAGATTATTGTGCTTCCTTAATCTGAGGGTTTGGGTCTTTCATCAATTCTGAAAAATTCTTAGCCATTGTCTTTTTGAATAACTCCTTTATCCTCCCCCCTGTTCTATTATCTCTTTCTGGAAAACTGATTAAATGTATGTTAGACTGTCTTAATCTATCCTTTACATCTTTTAATTTCTCTTTTATATTTTCCATACTCTTGTCTCTCTGTGCTATTTCTATTTAATATGTTCAAATCTATCTTCCAGTTGGCTAATTTTCTCCTAATTTAATCTGTTGGTTAGCACATCTATTGAGTTCACTTCAATGTATGATTGTATTTTTCATTATTTTTGCATATTTTTCAAATATATCTGTTTCTGATAGTCTTTTTCTTTACTCATGTATTAAATCTCTATTTTAGAAATGTTAGATATTAGTTTTATATTTGGAAGTCGATCTTTCCGCAACCAAAGGCCTTGAAGTTTGGATTCTGCTGTTTGTCGTTTCACTAATTCTTCCTCTTGGTGTTTTGGTCTTCAATGGTCTGATTTTGAATTGTGAACTCAATCTGGCTGATCTAAATCTGTGGGAACTCTGAGGATCCTAGGTTAAATGATTGAAGTGTGCTCCCTCAGAACGGATTTATTTTTTCTTCTCTCAGATATTGTATTAGTTTTCTATTGCTGCTGTAACAAATTACCACAATCTAATAGCTTAAAACAACACAAATTTATTTATTTATTTATTCATTTATTTATTTATTTTTGAGGAAGATCAGCCCTGAGCTAACTGCTGCCAATCCTCCTCTTTTTGCTGAGGAAGACTGACCCTGAGCTAACAACTGTGCCCATCTTCCTCTACTTTATACGTGGGACGCCTACCACAGCGTGGCTTGCCAAGCAGTGCCATGTCTGCACCCAGGATCTGAACCGGTGAAGCCCAGGCCACTGAGAAGTGGAACGTGCAAACTTAACTGCTGTGCCCCCGGGCCGGCCCCCAAATTTATTATCTTATACTAGGGCTGTGTTCTAGGCTGTCTGCATTCCTTGGCTCGTGGCCCCTTCCTCCATCTTCAAAGCTAGTAATAGCCAGTTGTGTCTTTCTCACATCATGGCACTCTGACATAGACTCCTCTGCCTCCCTTTTCTATTTTTAAGGACTCTTGTGATTACAGGCTCCCGCTCAAATAATCCAGTGTAAGTTCTTTATTTTAAGGCCGCTGTTTAGGAGCCTTAGTTCTCCCTGGCCGTGTGACAGCGTACTCACAGGTTCTGGGGCTTAGGACGTGGTCATGTCTGGGGACCATTATTCTGGCTACACAGGCACTAGCTCTGCTGCCCACCCATGTCCACTCTAAGTTAACTTCCTGGCTTGGGAGTTCCTGTTTCACACAGGTAATAGAAATCAAAACCTCAGACGTGTGTTCAGGATGGGGTTGTTATTACAAATCCTTAGGGTAGACCTTTGTTTTTTACCCAGAACCAAGGCTAAGACAGGCAAATTATCTTGTTGTCTTCTTCTTCTGAGAACAGATTATCTTCACTGAGGGTGCAACCCTGAGGGTTCCCGACTTTATGCAGGGTCTTAGCCCCAACTCCCCAGCTTGTATGTGTTCAAGGCCTTGTCTCCTGTTTTCCAGATCAGCACTTAAAACCCTCTGCCCGTGCCATCAGATGCCCTCCACACTGCTGTGGCTTCAGGATCACTTGCTATTTTGAATTCCCACTTCCTCCTTATTTTTGGCATCAGAAGATTTGCCTTACTTTCTTGTGTGCTAAACTGTAAGGATGCGTGTATTATTCAACATTTTTAGGTGGCTTTTTTCTAGCAGGAAATTTTTGTTTTGTTTTGAATAATCTAGCCTATATATTGCTGGAAGCAGAAGTCTCTAATTTATGTTAACTCTTGCCTCTTGAATATCATTGTGACCTCACAGTCCATTTATATACTTAATTATAGTGGCTCCAATTATACATACTTATTGAAATTATCATATTTATTGATTCTTGAATTGTCACAACTCTGAAGTTATATCATTTGGTGGAACTGAATAATTAGTTGTTGAATAATTCTTAGATGTTTGAAAGACTTTGTGTGTTTGGAGGAATACTCACTCCTCTTTACACTTTATTTATTGGTAAATTTATTAATCTTAGAAAACATTTTTAAATTTATTATGGAACATTTCTAACCCATGAGATTAGGATGAATATCATAACAAACCCCTATGCAGCCATCACTTTGGCTCAATAATTATCAATATATTTACAATCTTGTTTCATCTTAACCCCTTGAAGTATTTTAAAGTAAATCTGAGACATCAATTATTTCACCTATAAATACTTTAGTATTTATAAGTGATAAGGACTTTAAAGCATAATCTAACCACATGGAATTATCACACTTTAAAACGTTAAAATATCATTAGGAATTTTTTTTTATTGAGCTAACATTGTTTTGTAATATTATATAAATTTCAAGTGTACAACATTATAATTTGACTTCTGTACACACTACAGTATACACGCCATCAAAATCTAGTTTCCATCCATCAGCATACAATTGACCCCTTTACCCACTTTTCCCTCCTCCCACCCCCTTTCCCTTCTGGTAGCCACCAATCTGTTTTCTGTATCTATGTGCTTGCTTTTGTTTTTTTTGTTTGTTTATTATTTTTTTTATATTCCATACATGAGTGAAATCATATGGTATTTGTCTTTCTTGGTATGACATTTCACTTAACATAATACCCTTAAAGTTCACCCATGTTATCACAAATGGCAAGATTTCATCTTTTTTATGGCTGAGTAGTATTCCATTGTATATATACACCACATCTTCTTTATCCACTCATCTGTCAATGAGCACTTAGGTTGTTTCCAAGACTTGGTTTTTGTAAATAATACTGCAATGAACAGAGGGCTGCATATATCTTTTTGAATCAGTGTTAGCATATTCTTCAGAAAAATACCCAGAAGTGGAATAGCTGGGTCATTTGGTAGTTCTATTCTTAATTTTTTGAGGCATCCCCTATACCATTTTCCATAGTGGCTGCACCAATTTACATTCCTACCAATCGTGTAGAAAGGGTCCTTTTTCTCCACATCTCTAACGCTTGTTATTGCTTATCTTTTTAATAATAGCCATTCTAACTGGTGTGAGGTGATATCTCATTGTGGTTTTGATTTATATTTCCATAATAATTGGTGATGTTAAAATCTTTTCATGTGCTCATTGGCCATTTGTATGTCATCTTTGGAAAAATGTCTACTCAGATCCTCTGCCCATTTTTAAATGAAGTTTTTTGTTGTTGTTGAGTTGTATGAATTCTTTATATATTTTGGATATAACTCCTTGTCAGATATATGATTTGCAAATGCCTTCTTGGATTTGGTAAGTTGTCTTTTCATTTTGTTGATGGTTTCCTTTGCTGTGAAGAAGCTTTTTAGTTTGACATAGTCCCATTTGTTTATTTTTGTTTTTGTTTCTTTTGCCTGGGGAGACACATCCAAAAACATATTGCTAAGATCGATGTCAAAGAGTGTAACTACCTATGTTTTCTTCTAGGATTCTTATGGTTTCAGTCTTACATTCAAGTCTTTAGTACATTTTGAGTTAATTTTTGTGTCTAGTGTAAGATAGTAGTGTAGTTTCATTCTTTTGCCTGTGGCTATCCAGTTTCCCCAATACCATTTATTGAAAAAATTTTCCTTTCTCCATCATATGTTCTTGGCTGGTTTGTTGTAAATTAGCTGTCCATGGATGTGTGGAATTATTTCTGAGCTCTCAATTCTGTTCCATTAATGTGTGTGTCTGTTTTCCTGCAAGTATCATGCTTTTTTGATTACTATAGTTTTGTAATATATTTTGAAATCAAGGAGTGTGATTCTGCCAGCTTTGTTCTTTTTTCTCAGCATTGTTTTGGTTATTCATGGTCTTTTGTGGTTCCATAGAAATTTTAGAACTTTTTATTGTATATCTGTGAAAAATGTCATTGAGTTATTGATGGAGATTGCATTGAATTTTTAGATTGTTTTTACATAATATGAACATTTTAACAACGTTAATTCTTCCAATCCATGAACATGTACTATCTTTCCATTTCTTTGTGTCTTCTTCAATTTATTTCAACAATGTCTTATAGTTTTCAGTGTATGGGTCTTTTACCTTCTTGGTTAAATTTATTCCCAGATATTTTATTCTTTTTGATGCAATTGTACATGTAAATTCTCATAATTTCTCTTTCTGCTAGTTTGTTGTTAGTGTGTAGAAACACAACTGATTTTTGTATATTGATTTTGTACCCTGCAACTTTACTGTATTTGCTTATTATTTCTAATAGTTTTTTTGGTGTAGTCTTTAGGATTTTCTATGTATGAAATCGTGTCATGAGGAAATAGTGACAGTTTTACTTCTTCCTTTTCAATTGGAATGCCTTTTATTTCTTTTTCTTGCCTAATTTCTCTGGCCAGGGCTTCCAAGTCTACGTTGAGTAGAGTGATGAGAGTGAGCATCCTTGTCTTGTTGCTGACCTAGGGGGATAGCTTTCAGTTTTTGACTGTTGAGTATGATGTTAGCTGTGGGTTTGTCATATGTGAGCTTTATTATGTTGAGGTGCATTCCTTCTTTACCCATTTCACTGAGAGTTTTTGTATTATCATAAATGGATGTTGAAGTTTGTCCAATGTTTCTTTTGCATCTTTTGAGATCATATGATTTTTACCCCTCCTTTTGTTAATATGGTGTATCATGATTGATTTGTGGGTGTTCAGCTGTATTTGCATCCCTGGAATGCATCACACTTGATCATGGTGGGATTCACTCTTTTAATGTATTGTTGTATTCAGTTTGCTAATATTTTGTTGAGGATTTTGCATCTATGTTCATCAGAGATATTAGCCCATAATTTTCTTTTGTGTGTTGTCCTTGTCTGGTTTTGGTATCAGGGTAATGTTGGACTTATAAAATGAGTTTGGAAGCATTTCCTCCTCTTCAATTTTTTGTAATAGTTTGAGAAGGTAGGTATTAAATCTTCTTTGAATGTTTGGTAGAATTCAACAGTGAAGCCATTTGGTCCTGTACTTTTGTTTTTTGGGAGATTTTTGGTTACTGTTTCAATCTCCTTACTTGTGATCAGTCTATTCAGATTTTCTGTCTTCATGATTCAGTCTTAAAAGGTTATATGACTCTAAGAATTTATCTGTTTCTTATAGGTTGTCCTATTTTTTTAGCATATACCTCTTCATAGTGGCCTCTTAGAATCCTTTGTATTTCTGTGGTATCCATTGTAACTTCTCCTCTTTGATTTCTGATTTTATTTATTGAGCCTTCTGTCTTTTTTACTTAGTAAGTCTAGCTAAAGTTTTCTCAATTTTGTTTCTCTTTTCCAAGAATCAGCTCTTTATTTCATTGATCTCTTCTATTGTCTTTTAAGTCTCTATTTCATATGGTTCCACTCTTATTTTTATTTCCTTCCTTCTACTGACTTTGGGCTCTGTTTGTTCTTCTTTTTCTAGTTCCTACAGGTGTAAGGAGAGGTTGCTTGTTTGTTGAGGTAGGCCTGTATTCCTATATACTTGTCTCTTAGTACTGCTTTTGCTGCATCCCATAGTTTTTGATATATAGTGTTTTCATTTGCATTTGCCTTCAGGTTTTTTTAAAATTTATCCTTTGATTTCTTCATTGACCCAATAGTTGTTCAGCAGCATGTTGTTTATTCTCCACATATTTGTGATTTTTTTCTGGCTTTCTTCTTGTAGGTGATTTCTTGTTTCATACCATTGTGATCGGAAAAGATACTTGATATGATTTCAATCTTAAATTTATTGAGACTTGTTTTATGTCTCCACATATGGCCTATATTTGAGAATATTTCATGTGCACTTGAGAGGAATGTGTATTCTGCTGCTTTTGCATGGAATGTTCCGTATATATCTATTAAGTCCATTTGGTCTAATGTTTCACTTAGGGCTATTTCCTCCTTGATTTTCTGTCTGGATGGTCTATCCATTGATGTGAGTGGGGTGTCAAAGTTCCCTATTATTGTTGTGTTGCTATAAATTTCTCCCTTTATGTCTGTTAATAATTGCTTTATATATTTTGGTTCTCCTATGTTAGGTGCATATATATTAGTAAATGTTATGTCTTCTTGATGGATTGTCCCCTTTATTATTATATAATGTCCATCTTTGTCTGTTGTTACCTGTTTTTGGCTTGAAGTCTGTTTTGTCTGATATGACATGGCTACACTTCCTTTCTTTTGGCTGCTCTTTGCTTGGAGTATCATCTTCTATCCCTTCTCTTTGAGCCTATGTTTTTCTTTAGATCTGAGATGAGTCTCCTGGAAGCAGCATATTGTTCAGTCTTATTTTTTAATCCATCCAGCCATTCTGTATCTTTTGATTGGTGAATTCAATGCATTTACAGTTGGAGTGATCACTGATATATGAGGACTTAGTACTGCCATTTTATCGTTTATCTCGTTGCTCTATATCTCCATTGTTTCTTTGACCCTTATGTTTTTGTCTGCAATTTTAGCTTTCTATGTTGTTTTTCTCAGTTTCTTCTTTTTCATGTTTTGTGTCTCTGCTCTAGGTTTTTTTTTTTTGGTTACCATGAGGTTTGTATAAAAGGTCTCATATAAAAAATAGCACCTTTTCTACTGATAGCATTTTTTCTTCACCTGCCTATTCAGGTTCTGTCCTTCTCCTCTTCTCCTTTTATGTTTTTGTTGTCACAAATTATCTCTTTTTATGTTGTGAGTTTGTTACCAAATTGAAATGGCTATAGTTATTTTTAACGCTTTTTCCCCTTTAACCTTTATGCTATAATTAAGTTTTTAACAGCCATTTCTTCCTTCCTTCCTTCTACTCTCTCTCTCCTTCCTTCCTTTCTTCCTTTTTCTCTTTCTCTCTTTCTTTCCTTCATTCTTTCTTTCTTTTTTGAGGAAGATTAGCCCTGAGCTAACATCTGCTGCCAATCCTCCTCTCTTTGCTGAGGAAGACTGGCCCTGAGCTAACATCTGTGCCCATCTTCCTCTACTTTGTATGTGGGACACCTGCCACAGCACGGCTTGCCAAGCAGTGCCATGTCTGCACCCAGGATTCAAACCAGCAAACCCCGGGCTGCCAAAGTGGAACACATGAACTTAACTGCTGCACCACCAGGCCGGCCCCAACAACCAATTCTGCTAAGAGTTGTAATTTTCTGATTTGGTCTGTCTGCTTATCATCTTACTCAAAGATTTGTGTACTTCTGTCTTTTTGTTTTTTGCAGAAGAGTTCCTTTCAACATTTCTTGTAAGGCAGGTCTAGTGATGATGAACCCTCTCAGGTTTGTTTCTCTGAGACAGTCTTTATTTTTCCTTCATATCTGAAGGAAATTTTGTTGGATAGATTACTCTTGGGTGACAATTCTACCTTTCAATATTTTGAGTATGTCATTCCACTCTCTCCTGGCCTATAGAGTTTCTGTTGAGAAATCTGCCAATAGCCTATTGGTGGTTCCTTTGTAGGTTACTGTCTTTTCCCCCTGGCTGTCTTTAAGATTATTTCTTTATCATTGACTTTGGAAGTTTCAATATAATGTGTCTAGGAAGAGGTCTTTTTGCATTGAGATAATTAGGTGTTCTCTGAGCTTCATGGACTTGTATATCCAGTCTATTCCTCAGATTTGGGAAGTTCTCAGCTATTATTGCTCTAAATAAGCTCTCTGTTCCATTCACCATCTTTTCTCCTTCTGGGATGCCATTATCTTTATGTTACCTTTTCTAATGAAGTTGGATAATTTTTGTAGAGTTTTTTTCATTAAAAAAATCTTAGTTCTCTCTCCTCTTCTACCTGAATCATTTCTAGATTTCTCTCTTTGAGCTCACTAATTCTCTCTTCCGTGTGGTCTGCTGTATTTCCAATGCTTTGTACTTTATTCTTCATCTTATATATTGACTTCTTCAGCTCTAGAATTTCTGTTTGACTCCTTTTTAGAGTTTCAATCCCTTTGGTTAACTATTCCTTCTGTTCATTAATTTTGTTCCTGAGCTCATTGAACTGCCTTTCTGATCTTGTAGCTGAGTTTCTTCCTGACAGCTGCTTTGAATTCTTTGTCAGTTCAATCACAATCTTCCATGACTTTAAATTTGGTTTCTGGAGAACTGTCATTTTCCTTTTGTGATACTATGTTACTGTGGTTTTTTCATGGTGATTTCTGAGTTGTTCCTTTGCTGGCACATTTGAAATAATGAACACTTTTCTTATTTAGGTACAGCTTTGTTTACTTTGATTCACAATTTGGTAGTTAGGGGACTTTCTTTTGTTTTTCAATAGGTGGTGCTATAGCACAAGTTTTTGATTTCTCTTACCTGAGCTGCCTTTGGCTGTATTTGAGAACTGGCACTTTATATCCTTCACCACCTCACCAGAGGTGTTGCTGGTGCCTTCCTCATGGCTGTTTGTACCTTAGGATCACTGTTGCCTTGCTGTTGCCAGTGTCACTGCAGTCACCAGCATTGCTGCTGGGGGCACTTGGATGGCTGATGTGTTTGCAGCATCTGAGGTCACCTGGGTTGTGGGCACCTGCACTGTGGCATGGGGCCAGGGAAGGTAGAGGAGGAGCCAGGGCTGCATCTGAGGGTGTTGTGTTTGTGGGTTCTACTGCTGTAGGTGGTTGGGGCTGGAGTTGTGGGCAGTGTTGCAGCTGGAGGAACCAGGGTTGTGGGCCCCACTGCCACTGCTGCCCAGTTCCTTGTGGCCATGGGTACCACTGCTGCTGGGAGTCCAGATTCATGTGCACCATCTCCACTGCTGCCACTGGGCTCCTTAGTATTGTAGGCTCTGCCACCATGGCCAGAGGCCCCAGTTGCAGGCACCACTTCCTCTGCTCCTCCAGTTCTGCCTCTTCTGTGTGTTCCAATCCACCCACCTTCAGATATATAGATGTGTGGATCTCTGGCATCCTAGTGTGTTGGAGAAAGGAACCTTTGTCAAGTTGTGGATGTTTTACTAGTTATAGATTGAAGTGGAGAGACAAAGGGAGCATCTCTTGCTGTCATGATGCTGATGTCGCTTATCATTAAAGTTTTTTTATGATTAGTCTATTATAAATAATATTAAAGAGATACTCTTCCTCTAAATATTCATCCAGTACTTGTATAATTAATAAATCAAAACTAATATATTTGACAAAGTGAATTTCAAAGCATTGAAATATATTTGACATTAACATTGTGTAAATTTATGGAGTACAGCATATTGATTTGATCCATTCATATATTATAATGCAGTTGCCATTGTAGTGATAGTTAGCACCTCTATTACGTCACAAAATTATCATCTCTTTAGTGACTGGAGTACTTAAGACCTAGTGTCTTACTAAGTTTGATGGTTATAATACAATATTGTTGTCTATATTCACTATACCATGAATTAGGTCTGGAGGACTTGTTTACTACTTGTTGCAAGGTTGTACCCTTAACCAACATCCCTCCTGTCGCCCCACTCTCCAGCCACTGATAATTGCTATTCTATTTTTTGTTTTTACAAGTTTAGCTTTTTTAGATTCCACATATAAATAAGATACAGATTTGTCTTTCTCCGTCTGACATTTCATTTAACATAATGCCCTCAAGGTCCATCCGTGTTGTCACAAATGGCAGGATTTCCTTTTTTCTTTTGGCTGAATAATATTCCCTTGTATATATATATATATATATATATATATATATATATATATATATACACACACACATCACATCTTCTTTATCCATTCACGAGTTCATGGGCATTTAGGTTGTTTAATGTAGTCTCATTTGTTGATTTTTGCTTCTAGTGTCGTATCCAAAAAGATCATTGCCAAGATCAATGTTGAGGAACTTCTTCCCTACATTTCCTTCTAGGAGCTTTATGGTATCAGGTCTTATGTTTAAGTCTTTGATCTAGTTTGAGTTAATTTTTGGGAATGCTATGAGATAGTTGTCCAAGTTTATTGTTCCACATATGTTTATCCAGTTTTCCCAGCACCCTTTGTTGAAGAGACTATCTTTTACTCATTGTTTGTGCTTGGCTCCCTTGTTGAATATTGGTTGATTGTATATACAAAGGTTTAATTCAGAGCTTTTTATTCTGTTTCATTGATCTCTGTGTCTATTTTTATGCTAGCATCATATTGTCTTAATTACTATATCTCTGTAGTACAGCTGGAAATCAGAAAGGGTGATGACTCTGGCTTTGATCTTTTTTTCTCAGGATTGCTTTGGTCTTTTGTAATTCCATACAAATTTTAGGATTCTTTTTTCTGTTTCTGTGGAGGATGCCATTGAAATTTTGATAAAGATTGCATTGAATCTATAGATCCTTTGGATAATATGGACATTTTAACAATATTTTTCTGATCTGTGAACATGGGATGACTTTGCATTTGTTTGCATTTTTTCGATTTCTTTCAACAAAGTCTTGTAGTTTTCATTGTACAGATCTTTCACTTGTATGTTTAAGTTGATTCCTAGGTATTTTACTGGTTTTGATGCTATTATAAAAGAGACAGTTTAATCTTTTTCAGGAGTTTTATTATTAGTGGATAGAAATGTAACTGATTTCTGTATATTGATTGTGTATCCTGCAACTACTCTGAATTTGTAAATTAGTTCCAATGGTTTTGGGTTGAGCCTTTGGGACCTTCTGTATAGAAAATTATATCATCTGCAAATAATGACAGCTTTACTTCTTCCTTTCCTATTTGGATGCCTTTTATTTCTTTGTCTTGCCTAATTGTTCTAGCTAGGATTTCCAGTACTACATTGAGTAAGAGGGGTTATAGTAGGCAACCTTGTCTTGTTCCTGATCTTAGAGGAAAAGCTTTCAAATTTTCTTTTTGAGTATAATGTTAGCTGTGGGTTTGTCATATGTGACTTTTATTATATTGGGGTATGTTCCTTCTATATAATAGCTTTTGAGGGTTTTTATCATGAAAATATGTTGTACTTTGTTAAATGCTTTTTCTGCAGCTATTGAGATGATCATGTGATTTTTATCTTTCATTCTATTAAGGTGATATAATGCACTTATTGATTTGTGTATTTTGAATCCCAGGAATAAATCCTAATTGGTTATGGTATATGATTCTTTTAATGTTATTGAATTTGGTTTGCTAATATTTTGTTGACAATTTTTGCATCTATATTCATCAGGGGTTTTAGTCTGTAGTTTTCATTTCTTGTAGTGTCCCAATCTGGCTTTGGTATCAGGTTAATGCTGGCATTGTAAAATGAGTTTGGAAGTGTTCCCTCCTCTTCAATTTTTTGGAATAGTTTGAGTAACGTTGGCATTAATTCTTCTTTTAATGTTTGGTAGAATTTACTAGTATAGCCATCTGGTCCTGAGGTTTTCTGGTTGGGAAGTTTTTGATTGTTTCTTCAATCTCTTTATTCATTATTGATCTGTTCAGATTTCTATATCTTTCTTATTGTCTTGGTATGTTGTGTGTTTCTAGAAATCTATCCATTTCTTCTAGGTTATCTAATTCATTAGCAAATTGTGCATAGTATTCTGTTATGATCCATATATCTCTGAGTACCAGCTGTAATGTGTCCATTTTCATTTCTGAGTTTGTTTGTTTGAGTCTTCTCTCTTTTTTCTTTTTTGTCTAGCTAAAGCTTTGTCAATTTTGTTTATCTTTTTGAAAAACTAAGTTTCATCGATTTTTTTCTAATGATTTTTGGTCTCTATTTCTTTCTTTCTACTCTGATCTTGATTATTTCCATCCTTCTTCTAATTTGGGGCTTAATTTGTTCCTGTTTTTCTAGTTCCTTCAGGTGTAAAGTTAGGTTGTTTCTTTGCAACCTTTCTAATTTATCAATTTATTGTTATAAACTTTCCTCTCAAAACTGCTTTTGCAGCATGCCATAAGTTTTGGTCTGTAATGTTTCCATTTTTCATTTGTTTTGAGATACTTTTTGATTTCTTTTTTGATTACTACATTGACTCATGACTTGTCAGGAGCGTGTTGATTAATTTCCACATATTTGTAGATTTTTCTGCTTTCTTCTTGTTTTTTTACTTCTAGTTTCATACCATCATGATCAGAAAAGATAGCTGGTATGATTTCAATCTTCTTAAATTTGCCAAGTCTTTTTTTGTGTCCTGTCATGTGATTTTTCTTGGAGGATATTCTGTGTGCACTTCAGTAGAAGGTGTGTTCTGCTGCTGTTGGATGGAATGTTCTATATATGTCTGTTAAGTCCATTTGGTCTAATGTATGGTTCAGTGCCAGCGTTTGTTTGTTTGTTTTCTCTCTGGATGATCTGTCGATTGGTGAAAGTGTGGTATTGCAGTCCTTTACCATTATGGTATAGTTTTCTATTTCTCTCTTCAGATCTGTTAGTATTTGCTTAATATATTTAGGTGCTCTGCTGTAGGGTGTGTATGTATTTATGATTGTTATAACTGCATGATCAATTGACACCTGTACCATTTTATAATGACTTCTTTGTCTCTTGTTACAATTTTTGGCTTAAGGTCTATTTTGCTTGATAAGAGAATGGCAATCTCCACCTTCTTTTGATTTCCACTTGCATGGTATCTCTTCTTCCATTCCTTCACTTTAAGCCTATGTGTGTCTTTAAATCTGAAATGAGTCTCTTGTAGGCAGCATATAGTTGGGTCTTGTTTTTTTTTTAATCCATCTAGCCACACTGTGCCTTTTGATTGGTGAATTCAATCCATGTAGAGTGACTGTTGATATGTAAGGACTTACTAATGCCATCTTATGGATTGGTTTCAGGTTGTTTTGTCTTTCCATTATTTCTTTTTCCCTCTGTCTCTGCCTACTTCACAATTTGGCTATTTTCCTTGATGGTGTTCTCTGTTTACCTTTTCTTTGTCTTTAGTGGATCTACTCTCAAAGGTTGCTCTGTGATTATCATGTGAATAACATAAAACATTTTATAGATAAAATAGTCCATTTTTGGCTAATAGTAACATCTTCAAATGCCTACAAACTCTCCACATTTTTATTCCTCCCTTTCATATTATTGATGTTACAATTTACCTTTTTTCATATCACGTATTTGTTAACAATTTGTAGTGGCTATAGTTATTTTTACTACTCTTCCTTTAAATTTTCTACTATAGTTGGGTGATTAATACACCACCCTGATATAGACTTGCAGTTTTCTAAATCTGACTGTCTATATTTTACCTTTACCTGTGTGTTGTGTACTTTCACATGTTTTCATGACACTAGTGTCTTTTCATTTCAGTTTCAAGAACTCTTTTTAGAATTTCTTGGATGGCAGGTCTAGTGGTGATGAACTCCTTCAGCTTTTGTTTGTTTGGGAAAGCCTTTATTTATCCTTCATATCTCAAGGATAACATTGCCAGATAAAGTATTCTTGGCTAACAATTTTTATCTTTTAACACTTTCAATGTGTCATTCCACTCTCTTCTGGCCTTAGAGTTTCTGCTGACAAATCTGCTTATAACTTAATGGGGGTTCCTTTGTAAGTTACTGTCTTTTTTCCCCTGGCTGCCTTAAGGTTCTTTCTTTATCATTGAATTTACAGTTTTATTACAATGTGTCTTGTTGAAAATCTTTTTGAGTTGAGATAATAGAGTGTTCTATTAGCTTTATGAACTTGTATGTCCAAGTCCTTTCCTAGGTTTGGGAAATTCCCAGGTATTATTTCTTTAAATAAGCTCTCTGTTCCCTTCTCCTTATCTTCTCCTTCTGGAATCCAAATTATTCAAATCTTGGCCTTTTTTATTAACTCTGATAGCTCTCATAGGCTTTCTTCACTCTTCTAAGATATTAGTTCCCTCTCCTCTTCCGTGTTATTTCTATATTGCTATCCTCCAAGTCACTTATTCTTTCTTGCATCTGGTCTGGCCTGCTACAGATGTTCTCTATTGCATTCTTCATCTCATTCATTGGATTCTTCACCTCTGGAATTTCTGTTTGGCTTTTTAAAAATAACTTCAATCTCGTGGTAAAGAACTTCTGTTCATTCTTTTTATTTCTGATTTCACAGAATTGTCTTCCTTGGTTTTCTTGTAGCTTGTTGAATTTCTTCATAACAGCTATTTTGAATCCTTTATCAGGTAATGACAATATTCTTCTTGAGTTTTGTTGCTGTAGAATTATCATTTTCTTTTTGCTATACCATATTTTCCTTGATTTTTCACACTGTTTATAGCTACATGCTTCTGCTTTCATATTTGAAGTAGCAGATGCTTCCTTAACTAAGCTTTTATGTTTTCTTTGGATCTTACAATTTACCAGGCTGGCTACTAGATACCTTTCTTTTGTATTCTGGAAGATGGTGCTATAACTCAAGATTGTGTTTTCTCCCTTGTCCATTGACCTTGACCTACTTTCTGAGTACACTCCCTGTCTACTGGAGTTCACTCTCATGGATGCACTCAGTAGACACATGAGGAGCCAGGAGCAGAGTCGAGGGAGGTGTGGGTGTAACACTTTGGGCACTGGGGACATCCACAGTCCTGGTGGGGAGATCCTGGAGTTGGGTACTCCCAGAGGTTTGTAAGCAGATTTCCTACTGAGGTCCTGAAGTAGACAGCAGAAACTGCATTCCTTTAAAGCCTCTTGATATTCTTATCCGCCTTCTTCTCTTTCTGCTACCCTCCCTCCCCCAGTCATGGAAGTCTCTCCTCAGAAATCTGGATGCTGCTGGAAAAAATGAGTTTCTCCAACTGCAACCTACAAAATTTGGGTAGCCAGGCAGTCAGTCATTCATCATACCTGCTTTCCACATCCTCTGCAAGTGAGGTGACCATGGTCACTGCCAAACAGCTTAGCTCCTTTTAGTGTCAGCCTGTGGAGGAGGGTGGCTCTGGCAAGTTCACCCCTCTCTTTTGTGTCCAAACTAGTCTCTACCTATTCTGATGGCATGCTGGAATCTCCCCTCAGGCAGACTGACTTCTCCAAATTCTCTCTTGCCTGTAGGTATATGCCCAGTTTTGCACTTCCCAGGTTTTTTACTTCCCCTTCAGGATGAGTGGAGGTGGGGCAAATTTGCCTACTCCCTTGGATCTACAGCCCTCACTAAGGTCTTGTCTGTTTATTTTTTTGATGCATGGGTGGGCACTAATCAACCTGGGTCACTTGGTGAAATCTACACTTTTGTTCTGTTATGGACATCTAATTAGCTGTTAAAAAAAGAAGAGAGAAAACAGGACTAATTTACTCTGCCATGATGCTGACCTCATTCTCAAGTTAAATAGCTTTAACATCTAACTTAAATCACAATCACATATATGAATAGTTTCTTAAATATTTTAATCACGCAAAAACCAGACAGAATGCATATAATATGACAAAGTTTGCAGATTGATTAATGCTCTCACTAAAACCATATTCAAGAATATTGCCATCAAGAAGTTGAAATTATGTTTTAATTACCTGTATTCCTATCCATAGTCTTTTTTCTTCCTTGAATGGGCTTCCTGGGGTTTCAGTGGTTGCATTGTTTCACACCTTCCTGGGGGTTTAAAGGAAGGGATGCTGTCTCAGATCAACCAAGATTATGGGATCACAGGACTTGGTGGCCCTGTCTAACATAATTCAAAGCCACTAGTCATTTGACTCAGTGCCTTTTTAGAATAAAATTTAATTTTTTATGAGATTTCCAAGACTCTTTCATATTGATTTTAATTTGTGAAATTTGCTACCTTCCCCAGAAATGTTGTGTTTAAATTGTGTATTTCTGACTGTTCCTTACACACTGGGGTCCTGACGTGTTCTGTGACTCACTGATGTTCTGTGTCACAAATACAGAGGTATTGATTTAAGCATGTGTCCACCAGTAGCAGTAGGCACAGGTTCGGATTGGCAATCAGATCCTCAGGTTCGATAGGCTTCAATGTAGCACTGCATTTACATGGCTACACACAAGGACGCAGGACAGGAAATAGAGTCTGCCTAGCATTGCACATCTCACTGGGAGGCCCAGCACCTGTGTGCACACAGCTTCCTGCTGCTTCACTCACCCACTCAAAGCCTAACTACAACATGGATTTAGTCATTCTCAACCAATCCTGTTATTTTGTTTGAGTTCAGAGTTGAAAACCCCCTCTAACAGTTTTGGAGAGGACAAAAATGGAAAGTTTCCATCAAAATCCCTGGCTACTGCTCTAGTTTGATAATCCAGCAAAAGTGATGAGCTTCCCCTGCTTGTTGAAGGGAACTTAACCAGGGTGAAAAAGCAAACTTTAGCAACGAGTGTTTTTTTTTAATTTAGAGTAAAATTTATCAATTTAGGTAATGGTCTTGTACATATTTAAAATATTTCTAGTTTTTTTTTTATTTGAATAAAAGAACGCTACCTGTTATCACCTTCACATGCACATGAAGGTGCATGAGATTCTCCTTGGTTTCCCACCAGTCTTTTATATCTTTCTAGCAAAGAAGGCTTCAGGCCTGTGTGCCAAGTCACAGCACTCCCAAGGCAAGGCCAGGCCCACAGGCGAAGGCTTCCCAGTAAACAAATTAGATGACCAGCCCCTAGCCTACAACAGTCCACACTGAACTCAATATGTTTTCAAGGAAACAGTGCTGTGAGAAGCTGCCCTAGGTCTCCTCAGGGTCCAGGCCTGCTACTAACACTTCACTCACAATATTGAAAAAAGAATAAAGAATACCATATACACTTAAGTACCGACATCTCAAGCTTAAGAAGTAAAACAATATAGCAATACAGTCAAAGCTTCTGTGCAGCCCTTCACAATTGCCATCCCTCTTAACCCCTCCTAGTATTCACTCTCCTGAATTTGCCATTTATCATTCTGCCAAATTTTTTTTGAGGAAGATTAGCCCTGAGCTAACATCTGCTGCCAATCCTCCTTTTTTTTTTTTTTGCTGAGGAAGACTGGCCCTGAGCTAACATCTGTGCCCATCTTCCTCTACTTTGTATGTGGGACTCCTACCACAGCATGGCTTGCCAAGTGGTGCCATGTCCACACCCGGGATCCCAACCAGTGAACATGGGGCACAGAAGCAGAACATGCACACTTAACCACTACGCCACTGGGCCAGCCCCTGCCATGTTTTGTAAAAGTGTAAACAAGTCTGCATCACCGACAATATACTTTAATGTGGGCAAAATCTATGTAACAGTAAACTAATGACAATTTAGTGATCTCTGTCCATGTAACAGATACAAAACAGCCACAACAAAGAATCCTCTCTTCTACACTTTCTATTTCCATCGTCAGCCTGCAAAACTTCAGATTCCCTAATGTATTGAGACTGTTTAAAAATAAGTAGTTACCAATACTAGTACTGTTCTTTTAGTTTTTTCATCCAATGTGTCACATGGATTACCTGTCACATAAGAAATTGAGCTGTTTCAATGGGACACATGGGATAACTGGGGCAGAGTCATCTTCTAATATGTATCCGGACCAATTCTCCTGCTACTGGACCACCCTCCTGATCCACAAAATTTTAAATTTTATATTTATTTTTAATCTTTCAGTCCTCAAATTTAGTACCTCATTAATACATTTCTGTTTCCTCTTCTTATTATTTCTTATCTTCATTTTTATTACATTAGCTTTCATAAGCTTATATTTTCCTTAGCTCTAGGCTTATTTGAGAATTATTACCAGAGTTACTGTTTTTTCTTATGGAAAAATATTCTTTTTTCTTCTAATTCTGATGTTCTTTATTATGGTGCTTCTCAGATGTACAAGAATGAATGCTGTTTTTTAGTGTCTCTCTTTCCTGTTCCCATTAACTCGTTCAATGTCCAAAGAAATTTCCTTCTATCCGTCAATAAAAAAAGTACTCCATTTTGCTTTAAATAACTTAAATATAAACTAATTAATCGTAAAAATCGTCTGATTGTCCCTCTCACACATTCCCAGCTGTTTGCTCATGGGGATGCAGGAGAAAGTGCTGAAGCAGAGTCATTCCTCTTTCTGAAGTAGCCTTAAAGGGGAAGGAGATGGCTGGATGCCATTTAGAATGAACTCACTTTTCTATCTTGCATATTTAAAAGGACATTTCTTAGAAAGCATGAGCTGATGAGCAAGCAGTTTATTCAATACCCAAAGAAACAGCTTTTGAAAAGCCCGTAAGATGTATGATAAGGTGTCTCTCAGATGACATTTCCTCAGACTTGTCTGTCTCACATTTTCCTGGCCATTCTCCAGTGTTTGTGTCTCTGCCTCACAGTCTATGCCATAGCAATCCCTGTCTCCTTCAGTCAGTACAACTGGGAGTTTTCCTTTCCAGTCTTCAGTTACCTTTCACTATGTTTCCAAAGCACTTTGTATTTTTAAAATAAGAAATGTAAGCATAAAATCAGAGAAATTGAGTTGTCAATAAAACATTCATTTAGGTGATATTTATAACCAGAGGTATCTTTTATGTTGGTGTTTTCAACTGTTCTACAAGATAGAGCTCACCTCTTCTTCAACACGAAGGGGCAATCTTCTGGTCAGAGATAGAAAAAAAGTTCTTCACATTGTGGAGCTGTCAAATCTGTGCTCTTCCCAAGAAAACTAACAATAGTTGAGTGCTCTAAAATCACTTGGGGATTTTGTCTGCCTCCCTTGAGTTTTTTAATCCTTTTATTATATATACAGTGGTGTGCTTGAAGTAGCTGGTAACTTTGTTAAATTTTCAGAAATTTTGCAAAAAAAAAAAAATACCATAGTGGAAGTGTTTACACCATAGAAAATCAGCAAACACTACAAATCAGGGCTTTAAAAAAATCCAGAGTCAAACTTTTACCGGAACACCACCATATATATGTATGTTACTAACATATGTTAGTTATATATGTTACATATATATATATATATTACTGAACATCATATAGTATCATTTTCCTGTTTATGGACTGAATTTGAATGGTATCTAATCACTACTTTATAATAAATAATTTTAGCAAAAATGCATTCGATGACAATAACTTTTGGCTCAGTGAAATAAATGACAACAATGTTAGAAGAGATGGGAAGAGTGATTGAAAATATTCTAAGCTATCTGCACTATACATGAAGTGGTACATGGTTATTGAAAGTGGGTATAGATTAGTTATTAATGCATATTGCAAACACTAGGCAAAAGAAAAAACCCACTAGAGTAATAATTTTTTTAAAGAAGTATAATTGATATTTTAAGTGAGGAGAGAAAATGAAATAATATAAAATGCTCAAATAAAACAAAGGACAGCAGCAAAAGAGGGGAAGATGAATAAAGAAACAAAAAACAAGAGCAACAAATAGAAAACAGCTACAAACATTAATATTTTATTAATCCAAGTATATCACATTAAACATGAATGGTTTAAACATACCAATTTAAAGACAGAGACTGTTGCAGTGGAGAGAAAAGCAAAACCCAGCTATATCTTGCCTATGAGAAGGCCACTTTAAATATAAAAGACACAGATAGATCAAAAGTGAAAAGATGGAGAAGTGATGTCAGTGAATATGACAAAAATAATCTTATGATTTTTTTCCAGAGAAACAGGAGAGATGGTAAATTTAAACAAACAAAATAAAAACACAAAAACTGATACTGAGGATATGTAGACATCCTCATGTCTAGTAAGTCTTACTTACTAGACAAACACTTTAAAACAACTATCTTAAAAGTGTTCAAAGAGCTAAAGTAAGACTTCAACAAAGAATGTATGAAAGAGAAAAACAATGTATGGATAAAATGAGAATGTCAATAAAGATATAGATAATATAAAATGAAATCAAAAAGATATTCTGGATCTGAAAAGTACAATAACCAAAAGAAAATTCACTACAGGGGATTGAAAAGCAGACTTAAACTGGCAGAAAAAATAATAAGCAAACTTGAAGATAAGATAATTGAAATAATTGAATCTGAAGAACAGAAAAAAATCTAAGAATCCAAAAGAACTCTAAGTTTGATAAAAATCAAAGTGACCTACACTAAGATATATTATAATCAAACTGTTGAAAGACAAAGAATCTTGAAAGCAGTAAGAGAAGTGACTCATCACATAGAAGGGATCCTCCATAATATTATCAGCTGATTTCTCATCAAAGACCTTGGAGGCCAGAAGGCAATAGGTTTATATATTCAATGTGCTTGAAAAAAACCTGTCAATCAAGAATTCTACATCTAGGGGCTGGCCCCGTGGCCGAGTGGTTAGGTTCGCGCGCTCCGCTGCAGGCGGCCCAGTGTTTCGTTGGTTCGAATCCTGGGCGCGGACATGGCACTGCTCATCGGACCACGCTGAGGCAGCGTCCCACATGCCACAACTAGAAGGACCCACGGCGAAGAGTATGCAACTATGTACTGGGGGGCTTTGGGGAGAAAAAGGGAAAAAATAAAATCTTTAAAAAAAAAAAAAAAGAATTCTACATCTAAAAATTTTCCTTCAAAAATAAGGGAGAAATTAAAACATTTCCAGATGCCCAAAAGTTCAGGGAGTTCATTACCACTAGACCTACCCTGTAAGAAACACTAAAAGGAGTCCTTCAGGGTGAAATAAAATGATGCTAGTCAGTAACTTGAAGCTATTTAAAAACATAAATATCTCTGGTAAAGATAAATACACAGGTAATATAAGTCTAACATTATTGTTATTTTGGTTTGTAACTCCACTTTTTGTTTTCTTTATGATTTAAAAGATAAATGCACAAAATAGTCATTGATTTATATTATTGGGCACACAACATATAAAAATATAATTTGGGACATCAATAGAAAAAGGGGGGCAGCGATGTGTAGGAGCAGAGTTTTTTGTATGCTGCTGAAGTTAAGTTGGTATCAATTAAAAATTGATTGTTATAACTTTGGTATGTTAAATGTACCCCCATGGTAAGCAAAAGGAAAATATCTATAAAATATACAGAAAAGAAAATGAGAAGGCAATCAAAATGTTTCACTACAAAAGATCAAGTAAATACAAAGGAGGTATATTGGGTTAAACAAAGGACCAAAATAAATAAATAAATAAGGCCCATAGAAAACAAATAGCAAAGTGTCAATAGCAAGTCCTTCCTTATTAATAATCACTATAAATTCAAATGGATTCAATTGTTCTATCAAAAGACAAAGATGGCAAGAATGGATTAAAAAAATAAACAGACTCCAACTATATGCTGTCTATAAGAGATTTACTTATGGTAAAAGACACAAATAGGTGGAAAGGTAAGGAAAGGAAAAAGATATTTTATGCAAATAGTAACCAAAAGAGAGCTGGAGTGGCTATACTAATATGAAGTAAAATAGACTTTAAGTCTGAAAAGATTACAAGAAACAAAGAAAACAAAGAAGTATATTATGTACTAGTAAAAGTTTCAATACAGGAAGAAGACATAACACTTATGAATATTTAGACACCTAATAACTGACTGTCAAAATATACCAAGGAAAAAACAACAGAATTGAAATTATTCTACAATTATAGTTGGAGACTTCAACACCACACTTTCAATAATAGGTAGAACCACCAGAGAGAAGATAGGTAAGGAAATACAGGACTTGAACAACATAGTAAAACAACTAGAATTAGACATATACAGAACACTCCAGCCATCTACGATAGAATACACATTCTTCTCAAGTGCACATGGGTCATGCTTTAGAATACACCATATAATAGGCTACAAAACAAGTCTCAATAGATTGAAAAATATAGATATCATACAAAATATCTTCTATGACCACAATGGGATGAAGTTAGAAATCAATATCAAAAGAAAAACTGGAAAATTTACAAGTATGTGGCAATTAACAACAACAAACTCTTACACAGCTAATGAGACCAAAAATACCCAAAACACAACCCACAAGTGGAATTACAAAATATCTTGAGATAAATGAAAATGAAAACACAACATACCCAAACTTATGGGATACAGCAAAATCAGTGCTGAGGGAAATTTATAGCTGTAAATGCTTACATTAAAAAAGATCTCAAGGGGCCAGCCCCATGGCTGAGTGTTTAAGTTCACATGCTCTTCTTTGGCAGCCCAGGGTTTTGCTGGTTTGGATTCTGAGTGCAGACATGGCACTACTCATCAAGCCATGCTGAGGCAGCATCACACATAGCACAACCAGAGGACCTACAACTAAAATATACAACTATGTACTGGGGAACCTTGGGGAAAAGAAGAAGAAGAAGGAGGAGAAGGAGGAGGAGGAGGAGGAAGAGGAAGAGGAAGAGGAAGAAGAAGAAGAAGAAGAAGAAGAAGAAGAAGAAGAAGAAGAAGAAGAAGAAGAAAGATTGGAAACAGATGTTAGCTGAGCTGCTAATCTTTAAAAAAAATCTCATCAATAACCTAACTTTACACCTTACCTAAGGAATTTGACCATAAAGAGAAAACTAAACACAAGATAGCAGAAGGAAAGAAATAATAAAGATTAGAGCAGAGATAAAAAATAGAGAAGAGGAAAATAGAGAAAATCAATAAAACAAAGTTGTTTCTTTGAAAAGATCGACAAGAATGACAAACTTTTAGCTATCTCAAGAAAAAGAGAGGAAACACAAATGACTTAAGTCAGGAATGAGAGTGGAGTTATTACCAATGACATTACAGAGATAAAAACTACTATAAGAGAATACTGTAAACAATGGTGTACCAAAAAACGAGATAATCTAGAAGAAATGGACAAATTCCTTGAAACAGACAAATTACCCAAGCTGACTCAAACAGAAATAGAAAATCTCAACAGACCCATAACAAATAAAGAGATTGAATCAGTAATTTAAAAAACTTACCAAAACAGAAAAGTCCTGGACCAGATGGCTACACAGGTGGATTCTGCCAAACATTAAAAGAATGATTAATGCCAATCTTTCTCAAATGCTTCCAAAATATCGAAAAAGAAAAGAACATTTCCTGACTCATTCTAGGATGCCAGCATTACGTTACATCACAAGAAAATTAAAGAATAATATACTTAATGAACATAGATGCAAAACTCTTCAACAAAATATTAGCAAATTGAATCTTACAATATACTAAAAGGATTACTCACCATGATCAAGTGGGATTTATCCCAGGAATGCAAGGTGGTTCAGTATTTAAAAATCAATTTAATAATTTACATTAATTAAACAATAGAAAAAATTACACCATCTCAATTGATGCATAAAAAGTATTTGACAAAATGCAACACACATTCATGATAAAAACTTCCAGAAAGTGAGGAATAGAAGGGAAATTTGCCAAAATAATAGAGTGTATTTATGAAAAACCAACCTGTAATAGTCCAGTGAAACACTGAAAACGTTCTCTATACAAGACAAGAATGTCCATTTTCACTGCTTCTCTTCAACATTGTACTGTAAGTTCTAGTCAGACCAGAAAAAGAAATTAGAGGAATCCAAATTAGAAAGGAAGAAGTAAAACTATTTCTATTCACAGATGACATGAATCTATATATACAAAATTCCAAAGAATCTACAAGAAAGCTATCAGAGTTAAAAACAAATTTAACAGAGCTGGAGAATACAAAATCAACACACAAAATCAGTTGTATATCTATACAGGAACCATCTGATAAGGAAATTAATAAAGCAATTTTATTATTAGGAATAAATCTAACCAAGGAGGTGAAAATATGTGTACACTTAAAACAACAAAATATTAAAACTAAAAGGAAGTTAAAGAAGATTGAAGTAAATAGAAATACATCCTATATTCATGGGTAGGAAGACAACATTTTTCAGATGTAAATGATACCAGAAGGGATCTATAGATTCAATACAATCTCTTTCAAAATTCCAGCAGACACTTTTTGCACAAGTATGAAAGATGATCCTCAAATTCATATGGAATTGAAAGTATCCCTTAATAGCTAAAAGATCCTTGAAAAAGAAGAATAAAGTTTAAGGACTCACACGTTCTGACTCTGAAACTTACTACAAAGATACAGTAATTAAAACAGTACAATACTAGCATAAGGACAGACATATAGACCAATGGAAGAGATAGATGGGCCTGAAGTAAACCCTCACATGTATGGTCAATGGATTTTCAACAAGAGTGGCAAGACTATTCAATGGGCAAAGAACAGTCTTTTCAACAAGTGGTTCTTGGAAAACTGGATATCCACATGCAATAGAATACAATTAGACTCTTATCATAAACTATTTACAAAAATGAATGCAAAATGGATCAAAGACCTAAACTTCTGAGCAAAAACTATAAAACGATTAGAAGGAAACAGTGGGAAAAATCTTAATGACATTGGACTTGGTAATGAATTCAGGGATATGTCACCAAAAAGACAAACAAAAGAAAGAATAGATAAGTCAAACTTTACCAAAATTAAAAACTTTCCTGTGTCAAAGGACACTATCAAGAAAGTGAGAGAAATGGTGTCAAGATGGTGGTGTATGCAGATTCTGATCACACCTCCTCCCATGGACACAATGAATTTACAACTACTCTTAGAACAATTATCCCTAAGAGAGAACTGGAAATTGGAAACAAAGAAGCCCCACAATAAGGGACAGTGCTAACTGAGGTAGAAGAGGCAAAAATTCCTTTCTGGAGAGAAAAAAGCCACCTTCTGGCTGTGACACTTCATGACCAGCTCGGAGCAAACTTAAGGTACAAGCCTTCTCTGTAGGAGTGGTGGATCTGAGCAGGAGAGCTTTACCACAATAAGAAGCTTTTGGACTCAGCATAACCAAGACAAGTGTCATAATATCTGGCTTTGATGGCTGTTAACAACAACAGGGAATAGCCCCAGAAAAGCTATTGGACATAAGGGGAAAAATCCAACTCTTAAAGGGCACATGCACAAATTCATCCCTTTCAGAAAGCAGCCTAAAATCACCAGAAAGAAAGATGCACAGTCCTTTGGTGAAAAGAGACTCACCTGATAGTTTCTGGGTGCATCTCCATGACAGGTGAGACCTCCTCAGGCTAGGACCACCTCCCAAGGGACTGAGACATTGGCAGCAGCCATTACTGTGACCTAGCTCAGGAGTGCTGACACAGGTGCTGGCAGACACCATTGGAGTTCTTCCTCTGGCCTGTTAACCAAGAGTCTGCCCCACCCACTAGAACACCAGATTTAATCCAGTTCAGCCAGGGCAGGAAGTCCCAAGCTAGGGAGTGGCCCCATCCAACAGCAAGCCCTCAGGCAACTTGTGGGCCTACATAGGTGTGGTGCCAGGAACCTCTGCTGCCTGCCAAGAAGTGGAACCTCTGCAGGGCAGGGTGTGCACGAGGGGTGGGCCTGCACTGGCAGGGTGTGTAGGGCCTCTGCAGTGGGGTGACAGGTTCCTCTTTAGTGGGTCAGGGCATGCACATGGGGCAGGACTATGTCAACAGGGTGTGTGACCCTGTGGGCAGTGGGGCCTGTCAGCTGCAGCACACTTGTACTTCTCAAATAGCCACATAGGGGATCAGTCTCACCTTCCAAAGTCTGAAAAAATTGGGTGCTCCCATGCCTGGGGCTGGCCCCACTCAGTTACAACCCTGAGAGAGCTGACAGCAGCCTTGCATGCCAGAGGCCTACAGCACTTGTAAGCCCCTAAGCCTAGCAACCAACCATGCTGGGGGTCTACTCACTTAGAAAAACTTCAACAGGAATGTGCTATTAGACCTTGCAGCCAACTGAACTGGGGCATAGTCACATGCAAATGAGCATTACAACCAGCTTGCCAGAGGTGCAGACTAGCCTCCCCAGGCACCTGCAGCAGGAGAACCCAGCCATAAAAGGACACACATAGCCCACAAAATGGACACTCTTGGAACATTTGGGACTTGTGATGAGAGGGAAAGACACTGCTGGCCCTCATAAGCCATCACTTACATAAAGTCACCTCTCCAACATCAGGAGATGTAGCTGAACTACCTAATACATAGACATAAGCACAGAGAAAGAGGCAAAATGTGGAGAAAAAGGAATATGTTCCAAGAAAGGGAACAGGAGAAAACCCCAGAGAAAAAACTAAATGAAACAGAAATAAGCAATACCTGACAGAGAGTTCAAACAAAAAGCCACAGGGATGTTCAGTGGTCTTAGGAGAAGAATGGATGAACTAACTCAGTGAGAAATACAACAAAGAATTGGAAATTATAAAAAAGAATCAATCAGAAATGAAGAGTACAATAAAAATGGAAATGAAAAATTCATTAGAGTGACTCAATAGCAGAGTAGATGATACAGAAGAAAGGATCAGTGAGCTGGATGAAAGAGTAGAGGAAATCACCCAACCTGAACAGAAAAAAAGAATTATAAAGTATGAGGACAGTCTAAGGGACATCTAGGACACCTTCAAGCATACTAACATCCATATTATAGGTGTCTCAGAAGGAGAATAGAGAGAAAAGGGGGCAGAGAACCTATTGAAAGAAATAATAGCTGAAAACTTCCCTAACCTAAGGAATGAAACAGACATCGAGGTACAGGAAGCACAAAGAGTATCAAAGAAGATGACCCCAAAGAAGCCCACATGAAGAGACATTAAAATTAAGATGTCAAGAACTAAAGATAAAGAGAGAATCCTAAAAGCTGCAAGAGAAAGACAACAAGTTTCATACAAAGGAAACCTCATAAGGCTAACAACTGACTTCTCAGCAGAAACCTTACAGACTAGAAGTGAGTGGCAAGAGGTACTCAAAGTACTGAAAGGAAAAACCTGCAGCCAAGAATACTCTACCTGGCAAGGTTATCATTCAGAATGGAAGGAGAGATAAAGAGTTTCTCAGACAAACAAAAACTAAAGGCATTCATCACCACTAAACCAGCCTTAAAAGAAATGTTGCAGGGACTTATTTAAGTGGAAAAGAAAAGACCACAAATAGGAATAAGAACACTATCAAAGAAAAAAATCACTGGTAAAGGCAAATTACACAGTAAAAGTAGCAGATCAACCACCTGTAAAGATAGAATGAAGGTCAAAAGACAAAAGAATAAAAAATATCTATCTCCATGATAAGAGGTTAAGAGATACACGCACACAAGAAGAGGTTAAATACGATATCAAAAACATAAAATGTAGGGAGGGGGAGGAAAAGAGTAGAGCTTTTAGAAAAAGGTCAAACTTAAGACACCATCAACTTAATATAGATTGCTATATACGTAGGTTATTATATATGAACCTCATTGTAGTCATAAACCAGAAACCTATCATAAATACACAAAAAAGTTAAGAGAAAGGAACTAAAGCATAATGTTAAAGAAAGACATCAAATCACAGGGAAGAGAGCAAGAGAAGAAGAAAGGAACAGAGAAGAACTACTGAAACACCCAGAAAAAAGTAACAAAATGGCAATGTGTACATACTCCTCAATAGCTACTATCAATGTCAGTGGACTAAATACTCCAATCAAAAGACATAGGGTGGCAGAGTGGATTAGAAAAGCAAGACCCATATATATGCTGCATACAAGAGACTCACTTCAGACCTAAAGACAGACACAAACTGAAAGTGAAAAGATGAAAAAAGATACTCCATGCAAATGGAAACAAAAAGGAACCTGGGGTAGCAATACATATCTCAGACAAAACAGACTTTAAAAGAAAAACTGTAACAAGAGACAAAGAATGGCACTATATAATGATAGAGGGAACAATCCAACAAGAGGACATAACACTTGTAAATATCTATGCACCCAACACAGGAGCACCTTAACATAAAAAATCATTATTAACAGACATAAAAGGAGAAATTAACACTAACAGAATAATATTAGGTGACTTTAATACTCCACTTATATCCAATGGGTAGGTCAATAAGAAAACCTGGGCCTTAAATGACACATTAGACCAGATGGACTTATTAGATATACACAGAACATTCCATCCAAACCCTGCAAAATACACATCCTTTTGACTACATGTGGAACATTCTCCAGGATTGATCACATATGAGGCCACAAAACAAGTCTCAATAAATTTAAGCAGCCTGAAATAATACTAAGCATCCTTTCTGACCACAACAGTATGAAACTATAAATCAACTACAAGAAGAAAATTGGAAAAGCCACAAATTTGTGGAGATTAAACAAAATGCTACCGAACAACTATTTGGTCAATGAATAAATCAAAGGAGAAATCAAAAAATACCTGGAGACAAATGAAAATGAAAATACAGCATACCAAAATTTATGAGATACAGCAAAAGCAGTACTAAGAGAGACGTTTATAGCAATACAGGCTTACTTCAACAAACAAGAGAAATCTCAAATAAACAATCTAACAGTGCACCTAAAGGATCTATAAAAAGAAGAACAAGCAAAGCCCCAAATCAGTAGAAAGAAGGAATAGTATAAAGTAGTAAGAAAGAATAATAAAAATCAGAGTGGAAATAAATAACATAGAGACAAAAAAAAAAAAAACCCAAAATATCAATGAAACTAAGAGCTGGTTCTTTTAAAAGATAAACGAAGTTGACAAACCTCTAACTAGACTCACTAAGAAAAAAGGAAATAAGGCTCAAATAAATACAATCAGACCTGAAAGAGTAGAAATTACAATGGACACCACAGAAATATAAAGGATTATAGAAGAATACTACAAAAACCTATATGCCAACAAATTGGATAATCTAGATGAAATGGGTAAATTCTTAGCATTCTACAACCTTCAAAACCAGAATCAAGAAGAAATAGAGAATGTGAATAGACTGATTGCTAGTAAGGAGATCAAAGCGGTGATCAAAAACTTCTCCCAAAACAAAAGTCCAGGACCAGGTGGTTTCCTTGGTGAATTCTACCACACATTCAAAGAAGATTTAATACCTATTCTGTTCAAATACTTCCAAAAAGTAGGAGAGGAAGGGATGCTTCCTAACTCATTCTACAAGAACATCATTATTACCCTGATACTGAAACCAGAGAGGGACAACACAAAAAAAGGAGATTATAGGCCAATATCACCTATCAACATAGATGCAAAAATCCTTAACAAAGTACTAGCAACTCAAATACAACACCTGCCGGACAAGACTGAACCATCTGCCGGACATCCATACTGTCACAAATGGTGAGATTTCATGCTTTTTTTATGTCTGAGTAGTATTCCATTGTGCATATATACCACATCTTCTTTATCCATTCATCCCTTGGCAGGCACCTAGGTTGCTTCCAAGTCTTGGCTATTGTGAATAATGCTGCAGTGAACATAGGGGAGCATATCTGAGAGGTGGTTCCAGCATGCCCAGCATGTGAATCCGGAGTGTCCGTCAAGTGGTTCTGGCGTATCTGGCAGATATGCGGGAACCATGTGCCAGACATGCCAGAACCACCTCCCGGACAGACCTAAACCACCTGCTGGACATGCCTGAACCACCTGCTGGACATGTCTGAACCACCTGCTTGACTCGCCGGAACCACCGGCCGGACACACCAAAATCTCCTGCTGGATACGCTGGAACCAGGCCACTTGGACGCCGGGAAAACCCAACATACATGCCAGAACCACCTGCTGGACACTCTGGAACCACCACACAGACATGCAGAACGACCCATCAGACACACCGGAAGCACCCACTGGACACGCAACAACCACCTGGAACCACCCACCAGACGCACTGGAACCATCACTCTGACATGCCAGAACCGACTCCCGGCCATGCCGCAAGCACTCAATGGACAGACTGGAACCATCTTCCGAATGTACCAGAATCACATGCCAGACACACAGGAACCATGTGCCACACACTTCGGCACCACCTGTTGGATATGGCGGAACCAGGTGACAGATACACTGAAACCACCTGCCGAATATGCCAGAACCAGGTGCCAGACATGCCACAAACACCTGCCAGACAAGCCAAAACCACCAGCCTAACATGCCAGAACAACCTATTGGACACACCAAAATCAGCTGCCAGATACACCAGAACCAGGTCCTGGCTAAGCCAGAACCAATTTCTGAAAAAGCCTGGATCAACATGCCGGACATGCCAGAATCACCCAGTGGACATGTGGGAACCAACTACCAAGCATGCCGGAGCCAACACTTAGACACTCTGAAAGCACCAATGGCACACGATGGAATCAGGTTCCGGACACATGGTAGTCACCTGCCGGACATGCCAGAACCACCTTCAGGACGTACTGGAACCACATGCCAAACACACGGGAACCACCTTGCAGACACCGTGGAACCAAATGTCAGATACGCCAGAACCAGGCACCCGGTACGCTGAAACCACCTGCCGAATACGCCAGAACCATGTGCCAGACATCACGGAACCATGTGACAGATACATCAGAAACAGGTCCAGCACAGGCCAGAACCAGGTGCCCGACACGCCAAGACCACCTGCCAGTCTTGTGAGATCCACCTCCCAGATACACCAGAAACAGCTCTAGCACACGCCAAGACCAGGTGCCAGACACGACTGAACCACCTGCCAGACATGCCAGAACCAGGTGCCAGACATGCTGGAACCACCTGCTGGACACGTCGAAATCACCTGCCGGGTACACCGGAACCCTGTGCTGCACACGCTGGAAGCACCTACCAGACATGCTGCGACCAACTGTTGGATACGCAGGAACCAGGTGCCTGATTTGCTGAAACTACCTGCCAGACATGTCAGAACCAGGTGTCGGACATGCCTGGACAACCCACAGGACACGGCGAAATCACCTGCATGATACCCCGAAACCATGTGTCACACAGAAAGGAACCACCGGCTGGAAACGCCGGAGCCACTTACCGGATATGCCAGAAACAGGCGCAGCACACGCCAGAACCAGGTGCCTCACACGACTGACCCACCTGCCAGACAAGACTGAACCATATGCCGGACACGCCAAAACCACCTTCCGGATGAGCCAGAACCATCTGTGGCAAATGCCGGAACCACCCACTGCACACATGTGACCCACCTGCCTGACACGCTGCAACCAACTCTTGGATATGTTGCAACCATCATCTGGACACTATGGAACCACCCACCGCTGATGTGAGAATCAGGTCCAGAATGCGCCGGAAGCACCTTCCAGACACCCCAGAACCACCTGACTCAGATGCGAAAATCACCTGCCAGATATGCCAGAACCACTTGACGGACACTCCAGAATCACATGCCGGGCATGCCGGAACCACCTCTCAGATAGGCCAGAACCACGCACCGGACACGCCAGAACCACCTCCCGGACAGACCTGAACCACCTGCTGGACAGGCCTGAACCACCTGCCAAAAACGCCAGAAACACCTGCTTCTCTCGCTGGAACAACTTGTCAGAAATGCCAAAATCACCTGCTGGATACACTGGAACCAGGCCACTTGGACGCCAGAAAAACCCGACATCCATGCCAGAACCACCCACCGGACACTCTGGACCCACCACACAGACATGCAGAACTACCCACCGGACACACTGGAAGCACCCACCGGACACTTCAGAACCACCTGGAGCCACCCGCCGGACACGCTGGAACCATCACTCTGACATGCCAGAACCGACTCCCTGCCATACCGCAAGCACTGAACGGACAGGCCTGAACCATCTTCTGAATGTACCAGAACCACATGCCAGACACACAGGAACCACCTGCCACACACTTGGGAACCACCTGTTGGATATGGCAGAACCAGGCGCCCAGTATGCTGAAGCCACCTGCTGAATACTCCAGAACCATGTGCCAGACATGCCAGAACCATGTAATGGATACATCAGAAACAGGTCCAGCATAGGCCGGAACCAGGAGCCTGACATGCCAGGACCACCTGCTGGACACGCCTGGACCACCTGCCAGTCTTGTGAGAACCACCTCCTGGATACACCGGAAAAAGGTGTAGCACACGCCAAGACCAGGTGCCGGACACGACTGAACCACCTGCGAGACACTTCGGAACCACCCCGCACATGGTTCTGGCATATCCAACAGGTGGTTCCCAAGTGTGTGGCAGGTGGTTCCTGTGTGTCTGGCATGTGGTTCTGGTACATTCGGAAGACGGTTCCGGCCTGTCCGTTGAGTGCTTGCAGCATGGCCGGGAGTTGGTTCTGGCATGTCAGAGTGATGGTTCCAGTGTGTCCGGCGGGTGGTTCCAGGTGGTTCTGGCGTGTCCAGTGGTTGCTTCCGGTGTGTCTGATGGGTCATTCTGCATGTCTGTGTGGTGGTTTCAGAGTGTCTGGCAGGTGGTTCTGGCATGGATGTCGGGTTTTTCCGGTGTGCAAGTGGCCTGGTTCCAGCTATCCAACAGGTGATTTGGGCATGTCCGGCAGGTGGTTCCAGCGAATGAAGCAGGTGGTTCTGGTGTTTTTGGCAGGTGGTTCAGGCATGTCCAGCAGGTGGTTCAGGTCTGTCTGGGAGGTGGTTCCGGCGTGTCCAACACATGGTTCTGGCACGTCTGAGAGGTGGTTCTGGCATGCCCAGCAGGTGATTCCGGAGTGTCCACCAAGTGGTTCTGGGGTAGCCGGCAGGTGATTTTGGCGTGTCCGGCAGGTGGTTCGGGTCTGTCCGGGAGGTGGTCCCGACATGTCCGGCACGTGGTTCCGGCACGTCTGAGAGGTGGTTCCGGCATGCCCGGCATGTGATTCCGGAGTGTCGGTCAAGTGGTTGTGGTCTATCTGGCAGGTGATTTGGGCGTGTCCGGGATGTGGTTCCAGCAAGTCAAGCCGGTTGTTCCAGCATGTTTGGCAGTTGGTTCTGGCGTGTCCAGCACGTGGTTCTGGCACATCGGAGAGGCGATTCCTGCATGCCTGGCACCTGATTCTGCAGTGTCCATCAAGTGGTTCTGGCATATCTGGCAGGTGATTTTTGCGTGTCCGGCAGGTGGCTCCGGCGAGTCAAGCAGTTGGTCCTGGCGAGTTAGGCTGGTGGTTCAGGGGTGTCCAGCAGGTGGTTCAGGTCTGTCCCGGGGTGGTTCCGGCGTGTCTGGCACGTGGTTCTGGCAATCTGACAGGTGGTTCCAGCCTGCCTTTCATGTGATTCTGGAGTGTCCGTCAAGTGGTTCTGGCATATCAGGCATGTGATTTTGGTGTGTCTGGCATGTGGTTGCAGCGAGTCAAGCAGGTGGTTCTGGAGTGTTTGGCAGGTGGTTCAGGCGTGTCCAACATGTGGTTCAGGCCTGTCCTGGAGGTGGTTCTGGCATGTCCGGCACGTGGTTCTGGCACATCTGAGAGGTGGTTCCCGGATGCCTGGCATTTCATTCTGGAGTGTCCGTCAAGTGGTTCTCGCATATCCAGCATATGGTCATGGCGTGTCCGGCGTTGGCTTTGGCAAATTAAGCAGGTGGTTCCAGTGAGTTCGGCAGGTGGTTCAGGAGTGTCCAGCAGGTGGTTCAGGCCTGTCCAGGAGGTGGTTGCAGTGTGTCCAGCACGTGGTTCTGGCACGTCTGAGAGGTGGTTCCGGCATGCCCGGCATGTGATTCTGGAGTGTCTGTCAAGTGGTTCTGGTGTATCTGGCAGGTGATTTTGGCGTGTTCTGCCTGTGGCTCCACGAGGCATGCAGGTGGTTCCAGCGTGTTGGGAAGGTGGCTCAGGTGTGTCCAAAAAGTGGTTCAGGATTGTCCGGGAGGTGGTTCCGATGTGTCCGGCATGTGGTTCTGGCACATCTGAGATGTGGTTCCGGCATGCCCGGCATGTGATTCCGGAGTGTCCGTCAAGTGGTTCTGGCATATCCAGCATGTGATTTTGGCGGGTCCGGCAGGTGGCTCCTGCAAGTCAAGCAGGTGGTTCCAGCATGTCTGGCACGCGGTTCTGGCACATCTGAGAGGTGGTTCCGGCAAGCCTGGCATGTGATTCCAGAGTGTCCGTCAAGTGATTCTGGCGACTCTGGCAGGAGACTGTGGAGTGTCTGGCACGTGGTACTGGCACGTCTGAGAGGTGGTTCCATCATGCCTGGCATGTGATTCCGGAGTGTCCGTCAAGTGGTTCTGGCATACCCAGCACGTGATTTTGGCATGTCTGGCAGGTGGCTCTGGCGAGTTAAGCAGGTGGTCCTGCGTGTTCGGCGGGTGGTTCTGGCATGTCTGCCAGGTGGTTCAGGTCTGTCCGGGAGGTGGTTCCGGCATGTCCGGCACATGGTTCTGCCACATGTGAGAGATGGTTCCAGCATGCCCGGCATGTGATTCTGGAGTGTCTGCCAAGTGGTTCTGGAGTATCTGGCAGGTGATTTTGGCATTTCTGGCATGTGGCTCTGGCGAGTCAAGCTGGTGGTTCCAGCGTGTTCTGCAGGTGGTTCAGGCGTGTCCAACAGGTGGTTCCAGCGTGTCCTGCATGTGGTTCTGGCACATCTGAGAGGTGGTTCCGGCATGCCCGGCATGTGATTCCAGAGTGTCCGTCAAGTGGTTCTTTCATATCTGACAGGTGATTACGGCATGTCCATCAAGTGGTTCTGGCATATCCAGCAGGTGGCTCCGGGATTCAAGCTTTGGTTCCGGCATGTTTGGCAGGTGGTTCAGGCGTGTGCAGCAGGTGGTTCAGGTCTGTCCGTGATGTGGTTCCGGCATGTCTGTCACGTGCTTCGGGCCCATCTGAGAGGTGGTTCCGGCATGCCCAGCATGTGATTCTGGAGTGTCGGTCAAGTGTTTCTGGCGTATCTGGCAGGTGATTTTGGGGTGTCCGGCAGGTGGCTCTGGCGAGTCAAGCCGGTGGTTCCGGTGTGTTCGGCAGGTGGTTCAGGCATGTCCAGCAGGTGTCTCAGGTTTGTCCGGGAGGTGGTTCCGGCGTGTCCAGTACATAGTTCTGGCACGTCTGAGAGGTGTTTCTGGCATGCCCAGCATGTCATTCCGGAGTGTCTGCCAAGTGGTTCTGGAGTATCGGGCAGGTGATTTTGGCATGTCCGGCAGGTGGCTCTGGTGAGTCAAACAGGTGGTTCCGGCTTCTTCAGCAGGCAGTTCAGGCATGTCCAGCAGGTGGTTCAGGTCTGTCTGGGGGGTGGTTCCGGCCTGTCCAGTACATAGTTCTGGCACGTCTGAGAGGTGGTTCCAGCATGCCCGGCAAGTGATTCTGGAGTGTCCGTCAAGTGGTTCTGGCATATCTGGCAGGTGATTTGGAAGTGTCCGGCAGGTGGTTCCAGCGATCAAGCAGGTGGTTCAGGTCTGTGCGGGAGGTGGTTCCGGCATGTCTGGCACACAGTTCTGGCACATCTGAGATGTGGTTCCGGCAACCCGGCATGTGTTTCCAGAGTGTCTGTCACATGGTTCTTGTGTATCTGCTAGGAGACTTTGGCATGTCCTGCCATTGGCTCCGGCGAGTCAAGCAGTTGGTTCCGGCTTGTTCGGCAGGTGGTTCAGGCGTGTCCAGCAGGTGGTTCAGGTGTGTCCAGGAGGGGGTTCTGGCGTGTCCTGCACATGGTCTGGCACACCTGAGAGGTGGTTCCTGGATGCCCGGCATGTGATTCCTGAGTGTCTGTGACATGGTTCTGGCGTATCTGGCAGGTGATTTCGGCGTGTCTGGCAGTTGGCTCCGGTGAGTCTAGCAGGTGGTTCCGGGGTGTCTAGCAGGTGGTTCAGGTCTGTCTGGGAGGTGGTTCCGGCGTGTAGGACACATGGTTCTGGCACATCGGAGAGGTGGTTTCAGCATGCCTGGCATGTGATTCTACAGTGTCCATCAAGTGGTTCTGGGATATCCGGCAGGTGATTTTGGCGTGTCCGGCAGGTGGCTCTGGCGAGTCAAGCAGTTGGTTCTGTCATGTTTGGCAGGTGGTTCAGGTGTGTCCGGAAGGTGGTCCCTTTCTCTCCAGGAGGTGGTTCCGGCATTTCTGACACATGGTTCTGGCACATCTGAGAGGTGGTTCCAGCATGCCCGGCATGTGATTCTGGAGTGTCCGTCAAGTCGTTCTGGCGTATCCGGCAGGTGGTTTTGGCCTGTCCAGCAAGTGGCTCCGGGGAGACAAGCAGTTGGTTTTGGCGTGTTCGGCAGTTGGTTCAGTCGTGTCCAGAAGGTGGTTCAGGACTGTCCAGGAGGTGGTTCCGATGTGTCTGGGACGTGGTTCTGGCACATCTGAGAGGTGGTTCTGGCCTGCCCGGCATTTCATTCTGGAGTGTCGGTCAAGTGGTTCTGGCATATCCAGCAGGTGATTTGGGCATGTCCGGGAGGTGGCTCCACCGAATCAAGCATGTCGTTCCGGCGTGTTGGGCAGGTGGTTCTGACGTGTCCGGCATGTGGTTCTGGCACATCTGAGAGGTGGTTCCAGCATGCCTGGCATGTGATTCAGGAGTGTCCATCCTGTGGTTGTGGCGTATTTGGCAGGTGGCTCCAGGAGTAAAGCTGTTGGTTCTGGCATGTTTGGCAGGTGGTTCAGGCGTGTCCAACAGGTGGTTCAGGTCTGTCTGGAGGGGGTCCCGGCGTGTCCGGCACATGGTTCTGGCACATCTGAGATGTGGTTCTGGCATGCCCATCTTGTGATTCCGGAGTGTCCGTCAAGTGGTTCTGGCATATCCGGCAGGTGATTTAGGCATGTCCTGCAGTTGGCTCTGGCAAGTCAAGCAGGTGGTTCAGGTCTGTCTGGGAGGTGGTTCTGGCGTGTCCGGTACTAGGTTCTGGCACATCTGAGAGGTGGTTCCGGCATCCCTGGCATTTGTTTCCGGAGTGTCCGTCAAGTGGTTCTGGCATATCCGGCAGGTGATTTCGGCGTGTCCTGCAGTTGGCTCTGGCGAGTCAAGCAGCTGTTTCCGGCGTTTCGGCAGGTGATTCCGGCGTGTCTGGCACATGGTTCCGGCACGTCTGAGAGGTGGTTCAGGCATGCCCAGCATGTGATTGCGGAGTGTCCGTCACGTGGTTCTGGCATATCAGGCAGGTGATTTTGGTGTGTCTAGCAGGTCATTGTGCCCATTCAAGCTGGTGGTTCTGGTGTGTTCAGCAGGAGTTTCAGGCGTGTCCAGCAGGTGGTTCAGGTCTGTCCAGGAGGTGGTTCAGAGGTGTCCGGGACGTGGTTCTGGCACATCTGAGTGATGCTTCTGGCATCCCTGGCATTTGTTTCCAGAGTGTCCGTCAAGTGGTTCTGGCCTATCCGGCAGGTGATTTGAGCATGTCCAGGAGGTGGCTCCGCTGAGTCAAGCAGGTGTTTCCAGCGTGTTCGGCAGGTGGTTCAGGCGTGTCCAGCGGGTGTTTCAGGTCTGTCCAGGAGGTGGTTCTGGCCTATCTGGCACCTGGTTGTGGCAAATCAGAGACGTGGTTCCGGCATGCCAGGCAGGTGAGTCCGGATTGTCCATAAAGTGGTTCTGGTGACAAACTCCTGAATCATGTGTCAGCCACACCTGGCCTCGGTCTGAGGCTCACCTGAACTCCATGTGAGCCCTGGCTGAGCCATGCCTGCAGCACGTGTGAGCCACGCCTGAATCACGGGTGAAACACTCCTCAACCATAGGTGACACGCACATGAGCCATGTGTGAGCCACCCCTGGGTTCCACCTCAACCCTTCGGGAGCCACACCTGAACCATGACTGAACCACATGTGTCACACTTGAACCACATGGGAACCACGAGTGAAGCACCCATCTTCAATGCCTGAACCACACGTGAGCCACATGGAAGAGACACGTGAAACATGACTGGGCCATGTGTCAGCCACGTGCCAGCCACGTCTGAGTAGGTGGGAGCCATGGGTCAGCAAAAAGCGAGTCAAGTGTGTCCCACACATGAATGACACGTAACCCATGCATGAAACACATGTCTGCCATGCATGGATAATGTGCGATGAATGCCTGAGTCACGTGTCAGCCAGGCCTGCGTCATGTGTCAGCCACACCTGAAAAACCTGGCACCCATGCGGGAACCACGCACCAGCCACCCCTGAGACACATGAAGGCCATGCATGAACCAAGTGCAAGCCACACATACGTGATGTGACAGGCACGCCTGTGTCACATGGCTGCCTCACCTGAGTTACGTGTCAGCCATGCCTGAAAAACGTGTGAGCCACGCCTGAGTGTCATCTCAGCCATGCTGAAGTCACATGCCAGCCACGACTGAACCATGTGCCCATCCCAAATTAACCACACGCCAGCCTCACTTGAAGCACGTGTCAGTCACGCTTGAGCCACCTGCCTGCCATGCCTGAACCACATGCCAACCATGCCACAAACAAGTGTGAGCCACGCCTGAGCGGCACCACAGCCATGCACGAGCCACACCTCAGCCGTGTGGGAGCCATGCGTGACAAACGCCTGAATCATGCATCAGCCACCTGGGACCCCGTTCTGTTTCATGCTTGCATCACGTGTGAGGCTTGGCTGAGCTGCAACTGAACCATGTGTGAGCCATGCCTAAATCATGTGTGAAAGTCTCCTGTAGCATTTGGGACGCACACAAGTCATGTGTGAGCCATGCCTGAATTCCATCTGAACCGTGTGTGAGCCACAACTGAACCGTGCCGGATCCACGTGTGAGGCACCCTTGAACCACATCTGAAGCACATGGGAAGCACCCACGTTCAATGCTTGAACCACACATGAACATCTGGGGAGCCACACATGAAACACAGGTGAGGCATGATGAGCCACATGCCAGCCATGACTGAGTATGTGGGGGACAGGTTTCAGCAACGTGGGAGACACACCTGTACGAAATGTCCCACGTGTGACCACATGCATGCCACGCATGGATAATGTGCGATGAATGCCTGAGTCACGTGTGAGCCATGCCTGCGTCATGTGTCAGCCCCGCATCAGTAAAGTGCCGGCCACAGCTGACTCACCTGTCACCCACATCCAAACCACATGTCAGCCACGCCTGAACCATGTGTCAACTGTGACACACCAAGTGTCAGCCCCATAGCAATCACGTGTCACTGCAGCCTCAACGAAGCAGCACACAGCACTGGAACCCATGTCCGACACACCTGAATCCCATGCCTGAAACACGTGCCAGCAACGCCTGAGTCTCGTGTCAGACATGCCTGAGCCACGTGCCTACCATGCCAGAGCCATGCCCCAGCCAGGCGTGAGCCTCCCCTGAGACGTGTGTTAGCCATGTGTGACAAACTCCTGATTCATGTGTCACGCTTACTTTAATCCAATTAAACAGAGCTCTTAATATTGGCAATACCATCCAGAGGTAAAATATCACACATTTAACGTACACACAGACACACGTACACAGAGACTGCACAGCTATTGTTACAGCTATTGTTTTTTACCAATATTTGTGGAGATGATACTGAAGATGCTAGATTTTTGCAAGGGCATGCTTATGGTGGTTTTGCCTTTCCCCTCCTCTCTTTTTTTTCGTTTTTTTTGCTTCAGTCTTAGGAATTAGTGATGGGCTTAGATAGTAGTTCCTGGAGAGGGGAGATGATAATCCTTTTCGTGATAAAGGAACTAGGTGGAGTCCGAACTGCCTCTAGAAATGTCTTTCCAGTCTCGCAAGGATTTTCTAAGGACAGCTGCTCTTGATTTCCCAAAAACTGGATTGCAACTCAAATTACATTCCAGGTTGATCTACCTGTCTAACTGCATCACAAAGGCACAGAGAACCCCCTCAAGTTTTCTCCCAGATGGAGTTAGAATGCATCCGCAGGGTGGGTCTCTGGGGACGCTCAGGGGCCTTCCCTGTGGCGGTACAGCCAATGTCTAACTGACAGTGGACTGGAGAAGGGTGCAGAGTCCGATTGCGGGTGTTGACATAGTTATAAGATTAGTCAAGTCCTGCTCAGCCTGGGCACTTTGTCTCCAAGCCAGCACAGTTTAGGTAGGGAAGTAGGAGAAAAAGACCTGGAACTGGCTGGAAGCACTCCCAGTGCCAAGGTTGAGAGTTAAATCCCTGGCAAAAGGCTTTCAAGTTTTTTCGATTTTACAGACGGTCCAGGTTCTGGTCAGGTCCAGCCTGAACTTAACCTAGACTTGGTGACAACAGAGGGGATGATGAATGAAACAGACAAAGAAAGGTAAAGAAGAGATCAGACCTCGCCCTCTTGGCCTCTTCCAGAGGGTTATCAAGATAAGAGTCAAACAACAGTTCCCGTGCTGGGACACACTACCCTAACACGACAGTTCACAGAGTGAATCACAGGTCTCCTACCCTCATAGCAGAGTCAGTAGGTGACTAAAATACTCAATGAGTCAACCGTCAAGAGAGGGAACCCCCACTTAGGGTTGCTGGGGTGATCAGGCCGAATTGATGAGTAGGATCTTAACAGCAATTCAACCAAAGCTTAACCAAGGACAAAGAAGCATCCCCAAAAGAGACCCAGAAAATTCACTCCCAAAAATAGCCTAAGAAAGTAAAGGCAAGCAACAAAGGTTGAGACGACAAAGGCCCCTTATGAACGTAGTTGGGACCTCTTATGACAAACTTCCCCGAGAGCTTACACAGCAGGACAAAGAGTGTCAAGTTTCCCGGAGCCCCAGTCTATGTGACTGGCCGCCAAGATACGTGCCGGTACATGCATCCTCTGATGGCGGAGACCAGAAAGGTCACAAAACCAAGCTCTCAAGACATAAAACAAGACAAAAAGCCCAGACAACAGGCTTATAGAGGTGCCTGTGTCTTATGACAAACAAAAAGATAGAGACAAGGAAAAGTCTATTTCTGGGAGGAAAGGATCTACAACCAGTGAGTACTCAAATCGTATAGTCACTGAATCCGAGAAGCTAGCCTCACCAACATTTTCTCCTGCTAATCTAAATTTAGAAGAGCAAAAAACTCACCGCTCTTGCTTCCACTGGAGCCTGCAGGCAGAGATCAAGGAGACTGAAGTGGTAAGAACTCTTACCTCTTGCTGACTCTCGTCAGGGGTCCAGGATCTCTCAGCTGCAGCAGTCCAGGAGCAAGAGGTGTCCAGCCAGGGAAGTTTCATCCTGCTGACTACGCCAAAACTGTAGGGGAGGAGGAGATTTCCTCTCCCCAAATGGGGGTTCGTCTGGCTGGAGAATGAATTAAATTCACATGAGACAGAATAGCAAGAGAAAATTAAACAAAGCTTTATGAGGAACCATGGCCCGGGGCCTTTCTTCCTGAAGGAATAAAGGGCACCACCACTTAGGGTTGCTGGGGTGATCAGGCCCAGAAACCCAAAGTTGGGGCTCCCAGGGGTGGAGCCTTTTATTCTTTAAAGATTTCTTTGTTTCCCAGTTGCAAAGCTCAAAAGGAGATGAAAATGGTCATTGTAACTCCAAGAGAGACAAAAGAAATGGGTCCATTACCGTGAAAAATCCCCCCTGAACCTAGGGCAGCGTCCTACCCGTGGTTCCTACTGTGGGGTTCCTATAGCAAGGGGTGATGGCGTCCCCTGGCATTGCATCCCTTGTATACCTTCCCAGTTATGCCTGGCAGTAACAGGTGCCTGGTGTTTATTCCGCCTGGCAGCATAGGCCTGGTGAATGGTCTCCGAGAGAAAAGGAGAAAGAAAAGGAGCCATTACCTTGAAAGTCCCCCCATTGGGGTTCCTGTAGCAAGGGATGATGGGAGCATCCCTTGAACGTCTTCCCTATTCTGCCTGGCAGGAATAGGTGCCTGGTGAATGGTCCCAGAGAGAAAAGGAGCCATTACCTTGAAAATCCCCCCAGTGGAGTTCCTGTAGCAAGGGATGATGGGGGCATCCCTTGAACATCTTCCCTATTCTGCCTGACAGTAATAGGTGCCTGGTGAATGGTCCCCAGGATAAAGGATAGAGAAAAACAGTGAGGAATTTTCCACCAGTCTGGGGGACATTCTACCCAATTGCATCCTGGAGCCATTCTCCCAAGAAGGGGTTCCCATACTCCACCAAAGGTTAGAGTTTGGTACTTTCCTTGAACTGGAGTCCCGAGTGGAACTTTCCTCGCAGTTCAGAGCGTGGTCAGGTGCCAGAGGGAGGGATCCCAATCCAGCCTTAGGAAAAGAAACCTTCCACGGGAGTCTTGGAGATTGGCGGCCGTCCTAATGACTTAAGTGGCTGACCCGCACCAACGTAAAATTTGTCTATTAGAGATAGAGTCAGGAAGGAATGGATTAATTCATTCTCCATCACCCTGAGGCTTAAGGTACTGATTCTCTTCAAGCTGAATGCCACAGTTTGCCCCATAGAGTAGCCATGGGCAGCAAACGTGGATGCATACAGCCATCCAAGAAAGTTCCTGATGGAGAAGTGAATTTTGATCCATCCTCGAAAAAGAGAAAGGCACAAGGAAAGGAAAAAGGGCACTTACCAGAACTCGAGCTCACAAGCCGATGAAGCGAGATCCCCATACGGGCCACCAGAAATGATGCGGGGTCGGTGAACTGAGGAGTCGAAAGAAAGATTTCTTAGACTCTTAAGATCTGGCAGTTGTGCTCTTTTATTTAGAGAATAGTGTAGCATGGGGACAGGACCCATGGGCAGTCAGAGCTTCTGCTGCCGCTGCTTCTGCTGCCCCCACTGGCATGGGGACAGGGCCCATGGGCAGGCAGAGCAGCTGCTGCTGCCCCTGCTGACATGGGGACAGGACCCACAGGCAGTCAGAGCTCCTGCTGCTGCTGCTGCAAAGTTGGGTGGAGAGTAAGGCTAAATTTAAGGCATAGGTATGTGAGTTATCTCTTTACAAGACAAAGAATATGTAAAAAAGTTAAAATGGTATCAGTGCCTGTATGGTCTGGCCATTTGGCGGTCCCACAACTTTTAGATAAGAATCAAACCGGATTAAGTAAATGGCAGAAGTCACCACTTGAATTTTATCCTCGGCTAAAGACAAAGGAGGATTTGTGGAGGGGGGTGGGGGTCAGTTACATGAGGTTGCCAGACAGTAACCAACTTAAGTTCTTGCCTCTGGCATTGATTAAGAGCTTCTAGAGATAAGACCATACCCCCTTCTTCCTGGCACAGAGAAGGAGGCATCTTCACAGATAGAGGTGTCCCTTAGAAATGTAAATGTTTCCCAACAAAGGGGCAAACAAATTGCACTCCTTGGAGCCTGAATCTCATCTGTAGTTTTAAAACTAACCAGCCTAAAAATCCTCATCATAAGCCATTTTAAAATTAAGCAGCCTAAAAATCCTCGTCAATCTGAACATAATTCTTGGAAACAAATGGTTTAAATAGATAGAAGTGGGTACAATAACTGTTTTATGGTCTGTATACTGGGGGGAAAAACCACCTTCAAATTCTTTTTGGTAACAATCTTGAGTTTTGCCAAGTTAAGTTAAATGATAAAAATCTGAGTATCTGGGTAATTTTTGGATTGGATAGAACAGACGTTGCTAAACATCTAAGTTTATCTGCTTTGGGTTTTTATTGCAGAGATGCTAAAAGTCTTTGGGTCTTTTACTGTAAAGTGATGTGTTCCTAGAAATTATGAAGTGTTTAGAATGCTGATATAAAAGACAATTCATAATTGCTTACCTTTTGTCTGTTAATGGTTAAAAGTTCTAATTAACGCTATTGGAAATTAATAAGGAAAATGATGCTGGGTCGGTGAGCCGAGGAGTCGAAAGAAAGATTTCTTAGACTCTCAAGATCTGGCAGTAGTGCTCTTTTATTTAGAGAATAGTGTGGAATAGCATGGGGACAGGACCCATGGGCAGGCAGAGCTCCTGCTGCTGCTGCTGCTGCTGCCGCCCCCGCTGGCATGGGGACAGGACCCATGGGCAGGCAGAGCTGGTGCATGGGGACAGGACCCACGGGTCGTCAGAGCTCCTGCTGCTGCCCCCGCTGGCATGGGGACAGGTCCCATGGGCAGGCAGAGCTGGTGTGTGGGGACAAGACTCACAGGCAGTCAGAGCTCCTGCTGCTGCCCCTGCTGGCATGGGGACAGGACCCATGGGCAGGCAGAGCTCCTGCTGCTGCCCTGAGTTGAGGGTTAGGGCTAATTTTATAAGGCATGGGTACATGACTTATTTTTACTGGAGAAAAGAAAAGATGTAAAAAGTCATTAAATGATTTCAGTGCAGATGGGGTCTGGTTATTGTGCGGTCATATAACTTTAGATACAAATCTGGCCATATAGATCGGCATGTAGGTGAGGATGCCCTGGGCTTCTCTCCCTGGGTCAGCCCTAATTCATACCATAAAAAAAGTCCACTGGGTCATATAGTTTGGCATGTAGGCCATGTCACCTTGGGCTTCTCTGGCTGGGGCAGCCTTAATCCACATCAGAAAACAGCTCTGCATTCAAGGAAAGATAAAATGTACGTTTTCAGTAAAGAAGGTATAAAGAATGGAAATATTTTTTTTGGTTGGTTAAGAAAGATAAATTTGTCCTAATGTACTAGAAGGGAAGAAAGAAAGCATGGGACAAATTCTGAAGGCAAAAAGAAAGTTGTAGAAGGTTTGTGAAGGAGAAATTCTGAAAGGAGTTTTATGCCTGGTCACATAGACTGAGATTAAAGTAAATCCAATTAAGCAAATGAGTTTTAATGTTAAAAAACAAAACTGCTAACAGAGATTAAGATCAAGAACTGGTTATGCAGGACTGAATGAACTGAGGATGATTATAATTTTTTTATGACTTTTGTTTGAAATATTGTTTTTGATGTGTTGTTTTGTTTTCTCAGATTTAAGGAAATCTTTTCTCTTATGCTAACCATGTCTTATAGCAATCAGTGAAATTATACCTTTGTGAGCAAAACTGAAACATTTGTCTTTTTCTCCCTACCTGATCCCTCCAGAATTTGAAAACTCTTTGTGAGTGAGTACAGTTATTTCGTGGCAATATAGTTATTTGCATAAGTTCAATAAGAATCTGTTCTCCTTGTAACAGGACACATTTGTTATCTTACCAAAACTTGACTGGAATGTCGTGTTTGAGAGAAAGATACAGACTCAGATATGACAATACTGCCTTTGAGGAATAAGGTTGACTTTCTGGAAATAAAGTCACTTGGAAATATAGGCCTGGTACCTTGCTTTACAGAGAGAGATTCCAGCAATCTTACCTGGTAAGTAAGGAAGCTCGCTTATCTGGCAGGTGCAATGAACCTCGAAATATTCTGGGGAATCTCAAGAAAGGAGATAAAGTCACCCAAATCTAAGGTATTGCAGGCAAGGCCTCATGGCACAAATCCTTGGCTTGGCTTTTCTGGCCTCAAGAAGTCTTTAAAGTTCAATCTGAGATTCCTCATAAAAAATTCCAGCAAAGCAGATTTAAGAGCCTATAAGATCAATTGCTATTCTTGCTGCACTTATGTAAATAATCGGGTCAAGTTTCTTGAAACTAAACTTATTTTGGCAAACCAATTAGTCTTAACTTGACTATCTTTGGTAAAAATGAGGGTGATTTTAGAGAGAAGAATTGTTTCAGTGAAAAATTATAATGGGCATTTGTGGATATTAGAACCTAGTTCTGTTAATTGTCTTTGAGTCTTTTTCTACCTGTGAACTGAACTGCATCCTGAATTCTTCTACTGAAATATCTGGTTACAAATCTCCAAACTAATGTTTTCAATTTTTCCCTCATTTTCATTTGGAATCATTGAGAATTGAACATGCTCTTTTTCCTGAAACCTTGCAAACTGAAGCTGAACGACTTGATAAAACTTAAGAGAGATTTCTGTCTGTTGCTGTGTAAGCTGTAAGCCACTCAAAAAGATACCTGAATGCCTGATGACATCATCAGAGACCTTTCAAGCTGCAAAAAGATGCTTTGACTCTGACATCTAGAAGCCTTCTTGACTGTCTGCCCCCTGGACGCAGGAACTAATTTATAATTTTCTCCAACCATTAACCTTGTTACCTTGCTTCCAACATCACAAGGGAGAGAAGACCACGACTGCATTCTATTGTTTAATTTGGTTTACAAATGAGTCTTACTTAAATGATAAGTGAGGATGTTACACTGTCTAGCCTCAAGAATGCCTGCTACTTTCTGTTAACTCTGCTAACCCAGTAAAAGATTTCCTTCTACAGGATCAAGAAATTGCCACAGAACAAGAGAAACAGATATGGCAGTCAAAAGGGGGAATTTTTGACACCGCCTCACAGATGTGGTTCGGGCCCAATAAGAAACCCACTCCATGGGTCACAAGACCACTTTCCCTTCCTAAAGGACCCTTCAAGGTATGACAATTGGACTTTGTCCAAATGCCACCATCTCAAGGATAAACGTATCTTCTAATGATCTGTATGTTCTCACATTGTTTTGAGACCTTTCCTTGCAGAAGAGCGATGGCTTTAGGTAAATTATTATCGAAAAGAATAAATTCCTGTTTCAGGAATTCCTCCCGAGTTACACAGTGACTGGGGGAACTTAAATCTATTTGTAATGTTTGGCCAATATTGCAGCATTTCTACTGTGCTGACCGTCCTTAATCCTCAGGATTGGTAAAAGGAACTAATGGCACAACCAAAACTTAATTGGAAAGCTTTCAGAAACATTTACTCCTTCACGGCCAAAAGCTCTTATGCTAGTGCTCTTTAATCTTAGATCTATACTTTTTGTAAACATCAGCTGTCTCCTTTTTAAATAATACAACAGCCTATGCAATTAAATGAAGAAATATATGAACCAGCTTTGCTTAAGGGATGTATTACATTGTTTTCATGGTCTTAGTGTGGTGCTTAAAAGAAATGAAAGATTTGTAGCTGATTCTGTCACAGAGAAGTCCCAGAACTTAAGGATCATGGACTGTAACCTGAAGAATTTATTTATTGAAAGAGACATCAAATAAGACTCTTTGCAGCCCTGTTGGAAAGGACAATACTAGGAGGAGAAGAAGACGACATCTGTTGTAGACATCTGTCCCAAGACTCCGGACCAGGCCTGTATTCCCAACCTTATATCTCCTCATTTAAACCTTTGTTGTGCTTAAACTGTACACCTATTTTATAGTTGTTTGGAATGCTATCATACTTAAAGTGATGAATTTGGAACAGACTGGTCCTGAAGGCCAGGAATTTATCAAGTGACTCCTAATGGAACTCAGTGGTTATCTGGAAGAAATCTTTGGCCTTGGCTACTGCCTGCATGGCTAACACACTTCACCCTGAGTTTCCTTTAAAAGCAGGCAAGGAGTCAGGCTGAGTTAAAATCTGTTGCCAATCTCCCTCTCTTTAAGGCCAGATCGGCTTGTTCAGTGTTTCACTGGTATGACTGTATTTGCAGCTATGTTTGCTCCTTCCTTGGGGCTAGAAGATGTCATATTACATATAGAAGCTCTGACTAAATTTACTCAACAAGCCCTTAATGATAGTCAAGCAGGAATAGCCTTATTAAATACTGAAATGACTTTAATGCGAAAGGCTGACCTTCAAAATAGAATGGCCTTAGATATTCTTACAGCATCCCACGGAGGCACGTGTGTAATCATTCAGACTGAATGCTGTGTTTTTATACCTGATGAATCTTCCAATGTGTCATCTCTGCTAAAGCACATGAAGAAACAGGTGGATGCCTTATGCGATCCTGCACCTAGTTTGATTTGTTTCATTGGTTCCCTTTCAGTACCTGTTCCCTTTCTCAATCCGGATTGGATTCCTATTTCTATTACTTATTGGAATCCTTGTACTGGTCATAATATTCAAACTAATTGTTGTTTTCTTTACTCAGTGTTGTAAGAGTAGCATACAAACTAACGTAATGATTGCTCGACAGCTTGAGATGGTCAGTCTGTCTTATAACCCTGGACAATTTCCTTTTCTGATATGGACTATGATTAAGAATTCATTTCAGACTAATCCTTTCAAAAATGCTGTTCTTATAGTTACTGTACTTGTTCTGTAATCATATACAATGTAAATGCAAGGTGTCATAGAAAAGTGCATATGCAATGTTTGTGCAACAATCTAAATTAATTACATAACATATGAAATGCTTCCTCTGTTAATAAATATACTTCCATGCTTGTCCACTATTTCCCGCCAATGTGGACGACTAGGCAAATAAATAAGATAAAAGCCTAGCACCGAGGGACATGATGGACCCAGGGCAGGCAGCAACCACCCTGGTGCCAAGGGACAATATTTGATCATAAATGCTTTCTATCGAAAGATTAGAGATCAAAAGGGGGAAATGACAAATAAAAATGGCAAGCAATAGGATATATTGGCGTATATGAGGAAGCCATTTGGTATAAACCTAATTCGGCTTGACTTCTTTTTTTTCCTCCAAAAGGGCCTGACTGGCTATTGAGCATGCATTGCATATCTGCTTAGACATTTCTTATGGCCAGAACAAAGGCCCTTGAGATAAAGATGCAACTTCCCCCCGACATTAGCATTTTTTCTTAGGCTAGGAACTGATTGCTGCACTCACCTCCCAGCTCAGCTGTGACCACCCGACTGGAGACAACAGACTGCCACCCTGCTGTGTTCACCAAGACAGAAGACCTACCTGCTATTTCCATCAATTGCTCTGCCAACAGAGTAGTCTCGCCACTATTGTAAAAGGGACATTCCAATCACATGTGAAACATCCTCTTTGAGGGTATATAACGACACTGTATACCCCCCCACCTCTTTGGAGTGCTCTGTTCCTTTGTGGAAAGACTCTCCCGGGTTATAATCCTTAGATTTAAGCTCAGAATAAACTCACCCAAACTTTCATTTATAGATTGCTTATGGATTATTTTTGTCGAAACATGAACGACGTGTAACCCATGCATGAAACACATTTCTGCCAGGCATGGATAATGTGCGATGAATGCCTGAGTCACGTGTCAGCCAGGCCTGTGTCATGTGTCAGCCACATCTGAAAGACCTGGCACCTCTGCGTGAACCACGCACTAGCCACCCCTGAGCCACGTGAAGGCCGTGCATGAACCAGGTGCGAGCCACAGCTGCGTGATGTGACAGGCATGCCTGTGTCACGTGGCTGCCTCACCTGAGTCATGTGTCAGCCATGCCTGAAAAACGTGTGAGCCACGCCTGAGTCTCATCTCAGCCATGCCGAAGTCACATGCCAGACACGACTGAACCATGTGCCAGTCCCAATATAACCACACGCCAGCCTTACTTGAAGCACCTGTCAGCCACGCTTGACCCACCTGCCTGCCATTCCTGAAGCACATGCCAACCATGCCACAAACAAGTGTGAGCCACGCCTGAGCAGCACCACAGCCATTCATGAGCCACACCTCAGCCTTGTGGGAGCCATGCGTGACAAACGCCTGAATCTTGCGTCAGCCACATGTGACCCTGTTCTGTTTTGTGCCTGCATCACGTGTGAGCCTTGGCTGAGCTGCACCTGAACCATGTGTGAGTCATGCCTGAATCATGTGTGAAAGACTCCTGTAGCATTTGGGACGCACACAAGTCATGTGTGAGCCATGCCTGAATTCCATCTGAACTGTGTGTGAGCCACAACTGAACTGTGCCAGATCCACGTGTGAGGCACCCTTGAACCACATCTGAAGCACATGGGAAGCACACACGTTCAATGCTTGAACCACACATGAACCTCAGGTGAGCCACACATGAAACACAGCTGAGGCATGCATGAGCCACGTGCCAGCCATGACTGAGTATGTGGGGGCCACGTTTCAGCAACATGGGAGCCACGCCTGTACATCATGTCCCACGTGTGACCACATGCCTGCCGTGCATGGATAATGTGCGATGAATGCCTGAGTCACGTGTGAGCCATGCCTGCCTCATGTGTCAGCCCTGCTTCAGTAAAGTGCTGGCCACAGCTGAATCACCTGTCACCCACATCCGAACCACACGTCAGACACGCCTGAGCCATGTGTCAACTGCGACACACCCAGTGTCAGCCCCACAGCAATCACGTGTCACTGCGGCCTCAAGGAAGCAGCACACAGCACTGGAACCCGTGTCCGACACACCTGAATCCCATGCCTGAAACACGAGCAAGCAACGCCTGAGTCTCGTGTCAGACATGCCTGAGCCATGTACCTACCATGCCAGAGCCATGCGCCAGCCATGCGTGAGCCTCCCCTGAGACGTGTGTTAGCCATGTGTGACAAAGCCCTGAATCATGTGTCAGCCACACCTGGCCCCGGTCAGAGGCTCCCCTGAACTCCATGTGAGCCATGGCTGAGCCATGCCTGCAACACGTGTGAGCCACGCCTGAATCAGGGCTCAAACACTCCTCAACTATATGTGACATGCACACAAGCCATGTGTGAGCCACACCTGAGTTACACCAGAACCATTTGGGAGCCACACCTGAACCATGACTGAACCACATGAGACACACTTGAACCACATGTGAAACACGTGTGAAGCACACACATTCAAGGTTTTAAGGACACGAGAACCACAAGGGAGCCACTCATGAAACATGGCTGGACAATGCGTGAGTCAAATGCCAGCCACGTCCGAGTAGGTGGGAGCCATGTGTCAGCAGGGAGTGAGTCATGTGTGAGCCACACATGAACGACATGTATCCCATTCATGAAACAAATGTCTGCCCGGCACGGATAATGTGCCATGAATGCCTGAACTACATGCCAGCCATGACTGCATCATGTGTCAGCCACACCTGAAACACCTGGCACCCATGCGGGAACCACACAGCAGGCACCCCTGAGCCACATGAAGGCCGTGCATGAACCAGGTGCAAGCCACACCTGAGTGATGTGACAGGCACGCCTGTGTTACGTGGCTGCCTCACCAGAGTCATGAGTCAGCCATGCCTGAAAAACGTGTGAGCCACGCCTGAGTCTCATCTCAGCCATTCCAAAGTCACATGCCAGCCACGACTGAACCATCTGCCAGTTCCAATATAACCACACGCCAGCCTCACTTGAAGCACGTGTCAGCCACGCTCGAGCCACTTTCCTGCCATGCCTGAACCACAGCCAACCATGCCACAAACAATTGTGAGCCACACCTGAGCAGCACCACAGCCATGCATGAGCCACACCTCAGCCATGTGTCACCCATGGGTGACAAACGCCGGAAGCTTGTGTCAGGCACATGTGACCCAGTTCTGTTTCGTGCCTGCATCACATGTGAGCCTTGGCTGAGCTGCAACTGAACCATGTGTGGGCCATGCCTAAATCATGTGTGAAAGTCTCCTGCAGCATTTGTGACCCACACAAGTCAGGTGTGAGCCATGCCTGAATTACATCAGAACCGTGTGTGAGCCACAACTGAACCATGCCTGAACCACATGTGAGGCCCCCTTGAACCACATATGAAGCACATGGGAAGCACCCATGTTCAATGCTTGAACCACACATGAACCTCAGGTGAGCCACACATGAAACACAGCTGAGGCATGCATGAGCCACGTGCCAGCCATGACTGAGTATGTGGGGGCCACGTTTCAGCAACGTGGGAGCCACAAATGTATGACATGTCCCACGTGTGACCACATACCTTTGCCACGCTTGGATAATGTGCGATGAATGCCTGAGTCACGTGTGAGGCATGCCTTCGTCTTGTGTCAGCCCCGCATCAGAAAAGTGCCACCCACAGCTGAATCACCTGTCTCCCACATCTGAAGCACATGTCAGCCACGCCTGAGCCATGTGTCAACTGCGACACAACAAGTGTAGCCACAGAGCAAGCACGTGTCACCTGGACTGAACGAGGCATCACATACCACTGGAACCCTTGTCTGACACACCTGAATCCCATGCCTGAAACACATGTCGGCAACACCTGTGTGTCGTGTCAGACATGCCTGACCCACGTGCCACACATGCCAGAGCCACACCCCAGCCATGCGTGAGCCTCACCTGAGACCTATGTTAGCCATGTGTGACAAACTCATAAATCATGTGTGAGCCACACCTGGCCCTGATCTGAGGCTCACCTGAAGTCCATGTGAGCCATGGCTGAGCCATGACTGCACCACGTGTGAACCACACCTGAATCACGGCTGAAACTCTCCTCAACAATATGTGACACACAAAGGAGCCGTGTGTGTGACATCTGGGTTACACCTGAACCATTTGGGAGACACGCCTGAACCATCACTGAACCACATGAGACACACTTGAACCACATGTGAAAGACGTGTGAAGCACACACATTCAAGGTTTGAACCACACATGAACCACAAGGGAGCCACTTGTGAAACGTGTCTGGGCCATGCGTGAGCCACGTGCCAGCCACGTCCAAGTAGGTGGGAGCCATTTGTCAGCAGCGAGTGAGTCACGTGTGTGCCACACAGGAACGACATGTAACCCATGCATGAAACACTGTCTGCCAGGCACGGATAATGTGCAGTGAATGCCTGAGTCATGTGTCAGCCATGCCTGCATCATGTGTCAGCCACCCCTGAAACACCTGGCACCCATGCATGAACCACACACCAGCCACCTCTGAGCCACAGGACTTCCGTGCATGAAGCAGGTGCGAGCCACAGCTGCGTGATGTGACAGGCACGTCTGTGTCACGTGGCTGCCTCACCTGAGTCATGTGTCAGCCATGCCTGAAAAACGTGTGAGCAATGCCTGAGTCTCATCTCAGCCATGCCGGAGTCACATTTCAGCCATGCCTGAACAACCTGCCACCAATGCGTGAACCATGAACCAGCCACCCCTGAACCTCATGAAGTCCATGCATGAACCATGCGTGAACCCCACAAGTGTGATGTGTCAGGTACACCTGTGTCACGTTTTCACCTCACCTGAGTCATGTGTCAGCCACGCCTGAACAACGTGTGAACCATGCCTGTGTCAAGGCTCAGCCACGCCACATCACGTGCCAGCCAGGCCAGAACCAAGTGCCACTCACGCTTGAACCACTGGTCAGCCTCACTCGAAGCATGTGACAGCCACACTGGCACAACTTACCTGCCATGCCTGAACCATGTGCCACCCATGCCACAAACACATGTGAACCACGCCTGAGAAACACCAATGCCATGCATGAGCCACTCCTGAGCCATGTGTGAACCAAGCATGACAAAAGCCTGAATCACGTGTCAGCCACATGTGAGCCATTACTGTGGCAAGCCTGAATCATGTGTGAGCCATGGCTGAGCTGTGCCTTCACCACCGCTGAACGTGTCATCTACGATATGTGACCCACATGAGTCACGTGTGACCCACGCCTGAATTACACCTGAACCATGTGTGAGCCATGCATGAACCACATGTGAGACACCTTGAAGCACATCTGAACCACCTGTGAAACACATATGATCGATGCTTGAATTGCACATGACCCGCAAGTGAGCCACACATGAAACGCAGCTGAGCCATGCGTGAGCCATGTGCCAGCCATAACTGAGTATGAGGTAGCCAGGTTTCAGAAACCTGTGAGTCACGTGGCAGCCACACCTGTACGGCATTTCTCACACATGTGTGACCGCATTTTTACCACACATGGATACTGTACGATGCATGCCTCAGTCACATGTCAGCCATGCCTGACACATTTTTCAGCCACACCGGAGCCATGTTTCACACATGCCTGAGTCACATGTCAGCCACGCCTGACACACCTGACACCCATGCATGCACCATGCACCAGCCACCCGTGAGCCACATGAAGGCCATGCAAGAAGCAGGAGTGTCCCACAACTGCGTGACGTGTCATGCACTCCTTTGTCACGTGGCCTCCTGAACTGAGTCAAGTGTCAGCCACACCAGCATAACGTGTGAGCCATGCCTGAGACACGTCTCAGCCGTGCCGAAGTCACATGCCAGCCAGGCCTGAACCAAGTGCCAGTCACACTGGAAACACAGGTCAGCCTCACTTGAAGCATGCGTCAGCCACACTGGCACAACTTGCCTGCCATGACTGAACCACGTGCCAACCACGCCACAAACACATATGAGCCACGCCTGAGAAACACCACAGCTGTGCATGAGCCACTCCTGAGCCTCGTGTGAGCCAAGCACGACAAAAGCTTGAATCACGTGTCAGCCATATGGGAGCCAGTGCTGTGGTACACCTGCATCATGTGTGAGCCATGGCTGAGCTATGCCTTAACCACCAGTGAAAGTGTCCTCTACAATATGTGATCCACAAGAGTCGTGTGTGAGCCACGCCTGAACTACACCCGAACCATGTGTGAGCCATGCATGAACCACATGTTAGACACCCTTGAAGCACATCTGAACCACCTGTGAATCACACATGCTTGATGCTTGAACCGCACATGAACCGCAGTGGAGCCACACATGAAACACAGCTGAGCCATGCGTGAGCCATGTGCCAGCCATAACTGAGTATGAGGGAGCCACATTTCAGAAACCTGAATCACGTGGTAGCCACACCTGTACGGCATGTCACACATGCGTGACTGCATGTCTGCCAAACATGGATCCTAAGGGATGAATGCCTGAGTCACATGTCAGCCATGTCTGTGATATATAGCCACACTGCATTCATGATTCACACATGCCTGCATCACATGTCAGCCACGCCTTAACCACCTGCAACCCATGCGTAAACCATGCAGCAGGCACCCCTGAGCCACAGCAAGGCCATGCATGGGGTATGTGTCACCCACACCTACGTGACATATCATGCAAGCCTGTGTCATGGGGCCTCCTGACCTGAGGCATGTGTCAGCCACGCCAGCAGAAAATGTGAACAACGCCTGAGACACGTCTCTGCCATGCCAAGGTCACGTGCCAGCCAGGCCTGAACTAAGCGCCAGTCACACTGGAACAGCAGGTCAGCTTCACTTGAAGCACGTGTCTGCCACACTGGCACAACTTGCCTGCCATGTCTGAACCACGTGCCAACCATGCCACAAACACATGTGAGCCAAGCCTGAGCACCAACACAGCCATGCATGAGCCACACCTGAACCATGTGTGAGCCATGCGTGACAAAAGCCTGTATCATGTGTCAGCAACATGGGAAACAGTTCTGTGGCACGCCTGCATCACATGTGAGCCATGGCTGAGATATGCCTGAACCATGTGTGAGAGTGTCCTCAACCATATGTAACCCAGATGAGTCGTGTGAGATCCACGCCTGAATTACACCCAAACCATGTGTGAGCCATCCAGGAACCTCATGGGAGACACCCTTGAACCACATCTGAAGAACCGGTGAAACACACATGTTCCATGCTTGAACCATGCATGAACCACGGGGAAGCCATCCATGAGAAACAGCTGAGCCATGCGTGAGCCACGTGGCAGCCATGACTGAGTATGTGGGAGCCACGTTTCAGCAACCTGTAGTCACGTGGGAGCCAACCATGTATGGCCTGTGACTCCTGCGTGATCACAATCCCGTCACACATGGATACTGGGCGATGAATGCCTGAGTCACATGTCAGCCATGCCTGACACATGTGTCAGCCACACCAGAGTCCTGTTTCTCACATGCCAGAGTCACATTTCAGCCACACCTGAACCATCTGCCACCCATGCGTGAACTATGGCCAGACATCCCGGAACCTCACGAAGGCCATGTATGAACCATGTGTGAACTACAGCTGCATGACGTGTCAGGCACGAATGTGTCACGTTTCCAGCTCACCTGAATCATGTGTCAGCCATGCCTGAACAACGTGTGAACCACGCCTGTGTCAAGGCTCTGCCAAGCCAAGTCACGTGCCAGTCACACTTGAACCACAGGTCAGCCTCACTTGAAGCACGTGTCAGCCACACTGGCACAACTTCCCTGCCATGCCAGAACCACGTGCCACCCATGCCAAAAAGATATGTGAGCCACGCCTGACGAACACCACAGACACGCATGAGCCACACCTGAACTATGTGTGAGCCATGCGGGACCAATGCTTGTATCATGTGTCAGCCACATGGGAGCCAGTTCTGTGGCATGCCTGCATCACGTGTGAGCCATGGCTGAGCTATGCCTGAACCACGTGTGAGAGTGTCCTCAACCATATGTGGCCCACATGAGTCGTGTGAGATACACACCTGAATTACACCCGAACCATGTGTGAGCCATCCAGGAACCACATGGGAGACACCTTTGAACCACATCTGAAGAACTGGTGAAACACACATGTTCGATTCTTGAACCACACATGAACCACAGGGGACTCACACATGAGGCACAGCTGAGCCATGCGTGAGCCACGTGGCAGCCATGAGTGAGTATGTGGGAGCCACGTTTCAGCAACCTGCAGTCACATGGGAGCCACCCATGTATGGCATGTGACTCCTGCGTGATCACATTTGCATCACACATGGATACTGGGTGATGAATGCCTTAGTCACGTTTCAGCCATTCCTGACACATGTGGCAGCCACACCGGAGTCTTGTTTCACACACGCCGGAGTCACATTCCAGCCATGCCTCAACCACCTGCCTCCCATGCGTGAACCATGAACCAGCCACAACTGAACCTCACAAAGTCCATGCATGAACCATGTGTGAACCCCAACAGCGTGACATGAGGTATGCCTGAAGCATGGCTGAGGTATGCCTGAACAACGTGTGAGAGTGTCCTCAAACATAGGTGACCCAGATGAGTTATGTGAGATCCACGCCTGAATTACACCCGAACCATGTGTGAGCCATGCAGGAACCACATGGGAGACACCCTTCAACCACATCTGAAGAACCTGTGAAACACACATGTTCCATGCTTGAACCATGCATGCACCACAGGGGAGCCGCACATGAGACACAGCTGAGCCATGTGTGAGCCACGTGGCAGTCATGACTGAGAATGTGGGAACCACATTTCAGAACCTGTAGTTAAGTGGGAGCCACCCATGTATGGCATGTGACTCCTGCGTGATCACATTTCCGTCACACAGGGATACTGGGGGATGAATGCCTGAGTCACGTGTCAGCCATGCCTGACACATGTGTCAGCCACACTGGACGTCATGTTTCACACATGCTGGAGTCACATTTCAGCCACACCTGAACCACGTGTCACCCATGCATGAACCATGCACCAGCCACCCCTGAACCACACGAAGGCCATGCATGAACCATGTGTGAATAACACCTGTGTGACGTGTCAGGCATGCCTATGTAATGTTTCCAAATCAACTGTCATGTGTCAGCCACGCCTGAACGTGTGAACCACGCCTGTGTCAAGGCTCAGCCACACCGTCACATGCCAGCCCAGCCTGAACCAAGTGCCAGTCACACTTGAACCACAGGTCAGCCTCACTTGAAGCACGTGTCAGCCACACTGGCAAAACTTGCCTGCCCTGCCTGAGCCACGTGCCACCCATGCCACAAACAGGTGTGAGCCACACCTCAGCAACACCACAGACATGCATGAGCCACACCTGAACCATGTGTGAGCCATGCATGACCAAAGCCTGTATCATGAGTCAGCAACATGGTAGCCTGTGCTGTGGCATGCCTGGGTCACGTGTTAGCCATGGCTGAGGTATGCCTGAACCATGTGTGAGAGTGTCCTCAACCATATGTGACCCAGATGAGTCATGTGAGATCCACGCCTGAATTACACCCTAACCATGTGTGAGCCATGCAGGAACCACATGGGAGACACCCTTCAACCACATCTGAAGAACCTGTGAAACACACATGTTCCATGCTTGAACCATGCATGAACCACAGGGGAGCAACCCATGAGACACAGCTGAGCCATGCATCAGCCACGTGGCAGCCATGACTGAGTATGTGGGAGCCACGTTTCAGCAACCTGTAGTCACGTGGGAGCCACCCATTTACGGCATGTGATTCCTGCATGATCACATTTCCGTCACACAGGGATACTGGGCGATGACTGCCTGAGTCATGTGTCAGCCATGCCTGAGACATGTGTCACCCACACCGGAGTCATGTTTCACACATGCCGGAGTCACATTTCAGCCACGCCTGAACCACCTGCCACCCATGTGTGAACCGTGCAGCAGCCACCCCTGAACCACACGAAGGCCATGCATGAACCATGTGTGAACCACACCTGGGTGATGTGTCAGGCACGCCTGTGTTACGTTTCCAACTCACCTGAGGGATGTGTCAGCCACACCTGAACAACGTGTGAACCACACCTGTGTCAATGCTCAATTGCGCCAAGTCACGTGCCAGCCAGGCCTGAACCAAGTGCCAGTCACACTTGAACCACAGGTCAGCCTCACTTGAAGCACGTGTCAGCCACACTGGCACAACTTGCCTGCCATGCCTGAACAACGTGCCGCCCATGCCAAAAACACATGTGAGCCATGCCTGACCAACACCACAGACATGCATGAGCCACACCTGAACCATGTGTGAGCCATGCATGACCAAAGCCTGTATCATGTGTCAGCCACATGGGATACAGCTCTGTGGCATGCCTGTGTCACGTGTGTGCCATGGCTGAGCTTTGCCTGAACCACGTGTGAGAGTGTCCTCAACCATATGTGACCCAGACGACTCGTGTGAGATATATGCCTGAATTACACCTGAGCCATGTGTGAGCCATGCAGGAACCACATGGGAGACACCCTTGCACCACGTCTGAAGAACGTGTGAAACACACATGTTCCATGCTTGAACCACGCATGAACCACAGGGAAGCCACCCATGAAACACAGCTGAGCCATGTGTGAGCCACGTGGCAGCCATGAGTGAGTATGTGGGATCCACGTTTCAGCAACCTGCAGTCACGTGGGAGCCACCCATGTCCGCCATGTGACTCCTGCGTGATCACATTTCCGTCACACATGGATACTGGGTGATGAATGCCTGAGTCACGTGTCAGCCATGCCTGACACATGTGTCAGCCACACTGGAGTCCCGTTCCTCACATGCCGGCGTCACATTTCAGCCACGCGTGAACCACCTGCCACCCATGCGTGCACCATGCACCAGCCACGCCTGAACCACATGAAGGCCCTGCATGAACCATGTGTGAACCACACCTGCGTGACGTGTCAGGCACCCCGTGTCATGTTTTCACCTGACCTGAGTCATGTGCCAGCCACGTCTGAACAACATGTGATCCCCACCTGTTTCAAGGCTCAGCCATGTCAAGTCATGTGCCAGCAAGGCCGGAACAAAATGACAGTCACACTTGAACCACAGGTCAGCCTCACTTGAAGCTCGTGTCAGCCACACTGGCACAACTTGCCTGCCATGCCTAAACCACGGGCCACCCATGCCAGAAACTCATGTGAGCCATGCCTGAGCAACTCCACAGACTTGCATGAACCACACCAGAAGCATGTGTGAGCCATGCATGACCAAAGCTTGTACCATGTGTCAGCCACATGGGAGCCAGCTCTGTGGCACGCCTGCATCACGTGTGACCCATGGCTGAGCTTTGCCTGAACCACATGTGAGAGTGTCCTCAACCATATGACCCAGATGAGTCGTGTGAGATCCACTCCTGAATTACACCCAAACCATGTCTGAGCCATGCAGGAAGCACATGGGAGACACCCTTGAACCACATCTGAAGAAGCTGTGAAACACACATATTCCATGCTTGAACCACGAATGAACCACAGGGGTGCCACACATGAAACACAGCTGAGTCATGCAAGCCATGCCTGTACCACGTGTGAGCCACGCCTGAATCATGGCTCAAACACTCCTCAACCATATGAGACACGCACATGAGCCATGTGTGAGCCACACCTGGCTTACACCTGAACCATTTGGGAGCCACACCTGAACCATGACTGAAACACATGAGACACACTTGAACCACATGGGAAACAAGTGTGAAGCACACATGTTCAAGGTGTGAACCACAAGTGAACCACAAGGGAGCCACTCGTGAATCATGCCTAGGCCATGTGTGAGCCACGTGCCCACCACGTCTGCATATGTGGGAGCCATGTGTCAGCAGCGAGTGAGTCATGTGTGTTCCACACATGAACGACATGTAACCCATGCATGAAACACATGTCTGCCATGCATGGGTAATGTGCGATGAACGCCTGAGTCTCGTGTCAGCCATGCCTGCGTAATGTGTCAGCCACACCTGAAACACCTGGCACCCTTGCGTGAACAATGCACCAGCCACCCCTGAGCCACGTGAAGGCTGTGAATGAACGAGGTGTGAGCCACAACTGAGTGATGTGACAGGCACGCCTGTGTCACATGGCTGCCTCACATGTGTCATGAGTCAGCCATGCCTGAAAAACGTGTGAGCCACGCCTGAGTCTCATCTCAGCCATGCCGAAGTCAGGTGCCAGCCACGACTGAACCATGTGACAGTCCCAATTTAACCACATGCCAGCCTCACTTGAAGCACGTGGCAGGCACGCTGCAGCCCCCTGCCTGCCATGCCTGAAGCACGTGCCAACCATGCCACAAACAAGTGTGAGCCACTCCTGAGCAACACCACAGCCATACATGAGCAACACCTCTGCTGTGTGGGAGCCATGCGTGACAAACGCCTGAATCTTGCGTCAGCCACATGCGACCCAGTTCTGTTTCGTGCCTGCATCACATGTGAGCCTTGGCTGATCTGCACCTGGACCATGTGTGAGCCATGTCTCAATCATGTGTGAAAGTCTCCTGTAGCATTTGTGACGCTCACAAGTCATGTGTGAGCCAGGCCAGAATTACATCTGAACCATGTGTGCACCACAACTGAACCATGCCAGATCCATGTGTGAGGCACCCTTGAACCACATCTGAAGCCCATGAGAAGCACACATGTTCAATGCTTGAACCACACATGAACCTCAGGTGAGCCACACATGAAACACAGCTGAGGAATGCAGGAGCCACGTGGCAGCCATTTCTGAGTATGTAGGGGCCATGTTTCAGCAACGTGGGAGCCACACCTGTATGACATGTCCCACAAGTGTCCACATGCCTTCCACGCATGGATAATGCGCTATGAATACCTGAGTCACTTGTGGGCTATGCCTGCCTCATGTGTCATCCCCAAACCAGTAAAGTTCCAGCCACAGCTGAATTACCTGTCACCCACATCCGACCCACATGTCAGCCACACCTGAGCCATGTGTCAACTGTGACACAGTGAGTGCCAGCCCCATGGCAATCATGTGTCACTGCCGCCTCAACGAAGCACCACACAGCACTGAAACCCGTGTCCGACACTCCTGAATCCCATGCCTGAAACACATGTGAGCAATGCCTGAGTGTCATGTCAGACATGCCTGAGCCACGTGCCTACCATACAAGAGCCACGCCCCAAACATGCATGAGACTCCCCTGAGACGTGTGTTAGCCATGAGTGACAAACTCCTGAATCATGTGTCAGCCACACCTGGCCCCGGTCTGAGGCTCGCCTGACCTACATGTGAGCCATGGCTGAGCCAGGACTGCACCACGTGTGAGCCACGCCTGAATCACCGGTGAAACACTCCTCAACCATATGTGACAAGCACATGAACCATGTGTGAGCCACACCTGGGTTACACCTTAACCATTTGGGAGCCAAACCTGAACCATGACTGAACCACATGTGTCACACATGAAACACATGGGAACCACGAGTGAAACACCCATCTTCAATGCCTGAACCACACGTGGTGCACATGGGAGCCACATGTGAAACATGACTGGGCCATGTGTCAGCCACCTGCCAGCCACGTCTGAGTAGGTGGGAGCCATGGGTCAACAAAAAGCGAGTGATGTGAGTCCCACACATGACCAACACGTAACCCATGCATGAAACACATGTCTGCCAGGCATGGATAATGTGCGATGAATGCCAGAGTCACTTGTCATCCATGGCTGTGTCATGTGTCAGCCACACCTGAAACACCTGGCGCCCATGCGGGAACCACGCACCAGCCAGCCCCGAGCCACCTGAAGGCCATGCATGTACCATGTGTGAGCCACACCTGCGTGACATCACAAGCACGCCTGTTTCACGTGTCTGCCTCACCTGAGTCATGTGTCAGACATGCCTGAAAACAGTGTGAGCCACGCCTGAGTCTCATCTCAGCCATGCCGAAGTCACATGCCAGCCACGACTGAACCATGTGCCATTCCCAATTTAACCACATGCCAGCCTCACTTGAAGCATGTGGTAGCTATGCTCGAGCCACCTGCCTGCCATGCCTGAACCACGTGCCAACCATGCCACAAGCATGTGTGAGCCACGCCTGAGCAGCACCACAGCCATGCATGAGCCACACCTCAGCAGTGTGGGAGCCATGCGTGACAAACGCCTGAATCTTGCGTCATCCACATGCGACCCAGTTCTGTTTCGAGCCTGCATCACGTGTGAGCCTTGGCTGAGCTGCACCTGAACCATGTGTTAGCCATGCCTCAATCATGTATGAAAGTCTCCTATAGCATTTGTGACGCATATAAGTCATGTGTGAGCCATGCCTGAATTACATCTGAACCATGTGTGAGCCACGACTGAACAGTGCCGGATCCACGTGTGAGGCACCCTTGAACCCCATCTGAAGCCCATGAGATTCACCCATGTTCAATGCTTGAACCACACATGAAACACGGCTGAGGCATTCATGAGCCACGTGCCAGTCATGACTGAGTATGTGGGGGCCACATTTCAGCAACATGGGAGCCACAGCTGTATGAAATGTCCCACGTGTGGCCACATGCCTGCCAAGCATGGATAATGTGCGATGAATGCCTCAGTCATGTGTGAGCAATGCCTGTGTCATGTGTCAACCCCGCATCAGTAAAGTGCCAGCCACACCTGAATCACCTGTCACCCACATCCGAACCACATGTCAGCCACGCCTGAGACATGTATCAACTGCAACACAGTGAGTGTCAGCCCCACAGCAATCAAGTGTCACTGCGGCCTGAACGAAGCACCACACAGCACTGGAACCCGTTTCAGACACACCTGAATCCCATGCCTGAAACACATGTGAGCAACGTCTGAGTCTCGTCAGACCTGCCTGAGACATGTGCCTACAATGCCAGAGCCATGCACCACGCACGCATGAGCCTCCCTGGAGACGTGTGTTAGCCATGTGTGACAAACTCCTGAATCATGTGTCAGCCAAACCTGGCCCCCGTCTGAGGCTCTCCTGAACTACAGGTGAGCCATGGCTGAGCCATGCCTGCACCACATGTGAGCCCCTCCACGCCTGAATCACGGTTGGAACACTCCTCAACCATAAGTGACATGCACATGAGTCATATGACCGACACCTGAGTTACACCTGAACCATTTGGGAGTCACACCTGAACCATGACTGAACCACATGTGTGACACGTGAACCACATGGGAACCACGAGTGAAGCACCCATCTTCAATGCCTGAACCACACGTGAGCCACATGGGAGCCACATGTGATACATGACTGGGCCATGTGTCAGCCACGGGCAAGGCACGTCAGAGTAGGTGGGAGCCATGGGTCAGCAAAAAGCGAGTCACGTGTGTCCCACACACAAACGACAGGTAACCCATGCATGAAACACATGTCTGCCGTGCATAGATAATGTACAATGAATGCCTGAGTCATGTGTCAGCCTTTTCTGCGTCATGCGTCAACCACACCTGAAAAACATGGCACCCATGCAGGAACGACGCACCAGGCACATCTGGGCCACATGAAGGCTGGGCATGAATGAGGTGCGAGCCACACCTGCGTGATGTGACAGGCATGCCTGTGTCACGTGGCTGCCTCACCTGAGTCATGAGTCAGCCATGCCTGAAAAATGTGTGAGCCACGCCTGAGTCTCATCTCAGCCATGCCGAAGTCACATGCCAACCACGACTGTACCATGTGCCAGTCCCAATTTAACCAACCGCAAGCCTCACTTGAAGCACGTGGCAGCCATGCTCGAGCCACCTGCCTGCCATGCCTGAACCATGTGCCAACCATGCCACAAACAATTGTGAGCCACACCTGAGCAGCACCACAGCCATGCATGAGCCACACCTCCGCTGTGTGTGAGCCATGTGTGACAAACGCCTGAATCATGTGTCAGCCACATGCGACCCAGTTCTGTTTCATGCCTGCATCAGGTGTGAGCCTTGGCTGAGCTGCACCGGAACCATGTGTGAGCCATGCCTAAATCATGTGTGAAAGTCTCTTGTAGCATGTGTGACGCACACAACTCATGTGTGTGCCATGCCTTAGTTACATCTGAACCGTGTGTGAGCCACAACTGTACCTTGCTGGATCCACTTGTGAGGCACCCTTGAACCACATCTGAAGCCAATGGGATGCACACATGTTCAATGCTTGAACCATACATGAACCTCAGGTGAGCCATACATGAAACACAGCTGAGGCATGTGTGAGCCACATGCCAGCCATGACTGATTGCGTGGGAGCCCCGTTTCAGCAACACTTGAGACCCTTGGGAGCCACACCTGTATGGCATGTCACACACGGGTTCCCACACGTCTGCCTCACATGGATACTTTGTGATGAATGCCTGAGTCACATGTCACCAACACCCGGCATGTGTCACACATGCCAGAGTCACATTTCAGCCACTCCTGAACCACCAGTCACCCATGCCTGAACCACGCCTCAGCCACACCTGAACAAAATGCATGCCATGCCTGAGACACGTGTCAGAAATGCCAGAGCCACATGTGAGCAAGGTTGGATCAACGCCCCACATGTGCGTGGGCCTCACCCGAGACATGTGTTAGCCATGTGTGACAAACTCCTGAACCGTGTGTCAGCCACACCTGACCCCGGGCAAAGGAACGCCTGAACTACGTGTGAGCCATGGCTCAGCCGTGGCTGAACAGCCTGCGAGCCATGCCGGAATCACAGATGAATGCTCCCTGAACAATATGAGACCTCCACGTGAGTCATGTGTGAGCCACACCTGAGTTCCACCTGAACCACGTGTGGGCCTCCCTGAACCATGCCTGAACCACATGTGACACACTCGAACCACATGTGAAGCACACATGTTCAATGCTTTAACCACACATGAGGCACACGGGAGCCGCACGTGAAACATGGTTGAGCCATAGGTGAACCACGTGCCAGACATGCCTGAGTATGTGGGAGCCTCGTGTCAGCAATGTGTGAGTCACGTGGGAGCCACAAGAGAATGACATGCCCCCCATGGGTGAAGCAAGCGTATGCCACGCATGGATACTGTGTGATGAAGGCCTGATTCACGTGTCAGCCACGCTGCAGTGCAAACTACACTGTCCCTGAATTTGGATGCAGTGCTCATGCAGTGATGTAGTATGTTGTGATGGAGGTTCCAGTGCCCGTGAAGGCATTCAGTGATCCTGCTGTGATTGCAGTGCACCTGCAGTGCCACTTCAGCTGCATCCAGAGTCCCTGCAGTGGTTACAGTGCCTGTTCCCCTGCACCTGAACGTGGCTGCATTGCCCAAGCAATGGCTCCAGTGTCTCTGAAGGTAGATGCATTATGTTCTGATGGAGGATGCAGTGCCCAGGAAGGTATATGCAGTGATCCTTCAGTGTTTCCCGTGCACACTGCAGTGTCCCTGAATGTGGATGCAGTGAACAAGCAGTGGATGCACTGAACATTCAGTGAATGCAGCGCACCTGCAGTGCCACTTCAGCTGATTGCAGTGTTGCTGCAGACATTGCAGAGCCCACTGCAGTGTCTCTGAATGTGGATGCAGGGCCCACACAGCCTCTGCAGTGTGACCCAAGGTGGATGCACTATGTTGTGAAGTAGGATGCATTACCCATGAAGGAGGATGCAGTGATTCATCATTCATTGCAGTGCACCTGCAGTGTCAATTTATCTGGTTGCAGTGTCCCTGAATGTGAATTCAGTGCTCATGCAGTGATGATGTATGTTGTGATGGAAGATGCAGTGCCCATGAAGGCAGATGCAGTGATCCTGCAGTGATTGCAGTGCACCTGCAGTGCCACTTCAGCTGGATCCAGAATCCCTGCAGAGGTTGCAGTGCCTGTTGCACTGTCCCTGAAAGTGGCAGCAGTGCCCATGCAATGGCTGCAGTGCCACTGAAGGAAGATGCAGTATGTTGTGTTGGAGGAAGCAGTGGCCATGAAGATGGATGAAGTGATCCTGCAGAGGTTGCAGTGCCCCCTGCAGGGTCCCTGAATGAGAGTGCTGTGCCCTTGCAGTGGATTCAGTGCCCCACAACGTGGATGAAGTATGTTATGACGGATGATGCATTGCCCATGAGGGAGGATGCAGTGATTCTGCAGTTATTGCAGTGAACCTGCAGTGCCACTTCAGAGGGCTGCAGTGTGCCTGCAGGGGTTGCAGTGCCCCCATCTGTGTCTCTGAATATGAATGCATGGCCCATGCAGTGGATGCAGTGTACCAAAACCTGGATGTGGTATGTTGTGACCAGGATGCAGTGCCCATGAAGGTGGATGCAGTGATCCTGCAGTGGTTGCAGTGCCCCCTGCAGGGTCCCTGAATGAGAATGCCGTGCCCTTGCAGTGGATTCAGTGCCCCTCAAGGTGGATGCAGCATGTTGTGATGGAAGGTGCAGTGCCCACGACTGTGAATGCTCTGAGACTGCAGTGATTGCAGTGTGCCTGCAGTGCCACTTCAACTGTATACAGTGTCCCTGCAGTGGTTGAAGTTTTGGCTGCATTATCCAAGAAAGCAGATGCAGTGCCCAGGCAATGTATGCCGTGTCACACAAGTTGGATGCAGTATGTTGTGTCAGAGGATGCAGTGCCCATGAAGGTGGATGCAGTGATCCTTCAGTGGTTTCCGTGCACACTGCAGTGTCTCTGAATGTGGATGCAGGGACAATTCAGCCTCTGCAGTGTGACCCAAGGTGGATGCAGTATGTTGTGAAGTAGGATGCAGTACCCATGAAGGAGGATGCAGTGATCCTGCATTCATTGCAGTGCACCTGCAGTGTCAATTTATCTGGTTGCAGTGTCCCTGAATGTGGATTCAGTGCTCATGCAGTGATAATGTATGTTGTCATGGAGGATGCAGTTTCCATGAAGGCAGATGCAGTGATCCTGCAGTGATTGCAGTGCGCCTGCAGTGCCACTTCAGCTGCATCCTGAGTCCCTGCAGGGGTTGCAGTGCCTGTTGTACTGTCCCTGAACGTGGCTGCAGTGCCCATGCAATGGCTGCAGTGTCACTGAAGGCAGATGCAGTATGTTGTGACGGAGGATGCAGTGCCCATGAAGGTGCATGCAGTGTTCCTGCAAGGGTTGTCGTGCCCAACTCTGTGTCCCTGATTTTGGATGAAGTGCCCATGCAGTGGATGCTGTGCCCCACAAGGCAAATTCAGTATGTTGTAATGGAGGATGCAGTGCCCATGAAGGTGGATGCGGTGATCCTGCAGTTGTTGCAGTGCCACATTCAGGTTCCCTCAATGTGGATGCAGTGCCCATGCAGTGGATGCAGAGTCGCACAAGGTGGATGCAGTATGTTGTGACAGGGGATGCAGTGCCGCTGAAGGTGCATCAGTGTTCAAGCACTGTTTGTCATTCCCCCTTCTGTGTCCCTGAATACGGATGCACTGCCCATGCAGTGGATGCAGTGTCGCACAATGTGGATGCAGTATGTTACGACGGAAGATGCAGTGTCACGACTGCGAATTCAGTGAGATTGCAGTGATTGCAGTGTGCCTGAAGTGCCACTTCAACTGTCTACAGTGTCCCCGCAGTGCTTGCAGTGCTGCCTGCATTGTCCAGGAATGTGGATGCAGTGCCCAGGCAGTGCATGCAGTGTCACACAAGTTGGATGCAGTATGTTGTGACAGAGGATGCAGTGCCCATGAAGGTGGATGCAGTGATCCTCCAGTGGTTTCTGTGCACACTGCAGTGTCCCTGAATGTGGATGCAGTGAAAAAGCAGTGGATGCACTGAACATTCAGTGATTTCAGTGCACCTGCAGTGCCACTTCAGCTGAATGCAGTGTTGCTGCAGTGGTTGCAGAGCCCACTGCAGTTTCTCTGAATGTGGATGCAGGGCCCATGCAGCCTCTGCAGTGTGACCCAAGGTGGAAGCAGTATGTTGTGAAGTAGGATGCAGTACCCATGAAGGAGGATGCAGTGATCCTGCATTCATTGCAGTGCACCTGCAGTGTCAATTCATCTGGAGGCACTGTCCCTGAATGTTGATTCAGTGCTCATGCAGTGATGATGTATGTTGTCATGGAGGATACATTGCCCGTGAAGGCAGATGCACTGATCCTGCAGTGATTGCAGTGCATCTGCAGTGCCACTTCAGGTGGATCCAGTGTCCCTGCCGTGGTTGCAGTGCCTGTCGCACTGTCCCTGAACGTGGATGTAGTTCCCATACAATGGCTGCAGTGTCACTGAATGTAGATGCAGTATGTTGTGTTGGAGGAAGCAGTGGATATGAAGGTGCATGCAGTGATCCTGCAGTGGTTGCAGTGCCCCCTGCAGGGTCCCTGAATGAGAATGCCATGCCCTTGCAGTGGATTCAGTGCCCCACAAGGTGGAGGCAGTATGTTATGACGGATGATGCAGTGCCCATGAAGGTGCATGCAGTGATCCTGCAGTGGTTTCCGTTCACACTGCAGTATCCCTGAGTGTGGATGCAGTGAACAAGCAGTGGATGCACTGAATATTCAGTGATTGCAGTGCACCCGCATTGCCACTTCAGGTGAATGCAGTGTTGCTGCAGTGGTTGCAGAGCCCACTGCAGTGATTCTGAAAGTGCATGCAGTGCCCATGCAGCCTCTGCAGTGTGACCCAATGTGGATGCACTATGTTGTGAAGTAGGATGCAGTACCCATGAAGGAGGATGCAGTGATCCTGCATTCATTGCAGTGCACCTGCAGTGTCAATTCATCTGGATGCAGTGTCCCTGAATGTGGATTCAGTGCTCATGCAGTGATGATGTATGTTGTCATGGAGGATGCAGTGCCCATGAAGGCAGATGCAGTGATCCTGCAGTGATTGCAGTGCGCCTGCAGTGCCACTTCAGCTGGATCCAGAGTCCCTGCAGAGGTTGCAGTGCCTGTTGTACTGTCCCTGAACGTGGCTGCAGTGCCTATGCAATGGCTGCAGTGTCACTGAAGGCAGATGCAGTATGTTGTGACGGAGGATGCAGTGCTAATGAAGGTGCATGCAGTGTTCTTGCAAGGGTTGTCGTGCCCACTTCTGTGTCCCTGATTTTGGATGAAGTGCCCATGCTTTGGATGCTGTGTCCCACAAGTCGAATGCAGTATGTTGTAATGGAGGATGCAGTGCCCATGAAGGTGGATGTGGTGATTCTGAAGTTGTTGCAGTGCCCCCTTCAGGTTCCCTGCATTTGGATGCAGTGCCCATACAGTGGATGCAGAGTCACACTAGGTGGGTGCAGTATGTTATGACGGATGATGCAGTGCCCATGAAGGTGGATGTAGAGATCTTGCAGTGGTTTCCGTGCACACTACAGTGTCTCTGAATGTGGATGCAGTGAACAAGCAGTGGATGCACTGAACATTCAGTGATTGCAGTGCATCTGCTGTGCCACTTCCGCTGAATGCAGGGTTGCTGCAGTGGTTACAGAGCCCACTGCAGTGTCTCTGAATGTGGATGCAGGGCCCATGCAGCCTCTGCAGTGTGACCCAAGGTGGATGCAGTATGTTGTGAAGTGGGAGGCAGTACCCATGAAGGAGGATGCAGTGATCCTGCATTCATTGCAGTGCACTTGCAGTGTCAATTCAGCTGGATGCAATGTCCCTGAATGTGGATTCAGTGCTCATGCAGCGATGATGTGTGTTGTCACAGAGGATGCAGTTTCAATGAAGGCAGATGCAGTGATTCTACAGTGATTGCAGTGCATTGGCAGTGCCACTTCAGGTGGATCCAGTGTCCCTGCCGTGGTTGCAGTGCCTGTTGCACTGTCCCTGAACGTGACTGCAGTGCCCATGCAATGGCTGCAGTGTCACTGAAGGTAGATGCAGTATGTTGTGTTGGAGGAAGCAGTGGCCATGAAGGTGGATGCAGTGATCCAGCAGTGGTTGCAGTGCCCCCTGCAACGTCCCTGAATGAGAATGCCATGCACTTGCAGTGGAGTCAGTGCCCCACAAGGTGCATGCATTATGTTGTAATGGAGAATGCAGTGCCCATGAAGGTGGATGCGGTGATCCTGCAGTTGTTGCAGTACCTCCTTCAGGTTCCCTGAATATGGATGCAGTGCCCATGCAGTGGATGCAGTGTCACATAAGGTGGATGCGGTATGTTGTGACCCAAGATGCATTGCCCATGAAGGAGGATGCAGTGATTCTTCAGTGGTTGCAGTGCACCCGCAGTGCCACTTCAGCTGCCTGAATTGTGCCAGCTCTTCTTGCAGTGCCCCCTTCTGTGTCTCTGAATACGAATGCAGTGCCCATGCAGTGGATGCAGAGTACCAAAAGATGCGTGTGGTATGTTGTTACAGAGGATGCAGTGCCCATGAAGGTGCATGCAATGTTCCTGCACTGGTTGTCGTGTCCCCTTCTGTGTCCCTGATTGTGGATGCAGTGCCTATGCAATGGATGCAGTGTCCCACAAGGCAGATGCAGTATGTTGTAATGGATGATGCAGTGCCCATGAAGGTGGATGTGGTTATTGTGCAGTTGTTGCAGTGCCCCCTTCGGGTTCCCTGAATGTGGATGCAGTGCCCCTGCAGTGGATGCAGTGTCACACAAGGTGGATGCAGTATGTTGTGACAGAGGATGCAGTGCCCATGAATGTGGATGCAGTGATCCTGCATTGGTTGCAGTGCGCATGCAGTGCCACATCAGCTGGATGCAGTGTCCCTGCAGTCGCTGCAGTGCAACATGCACTGTACCTGAATTTGGATGCAGTGCACACGCAGTGATGAAGTATGTTGTGATGGAGGATGCAGTGACCATGAAGGCCGATGCAGTGATCCTGCAGTGATTGCACTGCACCTGCTGTGCCACTTCAGCTGGATCCAGAGTCCCTGCAGTGGTTGCAGTGCCTGTTGCACTGTGCCTGAACGTGGCTGCAGTGCCCATGCAATGGCTGCAGTGTCACTGATGCTAGATGCAGTATGTTGAGACAGAGGATGCAGTGCCATTGAAGGTGAATGCAGTGATCCTGCAGTCATTGAAGTGCCCCCTGCAGGGTCCCTGAATGAGAATGCCATGCCCTTGCTGTGGATTCAGTGCCCCACAAGGTGGATGCAGTATGTTATGACGGATGATGCATTGCCCATGAAGGTGCATGCAGTGTTCCTGCACTGGTGGTCATGCCCCCTCCTGTGTCCCTGATTTTGGATGCAGTGCCCATGCAGTGGATGCAGTGTCCCACAAGGCAGATGCAGTATGTTGTAATGCAGGATGCAGTGCCCATGAAGGTGGATGCAGTGATCCTGAAATTGTTGCAGTGCCCCCTTCAGGTTCCCTGAATGTGGATGTAGTGCCCACGAGGTGGATGCAGTGAGCCTGCAGTGATTGCAGTGCACCTGCATAGCCACTTCAGCTGGATGCAGTGTTGCTTCAGTGTTTGCAGAGCCAACTGCAGTGTCCCTGATCGTGGATGCAGTGCCATTGCAGTGGATGCAGTGTCCCATATTGTACATGCATTATGTTGTGATGGAGGCTGCAGTGCTCATGAAGGTGGATTCGGTGATCCTGCAGTGGTTACAGTGCCGCCTGCAGTTTCCTTGAATTTGGATGCAGCCCTCATGCATTGGATGCAGAGTCCCACAAGGTGGATGCCTTATGTTGTGATGGAGGATTGAGTGACCATGAAGGAGGATGCAGTGATCCTGCAGTCATGGCAGTGCAATGCCAATGCTGCTGGCTGCTTTGTCACTGCAGTGGTTTCAGTGCCCCGTTCTGTGTCCCTGAATGTGGATGCAGTTCCCATGCAGTGGATGCAGAGTACCAAAAGTTGGTTGCCGTATGTTGTCACAGAGGATGCAGTGCCCAAGAGTAGGATGCAGTGAGCCGGTAGTGATTGCAGTACGCCTTCTGTGCCACTTCAGCTGGTTGCAGTGTGCCTGGAGTTGTTGCAATGCCCCCTGCATTGTCCTGGAATGTGGTTGCAGTGCTCATGCAGTGGATGCAGTGTTCCACAAGGTGGATGCAGTATGTTGTGATGGAGGATGCAGGGACCATGAAGGTGGATTCAGTGATGCTGCAGTGGTTGCAGTGCCCCCTACACTTCCGTGAATGTGGATGCTGTGAACAGTCAGTAGTTGCAGTGTCCCACAAGGTGGATGTCATATGTTGTGATGGAAGATGCAGTGCCCACGAAGGTGGATGCCGTGAGCCTGTGCTGAATGCAGTGCACCTGCAGTGGAACTTCAAATGCATGCTTTGTCAATGCAGTGGTTGCCGTGCCAATGCATTGTCAGAGAACATGGACGCAGTGCCCAGGCATTGGATGCAGTATCCCTCAAGGTGCATGCAGTATGTTGTGATGGAGGATGCAGTGCCAATGAAGGTGGATGCAGTGATCCAGCAGTGGCTGCAGTGCCCTCTGCTGTGTCCCTGAATGTGGATGCTGTGAATATGCAGTGGATGCAGTGATCCTGTAGTGATTGCAGTGCGCCTGCATTTCCTCATCAGCTGGAAGCAGTGTTGCTTCAGTGGTTGCAGTGCCGCTTTCTGTGTCCCTGAATGTGAATGCAGTGCCCTTGAAGTGGTTGCAGTGCCCACTGCATTGTCCAAGAACCTGGATGCAGTGCCCAGTCATTGGATGCAGTGTCCCACAAGGTGCATGCAGTATGTTGTGGCGGAGGATACAGTGCCCACGAATGTGGATGTAGTGAGCCTCTAGTGATTGCAGTGCACCTGCAGTGCTGCTTCAGCTTTATGCAGTGTTGCTGCAGTGGTTGCAGTGCCCCCTGCAGGTTACTTGAATGTGGATGCAGTGCTCATGCAGTGGATGCAGTGTCCCTCAAGGTGGATGCCTATGTTGTGATGGAGGATTCAGTGATCATGAAGGAGGATGCAGTGCTGCTGCAGTCATTGCAGTGCACCTGCAGTGCCACTTCAGCTGGCTGCAGTGTCCCTGCAGTGGTTGCAGTGCCCTGTTCTGTGTACCTGAATGTGGATGCAGTGCCCATGAAGTGGTTGCAATGCCCACTGCATTGTCCGAGAACGTGGATGCAGTGCCCAGGCATTGGATGCAGTGTCCCACAAGGTGGATGCAGTATGTTGTGATGGAAGCTGAGGTGCCCATGAAGGTAGATGCAGTGACCCTGCCGTGGTTACTGTACCCCTGGCATTGTCCTGGAATGTTGATGCAGGAGTCATGCAGTGGATGCAGCGTCTCAAATTGTGGATGCAGTATGTTGGTCGGAGGATGCAGTGCCCATGAAGGTGGAGGCGGTGAACCTGCAGTGGTTGCAGTGCCCCCTACAGTTTCCCTGAATGTGGATGCAGTGCCCATGCAGTGCATGCAGTGTCCCACAAGGTGGAGGCAGTATGTTGTGATGGAGGATGCAGTGCCCACGAAGGTGAATGCAGTACTCCTGCAGTGGTTGCCATGCCCCCTGCAGTTTACCTGAATGTGGATGCGGTGCCCATGCAGTGGATGCACAGTACCAAATGTTGGTTTCTGTATGTTGTGACAGAGGATGCAGTGCCCAAGAGTTGGATGCGGTGAGCTGGCAGTGATTGCAGTATGCCTTCAGTGCCACTTCAGCTGGATGCAGTGTCCCTGTAGTGGTTGCAATGCCCCCTGCATTGCCCTGGAATGCGGATGCAGTGCTGATGCAGTGGATGCAGTCTTCCACAATGTGGAGGCATTGTGGTTTGTTGTAGTATGCAGTGCCGATGAAGGTGAATGCACTGATCCTGCAGTGATGTCAGGGCGACTGCAGTGCCACTTCAGCTGGATGCAGTGTTGCTGCAGTGGTTGCAGTGCCCCCTGTATTGTCCAGGAATTTGGATGCAGTGGCCAGGCAGTGGATGCAGTGTCCCACTAGGTGGACGTGGTATGCTGTGACGGATGATGCAGTTCTCATGAAGGTGGATGCAGTGTCCCTGCAGTGCTTGCAGTGCCCCCCGCATTGTCCAGGAATGTCGATGCAGAAGTCATGCAGTGGATGCAGTGTCCCTAAAGGTGGTTGCAGTAGGTTGTGATGAAGGATGCCGGGCCCATGCAGGTAGATGCAGTGATGCTGCAGTGGTTGCAGTGCCCCCTACAGTTCCCTGAATGTTCATGCAGTGCCCATGCAGTAGTTGCAGTGTCCCACAAGGTGGATGTCGTATGTTGTGATGGAAGATGCAGTGCCCATGAAGGTGGATGCAGTGACCCTGCAGTGGTTGCAGTGCACACTGCATTGTCCGGTAATATGGATGCAGTGCCCAGGCATTGGATGCAGTGTCCCACACGGTGCATGCAGTATGTTGTGACAGAGGATGCAGTGCCCATGAGGGTGAATGCAGTGAGCTGGCAGTGGTTGCAGTGCACCCTGCTGTGTCCCTGAATGTGGATGCTCTGAACATGCAGTGGATGCAGTGATCCTGAAGTGATTGCAGTGCGCTGCATTTCCACATCAGCTGGAAGCAGTGTCCCTGCAGGGGTGGCAGTGCCACCTTCTGTGTCGCTGAAGTTGAATGCAGTGCCCATGCAGTGGATGCAGTGTACCTAAAGGTTTATGCAGTATGTTGTGACGGAGGATGCAGTGCCCATTAGGGGCGTTTCAGTGTCCCTCCAGTGGTTGCAGTGCCCCCGGCATTGTCCTGAAATGTTGATGCAGTGCCTATGCAGTGGATGCAGTGAATCTTTAGTAATTGCAGTGCGCTTGCTGTGCCACTTCAGCTAGATGCAGTGTAGGTGCAGTGGTTGCAGATCCCCCTGCCACGTCCCTGAATGTGGATGCTGTGCCCATGCAGTGTCTGCAGTGTCACTCAAAGTGGATGTAGTATGCTTTGAAGTAGGATTCAGTGCCTATGATGGACGATGCAGTGATCCTGTAGGCATTGCAGTGCACCTGCAGTGCCACTTCATCTGGATGCAGTGTCCCTGCAGTGGTTGCAGTGCACCATGCTGTGTCCTTGAATGTGGATGCTGTGAACATGCAGTGGATGCAGTGTCCCACAAGGTGGATGGAGTATGTTGTGATGGAGAATGCAGGGCCCATGAAGGTGGATGCAGTGATGCTGCAGTGGTTGCATTGCTCCCTACAGATCCCTGAATGTGGATGCATTGCCCCTGCAGTAGTTGCAGTGTCCCACAAGGTTGATGTCGTATGTTGTGAGGGAAGATGCAGTGCCCACAGAGGAGTATGCAGTGAGCCTGTGCTGAATGCAAGGCACCTGAAGTGAGACTTCAGCTGTATGCAGTGTGCCTGCAGTGGTTGCAGTGCCGACTGCATTGTCCAAAAAGGTGGATGCAGTGCTCATGCAGTGGATGCAGTGTCCCACAATGTGGAGGCACTGTGGTCTGTTGTAGTATGAAGTGCCAATGAAGGTGAATGAAGTGATCCTGCAGTGATGGCAGTGTGCCAGCAGTGCCACTTCAGCTGGATGCAGTGTTGCTGCAGTGGTTGCAGTGCCCCATGCATTGTCCAGGAATGTGAATGCAATGCCCAGGCAGTAGATGTAGTGTCCCGAAGGTGAATGCGGTATGTTATGGCAGATGATGCAGTTCTCATGAAGGTGGATGCAGTGTCCCTGCAGTGCTTGCAGTGCCCCCTGCATTGTCCGGGAATGTGGATGCAGTAGTCATGTAGTGGATGCAGAGTCCCACAAGGTGGATGCAGTATGTTGTGATGGAGGATGCAGCGCCAGTGAAGGTGGATGCAGTGATGCTGCAGTGGTTGCAGTGCCCCCTACACTTCCCTGAATGTGGAAGCAGTGCCCATGTAGTAGATGCAGTGTCCCACAAGGTGGATGTCGTATGTTGTGATGGAAGATGCAGTGCCCACGAAGGTGGATTCAGTGACCCTGTGCTGAATACAGTGTGCGTGCAGTGTGACTTCAGCTGTTTACAGTGTCCCTGCAGTGTTTGCAGGGCTCACTGCATTGTCTGAGAACGTGGATGCAGTGCCCAGGCATTGGATGAAGTGTCCCACAAGAATCATGCAGTATGTTGTGATGGAGGATGCAGTGCCCATGAAGGTGGATGCAGTGATCCGGCAGTGATTGCAGTGCACGCTGCTGTGTCCCTGAATGTGGATGCTCTGAACATGCCGTGGATGCAGTCATCCTGCAGTGATTGCACTGCACCTGCATTTCCACATCAGCTGGAAGCAGTGTCCCTTCATGGGTTGCAGTGCCGCCTTCTGTGTCCCTGAAGTTGAATGCAGTGCCCCTGCAGTGGATTCAGTGTACCTAAAGGTTTATGCAGTATGTTGTGACGGAGGATGCAGTGCCCAGGAGGGTGGATGCAGTGATTCTGCCGTCGATGCAGTGCCCCCTGCAGTTTACCTGAATGTGGATGCAGTTCTCATGCTCTGGATGCAGTGTCCCTCAAGGTGGATGCCTTATGATGTGTTGCAGGATTCAGTGATCATGAAGGAGGATGCAGTGATCCTGCAGTCATTGCAGTGCACCTGCATTGCGGCTTCAGCTGGCTGCAGTGTCCCTGCAGTGGTTGCCATGCCCCGTCCTGTGTCCCTGAATGTGGATGCAGTGCCCATGCAGTGGATGCAGAGTGCCAATAGCTGGCTGCCGTATGTTGTGACAGAGAATGCAGTGCCCACCAGTTGGATGCAGTGAGATGGCATTGATTGCAGTACGTCTTCAGTGCCACTTCAGCTGGATGCAGTGTCCCTGCTGTGGTTGCAATGCCCCCTGCATTGTCCTGGAATGTGGATGCAGTGCTCATGCAGTGGATGCACTGTCACCCAATGTGGGGGAATTGTGGTGTGTTGTAGTATGCAGTGCTGATGAAGGTGAATGCAGTGATCCTGCAGTGATGGCAGTGTGCCTGCAGTGCAACTTCAGCTGGATGCAGTGTTGCTGCAGTGCTTGCAGTGCCCCCTGCATTGTCCGGGAATGTGGATGCACTGGCCAGGCAGTGGATGCAGTTTCCCACAAGGTGGATGCAGTATGTTATGACGGATGATGCAGTTCTCATGAAGGTGGATGCAGTGTCCCTGCAGTAGTTTCAGTGACTCCGGCATTGTCCTGAAATGTTGATGCTGTTCCCATGCACTGCATGTAGTGAATCTTCAGTGATTGCAGTGCGCCTGCAGTGCCACTTCAGCTGGATGCAGTGTAGCTGCTGTGGTTGCAGAGCCACCCACCACATCCCTGAATGTGGATGCTGTGCCCATGCAGTGTCTGCAGTGTCTCACAATGTGGATGCAGTATGTTGTGATGGAGGATGCAGGGACCATGAAGGTGGATGCAGTGATGCTGCAGTGGTTGCAATGCCCCCTACAGTGGTTGCAGTGCCCCCTACAGTTGCCTGAATGTGGATGTAGTGCCCATGCAGTTGTTGCAGTGTCCCGCAAGGTGGATGTCGTATGTTGTGATGGAAGATGCAGTGCACACGGAGGTGGATGCAGTTAGCCTGAGCTGAATGCAAGGCACCTGAAGTGCTACTTCAGGTGTATGCAGTGTCCCTGCAGTGGTTGCAGTGCCGAATGCATTGTCTGAGAACGTGGATGCAGTGCTGAGGCATTGGATGCAGTGTCCCACAAGGTGCATGCAGTATGGTGTGACGGAGGATGCAGTGCCCATGACGGTGGATACAGTGATCCAGCAGTGGTTGCAGTGCACCCTGCTGTGTCCCTGAATGTGCATGCTCTGAACATGCAGTGGATGCACTGATTGCAGTGCACCTGAATTTGCACATCAGCTGGAAGCAGTATCCTTGCAGGGGTTGCAGTGCCACCTTCTGTGTTGCTGAGGGTGAATGCAGTGCCCATGCAGAGGATGCAGTGTACCTAAAGGTTTATGCAGTATGTTGTGATGGAGATTGCAGTGCCCATGTAGGGGGATGCAGTGTCCCTCCAGTGGATGCAGTGCCCCTGGAATTGTCCTGAAATGTTGATTCAGTGCCTATGCAGTGGATGTAGTGAATCTTCAGTGATTGCAGTGTACCTGCAATGACACTTCAGCTGCATGCAGTGCAGCTGCTGTGGTTGCAGAGCACCCTGCCACGTCCCTGAATGTGGATGCTGTTCCCATACAGTGTCTGCAGTGTGACTCATGGTGGATGCAGTATGTTGTGAAGTAGGATTCAGTGCCCATGAAGGACGATGCAGTGATCCTGCAGTCATTGCAGTGCACCTGCAGTGCCACTTCATCTGGATGCATTGTCCCTGAAGTGGTTGCAGTGCACCTTGCTGTGTCCCTGAATGTCGATGCTGTGAACATGTAGTGGATGGCGTGATCCTGCAGTGATTTCAGTGCACCTGCATCTCCTCAGCATCAGGATGCACTGTTGCTGCAGTGTTTGCAGTGCTGCCTTCTGTGTCACTGAAGGTGAATGCCGTGCCCATGCAGTGGAGGCAGTGTACCTAAAGGTTTATGCAGTATGTTGTGACGGAGGATGCAGTGCGCATGCAGTCAGATACAGTGTCCCTGCAGTGGTTGCAGGGCCCCCGGCATTGTGCTGGAATGTGGATGCAGGGGTCATGCAGTGGATGCAGTGTCTCACAAGGAGGATGCAATATGTTTTGTAGGAGCATGCAGTGCCCATGAAGGTGGATGCGGTGAACCTGCAATGGTTGCTGTGCCCCCTAGAGATTCCCTGAATGTGGATGCAGTGCCCATGCAGTGCATGCAGTGTCAGACAAGGTGGATGTGGTATGCTGTGATGGAGGAGGCAGTGCCCACGAAGGTGGATGCAGTGAGCCTGATGTGATTGCAGTGCGCTTGCAGTGCCTCTTCAGCTGGATGCAGTGTTGCTGCAGTGGTTGCAGAGCCAACTTCAGTGTCCCTGAACGAGGATTCAGTCCCAATGAAGTGGATGCAGTGTCCCACAATGTGCATGCAGTATGTTTTGTCAAAGGCTGCAGTGCCCACGAAGGTGGATAAGGTGAACCTGCAGTGTTTGCAGTGTCCCCTACAGTTTACCTGAATGTGGATGCAGTGGTCATGCAGTGGATGAAGTGTCCCTCAAGGTGGATGCCTTATGTTGTGATGGAGGAATCAGTTATCATGAATGAGGATGCAGTGATCCTGCATTCATTGCATTGCACCTGCAGTGCAACTTTAGCTGGCTGTAGTGTCCCTACAATGGTAGCAGTGCCCCATTCCGTGTCCATGAATGTGGATGGGGTGCCAATGCAGTGGATGCAGAGTACCAAATTTGGTTGCCGTATGCTGTGAGACAGGATGCAGTGCCCATGATTTGGATACAGTGAGATGGCATTGTTTGTAGTACACCTTCAGGGCCACTTAAGCTGGATGCAGTGTCCCTGCAGTGGATGCAATGTCCCCTGCATTGTCCTGGAATGTGAATGCAGGGCTCATGGAGTGGATGCAGTGTCCCACAATGTGGAGGCATTCTGGTGTGTTATAGTATGCAGTGCGGATGAAGGTGAATGCACTGATCCTCCAGTGATGGCAGTCCACCTGCACTGCCACTTCAGCTGGATGCAGTGTTGCTGCAGTTGTTGCAGTGGCCCTGAATTGTCCAGGAAAGTGGATGCAGTGCCCAGGCAGTGGATGCAGTGTCCGACAGGGTGGATGCAGTATGTTATGACGGATGAGGCAGTTCTCATGATTGTGGATGCAATGTCCCTGCAGTGCTTGAAGTGCCCCCCGCAGTGTCCAGGAATGTGGGTGCAGTATTCATGCAGTGGATGCAGTGTCCCACAAAGTGGATGCAGTATGTTGTGATGGAGGATGCAGGACCCATGAAGATGGATGCAGTGATGCTGCCTTGGTTGCAGTGCCCCCTACAGTTGGCTGAATGTTAATGCAGTGCCCATGCAGTAGTTGCAGTGTCCCCCAAGGTGGATGTCATATGTTGTGCTGGAAGATGCAGTACCCACGAAGGTGGATGCAGTGAGCCTGTGCTGAATGCAGTGCACCTACAGTGCGACTTCATTTGTATGCAGTGTCCCAGCAGTGGTTGCAGTGTCCACTGCATTGTCCGAGAACGTGGACACAGTGCCCAGGCATTGGTTGCAATGTCCCACATGGTGCATGCAGTATGTTGTGACAGAGGATGCAGTGCCCATGAAGATGGATGCAGTGAACAGGCAGTGGTTGTAGTGCACCCTGCTGAGTCCCTGAATGTGGAGGCTGTGAACATGCAGTGGATGAGGTGATCCTGAAGTGATTTCAGTGTGCCTGAATTTCCGCATCAGCTGGAAGCAGTGTCCATGCAGGGGTTGCAGTTCCACCTTCTATGTCCCAGAAGGTGAATGCAGTTCCCATGCAGTGGCCGCAGTTTACCTAAAGGTTTATGCAGTACATTTTGATGGAGGGTGCAGTGCCCAGGAAGGTGGATGCTGTGTCCCTGCAGTGGCTGCAGTGCCCCCGGCATTGTCCTGGAATGTGGATGCAGGGGCCATGCAGTGTATGCAGAGTCTCACAAGGTGGCTGCAGTATGTTTTTTCGAAGGATGCAGTGTCCATGTAGGTGTATGTGGTGGACCTGCAGTGGTTGAAATGCCCCCTACAGTTTCCCTGAATGTGGATGCAGTGCCCAAGCAGTGCATGCAGTGTCCCAAAAGTTGGATGTGGTATTCTCTGATGGAGAATCCAGTGCCCACGAAGGTGGATGCAGTGAGCCTGCAGTGATTGCAGTATGCTTGCAGTGCCACTTCAGCTAAGATGCAGTGCTGCTGCAGTGGTTGCAGAGCCAAAAACAGTGTCCCTGAACGTGGATGCAGTGCCCATTCAGTGGGTGCCGTGTCCCACAATATGCATGCACTATATTGTGACGGAGGATGCAATGCCCATGAAGGTGGATGCAGTGATCCAGCAGTGGTTACAGTGCCCCCTGCAGTTTACCTGAATGTGGATGCAGTGCTCATGCAGTGGATGCAGTGTCCCTCAAAGTTTATGCCTTATGTTGTGATGGAGGACTCAGTGATCATGAAGGAGGATGCAGTGATCCTGCAGTCATTGCAGTGCACCTGCATTGCGGCTTCAGAGGGCTGTGGTGTCCCTGCAGTGGTTGCAGTGCCCCATTGTGTGTCCCGGAGTCTGGATGCAGTGCCCATGCAGTGGATGCAGAGTACCAAAAGTTGGTTTTCGTATGTTGTGACAGAGGATGCAGTGCCCACGAGTTGGATGCAGTGAGCCAGCGGTGATTACAGTACGCCTTCAGTGCCACTTCAGCTGGATGCAGTGTCCCTGCAGTGGTTGCAATGCCCCCTGAATAGTCCTGTAATATGGATGCAGTGCTCATGCAGTGGATGCAGTGTCCCACAATGTGGAGGCATTGTGGTGTGTTGTAGTATACAGTGCCAATGAAGGTGAATGCAGTGATCCTGCAGTGATGGCAGTGCGCCTGCAGTGCCACTTCAGCTGCATGCAGTGTTGCTGCAGTGGTTGCAGTGCCCCCTACAGTTTCCCTAAACGTGGATGCAGTGCCCAGGCAGTGGATGCAGTGTCCCACAAGGTGAATGCAGTAGGTTTTGAAGGATTGTTCAGTTCTCATGAGGTTGTAGTCAGTGTCCCTGCAGTGCTTGCAGTGCCCCCCACATTGTCTGGGAATGTGGATGCAGTAGTCATGCTGTGGCTGAAGTGTCCCACAAGGTGGATGCAGTATGTTGTGATGGAGGATGCAGGGCTCATGAAGGTGGATTCAGTAATGCTGTAATGGTTGCAGTGCCCCCTACAGTTCCCTGAACGTGGATGCAGTGCCCATGCAGAGCATGCATTGTCTCACAAGGTGGATGCGGTATGTTGTGACAGAGGATGCAGTGCCAATGAAGGTGGGTGCAGTGAGACTGCTGAATGCAGAGCACCTGCAGTGCGACTTCAGCTGTATGCACTATCCCTGCAGTGGTTACCATGCCTGCTACATTGTCCAAGAACGTGGATGCAGTGCCCAAGCACTGCATGCAGTGTCCCACAAGCTGCATGCAGTGTTGTGACGGAGGATGCAGTGCCCATGAAGGTGCATGCATTAATCTGGCAGTGGTTGCAGTGCACCCTGCTGTGTCCCTGAAGGCAGATGCTGTAAACATGCAATGGATGCAGTGATCCTGCAGTGATTGCAGTGCGCCTGCATTTCCACATCAGCTGGAAGCAGTGTCCCTGCAGTGGTTGCAGTACCCCTACAGTTCCCTGAATGTGGATGCAGTGCATGCTTTATCCCACAAGGTGAATACAGTATGTTGTGACGGAGGATGCAGTGCCAACGAACGTGGGTGCAATGAGCCTGCAATGATTGCAGTGCAGCAGCAGTGCCACTTCAGCTGGATGAAGTGTTGGTGCATTGGTTGCCGTGCCCCCAGCATTGTCCGAGAATATGGATGCAGTGCCCAGGCAGTGGATTCAATGTCCCACAAGGTGGATGCAGTATGTTGTGAAGGAGGATGCAGTGCCCATGAAGCTGGATGCAGTGATCATGCAGTGATTGCAGTGTGCCTGCCTTTCCACATCAACTGGAAGCAGTGTCCCTGCAGGGGTTGCAGTGACGCCTTCTTGTCCCTGAAGCTGAATGCAGCGCCCAAGCAGTGGATGCAGTGTACCTTAAGGTTTATGCAGTATGTTGTCACGGTGGATGCAGTGCCCATGAATGTGGATGAAGTGTCCCTGCTGTGGTTGAAGTGCCAACTACAGTTTCCGTGAATGTGGCTGCAGTGCCCCTTCTGTGCATGCAGTTTTCCAGAAGGTGGATGCAGTATGCTGTGACGGAGGATGCAGTAGCCACGAAGGTGGATGCAGTGAGCCTGTGCTGAATGCAGTGCACCTGCAGTGTGACTTGAGTTGTATGCAGTGTGCCTGCAGTGGTTGCAGTGCACCCTGCTGTGTCCCTGAATGTGCATGCTCTGAAAATTCAGTGGATGCAGTGATCCTGCAGTGATGGAAGTGCGCCTGCAGTGCCACTTCAGCTGGATGCAGTGTTTCTGCACTGGTTGCAGTGCCCCCTGCATTGTCCAGGAATGTGGATGCAGTGCCAAGTCAGTGGATGCAGTGTCCCACATGATGGATGCAGTATGTTATTACGGATGATGCAGTTCTCATGAAGGTGGATGAAGTGTCTCTGCAGTGCATGCAGTGCCCCCCTGCATTGTCCGGTCTTGTGGATGCAGTTGTCATGCACTGGATGCAGTGGCCCACAAGCTGGATTCAGTATGTTGTGATGGAGGATGGAGGGCCCATGAAGGTGGATGCAGTGATGCTGCAGTGGTTGCAGTGACCCCTACAGTTCCCTGAATGTGGATTCAGTAGTCATGCAGTCGTTGCAGTGCCTGACAAGGTGGATCTCGTATGTTGTGATGGAAGATGCAGTTCCCACGGAGGTGGATGCAGTGAGCCTGTGCTGAATGCAGTTCGCGTCCAGTGCGACTTCAGCTGTAGGCAGTGTCCCTGCAGTGATTGCAGTGAGCACTGCATTTTCCAAGAACGTGGATGCAGTGCCCAGGCATTGGATGCAGTGTCCCAAAAGGTGCATGTAGTATGTTGTGACGGAGGATGCAGTGCCCATGATGGCGGATGCAGTGATCTGGCAGTGATTGCAGTGCACCTGAATTTCCACATCAGCTGTAAGCAGTGTCCCTGCAGGGTTTGCAGAGCCACCTTCTGTGTCACTGAAGGTGAATGCAGTGCCGAAGCAGTGGATGCAGTGTACCTAAAGGTTTATGCAGTATGTTGTGACGGAGGATGCAGTGCCCATGAAGGCGGATGCAGTGTCCTTCCAGTGGTTGCAGTGTCCCCGGCATTGTCCTGAAATGTTGATGAAGGGCCTATGCAGTGGATGCAGTGAATCTTCAGTGATTGCAGTGTGCCTGCAGTACCACTTCAGCTGGATGCAGTGTAGCTGCAGTGGTTGCAGAGCCCCCTGCAATGTCCCTGAATGTGGATGCTGTGCCCATGCAGTGTCTTCAGTGTGACTCAAGTTGGATGCAGTATGTTGTGAAGCAGGATTCAGTGCCCATGAAGGACAATGCAGTGATCCTGCAGTCATTGCAGTTCACCTGCAGTCCCACTTCTTCTGGATGCAGTGTCCCTGCAGTGGTTGCACTGCACCCTGCTGTGCCCCTGAATGTGGATGTTGTGAACATGCAGTGGATGCAGTGATCCTGCAGTGATTGCAGTGCGCCTGCATTTCCTCATCAGCTGGATACAGTGTTGGGGCAGTGGTTGCACTGCAGCCTTCTGTGTCCCTGAAGGAGAATGCAGTGCCCATGCAGTAGAGGCAGTGTCCCTAAAGGTTTATGCAGTATGTTGTGACGGAGGATGCAGTGTGCATGAAGGCTGATGCAATGTCCCTGCAGTGGGTGCAGTGCCCAATGCATTGTCCGAGAACAGGGATGGAGTGCCCAGTCATTGGTTTCAGTGTCGCAAAAGGTGCAGGCAGTATGTTGTGATGGAGGATGCTGTGCCCATGAAGGTGGATGCAGTGATATGGCAGTGATTGCAGTGCACACTGCTGTATCCCTGATTGTGGATGCTGTGAACATGCAGTGGTTGCAGTGCTCCTGCAGTGATTTCAGGGCACCTGCATTTCCACATCAGCTGTAAGCAGTGTCCCTGCAGGGGTTGCAGTGCCACCTACTGTGTCCCTGAAGGTGAATGCAGTGCCCATGCAGTGGATGCAGTGTACCTAATGGTTTATGCCGTATGTTGTGACGGAGGATGCAGTGCCCATGAAGGTGGATGCAGTGTCCCTGCAGTGGTTGCAGTGCCCCCAGCATTGTCCTGAAATATGCATGTAGGGGTCATGCAGTGGATGCAGTGTCCCATAATGTGCATGCAGTATGTTGTGACGGAGGTTGCAGTGCCCATGAAGGTGGATGCAGTGAGCCTGCAGTGATTGTACTGCACCTGCAGTGCCACTTCAGCTGGATGCCATGTTGCTTGTGTGGTTGCAGAGCCAACTGCAGTGTCCCTGAACATGGATGCAGTGCCCATGCAGTGGATGCAGCCTCCCACAATGTGCAAGCAGTATGTTGTGACGGAGGATGCAGGGCCCATGAACCTGGATGCAGTGATCCTGCAGTGGTTGCAGTGCCCCCTGCAGTTTACCTGAATGTGGATACAGTGCTCATACAGTGGATGCAGTGTCCCTCTAGGTGAATGTCTTTTGATGTGATGGAGGATTCAGTGATCATGAAAGAAGAGGCAGTGATCCTGCAGTCATTGCAGTGCACCTGCAGTGCCATTTCAGCTGGCTGCACTGTCTCTGCAGTTGTTGCAGTGCCCCGTTCTGTGTCCCTGAATGTGGATGCAGTGTCCATGCAGTGGATGCAGAGTAGCAAAATTTGGTTGCTGTATAGTGTGACAGAGGATTTAGTGCCCACGAGTTGGATGCAATGAGCCGGCAGTAATTGCAATACGCCTTCAGTGCCACTTCAGCTGGAGGCGGTGTCCCTGCAGTGGTTGTAATGCCCCCTGCATTGTCCTGGAATGTGGAGGCAGTGCTCATGCTTTGAATGCAGTGTCCCACAAGGTGGATGCCTTATTTTGTGATGGAGGATTCACTGATCATGAAGGAGCATGCAGTGATTCTGCAGTCATTGCAATGCACCTCAGTTCCCCTTCAGCTGGCTGCAGTGTCCCTGCAGTGGTTGCAGTGCCCCGTTCTGTGTCCCTGAATGTGGATGCAGTACCCTTGCATGGATGCAGAGTACAAACTGTTGGTTGCCATATGTTGTGGCAGAGGATGCAGTGCCCAAGTGTTGGATGCAGTTATCCTGTAGTGGTTGCAGTGCCCCCTACAGTTCCCTGAATGTGGATGCAGTGCCCACACAAGAGTTGCTGTGTCCCTCAAGGTGGATATCGTATGTTGTGATGGAAGATGCAGTGCCTACAAAGGTGGATGCAATGAGCCTGTGCTGAATGCAGTGCCTCTCCAGTGCGACTTGAGCTGTATGCAGTGTCCCTGCAGTGGTTGCAGTGCCAACTGCATTGTCCGAGAACGTGGATGCTGTGCCCAGTCATTGGATGCAGTGTACCTAATTGTTTATGCAGTAGGTTGTGACAGAGAATGCAGTACCCACGAATGTTGATGCAGTGAGTCTGTAGTGATTGCAGTGCGTCTGCAGTGCCACGTTCAGCTGGATGCTGTGTTGCTGCAGTGGTTGCAGAGCCAAATACAGTGTCCCTGAATGAGGATGCAGTGCCCATGCAGTGGATGCAGAATACCAAAATTTGTTTGCTGTATGTGGTGACAGAGGATGCTGTGCCCAGGAGATGGATACAGTGAACCAGCAGGGATTGCAGCACGCCTTCAGTGCTACTTCAGCTGGAGGCAGTGTCCCTGCAGTGGTTGAAGTGCCCCCTACATTGTCCAGGAATGTGGATGCAGTGCCAAGGCATTGGACGCCTACAGTATGTTGTGACGGAGGATGCAGTGCCCATGAGGGTGGATGCAGTGAGCCTGTGCTGAATGCAGTGTGCCTGCAGTGCGACTGCAGCTGTATGCAGTGTCCCTGCAGTGGTTGCAGTGTCCACTGCATTGTCCGAGAATATGGATGCAGTTCCCAGGCATTGGATACAGTTTCCCACAAGGTGCCTGCAGTATGTTGTGATGGAGGATGCAGTGCCCTTGAGGGTGGATGCAGTGATCCAGCAGTGGTTGCAGTGCACCCTGCTGTTTCCCTGAATGTACATGCTCTGAACATGCAGTGGATGCAGTGATACTGCAGTGATTGCAGTGTGCCTGCATTTCCACATCAGCTGGAAGCAATGTCCCTGCAGGGGTTGCAGTGCCAACTTCTGTGTCCATGAAGGTGAATGCAGTGCCCATGCAGTGAATGCAGTGTACCTAAAGGTTTATGCAGTATGTTGTGACGGAGGATGCAGTGCCCATGAAGGGGGATGCAGTGTCCCTCCAGTGGTTGCAGTGCCCCCGGCATTGTCCTGAAATGTTGATGCAGTGCCTAGGTAGTGGATGCAGTGATTCTTCAGTGATTGCTGTGCGACTGCACTGCCACTTCAGCTGGATGCAGTATAGCTGCAGTGGTTGCAGAGCCCCTTGCCATGTCCCTGAATGTGGATGCTGTGCCCATGCAGTGTCTGCAGTGTGACTCAAGGTGGATGCAGTATGTTGTGAAGCAGGATTCAGTGCCCACGAAGGATGATGCAGTGATCCTGCAGTCATTGCAGTGCACCTGCAGTGTCACTTCATTTGGATACAGTGTCTCTGCAGTGGTTGCAGTGCACCCTGCTGTGTCCCTGAATGTGGATGCTGTGAACATGCAGTGGATGCAGTATCCTGCAGTGATTGCAGTGCACCAGCATTTCCTCATCAGCTGGAAGCAGCTTTTCTGCAGTGGTTGCAGTGCTGCCTACTGTGTCCCTGAAGGTGAATGCAGTGCCCATGCAGTGGAGGCTGTGTCCCTAAAGGTTTATGCAGTATGTTGTCACGGAGAATGCAGTGCCATGAAGGCAGATGCAGTGTCCTGCAGTGGTTGCAGGGCCCCCATCATTGTGCTGGAATGTGATTGCAGTTCTCATGCAGTGTCCCTCAAGGTGGATGCCTTATGACGTGTTGGAGGTTCAGTGATCATGAAGGTGGATGCAGTGATCCTGCAGTCATTGCAGTGAACTTGTAGTGCCACTTCAGCTGGTTGCAGTGTTCCTGCAGTTGTTGCAGTGCCCTGTCCTGTGTCCCTGAGTGTGGATGCAGTGCCCATTCAATGGATGCAGAGTCCCAAAAGTTGGCTGTCGTATGTTGTGACTGAGGATGCAGAGCCCTGGAGTTGGATGCAGTGAGCCAGCAGTGATTGCAGTATGCCTTCAGTGCCACTTCAGCTGGATGCAGTGTCCTTGCATGGGTTGCAGTGCCGCCTTTTGTGTCACTGAAGGTGAATGCAGTGCCCATGCAGTGGATGCAGTGTACCTAAAGGTTTATGCAGTATGTTGTGATGGAGGATGCAGTGCCGATGAAGGCAGATGCAGTGTCCCTGCATTGGTTGCAGTGCCCCCATCATTGTCCTGAAATATTGATGCAGTGCCTATGCAGTGCATGCAGTGGATCTTCAGTGATTGCAGTGCACCTGCAGTGCCACTTCAGCTGGGTGCAGTGTAGCTGCAGTGGTTGCAGAGCCCACTGCCATGTCCCTGAATGTGGATGCTGTGCCCAAGCAGTGTCTGCAGTGTGACTCAAGGTGGATGCAGTATGTTGTGAAGCAGGATTCAGTGCCCATGAAGGATGATGCAGTGATCCTGCAGTCATTGCAGTGCACCTGCAGTGTCACTTCATCTGGATGCATTGTCCCTGCAGTGGTTACAATGCCCCCTGCATTGTCCTGGAATGTGGATGCAGTGCTCATGCAGTGGCTGCAGTGTCCCACAATGTGGAGGCATTGTGGTGTGTCGTAGTATGCAGTGCTGATAAAGTTGAATGCAGTGATCCTGCAGTTATGGTAGTGCACCTGCAGTGCCACTTCAGCTGGATGCAGTGTTGCTGCAGTGGTTGCAGTGCCCCCTGCATTGTCTGGGAATGTGCATGCAGTGGCCAGGCAATGGATGCAGTTGCCCACAAGGTGGATGCAGTATGTCATGATGGATGATGCAATTCTCATGAATGTGGATGCAGTGTCCCTGCAGTGCTTGCAGTGCCCCCCGCATTGTCCAGTAATTTGGATGCAGTAGTCATGCTTTGGATGTAGTGTCCCACAAAGTGGATAATGTATGTTGTGATGGAGGATCCAGTGCAATGAAGGTGGATGCAGTGAACCTGCAGTCGTTGCAGTGCCCCCTACAGTTCCCTGAATGTGGATGCAGTGCCCATGCAGTAGTTGCAGTGCCCCACAATGTGGGTGTCGTATGTTATGATGGAAGATGCAGTGCCCACGGAGGTGGATGCAGTGAGCCTGTGCTGAATGCAGTGCACCTGCAGTGTGACTTCAGCTGTATGCAGTGTCCCTGCAGTGGTTGCACTGCCCACTGCATTGTCCGAGAATGTGGATGCAGTGCCCAGGAATTGGATGCAGTTTCCCCTAAGGTGCATGCAGTAGGTTGTGACGGAGGATGCACTGCCCATGAGGGTGGATGCAGTGATCGGGTAGTGGTTACAGTGCACCTTGCTGTGTCCCTGAATGTGCATGCTCTGAACATGCAGTGGATGCAGTGATCCTGCAGTGATTGCAGTGTGCCTGCCTTTCCACATCACCTGGAAGCAGTGTCCCTGCAGGGTTTGCAGTGCCGCCTTCTGAGTCACTGAAGGTGAATGCAGTGCTCATGCAGTGGATGCAGTACACCTAAAGGTTTATGCAGTATGTGTTGATGGAGAATGCAGTGCCCACGAAGGTGGATGCAGTGAGCCTGAAGTGATTGCAGTGCCCCCGACATTGTCCTGAAATGTTGATGCAGTGCCTAAGCAGTGGGTGCAGTGATCCTGCAGTCATTGCAATGCACCTGCAGTGCAACTTCATCTGGATGCAGTGTCCCTGCAGTGGTTACAATGCCCCGTGCATTGTCCTGGAATGTGGATGCAGTACTCATGCAGTGGATGCATTGTCCCACAATGTGGAGGCATTGTGGTGTGTCGTAGTATGCAGTGCTGATAAAGATGAATGCAGTGATCCTGCAGTGATGGTAGTGCGCCTGCAGTGCCACTTCAGCTGGATGCAGTGTTGCTGAAGTGGTTGCAGTGCCCCCTGTATTGTCCAGGAATGTGCATGCAGTGGCCAGGCATTGGATGCAGTGGCCCACAAGGTGGATGCAGTATGTCATGATGGATGATACAGTTCTCATGAATGTGGATGCAGTGTCCCTGCAGTGCTTGCAGTGACCCCTCATTGTCTGGGAATGTGGACGCAGTAGTCATGCACTGGATGCAGTGTCCCACACAGTGGATGCATTATGTTGTGATGGAGGATGCAGGGTCCATGAAGGTGGATGCAGTAATGATGCAGTGGTTGCAGTGCCCCCTACAGTTCCCTGAATGTGGATGAAGTGTCCATGCAGTAGTTGCAGTGTTCCACAAGGTGGATGTCGTATGTTGTGATGGAAGATGCTGTGCCCACAGATGTGGATGCCGTGAGCCTGTGCTGATTGGAGTGCACCTGCAGTTCGACTTCCACTGTATGCTGTGTCCCTGCAGTGGTTGCAGTGCACCCTGCTGTGTCCCTGAATGTGGATGCTGTGAACATGCAGTGGATGCAGTGATCCTGCAGTGATTGCAGTGAGGCTGCATTTCAGCATCAGCTGGAAGCAGTGTTGCTGCAGTGGTTTGCAGTGCCACCTTCTGTGTAGGTGAAGGTGAATGCAGTGCCCATGCAGTGGAGGCAATGGCCCTAAAGGTTTATGCAGTATGTTGTGACGGAGGATGCAGTGCACATGAAGGCGGATGCAGTGTCCCTGCCTTGGTTGCAGGGCCCCCGGCATTGTTCTGGAATGTGGATGCAGGGGTCATGCAGTGGATGCAGTGTCTCACAAGGCGGATGCAGTATGTTTTGTTGGAGGATGCAGTGCCAATGAAGGTGGATGCAGTGTCCATGCAGTGCATGCAGTGTCCCACAAGGTGGATGCCTTATGATGTGTTGGAGCATTCGGTGATCATGAAGGAGGATGCAGTGATCCTGCAGTCATTGCAGTGAACTTGCAGTGCCACTTCAGCTGGCTGCAGTGTCCCTGCAGTGGTTGCAATGCCCCCTGCATTGTCCTGCAATGTGGATGCAGTGCTCATGCAGTGGATTAGTGACACAAGGTGGAGGCATTGTGGTGTGATGTAGTATGCAGTGCCAATGAAGGTGAATGCAGTGATCCTGCAGTGATGGCAGTGCACCTGCAGTGAAACTTCAGCTGGATGCAGTGTTGCTGCAGTGGTTGCAGTGCCCCCTACAGTTCCCTGAATGTGGATGCAGTGCCCCTGCAGTAGTTGCTGTGCCCCACAAGGTGGATGTCGTCTGTTGTGATGGAAGATGCAGTGCCCACGGATGTGGATTCAGTGAGCCCGTGCTGAATGCAGTGCGCCTGCAGTGTGAACTCAGCTGTAGGCAGTGTCCCTGCAGTTGCAGTGCCGACTGCATTGACGGAGAACTTGGATGCAGTGCCCAGGCATTGGCTGCAGTGTCCCACAAGGTGCATGCAGTATTTTGTGACGGAGGATGCATGAAGGCAGATGCTGTGTCCCTGCAATGGTTGCAGGGCCCCCGGCGTTGTGCTGGAATGTGCATGCAGGGGTCATGCAGTGGATGCAGTGTCTGACAAGCTGGATGCAGTATGTTTTGTGGGAGGATGCAGTGCCCATGAAGGTGGATGCGGTGAACCTGCAGTGGTTGCAGTGCCCCCCACAGTTTCCGTGAATGTGGATGCAGTGTCCATGCAGTGCATGCAGTGCCCCACAAGGTGGATGCAGTATGCTGTGACAGAGGATGCAGTGCCCACGAAGGTGGATGCAGTGAGCCTGAATTGATTGCAGTGCGCTTGCAGTGCCACTTCAGCTGGATGCAGTATTACTGCAGTGGTTGCAGAACCAACTGCAGTGTCCCTGAACGTGGATGCAGTACCCATCCAGTGGAGGCAGTGTCCCTAAAGGTTTATGCAGTATGTTGTGATGGAGGATGCAGTGCCCATGAAGGTGGATGCTGTGTCCCTGCAGTGCTTGCAGTGCCCCCCGTATTGTCTGGTAAGTGGATGCAGGGGTCATGCAGTGGATGAAGTGTCTCACAAGGCGGATGCTGTATGTTTTGTCGGAGGTTGCAGTGCCCATGAAGGAGGACGTGGTGAACCTGCAGTGGTGGCAGTGCCCCCTACAGTTTCCCGGAATGTGGATGCAGTGCCCATGCAGTGCATTCAGTGTCCCACAAGGTGGATGCGGTATGTTGTGATGGAGGATGTAGTGCCAATGCGGGTGGATGCAGTGAGCCTGCAGTAAGTGCACTGCGTCTGCAGTGCCACTTCAGCTGGATGCAGTGTTGCTGCAGTGGTTGCAGTGCCCCCTGCTTTGTTCGGGAATGTGGATGCAGTGCATAATCAGTTTATGCAGTGTCCCACAAGGTGGATGTAGTATGTTATGACGGATGATGCAGTTCTCATGAAGGTGGATGCAGTGTCCCTGCAGTGCTTGCACTGCCCCCCGCATTGTCCACGAATGTCGATGCAGTAGTCATGCAGTGGATGCAGTGTCCCACAAGGTGGATGCAGTATGTTGTGGTGGAGGATGCAGGGCCCATGAAGGTGGATGAAGTGATGCTGCAGTGGTTGCAGTGCCCCCTACAGTTCCCTGAATGTGGATGCAGTGCCCATGCATTAGTTGCAGTGTCCCACAATGTGGATGTCATATGTTGTTATGGAAGATGCAGTGCCCATGGAGGTGGATGCAGTGAGCGTGTGCTGAATGCAGTGCACCTGCAGTGTGACTTCAGCTGGATGCAGTGTCCATTGCAGTGGTTGCAGTGCCCACTGCATTGTCTGGGAACGTGGCTGCAGTGCTCAGGCATTGGCTGCAGTGTCCCACAAGGTGCATGCAGTAGGTTGTGACGGAGGATGCAGTGCCCATGAGGGTGGATGCAGAGATCCGGCAGTGGATTCAGTGAACCCTGCTGTGTCCCTGAATGTGCATTCTCTGAACATGCAGTAGATGCAGTGATCCTGCAGTGATTGCAGTGCACCTGCATTTCCACATACGATGGAGGCAGTGTCCCTGCAGGGGCTGCAGGGCCCCCGACATTGTGCTGGAATGTGGATGCACGGGTCATGCAGTGGATGCAGTGTCTCACAAGGTGGATGCAGCATGTTGTGATGGAGGATGCAGTGCCAATGATGGTGCATGCGGTGAACCTGCAGTGATTGCAGTGCCCCCTACAGTTTCCCTGAATGTGGATGCAGTGCCCATGCAGTGCATGCAGTGTCACACAAGGTGGAAGTGGTATGCTGTGATGGAGGATGCAGTGCCCACGAATGTGTATGCAGTGAGCATGAAGTGATTAGAGTACACTTTCAGTGCCACTTCAGCTGGATACAGTGTTGCTGCAGTGTTAGCAGAGCCAATTGCAGTGTCCCTGAACTTGGATGCAGTCCTCATGCAGTGGATGCAGTGTCCCACAATGTGCATGCACTATGTTGTGATGGAAGATGCAGTTCTCATGAAAGGGGATGCAGTGTTCCTGCAGTGGTTGCAGTGCCCCCGGCATTGTCCTGGAATATGGATGCAGTGGTCATGCAGTGGATGAAGTGTCACACAAAGCGGATGCAGTATGTTTTGTCAGAGGATGCAGTGCCCATGAAGGTGTATGCAGTGAACCTGCAGTCGTTGCAGTGCCACCTACAGTTCCCTGAATGTGGATGCCGTGCCCACTCAGTAGTTGCAGTGTCCCATAAGTTGGATGTCGTATGTTGTGATGGAAGATCCAGTGTCGACAGAGGTGGATGCAGTGAGCCTGTGCTGAATGCAGTGCTCCTGCAGTGGGACTTCAGCTGTATGCAGTGTCCCTGCAGTGGTTGCATTGCCAAATGCATTGTCTGAGAACGTGGATGCAGTGCCCGGGTATTGGATGCAGTGTCCCACAAGGTGCATGCAGTAGGTTGTGACGGAGGATGCAGTGCCCATAAGGGTGGATGCAGTGATCCGGCAGCGGGTGCAGTGCACTCTGCTGTGTCCCTGAATGCGCATGCTCTGAACATGCAGTGGATGCAGTGATCCTGCAGTGATTGCAGTGTGCCTGCATTTCCACATCGGCTGGAAGCAGTGACCCAGCAGGGGTAGTAGGGCCGCCTTCTGTGTCGCTGAAGGTGAATTCACTGCCCATGCTTTGGATGCAGTGTACCTAAAGGTTTATGCAGTATGTTGTGACAGAGGATGCAGTGCCCATGAAGGGGGATGCAGTGTCCCTCCAGTGGTTGCAGTGCCTCTGGCATGGTCCTGAAATTTTGATGCAGTGCCTATGCAGTGGATGCAGTGAATCTTCAATGATTGCAGTGCACCTGCAGTGCCACTTCAGCTGGATGCAGTGTAGCTGCAGTGATTGCAGAGCCCCCTGCCATGTCCCTGAATGTGGATGCTGTGCCCATGCAGTGTCTTCAGTGTTACTCAAGGTGGATGCAGTATGTTGTGAAGCAGGATTCAGTGCCCATGAAGGATGATGCAGTGATCCTGCAGTCATTGCAGTGCACCTGCAGTGCCACTTCATCTGGATGCCGTGTCCCTGCAGTGGTTGCAGTGCATCCTGTTGTGTCCCTGAATGTGGATGCTGTGAACATGCAGTGGATGCAGTGCTCCTGCAGTGATTGCAGGGCACCTGCATTTCCACATCAGCTAGAAGCAGTGTCCCTGAAGGGGTTGCTGTGTCACCTTCTGTGTCCCTGAATGTGAAAACAGTGCCCATGCAGTGCATGCAGTGTACCTAAAGGTATATGCAGTATGTTGTGATGGAGGATGCAGTACCCATGAAGGTGTATGCACTGTTGCTGCAGTGGTTGCAATGCCACCCTGCATTGTAGTGGAATGTGGATGCAGTGCCCCTGAAGGTGGATGCAGTGATCATGCAGTGGTTGCAGTGCCCCCTACAGTTTCCCTGAATGTGGATGCAGTGCCCAAGCAGTGCATGCAGTGTCCCACAAGGTGGATGCTGTACGCTGTGATGGAGGATGCAGTACCCACGAAGGTGGACGCAGTGAGCCTGCAGTGATTGCAGCGAGCTTGCAGAGCCACTTCAGCTGGATGCAGTGTTGCTGCAGTGGTGGCAGAGCCCACTGCAGTGTCCCTGAACGTGGATGCAGTGCCCATGCAGTAGATGCAGTGTCCCACAAGTTGTATGTCGTATGCTGTGATGGAAGATGCAGTGACCACGAAGGAGGATGCAGTGAGCCTGTGCTGAATGTAATGCACCTGCAGTGTGACGTCAGCTGTATGCAGTGTCCCTGCAGAGGTTGCAGAGCACACTTCATTATCCGAGAACGTGGTTGCAGTGCCCAGGCATTGGATGCAGTGTACCACAAGGTGCATGCAGTATGTTGTGATGGAGGAAGCAGTACCCATGGAGGTGGATGCATTGATACGGCAATGGTGGCTGTGCACCCTGCTGTGTCCCTGAATGTGGATGTGAACATGCAGTGGATGCAGTGATCCTGCAGTGATTGCAGGGCGCCTGCATTTCCTCATCAGCTGGAAGCAGTGTTGCTGTAGTGGTTGCAGTGCACCTGCATTTCCTCACCAGCCTGAAGCAGTGTTGCTGCAGTGGTTGCAGTGCCACCTTCTGTGTCCCTGACGGTGAATGCAGTGCCCATGCAGTGGAGGCAGTGTACCTAAAGGTTTATGCAGCATGTTTTGACGGAGGATGCAGTGCACATGAAGGCAGATGCAGTGTCCCTGCAGTGGTTGCAGGGCCCCCGGCATTGTGCTGTAATGGGGATGCAGGGGTCATGCAGTGGATGCAGTGTCTCACAAGGTGGATGCAGTATGTTGTGACAGTTGATGCAGTGCCCACGAAGGTGGATGCAGTGAGCCTGCAGTGATTGCTGTGCGAATGCAGGGCCACTTCAGATGGCTGCAGTGTTGCTGCAGTGGTTGCAGAGACAAGTGCAGTGTCCCTGACGTGGATGCAGTGCCCCAGCATTGTCCTGGAATGTGGATGCAGTGGTCATGCAGAGGATGCACTGTCTCACAAGGTGGATGCAGTATGTTTTGTCGGAGGATGCAGTGCCCATGAAAGTGGATGCGGTGAATCTGCAGTGGTTGCAATGCCCACTGCATTGTCCTGCAATGTGGATGGAGTGCTCATGCATTGGATGCAGTGTCCCACAATGTGGAGGCATTGTGGTGTGCTGTAGTATGCAGTGCCGAGGAAGGTGACTGCAGTGATCCTTCATTGATGGCTGTGAGCCTGCAGTGCCACTTCAGCTGGATTCAGTCTTGCTGCTGTGGTTGCAGTGCCCCCTACATTGTCCTGGAATGTGGATGCAGTGGCCAGGCAGTGGATACAGTGTCCCACAATGAGGATGCAGTATGTTATGACGGCTGATGCAGTTCTCATTAAGGTGGATGCAGAGTCCCTGCAGTGCTTGCAGTGCTCCCCACATTGTCTGGGAATGTGGATGCAGTAGCAATGCAGAGGATGCAGTGTCCCACATGGTGGATGAAGTATGTTGTGATGGAAGAGGCAGGGCCCATGAAGGGGGATGCAGTGATTCGGCCGTGGTTGCAGTGCACACTGCTGTGTCCCTGAATGTGTATGCAGTGCCCATGCAGTGGATGCAGTGTAGCTAAAGCTTTATGCAGTATCTTGTGACGGAGGAGGCAGTGGGCAGAAAGTAGATGCAGTGTCCCTGCAGAGGTTGCAGTGCCCCCAGTATTGTGCTGGAATTTGGATGCAGTGCTCATGCAGTGGATGCAGTGTCCCACAAGGTGGATGCAGTCTGTTGTGATGGAGGATGCAGGGACCATGAAGGTGGATGCAGTGATGCTGCAGTGGTTGCAGTGCCCCATACAGTTGCCTGAATGTGACTGCAGTGCCCATGCAGTGCATGCAGTTTCCCACAATGTGGATGCAGTATGTTGTGAAGGAGCATGCAGTGCCCAAGAAGGTGGATGCAGTGAGCCTGCATTGGTTGCAGTGCCACCTGCAGTTTACCTGAATGTGGATGCAGTGGTCATGCAATGGATGCAGTGTCCCTCAAGGTGGATGCCTTACATTGTGATGGAGGATTCAGTGATCATGAAGGAGGATGCCATGATCCTGCAGTCATTGCTGTGCGCCTGCATTTCCACATCAGCTGGAAGCAGTGTCCCAGCAGGGGTTGCAGAGCTGCCTTCTGTGTCGCTGAAGGTGAATTCAGTGCCCATGCAGTGCATGCGCTGTACCTAAAGCTTTATGCTGTATGTTGTGATGGATGATGCAGTGCCCATGAAGGGGGATTCAGTGTCCCTCCAGTGGTTGCAGTGCCCCCGGCATTGTCTGAAATGTTGATGCGGTGCCTATGAGGTGGATGCAGTGAATCTTCAGTGATTGCAGTGCACCTGCAGTGCCACTTTAACTGGATGCAGTGTTGCTGCAGAGGTTGCAGTGCCACCTGCATTGTCCGGGAATGTGGATGCAGTGCCCAGGCAGTGGATGCAGTGTACAACAAGGTGGAAGCAGTATGTTATGACGGATGATGCAGTTCTCATGAAGGTGGATGCAGTGTCCCTGCAGTAGTTGCAGCGTCCCACCAGGTGGATGTCTTATGTTGTCATGGAAGATGCAGTGCCCACGGAGGTGGATGCAGTGAGCCTGTGCTGAATGCATTGCACCTGCAGTGTGACTTCAGCTGTATGCCGTGTCCCTGCAGTGGTTGCAGTGCCCACTGCATTGTCCCAGAACGTGGATGCCGTGCCCAGGCTTTGGATGCAGTGCCTCACAAGGTGCATGCAGTATGTTGTGATGGAGGATGCAGTGCCCATGAAGGGGGATGGAGTGTCCCTTCAGTGCTTGCAGTGCCCCCGGCATTGTCCTGAAATATTGATGCAGTGCCTATGCAGTGGATGCAGGGAATCTTCAGTGACTGCAATGAGCTTGCAGTGTCACTTCAGCTGGATGCAGTGTTGCTGCAGTGCTTGCAGAGCCAACTGCAGTGTCCTTGAACGTGGATGCAGTGCCCCACAATGTGCATGCAGTATGTTGTGACAGAGGATGCAGTGCCCATGAAGATTGATGCAGTGATCCTGCAGTGGTTGCAGTGCCCCCTGCAGTTTACCTGATTGTAGATGCAGTGTCCCTCAAGGTGGTAGCCTTATGATGTGTTGGAGGGTTCAGTGATCATGAAGGTGGATGCAGTGATCCTGCAATCATTGCAGTGATCTTGCAGTGCCAATTCAGCAGGCTGCAGTGTCCCTGCAGTGGTTGCAGTGCCCCATCCTGTCTCCCTGAATGTGGATGCAGTGCCCATGCAGTGGATCCAGAGTACCAAGTGTTGGTTGCCATATGTTGTGACATTGGATGCAGAGCCCTGGAGTTGGATGCAGTGAGCTGGCCATGATTGCAGACGCCTTCAGTGCCACTTCAGCTGGATGCAGTGTCCCTGCAGTGGTTGCAATGCCCCCTGCATTGTCCTGGAATGTGGATGCAGTGCTCATGCATTGGATGCTGTGTCCCACAATGTGGAGGCGTTATGGTGTGTTGTAGTATTCAGTGCCAATGAAGGTGAATGCAGTGATTTTGCAGTGATGGCAGTGCGCCTGCAGTGCCACTTCAGCTGGATGCAGTGTTGCTGCAGTGGTTGCAGAGCCCTGTTCTGTGTCCATGAATGTGGATGAAGTGCCCATGCAGTAGTTGCACTGTCCCACAAGATGGATGCAGTATGTTGTGATGGAGGATGCAGTGCCCATGAAGGTGGATGCAGTGATGCTGCAGTGGTTGCAATGCACCCTACAGTTCCCTGAATGTGCATGCAGTTCCCATGCAGTAGTTGCAGTGTCCCACAAGGTGGATGTCGTATGTTGAGATGGAAGATGCAGTGCCCACGGAGATGGATGCAGTGAGCCTGTGCTGAATGCAGAGTGCCTGCAGTGTGACTTCAGCTGTATGCATTGTCCCTGATGTGGTTGCAGTGCCCACTGTATTGTCCGAGAACGTGGATGCAGAGACCAGCATTGGATGCAGTGTCCCACAAGGATTTTGCAGTATGTTGTGACGGAGGATGCAGTGCCCATGAGGGTGGATGCAGTGATCTGGCAGTGGTTGCAGTGCACCCTGCTGTGTCCCTGAATGTGGATGCTCTGAACATGCAGTGGATGCAGTGATCCTGCATTGGTTGAAGTGCCCCTGTAGTTTACCTGAATGTGAATGACGTTCTCATGCAGATGATGCAGTGTCCCACAAGGTGGATGCCTTATGTTGTGATGGAGGATTCACTGATCATGAAGGACGATGCACTGATGCTGCACTATTTCAGTGCACCTGCAGTGTCACTTCAGCTGGCTGCAGTGTTCCTGCAGTGGTTGTTGTGCCCCGTTCTGTGTCCCTGAATGTGGATGCAGTGCCTATGCACTGGATGCAGAGTACCAAAAGTTGGTTGCTGTATGTTGTGACGGAGGATGCAGTGCCCAGGAGTTGGATGCAGTGAGCAGGCAGTAATTGCAGTACGCATTCAGTGCCACTTAAGCTGGCGGCAGTGTCCCTGCAGTGGTTGCAATGCCCCCTGCATTGTCCTGGAATGTGGATGCCATGCTCATGCAGTGGATGCAGTGTCCAAAAATGTGCAGGCATTGTGGTGTGTTGTAGTATGCAATGCTGATGAAGGTGAATGCAGTGATCCTGCAGTGATGGCAGTGCACCTGCAGTGCCACTTCAGCCGGAAGCAGTGTTGCTGCAGTGGTTGCAGTGCCAACTGGATTGTCCGGGAATGAGTATGCAGTGCCCAGGCAGTGCATGCAGTGTCCCACAAGGTGGATGCAGTATGTTTTGATGGAAGATGCATTTCTCATGAAGGTGGATGCAGTATCCCTGCAGTGCTTGCAGTGCCCCCCGCATTGTCTCAGAATGTGGATGCAGTAGTCATGAAGTGGATGCAGTGTCCCAAAATGTGGATGCAGTATGATGTGATGCAGGATGCAGAGCCCATGAAGGTGGATGCAGTGATGCTGCAGTGGTTGCAGTGCCCCGTACAGTTCCCTGAATGTGGATGCAGTGCCCAGGCATTGGATGCAGTGTCCCACAAGGTGCTTGCAGTATGTTGTGACCGAGAATGCAGTGACCATGAAGGTGGATGCAGTGATCCAGCAGTGGTTGCAGTGCACCCTGCTGTGTCCCTGAATGTGGATGCTGTGAACATGCAGTTTATGCAGTGATCCTGCAGTGATTGCAGGGCGCCTGCATTTCCACATCAGCTGGAAACAGTGTCCCTGCAGGGGTTGCAGTGCCACCTACTGTGTCCCTGAAGGTGAATGCAGTGCCCATGCAATGGATGCAGTGTACCTAAAGGTTTATGCAGCATGTTGTGATGGAGGATGTAGTGACCATGAAGGTGGATGCAGTGTCCCTGCAGTGGTTGCAGTGCTGCTGGCATTGACCTGGATTGTGGATGCAGGGGTCATGCAGTGGATGCAGTGTCTCACAAGGCGGATGCAGTGTTTTGTCAGAGGATGCAGTGCCCATGAAGGTGGATGTGGTGAACCTTCAGTGGTGACAGTACCCCCTACAGTTTCCCTGAATTTGGATGCCGTGCCCATGCAGTGCATGCATTGTCCCACAATGTGCATGGAGTATGTTGTGACGGAGGATGCAGTGCCGATGAATGTGGATGCAGTGATCCTGCAGTGGTTGCAGGGCGCCTGCAGTGCCACTTCAGCTGGATGCAGTGTTGCTGCATTCGTTGCACAGCCAACTGCAGTGTCCCTGAAAGAGGATGCAGTGGCCATGCAATGGATACAGTGTCCCTCAATGTGGCTGGCGTATGTTGTGATGGAGCATTCAGTGATCATGAGCAAGGATGCAGTGATCCTGCAGTCATTGCAGTGCACCTGCAGTGCCACTTCTGCTGGCTGCAGTGTCCCTGCAGTGGTTGCAATGCCCCCTGCATTGTACTGGAATGTGGATGCAGTGCTCATGCACTTTTTGCAGTGTCCCACACTGTGGAGTCATTGCGGTGTGTTGTAATATGCAGTGCCTATGAAGGTGGATGCAGTGATGCTGCGGTGGTTGCAGTGCCCCCTACAGTTCCCTGAATGTGTATGCAGAGCCCATGCAGTAGTTGCAGTGTCACAGAAGGTGGATGTCGTGTGTTGTGATGGAACTGGCAGTGCCCACGAATGTTGATGCAGTGAGCCTGTGCTGAATGCAGTGCACCTGCAGTGCGAGTTCAGTTGTAAGCAGTGTCTCTGCAGTGATTGCAGTGCCCACTGCATTTTCTGAGAACGTGGATGCTGTGCCCAGGCATTGGAGGCAGTGTCCCACAAGGTGCATGCAGTACATTGTGACGGAGGATACGGTGCCCATGAGGGTAGATGCAGTGATGCGGCAGTGGTTGCACTGCACCCTGCTGTGTCCGTGAAGGTGAATGCCAGTGCACATGCAGTGGATGCAGTGTACCTTTAGGTTTACGCTCTATGTTGTCACGGAGGATTCATTGCCCATGAAGGTGGATGCAGTGTCCCTGCTGTGGTTGCAGTGCCCCCAGCATTGTCCTGGAATGTTGATGCAGTGCCAATGCAGTGGGTGCAGTGAAACTTCAGTGATTGCAGTGTGCCTGCAGTGCCACTCAGCTGGACACAGTGTAGCTGCAGTGGTTTCAGAGCTGCCTGCAATGTCCCTGAATGTGGATGCACTGCCCATGCAGTGTCTGCAGTGTGACCCAAGCTTGGTGCAGTTTGTTGTGAAGTAGAATCCAGTGTCCATGATGGGTGATGCAGTGATATGACAGTGATTGCAGTGCACCTGCAGTGCCACTTCATCTGGATGCAGTGTCCCTGCAGTGGTTGCAGTGTCCCATGCATTGTCACTGAATGTGGATGCAGTGCCCATGCAGAGGATGCAGTGTCTCACAAGGTGCATGCAGTATGTTGTGACAGATGATGCAGTGCCCATGCGGGTGGGTGCAATGATCCTGCAGTGGTTTCAGTGCACCCTGCTGTGTCCCTGAATGTGGATGCTGTGAACATGCAGTGGATGCAGTGATCCTGCAGTGATTGCAGTGCGCCTGCATATCCACAACAGCTGGAAGCGGTGTCACTGCAGTGGCTCCAGTGCCACCTTCTGTGTCCCTGAAGTTGAATGCAGTACCGATGCAGTGTACCTAAAGGTTTATGCAGTATCATGTATGGAGAATACAGTGCCCATGATGGTGGATGCAGTGTCCCTGCCGTGGTTGCAGTGCCCCCGGGATTTTCCTGGAATGTGGATGCAGTGGTCATGCAGTGGATGCAGTGTCTCAGAAGGCAGATGTGGTACGTTCTGTCAGAGGATGCAGTGCCCATGAAGGTGCATGCCTTGAAGCTGGAGTGGTTGCAGTGCCCCTACAGTTTCCCTGAATGTGGATGCAGTGCCCATGCAGTGCATGCAGTGTCCGACAAGGTGGATGAAGTATGTGTGATGGAGGATGCAGTGCCCATGAAGGTGGATGCAGTGAGCCTGCAGTGATTGCCATGCGCCTGCAGTGCCACTTCAGCTGGATGCAGTGTTGCTGCAGTGGTTAGAGAGTCAAAGGAAGTGTCCCTGAACCTGGATGCAGTGCCCATGCAGTGGATGCAGTGATCCTGCAGTGGTTTCAGTGCCCCCTGCAGTTTCCATGGATGTGGATGCAGTGCTCATGCAGTGGGTGCAGTCTCCCAAAAGGTGGATGCCTTATGTTGTGATGGAGGATTGAGTGCTCATGATGGAGGATGCAGTGATCTGGCAGTGGTTGAAGATCACCCTGCTGTGTCCCTGAATGTGGATGCTGTGAACATGCAATGGATGCAGTGATCCAGCTGTGCTTGCAGTGCGCCTGCATTTCCACATCAGCTGGAAGCAGTGTTGATTCAGGGGTTGCAGTGCCACCTACTGTGTTCCTGAAGGTGAAGGCAGTGCCCATGCAGTGGATGCAGTGTACCTACAGGTTTATGCAGTATGTTGTGACGGAGAATGTAGTGTCCCTGCAGTGATTGCAGTGCCCCCTGCATTGTCCTTGAATGTGGATGCAGTGCCCATGCTGTGGATGCAGAGTACCCATAGTTGGCTGCCATATGTTGTGACAGAGGATGCAGTTCCCACGAGTTGGATGCAGTGAGCCGGCAGATGTTGCAGTGCACCCTGCTGTGGCCCTGAATTTGGATGCTGAGGACATGCATTGTATGCAGTGATCCTGCAGTGATTGCAGTGCACCTGCATTTCCACATCAGCTGGAAGCTGTGTTGCTGCAGTGGTTGCAGTGCCTCCTTCTGTGTCCCTGAATGTGAATGCAGTGCCCATACAGTGAATGAAGTGCAGCTAAAGGTTTATGCTGTATGTTGTGTCGGAGGATGCAGTGCCAATGAATGCTGATGCAGTGTCCCTTCACTGGTTGCAGTGTCCCTGGCCTTGTCCGTGAATGTGGATGCAGTGCCCATGCTGTGGATGCAGAGTACCAAAAGTTGGTTGCCGTATGTTGTGGCAGAGCATGCAGTGCCCACGAGTTGGATGCAGTGATCCTGCAGTGATTGCAGTGCTCCTGCATTTCCCCAACAGCTGGAAGCAGTGTCACTGCAGTGGTTCCAGTGCCACCTTCTGTGTCCCTGAAGGTGAATGCACTGCCAATGCAGTGGATGCAGTGTACCAAAAGGTTTAGGAAGTATGTTGTGACTGAGAATGCAGTGCTCATGAAGGTGGATGCAGTGTCCCTGCCGTGGTTGCAGTGCCCCAGGGTTTGTCCTGGAATGTGGATGCAGTGTTCATGCAGTTGATGCAGTGTCTCACAAGTCGGATGTGGTATGTTTTGTTGGAGGATGCAATGCCCATGAAGGTGGATGCAGTGAAGCTGCAGTGGTTGCAATGTCCCCTACAGTTTCCCTGAGTGTGAATGCAGTGCCAATGCAGTACATGCAGTGTCCGACAAGGTCGATGCTGTATGTTGTGATGGGGGATGCAGTGTCCACGAAGGTGGATGCAGTGAGCATGCAGTGATTGCAGTGTGCCTGCAGTGCCACTTCAGCTGGATGCACTGTTGCTGCAGTGGTTGCAAGCCAACTGCATTGTCCGAGAACGTGGATGCATTGCCCATGAAGGTGGATGCAGTGATCCTGCAGTGGCTGCACTGTCCGCTGAAGGTTTCATGAATGTCAATGCAGAGCTCATGCAGTGGATGCAGTGACCCACAAGGTGGATGCCTTATGTTGTGCTGGAGGATTCAGTGATCATGAAGGAAGATGCAGTGATCCTGCAGTCATTGCAGTGACCCGCAGTGCAGCTTCAGCTGGTTGCAGTCCCCCTGCAGTGGTTACAGTGCCCCGTTCTGTGTCCCTGAGGTTGGATGCAGTGCCCATGCTGTGGATGCAGAGTACCAAAAGTTGGTTGCCGTATGTTTTTTCAGAGGATGCAGTGTTCAGGTGTTGGATGCAGTGAGCCTGCAGTGATTGCAGTACACCTTCAGTGCAACTTCAGATGGATGCAGTGTCCCTGCAGTGGTTGCAATGCGCCCGCCATTGTCCTGGAATGTGGATGCAGTGCTCATGCAGTGGATGCAGTGTCCCACGATGTGGAGGCATTGTGGTGTGTTGTAGTATGCAGTGCCAATGAAGGTGACTGCAGTGATTCTGCAGTGATGGCAGTGCGCCCGCAGTGTCACCTCAGCTGGATTCAGTGTTGCTGCAGTGGTTTCTGTGCCCCCTGCATTGTCCAGGAATGTGGATGCAGTGGCCAGGCAGTGGATGCAGTGTCCCACAAGGTGGAGGCAGTATGTTGTGACGGAGGATGCAGTGCCCATGAATGTGGATGCAGTGTCCCTGCTGTGGCTGCAGTGCCCCAGGCATTTTCCTGGAATGTTGATGTAGTGCCAATGCAGTGGATGCAGTGAAACTTCAGTGATTGAATTACGCCTGCAGTGCCACTTCAGCTGGACACTGTGTAGCTGCAGTTGTTGCAGAGCTGCCTTCAATGTCCCTGAATGTGGATGCACTGCCCATGCAGTGTCTGCAGTGTGACCCAATCTGGAGCACAATGTTGTGAAGTAGAATCCAGTGCCCTTGAAGGACAATGCAGTGATCCTGCAGTGATTGCAGTGCACCTGCAGTGCCACTTCATCTAGATGCAGTGTCCCTGCAGTGGTTGCAGTGCCCCAGGCATTGTCCCTGAATGTGGATGCAGTGCCCATGAAGGTGGATGCAGTGATCTGGCAGTGATTGCAGTGCACCCTGCTGTGTCCCTGAATGTGAATGCTGTGAACATGCAGGGGATGCACTGATCCTGCAGTGATTGCAGTGCACCTGTGTTTCCACAACAGCTGGAAGCAGTGTCACTGCAGTGGTTCCACTGCCGCCTTCTGTGTCCCTGAAGGTGGATGCAGTGGATGCAGTGTACCTAAAGGTTTATGCACTATGTTGTGACGGAGAATGCAGTGCCCATGGAGGTGGATGCAGTGTCCCTGCAGTGCTTGCAGTGCCCCCCTCATTGTCTGGGAATGTGGACGCAGTAGTCATGCAGTGGATGGAGTCTCCCACAAGGTGGATGCAGTATGTTGTGATGGAGAATGCAGGGCCCATGACGGTAGATGCAGTGATGCTGCAGTGGTTGCAGTGCCCCCTGCATTATCCCTGAATGTGGATGCAGTGCCCATGCAGTAGTTGCAGTGTCCCACAAGGTGGATGTCGTATGTTGAGATGGAAGATGCAGTGCCCACGGAGATGGATGCAGTGAGCCTGTGCTGAATGCAGAGTGCCTGCAGTGTGACTTCAGCTGTATGCATTGTCCCTGATGTGGTTGCAGTGCCCACTGTATTGTCCGAGAACGTGGATGCAGAGACCAGCATTGGATGCAGTGTCCCACAAGGATTTTGCAGTATGTTGTGACGGAGGATGCAGTGCCCATGAGGGTGGATGCAGTGATCTGGCAGTGGTTGCAGTGCACCCTGCTGTGTCCCTGAATGTGGATGCTCTGAACATGCAGTGGATGCAGTGATCCTGCATTGGTTGAAGTGCCCCTGTAGTTTACCTGAATGTGAATGACGTTCTCATGCAGATGATGCAGTGTCCCACAAGGTGGATGCCTTATGTTGTGATGGAGGATTCACTGATCATGAAGGACGATGCACTGATGCTGCACTATTTCAGTGCACCTGCAGTGTCACTTCAGCTGGCTGCAGTGTTCCTGCAGTGGTTGTTGTGCCCCGTTCTGTGTCCCTGAATGTGGATGCAGTGCCTATGCACTGGATGCAGAGTACCAAAAGTTGGTTGCTGTATGTTGTGATGGAGGATGCAGTGCCCAGGAGTTGGATGCAGTGAGCAGGCAGTAATTGCAGTACGCATTCAGTGCCACTTAAGCTGGCGGCAGTGTCCCTGCAGTGCTTGCAGTGCCCCCCTCATTGTCTGGGAATGTGGACGCAGTAGTCATGCAGTGGATGGAGTCTCCCACAAGGTGGATGCAGTATGTTGTGATGGAGAATGCAGGGCCCATGACGGTAGATGCAGTGATGCTGCAGTGGTTGCAGTGCCCCCTGCATTATCCCTGAATGTGGATGCAGTGCCCATGCAGTGGATGCAGTATCCCACAATGTGCATGCAGAATGTTGTGACGGATGATGTAGTGCCCATGAGTGTGGATCCAGTGATACAGCAGTGGTTGCAGTGTGCCTGCATTTCCACATCAGCAGGAAACAGTGCTGCTGCCGTGGTTTCAGTGCCACCTTCTGTGTCCCTGATTGTGAATGCAGTGCCCTTGCAGTAGATGCAGTGTACAAAAAGGTTTATGTAGTATGTTGTGACGGAGGATGCAGTGCCCATGAAGGTGGATGTGGTGAACCTGCTGTGGTTGTAGAGCCCCCTAGAGCTTCCCTGAATGTGGATGCAGTGCCCATGCAGTGTCCCACAAGGTGGAGGCAGTATGTTGTGATGGAGGATGCAGTGCCGACGAAGATGGATGCAGTGTTGCTGCAGTGGTTGCAAGCCAACTGCATTTACCGAGCATGTGGATGCAGTGCCCATGAGTGCATGCAGTGTTCTAAAATGTGCATGCAGTATGTTGTGATGGAGGATGCAGTGCCCATGAAGTTGGATGTGGTGAACCTGCAGTATTTGCAGTGCCCCCTACAATTTCCCTGAATGTGGATGCAGTGCCCATGTAGTGCATGCAGTGTCCCACAATGTGCATGCAGTATGTTGTGATGGAGGATGCATTGCCCATGAAGGTGGACGCAGTGATCCTACAGTGGTTTCAGTGTGCCTGCTGCTGGGAGCCGTGGCTACATCATTTGATCGGCTGTTTGACAGGGTCCAGCCGATTAACACCGAGGGGTGCAGGGCCGCCCCTTGGTGAAGAATAACCGGCCAGCCCCTCACATAGTTCTGAAACCTGTGCTGCTTCTAATTGCCCTTCATTCCTCTTCCTATCTTAACCTCCAGTTTTCACTCCTTTGGGTGGCTGCTTGGGAGGCACTACCTCCTGGGAAAATTAGATATAGTAAGAGAATGTGACCACCTGCAGGTAACTTTCAAGATATTTTTCAGTTAATTAATGGATGAGCACACAGTCCCATTTGAGACAATCAGAAAGGAGTCCTGCCCAGATAAGATGTCGAATTAGGTTTATGGCCTCCATCTGGTTAATGTTTCCTTCTCCCTCCAGTTCTTTGTCTAAATATACATATGCATCGTCCTTCTAACTTTGCTGGTTAATTGGATGATCAAGAAGTATCTATATATTATTCTTGACCTTCTGCTTTCTGTTAAAATGTTATAGAGGTTTTCTCCTAAAAGCAATAAATAATAAATAATTGGTGAGTAGAAGGGCCGAGGGGTGCAGGGATGCCCCTCGGTGAAGAATGGCCGGCCGACACCCCTGATATTTTCTGAATTATATGCATGCTTTCTATCAAGGTTATGTGTATACTTATTTCTCTTTTTTATTCTTGAAGATATATAGTTTAGTTTAGCTTTTCAGCCCTTTACTTTACTAACAATATGATACTTTCTCCGGCAGTGTACTTAAGGGACCGTTAGCTCTACAATCTAAAAGACAAAGGAATGCTTCCACCCCCTAAAGGGTGCGAAAAAGTAAAGATGTTTAACTGCCCGCTGAGAATGCAGATAGCCCTGGGGATAAGACACCCTGGAGTCACCTTTTGTTCCCATTAACCATCTACACTAATGACGTAAATGATTGAGGGAGGCAGGGATGGCTCCACCAGGATGTAACCAGACAGACTGCTGTCCTGTCTGGAGGCCTGGACCTTCTCTCTTTGATTTAACTTTACCGTGAATTACAACAGATGCCTAGGTACCTATCTCCTTTAGCTTAGAGACAACAAACACTAGTTAATTGCGGAGAAGACGATCATTAACCTTATGCTCTATAGAATGGAATGCTAATAAATATTCTTGTGCTCGTTTCTTACTTCCTTATCTCTCTGAGAATATTTGTAAAACTATTTCTGTACTAATCCTGAAAAATACATAAACGACACTTGTGCACAGTAAAGTCGGACTTGCTAACACCAACCCAAGTCTCACGTCCCCTTTATTTTCCCCCTCCCTCATCGCGCCGACGCCGTCCATCCCTCAGGAACCTGGACTCTGCCGGGGTGGGACCCCGGCAGCCTGCTGTTTCTATGAGTGTGGATGCAGTGCTCAAGAAGAGGATGCCGTGGCCCACAAAGTGGATGCCTTATGTTGTGCTGGAGGATTCAGTGATCATCAAGGAGGTTGCAGTGATCCTGCAGACATTGCAGTCGACCTGCAGTGCCACTTCAGCTGGCTGCAGTGTCCCTTCAGTGGTTGCAGTGCCCCGTTCAGTGTCCCTGAATGTGGATGCAGTGCCCATGATGTGGATGCAGAGTACCAAAAGTTGGTTGCCGTATGTTGTGACAGATGATGCAGTGCCCACCAGTTGGATGCAGTGAGCTGGCAGTGATTGCAGTACGCCTTCAGTGCCACTTCAGCTGGATGCAGTGTCCCTGCAGTGGTTGCAATACACCCTGCATTGTCCGGGAATGTGAAAGCAGTGCTCATTCATTGGATGCAGTGTCCCACAATGTGGAGGCATTGTGGTATGTTGTAGTATGCAGTCCAGATCAAGGTGAATGCAGTGATCCTGCAGTGATGGCAGTGCGCCTGCAGTGTCACTTCAGCTGTATGCAGTGTTCCTGCAGTGGTTGCAGTGCCCCCTGCATTGTCTGGGAGTGTGGCCACAGCTCCCAGGCAGTGGATGCAGTTTCCCACAAGGTGGATGCAGTATGTTATGACGGATGATGCAGTTCTCATGATGGTTGATGCAGTGTCCCTGCATTGCCTGCAGTGCCCCCTGCATTTTCACGGAATGTGGATGCAGTAGTCATGCAGTGAATGCAGTGTCCCAGAATGTGGATGCAGTATGTTGTGATGGAGGATGCAGTGCCCACGAATGCGGATGCAGAAGCCTGTGCTGAATGCAGGGCTCCTGCAGTGCGACTTCCGCTGCATGCAGTATCCCTGCAGTGGTTGCAGTGCCCGCAGCATTGTCAGAGAACGTGGATGCTGTGCCCAGGCTTTGGATGCAGTGTCCTGCAAGGTGCATACAGTATGTTATGATGGAGGATGCGGTGCCCATGAGGGTAGATGCATTGATGCAGCAGTGGTTGCACTGCACCCTGCTGTGACCCTGAATGTGGATGCTATGAACATGCAGTGGATGCACAGATCCTGCAGTGATTGCAGTGCACCAGCATTTCCACATCAGCTGGATGCAGTGTCGCTGCACTGGTTTCAGTGCTGCCTTCTGTGTCCCTGAAGGTGATTGCAGTGCCTAAGCAGTGAATGCAGTGTACCTAAATGTTTATGCAGAATGTTGTGACATAGGATGCAGTGCCCATGAAGGTGAATGCAGCCTCCCTGCAATGGTCACAGTGCCCCCAGTGTTGTTCTGGAATGTTGATGCAGTGCCCATGCAGTGGATGCAGTGTTCCACAATGTGCATGTGGTATGTTGTGATGGAGGATGCACTGTCCATGAAGGTGGATGCAGTGATCCTGCAGTCATTGCAGTGTGCCTGCATTTCCACAACAGCTGGAAGCAGTGTCACTGCAGTGGTTCCAGTGCCACCTTCTGTGTCCCTGAAGGTAAATGCAGTACCGATGTAGTGGATGCAGTGTACCTAAATATTTATGCAGTATGTTGTGAGGGAGAATACAGTGCCCATGTAGGTGGTTGCAGTGCCCCCGGCAATGTCCTGGAATGTGGATGCAGTGGATATGCAGTGAATGCAGTGTCTCACAAGGCAGATGCAGTATTTTCTGTCGTAGGATGCAGTGCCGATGAAGGAGGATGTGGTGAAACTGCAGTGGTTGCAGTGCCCCCTACATTTTCCCTGAATGTGGATGCTGTGCCCATGCAGAGCATGCAGTGTCCCACAATGTGGATTCAGTATGTTGTGACAGAGGATGCAGGGCCCATGAAGGTGGATGCTGTGTCCCTGCAGTGGTTGCAGTGCCCCCCGCAGTTTCCCTGAATGTGGATGTGGTGCTCATGCAGTTGAAGCAGTGTCGCACAAGGTGGATGACTTATGTTGTGCTGGAGGATTCAGTAATCATGATGGAGGATGCAGTGATCCTGCAGTCATTGCAGTGCACCTGCAGTGCCACTGCAGCTTGCTGCAGTGTCCCTGCAGTGGTTGCAGTGCCCCGTTCTGTGTCCCTGAATGTGGAGTTCCCATGCAGTGGATGCAAAGTACCAAAAGTTGGTTGCCGTATGTTGTGACAGAGGTTGCAGAGCAAACGAGTTGAATGCAGTGAGTTGGCAGGGATGGCAGTACGCCTTCAGTGCCACGTCAGCTGGATGCAGTGTCCCTGCAGTGCTTGCAGTGCCCTGCGCATTGTCCGGGAATGTGGATGCAGAAGTCATGCAGTGGATGCAGTGTCCCACAAGGTGGATGTAGTATGTTGTGATGGAGGATGCAGGGCCCATGAAGGTGGATGCAGTGATGCTGCAGTGGTTGCAGTGCCCCCTACAGTTTTCTGAATGTGGATGCATTGCCCATGCAGTAATTGCAGTGTCCCACAGCGGGGATGTTGTATGTTGTGATGGAAGATGCTTTGACCACGAAGGTGGATGCAGTGAGCCTGTGCTGAATGCAGTGCACCTGCAGTGCAACTTCAGCTGTATGCAGTTTCCCTGCAAGGGTTACAGTGCGCAATGCATTGTCTGAGAACGTGGATGTAGTGCCAAGGCATTGGCTGCAGTGTCCCACAAGGTGCATGCAGTATGTTGTGAAGGAAGATGCAGTGCCCATGAAGGTGGATTTGGTTAACCTGCAGTCGTTGCAGTGCTCACTACAGTTTCCCTGAATGTGGATGCAGTGCCTATGAAGTGGATACAGTGTCCCACAAGGTGCATGCAGTATGTTGTGACGGTTTATGCAGTGCCAAGGAAGCTGGATGCAGTGTCCCTGCAGTGGTTGCAGTGCCCCAGCCATGTCCTGGAATGTGGATGCAGTGGTCATGAAGTGGATGCAACGTCTCACAAGGTGGATGCAGTAGGCTTTGTTGGAGGATTCAGTGCCCATGAAGCTGGATGTGGTGTACCTGCAGTGATTGCAGTGCTCCCTACAGTTTCCCTGAATGTGGAGGCAGTGCCCATGCAGTGGATAAAGTGTCCCTAAACGTGCATGCAGTATTGTGTGACAGAGAATGCAGTGCCCATGGGAGTGGATGCAGTGATCTGGCAGTGGTTGCAGTGCACCCTGCTGTGTCCCTGAATGTGGATGCTGTGAACATGCAGTGGATGCAGTGATCCTGCAGTGGTTGCAGTGCGCCTGCATTACCACATCAGCTGGAAGCAGTGTTGCTGCAGTGCTTGCAGTGCCGCCTTCTGTGTCCATGAAGGTGAATGCAGTGCCCATGCAGTGAATGCAGTGTACCTAAAGGTTTATGCAGTATGTTGTGACGGAGGATGCAGAGGCCATAAAGGTGGATGCAGTGTCCCTGCAGTGGAAGGAGTGTCCCCGTCATTGTCCTGGAATGTTGATGCAGTGCCCATGCAGTGTCTCACAATATACATGCAATTTGTTGTGATGCAGGATGCAGTGTCCCTGAAGGTGGATGCAGTGATCCTGCAGTGGTTGCAGTGCCCCCTTTAGTTTCCCTGAATTCGGCTGCAGTGCTCATGATGTGGATGCAGTGTCCCACAAGGTGGATGCCGTATGTTGTGCCGAAGGATTCAGTCATCATGAAGGAGGATGAGGTGATCCTGTGGTCATTGCTGAGCACCTGCAATGCCACTTCACCTGGCAACAGTGTCCCTGCAGTAGTTGCAATGCCCCCTGCACTGTCCTGGAATGTGGATGCAGTGCTCATGCAGTGGATGCAGTGTCCCGCAATGGGGAGGCACTGTGGTGTGTTGTCATATGCAGTGCCGATGAAGGTGAATGCACTGATCTTGCAGTGATGGCATTGTGCCTGCAGTTCCACTTCAGTGGGATGCAGTGTTGCTGCAGTGGTTGCAGCACCCCCTGCATTGTCTGGGAATGTGGATGCAGTGCCCAGGCAGTGGATGAAGCATCCGACAGGGTGGATACAGTATGGTATGACGGATGATGCAGTTCTCATCAAGGTGGATGCAGTGTCCCTGCAGTGCTTGCAGTGCCCCACACATTGTCCGGGAATGTGGATGCAGAAGTCGTGCAGTGGATACAGTGTCCCACAAGGTGCATGCAGTATGTTGTGATGGAGAATTTAGCGCCCATTCAGGTGGATGCAGTGATGCTGCAGTGGTTGCAGTGGCCCCTACAGTTCCCTGAATGTGGATGCAGTGCCCATGCAGTAGTTGCAGTGTCCCACAAGGAGGATGTCGTATATTATGATGGAAGATGCAGTGCCCACGAAGGTGGATGCAGTTAGCCTGTGCTGAATGCATTGCACCTGCAGTGTGACTTCAGCTGTATGCAGTATCCCTGCAGTGGTTGCAGTGCCCCCGGCATTGTCCTGGAATGTGGATGCAGTGGTCATGCAGTGTCCCACAAGGCGGATGCAGTATGTTGTGACGGATGATGCAGTGCCCACAAAGGTGGATGCAGTGAGCCTGCTGTCATTGCAGTGCGCCTTCAGTGCTACTTAGCTGAATGCAGTGTTGCCGCAGTGGTTGCAGAGCCAACTGCAGTGTCCCTGAACGTGGAAGCAGTGCCCATTCAGTGGATGCAGTGTCCCACAATGTGCATGCAATATGTTGTGACAGTGGATGCAGTGCCCATGAAGTTTCCCTGAATGTGGATTCAGTGCTCATGCAGTAGATGCAGTGTCTCAAAAGGTGTATGCCTTATGTTGTGCTGGAGGATTCATTGCTCATGAAGGAGGATGCAGTGATCCTGCAGTCATTGCAATGCACCTGCCCTGCCACTTCAGCTGGCTGCAATGTCCCTACCGTGGTTGCAGTGACCCGTTCTGTCTCCCTGAATGTGAATGCAGTGACCATGCTGTGGATGCAGAGTACCAAAAGTTGGTTGCCGTATGTTCTGACAGAGGAGGCAGTGCCCACGAGTTGGAGGCAGTGTGCCGCCAGTGATTGCAGTATGCCTTCAGAGCCACTTCAACTATATGCAGTCTCCCTGCAGTGGTTGCAATGCCCCCTGCATTGCCCTGGAATGTGGATGCAGTGCTCATGCAGTGGATGCAGTGTCCCATAATGTGCCTGCAGTATGTTGTGACGGAGGATGCAGTGCCCATGAAGGTGGATGCAGTCTCCCTGCAGTGATTGCAGTTCCCACAGCATTGTCCTGGAATGTGGATGCAGTGGTCATGCAGTAGATGCAGTGTCCCACAAGGTGGATGCAGTATGTTGTGATGGAGGATGCAGGGCCCTTGAGTGTGGATACAGTGATGCTGCAGTGGTTGCAGTGCCCCCTACAGTTGCCTGAATGTGGATGCAGTGCCCATGCAGTGGATACAGTGTCTCACAATTTGCATGCAGTATTGCATGACAGAGAATGCAGTGCCCATGAAGGTGGATGCAGTGATCCGGCATTGGTTGCAGTGCACACTGCTGTGTCCCTGAATGTGGATGCTGTGAACATGCAGTGGATGCAGTGATCCCGCAGTGATTTCAGTGCACCTGCATTTCCAAATCAGCTGGAAGCAGTGTCCATGGAGGGGTTGCAGTGTGGCCTTCTGTGTCCCTAAATGTGAATGCAGTGCCCATGCAGTGGATGCAGTGTACCTAAAGGTTTATGCAGTATGTTGTGACTGAGGATGCAGTGCCTATGAAGGTGGATGCAGTGTCCCTGCAGTGTTTGCATTGCCCCCTGCATTGTCTGGGAATTAGGATACAGAAGTCATGCAGTGGATGCAGTGTCCCACAAGGTGGATGCAGTATGTTGTGATGGAAGATGCAGTGCCAATGAAGGTGAATGCAGTGTCCCTGCAGTGGTTGCCGTGCCCCCGGCATTGTCCTGGAATGTGGATGGAGTGGACATGCAGTGTCCCACACAGCGGATGCTGTATGTTTTGACGGATGATGCAGTGCCCACGAAGGTGGATGCAGTGAGCCTGCAGTCATTGCAGTGCGCCTTCAGTGCTACTTAACTGAATGCAGTGTTGCCACAGTGGTTGCAGAGCCAACTGCAATGTCCCTGAACGTGGATGCAGTGCCCATTCAGTGGATGCAGTGTCCCACAAGTTGCATGCAGTATGTTGTGATGGAGGATGTAGTGCCCACGAAGCTGGATGCAGTGAGCCTTTGCTGAATGCAGTACACCTGCAGAGCGAATTCAGCTGTCTGCAGTGTCCCTGCAGTGGTTGCAGTGCACTGTTCTGTGTCTCTGAATGTGGATCCAGTGCCCATGCTTTGGATGCAGAGCACCAAAAGTTGTTTGCCGTATGTTGTAACAGAGGATGCAGTGCCCACCAGTTGGATGCGGTGAGCTGGCAGTGATTGCAGTATGGCTTCTGTGACACTTCAGCTGGATGCAGTGTCCCTGCAGTGCTTGCAGTGACTGCTGCATTGTCCGGGAATGTGGATGCAGTAGTCATGCAGTGGATGAAATGCCTCACAACGTGGATGCAGTATGTTGTGATGGAGGATGCAGGGCAAAAGAAGGTGAATGCAGTGATGCTGCAGTGGTAGAAGTGCCCCCTACAGTTCCCTGAATGTGGATGCTGTGAACATGCAGTGGATGCAGTGATCCTGCAGTGAGTGCAGTGCACCTGCATTTCCACATCAGCTGGAAGCAGTGTCCCTGCAGGGCTTGCAATGACAACTTCTGTGTCCCTGAAGGTGAATGCAGTGCCCATGCAGTGGATGCAGTGTACCTAAAGATTTAGGCAGTATTTTGTGATGGAGGATGCAGTGCCCATGAAGGTGGATGCAGTGTCCCTGCAGTGGTTGCAGTGCCCCTGGCATTGTCCTGGAATGCGGATGCAGTGGATGCAGTGTCTCACAAGGCAGATGCAGTATGTTTTGTCCGAGGATGCAGTGCCTTTGAAGGTGGATGCGGTGAACGTGCAGTGGCTGCAGTGCCCCCTGAGGTTTACCTGAATGTGGATGCAGTGCCCATGAAGGTGGATGCAGTGAGCCTGCAGTGATTGCAGTAGACCTTCAGTGCCACTTCAGCGTGATGCAGTGTCCTTGCAGTGGTTGCAATGCCCCCTGCATAGTCCGGAAATGTGGATGCAGTGCCCAGGCAGTGGATGCAGTGTCCCACAAGGTGGATGCAGTATGTCTTGACTGATAATGCAGTTCTCATGAAGGTGGTTGCAGTGTTCCTGCAGTGCTTGCAGTGCCCACTGCATTGTCCTGGAATGTGGATGCAGAGCCCTGCAGTAATTGCAGTGTCACAGAAGGTGGATGTCGTGTGTTGTGATGGAAGATGCAGTGCCCACGAAGGTGGATGCAGTGAGCCTGTGCTGAATGTCGTGTGTCGGCAGTGTGACTTCAGATGGATGCAGTGTCCCTTCAGTGGTTGCAGTGCACACTGCATTGTCTGAGAATGTGGATGCAGTGCCCACGCATTGGATGCAGTGTCCCACAAGGTGCATGCAGTATGTTGTGATGGAGAATGCAGTGCAAAGGAAGGTGGATGCAGTGGTCTGGCATTGGTTGCAGTGCACCCTGCTGTGTCCCTGAATGTGGATGCTGTGAACATGCAGTGGATGCAGTGATACTGCAATGATTGCATTGCGCCTGCATTTCTACATCAGCCGGAAGCAGTGTCACTGCAGGCCTTGCAGTGCCGCCTTCTGTGTCCCTGAAGGTGAATGCAGTGCCCATGCAGTGGATGCAGTGTACCTAAAGGTTTATGCAGTATGTTGAGATGGAGGATGCAGTTCCCAAGAAGGTGGATGCAGAGTCCCTGCAGTGGTTGCAGTGCCCCTGGCATTGTTCTGGAATGTGGATGCAGTGGCCATGCAGTGGATGCAGTGTCTCATAAGGCAGATGCGATGTGTTTTGTCCGAGGATGAAGTGCCCCTCAAGGTATATGCGGTGAACGTGAGGTGGCTGCAGTGCCCCTTACAGTTTCCCTGAACGTGGATGCAGTGCCCATGCAGTGCATGCCTTGTTCCACAATGTGCATAGAGTATGTTGTGACGGAGGATGCAGTGCCCATGAAGGTGGATGCAGTGATCCTGCAGTGGTTGCAGTGCCCCCTGCAGTTTACCTGAATGAGGATGCAGTGCTCATGCAGTGGATGCAGTGTCCCTCAATGTGGCTGGCGTATGTTGTGATGGAGGATTCAGTGATCATGAAGGTGGATGCAGTGATGCTGCAGTAGTTGCAGTGTCCCCTACAGTTCCCTGAATGTGGATGCAGTGCCCATGCAGTAGTTGCAGTGTTCCACATGGTGGATGTCGTATTTTGTGATGGAAGATGCAGTGCCCACGAAGGTGGATGCAGTGAGCTTGTGCTGAATGCAGTGCACCTGCAGTGCGACTTCAGATGGATGCTTTTTCCCTACAGTGGTTGCAGTGCACACTGCATAGTCCGAGACCGTGGATGCACTGCCCACGCATTGGATGCTGTGTCCCACAAGGTGCATGCAGTATGTTGTGAGGGAGGATGCCATGCCCATGAAGTTGGATGCAGTGATCCGGCATTGGTTGCAGTGCACCCTGCTGTGTCCCTGAATGTGGATGCTGTGAACATGCAGTGGATGCAGTGATCCTGCAGTGATTGCAGTGCACCTGCATTTCTACATCAGCTGGAAGCAGTGTCCCTGCAGGGATTGCAATGACACCTTCTGTGTCCCTGAAGGTGAACGCAGTGCCCATTCAGTGGATGCATTTTACCTAAAGATTTATGCAGTATTTTGTGACGGAGGATGAGTGCCCATGAAGGTGGATGCAGTGTCCCTGCAGTGGTTGCAGTGCCCCCAGCATTGTCCTGCAATGTGGATGCAGTGGCCATGCAGTGGATGCAGTGTCTCACAAGGCAGATGAAGTATGTTTTGTCAGAGGATGCAGTGCCCATGAAGGTGGATGCGGTGAACGTGCAGTGGCTGTAGTGCCCCCTACAGTTTCCCTGAATGTGGATGCAGTGCCCATGAAGTGCATGCTGTGTCCCACAATGTGGATGCAATATGACTTGACAGAGGATGCAGAGCCCACGAAGGTGAATGCAGTGAGCCTGCAGTGATTGCTGTGTGCCTGCAGTGCCACTTCAGCTGGATGCAGTGTTGCTGCAGTGGTTGCAGAGCCAACTGCAGTGTCCGTGAACATGGATGCAGTGCCCGTGCAGTGCATGCAGTGTCCCACAATGTGCATAGAGTATGTTGTGATGGAGGATGCAGTGCCCATGAAGGTGGATGCAGTGATCCTGCAGTGGTTGCAGTGCCCCCTGCAGTTTACCTGAATGAGGATGCAGTGCTCATGCAGTGGATGCAGTGCCCCTCAATGTGGCTGGCGTATGTTGTGATGGAAGATACAGTGATCATGAAGGAGGATGCAGTGATCCTGCAGTCATTGCAGTACACCTGCAGTGCCAATTCAGCTGGCTGCAGTGTCTCTGTAGAGGTTGCAGTGCACCGTTCTGTGATCCTGAATGCAGCTGCATTGCCCATGCAGTGGATTCAGAGTACCAAAATTTGGTTGCTGTATGTTGTGACAGAGGATGCAGTGCCCACGAGTTGGATGCCGTGAGCCAGCAGTGATTGCAGTACGCCTTCAGTGCCCCTTCAGCCGGATGCAGTGTCCCTGCAGTGGTTGCAATGCCCCTTGCATTGTCCTGGAATGTGGATGCAGTGCTCATGCAGTGGATGCAGTGTCCCACAATGTGGAGGCATTTTGGTGTGTTGTAGTATGCAATGCCAATGAAGGTGACTGCAGTGATTCTGCAGTGATGGCAGTGTGCCTGCATTGCCACTTCAGCTGGATGAAGTTTCGCTGCAGTGGTTGCAGTGCCCCCTGCATTGGCCGGGAATGTGGATGCAGTGCCCAGGCGGTGAATGCAGTGTCCCACAAGCTGGATGCAGTATGATATGATGGATGATGCAGTTCTCATGAAGGTGGATGCAGTGTTCCTGCAGTGCTTCCGCTGCCCCCCGCCTTGTGCATGAATGTGGATGCAGTAGTCATGCGGTGGGTGTGGTGTCCCACATGGTGGATGAAGTATGTTGTGATGGAGGGTGCATGGCCCATGAAGGTGGATGCAGTGATGCTGCAATGGTTGCAGTGCCCCCTACAGTACCCTGAATGTGGATGCATTGCCCATGCTGTAGTTGCAGTGTCCCACAAGGTGGATGTCGTATTTTGTGATGGAAGATGCAGTGCCCAAGATGGTGGATGTAGTGAGCCTGTGCTGAATGCAGTGCACCTGCAATGTGACTTCAGCTGTATGCAGTGTCCCTTCAGTGGTTGCAGTGCCCACTGCATTGTCCAAGAACGTGGATGCAGTGCCCAGGGATTGCATGCAGTGTCCCACAAGGTGCATGCAGTATGTTGTGACAGAGGATGCAGTGCCCATGAAGGTGCATGCAGCGATCCGGCAGTGGTTGCAATGCACCCTGCTGTGTCCCTGAATGTGGATGCTGTGAACATGCAGTAGATGCAGTGATCCTGCTGTGCTTGCAGTGTGCCTGCATTTCCACATCAGATGGAAGCAGTGTCCCTGCAGGGGTTGCAGTGCCACCTTCTGTGTCCCCGGAGGTGAATGCAGTGACCATGCAGTGAATGCAGTGTACCTAAAGGTTTATGCAGTATGTTGTGACAGACGATGCAGTGCCCATGAAGGTGGATGCAGTTTCCCTGCAGTGGTTTCAGTGCCCCCAGTATTGTCCTGGATAGTTGATGCAGTGCCAATGCAGTGAAATTTCAGTGATTGGAGTTCACCTGCAGTGCCACTTCAGCTGGATGCCGTGGTCATGCAGTGGATGCGATATCTCACAAGGTGGATGCACTATGTTTTGTCAGAGGATGCAGTGCCCATGAAGGTGGATGCGGTGAACCTGCAGTGGTTGCAGTGCCACCTACAGTTTCCCTGAATTTGGATGCAGTGCCCACGCAGGGCATACAGTGTCCCACAAGGTGGATGCAGTATGTTGTGACGGAGGATGCAGTGCACATGAAGCTGGATGCAGTGAGCCTGCAGTGATTGCAGTGTGCCTGCAGTGCCACTTCAGCTGGATGCAGTGTTGCTGCTGTGGTTGCAGAGCCAACTGCAGTGTCCCTGAACGTGCATGCAGTGGCCATGCAGTGGATGCTGTGTACCTAAAGGTTTATACAGTATGTTGTGACGGAGGATGCAGTCCCCATGAAGGTGGATGCAGTGTCCCTGCAGTGGTTGCAGGGCCCCCGGCATTGTCCTGGAATATGGATTCAGTGGTCATCCAGTGGATGCAGTGTCTCACAACTGTGGATGCAGTATGTTTTGTCGGAGGATGCAATGCCCATGAAGGTGGATGCAGTGAATCTGCAGTGCTTGCAGTGCCCCCTACAGTTTTGCTGAATGTGGATGCAGTGCCCATGCAGGGCATGCAGTGTCCCACACGGTGGTTGAAGTATGTTGTGACGGAGGATGCAGTGCCCACGAAGGTGGATGCAGTGTCCCTGCATTGGTTGCGGTGCCCCCTGCATTGGCCCTGAATGTTGATGCAGTGCCCATGCATTGGATGCAGAATAACACAAGTTGTATGCAGAATGTTGGGACGGAAGATGCATTGCCCATGTAGGTGGATGCAGTGATCCTGCACTGGTTGCAGTGCACCCTGCAGTTTACCTAGAATGTGGATCTAGTAGTCATGCAGTGGATGCAATGTCACACAAGGTGGATGCAGTATGTTGTGATGGAGGATGTATTGCCCACGAAGGTGGATGCAGTGAGCCTGCAGTGTTTGCAGTGCACCTGCAGTGCCCCTTCAGCTGTAAGCAGTGTCCCTCCAGTGTTTGCAATGCCCCCCACATTGTACGGGAATGTGGATGCAGTAGTCATGCAGTGGATTCAGTGTCCCACAAAGTGGATGCAGCTTGTTGTGACGGAGGATGCAAGGTGAATGAATGTGGATGCAGTGATGCTGTAGTGGTTGCATTGCCCCCTACAATTCCCTGAATGTGGATGCAGTTCCCATGCAGTAGTTGCAGTGTTCCACAAGGTGGATGCAGTATGTTGTGCCATAGGATGCAGTGCCCATGAAGGTGGATGCAGCAGTGCCAAAGTCACGTGCCAGCTAGGCCTGAACCAAGTACATGTCACACTTGAATCAAAGGTCAGCCTCACTCGAAGCACGTGTCAGCCACACTGGCACAACTCACCTGCAATGCCAGAACCACGTGCCAAACATGCCAAAAACACATGTGAGCCAGGCTTTAGCAGTACCTCGGCCATTCATGAGCCACACCTGAGTTATGTGTGAGCCACATGTGACAAAAGCCTGAATCATGTGTCAGCCACCGGGGAGCCCATGTTGTGGCACACCTGCATCACGTGTAAGACATGGCTGAGCTATGCCTGAACCAAGTGTGAATGTGTCCTCTACAATATGTGACCCACACAAGTCGTGTATGAGCCATGCCTGAATTACACCCGAGCCATGTGCGAGCCATGCATGAACCACATGTGAGACACCCTTGAAGCACATCTGAACCACCTGTGAAACACACATCATCGATGCTTGAACTGCACATGACCCACAAGAGAGCCACACATGAAACAAAGCAGATCCATGCGTGAGCCACGTGCCAGCCATGACTGAATATGGGGGAGCCACGATTAGCAAACTGTGAGTCACGTGGCAGCCACACCTGTACGGCATGTCACACAGGCATGACCACGTGTGCCACACATGGACCCTGTGCCAATTATGCCTGAGTCACGTGTCAGCCATGCCTGAGACATTTGTGAGCCACACCACAATCATGTTTCACACATGCCTGAGTCACATGTCAGCCACATCTGAACCAACTGCCACCCATGCGTGCACCCTGCAGCAGCCACCCCTGGACCACACGACGGCCATGCATGAAACATGTGTGAACCACAGCCACGTGATTTGTCATGCATGCATTTGTCATGTGGCCCCCTCCCCTGTGTCATATGTCAGCCACGACTGAATAACGTGTGAGCCACGCCTGATTCACGTCTCAGCTGTGCCGTAGTCACATGCCTGCCAGGCCTGAACCAAGTGCCAGTCACACTTGAACCACAGGTCAGCCTCACTCGAAGCACGTCTGAACCACACTTGCATAACGTGCCTGCCTTGCCAGAACCATGTGCCAAGCATGCCACAAAAACATGTGAGCCATGCTTGAGCCAAATCACAGCCATGCATGAGCCACACCTGGGCCAGGTGTGAGCCATGCATGGCAAAAACCTGAATCATGTGTCCAATACGTGGGAGCCAGTGCTGTGGCACGCCTGCATCACGTGTGAGCCATGGCTGAGCTATGCCTTAACCACAGGTGAAACTGACCCCTACGATATGTGACCCAGACAAGTCGTGCATGAGCCACACTTGAAATACACCTGAAACATGTGAGATACCCTTGAAGCACATCTAAACCACCTGTAAAACACACATGTTTTATGCTTGAATTGCACATGACCCGCAATGGAGCCACACATGTAACAGAGCTGAGCCATGCGAGAACCACGTGCCAGCCATGAGTGAGTATGCGGGAGCCACGTTTCAGCAACCTGTGACTCACGAGGGAGCAACACCAAGTGCCAGTCACACTTGAACCACAGGTCAGCATCTCTCGAAGCACGTGTTGGCCACACTGGCACAACTTGCCTGCCATGCCTGAACCACGTGCCAACCATGCCTCAAACACATGTAAACCACGCCTGAGCAACAACAGGCGTGCATGAGGCACTCCTTAGCCATGTGTGCGCCAAGCATGACAAAAGCCTGAATCACGTGTCAGCCACATGGGAGCCAGTGCTGTGGCACGCCTGCATCATGGGTGAGCCATGGCTGAGCGATGCCAGAACCACGTGTGAAAGTGTCCTCTACCATTTGTGACCCAGATGAGTCGGGCATGAGCCACGCTTGAAATACACCCAAACCATGTGTGAGCCATGCATGAAGCACATGTGAGACACCCTTGAAGCACATCTGAACCACCTGTGAAACACACATGCTCGATGTTTGAATTGCACATGACCCCCAATGGAGCCACACATCAAACAGAGCTGAGCCATGCGTGAGCCATGTGCCAGCCATGACTGAGTATGCGGGAGCCACGTTTCAGCAATCTTTGAGTCACGTGGGAGCCACACCAAGTGCCAGTCACACTTGAACCACAGGTCAGCCTCACTCGAAGCACATGTCAGCCACACTGGCACAACTTGCCTGCCATGACTGAACCACATGCCAACCATGCCACAAACACATGTGAACCATGCCTGAGCAACACCACAGCCATGCATGAGGCACTCCTGAGCCATGTGTGACCCAAGCATGACAAAAGCCTGAATCACGTGTCAGATACGTGGGAGCCAGTGCTGTGGCATGCCTGCATCACGTGTGAGCCATGGCTGAGCTATGCCTGAACCACGTGTGAAAGTGTCCTCTACCATTTGTGACCCAGACGACTCGTGCATGAGCCACGCCTGAATTACACCCGAACCATGTTTGAGCCATGCACGAACCACATGTGAGACACCCTTGAAGCACATCTGAACCACCTGTGAAACACACATGATCAATGCTTGAACCGCACATGAACCACAGGGTAGCCACACATGAAACACAACGGAGCCATCCGTGAGCTAAATGCCAGGCATGACTGAGTATGTGGGAGCCACGTTTCAGCAACCTGAGAGTCACGTGGGAGCCACACCTGTACAGCATGTCACACACGCATGACAACATTTCTGCCACACATGGATCCAGTGCGATTCATGCCTGAGTCACGTGTCAGACATGACTGAGATATGTGTGTGCCACACCAGGGTCATGTTACACACATGCCTGAGTCACATGTCAGCCACTCCTGAACCACCTGCCAACCATGCATGAACCCTGCACCAGCCACCCCTGAACAACACAAAGGCCATGCATGAGCCATGTGTGAATCACACCCAGGTGACATTTCATGCACGCCTGTGTCACGTGACCACCTCACCTGAGTCATGTGTCAGCGACGCCTGCATGAAGTGTGAGTCAAGTCTCAGCCATGCCATTGTCATGGGCCAGCCCAGCCTGAACCAACTGCCGGTCAACTTGAACAACCAGTCAGCCTCACTCGAAGCACGTGTCAGCCACACTATCACAACTTGCCTGCCATGCCTGAACCACGTGACAACCATGCAACAAACACATGTGATTCACGCTTGAGCAGTACCACAGCTGTGCATGTGCCACACATGAGCCATGTGTGGCAAAAGCCTGAATCATGTGTCAGATACCTTGGAGCCAGTGCTGTGGCACGCCTGCATCACGTGTGAGCCATGGATGAGCTATGCCTGAACATGTGAAAGTGTCCTCTACCATTTGTGACCCAGACGAGTTGTGCAAGAGCCACACCATAATTACACCTGAACCATGTGTGAGCCATGCATTAACCACATGTGAGACACCCTTTAAGCACATCTGAATCACTGGGAAATACTCATGATCGATGCTTGAACTGCACATGAACCGCAGGGGAGCCAAACATGAAACACAGCTGAGCCTTGCTTGAGCCACGGGCCAGCCAAGACTGAGTACTGGGAGCCACGTTTCAGCAACCTGTGAGTCACGTGGGAGCCATACCTGTACAGCATGTCACACAGGCATAACCACATTTATCCACACAGGGGTCCTGTGCCATGCATGCCCGAGTCACGTGTCAGCCATGCCTGAGACATGTGTGAGCCACACCAGGGTCATGTTTCCTACATAACCAGAGTCACATCTCAGCCACGCCTGAACCACCTGCCACCCATGCGTGAACCCTGCACCAGCCACCCCTGAACTACACCAAGGCCATGCAGGAAGCATGTGTGAACCACACCCGAGTGACGTGTCACGCATGCCTGTGTCACATGGCCACCTCACCTGAGTCATGTGTCAGCCACACCTGGATAACGTGTGAGCCACGCCTGAGTTACATCTCAGCAGTGCCGAAGTCACGTGTCAGCCTGGCCTGAACCAAGTGCCAGTCACACTTGAACCACAGGTCAGATTCAGTTGAAGCACGTGTCAGCCACACTGGCACAACTTGCCTGCCATGCCTGAACCACATGCCAACCATGCCACAAACATATGTGAGCCACGCGTGAGCAACACCACAGCCATGCATGAGCCACTCCTGAGCCTTCTGTGAGCCAAGCATGAGAAAAGCCTGAATCCCGTGTCAGCCACATGGGAGCCAGTGTTGTGGCAAGCCTGTATCATGTGTGAGCCATGGCAGAGCCAGGCCTTAACCACCGCTGAAAGGGTCCTCTACGATATGTGACCCACATGAGTCTTGTGTGAGCAACGCCTGAATTACACCTGAACCATGTATGAACCATGCATGAACCACATGTGAGACACCCTTGAAGCACATCTGACCAACTGTGAAGCACACATCATTGATGCGTGAACCACACATGAACCTCAGGGGAGCCACACATGAAACACAGCTGAGCCAGGCGTGAGCCACGTGCCAGCCAAGGCTGAGTATGCGGGAGCCACGTTTCAGCAACCTGTGAGTCACGTGGGAGCCACACCTGTACGGCATGTCACACACGTGTGACCACATGTCTGCCACATATTGATCCTCTGCGATGCATGCCTGAGTCACGTGTCAACCATGACTGAGACATGTGTGAGCCACACCAGAGTCATGTTTCACACATGCCTGTGTCACATGTCAGCCACGCCTTAACCTCCAGCCACCCATGCATGAACCCTGCACCAACCACCCCTGAACCACATGAAGGCCATGCATGAGCCATGTGTGAACCACAACCAGGTGACATGTCAGGGATGCCTGTGTCATGAGGCCGTCTCACCTGAGTCATGTGTCAGCCACGCCTGCATAACGTGTGAGCCACGCCTGAGTCAAGTCTCTGCCGTGCCAATGTCATGTGCCAGCCCATCCTAAACCAAATGTCAGTCACACTTGAAACACAGTTCAGCCTCACTTGAAGCACGTGTGAGACACACTGGCACTACTTGCCTGCCATGCCTGAACCACGTGACAACCATGCCAAAAACACATGTGAGTCAGTCTTGAGCAGTACCACAGCTGTGCATGTGCCAAATGGAGCCATGTGTGAGCCATGCGTGGCAAAAGCTAGAATCATGTGTCAGATACGTGGGAGCCAGTGCTGTGGCATGCCTGCATCACGTGTGAGCCATGGCTGAGCTATGCCTGAATCACGTGTGAAAGTGTCCTTTACCATTTGTGACCCAGATGAGTCGTGTGTGAGACACGCCTGAATTATACACAAACCATGTGTGAGCCATGCATGAACCACATGTGAGACACCCTTGAAGCACATCTAAACCACCTGTGAAACACACATGTTTGCAGCTTGAATCGCACATGACCCGCAATGGAGCCACACATGAAACAGAGCTTATCCATGCGTGAGCCATGTGCCAGCCATGACTGAGTATGCGGGAGCCACGTTTCAGCAACCTTTGAGTCACGTGGGAGCCACACCAAGTGCCATTCACAGTTGAACCACAGGTCAGCCTCACTCGAAGCATGTGTCAGCCACACTGGCACAACTTGCCTGCCATGACTGAACCACATGCCAACAATGCCACAAACACATGTGAACCATGCCTGAGCAACACCACAGCCATGCAAGAGCCACTCCTGAGAAATGTGTGAGCCAAGCATGACAAAAGCCTGAATCATGTGTCAGATACGTGGCAGCCAGTGCTGTGGCACGCCTGCATCACTTGTGAGCCATGGCTGAGCTATGCCTGAACCACGTGTGAAAGTGTCCTCTACCATTTGTGACCCAGATGAGTCGTGTGTGAGCCACGCCTGAATTATACCCAAACCATGTGTGAGCCATGCAATAACCACATGTGAGACACCCTTGAAGCACAACTGAACCATGAGTGAAACACACATGATAGATGCTTGAACCGCACATGAACCGCAGGGGAGTCACACATGAAACCCAACTGAGCCATGCCTGAGCCACGAGCCAGCCATGAATGAGTTTGCGGGAGCCACATTTCAGCAACCTGTGAGTCACGTGGGATCCAGACCAAGTGCCAGTCACACTTGAAACACAGGTCAGCCTCACTCAAAGCACGTGTCAGCCACATGGCACAACTTGCCTGCCATGCCTGAACCACATGACAACCATGCCACAAACACATGTGAGTCACGCTTGAGCAGTACCACAGCTGTGCATGTGCCACACATGAGCCATGTGTGAGCCATGCATGCCAAAAGCCTGAATCATGTGTCATATATGTGGGAGCCGGTGCTATGGCACCCATACATTACGTGTGAGCCATGGCTGAGCTATGCCTTAACCACTGGTGAAAGTGTCCTCTGCGATATGTGACCCACAAGACTCATATTTCAGCCACGACTGAATTACACCTGAACCATGAGTGAGCCATGGACGAACCACATGTGAGACACCCTTGAAGCACATCTAAACCACCTGTGAAACACACATGTTCGCTGCTTGAATCGCACATGACCCACTATGGAGCCACACATCAAACAGAGCTGAGCCATGCGTGAGCCACGTGCCAGCCATGAGTGAGTACGCGGGAGCCATGTTTCAGCAACCTGTGAGTCACGTGGGAGCCACACCAAGTGCCAGTCACACTTGAAACAAGGTCAGCCTCACTTAAAGCACATGTCAGCCACACTGGCACATCTTGCCGGCCATGACGGAAACACGTGCCAACCACATCACAAACACATCTGAACCATGCCTGAGCAACACCACAGCCATGCATGAGCCACTCCTGAGCCATGTGTGAGCCAAGCATGACAAAAGCCTGAATCATGTGTCAGATACAGGTGAGCCAGTGCTGTGGCATGCTTGCATCACATGTAAGCCATGGCTGATCTATGCCTGTACCAGGTGTGAAAGTGTCCTCTACCATTTGTGACCCAGATAAATCGTGCGTGAGACACGCCTGAATTACACCTGAACCATGTGTGAGCCATGCATGAACCACATGTGAGACACCCTTGGAGCACATCTAAACCACCTGTGAAAAACACATGTTCAATGCTTGAATCGCACATGACCCGCAATGGAGCCACACATGAGACACAGCTGAGCCATGTGTGAGCCACGTGCCAGCCATGACTGAGTATGTGGGAGCCACGTTTCAGCAACCTGTGAGTCACGTGGTAGCCACACCTGTATGGCATGTCACACACACGTGACCACATGTCTGCCACACATGAATCCTGTGTGATGCATGCCTGAGTCCAGTCAGCCATGCCTGAGACATGTGTGAGCCACACCACAGTCATGTTTCAAACTTGCCTTAGTCACAAGTCAGCCACGCATTAAGCACCTGCCACCCTTGTGTGAACACTGCACCAGCCACCCCTGAGCCACACGAAGGCCATGCGTGAAGCATGTGTGACCCACACCTGTGTGACATGTCATGCACGCCTGTGTCACATGGCTGCCTGAGTTGAGTCATGTGTCAGCCATGCCTGCATAACGTTTGAGCCACGCCTGTCATGTCTCAGCTGTGCTGATGACATGTGCCAACCCGTCCTGAACCAAGTGCCACTCACGCTTGAACCACAGGTCAGCCTCACTCGAAGCACCTGTCATCCACACTGGCACAACTTGCTGGCCATGCTGGAGCCACTTGACAACCATGCCACAAACACATGCGAGTCACTCTTGGGCTGTACCACAGCTTTGCATGTGCCACACAGGAGCCATGTATGAGCCATGTGTGGCAAAGCCTGAATCATGTATCAGATATGTGGTACCCAGTGCTGTGGCACGCCTGCATCACGTGTGAGCCATGGCTGCACTATGCCTGAACCACGTGTGAAAGTGTCCTCTATTATTTGTGAACCAGATTAGTCGTGCATGAGCCACGCCTAAATTACACCCAAAGTGTGAGCCATGCATGAACCACATGTGAGACACCCTTGATGCACATCTGAACCACCTGTGAAACACACATCATCAATGCTTGAACCGCACATGAACCGCAGGGGAGCCACACATGAAACACAGCTGAGCCATGCGTGAACCACATGCCAGCCAAGACTGAGTATGCGGGAGCCACGTTTCAGCAACCTGTGAGTCACGTGGGAGCCACACCTGTACGGCATGTCACACACGCGTGAGCACATGGCTGCCACACATGGATTCTTTGCGATGCATGCCTGAGTAACATGTCAGCCATGCCTGAGACATGTGTGAGCCACACCAGGGTCATGTTTCCTACATAGCCAGAGTCACATCTCAGCCACGCCTGAACTCCCTGCAACCCATGCCTGACCCCGGCACCAGCCACCCATGAACTACACCAAGGACATGCAGAAAGCATGTTTGAACCACACCCGAGTGACGTATCATGCATGCCTGTGTCACGTGGCGACCTCACCTGTGTCATGTGTCAGCCACACCCGGTTAACATGTGAGCCACACCTGAGTTACGTCTCAGCAGTGCCCAAGTCACGTGCCAGCCTGGCCTGAACAAATTACCAGTCACACTTGAACCACAGGTCAGCCTCACTTGAAGCACGTGTCAGCCACACTGGCACAACTTGCCTGCCATGCCTGAACCACGTGCCACCCATGCCCAGAACACATGTGAGCCATGCCTGACTAACACCACAGACATGCATGAGCCACACCTGAACCATGAGTGAGCCATGCGTGACCAGACTGTATCATGTGTCAGACACATGGGAGCGAGTTCTGTGGCACACCTGCGTCAAGTGTGAGCCATGTCTGAGCTATACCTGAACTGCGTGTGAGAGTGTACTCAACCAAATGTGACCGAGATGAGTCGTCTGAGATCCACGCCTGAATTACACCTGCACCATGTGTGAGCCATGCAGGAAGCACAAGGGAGACACCCTTGAGCCACATCTGAACAACCTGTGAAACACACATGTTCCATGCTTGAACCGCACATGAACCACATGGGAGCCACACATGAAACACAGCTGAGCCAGGCGTGAGCAACATGGCAGCCATGACTGAGTATGTGGGAGCCAGGTTTCAGCAACCTGTAGTGACGTGGGAGCCACCCATGTATGGCAGGTGACTCCTGTGTGACCACATTTCCGTCACACATGGATACCGGACAATGAATGCCTGAGTCACGTGTCAGCCACACCAGAGTCCTGTTTCACACATGCCAGAGTCACATTTCAGCCACGCCTGCACCACCTGCCACCCATGCGTGCACCATGCACCAGCCACCCCTGAACCACACAAGGCCATGCATGAAACATGTGTGAACCACACCTGCGTGACATGTCAGGCACGCCTGTGTCACGTTTCCACCTCACGTGACTCATGTGTCAGCCACGCCTGAACAAGGTGTGAACCATGCCTGTGTCAAGGCTCAGTCGAGCCAAGTCACGTGCCAGCCAGGCCTGAACCAAGTGCCAGTCACACTTGAACCACAGGTCAGCCTCACTTGAAGCACATGTCAGCCAGACTGGCACAACTTGCCTGCCATGCCTGATCCACGTGCCACCCATGCCAAAATCACATGTGAGCCACACCTGACCAACACCACAGACATGCATGAGCCACACCTGAACCATGTGTGAGCCATGTGTGAACAAAGCCTGTATCATGTGTCAGCCACTTTGGAGCCAATACTGTGGGTCTCCTGCATCACGTGTGGGCCATGGCTGAGCTATGCTTGAACCACGTGTGAGAGTGTCCCCTACCATATGTGACCCAGACGAGTCGTGTGAGTTGCATGCCTGAATGACACCCGAACCATGTGTGAGCCATGCAGGAACCACATGGGAGACTCCCTTGAACCACATCTGAAGAACCTGTGAAACACACATGTTCCATGCTTGAACCACGCATGAACCACAGGGGAGCCACTCATGAAATGCAGCGGAGCCATGCGTGAGGCACGTGGCAGACATGACTGAGTATGTGGGAGCCACGTTTCAGGAATCTGCAGTCACCTGGGACCCAACAATGGACGGCATGTGAATCCTGCATGACTCAGTATGTGGGAGACACGTTTCAGCAACCTATAGTCACGTGGGAACCACCCATGTATGGCACGAGAGTACTGCGTGATCACATTTCCGTCACACTTGGATACTGGGTGATGAATGCCTGAGTCACGGGTCAGCCACGCCTGACACATGTGTCAGCCACACCGGAGTCCTGTTTCACACATGCCGGAGTCACATTTCAGACACGCCTGAACGACCTGCCACCGTTGCGTACACCATGCACCAGCCACCCCTGAACCACACAAGGCCATGCATGAACCACGTGTGAACCACACCTGCGTGTCATGTCAGGCATGCCTGTGTCACATTTCCACCTCACCTGAGTCATGTGTCAGCCACGCCAGAACAATGTGCGAACCACGACTGTGTCAAGGCTCAGGCACGCCAAGTCACGTGCCAGCCAGGCCTGAACCAAGTGCCAGTCACACTTGAACCACACGTCAGCCTCACTTGAAACACGTGTCAGCCACAGTGGCACAACTTGCCTGCCATGCCTGAACCACGTGCCACCCATGCCAAAATGACATGTGAGCCACGCCTGACCAACACCACAGACATGCATGAGCCACACCTGAACCATGTGTGAGCCATGCGTGACCAAAGCCTGTATCATGTGTTAGCCACATGGGAGCCAGTTCTGTGGCACTCATGCATCACGTGTGAGCCATCGCTGAGCTATGCGTGAACCACGTGTGAGATTGTCCCCAACCATATGTGACCCAGATGAGTCGTGTGAGATCCAAGACTGAATTACACCTGAACCATGTGTGAGCCATGCAGGAAGCACATATGAGACACTCTTGAGCCACATCTGAATAACCTGTGAACACACACGTTCCATGCTTGAACCATGCATGAACCACAGGGGAGCCACCCATGAGACACAGCTGAGCCAGGCGTGAACCACGTGGCAGCCATGACTCAGTATGTGGGAGCCACGTTTCAGCAACCTGTAGCCCCTTGGGAGCCACCCATGTACGGCATGTGACTCCTGTGTGATCACATTTCTGTCACACATGGACACTGGGCGATGAATGCCTGAGTCACGTGTCAGCCATGCCTGACACATGTGTCAGCCACACCGGAGTCCTGTTTCACACATGCCGGAGTCACATTTCAGCCACGTCTGAACCACCTGCCAGCCATGCGTGCACCATGCAGCAGCCACCCCTGAACCACAGAAAGGCCATGCATGAACCATGTGTGAACCACACCTGCGTGACGTGTCAGGCACGCCTGTGTCACGTTTCCACCTCACCTGAGTCATGTGTCAGCCACCTCTGAACAACGTGTGAACCACGCCTGTATCAAGGCTGAGTCACGCCAAGTCACGTGCCAGTGAGGCCTGAACCAAGTGCCACTCACACTTGAACCACGGGTCAGCCAGACTTCAAGCACGTATCTGCCACACTGGCACAACTTACCTGCCATGCCAGAACCACTTGCCACCCATGCCAAAAACACATGTGAGCCACACCTGACCAAAACCACAGACATGCATGAGCCACACCTGAACCATGTGTGAGCCATGCGTGACCAAAGCCTGTATCATGTGTTAGCCACATGGGAGCCAGTTCTGTGGCACTCATGCATCACGTGTGAGCCATCGATGAGCTATGCATGAACCACGTGTGAGATTGTCCTCAACCATATGTGACCCAGATGAGTCGTGTGAGATCCAAGACTGAATTACACCCGAACCATGTGTGAGCCATGCAGGAACCACATGGGAGACACCCTTGAGCCACATCTGAATAACCTGTGAACACACATGTTCCATGCTTGAACCACGCATGAACAGCAGTGGAACCACACATGAAACACAGCTGAGGCATGCATGAGCCATGTGGCAGCCATGACTGAGTATGTGGGAGCCACGTTTCAGCAACCTGTAATCCCGCGGGAGCCACCCTTGTATGGCATGTGACTCCTGCATGATCACCTTTCTGTCAAACATGGATACTGGGCGATGAATTCCTGAATCACATGTCAGCCATGCCTGACACATGTGTCAGCCACACCGGAGTCCTGTTTCACACATGCCGGAGTCACATTTCAGCCACGCCTGAACAACGTGTTAACCACGCCTGTGTCAAGGCTCAGTCGCGCCAAGTCACGTGCCAGTGAGGCCTGGACCAAGTGCCACTCACACTTGAACCACGGGTCAGCCACACTTGAAGCACGTATCTGCCACACTGGCACAACTTACCTGCCATGCCAGAACCACGTGCCACCCATGCCAAAAACACATGTGAGCCATGCCTGACCAACACCACAGACATGCATGAGCCACACCTGAACCATGTCTCAGCCATGCGTGACTAAAGCCTTTGTCATGTGTCAGCCACATTGAGCCAGATCTGTGGCACATATGAGTCACATGTGAGCCACTGCTGAAATATGCCTGAACCACGTGTGAGAGTGTCCTAACCATATGTGACCCAGACGAGTCATGTGACATCCATCCCTGAGTTACACCTGAACCATGTGTGAGGCATGCAGGAACCACATAGGAGACAACCTTGAACCACATCTGAAGAACCTGTGAAACTCTCATGTTCCATGCTTGAACCTCGCATGAACCACAGGGGTGCCACACATCAAACAGCTAAGGACCTGGGAAACACACATGTTCCATGCATGAACCACATGGGAGCCACCCATGTTGCACAGCTAAGCCATGTGTGAGCCACGTGGCAGCCATGACTATGTGGGAGCCAGGTTTCAGCAACCTGTACTCACATGGGAGCCACCCATGTACGGGACGTGACTCCTGTGTGATCTCATTTCCGTCACACATGGGTACTGGGCGATGAATGCCTGAGTCACGTGTCATCCATGCCTGACGCATGTGTCAGCCACCCCGGAGTCCTGTTTCACACATGGCGAAGTCACAATTCAGCCACGCCTCAACCACCTGCCAGCCATGCGTGCACAATGCACCAGCCACCAGTGGAGCACATGAAGGCCATGCATGAACCATGTGTGAACCACACCTGCGTGACGTGTCAGGCACGCCTGTGTCACGTTCCACCTCACTGGACTCAAGTGTCTGCCACGCCTGAACAACGTGTGAACCACGCCTCTGTCAAGGCTCAACTGCTCCAACTCACATGCCAGCCAGGCCTGAACCAAGTGCCAGTCACACTTGAACCACAGGTCAGCCTCACTTGAAGCACGTGTCACCCACACTGTCACAACTTGCCTGCCATGCCTGAACCACGTGCCACCCATGCCAAAAACACATGTGAGCCACACCTGACCAACACCACAGACATGCATGAGCCACACTTGAACTATGTGTGAGCCATGTGTGACAAAATCCTGTATCATGTGTCAGCAAGATGGGAGCCAGTTCTGTGGCATGCCTGCATCACCTGTGAGCAATGGCTGAGCTATGTCTGAACCACGTGTGAGAGTGTCCCCTACCATATGTGACCCAGACGAGTCGTGTGAGATCCATGCCTGAATTACACCCGAACCATTTGTGAGCCATGCAGGAACCACATGGGAGACAACCTTGAACAACATCTGAAGAACCTGTGAAACACACATGTTCCATGCTTGAACCACGCATGAACCACAGGGGAGCCACACATGAAACACAGCTGAGGCATGCATGAGCCACATGGCAGCAATGACTGAGTATGTGGGAGCCACGTTTCAGCAACCTGTAGTCACCTGGGAGCCACCCATGTACGGCATGTGACTCCTGCCTGATGACATTTCCAACACACATGGATACTGGGCGATGAATGCCTCAGTCTCGTGTCAGCCATGCCTGACACATGTGTCAGCCACACCGGAGTCCTGTTTCACATATGTCGGACTCACGTTTCAGCCACGCCTGAACCACCTGCCAGCCATGCATGCACCATGCACCAGCCACCCCTGGACCACACGCAGTCCATGCATGAACCATGTGGGAACCACACCTGCGTGACATGTCAGGCATGCCTGTGTCACGTTTCCACCTCACCTGAGTCAAGTGTCAGCCACGCCTGAACAACGTGTGAACCACGCCTGTGTCAAGGCTCAGCTGCGTCAAGTCATGTGCCAGCCAAGCCTGAACCAAGTGCCAGTCACACTTGAACCACACGTCAGCCTCACTTGATGCACGTGTCAGCCACACTGGCACAACTTGCCTGCCATGCCTGCACCACGTGCCACCCATGCCAAAAACACATGTGAGCCATGCCTGACCAACTCCTCAGACATGCATGAGCCACACCTGAACCATGTGTGAGCCATGCGTGACCAAAGCCTGTATCGTGTGTCAGCCACAAGGGAGCCAGTTCTGTGGCACGTCTGTGTCACGTGTGATCCTTGGCTGATCTCCGCCTGAACAACGTGTGAGAGTATCCTCAACCATATGTGACCCAGACGAGTCGTGTGAGTTGCATGCCTGAATGACACCCGAACCATGTGTGAGCCATGCAGGAACCACATGGGAGACTCCCTTGAACCACATCTGAAGAACCTGTGATTCTGGCGATTAGAGCAGGTGGTTCCGGTGTGCTCAGCAGGTGGTTCAGTCAGGTCTGGCAGGTGGTTCCGGTCTGTCCGGGAGGTGGTTCCAGCGTGTCCGGCACCTGCTTCTGGCACGTCTGTGTTGTGGTTCCGGCATGCCCATCAGGTGATTCCGCAGAGTCCACCAAGTGGTTCTGGCGTAGCTGGAATGTGATTTTTGGCATGTCCGGCAGGTGGTTCCTGCGAGTAGAGCAGGTGGTTCCGGCATGCTCGCCTGGTGGTTCACGCGTGTCCGGCAGGTTTTTCCAGTCTGTCGGGGAGGTGGTTCCAGCGTGTCTGTCATGTGGTTATGGCACGTCTGAGAGGTGGTTCCGGCATGCCAGGCAGGTGATTCCAGAGAGTCCACCAAGTGGTTGTGGCGTAGGCGGCAGGTGATTTTGGCGTGTCCGGAAGGTGGTTCCAGTGAGTCGAGCAGGTGGTTCCGTCATGCTCGGCAGGTAATTGAGGCGTGTCCGGCAGGTGGTTCCAGTCTGTCCGGGAGGTGGTTCTGGTGTGCTGGGAAGGTACTTCCAGCGTCTCCAGCACATGCTTCTAGCACGTCTGAGAGGTGGTTCCGGCATGCCCAGCGGGTGATCCCACAGTGTCCGGCAAGTGGTTTTCGTGTAGCCGGCATTTGATTTTGGTGTGTCCGGCAGGTGGTTCCGGTGAGTCAAGTAGGTGGTTCTGGCGTACTCGGCAGGTGGTTCAGGCGGGTTTGCCAGGTGGTTCCAGTCTGTCCGGGATGTGGTTCCAGCGTGTCTGGCACGTGGTTGTGGCATGTCTGAGAAGTGGTTCCGGCAGGCCGGACAGGTGATTCTGGAGTGTCCGGCAAGTGGTTCTGGTATAGCCGGCAGGTGATTTTGGCATCCGGCAGGTGGTTCCGGCGTGATCTGCAGGTGCTTCCGCCATCTCTGGCACGTGTTTCTGGCACATCTCAGAGGTGATCCCAGCATGCCCGGTAGGTGATTCCGCATTGTCCACCAAGTGGTTCTGGCGTAGCCGGCAGGTGATTTTCACGTGTCTCGCAGGTGGTTCTGGGGAGTGGATCAGGTGGTTGAGGCATGCTCAGCAGGTTGTTCAGGAGTTTCGGGCAGGTGGTTCCAGTCTGTCCTGCAGGAGCTTTCGGCATGTCCCAGACATGTTTCTGGCACATCTGAGAGGTGCTTCCGGTGTGCCCGGCAGGTGATCCCGGACTCTCCCCCACGTGGTTCTGGCATAGCCGGCAGGTGATTTTGGCATGTCTGGGAGGTGGTCCCGGTGAGTCGAGCAGGTGGTTCGGGCTTGCTCGGCCGGTGGTTCAAGCGGGTCCAGCAGGTGGTTCTGATCTTTTCGGGGTGTGGTTCTGGCATCTCAGGCACATGGTTCTGGCACGTCTGAGAGGTGGTTCCGGCAGGCCCGACAGATGATTCTGGAGTGTCCGCCAAGTGGTTCTTGGGTAGCTGGCAGGTGATGTTGGCGTGTCTGGCATGTGGGTCTGGCGAGTCAAGCAGGTGGTTCCAGCGAGTCTCGCAGGTGGTTCCGGTGTGTCCGGGATGTGGTTCCGGCATGTCCAGCACGTGCTTCTGGCACGTCTGAGAGCTTGTGCTGGTATGCCCGGCAGGTGATTCCAGAGTGTCTGGCAAGTGGTTCTGGTGTAGCCAGCAGGTGATTTTTGCGTGTCCGCCAGGGGGTTCCGGCGAGTCGAGCAGGTGGTTCCGGCATGCTCGGCAGGTCATTCCTGATTGTGCACCAAGTGGTTCCTGCATAGCCAGCAGGTGCTTCCAGCGTCTCCGGCACGTGGTTCTGGCACGTCTGAGAGTTGGTTCTGGCATGCCGGGTAGGTGATTCTGGAGTGTCCGGCAGGTGGTTCTGGCATAGCCGGCAGGTGATTTTGGCGTGTCCGGAAGGTGGTTGTGGCAGTGCGAGCAGGTGATTCCGGCGTGCTCGGCAGGTGGTTGCGGTGTGTCCGGCATGTGGTTCCGGTCTGTACGGGAGGTGGTTGCGGCGTGTCCAGCACATGGTTCTGGCACATGTGTGACTTGGTTCCGGCATGCCCAGCAGGTGATTCCAGAGTGTCCGGCAAGTGGTTATGGCATAGCCGACTGGTGATTTTGGCATGTCTGGCAGGTGGTTCCAGGGAGTCGAGCAGGTGGTTTCGGCATGCTTGGCAGGTGGTTCCAGCTTCTCCGGCAGGTGTATCTGGCACATCTGAGAGGTGGGTCCGGCATGCCCAGCAGGTGATTCCGGAGTGTCCACAAAGTGGTTCTGGCGTAGCCGACACGTGATTTTGGCGTGTCAGGCAGGTGGTTCCTGCGAGTGGAGCAGGTGGTTCCGGCGAGCTCGGCAGGTGATTCCGGCCTCTCCGGCATGTGGTTCTGCCACGTCTGAGAGGTGGTTCCGGCATGCCCGACAGGTGATTCCAGAGTGTCAGCCAAGTGGTTCTGTCATAGCCGGCAGGTGATTTTGGCGTATCCGGCATGTGGTTCCAGCGAGTCAAGCAGCTGGTTCTGGCATGCTCGCCAGGTTATTTTGGCGTGTCCGGCAGGTGCTTGTGGCGAGGCGAGCTGGTGGGTCCTGCATGCTCAGCAGGTGGTTCCGGCGTGTCTGGCACGTGGTTCTGGCACATCTGAGAGGTAATTCTGGGATGCTCGGCAGGTGATTCCGGAGTGTCCGCCAAGTGGTTCTGGCGTAGACGGCAGGAGGTTCCAGCGTGTCCGACAGGTGGTTCCAGTTTGTCCAGGAGCTGGTTTAGGCGTGTCCAGCATGTTGTTCTGGTATGTCTGAGAGGTGGTTCCAGCATGCCCGGCAGGTGATTCCGGACTGTCCGCCACGTGGTTCTGGCATAGCTGGCAGGTGATTTTGGCGTGTCCAGAAGGAGGTTCCAGCGAGTAGAGCAGATGGCTCCGGCATCCTCGGCAGGTGCTTCCGGCGTGTCCGGCAGGTTGTTCCTGTCTGTCCAGGAGGTGGTTCCAGCGTGCTTGGCAGGTGCATCAGGCATCTCCGGCAAGTGTTTCTTGCATGTCTGAGAGGTGGTTCCGGCATGCCTGGCGGGTGATTCCACAGTGTCTGGCAAGTGGTTCTGGTGTAGCCGGCAGGTGATTTTGGCATGTGAGGCTGTTGGTTCCTGTGAGTTGAGCAGGTGGTTCCGGCATGCTCGGCAGGTTGTTCAGGCATTTCAGGCAGGTGCTTCTGGTCTGTCTGGAGGGTGGTTCTGGCGAGTCGAGCAGGTGGTTCCGGCGTGTGCGGCACGTGGTTCTGGCATGTCTGAAAGGTGGTTGCGGCATGCCCGGCAGGTGATCCCAGACTGTCCCCCATGTGGTTCGGGCGTAGCCTGCAGGTGAATTTGGCATGTCAAGCAGGTGGTTCCGGTGAGTCGAGCAGGTGGTTGTGGCGTGCTGGGCTGGTGGTTCAGGTGTGTCCCGCAGGTTGTTCCCATCAGTCCGGGAGGTGGTTCCAGCATGCGTGGCAGGTGATTCCAGAGAGTCCGCCAAGTGGTTCTGGCGTAGCCAGCAGGTGATTTTGGCGTGTCTGGCAGGTGGTTCTGGTGAGTCGAGCAGGTGCTTCCAGAGTGCTGGGCAGGGGCATCTGTCGTCTCCGGCACGTGTTTCTGGCACGTTTGAGAGGTGGTTCTGGCATGCCCGACAGGTGATTCTGGAGTGTCTGGCAAGTGGTTCTGGCGTAGCTGGCAGGTGACTTTGCATGTCCGGTGGTGGTTCTGGCGTGCTCGGCAGGTGCTTCCGGCGTCTCCAGCATGTGCTTCTGGCACATCTGAGAGGTGGTTCCGGCATGCCCGGCAGGTGATTCCGGAGTGTCCAACAAGTGGTTCTTGTGTAGATGGCTGGTGATTTGGCGTGTTGGGCTGGTGGTTCTGGCGAGACGAGCTGGTGGTTCCGGCGGGCTCGGCAGGTGGTTCAGGCATTTCGGGCAGGTGGTTCCAGTCTGTCCTATAGGTGCTTTCGGCGTGTCCCGCACATGGTTCTGGCATGTCTGAGAGTTGGTTCCGGCGTGCCCGGCAGGTGATCCCAGACTGTCCCCCACGTGGTTCTGGCGTAGCTGGCAGGTGATTTTGGCGTGTCCAGCAGGTGGTTCCAGTGATTTGAGCAGGTGGTCCTGGCGAGCTTGGCTGATCGTTCACGTGTGTCCGGCAAGTTGTTCCTGTCTGTCTGGGAGGTGGTTCCGGCGGGTCCGGCAGGTGGTTCCTGTCTCTCCGGAAGGTGGTTGTGGCGTGCTCAGCAGGTGCGGCCGGCAACTCCGGCACGTGCTCCTAGCACATCTGAGATGTGGTTCTGGCATGCCTGGCAGGTGATTCCATACTGTCTGCCACATGGTTCTGGCACATCTGAGAGGTGGTTCTGGCATGCCCGGCAGGTCATCCCGGACAGTTCTCCAAGTGGTTCTGGCGTAGCCGTCAGGTGATTTTGGCGTGTCCGGCAGGTGGTTCCAGCGTGCTCGGCAGGTGGTTCATGCATGTCCAGCAGGTGGTTCCGGTCTGTCCGGGAGGTGGTTCCGGCGTGTCCGGCACGTGGTTCCAGCACATCTGAGAGGTGGTTCTATCATGCCCGGCAGGTGATTCCAGAGACTCCGCCAAGTGGTTGTGGTGTAGCCGGCAGGTGATTTTGGCGTGTCTGGCAGGTGGTTCAGGAGAGTTCAGCAGGTGGTTCCGGTGTGCTCGGCAGGTGCTTCTGGCATCTCCGACATGTGTTTCTGGCACGTCTGACAGGTGGTTCCGGCATGCCCGACAGGTGATTTTGCAGTGTCCCGCAAGTTGTTCTGGCATAGGCGGCAGCTGATTTTGGCGTGTCTGGCAGGTGGTTCCTGCGAGTCAAGCAGGTGTGTCCGGAGTGCTTGGCATGGGGTTCCAGCGTGTCCAGTTGGTGGTTCCTGCCAGTCCGGTAGGTGCTTCCGGCATCTCCGGCATGTGGTTCTGGCGCGTCTGGGAGGTGGTTCCGACATGCCCTGCAGGTGATTCTGGAGTGTCTGCCATGTGGTTCTGGCATAGCCCAGCAGGTGATTTTGGCTTGTCCAGCAGGTGGTTCCGGTGAGTCGAGCAGGTGATTCCGGCATAGTTGGGAGGTGGTTCAGTCGTGTCTGGCAGGTGGTTCCAGTCTGTCCAGGATGTGGTTCCGGCATGCCCGGCAGGTGATTCCGGACTGCCTGCCACATGGTTCTGGCATAGCCGGCAGCTGATTTTGGTGTGTCCGGCAGGTGGTTCCAGCGAGTCAATCAGGTGGTTCCGCCGTGTCCAGCAAGTGGTTCCGGTCTGTCTGGTAGGTGGTTCCAGCGTGTCTGGCATGTGGTTCTGGTACGTCTGAGATGTGGTTCCGGCATGCCCAGCCAGTGATTCCGGACTGTCCGCCATGTGGTTCTGGCATGTCTGAGAGGTCGTTCCGGCATGCCCAGCAGGTGATCCTGGAGAGTCCTCCAAGTGGTTCTTGCGTAGCCGGGCAGTGACTTTGGCGTGTCCGGCTGGTGGTGCTGGTGTGCTCGGCAGGTAGTTCAGGCAGGTCCCTCAGGTGGTTCCAGCGTGTCCGGCACGTGGTTCAGAGATGTCTGAGAGGTGGTTCTGGCATGCCCGGCAGGCAATTCCGGATTGTCCAAGTGGTTCTGGCGTAGCCGGCAGGTGATTTTGGGGTGTCCGGCAGGTGGTTCCGGCGATTCAAGCAGATGCTTCCGGCAGCCCCGGCAGGTGCTTCCTGCGTCTCCGTCACGTGGTTCTGGCATGTTTTTGATGTGGTTCCAACATGGCTGGCGGTTGATTCCGGAGTGTCCGCCAAGTGGTTCTTGCGTAGCCGGCAGGTGATTTTGGCGTGTCCGGCAGGTGGGTCCAGCGAGTCAAGCAGGTGGTTCCGGCGTGCTCGGCAGGTGCTTCTGGCATGTCCGGCACATGCTTCTGGCATGTCTGAGAGGTGGTTCCAGCATGCCCGGCGGGTGATTCCACAGTGTCCTTCAAGTGGTTCTGGTGTAGCCGGCACGTGATTTTGGTGTGTGAGGTTGATGGTTCCAGCAAGTCGAGCAGGTGGTTCCGGTGTGCTCGGCAGGTGGTTCAGGCATTTCCGGCAGGTGGCTCCGGGCTGTCTGGGAGGTGGTTCTGGAGAGTCGAGCAGGTGTTTCCTGAGTTTTTGGCATGTTTGTTCTGGTGTGTCCGGTAGGTGGTTCCGGCATGTCCGGCACGTGGTTCTGGCGTGTCTGAGAGGTGGTTGCGGACTGCCCAGCAGGTGATTCCGGAGTGTCCAACATGAGGTTCTGGCACGTCTGAGGGGTAGTTCCGGCATGCCCGGCAGGTGATTCCGGAGTCTGCGGCATGTGGTTCTGGCACATCTGAGAGGTGGTTCTGGCATGCCCGGCAGGTGATTCCGGAGTGTCCGGCAAGTGGTTCTGGCATAGCCGGCTGGTGATTTTGGCGTGTCCAGCAGGTGGCTCCAGTGAGTCGAGCAGGTTGTTCCGGCATGCTCAGCAGGTGGTTCAGGCGGGTCCGGCAGGTGGTTCCGGTCTGTCCAGTAGGTGGTTCCGGCATGTCTGGCACGTGCTTCCGGCACGTCTGAGAAGTGGTTCTGGCATGCCCGGCAGATGATTCCATAGAGTCCGCCACATGGTTCTGGCCTAGCTGGCAGGTGATTTTGGTGTCTCAGGCAGGTGGTTCTGGTGAGTTGAGCAGGAGGTTCCGGCGTCCTCGGCAGGTGCATCCGGTGTCTCTGGCACGTGGTTCTGGCATGTGTGAGAGGTGGATCTGGCATGCCCGACAGGTGTTTCCAGAGTGTCCTGCAAGTGGAACTGGCGTAGCCAGCAGGTGATTTTGGCGTTTCTGGCAGGTGATTTTGGCGTGTCCGACAGGTGATTTTGACGTGTCCGGCAGGTGACTTTGTCGTGTCCAGCAGGTGGTTGTGGCGTGTCGAGCAGGTGGTTCTGGCGTGCTCAGCAGGTGGTTCAGGCAAGTCCAGCAGGTGGTTCCGGTCTGTCCAGTAGGTGGTTTCGGCGTGTCCGGCATGTGCTTCTGGCACGTCTGAGAAGTGGTTCTGGCATGCGCGGCGGGTGATTCCATAGAGTCCGCCACGTGGTTCTGGCCTTGCCGGTAGGTGATTTTGTCGTCGACAGCAGGTGGTTCCCGCGAGTCGAGCAGGAGGTTCCGGCGTGCTTGGCATGAGCATCTGGTGTCTCTGGCACATGGTTCTGGCACATCTGAGAGGTGAATCCGGTATGTCCGACAGGTGATTCTGGAGTGGCTGGCAAGTGGTTCTGGCGTAGCCGGCAGGTGATTTTGGTGTGTCCAGCAGGTGATTGTGGCGTGTCCGGCAGGTGATTTTGACGTCTCCTGCAGGTGTTTTTGGAGAGCTGTTCAGGTGGTTCCGGCATTCTTGGAAGGTGATTCCGGCTTGTCCGGCAGGTGGTTTCAGTCTGTCCAGTAGTGGGTTCCAGCGTGTGCCTCACGTGGTTCTGGTACGTCTGAGAGATGGTTCCCGCATGCCCAGCAGGTGATTCCGGACTGTCGGCCACATGGTTCTGGCACATCTGAGAGGTGGTACCGGCAGGCCTGGCAGGTGATCCCGGAGAGTCCTCCAAGTGGTTCTGGCCTAGCCCGCAGGTGACTTCGGCGTGTCTGGCACTTGGTTCTGACGATTCGAGCAGGTGCTTCCGGCTAGCTCGGCAGGTGCTTTGGCGTCTCCGGCACTTGATTTTGGCACATTTGAGAGGTGGGTCCGGCATTCCCGGCAGGTGATTCCGGAAAGTCCGGCAAGTGGTTCTGGCATAGCCAGGATGTGATTTTTGCGTGTCCGGCAGGTGGGTCCTGCGAGTCGAGAAGGTGGTTCCTGCATGCTTGGCAGGTGGTTCAGGCGTGACCGGCAGGTGGTTCCGTTGTGTCTGGTAGGTGGTTCCGGTGTGTCCAGCAGGTGATTCCGGTGTGTATGCCGAGTGGTTCTGGCGTAGCTGGCAGGTGATTTTGGCGTGTCCAGCAGGTGGTTCTGGTGAGTGGATCAGGTGGTTCCGGCATACTCAGGAGGTGGTTCCGGCGTGTCTGGCACATGGTTCTGGCACGTGTGAGAGGTGGTTCCATCATGCCCGGCAGGTGATTCCAGAGTGTCCGACATGTGGTTCTGGCTCATCTGAGAGGTGGTTCCGGCATGCCCTGCAGGTGATTCTGGAGTGTCCGGTAAGTGGTTCTGGCCTAGCCGGCAGGTGATTTTGGCTTCTCCAGCAGGTGGTTCTGGCGAGTCGAGCAGGAAGTTCTGGCGTGCTCAGCAGGTTCATCCAGTGTCTCTGGCACGTGGTTCTGGCACGTCTGAGAGGTGGTTCCAGCATGGCTGGCAGGTGATTCCGGAGTGTCCGGCAAGTGGTTCTGGCGTAGCCGGCACGTGATTTTGCCGTGTCCGGTATGTGGTTCCGGCGACTCGAGCAGGTGTTTCCAGCGTGCTCGGCAGGTGGTTCAGGTGTGTCCGGCAGGTGGTTCTGGTCTGCCCTGGAGGTGGTTCCAGCATGTCCAGCACGTGGTTCTGGCACGTGTGGGAGGTGGTTCCGGAATGCCCGACAGGTGATTCTGGAGTGTCCCTCAGGTGGTTTGGCGTAGCCGACAGGTGATTTTGCCCTGTCTGGCAGGTGATTTTGCCATGTCCGGCACGTGATTTTGACGAGTCCTCCAAGTGGTTCTGGCGTAGCCCGCAGGTGTTTTTCGTGTGTCCAGCAGGTGGTTGTGGCGAGTTGTGCAGGTGGTTCCGATGTGCTCGGCAGGTGGTTCATGCAGGTCCGGCAGGTGTTGGCAGTCTGTCCATGACGTGGTTCCTGCATGTCCGGAAGGCGATTCTGGAGTGTCCACCAAGTGGTTTTGGCATAGCCGGCATGTTATTTTGGCGTGTCAGGCAGGTGGTTCCGGCGTGTCCAGCAGATAGTTCCAGCGAGCTTGGCAGGTGCTTCCGGTCTCTCCGGCACGTGGTTGTGGCACGTCTGAGATGTGGTTCCGGCATGCCCGGCCGGTGATTCCGAGTGTCCGCCATGTGGTTCTGGCTTAGCCGACAGGTGATTTTGGCATGTCCAGCAGGAGGGTCCATCGCGTCGAGCACGTGGTTCTGGAGAGTTTGGCAGTTGGTTCCGGTCAGTCCTGGAGGTGGTTCTGACATGTCCGGCACGTGCTTTAGTCACGTCTGAGAGGTTGTGCTGGCTTTCCCGGCAGGTGATTCCAGACTCTCCAGTAAGTGGTTCTTGTGTAGCCGGGAGGTGATTTTGGCATGTCAGGCAGGTTGGTCCTGGGAGTCGAGCAGGTGGTTCCGGCTTGCTCAGCAGGTGGTTCAGGCATGTCCGGCAGGTGGTTCCAGTCTGTGCTGGAGGTGTTTCCTGCATGTCCGGCACATGCTTCTGGCACGTCTGAGAGGTTGTGCTGACATGGCCGGCAGGTGATTCCAGAGTGTCCGCCAGGTGGTTCTGGCATAGACGGCTGGTGATTTTGGCATGTCCGGCATGTGGTTCTGGCGAGTCGAGCAGGTGGCTCCAGCGTGCTCGACAGGTGGTTCTGGAGTGTCTGACAGGTGGTTCCTGTCTGTCCGGTAGGTGGTTCCAGCGTGTCCGGCACGTGGTTCTGGCACGTTTGAGAGGTGGTTCCGGCATGCTCGGCAAGTGATTCTGCAGTGTCTGCCAAGTGGTTCTGTCGTAGCCGGCAGGTGATTTTCGCATGTCTGGCAGGTGGTTCCGCCATGCTCGGCACGTGGTTCCTGTCTGTCCTGTAGGTGGTTTCATCGTGTCCGGCAGGTGACTCCAGAGTGTCCACCAATTGGTTCCCGCGTGTCCAGCACGTGGTTCTGGCACATCTGAGAGGTGGTTGCGGCATGCCCGGCAGGTGATTCCAGAGTGTTCAGCAAGTGGTTCTGGCGTAGCTGGCAGGTGATTTTGGCATGTCCGGCAGGTGGGTCCTGCAAGTGGAGCACGTGGTTCCGGCGAATTTGGCAGTTGGTTCCAGTCTGTCCAGGACGTGGTTCCAGCATGTCTGGCACGTGGTTCTGGTATGTATGAGAGGTGGTACCCGCATGCCCAACAGGTGATTCCGGACTGTCCGCCAAGTGGTTCTTCCGTAGCCGACAGGTGATTTTGGCATGTCCTGCAGGTGTTTCTGGGGAGTGGATCAGGAGGTTCCGGCGTGCTCAGCAGGTGCTTCCAGCGTCTCTGGCATGTGGTTCTGGCACGTCTGAGAGGTGGTTCCGGCATCCCCGTCAGGTGATCCGGACTGTCCCCCAAGTTGTTCAGGCATAGCCGGCAGTTGATTTTGGCCTCTACAGCAGGTGCTTGCGGCGTTCGACCAGGTGGCTCCGGCGTGTTTGGCAGGTGGTTCAGGCATTCCCGGCAGGTGGTTCCGGGCTGTCTGGGAGGTGGTTCTGGAGAGTCGAGCAGGTGGTTCCGGAGTTTTTGGCATGTGGTTCTGGTGTGTCTGGTAGGTGGTTCCGGCATGTCCGGCACATGGTTCTGGCGTGTCTGAGAGGTGGTTGCGCCATGCCTGGCAGGTGATTCCGGAGTCTGCGGCATGTGGTTCTGGCACATCTGAGAAGTGGTTGCGGCATGCCCGGCAGGTGATTCCGGAGTGTCCGGCAAGTGGTTCTGGCATAGCCGGCTGGTGATTTTGGCATGTCCCGCTGGTGGCTCCAGCGAGTCGAGCAGGTTGTTCCGGCATGCTCAGCAGGTGGTTCAGGCGGGTCCGGCAGGTGGTTCCGGTCTCTCCAGTAGGTGGTTCCGGCGTGTCTGGCACGTGGTTCCGGCACGTCTGAGAAGTGGTTCTGGCATGCCCGGCAGATGATTCCATAGAGTCCACCACATGGTTCTGGCCTAGCCAGCAGGTGATTTTGGTGTCTCAGGCAGGTGGTTCCGGTGAGTCGAGCAGGAAATTCCGGCGTCCTCGGCAGGTGCATCCGGTGTCTCTGGCATGTGGTTCTGGCATGTGTGAGAGGTGGATCTGGCATGCCCGACAGGTGATTGCGGAGTTTCCTGCAAGTCGATCTGGCATAGCCGGCAGGTGATTTTGGCGTGTCCGGCAGGTGATTTTGACGTGTCCGGCAGGTGATTTTGTCGTGTCCAGTAGGTGGTTGTGGCGTGTCGAGCAGGTGGTTCTGGAGTGCTCAGCAGGTGGTTCAGGCAAGTCCAGCAGGTGGTTCCGGTCTGTCCAGTAAGTGGTTCCAACGTGTCTGGCATGTGCTTCTGGCACGTCTGAGAAGTGGTTCTGGCATGCCCGGCGGGTGATTCCATAGAGTCCGCCACGTGGTTCTGGCCTAGCCGGCAGGTGATTTTGCCATCGACAGCAGGTGGTTCCGGCGAGTCGAGCAGGAGGTTCCGGCGTGCTGGGAATGTGCATCCGGTGTCTCTGGCACGTGGTTCTGGCATGTCTGAGAGGTGGATCCTGCATGCTCGGCAGGTGATTCCGGAGTGTCCGGCAAGTGGTTCTGGCGTAACCAGACAGGTGATTTTGGCGTGTCCAGCAGGTGATCTTGGCGTGTCCGGCAGGTGATTTTGACGTGTGCGGCAGGTGTTTCTGGCGAGCTGTTCAGGTGGTTCCGGCGTTCTCGGCAGGTGATTCCGGCGTGTCCGGCAGGTATTTCCGGTCTGTCCGGTAGTGGGTTCTGGGGTGTGCCCCACATGGTTCTCGTACATCTGAGAGGTGGTTCCCGCATGCCCAGCAGGTGATTCCGGACTGTCCGCCACGTTGTTCTGGCACATCTGAGAGGTGGTACCAGCATGCCCGTCAGGTGATCCCATACTGTCCTCCAGGTGGTTCTGGCCTAGCCCTCAGGTGATTTTGGCATGTCTGGAAGATGGTCCCGGCATGCTTGGCAGGTGGTTCAGGCAGGTGCGGTAGGTGGTTCCGGTCTGTCTGGGAGGTGGTTCCGGCGTGTCCGGCACGTGGTTCCGGCACGTCTGACAGGTGGTTCTGGCATGTCCGACAGGTGATTCCGGATTGTCCACCAAGTGGTTCTGGCATAGCTGGCAGGTGATTTAGGCGTGCCCCACAGGTGGTTCCTACATTTCGAGCAGGTGCTTCCTGATAGCTCGGCAGGTGCTTCTGACGTCTCCGGCACTTGATTTTGGCACATTTGAGAGGTGGGTCCGGCATTCCCGGCAGGTGATTCCGGAAAGTCCAGCAAGTGGTTCTGGCATAGCCAGCCGGTGATTTTTGCGTGTCCGGCAGCTGAGTCCTGCGAGTCGAGCAGGTAGTTACTGCATGCTCAGCAGGTGGTTCAGGCGAGTCCGGCAAGTGGTTCTGTTGTGTCCGGTAGGTGGTTCCGGCGTGTCCGGCACGTGGTTCTGGCACGTCTGAGAGGTGGTTCCGGCATGCCAGGCAGGTGATCCCAGAGAGTCCTCCAAGTTTTTCTGGCGTAGCCCGCAGGTGTTTTTGGTGTGTCCAGCAGCTGGTTCTGGCGAGTCGAGCAGGTGGTTCCGGCGTGCTCGGCAGGTGATTCAGGCAGGTCAGGCAGATGTTGGCAGTCTGTCCATGATGTGGTTCCGGCATGCCCAGTAGGTGATTCCGGAGTGTCCGACATGTGGTTCTGGCACCTCTGAGAGGTGGTTCCAGCATACCCTGCAGGTGATTCCGGAGTGTCCGGTAAGTGGTTCTGGCATAGCCGTCTGGTGATTTTGGCGTGTCCAGCATGTGGCTCCAGCGAGTCGAGCAGCTTGTTCCGGCGTGCTCAGCAGGTGGTTCAGGCGAGTCCAGCAGGTGGTTCCGGTCTGTCCAGTAGGTGGTTCCGGCGTGTCAGGCACGTGCTTCCGGCACGTCTGAGAATGCTTCTGGCATGCCCGGAGGGTGATTCCATAGAGTCTGCCACGTGGTTCTTGTGTAGCTGTGCAGTGACTTTGGCATGTCCGGCTGGTGGTGCCGGTGTGCTCGGTAGGTAGTTCAGGCAGGTCCCGCAGGTGGTTCCAGAGTGTCCGGCACATGGTTCAGAGATGTCTGAGAGGTGGTTCTGGCATGCCCGACAGGCGATTCTGGTTTTTCCACCAAGTGGTTCTGGCATAGCCGGCAGGTGATTTTGGCATGTCCGGCAGGTGGTTCCGGCGATTCAAGCAAATGCTTCCGGCAGCCCCGGCAGGTGCTTCCTGCGTCTCCGTCACGTGGTTCTGGCATGTTTTTGATGTGATTCCAACAGGGCTGGCAGTTGATTCCGGAGTGTCTGCCAAGTGGTTCTTGCGTAGCCAGCAGGTGATTTTGGCATGTCTGGCAGGTGGGTCCAGCGACTCAAGCAGGTGGTTCCGGAGTACTCGACAGGTGCTTCTTGCGTGTCCAGCACGTGCTCCTGGCACGTCTGAGAGGTGGTTCCAGCATGCCCGGCGGGTGATTCCACAGTGTCCTTCAAGTGGTTCTGGTGTAGCCGGCACGTGATTTTGGCATGTGAGGTTGGTGGTTCCAGCGAGTCGAGCAGATGGTTCTGGTGTGCTCAGCAGGTGGTTCAGGCATATCCGGCAGGTGGTTCCGGGCTGTCTGGGAGGTGGTTCTGGAGAGTCGAGCAGGTGGTTCCGGAGTTTTTGGCATGTGGTTCCGGTGTGTCCGGTAGGAGGTTCCTGCATGTCCGGCACATGGTTCTGGCATGTCTGAGAGGTGGTTGCGGCATGCCCGGCAGGTGGTTCCGGAGTGTCTGACAAGTGGTTCTGGCATAGCCGACAGGTGATTTTGGCTTGTCCAGCAGGTGGTTCCAGCGAGTCAAGCAGGTTGTTCCGGAGTGCTCGGCTGGTGGTTCCAGTCTGTCTGAGAGGTGGTACCGGCATGTCCGCCATGTGGTTATGGCATGTCTAAGATGTTGTTCCGGCATTCCCGGAGGTGATTCCCGAGTGTCCGCCATGTTGTTCTGGCATAGCCGGCAGGTGATTATGGCGTGTCTGGCACATGGTTCCACCAAGTCGAGCAGGTTATTCCGGCGTGCTCGGCATGTGCTTCTGGTCTCTTCGGGAGGTGGTTCCGGCGTGTCAGGCATGTGGTTGTGACACGTTTGAGAGGTGGTTCCTGCATGCCCACTGGTGATTCTAGAGTGTCCATCAAGTGGTTCTGGCATAGCCGGCAAGTGATTTTGGCATGTCTGGCAGGTGGTTCCGCCGAGTTGACTAGGTGGTCCCGGCATGCTCGGCAGGTGGTTCCGGTCTGTCCGGGAGGTGGTTCTGGCATATCCGGAATGTGGTTTTGGCACGTCTGAGAGGTGCTTCTGGCATGCCCGGCATGTGATTCCTGGGTGTCCACCAAGTGGTTCTGGCATCACCGGCAGTTATTTTGGCGTGTCCGGCAGGTCTTTCCTGCTTTTTGGGCTCGTGGCTCTGGCTTGTAAGACAGGTGTTGGTGGCATTTCCGGCCCCCGGTTCTGACATACACCGCAGGTGGTTTCAGTGTTTCTGGCACCTGTTTGTGGCATATCCATCAGGTGTTTCAAATGTGTCTGGCATGTCGTTGTGCTACGTTTGGAATCTGGTTCCGTCATGTCTGTTGTGTGCAGCTGGCATGTTGAAGAGATGGTTCTGCAGTGTCAGAATGGTTGTTCCACTGTGTCCGGCAGGTGGTTACAGGTGGTTCTGGCATGCAACGTGGGTGCTTCTGGTGTGCCTGTTGGGTCATTCTGGCATGAATGTGTGGTTCTTTGAGAGTGTGCGGAGGGTGTTTTTGGCATGTCTCCCTGTGTTTTCTGGCATCTAAGGGGCATGATTCCTTTTTATACGTCAGGTGAGTTGGTTCTCAACTTCCTAAAGAGATGGAAGAAAGATGGTCTGTGGCTTGTCGCCCCTTGAGGGGTGGAGCCAATGCATTGTGCATTCCGCATCTAGAGCAATGGAGGGCAAGACTGAGAGGAAAGGGGCCTTTCTGACATAGGTGCTTTCTGAAACTCGCTCCACCAGTGCTCAACTGTGGTTGGTGAAAAGCGTATTGTCTCTCTCCTGCTTAACACATGGTTGCACAATCATTTGGGACTCAGCCCAGTTGCTTCAGGGGAAGATGTAGGCATTTTGTCTGAGCCGGGCTCTGAAGGAGGAATTGCGGCAGAAGCAGAAGTTCTAAAACTGCGAGTTAAGGGCTGGGAAGAAATGCCATTTGAGCGGCCTTGGTATGAGAAGTTCCTGGTCTGCTGTAACAGGACTGTGGAAAGCGAGTTGTTTGTCTGCTTCCTAAAGAGCTGGAGGCAAGAGAGTTTATGGCTTGTCTCCCATTGAAGGATGTTGGCAGTGCTTTGTGCCTTCCCCCTCTACAGCAATGGAGGGCACGGCTGAGAGTAAAGGGGTCTTTCTGCCATTGGTGCTTTCTGACACTCTCCCAACCATTGCACTTGGTGGTTAGTAAAAAGCCTATTGTCTCTCTCCTCCTCAGCATGTGGAACCACAATCATCCGGGCCTCGTCCCCATTGCTCAAGGGGAAGATGTAGGCATTTCGTCTGAGCCGGGTTGGCAAGGTGGAAATGTGCAGGATGCAGATGTCCCAGACCGGCTAGTGAAGTGCTGAAAAGAAACGACGTTCAGCCTCCTTTGTATGAGATGTTCCCAGGACGCTGTAAGAGCACCGTGGAAAGGGAGTTTTGTCTCAGCTTCCTAAAGAGCTGGAAGCAGGACAAGATGTGGTTTGTCTCCCATTGAGGGGTGGATCCAGAGCCAGTGCCTTGTGCCTTCCACCTCTAGAGCAATGGAGGGCATTGCTGAGAGCAAAGGGCCTTTTCTGACATAGGTGCATTCTGACACTCTCTGCACCAGTGCACAATGGCGGTTTGTAAAAAGCCTACTGTCTGCTCCTGCCAAGCATGTGGAAGCACAATCTTCTGGGCCTCGTCCCTGTTGCTGAAGGGGAAGATGTAGGCATTTTATCTGAGCCGGGTTGGCAAGGTGGAAATCTGGCAGGAGCAGAAGTTCCAAATCGGCGAGTTAAGCGCTGAAAAGAAACGGCCTATCAGCTGCCTTTGTATGAGATGTTGCCAGGACACAGAAAGAGCACTGTTGAAAGTGAGTTCTTTCTCAGCTTCCTAAAGAGGTGGAATGAAGATGGTCTGTGGCTTGTCGCCCCTTGAGGGGTGGAGCCAGTGCATTGGGCATTCCTCGTCTAGAGCAATGGAGGGCACAGCTGAGAGCAAAGGGGTCTTTCTGACATAGGTGCTTTCCACTCTCTCCAGCACACTCTCTCCAGCAGTGCACAATGGTGGTTGGAAAAAGGCGTGCAGTCCATCGCCTCCTAAGCACGTGGACGCTCAATCATTTGGGACTCAGCCCAGTTGCTTCAGGGGAAGATGTAGGCATTTCGTCTGAGAGTCCGCCCAGTGGCTCTGGCATAGCCCGCATTTGATTTTGGCGCATCTGGCAGGTGGTTCCTTTCTGTCCAGTAGTTGGTTCCGGTGTCTCCGACACGTGGTTTTGACACGTGTGAGAGGTGGTTCTGGCATGGCCGGGAGGTGATTCTGGAGTGTCCGCCAAGTGTTTTTGGTGTACCTGGCAGGTGATTTTGGCGTGTCTGGCAGGTGGTTCTGTGGAGTGGATCAGGAACTTCCGGCATTCTCGGCAGGTGCTTCCACCGTCTCTGTCATGTGTTTGTGGCACCTCTGAGAGGTGGTTCCCCCATGCCCGGCAGGTGATTCCAGAGATTCTGACAAGTGGTTGTGGTGTAGCCGGCTGGTGATTTTGGCGTGTCCGGCAGGTGGTTCTGGCGAGTCAAGCAGGTGGTCCTGGCGTGTCCAGCAGTTGGTTCCGGTCTGTCCTGGAGGTGGATACCGCCTTTCCGGCACGTGCCTCTGGCACGTCTGAGAGGTTGTGCTGTCATGCCCGAAACGTTATTCTGTCTTGTATGCAAAGTGGTTCTGACGTAGCCAGCAGGTGCTTCCGGGGAGTCTGGCAGGTGGTTCCGGTCTGTCCGGTAGGTGGTTCCAGCGTCTACGGCACGTGGTTCTGGCATGTCTGAGAGGAGTTTTCGGCATGCCCGGCAGGTGATTCCGGAGTGTCCGGCAAGTGGTTCTGGTGTAGCCGGCAGGTGATTTTGGCATGTCCGGCAGGTGGGTCCTGAGAGTGGAGCAGGTGGTTCCGGCATGTCAGGCAGGTGGTTCCAGTCTGTCCTGTAGGTTTTTCTGGCGTGTCCGGCACGTACTTCCGGCACGTCAGAGAGGTGGTTCTGGCATGCGTGGCAGGTGATTCCGGAGTGTCCACCAAGTGGTTCTGGCGTACCTGGCAGGTGATTTTGGCATGTCCGGCAGGTGTTTCTGGCGAGTCGAGCAGGTGGTTCCGGAGTGTCCGGGAGGTGGTTCTGGCGTGTCCGGCACGTGGTTCTTTCACGTCTGATAGGTTGTGCAGGCATGCCCGGTACGTGATTCCGGCTTGTCCGCCAAGTGGTTCTGGCGTAGCCCGCAGGTGATTTTGGCGTGTCCAGCAGGTGGGTCCGGCGAGTCGAGCAGGTGGTTCCGGCGAGTTTGGCAGTTGGTTCCGGTCTGTCCTGGAGGTGGTTCCGGCGTGTCCGGCACATGCTTCAGGCACGTCTGAGAGGTTGTGCTGGCATGCCCGGCAGGTGATTCCGGAGTCTCCAGTAAGTGGTTCTGGTGTAGCTGGCAGATGATTTTGGCATGTCTGGCAGGTGTGTCCTGCGAGTGGAGCAGGTGGTTCCGGCGTGTCCGACAGGTGGTTCTAGGCTGTCCGGGAGGTGATTCCGGAGTGTCCTGCAAGTGGTTCTGGTGTAACCGGCAGGTGATTTTGGCGTGTCTGGCAGGTGGTTCTGGGGAGTGGATCAGGAGGATCCGGCATGCTCAACAGGTGCTTCCGGAGTCTCCGGCATCTGGTTCTGGCACGTCTGAGAGGTGGTTCCGGCATGCCTGGCAGGTGATTCCGGAGTGTCCGACAAGTGGTTCTGGCATAGCTGGCTGGTGATTTTGGCATGTCCGGCAGGTGGCTCCGGCGAGTTGAGCAGGTGGTTCCGGCGTGCTCATCATGTGGTTCAGGCCAGTCCAGCAGGTGGTTCCGGTCTGTCCAGTAGGTGGTTCCGGCATGACTGGCACATGGTCCTGGCACGTCTGAGATGTGGTTCCGGCATGCCAAGAAAGTGATTCCGCAATGGCTGCCAAGTGGTTCTGGCCTGCCGGCGGGTGATCTTGGTGTGTCTGGTAGGTGGTTCCGGTGAGTCTAGCAGGTGCTTATCGTGTTTTCGGCATGTGCTTCAGGTGGGTCTGGCAGTTGGGTCCTGTCTGTCCGGGTGGTGGTTCCAGCGTGTGTGGCACATGGTTCTGGCACATCTGAGAGGTGGTTCCAGCATGCCCAGCAGGTGATCACAGAGAGTCCTCCAAGTGGTTCTGGCATAGCCCGCAGGTGATTTTGGCCTGTCCGACAGGTGGTTCCAGTGTGCTCGACATGTGGTTCACGCAGGTCCGGCAGGTTGTTCCGGTCTGTCCTGTGGGTGGTTCCGGCGTGTAAGGCACATGGTTCCGGCACGTATGAGAGGTGGTTCTGGCATGCCCGGCAGGTGATTCCAGAGAGTCCACCAAGTGGTTCTGGCATAGCCGGCAGTTGATTTTGGTGTGTCCAACACGTGGTTAGAGCGAGTTGAGCAGGTGGTTCCGGCGTGGTCGGCAGAGGCTTCTGGTGTCTTTGGCACGTGGTTCCGAACGTCTGAGAGGTGGTTCCGGCATGACCGGCAGGTGATTCCAGAGTGACCAACAAGTGGTTCTGGCGTAGCCAGCAGGTGATTTTTTCGTGTCCGGCAGGTGGTTCCGGCTAGTCGAGCAGGTGGTACCGGCGTGCTCAGCATGTGCCTCCGGCGTCTCCGGCATGTGGTTGTGGCACGTCGGAGAGGTGGTTCCGTCATGCTCTGCAAGTGATTCCGGAGTGTCCGCCAAGTGGTTCTGGCGCAGCCGGCATGTGATTTTGGCATGTCCGGTGTGTGGTTCTGGTGAGTCGAGCAGGTGGCTCCGGCGTGCTCGACAGGTGCTTCCAGCATGTCTGGAAGGTGCTTCCGGTCTGTCTGGTAGGTGTTTCCGGCGTGTCCGGCACGTGCTTCCGGCACGTCTTAGAGGTGGTTCCGTCATGCACCTCAGGTGATTCTGGAGTGTCCACCAAGTGGTTCTGGCATACCCGGCAGGTGATTTTGGCGTGTCCAGCAGGTGTTTCTGGTGAGTCGAGCAGGTGGCTCCAGCATGCTTGGCAGTTGCTTCTGGCGTCTCCGGCACGTGGTTCTGGTGTGTCTGAGAGCTGGTTCTGGCTTTTCCAGCAGATGATTACGGAGTCTCCGGCAAGCGGTTCTGGCATAGCCGGCAGGTGATTTTGCGTATCCTGCGGTGGTTCCGGTGAGTCGAACAGGTGGTTCCGGCGTGTCTGCCAGGTGGTTCCGGACTGTCTGTGAGGTGGCTCCGGCGTGTCCAGCACGTGGTACTTGCACATCTGACAGGTTGTGCCGGCATACCCAGGTCGTGATTCCGGCTTGTCCGCCAAGTGGTTCTGGCATAGCCGGCAGGTGATTTTGGATTGTCCAGCAGGTGGGTCCAGCAAGTCAAGCAGGTGGTTCCGGCGAGTTTGGCAGTTGGTTCCAGTCTGTCCTGGAGGTGGTTACGGCATGTCCGGCACATGCTTCTGGCACGTATGAGAGGTTGTGCTGACATGGCCGGCAGGTGATTCCCGAGTGTCTGCCAGGTGGTTCCAGCATGCCTGGCAGGTGATCCCCGAGAGTCCTCCAAGTGGTTCTGGCCTAGCCCGCAGGTGATTTTGGCATGTCCGGCAGGTGGTTCCAGCATGCTCGGCAGGTGGTTCAGGCAGGTCTGGTAGGTGGTTCCTGTCTGTCCCCGAGGTGTTTCCGGCGTGTCCGGGATGTGGTTCCGGCATGTCTGACAGGTGGTTCTGGCACGTCCGGCAGCTGATCCCGGACTGTCCGCCTCGTGGTTCTGGCATAGTTGGCAGGTGATTTTGGCGTGTCCAGCAGGTGGTTCCAGCGAGTCGAGCACGTGGCTTCGGCATGCTCATCCGGTGGCTCCGGTCTGTCCTGTAGGTGGTTTTGGCGTGTCCGGCAGGTGATTCCGGAGTGTCCACCAAGTGGTTCAGAGATGTCTAGAACGTGGTTCTGATCTTTCCGGGAGGTGGTTCCGGCATGTCCGTCACGTGGTTCTGGCATGTCTGAGAGGTGGTTCCGGCATGCCCAGCAGGTGATTCCAGAGTGTCCAGCAAGTGGTTCTGGCGTAGCCGGCAGGTGATTTTGGCATGTCCGGCAGGTGGGTCCTGCGAGTGGAACAGGTGGTTCTGGCGAGCTTGGCAGTTGGTTCATGCGTGGCCGACACGTGGTTCCAGTCTGTCCAGTACATGGTTCTGGTACGTCTGAGAGGTGGTTCCGGCATGGCTGGCCGGTGATTCCGGACTGTCCCCCAGGTGGTTCTGGCACAGCCAGCATTTGATTTTGGCCTGTTTGGCAGGTGGTTCCAGCGACTCGAGCAGGTGGCTCCGGCATGTTGAGTAGTTGGTTCCGGCGTGTCTGACAGGTGGTTCTGTTCTGTCTGGTAGGTGGTTCTGGCGTGTCCGGCACGTGGTTCTGGCACATCTGAGAGGTTGTGCCGGCATTCCCGGAATGTTATTCCGCATTGTACGCCAAGTGGTTCTGACGTAGCTGGCAGGTGATTTTGGCGTGTCGGACAGGTGGTTCCGGTGTGTCGAGCAGGTGGTTACGACTAGTCTGGCAGGTGGTAAGTGGGTCCTGTGAGTCGAGCAGGTGGTTCTGGCGTGCTCGGCTGGTGGTTCAGGCAGGTCCGGCAGGTGGTTCTGGTCTGTCCGTGAGGTGGTTCCGGCGTGTACGGCATGTGGTTCTGGCACGTCTGAGGGGTGGTTCCAGCATGCCCAGTCTGTGATTCTGTAATGTCCGGCAAGTGGTTCTGGCTTAGCCGGCAGGTGATATTGGCGTGTCCGGCAGGTGGGTCCTGGGAGTCAAGCAGGTGGTTATGGCGTGCTCAGCAGGTAGTTCCAGTGTGTTAATGACGTAGATCTTGCATGTCCGGCATATGGTTCTGGTACGTCTGAGAGGTGGTTCCGGCATGCTCGGCAGGTGGTTCAGGCGTGTACGGCAGGTGGTTCCGTTCAGTCCAGTAGGTTGTTGTGGCGTTTCTGGCACGTGCTTCTGGTACGTCTGAGAGGTGGTTCCGGCATGCCCAGTAGGTGATCCCGGACTGTCCGCCATGTGGTTCTGGCATAGCTGGCAGGTGATTTTGGCATGTCCAGCAGGTGTTTCTGTTGATTCGAGCAGATGGTTCCGGTTGCTGGGCTGGTCGTTCAGCTGTGTCCGGCAGGTTGTTCCTGTCTGTCCGGGAGGTGGTTGCGGTGTGTCCAGCAGGTGGTTCCTGTCTGTCCGGGAGGTGGTTGTGGTGTGCTCAGCAGGTGCTTCTGGCATCTCCGGCACGTGCTTCTAGGACGTCTGAGCAGGTGGTTCTGGCATGCTCAGCAGGTGGTTCCGGCATGTCTGGCAGGTGGTTCTGTTCTGTCCAGTAGGTGGTTCCAGCGTGTCCGGCACGTAGTTCTGGCACACCTGAGAGGTTGTGTCGGCATGCCCAGAACATTATTCTGGCTTGTATGCCAAGAGGTTCTGGCGTAGCAGGCAGGTGATTTTGGTATGTCCTGCAGGTGGGTCCAGCGAGTCCAGCAGGTGGTTACGACAAGTCTGGCAGGTGGTTCCGGTCTGCCTGGGAGGTGGTCCTGGCGTGTCTGGCACGTGCTCCTGGCACGTCTGAGAGGTGGTTCCGGCATGCCCGGCAGGTGATCCCCGACTGTCCGCCACGTGGTTCTAGCGTAGCTGGCAGGTGATTTTGGCGTGTCCAGCAGGCGTTTCTGTTGATTTGAGCAGGTGGTTCTGGTAGATCGGCTGGTGGTTCAGCTGTGTCCGGCAGGTGGTTCCTCTCTGTCCAGGAGGTGGTTGTGGTGTGCTCGGCAGGGGCTTCCGGCGTCTCCGGCACGTGCTTCTAGCACGTCAGAGAGGTGTTTCCGGCATGCCCGACAGGTGATTCTGGAGTGTCCGACAAGTGGTTCTGGCATATCCGGCAGGTGGTTCCGGCGTGTCCGGCTGGTGTTTCCAGTCTGTCCGGTAGCTGGTTCCGGCGTGTACGGCACCTGGTTCTGGTACGTCTCAGAGGTGCTTGCGCATGCCCAACAGGTGATTCCGGACTGTCCGACACGTGGTTCTTGCACGTCTGAGAGGTGGTTCCGGCATGCACGGCAGGTCATCCCGGAGAGTCCTCCAAGTGGCTCTGGCGTAGCCCGCAGGTGATTTTGGCGTGTCCGGCAGGTGGTTCCGGCGTGCTCGGCAGGTTGTTCAGGTGTGGCCATCAGGTGGTTCCAGTCAGTCCAGTACGTGTTTACAGCTTGTCCGGCACGTGGTTCTGGTACGTCTGATAGGTGTTTCCAGCATGGCTGGCAGGTCTTTCCGGACTGTCCCCCAGGTGGTTCTGGCATAGCCAGCAGGTGATTTTGCCATGTCCGGCATGTGGTTCTGGCGTGCTCGGCAGTTGGTTCAGGCAGGTCCAGCTGGTGGTTCCGGTCTGTCCGGAAGGTGGTTCCGGCGTGTCTGGCACATCATTCTGGCACGTCGGAGAGCTGGTTCTGGCATGCCCGGCAGGTGATTCCAGAGTCCGCCCAGGGGCTCTGGCATATCCAGCATTTGATTTTGGCGCATCCGGCAGGTGGTTCCTTTCTGTCCAGTAGTTGGTTCCGTTTTCTCAGAACGTGGTTCTGGCACGTGTGAGAGGTGCTTCTGACATGGCCGGGAGGTGATTCTGGAGTGTCCGCCAAGTGGTTCTGGCATAGCCGTCAGGTGATTTTGGCATGTCCGGCATTTGGTTCCGGCGTGCTCGACAGTTGCTTCAGGAAGGTCCAGCAGGTGGTTCCGGTCTGTCCGGGAGGTGCTTCCGGAGAGTTCGGCACGTGGTTTTGGCACGTCTCAGAGGTGGCTCTATCATGCCTGGCAGGTGATTCCAGAGAATCCACCAAGTGGTTGTGGCGTAGCCGACAGGTGATTTTGGCATGTCCGGCAGGTGGTTCCAGTGAGTGGAGCAGGTGGTTCCAGAGTGCTCGGCAGGTGGTTCCGGTCTGTCTGGGAGGTGGTGCCGGTGTGTCCGGCATGCGGTTCTGGCATGTCTAAGACATTGTTCCGTCATTCCCTGCAAGTGGTTCCGGAGTGTCCGCCATGTTGTTCTGGCATAGCCGGCAGGTGATTATGGTGTGTCCGACACATGGTTCCAACGAGTCGAGCAGGTTATTCCGGCGTGCTCGGCATGTGCTTCTGGTCTGTTTGGGAGGTGGTTCCGGCGTGTCAGGCATGTGGTTGTGACACGTTTGAGAGGTGGTTCCTGCATGCCTGCCAGTGATTCTAGAGTGTCCGCCAAGTGGTTCTGGCATAGCCGGCAGGTGATTTTGGCATGTCTGGCAGGTGGTTCCGCTGAGTTGAGCAGGTGGTTCCGGCGTGCTCGGCAGGTGGTTCCGGCGTGTCTGGCAGGTGGTTCTGGCCTGTCCAGCAGGTGGTTCCGGCATGTCCGGAACATGGTTCTGGCATGTCTGAGAGGTGCTTCGGGCATGCCCGGCAGGTGATTCCTGGGTGTCTGCCAAGTGGTTCTGGCATCACCAGCAGGTTATTTTGGCGTGTCCGGCAGGTCTTTCCTGCTTTTTGGGCTCGTGGCTCTGGCTTGTAAGACAGGTGTTGGTGGCATTTCCGGCCCCCGGTTCTGACATACTCTGCAGGTGGTTTCAGTGTTTCTGGCACCTGTTTGCGGCATATCCATCAGGTGTTTCAAATGTGTCTGGCATGTCATTGTGCTACGTTTGGAATCTGGTTCCGTCATGTCTGTTGTGTGCAGCTGGCATGTTGAAGAGATGGTTCTGCAGTGTCAGAATGGTTGTTCCAATGTGTCCGGCAGGTGGTTACAGGTGGTTCTGGCATGCAACGTGGGTGCTTCTGGTGTGCCTGTTGGGTCGTTCTGGCATGAATGTGAGGTTCTTTGAGAGTGTGCAGAGGGTGTTTTTGGCATGTCTCCTGGGGTTTTCCGGCATCTAAGGGGCATTATTCCTCTTTACACGTCAGGTGAGTTGGTTCTCTACTTCCTAAAGAGATTGAAGAAAGATGGTCTGTGGCTTGTCGCCCCTTGAGGGGTGGAGCCAATGCATTGTGCATTCCGCGTCTAGAGCAATGGAGGTCAAGACTGAGAGGAAAGGGGCCTTTCTGACATAGGTGCTTTCTGACACTCTCTCCACCAGTGCTCAAGTGTGGTTGGTGAAAAGCGTATTGTCTCTCTCCTGCTAAACACATGGTTGCAGAATCATTTGGGACTCAGCCCAGTTGCTTAAGGGGAAGATGTAGGCATTTTGTCTGAGCCGGGTTGGCAAGGTGGAATTGCTGCAGAAGCAGAAGTTCTAAAGCTGCAAGTTAAGAGCTGGGAAGAAATGCCATTTGAGCTGCCTTTGTATGAGAAGTTCCTGGTCTGCTGTAACAGCACTGTGGAAAGCGAGTTGTTTGTCAGCTTCCTAAAGAGCTGGAGGCAAGACAGTTTATGGCTTCTCTCCCATTGAAGGATGGAGGCAGTGCTTGGTGCCTTCCACCTGCAGAGCAATGGAGGGCATGGCTGAGAGCAAAGGGGGCTTTCTGCCACAGGTGCTTTCTGATCTCCTTCAGGGGTGGTGCCAGTGCCTTGTGCCTCCTGCCTCTAGAGGAATGGAGGGCACGGCCAAGAGTAAAGGGCCTTTCTGACATTGGTGCTTTCTGACACTCCCCCAACCATTGCTCAAGGGCAGTTGTTTAGATGCCTATTGTCTGTCTCCTCCTCAGCATGTGGAACCACAATCATCTGGGCCTCGTCCCCATTTCTCAAGTGGAAGATGTAGGCATTTCGTCTGAGCCGGGTTGGCAAGGTGGAAATGAGGCAGAAATGGATGTTGCAGATTGGCGAGTTAAGGGCTGAAAAGACACGGCGTTCAGCTGCCTTTGTATGAGATGTTCCCAGGATGCTGTAAGAGCACTGTGGAATGCGAGTGTTTTCCCAGCTTCCTAAAGAGCTGGAAGCAGGACAGTTGATGGCTTGTCTCCAATTGAAGGATGGAGGCAGTGCTCTGTGCCTTCCACCTCTAGAGCAATGGAGGGCACGGCTGAGAGCAAAGGGCCCTTTCTGACATTGGTGCTTTCTGACACTCCCCCAAACATTGCTCAAGGGCGGTTGGTTAAAAGCCTATTGTCTCTCTAGTACTAAGCATGTGGAACCACAATCATTCGGGCCTCGTCCCCATTGCTTAAGGGGAAGTTGTAGGCATTTCGTCTGAGCCGGGTTGACAAGGTGGAAATGTGGCACATGCAGATGTTCCAGATCGGCGAGTGAAGTGCTGGAAGGAACGGCGTTCAGCTGCCTTTGTATGAGATGTTCCCTGGACGCTCTAAGAGCACTATGGAATGCGAGCTCTTTCTCAGCGTCCTAAAGAGTTGGACGCAAGAAGCTTTGTGGTTCGTCTGCCATTGAGGGGTGTAGCCAGAGCCAGTGCATTGTGCCTTCCTCCTCTAGAGCAATTCAGGGCACGGCTGAGATCAAAGGGACCTTTCTGACATAGGTGCTTTCTGACACTCTCTCCACCAGTGCACAATCGTGATGTGTAAAAAGCCTATTGTCTCTCTCCTCTTAAGCATGTGGAAGCACAGTCATATGGGGCTCGTCCCCGTTGCTGAAGGGGAAGATGTAGGCATTTCGTCGGAGCCCGGTTGGCAAGGTGGAAATGTGGCAGAAAAAGAAGTTCCAAATCGGCGAGTTAAGGGCTCTAAAGAAACGGCGTTTCAGCTGCCTTTGTATGAGATGTTCCCTGGGCGCTGTAAGATCACTGTTGAAAGCGAGTTCCTTCTCAGCTTCCTAAAGAGATGGAAGCAAGGTGGTCTGTGGCTTGTCGCCCCTTGAGGGGTGGAGCCAGTGCATTGGGCATTCCACGTCTAGAGCAATGGAGGGCATGGCTGAGAGCAAAGGGGTCTTTCTGACATAGGTCCTTTCCGACACTCTCTCCAGCAGTGCACAATGGTGGTTGGAAAAAGGCGTGCAGTCTATCGCCTCCTAAGCACGTGGACGCTCAATCATTTGGGACTCAGCCCAGTTGCTTCAGGGGAAGATGTAGGCATTTCGTCTGAGCCGGGCTGGCAAGGTGCAATTGTGGCAGAAGCAGAAGTTCTAAAGTGGCGAGTTAAGGGCTGGCAAGAAAGGCCGTTTGACCTGCATTTCTATGACAGTTTCCCCTGAGGCGGTTCCCGGGAGTCGAGCAGGTGTTTCTGGCATGCTCAGCAGGTTGTTCCAGTCTTTCACAGAAGTGCTCCGGGGCGTCCAGCATGTGGTTCTGGCACATCTGAGGGACGGTTCCGGCATGAATGGCAGGTTATTCCGGAGTGTCGGCCAAGTGGTTCTGGCGTAGCCGTCAGGTGATTTTGGCACGTCCGGTAGGTGGTTCTGGCGAGTCGAGCACGTGGTTCCGGCGTGCTCGGCTGGTGGCTCAGGCTGGTCCGGCAGGTGGTTCCGGTTTGTCAGGGTGGTGGTTCTGGCATGTCCTTCACGTGGTTCCGGCACATCTCAGAGGTGGTTCTGGCATGCCCGGCAGGTGATTCCAGAGAGTCCACCAAGTGGTACTGGCTAAGCCGGCATGTGATTTGGGCATGTCCGGAAGGTGCTTCCAGCGAGTCGAGCCGGTGATTCCGGCGTTCTCGGCTGGTGCTCCCGGTGTCTTTGGCAGGTGGTTCTGGCATGTCTGACAGGTGGTTCCGGCTCGCCCAGCAGGTGATTCTGGTGTGTTCGCCAAGTGGTTCTGGCATATCCGGCAGGTGATTTTGGCATGTCCGGCAGGTGGTTCCGGCGATTCGAGCAGATGCTTCTGGCAACGACGGCAGGTGCTTCCTGCGTCTCCGGCACGTGGTTCTGGCACATTTGAGATGTGGTTCTGGCATGCCTGGCAGGTGATCCCAGACTGTCCCCCACGTGGTTCTGGCATAGCTGGCAGGTGATTTTGCCGTGTCCAGCAGGTGGTTCCGGTGATTCGAGCAGGTGGTTCCGGCGAGCTGGGCTGGTGGTTCAGGCGTGTCCAGCAGGTTGTTCCTGTCTGTCCGGGAGGTGGTTCCGGCGGGTCTGGCAGGTGGTTCCTGTCTCTCCGGGAGGTGGTTGTGGCGTGCTCAGCAGGTGCATCCGGCATCTCCGGCATGTGCTTCTAGCACATCTGAGAGGTGGTTCCGGCATGCCCAGCAGGTCATCCCGGACAGTTTCCAAGAGGTTCTGGCGTAGCCGTCAGGTGATTTTGGCATGTCCGGCAGGTGGTTCCAGCCTGCTCGGCTGGCGTTTCATGCCAGTCCAGCAGGTGGTTCCGGACTGTCCGGGAGGTGGTTCCGGCCTTTCCAGCACGTGGTGCAGGCACGTCTGAGATGTGGTTCCGGCATGCCAGGCAGGTGATCCCGAAGAGTCCTCCAAGTGGTTCCTGCATAGCCGGACGGTGATTTTGGCGTGTCCGGCTGGTTGTGCCTGCATGCTCGGCAGGTGGTTCAGGCAGGTCCGGCAGGTGGTTCCAGCGTGTCCGGGACGTGATTCCGGCATGTCTGAGAGGTGTTTCTGGCATGCCCGGCAGGTGATTCCGGATTGTCCAACAAGTGCTTCTGGTGTAGCCAGCAGAAGATTTTGGCGTGTCCGACAGGTGGTTCCGGCGATTCAAGCAGGTGCTTCCGGCGACCTCGGCAGGTGCTTCCAGCGTGTCTGGCACGTGATTCCGGCATGTCTGAGAGGTGGTTCTGGCATGCCCGGCAGGTAATTCCAGATTGTCCACTAAGTGGTTCTGGCGTAGCCAACTAGTGATTTTGGCGTGTTCGGCAGGTAGTTCTGGGGAGTGGATCAGGTGGTTCTGGCATACTCGGCAGGTGGTTCTGGCGTGTCCGGCATATGGTTCTGGCACGTCTGAGAGGTGGTTCTGGCATGCTTGGCAGGTGATCCCGCATAGTCCTCCAAGTTGTTCTGGTATGGCCCACAGGTGATTTTGGCGTGTCCGGCAGGTGGTTCTGGCATGCTCGGCAGTTGGTTCAGGCAGGTCCGGCAGGTGGTTCCGGTCTGTCCGAGAGGTGTTTCCAGCGTGTCCGGCACGTGGTTCCGGCACGTCTGAGAGGTGGTTCTATCATGCCCGGCAGGTGATTCCAGAGAGTCCGCCAAGTGGTTGTGGCGTAGCCTGCAGGTGATTTTGGCGTGTCCGGCAGGTGGTTCCGGCGAGTCGAGCAGGTGGTTCTGTTGTGTCCAGTAGGTGGTTCCATCGTGTCCAGCACGTGGTTCTGGCACATCTGAGAGGTCGTTCCGGCATGCCTGGCAGGTGATTCCTCAGTGTCTGCCGAGTGGTTCCGGCATAGCCCGCAGGAGTTTTTGGTGTGTCCGGCAGGAGCTTCTGGCGAGTCGAGCAGGTGGTTTCGGCGTGCTCGGCAGGTGGTTCAGGCAGTTCCGGAAGGTGTTTTCAGTCTGTCCATGACGTGGTTCCGGCATGCCCGGAAGGTGATTCTGGAGTGTCCACCAAGTGGTTTTGACGTAGCCGGCACATGATTTTGGCGTGTCAGGCAGGTGCTTCCGGCGAGCTTAGAAGGTGGTTCAGGCATGAGAGGCAGGTGGTTCCGCTGTGTCCGGTAGGTGGTTCCGGCGTGTCCGGTACATGGTTCTGGCACGTCTGAGAGGTGCTTCCAGAATGCCCGGCAGGTGATTCCGGAGTGTCTGCCGAGTGGTTCTGGCGTAGCCGGCAGGTGATTTTGGCATGTCCGGCAGGTGGTTCTGGGGAGTGGATCTGGTTGTTCAGGCATGCTCGGCAGGTGCTTCCGCCATCTCCAGCATGTGCTTCTGGCACATCTGAGAGGTGGTTCTGGCATGCCCGGCAGGTGATCCCGGACAATCCCCCACGTGGTTCTGGCATAGCTGGCAGGTGATTTTGGCATGTCCATCAGGTGTTTCCGGTGATTCGAGCAGGTGGTTCGGACGAGCTGGGCTGGTGGTTCAGGTGTGTCCGGCAGGTTTTGCTGTCTCTCTGGGAGGTGGTTCCTGTGTGTCCGGCAGGTGGTTCCTGTCTGTCTGGGAGGTGGTTGTGGCGTGCTCAGCAGGTGCTTCCAGCATCTCCGGCACATGCTTCTAGCAAGTCTGAGAGGTGCTTCCGGTCTGTCCAGAAGGTGGTTCTGGCGTGTCCGGCACGTGGTTCCGCGACGTCTGAGAGGTGGTTCTATCATGCCTGGCAGGTGATTCCGGAGTGTCTGCCAAGTGGTTCTGGTGTGGCTGACAGGTGATTTGAGAGTGTCCGTCAAGTGGTTCTGACATAGCCTGCATGTGGTTCCAGCGTGCTCAGCAGGTGGTTCAGGCGTGTCCGGCAGGTGGTTCCGGTATTCCAAGCAGGTGATTCCGGGGTGTCCGCCAAGTGGTTCTGACATAGCCTGCACGTGGTTCCAGCGTGCTCAGCAGGTGGTTCAGGCGTGTCCGGCAGGTGGTTCCGGCATTCCAAGCAGGTGATTCCGGAGTGTCCACCAAGTGGTTCTGGCATAGCGGGCAGGTGATTTTGGAGTGTCCGGCAGGTGGTTCCAGCGAGTCGAGCATGTGTTTCTGGAGTGCTCGGCAGGTGGTTCCAGTCTGTCTGGGAGGTGGTTCCTGCGTGTCTGGCGCATGGTTCCGGCATGTCTTAGATGTGGTTTCAACACGCCTGGCAGGTGATTCCGGAGTGTCTGCCAAGTGGTTCTGGCGTGGCTGACAGGTGATTTGAGGGTGTCCGTCAAGTGGTTCTGACATAGCCTGCACGTGGTTGCAGCGTGCTCAGCAGGTGGTTCAGGCGTGTCCGGCAGGTGGTTCCGGCATTCCAAGCAGGTGATTCTGGAGTGTCCCCCAAGTGGTTCTGGCGTAGCCAGCAGGTGATTTTGGAGTGTCCGGCAGGTGGTTCCCTCAAGTCGAGCAGGTGGTTCCGGCATGCTCGGCAGGTGCTTCCGGCGTCTCTGGCACGTGTTTCTGGGGCGTCTGAGAGCTTGTGCTGGCATGCCCGGCAGGTGATTCGGGAGTGTCCGGCAACTGGTTGTGGTGGAGCCGGCAGGTGATTTTGGTGTGTCTGGCAGGTGGTTCCGGCGTGCTTGGCAGGTGGTTCAGACAGGTCCGGCAGGTGGCTCCGGTCTGTCCTTGAGGTGGTTCCGGCATGTCCGGCACGTGGTTCTGGCACGTTTCAGAGGTGGTTCTGGCATGACGGCATTTGATTCTGGATTGTCCGCCAAGTGGTTCTGGCGTGCCAGCAGGTGATCTTGGCGTGTCCAGCAGGTAGTTCTGGGGAGTGGATCAGGTGGTTCCGGCAAGCTCAGCAGGTGATTCCGGAGTGTCCGACATGTGGTTCTGGCACATCTGAGAGGTGGTTCCTGCACGCCCGGCAGGTGATTCCAGAGAGTCCACCAAGTGGTACTGGCGTAGCCGGCATGTGATTTGGACGTGTCTGGAATGTGCTTCCACTGACTCGAGCAGGTGGTTCCAGTGTGCTCGGCTGGTGCTCCCGGTGTCTTTGGCACGTGGTTCGGGCATGTCTGACGTGTGGTTCCAGCATGCCCAGCAGGTGATTCCGGTGTGTCCGCCAAGTGGTTCTGGCGTAGCCGGCAGGTGATTTTTGCGTGTCCAGCGGTGGTTCCGGCGAGTTGAGCAGGTGGTTCAGGTGTGTACGGCAGGTGGTTTCGGTCCATCCGGGAGGGGGGTCCGGCGTGTGCGGCACGTGCTTCTGGCACGTCTGAGAGGTGGTTCTGGCATGCGCGACAGGTGATTCCGGAGTGTCCGCCAAGTGGTTCTGGTGTACCCGGCAGGTGATTTTGGCGTGTCCGGCAGGTGTTTCTGGCGAGTGGAGCAGGTGGCTCCGGCATGCTCGGCAGGTGCTTCTGGCGTCTCCGGCACGTGGTTCTGGTGTGTCTGAGAGCTGGTTCCAGCATGTCTGGCAGATGATTACGGAGTGTCCGGCAAGTGGTTCTGGCATAGCCGACAGGTGATTTTGCGTGGCCGGTGGTGGTTCCGGTGAGTCGAACAGGTGGTTCCAGCGTGTCTGCCAGGTGGTTCCGGTCTGTCAGGGATGTGGTTCCGGCGTGTCCGGCACGTGGTTCTTGCACGTCTGATAGGTTGTGCCGGCATGCCCGGGACGTGATTCTGGCTTGTCCGCCAAGTGGTTCTGGCGTAGCCGGCAGGTGATTTTGGTGTGTCCGGCAGATGGGTCCGGCAATTCAAGCAGGTGGTTCCGGCGAGTTTGGCAGGTGGTTCCGGCGTGTCTGGCAGGTGGTTCCGGTCTGTCCGGTAGGTGGTTCCAGCGTGTCAGGCACGTGGTTCTGGCACGTCCGAGAGGTGGTTCGGGCATGCTCCGCAGGTGATTCTGGAGTGTCTGCCAAGTTGTTCTGTCGTAGCCGGCAGGTGATTTTTGCGTGTATGGCAGGTGGTTCCGGCGAGTCGAGCAGGTGTTTCCGGCATGCTCGGCACGTGGTTCCTGTCTGTCCTGTAGGTGGTTTCGGCGTGTCCGGCAGGTGATTCCAGAGTGTCCACCAAGTGGTTCCGGCATGTCCATCACGTGGTTCTGGCATGTCTGAGAGGTGGTTCCAGCATGCCTGGCAGGTGATTCCAGAGTGTCTAGCAAGTGGTTCTGGCGTAGCCGGCAGGTGATTTTGGCATGTCCGGCAGGTGGGTCCTGCGAGTGGAGCACGTGGTTCCGGCATGCTCGGCAGGTGGTTCAGGCGTGGCCGGCATGTGGTTCCAGTCTTTCCAGTATGTGGTTCCAGCTTGTCCGGCACGTGGTTCTGGTATGTGTGAGAGGTGGTTCCAGCATGGCTGGCAGGTGTTTCCGGAGTGTTCGTCCAGTGGTTCTGGCATAGCCGGCAGTTGATTTTGGCCGGTCCAGCAGGTGGTTCTGGCGAGTCGAGCAGGTGGCTCCGGCGTGTTCGGCAGGTGGTTCCGGCGTGTCCAGCATGTGGTTCCGGGCGGTCCGGTAGGTGCTTCCGGGGTGTCTGGCACGTGGTTCTGGCATGTCTGAGAGATGGTTGCGGTATGCCCGGCAGGTGATTCCTGAGTGTCCGCCAAGTAGTTTGGCATAGCCGGCAGGTGATTTTGGCATGCCCTGGAGGTGGTTCCGGCAAGTCGAGCAGGTAGTTCCTGCTTGCTCGGCAGGTGGTTCCGGCGGCTCCAGTAGGTGGTTCCGGTCTGTCAAGGAGGTGGTTCCGGAGTATCTGCCAAGTGGTTCTGGCATAGCCAGCAGGTTATTTTGGCGTGTCTGGCAGGTGATACCGGCGAGTCGAGAGGGTGGCTCCGGCGTGCTCGGCAGGTGGTTCCGGTCTGTCCTGTAGGTGGTTTCGGCGTGTCCGGCAGGTGATTCCAGAGTGTCCCCCAAGTGGTTCAGGCGTGTCCAGCACGTGGTTCTAGTCTGTCCTGGAGGTGGTTCCGGCGTGTCCGGCACGTGCTTCTGGGAAGTCTGAGAGGTGGTTCTGGCATGCCCGGCAGGTGATTCCGGAGTGTCCGGCAAGTGGTTGTGGTGTAGCCGGCAGTTCACTTTGGTGTGTCCGGCAGGTGTGTCCTGCGAGTCGAGCGGGTGGTTCTGGCGTGCTCGGCCGGTGGTGCAGGCATGTCTGGCAGGTGGTTCCAGTCTGTCCAGGATGTGGTTCGAGCGTGTCTGGCACGTGGTTCTGGTACGTCTGAGAGGTGGTTCCGGCATGCCCGGCAGGTGATTCCGGAGTGTCTGCCAAGTGGTTCTGGCATAGCCGGCAGGTGATTTTGGCGTGTCCGGCAGGTGGTCCTGGCAGTCGATCTGGTGGTTCCGGCATTCTCGGCAGGTGCTTCTGGCATCTCCGGCACATAGTTTCACACGTCAGATAGGTGGTTCCGGCATGCCCGGCAGTTGATTTCCGGGTGTCCGACAAGTGGTTTTGTCGTAGCTGGCTGGTGATTTTGGCGTGTTTGGCAGGTGGTTCTGCTGAATCAAGCAGGTGGTTCCAGCGTGCACGCCAGGTCGTTCACGCAGGTCCGGCAGGTCGTTCTGGACTGTCCAAGATGTGGTTCTGGCGTGTCCGGCACGTGGTTCTGGCACATCTTAGAGGTGGTTCCAGCATGCCCGGCAGGTGATTCCGGACTCTCCCCCACCTGGTTCTAACGCGTGTGAGAGGTGGTTCCAGCATGCCCGCCAGGTGATCCCGGAGATTCCGACAAGTGGTTCTGGTGTAACCAGCAGGTGATTTTGGCGTATCCGGTAGGTGGTTCGGGCGAGTCGAGAAGGTGGTTCCGGCGTGCTCGGCTGGTGGTTCAGGTGGGTCCGGGAGGTGGGTCTGGTCTTTCCGGGATGTGGTTCTGGTGTGTCCAGCACGTGGTTCTGGCACGTCTGAGAGGTGGTTCCGGCATGCCCGGCAGGTGATCCCGGACAGTCCGGCACGTGGTTCTGGCGTAGCTGGCAGGTGATTTTGGCATGTGCATCAGGTGTTTGCGGTGATTCGAGCAGGTGGTTCGGATGAGCTGGGCAGGTGGTTCAGGCGTGCTCGGCAGGTTTTGCTGTCACGTCTGGGAGGAGGTTCCGGCGTGCCCGGCAAGTGGTTCCTGTCGTGTCCGGCAAGTGGTTCTGGCCAGCCGGCAGGTGATTTCGAGCATGTCCGGACATGGTTCCAGCAAGTAGAGCAGGTGGTTTCGGCCAGCTCGGCAGGTGCTTCCGGCGTCTCCGGCACGTGCTTCTGGGACGTCTGAGAGGTGGTTCTATCGGAATGCCTGGCATGTCATTCCAGAGAGTCCGCCAAGTGGTTCTGGCGAAGCCGGCAGTGATTGGTGTCCGGCAGTGTTTCCAGCATCGAGCAGGTGGTTCAGGCTGGTGTCCAGGCACGTGGTTCTGGCATGTCTGAGAGGTAGTTGCGGCATGCCCGGCAGGTGATTACGGATGTCCGGCAAGTGGTTCTGGCGTACCCGGCAGGTGATTTTGCGTGTCCGGCGGTGGTTCCGGAGAGTCGAGCAGGTGGTTCCTGCATGCATGGCAGGTGGTTCAGGCGTGTCTGGCAGTTGATTCCATTCTGTCCAGGACGTGGTCCTGGCGTGTCCAGCACACGGTTCTGGTACTTTTGAGAGGTGGGTCCCGCATGCCCGGCAGGTGATTCCGGAGTGTCCGCCAAGTGGTTCTGGCATATCCGGCAGGTGATTTTGGCATGTCCGGCAGGTGGTTCTGGGGAGTGGATCTGGTTGTTCAGGCATGCTCAGCAGGTGCTTCCGCCATCTCCAGCATGTGCTTCTGGCACATCTGAGAGGTGGTTCTGGCATGCCCGGCAGGTGATCCCGGACAGTCCCCCACGTGGTTCTGGCGTAGCTGGCAGGTGATTTTGGCATGTGCATCAGGTGTTTCCGGTGATTCGAGCAGGTGGTTCGGATGAGCTGGGCTGGTGGTTCAGGTGTGTCCGGCAGGTTTTGCTGTCTCTCTGGGAGGTGGTTCCTGTGTGTCCGGCAGGTGGTTCCTGTCTGTCTGGGAGGTGGTTGTGGCGTGCTCAGCAGGTGCTTCCAGCATCTCTGGCACATGCTTCTAGCAAGTCCGAGAGGTGCTTCCGGTCTGTCCAGAAGGTGGTTCTGGCGTGTCCGGCACGTGGTTCCGCGACGTCTGAGAGGTGGTTCTATCACGCCGGGCAGGTGATTCCAGAGTGTCCGTCAAGTGGTTCTGACAAAGCCTGCATGTGGTTGCAGCGTTCTCAGCAGGTGGTTCAGGCGTGTCCAGCACATGGTTCTTGCACGTCTGATAGGTTGTGTCGGCATGCCCGGGACGTGATTCTGGCTAGTCTGCCAAGTGGTTCTGGCGTAGCCGGCAGGTGATTTTGGTGTGTCCGGCAGGTGGGTCCGGCAATTCAAGCAGGTGGTTCTGGCGAGTTTGGCAGGTGGTTCCGGCGTGTCTGGCAGGTGGTTCCGGTCTGTCCGGTAGGTGGTTCCAGCGTGTCAGGACGTGGTTCTGGCACGTCCGAGAGGTGGTTCGGGCATGCTCCGCAGGTGATTCTGGAGTGTCTGCCAAGTTGTTCTGTCGTAGCCGGCAGGTGATTTTTGCGTGTATGGCAGGTGGTTCCGGCGAGTCGAGCAGGTGTTTCCGGCATGCTCGGCACGTGGTTCCTGTCTGTCCTGTAGGTGGTTTCGGCGTGTCCGGCAGGTGATTCCAGAGTGTCCACCAAGTGGTTCCGGCATGTCCATCACGTGGTTCTGGCATGTCTGAGAGGTGGTTCCAGCATGCCCGGCAGGTGATTCCAGAGTGTCTAGCAAGTGGTTCTGGCGTAGCCGGCAGGTGATTTTGGCATGTCCGGCAGGTGGGTCCTGCGAGTGGAGCACGTGGTTCCGGCATGCTCGGCAGGTGGTTCAGGCGTGGCCGGCATGTGGTTCCAATCATTCCAGTATGTGGTTCCAGCTTGTCCGGCACGTGGTTCTGGTATGTGTGAGAGGTGGTTCCAGCATGGCTGGCAGGTGTTTCCGGAGTGTTCGTCAAGTGGTTCTGGCATAGCTGGCAGGTGATTTTGGCATGCCGTGGAGGTGGTTCCGGCAAGTTGAGCAGGTAGTTCCTGCTTGCTCGGCAGGTGGTTCCGGCGGCTCCAGTAGGTGGTTCCGGTCTGTCAAGGAGGTGGTTCCGGAGTATCTGCCAAGTGGTTCTGGCATAGCCAGCAGGTTATTTTGGCGTGTCTGGCAGGTGATACCGGCGAGTTGAGAGGGTGGCTCCGGCGTGCTCGGCAGGTGGTTCCGGTCTGTCCTGTAGGTGGTTTCGGCGTGTCCGGCAGGTGATTCCAGAGTGTCCCCCAAGTGGTTCAGGCGTGTCCAGCACGTGGTTCCAGTCTGTCCTGGAGGTGGTTCCGGTGTGTCCCGCACGTGCTTCTGGGAAGTCTGAGAGGTGGTTCTGGCATGCCCGGCAGGTGATTCCGGAGTGTCCGGCAAGTGGTTGTGGTGTAGCCGGCAGTTCACTTTGGTGTGTCCGGCAGGTGGGTCCTGCGAGTCGAGCAGGTGGTTCCGGCGTGCTCGGCCGGTGGTGCAGGCATGTCTGGCATGTGGTTCCAGTCTGTCCAGGACGTGGTTACAGCGTGTCTGGCACGTGGTTCTGGTACGTCTGAGAGGTGGTTCCGCCTGTCCGGCAGGTGGTTCCGGTCTGTCTAGGAGGTGTTTCTGGCATGTCAGGAATGTGGTTCTTGCACGTCTGCGAGGTGCTTCGGGCATGCCTGGTAGGTGATTCCTGGGTGTCCACCAAGTGGTTCTGGCATCACAAGCAGGTTACTGTGGCATGTCCAGCAGGTCTTTGCTGCTTTTTGGGCTTGTGGCTCTGGCTTGTAAGACAGGTGTTGGTGGAATTTCTGTCCCCTGGTTCTGACATACTCCACAGGTGGTTTCAGTATTTCTGGCACCTGTTTGTGGCATATCCATCAGGTGTTTCCAATGTTTCTGGCATGTTGTTGTGCTGCGTTTGGAATCTGGTTCCATCGTGTCTGTTGTGTGCAGCTGGCATGTTGAAGAGATGATTCTGCAGTATCAGAATTGTTGTTCCCCGGTGTTCAGCAGGTGGTTACACGTGGTTCCGGCATGCAACGTGGGTGCTTCTGGTGTGCCGGTTGGGTCGTTCTGGCATGAATGTGTGGTTCTTTGAGAGTGTGCGGAGGCTGTTTTTTGCATGTCTCCTGGGGTTTTCTGGCATCTAAGGGGCATGATTCCGTTTTATGCATCAGGTGAGTTGGTTCTCAACTTCCTAAAGAGATGGAAGAAAGATGGTCTGCGGCTTGTCACCCCTTGAGGGGTGGAGCCAATGCATTGTGCATTCCGCGTCTAGAGCAATGGAGGGCAAAACTGAGAGGAAAGGGGCCTTTCTGACATAGGTGTTTTCTGACACTCTCTCCACCAGTGGTCAACTCTGGTGGGTGAAAAGCGTATTGTCTCTCTCCTGCTAAACACATGGTAGCAGAATCATTTGGGACTCAGCCCAGTTGCTTAAGGGGAAGATGTAGGCATTTCGTCTGAGCCGGGTTGGCAAGGTGGAAATGTGCAGGATGCAGATGTCCCAGATCGGCGAGTGAAGTGCGGAAAAGAAAGGGCGTTCAGCCTGCTTTGTATGAGATGTTCCCAGGATGCTGTAAGAGCACTGTTGAAAGGGAGTTTTTTCTCAGCTTCCTAAAGAGCTGGAAGCAGGACAAGATGTGGTTTGCCTCCCATTGAGGGGTGATCCAGAACCAGTGCCTTGTGTCTTCCACCTCTAGAGCAATGGAGGGCATGGCTGAGAGCAAAGGGGCCTTTCTGACATAGCTGCTTTCTGACGCTCTCTAAGCAGTGTAAAATGGTGGTTGGAAAAAGGCATGCAGTTTATCGCCTCCTAAGCACGTGGATGCTCAATCATTTGGGAATCAGCACAGTTGCTTCAGGGGAAGATGTAGGCATTTCGTCTCAGCTGGGTTGGCAAGGTGGAAATGTGGCAGGAGCAGAAGTTCCAAATCTGCGAGTTAAGCGCTGAAAAGAAATGGCATATCAGCTGCCTTTGTATGAGATGTTGCCAGGACACAGAAAGAGCACTGTTGAAAGCGAGTTCTTTCTCAGCTTCCTAAAGAGATGGAAGGAAGAAGGTCTGTGGCTTGTCGCCCCTTGAGGGGGGGAGCCAGTGCATTGTGCATTCCACGTCTAGAGCAATGGAGGGCACAGCTGAGATCAAAGGGGTCTTTCTGACATAGCTGCTTTCCGACACTCTCTCCAGCAGTGCACAATGGTGGTTGGAAAAAGGAGTGCGGTCTATCGCCTCCTAAGCACGTGGACGCTCAATCATTTGGGACTCAGCCCAGTTGCTTCATGGGAAGATGTAGGCATTTCGTCTGAGCCGGGTTGGCAAGGTGGAATCGCGGCAGAAGCAGAAGTCCTAAAGCTGCGAGTTAAGCGCTGGGAAGAAATGGCGTTTGAGCTGCCTTTGTATGAGAGGTTCCTGATACGCTGTAAGTTGACTTTGGAAAGAGAGTTGTTTGTCAGCTTCCTAAAGAGCTGGAGGCAAGACAGTTTATGGCTTGTCTCCCATTGAAGGATGGAGGCAGTGCTTTGTGCCTTCCCCCTCTACAGCAATGGAGGGCACGGCTGAGAGTAAAGGGGTCTTTCTGCCATTGGTGCTTTCTGACACTCTCCCAACCATTGCACTTGGTGGTTAGTTAAAAGCCTATTGTCTCTCTCCTCCTCAGCATGTGGAACCACAATCATCTGGGCCTCGTCCCCATTGCTCAAGGGGAAGATGTAGGCATTTCGTCTGAGCCGGGTTGGCAAGGTGGAAATGTGCAGGATGCAGGTGTCCCAGACCGGCGAGTGAAGTGCTGAAAAGAAACGGTGTTCAGATTCCTTTGTATGAGATGTTCCCAGGACGCTGTAAGAACACTGTGTAAAGGGAGTTTTTTCTCACCTTCCTAAAGAGCTGGATGCAGGACAGTTTATGGCTTGTCTCCAATTGAGGGATGGAGGCAGTGCTTTGTGCCTTCCACCTCTAGAGCAATGGAGGGCACGGCTGAGAGAAAAGGGCCCTTTCTGACATAGGGGCATTCTGACACTCTGTGCACCAGTGCACAATGGCGGTTTGTAAAAAGCCTATTTTCTGCTCCTGCTAAGCATGTGGAAGCACAATCATATGGGCCTCGTACCCCTTGCTGAAGGGGAAGATGTAGGCATGTCGTCTGAGCCGGGTTGGCAAGGTGGAACTGCCGCAGAAGCAGAAGTTCCAAATCGGCGAGTTAAGCGCTGAAAAGAAATGGCATAGCAGCTGCCTTTGTGTGAGATGTTGCCAGGACACAGAAAGAGCACTGTTGAAAGCGAGTTCTTGCTCAGCTTCCTAAAGAGATGGAAGGAAGATGGTCTGTGGCTTGTCGCCCCTTGAGGGGGGGAGCCAGTGCATTGTGCATTCCACGTCTAGAGCAAGCGAGGGCACGGCTGAGAGCAAAGGTGTCTTTCTGACAGACCTGCTTTCTGACACTCTCTCCAGCAGTGCACAATGGTGGTTGGAAAAAGGCGTGCAGTCTATCGCCTCCTAAGCACGTGGACGCTCATTCATTTGGGACTCAGCCCAGCTGTTTCAGGGGAAGATGTAGGCATTTCGTCTGAGCCGGGTTGTCAAGGTGGAACTGCGGCAGAAGCAGAAGTCCTAAAGCGGCGAGTTAAGCGCTGGGAAGAAATGGCGTTTGAGCTGCCTTTGTATGAGAGTTTCCTCGTACGCTGTAACAGCACTGTGGAAAGCGAGTTCTTTCTCAGCTTCCTAAAGAGCTGGAGGCAAGACAGTTTATGGCTTGTCTCCCATTGAAGGATGGAGGCAGTGCTTTGTGCCTTCCCCCTCTACAGCAATGGAGGGCACGGCTGAGAGTAAAGGGGTCTTTCTGCCATTGGTGCTTTCTGACACTCTCCCAACCCTTGCACTTGGTGCTTAGTTAAAAGCCTATTGTCCCTCTCCTCCTCAGCATGTGGAAACACAATCATCCGGGCCTCATCCCCATTGTTCAAGGGGAAGATGTAGGCATTTCGTCTGAGCCGGGTTGGCAAGGTGGAAATGTGCAGGATGCAGATGTCCCAGACCGGCGATTGAAGTGCTGAAAAGAAACGGCGTTCAGCCTCCTTTGTATGAGATGTTCCCAGGACGCTGTAAGAGCACTGTGGAAAGGGAGTTTTTTCTCAGCTTCCTAAAGAGCTGGAAGCAGGACAAGATGTGGTTTGTCTCCCATTGAAGGGTGGATCCAGAGCCAGTGCCTTGTGCCTTCCACCTCTAGAGCAATGGAGGGCATGGCTGAGAGCAAAGGGGCCTTTCTGACATAGCTGCTTTCTGACGCTCTCTAAGCAGTGTAAAATGCTGGTTGGAAAAGTCATGCAGTTTATCGCCTCCTAAGCACATGGATGCTCAATCATTTGGGAATCAGCACAGTTGCTTCAGGGGAAGATGTAGGCATTTCTTCTGAGCCAGGTTGGCAAGGTGGAAATGCGGCAGAAGCGGATGTTGCAGATTGGCGAGTTAAGGGCTGAAAAGACACGGCGTTCAGCTGCCTTGGTATGAGATGTTCCCAGGACGCTGTAAGAGCACTATGGAATGCGAGTGCTTTCCCAGCTTCCTAAAGAGCTGGAAGCAGGACAGTTTATGGCTTGTCTCCAATTGAAGGATGGAGGCAGTGCTTTGTGCCTTCCACCTCTAGAGCAGTAGAGGGCACGGCTGAGAGCAAAGGGCCGTTTCTGACATAGGTGCATTCTGACACTCTCTGCACCCAGTGCACAATGGCGTTTGTGAAAAGCCTATTGTCTGCTCCAGCTAAGCATGTGGAAGCACAGTCATCTGGGCCTCGTCCCCGTTGCTGAAGGGGAAGATGTAGACATTCCGTCTGATCCAGGTTGGCAAGGTGGAACTGCGGCAGAAGCAGGAGTTCCAAATCGGCGACTTAAGCGCTGAAAAGGAATGGCATATCAGCTGCCTTTGTATGAGATGTTGCCAGGAGACAGGAAGAGCACTGTTGAATGCGAGTTCTGTGTCAGCTTCCTAAAGAGATGGAAGGAAGATGATCTGTGGCTTGCCGCCCCTTGAGGGGGGGAGCCAGTGTATTGTGCATTCCACGTCTAGAGCAAGCGAGGGCACGGCTGAGAGCAAAGGTGTCTTTCTGACAGACCTGCTTTCTGACACTCTCTCCAGCAGTGCACAATGGTGGTTGGAAAAAGGCGTGCAGTCTATCGCCTCCTAAGCACGTGGACGCTCAATCATTTGGGAGTCAGCCCAGTTGCTTCAGGGGAAGATGTAGGCATTTTGCCTGAGCCGGGTTGGCAAGGTGGAACTGCAGCAGAAGCGGATGTTGCAGATTGGCCAGTTAAGGGCTGAAAAGACACGGCGTTCAGCTGCCTTGGTATGAGATGTTCCCAGGACGCTGTAAGAGCACTGTGGAATGCGAGTGCTTTCCCAGGTTCCTAAAGAGCTGGAAGCAGGACAGTTTATGGCTTGTCTCCAATTGAAGGATGGAGGCAGTGCTTTGTGCCTTCCACCTCTAGAGTAATGGAGGGCACGGCTGAGAGCAAAGGGCCCTTTCTGACATTGGTGCATTGTGACACTCTCTGTCCCAGTGCACAATGTCAGTTTGTAAAAAGCGTATTGTCTGCTACTGCTAAGCATGTGGAAGCACAGTCATCTGGGCCTCGTCCCTGTTGCTGAAGGGGAAGATGTAGACATTTCGTCTGAGCCTGGTTGGCAAGGTGGAAATGTGGCAGGAGCAGAAGTTCCAAATCGGCGAGTTAAGTCCTGAAAAGAAAGGGCATATCAGCTGCCTTTGTATGAGCAGTTGCCAGGACACAGAAAGAGCACTGTTGAAAGCGAGTTCTTTCTCAGCTTCCTAAAGAGATGGAAGGAAGATGGTCTGTGGCTTGTCGCCCCTTGAGGGGGGGAGCCCGTGCATTGTGCATTCCACGTCTAGAGCAATGGAGGGCACGGCTGAGAGCAAAGGGGTCTTTCTGCCATAGGTGCTTTCTTATCCCCTTCAGGGGTGGTGCCAGTGCCTTGTGCGTGTCTGAGAGGTGGTTCCAGCATGCCCGGCAGGTCATCCCGGAGAGTCCTCCAAGTGGCTCTGGCGTAGCCCGCAGGTGATTTTGGCGTGTCCGACAGGTGGTTTCGTCGTGCTCGGCAGGTGGTTCATGCGTGGCCGGCAGGTGGTTCCAGTCTGTTCAGGACGTGTTTCCAGCTTGTTTGGCACGTGGTTCTCGTACGTCTGAGAGGTGGTTCCACCATGGCTGGCAGGTGATTCTGGACGTCCCCCAGGTGGTTCTGGCATAGCCAGCGGTTGATATTGGCCTGTCCGGCAGGTGGTTCCGGCGAGTCGAGCAGGTTGCTCCGGCGTGCTCGGCACGTGGTTCTGGTCTGTCCGGTAGGTTTTTCCGGCGTGTCCGGCACATGCTTCTGGCAAGTCTGAGAGGTGGTTCTGGCATGCGGGGCAAGTGATGCCGGAGTGTCCGCCAAGTGGTTCTGGCATACCCGGCAGGTGATTTTGGCGTGTCAGGTAGGTTGTTCCGGCGAGTCGAGCAGGTGGTTCCGGCGTGCCCGGCAGGTGGTTCAGGCGGGTCTGGCAGGTGGTTTCCGTCTGTTCAGGGTGTGATTCCGGCATCTCATGAACATGGTTCCGTCACGTTTGGAATGTGGTTCCGGCCGGCCCGACAGGTGTTTCCGCAGTGTCAGCACAGTGGTTCTGGCGTAGTTGGCAGGTGATTTTGGCATGACCGGCAGGTGGTTCCAGCAAGCCCGGCAGGTGTTTCCAAAGTGTTCACCAAGTGGTTGTGGCGTAGCCGGCAGGTGAGTTTTGGGTGTCAGGCAGGTGGTTCTGGCGAGTCGAGCAGGTGGTTCCGGCGTGCTCGGCAGGTGTTTCCGGGGTCATTGGCACATTGTTCTGCCATGTCTGTGAGGTGGTTCTGGCGTGTCCAGCAGGTGGTTCCGGTCTGTCCGGCAGGTGGTTCTGGGCTGTCTGGCACGAGGTTCTGGCACGTCTGAGAGGCTGTGCCGGCATGCCCCTCACGTGATTCCGGCTTTTCCCCCAAGTGGTTCTGGCGTAGCGGACAGGTGATTTCGGCGTGTCCGGCAGGTGGGACCGGTGAGTCAAGCAGGTGGTTCTGGCGAGTGTTTCCTGTGTTTCCGGTCTGTCCGGGAGATGGTTCCGGCCTGTCCGGCACGTGCTTCTGGCACTTCTGAGAGGTTGTGCTGGCATGCAGGGCAGGTGATTCCGGAGTGTCCGCCAAGTGTTTCTGGCATAGCCGGCATGTGATTTTGCCATGTCCAGCATTGGGTTCCAGCGACTCGAGCATGTGGTTCCGGCGTGCTCGACAGTTTTTTCAGGCAGGTCCGGCAGGTGGTTCCCGTCTCTCTGGGAGGTGGTTCCGGCGTGTCCGGCACGTGGTTCCGGCACGTCTGAGATGTGGTTCTATCATGCCCGGCAGGTGATTCCAGAGAGTCCACAAAGTGGTTTTGGCTTAGCCGGCAGCTGATTTTGGCGTGTCTGGCAGGTGGTTCAGGCGAGTTGAGCAGGTGGTTCCGACGTGCTCGGCAGGTGCTTCCGGCATCTCCGGCACGTGTTTCTGGCACATCTGACAGGTGGTTCCGGCATGCCCGAAAGGTGATTCCGGTCTGTTCGGTAGGTGGTTCCGGCGTGCACGGCACGTGTTTCTGGTACGTCTCAGAGGTGGTTGCGCATGCCCAACAGGGGATTCCAGACTGTCCGCCATGTGGTTCTGGCACGTCTGAGATGTGGATCCAGCATGCCCCGCAGGTCATCCCGGAGAGTCCTCCAGTGGTTCTGGCGTAGCCCGCAGGTGATTTTGGCGTGTCCGGCAGGTGGTTCCGTCGTGCTCGGCAGGTGGTTCAGGCGTGGCCGGCAGGTGGTTCCAGTCTGCCCAGGACGTGTTTCCAGCTTGTCCGGCACGTGGTTCTGGTACGTCTGAGAGGTGGTTCCGCCATGGCTGGCAGGTGACTCCGGACTGTCCCCCAGGTGGTTCTGGCATAGCCAGCAGTTGATATTGGCCTGTCCGGCAGGTGGTTCCGGCGAGTCGAGCAGGTGGCTGTGGCGTGTTCGGTAGGTGGCTCCGGCGTGCTTGGCAGGTGGTTCCGGTCTGTCCGGTAGCTGTTTCCGGCCTGTCCGGCACGTGCTTCTGGCACTTCTGATAGGTTGTGCTATCATGCCCGGCAGGTGATTCCAGAGAGTTCACCAAGTGGTTTTGGCGTAGCCGGCAGGTGATTTTGGTGTGTCCGGCAGGTGGTTCAGGAGAGTGGGGCAGGTGGTTCCGACGTGCTCGGCAGGTGCTTCCGGCGTCTCCGGCACGTATTTCTGGCACATCTGACAGGTGGTTCCGGCATGCCCGAAAAGTGATTCCTGTCTGTCCGGCTGGTGGTTCAGGCGTGGCCGGCAGGTGGTTCCAGTCTGGCCAGGACGTGTTTCCAGCCTGTCCGGCACGTGGTTCTGGCACGTCTGAGAGGTGGTTCCACCATGGCTGGCAGGTGATTCCGGACTGTCCCCCAGGTGGTTCTGGCATAGGCAGCAGTTGATATTGCCCTCTCTGGCAGGTGGTTCCGGCGAGTCGAGCAGGTGGCTGTGGCGTGCTCGGCAGGTGGTTCCGGCGTGTCTGGCAGGTGGTTCCATTCTGTCCGATAGGTCGTTCCGGCATGTCTGGCATGTGCTTCTGGCACGTCTGAGAGGTGGTTCTGGCATGCCGGACAGGTGATTCCGGAGTCTCGGGTAAATGGTTCTGGTGTAGCCGGCAGTTCATTTTCGCGTGTCCGGCACGTGGGTCCTGCGAGTTGAGCAGGTGGTTCAGGCGTGCTCGGCAGGTGCTTCCGGGTTCATTGGCACGTGGTTCTGGCATGTCTGTGAGGTGGTTCCGGCATGCCTGGCAGGTGATTCCGGAGTGTCGGGTAAGTGGTTCTGGTGTAGCCGGCAGTTCATTTTGGCGTGTCTAGCACGTGGGTACTGCGAGTCGAGCAGGTGGTTCCGGTGTGCTCGGCAGGTGGTCCAGGCGTGTCCAGCAGGTGGTGCCAGTCTGTGCAGGATGTGGTTCCAGCGTGTCCGGCACGTGGTTCTGTTACGTCTGAGACGTGGTTCCTGCAAGCCCGGCAGTTGATTCCGGACTGTCCGCCAGGTGGTTCCCGCATAGCCAGCTGTTGATTTTGGCCTGTCCGGCAGGTGGTTCTGGCGAGTCGAGCAGGTGGCTGTGGCGTCTTCGGTAGGTGGCTTCGGCGTGCTCGGCAGGTGGTTCCGGTCTGTCCGGTAGGTGTTTCCTGCATGTCCGGCACGTGCTTCTGGCACGTCTGAGAGGTGGTTCCGGCATGCACGGCAGGTGATTCCGGAGTGTCCGCCAGGTGGTTCTGGCATAGCCGGCAGGTGATTTTGCATGTCCGGCAGTGGTTCCGGCGAGTCGAGCCGGTGGTTCCGGCGTGTCCAGCATGTGGTTCCGATCTGTCCGGCAGGTGGTTCTGGAGTGTCCGGCATGAGGTTCTGGCACGCCTGAGTGGTTGTGTCGTCATGCCCTTCACGTGATTGCGGCTTGTCTGCCAAGTGATTCTGGTGTAGCGGGCAGGTGATTTTGGCGTGTCCCGCAGGTGGGACCGGTGAGTCAAGCAGGTGGTTCCGGCGAGTGTGTCCGGTGTTTCCGGTCTGTCCGGGAGATGGTTCCGGCCTATCCGGCACGTGCTTCTGGCACTTCTGAGAGGTTGTGCTGGCATGCCCGGCGGGTGATTCTGGAGTGTCCGCCAAGTGGTTCTGGCGTAGCCGACAGGTGATTTTGGCATGTCCGGCAGGTGGTTCTGTGGAGTGGATCAGGAACTTCCGGCATTCTCGGCAGGTGCTTCCGCCGTCTCCGGCATGTGGTTGTGGCACCTCTGAGAGGTGGTTCCAGCATGCCCGGCAGGTGATTCTGCAGTGTCCGACAAGTGGTTGTGGCGTAGCCAGCTGGTGATTTTGGCGTGTCCGGCAGGTGGTTCTGGCGTGTCATGCAGGTTGTCCCGGGGTGTCCGGCAGGTGGTTCCGGTCTGCCCAGGACGTGTTTCCAGCTTGTCCGGCACGTGGTTCTGGTACGTCTGAGAGGTGGTTCCGCCATGGCTGGCAGGTGATTCCGGACTGTCCCCCAGGTGGTTCTGGCATAGCCAGCAGTTGATATTGGCCTGTCCGGCAGGTGGTTCCGGCGAGTCGAGCAGGTGGCTGTGGCATGTTCGGTAGGTGGCTCCGGCGTGCTTGGCAGGTGGTTCCGGTCTGTCCGGTAGCTGTTTCCCGCCTGTCCGGCACGTGCTCTGGCACTTCTGATAGGTTGTGTTATCATGCCCGGCAGGTGATTCCAGAGAGTTCACCAAGTGGTTTTGGCGTAGCCGGCAGGTGATTTTGGTGTGTCTGGCAGTTGGTTCAGGAGAGTGGGGCAGGTGGTTCCGACGTGCTCGGCAGGTGCTTCCGGCGTCTCCGGCACGTATTTCTGGCACATCTGACAGGTGGTTCCGGCATGCCCGAAAAGTGATTCCAGTCGGTCCGGCCGGTGGTTCAGGTGTGGCCGGCAGGTGGTTACAGTCTGGCCAGGACGTGTTTCCAGCCTGTCCGGCACGTGGTTCTGCTACGTCTGAGAGGTGGTTCCGCCATGGCTGGCAGGTGATTCCTGACTGTCCCCCAGGTGGTTCTGGCATAGGCAGCAGTTGATATTGCCCTCTCCGGCAGGTGATTCCGGCGAGTCGAGCAGGTGGCTGTGGCGTGCTCGGCAGGTGGTTCCGTTCTGTCCGATAGGTCGTTCCGGCATGTCTGGCACGTGCTTCTGGCACGTCTGAGAGGTGGTTCTGGCATGCCAGGCAGGTGATTCCAGAGTCTCGGTAAGTGGTTCTGGTGTAGCTGGCAGTTCATTTTCGCGTGTCCGGCACGTGGGTCCTGCGAGTCGAGCAGGTGGTTCAGGCGTGCTCGGCAGGTGCTTCCAGGGTCATTGGCACGTGGTTCTGGCATGTCTGTGAGGTGGTTCCGGCATGCCCGGCAGGTGATTCCGGATTGTAAACCAAGTGGTTCTGGTGTAGCCGGAAGGTGATTATGGCGTGTCCGGCAGGTGTTTCTGGCTAGTCGAGCAGGTAGCTCTGGCGTGCTCAGTCGGTTGGCTCCGGCGTGTCCGGCAGGTGGTTCCCTTCTGTCCGGTAGGTGGTTCCTGTGTGTCCGGCATGTGGTGCTGGCACGTCTGAGAGCTGATTTCCGCATGCCTGGCAGGTGATTCCGGAGTGTCCGCCAAGTGGTTCTGGCATAGCCGGCAGGTGATTTTGGCGTGTCCGGCAGGTGGTTCTGTGGAGTGGATCAGGAACTTCCGGCATTCTCGGCAGGTGTTTTTGTCGTCTCCGGCATGTGGTTGTGGCACCTCTGGGAGGTGGTTCAGCATGCCCGGCAGGTGATTCCTGAGTGTCCGACAAGTGGTTGTGGCGTAGCCGGCTGGTGATTTTGGCGTGTCCGCCAGGTGTTTCTGGCGAGTCGAGCAGGTGGTTCCAGCTTGCTCGGCAGTTGCTTCTGGTGTCATTGGCATGTGGTTCCGGCATGTCTGAGAGGTGGTTCCGGCATGCCCGGCAGGTGATTCCGGAGTGTTCGCCAAGTGGTTCTGGCATAGCCGGCAGGTGATTTTGCATGTCCGGCGGTGGTTCCGGTGAGTCGAGCTGGTGGTTCCGGCGTGTGAGACAGGTGGTTCCGGCCTGTCCGGCACGTGCTTCTGGCACTTCTGAGGGGTTGTGCTGGCATGCCCGGCGGGTGATTCTGGAGTGTCCGCCAAGTGGTTCTGGCGTGTCCGGCAGGTGGTTCTGTGGAGTGGCAAAGGTGGTTCTGGCATGCTCGGCACGTGCTTCTGGCGTCTCTGGTATGTGGTTCTTGCACGTTTGAGAGGTCGTTCTGGCATGACCGGCATGTGATTCCGGAGTGTGTGCCAAGTGGTTCTGGCATAGCCGGCAGGTGATTTTGGCGTGTCCGGCAGGTGGTGCCGGCGTGCTCGGCAGGTGGTTCTGGCGTGGCCGGGTGGTGGTTCCAGTCTGTGCAGTACATGTTTCCAGCTTGTCCGGCACGTGGTTCTGGTACATCTGAGAGGTGGTTCCGGCATGGCTGGCAGGTGGTTCCGGTCTGTGTGGTAGCTGTTTCCGGCGTGTCCGTCACGTGCTTCCGGCACGTCTGAGAGGTGGTTCCGGCATGCGCGGCAGGTGATTCCGAAGTGTCGGCCAAGAGGTTCTGGTGTAGCCGGCAGGTGATTTTGGCATTTCCAGAAGGTGTTTTTTGCGAGTCGAGCAGCCGCTCAGGCATGCTTGGCAGTTGCTTCCGGCGTCTCCGGCACGTGGTTCTGGTGTGTCTGAGAGCTGGTTCCATCATGTCCGGCAGATGTTTCCGGAGTGTCCGCCAAGTGGTTCTGGCATACTCGGCAGGTGACTTTGGCATGTCAGGTAGGTGGTTCCGGTGAGTCGAGCAGGTGGTTCCGGCGTGCTCGGCAGGTGGTTCAGGCGGGTCTGGCAGGTGGTTTTGGACTGTTCGTGGTGTGGTTCCGGCATCTCAGGCACATGGTTCTGGCACGTCTGAGAGGGGGTTCCGGCCGGCCCGACAGGTGTTTCCGGAGTGTCCGCCAAGTGCTTCTGGCACACTTGTCAGGTGATTTTGGCGTGACTGGCAGGTGGTTCCAGCAATCACAGCAGGTGATTCCGAAGTGTTCATCAACTGGTTGTGGCGTAGCCAGCAGGTGATTTTGGCGTGTCCGGCAGGGGGTTCTGGAGAGTCGAGCAGGTGGTTCCGGCGTGCTCGGCAGCTGCTTCCGGTGTCATTGGCATGTGGTTCCGGCATGTCTGAGAGGTGGTTTCGGCATGCCCGGCAGGTGATTCCGGAGTGTTCAAGTACTGGTTGTGCCGTACCCGGCAAGTGATTTTGGCGTGTCCGGCAGGTGGTTCCGGCGTGCTCGGCAGGTGCTTCCAGTGTCATTGGCATGTGGTTCTGGCATGTCTGAGAGGTGGTTCCGGCCTGTCCGGCAGGTGATTCCGGAGTGTTTACCAAGTGGTTCTGGTGTAGCCGGCAGGTGTTTTGCATGTCCGGCGGTGGTTCCGGCGAGTCGAGCCGATGGTTCCGGCGTGTCCGGCAGGTGGTTCCGGTCTGTGCTGGAGGTGGTTCCTGCGTGTCCGGCACGTGCTTCTGGCACGTCTGAGAGGTTGTGCCGTCATGCCCGAAACATTATTCCGGCTTGGACGCAAAGTGGTTCTGACGTAGCCGGCAGGTGCTTCCTGCGAGTCTGGCAGGTGTTTCCGGGCTGTCCAGTAGGTGGTTCCAGCGTCTACGGCTCGTGGTTCCGGCACCTCTGAGAGTTGGTTCCGGCATGACTGGCAGGTGATTCCGGATTGTAAACCAAGTGGTTCTGGTGTAGCCGGAAGGTGATTATGGCGTGTCCGGCAGGTGTTTCTGGCTAGTCGAGCAGGTGGCTCTGGCGTGCTCGGTCGTGTGGCTCCGGCGTGTCCGGCAGGTGGTTCCCTTCTGTCCGGTAGGTGGTTCCCGCGTGTCCGGCACGTGGTGCTGGCACGTCTGAGAGGTGATTTCCGCATGCCTGGCAGGTGATTCCGGAGTGTCCGCCAAGTGGTTCTGGCATAGCCGGCAGGTGATTTTGGCGTGTCCGGCAGGTGGTTCTGTGGAGTGGATCAGGAACTTCCGGCATTCTCGGCAGGTGCTTTTGTCGTCTCCGGCATGTGGTTGTGGCACCTCTGGGAGGTGGTTCAGCATGCACGGCAGGTGATTCCGGAGTGTCCGACAAGTGGTTGTGGTGTAGCCGGCTGGTGATTTTGGCGTGTCCAGCAGGTGGTTCTGGGGAGTGGATCAGGTGGTTCCGGCATGCCCGGCATTTGAACCCGCACTGTCAGGCACGTGCTTCTGGCATACCCGGCAGGTGATTTTGGCATGTCAGGGATCTGGTTACGGTGAGTCGAGCAGTTGGTTCCGGCGTGCTCAGCAGATGGTTCTGGTGTGTCCAGTAGGTGGTTCCAGTCTGTCCGGTAGGTGGTTCCGGCGTGTACGGCACGTGGTTCTGGGACGTCTCAGAGGTGGTTGCGCATGCCCAACAGGTGATTCCGGACTGTCCGCCACGTGGTTCTGGCACGTCAGAGAGGTGATTCCGGCATGCCCGGCAGGTCATCCCGGAGAGACCTCCAAGTGGTTCTGGCATAGCCGTCAGGTGATTTTGGCGTGTCCGGCAGGTGGTTCTGCCGTGCTCGGCAGGTGGTTCCAGTCTGTCCGGTATGTGTTTCCGTCGTGTCCGGCACGTGCTTCCGGCACGTCTGAGAGGTGGTTCCGGCATGCGCGGAAGTTGATTCCGGAGTGTCCGCCAGGTGGTTCTGGCATAGCCGGCAGGTGCTTCCGGCGTCTCCGGCATGTGGTTCTGGTGTGTCTGAGAGCTGGTTCCGGCATGTCCGGCAGATGATTCCGGAGTGTCCGGCAATTGGTTCTGGCATACCTGGCAGGTGATTTTGGCGTGTGAGGTAGGTGGTTCCGGCGAGTCGAGCAGGTGGTTCCGGCGTGCTCAGCAGGTGGTTCAGGCTGGTATGGCAAGTGGTTTCCGTCTGTTCAGGGTGTGGTTCTGGCATCTCATGCACATGGTTCTGGCATGTCTGAGATGTGTTTCCGGCCGGCCTGACAGGTGTTTCCGCAGTGTCCGCCAAGTGGCTCTGGCGTAGTTTGCATGTGATTTTGGCATGAGCGGCAGGTGGTTTAACCAAGCCCGGCAGGTGATTCTGAAGTGTTCACCAACTGGTTGTGGCGTAGCCGGCAGGTGGTTTTTGAGTGTCCGGCAGGTGTTTCTGGCGCATCGAGAAGGTGGTTCCAGCGTGATCGGCAGGTGCTTCTGGGGTCATTGGCACGTGGTTCTGGCATGTCTGAGAGGTGGTTCCGGCATGCCCGGCAGGTGATTCCGGAGTGTTCGCCAAGTGGTTCTGGCGTAGCTGGCAGGTGATTTTGCATGTCAGGCGGTGGTTCCGGTGTTTCCGGCAGGTGGTTCCGGTCTGTCAGACAGGTGGTTCTGGGCTGTCTGGCACGAGGTTCTGGCACGTCTGAGAGGCTTGCCGGCATGCCCCTCACGTGATTCCGGCTTGTCCCCCAAGTGGTTCTGGCGTAACGGACAGGTGATTTCAGTGTGTCCGGCAGGTGGGACCGGTGTGTCAAGCAGGTGGTTCCGGCGAGTGTTTCCTGTGTTTCCGGTCTGTCCGGGAGATGGTTCCGGCCTGTCCGGCATGTGCTTCTGGCACTTCTGAGAGGTTGTGCTGGCATGCAGGGCAGGTGATTCCGGAGTGTCCGCCAAGTGTTTCTGGCATAGCTGGCAGGTGATTTTGCCATGTCCAGCATTGGGTTCCAGCGAGTCGAGCATGTGGTTCCGGCGTGCTCGACAGTTGGTTCAGGCAGGTCCGGCAGGTGCTTCCCATGTCTCTGGGAGGTGGTTCCGGTGTGTCCGGCACGTGATTCCGGCACGTCTGAGATGTGGTTCCAGCATGCCCAGCAGGTCATCCCGGAGAGTCCTCCAGTGGTTCTGGCGTAGCCCGCAGGTGATTTTGGCGTGTCCGGCAGGTGGTTCCGTCATGCTCGGCAGGTGGTTCAGGCGTGGCCGGCAGGTGGTTCCAGTCTGCCCAGGACGTGTTTCCAGCTTGTCCGGCACGTGGTTCTGGTACGTCTGAGAGGTGGTTCCGCCATGGCTGGCAGGTGATTCCGGACTGTCCCCCAGGTGGTTCTGGCATAGCCAGCAGTTGATTTTGGCCTGTCCGGCAGGTGGTTCCGGCGAGTCGAGCAGGTGGCTGTGGCGTGTTCGGTAGGTGGCTCCGGCGTGCTTGGCAGGTGGTTCCGGTCTGTCCGGTAGCTGTTTCCGGCCTGTCCGGCACGTGCTTCTGGCACTTCTGATAGGTTGTGCTATCATGCCCGGCAGGTGATTCCAGAGAGTTCACCAACTGGTTGTGGCGTAGCCAGCAGGTGATTTTGGCGTGTCCGGCAGGGGGTTCTGGTGAGTCGAGAGGGTGGTTCCGGGGTGCTCGGCAGGTGCTTCCGGTGCCATTGGCATGTGGTTCCAGCATGTCTGAGAGGTGGTTCCGGCATGCCCGGCAGGTGATTCCGGACTGTCCCCCAGGTGGTTGTGGCATAGCCGGCGGTTGATTTTGGCCTGTCCGTCAGGTGGTTCTGTGGAGTGGCACAGGTGGTTCTGGCATGCTCGGCATGTGCTTCTGGTGTCTCTGGTATGTGGTTCTTGCACCTCTGAGAGGTGGTTCTGGATGACCGGCATGTGATTGCAGACTGTCTGCCAGGTGGTTCTCGCATAGCCAGCAGTTGTTTTTGGCGTGTCCGGAAGGTGGTTCCGGCGTGCTCAGCACATGGTTCCAGTCTGTGCAGTACATGTTTCCAGCTTGTCCGGCAAGTGGTTCTGGTACGTCTGAGAGGTGATTCCAGCTTGTCCGGCAGGTGGTTCCCATCTGTCCTGGAGGTGTTTCTGGCATGTCCGGAACGTGGTTCTTGCACGTCTGCGTGGTGCTTCGGGCATGCCTGGCAGGTGATACCTGGGTGTCCACCAAGTGGTTCTGGCATCACCAGCAGGTTATTTTGGCATGTCCAGCAGGTCTTTCCTGCTTTTTGGGCTCGTGGCTCTGGCTTGTAAGACAGGTGTTGGTGGCATTTCTGGCCCCCGGTTCTGACATAATCCACAGGTGGTTTCAGTATTTCTGGCACCTGTTTGCGGCATATCCATCAGGTGCTTCCAATGTGTCTGGCATGTTGTTGTGCTGCGTTTGGAATCTGGTTCCATCGTGTCTGTTGTGTGTAGCTGGCATGTTGAAGAGATGGTTCTGCAGTGTCAGAATTGTTGTTCCCCTGTGTTCAGCAGGTGGTTACACGTGGTTCTGGCATGCAACGTGGGTGCTTCTGGTGTGCCTGTTGGGTCGTTCTGGCATGAATGTGTGGTACTTTGAGAGTGTGCGAAGGGTGTTTTTGGCATGTCTCCGGGGTTTTCTGGCATCTAAGGGGCATGATTCCTTTTTATGCATCAGGTGAGTTGGTTCTCAACTTCCTAAAGAGATGGAAGAAAGATGATCTGTGGCTTGTCGCCCCTTGAGGGGTGGAGCCAATGCATTGTGCATTCCGTGTCTAGAGCAATGTAGGGCAAAACTGAGAGGAAAGGGGCCTTTCTGACATAGGTGTTTTCTGACACTCTCTCCACCAGTGGTCAACTGTGGTTGGTGAAAAGCGTATTGTCTCTCTCCTGCTAAACACATGGTAGCAGAATCATTTGGGACTCAGCCCAGTTGCTTAAGGGGAAGATGTAGGCATTTTGTCTGAGCCGGGTTGGCAAGGTGGAATCGCGGCAGAAGCAGAAGTCCTAAAGCGGCGAGTTAAGCGCTGGGAAGAAATGGCGTTTGAGCTGCCTTTGTATGAGAGTTTCCTCGTACGATGTAACAGCACTGTGGAAAGCGAGTTCTTTCTCAGCTTCCTAAAGAGCTGGAGGCAAGACAGTTTATGGCTTGTCTCCCATTGAAGGATGGAGGCAGTGCTTTGTGCCTTCCCCCTCTACAGCAATGGAGGGCACGGCTGAGAGTAAAGGGGTCTTTCTGCCATTGGTGCTTTCTGACACTCTCCCAACCATTGCTCTTGGTGGTTAGTAAAAAGCCTATTGTCTCTCTCCTCCTCAGCATGTGGAACCACAATCATCCGGGCCACATCCCCATTGCTCAAGGGGAAGATGTAGGCATTTCGTCTGAGCCGGGTTGGCAAGGTGGAAATTTGCAGGATGAAGATGTCCCAGACCAGCGAGTGAAGTGCTGAAAAGAAACGGTGTTCAGCCTCCTTTGTATGAGATGTTCCCAGGACGCTGTAAGAGCACTGTGGAAAGGGAGTTTTTTCTCCACCTCTAAAGAGCTGGAAGCAGGACAAGATGGGGTTTGTCTCCCATTGATGGGTGGATCCAGAACCAGTGCCTTGTGCCTTCCACCTCTAGAGCAATGGAGGGCATGGCTGAGAGCAAAGGGGTCTTTCTGACATAGCTGCTTTCCGACACTCTCTAAGCAGTGTAAAATGGTGGTTGGAAAAAGGCATGCAGTTTATCACCTCCTAAGCACGTGGATGCTCAATCATTTGGGAATCAGCACAGTTGCTTCAGGGGAACATGTAGGCATTTCTTCTGAGCCAGGTTGGCAAGGTGGAAATGCGGCAGAAGTGGATGTTGAAGATTGGCGAGTTAAGGGCTGAAAAGACACGGCATTCAGCTGCCTTGGTAGGAGATGTTCCCAGGACGCTCTAAGAGCACTGTGGAATGCGGGGGCTTTCCCAGCTTCCTAAAGACCTGGAAGCAGGACAGTTTGTGGCTTGTCTCCAATTGAAGGATGGAGGCAGTGCTTTGTGCCTTCCACCTCTAGAGCAATGGAGGGCACGGCTGAGAGCAAAGGGCCCTTTCTGACATAGGTGCATTCTGACACTCTCTGACCCAGTGCACAATGGCGGTTTGTATAAAGCCTATTGTCTGCTCCTGCTAAGCATGTGGAAGCACAGTAATCTGGGCCTCGTCCCCGGTGCTGAAGGGGAAGATGTAGACATTTCGTCTGAGCCTGGTTGGCAAGGTGGAAATGTGGCAGGAGCAGAAGTTCCAAATCGGCGAGTTAAGCGCTGAAAAGAAATGGCATATCAGCTGCCTTTGTATGAGATGTTGCCAGGACACAGAAAGAGCACTGTTGAAAGCGAGTTCTTTCTCAGCTTCCTAAAGAGATGGAAGGAAGATGGTCTGTGGCTTGTCGCCCCTTGAAGAGGGGAGCCAGTGCATTGTGCATTCCACGTCTAGAGCAATGGAGGGCACGGCTGAGAGCAAAGGGGGCTCTCTGCCGTAGGTGCTTTCTGATCCCCTTCAGGGGTGGTGCCAGTGCCTTGTGCACGTCTGAGAGGTGGTTCCAGCATGCCCGGCAGGTCATCCCGGAGAGAACTCCAAGTGGTTCTGGCGTAGCCCGCAGGTGAGTTTGGCGTGTCCGGCAGGTGGTTTCGTCGTGCTCGGCAGGTGGTTCATGCATGGCCGGCATGTGGTTCCAGTCTGTTCAGGACGTGTTTCCAGCTTGTCCGGCACGTGGTTCTCGTACGTCTGAGAGGTGGTTCCGCCATGACTGGCAGGTGATTCCAGACGTCCCCCAGGTGGTTCTGGCATAGCCAGCAGTTGATATTGGCCTGTCCGGCAGGTGGTTCTGGCGAGTCGAGCAGGTGGCTCTGGCGTGCTCGGCAGGTGGTTCCGGTCTGTCCGCTAGGTGTTTCCGGCATGTCCGGCACGTGCTTCCGGCAAGTCTGAGAGGTGGTTCTGGCATGCGGGGCAAGTGATTCCGGAGTGTCCGCCAAGTGGTTCTGGCATACCCGGCAGGTGATTTTGGCGTGTCAGGTAGGTTGTTCCGGCGAGTCGAGCAGGTGGTTCTGGCGTGCCCGTCAGGTGGTTGAGGCGGGTCTGGCAGGTGGTTTCCGTCTGTTCGGGGTGTGATTCCGGCATCTCATGAACATGGTTCTGTCACTTTTGAAATGTGGTTCCGGCCGGCCCGACAGGTGTTTCCACAGTGTCAGCAAAGTGGTTCTGGCGTAGTTGGCAGGTGATTTTGGCATGACCGGCAGGTGGTTCCAGCAAGCCCAGCAGGTGTTTCCAAAGTGTTCACCAAGTGGTTGTGGCGTAGCCGGCAGGTGAGTTTTGGGTGTCAGGCAGGTGGTTCTGGCGAGTCGAGCAGGTGGTTCCGGCGTGCTCGGCAGGTGATCCCGGAGAGTCCTCCAAGTCGTTCTGGCGTACCCCGCAGGTGTTTCTGATGTGTCCGGCAGGTTTCTCTGGTGTGTCGAGCAGGTGGTTCGGGCGTGCTCGGCAGGTGGTTCAGGCAGGTCCGGCTGGTGTTTTGTAGTCTGTCCATGACGTGGTTCCCTCATGCCCACAAAGTGCTTCTGGAGTGTCCACCAAGTGGTTTTGGCGTAGCCGGCATATGATTTTGGCCTGTCAGGCAGGTTGTTCTGGCATGTCCAGCAGGTGGTTCCGGCGAGCTCGGCAGGTGCTTCCAGTGTAATTGGCATGTGGTTCTGGCATGTCTGAGAGGTGGTTCCGGCATGCCCGGCAGGTGATTCCGGAGTCTCCGGCATGTTGTTCTGGCACCTCTGAGAGGTGGTTCCGGCATGCCCGGCAGGTGATTCCGGAGTGTCTGGTGAGTGGTTCTGGCGTAGCCGGTAGGTGATTTTGGCGTGTCCAGCACGTGGTTCTGGGGAGTGGATCAGGTGGTTCGGGCATACTCGGCAGGTGGTACCGGCGTGTCGGAACATGGTTCTGGCAAGTCTGAGAGGTGGTTGCGGCCTTCCCGACACGTGATTCCGGAGTGTCCCCCAAGTGGTTCTGACGTACCTGGCAGGTGATTTTTGTGTGTCCGGCAGGTGTTTCTTGCAAGTCGAGCAGGTGGCTCAGGCATGCTCAGCAGGTGCTTCTGGCGTCTCTGGCACGTGTTTCTGGTGTGTCTGAGAGCTGGTTCTGGCATGTCCGACAGATGATTCCGGAGTGTCCACCAAGTGGTTCTGGCATACCCGGCAGGTGATTTTGGCGTGTCAGGTAGGTGGTTCCTGCAAGTCGAGCAGGTGTATCCGGCATGCTAGGCAGGTGGCTCTGGCGAGTCTGGCAGGTGGTTTCAGTCTGTTCGGGCTGTGGTTCCGGCATCCCAGGCACATGGTTCTGGGACGTCTGAGAGGTGGTTCCGGCCTGCCCGACAGGTGTTTCCGGAGTGTCCGCCAAGTGGTTCTGGCATAGCTGGCAGGTGATGTTGGCGTGACTGGCAGTTGGTTCCAGCCAGCCCGGCAGGTGATTCCGAAGTGTTCACCAACTGGTTGTGGCGTAGCCGGCAGGTGATTTTGGTGTGTCCGGCAGGTGGTTCTGGCGAGTCGAGCAGGTGGTTCTGGCGTGCTCGACATGTGCTTCGGGTTTCATTGGCATGTGGTTCTGGCATTTCTGAGAGGTGGTCCGGCATGCCCATCAGGTGATTCTGGAGTATTCACCAAGTGGTTCTGGCATAGCCGGCAGGTGATTTTGGCGTGTCCAGCAGGTGGTTCTGTGGAATGGATCTTGAACTTCCGGCATTCTCGGCAGGTGCTTCCGCTGTCTCCGGCATCTGTTTGTGGCACCTCTGAGATGTGCTTCCGGCATGCCCGACAGGTGATTCCGGACTGTCCGCCAGGTGGTTCTCGCATAGCCATCAGTTGATTTTGGCGTGTCCGGCAGGTGGTTCCGGCGAGTCGAGCATGTGGCTCCGGCGTCCTCGGCAGGTGGTTCCGGCATGTCTGTCTGGTGGTTCCGGTCTGTGCGGTAGGTGTTTCCGTCGTGTCCGGCACGTGCTTCCGGCACATCTGAGAGGTGGTTCCGGCATGCGCGGCAGGTGATTCGGAGTGTCCAGTAAGTGGTTCTGGTGTAGCCGGCAGTTCATTTTGGTGTGTCCGGCAGGTGGGTCCTGCGAGTCAAGCAGGTAATTCCGGCGTGCTCGGCAGGTGGTCCAGGCATGTCCGGCAGGTGTTTGCAGTCTGTCCATGACGTGGTTCCGGCATGCCCGCAAGGTGATTCTGGAGTGTCCACCAAGTGGTTTTGGTGCAGCCGGCATATGATTTTGGCCTGTCAGGCAGGGGGTTCCGGCATGTCCAGCAGGTGGTTCCGATGTGCTCGGCAGGTGGTTCAGGCGTTTCTGGCAGGTGGTTTCGGTCTGCTCGGGGTTTGGTTCCGGCATCTCAGGCAAATGGTTCTGGCACGTCTGAGATGTGTTTCCGGCCGGCCCGACTGGTGTTTCCGGAGTGTCCGCCAAGTGGTTCTGGCATCGTTGGCAGGTGATTTTGGCATGTCCGGCAGTTGGTTCCGGCGTGCTCGCCAGGTGGTTCAGGCGTGGCCGGGTGGTGGTTCCAGTCTGTGCACTACATGTTTCCAGCTTGTCCGGCTCGTGGTTCTGGTATGTCTGAGAGGTGGTTCCGGCATGGCTGGCAGGTGATGCCAGACTGTCCCCCAGGTGGTTGTGGCATAGCCAGCAGTTGATTTTGGCCTGTCTGGCAGGTGGTTGCGGCGAGTCGAGCAGGTGGCTCCGGCATGCTCTGCAGGTGGTTCCGGCATGTCTGGCAGGTGGTTTCGGTCTGTGCGGTAGGTGTTTCCTGCGAGTCCGGCACGTGCTTCCGGCACGTCTGAGAGGTGGTTCCGGCATGCGCGGCAGGTGGTTCCAGTCTGTCCTGGAGGTGGTTCCCGCGTGTCCGGCACGTGCTTCTCGCACGTCTGAGACGTCGTGCCATCAGCCCGAAACATTATTACGGCTTGCACGCAAAGTGGTTCTGACTTAGCGGGCAGGTGCTTCCGGCATGTCCGGCAGGTGGTTCCCTTCTGTCCGGTAGGTGGTTGCCACATGTCCGGCACATGGTGCTGGCACGTCTGAGAGGTGATTCCTGCATGCCCGGCAGGTGATTGCGGAGTGTCCGCTAAGTGGTTCTGGCATAGCCGGCAGTTGATTTGGGCATGTCCGTCAGGTGGTTCTGGCGAGTCGAGCAGGTGGTTCCGGCGTGCTCGGCAGGTGCTTCCGGTGTCATTGGCATGTGGTTCTGGCATGTCTGAGAGGTGGTTCCGGCATGCCCGGCAGGTGATTGCGGAGTGTCCGCCAAGTGGTTCTGGCATAGCCGGCAGGTGATTTTGGCGTGTCCGGCAGGTAGTTCTGTGGAGTGGCACAGGTGGTTCTGGCATGCTCGGCACGTGCTTCCGGCGTCTCCGTTATGTGGTTCTTGCACGTTTGAGAGGTGGTTCCAGCATGACCGGCATGTGATTCCGGATTGTGTGCCAAGTGGTTCTGGCGCAGCAGGCAGGTGATTTTGGCGTGTCCGGCATGTGGTTCTGGGGTGTGGATCACGTGGTTCTGGCATGCCCGACATTTGAACCCGGACTGTCTGCCACGTGCTTCTGGCATACCTGGCAGGTGATTTTGGCGTGTCAGGTAGGTGGTTCCGGCGAGTCGAGCAGGTGGTTCCGGGGTGCTCGCCAGGTGGTTCAGGTGGGTCTGGCAGGTGGTTTCGGTCTGTTCTGGGTGTGGTTGGGGCATCTCAGGCACATGGTTCTGGCACGTCTGAGAGGTGGTTCCGGCCGGCCCGACAGGTGTTTCCGGAGTGTCCGCCAAGTGGTTCTGGCGTAGTTGGCAGGTGATTTTGGCGTGACCGGCAGGTGGTTCCAGCAAGCCCGGAAGGTGATTCCGAAGTGTTCACCAACTGGTTCTGGCGTAGTTGGCAGGTGATTTTGGCATGTCCGGCAGGTGGTTCTGGCGTGCTCAGCAGGTGGTTCCAGTCTGTGCAGTACATGTTCCCAGCTTGTCCGGCAAGTGGTTCTGGTACGTCTGAGAGGTGATTCCAGCTTGTCCGGCAGGTGGTTCCCATCTGTCCCGGAGGTGTTTCTGGCATGTCCGGAATGTGGTTCTGGCACGTTTGCGAGGTGCTTCAGGCATGCCTGGCAGGTGATTCCTGGGTGTCCACCAAGTGGTTCTGGCATCACCAGCAGGTTATTTTGGCATGTCCAGCAGGTCTTTCCTGCTTTTTGGGCTCGTAGCTCTGGCTTGTAAGACAGGTGTTGGTGGCATTTCTGGCCCTCAGTTCTGACATACTCCGCAGGTGGTTTCACTGTTTCTGGCACCTGTTTGCGGCATATCCATCAGGTGTTTCCAAGGTGTCTGGCATGTCGTTGTGCTGCGTTTGGAATCTGGTTCTGTCGTGTCTGTTGTGTGCAGCTGGCATGTTGAAGAGATGGTTCTGCAGTGTCAGAATTGTTGTTCCCCTGTGTTCAGCAGGTGGTTACAGGTGGTTCTGGGATGCAAGGTGGGTGCTTCTGGTGTGCCAGTTGGGTCGTTCTGGCATGAATGTGTGGTTCTTTGAGAGTGTGCGGAGGGTGTTTTTGGCATGTCTCCCGGGGTTTTCTGGGATCTAAGGGGCATGATTCCTTTTTATGCGTCAGGAGAGTTGGTTCTCAACTTCCTAAAGAGATGGAAGAAATATGGTCTGTGACTTGTCACCCCTTGAGGGGTGGAGCCAATGCATTGTGCATTCCGCGTCTAGAACAATGGAGGGCAAAACTGAGAGGAAAGGGTCCTTTCTGACATAGGTGTTTTCTGACACTCTCTCCACCAGTGGTCAACTGTGGTTGGTGAAAAGCGTATTGTCTCTCTCCTGCTAAACACGTGGTTGCACAATCATTTGGGACTCAGCCCAGTTGCTTAAGGGGAAGATGTAGGCATTTTGTCTGATCTGGGTTGGCAAGGTGGAATTGTGGCAGAAGCAGAAGTTCTAAAGTTGCGAGTTAAGGGCTGGGAAGAAATGCCATTTGAGCTGCCTTTGGATGAGAAGTTCCCCGGTCTGCTGTAACAGGACTGTGGAAAGCGAGTTGTTTGTCAGCTTCCTAAAGAGCTGGAAGCAGCACATTTTATGGCTTGTCTCCAATTGAAGTATGGAGGCAGTGCTTTGCGCCTTACACCTCTAGAGCCATGGAGGGCATGGCTGAGAGCAAAGGGCCCTTTCTGACATAGGTGCATTCTGACACTCTCTGCCCCATTGCACAATGGCGGTTTGTAAAAAGCCTATTGTCTGCTCCTGCTAAGCATGCGGAAGCACAGTCATCTGGGCTTCGCCCCCATTGCTTAAGGGGAAGATGTAGGCATTTCGTCTGAGCCGGGTTGGCAAGGTGGAACTGTGGCAGAAGCAGAAGTCCTAAAGCGGACAGTTAAGCACTGGGAAGAAATGGCATTTGAGCTGCCTCTGTATGAGAGTTTCCTCTTATGCTGTAACAGCACTGTGGAAAGCGAGTTCTTTCTCAGCTTCCTAAAGAGCTGGAAGCAAGACAGTTTATGGCTTGTCTCCCATTGAAGGATGGAGGCAGTGCTTTGTGCCTTCCACCTCTACAGCAATGGAGGGCACGGCTGAGAGTAAAGGGGGCTTTCTGCCATTGGTGCTTTCTGACACTCTCCCAACCATTGCACTTCGTGGTTAGTTAAAAGCCTATTGTCTCTCTCCTCCTCAGCTGTGGTACCACAATCATATGGGCCTCATCCCCATTGCTCAAGGGGAAGATGTAGGCATTTCGTCTGAGCCGGGTTGGCAAGGTGCTATTGTGGCAGAAGCAGAAGTTCTAAAGTGGCGAGTTAAGGGCTGGCAAGAAATGCCGTTTTACCTGCATTTCTATGACAGTTTCCCCAGAGGCGGTTCCCGGGAGTCGAGCAGGTGTTTCCAGAATGCTCAGCAGGTGGTTCCAGTCTTTCACGGAAGTGGTCCGGGGCGTCCAGCACGTTGGTCTGGCACATCTGAGGGGCGGTTCCGGGATGAATGGCAGGTTATTCCGGAGTGTCGGTAAGTGGTTCTGGCGTAGCTGGCAGGTGATTTTGGTGTATCCAGCAGATGGTTCCAGCGAGTCGAGCAGGTGGTTCCAGCGTGCTCGTAAGGTGGTTCAGGCATGTCAGAAATGTGGTTCCAGCGTGTCCGGCACGTTTTTCAGGCACGTCTGAGGGGTGGTTCCGGCATGCACGGCAGGTGATTCCGGAGTGTCCGCCAAGTGGTTCCCAAGTAGCCGGCAGGTGGTTCAGGCGGGTCCAGCAGGTGGTTCTGGAGAGTGGATCAGGTGGTTTTGGCATGCTCGGCAGGTGCTTCCGGCGTCTCCTGCACGTGGTTCTGGCATGTCTGAGAGTTGGTTCCGGCATGCCCAGCAGGTGATTCCGGAGTGTTCGCCAAGTGGTTCTGGCGTAGCCGGCAGGTGATTTTGCATGTCCGGCTGTGGTTCCTGCGGGTCGAGCCGGTGGTTCCTGCGTGTCTGGCATGTGGTTCTGGTACGTCTGAGATGCGGTTCCGGCATGGCTGGCAGGTGATTTCAGAGTGTCTGCCATGTTGTTCTGGCATAGCCAGCCTTTGATTATGGCATGTCCGGCACATGGTTCCTGCGAGTCGAGCAGGCTATTCCGGCGTGCTTGGCATGTGCTTCTGGGGTTTTCGGGGGGTGGTTCCGGCGTGTCAGGAATGTGGTTGTGGCAAGTTTGAGAGATGGTTCCTGCATGCCCGCAGGAGATTCCAGAGTGTCCACCAAGTGGTTCTGGTGGAGCCACCAGGTGATTTTGCCGTGTCCAGCAGGTGGGTCCTGCGTGTCAAGCAGGTGGTTCCTGCATGCTCGGCAAGTGGTTCCGGCGTGTCCGGCAGGTGCTTCTGGTCTGTCCTGGAGCTGGTTCCGGCATGGCTGGCACGTGGTCTTGGCACGTTTGTGAGGTGCCTCGGGCGTGCCCGGCAGGTGATTTCTGGGTGTCCGCCAAGTGGTTCTGGCGTCACCGGCAGGTCATTTTGGTGTGTCTGGCAGGTCTTTCCTGCTTTTTGGGCTTGTGGCTCTGGCTTGTAAGACAGATGCTTGTGGCATTTCTGGCCCCCGTTCTTACATACTCCTCAGCTGGTTTCAGTGTTTCTGGCACATGTTTGTGGCATATCCAACAGGTGTTTACAATGTGTCTGGCATGTCGTTGTGCTATGTTTGGAATCTGGTTCCGTCATGTCATTGTGTGCGGCTGGCATGTTGAAGAGATGGTTCTGCAGTGTCAGAATCGCTGTTCCACTGTGTCCGGCAGGTGGTTACAGGTGGTTCTGGCATGCAACGTGGGTGCTTCTGGTATGCCTGTTGGGTCATACTGGCATGAATGTGTGGCCCTTTGAGAGTGTGCGGAGGGTGTTTTTGGCATGTCTCCCGGGGTTTTCTGGCACATAAGGGGCATGATTCCTTTTTATATGTCAGGTGAGTTTGTTCTCAGCTTCCTAAAGAGATGGAAGGAAGATGGTCTGTGGCTTGTGGCCCCTTGAGGGGTGGAGCCAATGCATTGTGCATTCCAATCTAGAGCAACGGAGGGCATGGCTGAGAGCAAGAGGGTCTTTCTGACATAGCTGCATTCTGACACTCTCTCCACCAGTGCACAATGGTGGTTGGAAAAAGGCTTACAGTCTATCGCCTCCTGAGTAAGTGGATGCTAAATCATTTGGGACTCAGCCCAGTTGCTTCAGTGGAAGATGTAGGAATTTCGTCTGAGCAAGGTTGGCAAGGTAGAATTGCGGCAGAAGCAGAAGTCCTAAAGCGGCGAGTTAAGCACTGGGAAGAAATGGCGTTTGACCTGACTTTATATCAGAGTTTCCTTGTATGCTGTACAGCACTGTGAAAAGCGAGTTCTTTCTCAGCTTCCTAAAGAGCTGCAGGCAAGACAGTTTATGGCTTGTCTCCCATTGAAGGAAAGAGGCAGTGCTTTGTGCCTTCCACCTGCAGAGCAATGGAGGGCATGTCTGAGAGCCAAGGGGGCTTTCTGCCAATGGTGCTTTCTGATACACTTCAGGGGTGGTGCCAGTGCCTTGTGCCTCCTACCTCTAGAGAAATGGAAGGCATGACAGAGAGTAAAGGGACTTTCTGAACTTGGTGGTTTCTGACACTGCCCCAACCATTGCTAAAGTTCGGTTGGTTAAAAGCCTATTGTCTGTCTCCTCAGCATGTGGAACCACAATCATCCAGGCCTCGTCCCCATTGCTCAAGGGGCAGATGTAGGCATTTCGTCTGAGCCAGGTGGGCAAGGTGGAAATGCGGCAGAAGCAGATGTTGCAGATTGGCGAGTTAAGGGCTGAAAAGACATGGCGTTCAGGTGCCTTTGTATAAGATGTTCCCAGGATGCTGCAAGAGCACTGTGGAATGCGAGTGCTTTCCCAGCTTCCTAAAGAGCTGGAAGCAGCACATTTTATGGCTTGTCTCCAATTGAAGGATGGAGGCAGTGCTTTGTGCCTTCCACCTCTAGAGCAATGGAGGGCACAGCTGAGAGCAAAGGGCCCGTTCTGACATAGGTGCATTCTGACACTCTCTGCACCAGTGCACAATGGCGGTTTGTAAAAAGCCTATTTTCTGCTCCTGCTAAGCATGTGGAAGCACAATCATCTGGGCCTCGTGCCCGTTGCTGAAGGGGAAGATGTAGGCATTTCGTCTGAGCCTGGTTGGCAAGGTGGAAATCTGGCAGAAGCAGAACTTCCAAATCGGCGAGTTAAGCGCTGAAAAGAAACGGCATATCAGCTGCCTTTGTATGAGATGTTGCCAGGACACAAAAAGAGCACTGTTGAAAGGGAGTTCTTTCTCAGCTGCCAAAAGAGATGGAAGGAAGATGGTCTGTGGCTTGTCGCCCCTTGAGGGGTGGAGCCAGTGCATTTTGCATTCCACGTCTAGAGCAATGGAGGGCACGGCTGCCTTCAAAGGGGTATTTCTGACACAGCTGCTTTCGGACACTCTGTCCACCAGTGCACAATGGTGGTTGGAAAAAGGCATACAGTCTATCGCCTCCTAAGCACGTGGATGCTCAATCATTTGGGACTCAGCCCAGTTGCTTCAGGGGAAGATGTAGTCATTTCGTCTGAGCAGGGTTGGCAAGGTGGAATTGCAGCAGAATTCCTAAAGCGGCGAGTTAAGCGCTGGGAAGAAATGGCATTTGAGCTGCCTTTATATGAGAGTTTCCTTGTATTCTGTAACAGGACTGTGGAAAGCGAGTTCTTTCTCAGCTTCCTAGAGAGCTGGAAGCAAGACAGTTTATGGCTTGTCTCCCATTGAAGGATGGACGCAGTGCTTTGTGCCTTCCACCTCTACAGCAATGGAGGGCACGGCTGAGAGTAAAGTAAAGGGGTCTTTCTGCCATTGGTGCTTTCTGACACTCTCCCAACCATTGCACTTGGTGGTTAGTTAAAAGCCTATTGTCTCTCTCCTCCTCAGCATGTGGAACCACAATCATCCGGGCCTCATCCCAATTGCTCAAGGGGAAGATGTAGGCTTTTCGTCTGAGCCGGGTTGACAAGGTGGAAATGTGCAGGATGCAGATGTCCCAGACCGGAGAGTGAAGTGCTGCAAAGAAATGGCGTTCAGCCTCCTTTGTATGAGATGTTCCCAGGACGCTGTAAGAGCACTGTGGAAAGGGAGTTTTTTCTCAGCTTCCTAAAGTGCTGGAAGCAGGACAAGATGTGGTTTGTCTCCCATTGAGGGGTGGATCCAGATCCAGTGCCTTGTGCCTTTCACCTCTAGAGCAATGGAGGGCATGGCTGACAGCAAAGGGGCCTTTCTGACATAGCTGCCTTCTGACACTCTCTCCAGCAGTGCACAATGGTGGTTGGAAAAAGGCGTGCAGTCCATTGCCTCCTAAAAACGTGGACGCTCAATCATTTGGGACTCCGCCCAGTTGCTTCAGGAGAAGGTGTAGGCATTTCGTCTGAGCCGGGTTGGAAAGGTGGAAATGTTCAGCATGCAGATGTTCCAGACCGGCGAGTGAAGTGCTGGAAAGAAACGGCTTTCAGCCTCCTTTGTATGAGATGTTCCCAGGACGCTGTAAGAGCACTGTGGAAAGGGAGTTTTTTCTCAGCTTCCTAAAGAGCTGGAATCAGGACAAGATTTGGTTTGTCTCCCATTGAGGGGTGGATACAGAGCCAGTGCCTTGTGCCTTCCACCTCCAGAGCAATGGAGAGCACGGCTGAGTGCAAATGGGCCTTTCTGACATAGCTGCTTTCCGACACTCTCTCCAGCAGTGCAAAATGGTGGTTGGAGAAAGGCGTGCATTCTATCGCCTCCTAAGCACGTGGACGCTCAATCATATGGGACTCAGCCCAGTTGCTTCAGCAGAAGATGTAGGAATTTCGTCTGAGCTGGGTTGGCAAGGTGGTGCTGTGTTGCTGCAGAAGCAGAAGTCCTAAAGCGGCGAGTTAAGGGCTGGGAAAAAATGGCGTTTGAGGTGCCTTTGTATGAGAGGTTCCTGGTATGCTGTAACAGGACTGTGGAAAGCGAGTTGTTTGTCAGCTTCCTAAAGAGCTGGAGGGAAGACAGTTTATGGCTTGTCTCCCATTGAAGGACGGAGGCAGTGCTTTGTGCCTTCCACCCGCAGAGCAATGGAGAACACGGCAGAGAGCAAAGGGGACTTTCTTTCATAGGTGCTTTCTGATACCCTTCAGGGGTGGTGCCAGTGCCTTGTGCCTCTTGCCTCTAGAGGAATGGAGGGCATGGCCCAGAGTAAAGGGCCTTTCTGACATTGGTGTTTTCTGACACTCCCCCAATCATTGCTCAAGGGCGGTTGGTTAAAAGCTTATTGTCTGTCTCCTCCTCAGCATGTGGAACCACAATCATCCGGGCCTCGTCCCCATTGCTCAAGGGGAAGATGTAGGCATTTCGTCTGAGCCGGGTTGGCAAGGTGGAAATGTGGCAGAAGCGGATGTTGCAGATTGGTGAGTTAAGGGCTGAAAAGACACGGCGTTAAGTTGTCTTTGTATGAGACGCTCCCAGGATGCTGTAAGAGCACTGTGGAATGCGAGTGCTTTCCCAGCTTCCTAAAGAGCTGGAAGGAGGACAGTTTATGGCCTGTCTCCAATTAAAGGATGGAGGCAGTGCTTTGTGCCTTCCACCTCTAGAGCAACGGAGGGCACGGTTGAGATCAAAGGGCCCTTTCTGACATAGGGGCATTCTGACACTCTCTGCACCAGTGCACAATGGCAGTTTGTAAAAAGCATTTTGTCTGCTCCTGCTAAGCATGCGGAAGCACAGTCATCTGGGCCTCGTCCCCGTTGCTGAAGGGGAAGATGTAGGCATTTCGTCTGAGCCTGGTTGGCAAGGTGGAAATCTGGCAGAAGCAGAAGTTGTAAATCGGCGAGTTAAGCGCTGAAAAGAAATGGCATATCACCTGCATTTGTATGAGATGTTGCCAGGACACAGAAAGAGCACTGTTGAAAGCGAGTTCTTTCTCAGCTTCCTCAAGAGATGGAAGGAAGATGGTCTGTGGCTTGTCGCCCCTTGAGGGGTGGAGTCAGTGCATTGTGCAGTCCACGTCTAGAGCAATGGAGGGCAGAGCTGAGAGCGAAGGGGTCTTTCTGACATAGCTGCTTTCCAACCCTCTCTCCACCAGTGCACAATGGTCGTTGGAAAAAGGCGTGCAGTCTATCACCTCCTAAGCACGTGGACGCTCAATCATTTGGGACACAGCCCAGTTGCTTCAGGGGAAGATGTAGGCATTTCGTCTCGCATGGTTGGCAAGGTGGAATTGCGGCAGAAGCAGAATTCCTAAAGCGGCGAGTTAAGCACTGGGAAGAAATGGCGTTTGAGCTGCCTTTGTATGAGTGTTTCCTCGTATGTCGTAACAGCACTGTGGAAAGCGAGTTCTTTCTCAGCTTCCTAAAGAGCTGGAAGCAAGACCGTTTATGGCTTGTCTCCCATTGAAGGATGGAGGCAGTGCTTTGTGCCTTCCCCCTCTAGAGAAATGGAGGGCACTGCTGAGAGTAAAGGGGGCTTTCTGCCATTGGTGCTTTCTGACACTCTCTCAGCCATTGCACTTCGTGGTTAGTTAAAAGCCTATTGTCTCTCTCCTCCTCAGCATGAGGAACCACAATCATCCGGGCCTCGTCCGCATTGCTCAAGGGGAAGATGTAGGCATTTTGTCTGAGCCGGGTTGGCAAGGTGGAATTGTGGCAGGAACAGAAGTTCTAAAGTGGCGAGGTAAGGTCTGGCAAGAAAGGGCGTTTGACCTTCATTTCTATGACAGTTTCCTCATAGGTTTTTCCCAGGAGCCGAGCAGGTGGTTCTGGCGTACCCGGCAGGTGATTTTGGCGTGTCCGGCAGGTGTTTCTTGCGAGTCGAACAGGTGGCTCAGGCATGCTCAGCAGGCGCTTCCGGCTTGTCCGACACGTGCTTCTGGCACTTCTGAGAGGTTGTGCTGGCATGCCAGGCAGGTGATCCCGGAGCGTCCTCCAAGTGGTTCTGGCGTACCCCGCAGGTGTTTCTGGCGTGTCCAGCAGGTGGTTCTGGTGTGCTCGGCAGGTGCTTCCGGTGTCATAGGCATGTGGTTCTCGCATGTCTCAGAGGTGGTTCTGGCATGCCCGGCAGATGATTCCAGAGTGTCCACCAAGTGGTTCAGGCATACCCGGCTGGTGATTTTGGCATGTCAGGTAGGTGGTTCCGGCGAGTCGAGCAGTGGTTCCAGTGAGCTCGGCAGGTGCTTGCGGTCTCTCCGGCACATGCTTGTGTCACTTCTGACAGATGGTTCCAGCATGCCCGGCAGGCAATTCCGGAGTCTCTGCCGAGTGGTTCCGTTCTGTCCGATAGGTCGTTCCGGCATGTCCGGCACGTGCTTCTGGCACGTCTGAGAGGTGGTTCTGGCATGCCGGGCAGATGATTCCGGAGTGTCGGGTAAGTGGTTCTGGTGTAGCCGGCAGTTCAATTTGGCGTGTCTGGCACGTGTGTACTGCGAGTAAAGCAGGTGGTTCCGGCATGCTCGGCAGGTGGTCCAGGCGTGTCCGGCAGGTGGTTCCAGTCTGTCCAGGATGTGGTTCCAGCGTGTCCAGCACGTGGTTCTGTTACATCTGAGAGGTGGTTCCTGCATGCCCGGCAGGTGATTCCGGACTGTCCGCCAGGTGCTTCCCACATAGCCAGCTGTTGATTTTGGCCTGTCCGGCAGGTGGTTCCAGAGAGTCGAGCAGGTGGCTCCGGCATGCTCGGCAGGTGGTTCCGGTCTGTCCGGTAGGTGTTTCCGGCATGTTCGGCACGTGCTTCCGGCACGTCTGAGAGGTGGTTCCGGCATGCGCAGGAAGTGATTCAGGAGTGTCCGTCAGGTGGTTCTGGTGTGCCCATCAGGTGAATTTGGCGTGTCCGGCAGGTGTTTCTGGCGAGTCGCGCAGGTGGCTCCGGCATGCTTGGCAGGTGCTTCCGGCGTCTCCGGCACGTGGTTCTGGTGTGTCTGAGAGCTGGTCCCGGCATGTCTGGCAGATGATTCCGGAGTGTCCGCGAAGTGGTTCTGGCATACCCGGCAGGTGATTTTGGGGTGTGAGGTAGGTGGTTCCGGCGAGTCAAGCCGGTGGTTCCGGCGTGTCCGGCAGGTGGTTCCCGTCTGTCCGTCAGGTGGTTCTGGGGTGTCCGGCACGAGGTTCTGGCACGTCTGAGAGGTTGTGTCGGCATGCCCTTCACGTGACTCCGGCTTGTCCGCCAAGTGGTTCTGGTGTAGCAGGCAGGTGATGTTGGCGTGTCTGGCAGGTGGGACCGATGAGTCAAGCAAGTGGTTCCGGCGAGTGTTTCCTGGGGTTCCGGACTGTCCGGGAGATGGTTCCGGCCTGTCCGGCACGTGCTTCTGGCACTTCTGAGAGTTTGTGCTGGCATGCCCGGCAGATGATTCTGCAGTGTCCGCCAAGTGGTTCTGGCGTAGCCGGCAGGTGATTTTGGCGTGTCTGGCAGGTGGTTATGTGGAGTGGATCAGGAACTTCCGGCATTCTAGGCAGGTGCTTCCGTCGTCTCCGGCATGTCGTTGTGGCACCTCTGAGAGGTGGTTCCAGCATGCCCGGCAGGTGATTCCGGAGTGTCCGACAAGTGGTTGTGGCGTAGCCGGCTGGTGATTTTGGTGTGTCTGGCAGGTGGTTCTATCAAGTCAAGCAGGTGGTACCGGCGTCCCGGCAGGTGGTTCTGGTTTGTCCTGAAGGTGGTTACGGAGTGTCTGCAGAGTGGTTCTGGCGTAGCCGGCAGGTGATTTTGGCGTGTCCAGCAGGTGGTTCTGTGACGTGGATCAGGTGGTTCCGGTATGCCCGGCAGGTGATCCACGAGAGTCCTCCAAGTGGTTCTGGAGTACCCCGCAGGTATTTCTGGTGTGTCCGGCAGGTGGCTCTGGCGAGTCGAGCAGGTGTTTCCGGTGTGCTTGGCAGGTGGTTCAGGCAGGTCCAGCAGGTGTTTGCAGTCTGTCCATGACGTGGTTCCGGCATTCCCGCAAGGTGATTCTGGAGTGTCCACCAAGTGGTTTTGGCGAAGCCAGCATATGATTTTGGCCTGTCAGGCAGGTGGTTCCGTTGTGTCCAGGAGGTGGATCCGGCATGCTCAGCAGGTGGTTAAGGCGGGTCTGGCAGGTGGCATCGGTCTGTTCGGCGTGTGGTTCCGGCATCTCAGGCACATGGTTCTGGCTCGTCTGAGAGGCGGTTCTGGCCGGCCCGACAGGTGTTTCCAGAGTGTCCGCCAAGTGGTTCTGGCGTAGCTGGCATGTGATGTGGGCGTGACCGGCAGGTGTTTCCAGCAAGCCCGGAAGGTGATTCCAATGTGTTCACCAACTGGTTGTGGCGTAGCCGGCAGGTGATTTTGTCTTGTCCGGCACGTGGTTCTGGCGAGTCGAGCAGGTGGTTCCGCCGTTCTCAGCAGGTCCTTCCGGTGGCATTGGCATGTGGTTCTGGCATGTCTGAGAGGTGTTTCTGGCATGCCCGGCATGTGATTCAGGAGTGTATGCCAAGTGGTTATGGCGTAGCCGGCAGGTGATTTTCGCGTGTCCAGCAGGTGGTTCTGGGGAGTGGATCAGGTGGTTCTGGCATAGTCGGCAGGTGGTTCCGGCGTGTCCGGCACATGGTTCTGGCACGTCTGACAGGTGGTTCTGGCTTGTCCGGCAGGTGATCCCAGAGAGTCGTCCAAGTGGTTCTGGCCTAGCCCGCAGGTGATTTTGGCGTGTCCGGCAGGTGGTTCCGGCATGCTCGGCAGGTGGTTCAGGCAGGTCAGCTAGGTCGTTCCGGTCTGTCCGGGAGGTGGTTCCGGTGTGTCCTGGACGTTTTTCCGGCACGTCTGACAGGTGGTTCTGGCATGTCCAGCAGTCGATTCCGGATTGTCCACCAAGTGGTTCTGGCATACATGGCAGGTGATTTTGGCGTGTCAGGTAGGTGGTTCCGGCGAGTCGAGCAGGTGGATCCGGCGTGCTCGGCAGGTGGTTCAGGCGGGTCTGGCAGCTGGTTTCAGTCTGTTCGGGTTGTGGTTCCGGCATCTCAGGCACATGGTTCTGGCACGTCTGAGAGATGGTTCCGGCCGGCTCGACAGGTGTTTCCGGAGTGTCCGCCAAGTGATTCTGGCGTAGCTGACAGGTGATGTGGGCGTGACCGGCAGGTGGTTCCAGCAAGCCCAGCAAGTGATTCCGAAGTGTTCACCAACTGATTGTGGCGTAGCCGGCAGGTGATTTTGGCATGTCCGGCAGCCGGTTCTGTGGAGTCGAGCAGGTGGTTCCGACGTGCTCGGCAGTTGCTTCCGGTGTCATTGGCATGTGGTTCTGGCATGTCTGAGAGGTGGTTCCGGCATACCTGGCAGGTCATTCCGGAGTGTTCGCCAAGTGGTTCTGGCGTGCCAGCGGGTGATCTTGGCGTGTCCGGCAGGTAGTTCTGGGGAGTGGATCAGGTGGTTCCGGCAAGCTCAGCAGGTGATTCCGGAGTGTCCGACATGTGGTTCTGGCACATCTGAGAGGTGGTTCCTGCACGCCCGGCAGGTGATTCCAGAGAGTCCACCAAGTGGTACTGGCGTAGCCGGCATGTGATTTGGACGTGTCCGGAATGTGCTTCCACTGACTCGAGCAGGTGGTTCCAGCGTGCTCGGCTGGTGCTCCCGGTGTCTTTGGCACGTGGTTCGGGCATGTCTGACATGTGGTTCCAGCATGCCCAGCAGGTGATTCCGGTGTGTCCGCCAAGTGGTTCTGGCGTAGCCGGCAGGTGATTTTTGCGTGTCCAGCGGTGGTTCCGGCGAGTTGAGCAGGTGGTTCAGGTGTGTACGGCAGGTGGTTTCGGTCCATCCGGGAGGGGGGTCCGGCGTGTGCGGCACGTGCTTCTGGCACGTCTGAGAGGTGGTTCTGGCATGCGCGACAGGTGATTCCGGAGTGTCCGCCAAGTGGTTCTGGTGTACCCGGCAGGTGATTTTGGCGTGTCCGGCAGGTGTTTCTGGCGAGTGGAGCAGGTGGCTCCGGCATGCTCGGCAGGTGCTTCTGGCGTCTCCGGCACGTGGTTCTGGTGTGTCTGAGAGCTGGTTCCAGCATGTCTGGCAGATGATTACGGAGTGTCCGGCAAGTGGTTCTGGCATAGCCGACAGGTGATTTTGCGTGGCCGGTGGTCGTTCCGGTGAGTCGAACAGGTGGTTCCAGCGTGTCTGCCAGGTGGTTCCGGTCTGTCAGGGATGTGGTTCCGGCGTGTCCGGCACGTGGTTCTTGCACGTCTGATAGGTTGTGCCGGCATGCCCGGGACGTGATTCTGGCTTGTCCGCCAAGTGGTTCTGGTGTAGCCGGCAGGTGATTTTGGTGTGTCCGGCAGGTGGGTCCGCCAAGTCAAGCAGGTGGTTCTGGCGAGTTTGGCAGGTGGTTCCGGTCTGTCCGGTAGGTGGTTCCAGCGTGTCAGGCACGTGGTTCTGGCACGTCCGAGAGGTGGTTCGGGCATGCTCCGCAGGTGATTCTGGAGTGTCTGCCAAGTTGTTCTGTCGTAGCCGGCAGGTGATTTTTGCGTGTATGGCAGGTGGTTCCAGCGAGTCGAGCAGGTGTTTCCGGCATGCTCGGCACGTGGTTCCTGTCTGTCCTGTAGGTGGTTTCGGCGTGTCCGGCAGGTGATTCCAGAGTGTCCACCAAGTGGTTCCGGCATGTCCATCACGTGGTTCTGGCATGTCTGAGAGGTGGTTCCAGCATGCCCGGCAGGTGATTCCAGAGTGTCTAGCAAGTGGTTCTGGCGTAGCCGGCAGGTGATTTTGGCATGTCCGGCAGGTGGGTCCTGCGAGTGGAGCACGTGGTTCCGGCATGCTCGGCAGGTGGTTCAGGCGTGGCCGGCATGTGGTTCCAATCATTCCAGTATGTGGTTCCAGCTTGTCCGGCACGTGGTTCTGGTATGTGTGAGAGGTGGTTCCAGCATGGCTGGCAGGTGTTTCCAGAGTGTTCGTCAAGTGGTTCTGGCATAGCTGGCAGGTGATTTTGGCATGCCGTGGAGGTGGTTCCGGCAAGTTGAGCAGGTAGTTCCTGCTTGCTCGGCAGGTGGTTCCGGCGGCTCCAGTAGGTGGTTCCGGTCTGTCAAGGAGGTGGTTCCGGAGTATCTGCCAAGTGGTTCTGGCATAGCCAGCAGGTTATTTTGGCGTGTCTGGCAGGTGATACCGGCGAGTCGTTAGGGTGGCTCTGGCGTGCTCGGCAGGTGGTTCCCGTCTGTCCTGTAGGTGGTTTCAGCGTGTCCGGCAGGTGATTCCAGAGTGTCCACCAAGTGGTTCAGGCGTGTCCAGCACGTGGTTCCAGTCTGTCCTGGAGGTGGTTCCGGCGTGTCCGGCACTTGCTTCTGGGAAGTCTGAGAGGTGGTTCTGGCATGCCCGGCAGGTGATTCCGGAGTGTCCGGCAAGTGGTTGTGGTGTAGCCGGCAGTTCACTTTGGTGTGTCCGGCAGGTGGGTCCTGCGAGTCGAGCAGGTGGTTCCGGCGTGCTCGGCCGGTGGTGCAGGCATGTCTGGCAGGTGGTTCCAGTCTGTCCAGGACGTGGTTCGAGCGTGTCTGGCACGTGGTTCTGGTACGTCTGAGAGGTGGTTCCCGCATGCCCGGCAGGTGATTCCAGAGTGTCTGCCAAGTGGTTCTGGCGTGGCTGACAGGTGATTTGAGGGTGTCCGTCAAGTGGTTCTGACATAGCCTGCATGTGGTTCCAGCGTTCTCAGCAGGTGGTTCAGGCATGTCCGGCAGGTGGTTCCGGCATTCCAAGCAGGTGATTCCGTAGTGTCCGCGAAGTGGTTCTGGCATAGCCGGCAGGTGATTTTGGAGTGTCCGGCAGGTGGTTCCGGTCTGTCTGGGAGGTGGTTCCTGCGTGTCTGGCGCATGGTTCTGGCGTGTCTTAGATGTGGTTTCAACACGCCTTGCAGGTGATTCCGGAGTGTCCGTCAAGTGGTTCTGACAAAGCCTGCATGTGGTTGCAGCGTGCTCAGCAGGTGGTTCAGGCGTGTCCGGCAGGTGGTTCCGGCCTTCCAAGCAGATGATTCCGGAGTGTCCGCCAAGTGCTTCTGGCGTAGCCAGCAGGTGATTTTGGCAGGTCCGGCAGGTGGGACCGGTGAGTCAAGCAGGTCATTCCGGCGAGTGTTTCCTGTGGTTCCGGCCTGTCCGGCATGTGCTTCTGGCACTTCTGAGAGGTTGTGCTGGCATTCCCGGCAGGTGATTCTGGAGTGTCCACTAAGTGGTTCTGGCTTAGCCGGCACGTGATTTTGGCGTGTCCGGCAGGTGGTTCTGTGGAGTGGATCAGGAACTTCCGGCATTCTCGGCAGGTGCTTCCGCCGTCTCCGGCATGTGGTTGTGGCACCTCTGAGATGTGGTTCCAACATGCCCGGCAGGTGATTCCGGAGTGTCCGACAAGTGGTTGTGGTGTAGCCGGCTGGTGATTCTGGCGTGTCCGGCATGTGGTCCTAGCGACTCAAGCAGGTGGTCCCAGCGTGTCCGGCAAGTGGTTCCGGTCTGTCCTAGAGGTGGTTCTGGAGTGTCTGCCTATTGGTTCTGGTGTAGCCGGCAGGTGATTTTGGCGTGTCCCACAGGTGGTTCCAATGATACGAGCAGGTGCTTCCGGCTGGCTCGGCAGGTGCTTCTGGCATCTCTGGCATTTGATTTTGGCACATTTGAGAGGTGGTTCCGGCTTTCCCGGCAGGTTATTCTGGAAAGTCCGGCACGTGGATGTGGCGTAGCCGGCAGGTGATTTTGGCGTGTCCAGCAGGTGGGACTGGTGATTCAAGCAGGTGGTTTACAGCAAGTGTTTCCTGGGGTTCCGGACTGTCCGGGAGATGGTTCCGGCCTGTCCAGCCGTGCTTCTGGCACTTCTGAGAGGTTGTGTTGGCATGCCCAGCAGATGATTCCGGAGTGTCCGCCAAGTGCTTCTGGCGTAGCTGGCAGGTGATTTTGGCATGTCCGGCAGGTGGTTCTGTGGAGTGGATCAGAAACTTCCGGCATTCTCGGCAGGTGCTTCCGCCATCTCCGGCATGTGGTTGTGGCACCTCTGAGAGGTGGTTCCAGCATGCACGGCAGCTGACTCCGGAGTATCCGATAAGTGGTTGTGGCGTAGGCGGGTGGTGATTTTGGTGTGTCCGGCAGGTGGTTCTGGCGAGTCAAGCAGGTGGTCCCGGCGTGTCCGGCAGTTGGTTCTGGTCTGTCCTGGAGGTGGTTCCGGAGTGTCTGCAGAGTGGCTCTGGCGTAGCCGGCAGGTGATATTGGCGTGTCCAGCAGGTTGTTCTGGGGAGTGGATAAGGTGGTTCCAGCTACTGGGCAGGTGGTTCCGGCGTGTCCGGCACATGGTTCTGGCACGTCTGAGAGGTGGTTCCGGCATGCCCGGCAGGTGATCCCGGAGAGTCCTCCAAGTGGTTCTGGCGTAGCCCAGAGGTGTTTTTGGTGTGTCCGGCAGGTGGTTCTGGAGCGTCGAGCAGGTTTTTCTGGCGTGCTCGGCAGGTGGTTCAGGCAGGTCCAGCAGGTGTTTGCAGTCTGTCCATGACGTGGTTCCGGCATGCCCGCAAGTTGATTCTGGAGTGTCCACCAGTGGTATTGGTGTAGCCAGAAAGTGATTTTGGCATGTCAGGCAGGTGGTTCCGGCGAGCTCGGCTGCTGCTTCCGGTCTCTGCAGCACGTGGTTGTGGCACGTCTCACAGGTGGTTCCGGCATGCCTGGCAGGTGATTCCGTAGTGTCCGACATGTGGTTCTGGCACCTCTGAGAGGTGGTTCTGGCATGTCGGGCAGGTGATTCCGGAGTGTCGGGTAAGTGGTTCTGCTGTAGCCGGCAGTTCATTTTGGCGTGTCCGGCACATGGGTCCTGCGAGTCGAGCAGGTGGTTCCGGCGTGCTCAGCAGGTGGTTCTGGTCTGTCAGGTAGGTGTTTCCGTCGTGTCCGGCATGTGCTTCAGGAGTGTCTGACAGTTGGTTCTGGCATGCGCCACAGGTGATTCTGGAGTGTCCGTCAGGTGGTTCTGGTGTACCCGGCAGCTGATTTTGGCGTGTCCGGCAGGTGTTTCTGGCGAGTCGAGCAGGTGGTTCCGGCATGCTCGGCAGGTGCTTCAAGCGTCTCCGGCACGTGGTTCTGGTGTATCTGTGAGCTGGTTCCGGCATGTCTAGCAGATGATTCCGGAGTGTCCGCCCAGTGATTCTGGCATACCCAGCAGGTGATTTTGCCGTCAGGTAGGTGGTTCCGGCGAGTGGGGCAGGTGGTTCTGGCGTGCTCGGCAGGTGGTCGTGGCGTGTCTGGCAGGTGGTTGCAGTCTGTCCAGGACGTGGTTCCAGCGTGTCTGGCACGTGGTTCTGTTACGTCTGAGAGGTGGTTCCTGCATGCCCGGAAGGTGATTCCGGACTGTCCGCCAGGTGGTTCCCACATAGCCAGCTGTTGATTTTGGCCTGTCTGGCAGGTGGTTCCGGCGAGTTGAGCAGGTGGCTCCGGCGTGCTCGGCAGGTGGTTCCGGTCAGTCCGGTATGTGTTTCCGGCATGTTCGGCACGTGCTTCCAGCACGTCTGAGAGGTGGTTCCGGCATGCCCGGCAGGTGATTCCGGAGTGTCCGCCAGGTGGTTCTGGCGTACCTGGCAGGTGATTTTGGCATGTCCGAAAGTTGTTTCTGGCGAGTCAAGCACGCGGTTCCGGCATGCTCGGCAGGTGCTTCCGGCGTCTCCAGCACGTGGTTCTGGTGTGTCTGAGAGCTGGTTCCGGCATGTAGGCAGATGATTCCGGAGTGTTCACCAAGTGGTTCTGGCATAGCCGCCAGGTGATTGTGGCCTGTCACGTAGGTGGTTCCGGCGAGTCGAGCAGGTGTTTCTGGCGTGCTCGGCAGGTGGTTCATGCGGGTCTGGTAGGTGGTTTCGGTCTGTTCGGGCTGTGGTTCCGGCATCTCAGGCACATGGTTCTGGCACATCTGAGAGGTGGTTCCGGCCGGCCCGACAGGTGTGTCCGGAGTGGTCACCAAGTTGTTCTGGCGTAGCTGGCAGGTGATGTTGGCGTGTCGGGCAGGTGGTTCCAGGCTGTCCTGGAGGTGGTTCCGGAGTGTCTGCCGAGTGGTTCTGGCGTAGCCTGCTGGTGATTTTGCATGTCCGGCGGTGGTTCCGGCGAGTCGAGCCGGTGGTTCCGTCGTGTCCGGCAGGTGGTTCCGGTCTGTCCGGCTGGTGGTTTTGGGGTGTCCGGCACGAGGTTCTGGCACGTCTGAGAGGTTGTGTCGGCATGCACTTCACTTGATTGCGGCTTGTCCGCCAAGTGGTTCTAGTGTAGGGGGCAGGTGATTTTGGCGTCTCCGGCAGGTGGGACCGGTGAGTCAAGCAGGTGGTTCCAGCGAGTGTTTCCTGTGTTTCCGGACTGTCCGGGAGATGGTTCCGGCCTGTCCGGCACGTGCTTCTGGCACTTCTGAGAGTTTGTGCTGGCATGCCCGGCGGGTGATTCTTGAGTGTCCGCCAAGTGGTTCAGGCGTAGCCGGCAGGTGATTTTGGCGTGTCTGGCAGGTGGCTCTGTGGAGTGGATCAGGAACTTCCGGCATTCTCGGCAGGTGCTTCCGCCGTCTCCGGCATGTGGTTGTGGCACCTCTGAGAGGTGGTTCCAGCATGCCCGGCAGGTGATTCTGGAGTGTCCGACAAGTGGTTGTGGCATATCCGGCTGGTGATTTTGGCGTGTCCGGCAGGTGGTTCTGGCGTGCTCGGCAGGTGGTTCAGGCAGGTCCAGCAGTTGTTTGCAGTCTGTCCATGACGTGGTTCCGGCATGCCCGCAAGGTGATTCTGGAGTGTCCACCAAGTGATTTTCTCATAGCCGGCATATGATTTTGGCCTGTCAGGCAGGTGGTTCCGGCATGTCCAGCAGGTGGTTCCGCTGAGATCAGCAGGTGCTTCCGGTCACTCCGGCATGTGGTTGTGGCACTTCTGAGAGATGGTTCCGGCATGCCCGGCAGGTGATTCTGGAGTCTCCGGCATGGGGTTCTGGCACCTCTGAGGGGTGGTTCCGGCATACTCGGCAGGTGGTACCGGTGTGTCCGGAACGTGGTTCTGGCAAGTCTGAGAGGTGGTTCCGTCATGCCCGACAGCTGATTCCAGAGCGTCCGCCAAGTGGTTCTGGCGTAACCGACAGGTGATTTTGGCGTGTCCGGCAGCTGTTTCTTGCGAGTTGAGCAGGTGGCTCAGGCATGCTCAGGAGGTGCTTCCGGCATCTCCGGCACGTGGCTCTTTTGTGTCTGAGAGCTGGTTCTGGCATGTCCGGCAGATGATTCCGGAGTGTCCACCAAGTGGTTCTGGCATACCCGGCAGGTGATTTTGGCATCTCAGGTAGGTGGTTCCGGTGAGTTGAGAATGTGGTTCCGGCGTGCTCGGCAGGTGGTTCAGGCAGGTCTGGCAGGTTGTTTCGGTCTGTTCGGGGTGTAGTTCCGGCATCACAGGCACATGGTTCTGGCACAAATGAGAGGTGGTTCCGGCCCGCCCGACAGTTGTTTCTGGAGTGTCCGCCAAGTGGTTCTGTCGTAGCCGGCACGTGATTTTGGCGTGTCCGGGAGGTGTTGCGTGTCGAGCAGGTGGCTCAGGCATGCTCAGCATGTGCTTCCGGCGTGTCTGGCACGTGCTTCAGGCACTTCTGAGAGGTTGTGCTGGCATGCCAGGAAGGTGATTCTGGAGTGTCCGCCAAGTGGTTTTGGCGTAGCTGGCAGGTGATTTTGGCGTGTCCAGCAGGTGGTTCTGGGGAGTGGATCAGGTGGTTCCAGCATACTTGGCAGGTGCTTCCGGCGTCTCCGGCACGTGGTTCTGCTGTGTCTGAGAGCTGGTTCTGGCATGTCCGGCAGATGATTCCGGAGTGTCCGCCAAGTGATTCTGGCATACCCGGCAGGTGATCTTGGCGTGTCAGGTAGGTGGTTCCGGTGTGTCGAGGCGGGTGTTCCGGCATGTTTTGCAGGTGGTTCTGGTCTGTCCGGCAGGTGGTTCTGGGGTGTCCGGCACGAGGTTCTGGCACGTCTGAGAGGTTGTTTCGGCATGCCCTTCACGTGATTCTGGCTTGTCCGCCAAGTGGTTCTGGTGTAGCGGGCAGGTGATTTTGGCGTGTCCGGCAGGTGGTTTTGTGCAGTGGATCAGGAACTTCCGGCATTCTCGGCAGGTGCTTCCTCCATCTCCGGCATGTGGTTGTGGCACATCTGAGAGGTGGGTCCAGCATGCCCGGCAGGTGATTCCGGAGTTTCCGACAAGTGGTTGTGGCGTAGCCGTCTGGTGATTTTGGTGTGTCCGGCATGTGGTTCTGGCGAGTCAAGCAGGTCATCCCGGCGTGTCCAGCAGGTGGTTCCGATCTGTCCTGGAGGTGTTTCCGGAGTGTCTGCCGAGCGGTTCTGGCGTAGCCGGCAGGTGATTTTGGCGTGTCCAGCAGGTGGTTCTGGGGAGAGGATCAGGTGGTTCCGGCATACTCGGCAGGTGGTTCCGGCGTGTCCGGCACATGGTTCTGGCACGTCTGAGAGGTGGTTCCGGCATGCCCAGCAGGTGATCCCAGAGAGTTCTCCAAGTGGCTCTGGCGTACCCCGCAGGTGTTTCTGGTGTGTCCGACAGGTGGCTCTGGTGAGTCGAGCAGGTGGTTCCGGCGTGCTTGGCAGGTGGTTCAGGTGGATGTGGCAGGTGGTTTCGGACTGTTCGGGGTGTGGTTCCATCATCTCAGGCACACGGTTCTGGCACGTCTGAGAGGTGGTTCCAGCACGCCTGACAGGTTTTTCCGGATTGTCCGCCAAGTGGTTCTGGCGTACCCCACAGGTGCTTCTGGTGTGTCCAGCAGGTGGCTCTGGTTCCGGGGTGCTCGGCAGGTGGTTCAGGCAGGTCCGGCAGGTGTTTGCAGTCTGTCCATGATGTGGTTCCGGCATGCCCGAAAGGTGATTCTGGAGTGTCCACCAAGTGGTTTTGGCATAGCCAGCATATGATTTTGGCCTTTCAGGCAGGTGGTCCCGGCGTGTCCAGCAGATGGTTCCGATCTGTCCTGGAGGTGGTTCCGGAGTGTCCGCAGAGTGGTTCTGGCGTACCCCGCAGGTGATTTTGGTGTGTCATGTAGGTGGTTCCAGCGAGTCGAGCAGGTGTTTCCGGCATGTTCGGCATGTGGTGCAGGCGGGTCTGGCAGGTGGTTCTGGTCTGTCCGGTAGGTGGCTCCAGCGTCTATGGCACATGCTTCTGGCACCTCTGAGAGGTGGTTCCGGCATGGCCGGCAGGTGATTCCGGATTGTCCACCAAGTGGTTCTGGTGTAGCCGGAAGGTGATTTTGGCGTGTCCGGCAGGTGTTTCTGGCTAGTCGAGCAGGTGGCTCTGGCATGCTCGGCCGGTTGGTTCTGGCGTGTCTGGCAGGTGGTTCCCTTCTGTCCGGTAGGTGGTTCTCCTGTGTCCGGCACGTGGTGCTGGCACGTCTGAGAGGTGATTCCTGCATGCCCGGCAGGTGATTCCGGAGTGTCCGCCAAGTGGTTCTGGCATAGCCGGCAGGTAATTTTGGCGTGTCCGACAGGTGGTTCTGTGGAGTGGCACAGGTGGTTCTGGCATGCTCGGCACGTGCTTCCGGCGTCTCCGGTATGTGGTTCTTGCACGTTTGAGAGGTGGTTCCGGCATGACCAGCATGTGATTCCAGAGTGTGTGCCAACTGGTTCTGGCACAGCAGGCAGGTGATTTTGGCATGTCCGTCAGGTGGTTCTTTGGAGTGGATCACATGGTTCCAGCATGCACGGCATTTGAACCCGGACTGTCAGCCACATGCTTCTGGCATACCCAGCAGGTGATTTTGGCATGTCAGGGATCTGGTTACCGTAAGTAGAGCAGTTGTTTCCAGCGTGCTCGGCAGATGGTTCCGCTGTGTCTGGCACGTGGTTCCGGTCTTTCCGGTAGGTGTTTCCGGCGTGTCCGGCTCATGCTTCTGGCACGTCTGAGAGGTGGTTCCGGCATGCGCGGAAGGTCATCCCGGAGAGTCCACCAAGTGGTTCTGGTGTAGCCTGCAGGTGATTTTGGTGTGTCCGGCAGGTGGTTCCAGCATGCCCGGCAGGTGATTCCGAAGTGTTCACCAACTGGTTGTGGTGTAGCTGGCAGGTGATTTTGGCATGTCCGGCAGGTGGTTCTGGGGAGTCGAGCAGGTGGTTCCGGCGTGCTCGGCAGGTGCTTCCGGTGTCATTGGCATGTCGTTCTGGCATGTCTGAGAGGTGGTTCCGCCATGCCCGGCAGGTGATTCCAGAGTGTTCGCCAAGTGGTTCTGGCCTAATTGGCAGGTGATTTTGCATGTCCGACGGTGCTTCCGGCGAGAGGAGCCGGTGGTTCTGGCGGGTCCGGCAGGTGGTTCCTGTTTGTCCGGCAGGTGGCTCTGAGGTGTCCGGCACGAGGTTCTGGCACGTCTGAGAGGTTGTGCCGGCATGACTTTAATGTGATTCCGGAGTGTCCGCCAAGTGGTTCTGGCATAGCCGGCAGGTCATTCTGCATGTCCGGCGGTCGTTCCAGCACATCGAGCCGGTGGTTCAGGCATGTCCGGCAGGTGGTTCCGGTCTGTCCGGCAGGTGGCTCTGGCGTGTCCGGCACGAGGTTCTGGCATGCCTGAGAGGTTGTGTCGGCATGCTCTTCACGTGATTCCGGCTTGTCCGCCAAGGTGTTGTAGTGTAGCGGGCAGGTGATTTTGGCGTGTCCGACAGGTGGGACCGGTGAGTCAAGCAGGTGGTTCCGTCAAGTGTTTCCTGTTTTTCCAGTCTATCCGGGAGATGGTTCCAGCCTGTCCGGCACGTGCTTCTGGCACTTCTGAGAGGCTGTGCTGGCATGCCCTGCAGGTGATTCTGGAGTGTCCGCCAAGTGGATCTGGCGTAGTGGGCAGGTGATTTTGGCGTGTCTGGCAGGTGGCTCTGGGGATTGGATCAGGAACTTCCGGCATTCTAGGCAGGTGCTTCCACCGTCTCCGGCATGTGGTTGTGGCACCTCTGAGAGGTGGTTCCAACATGCCCGGCAGGTGATTCCGGAGTGTCCGACAAGTGGTTGTGCGTAGCCGGCTGGTTATTCTGGAGAGTCCAGCTGTTGGTTCTGGGGTGTGGATCCGTTGGTTCCGGCATACTCGGCAGGTGATCCCGGAGACTCCTCCAAGTGCGTCTGGTGTACCCCGCAGGTGTTTCTGGTGTTTCTGGCAGGTGGCTCTGGTGAGTCGAGCAGGTGGTTCCGGCGTGCTCGGCAGGTGGTTCTGGCAGGTCCGGCAGGTGTTTGCAGTCTGTCCAATACGTGCTTCCGGCATGCCCGCAAGGTGATTCTGGAGCTTCCACCAAGTGGTTTTGGCGTAGGCGGCATATGATTTTGGCCTGTCAGGCAGGTGGTTCCGGCATGTCCAGCAGGTGGTTCCAGCGAGCTCGGCAGGTGCTTCCGGTCTCTCCAGCACGTGGTTGTGGCACGTCTGAGAGATGGCTCCGGCATGCCCGGCAGGTGATTCCGGAGTCTCCGGCATGTGGTTCTGGCACCTCTGAGAGGTGGTTCCGGCATGCCCGGCAGGTGATTCCGGAGTGTCTGCCGAGTGGTTCTGGCGTAGCCGGCAGGTGATTTTGGCGTGTATAGCAGGTGGTTCTGGGGAGTGGATCAGGTGGTTCCGACATACTCGGCAGGTGGTACTGGCGTGTCCGGAATATGGTTCTGGCAAATCTGAGAGGTGGCTGCGGCATGCCCGACAGGTGATTCTGGAGTGTCCGCCAAGTGGTTCTGGCGTACCCGGCAGGTGATTTTGGTGTGTCTGGCATGTGTTTCTTCCTAGTCGAGCAGGTGGCTCAGGCATGCTCAGCTGGTGCTTCCTGGGTGTCCGGCACGTGGTTGTGGTGTGTCTGAGAGCTGGTTCTGGCATGTCCAGCAGATGATTCTGCAGTGTCCACCAAGTAGTTCTGGGATACCCGGCAGGTGATTTTGGCGTGTCAGGTATGTGGTTCCGGCGAGACGAACAGGCGGATCTGGCATGCTCGGCAGGTGGTTCAGGCGGTTCTGGCAGGTGGTTTCGGTCTGTTCGGGTTGTGGTTCCAGCATCTCAGGCACATGGTTCTGGCACGTCTGTGAGGCAGTTCCGGCAGGCCCGACAGGTGTTTCCGGAGTGTCCACCAAGTGGTTCTGGGGTAGCTGGCAGGTGATGTTGGCGTGACCGGCAGGTGGTTCCAGCAAGCCCTGCATGTGATTCCGAAGTGTTCACCAACTGGTTGTGGCGTAGCCAGCAGGTGATTTTGGCGTGTCCGGCAGGTGGTTCTGGCGAGTCGAGCAGGTGGTTCCGGCGTGCTCGGCAGGTGCTTCCGGTGTCATTGGCATGTGGTTCTGGCATGTCTGAGAAGTGGTTCCGGCATGCCTGGCAGGTTATTCCGGAGTGTTCGCCATGTGGTTCTGGCTTAGCAGGCAGATGATTTTGCATGTTCGGTGGTGGTTCCGGCGAGTCGAGCCGGTGGTTCCGGCGAGTGTTTCCTGTGTTCCGGTCTGTCCGGGAGATGCTTCCGGCATGTCTGGCACGTGCTTCTGGCACTTCTGAGAGGTTGTGCTGGCATGCCCGGCAGGTGATTCTGGAGTGTCCGCCAAGTGGTTCTGGCGTAGCCGGCAGGTGATTTTGGCGTGTCCGGCAGGTGCTTCTGTGCAGTGGATCAGGATCTTCCGGCATTCACGGCAGGTGCTTCCGCTGTCTCTGGCATGTGGTTGTGGCACCTCTGAGAGGTGGTTCCAGCATGCCTGGCAGGTGATTCCGGAGTGTCCGACAAGTGGTTGTGGCGTAGCCGGCTGGTGATTGTGCCGTGTCCGGCAGGTGGTTCTGGCGGGTCAAGCAGGTGGTCCCGGTGTGTCTGGCAGCTGGTTGTGGTCTGTCCTGGAGGTGGTTCCGGAGTGTCTGGCGAGTGGTTCTGGTGTAGCCGGCAGGTGATTTTGGTGTGTCCGGCAGGTGTTTCTTGCGAGTCGATCAAGTGGCTCAGGCATGCTCAGCAGGTGCTTCCGGCGTGTCTGGCACGTGGTTCTGGTGTGTCTGAGAGCTGGTTCTGGCATGTACGGCAGATGATTCCGGAGTGTCCACCAAGTGGTTCTGGCATACCCGGCAGGTGATTTTGGCCTGTCCGGCAGGTGGTGCTGTGGAGTGGATAAGGAATTTCTGGCATTCTCGGCAGGTGCTCCCTCCGTCTCCTGCATTTGTTTGTGGCACCTCTGAGAGGTGGTTCCAGCATGCCCAGCAGGTGATTCCGGAGTGTCCGACAAGTGGTTGTGGAGTAGCCGGCTGGTGATTTTGGCGTGTCCAGTAGGTGGTCTGGGGAGTGGATCAGCTGGTTCCGGCATACTCAGCAGGTGGTACCGGCGTGTCCAGAACATGGTTCTGGCAAGTCTGAGAGGTGGTTCTGGCATGCCCGACAGGTGATCCTGGAGTTTCTGGCAAGTGGTTGTGGCATAGCCGGCTGGTGATTCTGGCGAGTCCGGCAGGTGGTTCTGGCGAGTCAAGCAGGTGGTCCCGTCGTGTCTGGCAAGTGGTTTCGGTCTGTCCTGGAGGTGGTTTCGGATGTCTGCCGAGTGGTTTTTGCGTAGCCAGCAAGTGATTTTGGCGTGTCCAGCAGGTGGTTCTGTGGAGTGGATCAGGAACTTCCGGCATTCTCGGCAGGTGCTTCCACCGTTTCCGGCATGTGGTTGTGGCACCTCTGAGAGGTTGTTCCAGCATGCCCGGCAGGGGATTCCGGAGTGTCCGGCAAGTGGTTGTGGCATAGCCGGCTGGTGATCTTCGCGTGTCTGGCAGGTGGTTCTGGCGAGTGAAGCAGGTGGTCCCGGCGTGTCCGGCAGGTGGTTCCGGTCTGTCCGCTTGGTGGTTCCAGCATCTACGGCACGTGGTTCTGGCACCTCTGAGAGGTGGTTCCAGCATGACCGGCAGGTGATTCCGGATTGTCCACCAAGTGGTTCTGGTGTAGCCAGAAGGTGATTTTGGCGTGTCCGGCAGGTGTTTGTGGCTAGTCAAGCAGGTAGCTCTGGCGTGCTCGGCCGGTTGGTTCCGGCATGTCCAGCAGGTGGTTCCCTTCTGTTCGGTAGGAGGTTCCCGCGTCTCCGGCAGGTGGTGCTGGCACGTCTCAGAGGTGATTCCAGCATGCCCGGCAGGTGATACCGGACTTCCTGCCGAGTGGTTCTGGCGTAGCCAGCAGGTGATTTTGGCGTGTCCAGCAGGTGGTTCTGGAGAGTGGATCAGGTGGTTCTGGCATACTCGGCAGGTGCTTCTGCCATCTCTGGCCTGTGGTTGTGGCACCTCTGAGAGGTGGTTCCAGCATGCCCGGCAGGTGATTCTGGAGTGTCCGACAAGTGGTTGTGGTGTAGCCGGCAGGTGATTTTGGCGTGTCCAGCAGGTGGTTCAGGGGAGTGGATCAGGTTGTTCCGGCATCCTCAGCAGGTGGTTCCGGTGTGTCCGGCACATGGTTCTGGCACGTCTGAGAGGTGGTTCTGAAATGCCCGGCAGGTGATCCTGGAGAGTCCTCCAAGTGGTTCTGGCGTACCCCGCAGGTGTTTGTGGTGTGTCCAGCAGGTGGTTCTGGCAAGTGGAGCAGGTGGTTCCGGCGTGCTCTGCAGGTGGTTCAGGCAGGTCTGGCAGGTGTTTGCAGTCTGTCCATGATGTGGTTCCGGCATGCTCGGAAGGTGATTCTGGCGTGTCCACCAAGTGGTTTTGGCGTAGCCGTCAAGTGATTTTGGCTTGTCAGGCAGGTGGTTCCGGCACGTCTGAGATGTGGGTCTGGCATGCGCGGCAGGTGATTCCGAAGTGTCGGCCAAGTGGTTCTGGCTTAGCCGGCAGGTGATTTTGGCGTGTCTGGCAGCTGTTTCTTGCGAGTCAAGCAGGTGGCTCAGACATGCTCGGCAGGTGCTTCTGGCGTCTCCAGCACGTGGTTCTGGTGTGTCTGTGAGCTGGTTCCGGCATGTCCGGCAGATGATTCCGGAGTTTCCGCCAAGTGGTTCTGGCGTAGTTGGTAGTTTATTTTGGAGTGTCAGGTAGGTGGTTTCGGCGAGTCGAGCAGGTGGTTCCAGCATGCTCGACAGGTGGTTCAGGTGGGTCTGGCATGTGGTTTCGGTCTGTTCGGGGCATGGTTCCGGCATCTCAGGCACATGGTTCTGGCACGTCTGAGAGGTGTTTCCGGCCGGCCCGACAGGTGTTTCCGGAGTGTCCGCCAAGTGGTTCTGGCATAGTTGGCTGGTGATTTTGGCGTGACCGGCAGGTGGTTCCAGCAAGCCCGGCAGGTGATTCCGAAGTGTTCACCAACTGGTTGTGGCATAGCCGGCAGGTGATTTTGGCGTGTCCGGCAGGTGGTTCTGGCGAGTCGAGCAGGTGGTTCCAGCGTGCTCGGCAGTTGCTTCCAGTGTCATTGTCATGTGGTTCTGGCATGTCTGAGAGGTGGTTCCGGCATGCCCGGCAGGTTATTCCGGAGTCTGCGGCATGTTGTTCTGGTACATCTGAGAGGTGGGTGTGGTATTCCCGGCAGGTGATTCCAGAAAGTCCGGCATGTGGTTATGCCATAGCCAGCAGGTGAGTTTTGCGTGTCCGGGAGGTGGGTCTTCAGAGTGGAGCAGGTGGTTCCCGCATGCTTGGCATGTGCTTCAGGCGTGTCCGGCAGGTGCTTCCCTTCTGTCCAGTAGGTGGTTCCGGCGTGTCAGGCACGTGGTGCTGGCACGTTTGAGAGATGGTTCCGGCATGCCCGGCAGGTGATTCCGGAGTGTCCGCCGAGTGGTTCTGGCGTAGCCGGCAGGTGATTTTGGCATGTCCAGCAGGTGGTTCTGGGGAGTGAATCAGGTGGTTCCAGCTTACTTGGCACGTGCTTCCGGCGTCTCCGGTATGTGGTTCTTGCACGTTTGAAGGTGGTTCCGGCATGTGCGGCAGGTGATTCTGGAGTGTTCGCCAAGTGGTTCTGGCATAGCCGGCATGTGATTTTGGCGTGTCCGGCAGGTGGTTCTGTGGAGTGGCACAAGTGGTTCTGGCATGCTCGGCACGTGCTTCGAGCGTCTCCGGTATGTGGTTCTTGCACGTTTGAGAGGTGGTTCCGGCATGACCAGCATGTGATTCTGGAGTGTGTGCCAAGTGGTTCTGGCGCAGCTGGCAGGTGATTTTGGCGTGTCCAGCAGGTGGTTCTGGGGAGTGGATCAGGTGGTTCCAGCATACTCGGCACGTGCTTCCAGCGTCTCTGGTATGTGGTTCTTGAACGTTTGAAGGTGGTTCTGGCATGTGCGGCAGGTGGTACCGGCGTGTCCGGAACATGGTTCAGGCAAGTCTGAGAGGTGCTACCGGCATGCCCGACAGGTGATTCCGGAGTGTCTGCCAAGTGGTTCTGGCGTACACGGCAGGTGATTTTGGCGTGTCCGGCAGGTTGGACCGGTGAGTCAAGCAGGTGGTTCCGGTGAGTGTTTCCTGTGTTTCCGGTCTGTCCGGGAGATGGTTCCGGCCTGTCCGGCACGTGCTTCTGGCACTTCTGAGAGATTGTGCTGGCATGCCCGGCACGTGATTCTGCAGTGTCCGCCAAGGGGATCTGGCGTAGCCAGCAGGTGATTTTGGCGTGTCCGGACGATGGTTCTGGGGAGTGGATCAGGAACTTCTGGCATTCTCGGCAGGTGCCTCCGCCGTCTCCGGGATGTGGTTTTGGCACCTCTGAGAGGTGGTTCCAGCATGCCCGGCAGGTGATTCTAGAGTGTCCGATAAGTGGCTCTGGCGTAGCCGGCAGGAGATTTTGCATGTCCGCCGGTGGTTCCGGCGTGTCCGGGAGGCGGTTCCGGTCTGTCTGGCAGGTGGTTGTGGCGTGTCCGGCACGAGGTTCTGGCACGTCTGTGAGATGGTTCCAGCATGCCCGTCAGGTGATTCTGGAGTGTCCGCCAAGTTGTTCTAGCGTACCCAGCTCGTCATTTTGGCGTGTGTGGCAGGTGTTTCTTGCGAGTCGAGCAGGTGGCTCAGGCATGCTCAGCAGGTGCTTCCGGCGTGTCCGGCACGTGGTTCTGGTGTGTCTGAGAGCTGGTTCTGGCATGTACGGCAGATGATTCCGGAGTGTCCACCAAGTGGTTCTGGCATACCCGGCGGGTGATTTTTGCCTGTCCGACAGGTGGTTCTGTGGAGTGGATCAGGAACTTCCGGCATTCTCGGCAGGTGCTTCTGCCGTCTCCAGCACTTGTTTGTGGCACCTCTGAGAGGTGGTTCCAGCATGCCCGGCAGGTGATTCCAGAGTGTCCGACAAGTGGTTGTGTAGTAGCTGGCTGGTGATTTTGGAGTTGCCGGGAGGTGGTTCTGGTGAGTCCAGCAGGTGGTCCCGGCGTGTCCGGCACGTGGTTCCGGTCTGTCCAGCAGGTGGCTCTGGCGTGTCCGGCACGAGGTTCTGGCATGTCTGAGAGGTTGTGTCGGCATGCCCTTCACGTAATTCCGGCTTGTCTGCCAAGTGGTTCTGGTGTAGCGGGCAGGTGATTTTGGCGTGTCCGGTAGGTGGGACCGGTGAGTCAAGCAGGTGGTTCCAGTGGGTGTTTCCTGTGTTTCCGGTCTGTCCCGGAGATGGTTCCGGCCTGTCCGGCACGTGCTTCTGGCACTTCTGAGAGGTTGTGCTGGCATGCCCGGCAGGTGATTTTGGAGTGTCCGCCAAGTGGTTCTGGTGTAGCCGGCAGGTGATTTTGGCGTGTACTGCAGGTGGTTCTGTGGAGTGGATCAGGAACTTCCGGAATTCTCGGCAGGTGCTTCCACCGTCTCTGGCTTGTGGTTGTGGCACCTCTGAGAGGTGGTTCCAGCATGCCCGGCAGGTGATTCTGGAGTGTTCGACAAGTTGTTGTGGCGTAGCCGGCTGGTGATTCTGGCGTGTCCGGCCGGTGGTTCTGGCAAGTGAAGCAGGAGGTCCTGGCGTGTCCGGCAGCTGGTTCCGGTCTGTCCTGGAGGTGGTTCCGGAGTGTCTGCCGAGTGGTTCTGGCATAGCCGGCAGGTGATTTTGGCGTGTGCAGCAGGTGGTTCTGGGGAGTGGATCAGGTGGTTCCGGCACACTCGGCAGGTGGTTCCGGCGTGTCCAGCACATGGTTCTGGAACGTCTGAGAGGTGTTTCCGGCCGGCCGGACAGGTGTTTCCGGAGTGTCCGCTAAGTGGTTCTGGCGTAGCTGGCAGGTGACGTTGGCATGACCGGCAGGTGGTTCTTTGGAGTGGATCACGTGGTTCCAGCTTGCCTGGCATTTGAACCCGGACTGTCAGCCACATGCTTCTGGCATACCCAGCAGGTCATTTTGGCATGTCAGGGATCTGGTTACCGTAAGTAGAGCAGTTGGTTCCGGCGTGCTCGGCAGATGGTTCCGTTGTGTCCGGCACGTGGTTCCGGTCTGTCCGGCAGGTGGTTCTGCGGTGTCTGGAATGAGGTTCTGGCACGTCTGAGAGGTTGTGCCGGCATGCCCTTCACGTGATTCCGGCTTGTCCGCCAAGAGGTTCTGGCGCAGCTGGCAGGTGATTTTGGCGTGTCCAGCAGGTGGTTCTGGGGAGTGGATCAGGTGGTTCCGGCATGCTCGGCATTTAAACCCGGACTGTCAGCGACGTGCTTCTGGCATACCCAGCAGGTGATTTTGACATGTCAGGGATCTCGTTACAGTGAGTCGAGCAGTTGGTTCTGGCGTGCTCGGCAGATGGTTCCGGTGTGTCAGGCAGGTGGTTCCGGTCTTTCCGGTAGGTGGTTGTGGAACGTCTGAGAGATGGTTCTGGCATGCCCAGCAGGTGATTCCAGAGTGTCTGCCGAGTGGTTCTGGCGTAGCCGGCAGGTGATTTTGGCATGTCCAGCAGGTGGTTCTGGGGAGTGGATCAGGTGGTTCCGGCATACTCGGCAGGTGGTACCGGCGTGTCCGGAATATGGTTCTGGCAAGTCTGAGAGGTGGCTGCGGCATGCCAGACAGGTGATTCCGGAGTGTCTGCCAAGTGGTTCTGGCGTAGCCGACAGGTGATTTTGGCATGTCTGGCAGGTGTTTCTTGCGAGTCGAGCAGGTGGCTCAGGCATGCTCGGCAGGTGCTTCCGGTGTCATTGGCATGTGGTTCTGGCATGTCTTAGAGGTGGTTCCAGCATGCGCGGCAGGTGATTCCGGAGTGTTCGCCAAGTGTTTCTGGCATAGCCGGCATGTGATTTTGGCGTGTCCGGCAGGTGGTTCTGGCGACTCAAGCACGTGGTCCCGGAGTGTCCGGCAGTTGGTTTCGGTCTGTCCTGGAGGTGGTTGCCGCGTGTCCAGCTCCTGCTTCTGGCACGTCTGAGAAGTTGTGCTGTCACACCCGAAACATTATTCCTGCTTTTACGCAAAGTGGTTGTGGCGCATCCGGCAGGTGCTTCCGGCGATTCTGGCAGGTGGTTCCGGTCTGTACGGTAGCTGGTTCCAGCGTCTACGGCACATGGTTATGGCACCTCTGAGATGTGGTTCCGGCATGACCGGAAGGTGATTCTGGCTTGTCCGCCAAGTGGTTCTGGTGTAGCGGGCAGGTGATTTTGGCGTGTCCGGCAGGTGGTTCTGTGGAGTGGATCAGGAACTTCCGGCATTCTCGGCAGGTGCTTCCGCCGTCTCCGGCATGTGTTTGGGACACCTCTGAGAGGTGGTTCCAGCATGCCGGGCAGGTGATTCTGGAGTGTTCGCCAAGTGGTTGTGGCGTAGCCGGCTGGTGTTTCTGGTGTGTCCTGCAGGTGGCACTAGTGAGTCGAGCAGGTGGATCCGGCGTGCTCAGCAGGTGGTTCAGGCAGGTCCGGCAGGTGTTTGCAGTCTGTCCATGACGTGGTTCCGGCATGCCCGCAAGGTGATTCTGGAGTGTCCACCAAGTGGTTTTGGCATAGCCGGCATATGATTTTGGCCTGTCAGGCAGGTGGTCCAGGCATGTCCAACAGGTGGTTCCAGTCTGTCCAGGACGTGTTTCCAGCGTGTCCAGCACGTGGTTCTGTTACGTCTGAGAGGTGGTTCCTGAATGCCCGGCTGGTGATTGCGGACTGTCCGTCAGGTGGTTCCCGCATAGCCAGCTGTTGATTTTGGCCTGTCCGGCAGTTGGTTCCGGCGAGTCGAGCAGGTGGCTCCGGCATGCTCGGCAGGTGGTTCCGGCATGTCTGGCAGGTGGTCCCGGTCTGTCCGGTAGGTGTTTCCGGCGGGTCCGGCACGTGCTTCCGGCACGTCTGAGAGGTTCTTCCGGCATGCGCGGCAGGTGATTCCGGAGTGTCCGCCAGGCAGTTCTGGCGTACCCTGCAGGTGATTTTGGCGTGTCCAGCAGGTGTCTCTGGCGAGTCGAGCCTCTGGCTCCTGCATGCTCGGCAGGTGCTTCCAGCGACTCCGGCACGTGGTTCTGGTGTGTCTGAGAGCTGGTTCCGGCATGTCCGGCAGATGATTCTGGAGTGTCCGCCAAGGGGTTCTGGCATACCAGGCAGGTGATTTTGGCGTGTCAGGTAGGTGGTTCCAGCGAGTAGAGCAGGTGGTTCCGGCGTGCTCAGCAGGTGGTTCAGGTGGGTCTGGCAGGTGGTTTCCGTCTGTTCGGGGTTTGGTTCCGTCATCTCATGCACACGGTTCTGGCACGTCTGAGATGTGGTTCCGGCCGGCCCGACAGGTGTTTCTGCAGTGTCCGCCAAGCTGTTCTGGCGCAGTTGGCAGGTGATTTTGGTGAGTCCGGCAGGTGGGACCGGTGAGTCAAGCAGGTGGTTCCGGCGAGTGTTTCCTGTGTTTCCGGTCTGTCCGGGAGATGGTTCCGGCCTGTCCGGCACGTGCTTCTGGCACATCTGAGTGGTTGTGCTGGCATGCCTGGTAGGTGATTCTGGAGTGTCCACCAGGTGGTTTTGGCGTAGCCGGCATATGATTTTGGCCTGTCAGGCAGGTGGTTCCGGCATGTCCCACAGGTGGTTCCGGCGAGCTCGGCAGGTGCTTCCGGTCTCTCCAGCACGTGATTGTGGCACATCTGAGAGATGGTTCCAGCATGCCTGGCAGGTGATTCCAGAGTCTCCGGCATGTGGTTCTGGCACCTCTGAGAGTTGGTTCCGGCATGCCCAGCAGGTGATTCCAGAGTATCCGACAAGTGGTTGTGGCGTAGCCGGCTTGTGATTCTGACGTGTCCGGCGGTGGTTCTGGCGAGTCGAGCAGGTGGCTCAGGCATGCTCGGCAGGTGCTTCCGGCGTCTCCGGCACGTGGTTCTGCTGTGTCTGAGAGCTGGTTCCAGAATCTCTGGCAGATGATTCCGGAGTGTCCGCCAAGTGGTTCTGGCATAGCCGGCAGGTGATTTTGGCCTGTCCGGCAGGTGGTTCCGGCGAGTCGAGCAGGTGGCTCCGGCGTGCTCGGCAGGTGGTTCCGGCATGTCTGGCAGGTGGTTCCCGTCTGTGTAGTAGGTGTTTCCGAAGTGTCGGCCAAGTGGTTCTGGCGTAGCCGGCAGGGGATTTTGGCGTGTCCAGCAGGTGTTTCTTGCGATTCGAGCAGGTGGCTCAGGCATGCTCGGCAGGTGCTTCCGGCGTCTCTGGCACATGGTTCAGGTGTGTCTGAGAGCTGGTTCCGGCATGTCCGGCAGATGATTCCGGAGTGTCCGCCAAGTGGTTCTGGCATAACCGGCAGGTGATTTTGGCGTGTCAGGTAGGTGGTTCCGGTGAGTCGAGCAGGTGGTTCCGGTGTTCTCGGCAGGTGGTTCAGGCGGGTCTGGCAGGTGGTTTCGGTCTGTTTAGGGGGGCGGTTCCGGCATCTGAGGCACATGGTTCTGGCACGTCTGAGAGGTGGTTCTGGCCGGCCTGACAGGTGTTTCCGGAGTGTCCGCCAAGTGGTTCTGTCGTAGTTGGCAGGTGATTTTGGCGTGATCGGCAGGTGGTTCCAGCAAGCCCGGCAGGTGATTCCGAATTGTTCACCTGCTGGTTGTGGCTTAGCCGGCAGGAGATTTTGGCGTGTCCGGCAGGTGGTTCTGGCGAGTCGAGCAGTTGGTTCCGGCGTGCTCGGCAGGTGCTTTCAGTGTCCTTGGCATGCGGTTCCGGCATGTCTGAGAGGTGGTTCCGGCATGCCCGGCAGGTGATTCCGGAGTGTTCGCCAAGTGGTTCTGGCGTAGCCAGCAAGTGATTTTGCATGTCCGACGGTCGTTCCGGCGAGTCGAGCCGGTGGTTCCGGCGTGTCCGGCAGGTGATTCCGGTCTGTCCGGCAGGTGGTTCTGGGGTGTCCGGCACGAGGTTCTGGCACGTCTGAGAGGTTGTGCCGGCATGCCCTTCACGTGATTCCGGCTTGTCCGCCACGTGGTTCTGGTGTAGCGGGCAGGTGATTTTGGCGTGTCCGGCAGGTTGGACAGGTGAGTCAAGCAGGTGGTTCCAGCGAGTGTTTCCTGTGGTTCCGTTCTGTCCGGGAGATGGTTCCGGCCTATCTGGCACGTGCTTCTGGCACTTCTGAGGGAGTGCTGCCATATCCGGCAGGGGATTCTGGAGAGTCCGCCAGGTGGTTCTGGCGTAGCCAGCTGCTGAATTTGGCGTGTCCGGCAGGTGGTTCTGGCGAGTCAAGCAGGTGGTCCCGGCGTGTCCGGCAGGTGGTTCCGGTCTGCCCTGGAGGTGGTTCCCACGTGTCCGGCACGTGCTTCTGGCATGTCTGAGACGTGGTGTCGTCATGCCCGAAACATTATTATGGCTTGTATGCAAAGTTGTTGTGACGTAGCCGGCAGGTGCTTTCGGCGAGTCTGGCAGGTGGTTCCGGTCTGTCTGGCAGATGGTTCTGGCCTGTCCGGCACGTGCTTCTGGGCCTTCTGAGGGGTTGTGCTGGCACGTCTGTGAGGTGATTCCGGAGTGTCCGCCAAGTGGTTCTGGCGTAGTCGGCATGTGATTTTGGCGTGTCCGGCAAGTGGTTCTGTGGAGTGGCACAGGTGGTTCTGGCATGCTCGGCACGTGCTTCCGGCGTCTCCGGTATGTGGTTCCGGCATGTCTGAGAGGTGGTTCTGACATGCCCGGCTTGTGATTCCGGAGTATCCGGTAAGTGGTTCAGGTGTTTCTGGCAGTTCATTTTGGCGTGTCCGGCAGGTTGGTCCTGCGAGTCCAGCAGGTGCTTCCGGCGTGCTCGGCACGTGGTCCAGGCATGTCCAGCAGGTGGTTCCAGTGTTCCCAGGTTGTGGTCCCAGCGTCTCCGGCATGTGGTTCTGGTACGTCTGAGAGGTGGTTCCTGCATGCCCGGCAGGTGATTGCGGACTGTCCGCCAGGTGGTTCTCGCATAGCCAGCAGTTGATTTTGGCGTGTCTGGCAGCTGGTTCCGGCGAGTCGAGCAGGTGGCTCCGGCGTGGTCGGCAGGTGGTTCCGGCATGTCTGGCAGGTGGTTCCAGTCTGTGCGGTAGGTGTTTCCGGCGTTTCCGGCACGTGCTTCCGGCACGTCTGTGAGGTGCTTACGGCATGCGCGGCAGGTGATTCCGAAGTGTCGGCCAAGTGGTTCTGGCGTAGCCGGCAGGGTATTTTGGCGTGTCCGGCAGGTGTTTCTTGTGAGTCGAGCAGGTGGCTCAGGCATGCTCGGCAGGTGCTTCCGGCGTCTCCGGGATGTGGTTGTGGCACCTCTGAGAGCTGGTTCCGGCATGTCCTGCAGATGATTCCGGAGTGTCCGCCAAGTGGTTCTGGCATACCCGACAGGTGATTTTGGCGTGTCAGGTAGGTGGTTCCGGTGAGTCCAGCAGGTGGTTCCGGCGTGCTCGGCAGGTGGTTCAGGTGGCTGTGGCAGGTGCTTTCAGACCGTTCGGGGTCCAGTTCTGGCATCTCAGGCACATGGTTCTGGCACGTCTGAGAGGGGGTTCCGGCCGGCCCGACAGGTGTTTCCGAAGTGTTCACCAACTGGTTGTGGCGTAGCCGGCAGGTGATTTTGCATGTCTGGCGGTGGTTCCGGCGAGTCGAGCCGGTGGTTCTGGTGTTTCCGGCAGGTCGTTCCGGTCTGTCCGGCAGGTGGTTCTGGGGTGTCCGGCACAAGGTTCTGGCACATCTGAGAGGTTGTGCCGGCATGCCCTTCACGTGATTCCGGCTTGTCCGCCAAGTGTTTCTGGTGTAGCGTGCAGGTGATTTTGGCGTGTCCGGAAGTTCGGAGCGGTGAGTCAAGCAGGTGGTTCCGGCGAGTGTTTCCTGTGGTTCCGGTCTGTCCAGGAGATGGTTCCGGCCTGTCCAGCACGTGCTTCTGGCATTTCTGAGGGGTTGTGCTGGCATGCCCGGCAGGTGATTCTGGAGTGTCCGCCAAGTGGTTCTGGCGTAGCCAGCAGGTGATTTTGGCGTGTCCGGCAGGTTGTTCTGTGGAGTGTCACAGGTGGTTCTGGCAAGCTCGGCACGTGCGTCCGGCGTCTCCGGTATGTGGTTCTTGCACCTCCGAGAGGTGGTTCCGGCATGACCGGCATGTGTTTCTGGAGTGTGTGCCAAGTGGTTCTGGCGCAGCTGGCAGGTGATTTTGGCGTGTCCGGCAGATGGTTCTGGGGAGTGGATCAGGTGGAGCCGGCATGCGCGGCATTTGAACCCGGACTGTCAGGCACATGCTTCTGGCACACCCAGCAGGTGATTTTGGCATGTCAGGGATCTGGATACGGTGAGTCGTGCCGTTGTTTCCGGCGTGCTCGGCAGGTGGTTCCGGTCTGTCTGGTATGTGGTTCTGGCGTGTACGGCACGTGGTTCTGGGACATCTCAGAGGTGGTTGCGCATGCCCAACAGGTGATTCTGGCCTGCCCGCCACGTGGTTCTGGCATGTCTGTGAGGTGATTCCGGCATGCCCGGCAGGTCATCCCGGAGAGACCTCCAAGTGGTTCTGGCGTAGCTGGCAGGTGATTTTGGAGTGTCCGGCATGTGGTTCTGGCGTGGCTGGGAGGTGGTTCCAGTCTGTGCAGTACATGTTTCCAGCTTGTCCGGCACGTGGTTCTGGTAGGTCTGAGAGGTGGTTCCGGCATGGCTGGCAGGTGATTCCGGACTGTCCCCCAGGTGGTTGTGGCATAGCCGGCAGTTGATTTTGGCCTGTCCGGCAGGTGGTTCTGGCGAGTCGAGCAGGTGGCTCCGGCTCGTTCGGCAGGTGGTTCCGTCATGTCTGGTAGGTGGTTCCGTTCTGTCCGGTAGGTCGTTCCGGCATGTCCAGCACGTGCTTCTAGGACGCCTGAGAGGTGGTTCTGGCATGCCCGGCAGGTGATTCCGGAGTGTCTGCTAAGTGGTTCTGGTGTAGCCGGCAGTTCATTTTGGCGTGTCTGGCAGGTGGGTCCTGCGAGTCCAGCAGGTGCTTCCGGCGTGCTTGGCAGGTGCTTCTGGTGTCATTGGCATGTGGTTCTGGCATGTCTGAGAGGTGGTTCCGGCATGCCCGGCAGGTGATTCCGGAGTGTTCGCCAAGTGGTTCAGGTGTAGCCGGCAGGTGATTTTGCATGTCCGGCGGTGGTTCTGGCGAGTCGAGCCTGTGGTTCTGGCGTGTCCGGCAGGTGGTTCCGGTATGTCCGGCAGGTGGTTCTGTGGTGTCCGGCATGAGGTTCTGGCACATCTGAGAGGTTGTGCCGGCATGCCCTTCACGTGATTCCGGCTTGTCCGCCAAGTGGTTCTGGTGTAGCGGGCAGGTGATTTTGGCATGTCCGGCTGGTGGGACCGGTGAGTCAAGCAGGTGATTCCGGCGAGTCTTTCCTGTGGTTCCGGTCTTTTCGGGAGATGGTTCCAGCCTGTCTGGCACGTGCTTCTGGCACTTCTGAGGGGTTGTGCTGGCATGCCCTGCAGGTGATTCTGGAGTGTCCGCCAAGTGGTTCTGGGGTAGCCGGCAGGTGATTTTGGCGTGTCCAGCAGGTGGTTCTGTGGAGTGGATCAGGAACTCCAGCATTCTCGTCAGGTGCTTTTGTCGTCTCCGACACGTGGTTGTGGCACCACTGAGAGGTGGTTCCAGCAGGCCCGGCAGGTGATTCCGGAGTGTCCGACATTTGGTTGTGGCGTAGCCGGCTGGTGATTTTGGGGTGTCCAGCAGGTGGTTCTGGTGAGTCAAGCAGGTGGTCCCGGCGTCTCCGGCAGGTGGTTCCGGTCTGTCCTGGAGGTGGTTCCCGCGTGTCCGGCACGTGCTTCTGGCATCTCTGAGAGGTGGTTCCGGCATGACCGGCAGGTGATTCCAGATTGTAAACCAAGTGGTTCTGGTGTAGCCGGAAGGTGATTATGGAGTGTCGGGCAGGTGTTTCTGGCTAGTCGAGCAGGTGGCTCTGGCGTGCTCAGCCGGTTGGTTCCGGTGTGTCCGGCAGGTGGTTCCTTTCTGTCCGGTAGGTGGTTCCCACGTGTCCGGCACGTGGTGCTGGCACGTCTGAGAGGTGATTTCCGCATGCCCGGCAGGTGATACCGGAGTGTCCGCCAAGTGGTTCTGTCATAGCCGGCAGGTGATTTTGGCATGTCCGGCAGGTGGTTCTGTGGAGTGGCACAGGTGGTTCCGTCATGCCCGGCATTTGAACCCGGACTGTCAGGCACGTGCTTCTGGCATACCCGGCAGGTTATTTTGGCATGTCAGGGATCTGGTTACGGTGAGTCGAGCAGTTGGTTCCGGCGTGCTCAGCAGATGGTTCCGGTGTGTCCGGCAGGTGGTTCCGGTCTGTCCGGTAGGTGGTTCCGGCGTGTACGGCACGTGGTTCTGGGACGTCTCAGAGGTGGTTGCGCATGCCCAACAGGTGATTCCGGACTTTCCGCCACGTGGTTCTGGCATGTCTGAGAGGTGATTCCTGCATGCCCGGCAGGTCATCCCAGAGAGACCTCCACGTGTTTCTCTCATAGCTGGAAGGTGATTTTGGCGTGTCCGGCGGGTGGTTCAGGCGTGGCCGGGAGGTGGTTCCAGTCTGTGCAGTACATGTTTCCAGCTTGTCCGGCACGTGGTTCTGGTACGTCTGAGAGGTTGTTCCGGCATGGCTGCTAGGTGATTCCGGACTGTCCCCCAGGTGGTTGTGGCATAGCCGGCAGTTGATTTTGGCCTGTACGGCAGGATGTTCCGGCGAGTCGAGCAGGTGGCTCCGGCGTGCTCGGCAGGTGGTTCTGGCCTGTCTGGCAGGTGATTCCGTTCTGTCCGGTAGGTCGTTCCGGCATGTCCGGCACATGCTTCTGGCACGTCTGAGAGGTGGTTCTGGCATGCCCGGCAGGTGATTCCGGAGTGTCCGGTAAGTGGTTCTGGTGTAGCCGGCAGTTCATTTTGGCGTGTCCGGCAGGTGCTTCCGGCGTGCTCGGCAGGTGGTCCAGGTGTGTCTGGCAGGTGGCTCCAGTCTGTCCAGGACGTGGTTACAGCGTGTCAGGCATGTGGTTCTTGTACGTCTGAGAGGTGGTTCCGGCATGGCTGGCAGGTGATTCCGGACTGTCCCCCAGGTTTTTGTGGCATAGCCGGCAGTTGATTTTGGCCTGTCCGGCAGGATGTTCCAGCGAGTCGAGCAGGTGACTCCGGCGTGCTCGCCAGATGGTTCCGGCGTGTCTGGCAGGTGGTTCCATTCTGTCTGGTAGGTCGTTCCGGCATGTCCGGCACGTGCTTCTGGCACGTATGAGAGGTGGTTCCTGCATGCCCGGCAGGTGATTGTGGAGTGTCCGCCAGGTGGTTCTCGCATAGCCAGGAGTTAATTTTGGCGTGTCCGGCAGGTGGTTCCGGCGAGTCGAGCAGGTGGCTCCGGCGTGCTCGGCAGATGGTTCCGGCATGTCTGGCAGGTGGTTCCGGTCTGTGCAGTAGGTGTTTCCGGCGTGTCCGGCACGTGCTTCTCTCACGTCTAAGAGGTGGTTCCGGCATGCACGGCAGGTGATTCTGAAGTGTCGGCCAAGTAGTTCTGGCGTAGCCGGCAGGGGATTTTGGCGTGTCCGGCAGGTGGTTCTGGTGAGTCAAGCAGGTGGTCCCGGCGTCTCCGGCAGGTGGTTCCGGTGTGCCCTGGACGTGGTTCCCGCGTGTCCGGCACGTGCTTCTGGCACGTCTGAGAGGTTGTGCCGTCATGCCGAAACATTATTCCGGCTTGGACTCAAAGTGGTTCTGACGTAGCCGGCAGGTGCTTCTGGCGAATCTGGCAGGCGGTTCCCGGCAGTCTGGTAGGTGGTTCCAACGTCTACGGCACGTGGTTCTGGCACATCTGAGAGGTGGTTCCCGCATGACTGGCAGGTGATTCCGGATTGTAAACCAAGTGGTTCTGATGTAGCCGGAAAGTGATTTTGGCCTGTCCGGCAGGTGTTTCTGGCTAGTCGAGCAGGTGGCTCTGGCGTGCTTGGCCAGTTGCTTCCGGCGTCTCTGGCGGGCGGTTCCCTTCTTTCCGGTAGGTGGTTCCCGCGTGTCCGGCACATGGTGCTGGCACGTCTGAGAGGTGATTCCTGCATGCCCAGCAGGTGATTCCGGAGTGTCCGCCTAGTGGTTCTGGCATAGCCGGCAGGTGATTTTGGCGTGTCCAGCAGGTGGTTCTGTGGAGTGGCACAGATGGTTCTGGCATGCTCGGCACGTGCTTCCGGCGTCTCCAGTATGTGGTTTTTGCACGTTTCAGAGGTGGTTCCGGCATGACCAGCATGTGATTCTGGAGTGTGTGCCAAGTGGTTCTGGCGCAGCTGGCGGGTGATTTTGGTGAGTCCGGCAGGTGGTTCTTGGGAGTGGATCAGGTGGTTCCGTCATGCCCGGCATTTGAACCCAGACTGTCAGGCACGTGCTTCTGGCATACCCAGCAGGTGATTTTGGCATGTCAGGGATCTGGATATGGTGAGTCAAGCAGTTGGTTCCGGCGTGCTCGGGAGATGGTTCCGGTGTGTTTGGCAGGTGGTTCCCGTCTGTCCGGTAGGTGGTTCCGGCGTGTACAGCACGTGGTTCTGGGACGTCTCAGAGGTGGTTGCGCATGCCCAACAGGTGATTCCGGACTGTCCGCCACGTGGTTCTGGCACGTCTGAGAGGTGATTCCGGCATGCCCGGCAGGTCATCCCGGGGAGACCTCCAAGTGGTTGTCTCGTAGCCAGCAGGTGATTTTGCCGTGTCCGGCAGGTGGTTCCGGTGTGCTCGGCAGGTGGTTCAGGCATGGCCGTGAGGTGGTTCCCGTCTGTGCAGTACATGTTTCCAGCTTGTCTGGCACGTGGTTCTGGTACGTCTGAGAGGTGGTTGCAGCATGGCTGGCAGGTGATTCCAGACTGTCCCCCAGGTGGTTGTGGCATAGCCGGCAGTTGATTTTGGCCTGTCCGGCAGGTGGTTCTGTGGAGTGGCACAGGTGGTTCTGGCATGCTCGGCACGTGCTTCTGGTGTCTCCAGTATGTGGTTCTTGCACCTCTGAGAGGTGGTTTCGGCATGACCAGCATGTGATTGCGGACTGTCCGCCAGGTGGTTCTCGCATAGCCAGCAGTTGATTTTGACGTGTCCGGCAGGTCGTTCCAGCATGCTCAGCAGGTGGTTCCAGTCTGTGCAGTACATGTTTCCTGCTTGTCCGGCAAGTGGTTCTGGTACGTCTGAGAGGTGGTTCCGGCTTGTCCAGCAAGTGGTTCCGGTCTGTCCCGGAGGTGTTTCTGGCATGTCCGGAACGTGGTTCTTGCACGTCTGCAAGGTGCTTCGGGCATGCCTGGCAGGTGATTCCTGGGCGTCCACCAAGTGGTTCTGGCATCACCAGCAGGTTATTTTGGCATGTCCTGCAGGTCTTTCCTGCTTTTTGGGATCATGGCTCTGGCTTCAAAGACACGTGTTGGTGGCATTTCTGGCCCCTGGTTCTGACATACTCCACAGGTGGTTTCAGTATTTCTGGCACCTGTTTGCGGCATATCCATCAGGTGTTTCCACTGTGTCTGGCATGTCATTGTGCTGCGTTTGGAATCTGGTTCCATCGTGTCTGTTGTGTGCAGCTGGCATGTTGAAGAGATGGTTCTGCAGTGTCAGAATTGTTGTTCCCAAGTGTTCAGCAGGTGGTTACACGTGGTTCTGGCATGCAACGTGGGTGCTTCTGGTGTGCCGGTTGGGTCGTTCTGTCATGAATTCGTGGTCCTTTGAGAGTGTGCAGAGGGTGTTTTTGGCATGTCTCCCGGGTTTTTCCGGCATCTAAGGGGCATGATTCCTTTTTATGCATCAGGTGAGTTGGTTCTCAGCTTCCTAAAGAGATGGAAGAATGATGGTCTGTGGCTTGTCGCCCCTTGAGGGGTGGAGCCAATGCATTGTGCATTCCACGTCTAGAACAATGGAGGGCAAAACTGAGAGGAAAGGGTCCTTTCTGACATAGGTGTTTTCTGACACTCTCTCCACCAGTGGTCAAGTGTGGTTGGTGAAAAGCGTATTGTCTCTCTCCTGCTAAACACATGGTTGCAGAATCATTTGGGACTCAGCCCAGTTGCCTAAGGGGAAGATCTAGGCATTTCATCTGAGACGGGTTGGCAAGGTGGAAATGTGCAGGATGCAGATTTCCCAGACCGGCAAGTGAAGTGCTGAAATGAAACGGCGTTCAGCCTCCTTTGTATGAGATGTTCCCAGGACGCTGTAAGAGCACTGTGGAAAGGGAGTTTTTTCTCCACTTCCTAAAGAGCTGGAAGCAGGACAAGATGTGGTTTGTCTCCCATTGAGGGGTGGATCCAGAACCAGTGCCTTGTGCCTTCCACCTCTAGAGCAATGGAGGGCATGGCTGAGAGCAAAGGGGCCTTTCTGACATAGCTGCTTTCCGACGCTCTCTAAGCAGTGTAAAATGGTGGTTGGAAAAAGGCATGCAGTTTATCGCCTCCTAAGCACGTGGATGCTCAATCATTTGGGAATCAGCACAGTTGCTTCAGGGGAAGATGTAGGCATTTCGTCTGAGCAGGGTTGGCAAGGTGGCAATGTGGCAGAAGCGGATGTTGCAGATTGGCGAGTTAAGGGCTGAAAAGACACGGCATTCAGCTGCCTTGGTATGAGATGTTCCCAGGATGCTGTAAGAGCACTGTGGAATGCGAGTGCTTTCCCAGCTTCCTAAAGAGCTGGAAGCAGGGCAGTTTATGGCTTGTCTCCAATTGAAGGATGGAGGCAGTGCTTTGTGCCTTCCACCTCTAGAGCAATGGAGGGCACGGCTGAGATCAAAGGGCCCTTTCTGACATAGGTGCATTCTGACACTCTCTGACCCAGTGCACAATGGCGGTTTGTCAAAAGCCTATTGTCTGCTCCTGCTAAGCATGTGGAAGCACAATCATCTGGGCCTCGTCCCCCTTGCTGAAGGGGAAGATGTAGGCATTTCGTCTGAGCCGGGTTGGCAAGGTGGAACTGCGGCAGAAGCAGAAGTGCCAAATCGGCGAGTTAAGCGCTGAAAAGAAATGGCATATCAGCTGCCTTTGTATGAGATGTTGCCAGGACATAGAAAGAGCACTGTTGAAAGCGAGTTCTTTCTCAGCTTCCTCAAGAGATGGAAGGAAGATGGTCTGTGGCTTGTCGCCCCTTGAAGGGGGGAGCCAGTGCATTGTGCATTCCACGTCTAGAGCAATGGAGGGCACGTCTGAGAGCAAAGGGGTCTTTCTGACATATCTGCTTTCTGACACTCTCTCCAGCAGTGCACAATGGTGGTTGGAAAAAGGCGTGCAGTCTATCACCTCCTAAGCACGTGGACGCTCAATCATTTGGGACTCAGCCCAGTTGCTTCAGGGGAAGATGTAGGCATTTCGTCTGAGCCGGGTTGTCAAGGTGGAACTGCGGCAGAAGCAGAAGTCCTAATGCTGCGAGTTAAGCGCTGGGAAGAAATGGCGTTTGAGCTGCCTTTGTATGAGAGTTTCCTCATACGCTGTAACAGCACTGTGGAAAGCGAGTTCATTCTCAGCTTCCTAAAGAGCTGGAAGCAAGACAGTTTATGGCTTGTCTCCCATTGAAGGATGGAGGCAGTGCTTTGTGCCTTCCCCCTCTACAGCAATGGAGGGCCCGGCTGAGAGTAAAGGGGTCTTTCTGCCATTGGTGCTTTCTGACACTCTCCCAACCATTGCACTTGGTGGTTAGTTAAAAGCCTATTGTCTCTCTCTTCCTCAGCATGTGGAACCACAATCATCCGGGCCTCATCCCCATTGCTCAAGGGGAAGATGTAGGCCTTTCGTCTGAGCCGGGTTGGCAAGGTGGAATTGTGGCAGAAGCAGAAGTTCTAAAGTGGCGAAGTAAGGTCTGGCAAGAAAGGCCGTTTGACCTTCATTTCTATGACAGTTTCCCTGTAGGATTTTCCCGGGAGCCGAGCAGGTGTTTCTGGCATTCTCGGCAGGAGGTTCGAGCTTGTACGGCAGGTGGTTCCAGTGTGTCCAGGATGCGGTTCCAGCGTGTCTGGCACGTGGTTCTGGTATGTCTCAGAGGTGGTCCCGGCATGCCCAGCCGGTGATCCCGGAGAGTCCACCAAGTGATTCTGACGTAACCAGCAGGTGATTTTTGCATGTCCGGCAGGTGGTTCTGGCGAGTCGAGCAGGTGGTTCCGGCCTGCTCGGCAGGTGCTTCCGGTGTCATTGGCACGTGGTTCTGGCACGTGTGAGAGGTGGTTCCGGCATGCCCGGCAGGTTATTCCGGAGTGTTCGCCAAGTGGTTCTGGCGTAGCCGGCAGGTGATTATGCATATCCGGCGGTGGTTCCGGCTGGTTGAGCCGGTGGTTCCGGCGTGTCCGGCAGGTGGTTCTGGGGTGTCCGGAACGAGGTTCTGGCACGTTTGAGATATTGTGCCGGCATACCCTTCACGTGATTGCAGCTTGTCCCACAAGTGGTTCTGGTGTAGCCGGCAGGTGATTTTTGCGTGTCCAGCAGTTGGGACCAGTGAGTCAAGCAGGTGGTTCCGGCGATTGTTTCCTGTGGTTCCGGACTGTCCGGGAGATGGTTCCGGCCTGTCTGGCACGTGCTTCTGGCACTTCTGAGAGGTTGTGCTGGCATGCCCGGCAGGTGATATCGGAGTGTCCGCCAAGTGATTCTGGCGTAGCCGGCAGGTGATTTTGCCATGTCCGGCATGTGGTTCCAGTGAGTCGAGCGTGTGGTTCTGGTGTGCTCGACAGTTGGTGCAGGCAGCTCTGGCAGGTGGTTCCGGTCTGTCCGGCAGGTGGTTCCGGCGTGTCCGGCACGTGGTTCTGGCACGTCTGAGAGGTGGTTCTATCATTCCCGGCAGGTGATTCCAGAGAGTCCACCAAGTGGTTTTGGTGTAGCCGGCAGTTGATTTTGGCACATCCGGCAGGTGGTTCGGGCGAGATGAGCAGGTGGTTCCGAAGTGCTCGGCAGGTGCTTCCGGCGTCTCCGGCATGTGTTTCTGGCACATCTGACAGGTGGTTTCGGCATGGCCGAAAGCTGATTCCGGTCTGTCCGGTAGGTGGTTCCGGCGTGTACAGCACGTGGTTCTGGTACCTCTCAGAGGTGGTTGCGCATGCCCAACAGGTGATTCCGGACTGTCCGCCACGTGGTTCTGGCACGTCTGAGAGGTGGTTCCAGCATGCCTGGCAGGTCATCCCGGAGAGTCCTCCAAGTGGTTCTGGCGCAGCCCGCCGGTGATTTTGGCATGTCTGGCAAGTGGTTCGTTCGTGCTCGTCAGGTGGTTCAGGCGTGGCCGGCACGTGGTTCCAGTCTGTCCAGTACGTGTTTCCAGCTTGTCCGACACGTCGTTCTGGTACGTCTGAGGGGTGGTTCCGCCATCGCTGGCAGGTGATTCTGGACTGTCCCCCAGGTGGTTCTGGCATAGCCAGCAGTTGATATTGGCCTGTCCGGCAGGTGATTCCGGCGAGTCGAGCAGGTGGTTCAGGAGTGTCTGGCAGGTGGTTCTGTTCTGTCCGATAGGTCGTTCCGGCATGTCCGGCATGTGCTTGTGGCACGTGTGAGAGGTGGTTCTGGCATGCCAGGCAGGTGATTCTGGAGTGTCGGGTAAGTGGTTCTGGTGTAGCCAGCAGATCACTTTGGCGTGTCCCTCACGAGTGTCCTGCGAGTCGAACAGGTGGTTCCGGCGTGCTCAGCAGGTGGTTCCAGTCTGTCCAGGACGTGGTTCCAGCGTGTCAGGCTTGTGGTTCTGTTACGTCTGAGAGGTGGTTCCTGCATGCCCGGCAGATGATTCCGGACTGTCCACCAGGTGGTTCTCGCATAGCCAGCTGTTGATTTTGGCCTGTCTGGCAGGTGGTTCTGGCGAGTCGAACAGGTGGCTCCGGCGTACTCGGCAGGTGGTTCCGGCATGTCAGGCAGGTGGTTCCAGTCTGTCCGGTAGGTGTTTCCGGCCTGTCCGGCACGTGCTTCCGGCACGTCTGAGAGGTGGTTCCGGCATGCGCGGCAGGTGATTCCGGAGTGTCCTCCAGGTGGTTCTGGCATACCCCGCCGGTGTTTCTGGTGTGTCCAGCAGGTGGCTCTGGTGAGTCGAGCAGGTGGTTCCGGCGTGCACGGAAGGTGGTTCAGGCAGGTCCGGCAGGTGTTTGCAGACTGTCCATGACCTGGTTCCGGCATGCCCGTAAGGTGATTCTGGAGTGTCCAACAAGTGGTTGTGGGGTAGCCGGCGTATGATTTTGGACTGTCAGGCAGGTGGTTCCGGCATGTCCAGAAGGTGGTTCCGGCGAGCTCGGCAGGTGCTTCCGGTATCTCCGGCATGTGGTTGCGGCACGTCTGAGAGATGGTTCCGCCATGCTAGGCAGGTGATTCCGAAGTCTGCAGGATGTGGTTCTGGCACCTCTGAGAGGTGGCTCCGGCATGCCCGGCAGGTGATTCCGGAGTGTCTGCCGAGTGGTTCTGGCATAGCCTGCAGGTGATTTTGGCGTGTCCGGCAGGTGTTTCTTGCGAGTTGAGCAGGTGGCTCAGGCATGCTCAGCAGGTGCTTCCGGCGTCTCCGGCACGTGGTCATGGTGTGTCTGAGATCTGGTTCTGGCATGTCCGGCAGATGATTCCGGAGTGTCCACCAAGTGGTTCTGGCATACCCGGCAGGTGATTTTCGCGTGTCAGGTAGGTGGTTCAGGATATTCGAGCAGGTGGTTCAGGCGTGCTCATCAGGTGGTTCAGGCGGGTCTGGCAGGTGGTTTCGGTGTGTTCAGGGTGTGGTTCCGGCATCTCAGTCACATTGTTCTGGCATGTCTGAGAGGTGGTTCCGTCATGCCCGGCAGGTGATTCCGGAGTGATCGCCAAGTGGTTCTGGCGTAGCCGGCAGGTGATTTTGCATGTCCGGCAGTTGTTCCGGCGAGTCGAGCCGGTGGATCCGGTGTGTCCGGCAGGTGGTTCCGGTCTGTCCTGGAGGTTTTTCCGGAGTGTCTGCCGAGTGGTTCTGGCGTAGCTGGCAGTTGATTTTGGCGTGTCCAGCATGTCGTTCTGGGGAGTGGATCAGGTGGTTCTGGCATACTTGGCAGGTGGTACCGGCGTGTCCGGAACATGGTTCTGGCAAGTCTGAGACGTGGTTCCGGCATGTGCGGCAGGTGATTCGGGAGTGTCCACCAAGTGGTTCTGGCATATCCGGCAGCTGATTTTGGCGTGTCAGGTAGGTGGTTCTGGCGAGTCGAGCAGGTGGTACTGGCGTGCTCGGCAGGTCCTTCCGGTGTCATTGGCATGTGGTTCTGGCATGTCTGAGAGGTGGTTCCGGCAAGCCCGGCAGGTGATTCCGGAGTGTTCGCCAAGTCGTTCAGGCATAGCCGGCAGGTGATTGTGGCGTGTCAGGTAGGTGGTTCTGACGAGTCAAGCAGGTGGTTCCGGCGTGCTCAGCAGGTGGTTCAGGCGGGTCTGGCAGGTGGTTTCGGTCTGTTGGGGTGTGCTTCCGGCATCTCAGGCACATGGTTCTGGCACGTTTGAGAGGTGGTTCCGGCCGGACCGACAGGTGTTTCCGAAGTGTCCGCTAAGTGGTTCTGGCGTAGCTGACAGGTGATGTGGGCGTGACCAGCAGGTGGTTCCAGCCAGCCGGCAGGTGATTCCGAAGTGTTCACCAACTGGTTGTGGCATAGCCGGCACGTGATTTTGGCATGTCCGGCAGGTGGTTCTGGCGAGTCAAGCAGGTGGTTCCGGCGTGCTCGGCAGGTGCTTCTGCTGCCATTGACATGTGGTTCTGGCATGTCTGAGAGGTGTTTCTGGCATGCCCGGCAGGTGATTCCGGAGTGATCGCCAAGTGGTTCTGGCGTAGCCGGCACGTGATTTTGGCGTGTCCAGCAGGCGGTACTGTGGAGTGGAGCAGGAACTTCTGGCATTCTCGACAGGTGCTTCCGCCATCTCCGGCATGTGTTTGTGGTACCTCTGAGAGGTGGTTCCAGCATGCCCGGCAGGTGATTCTGGAGTGTCCGACAAGTGGTTGTGGCGTAGCCGGCTGGTGATTTTGGCGTGTCCGGCAGGTGGTTCTGGCGAGTCAAGCAGGTGGTCCCGGCGTGTCTGGTACGTGGTTCCGGTATGTCCTGGAGGTGATTGCGGAGTGCTCGGCAGGTGCTTCTGGTGCCATTGACATGTGGTTCTGGCATGTCTGAGAGGTGCTTCTGGCATGCCCGGCAGGTGATTCCGGAGTGTTCACCAAGTGGCTCTGGCATAGCCGGAAGGTGATTATGGCGTGGCAGGTAGGTGGTTCCGGCGAGTCGAGCAGGTGGTTCCGGCGTGCTCGGCAGGTGGTTCAGGCGGGACTGGCAGGTGGTTTCGGTCTGTTGGCATGTGGTTCCGGCATCTAAGGCACATGGTTCTGGCACGTCTGAGAGGTGGTTCCGGCCGGCCCGACAGGTGTTTCCAGAGTGTCCACCAAGTTGTTCTGGCGGAGCTGACAGGTGATGTGGGCATGTCCGGCAGGTGGTTCTGGGGAGTCGAGCAGGTGGTTCCGGCGTGCTCGGCAGGTGCTTCCGGTGCCATTGACATGTGGTTCTGGCATGTCTGAGAGGTGGTTCCGGTATGCCAGGCAGGTGATTCCAGAGTGATCGCCAAGTGGTTCTGTCGTAGCCGGCAGGTGATTTTTCATGTCCAGGGGTGGTTCCAGCTAGTCGAGCTGGTGGTTCCGGCGTGTCCGGCAGGTGGTTCTGGTGTAGCAGGCAGGTGATTTTGGCGTGTCCGGCAGGTGGGACCGGTGAGTCAAGCAGGTGGTTCCGGCGAGTGTTTCCCGTTCTTCCGGTCTCTCTGGGAGATGGTTCCGGTCTGTCCGGTACGTGCTTCTGGCACTTCTGAGAGGTTGTGCTGGCATGCCCGGCAGGTGATTCTGGACTGTTCGCCAAGTGGTTCTGGCGTAGCTGGCAGGTGGTTTTGGCTTGTCCGGCAGGTGGTTCTGTGGAGTGGACCAGGAACTTCAGGCATTCTAGGCAGGTGCTTCCGCCGTCTCCGATATGTGTGTGTGGCACCTCTGAGAGGTGGTTCCAGCATGCCGGGCAGGTGATTCCGGAGTGTCCGCCAAGTGGTTCTGGCGTAGCTGGTAGGTGATGTTGGCGTGACCAGCAGGTGGTTCCAGCAAGCCCGGCAGGTGATTACGAAGTGTTCAGCAACTGGTTCTGTGGTAGCCGGCAGGTGATTTTGACGTGTCCTGCAGGTGGCTCTGGTGATTCTGGAGTGTCTGCCAAGTGGTTCTGGTGTAGCCGGCACGTTATTTTGGCGTGTCCAGCAGGTGGTTCTGTGGAGTGGATCATGAACTTCAGGCATTCTCGGCATGTGCTTACGCCGTCTCTGTCATGTGTTTGTGGCACCTCTGAGAGGTGGTTCCAGCATGCCCGGCAGGTGATTATGGAGTGTCCGCCAAATGGTTCTGTCGGAGCTGACAGGTGATGTGGGCGTGACCGGCAGGGTGGTTCCAGCCAGCCCGGCAGGTGATTCCGAAGTGTTCACCAACTGGTTGTGGCGTAGCCGGCAAATGATTTTGCATTTCCTGCAGTGGTTCCGGCAAGTCAAGCCGGTGGTTCCGGCGTGTCGGGCAGGTGGTACCGGTGTGTCCAGCAGGTGGTTCTGTGGTGTCCGCCACGAGGTTCTGGCACGTCTGAGAGGTTGTGTCGGCATCCCCTTCACGTGATTCCTACTTGTCCGCCAAGTGGTTCTGGTGTAGCGGGCAGGTGATTTTGGCGTGTCCGGCAGGTGGGACCGGTGAGTCAAGCAGGTTGCTCCGGCGAGTGTTTCCTGTGTTTCCGGTCTTTCTGGGAGATGGTTCCAGCCTGTCTGGCACGTGCTTCTGGTACTTCTGCGAGGTTGTGCTGGCATGCCCGGCAGGTGATTCTGGAGTGTCCGCCAAGTGGTCCTGGCATAGCTGGCACGTGATTTTGGCGTGTCCGGCACGTGGTCCTGTGGAGTGGAGCAGGTGGTTCTGGCATACTCAGCAGGTGGTACCGGCGTGTCCGGAACATGTTTCTGGCAAGTCTGAGAGGTGGTTCCGGCCTGCTCGACAGGTGATTCCGGAGAGTCCGCCGAGTGGTTCTGGCGTACCTGGCAGGTGATTTTCTCATGTCCGGCAGGTGTTTCTTACGAGTCGAGCAGGTGGCTCAGGTATGTGCAGCAGGTGCTTCTGGCGTGTCCAGCAGGTGATTCTGGTGTGTCTGACAGCTGGTTCTGGCATGTCCGGCAGATGATTCTGGAATGTCCACCAAGTCGTTCTGGCATACCCGGCAGGTGATTTTGGCGTGTCAGGTAGGTGGTTCCGGCGAGTCGAGCAGGTGGTTCCGGCGTGATCGGCAGGTGGTTCAGGCAGGTCTGGCAGGTGCTTTCGGAGTGTCAGCCATGTTGTTCTGGCATAGCCAGCAGGTGATTATGGCGTGTCCGGCACATGGTTCCAGCGAGTTGAGCAGGTTATTCTGGCGTGCTTGGCATGTTCTTCTGGTGTTTTTGGGGGGTGGTCCCGGTGTGTCAGGAATGTGGTTGTGGCAACTTTGAGAGGTGATTCCTGCATGCCCGCAGGAGATTCCAGAGTGTCCACCAAGTGGTTCTGGTGGAGCCGGCAGTTGATTTTGGCGTGTCCAGCAGGTGGGTCCTGCGTGTCGAGCAGGTGGTTCCTGCATGCTCGGGAAGTGGTTCCGGCGTGTCTGGCAGGTGCTTCTGGTCTGTCCGGTATCTGGTTCCGGCATGGCCGGCATGTGGTTCTGGCACGTCTGTGAGGTGCTTCGGGCATGCCCGGCAGGTGATTCCTCGGTGTCCGCCAAGTGGTTCTGGCATCACCGGCAGGTTATTTTGGTGTGTCTGGCAGGTCTTTCCTGCTTTTTGGGCTCGTGGCTCTGGCTTGTAAGACAGATGCTTGTGGCATTTCTGGCCCACATTCTTTCATACTCCTCAGCTGGTTTCAGTGTTTCTGGCACCTGTTTGCAGCATATCCAACAGGTGTTTACAATGTGTCTGGCATGTCGTTGTGCTATGTTTGGCATCTGGTTCCGTCATGTCATAGTGTGGGGCTGGCATGTTGAAGAGATGGTTCTGCAGTGTCAGAATCGCTGTTCCACTCTGTGCGGCAGGTGGTTACAGGTGGTTCTGGCATGCAACGTGGGTGCTTCTGGTATGCCTGTTGGGTCATACTGGCATGAATGTGTGGCCCTTTGAGAGTGTGTGGAGGGTGTTTTTGGCATGTCTCCTGGGGTTTTCTGGCACATAAGGGGCATGATTCCTTTTTATACCTCAGGTGAGTTTGTTCTCAGCTTCCTAAAGAGATGGAAGGAAGATGGTCTGTGGCTTGCGGCCCCTTGAGGGGTGGAGCCAATGCATTGTGCATTCCAATCTAGAGCAATGGAGGGCATGCCTGAGAGCAAGAGGGTCTTTCTGACATAGCTGCATTCTGACACTCTCTCCACCAGTGCACAATGGTGGTTGTAAAAAGGATTACAGTCTATCACCTCCTGAGCAGGTGGATGCTAAATAATTTGGGACTCAGCCCAGTTGCTTCAGGGGAAGATGTAGGCATCTCGTCTGAGCAAGGTTGGCAAGGTAGAATTGCGGCAGAAGCAGAAGTCCTAAAGCGGCGAGTTAAGCGCTGGGAAGAAATGGCGTTTGAGCTGACTTTGTATGAGAGTTTCCTCGTATGCTGTAACAGCACTGTGGAAAGCGAGTTCTTTCTCAGCTTCCTAAAGAGCTGGAGGCAAGACAGTTTCTGGCTTGTCTCCCATTGAAGGAAAGAGGCTTGCTTTGCGCCTTCCACCTGCAGAGCAATGGAGGGCATGGCTGAGAGCCAAGGGGGCTTTCTGCCATTGGTGCTTTCTGATACCCTTCCGGGGTGGTGCCAGTGCCTTGTGCCTCCTACCTCTAGAGGAATGGAGGGCAAGACCAAGAGTAAAGGGACTTTCTGACATTGGTGCTTTCTGACACTACCCCAACCACTGCTCATGGGCCGTTGGTTAAAAGCCTATTTTCTGTCTCCTCCTCAGCATGTGGAACCACAATCATCCGGGCCTCGTCCCCATTGCTCAAGGGGAAGATGTAGGCATTTCGTCTGAGCCAGGTCGGCAAGGTGGAAATGCGGCAGAAGCAGATGTTGCAGATTGGCAAGTTAAGGGCTGAAAAGACATGGCATTCAGCTGCTTTGTATGAGATGTTCCCAGGATGCTGTAAGAGCACTGAGGAATGCGAGTGCTTCCCCAGCTTTATAACGAGCTGGAAGCAGGACAGTTTATGGCTTGTCTCCAATTGACGGATGGAGGCAGTGCTTTGTGCCTTCCACCTCTAGAGCAATGGAGGGCACGGCTGAGAGCAAAGGGCCCTTTCTGACATAGGCACATTCAGACACTCTGCACCAGTGCACAATGGCAGTTTGTAAAAAGCGTATTGTCTGCTCCTGCTAAGCATGTGGAAGCACAATCATCTGGGGCTCGTTCCCATTGCTGAAGGGGAAGATGTAGGCATTTCGTCTGAGCCGGGTTGGCAAGGTGCAAATCTGGCAGAAGCAGAACTTCCAAATCGGCGAGTTAAGCGCAGAAAACAAACGGCATATCAGCTGCCTTTGTATGAGATGTTGCCAGGACACAGAAAGAGCACTGTAGAGAGCGAGTTTTTTCTCAGCTTCCTAAAGAGATGGAAGGAAGATGGTCTGTGTCTTGTCACCCCTTGGGGGTGGAGCACGTGCATTGAGCATTCCACGTCTACAGCAATGGAGGGCACGGCTGAGAGCAAAGGGGTCTTTCTGACATAGCTGCTTTCCGACACTCTCTCCAGCAGTGCAAAATGGTGGTTGGAGAAAGGCGTGCATTCTATCACCTCCTAAACACGTGGACGCTCAATCATATGGGACTCAGGCCAGTTGCTTCAGCGGAAGATGTAGGCATGTCATCTGAGCTTGGTTGGCAAAGTGGTGCTGGGTTGATGCAGAAGCAGAAGTCCTAATGCGGCGAGTTAAGGGCTGGGAAAAAATGGCGCTTGAGCTGCCTTTGTATGAGAGGTTCCTGGTATGCTGTAACAGGACTGTGGAAAGCGAGTTGTTTGTCAGCTTCCTAAAGAGCTGGAGGGAAGACAGTTTATGGCTTGTCTCCCATTGAATGACAGAGGCAGTGCTTTGAGCCTTCCTCCTGCAGAGCAATGGAGGACACGGCAGAGAGCAAAGGGGACTTTCTGTCATAGGTGCTTTCTAATACCCTTCAGGGGTGGTGCCAGTGCCTTGTGCCTCCTGCCTCTAGAGGAATGGAGGGCACTGCCGAGAGTAAAGGGCCTTTCTGACATTGGTGCTTTCTGACACTCCCCCAATCATTGCTCAAGGGCTGTTGGTTAAAAGCTTATTGTCTGTCTCCTCCTCAGCATTTGGAACCACAATCATCCGGGCCTCGTCCCCATTGCTCAAAGGGAAGATGTAGGCATTTCGTCTGAGCCACGTTGGCAAGTTGGAAATGTGGCAGAAGCGGATGTTGCAGATTGGTGAGGTAAGGGCTGAAAAGACACGGCGTTAAGTTGTCTTTGTATGAGATGCTCCCAGGATGCTGTAAGAGCACTGTGGAATGCGAGTGCTTTCCCAGCTTCCTAAAGAGCTGGAAGGAGGACAGTTGATGGCCTGTCTCCAATTAAAGGATGGAGGCAGTGCTTTGTGCCTTCCACCTCTAGAGCAACGGAGGGCACAGCTGAGATCAAAGGGTCCTTTCTGACATAGGTGCATTCTGACACTCTCTGCACCAGTGCCCAATGGCAGTTTTAAAAAGCCTATTGTCTGCTCTTGCTAAACATGTGGAGGCACAATCATCTGGGCCTCGTCCCCATGCTGAATGGGAACATGTAGGCATTTCGTCTGAGCGGGGTTGGCAAGGTGGAAATCTGGCAGAAGCAGAAGTTGTAAATCGGCGAGTTAAGCGCTGAAAAGAAATGGCATATCACCTGCATTTGTATGAGATGTTGCCAGGACACAGAAAGAGCACTGTTGAAAGCGAGTTCTTTCTCAGCTTCCTCAAGAGATGGAAGGAAGATGGTCTGTGGCTTGTCGCCCCTTGAGGGGTGGAGCCAGTGCATTGTGCATTCCACGTCTAGAGCAATGAAGGGCACGGCTGAGAGCAAAGGGGTCTTTCTGACATAGCTGCTTTCCAACACTCTCTCCAGCAGTGCACAATGGTGGTTGGAAAAAGGCGTGCAGTCTATCACCTCCTAAGCACGTGGATGCTCAATCATTTGGGACACAGCCCAGTTGCTTCAGGGGAAGATGTAGGCATTTCGTCTCGCCGGGTTGGCAAGGTGGAATTGCGGCAGAAGCAGAATTCCTAAAGCGGCAAGTTAAGCACTGGGAAGAAATGGCGTTTGAGCTGCCTTTGTATGAGTGTTTCCTCGTATGCTTTAACAGCACTGTGGAAAGCGAGTTCTTGCTCAGCTTCCTAAAGAGCTGGAAGCAAGACAGTTTATGGCTTGTTTCTCATTGAAGGATTGAGGCCGTCCTTTGTGCCTTCCTGCTCTAGAGCAATGGAGGGCACTGCTGAGAGTAAAGGGGTCTTTCTGCCATTGGTGCTTTCTGACACTCTCTCAACCATGGCACTTGGTGGTTAGTTAAAAGCCTATTGTCTCTCTCCTCCTCAGCATGTGGAAGCACAATCATCCGGGCCTCGTCCCCATTGCTCAAGGTGAAGATGTAGGCATTTCGTCTGAGCTGGGTTGGCAAGGTGGAATTGTGGCAGAAGCAGAAGTTCTAAAGTGGCGAGGTAAGGTCTGGCAAGAAAGGCCGTTTGACCTTCATTTCTATGACAGTATCCCCGTAGGTTTTTCCCGGGAGCCGAGAAGGTGTTTCTGGCATTCTCGGCAGGAGGTTCGGGCATGTACAGCAGGTGGTTCCACTCTGTCCAGGATGTGGTTCCGGCGTGTCTGGCACGTGTTTCTGGTACGTCTCAGAGGTGGTTCCGGCATGCCCGGCCGGTGATCCCGGAGAGTCCACCAAGTGGTTCTAACGTAACCGGCAGGTGATTTTTGCGTGTCCGGCAGGTGGTTCTTGCATGTCTGAGAGGTGGTTCCGGCGTGCCCAGCAGGTGATTCCGGAGTGCTCGCCAAGTGGTTCTGGTGTAGCCAGCAGGTGATTTTGCATGTCCGGCGGTGGTTCCGGCGTGTCGAGCCGGTGGTTCCGGCATGTCCGGCAGGTGGTTCTGGGGTGTCCGGCACGAGGTTCTGGCACGTCTCAGATGTGCCAGCATGCCGTTCACGTGATTGCACCTTGTCCCGCAAGTGGTTCTGCCATACCTGGCAGGTGATTTTGGCATGTCCAGAAGGTGTTCCTGGCAATCGAGAAGGTGGGTCCGGGATGCTCGGCAGGTGGTCTCCGCGTCGCCGGCACGTGGTTCTGGTACGTCTGAGAGCTGGTTCTGGCGTGCTCGGCAGGTGGTTCAGGCAGGTCCGGAAGGTGTTTGCAGTCTGTCCAGGACGTGGTTCCGTCATGCCCGCAAGGTGTTTCTGGAGTGTCCACCAAGTGGTTTTGGTGTAGCCGGCATATGATTTTGGCCTGTCAGGCAGGTGGTTCTGGCATGGCCAGCAGGTGGTTCCGGTGAGCTCGGCAGGTGCTTCCGGTCTCTCCGGCACGTGGTTGTGGAACGTCTGAGAGATGGTTCCGGCATGCCCGGCAGGTGATTCCGGAGTGTCCGGCATGTGGTTCTGGCACCTCTGAGAGGTGGTTCCGCCATGCCCGGCAGGTGATTCCGGAGTGTCTGCCGAGTGGTTCTGGCGTAGCCGGCAGGTGACTTTGGCGTGTCCAGCAGGTGGTTCTGGGGAGTGGATCAGGTGGTTCTGGCATATTCGGCAGGTGGTACCGGCGTGTCCGGAACATGGTTCTGTCAAGTCTGAGAGGTGGTTCCGGCATGCCCGACAGGTGATTCCGGAGTGTCCGCCAAGTGGTTCCGGCGTACCCGGAAGGTGATTTTGGCGTGTCCGGCAGGTGGTTCTGGCGAGTCGAGCTGGTGGTTCCGGCGTGCTCTGCAGGTGCTTCCGGTGTCATTGGCATGTGGTTCTGGCATGTCTGAGAGGTGGTTCCGGCATGCCCGGGAGGTGATTCCGGAGTGTTCGCCAAGTGGTTCTGGCATAGCCGACAGGTGATTTTGCATGTCCGACGGTGGTTCCGGCGAGTCGAGCCTTTGGTTCCGGCGAGACCGGCAGGTCGTTCCGGTGTGTCCGGCAGGTGGTTCTGGGGTGTACGGCACGAGGTTCTGGCACGTCTGAGAGGTTGTGTCGGCATGCCCTTCACGTGATTCCAGCTTGTCCGCCAAGTGGTTCTGGTGTAGCGGGCAGGTGATTTTGGTGTGTCCGGCAGGTGGGACCGGTGAGTCAAGCAGGTGGTTCCGGCGAGTGTTTCCCGTGGTTCCGGTCTGTCCGGGAGATGGTTCTGGCCTTTCCGGCACGTGCTTCTGGCACTTCTGAGAGGTTGTGCTGGCATGCCCGGCAGGTGATTCTGGAGTGTCCGCCAAGTGGTTCTGGCGTAGCCGGCAGGTGATTTTGGCGTGTCCAGCAGGTGGTTCTGGTGAGTGGATCAGTTGGTTCCGGCATACTTGGCAGGTGGTACCGGCGTGTATGGAACATGGTTCTGGCAAGTCTGAGACGTGGTTCCGGCATGCGCGACAGGTGATTCCGGAGTGTCCAACAAGTGGTTCTGGCATACCCGGCAGGTGATTTTGGTGTGTCAGGTAGGTGGTTCTGGCGACTCGAGCAGGTGGTACCGGCGTGCTCGGCAGGTCCTTTCGGTGTCATTGGCATGTGGTTCTGGCATGTCTGAGAGGTGGTTCCGGCATGCCCGGCAGGTGATCCCGGAGTGTTCGCCAAGTGGTTCTGGCATAGCCGGCAGGTGATTGTGGCTTGTCAGGTAGGTGGTTCTGACGAGTGGAGCAGGTGGTTCCAGCGTGCTCGGCAGGTGCTTCCGGCATCTCCGGCATGTGTTTCTGGCACATGTGACAGGTGGTTCCGGCATGCCCGGCAGGTGATTCCGTAGTGTCCGACATGTGGTTCTGGCACTTCTGAGAGGTGGTTCCGGCATGCCCTGCAGGTGATTCTAGAGTGTCTGGCAAGTGGTTCTGGCATTGCCGGCTGGTGCTGTTGGCGTGTCCAGCAGGTGGCTCCAGCGAGTCCACTAGGTTGTTCCGGCGTGCTCAGCAGGTGGTTCAGGTGGGTCCGGCATGTGGTTCCAGTCTGTCCTGTAGGTCGTTCCGGCCTGTCTGGCACGTGCTTCTGGCACGTCTGATAGGTGGTTCTGGCAGCGCGGTAGGTGATTCCGGAATGTCTGCCAGGTGGCTCCTGTATAGACAGCTGTTGAGTGTGGCCGGTCCGTCAGGTGGTACCTGTGAGTCGAGCAGGTGGCTCCGGCGTGTCTGGCAGGTGGTTCCATTCTGCCCGATAGTTCGTTCCGGCATGTCCGGCACGTGCTTCTGGCACGTCTGAGAGGTGGTTCTTGCATGCCAGGCAGGTGATACCGGAGTGTCGGGTAAGTTGTTCTGGTGTAGCCCCAGTTCCTTTTGGAATGTCTGGCACATGGTTCCTGCAAGTAGAGCAGGTGGTTCCGGCATGCTCGGCAGCTGGTTCCGGCATGTCTGGCAGGTGGGTCCGGTCTGTCTGGTAGGTGTTTCCGGTGCGTCTGGCACCTGCTTCCAGAATGTCCGAGAGGTGATTCCGGCATGCGAGGCAGGTGATTCCTGAGTGTCCGCCAGGTGGTTCTGGCGTACGCGGCAGGTAATTTTGGTATGTCCGGCAGGTGTTTCTCGCGAGTTGAGCAGATTGCTCCGGCATGCTCGGCAGGTGCTTCCGGCATCTCTGGCACATGGTTCTGGTGTGTCTGAGAGCTGGTTCCGGCATGTCCAGCAGATGATTCCGGAGTGTCCGCCAAGTGGTTCTGGCATAGCCGGCAGGTGATTTTGGCATGTCAGGTAGGTGGTTCCGGTGAGTCGAGCAGGTGGATCCGGCATGCTCTGCAGGTGGTTCCAGTCTGTCTGGTAGGTGTTTCTGGTGTGTCCGGAACGTGCTTCTGGCATGTCTGAGAGGTGGTTCCGGCATGCGCGGCAGGTGATTTTGGCGTGTCCGGCAGGTGTTTCTGCCGAGTCGAGCAGGTTGCTGCGGCATGCTCGGCAGGTGCTTCCGGTGTCTCCGGCACGTGGTTCTGGTGTGTCCGAGAGCTGGTTCCGGCATGTCCAGCAGCTGATCCCGGAGAGTCCTCCAAGTTGTTCTGGCATAGCCCGCAAGTGATTTTGGCATGTCCAGCAGGTGGTTCCGGCGTGCTCGGCAGGTGGTTCAGGCATGTCCGGCAGGTGGTGCCGGTCTGTCTGGGAGGTGGTTCCAGCGTGTAAGGCACGTGGTTCTGGCACGTAGGAGAAGTGGTTCTGGCATGCCCAGCATGTGATTCCAGAGAGTCTGCCAAGTGGTTCTGGCGTAACCGGCAGGTGATTTTGGTGTGTCCAACAAGTGGTTCAGGCGAGTTGAGCTGGTGGTCCCGTCTGCGCGGGAGGTGCTTCCGGTGTCTTTGGCACATGGTTTGGCCTGTCTGAGAGGTGGTGCCGGCATGCCCGGCAGGTGATTCCGGAGTATCCTACAAGTGGTTCTAGCGTAGCCGGGTGGTGATTTGGGCGTGTTGGGCTGGTGCTTCCAGCAAGTCGAGCTTGTGGTTCTGGCGGGCTCAGCAGGTGGTTCAGGCGTTTTTGGCAGGTGGTTCCAGTCTTTCCTATAGGTGTTTTCGGCATGTCCCGCACGTGGTTCTGCCATGTCTCAGAGTTGGCTCTGGCGTGCCCGGCAGGGGATCCCAGACTGTCCCCAACGTGGTTCTGGCGTAGCTGGCCGGTGATTTTGGCACGTCCAGCAGGTGGTTCCGGAGATTCGAGCAGGTGGTCCCGGCGAGCTGGGCTGGTCATTCACGTGTGTCTGGCAGGTTGTTCCTGTCTGTCCGGGAGGTGGTTCCGGGGGGTACAGCAGGTGGTTCTGGCCTGTCCGGCAGGTGGTTCTGGGGTGTCCGCCAAGTAGTTTGGCATAGCCGGCAGGTGATTTTGGCGTGTCTGGCAGGTGATGTTGGCGTGTCCGGCAGGTGTTTCTGGCGAGCTGTTCAGGTGGTTCCGGCGTTCTCGGCAGGTGATTCTGGCATTTCCCGCAGGTGGTTTCGGCCTGTCCGGCAGTGAGTTACTGCGTGTGCCACACGTGGTTCTAGTACGTCTGAGAGGTGGTTCCCGCATGCCCAGCAGGTGATTCCGGACTGTCCGCCACGTGGTTCTGGCACATCGGAGAGGTGCTTCCGGCATGCCCGGAAGGTGATTCTGGAGTGTCCACCAAGTGGTTTTGGCACAGCTGGCACGTGATTTTGGCGTGTCCGGCAGGTGGTTCTGGCGAGTCGAGCAGGTGGTTCTGGCGTGCTCGGCAGGTGCTTCCGGTGTCATCGGCATGTGGTTCTGGCACGTCTGAGAGGTGGTTCCGGCATGCCCGGAAGGTGATTCCGGAGTGTTCGCCAAGTGGTTCTGCGTAGCCGGCAGGTGATTTTGCGTGTCCAGCAGTGGTTCCGGAGAGTCAAGCCGGTGGTTCTGGCGTGTCCGGCAGGTGGTTCCTGTCTGTCCGGCAGGTGGTTCTGGGGTGTCCGGCACGAGCTTCAGGCATGTCTGAGAGGTTGTGTCGGCATGCCCTTCACGTCATTCTGGCGTGTCCTCCACGTGGTTCTGGCTGTAGCCGGCAGGTTATTTTGGCGTGTCTGGCAGGTGGTTCTGTGGAGTGGAGTCAGGAAGTTCCGGCATGTCTCGGCAGGTGCTTCCGGCGTCTCCGTCATGTGGTTCTGGCACGTCTGAGAGGTGGTTCCGGCATGCCCGACAGGTGATTCTGGAGTGTCCGACAAGTGGTTGTGGCGTAGCCGGCAGGTGATTTTGGTGTGTCCGGCAGGTGGTTCTGGCGAGTCAAGCAGGTGGTTCCGGCGTGCTCCGTCAGGTGGTTCCGGTCAGTCCGGGAGTTGGGTCCAGAGTGTCTGCCCAGTGGTTCTGGCGTTGCCGGCAGGTGATTCTGGCGTGTCCAGCAGGTGGTTCTGGCGGAGTGGATCAGGTTGTTCGGGCATACTCGGCAGGTGGTTCCAGCGTGTCCGGCACATGGTTCTGGCACGTCTGAGAGGTGGTTCCGGCATGCCCGACAGGTGATTCCGGAGTGTCCAACAAGTGGTTCTGGCGTACTCCGCAGGTGATTTTGGCGTGTCTGGCAGGTGATTCCTGCAAGTCGAGCATGTGGCTCAGGCCTGCCCGCAGGTGATTCTTGAGTGTCCAGCACGTGGTTGTGGCACCTCGAGAGGTGGTTCCGGAATGCTAGGCAGGTGGTTCGGGAGTGTCCGACGAGTGGTTGTGGCGTTGCCTGAAGAAGATTCTGGCGTGTCCGGCAGGTGGTTCTGGTGAGTCAAGCAGGAGGTCCCGGCGTGTCCGGCAGGTGGTTCTGGTGTGTCCGGAGGTGGTTCCGGAGTGTCTGCCGAGTCGTTCTGGCGTATCCGGCAGGTGATTTTGGCATGTCCGGCAGGTGGTTCTGTGAGTGGAGCAGGTGGTTCTGGCATGCTCGGCAAGTGGTTCTGGTGTGTTCGGCAGATGGTTCTGGACGTGTCAGAGTGTGGTTGTGGCACCTCTCAGAGTTGGTTCCTGCATGCCCGGCCGGTGATCCGGGAGAGTCCACCAAGTGGTTCTGGTGTACCCGGTAGGTGTTTCTGGCGTGTCCGGCAGGTGGCTCTAGTGAGTCGAGCAGGTGGTTCCGGCGTGCTCGGCAGGTGGTTCAGGTGGGTCTTGCAGGTGGTCTCGGTCTGTTCGGGGTGCTGGTTCCGGCATGGCTCGGCACATGGTTCTGGCACGTCTGAGAGGTGGTTCCGGCCGGCCCGAAAGGTGTTTCCATGGTGTCCGCCAAGTGGTTCTGGCATAGCTGGCAGGTGATTTTGGCCTGACCGGAAGGTGGTTCCTGCCTGCCCGGCAGGTGATTCCGAAGTGTTCACCAAATGTTTGTGGCGTAGCCGGCAGGTGATTTTGACGTGTCCTGCAGGTGGCTCTGGTGATTCCGGAGTGTCTGCCAAGTGGTTCTGGCGTAGCTGGCAGGTCATGTTGGCGTGACCGGCAGGTGGTTCCAGCAAGCCTGGCAGGTGATTCCGAAGTGTTCACCAACTGGTTGTGGCATAGCCGGCAGCTGATTTTGGCGTGTCAGGCATGTGGCTGTGGCGAGTCGAGAAGGTCGTTCCGGCATGCCTGGCAGGTGACTCCGGAGTGTTCGCCAAATGGTTCTGGCGTAGCCGGCAGGTGATTTTGCATGTCCCTCGGTTGTTCCGGCGAGTCGAGCCAGTGGTTCCGGAGTGTCCGGCAGGTGGTTCCGTCTGTCCGGCAGGTGGTTCTGGGGTGTACGGCACGAGGTTCTGGCACGTCTGAGAGGTTGTGTCGGCATGCCCTTGACGTGATTTAAGCTTGTCCGCCAAGTGGTTCTGGTGTGGCCGGCATGTGATTTTGGCGTGTCAGGCAGGCGGTTCTGTGGAGTGGAGCAGGTGGTTCTGGCAGCCCGACAGGTGATTCCAGACTGTCCGCCAAGTGTTTCTGGCGTACCCGGCAGGTGATTTTGGCATGTCCGACAGGTGTTTCTTGCGAGTCGAGCAGGTGGCTCAGGCATCCTCAGCTGGTGCTTCCAGCGTCTCTGGCACGTGGTTCTGGTGTGTCTGAGAGCTGGTTCTGGCATGTCCGGCAGATGATTCCGGAGTGTCCACCAAGTGGTTCTGGTATACCTGGCAGGTGATTTTGGCGTGTCAGGAAGGTGATCCCGGCTAGTTTAGCAGGTGGATCAGGCGTGCTCGCCAGGGGGTTCAGGCGGGTCTGGCAGGGGGTTTCGGTGTGTTCGGGGTGTGGTTCCGGCATCTCAGGCACATGGTTCTGGCACGTCAGAGAGGTGGTTCCGGCTGGCCCGACAGGTGTTTCCGGAGTGTCCGCCAAATCTTTCTGGCGTAGCTGGCAGGTGATGTTGGCGTGACCAGCAGGTGGTTCCAGCCAGCCCGACAGGTGATTCCAAAGTGTACACCAAATGGTTGTGGCGTAGCCGGCAGGTGATTTTGGCGTGTCCAGCAGGTGGTTTTTGCGAGTTGAGCAGGTGGTTCTGGCGTGCTCGGCAGGTGATTCCGGTGTCATTGGTATGTGGTTCCGGCATGTCTGAGAGGTGGTTCCGCCATGCCCGGCAGGTGATTCCGGAGTGTTCGCCAAGTGGTTCTGGCGTGGCCGGCAGGTGATTTTGCATGTCGGGCAATGGTTCCGGCGAGTTGAGCCGGTGGTTCCGGCGTGTCCGGCAGGTGGTTCCGGTCTGTCCAGCAGATGGTTCTGGGGTGTCCGGCACGAGGTTCTGGCACGTCTGAGAGGTTGTGTCGGCATGCACTTCATGTGATTCCGGCTTGTCCGCCAAGTGGTTCTGGTGTAGCGGGCAGGTGATTTTGGCGTCTCCGGCAGGTGGGACCGGTGAGTCAAGCAGGTGGTTCCAGCGAGTCTTTCCTGTGTTTGCGGTCTGTCCGGGAGATGGTTCCGGCCTGTCCGGCACATGCTTCTGTCACTTCTGAGAGGTTGTGCTGGCATGCCCGGCAGGTGATTCTGGAGTGTCCACCAAGTGGTTTTGGTGTAGCCGGTATATGATTTTGGCCTGTGAGGCAGGTGGTTCCGGCACGTCCAGCAGGTGGTTCCAACGAGCTCGGCAGGTGCTTCCGGTCTCTCCGGCACGTGGTTGTGGGATGTCTGAGAGATGGTCCCGGCATGCCCGGCAGGTGATTCCGGAGTCTCCGGCATGTGGTTCTGGCACCTCTGAGAGGTGGTTCCAGAATGCCAGGCATGAGATTCTGGAGTGTCTGCCGAGTGGTTCTGGCGTAGGTGGCAGTTGATTTTGGCGTGTCCGGCAGGTGGTTCTGGGGAGTGGATCAGGAACTTCCGGCATTCTCGGCAGGTGCTTCCGCCGTCTCCGGCATGTGGTTGTGGCACCTCTGAGAGGTGGTTCCAGCATGCCCGGCAGGTGATTCCAGAGTGTCCAACAAGTGGTTGTGGCGTAGCAAGCTGGTGATTCTGGCGTGTCCGGCAGGTGGTTCTGGCAAGTCAAGCAGGTGATCCCGGCATGTCCGGCGGGTGTTTCCGGTCTCTCCTGGAGGTGGTTCCGGAGTGTCTGCCGAGTGGCTCTGGCATAGCCGGCAGGTGATTTTGGCGTGTCCAGCAGGTGGTTCTGGGGAGTGGAGCAGGTGGTCCCGGCATACTCGGCAGGTGGTCCTGGCGTGGCCGGCACATGGTTCTGGCACGTCTCAGAGGTGGTTCCCGCATGCCCGGCAGGTGATCCCGGAGAGTCCTCCAAGTGGTTCTGGCGTACCCCGCAGGTGTTTCTGGTGTGTCCGGCAGCTGGCTCTGATGACTCGAGCAGGTGGTTCCGGCGTGCTAGGCAGGTGGTTCTGGCAGGTCTGGCAGGTGTTTGCAGTCTGTCCATGACGTGGTTCAGTCATGCTCGCAAGGTGATTCTGGAGTGTCCACAAGTGGTTTTGGCGTAGCCGGCATATGAATTTGGCCTGTGAGGCAGGTGGTTCCGGCATGGTCAGCAGGTGTTTCCGGCGAGCTCGGCATGTGCTTCCGTTCTCTGCTGCACAGGGTTGTGGCACGTCTGAGAGATGGTTCCGGCATGCCCGGCAGGTGATTCCGGAGTCTCCGGCATGTGGTTCTGGCACCTCTGAGAGGTGGTTCCGCCATGCCCGGCAGGTGATTCCAGAATGTCTGCCGAGTGGTTCTGGCGTAGCCGGCAGGTGACTTTGGCGTGTCCAGCAGGTGGTTCTGGGGATTGGGTCAGGTGGTTCCGGCATACTCGGCAGGTGGTACCGGCGTGTCCGGAATATGGTTCTGGCAAGTCTGAGAGGTGGTTCCGGCATGCCCGACAGGTTATTATGGAGTGTCCGCTAAGTGGTGCTGTTGTACCCGGCAGGTGATTTTGGCGTTTCCGGCACGTGTTTCTTGCGAGTCGAGCAGGTGGCTCAGGCATGCGCAGCAGGTGCTTCCAGCGTGTCCGGCACGTGGTTCTGGTGTGTCTGAGAGCTGCTTCTGTCATGTCCGGCAAATGATTCCAGACTGTCCAACAAGTGGTTCTCGCATACCCGGCAGGTGATTTTGGCGTGTCAGGTAGGTGGTTCCGGCGTGCTCGTCAGGTGGTTCAGGCGGGTGTGGCAGCTGTTTTCGGTCTGTTCGGGGTGTGGTTCCGGCATCTCAGGCACATGGTTCTGGCTCGTCTGAGAGTTGTTTCCGGTCGGCCTGACAGGAGTTTCCGGAGTGTCCGACACTTGGTTCTGGCGTAGCTGGCAGGTGATGTTGGCCTGACCGGCATGTGGTTCCAGCAAGCCCGGCAGATGCTTCCAAACTGTTCACCAACTGGTTGTGGCGTAGCCGTCAGGTGATTTTGTCGTGTCCAGCAGGTGGTTCTGGGGAGTGGATCAGGTGGTTCCGGCATACTTGGCAGGTGGTACCGGCGTGTCTGGAACATGGTTCTGGCAAGTCTGAGACGTGGTTCCGGCATGCGTGACAGGTGATCACGAAGTGTCCAAAAAGTGGTTCTGGCGTAGCTCGCAGGTGATGTTGGCGTGACCGGCAGGTGGTTCCAGCAAGCCTGGCAGGTGATTACGAAGTGTTCACCAACTGGTTGTGGCATAGCCGGCAGGTGATTTTGGCGTGTCTGGCAGGTGGTTCTGCCGAGTCAAGCAGGTGGTTCCAGCATGCTCGGCAGGTGTTTCCCGTGTTATTGGCATGCGGTTCTGGCATGTATGAGAGGTGGTTCCGGCATGCCTGGCAGGTGATTCCGGAGTGTTCGCCAAGTGGTTCTGGCGTAGCCGGCAGGTGATTTTGTATGTCCGGCAGTGGTTCCGGTGCGTCGAGCCAGTGGTTCCGGCGAGTCGGGCAGATGGTTCCGGTATGTCCAGCAGGTGGTCTGGGGTGTCCGGCACGAGGTTCTGGCACGTCTGAGAGGTTGTGTCGGCATGCCCTTCACGTGATTCCGTCTTGTCCGCCAAGTGGTTCTGGTCTAGCGGGCAAGTGATTTTGGCATGTCCGGCAGGTGGCACAGGTGAGTCAAGCAGGTGGTTCCGGCATGTGTTTCCTGTCTTTCCGGTCTGTCCGGCAGATGGTTCCGGGCTGTCCGGCACGTGGTTCTGGCACTTCTGAGAGGTTCTGCTGGCCTGCCCTGCAGGTGATTCTGGAGTGTCCGCCAAGTGGGTCTGGCGTAGCCGGCATATGATTTTGTCCTGTCAGGCAGGTCGTTCCGGCATGTCCAGCATGTGGTTCTTGGGAGTGGATCAGGTGATTCCGGCATACTCGGCAGGTGGTACCGGCGTGTCCGGAACATGGTTCTGGCAAGTCTGAGAGGTGGTTCCGGCATGCCCGACAGGTGATTCCGGAGTGTCCACCAAGTGGTTCTGGCCTACCCGGCAGGTGATTTTGGTGTGCCCGGCAGGTGGTTCTGACCAGTCAAGCAGGTGGTTCCGGTGTGCTTGGCATGTGCTTACAGTGTCATTGGCATGAGGTTCTGGCATGTCCGGGAGGTGGTTCCGGCATGCCCGACAGGTGATTCCGGAGTGTTCGCCAAGTGGTTCTGGTGTAGCCGGCAGGTGATTTTGCATGTCCAGCGTTGGTTCCGGAGAGTCAAGCCAGTGGTTCCGGTGTGTCCAGCATGTGGTTCCGGTCTGTCCTAGAGGTGGTGGCGGAGTGTCTGACGAGTGGTTCTGGCATAGCCAGCAGGTGATTTTGGTGTGTCCGGCAGGTGGGACCAGTGAGTCAAGCAGGTGGTTCCGGCGAGTGTTTCCCGTGGTTCTGGTGTGTCATGGAGATGGTTCCGGCCTCTCCGGCACGTGCTTCTGGCACTTCTGAGAGGTTGTGCTGGCATGCCCGGCAGGTGATTCTGGAGTGTCCGCCAAGTGGTTCTGGAGTAGCCTGCAGGTGATTTTGGTGTGTCCGGCAGGTGGTTCTGTGGATTGCATCAGGAACTTCAGGCATTCTTGGCAGGTGCTTCCGCCGTGTCCAGCATGTGGTTGTGGCACCTCTGAGAGGTGGTTCCAGCATGCCCGGCAGGTGATTCCGGAGTGTCCGCCAAGTGGTTCTGGCGTAGCTGGCACGTGATGTTGGCGTGACCGGCAGGGTGTTCCAGAAAGCCCGGCAGGTGATTCCGAAGTGTTCACCAACTGGTTGTGTGGTAGCCGGCAGGTGATTTTGACGTGTCCTGCAGGTGGCTCTGGTGATTCCGGAGTGTCTGCCAAGTGGTTCTGGCGTAGCTGGCAGGTGATGTTGGCGTGACCGGCAGGTGGTTCCAGCAAGCCCGGAAGGTGATTCCGAAGTGTTCACCAACTGGTTGTGGGATAGCCGGCAGCTGATTTTGGCGTGTCAGGCAGGTGGGACCGGTGAGTCAAGCAGGTGGTTCCGGCGAGTGTTTCCTGTGGTTCCGGTCTGTCCGGGAGATGGTTCCGGCCTGTCCGGCACGTGCTTCTGGCACTTCTGAGAGGTTGTGCTGGCATGCCTGGCAGGTGATCCCGGAGAGTCCTCCAAGTGGTTCTGGCGTACCCCGCAGGTGTTTCTGGTGTGTCCGGCAGGTGGCTCTGGTGAGTCGAGCAGGTCGTTCCGGTGTGCTCGGCAGGTGGTTCCGGCAGGTCCGGCAGGTGTTTGCCGTCTGTCCATGACGTGGTTCCGGCATGCCCGCAAGGTGATTCTGGAGTGTCCACCAAGTGGTTTTGGCGTAGCCGGCATATGATTTTGGCCTGTGAGGCAGGTGGTTCCGGCATGTCCAGCAGGTGGTTCTGGCGAGCTCGGCAGGTGCTTCCGGTCTCTCCGGCACGTGGTTGTGGCACGTCTGAGAGATGGTTCCGGCATGCCCGGCAGGTGATTCCGGAGTGTCCGGGATGTGGTTCTGGCACCTCTGAGAGGTGGTTCCGGCATGCCCGGCAGGTGATTCTGGAGTGTCCGGCATGTGGTTCTGGCACCTCTGAGAGGTGGTTCCGGAATGCCTGGCATGTGATTCCGGAGTGTCTGCCGAGTGGTTCTGGCATAGCCGGCAGTTGATTTTGGCGTGTCCAGTAGGTGGTTCTGGGGTGTGGATCAGCTGGTTCCAGCATACTCAGCAGGTGGTACCGGCGTGTCAGGAACATGGTTCTGGCAAGTCTGAGAGGTGGTTCCGGCATGCCCGACAGGTGATTCCGGCGTGTCCACCAAGTGTTTCTGGCGTACCCGGCAGGTGATTTTGGCATGTCCGACAGGTGTTTCTTGCGAGTCGAGCAGGTGGCTCAGGCATGCTCAGCTGGTGCTTCCGGCGTCTCTGGCACGTGGTTCTGGTGTGTCTGAGAGCTGGTTCTGGCATGTCCGGCAGATGATTCCGGAGTGTCCACCAAGTGGTTCTGGTATACCTGGCAGGTGATTTTGGCGTGTCAGGAAGGTGGTCCCGGCTAGTTGAGCAGGTGGATCAGGCGTGCTTGGCAGGTGGTTCAGGCGGGTCTGGCAGGTGGTTTCGGTCTGGTCGGGGTGTGGTTCCGGCATCTCAGGCACATGGTTCTGGCACGTCTGAGAGGTGGTTCCGGCCGACCCGACAGGTGTTTCCGGAGTGTCCCCCAAGTGGTTCTGGCGTAGCTGGCAGGTGATGTTGGCGTGACCGGCAGGTGGTTCCAGCAAGCCCGGCAGGTGATTCCGGAGTGTCTGCCGAGTGGTTCTGGCGTAGCCGGCAGTTGATTTTGGCATGTCCAGCAGGTGGTTCCGGCGAGCTCAGCAGGTGGTACCGGCGTGTCCGGAACATGGTTCTGGCACGTCTGAGAGATGGTTCCGGCATGCCCGGCAGGTGGTTCCGGAGTGTCTGCCGAGTGGTTCTGGCGTAGCCGGCAGGTGATTCTGGCGTGTCCAGCAGGTGGTTCTGGTGAGTGGATCAGGTGGTTCCGGCATACTCGGCAGGTGGTACCGGCGTGTCCGGAACATGGTTCTGGCAAGTCTGAGAGGTGGTTCCGGCATGCCCGGCAGGTGATTCCGGAGTGTCCGCCAAGTGGTTCCGGCGTAGCCGGCGGGTGATTTTGCATGTCCAGCAGTGGTTCCGGCGAGTCGACCCGGTGGTTCCGGTGTGTCCGGCAGGTGGTTCCGGTCTGTCCAGCAGGTGGTTCTGGCGTGTCCGGCATGAGGTTCTGGCACGTCTGAGTGGTGGGTCCGGCATGCAGGACAGGTGATTCCGGAGTGTCCGCCACGTTGTACTGGCGTACCCTGCAGGTGATTTTGGCGTGTCTGGCAGCTGTTTCTTGCAAGTCGAGCATGTGGCTCAGGCATGCTCAGCAGGTGCTTCCAGCGTGTCCGGCACGTGGTTCTGGTGTGTCTGAGAGCTGGTTCTGGCATGTCCAGCAGATGATTCCGGAGTGTCCACCAAGTGGTTCTGGCATACCTGGCAGTTGATTTTGGCAATTCAGGTAGGTGGTTCCGGCGAGTCAAGTAGGTGGTTCCGGCGTGCTCGGCAGGTGGTTCAGGCGGGTCTGGCAGGTGGTTTCGGTCTGTTCGGGGTGTGGTTCCGGCATCTCAGGCACATGGTTCTGGCACGTCTGAGAGATGGTTCCGGCATGCCCGGCAGGTGATTCCGGAGTTTCCGGCATGTAGTTCTGGCACCTCTGAGTGGTGGTTCAGGCATGCCCAGCAGGTGGTTCCGGAGTGTCTGCCGAGTGGTTCTGGCGTAGCCGGCAGGTGATTCTGGCGTGTCCAGCAGGTGGTTCTGGGGAGTGGATTAGGTGGTTCTGGCATACTCGGCAGGTGGTACCGGCGTGTCCGGAACATGGTTCTGGCAAGTCTGAGAGGTGGTTCCGGCATGCCCGGCAGGTGATTCTGGAGTGTTCACCAAGTGGTTCCGGCGTAGCCGGCGTGTGATTTTGCATGTCCGGCGGTGGTTCCGGCGAGTCGACGCGGTGGTTCCGGCGTGTCGGGCAGGTGGTTCCGGTCTGTTCGGCAGGTGGTTCTGGCATGTCCGGCACGAGGTTCTGGCACGTCTGAGAGGTGGTTCCGGCCGGCCCGACAGGTGTTTCCATGGTGTCCGCCAAGTGGCTCTGTCATAGCTGGCAGGTGATGTTGGCGTGACCGGCAGGTGGTTGCAGGCAGCCCGGCAGGTGATTCCGAAGTGTTCACCAAATGGTTGTGGCATAGCCGGCAGGTGATTTTGGCGTGTCTAGCAGGTGGTTCTGGCGTGCTTGGCAGGTGCTTCCGGTGTCATTGGCATGTGGTTCCGGCATGTCTGAGAGGTGGCTCCGCCATGCCCGGCAGGTGATTCCGGAGTGTTCGCCAAGTGGTTCCGGCATAGCCGGCAGGTGATTTTGCATGTCCGGCAATGGTTCCGGCGAGTTGAGCCGCTGGTTCCGGCGTGTCCGTCAGGTTCTTGCTGTCTGTCCAGCAGGTGGTTCTGGGGTGTCCGGCACGAGGTTCTGGCACGTCTGAGAGGTTGTGTCGGCATGCACTTCACGTGATTCCGGCTTGTCCGCCAAGTGGTTCTGGTGTAGCGGGCAGGTGATTTTGGCGTCTCCGGCAGGTGGGACCGGTGAGTCAAGCAGGTGGTTCCGGCGAGTGTTTCCTGTGGTTCCGGTCTGTCCGGGAGATGGTTCCGGCCTCTCCGGCACGTGCTTCGGGCACTTCTGAGAGGTTGTGCTGGCATGCCCGGCAGGTGATTCTGGCGTGTCCGGCAGGTGGTTCTGGCGAGTCAAGCAGGTGGTCAGGGCGTGTCCGGCAGGTGGTTCCGGTCTGTCCTGGAGGTGGTTCCGGAGTGTCTGCTGAGTGGTTCTGGCGTAGCCGGCAGGTGATTTTGGCGTGTCCAGCAGGTGGTTCTGGGGAGTGGAGCAGGTGGTTCCGGCATACTCGGCAGGTGCTTCCGGCGTGTCCGGCACATGGTTCTGGCACATCTGAGAGGTGGTTCCGGCATGCCCGGCACGTGATCCCGGAGAGTCCTCCAAGTGGTTCTGGCGTACCCCGCAGGTGTTTCTGGTGTGTCCGGCAGGTGGCTCTGGTGAGTCGAGCAGGTCGTTCCGGTGTGCTTGGCAGGTGGTTCCGGCAGGTCCCGCAGGTGTTTGCCGTCTGTCCATGACGTGGTTCCGGCATGCCCGCAAGGTGATTCTGGAGTGTCCACCAAGTGGTTTTGGCGTAGCCGGCATATGATTTTGGCCTGTGAGGCAGGTGGTTCCGGCATGTCCATCAGGTGGTTCCGGCGAGCTCGGCATGTGCTTCAGGTCTCTTTGGCACGTGGTTGTGGCACGTCTGAGAGATGGTTCCGGCATGCCCGGCAGGTGATTCCGGAGTGTCCGGCATGTGGTTCTGGCACCTCTGAGAGGTGGTTCCGGCATGCCCGGCAGGTGATTCTGGAGTGTCCGGCACGTGGTTCTGGCACCTCTGAGAGGTGGTTCCGGAATGCCTGGCATGTGATTCCGGAGTGTCTGCCGAGAGGTTCTGGCGTAGCCGGCAGTTGATTTTGGCGTGTCCAGTAGGTGGTTCTGGGGTGTGGATCAGCTGGTTCCGGCATACTCAGCAGGTGGTACCGGCGTGTCCAGAACATGGTTCTGGCAAGTCTGAGAGGTGGTTCCGGCATGCCCGACAGGTGATTCCGGAGTGTCCACCAAGTGTTTCTGGCGTACCCGGCAGGTGATTTTGGTATGTCCGACAGGTGTTTCTTGCGAGTCGAGCAGGTGGCTCAGGCATGCTCAGCTGGTGCTTCCGGCGTCTCTGGCACGTGGTTCTGGTGTGTCTGAGAGCTGGTTCTGGCATGTCCGGCAGATAATTCCGGAGTGTCCACCAAGTGGTTCTGGTATACCCGGCAGGTGATTTTGGCGTGTCCAGTAGGTGGTTCTGGGGTGTGGATCCGCTGGTTCCGGCATACTCAGCAGGTGGTACCGGCGTGTCCAGAACATGGTTCTGGCAAGTCTGAGAGGTGGTTCCGGCATGCCCGGCAGGTGATTCCGGAGTGTTCGCCAAGTGGTTCCGGCGTAGCCGGCGGGTGATTTTGCATGTCCGGCGGTGGTTCCGGCGAGTCGACCCGGTGGTTCCGGCGTGTCCGGCAGGTGGTTCCGGTCTGTTCGGCAGGTGGTTCTGGCGTGTCCGGCACGAGGTTCTGGCACGTCTGAGAGGTGGTTCCGGCATGCCCGGCAGGTGATTCCGGAGTGTCCGCCACGTGGTTCTGACGTACCTGGCAGGTGACTTTGGCGTGTCTGGCAGGTGTTTCTTGCAAGTCGAGCATGTGGCTCAGGCATGCTCAGCAGGTGCTTCCGGCGTGTCCGGCACGTGGTTCTGGTGTGTCTGAGAGCTGGTTCTGGCATGTCCAGCAGATGATTCCGGAGTGTCCACCAAGTGGTTCTGGCATACCCGGGCGGTGATTTTGGCATGTCAGGTAGGTGGTTCCGGCGAGTCGAGTAGGTGGTTCTGGCGTGCTCGGCAGGTGGTTCAGGTGGGTCTGGCAGGTGTTTTCCGTCTGTTCGGGGTGTGGTTCTGGCATCTCAGGCACATGGTTCTGGGACGTCTGAGAGGTGGTTCCGGACGGCCCGACAGGTGTTCCCATGGTGTCCGCCAAGTGGTTCTGGCATAGCTGGCAGGTGATGTTGGCGTGATCGGCAGGTGGTTGCAGCCAGCCCGACAGGTGATTCCGAAGTGTTCGCCAACTGGTTGTGGCATAGCCGGCAGGTGATTTTGGCGTGTCAGGCAGGTGGCTGTGGCGAGTCGAGCAGGTGGTTCCGGCATGACCGGCAGGTGACTCCGGAGTGTTCCCCAAATGGTTCTGGCGTAGCCGGCAGGTGATCTTGCATGTCCCGCGGTGGTTCCGGCGAGTCGAGCCTGTGCTTCTGGCGTGTCCGGCACGTGATGCTTGTGTGTCTGAGAGCTGGTTCTGGCATGTCCGGCAGATGATTCCGGGGTCTCCACCAAGTGGTTCTGGCGTACCCGGCAGGTGATTTTGGCGTGTCAGGTAGGTGGTTCTGGCGAGTCGAGCAGGTGGTTCCGGCGTGCTCGGCAGGTTCTTCCGGTGTCATTGGCATGTGGTTCTGGCATGTCTGAGAGGTCCTTCCGGCATGCCCGGCAGGTGATTCCGGAGTGATCGCCAAGTGGTTCTGGCATGGCCGGCAGGTGATTTTGCATGTCCGGCGGTGGTTCTGGTGAGTCGAGCCGGTGGTTCCGGCGTGTCCGGCAGGTGGTTCCAGTGTGTCCCGCAGGTGGTTCTGGGGTGTCCGGCACGAGGTTCTGGCACGTCTGAGAAGTTGTGTCGGCATGCCCTTCACGTGATTCCGGCTTGTCCGCCAAGAGGTTCTGGTGTAGTGGCAGGTAATTTTGGCGTATCCGGCAGGTGGGACCGGTGAGTCAAGCAGGTTGCACCGGCGAGTGTTTGCTGTGTTTCCGGTCTGTCCGGGAGATGGTTCCGGCCTGTCCGGCACGTGCTTCTGGCACTTCGGAGAGGTTGTGCTGGCATGCCCGGCAGGTGATTCTGGAGTGTCCGCCAAGTGGTCCTGGCGTAGCCGGCATGTGATTTTGGCGTGTCCGGCAGGCGGTTCTGTGGAGTGGAGCAGGTGGTTCTGGCATACTCGGCACGTGGTACCGGCGTGTCCGGAACATGTTTCTGGCAAGTCTGAGAGGTGGTTCCGGCATGCCCGACAGGTGATTCCGGAGTGTCCGGGATGTGGTTCTGGCACCTCTGAGAGGTGGTTCCGTCATGCCCGACAGGTGATTATGGAGTGTCCGCCGAGTGGTTGTGGCGTACCTGGCAGGTGATTTTGGCGTGTCTGGCAGGTGTTTCTTGCAAGTCGAGCATGTGGCTCAGGCATGCGCAGCAGGTGCTTCCGGCATGTCCAGCACGTGATTCTGGTGTGTCTGAGAGCTGGTTCTGGCATGTCCGTCAGATGATTCCAGAGTGTCCACCAAGTGGTTCTGGCTACCCGGCAGGTGATTTTGGCGTGTCAGGTAGGTGGTTCCAGCGAGTTGAGCCGGTGGTTCCGGCGTGTCCGGCAGGTGGTTCCAGTTTGTCCGGCAGGTGGTTCTGGGGTGTACGGCACGAGGTTCTGGCACGTCTGAGAGGTTGTGTTGGCATGCCCTTCACGTGATTCCAGCTTGTCCGCCAAGTGGTTCTGGTGTAGCGGGCAGGTGATTTTGGCGTGTCTGGCAGGTTGCTCCAGCGAGAGATTCCTGTGGTTCCATTCTGCCCAGTAGATGGTTCCGGCCTGCCCAGCACGTGCTTCTGGCACTTCTGAGAGGTTGTGCTGGCATGCCCGGCAGGTGATTCTGGAGTGTCCGCCAAGTGGTCCTGGCATAGCCGGCACGTGATTTTGGCGTGTCCGGCAGGTCTTTCTGTGGAGTGGAGCAGGTGGTTCTGTCATACTCGGAAGGTGGTACCGGAATGTACGGAACATGTTTCTGGCTAGTCTAAGAGGTGGTTCTGGCATGCCGGACTGGTGATTCCGGAGTGTCCGTGTTGTGGTTCTGGCACCTCTGAGAGGTGGTTCCGGCAAGCCCGGCAGGCGATTCCGGAATGTCCGACAAGTGGTTCTGGCGAGCTGGCAGCTGATGTTGGCGTGACCGGCAGGTGGTTCCGGCAAGCTCGGCAGGTGGTTCAGTCAGGTTCGGTAGGTGTTTGCAGTCTGTCCATGACGTGGTTCTGGCATGCCCGCAAGGTGATTCTGGAGTGTCCACCAAGTGGTTATGGCGTAGCCGACATATGATTTTGGCCTGTCACGCAGGTGGTTCCGGCATGTCCAGCAGGAGGTTCCGGCGAGTTCGGCAGGTGTTTCCAGTCTCTCCGGCACGTACTTGTGGCACGTTTGAGAGTTGGTTCCGGCATGCCCAGCAGGTGATCCCGGAGTCTCCGGCATGTGGTTCTGGCACCTCTGAGAGGTGGTTCCGGCATGCCCGAAAGGTGCTTCCGGAGTGTCCGCCGAGTGGTTCTGGCGTAGACGGCAGGTGATTTTGGCATGTCCAGCTCTTGCTTCTGGCGAGTCAAGCAGGTGGTGCTGGCGTGTCCGGCAGGTGGTTCCGATGTGTCCTGGAGGTGGTTCCGGATTGTCTGCCGAGTGGTTCTGGCGTAGCCAGCAGGTGTTTCTCGTGTGTCCGGCAGGTGGCTCTGGTGAGTCGAGCAGGTGGTTCCGGCGTGCTCGGCAGGTGCTTCCGGTGCCATTGACATGTGGTTCTGGCATGTCTGAGAGGTGGTTCCGGCATGCGCGGCAGGTGATTCCGGAGTGATCACCAAGTGGTTCTGGCGTAGCCGGCAGGTGATTTTGCATGTCAGGCAGTGGTTCCGGCAAGTCGAGCCGGTGGATCCGGCGTGTCCGGGAGGTGGTTCCGGTCTGTCCTGGAGGTGTTTCCGGAGTGTCTGCCGAGTGGTTCTGGCGTAGCTGGCAGGTGATTTTGGCGTGTCCAGCAGGTGGTTCTGGGGAGTGGATCAGGTGGTTCCGGCATACTTGGCAGGTGGTACCGGCGTGTCCGGAACATGGTTCTGGCATGTCTGAGAGGTGGTTCCGGCATGCCCGGCAGGTGATTCCAGAGTGTCCACCAAGTGGTTCTGGCATACCCGGCAGTTGATTTTGGCGTGTCCGGCAGGTGGGACCGGTGAGTCAAGCAGGTGGTTCCGGCGAGTGTTTCCTGTGTTTCCGGTCTGTCCGGGAGATGGTTCCGGCCAGTCCGGCACGTGCTTCTTTCACTTCTGAGTGGTTGTGCTGGCATGCCCGGAAGGTGATTCTGGAGTGTCCGACAAGTGGTTCTGGCGTGGCCGGCAGGTGATTTTGGCGTGTCCAGCTGGCCATTCTGTGGAGTGGATCATGAACTTTCGGCATTCTCGGCAGGTGCTTCCGCCATCTCTGGCATGTGGTTGTGGCACCTCTGAGAGGTGGTTCCAGCATGCCCGGCAGGTGATTCCGGAGTGTCCGACAAGTTGTTGTGGCGTAGCCAGCTGGTGATTTTGGTGTGTCCGGCAGGTGGTTCTGGAGAGTCAAGCAGGTGGTCCCGGCGTGTCAGGCAGGTGGTTCCGGTCTATCCCGGAGATGGTTCCGGAGTGTCTGCCGAGTGGTTCAGGAGTAGCCGGCAGGTGATTCTGGCGTGTCCAGCAGGTGGTTCTGCGGAGTGGATCAGGTGGTTCCGGCATACTTGGCAGGTGGTACCGGCGTGTCCGGTACATGGTTCTGGCAAGTCTGAGAGGTGGTTCTGGCATGCCCGGCAGGTGATTCCGGAGTGTCCGGCATGTGGTTCTGGCACCTCTGAGTGGTGGTTCCGGCATGCCCGGCAGGTGGTTCCGGAGTGTCTGCCAAGTGGTTCTAGCGTAGCCGGCATGTGATTCTGGAGTGTCCAGCAGGTGGTTCTGGGGAGTGGATCAGGTGGTTCCGGCATACTCGGCAGGTGGTACCGGCGTGTCCAGAACACGGGTCTGGCAAGTCTGAGAGATGGTTCCGGCATGCCCGGCAGGTGATTCCGGAGTGTTCGCCAAGTGGTTCCGGCGTAGCCGGCGGGTGATTTTGCATGTCCGGCGGTGGTTCTGGCGAGTCGACCCGGTGGTTCCGGCATGTCCGGCAGGTGGTTCCGGTCTGTCCGGCAGGTGGTTCTGGCGTGTCCGGCACGAGGTTCTGGCACGTCTGAGAGGTGGTTCCGGCATGCCCCAGAGGTGATTCCGGAGTGTCCGCCACGTGGTTCTGACGTATCTGGCAGGTGATTTTGGCGTGTCTGGCAGGTGTTTCTTGCAAGTCGAGCATGTGGCTCAGGCATGCTCAGCAGGTGCTTCCGGCGTGTCCGGCACGTGGTTCTGGTGTGTCTGAGAGCTGGTTCTGGCATGTCCAGCAGATGATTCCGGAGTGTCCACCAAGTGGTTCTGGCATACCCGGCAGGTGATTTTGGCGTGTCAGGTAGGTGGTTCCGGCGAGTCGAGTAGGTGGTTCCGGCGTGCTCGGCAGGTGGTTCAGGTGGGTCTGGCAGGGGGTTTCGGTCTATTCGGGGTGTGGTTCCGGCATTTCAGGCACATGGTTCTGGGACGTCTGAGAGGTGGTTCCGGCCGGCCTGACAGGTGTTTCCATGGTGTCCGCCAAGTGGTTCTGGCATAGCTGGCAGGTGATGTTGGCGTGACCGGCAGGTGGTTCCACACAGCCCGGCAGGTGATTCCGAAGTGTTCACCAAATCGTTGTGGCATAGCCGGCAGGTGATTTTGGCGTGTCCAGCAGGTGGTTTTGGCGAGTCGAGCAGGTGGTTCTGGCGTGCTCGGCTGGTGCTTCCGGTGTCATTGGCATGTGTTTCCGGCATGTCTGAGAGGTGGCTCCGCCATACCCGGCAGGTGATTCCGGAGTGTTCGCCAAGTGGTTCTGGCGTAGCCGGCAGGTGATTTTGCATGTCCGGCAATGGTTCCGGCGAGTCGAGCCGGTGGTTCCGGCGTGTCCGGCAGGTGGTTGCGGTCTGTCCAGCAGGTGGTTCTGGGGTGTCCGGCACGAGGTTCTGGCACGTCTGAGAGGTTGTGTCGGCATGCACTTCACGTGATTCCAGCTTGTCCGCCAAGTGGTTCTGGTGTAGCGGGCAGGTGATTTTGGCGTCTCCGGCAGGTGGGACCGGTGAGTCAAGCAGGTGGTTCTGGCGAGTGTTTGCTGTGTTTCCGGTCTGTCCGGGAGATGGTTCCGGCCTGTCCGGCACGTGCTTCTTTCACTTCTGAGAGGTTGTGCTGGCATGCCCGGCAGGTGATTCTATAGTGTCCGCCAAGTGGTTCTGGCGTAGCCAGCCGTTGATTTTGGCGTGTCCGGCAGGTGGTTCTGGGGAGTGGATCTGGAACTTCCGGCATTCTCGGCAGGTGCTTCCGCCGTCTCCGGCATGTGGTTGTGGCACCTCTGAGAGGTGGTTCCAGCACGCCCGGCAGGTGATTCCACAGTGTCTGACAAGTGGTAGTGGCGTAGCCGGCTGGTGATTCTGGCGTGTCCGGCAGGTGGTTCTGGCGAGTCAAGCAGGTGGTCAGGGCGTGTCCGGCAGGTGGTTCCGGTCTGTCCTGGAGGTGGTTCCGGAGTGTCTGCCGAGTGGTTCTGGCGTAGCCGGCAGGTGATTTTGGCGTGTCCAGCAGGTGGTTCTGGGGAGTGGAGCAGGTGGTTCCGGCATACTCGGCAGGTGCTTCCGGCGTGTCCGGCACATGGTTCTGGCACATCTGAGAGGTGGTTCCGGCATGCCCGGCAGGTGATCCTGGAGAGTCCTCCAAGTGGTTCTGGCGTACCCCGCAGGTGTTTCTGGTGTGTCCGGCAGATGGCTCTGGTGAGTCGAGCAGGTCGTTCCGGTGTGCTCGGCAGGTGGTTCCGGCAGGTCCGGCAGGTGTTTGCCGTCTGTCCATGACGTGGTTCCGGCATGCCCGCAAGGTGATTCTGGAGTGTCCACCAAGTGGTTTTGGTGTAGCCGGCATATGATTTTGGCCTGTGAGGCAGGTGGTTCCGGCATGTCCAGCAGGTGGTTCTGGCGAGCTCGGCAGGTGCTTCCGGTCTCTCCGGCACGTGGTTGTGGCACGTCTGAGAGATGGTTCCGGCATGCCCGGCAGGTGATTCCGGAGTGTCCGGCATGTGGTTCTGGCACCTCTGAGAGGTGGTTCCGGAATGCCTGGCATGTGATTCCGGAGTGTCTGCCGAGTGGTTCTGGCGTAGCAGGCAGTTGATTTTGGCGTGTCCAGTAGGTGGTTCTGGGGTGTGGATCAGCTGGTTCCGGCATACTCAGCAGGTGGTACCGGCGTGTCCAGAACATGGTTCTGGCAAGTCTGAGAGGTGGTTCCGGCATGCCCGACAGGTGATTCCGGAGTGTCCACCAAGTGTTTCTGGCCTACCCGGCAGGTGATTTTGGCGTGTCAGGTACGTGGTTCCGGCGAGTCGAGTAGGTGGTTCCGGCGTGCTCGGCAGGTGATTCAGACGGGCCTGGTAGGTGGTTTAGGGCTGTTCGGGGTGTGGTTCCGGCATCTCAGGCACATGGTTCTGGCACGTCAGAGAGGTGGTTCCGGCCGGCCCGACAGGTGTTTCCATGGTGTCCGCCAAGTGGTTCTGGCATAGCTGGCAGGTGATGTTAGCGTGACCGGCAGGTGGTTCCAGCCAGCCCGGAAGGTGATTCCGAAGTGTTCACCAAAGGGTTGTGGCGTAGCCGGCAAGTGATTTTGGTGTGTCCAGCCGGTGCTTTTGGCGAGTCGAGCAGGTGGTTCTGACGTGCTCAGCAGGTGCTTCCGGTGTCATTGGCATGTGGTTCTGGCATGTCTGAGAGGCGGTTCCGCCATGCCCGGCAGGTGATTCCAGAGTGTTCTCCAAGTGGTTCTGGTGTAGCCGGCAGGTGATTTTGCATGTCCGGCAATGGTTCCGGCGAGTCGAGCCGGTGGTTGCGGCGTGTCCGGCAGGTGGTTCCGGTCTGTCCAGCAGGTGGTTCCGGGGTGTCCGGCACGAGGTTCTGGCACGTCTGAGAGGCTGTGTCAGCATGCACTTCACGTGATTCCGGCTTGTCCGCCAAGTGGTTCTGGTGTAGCGGGCAGGTGATTTTGGCGTGTCCAGCAGGTGGTTCTGGCAAGTGCAGCAGGTGGTTCCGGCATACTCGGCATGTGGTTCCGGCGTGTCCGGCACATGGTCCTGGCACGTCAGAGATTTGGTTCCGGCATGCCCGGCAGGTTATCCCGGAGAGTCCTCCAAGTGGTTCTGGCGTACCCCGCAGGTGTTTCTGGTGTGTCCGGCAGGTGGCTCTGGTGAGTCGAGCCGGTGGTTCCGGCTTGTCCGGCAGGTGGTTCCGGTCTGTCCGGCAGTTGGTTCTGGCGTGTCCGGCACGATGTTCTGGCACGTCTGAGAGGTGGTTCCGGCATGCCCGACAGGTGATTCCGGAGTGTCCGCCACGTGGTTCTGGCGTACCCAGCAGGTGATTTTGGCGTGTCTGGCAGGTGTTTCTTGCAAGTCGAGCATGTGGCTCAGGCATGCTCAGCAGGTGCTTCCGGCGTGTCCGGCACGTGTTTCTGGTGTGTCTGAGAGCTGGTTCTGGCATGTCCGGCAGCTGATCCCGGAGAGTCCTCCAAGTTGTTCTGGCATAGCCCGCAGGTGATTTTGGCATGTCCGGCAGGTGGTTCCGGCGTGCTCGGCAGGTGGTTCAGGCATGTCCGGCAGGTGGTGCCGGTCTGTCCGGGAGGTGGTTCCGGCGTGTAAGGCACGTGGTTCTCTCACGTAGGAGAAGTGGTTCTGTCATGCCCAGCATGTGATTCCAGAGAGTCCACCAAGTGGTTCTGGCGTAACCGGCGGGTGATTTTGGCGTGTCCAACAAGTGGTTCAGGCGAGTTGAGCAGGTGGTCCCGTCTGCGCGGGAGGTGCTTCCGGTGTCTTTGGCACATGGTTTGGCCTGTCTGAGAGGTGGTTCCGGCATGCCCGGCAGGTGATTCCGGAGTATCCAACAAGTGGTTCTGGCGTAGCCGGCTGGTGATTTGGTCGTGTTGGGCTGGTGCTTCCAGCAAGTCGAGCTTGTGGTTCTGGCGGGCTCAGCAGGTGGTTCAGGCGTTTTTGGCAGGTGGTTCCAGTCTTTCCTATAGGTGTTTTCGGCGTGTCCCGCACATGGTTCTGCCATGTCTGAGAGTTGATTCTGGCATGCCCGGCAGGGGATCCCAGACTGTCCCCAACGTGGTTCTGTCGTAGCTGGCAGGTGATTTTGGCACGTCCAGCATGTGGTTCCGGTGATTCGAGCAGGTGGTCCCGGCGACCTGGGCTGGTCGTTCACGTGTGTCTGGCAGGTTGTTCCTGTCTGTCCAGGAGGTGGTTCTGGGGGTACAGCAGGTGGTTCTGGCCTGTCCGGCAGGTGGTTCTGGGGTGTCCGCCAAGTAGTTTGGCATAGCCGGCAGGTGATTTTGGCGTGTCCGGCAGGTGATGTTGGCGTGTCCGGCAGGTGTTTCTGGCGAGCTGTTCAGGTGGTTCCGGCGTTCTCGGCAGGTGATTCTGGCATTTCCCGCAGGTGGTTTCGGCCTGTCCGGCAGTGAGTTACTGCGTGTGCCACACGTGGTTCTAGTACGTCTGAGAGGTGGTTCCCGCATGCCCAGCAGGTGATTCGGGACTGTCCGCCACGTGGTTCTGGCACATCGGAGAGGTGCTTCCGGCATGCCCGGAAGGTGATTCTGGAGTGTCCACCAAGTGGTTTTGGCATAGCTGGCACGTGATTTTGGCGTGTCAGGCAGGTGGTGCTGGCGTGTCCAGCAGGTGGTTCCGGCGAGCTTGGCAGGTGCCTCCTGTCTCTCCGGCACGTGGTTGTGGCAAGTCAGAGGGGTGGTTGTGGCATGACCGGCAGGTGATTCCGGAGTCTGCGGCATGTGGTTCTGGCACATCTGAGAGGTTGTTCCGGCATGCCCGGCAGGTGATTCCGGAGTCTGCGGCATGTGGTTCTGGCAAGTCTGAGAGGTGATTCCGGCATGCCCTGCTAGGTGATTCCAGAGTGTCTGGCAAGTGCTTCTGGCATAGCCGGCTGGTGCTGTTGGCGTGTCCAGCAGGTGGCTCCAGCGAGTCGAGCAGGTTTTTTCGGCGTGCTCAGCAGGTGGTTCAGGCGGGTCCGGCAGGTGGTTCCGGTCTGTCCAGTAGGTGGTTCCGGTGTGTCCAGCATGTGCTTCAGGCACGTCTGATAGGTGGTTCCGGCATGCCCGGCGGGTGATTGCATAGAGTCCTCCACGTGGTTCTGGCCTAGCTGGCAGGTGATTCTGGTGTCTCCGGCAGTTGGTCCCGGCGAGTCGAGTAGGAGGTTCCGGCGTGCTCAGAAGGTGCATCCGGTGTCTGTTTCACGTGGTTCTGGCACGTCTGAGAGGTAGTTCTGGAATGCCCAACAGGTGATTCCGGAGTGTCCGGCAAGTGATTCTGGCATACCAGGAGGTGTTTTTGGTGTGTCAGGCAGGTGGTGCTGGCGTGTCCAGCAGGTGGTTCCGGCGAGCTTGGCAGGTGCCTCCTGTATCTCCGGCACGTGGTTGTGGCACGTCAGAGGGGTGGTTGTGGCATGACCGGCAGGTGATTCCGGAGTCTGCGGCATGCGGTTCTGGCACGTCTGAGAGGTGGTTCCGGCATGCCCTGCAGGTGATTCCAGAGTGTCTGGCAAGTGCTTCTGGCATAGCCGGCTGGTGCTGTTGGCGTGTCCAGCAGGTGGCTCCAGTGAGTCGAGCAGGTTTTTTCGGCATGCTCAGCAGGTGGTTCAGGCGGGTCTGGCAGGTGGTTTCGGTCTGTTCGGGGTGTGGTTCCGGCATCTCAGGCACATGGTTCTGGCACGTCTGAGAGGTGGTTCCGGCCGGCCCGACAGGTGTTTCCATGGTGTCGGCCAAGTGGACCTGGCATAGCTGGCAGGTGATGTTGGCGTGACCAGAAGGTGGTTGCAGCCAGCCCGGCAGGTGATTCCGAAGTGTTCACCAAATGGTTGTGGCGTACCCAGCAGGTGATTTTGGCGTGTCCAGCAGGTGGTTTTGGTGAGTCGAGCAGGTGGTTCTGGCATGTCCGGCAGATGATTCCGGAGTATCCACCAAGTGGTTCTGGTATACCTGGCAGGTGATTTCGGCGTGTCGGGATGGTGGTTCCGGCTAGTTGAGCAGGTGGATCAGGCGTGCTCGCCAGGGGGATCAGGTGGGTCTGGCAGGTGGTTTCGGTCTGTTCGGGGAGTGGTTCCGGCATCTCCGGCACATGGTTCTGGCACGTCTGAGAGGTGGTTCCAGGCGGCCTGACACGTGTTTCCATGGTGTCCGCCAAGTGGTTCTGGCATAGCTGGCAGGTGATGTTGGTGTGACCGGCAGGTGGTTGCAGCCAGCCCGGCAGGTGATTCCGAAGTGTTCGCCAAATGGTTGTGGTGTAGCCAGCAGGTGATTTTGGGGTGTCCAGCAGGTATTTTGGCGAGTCGAGCAGGTGGTCCCAGCGTGTCCGGAACATGGTTCTGGCACGTCTGAGAGATGGTTCCGGCATGCCCGGCAGGTGATTCCGGAGTGTCCGCCACGTGGTTCTGACGTACCTGGCAGGTGACTTTGGCGTGTCTGGCAGGTGTTTCTTGCAAGTCGAGCATGTGGCTCAGGCATGCTCAGCAGGTGCTTCCGGCGTGTCCGGCACGTGGTTCTGGTGTGTCTGAGAGCCGGTTCTAGCATGTCCGGCAGATGATTCCGGAGTGTCCACCAAGTGGTTCTGGCATACCCGGCAGGTGATCTTGGCGTGTCAGGTTGGTGGTTCCGGCGAGTCGAGTAGGTGCTTCCAGCGTGCTGGGCAGGTGGTTCAGGCGGGTCTGGCAGGTGATCCCGGAGAGTCATCCAAGTGGTTCTGGCGTACCCCGCAGGTGTTTCTGGTGTGTCCGGCATTTGGCTCTGGTGAGTCGAGCAGGTTGTTCCGGCGTGCTCAGCAGGTCGTTCCGGCAGGTCCGGCAGGTGTTTGCCGTCTGTCCATGACGTGGTTCCGGCATGCCCGCAAGGTGATTCTGGAGTGTCCACCAAGTGGTTTTGGCGTAGCCGGCATATGATTTTGGCCTGTGAGGCAGGTGGTTCCGGCATGTCCAGCAGGTGGTTCCGGCGAGCTCGGCAGGTGCTTCCGGTCTCTCCGGCACATGGTTGTGGCACGTCTGAGAGATGGTTCCGGCATGCCCGGCAGGTGATTCCGGAGTGTCCGGCATGTGGTTCTGGCACCTCTGAGAGGTGGTTAAGGAATGCCTGGCATGTGATTCCGGAGTGTCTGCCGAGTGGTTCTGGCATAGCCGGCAGTTGATTTTGGCGTGCCCAGTATGTGGTTCTGGGGAGTGGATCAGCTGGTTCCAGCATACTCGGCAGGTGGTACCGGCGTGTCCAGAACATGGTTCTGGCAATCTGAGAGGTGGTTCCGGCATGCCCGACAGGTGATTCCGGAGTGTCCGCCAAGTGGTTCTGGCGTAGCTGTCAGGTGATGTTGGCGTGACTGGCAGGTGGTTCCAGCAAGCCCGGCAGGTGATTCCGGAGTGTCTGCCGAGTGGTTCTGGCGTAGCCGGCAGGTGATTTTGGCGTGTCCCGCAGTTGGTTCCGGCGAGCTCAGCAGGTGGTAGTGGCGTGTCCGGAACATGGTTCTGGCACGTCTGAGAGATGGTTCCGGCATGCCCGGCAGGTGATTCCGGAGTGTCCGGCATGTGGTTCTGGCACCTCTGAGAGGTGGTTCCGGCATGCCCGGCAGGTGATTCCGGAGTCTCCAGCATGTGGTTCTGGCACCTCTGAGAGGTGGTTCCGGAATGCCTGGCGTGTGATTCCGGAGTGTCTGCCGAGTGGTTCTCGCGTAGCCGGCAGGTGATTCTGGCTTGTCCAGCAGGTGGTTTTGGGGAGCGGATCAGGTGGTTCCGGCATACTCGGCAGGTGGTACCGGCGTGTCCGGAACATGGTTCTGGCAAGTCTGAGAGGTGGTTCCGGCATGCCTGGCAGGTGATTCCAGAGTGTTCGCCAAGTGGTTTTGGCGTATCCGGCACGTGATTTTGCATGTCTGGCGGTGGTTCTGGCGAGTCGAGCCGGTGGTTCCGGCGTGTCCGGCAGGTGGTTCCGGTCTGTCCGGCAGGTGGTTCTGGCGTGTCCAGGCACGAGTTTCTGGCACGTCTGAGAGGTGGTTCCGGCATGCCCGACAGGTGATTCCGGAGTGTCCGCCACGTGTTTCTGGCGTACCCGGCAGGAGATTTTGCCATGACCGACAGGTGTTTCTTGCGAGTCGAGCAGTTGGCTCAGGCATGCTCAGCTGGTGCTTACGGCGTCTCTGGCACGTGGTTCTCGTATATCTGAGAGCTGGTTCTGGCATGTCCGGCAGATGATTCCGGAGTGTCCACCAAGTGGTTCTGGTATGCCTGGCAGGTGATTTTGGCATGTCAGAAAGGTGGTTCCGGCTAGTTGAGCAGGTGGATCAGGCGTGCTCGCCAGGGGGTTCAGGCGGGTCTGGCAGCTGGTTTCGCTCTGTTCGGGGTGTGGTTCCGGCATCTCAGGCACATGGTCCTGGCACGTCTGAGATGTGGTTCCCGCCGTCCCGACAGGTGTTTCCATGGTGTCCGCCAAGTGGTTCTGGCATAGCTGGCAGGTGATGTTGGCGTGACCGGCAGGTGGTTGCAGCCAGCCCGGCAGGTGATTCCGAAGTGTTCACCAAATGGTTGTGGCGTAGCCGGCAGGTGATTTTGGCGTGTCCAGCAGGTGGTTTTGGCAAGTCGAGCAGGTGGTTCTGGCGTGCTCGGCAGGTGCTTCCGGTGTCATTGGCATGTGGTTCCGGCATGTCTGAGCGGTGGTTCCGCCATGCCCGGCAGGTGATTCCGGAGTGTTCGCCAAGTGGTTCTGGCATAGCTGACAGGTGATTTTGCATGTCCGGCAATGGTTCCGGCGAGTCGAGCCGGTGGTTTCGACGTGTCCGGCAGGTGGATCCGGTCTGTCCAGCAGGTGGTTCTGGGGTGTCCGGCACGAGGTTCTGGCACGTCCGAGAGGTTGTGTCGGCATGCACTTCACGTGATTCCGGCTTGTCCAAGTAGTTCTGGTGTAGCGGGCAGGTGATTTTGGCATGTAGGGCAGGTGGGACCGGTGAGTCAAGCAGGTGGTTCCGGCGAGTGCTTCCTGTGTTTCCGGTCTGTCCGGGAGATGGTTCTGGCCTGTCCGGCACGTGCTTCTGTCACTTCTGAGAGGTTGTGCTGGCATGCCCGGCAGGTGATTCTGGAGTGTCCGCCAAATGGTTCTGGCGTAGCCGGCACGTGATATTGGCATGTCCGGCAGGTGGTTCTGGGGAGTGGATCAGGAACTTCCGGCATTCTCGGCAGGTGCTTCCGCCGTCTCCGGCATGTGGTTGTGGCACCTCTGAGAGTTGGTTCCAGCATGCCCGGCAGGTGATTCCGGAGTGTCCGACAAGTGGTTGTGGCGTAGCCGGCATATGATTTTGGCCTGTGAGGCAGGTGGTTCCGGCATGTCCAGCAGGTGGTTCCGGCGAGCTCGGCAGGTGCTTCCGGTCTCTCCGGCACGTGGTTGTGGCATGTCTGAGAGATGGTTCCGGCATGCCCGGCAGGTGATTCCGGAGTGTCCGCCACGTGGTTCTGACGTACCTGGCAGGTGACTTTGGCGTGTCTGGCAGGTGTTTCTTGCAAGTCGAGCATGTGGCTCAGGCATGCTCAGCAGGTGCTTCCGGCGTGTCCGGCACGTGGTTCTGGTGTGTCTGAGAGCCGGTTCTAGCATGTCCGGCAGATGATTCCGGAGTGTCCACCAAGTGGTTCTGGCATACCCGGCAGGTGATCTTGGCGTGTCAGGTTGGTGGTTCCGGCGAGTCGAGTAGGTGCTTCCAGCGTGCTGGGCAGGTGGTTCAGGCGGGTCTGGCAGGTGGTTTCAGTCTGTTCGGGGTGTGGTTACGGCATTTCCGGCACATGGTTCTGGCACGTCTGAGAGGTGGTTCCAGCCGGCACGACACGGTACTTTTGGCGAGTTGAGCAGGTGGTCCCAGCGTGTCCGGCAGGTGGTTCCGGTCTGTCTTGGAGGTGGTTCCGGAGTGTCTGCCGAGTGGTTCTGGCATAGCCGGCAGGTGATTTTGGCGTGTCCAGCAGATGGTTCTGGGGAGTGGAGCAGGTGGTTCCGGCATACTCGGCAGGTGGTTCCGGCGTGTGCGGCACATGGTTCTGGCACGTCTGAGAGGTGGTTCCGGCATGCCCGGCAGGTGATCCCGGAGAGTCCTCCAAGTGGTTCTGGCGTACCCCGCAGGTGTTTCTGGTGTGTCCGGCATTTGGCTCTGGTGAGTCGAGCAGGTGGTTCCGGCGTGCTCAGCAGGTCGTTCCGGCAGGTCCGGCAGGTGTTTGCCGTCTGTCCATGACGTGGTCCCGGCATGCCCGCAAGGTGATTCTGGAGTGTCCACCAAGTGGTTTTGGCGTAGCCGGCATATGATTTTGGCCTGTGAGGCAGGTGGTTCCGGCATGTCCAGCAGGTGGTTCCGGCGAGCTCGGCAGGTGCTTCCGGTCTCTCCGGCACATGGTTGTGGCACGTCTGAGAGATGGTTCCGGCATGCCCGGCAGGTGATTCCGGAGTGTCCGGCATGTGGTTCTGGCACCTCTGAGAGGTGGTTAAGGAATGCCTGGCATGTGATTCCGGAGTGTCTGCCGAGTGGTTCTGGCATAGCCGGCAGTTGATTTTGGCGTGCCCAGTATGTGGTTCTGGGGAGTGGATCAGCTGGTTCCAGCATACTCGGCAGGTGGTACCGGCGTGTCCAGAACATGGTTCTGGCAATCTGAGAGGTGGTTCCGGCATGCCCGACAGGTGATTCCGGAGTGTCCGCCAAGTGGTTCTGGCGTAGCTGTCAGGTGATGTTGGCGTGACCGGCAGGTGGTTCCAGCAAGCCCGGCAGGTGATTCCGGAGTGTCTGCCGAGTGGTTCTGGCGTAGCCGGCAGGTGATTTTGGCGTGTCCCGCAGTTGGTTCCGGCGAGCTCAGCAGGTGGTAGTGGCGTGTCCGGAACATGGTTCTGGCACGTCTGAGAGATGGTTCCGGCATGCCCGGCAGGTGATTCCGGAGTGTCCGGCATGTGGTTCTGGCACCTCTGAGAGGTGGTTCCGGCATGCCCGGCAGGTGATTCCGGAGTCTCCAGCATGTGGTTCTGGCACCTCTGAGAGGTGGTTCCGGAATGCCTGGCGTGTGATTCCGGAGTGTCTGCCGAGTGGTTCTCGCGTAGCCGGCAGGTGATTCTGGCTTGTCCAGCAGGTGGTTTTGGGGAGCGGATCAGGTGGTTCCGGCATACTCGGCAGGTGGTACCGGCGTGTCCGGAACATGGTTCTGGCAAGTCTGAGAGGTGGTTCCGGCATGCCTGGCAGGTGATTCCAGAGTGTTCGCCAAGTGGTTTTGGCGTATCCGGCACGTGATTTTGCATGTCTGGCGGTGGTTCTGGCGAGTCGAGCCGGTGGTTCCGGCGTGTCCGGCAGGTGGTTCCGGTCTGTCCGGCAGGTGGTTCTGGCGTGTCCAGGCACGAGTTTCTGGCACGTCTGAGAGGTGGTTCCGGCATGCCCGACAGGTGATTCCGGAGTGTCCGCCACGTGTTTCTGGCGTACCCGGCAGGAGATTTTGCCATGACCGACAGGTGTTTCTTGCGAGTCGAGCAGTTGGCTCAGGCATGCTCAGCTGGTGCTTACGGCGTCTCTGGCACGTGGTTCTCGTATATCTGAGAGCTGGTTCTGGCATGTCCGGCAGATGATTCCGGAGTGTCCACCAAGTGGTTCTGGTATGCCTGGCAGGTGATTTTGGCATGTCAGAAAGGTGGTTCCGGCTAGTTGAGCAGGTGGATCAGGCGTGCTCGCCAGGGGGTTCAGGCGGGTCTGGCAGCTGGTTTCGCTCTGTTCGGGGTGTGGTTCCGGCATCTCAGGCACATGGTCCTGGCACGTCTGAGATGTGGTTCCCGCCGTCCCGACAGGTGTTTCCATGGTGTCCGCCAAGTGGTTCTGGCATAGCTGGCAGGTGATGTTGGCGTGACCGGCAGGTGGTTGCAGCCAGCCCGGCAGGTGATTCCGAAGTGTTCACCAAATGGTTGTGGCGTAGCCGGCAGGTGATTTTGGCGTGTCCAGCAGGTGGTTTTGGCAAGTCGAGCAGGTGGTTCTGGCGTGCTCGGCAGGTGCTTCCGGTGTCATTGGCATGTGGTTCCGGCATGTCTGAGCGGTGGTTCCGCCATGCCCGGCAGGTGATTCCGGAGTGTTCGCCAAGTGGTTCTGGCATAGCTGACAGGTGATTTTGCATGTCCGGCAATGGTTCCGGCGAGTCGAGCCGGTGGTTTCGACGTGTCCGGCAGGTGGATCCGGTCTGTCCAGCAGGTGGTTCTGGGGTGTCCGGCACGAGGTTCTGGCACGTCCGAGAGGTTGTGTCGGCATGCACTTCACGTGATTCCGGCTTGTCCAAGTAGTTCTGGTGTAGCGGGCAGGTGATTTTGGCATGTAGGGCAGGTGGGACCGGTGAGTCAAGCAGGTGGTTTA